>NC_065450.1:79653425-82359981 GCF_917563875.1 Diabrotica virgifera virgifera
TTTAGTAGTTTAATGTCTTTTCCATCTAAACCGACTTCTTGCAAACGTTCTAATAGTAGGTCGTGTCTTACTCTATCAAATGCTTTTTCGAAGTCTATAAAGCATATAAATATATCTCTCTGTTGGTCGTAGCATTAACTGACTGGTGTAAGCCCAATTTTATTTCTACATACAAAAAAACTTCAGTGTCAAATAATTATAGCAACTATCGTAAAGTGGAACTAAGCTTCCACGCAAGCAATATTCAATATTCTCCTCATCATCACTGAGAGACTAAAATCGATGCTCTTGTCACAGCTCCTCAAAGAATAATAATTTATCCCAGGAAGAGGCACAAGAGAAGAAATTTTTAATAATTTGAAAATCATAATAATAAAACAATCTTCATGCTCTTAATATTACGCCCCAAGACGTTTATGATACATGATACCTGATACCCCAGTTAGTAGGGAAAAAAAACATGAAAATATGTTATACAGGGTTTTGAACGTTTTAAATGGTAAATGAGGGATAACCCATGAAAATTCCGTGAAGACGTACAGCTAATTTTTCTTCTTCTTTTTTTTTTAAACCGTTATAAAGAATGAAAAAATCAGTGTTATGGCCATAATACGTTTCTTGTGTATTTTAGACAAAAATGTTTCAAATAAATGTTGTAGACGTTAAGAAGTTCTAAAGACCATATAGAAGTAAATTTAATTAATTGTATTTTGCTTGCAGTACTGCATTTTAATAATTAATTTTATTTACTACATACAATTGTTTACCTTTCAGTAAAATAACCTCAATATTATTTTTTCTTCTTATATATTTTTTTGGGCTATGGCCTTGACAGGTATCCAGCAACCAGGACTAATATAATTGGTCAATATAATTAAAAGTGCGAAAAATGTTGCTGAGCTATGAAACGAGGTGTCGCTTTTCCGAACTTGCACGGTCCCAACACCAATATTAAAAATAAAAAAAATTACGCATTATATTAATTTATAGTTATTATATGTTATATGTTAAATAATATATTTAACTAACAAAATTTAAAGAATTCTATAGAGATAATTGTAAAATTCAATAACTTTTGTAGAACATTGAATAAATTGATTTTTCCGGGATATTCAAGGGACATAACTTTTTATTACTTCACTGCATAATATGAAATCTATAAATTGGATCATAAAATGTAGATTTTCGTATACGATGTGTTCAATTCTTAGCTCTTATATATACAGGGTGAGTTTTTAGTGCGGGATCGGTCGATAATTCCATTACGGTATAGAATATCGAAAAAAGGTGTTTAGAAAAAATGTAGGGAATGATATTCTCCACGCTTGGAAAATATGTCCATTTCTACAGGGTGATCAATAACAGCGTGGTATATCAAACATATAATTTTTTAAATGGGACACCCTATATATTTTTTCATATTTATATTCCTCTCATAATTCTTGTTCATATAATATAGGGTTTTGTATTACTATACAGAGTATTTAACAAGTTATGACCATTTTTATTTCGAAATCCCTATGAGATTAACACCCTGTATATAAAGAAGTAATTCATAGACAATAATTTGTTTTATGTAGTAAGATGAGCAATATACTGTAGTTTTTAAATTAAGTCCAATTGAAATCATTGACGAATGTTTGTATACAGGGTGAACTACAAAACCTAATTACGATTTTCTCTATTTTTTTAAATGGATCACCCTATATTTTATTTTTCAAAAAATATTGCATCTATTATACTCTTTCATTTTTATATAGCATTCCCTATATCTAAACTTATTCACTTTCGGAGATATTTTTAGTTTTCTTCAACTTTCGGGAATACATTCAATTTTTCTAGTAGAAATAAGTTGGTATTGAATGATAATTAAACAAAATTATTTTTATTCAATAAATAACTAACACGAAATATAAACCATAGCAATATGCAATGAATGTATCAATAAATGTGATATTAAGGAATTATCATATTTCCCTAATATACAAGAATCATACAATTCCTACAAAAAAAATATAGGTATCTTGTGTATAATAAAATTACAAGATTATTTTGATTTAATAAACAACTCACACAAAACATAAATCAAAACAATATACAACTAATTTAATAGTTTTTAGATTATTATATCAACAGCATTCTAGCCAAGAAGTTTTTAGTAACACATTCCTAATTGCAGATTGTGACCCGCAGTTATTAATAATATAATTTTCTTTTTTTTTTTTTTTTTTTTTTTTTTTTTATGATTAATTATTTATATGGGAAATAAGCCACAATTAAAATGAAAAAAATAATTTTATTAACGTTTCGACGTTATTTGAATTTAATCCAAATAATATTTTAGTAAGTTTTGACATAAACAGTTTATTTACAAATGTACCATTAGATAAAACTTTAAACATAATCAAAACGAAATTAGAGAATGATAATACATTGGCAACTAGGACAAGACTAAATGTATCAGCTATAATGGAGTTATTGACATTATGTACCCATAATACCTATTTTCAACTAAACAATGAATTCTATAAACAAAATTTTGGTCTAGCAATGGGCTCTTCTTTATCTCCATTATTGGCTAATATATTTATGGAGGATTTCGAAACTAATATTATTTCTAAACAAAACTTAAAACCCACAGTATGGTGGAGATATGTAGATGATGTGTTTTCAATATGGCCTCATAGATCAGAATTGTTGGATACGTTCCTGAATATTATAAACGATCAAGAAGAGACAATAAAATTTACAATGGAAAAGGAATACAATAACAGCCTACCTTTCCTCGATGTTTTGATCTCAAAGAAGGATATTGGATATGAGACTCAAGTGTATAGAAAACCAACACACACCAACAGATATCTCAATTACAAGTCAAATCACAACATCAACGTTAAAAAGGGAATCATTAAATCCTTATATGATAGAGCCAAAATTACTTGTTCTAACGAAAATTCCTTTTTAGCAGAAAAACAATTGTTAACATCTGTTTTATTAAAAAATGATTATCCTTTATCGTTTATAAATAAGGAATTGTCAAGATTGGATCGAATGGAACAGAACAACTTAGAACGGGATCCTACAACATTTACCAGAAATAATACGAGGAAAATATCAATACCATATATAAAAGGACTATCCGAGAAACTTAAAACAATAGGAAATAAATTCAACATTTCAACAACATTCAAAACAACAAACACATTGAGATCTATTCTATCTAAAACTAAATCTAACAATGATCAAGAAAGAACAAAGAATTGCATTTATAAAATACCTTGTGAATGCGAACAATTTTATTTAAGTGAGACATCAAGACCATTAGACGTTAGAATAAGTGAACATCAATCTTATATTAAAAATAGAGAATTTGAGAGATCTCAAATATGTCAACACGCATGGGATAATGAACATAGAGTTCAGTGGAGAGATTCAAGTATAGTCCTGAAAGAATCAGATAGTAAAAAGAGAAAAATCAATTCCTCGGTAGAATGCAGTAGGATGTGGTTACCCATACTGAAAAAGGAAGTCAATAGAAAGAAAATACCAAGATTAATAAGTCAATAATATCGAGCTAGTACATATTTTATATTTTAGTATTATATATATCTAGTATTATTAATATTATTTATAATTTAAACATATTACAAGTCAGAATTTGGTATTATTTTTTGAGAGTAAATTAATGTAAGACCAAATACTTACGATGTCGGGATAGTATCACAGGGTTTTTCCTGGTTTTCCCTTGTGATTTACTATGAAGTCTCTAACTCGAGAATTTTACTGTCGTTGCATTTGGTTGTCTTTTTAAAGACATATCACATGCTATAATTTTTTATGACGGATATTCTTGAGTTGGGGTTAATTTCATGTAATCGAATGAACTATCTTTCAGTAAGTCGTCCCAGGAACGCAACTCATAAATATTGGCAATATCATTTTAAAGTCTTCTACTTTAAAATGTATAATATATGTCTGAATTGCCAATATAAATGAGTGAGATTAAATAAATTATTAGAAGAATTTTTTTGCTTAGCAACAACACTTTTGTTTATTAGTAATATTTTGTATTTTGACAACGGCACCCGATTTGGGCGTCGAAACGTTAATAAAATTATTTTTTTCATTTTTTTCATTTTAATTGTGGCTTCTTTCCCATATAAATAATTAATCATAAAAAAAAATGCCACAAGGAAATAGCTTCAGAACAATATAATTTTCATATTAAATTTCATTAGTATGATCAAGAAATCCCTACTTTGTTAACACTCAAACTAGGTGATCTATAAATGTTTAAGGTGATATTGTTACAGATTATTTGATTGGTTCACATTTTTTGACGGTTGAGGTTTTTATACGACGGTGCTCCAGTTCTTCCAAAATTGATTTTTTTCAAGTGGGGATATATAAAAAACCTTGTATACCAGAAGCATCCAACAACGCTTGATGATATGATAAATAGAATAAAAGAAGCTTTTAATAATATTGACTTACAAAAATGTTAGAAATGTGGCTCGGCCATTTGAATATCGCTTACAAAATTGCATAGACGTTGAAAGTGGTCATTTTCAACATTTATTTTAGACTTGTATCCTTAACATCACATTAATTGGTACATTCATTAAATTTTGTTATGGTTTATTATTTTTTTGTTAGTTATTTATTGAATGAAAATATTTGTTATATTATTACATAATACTTATTTGTTATGTAAGTTATTTATATTTATAAGATTTGAATGTATTCCCGGCAAATGAAGAAAACTAAAAATATCTCAGAAACTAATAAGTTTAGGTATAGGAGATGCTATATAAAAATGAAAAAGTATCATAAATACAATATTTCAAAAAAAAATAAAATATAGGGTGATCTACTTAAAAAAAATGAGAAAATCGTAATTTTGTTTTGTAGTTTAAAAGTGCTCATAAAAATGAACGTTCTACTAAAAAATTCTTGGCTTAGAATGCTGTTGATATACCAATCTAAAAACTGTTACATCAGTTGTATATTGTTTTGATTTATGTTTCATGTAAGTTATTTATTGAATAAAAATAATCTTGTTATATTATTATATACAATACAAAGTTTTTTTTTGTAGGAATTTTACGATTCTTGTCTATTAGGGAAATATGATAATTTCTTAATATCACATTTATTGGTATATTCACTGCATATTGCTATGGTTTATCTTTTGTGTTAGTTATTTATCTAATAAAAATAATTTTGTTTAATTATCACTCAATACTAACTTATTTCTACTAGAAAAATTGAACGTAGTCCCGAAATTTGAAGATAACTAAAAATATCTCGGAAAGTAATCAGTTTAGATATAGGGAATGCTATATAAAAATGAAAGAGTATATTAAATACAATAATTTTGAAATATAGGGTGATCCATTCAAAAAAATAGAGAAAATCGTAATTTGGTTTTGTAGTTCACCCTGTATACAAATATTCGTCAATGATGTGAATTGGACTTAATTTAAAAACTACAGTATATTGTTTGTCTTATTACATAAAACAAATTATTGTCTAGGAATTACTTCTTTATATACAGGGTGTTAAACTCATAGGGATTTCGAAATAAAAATGGTCATAACTTGTTAAATACTCTGTATAGTAATGCAAATCCATATATTATATGAACAAGAATTATGAGGGGAATATAAATATGAAAAAATATATAGGGTGTCCCATTTAAAAAATTATATGTTTGATATACCACGCAGTTACTGATCACCCTGTAGAAATTGACATATTTTCCAAGCGTGGAGAATATCATTGCCTACATTTTTTTTAAATAACTTTTCTCGATATTTTATACCATAATGAAGTTATCGACCGATCCCGCACTAAAAACTCACCCTGTATATATATATATATATATATATATATATATATATATATATATATATATATGATTTATATATACTTAGAAATATGATTTATTAAAAACAACTGCTAACTTATAAAACATTCGTTATATAATTTTTTTGTCTTTCATAAAAATATGTATTTTTTTATCAGCTTTTCAGTGAGCCTACACTCAAGCGTGTAACATAAAAAGTGTCAAAGTCATTCTAATTATTGTTTATAAGCTAATAGGTCTGGATCCCGCGTATGAAAAAAAAGTTGATTAATAGCAAGCTGAAAATTTGTTAATAGCTTAAGGGTGTCTAGTCGGACAAAGTTTGATATATGGGAACACTGGAACAGGGGAATTTTTAATTGTGGAACAGGTTAAAAATTTGGAACGGTCAGACCACGAAAACGGCACATGTATTTTGTCCGAGAGAACAGACTTAACCTCTCCGAACAGAGATTAAACTCTCATGCGAAAATCAGACTGCTATTTATCACCAAATGGGAGTTTTAATGAGTGGAACATGTAGAATATGTCAAATGACAGGAATTATGACAGGTGATAAATAACAGTCTGATTTTTGCATGAGAGTTTAATCTCTGTTCGGATAGTTTAAGTCTGTTCTGTCGGACAAAATAAATGTGCCGTTTTCGTGATCTGACTGTTCCAAATTTTTAACCTGTTCCACAATTAAAACTGCCCCTGTTCCAGTGTTCCCATATATCAAAGTTTATCCGACTAGACACCCATAAGCTATTAACAAATTTTCAGCTTGCTATTAATCAACTTTTTTTTCATACGCGGGATCCAGACCTATAAAAATGAGGACTTTTTTAAACGGTTTTTTAATAACAATATTAATAAAATGTCGACATTTTTTTAATACATCTTAAAACTTAAGTCTCAAATAATTGATTGCGATCTGCTAAATATCTCTAGAATCAGTACAGGATAGAGTTAGGGCAAGAAAATTTGTTTAAACAATTATTGCTCTCTGGGATAAACAAATTGAATAACTTATAAACTATTTGGTCGATCCGGTTAAAATTTAGCATACTTAAATAACTCTTCAATTAACATAATTTAAAATAGTTAGATTATGTGTCATTATGAAAAAAATGAAGATATTAATATTTATAAATTAGTGCAAAAATGAGGGTTTTTTGCAATTATCTCCTTCAGTTGTTTACGTATTTCAACATACATACTATCAAATTAAAGAACTTTTTAGCGTCTATAACATTTACTTAAAATATGTATCTTTAAAATACACAAGAAACGTTTTATAGTCGAGAAACTGATTTTTTATCCTTTATAATTGTTAAAAAATAGAAGAAGAAAAATTAGCTGTACGTCTTTAGGGAATTATTATCAGTTGTCCCTCATCTAAAGTTTAAAACTGTCAAAACGCTATATAACATTATTTTTACGTGAAATCGATGATTTTTTTCCAGATTATAAAAATATGAAATAAATAAATTGAAAACTTACTTCGCCTTCCTGTAAGATGACCACACAACATCATATTATCCAAGGCTAAAGACTCTGAACCACAAAATAGATCAAAGGTTTCAAAGTAAAGATTGACTTTACACACATTCTAAAAGAAATAAGAATATTTATTTAAGTAAGTAATAAGTAAATTTATACAGTTAAGGCCACGCTACTAGATAAACGGGTACATTGAGGTAATACAGTCCTGTAGCCTTAACTTGTTGCACTGTTTACTTTTATGTCTCGTGACGTATAGAGTGTCAGAAAATGTATAGAAACCAATATAGTCATAGAAAATCGCTCCGTGCGTGACCATGTGGGGATACGCGAAACTATGACAGCGTCCGTAGCGGCGAAATATGTCAATTTTGGCAAATTTTTGTAATGTCCTGTCGCACAGTGGTTCCAAATACTAAAAACGTGGTCATGAGGCGAAAAAGAATTCCCTATTTAGGGATTTTCATGTTTACAGTTGTTTTCTCATACTATCGTAGAGTTCTAATACGCAGGTATGAGGATCAGACTGGATGTATTCTGGTTCACAACTCAGGAACAAGTGGGCCATGTCCGGGGTTATTTTGGCCGGCAGAGAAAGTGAAAAAGAACGCGTATATTGAAAACGCTGTAAAACGTTTTGTAGTTTATCAATTTTATCGCTGTAAAGCATATTCTTCTTTTTTAAGTATGTAGTAATGAAAGATGTAACTTAAATCAACATTTATTAACAATAAATGCCAATGTCTTAAATTTGTTAATGCATAAATAGTGAAAATATACTTGAAATAATTAAAATTTTGTAAAGATGCATTCAAAAAGTGTAAAATTCTGCATAATTCTGCGACTAATGTTTATTAGTCTTAAAATATATAGTAAGGATATACAGAATCACTTTGGTTTAGCTGCCTATAACTGCCTATGCATTGCTGGCAGTTGTTTGAATACAATAGTGGGAAATGAACTATTTTAAATGGGAAATAAGCCACAATTATACCAAAAAAAAATGAATTTATTAACGTTTCGACGCCCAAGTCAACGACACTCGACTTGGGCGTCGAAACGTTAATAAATTAATTTTTTTGGTAAAATTGTGGCTTATTTCCCATTTAAAATATTTCATTATAAAAATGCCACAAGGAAATAGCTTCAGAACAACAAAAAGTGGGAAATGACGCATATTACATGATTCTGGCGATTGTTGAGTATGTATGGGCAGTTGTACATAAGTAATAGGTTCTTAATATTGTACTTCATAAAGAAAATGTATTGGTAATCAGCAGTTTCAAAAGTCCCTTATAATATAAAATTTTAAACAAAAATGCTGCTAAAATAAAATTTTTAAATTTCTTTCGTCCATATTGGATCCGTCATTTTGTTTAAAAAGAAAGTAATGTTAGATTTGTAATCAGCGACCCTAACCTACCAAATTTGACAAAAAATTTTCCTTTTTGATTGATAGTTTCAATTTCTTTTCGCCATGTTGGTTCCGCCATTTTATTTTTAAGAAAAAATAATGCCAGATTCGTAATCAGCGATGCCAAAAACCCTTAAGAACGAAAGTAAAATTCCAAAATGTATAAACAATATACGCTTTTAAAGGTTCATGCCCACGTTTTCGGCATTTGGAATCACTGTGTGTCGGTGACTTTTAGTCCACGACAACGCATGCGCACTTTAATTTTATATTATACTTATTTAATGTATTATCGTTTATTGATAAATATAAATATCAGTATATTAATAATTAAATAATAATATTAAGTAATAGTAAATTTACCTTGGTTATTTTTTATCTACCAACGGTATTATTCATAACGTGTGATCCAAAATTATTGTCACCATAGGTGGCTCTGCCTATTCCACCTACCTATTCCACCTATTGTGGATAGCAATAGGTGGAATAGCACGATAAAACAATGGAGACCATGGACAGGAAAGAGAGCAAGAGGACGATCACAGATGAGATGGGGAGACGACATTAAAAAGATAGGAGGAACGCACTGGAAACAGAAGGCACTAAACAGAAGCGAATGGAGGAAACTGGGGGAAGCCTATGTTCAAAATTGGACGAATTAAAGGGCAAAAGAAGAAGAAGAAGAAGGTGGCTCTGAACGACAGAGATAGCTTATACAGTGCATGTCTATTCTTAATTCAGATATACTTTTCAGTTTACGTCAACTTTGCAGTGTACGTCAACTTAACAAGAAAAGTTAGGTTATGCAGAGATGTTGGTGGTGGACACATACAGCATCTTGTTTGATTTTATTTATTATTGTTACTTATAGTTTTGTTAATTCTTTTTATTTTTGATTAAAGTTCTGTGTTAAAGGTTTTGACTGATTTTTATGTTTTATAATGTTAATCAAAATTAATTGATAAACCAATGATACATATTCAGATTAAAACAAGACATACGTAATTTTTTGCACGGCTAGCTTTGATCCCAATAATTGTGGATCGCTCGTTATTATTTTAACGTGCGCATGTTCCACTTGTCGTGGACTAGTCACTGACTCTCTCTGCGAACACACTTATTGTTTGTATATCAAATTTGATCAAAAATGGTAAATAAATATTACATATTAACGTCAAATATGTCATATGTGTATCATATGTTTAACGTCAAATTGTGGTCGTCAAAAATGTAACGCGAGTACGCTAGGTGTCGCATCAGTCATGCACGGAGCGAATAGAGAAGCTGCATTTGAAGTTTATAGTTGTCATTGTATTAAAGCTATAAAAGTTATAAAGTATTGTAATATTTTTGGTGTTTGAATAAAGTTTTTTAAAGCAGAGTAAAAATAGTATTAATTAATGTATTTTTTGTATGGAAAAACAAAGTTATTTTGAAATAGTTTCATGACTATCACAAGACATGACAGACATAAAAGTCACAGTTGAGAACGGACCGGATTAGCCCACGCCTAGAAATTAGCAGACACACAAATTGACACATTTCATCGTGGGTCAACTAGCGTGGTGCTCACTGTATAAAGTGAATGGTTGTTATAGTCAACTATGGATTATATTAGACAAAAAACAAACCAAAATAAACTGAATAAATACTTCGAAATTAATCAAATATCTTAATTTACACCATTATAGGCCAGCTTCCTATTTATAGATCAGATATTTCTGGCAGCAATAAACTGAATTTTAATTTTAGTTGTATGTATTATGTTTCCGATATCCTTATATTAAAAACTTATAAACATCCGACTTTACTGACTTCGTTTCGAAACTTCGCGCTCTTTTATCGTTTACTGGATTATTCTGTTTGAATGTTTAGTATAAACTATATTCAATAATAAATCTCGGAAATATAAATTGTTGTATAATTATTAAGCTATATTTTACTGATCTATAAATAGGACATTGAAACAATTGCTATAAAATTAATCAGGTGTTACGCTCGCGCCTTTACCGCATACGTACTATCTTATATATTGATTTTATCAAAAAAAAAAAATGAAAGAGATCAAAATTGTTTAAAATGTAATACATTTTTGTCGTAAAACTAATAATACAAGAGATAATTCAATAATAATTATGCTATAACTGTAACTATTTTCCCCATAACTCGGAAAATATCTACCGTACGAAAAAAATTGTAGAAATTATAGAAAATCACATTCTCAATCATTTTAATTCTTAATTTTTTGTCTAAAAGTTGAAAATGGCGGAGATATTGAACAAAAACGGTTTAAAATCAAAGTGACGGCTAATGAAACGACGGAACTCAGGCACGATTTTAAATTTACACTACGATTGCCCCCCCCCTAAAGATTAGAAAAATAAAATTTGGGGTAGCTCGGCATGCAAGGTAAGGCCTGTAATTCGTCTAACCCGGCCGGGTTATGTATTTATGAAAAAAATGAAATACATAATAGAAAAATACCTGCGAAGCCTTCCTTATTTGAAAAGTGCACCTATCCTTATCTTGCTTTACCTCGATTCTAAATAATCTGTCGGCTATGTATCTATCACAAATTGGACTTGGGGTAGTTGTAGGTGTTGTAGGTATGGGTACGATAGTTATATCTGGTACTTTTGTAGTCGTATATGTTTGGCATGGAAGTTGTTCATACGTGGCATAAAAGCCGCGACCACAAAAGAAGCGGTCCGTCACAAAAACTAAATCTTCGTGCGTTTTTTCTGTTAAGTCGAAAGTTACTGAAATATAATATAATATTCAGTATTATTATTTCTTGTCCTGCTTCCTTTGGATGACCAAGGGGGGTAAATCTTGACCCCAGTGTATGTTTTCTTTAATAAATTCAGAAATATTTTCAATCTTTAACTCGTTATTTTTTTGTTTGACTTTAATTTATCATTCTAGATACCCTCATCTTTTGTAATAAAAAAAATTTCCTATATTTTACAAATAAAAAATATTTTCTGAATTTTTGGGTTCCAATTTTATATGAAGTAAATATCGTGTATTATGTGGAATTCCGAGTAATTTTGCACTGCTCATTATCAAAATCTATTTTTAGACTGTGCTTTTTGCATTTTCCCTGTACATATATAACGAAAAAGGAAAATCTTGCTTCAATATTTGGCCCTTGAGCTAGTTACACCATTTATACAGGGTGTCTCGAAAATATTGGTCATAAATTATACCACACATTCTGGGGTCAAAAATAGTTCGGTTGAACCTAACTTACCTTAGGACAACTGTGCTCATAAAAAAAGTTACAGCCCCTTGAAGTTATAAAATGAAAATCGATTTTTTTCAATATATCGAAAACTATTAGAGATTTTTAATTGAAAATGGACATGTATCATTCTTATGGCAGGAACATCTTAAAACAAAATTATAGTAAAATTTGTCCACCCCATAAAATTTTATGGGGGTTTTGTTCACTTAAACCCCTCCAAACTTTTGTGTAGCTTCCAATTAATTCATTATTGTGGTACCATTAGTTAAACACAACGTTTTTAAAACTTTTTCCCTCCTAGTATTTTTTGGATAAGCCAGTTTTTATCGAGATGCGGCTTCTTTTTTAATATATTTACGTAAAAAGTTTATAGGGGTTTTGTTCCTTTAAACACCCCAAATGTTTGTGTACGTTCCAATTAAACTATTATTGTGGTAGGTACCATTAGTTAAACACAGTGTTTTTAACACTTTTTTGTCTCCTAGTCTTTTTTTTTTGATAAGTCACCTTTTATCGAGATGTGGCTTCTTTTTCAAAATATACCTAAATATGTAAAAAAGTCATAAATAAATTTTCAGATTATTAACAGGTGTCTATTAATCATACTTAACCATAAGTATAATTTATGACCAATCTTTTCGGGACACCCTGTATAATCCCGACCGCGTGAAGGTTTACATAGACACATTCAAACAGCTCAGATATGGTAGGTACCAGGAAAAATCCAGGAAATGTGGCAGATTTAAAATTTGCAGTGGATCATCCGACAGCAAATTCACATCGAAATGCAATAAATGTAAACATTTTGCCTGTAAGGAAGATTCCACTAGGTATTATTGAAAATTTTTTTAATGTACCTGTTCATGATGATTCCTGTTTTTGTTCAATTGTAATTAAAAATATGTTTTAATACATTATTTTATTTCATTTCTTAAAACAACTTCATTTTTTTGTCAATTGTCATTTTTGACTGGTCATTTTTTACCCCCGTTGGTCATCCGTACGAAAAAATAGCGTAATACTCGATATAGTCCATTTGCTCACGGTTTTTGCAGTAAATTTAAAAAAAACGCTTAGATTGACATAAAATTATGTCAAAGAAAAAAAGTGATATTGTGAACATTTATGCTTTTGCCCCTGGGATAAGTTTCGCACCTTCTCGGCTGTGAAAAAATAAATGTTTAAAATAAATCCGGAATTCGATAAACTGACTAATTCTAAGCAACTTTTGTTCTATAGAGTTTTTTTACTAAGCCAATACTTTTCGAATGATTTGCGAGTGAATATGTTCATTTATCAGCAAAAAAATCCTTGTTTAGACGGTTTAAATACATAATAATATCTCAATAAGTAAGCAATTTGTCTAAAAAATATTCTAAGCAAAAATATAGCATATAAAAGTGAAAAAAAAAGGTGTATATAAAACGCCTGTAGATCCAGTAGAAGCAGAGTTGAAGCTAATACAAAGTAGGTTCTTATTCGTCAAATTCCAAATCCAATATTTCAAAGTAAAATAACCAAAAAATTAAGCACTTTTAGGGGAAAACTCATCAGAACTTTTTTAAAGTGTCAAAAAAAACTTTATATTTTGTTTTTTTTTCTCTAGTAGTCTGTATGCTAGAAGTGTCTAGCATCAAAAGTAAGTAAGTTATGCTCAAAATAAAGATGGTCTCTTAAAAAAAATATCGTAAAAATCACCGCCCCCTAATTAACATCCCAAATAAAATTAATCGTTTCCGCTTCAAAACTTATTTTGCTTATGTATTGTTGAATATGATATATAAGTTTCATCGGTTTAAACTGCTTATTTTTGCAAACAATTTGGTTTTAAAGTAAAAAATTTCTTTTTTGTTTAAAAAAAATTCATTTTTTCAAAATAACTTAAAAGTTATTAGTGATACCAAAAATTTCAAGGTGTAAAAAATGTAAGTTTTGATTTTTTAAATATATTGGATTTTCTGTGTTCTTGTAAGATAAAAATTGGTTAAGATTTGGCTGTTCAAAATTTCCATACACTCGTGATTAGTGACCCTGTAACGTTACAAACGTCACATCTTTGATATTTTATTTTTAAATAATTATTTTACCTTATTTTCTTTAATATTTCATTAATAATTATCTTCTTCTATTTGGTTTACCCATTTCCCCCTTTAAAAATTGGTTGGCGCTCTTTTATTATCCTCTTTGATTATCATTTTATTATCCTTTTTTATTATCTTCTATTTACTATATCTCTTTTCATTTAAATCAACATACTGAACGTACCCTGTATACATTCTTACTCCGTAAGTATCTGTTTCAATTCGGAACATGCCCGACACCTATGTCGCACTGTCATGAAAGTGTCACTTCATACTTCATCCCTACCAGAAGACACAAACTGGAAGGGAAAAATTAATCCTTAAAAAGGCATGTAATTCCAAAATTAAATCATTTTCGTTCCATCAAATCATCTCTTGGGGTAAGAATAACATTGTATTATAATCATATTTCTCCATCTAACAGTTTTTATATTGTTTTTTTTATCTAACCTTCAAATGTTCAACAATGTGTTTGATTTCTATATTTCTTTTCATCTATTAATATGCACGTTTAGTTATCAAAATTTTAACTATTCTCCTCATCTTAATTCTATGTAATTTAACCTTGCCAATTACTATTTCTGAATACTATTTGGCAAAGGTACAATTTGGTTTTCTTCTTGATTGTTGATATGTGTTTTACTGTTACAGTTTTTGGAATAAAATCTACTTTCTCCTTTCGAGAGCATGAAGCCCATCGCCGGCGATGCACCAGATGGCTGACAACCTAACATCTTTAGACAGACCACAGCACCCAACATCATAGACATCACCAAGACCGTAGCTGCAGCGACCTAGGGCCATAACACCTGCCCAGGTCTACAAGTCGACAGCAGTACCATACGACATCAAGAAGATACCATCAGCTACCAAAAGCCATAAGTATAATCCAGAATTGTTAGTTTTTGGCAAGAATTTGAATACATTTGTTAATGCAATTTACTAAGTCATATTTTTATTATATCTTTATGAACAATAAACATGATTAGTTAAAATTATTGTTTTGTTTGCTTCCATTCTAAATTTTCGGAGTTCATATCTGAGGTTAGGACAAGACGAACACACACCTGAGTGACTGAGCTAAGCTGAGGGTGTAACGATGGCTATCTTGGTTAGTTGGGGTAATATTTTCGACTATTATTTCAATTAGCTGGGGTAGTCCATCGCTATTTCGTTTCAACCCGTTCAAGATCTTTTAACTGTAGCTTTTTTAAACATAAGCACTTTGAACCGATGAAACTTACATATCATAAACAATACATAAATAAAGAAACTTTTGAAGCGGCAACGATTAATTTCATTTGGGATGCTAATTAGGTGGCGATTTTCACGATTTTATTTACCAATACAAAATGGGACCAACATTATTTTAAGCGTAACTAATGCCTGGTTGCACCAACAAATGTTAAGCTCCAGCATTGCACAGCTCAGCTTATAGAAAGGTTAGCTTTAAGTCTCACATAGTCACCACATAGTCTCACATAGTTTGCTTTAAGTCACCATAATTTTCGATTCTTATCAATGCAATCCACGTGGCAATCCATTATGGCAAGCTGAACAATGATCTATGACTCAATGGTGCAACTCGTAGATTTCGTAAGCTGAGCTTAAGGCACGTCTTAAGCTTAAGGTCTGTTGATGCAACCAGGCATTACTTACTTTTGATGTTAGAAACTTTTTAAAAAACAAAAATAAAGGGTATTTTTAACACTTTAAAAAGCTGTAAAGAGTTTTCCCCGAAATGCGCTTGATTTTTTAGTTATTTCACGTTGAAATATTCGTTTTGGAATGTGACGAATTAGAACCTACTCTTCATTACCTACTACTCTGCTTCTACAAAGTCTACAGACTTCATACATAAAATACACCATTTTTTTCACTTTGTTTTAGCAATTTTTTGCCAAAAATATTTTTTTTTATAAAATACTGACTTTTTGAGTTATTTGCGAAAAACCCTCTAAAAAGGTGTTTTCATTTTGTTGAAAAATGAACATATTCATAATTTGTCAGTTTATCAAATTACTCAACCTGGGGCAAAAGCACACATCAGCAAAATATCACTTTTTTTCTTTGACATGTTATCTATGTGTATGTCAAATTTAATGTCAATCCAAGCGGTTCTTTAAAATTTGAAGGTTTTGGAATATTTTACTCTTAGTGAATGGACTAATAAGTTAAGGGGTGTACGTGTACACGAGTATACAGTTCGTCCAATATACTTACCGTTGCGCGTCATCCGCGCCATAGCCCCTGACGTCAGATGATACCAACACGAAATATTTAGGTGGTAGGTCTGTTCCTGTAGCACACGGGAATTACAGCCACTAGACATATTTTATTATATACAGTTGAGTCCGGGAATCTTTACCCGTGCGTCATCATTTCAAGCATACGAAATAAGTCGATGATAAGTCAAAAACAGAAATTTACTTAACGCAACAGCAAGTGAAAGTAAGTGACTTGCTGTTGCGTTTAGTAAATTTCAATTTCCGAATTATCATCGACGTATTTCGTATGCTTTAAATGATGACGCACGGGTAAAAATTTCCGGACTCAATTGTACGCGTAGAAATAATATGTGAAGATTTCTATTAATGCACATTTAAAGAAACATACCCTAACTTTTTTCGTTTAAGTTGTATAAGTGGAATATAAAGCGTGTTTATAAAGCACAGTTGTTCGGATTACACTCTAACTACGATCGAACAAAGGTGACATTTTGGCATAAATTGGTATGCTTCTTTTCATGAGCATTTTTCAGTGCGTCACAAATGATAGAGAAAAAGGTAAGTCCGTGATAATATAAATTTTAGTGACATGACATTTCAGTTAAATCTGACAGTTGTAAAATTTTATTTGCAATTTGGCATAAAAACAAATCAATTGTGTTTATTGCATTTATAAAATGGTATTCTTTTTCTCATAATCATCTTTCAGTGCGTCACAGTTTTTCGATTTCTTTCCAACGCATTAAATTGTATGTGACAGAAAAAAAGGCACGTCAGTGATTACATTTCGTCGGTGACATTTATAACATTTATTTTAGTTATTCTAGTTGTCGATAGATGGCGCCATAATAAAAAAAAATATTTTTTTTTAATTAGATAATAATATTACAAATTTAATCTGTATAATTTATAAGACTGTACAAATCAAAGAAAATACCATTTTATAAATGCAAGAAACACATTTGATTTGTTTTTATTCCAAATTGAAAATAAAATGTGACAACTGTCAGATTTAACTAAAATGTCATATTAGAATAAATGTCATAAATGTGTACTATCACGGACTTACCCTTTTTCCTATCATTTGTTACGCACTGAAAAATGCTCATAAAAAGGACAATATTTTCTTTGATTTGAATAGTCTTTTAAATTGTTCAGATTATATTTGTGGATGGGTCTACCCTAAAATCCCGACAGCCAAAATCCCGACAGCCATAATCCCGACGGCCGAAATCCCGACACGCCAGAATCCCGACAGGCCAAAATCCCGACAGGCCAGAATCCTGACAGGTTTGATAAGTTTCTTTTTAACATATAATTACATTTAATTCTTGTTTTTTGTTTATGGTCATTTGTTTTTTATTTTTTGTTACTAAACAAAAATATTTTGTATTAAAAGTATTAAATAAAAAGTCGAAATTTTTACTTATGCGAGGATTGTGCATGTCGGGATTTTGGCCTGTCGGGATTCTCGCGTGTCGGGATTCTGGCGTGTCGGTGTTTTGGCCGTCGGGATTTTGGCTGTCGGGATTTTGACTATCGGGATTTTGGGCGGCATTATTCGTAGATATATTATATAATTCGCAAATTATTTTATTTTCGATTATAGCGCCATCTATTGACAACTAGAATAAATGTTATAAATATTACCGACGAAATGTAATCACCGACGTGCGTTTTTTTCTGTCACATACAATTTAATGCGTTAGAAAGAAATCTAAAAACTGTGACGCACTGAAAGACCCACATGAGAAAAAGCATATCATTGATTTGGCAGTTGCGGTGATGACACTTCATATTTGTTTTTATTCTTTAGTATAAGTATTTGTTTTATTATATTATTTACTATTTTTATTATTTACTTTAACGTAAGATTGTAATTTAATTCTTGTTTTCTATTTCTAAAGTTTTTATTTATTTAGGTCCATTGAATATTAATTTGTTTTGGTGTATAACCCTTTTCCGTAAAAATTATGTGATGTACAGTCGGAAAAATGAAAGAATATCCATGAACGATCACATCAATCACTTATTTTGTATTTGCTGTCATTTACTATAAATAACAAATGTTTGTTATAGAAAAAGATGGCAAATACAAAATAAGTGATTGATGTGATCGTTCATGGGTATTCTTTCATTTTTCCGACTCTATTTGATTTAAAATGAATTCAAGAATTTTTTGTAATTGGGCAACACTGTCAACTAGATCTCTGACGTAGATAATGACGTGCAACAATAAGTATAGTGGACGGACTCTATATATATATTGATGTAACAAATGGTCCATTATAAAAAAATATGTATAATCTTCATTATCTATAAATAAGAAACGTACATATATATGTAGAGAAGGCATATAAAGTAGACGGAAAGAGCCTTTGTACTGGAATTGAAACTTATTGTTATTAATCATCAGCCAATGCCTGGTGAAAAGCTAAGAAAATAGTTGTGGCACGACTTGAAAAGGAAGTACTAGGAAAAACATCTGCTAAAGGACCTGCTGGGACAAATAAACTTGGTGGTTTAGAAATTAAGTGAAATAGGATGGAGAAAGAGGCTAGAAAGAGGTATAACAGGTCTAAAAGAGAGGGAGATAAGCACATATAGCTACTGTTAAGGAAAGCTCATCTGCACAGTTGTGTGAAGAGTTGGAAACAACCGAGATGATGAAAAGGTTATTATAAAGTGTTGCTAAAGTCAGCGACAAGTTATCAAAGGCCTTGAGTCACATGTGGCAGATTAAGAGTTCGGATGAAAGAGTCCTAAGAACCGAAATAAAGCAAATATTGTATGAGTACTTTAGAAAAATGATCAACACCAGAGGAGAGACACAGAAATTGGACTATAATTCTCTAGATACATGTTGTCACCCTTTTTATACAGATGAATTGTAGTGGAGTTATTCCAAGCTATAGGAATTTTTTGACTATACAAGCAGAGAGTGAAGAAGTCTCGTATTTTTTTCAGAAGCCAAGTTCCGCCAATTTCCGCTAAGTTTTATAGCTTCTTTAACTATTCCCTCATCGCCTGGAGCCTTGTTGTTTTTCACTTTTTTGAATGCTATTTCTGGAATATCCTCAGATCCCTGGTTTTGTACCTTTTGTCTGTCGTCTTGATTTATGTTATTGTTAATAATGTATAATATAGTGTAGAATTCTTCGACTATTCCTAGAAATTTCTGTCTGTCTGTTGTTACCTCACACTTTTTATCCCTAAGCTTAATTTTTTTTTCTACTTGTCGCCATTTTTACCCGTGTTGAGCAGCCCCCCCCACTTACAAAAATTAAAAAACAAATAGCCCTGATTTATGAGCTATTTATGAGATTTCATATTCCGCAAACTAAAAATTTTGAGCTCGTTCCACTGAGCAGGAATTTAATACTTTAGTGGGGGGGGGGGGGCTGAGTCAGCCCCCCACTACTTAAAAATAGGAATATTGAATCGGTTTTTTCGGCAGAATTACGAGCTATTTATGAGCTCTTGAAATTATATAGTTTCGATTTTTGAGCTCATCCCCTTCACCCCCAAACAACCCTTTAATTGATTTAACTTAAGAGAAAAATGCTGAGAAAACTTAAAATATATCGTATTGCGGATATAATTCCTATAGCGTATATACTCTAAGAATAAACTATTAAATCACGTGCATTTCGATTATTGAGCTACAACCCCTTCGCAAGAAAACCACCCTATCTTCCCGGCTTAAGAGAAAGTTGTACTTAAAATGCATTAAACTAATTATTTGGCGACTACATATCATTGAATAATTTATAAGCTTCCAAATTACGCGCATTTACATCAGTAAATTACAATTTATTTTGTATAGTGCAGTCACTGAAGGTAAAAATCAACGATTACCTTCAATTTCGGTGAACCTTCATCGATTTTCACGAAAATTGGTCAGTGGTCAGAGGATACGTCAAGAAACAAAGGTGACATGGTACCACCTTGCGCCTTTACCCTGAGGGTGGATACCGCCCCTTCTCGGGGGTGAAAATTATTTTATTAAAAATAACTACACAAATCAATAAAAGAACAAACTAAAAGCAAAATTTATTATATAAAGTTAATAAAATAAGTCAATACTTTTTAAGTTATTAAAGATCAAAGATTTTAATTATTCGTGAAAAAAATGCATGTTATGAAGCGGTTTTTCGTAAATCACTGAAAAACTAAGTTTTTACAAAAAAGTTAATAGTAGTTTAATTCGTATAGCTTATATTCTAAGAATAAACTCTTAAATCACGCCCCTTTCGATTATTGAGCTACAACCCCTTCGCAAAAAAACCATCCCATATTCCCGTCTTAAGAAAAAGTTGGACTTAAAATAATTTAAATTAGCTATTTGGCGACTAGATATCGTTTAATAATTTATGAGCTCGCAAAATATACGCATCTCAATTATTGAATTGCCATTTTTTTTCTATAGTGCAGTCACTGAACGTAAAAATCAACTATGACCTTCGATTTCGGTAAATCTCCATTCATTTTCACGAAAATTGGTGAGCGGATTTTGATGCTATCAACTTTTTCTGGAGCTAATTTTTGATAGGTATTTCTAAGTACTTTGACAAGTATTTAGTACCTAAGTGTTATAAAATGAATCTCTTTCCCGTTATTTAAGCTTGAATCCATAGATTTGAACAGTCGCAGAAAAAAATATACATTTAATTACCAATAACTTACTTTAAATTAACATTAAAGGGTTTTTCAAGTAAGCAATTTATTATATTTTTTATTAGCTTCACTTTTAGTGATGATCACTTTTTTGTAAAAACTTACAGTTTTTGAGTTATTTATGAAAAATCGCTTTAAAGCATGCATTTTCTTTCAGAAAAATTAAAATATTTGATCTTTAATAACTCAAAAAGTATTGATTTATTTTAATCACATTATGTAACAAATTTTGCTTACAATTTGTCCCTCTCTCGATTTGTGGGGTTATTTTTAATACAGTAATTTTCACCCCCGAGAAGGGGTGACATATACCCCAGGTTAAAACCCCAAGTTGTTATTGTTATTTCGTGAAAATGAATGGAGATTTAACGAAATCGAAGGTCATAGCTGATTTTTACCTTCATTGACTGCACTATAGAAAGAAAATGGCAATTCAATAATTGAGATGCGTATATTTTGCCAGCTCATAAATTATTAGACGATATGTAGTCGCCAAATAATTAATTTAAATTATTTTAAGTACAACTCTCTCTTAAGCCGGGAATATGGGATGGTTTTCTTGCGAAGGGGTTGTAGCTCTATAATCGAAAGGCGCGTGATTTAAGAGTTTATTCTTAGAATATAAGCTATACGAATTAAACTACTATTAACTTTTTTGTAAAAACTTACAGTTTTTCAGTGATTTACGAAAAACCAAAAACCGCTTCATAACATGCATTTTTTTCACGAATAATTAAAATCTTTGATCTTTAATAACTTAAAAAGTATTGACTTATTTTATTAACTTTATATAATAAATTTTGCTTTTAATTTGTTCTTTTATTGATTTGTGTATTTATTTTTAATAAAATAATTTTCACCCACGAGAAGGGGCGGTATCCACCCTCACGGTAAAAGCGCAAGGTGGTACCATGTCACCTTTGTTTCTTGACGTATCCTCTAACCACTGACCAATTTTCGTGAAAATCGATGAAGGTTCACCGAAATTGAAGGTAATCGTTGATTTTTACCTTCAGTGACTGCACTATACAAAATAAATTGTAATTTACTTATGTAAATGCGCGTAATTTGGAAGCTTATAAATTATTCAATGATATGTAGTCGCCAAATAATTAGTTTAATGCATTTTAAGTACAACTTTCTCTTAAGCCGGGAAGATAGGGTGGTTTTCTTGCGAAGGGGTTGTAGCTCAATAATCGAAATGCACGTGATTTAATAGTTTATTCTTAGAGTATATAAGCTATAGGAATTATATCCGCAACACGATATATTTTAAGTTTTCTCAGCATTTTTCTCTTAAGTTAAATCAACTAAGGGTTGTTTGGGGGTGAAGGGGATAAGCTCAAAAATCGAAACTATATAATTTCAAGAGCTCATAAATAGCTCGTAATTCTGCCGCAAAAACCGATTCAATATTCCTATTTTTAAGTAGTGGGGGGGGGCTGACTCAGCCCCCCCAATAAAGTATCAAATTCCTGCTCAGTGGAACGAGCTCAAAATTTTTAGTTTGCGGAATATGAGAGCTCATAAATAGCTCATAAATCAGGGCTATTTGTTTTTTGGTTTTTGCAAGTGGGGGGGGGGGGCAGCTCAACACGGGTGCCATTTTTCGCCTCATTACCTTCACGCTCCCGTTTTGCTCTATAGTCTGTACGATTTTTTCATGTTTAAATTTCCTAATATCTCTTCTCATTTCGATATGTCTTTATTAAGTGCTCTAATGGTTTGTGGGTCAATGTCCCTTTCAATTTGTTTCATACTTTTTCTAAATTATCCTGTTTTCGCTTGCGTTTGGTCTTCTTGACTATTAGTCTCAGTACTAAACCATTTTAACACACTGATTAGAGGATAGTAAGTGCATTTCTCAACTTTATCTTAATTTTTTTATTTTAATTCTTGTTTGTGTATTCGTTTGCATATTCTATTATTTAAAGCATTTAAAATACCTAATAATTTTCGTGTAGGCGTTGAATAACAAGGGTTACAAAATACATACATTATCATCAAATTCTTTGCGTGAAGCTTGATAATCTTAGATCATACTAAAAATGAATACAAAGTTTCTTTCAGTTAATTAAAACATTAAAAACATTTTATGTTGGTTTATTACTCGTGGAAAGCAAAATTAAAATTCATACTTACAATATCGGCCACATAGGCTCTTTCCACAATATTTGTGTCGATTTTCCACTAAAAGGTAATCCTTGTAACATCCATAGCTACTTTGTAACTGAAAATCAGCCATAAAAACTTGTAATCCGCAATATCCGGGTCGCTTTTTAAACCTAGAATAAAATTGGTATGTTAGGATGCTCTATTGTCATTTTATAATCGAAAATGTCATGTAAATGCTATGGTCTGTTTTTAAACCAAGAGGAGTAATTCAAATATACCGCGCCGTAATGCTTGTTTGTAATTGGTCCAACCTCAGACAAGTCTACTCCACTGTTATGGAATTTTGGCACTAATGACTTTTATCAAATTTTGACACTACCGGCATTTCATAGGTTAATTAAATTATATCGGCGATTTTTTGTGTTTTATGCGTTATTCCTTTAATTTTTAGATCTTTAGTCTACTTTTATATAAAAAACGGTTGTTTTTAGAACTCTTTAGCTACGTATTAGTATAATACAGGGTGTTTCATTGGGAAAGTAACATACATACCTTAATAGTATGGTATAACTAGACCCAAACTCAGACATCCAAAGTGAAAGTTATCCTCCAACACCAAATTATTCTATATGGTCCACACAATGTTCAGAAAAAAGTCACACCATTTTGAGCGTCGGGTTTGGGGGGGGGGGGATAGGGGGGAGAAATCGGTTAATTCGTAGTTTTTTAGGTTTTTCGTCAATATATTTCTAAAAATATGCGGTTTAGCATGAACAACCTTCTATACAAAAATGTTCTACATTAAATTTGAAATAAAAAAGTTCTATGTATAATCCTTCTAAAATGAACGGTTCCAAAGTTACGATGGTAGTATAGTATAATTGGTCCAAAAAAAGGCCTAACCCAGACATCCAAAGTAAAAGTTTTCCATATTGTTCAGTAAAAAGTTACACCATTTTGAGCGTCCGGTTTGGGGGGGGGGGAGATGGGGGAAAATTCGGTAAATTAGTAGTTTTTTTAAGTTTTTCGTCAATATTTCTAAAACTATACTTTAGCGTAAAGAATGTTCTATACAAAAATGTTCTACATGGAATTTAAAACAAAAAAGATCCGATACATAATTGTTATAAAATCAACGGTTCCAGAGTTACAGAGGGTGAAAAGTGAAGGTTTTCGATACTTTTTATATTCTTTTGGCAATTTATACAAATTTTCTTTAACAGGATTGGGTTTTGTAAATAAAATTTGCTATTTCAGTGGCCGATGGTATGTTAGTGACAAGCCCTTGAAGAGACGTCAACATCACTACCCAAAATAATCATCAATTGCCAAATAATATAAAAAGTATCGAAAACCTCCACTTTTCACCCTCCGTAACTCTGGAACCGTTGATTTTATAGCAATTATGTATAGGACCTTTTATGTTTTATGTAGATTTTATGTAGAACATTTTTGTATAAAACATTGTTTACGCTTAAGCATAGTTTTAGAAATATTGACGAAATACTTAAAAAAACTACTAATTTACCGAATTCTCCCCTATCTCCCCCCCCCCAAACCGGACGCTCAAAATAGTGTAACTTTTTACTAAACAATACGTGGATTATATAGAACAATTTGGTGTAGGATGAAAACTTTTACTTTGGATGTCTGGGTTAAGTCTTTTTTGGACCAATTATACTATACTACCTCCGTAACTTTGGAACCGTTTATGCATAGGGCCTTTTTTATTTCAAATTGAATGTAGAACATTTTTGTATAGAAGGTTGTTCATGCTAAACTGCATAGTTTTAGAAATATTGACGAAAAACCTAAAAAACTACGAATTTACCGATCCCCCCCAAACCCGACGCTCAAAATGGTGTGACTTTTTTCTGAACATTATGTGGACCATATAGAACAATTTGGTGTTGGAGGATAACTTTCACTTTGGATGTCTGGGTTATGGCATTATTTGGATCAATTTTATCATACTATAACTGTAGAAAGAGGACACTCAGGCGGTCTTAAAAATATCATACTTAATGGGTGTTACTTCATTCATAACAAAGATACTGGCTGTTTTATCTATTTTGCCATTTTCTTATTTGGTTCACAACTTTTTAACCACACTGTATATTTATTTTGTATTTGGCACGCAAATATTCTTTAAGGTATACAATCAACTAATTTATTTACAATTGAAAAAAATCCAGGTTCGGATTAAAAAATATTGGAAAAATATTCCGACACAAAAACAACAGCTGTACATTAAATTTTTTTAAAATGGATTTTGTATTTGAAAAGAGGATGAAAAAATAAATTTAGCGGTGTACTTTGAATTTTCGGCAAATTGATTTTTCTTGTAAAATTTTGAATTTGAATTCTGAAATTATGCGAATTGCGAGAGCTCTAAGTAGAAAAAAATTGAAATACGACTTACAACTTGTTAAACACACTGTATATTTATTTTATATTTAACACCAAATATTATTTAAGGTGCCCAATCAATTAATTTATTTAAAATTATAAAAAATCCAGGTCTGGATTAAAAAATAATGGAAAAATGTTCCGACCCAAAAAATACCATGTACATTATTTTTTTTAATGGATCTTGTATTTGAAAAGATAATGAAAAACCAAATTTAGCGGTATACTTTGAATTTTCGGCAAAATGATTTTTCGGGTAAAATTTTGAATTTGAATTCTGAAATTATCTGAATTGCGAGAGCTCGAAGTAAAAAAAATTAAAATGTGGCTTAATTTTGATTAATACCATTATTTAATCTAAATTAGTAAAATGTTAACATTTTAGTATTTTTTTATTATGGCGACCAATAATTCATAACAAATATTCACCTGTAATAATGAATGAATAAATAATAAAAGTCCACACAAATACATAACTTTAATCAACTATCTTAAAAATTAAAAAAAAAAACAGAAAAAACTTGCCGAAAAATAACTTGTGGATATCTAAAATCCAAAGTTTATAACGGGGAAATAAATAGTAGGGAGAACTTCTTGGTCGGATTCGAGACGCCTTTCAAGAAATGAAGAATAACCCTGACGAGATTAGGGAAGTCACTCAGACAATAAATAACAAAAAGAGCACGACTTTCTCTTTAACATGGTGGTGGCCATTTTGAACAATTGTAGTTTTAATAATTAATTTTTGTGAAAAAGTTTTCTGTTTTTTTTTAATTTCTAAGATAGTCCGTTGATTAAGGTTATATATATTTGTCAGTTTATTATTTTTATTATCTTTATTATTTACTTTTTATTATTTATTCATTAATTATTTAAGGTGAATATTTGTTATGAATTATTTTTCGCCATAATAAAAAAATACTGAAATGTTAATATTTTACCAATTTAGATTAAATAATGATATTAATTAAAATTAAGTCACATTTTATTTTTTTTACTTCGAACTCCCGCAATTCACATAATTTCAGAATTCAAATTCAAAATTTTACCAGAAAAATCATTTTGCCGAAAATTCAAAATATTTTCCATTTAGTTTTTATCCTCTTTTTAAACGCAAAATCCATTTAACAAAAAAAAATAATGTACACGGTGTTTTTTTGGGTCGGAACATTTTTCAAATATTTTTTTATCCGGACCTGGATGTTTTATAATTTTAAATAAATTAATAACCTTAAATAATATTGGGTGTTAAATATAAAATAAATATACAGTGTGTTTAACAAGTTGTAAGTCGTATTTCTATTTTTTTTTCTACTTAGAGCTTTCGCAATTCGCATAATTTCAGAATTCAAATTCAAAATTTTACAAGAAAAATAATTTTGCCGAAAATTCAAAGTAAACCACTAACTTTAGTTTTTCATCCGCTTTTCAAATGTAAAATCTATTTTAAAAAAAATTAATGTACAGGGTGTTGTTTTTGGGTCGGAATATTTTTCCAATATTTTTTAATCCGGACCTGGATTTTTTCAATTGTAAATAAAGTAATTAATTGTACACCTTAAAGAATATTTGCGTGCCAAATATAAAATAAATATACAGTGTGGTTAAGAAGTTATGAACCAAATAAGAAAATGGCAAAATTAATAAAACACCCAGTATCTTTGTTATGAATGAAGTAACATCCACTAAGTATGGTATTTTTGAGACCGCCTAAGTGTCCTCTTTCTACAGTTAACGTATGTTACTTTCCCAATGAAACACCGTGTATACTATGTATGGATTACCGTCAAAGAAAGATATGATCAAAGAAAAAAGAAGGTGTATTTGGTGATTTTTCTAGTGACTTTCTTGGGTGTGAATCTGTCTTTTAAGTTTCCTCCTCTTGGTTTAAAAGCAAACCATAGTATTAAATCAATTTAATATTAACTTTTTTATACTGAATATTTTTTAATGATTTTAGTTTTTTCGAATTGTGTCGAAAGTATAATTGTATGTACAGTCGGAAAAATGAAAGAATACCCATGAACGATCACATCAATCGCTTATTTTGTATTTGCTATATTTTTCTATAAATAACAAACGTTTGTTATCCGCTGTGAGCTCGTACGTAGAGGGGATATTTACAAATTCTCGAGCGCCAGTAGTGGCAAGTCTGTAAACGTTTACCGGAAATTTGACATAAATGTCAAAGTGATTAATGTAAAATTAAAATTAAAAGCATTAATTATAAAAAATATTAGTTGGTCAAAGCTGTGGTATATATTTTTACCTTAAATATACTTACGTTTTAAATACTGAATTTAAGTTTTTTTAATGTTCCGTAATATGTAATTATAATTTAATCTAAAAATCTTAGCGCCATCTACACGACAATTGTGAAAGTATCCGAAGTAAGAAATTCATATTTTATCAATAGAACGTCAAAATGATTAGCAAAATCTTAAAAAAATCGATTACAATTTAATTAATTTTTGCGTTGTAAATGTTAAGCGATAACAATTAAATAATAAATTTAAAAATTACCGGTGAAAGATAATTCCAGTAATCCGCTAGGAGCGCCACCAGCGAAGCTCAGAGCGTATAGAAAAATACAGCAAATACAAAATAAGTGATTGATGTGATCGTTCAAGGGTATTCTTTCATTTTTCCGACTGTACGTATAATTATTATTATACTGGGAATGATCTATTTAAATTATTATAGTGCGAATAATTTTTAGGTATTTTCATCACCAGTGGCGTTACAGCTCTTTATGAGCCAAAGCCTTCTTCAGAACAATCTTCCATTCGCCCCTCTCTCTGGCAACTGTGTGTGTGTGTGTGTGTGGAAAGATAATTGCACGGAATCAAGTCCATTTGCCACAGAAAGATACAGAGTTGTGGGTTCTGGCAACTCTTCTCCATGCTCTAATTCAAATAGATTTTAAATCGTTCTCTAAGTTGTCTAGGTATCTAAGTCTTGGGTCTTCCTCTTGCTCATTGTTCTATCGGCCCTCTGCGGTTAAAAACTTTTCCGACTATGGCATCTTCCTCTCGCCTTATTACATGCCTTATCCATCTAAGACGTGCTACCTTAATAAATTTTACAACGTCAGGTTCTCCGAAACTTCTATACAACTCAAAGTTGTAACGCCTGTGCCACAAACCTTGTTTTTGTATCCCTCATGTTCTTCTTAGAATTTTTCGCTCAAAACGTTTGAGCAGTTCTTGGTCATTCTGTGTAAGTGACCAAATTTCTGAAGTCAGCAATGGCCTTATTAGTGCTTTGTAGACAGTCAGTTTAATTTTTCTGGATATTTCTGAGGCAATCAATTTATGTTTCCGGGATTTTCCATTATTTTGAAGGGTAACTACTTTTTATTATTTCACTACATACAGAATCCATAAATGGTATCAAAAAATGTATATACAATCTGTTCAACTTTGAGCTCTTAACGTTTGTAAACTATTGAAATACGATTTATTTAAAAATAAATGCTAACTTGATTTCTATTGCTCATATAAAATTCTTTTTTCCCTTTTTAATGTATTTTTTTTTCACCAGATTTACAGTAAGCCTACATGCACGCGACTGACATAAAAAATGTCGGAGTTTAATTGATTCAGGGCCCTCGCAAGGCTGATTGGCTCCCGCGTGCGGTATATATTTTAGCGCCCTTTAAATCTACTATACAGGGTGGGTGGGGAGGAACGCACCAAACTTTAAGACTGTATATTTTACGTAAAAATTATCAAAAATAACTCATATTATGTTGTTATTCGATTTTCATTTGTTTCCGAGATACGGGGTGTTAAAATTTAACATTTATTTATTGCTCTAAAACCGGTTGAGGTGTACAAATGAAATTTGGTGGGTTTTAAGACATAGTTTGTGCACATGTTTTGACACATAATTAAGAATTTTATATTCACCATTGGCGCGCGTACGAGTAATAGTCTAAAATTTTTGAAAGAAAAAAATAGTACGCCACTGAGACATTTCAAATTAAAAATTATTTTTGAATTCCCTGTTCAATTTCTGACAAACAATCTATCTTCATGTTTGTTGATATGACGCTTCATTTTCATGCAAAAAATAAAATAACTTAAAGCTTACAAAGTATTCGAAATAAGTTTCTACACACTCATATAGAAACTTCGTCGAAAACCTTGTAAGCGTTAAGATGTTTTATTTTTTGCATGAAAACGAAGCGTCGCGTCGCATGAAAAAAGGGAAGATAGATTTTTTGTCACAAATTGAACGAGGAATTCAAGAAAGATTTTTAATTTGAAATATTTCAGTGGCGTACCATTTTTATCTTAAATTTCAGACTATTACCCGTACGCGCGCCAATGGTGAATATAAAATTCTTAATTGTATGTCAAAACATGCGCAATAACTATGTCTTAAAACCCACCAAATTTAGTATCTAGGAAACAAATGAAAATCGAATAATAACGTATGAGTTATTTTTGATTATTTTTACGTATAATATTCAGCCTTAAAGTTTGGTGCGTTCCTACCCACTCACCCTGTATAAAACTAATAAATATTTTTGAAAAATTTAAACCCAGAATGAAAGACTACATTATTAATGAGGCCGAAAGTCCCTGAAAACTTCTATAATGTTTATTTTAATAAGTTACAGGGGTGAAAATAAAAGAGAAAATTTAGTGTGATTTTTAATAATTGCAAATATTTAATTTATAAGAAACTTTTTATTTATTTTAAGGGACTGTCGGCCCTCGGCAATAACGTTATCTTTCATTCTGCGTTTAAATTAAAAAAAAAATACTTTTTTAGTTTTCTCAGGATTCGAAAAAATGAATACCTACATTTAAAACACATTGAAAATTTTGACAAGCGACATTTTGCGCCTTTCCCCTTAAATTTTCTGCAACATTAATGAAGCACCCTGCATATACATTTAAGTAAATAACCAATAATATTTTGTCATTTCAAAGTTTGTCAGGGTTTGTTCAGGGTGTCTACATAACTAGGAACCATATGGGAAACTGTTTTATTATTAATTTTACGAGAAAAAAATATTCTTCATAAAAAGTTCTGCATTGTCTAGAACTCAGAATGCAACCATAAAATATCAAATTTTATGAATCTTATACGAGGTATGTCAAAAAATATTAATTTCGGTAATGAGCAAAGTACGTTTAGTTTTCACAAAATTGAAAAAGTATTATGAAAAGTTGTTCAGCATTAAAAACTATGTTTCTATATGCAATTACATCCTTCTAATTGAAATATATTGTGATCTAGAAAGGAACTTTACTTTTAATCGAAACTCATATTTTTTTACATAATATATCTCATATAAAATTGAAAAAAATTGATAGGATTTGATGGTCGCATCTTAGATTTTAGACCATGCATAACAATAAAAAAGTTATTGGATTATTCATAATAAATGAAAAGGGAGTTGGGTATCTGTTATTTGAGAAAAAATATTCCACTTAAAAGGATGTAATTGCATATTAAAACATCGTTTTTAATTAATTCCAAACAACTTTTTATAATAATAATTTTCGATATTGTGAAATATAAGGTACTCTTGATCGAAATTCATATTTTTATTCTCATAAGATTAACACAATGTTATATTTGGTTGCATTTTAGTTTTTGGACTATCCAAAGCATTTTATGAAGAATAAATTTTTTCCGTAAAATTAATAATAAAAAAGTTTCTCATGGTTCGAAGTTACGCAGACACAAGGTCTTAATTATTTTCTTTTTTTTTTTTAAATTGTAAATTGTGGATTTTATTAGAGGAAACCCCATTATAACTACATATTTAAAATGAATTATTATTATTCTATGCAATGATTATTATGATACTTACCATTTTCACAATTAATTTAATTTCCACACCACTTAAAATAACAACAAATAAAAAAGATTGTCCAATATTTTTTACACGAAAACAAAAGTTTTAAATCAGGGCAGAACAAACCCAACGGATATTGCAATAATAGTCGTAGGTAATTATTAACACCAATATAAAATAAAATTTTAAACCTTTTACTGCAGGAAACCACCCGTTCACCAGTAACAGTAAATAATGTTTGTGCCTAGTAAACGCATAGACGAGAAGGGAAAAGATACTCAAGTCAAATAGATATCATAATTCATAGAGTATTTTTTTACTTAAGGGTAATTATTATAAATTCGAGTAAAAGATTCACTTAAAATGAGTAAAACTACTTGATCCAGCATTCCATCAAGTTGTGTTTTTGTTGGAATAAAACTGCTAAGTTGCGTTTTATGGGTGTTAGTTTATGTTTCTACTCGTCAAAGTCAAGGAGTGTGATTTGATGTTTATTTGACTATTTTGAGTGTCGCTTTAGTTTACAACATAAAATCAACAAAGAAAAAAATTAGAAAGGAACAACAAAATGTAATATATTTTTGACGGAGTGAGTTCAACCTTTCAGGACGGGAATAATTATTTTTTCACTAATAACACAATATTTGATTTTTGAGATTTCTTTAGCTGTTCATAAAATAATTAAAATTGTATATAAAAAATGATTATCTCATTTACAATAAATATTTCTTATTTACCAAACCTTCGGTTTGGCGTCCCTTTGGGGTTACGCCCGCGTGCGCCGCACGCGTTGCACGCATGGTTACGGGGACACTGAATTGATTATAAGCTAAAAAGACAGGTCTATTTCAAACGGTTTTCTGATAACAATTTTGATAAAATGTTAAAACTTTTTTAATACATCTTAAAACTAAGCTCTCAATCTCAAATATCCGATTGCGATCTGTTAAATATCTCTGTATAGTCACTGTTAGAGCAAGAACAGTTGCTTAAATTATTGCTCCCTGGGATAAACAAATGGACTAACTTATAAACTATTTGGTCGATCTGGTTGAAATTAAGCACACTTAAATAACACATTAATATACCTACATATGCAAAAAATAAAGTTATTAATATTTATGAATTACTGCAAAAATGAGGGTTTTTTTTTGCAATTATCTCGGTCAATTCTTTATGTATTTCAATATATCGTCCCTACCATTTCCAGCAGGTCCATGTCACCAGCCCCCCTTTTTCGATTTGAGGGTCAAAAAAAAGCTCATTCGTCTGTATTGCGTTAGTACTCACCCTTCATTCGTTTGTACTGCCCCCACCCTTTTAAATCTGCCTGGAGGGGCTGGTGACATGTCATCCCCCCCTTTTTCGATTTGAGGGTCAAAAAAAGCTCATTCGTTTGTATTGCGTTAGTACTGGATTGTATCACCCTTCATTCGTTTGTACTCCCCCCACCCTTTTAAATCTGTCTGGAGGGGCTGGTGACATGAGAGGTGGCATTCCGATTTTTGCAGATAAAATTAGGTGACAACTTCAGTAATTATAATTGACTTATTCTCCTTCTCAAATATGTTTGGAACATTATTAAAAAAATTAAAATTTTTAAAAATTTCGAAAAACATCGATTTTTTTCAACTTTCATTGCTTGTAACTTAAAAACGATTCATTTTGGAACAAAGTCATAGGGAAATAAAATAAAGATAATTGAATTTTGTATGATATACGACATGACTAGTATAAAATATCTTAAATGATTATCCTTTCTGCAAAATAGCAATAAATACAAAATAAGATGGCAAAATAAGCCTCTTTTTATTCAATGTTTTTCAACCACTTTGGTTGCACTTAGAACCTTAGTATTTTACTTAGAAAATTCTTACAACATACTCAATCCGTCCACCAAATTTAATGTTCCAAATACTTTTAATCAGTGGCGGCTGGTCTGTAAGTGAAGGGGGAGGTCATATCCGGTGGTTCAAGATTTTTTTGGAAAAACTTCTTCTTCTTCTTTATGTGCCGTCTTCTACCGAAGGTTGGCGACCATCAAACGATAGGTTTCTCTGTTTTGTGCCCCATGTATTATGTTCACAGCTTCTGGTATTTGAAACCATTCTCTCAAGTTTCTCAGCCAGGATTTCTTCTTCCTGCCCAAACCTCTTCTACCTTCAATCTTGCCTTCGACGATAAGCTGTAGCAGACTGTACTTATCATTACGGAACACATGGCCCAGGTATGACGCTTTCCTCCTTTTAACAGTTGTTAACAATTCCAACTCTTTACCCATTCGTCTCAATACCTCTGTGTTGGTCACTCTGTCTGTCCAAGGAATTCTCAGTATGCGTCGATACAGCCACATTTCTAGAGCCGCTAACTTCTTTATAGTTGCTGCTGTTAACGTCCACCCTTCTACTCCGTAAAGTAGCGTAGAGAGTACATAGCATTTTGTGGCGCGCCATCGGAGGTTAACGCTTAGGTTGCGGTTGCTTAAGAGCTTTCTCATTTTTATGAATTTGGATCTTGCTATTTCAATTCGGATCCTAATCTCTACGTCTGGGTCCCACTTATCATTTACTGTATATCCCAGATATTTAAATCGGTGTACTCTTTCAATACGTTCGGCTTCAATATTCAGGTCGATATGTTGAATGTTCTTTTTACTGATCACCATAAATTTAGTTTTCTTTCTATTTATCTTCAGTCCAAATTGGTTGCCAGTTGTATTTACTCTATTTAGCATCATCTGCAAATCTTCGATGTTATCGGCTAGTATAACAGTATCATCTGCATATCGAAAATTACTTATTGGTACGCCATTAATCTTGATGCCCTCATTGTACTCTTCTAGTGCCTCTAGAAATATTTGTTCCGTGTACACGTTGAAAAGCAGTGGCGAAAGAATACAGCCCTGTCTAACCCCTCTAGAAATGGTTATGTTTTCACTCACCATATGTCCATTCTTTATGTGGGCTGTTTAATTCCAATATAGATTTTTTATAATCTGGATGTCCTTAGTGTCAAGTCCTGAAAGATGTAATAGTTCTATGAGTTTGTCATGTTTGATAGTATCAAATGCTTTCTCATAGTCGATAAAACAGGCGTAAACATCTTTCTGTTGATCCAGGCATTTTTGAATCAAGACTTGTATTGCAAATAGGGGCTCTCGAGTTCCAAAACCGCATCTAAAACCGAACTGTGTTTTACTTATGCTGTGTTCTAATTTTGCTCGTATTCTGGAATGGATAATACGCAAGAATACTTTAAGGGTATGACTCATTAAACTTATAAGGCGATATTCGCTACACGTCTTAGAATTGGATTTCTTGGGAAGGGGCACAAATGTAGATTTCAGCCAGTCCGATGGAATTTGACCAGTATCGTATATCTTATTGAACAGTTTCAATACTACATTCATATTGTTCTCGTTAAAAACTTTTAAAAATTCGACTGGTATTTCATCGCATCCTGTTGCTTTCCCATCTTTCGTTTGATCTATAGCTTTTATCACCTCACTTTTCAATATTTTTGGTCCATTCAGATCAAGAGAGTTCGTAGAAATATGACGATAATCCGTAAACAAATCTTTTATGTAAATTGCCCAAGTCTGTAACTGATCTTCTTTATCTACAATAAGTTTGTTGTTCTCGTCTATTAACTTACCAAACTGTTTTTTCTTGTAAGTATAAGAAAACTCCTTAATTTTTTTATGCATGTTAAAACTATCGTGTCTTCGTTCTAGCTCTTCTATCTCTTGACATTTTTCTTGTAACCATTTCTCTTTGGATTCTTTTATCTTTCTGCTGACAGTTCTATCTATTTGGAAAAACAAGACCTACAAATCCCATTTTAAATAATTTCTTATTCCATCATCTGTATTGGTTTCTTATAACTTATTTTGCAATATGTTGTTTAAATTTAAGCGGATCTTTATTTGACAAGTAAATATGAAATAAGTAAAAGGAACAAGTCTTCATTACTAATTGTCAAATAAATCAGATAAATAGTATGATATAATATGTAATTATAATAGCCAGAATATCAACAACCTACTTAAACTCAAAACCTAAAATAAATAAAAACTTACATTTTTATGCGGATTTAAAAAGTAAATCGATTCTTCTTCAATTTAATTTCATTTGGCGTTGGAGTTCATGTATACTAACCACTACCGACATTTTATAAAAATCTATAATAAAATAATATTAATCTCACGAACGCACTTAACTTAACTTTGTAAATTCCGAACTAATCTTACTCCCTGCGTAGATAGTCACGTCTCAACCGTAGATTTAAGGTCTACGGTCAATGACCACGATGGTACCAACTTGCATATAAGAGCGTATTTATGTGAACGTTCGGAATCCCAGTGCTGTATTCTCACAGTGAGGTCAAATAAATTTCTTGACCATCGTGAATGTTCGTATTTAGCAGTTTAAGAGTAATATTGCGGTAGTTTCAGTCAAAGATAAATTTGGCTTTTCGGTACTGTCAAACAGCTCGTATTTCATGTTTATTTATCGGTAATCTTTTGGCGGCATCTTTGTCGCTATATTTTACAACAACAAAATGACTGAAAAATCAATACAATAAAAGCAAAATTTAACTTTGAACGATACTATTGTATTCCGAACATTTTTAATACAGAAAATTTTCTTTTTTTAAGGAAATAATTCCATTATAATCGTTTGATTGTACAATTATTACAGGGAGGTCATTGACCAATTGACCTAAAGGGATAACCGCCACTGCTTTTAATACTTTTCGATTCCAAGGAATTCTGCCGTATTTATGTTTCAGTTATTCAGTTATTTTCAATCGGAATTATCTCTTTCTTAAAAAAGGTGTCAGTATGACCAGGCGACGTCTCAAAGGGGGGGGGGGCATCGACTCCATTGCCCCCCTCCTTGGATCCGCGCTTGTTACAAAGTGGGTTTTACCCCAATGGGAAGACATCGAGGTTGAAATTGGACAACGAAGAGCTCATTTCGGGATGCGCCGCATGAGATCTTTGAGTGTCATATCAATAGCGTGTGAAACTGTGAAATTAATTAAGTGGATGGATAAAGGACATCGCACACATCTTATGGAAAATAGAATGTCACTCAAATTCAATAAAATGTATACCAATAGATTCGTTTTAAATTAACGATCAAATCTTATCATTGCGCCAACTCTCTATTTTCAAAAATAAGAGCAGAAATTGATATAAATAAATCTGAGATCAAATGGGTAGGTACATAAGTTAGAGAGAGAAAAAATATTTTAAAATACCCAGATTTTCGGTACTCCATAAATCAGCGGATTAGTTTCACTAATCCGCTTAGGCCCAGCGGGATTTAAGCTGTTATGAATAGCACTCAGAGCAATAATGATTGTAAACTAACATTTTATGGACTCCAAAAATGTGATTTCGATAAACTTTAATTGCAATTTGCGCCGTAATTAATCATAATTAAGAGTTGGCGCAATGATAAGAATTGATCGTTATATTAAAACGAATCTAATGGTATAAATTTTATTGAATTTGAGTGACATTATATTTTCCATAAGATGTGTGCGATGTCCTTTCTCCCTTGTAGGAAAAAGGAAGGTCGCTCCTATGATTTGTGATCGAAAATGGATCGAAAATGGAAAATATCTCCAACAAATACATGTACCATTTTTCAAATCTGTAGCGTAAAACTACTCGAAGATCCAACTGAGGGGATAACTTTCCATTCCCCATGCAGAGAGAGTGGCTTGCAAGCCTGTTTTTCAGTTTCAAAATGTAATTCGTTACATTTGTGACGAATTTACCAAAGTTTACATCCGCGTTGTTACTATGTGCAAGGTTTGGCTGATTTTGTGTCCTTACTCCTAGCACTAATCCTCCCCTGTTTTAAATGTAGAAGGGTGGAGGTGGTACAAATAAAATAAGGGCGGTACAATCCGACGCTAACGCAGTACAAACGAAATAGCCTATTTTCGACGTTCAAATGGCAAAGAGTGCAGAGTAGGGGGTAGCATGTCACTGCCCCTCTCAGGCCAATCAAGACGGGTGGGGGCGGTACAAACAAAATAAGGGCGATACAATTCGATACTAACGCAGTACAAACGAACATACTCATCCCGTACCCCCAGATGGAAAAAGGGGGGATAGCATGTCACCAGCCCCTCCAGACAGATTTAAGAGGGTGGGGGCAGTACAAACAAAATAAGGGCGATACAATCCGATACTAACGCAGTACAAACGAACATACCCATTCTGGACCCCGAGATCGAAAAAGGAGGGGATAGCATGTCACCAGCCCCTCCAGGCAGATTTAAAAGGGTGAGGGCAATACAAACGAATAAAGGGTGATACAATCCAGTACTAACGCAGTACAAACGAAATAGCCTATTTTCGACGTCAGATGGCAAATAGTGCAGAGTAGAGTGGTAGCATGTCGCTGGCCCCCCCAGACCAATCTAGACGGGTGGGGGTGGTACAAACAAAATAAAGGCGATACAATCCGATACTAACGCAGTACAAACGAACGTGCCCATCCCGGAACCCCAGATCGAAAAAGGGGGGGATAGCATGTCACCAGCCCCTCCAGACAGATTTAAAAGCGTGGGGGCAGTACAAAGAATATAAGAGCGGTACAATCCGATACTAACGCAGTACAAACGAACATACCCATCCCGGACCACCAGATCGAAAAAGGGGGGATAGCATGTCACCAGCCCCTCCAGGGAGATTTAAAAGGGTGGGGGCAGTACAATCGAATGAAGGATGATACAATCCAGTACTAACGCAGTACAAACGAAATAGCCTATTTTCGACGTTAGATGGCAAAAAGTGCAGAGTAGAGGGGTAGCATGTCACTGGCCCCCCCAGGCCAATCTAGACGGGTTAGGGGGGTACAAACAAAATAAAGGCGATACAATCCGATACTAACGCAGTACAAACGAACATACCCATCCCGGACCCCCAGATCAAAAAAGGGGGGATGGCATGTCACCAGCCCCTCCAGGCAGATATAAAAGGGTGGGGGGAGTACAAACGAATGAAAGGTGATACAATCCAGTACTAACGCAATACAAACGAATGAGCTTTTTTTCGACCCTCAAATCGAAAAAGGGGGGGATGGCATGTCACCAGCCCCTCCAGGCAGATTTAAAAGGGTGGGGGCAGTACAAACGAATGAAGGGTGATACAATCCAGTACTAACGCAATACAAACGAATGAGCTTTTTTCGACCCTCAAATCGAAAAAGGGGGGGCTGGTGACATGGACCTATTTCCAGCCATCGAATGTGAAAAATCGGGTTTTTCAGATTCGATACCTTTTCCTCGCATTATACGTCATACATCTTGTGTCAAATTCTCGTTATTGTCATTAGGAGCGCGAGAAATATGCTGTTTAAACCATCGAATATGAACATTTTTCTATTTGGTTGACTGCAAACTGACGAAAATGGTATATTTGATACTTTTGTTTTGTATAAATATCACTAAAGGTATATACAGTGCGTCCATAAAATATCGCATAAATTCGTTATTTCGTAAACCGGCGACTTTAAGGAAAAATCCCGAAATAGGTCAATTTTTATTTTTAACTTATAATTTTTTGGAATATATATCATACTAGTGACTTCATCCATCTGGGCGTGATGACGTAACCGATAATTTTTTTAAATGAGAATAGGGGTCATGTGACAGCTCATCTGAAAGGATATTTAATTCCCTATTCACTAATATAAACATTGACATAATTATTTATACAGGATGTCCAAACATTTTCTTTTTAAATTAAATTAATTAACAGAAAAAGATAAATGTATGTAATTTATTTAATTCTAATACATTTTACTGCTGTCAGAAAACAGAAAAAATTTTATTTGATAAATAAACATTGATTTTCGTTTAAACGAAATGTTCAAAGTGATAAGAGGCAGGTGGGTGGCAGCTTTAACATTGAATTTAAGCGAAAAACAATATTTATTTATTAAATAAACATTTTTTCCTGTTTTCTGACAACATTAAAACGGTATTTTAAGTTAAATAAATTGCATGTATTCTTCTTTTTGTCTCAATTATTTTAATTAAAAAAATGTTTTTTAATTATATTAATTTTTATATTAGTGAATAGAGACTTGAATGCCCTTTCAAATGAGCTATCACATTACCCTTATTCTCATTTAAAAAATCATCGATTACGTCATCATGCTTAGATGGATGACGTCACTAGCATGATATATACGCCAAAAAATCGGAAGTTAAAAATAAAAATCGACCTGTTTCGGAATTTTTCCTGTAAGTCGCCGGTTTACGAAATAATGAATTTATGCGTTACTTTATGGACGCTACTTCTACAACGCTAAATGTCGAATGTGTCAAACTCGTTAGTTTGTGTTGTAATTTATAACAGTTATTTAATTATAATCTGTAAACTGTCGAAACTGATAAACTGCTGTGAAAAACAAAATGCACGTGTTTACAATTTGTGCAAATTTTGTTTCAGTATCGCTTGCAAGAAATTCTTGTGAGGAAGTTTATGATTTCATTTTAACGGATTTTCATTATTTGATTATACAGTTATTCGCTATCATACATTTGCTACTTTGAAACATCGGACTGAAACAAATCTTTGATTAATACAAAAAGCAAAGTAACGAATGTGGTTTTTTGGAAAGGAAAAGATGATAAGCAGTTCAAATTTTTCATCAATCTAACAAGGATTAAACATTACATACAAAAAATATAAAATTTTTTTTATTTGTCAATACGCTGATTTAGGAGTCTCTAAAAAAGAGTTATTTTGCTCTCCTGAAAAGTACCACTTTTCACATTCGATAGTTGGAAATGACAGGGACGATATGTACTAGAAAATTAATGAACTGTTTAAGGCATACAACGTCTATTTGAAACATTTTTCTCTAAAATGCACAAGAAAAAAAGAAACGCTTTATGGTCAAAAAACTGATTTTTTCATTCTTTATAATTGTTTAAGAAAAAAAAAACAATGCAAAATTAGCTGCATGTCTTCACTCTTCACGGAATTATCATCAGTTATCCTTCATCTACCATTTAGAGCCTTCAAAACCATGTAGAACATTTTTACGTGAAATCAATGATTTTTTTCCAGATTGACTAGGGTAATAGGTACGGATCCAAAGTGGGAACTTCTGGGTAAGGCTATATATCCGAAATTTCTAGATCTTGTTTTTTTTTGGCTCTTCTTAGTAATAGTTTTATGCCATTCATCAAGAATTTTGATTGGGAAATAAGCCACAATTAAATTGAAAAACTAATTTTATTAACGTTTCGACGCCCAAATCCGATGTCGTTGTCAAAATACAAAATATTACTGATAATTTTTAACAACGACATCCGATTTGGGCGTCGAAACGTTAATACAAATTATAATTAGTTTTTCAATTTAATTGTGGCTTATTTCCCAATCAAAATAGTTAATTATAAAAATGCCACAAGGAAATGGCTTCAGAACAACATTCATCAATAACTTTCGTTGATTTGAATAATTATTTGAACAGTTTTTTAAAAGAGTGAAGGAAAAAAGATGAAGTAGGGTATACAAAACTTGCGATAAGAATTTTTTGTTTGTGCAGAAATGTACAAAAATATTTACACTTACCTGTAACATGTATTTAAAAGTTTAGGATAATAAAATGGATATCCTGGGCTTTTTAAATAACCACGAACATAGTCCAGTTCGACACAGTTACTCTTTGGCAAGACATCCTTTTGCTGGTGACTACCAGACGTTCTTTTACAGGTTTGTAAATTGTTGCCATAGGCATAACATAACTTGTTAATTTGAACGTTATTCCAATATGTACATTCTTGGTGGTTTATACTAGTTGCTATTACAGATACAGTGCTAGTATCTATAAAAGTAGTGGGTTCTGGTTCGATAGGTTGTTCAGGTGCAGAGTTATAATCTGGTTCTGAAAAAAGGTAAAAGCTTTTTATGAGTTTTGGACCTTGTACAAACTTTGAACTCAAGTTTTGATTGTCAACTTCTTCAGTCTTCTCGTGGATTAGCTTTGCAGTTTCTATGTAAGGTTGCTCGTCATTCCTGTTGACACTCATTGAATTATATTGTTGTACTCCATTCTGCCTATTAAATCTATAGTTTCTATATACAGATGGTAAATTTTGAATGTATCCTGGGTAGTATTTTGTTGGGCATTCATCTTGGACTACTTCAATAACAAATCCACTTTGGGAGTTTAGATTGACACCTTCACTTCTAAAGACCAGTTCTTTTACGTTTTCACCATCAAACGTAGTTGTTAGCTTCAGATCCTGATTACACCCACAAATAAACTTTCCATCAACTCTTAACCATCCATAAGGACAACTGTTTTTATTGGCTGATCCCAACCAAAAGAACAAGAACGAGAGTTTTAGTCTACATATATTTTTTGTTGCCTTTTGGATTGTTATTTTACAGTCAAGTTTTTGGTTGAGGGTGTATGGAAAATTGGGACTAGTTATTAAAGATCGTCTAGAGTTAAAAGTATTTAAACAACATTGTGGCAAATTGTCTTCTGGATTCGGTAGTGGCAGGTGAAGTGGACGAAATAATGTTGTAGTAGATTCTGGTTTTACTGTTGTTGTATCAATCTGAAACAAAAAAAATCATCTATATTTTGTATAGTTACTGGCACGTTAAAGACAATCTAAACTGATTATGAATGAACTCTCTTTCAGCTGTTGTTTTAAATTTGATGTTTGAAGTAGATTGCCTAAGGCCAAAGACACATATGTTTGTTAGACTTTTGCTTAAATGCAAGTATTTTACACGACGAGATGTCACGAAATTTGACTGACAGCCACTATCTAAGACTATTCTGTAGAAATGCACATTACCAAATTCAGCTTAAACTTGCATCTTTACCGTAGAGAGTAACACACTAGTGTTTTGAACAACAACATTGGAAAGAGAAACATTGTGATTGGGTACGTGATGAGAAACGTTGTCATTGCTGCTGTTAGATGTATTATAGTTATCAATATGTCAGAGAGTATTGTATTTTTCTGGCACTTTTTACACTTGCCGAATTTACAAGAATTACTGTTACGGTTTGCACACAGACAATTAAAGCACAAAGACAATCTATCTGTTTCATCAATTGGCCTCTGTACATCTAGCCTAAAAAAATCGTCGTTTATTTAAATTTTACGTTTTCCATTACACAACACGCATGAAATGAAGCCTGATGAATTGATACTAATGCACGGCTATCCGATAGTTTGTATCTATTATTTGGAGCTCGACAATGATTGATTTTAAATGATGATGGCTTGCTTATTCAAATCGATTGCCCAATATTCTCCAAAACATCCGCTTTGCTTCTTAGAAAGTCGAGAAACTCATCGAAAGTGGGATATTCTTGATTAATTTTCTCCCATTCCTTTGGAGTGTCTGTATCCACTCTTTCCAGGGTATAAGTGACTAATGTCTCTCATTTACTCATAGACTCACCCAGTGATTGAATAGATCTTGCTGGATACAGTATCATTGAGTTGGCGAAATGAAGAAGAACTTTTTTATCTTGCTTGAGATTCAAAATAGACCTAAAATGGTTTATGAATAAGAAGTTGTCTATTTGTAAACCTTTGACATAGAAGGTTCCATGCTACACGAAAGTTAGGAGCTGAACCTGTGAGAGAATTGATAACTTTTTCTGCGTTTCCCGCCAAGCACCATACCTCAAGTAGTGGAATTTTTGAATATCACTAATACTAGAATTTAAATTTATTAGTAAATCGAAAGAATCGCGGAATTTAAGTCAGTTTTCTTAATTACCAGAAAATTTTGGCCGATGAATGGATGGCAGATGAACAGTTAAAGCACACAACTGCGGTGGGTTTTGGGATGCTTGATTCTTGGCAGCAGATAAGAAGCTGTGAGCCTTCGTAATTGTAGAAAAATAGGAATACTTAAATTCCTCGCGATATGCAATCGTATCCTTAGTTATTTCATCCAAAGATGCCTCAATTATATCTTGTAAATAGTCGAATTGCTTTATAGCGTTCTTCGACCTTTTAAGTCTGACTTTTAATTTAGGAATCGGCACATCTGAATTAGAATCACTAATTGGTTGCAAAAACCGACTAAAATTCTTTAGTTTATGTAACTGATTTAGATAACGTCAATTTGAATAATAGGTCTGGATCCCGCGTATGAAAAAAAAGTTGATTAATAGCAAGCTGAAAATTTGTTAATAGCTTAAGGGTGTCTAGTCGGATAAACTTTGATATATGGGAACACTGGAACAGGGGCAATTTTAATTGTGGAACAGGTTAAAAATTTGGAACGGTCACACCACGAAAACGGCACATTTATTTTGTCCAACAGAACAGACTTAAACTCTCCGAACAGAGATTAAACTCTCATGCAAAAATCAGACTGCTATTTATCACCTGTCATAATTCCTGTCATTTGACATATTCCACATGTTCCACTCATCAAAACGCCCGTTTGGTGATAAATAGCAGTCTGATTTTTGCATGAGAGTTTAATCTCTGTTCGAAGAGTTTAAGTCTGTTCTGTCGGACAAAATATAAGTACCGTTCTCGTGGTGTGACCGTTCCAAATTTTTAACCTGTTCCACAATTAAAACTGCCTCTGTTCCAGTGTTCCCATATATCAAAGTTTATCCAACTAGACACCCTTACGCTATTAACAAATTTTCAGCTTGCTATTAATCAACTTTTTTTTCATACGCGGGATCCAGACCTATAACTAGCTGTTATCTAAACGCATCGAATTACAGCTTATACATGATAAAAGCATATGCAGTGTTCGGAGTAGGTATATACTTAAAGTCAAGTGAGTGCACAGTCATAAAATAAAAATATAAATATAAACAGAAATATTAGATGCCAAACGAAATTATGTAAGGGTCATTCCATTCCAAATCACTCAATTTTGGAGCAAAAAAAATTTTGGACCTCCGATTTTTCTGAAAATTGGTATATAGCTTCTGCGGGACGTAAAAATAAGATATTTAAGGTCAAAAAATCTTCTTCTTTTTTCTCAAAATGTTATTTTATGCGATTTTACAGTGATTTGGTGTTTATTTATACAAATTTGCATTTTCTATCGTAAAATATCAATGGAAAACATAATATTTTAATAGAAGGGGCTTAAAAATGTCATTATATGGCATTATAACAAGTTACTTTGATTCAAAACAAGCTTTTGATTAAATTTTTTTAGTGTAGAAAACGTTAAAATACCGTTTTTTACATTTTTCTCCATTCCCAAAATACATCATAATCGATTTGGCTGAAAATTTGCCCACAGATAGACAAAACATAGGACTTTAAGTGGTGAGAAGGATTTGAATTATATTACAATATAGTCCAGAAAGCCACTGCGCATCCGCTAGGAAAAATATTCTAATTCGGATTTTTTGCACAATCTTACTCAAAAAGGACTCCTTTTAACAAATTTGCATGTTGCCAGGACCAAAAGGTGGTCAAAAATTTTTTAAACGTTTTTTTTGTTTTTTTTTCTAAAATTATTTTTTTTGCATGGAAAAAAGTTTTTTTTAGGTTTTTTGGATCATTCCAAACAGAAAAGGTCTTTAGTGACTTTTCTCTAAAAATGATAGTTTTTGACATATAAGCGATTAAAAATTGAAAAATTGCGAAATCGGGCATTTTTAACCCTCAAAAACTATGTGAAAAACTGAAAATTTTAATGTTGCCAAGGTAGGTACATATTGTTTAAACATCGATTGATGAAATCCCGAAGAGTTTTTTGCAATACAATATTCAAAACTCCTTTGTTTTTTAATTGCTAATCAAGCGTGCGCGGCACTATTTTCCACCGACAGTATGGTGCAAATGAAAGGAATAAATTCGTTATTTCATAAACTGGCGGCTTTAAGGAAAAATCCCGAAACAGGTCGATTTTTATTTTTAAGTTATGATATTGTGGCATATATGGTATACTAGTGACGTCATCCATCTGGACGTGATGACGTAACCGATGATTTTTTTAAATGAGAATAGGGGTCGTGTGCTAGCTCATTTGAAAGGTTCTTCAATTCTCTATTCAGTAATATAAACATTTACATAATTATTTATACAGGGTGTCCAAAAAATTTTTATTAAATTAAATTATTTGACAAAAACATAAGTAGAAAGACACACTGTATAAATAATTATGTAAATGTTTTCATTACTGAATAGAGAATTGAAGAGCCTTTCAAATGAGCTACCACACGACCCCTATTCTCATTTAAAAAAATCATCGATTACGTCATCACGCCCAGACGGATGACGTCACTAGTATACCATATATGCCACAATATCATACCTTAAAAATAAAAATCGACCTGTTTCGGGATTTTTCCTTAATCTCGCCGGTTTAGGAAATAACGAATTTATTCCTTTCATTTGCAACATACTGTCGGTGGAAAATAGTGTCGCGCACGCTTGATTAGCAATTAAAAAACAAAGGAGTTTTGAATATTGTATTGCAAAAAACTCTTCGGGATTTCATCAATCGATGTTTAGAAAATATATACCTACCCTGGCAACATTCAAATTTTCAGTTTTTCACATAGTTTTTGAGGGTTAAAAATGGCCGATTTCGCAATTTTTCAATTTTTAATCGCTTATATGTCAAAAACTATCATTTTTAGAGAAAAGTCACTAAAGACCTTTTCTGTTTGGAATGATCCAAAAAACCTAAAAAAAACTTTTTTCCATGCAAAAAAAAAATAATTTTAGAAAAAAAAAAAACAAAAAAAAAAACGTTTAAAAAATTTTTGACTACCTTTTGGTCCTGGCAACATGCAAATTTTGTTAAAAGGAGTCCTTTTTGAGTAAGATTGTGCAAAAAATACGAATTAGAATATTTTTTCTAGCGGATGCGCAGTGGCTTTCTGGACTAATACCAAAAAAGTTACATGCAATATTATAGTCAAAAATATAGGCGTCTACTGTAAGTACAATTAACTCGAAAATATCGACCTCACGACAAAAATTGTTAAAAAGAAATTGTAATAATTGTAAATACGATTTATTTGGAACAATTTCAGTTCCTACCATTTTTGTCGAAATTTTAAAAATGGCGGAGATATTGAGCAAAAAAGGTTCTCCTTTAAAATCAAGATGGCGGCTAACGTAACGGAGGAATTCATTCGTGATTTTAAATTTAGGCTACTATTGACTCCCCTAAAGATCAGAAAAATAAAATTTTGGGCAGCTCGGCATCCAAGATCAAATGCTATCCCGACTGGACTAATATATACTTTTGAGTCTGATATTACTGCATGTAACTTTTTTGGTATTGAAATATAATTTAAATCCTTCTAACCACTTAAAGTCCTATCTTTTGGCTATCTGTGGGCAAATTTTCAGCCAAATCGATGATAATTTATTTTGGGAATGGAGGAAAATGTAAAAAACGGTATTTTAACGTTTTTTACAGTATAAAATTTGATCAAAAACTTGTTTTGATTCAAAATAACTTGTTATAATGACATATAATGAAATTTTTGAGTTCTTTCTATTAAAATATTATGTTTTTCATTGATACTTTACGACAGAAAATGCAAATTTTTTTAAATAAACACCAAATCACTGTAAAATCGCATAAAATAACATTTTGAGAAAAAAAGAAGAAGAAGATTTTTTGACTTTAAATATCTTATTTTTACGTCCCGCAGAAGCTATATACCAATTTTCAGACAAATCGGAGATCCAAAATTTTCTGCCTGAGTGATTTGACATGGAATGTACCGTAAATAAGATCCTAAAAATCATCGAAGAGAACCATCGAAAAATATTATACAGTTTAGATGATTCCACTCCAGAAGTAGTACTCCCACTAATACAGAATCGATGATCCGAGGAACTTCCGGATATAACCGAAGTGGAAATTGAATCAGCTTTAAAGGTATGAAGAACAACAAAACATCTAAACAAGATAACATTGTACGTAAAATGAGAAAACTAGTAGAAAATGTGTCATAAAAGGATTAAAATTTTTTTATGATGCCTTCGTCTTTGAAGAAATTACACCAAAAAAATGGAATAGTGCTGTTATGATAACACGCGTATATATTTCTCTAAACAGACATTGGAAACTACAATCCTATTATTTTGCTATTTCATTTATAGATGCTCTCTATGAGAATAATTGCTAACAGACTGGAGCTTAAGATCAATACCTGCTGGGGCTTTGGAACGAATGACTACCTGCAAGTAATAAAGTATTTGATAGAGATGTACTATTTTTTCAATCCAGTTTACTTGCTTTTGTAATTATTTTTCTTATAAAATAATCACTATAAGCATCATGTGTTATACATTCTTGAAATCAGTACAAAGAGGAGAATCCAAATATCAAATTAAAAAAGGTGGAAGTAATTTAAAAAAATTAAGGGATGGTACGGGGGTGAAAGAGTTTCTTTCCCAGCAAGCTTAAATATGGCATAATTTCTCCCCCTTCAATTATTTTTTGACGTGTTTTTGCGCTTTTGTTAAAGTCAGTGGTTCAAAAGGTATTTAAGGGGGATAGTTTTATCCGAAGAGCACTGTATAGAAAAATTGAAGAATATTTTGAATGAAAATCATCCATGAAAATTTTTAGCCTGAAAAAATGGTGGAAAATATATACGTGGTGGAACATTTTGGTGTTTGAATTCGCATCAGGACGCTTTAAACTCCCCGGTACAGCCATTTTAACAGTCGCAACTTTTTTTGTTTATTTGTTGACTATTAGTGTTATATTTCCAGAAGCTGATGGAAATTGAATAAACAGTTTAGCAACAATTAAATTGTTAAGTAAAAATTGATGGTCGCTATAATAACCATAAAAATTAGAACGCATAAGAATAACTATGATTTTTGTATAAAAAGGCACTATATTTGTCTAATGTACTTTACAGAATTGAAATTGGACTATTTAAGCGGCCTCAGGAATATTTTAAAATTATAAACAATTTCTTGGCTTAAAAGCACATAGAATATTTTGGGAAATATTAAATTAAATTAAATTATGAAAACGGATTAGGAAAAAACGCGGCAGGACGCTTCTTATAAAAGAAAAAACGTTTAATTGCGATGAGTGGTTCCTGAGATACAACAGGTCACCGGCATGTACGGCGAAGATATAAACAACAGGATGGTAATTTTCAAACCATTACCTTTTATTTTAGTTCTCTTTCTCCACACAAATTTCCATATCTTTAAAAGACTCATAACATATATTATAATAATAAAAACTATCAGTATTACGAGTGAAAAATATCAAAAACACCAAAATTTCAGTCAAAAATCAGGTTGGAACAAATTTAATCTCAAAGTTCAAAATCGATATACGTTAAAAAAATGCATTTTCTTAGTATTCGTTTGTTCCCAAGTAACCCGAGTAGAGCCACCTAACTAACGCATTATATTTAATGTCAAAGTTGCTTTTGTTTTGTTACCATAAACTTATTTATTTATTATAACAAAAATTTTCAATTTTTAAAACAAGATTGTTTAAATAATTATACAGCTTTAAAAGCAGAATATTTGTATTTTAAACGTTAAAAGGTATACTTGTGGTAAGTTTATCTAAAAAAAAGTCTATAACTGGAAAAAACATATACATAGTTTCATTTTTTTCTAAACAAACTAATTTATTATAACAAAACAAAAGCAACTTTAGCATTTAATAATGGATTAGTTAGATGGATTCAAATTACTTGTAAACAAAAAAAAAATGAAGAAAATTGCTCAATAGGAAGACAAAAAAATGCGTTTTTTTAACGTATACCAATTTTGAGCTTTGAGATTCTATTTTCTCCAATCCAATTTTTGATTGGAATTTTGGTATTTTTGCCATTTTTCACTCGTAACATCGATAGTTTTTATTATTATAATATATGTTCTTCTGAGTTTTCTAAAGATATGAAAATTTGTGCGGAGAAAGAGGACTGAATACAAAAGGTGATGGTTCAAAAATTACCATCCCATTGTTTATATCTTCCATAAAATCATTCAAAGTAAGAGAAAGACCTGGGATCAAAAGTGCCAAGAAATCGAAGCACACATGGGAGGACGAAAATGCAGTGAATCATGGAAATTTCTGAACAAGATCAAGAATAACGAAACACACAACGACAAACTACAATTAATACCAACAGATAAATGGGTTCAACATTATAAGGACTTATTAACTAAACAAAGGCCCGAATACTCACAACCAACAGAGACGGAAATACAAATTGTAGGGGAAGAAATAAACATAAACAGTGTAGCAGTTAAAAATGCAATTAAACAACTAAAAAATGGAAGATCTCCTGGTCCAGGTGGAATCAATGCCGAACTACTGAAAAATGGAACTAAAAAACTTTTCGAATCTCTGGAATATGTATTTACAAAGTACATCAATGGCGAAAATGTACCCAGTGACTGGAAAATAGCTTATATATCATCGATTCATAAAAAGGGCAATAAACTAAAATGTAGCAATTATCGCGGAATATCAGTAACAAATACAATAAGCAGAGTATATACAAAAATTTTAAGAGAACTGATTGAACAAGAATACTCAGAATACGAAGAAGAAGAACAATGCGGGTTTAGAGCTGGAAGGTCCTGTACGGATAATGTATTTTCGTTAAAGCAAATCATCGAAAAAAAATTAGAACGAAATAGGCCAACACACCTAGTTTTTATAGATTTACAAAAAGCGTATGACAATATACCGATACCGAAACTATGGGAAGTACTGCAAAACTCCAACATTAACTTTACTCTCATAAAAGCTGTCCAAAATTTATACAGTGACATGAAATCTGCAGTAAAATTAGGAAACAAAATAACAGATTTGTTTACAGTCAACAAAGGTCTACGACAAGGATGTTGCATATCACCGAGTCTGTTTAAGATTTATATCGCCAAAGCCCTTGCAATATGGAAAAGAAAATGCAGTGGAATGGGCATCCAAATCGACGACAACACCTGCCTGTACACCCTTCAGTTTGCAGACGATCAGATAATATGTGCAAACGATAAAGAAGATTTGGAATATATGACTCGCAAATTGAAGGAAGAATACGAAAAATGGGGATTGCAGATGAATGTAGAAAAAACACAATATTTATGCCTAGGTGAGGATTCAACTGATATGATATTGGACAATAATCAGAAAATAACTAGCTGTGATAAATATAAGTATTTGGGCATTAATTTCAACAAGGAAGGTACTGACGATGCACAAATTAAGAGCAGAATAAATAAAGCAAGAGCGATAATTAAATCATTGAACGGAGTTTTATGGAGTACCGAGATAGGGAAACAAAGAAAAATGCGAATATACAACACCATGATTAAGAGCACATTGGTATACGGATCCGTAACATGGAGAATAAAGGAACACCTAAAACGAAAATTAGAAGCTACTGAGATGGACGCCCTAAGAAGAGCAAGTAGAACATCGAGATTGGACCGGGTTAGAAATGAGGAAGTAAAGCGAAGAATGAATTTACAAGAAACGGTTGTAGAATGCATTGAGAAGAAACAATTAACGTGGTACGGACATGTTCAGAGAATGGGGGAGGAAAGACTGCCAAAGAAAATTATGAAATGGATACCCACAGAAAACAGAAAAAGAGGAAGGCCAAGAACGACATGGATACAAGGAGTAAGACGATCAATGAGTGTACGAGGATTAGAAGATGAAAACTGCAATGATAGAAGATATTGGCAACAAGGCATCGGACAACGTCGGAGGACGTTTTTAACCCGAATTTATATTGTTTATATCTTCGCCGTACATTCCGGTCAACTTTGACCGGTTTTCAAATGATGAACTAGCTGCTTGTATGAGCACATTGTGAAATGTAAGGAAATAAGGAGTCTAATGCTCATAATCTTATTGAAGGTTTTATTAACTGCAGTTTGTGGGCGACCGGTTTCGGCGTTTACAATTTGTACGCCATCATCAGGCCCTTAGAAACTGAACAAAGCTAAAAAATAAATGAAGCTGTGTCAAAATACAGTTGCCCTAGGTTAAGTTTTAGGTGTTGGATTTAACATTAGGTAATAAAACACAGAAGGTGTCACAAAGGTGTTCAAATGGACCAGTACTAATCTGATGTTAACTGTTGTAGTCAGTATATGATATATAAAGTATTAATAATTACAAATATTGGTACTTACATATCAGTACAAGAAGTATACAGTGTACAATCTAGTGTTAGTACTGTAACAAATTAGCCCCTGTGTATTACTAGATCTCTAAAAAGAAAGAGTTTTCAAGAAATCTAGTAAGACACAGGGGCTAATTTGTTACAATACTAACACCATATTGTACACTGTATACTTCTTGTACTGATATGTAAGTACCAATATTTGTAATTATTGATACTTTATATATCATATACTGACTAGAACAGTTAACATCAGATTAGTACTGGTTCATTCGAACACCTTTGTGACAACCTCTGTGTTCTATTACCTAATGTTTAACCTAACACCTAAAACTTAACCTAGGGCAACTGTATTTTGACACAGCTTCATTTATTTTTTAGCTGTGTTCAGTCTCTAAGAGCCTGATGATGGCGTACAAATTGTAAACGACGAAACCAGTCGCCCACAAACTGTAGTTAGTAAAACCTTCAATAAGAGTATGCGCATTAGACTCCTTATTTCCTAACATTTGACCGGTTTTATCTCAGGAACGACTCATCGCAATTAAACGTTTTTTCTTTTAAAAGAAGCGCCCTGCTGCATTATTTCTAGTACTGTTTTCACGATTTAATATTTAATTTAATATTTCCCGAGATATTCTATTGGTTTATATGCCAAAAAATTGTTTATAATTTTAAAATATTCCTGAGGCCGCCTAAAAAGTCCAATTTCAATTCTGTAAAGTACATCAGTCGGAAAAATGAAACAATACCCACGGACGATCACATAAATCACTTATTTTGTATTTGCTGTCTTTTTCTATAAATAACAAACGTTCGTTATAGAAATAGACAGCAAATACAAAATAAGTGATTGATGTGATCGTTCATGGGTATTCTTTCATTTTCCCGACTGTAGCTAGGTAGTGCTTTTTATACAAAAATCATAGCTATTCCTATGTATCATAATTATTGTGGTTACTATAGCGACCGTAAATTTTTAATTAACAATTTAATTGTTGATAAACTGTTCATTCTATTTCCACCGGCTTCTGGAAATATAATCTATACCTAGAGAGCATTTATGTCACCAAACTATTTAATTATTGATGAATAACTACTTACCTAAAATTTTAGTTGAAAATTAAAGATTTTGTCCGAAAAATCCTCATTTTCCGAGGAAAAGTTTCGTCGAAGTAAATCGGGAAAAACATGTATCCATGCAGAATTTAATTGCGGTGAATTTTTATTAGTGTGTTTTTGGTGTAAAGTTAAAATCTTTGGAGTTATATAGCAAAAATAAAAAAAAAACACCATTTTCGGGCGTCATTTTGTTTATATACAAAGTAGCACACTATCTGCGGACTTTGCATATAGACAAGGTGAAAACGGCGGGTTCGTTGTAAAAAATATTCCCATGAGATTTTTTTGCATAATCACATTCGTGAACCATCCCAGAATAAGGTTCAAGAAGTCGTCCACGTGAAAAGTGGTTAAATTTTTTTAACTATTTTTTTAATCAAATTGCAAAAATCAATATTTTTGGCTCGGACAATTTTTTTTAGGTTTTTTGGACCATTTTGGACAAAAAAGGTGTCTTATAATTTTTGTCTGAACTTTTTTTCGAGTTATAAGCAATTTAAAATTTGAAAAGCGCGAAAATTACCCTTTTTAAGACTTAATAATTCGGTTAAAAATTATTATTATGAAAGTTAGAAAGTGACTAAATCAAAATTTAAAGCCTCCGCTACATGATCCTGAAGAAATATGTGTTATAAATTTATTACTAAGCTGGTATTTTTAATTAATAACAATGGCGGTTAGATCGTATTGACGCGGCTGTAAATGTGAGTGCAAGTAAGATTCACAATTGAAGAGGTGAATTCCAAAAGGGCTTAAGTCATTTTGTTCACATTTTGAGATTTTAGTTGGATCTGATTCTAGAGCATCATTTCTAACATTAGAAAAAAATTCATGTCATAACAGCTTAAGTCAAATATACTATACAGATTACAAATCAGTAATGTTTTCCAAAAGTGCTTCAGTCATGCCTTTTTCTATGCAGTTTTCTCCCACATGAATTTTCCAAAAGTGCTTAAGTCACTGACTTAAGGTCGTTTTGAAAAAAAAAAACCAAATGTTTAACTTCTTAAAAGTCATGATTTTGTGTTCAAATCTTACTTTAAATTGTCTTGAAACAAGAATTTGAACCTCCAAATTACATGACTGATTCTATTCCAAAGTAACATTTAATTATATTCTTAAACATAGAAAAAATACGTTCCTGAAAAATTTACTTTTTTGACTTAAGACCTTTTGGAATCCAATTGGATTTTTTTTATTTCCAATTTGTCCTCTCCAATTGGAATGTCGGAATGGCATCTCTCTCGCACTCAACATTTTCGGCCGCCTAACACGTGCATGGCGCTCATTATTATTACTTAAAAATAGCAGCATACTAATAAAATAATGACAAAAATTTCTTCAGGATCTTGTAGGGGGGGGGGGGAGGGCATTAAACTTTGATCTGGTCACTTTCTGACTTTCATAATAATAACTTTTAACTGAGGTATTAAGCCTTGAAAATCACCATTTTTCGTTTTTTTTTCAACTTTAAATTGCTTATAACTCGAAAACGATCAATTTTAGAGAAAAATTATGAGACCTTTTTTATCCAGAATGGTCCAAAAAAACCTACAAAAATTGTCGGGACCAAAAATATTAATTTTTGCAATTTGATTAAAAAAAATTGTTAAAAAAAATTTGGACCACTTTACACGTGGGCGACTTCTTGAACCTTATTCTGGGATGTCTCACGAATGTGATTATGCAAAAAAATCTCACGGGAATATTTTTCCCAACGAACCCGTCGTTTTCTCCTTGTCTAATACCTCTATTATTAATACAGAGTGGGCCAAAGAAAAGAGTCCACCTCGATATTTGGCAGTATTTATCAGATTTTAAGGAAATAAAAAACAGGTCAATTTTTGATCTAAGGCGGAAACATTTTTATGGTACATATATATGTCATTTGTGAACCCCCTGCCTTCCACTTCTCCCACCCCTTATTGTTAAATAGAGAATAGGGGTCGTGTGCTAGCTCATTTGAAAAATTATTCAATTCTCTATTCAGTAATATTAACATTGACATAATTATTTTGAAGAAAAATTATTTTGAATTAAATTAATTGACAAAAAAGAAGAATATGTGTCATTTATTTAACTCAGAATACATTCTACTGCGGACAGAAAACAGAAAAAAATGTTTATTTGATAAATAAACATTGTTTGTTGCTTAAATTCAATAATACTCAACCTGCCAAGAGGCAGATGGGCCCAGCTTGAACATTGAAATTAAGCGAAAAGCAATGTCTATTTCGTCGGTCGAGTGTTATAATGTTGTATTAGCACATTTTACAGTTTGGCAGGAAAAGCAATTTAAAAAAATGTTCACTGTATTTTCATTTTGAGGCGCTTTGGTTATAGAAATTTTTAATTTTTATATGTATAATGAAATAATAGAGAGTTATTTATAACATTTTATTTATTTAGTATATATTTAACAAACAAAAAGTGTTTTGAAAAAAATTATAAAATGTTGATAGAACATTATGATTTTATGGAAACATCAACTTTTACAAAAATGTAACGAAATTGTTCTAACAACATCGTGTCGTGTACTTAATATTCTAATAAACTTATAAATTAAGGAAAAAATTCAAAGTAATCAAAAGACACAAGTTTCTTAATAATTTTTTACGAGAATTTGGCTAAATTTACTATTGCTTTGAAATGTCGGAAGAGTTGCATTTTGATATTGGGGAGGGTATTTCATTGTCTAAATTGTCAATTGTTAAACGACCTTTCTTTTGTTTGGATAATTGCGCTGCAAAAACTTTTGCATCATTGATATTGCTTAAAAAAAGGTTATATAAAGTGGGAGTCCACAGGTGACAAAAACTTAAACAAGTTTTTTTTTTAATGCAGTAGTTTATCTAAAGGTAGTAAGCATTTTCCTGGGTTGACCACAAGATTTTATCGATGGTAAAGATATTGAAGTGGTAGTTAGATAAAATCTGTTTGTTTTTCGTACTGGAGGCTTGAATTGAATTGAAACTTCAGTAAAGGGTCAATGTCCATCATGCTGGTATTTCAGCTCAATATAATGTATTCTGGGAGAAGAATATCTCAACTGCTTTACTAGATTTCTTTCAGTACACAATTCTGGATACAAATCATAGAACTTTTGCACATTCAACGAAATTTCAAAATATTCCTTATTCGAGTCTCAAAATTATAATGTTCTAACAGCAGAAATACCGGATTGCTATTGGTCGCATCTGATAGAACATTATAATATTAAGCTATTTTTAAATTTGTCATTTAGAACAATTTAATATTGTCTAAATCTAAAGATACGATAAAATATTTATCCAGGAGTCGATTTTAATAGAACAATATGACATCCCTTAAGCAAATTCTGTAAATATCCCGATTTTCATCAAAAGTGCTGATAGAACAGTATAACACTCGACCGACGATTTATCAAAAAACATTTTTTTCTGTTTTGTGACAGCAGTAGAATGTATTTTGAATTAAATAAATTATATACTGATGTGATCTTGATTATTGATATGAGATAATATTCTTATATGTCATTTAATTTAATCAATGCATTTATAATAATCTAATTAATTTACCAGATCACATATCAATATGTTTTCAATCTCAGGGCTTTTTATAAATTTAATTACTTACTTACGTGGCTTCTAAGTATTTCTCAATGGTTCCTAATCGGGATAGGAAATAAAAGAGTAAAATAATACACACATATGGGTTACAATTATAATCAAAATATTGTTTATTTTATTTAAATGGCAATCACTGCTTAATATTTGCTCTATCTTATTATTCTTAAACATAACATTTACACATGGGAATCTTATTTCCTTTTGGTTTCCAATTGAAAGTTTTTATTAACATTTAACTATTAGGATTTATTAGCAACAATTCTATTTAAGTTTGATGAAGCTTTTCTGATATTATTGATTATGTTCTTCAATTTTAAATGTGGTATTTAATACGAAAAACCCATACATTCATGTCCAAACAAATAAGACTGACCTTTTTCTGGTGAACTGAGAATGTCTTCACACAAGATCCGTTTCCTGCTATCCTTGGCTGCGATCAAAACCTCGTCCTGGCTTCCAGTAATGTTCTCCTTTGAAAACTAGCTCGTATAGCTCCCGTTCCTGCTTCTGTCGTGATGCCGTGTTTCTACCTTTTTCGAAACTTCAATCAGCTACCGGGACACTCTTGGCTCAAGGAGGTTCTTTACTCTCGACCTGGCCTACCTCTCGTTCCACGATAGATACTCCACACTCACGGAACTACACCGGCTTTCTCACTCTCCGTACACTACCGTCTACTACCGGACTTCACTTCTCGACAGCTCCTAACATTCTGATCTCTATTTCTCATACATTCCCCTACTTTCTAAATATCCCTTCCAGATTCACAAATCAACCTTCCACCACCAACTCTCATTCGCAGTATTCCTCAAAACCAATCTTTAATCTTTCTAAATATGCTTAATGGATTTCAAAAAAAAATAGTTAATTCCCATTCTAAAATTACTTTCTACTATTTACAAAATTTAATGACCTATTATCTACTTCAACTGAGTCTTATTTAGCATAGGCTAATGATCGAACCTTCCGCGAACAACGATAATGACCTATTATCGATTTCCACTGAGTCTTATTTAGCATAGGCTAATGATCGAACCTTCCGCGAAAAACGATAATGGTACGCGCCATTCACTTTGTTTATTCTAAGCGCATTGTCCCGAGTTTCGTAAGCTTCTTCTAATCACTTCTTATAATTAAATATAACAATTTGTTATATACAGGTTGTTCTAAATTTATATGCCCGTGGTTGAGAAAATTGAAAATATTTTATATTAAATTGAATTGCGTTTATAATTATCAAAATTTAATTTTCATATCAAATAGAAATATAACAATACATTCCTTTTTTTGTGTCATTTAATTTAATTAAAATATGTTACTGTTGATATTACTGAACAGAGAATTGAATAACCTTTCAAATGAGCTAGCATACGACCCCTATTCCCTATTTAAAAATAAGGAAATAAGGGGTAGGGGAAGTGGAAGGGAACGGGTTGAAAAATGATAGATGTATGTACCGTAAAAATGTGTCCCCCTTAGATTAAAAATTGACCTGTTTCTTTATTTCCTTAAAATCTAATAAATACTGCCAAATAACGAGGTGGACTCTTTTGTTTGGACCTCTCTGTATATCGCCGCTTCGCAAGAACGTAGGCTCAAGTCAAAAAAGACGATTTTAGAAGAGCGGCATTTTAAAATTTTATAGATATGATTATCGGCATAACTCCGAATTAGTTGTTACTTTAAAATAATTATTAACTGTACAATTTTATTAGAAATATATCTAAATATACACTGTGGTAACTAGATAAATTTATAAAGTATTAAAATTGTTAAATTTTATCATTTTGTTAACCCTATTTGAATCTGCCGCACTAATCGGGAACAACAGCGATTTTGCAATTGAAAAACAGCTACATTTTATAAACAAACTAAATATCTTATGAATTAACCGGGAGATTTTAACAGAACTTCAACCACGATTTTCTTAGTCCTGCCCTTTGCAATACTGAAAGTTTAGAAAAGGTACTTACAATTTGTGGAAAAATCCACGGGTTTCCTGTGACATTTTCCTGTAATAATTAGATTTTCCACGAGGAAAAAATGGGGAGTTGCGATGAATTTCTGAGTCCTGCCATATCCATAGAATGACAGGATACTATCGATTTTATGAAAAAGTTTTTTGGGCAGGAAGGTTGCAAAAGGACTAAGGGAGTAGATAGATATACAAACATGTAATGAAAATATTGAAATTTTCAACATTTTCTGTGTCCTGCCAACTTAATAAATTAAATATAATTATTTCAAAATAATCAAAAAAAAGGTGGCATGACGTCTCCTAATGTTTAACTACACTTGTCCCTTGGAAAATTTTCGCCCTGGTTCCGTGATTTTCTGAGTAATAAAATAAATTTTATTATAAAATAAATATTTAAGTAGACATTATTCGAAATGGCAGGATATTTAGTTACACCTTTTTGACTATACATAGTTAAAAAATGTGTAAGAAAATTCATGGAAAGTTTCACGATTTTCTGAGTCATGCCATTTTGCACATATCTCAAGAATGTTAATATAAATCTATTTAGAAAGAGGCAGGGTGGTTGTATAGATATTCCGTATATAAAAATGATCTGTAAAATTATTGCAGGTTGTTATACAAACATATTCATATCACCACAATTTTCTGAGTCATGCCATGTCGAGCATGCTTAAAAACACTAATCTAAAACCATATACAACGTGACAGGATAACCGCAAAGATATTTAATACATAAAAATTAATTTTGATATCGTTAAAACAATCGTACGGTATTAAATATTATTTTCCTGAGTAATGTGTCGGATTTTTACACACCTTTCAAATCTAATACCAATCTGTAACATATCTGTATTTTAAGCGATTAGATCATATTTTTATCTAAGTAAACGCAATAAAAGTAATAGGAAGAAAATCAATAATTTTTACAATTTATTGGTCATAGTAGGGAATGTACCTACCTATTAGATAGGGTGTCCAGTAACTCTCCTAACAAATGAAGACCGGAGATTCCTCAGATAATTTTAAGAAAAAACTCAATTCACCTAGTCCGAAAATGCTTCCTAAGGAAGCTAGAGCTCTTTAAAGATGGCGTATTGTAATTAGTTTTTCTTAAATAGCTCCAGAATGCTTCTATTTAGAAAAACGAAAACTGGTACACCTATTTATCTTCCACAGATAAGTCGATTCCATCAATTGTCAATTTTTAGTACCGGTCAACCTACCGTTTTGGGTAGGGAAAAAGATATTTTATCGCATAAATTTTCTGTGTTTAACTTTTAAGCATTTTTGACACTGGATTATTAAGTTCTGGGTTATTCTTGTACTAGAAGGCACTTTTGCTTAGTAGGTAGGATACGCCGTGTTCTAGAAAAATCGATTTGAAAAATTTTTCGTTTTTTGAATTAAAAAAAAACAAATAAAAAAAAACTATTTAGAAAAACGAAAAGTGGTACGTTTATTTCTTTTCCGGAGATGAATCGATTTTATCAAATGTGAATTTCTAGTACCGGTCATAGGCGTCCGTCTTGGGTAGATCAACGGATATTTTATCTCGTAACTTATTGGTCTCTAATTTTTAAGTATTTTTGACAGTAGAGTATTAAATTATGAGATATTCTAGTACTAAAAGTTACTCTTGCTTTAAGTCGGTAATTACACCATTTAAAAAAAAAAAATTTTCAAATTCAAAATACGAATAATTTTAAAACCGATTTTTCTAGAAAACGGTGCATCCTACCGGCTTAAAGCAAGAGTACCTTTTAGTACTAGAATATCTCACAATTTAATAATATAGTGCCAAAAATGCTTAAAAGTTAAAGACAAAAAAGTTATGCCATAAAATATTCGTTGCCCTACCCAAAACGGACTCCTATGACTGGTACTAGAGATTCGCAATTGATTGAATCAATTTATCTCTGGAAGATAAAAAGGCGGACCAGTTTTTGTCTATCGAAATGGAAGCGCTCTGGAGATATAAAAAACTAATTACAAGGCGCCATCTTCAAAGAGCTCTAGCATTTTTGGATAAGGTGAATTGTGTTAAATTGTCTTAAAATTATCTTAGGAATCTTAAAATTATATACAGGGTGTTACATTTAAAAAACATCAAGTTTGTGTCACCTTGTCAATACGGGTAGCAGTGTATATTTGAAAATATTTTTAAATTATTGTCCTATTTTTGTCCCACGTTTTACCTAAATAACTTTTTTTCGTATCTCTTACGACAAACGAGTAATTGGACTTTGTCACACTAATACCCCACCCTGTATACGAAATAACTATAAAATCATCCTGCCTCTTTGTAAATATACTTCTATTAAGATTCTTGAAACATATGCAAAATGGCTTGACTCAGAAAATCGTCGAATTTTTCACGAATTTTCTTACAAATCTAGGACTCCTGCCATCTTATTAGAACCCTTTAACCTTCCTGCCGAGTACCGAAAAAGTATTGATTGCATTTGAGTATTATAACTTTTTAAAGGCATGCATAAGTTCAGCAGCCTGTGACTCAAAACGGCTCTAAATATATGTCATATTTTACCATTTTAATATGTCACTAGAAGTTCATATAAAGTAAACTTTATTAATTATGTCAAAATTTCACAAATCTTATAAGTAATAGCCTAATTAAATAAAATAATATCAAAATAAAATAATATCAAGGAACAAGCGGGGTTTGTAAAGGGTAAAGGTACAAGGGAACAAATCCTGAACTTGAGACAACTCATTGAAAAGTCTAGAGAATTTCAAGTAACCATGATTATATGCTTCGTTGACTACCAAAAGGCATTTGATTGTGTAAGCTGGATAAATCTGTGGCCAATTTTAATAGAAATGGGCGCACCAATGCACCTGTGACACTTATTAAAAATCTGTACCAGTCTAATATGGCGACAGTACGACTAGATCAGAAGTTCTCAAACCAATTCAAGACCGAGAGAGGTGTTACACAAGGATGCTTGTTGTCACCTGACTTATTTAACATTTATGGTGAACATGTCATGAGGATGGTTTTAGAAGGATGGGCCGGTGGAGTGACAGTAGCTGGTAGAAAAATCTCCAATTTAAGATTTACACTACACTTATAGCAGCAAATGAGCAAGAAATGTTTGATCTTCTGCGAAGAGTTGAGTACGAAAGCAATAAAGTTGGTCTGAAAATCAATAAAGCTAAGACAAAAATAATGGTGGCCGACAGATTTGACACTATTCAACTGAAAAACTTATTACAGGAATACCAGATAGTAAACACCTTTGTCTATCTCGGGTCTACTATAACTAACGATGGTAACTGTGAAGCAGAAGTTCGGAGACGTATTGGTGTGGCAAAGAATGCGATGAGTCGCCTAACTAAACTTTGGAAAGACAGATCTCTCTCTCAAAATATCAAGATGAGACTGGTGAATGCCCTTGTATTCTCAATATTTCTATACGGAGCAGAGACTTGGACTCTTCGCGCATGCGAGCGCCAAAAAATTGATGCCTTTGAGATGTGGTGCTGGAGAAGAATGCTGCGCATACCTTGGACAGCTCATAGGACAAACGTTTCCATTCTAAACCAACTCAATATTAAAAAAAGGCTGTCCACAATATGTCTGCAACGAATTCTGCAATTCTTTGGTCACGTAGTTCGCAGAGCTGACGACAGTTTGGAGAGATTAATTGTTTCTGGAAACGTTCCGGGGAGAAGATCAAGAGGACGATCACCAACTAGATGGTCTGGCCAAATAAAACATTCAGCTGGAAACTCATTCTGCGAAGCTCTTAGAGCATTTGAAGATAGAGACCAATGGAGAAACATTGTTAGGAATATTGGAAGAAATCACGATCCTCAATAATGGGGAAACGACAGGAGAGAGAGAGAGAGAGAGAGAGAGAGAGAGAGAGAGAGAGAGAGAGAGAGAGAATATCAAAATATAATTATGTAAAGGTTAAAACAAATTTTATACAAAAAAAAAATGTGAAAACGCAAGATATCTTCAACAAACTATATAATAATTTATATAAGGGGATGATTGTTTAAGTAATTAAAACTGGGCCATTTTTGCAAACAACTTACGTTTTTATTTGATGTTGTACTTCATCATTTTATGAAGGTTTTAGGATTTTTTTTTTGCAAAACTGCAAGAACAAGTTTCTATTGAAGAGTTATTAAATTAAATTTGATCATTTATTTATTTAAATAATTACAGAAAAAGTTTGAAAACAAAAATGTGAAAAAAATTATTATTTGCATTATAAAAAAGCACTATAAAATATTTTATTTTGCAGGAAAAGTTGCATTATAGTCCAGAACACCACTGCGCATCCGCTAGGAAAAATATTCCGATTCGGATTTTTTGCACAATCTTACTCAAAAAGGACCCCTTTTAACAAATTTGCATGTTGCCAGGACCAAAAGTGGGTCAAAAATTTTTTAAACGTTTTTTTTTGTTTTTTTCCTAAAATTATTTTTTCTTGCATGGAACAAAGTTTTTTTAGGTGTTTTGGATCATTCCAAACAGAAAAGGTCTTTAGTGACTTTTCTCTAAAGTTGATAGTTTTTGACATATAAGCGATTAAAAATTGAAACATTGCGTAATCGGCCATTTTTAACCCTCAAAAACTATGTGAAAAACTGAAAATTTGAATGTTGCCAAGCTAGGTTGATATTCTTTAAACATCGGTTGATGAAATCCCTAAGAGTTTTTTTGCAATACAATATTCAAAACTCCTTTGTTTTTTAATTGCTAATCAAGCGTGCGCTACACTATTTTAAACCGATAGTATGGTGCAAATGAAAGGAATACATTCGTTATTTCGTAAACCGGCGACTTTAAGGAAAAATCCCGAAACAGGTCGATTTTTATTTTCAAGTTATGATATTGTGGCGTATATGGTATACTAGTGACGTCATCCATCTGGGCGTGATGACGTAATCGATGATTTTTTAAATGAGAATAGGGGTCGTGTGCTAGCTCATTTGAAAGGTTCTTCAATTCTCTATTCAGTAATATAAACACTTATATAATTAATTGATGGATTCGACCGTTACTTGATGGAAGTTCATTTTATCTCACAATAAAACACTGAAAAACGTTTGTTTTTCTATACTTCCACAAAATTTATTACAACTATGTTATTACTACAGCTGTTTCGGCAAAGTGCCTTTCTCAAGTGATATATTTTACAATGTGTTTGCCTTTTTAAGTCTTTAACTGAAGAGGTTGAGGAGTGGGGAGCTGTTTGTCTCGAGTTCATTCAGAATTATATCTGTATTTTTCAATTTATTAATTTCCATTGATTCTAAAAGTGATAGCTTAAGGCCTTTATTTTGAATATGTAGAATTTGAAACTCTTCATTGAAAGAATGATTATGATCTAGAAGGTGAAGTGCGTATGTAGAAGTGTCTGTTTTACTATTGTTGAAAGCCCTTCTGTGTTCTGCTATCCGTTTGTCAAAAGTTCTGCCAGTTTGACCGATGTAAGTTTTCGAACAGTCACCACAAGTTAGTTTGTACACACCACTCTATAGTTGCTTTCTCTTTCGACTTTTATTGTTTTTAATATGTTTGCTTAAGTTGTTGTTAGTTCTGAAAGCTGGTGTTATTCCTTTCTTTTTTATGTATCTGGCTATTTTTGTTGTTATTTTGCCAGTATATGTGAGAGAGCAGAAGGTACTGGGTTCTTTCTGTGGTGGTGGATACACTAATTTCAAGGCTTTCTTATGGAGTTTTTGGTTTAAAATGTTGTTAACTGTTTGTTCGTTATAGCCATTGTTTACTGCTATTTGTCTAATGATATTTAGTTCTGTCTCGAAGTTATTTTTTGTCATAGGAATTTCTGTCAGTCTATGTATCATGCTATGGTAGGCTGCTAATTTGTGTTGTGTAGGATGGGATGATGAATTGTGTATAGTTGCGTCAGTATGGGTAGGTTTATGATTCTATTGTTTTGTTATTATAATCACCTTTAACGATAGCAATAGTAGTGTTACCTTTGTCTGCTTTTGTAAATATTATGTCGTAATAACAATTTCTAAACACCCCTTATTTAAACAGTTCTTATATTGGTGGAGATACGTGGATGACATACTAGTCTGCTTTACAGGAACTAACAGACAATTTGACCAATTTCTATCATACATTAATTCACTTCATAGTAATATTGAGTTCACAATAGAAACAGAACAGAATAATTCCATCAACTTTCTAGATGTAACGATTACCAGACTACACAACAAACATGAGTTCTCCGTATATCATAAACCTACCCATACTGACACAACTATACACAATTCATCATCCCATCCTACACAAATTAGCAGCCTACCATAGCATGATACATAGACTGATAGAAATTCCTATGACAAAAAATAACTTCGAGACAGAACTAAATATCATTAGACAAATAGCAGTAAACAATGGCTATAACGAACAAACAGTTAAAAACATTTTAAACCAAAAACTCCATAAGAAAGCCTTGAAATTAGTGTATCTGTTACAGTTCAAGTTGATTATCCAGTTGGAGTTGACTCCAACTAGTTGGAGTCAACTCTAACGGCTGGTTTCAGTAAAAGTTGATTATAAATATAAAATGAAGATTTATATTCAACATTTACTAGTAAAAGTAGACTCCAACTAGGAAAAGTATACTCTTCCCAATGCCATTTAGTAAAAGTTGATTCTGATTCACACAAACAGCCGATTCTAGAAATTAAATGTTACTGAATATGTTCAAATTAGTCTAGGCTGTATCGTCGCCTCCGTTAGGTAAATTACTCCGATTCGAATTTTTTGCACAAACTTACTCAAAAAGAGGTCTTTATAACAAATCTACTGGGTGCCAGGCAGTACCTTGATCGATAAATTGTTTAAACAATTTTTTTAGACAAATTCACAAAAATAATTTTTTCACTTCAAATAATTTTTTTTTAGATCATTTGGGTTATTCTAAGCAAAAAAAGTTATTTTGTGATTTTTCTCTAAAATTGATTGTTGTCGAGTTATACGCGATTTAAAATTTGAAAAATGCGAAAATAGCCATTTTAGAGGCTTAATAACTCGGTTAAAACCCATTATTATGAAAGTCAGAAAGTGACCAAATCAAAGTTTATAGCCCCCTCTACAAGATCCAGCAGAAATTTTTGTCACTGTTTTATTACTAAGCTTTATCTTTAATTATTAACAATGAACGCTAAGTGCGTATTAGGCGGCCGTCAATGGTGAGTGCTAAAGAGATGCACCATTCCAGCCGTCCAATGGTTAGCGCTCATTGTTGATAATTAAAAATAATATCTTATTAATGAAATAATGACAAAAATTTCTTCAGGATCTTATAGAGGTAGCTTTAATGTTTGAATTTTTTTAGTTTCTGAATTTCATAATATTATAATATCGTATGGCATTTTTGCCTTTCGGACAGTTCCGGCGCCAATTACATCTTTAACCCTGTTTGAAGTAACTAGTGTCGATGTACACTAGCCCAGGGGGACCGGCGGCTTAACGTGCTCTCCGAGGCACGGTGAGACGGCTCGTGTCATTATTGGAAATGAAAATGGTTTGTCTTTAGCAGGGCTCGAACCCACGTGCACTGGCGTATGAGGCCAGCGATTATGCCGTTACTCCACGGCTGCTCGCTCGACTTTCACAATAATTATCTTTAACCGAGTTATTGAACCTTAAAAATGGTTATTTTGGCGTTTTTCAAATTTTAAGTCGCTAATAACTTGACAACAGTCAATTTTAGAGAAAAAAAGGCCCAACGGATCTAAAAAAAAATTGTACGAAGTGAAAAAAGTACACACACCGGCAAAATTAGCCGAACACCTTAAAAATGGGACATGTTTGATGTCTCGAATTTCCTAAACCTGTTGTCCGATTTGAGTGATTCTTTTAGTAAGTTATAGCCTTATTAGTTAAGAATATCGGTGTAATAATATTGTTGCTAGCTAGACAGGTACATGTGATTTTATACCGGGTGTTACAATCATACTGTGTTTTTTCTTAAAGTTCGGAACACCCTGTGGAATATTCTAGTATATACATATAATATTTTAAAATTAAAACTCCATTGTAGACTTAGGCTTTCTTAAAATTTTCTTTTTTGATTCATTTGCTTATGTTGGAAAATAAAAAGTTATGTGCTTTAGCAACTAGCCATGTTTTTTATCAATAAATCCTCATAGTAGGGGAGGAACGTATGCTAAATTTGCAGTTTGTAAAGATGTCTCCTATTTAAGATTTTAAAGTAACCCCCCAGCCCACCTCCGCCGGGATCGTGTTTGGTGCCATTCGGTAGATTTTTGAAAAATATTGAATAGGTGTATTTTGCAGTTTTACGATCTGATGTTCATTTCGCGAAATATCGCAGGGTTCGTTTTTAAAATTTAATATTTACCCCCCTCCCCTCTCCGTGGGGTGTCACGAACCTCCACGGAGGTGGGGTTCGTGACACCCAAAATAAGCAACTTTTATTCGACACATTTTTTCTAATTATGGATAGATAGCGCCATAATCGGAGAAAAATGATTGTTTCAAATGGAAAATTAAATTAAAAAATGAAAAGTCCCCCACTTTATGGAAATTTTAACTTAACCTTTTTCTGATTTTAGCACATACTCTTCACAATCCAACAGGTTCCCATAAAGCTCGAGTAACTGCAAATTTAGTATACTTTCCTCCCCTACTATGAGGATTTATTGATGAAAAACATGGATAGTTGTTAACGCACATAACTTTTTTATTATCTCACATAAGTAAATGAATCAACAATAAAAATATTAAGAAAGTCTAAATCTACAATCGAGTATTAATTTTAGTAGTTTACATGTGCTAGAATATTCCACAGGGTGTTCCAAACTTTAAGAAAAAAACGCAGCATGATTTGTACACCCGGTATAAAATGATATTTACCTGTCTAGCAACAATATTATTACAACTATATTCTTAAATAATAAGGCTATAACATACTAAAAGAATCACTCAAATCGGATCAGTGGTTTAGGAAACTCGAGATATCAAACATGTCCCATTTTTAAGGTGTTCGGCTAATTTTGCCGGTGTGTGTATTTTTGCGAATTTGTTTAAAATCATTGTTTATCGCCAAACGTCACTAAAATCATTCATTATTGTACTCATTTGCCCTCATTTTCGGCAATAAAGTATCACTTTGTTGTATTGAAAGAAGAATGTTACTTTACCTGCCGCGATTATTAATCAAATTAACCGAGATTGAATGTAAGTGGTCAATGGCAGCAATCGATTATTTATTTGAGTGAAATTAAAATTTATTTACTTTAATTATTAAAAATATTGTACAAAATTTATCTTATTATTAATAAAATTTATGTCAAAAAGTAAAATTCTGTAGTGTTTCGCAATTATATTCATACAAAATAAATCAAAACTTTACAGATCTAGTAATTAGGTAGGTATACAATATTGATAACTATCGATTAAACATCAAAACCGGCCATCATGCAAAAGTCATCTGTGATTACTGTCATTACTGTCATACAAATTTTTTATTTCTTCTAAAATTAAAAAAAATTCCTCAAAATTATAGGTAAGTGTTAATGTTTTTTATGATTGACGATACAATTTTGTACGCACCACCTCAATACTTTTTATCGAACGCGTCTGTTCCTCTGCTCGTAATATCAGACTCGTTCGATAAAGAGTCACTTTACTGACTGACTTTACTGAAATTGGTTAAACAATTTTTCGACCGCGGTACCGCGTGATTTTGTTATAAGGATTGTTATACGGATGTATTTCTTTGAGTAAGTTTGTACAAAAAATCGAATCAGAATAATTTACCTAACGGGGGTGACGTTACAGACTATACTAATAAGTAGTTGAAACAGTCAAAACAAAGAAACGCACACTCATTAAAAATGCACTTGAGATTCTCGTATAATCAACATTTACTGAATCGATCCAGGAAGAGTCAACTCCAACTAGTAAAAGTTGATTTAAATTTATAAAATCAACTTTTACTGATCGTTTCAGTTGGAGTTGACTCCAACTAGTTGGAGTCAACTCTAACTGAGAATCAACTTCAACTGTAACATATCCACCACCACAGAAAGAACCCAGTACCTTCTGCTCTCTCACATATACTGGCAAAATAACAACAACAATAGCCAGATACATAAAAAAGAAAGGAATAACACCAGCTTTCAGAACTAACAACAACTTAAGCAAACATATTAAAAACAATAAAAGCCGAAAGAGAAAGCAACTACAGAGTGGTGTGTACAAACTAACTTGTGGTGACTGTCCGAAAACTTAAATCGGTCAAACTGGCAGAACTTTTGACAAACGGATAGCAGAACACAAAAGGGCTTTCAACAATAGAAAAACAGACACTTCTACATACGCACTTCACCTTCTAGATCATAATCATTCTTTCAATGAAGAGTTTCAAATTCTACATATTCAAAATAAAGGCCTTAAGCTATCGCTTTTAGAATCAATGGAAATTAATAAATTGAAAAATACAGATATAATTCTGAATGACCAACTCGAGACAAACAGCTCCCCACTCCTCAACCTCTTCAGTTAAAGACTTAAAAAGGCAAACACATTGTAAAATATATCACTTGAGAAAGGCACTTTGCCGAAACAGCTGTAGTAATAACATAGTTGTAATAAATTTTGTGGAAGTATAGAAAAACAAACGTTTTTCAGTGTTTTATTGTGAGACTTATATAATTATTTATACAGGGTGTCATTCTACTTCTTTTTTTGTCAAATAATTTAATTAAATAAAAATTTTTTGGACACCCTGTATAAAGAATTATGTAAATGTTTACGGCATTGAATAGAGAATTGCAGAACCTTTCAAATGAGCTAACACGCGACCCCTATTCTCATTTAAAAATACCATCTATTACGTCATCACGCCCAGACGGATGACGTCACTAATATACTATATATACCACAATATCATAACTTAAAAACAAAAATCGACCTGTTTCGGGTTTTTTCCTTAAAGTCGCCGGTTTACGAATTTTTAAGTTATAGGCTTTATAAATATGATCAAATCTATTTCCTATGGGAAAAACGGGGTTTCAAGCTTAATAATTCCTGTAATAGCTTTAGTTATCATACTTAACCTTAGATGCATCAGATACTACTTGTCGATACGTTTCAAACTCATGTTTAGTGATCAAAATCGGTTAAGCCGTTTAGAAGTTATTAAGCTACAAAAGTATAATAAAATTAACGATTATTCCCGAAATGGTTTATGTAGCTGTAGAGGTTACGACGCTAAATTTGATCTGGCAACGAGCAATCCGAGTTCATTAACGGGCCATCCCAATATTTTTTTTTCAATCTATTTCGAATAGAAAAAAAATCTAGTGTACATTCGATGGAAACTAGATAATTTGTGAGAGAATGCGGCAAAGGCGACCATTTATAAAGCTTAACGTGTAATCGAGAAAAATTGCATTCAACTTCATACATTTAATTTATAAAAAACTCCTGATACAAGAATAAAAAACCGCTAAACGCCGTAAAAATGAGTGGCGCATACAATATTCCAGCTACAAAAGATCTGATATGAATATTACGTGGCGCAAAATGTATTTTCAATTTGATGCAAAATAAAATTTTAGTTTTATTTTAAACGATTTTTCCATAATATTTGCTAAATTTGAAGTAAACGCCCCAGAAAAGTGTTTCAAAATTCAAACTATATCAAAGTTACTCTTTTGTGACGCGTTTTACTTAAAATTTAGCAAATATTATAAAAAAATCGTTTAAAATAAAACTAAAATTTTATTTTGCATCAAAATGAAAATACATTTTTGCGCCAAGTAATATTCGTATCAGATCTTTTGTAGCTGGAATATTCTATGAGCCACACATTTTTAGGGCGCTTAGCGTTTTTTTATTCTTGTATTATACAGAGTAGTTTAAAATATAATTACGTTTTTTTATCCATTTCGTAGCAACTTTCACGCCCTGTAGAATTGTAGTAGTATTACATTAAAATTTCTATTAATATTAAAATGATTAGTAATATAGTCTACTATTTTAAACAATATTTATTAGTATAAACTATTGAATATTTTTACGCCAGTTTTTTTGCTTTATACTGGTAACGTAACGCAATTTTTTCTGCAAAACAAAATATTTTGAAATCATTATTTATAATGCAGGTAATATTTTTTTGCAAATTTTGATTTTTAAGCTTTACATATAATTATTTGTAAATAAAGTGTCAAATTTAATTTAATACGCCTTAAATGAAAGCTTTCCCCTTCAGCTTTGCTGAAAAATTAATTTTTAATAAAAACTTGATTACCGCAGCAGATAAAATAGTATATTTTGTGCAAAAATACCTTGCTTTTCATTATTTAAATAATGATTCTCTTATATGAATTATATTATGTATATTTTCTTAAAAATATCGTTTTTACCCAAACTTTTATATGAGATTTATTCCAACCTGTACGGAATTACATTTTGATTTTATTTTATTTGACTGGGCTATACTGCCGTGCTTGCTTAACCCGGCACCTGCCACGTGGCTTTGCAAGGCGCCAACTGCCACGTGGGGTGCTCACAGCACCCCTTAAAAATTTTCTGTGATCTACTTGTTTAAAAAACAAAATTAGGTGTTGAGTAACACAAGAATATAAATAAACATGTTTTATTAACTTATTAGCCACTAATATGTTATAAAAGTTAAAAAATAAAATGAAAAAGGTGTTATAAGCAAATTAGCAAGTACCAAGCCATAATAAATGAAGTCAAGTAAAATATGTAAAAAAATTAAGATTTAGTGATTACAGAGTCTATATTAATAATTTAAATCAGTTATTTCAATAAAAAATGTAAATTTGACCTGTTTATCAAAAATACAAAAAAATTTAAAACTTAAAGTGCCAGATGATGACACCCCAATTCGACTTTAGAGCTATAAGTTCAGAATGACACTAAATAACCACTTCAAACACTAACACATATATGCTATATAATATTATAGAAAGCTACTATGACGCACAGCTCGGTTACCAAACTTGAAATACCAAATATTTGATAAAAATGTGTTATGGGGTGCTAGTAGCACCCCACGTGGCAGGTGCCGGGTTAAAAGTGGTATCTGCCAGAATTATGAAACTGAGAAAAAGGGATTTAAAGTTGTAAGCACATTCCGACCCCATGTAAATTTATATTGTGTGACACTATGATGCATTTTATTTAGTAATAGGTAGATTTAAACTTACTGAATAAAAAAAAGTAATTATCTTTGGTTTTTATTTAAAAAATGGTAGATACCACTTTCAAGTCAAGAATTATTTATATTATTAACAGTGGTAACGTACTACCAGTGAAGATACCACTTTTAAGTTAAGAAAAACCATAATTGTTATATTTATAGATATAAAGCAGGAGGAGAAAAAAATGTAAACGAGTACATATAAATTGTTTATTCATGTTCATTAAAGCAAAAAAAAAAATGTAGGTACCGTTAGTATACCAAAGAAATAAATTGGAAAAAAAAATTGAATAATTATTTTGCAAATAACTACAACGGATATTTTTTAAATCTTCTACGTTGCTTATCAAATCAGTGGCTTTGTTGTTAACTTGCTAATGTAAATAATATTGGCCTTTCTTTCTTCAGTGATACCTCTTATTGGTTTATTCTTTTTGGTAAAAAGTCCTCCATTTTTTAAGTTCTCATTTTTCAAAAAATTTAGCTCAAGCTTCTTTAACTTGAGTTTTTTTCCTCTTATTGCTCGAATTTGCAGAATATCCTTTAGATAAATGCGCGGTTGTTGTTTCTTTAATTATTTATAAATTGAAAAATGATCATCCCACTCATAAAAATTTTCAGGTGTAATATAGTACTTTGCTGGAATTAGCTTTTTGGACAACATCAACAAAATCTTTAAAATCATATATCTTTGGATTTTTTTTTTCATAGAAGCTTCTACTTGATGATGAAATTTGTCCGCAGACATAAACGTATGCCCAGGTTCAAAGTATTTAATAACAATCTCGTTAATAAAGACCTCTGGTGAGTTAACAATATAAGTTAAGAAAGTAAATAACCTCCAATTTTTATTTTGTGATGAACAGTTGTCTACCCATAACACAACATGTTCATAATCTCTCATTTCTAAAAAGAAATTGTAATACATGATCACCAAATATCCTTTTTGCTTTCCTGTAAGGTCTTCATGCCAAAGTAGGGCAATTGGTATAACTTTTTTCTGTTTTCTGTCAATCGGAACAAAACTCTGATTGAATACTATCATTCTTGGACAAAATATCGCATTTTTAAACATATCCAATCTGGGGAGCATGATAACTTTTTGAAGATCTCCTGAAAAATAGGTACACAGTTTTGTCATTTAAATACTCTTTGTCTAGCTGGTAGGCTGAACGAGCTTCATTTGCCTTGAGGGTATGGTTTTGACACAATAAACAAACTTCGTAGTCTACACAAGGATTTTCTTTTGTATGTTCCGGATATGTAGCAAAAACGTTACACAGGCTTCACACTCTTCATGGCCGAGTTTTGTAAATGAAATATTCATTTCTTTACTTACTACTGTTCGATATATTATTTCGCAAGAACAAAGAAAATTGGCGTTTTTTCTTTGAAATCTGAATATAAAAGCTGGATAGTTAAATCGCTCGGTAGGTATCATTCATTTGGGGCGTGTTCGCGGCAATAATGAGATACAGCAGGATTAAACTTCAACATAAGCTCTTATCACATTTCTATCAAATTTGGGAGTCTTGGTATGCTTACTTTGTTTACTAATACTGTGACAGATAATTTTTTCTGAGTTTCTAGAAAAGCAGTCTTGTAGTATTCGATCATTCTTTTTATTATATCCCAATGTCGATATAAAAAATTGTTTTCAAACTTGTACTTTTTCCCCAGAACTACACTTACCTACCTAAACTGTGCCCACTTCTAGGTAAAAACAAAATTATAATAAGCAAATTTACTAGGTAGAATGAAACACTAACATATTTGTTGCTTTGATTTAAATCAAATGAAAACAAACATTGCATTTTTAGGCGGGCATTCATAGGCCGGTGAATTACTTGTCTTAAATGTGGTATGTACAGAATTTTGAGAACATACCACTTACTAGCTAAGGAATAGTAGATACCACGTTTAAGACTATAGTCCAGGGCCCATCTGTTTTGAGATGTACGTTGAGAGGTGACTCAATTTTTTTTGCAGAAATTGCTTGAAAATAACTCAGATAATAATATTTGAGTTATCCTCCCTCTCAAAAAGGTCCGGAACATTGTTTAAATAATTAAAATGTCAAAAAATGAAGGAAAAATTCGATTTTTTTCTTCGTTTTTTGATTATAACTTTAAAAGTATTCATTTCCTAGAAAAGATGTACTAACATAAAAGTTGCATAATTAAATTTCCTACAACATAGAATTAGTTAAAAGTTGAAAAAATGGTCACCCTTGTTGCAAAATACCAGTAATTGCGAAAAAAACCATACAAAAACAAGTATTTGCATTTTACGTTTTTCAACCATTTATGCTACACTTATGACCTTCATATTTCACCCAGAAAAACTTTATGATACAGTAAAACAACACTGTAAATTTCATTAAGATCGCTTTAATAGATTTTGCAAAATAAATTTTTCAATCCACCTTTCGCAAAAACAATTCATTTTTTCAAAATGTTACAGGACTGAAAATAAAGCAGATAGCAAGTTGAATTTTTTTTTACGTTTAGAAATTTACTGTACCTTTCATTTGCAATTTGCAAAATTAAAATCGATTAACTACCACGACGTCAGGAATTTTTTTAAATAAACATTAATTATTGGTGCTACGCGCAGGACAGCGGTGTTCGATTCACATGAAGTTGATTTCCACCAAAATTTCTTCCAATCTTCATCTAATATATTATTTTCTTACTCCATATTTTGTTGTATTTTAATATTTTAATTCCACAAAAATCAAACTAATTTTATTATTGTTTGTGAAATATTGTTTAAACAATTGTATATGTTTAAAAATAATAAACTTTTATTCTCAAGTTAAAATATATGAACAAAGAAAGTTTTTGCTAAAAAAGACTTATTTCAAAGGATAGAGTATGTGTTTCTATTTTGCAATAAACAAATTTATTTATTTATATCGAAATGTAATAAAAATTAAAATGTATCAATAATTATCAAAGGTCATTGGAATGCCCAATCAAAGCAAACTATCCGGTGTCCTGCGCGCAACACCAATAATTAATGTTTATTTAAAAAAATTCCTGATGCCGTGATGGTTAATCGATTTTAGTTTTGCAAATTTCAAATGAAAGGTACAGTACACTTCTATAAGCAAAAAAATTTCAACTTGCTATCTGCTTTACTTTTAGTCCTGTAACAGTTTGAAAAAATGAATTTTTTTTTGCGAAAGCTGGATTGCAAAATTTATTTTGCAAAATCTATTAAACCGATCTTTAATGAAATTTACAGTATTGTTTAACTGTATCATATAGTTTTTCTGGGTGAAATTTGAAAGTCCTAAGTTTAGAATAAATTGTTGAAAAACGTAAAAGGCGAATACTTGTTTTTGTATAGTTTTTTCCCAATTATTGCTATTTTGCAACAAGGGTGACTATTTTTTAAATTTTCAACCAGCTCTATATTGTAGGAAATTTAATTACACAACTTTTATGTCAATACAACTTTTCTCGAAAATGAATAGTCTTTAAGTTATAATCAAAAAACGAAGAAAAAAATCGAATTTTTTCTTCATTTTTTGACATTTTGATTATTTAAACAATGTTCCGGACCTTTTTGAGAGGGAGGATAACTCAAATATTATTATTTGAGTTATTTTCAAGCAATTTCTGCAAAAAAATTTGAGTCACCTCTCAACGTCCAAATGTATTAATATTTTTACAGATGCGCCCTGGTCTACTATTACTGCGCTGTTTTGTTGTACATACCACATTTTTTTTAACAATATATTTTTATTTTTATAAGCTTTTACAACTTTTAAGTTAAGAAAAATGATTTAGAATGTAAAGGTTTATATGTATAACATCATAACTTCATTTGGCACAAAATTGGAGATACCACTTTTAAGCTAAGCACGGCAGTATAAATTAATAAATATTAAAATATGTACTTACAACTTCCGTATTATCTGTCGTGCTGTCTTCTCTTTTCGCCTCGTTCTCGCATTCCAATCTAGTAACCAATATTCGAAAGCCTCTCGCTGTCCCATCACCATCTGATATGAATCTTACTGTCAACGACCCGTTGATACCAAAATAACCCTTATTACCCTTGAGACCCTTTTCTTTGCCACATAATGCGTCTTGATTTTCAATTAATAATCTGTCTTTAACACATCCTACGGAATTTTCCAAATCAAAATCAATAAAGTCAAATTGGTAGTGGGTGGGACAATTAGGTCCCTTGAGGACATAGACACAGTTCAGATTTCTTGGATATTCTTGAGGATAATTCGGCGATTGTAGATAAAACTTGTTTGCGGTAAACACACCCCCACAAGTCGCGTTCGTCAGTTGAGTGGTGCCGGATGAAAAAATTGCGGAAAAGCTGGTAAAAAATATTATACTTTCACAGAGATTCATCTTAGTTACTCGTAGTGCAAAAGTAGAATAATGTAATCAAATCGGACAATTCATATTTCTTAGTTGCTAATGGTTTTTTAGGTAAAGATAGATTTAAATAAACAAAGGTAGGAAATACAGGGATGTACTTTTAGTCGAGGATCCGATATAATGTCCATCGGGATCAATCTGTTTAACGGATAAAAATGATTGGATATGTAATTTAGTATGTTAACAATTATAAAAAACAAAGGGTGTCCGATCTAATTTTGTTCTGACTATAAATTAGTTATTAATTAAGAAAGTACTTTTTATTGAAGATTAAAAAATTTCTACTTGGACAGGTATTATTTCAGAATTTTTGGATCATTTAAAAAAACAAGTTAGTTCTTTTGTAATTTTTTTCTAAGTTGTTGATTGTTTTCGAGTTATAAACAATTTAAAACTGAAAAAAGAACCAAAGACGACGATTTTCTAGTCTCAAAAATACAGAAAAAATATATCATTCTTGTAATTTCAAAGTACTTAAATTGAAGTTCAAACCTTCTTCTATCAGGTCTCCATAATAATTTTTGCGATGTTTTATTCTACAATTAAGTTTTTAATTGTTAATGAGAAAGGTTGCCAGCGATCGGGCTGCATTAACGACTAAAAACAATGTTTTAAAATAAAATAAATCCAAAATATTTATCAATATCCGATAGAATAAGGTTTGAATTTGAATTTACATACTTCGTAATGAGAGCTTCACGATATTCGATAAAAATATCGATATTGAATTGATATCGTATCGAAAATCAATAAACAATATTACAATAACAAGTTAACAATATTAATGTCGGTGTGATACTCATTATCTGAAATCAATACAATACTCAATACTCTTGTAGTGTCGATACACTTGCCTTGATATTATTGAGAATATCGATATCGAGAAAAAAATTTAAAATTAGGTCCTAGATATAGAAGACTTCTTTTTCTTTAAGTTCAATCTTCTATCGAAGGTTGGAAATCATCATGGCAATGCGGACCCTGTTGACTGCCGCTCTAAATAGCTCTGCACTACTGCATTCGAATCATTCCCGTAAGTTCTTAAGCCAGGATGTTCTTCGTCTTCCCACATTTCGCTTTCCTCAAATTTTGCCTTGCATAATAAGTTGTAATATTAAGTATTTTGCCCTCTCATCACATGTCCCAAGTACTCAAGTTTTCGTCTATAGCAGACTACCGTGCTATAATCACAAAGCCGCGTTAGCGGTCTAAAACGAGAGACTATTTTAATCCTTTTTATGTTGATATTTTATCGAGTACTGTATCGATATCGTATCGAAATCAATATCAATACTTTTTATACGAAAGTATTGCTGATGTCGATACACGATACGATACTTCACTGTCATAACCAATACATTACTCAATACCTAAAAAGTATCGATATTGTATCGTATCGTGAAGCTCTCTTCGTTATTTCAAAAATGTAATATGTTACTTATGTTTTTGAGCCTTGAAAATGGTCATCTCTCTTTATTCAGTTTTAAATTGTTTTTAACTCGAAAACGATCAACTTAAGAGAAAACTTACAAAAGACCTTTATTGTTTTGCTTATAATGATCCAAAAATCTTTAAATAATACCTCTATGGATCGAAATGTATTTTTTTAATAAAAAGTCGTTTTTTAATTATTACTTAATTATAGTCAGAAGAAAATTAGATCGGTCTAACTACTAATCTAACGACTGCCGTTTTTACCTTCTCCGGTATCCCATTCTCCCCCAAAAATATTGTTTTCGTAGTGTTAAATAAGTTTCCTCTTCGTCCCATTCTCTCATTTATTTCCATGTCTTTTTCACCATTTGATTCAATTATTACTCCTAGGTATTTAAAATATTCCACTTGCTCCAGTTATTTCCCGTCTAATTCTATTGCGAGTGTCTTCCTCGTATTTGAAATTATCATTGTTTTGGTTTCCTCTGTATTTATTTTCAGTTGTAATTGCACAACAGCTCTAAAATTTTTCCCAAGTGACACTTTGACAGTTTTAATTTCGCCTAATTCGAGAGAAATTATGTCAGAGTGTCACGAGGGCAAAAATTCTATATTAATTTTAGAGATCAAGTGCAATTTGTTGCCATTATTTCATTAATATAACTGTTCAACACCAAAATTTTATTGTAATTTATTTATGTAAGTACAAATTAGTTTAATTAAACACACAGTTGTTATAAATATTAATTTGACGGTTGAAAGTCATCACTTTTATACTGTTTAAAACATTAATTGCCATTAATGTCACTGAATGTATTTTTTCGTAACAACGAAGGGCATCTGACGTAATATACTTGACGACGGGAAATTATCAGTAGTAATTGCACAAGAGCTCTGAAATTATTGAATTTTTCCCGAGTGACACTTTGACAGTTTTAATTTCACGAGCCGAAGGCGAGTGAAATTATGTCATTATTTCAGAGGTCATATTATTTCATATTATTTCAGAGGTCGAGTGCAATTTGTTGCGATTATTTCATGAATAAAACTGTTCAAAACCAAAATTTTATTGTAACTTATTTATGTAAGTACCATTAAACGCACAGTTTTTATAAATATTTGACGATTGAAAGCCATCACTTTTATAATTTTTAAAACATTAATTGTCATTAATGTCACTGAATGTATTTTTTCATAGCAACGAAGAGCATCTGACGTAATATGCTTAACCACGGGAGATTACCAAAAATTATCACCTTAATTTGCATCTCTGTAGCTTTCTATTGGTCAGACTATCCTATGAATGAAATAATCAGTAGTAATTGCACAAGAGCTCTGAAATTATTGAATTTTTCCCGAGTGACATTTTGACAGTTTAAATTATGTCAAAGTGTCACGAGAGCAAAAATTCTATATTAATTTCAGAGGTCGAGTGCAATTTGTTGCCATTATTTCATGAATAAAACTGTTCAAAACCAAAATTTCATTGTAATTTATTTATGTAAGTACCATTAAACACACAGTTTTTATAAATATTTGACGATTGAAAGTCATCACTTTTATAATTTTTAAAACATTAATTGTCATTAATGTCACTGAATGTATTTTTTCGTAGCAACGAAGGGCATCTGACATAATATACTTAACGACGGGAGATTATCAAAAATTATCGATTTAATTCAGATTTCTGTAGCTTGGTCAGAATCTCCTATGAATGAAATAATCAGTAGTAATTGCACAATCAGCTCTAAAATTCTATATTAATTTTAGAGATGGAGTGCAATTTGTTGCGATTAGTTCATGAATAAAACTGTTCAAAACCAAAATTTTATTGTAATTTATTTATGTATGTACAAATTAACTAGTAAGCACAAATTAAACACACAGTTGTTATAAATATGTACATATTTTTATATATTTTATATATTTATATATATATATATATATATATATATATATATATATATATTTTTATATATTTATATGTATATATTTTTTTTTTATAAATATGTATTTGACGGTTGAAAGTCATCACTTTTATAATTTTTAAAACATTTGTAATTAATGTCACTGAATGCATTTTTTCGTAGCAGCGAAGGGCATCTGACGTAATATGCTTGATGACGGGCAATTATCAAAAAAGTTATCAATTTAATTTAGATTTCTGTAGCGTTCTATTGGTCAGAATCTCCTATGAATGAAATAATCAGTAGTAATTGCACAAGAGCTCTAAAATTATTGAATTTTTCCCGAGTGACACTTTGACAGATTTAATTTCGCCTAATTCGAGAGAAATTATGTCAGAGTGTCACGAGGGCAAAAATTCTATATTAATTTTAGAGATCAAGTGCAATTTGTTGCGATTATTTCATGAATAAAACTATTCAAAACCAAAATTTTAGTGTAATTTATTTATTTTAGTACAAATTAGTACAATTAAACACACAGTTGTTATAAATATTTTACGGTTGAAAGTCATCACGTTTATAATTTTTAAAACATTAATTGTCATTAATGTCACTAAATGTATTTTTTCGTAGCAACGAAGGGCATCTGACGTAATATACTTGACGACGGGAAATTATCAAAAATTATCGATTTAATTTAGATTTATGTAGCTTTCTATTGGTCAGAATCTCCTATCAATGAAATAATCAAAAATTATCGGGTATAATATCACAAGAGAGTGAGAATAAATTGAAAATAATGCGACAGTTTTTCGAAAATTTGTTGTCTGGCAATAGACACGAGAGCCCGCACTATTGCCCAATGACAACAAATTTGAGTAAAAATGAAGCATTATTTTCTTATTTATTCTTACTGTCGTGTGATATTGGTAAGATTATTTTTTAATACGTATATTATGAATATTTTCTTAAATGTGACAGTTGTCAAAACTAGAAACCATTAAACAGAAATAATCTACTTAAAAAAATTCTATCGGTAATTTTCTACAGTAGATAATTCTCAGTATAATTTTAATCTGATTGGACAGAATGAAACACGTGATCAAATGTCTTACTATACGGTAGAAGGTAAAAATCATTAAAAAATAATCGGGTATAATATCACAAGAGAGTGAGAATAAATTGAAAATAATGCGACAGTTTTTCGAAAATTTTTTGTCTGGCAATAGACACGAGAGCCCGCAGGGCTTGAGTTGCTATTGTCCAATGACAACAAATTTAAGTAAAAATGAAGCATTAATTTCTTATTTATTCTTACTGTCGTGTGATATTCGTAAGATTATTTTTTAATACGTATATTATGGAGATTTTCTTAAATGTGACAGTTGTCAAAACTAGGAAACTGGTTGCCATTAAACAGAAACAATCTACTTAAAGAAATTCTATCGGTAATTTTCTACAGTAGATAATTCTCAGTATAATTTTAATCTGATTGGACAGAATTAAACACGTGATCAAATATCTTATTATAGGATTGGAACTTTAAATCATTAAAAAATAATCAGTAGTAAGTGCACAAGAGCTCTAAAATTATTGAATTTTTCCCGAGTGTCACTTTGACAGTTTTAATTTTACGAGCCGAAGGCGAGTGAATCTCCTATGAATGAACTAATCGATTTAATTTAGATTTATGTAGCTTTCTATTGGTCAGAATCTCCTATGAATGAAATAATCACATTAATGTTTGATAGTACCCCTTCAATGGTTTTAAGATTGTTCTGTAAGTCTTCTCTGCTTTCTGCTATCAATACGATCAATACCATGTCGTCTGAAAATACTAGCTCCAATTATTTCTTAATTTGAAAAATTTGGTGAGTTTTGGGCTTTTTACTGGTTCATTACCTCGTCAATTATGTATATTGTCCATGTATGCCATACGCTCAAAAAATATATCGTTTCAAAACATATAAAAAGCAGTTAAACAACAGTAATTTAGGAATATGGATTTTTCAATATACGAGTAGTTGTATGTAATAGGTATAACCACGTTAAATAAAATATTCTCGTTGTACCCTTGCTTGTACAGCTAAGTCGGCCCTGCTTTACTTTGAGGAAACTATTGTTTGATCTAGAAGATTACGGCAAAGTTCAAACACAGTGACCTAATAGAGTATGAATTTTTAATACAAAAACAAACTCTTTTCACTTTTATTATAGCTTTCAAGGTTAAGTGCATACAGGAAATTCGAATCACGGGAATTTTCGAAATGCTGTTTCTTTGCCAAATGACAAATATTAATTTAGAGTGAATCATTTCCTACACACTATTTATTTTCGTCGTTAAATGCATATTATGAAAGTATATCAATGTGAAATGTTGATAAAAAACAACAAAGTTCAGGATTTATTATCGTTCTATCTATCCATCGATATATCGATTGTTCTATCTAGTTTTGAACATAGGTCCTCTCTTTGGTATGAAAAAATATTGATCATTTATCAACAAATAGTTCAAATTTGATACTTTGCTTTGTTTAAGTTGCATTCAAAAGTTTCAGTATCTCTATACTCAGAAGTCGTAAGCTCAAGAGCATGTTTGGTTTTAAAGTGTTTAGTTCGATTTTATGCATTTGAAAAACGTTACTTTAGATATATACATACCAGTATTTTAGGCGTTAACGCCCTTCTCGTAGGGATCTATGGAGGAGTATCACTGAGCCACAAGCCCTTATCCCGCATACCGGACTGCTCCCCCATAGGCCAATCAGATGTACCTGTAGTTATTCATGTAAGAACTGATAAAATAATTGGGGATACCAAGTAAAATTGTCAGGATGGTAAAGATGACGATGGAAAACAAACAAATGAAATAGCATGGAAAGGGTAGATATACATCCAAAAATTTGAAACCAAGGAAGGATTACGACAAGGAGATCTATTATCAACAACTGCATTCAATCTAACATTGAAATGAATAATCAGGAAAAGCAGAATGAACATGTAAGAAACGATATTTAAAAACGCAGCAACAAAACTTTTGCAGATGCCTAACACTATTAGCAACAAGCAAGAACGAACTCCAAAAGTTAACGAATAACAAAAGAACACAAGCCAAAAAATTGGGACTTAAACTAAATAAAGAAAAGACAAAGTATATGATCATGGGAGAGATCCAAGAAGAAAATAAAAATAACAGCATACTACAAATAGATGGAGAAAAAACATACTCGTTCAAAAGAGCCAAAGAAATCAATAACCTGGGAGCCAAAAGAGATGAAAATAGCCATGAGGAAGAGGAGGTAAAGGTAAAAATAGCTAAAATAAATCCAACTAAAGAAAAAGACCTTTAAGAAAGATGGGAGAGAAAAATGCAAGGAGCAATATATGGAGGTATGAAAATATAAGGTCAGAGAACTATATAAAGAGCCAACGATCACGACGACGATCAAAGCACAAAGAATACGATATTTGGGACGCATCGAGAGAATGGGAAGTAAAAGATTGCCAATAATGGTACTCTCATGAAGACCAATAGAGAAGAGAAGGAAAGGCAGGCCAAGGAAATTATGGAAGGACAGTGTGTGCGAAGACCCGAAGAAAAGTAACATTAAGAGATGGAAAGAACTAGCATTGAAAAGAGGGAAATAAACATTTTAGCCCTAGGCTTACAAGGCCTGTTCTTCTTCTTCTTCTTCTTCTTCTTCTTCTTCTTCTTCTTCTTCTTCTACGTAGGCAGTACTGCCTGTTTTTATTCAACGGTGCCTTTCATTCTGCCATCATTCCAGTTGTCATTCCATCTTTTTCTTGGGCGTCCTATACTTCTTCTGCCTAACGGTGACTTGTCCCTGGATATTCTTATTATCCTTGATTCAGACATCCTGCTTATGTGTTCATTCCACTCTTCTTTTCTGTTCTTTGCCCAGGTATTTATATTGTCTATCCCACATATGCGTCTGATTTCCTTACTTCTTACCCTATCCCGTTCTTCTCCAGCAATCCTTCTTTAGATCTTTATTTCGTTGGTCTCCAGATGTATCTGGACTTGTTTCGACCATGTAAGTCGTAACAGGCTTAATAACTGACTTTGTTTACAATCTTAGGTGTTTGTTTTTCCAAATTGTGTCGTTTAGGCATCCGGCCGTTCTACTAGCTTTAATTATTTGGTCTTTTACCTCTTCTTCCATATTGTGGTCAGGTATTGCAAGTATTTGAAAGTCATTACTTGTTGTATAATTTGATTGTCTAACTCCAATTTGCATCTTACTTTTTTTTTTTTTTGGAGGTGGGAATCTTCGCAAGACCGTCTGGGAAGGTGTCCCAGGTGTGTCGGATTCAGTCCGTCCTACTTCATCTTGACGGGCCGCCTACCGACTAAACCCACCCCCTCTTTCTCCAGCCGACGAGTCTGGAACCGCTCTTAGCGAGCATGTCTGACCCGTCGACATTACTCTTTACTCCCCTCTGGCAATCTTCGCGTGCATTCCATGGATTGGGTGGCCTCCCGCTCCCCCCACCACACAAGCCTTGCGCCAGACTGGCCGGTGAAGCGACCGTCCACGCGCAACCCATGTGCGGGCTGGGCGACCAGTGTGCCGCCCATCTACGATGGAACTAGCAAAACAGAACCAGTTGGCAATTACGAGTAACACCAATCATTCATACATTCATCGATTCACACTCGCACTCATACCCTTTTACTCCAGGTTAAAAAGGGGGTCAGTCAGCGAGGTTGGATGTAAAATGTCCTCCCCCACTAGCTACCTCAGGACAGAACAAACAAAGAAATAACAAATAAACAGAATATAGACAGAACGAAAACAATACCCAAGACAGTCGACATGGACCAGATGTAGAGAGTCTTCCCCATACTGGCTATCTGTTACGACGTGCACCAAATAAATAAATGAATAAAATTTGTTAAAAAAGAAGCGATAAATTGATTAAATTGATAAATAATTAAAATAAATAAATAAATAAAATAAAATAGGCAGACAGCGAAGTTGGCATGTAAAGTGTCCTCCCTCCGCTGGCTGCCTTCTACGATACAAGACACCGTTATAAAATAAATAAACGCTCATCCCGCCTGCAGTCGCCTCTCTTTTTCTTCTTTATGCTTTATTTGTGCTTTATGCATCTTGCTGGTTCCTTGGCTATTACTAAGCTTTTTGTTTTTTCGGCTGATATTTTCATATTCATTTCTTTAGCGTTAATATTGAATTCGTGCAGTAATCTTTGTAGGTCGTCTTCGCACTCTGCTTCTAACACGGTGTCATCAGCGTAACAGAGTATTTTTTTCTCTTTTTTTCTTCACTTGTTTTATTATTGCATCAGACATTATGTTAAACAGTAGGGTGCTTAGTGAATTTCCTTGCCTGATTCCTGTGTTTGTTTCTATAGGCTCTGTTATTATTCCATTGACTTTCATTTCTATTTTATTTCTTACATACATATTTTATATCAGTTTTATGATATCCAGTGGTGATTTTTTGTCATATAGTAGGTGTATCACGTCTTTTAATTGGATTCTATCAAACGCTTTCTCCAGGTCTGTTGAGCTTAATAAATAAAGACATTTAAATTGCGAAACTTGTTCTACAAAAAAACCTGTTCAACGAAACTCTTTCGTTGTTTTACGAACTAAATGGTATCGACTGATTATCTTAGTTTTTGTTTCTCTTTTATTTTTTATGTAATACCTAGGTACTTACTTTTACATTCTCTCTAGTTTTTATGCAATGTTGTCCATAGGTCTGCTATACAGGCCAGAAAATGAAGCATTTTGGCTGGCAATTTTTTCGTCCAGCATGGATTTAGTTGAAATTTTCACATAAGGTAGGAAATATATAATTTTCTATATCATGCCGCTGTACGCTAAAACCTTGGGGGTGGTTGCCACCCCATCTCGGGGTGGTGTTTCCATTTTAACCATGTAAATTGATGGAAAAAGAAATTCTAAGAAAAACTGTTCTTATGTTTTCTTCGTAAAACTAATATTTTTCGAGTTATTCGCAGTTGAAAGTAACAATTTTTCGACGAAAAAATCGACTTTTTTAGAGGTTTTTTTTGGAAATATCTCGAAAAATATGCATTTAAGAATAAGAGATCTCTGTAACATACAAGATATAGTACGGTGGGGAAGACAGAGACGACGAGAGTGGAATCAGCATGTGAGGAGAATGAACAGCGAGAGAATAGCCCGTATAGCCAAGGATTCGAAGCCAACAGGCAAGAGAGCAAGAGGAAGGCCCTTTAAAAGGGGGCGAGATAGCTGGCAGTCAACATCGCAGATACGAATACAAGCTGAAAATCGGTAAGGAACAGGCCAAGAGGCCTATTATGAGAAGAAGAAAAAGAAGAAGAAACACAAACAAAGTCCTTTTTTATAATTTTTCTACGGCCAACACAAACCGAGATACAGAATGTTAGCTTTTTTTGTCAAATGCATAATTTGAAATATTCAAAGCCAAATAACGGGAAAACTTTACATTTTTCGAGTAAAACTTGCAGAATATTTTTTCAAGTATACAATTAGTCCTTTTAAAACAAAAATAAAAAGTTTCTAGCATAAAAATTGAGCAACTTATGATCAAAATAAGGTCGGTACCTACTTTTTTCTACGAAAACTCAGTGAAAACAACCCTGTAACTACCCTCCTCATTAAAATTGATCTTAACCTTTCTGTAATTCTTTTTGTGTAAATATGTATTATATTATCAATACACCCAAGAAGTTTGACCTATTTAAAAGGCCTAATTTTCGAAAAGTTGGACTTTAAAAATATAAATTGATTTTTTGCAAATTCATATTATTCATCTTTGTCTTCAAAATATTTCCGAAAATACTGGAGATACGAAAAAAATGAAAGAGCACTAAATTGTGGCTTTTTTAATAGCTAAAACTGTAAGTAGATTTACTTTATAATGAATATTTAGCGAGATATAGCTGTTTAAAACCTCTATTTATGTAGCAAACACCCCCTTATAGCCCTTTAAACTCACCTCACTTAAAAACTAAGGGATCTTACGGAATTTAATTTACATAGTCTTATAGCTCTTCAAAAAAACCTACAAAATTATTTTGGAAAATAATTTTTATCACCAAAAATTAAGGAGCTATGTTTATAAAAAGAATATTTTTTTTTGAAAAATTTAAATAGTCTACTTGGGTGTTCAATAGAAGCTGACATCGATCTAGATGAAGATGATTAAAATACTATTTGTGTTTATTATTGTATTAGTAAATTCGTATTTTTTTGTAGATAAATGATTTTGTATGTAGTTCTCCTTTTTTTTTCTGTATAGATCTATTAAATTATAAAAATTGCAATGTAAAGGGTGGTTTTTAAAGGTTGAAATGTTATGATATTCTAGCCCGACCAGGAAACACAAAAAATTACGAAAACCTTCAAAAAAAATTAAGGAACGATGAAAATTTGGGAATAGGTAGTTGAAATTGTCTATTATTATAATATAAGAAAAAGTTTACAATTCTACATCCCCTCCATTTTACAAAACTTGAGAAATATGGAGTGAAAAATATTTTCTCGGTGGTGAAAAAATATACGTTCAAAATAAGTACGGAATTGGATAAAATTACTAATTCTAAGCAACTTTTGTTCTATAGAGATTTTTCACGAACTCAATAATTTCGAGTTATTTGCGAGGGAATATGTTCATTTTTAACAAAAGAAAAAACCTGCTTTTCGACGGTTTTTCGCAAATAACTCAAAAAGTAAGTATTTTTTCGAAAAAAATATTCTTAGCGAAAATATAACTTATAAAAAAGTGAAACAAATGAAGTGTGCGTGTAGTCTGTTGACCCAGTAGAAACAGAGTTGTAGCTAATGATAAGTAGGTTCTTCTTTGTCAAATTTCAAATCGAATATTTCAACGTGAAATAACCAAAAAACAGCACTTAGGAAAACTCATTACAACTATTTTAAAGTAGTTACCAAAAGGTTTATTTTTGTTTTCTAAATAAACTTCTAACATTAAAAGTAAGTGAGTTACGCTCAAAATATTGTTTGTTGCCTTCATTTTTTGGTAAACGAATCGCAAAAATCACCCCCTAATTAACATCCCAAATAAAATTAATCGTTACCGCCTCACAAGTTACTTTGCTTAAATACTCTTTATGTGATCTGAAAGTTTCATCGGTTCAAAGTGATTATTTTTGAAAAGGCTGTAGTTAAAATGGCTTAAACGAGTCACTAATCACGAGTGTATGTAAATTTTGAACGGTCATAGATAACCAATTTTTGTCTACCAGGAAAAGGAAAAAATCTAAAATATTCAGAAAAGTAAAACGTACATTTTATTACTCTTTGAGATTTTTGGTATTACTAATAATTTTTAAGTTATTTAAAAAATGCATTTTTTTAAATTAGGATTTTTTTTATTTTAAAACCAATTTTTTTCAAAAATGAACAGTTTTAACCAATGAAACTTTTTTTTTCTCTGATTCTGGCCTTGGTTTAGAACTAGAACCTTTAGCTACGTAATTGTGGCTTTAAATAACTTATCACTAACTCAGGTGTAATGTGTAGTGTGTGTGTGTTGAATAAGTGTCTTGTTACTTTGCAAAGTCGACGTCATTTTCTTTGCAAAGAGACGCTAATTGTATCCGTCTCTTTGCAAAGACAATGACGTCGACTTTGCAAAGTAACAGACACTTACTTATAGATCATTATAAAGGATAAATAAGCAAAGTAACTTGTGAAGTGGTAACCATTAATTTTATTTGGGATGCAAATTAGGATTTTCGGGATCCTTTTTACCAAAATATAAAAGGGAGCAACAATATTTTGAGGGCAACTCACTAACTTTTAATTTAAATTTTTTTAAAAAACAAAAATAAACCTTTTTTAAACACTTTAAAAAAGTTGTAAGGCATTTTCCCCGGAAAATGCTCCGTTTTTTGGGTTTTTCACTTTGAAATATTCGATTTGGAATTGGACGAAAGATATCTACTTTTCATTAGCTACAACTCCGCTTCTACTGGGTATACAGACTTCATGCTACAGTATTCTTTTCACTTTTTTATAAGAATATTATTTTCGATAAATATTTACTTTTTGAGTTATTTGCGAAAAACCGTTGAAAAACATGTTATTTGTTGTTAAAAATGAACATATTCATTCGCAAATAACTCGAAAATTATTGACTTAGTGAAAAATCTCTATAGAACAAAAGTTGCTTAGAATTAGTTATTTTGTCCAATTCCGGACGTATTTTGAATGTATATTTTTTCACCCCCGAGAAGAAATATCCCCTTTTTGCAAAATGGAGGGGATGTAGAATTGTAAACTTTTTCTTATATAATAATAGACAATTTCTACTACCTATTTCCAAATTTTCATCCTTCCATTATTTTTTTTTGGGTCAGATTGTTCTTTGATCTGGCTTAGTGTTGCCCAAATGCAAGACCAAGACGAGACTTAAACAGTCTTGGTCTTGATCTTGCGCCAGTACACCTGGTCTTGGTCTTGGTCTTGGTATTGCGCTCCCGGTCTTGGTCTTGCAGCAAGAGTCTTGCAAGTCTCGCAGTTGCCCATTAGCCTATTGCATATCTTAGAAGAACGTAACAGATAGGTACATTTTAAGCTTGAATATCATAGCCATAGTCAAGACTAGCCAAATTAATAAATATCTAAACAACTTACATCGGGTGGGGTTTGAACCAACGATCTAAGTGATACCTGCATATTATGTTCTAACTAACTTAATCTAAAACTACCTCTTAAAACCCACAAAATTTCATTTGCATATCTCAACCGGTTTTAGAGCAATAAATAAATCGTTAGTTTGTTAAAAAATTTTCAACGCCCCCTATTTGGGAAACGAAGTATTTAAAAAGTAAACGTTTATGAAGCAAACTGTCATTACTTTTTCGTGCAGAATTACCCATTAAAGTTTGCCATACTTATTTAAAAACATCCTGTATTAATGAATAATTTTTTTATTATCCAGTATAAGTGAATGAATAAAAAATCATAATGCTAAGAAAATATGATGCTATAGTTGGGTTTTAATTTCAGTATGCTATTGCATGCTTGAATAATGGTAGAATATTCCACACAGTGAGAAAAAACACAGTTTGATTGATACACCCGGTATACAATGACAATAATTGACCTGTCTAGCAACAATATTATTACATATATTAAAAAAATAACTTAAATGGGACAACAGGTTTGGGAAACTTGAGACATTGAAAATGACCCGCTTTTAAGGTGGTGCGGTAATTTCTTGGAGAAGTGTATATCGTTAAAATAATATTTCGGTATTTTGTTTACACAATATCCGGTATTGTGTGTACTTTTGTCTGGTATCATTATCTTATGATACTTTTAAATAACAGCCGAAATGTTTCGGCAAATTTTTTTAGCCGAGTGACCAGTCAGCATAAACAATACATAATGGTCTTACTATATGTATACCGATACACCATTCCTGGTGTTTGGATTCCTAGAAAACTAATAATGAAAAAATTTAATTACATTTTTAAAAAGTTTGTATACGATATTCGATATTACTGTAGGCGTCGCAACGCAGGAACGTTCTCTTATGATTAGAAGACGACTATTCTCAAAACTTGGACAATTAATTTTAGAGCGAAGATGTCGGCGCTGGGAAAGAATGTACAAAGTATTTTATTTTTACATTATAATAATGGCCTCTGAGTACATGTCAAATGTGTCAAGTGTTTTTTTAACGGATATTTTGATTCGCTATGTATATGTTTATGGTATTGTTCGTAATGCGCATAAATCCAATTTTCAATTTTTTTTTACATTTTTGTTGTTTCTCATATAGTATCTAAGAATATAGCCGAACTTATATACTCCCTAAAACGACCCTCAGTTCTAACTGCAAGACGCAAGAGTCTCGCAGGCTTAGTCTTGTTCTTGCTCAAGTCTTGCACGGTTAGTCTTGTTTTTGGTCTTGCTAAAATTAGACGGTCTTGGTCTTGGTCTTGGTCTTGCGAAAACGCAAGAACAAGACCAAAACTGCAAGACCAAGACCGATTTTGGGTAACACTAATCTGGCTGTTATATCCTAAAGCATAAAACAATCATTATTTAACCAACTAAAACCAAATTTTACCCAGTTAAAGTTTACAATATTTTTATATAATTTTTGAAAATAAGGGGTAGTTTACACCCCTAAAAATAATCAACGACCTTGAGCATGATATAGAATATGAAGTAGAAGGTGAGATGATCCTAATACCATATTTTTATGCAAATCGATGCAAGCCGAAATCATTCTTTTAGTATAAAGAAATTTTTTATATATAGCTCCAAAAAGGGTGGTTTTAAGAGTTACAATATTAGATCTATGATATTATATTCTAATCTAAAGCATAAAACAATTACTATTTAACTAATGAAAACCAAATATTGACCATATTAAAATTTAAAATGTTATTTTATAATTTTTTACAATTAGGGGTAGTTTTCACCTTTAAAAAACCAAAAGCATACAACGGCTCAATATAGAAAATGAACTAGAGGGTGAAATGAGCCTAATCCCAAATTTTTGTATAAATCGATGCTGGACGAAAAAATTGCGAGGTTTTGCCATTTTTTCAGCTAAATTTTCTGGCCTAATATTATTAGGGATCGGTCTAGACTTACCTGCTACAAGATATTTAGTTATACAGTCGAACCCGCTTATTGGAATAGCCTTCGTGCCAAGCAAAAGTATTCCTATACATAATCGGTATATTCTAATAGCCGTTCATTGGTGGCTAGTGGAAACGTTTCTGAACCGCAAACTTCTATAACTTAAAACGGGATATTTCTATAACCCGTATTCTAATAAACGGGTTCGACTGTATCTATTTGGTCTAATATTTTACCATTTTACACAATGTGGAATTTTCATTGAAGTTCCTATGCGCGAAGACGGAAGGCACAGACTTGGGTTTTAAAAGCATTCGGTCTCACGAAATTCTGAAGAGAGTACGAGGTCTTTAGTCTTAAGACATGTTTAAGTTTCTCTTCAACCTCTTAAAAACTTTTTTTCCTTGAGTACATATTGCAAGAGCAATAGAGCCAGCACCGAAGAAGTGCTTGGCTTTAGTTTGCATGGGTTGGTCGTTTGTATATGTTATAGCCAAAGCCCGAATTTCAGGCACTCCTAGGTTTGACTAGGAAATCCTCAGGTCTGACTGACGGTCTTAGTCAAAGGCCGAAATAAATTACAGTTTCGGCCTTTGACTAGTCAAACCTATATACTAGGAGACACTAAGTTGGTCAGGTAAAGGTCGAAATTAAATTTTATGAAATCGGGGTTTGACTAGTCAAACTCCGATCTATTAAAATGTCGTAATTTGTGAGATTAGGTTTAATAAAACGTAATTTTTTTAATTTTAATGTTTATTATTTTTATATTGTCGTAATTAATATAAAAAATTTTTGTTTATTCTCGCATGTTGAGGCATTATGGCATTTAGTGTTGCACAATACGTTAGACCTTTTACACTTAATTTTGAAGAGCATTTCTTATTGCAGTAGCATTTTATAAAGCCTTGTACTTCAAATTTAGATCTTTTGTACTAATTTCTCTTAGACACAGCTTAACGTCTGGAACATCTTCGAAATTAAGAAAATTTTCTTTGCATTCTCTTATTTAATTGCTTGAAAAAGTGTGTTTGCTGTCATGTAACTTTTCTTTTAAAAACTTCATAGTACGCGCCAAGTGTGCTGTCAGCGCACACAATATATTGGGTTGGGATAAAGTATGGAACCAAGCAAATATCTTTGAAACGAAAGAAACAATATTTATGAAACTTTGCATGCAAGTACAGTGACGCAAAGGGCATGTAATGCCATATTTTTTGTTACTACTCGACTTCCAGTTTTACCGGAAATACTCTTATTTAATTTAAATGGGACACCCTGTATATTCTTGCAGATTTTAAAAGAACTTGTTATTTTTAATTCATACATACCGTATTTAGAAGAAAAAATTTGTTACAAAGTGTCTGTAGATAATTTTTTGTATTAATACAACGTAGTAGGAAATAAAGAGTACTATCTATACTGTAGACTAAAATTGTTGTTTACATGCACTGCATGACTTATTTGAATTTAGTATAACAGTAGGTAAAACCGTTACTGAAATAATTGATAGAAATAAGTTGTATTAAAAATAGTTCATTTAAGTGAAAAAGATCGTATTAAAATATTAATAATAAATCGGTTATGGTGAATTTTCATTTTTTTTGGAGGTGAATTTTCCAAATTGATTGATTGGACGTAGAGGATTCATAGAGTGGCCAGCTCGTTCTCCGGACCTCAACTCGTTAGATTTTTTTCTTTGGGGTTATCTAAAATCACGTGTTTACGTTAGGCGACCAACATGCTTGCAGAATTTGAGACAAAGAACAATTGATGAATGTGAACTAATACGTAGAGAAATATTGCGAAGAGTGACTCACGAATTTATTTATAGGCTTGCACGTTGTCTGGACGTGAACGGCAAGCATTTTCAACATTTGAAATTATTATTTTTTATTTATAATATAATTGGTCTAACGTAAATAAATTAACCTATGTTTTAACTGTAAAAAGATTTATTTCTTGTTTTAATAGTCTTTTCTTCCAAACTTGGTATGCATGAATTAAGAATAACAAGTTCTTTTAAAATGTGCAAAAATATACAGGGTGTCCCATTTAAAGTAAATAAGTGAAGGGTATTTCCGGTGAAACCGGAGGTGAAGTAGTAACAAAAAATATGGCATCAGATGCCTTTTGCGTCACTCTAATTGCATGCAAAGTTTCATAAATATTGTTCTTTTCGTTTCAAAGATATTCGCTTGGTTCCATACTTTATCCCAACTCTGTATAATAATAATATACGTTTATTCAAATCAATAGTTATTACAATAATTTACAATTTCAGTTTGCTTACACTAAAATAAACGTAAAGAAAAGTCTTAAAAGCATAAACATGCGCGTTCCAAATTATTACAAATTATTCACGTATGTGCGTCAGAGCTCTCTTTTTGGCAAATAAAACAAACCACATCTGAACAAGTAATCTGAATTGTTTGACAATTTTCTTCCTTTCATAGTAACGACGGTCAGTGGATGCCATCGTCAACTGTGAGAGAAAATATTACAATCGGAGAAAAACTAAGGATCACCATAATATTAATGAAGCTCCTGGACCTTTCTTAATTTCTTAATTTCGAAGACGTTCCAGACGTTAAGCTGTTTCTAAGAGAAATTAGTACAAAAGATCTAAATTTGGAGTACAAAAATTTGCAGTAGCTTTATAAAATGCTACTTCAATAAGAAATTCTCTTCAAAATTAAGTGTAAATGGTCTAACGTATTGTGCAACTTTAAATGCCTGAATGCCTCAATATGTGAGAATAAGCACTAATTTTTTTACATTAATTACGGCAATATAAAAGTTATAAACATTAAAATTAAGAAATGACGTTTTATTAAACCTAATCTAACAAATTACGAAATTTTAATAACTGATTTCTTAATAGTAGGTATATTATGCAACGAGCATTTAATGATGGTCATTATGAAGCGAGTATGAGGGTTACGAAACGAGCCGTACGCGGCGAGTTTCGTATAGAGTACGAGCTTCATAATGATAATTAAATGCAAGTTGTATACACTATTTTTTCTATGATCATTCACCACAAAAAATATATTCAAATTTATTAATTTTGTAACACAAATAAATTCAGTAGTTTGTCAGTTTGACGGTTTGTTTACATATTGAGAACTGTCAAAGCGTATGTATTTGACTCGCCATTGGTCACTGCGCGTGTAACACCTTTATCGCGAATGCCATATCGCGATTATATTGGTTAAAAATCTGTATCTTAATGAAAATCTGTATCATGATGAAGTTCATTATGATACAGGTAGTGACATCATAATTGATATATTATAGTATGAGAATAGAAAACAATTAAATTTCTACCTTTGTCTGACCAACTTAGTCTCTCCTAGGTTTGACTAGTCAAAAGCAGAAACTGTAATTTATTTCGGGCTGTGACTAAGACCGACAGTCAGACCTGACGATTACCTAGTCAAACCTAGGTGTGCCTGAAATTCGGACAAGAATCTACAGGTCGAGCACGTCTTGTAAATTTCACGATTGCGAGCCACGTTTCACGCAACCGTGTTTGCGTACTTGTGTTTCGAGTTGCGTGGTCGTGCGGAGTTATATTTACCAATTCGCGCAATCGTACTTGAGACGCTGTGTCGGGTGAGGTGTTTAAAAATTTGTGTAACTTGATTGCTTGATTCTGTGGTGTGAAGGTGGTTAAACTTTTGTTTTATTTTTTTTTGTTTTGTTTGTTTTTGTTGTTGCGAATATATCGCAGAAAGTTTTTAGATGAAGTAATTGTATGATGAAGATAACACAGAAAATACAAGAAGGCAGCATACTTTGCAAAACAATTGTTACAATTTGAAATCAACAATTTGTTAAGTTGTTGTCTTGCAGGTAAAAAAAGTGACTTTTTAAAAAAATTATATCTTGGAAACTAAAAATTATTTTTTATTTATAATTGAAACATGTAAAAGTATAGTACTCTCAAAAAAATTTCAGCCAAAAATATTCATTTTTGTATGTAGAGTTGACTGCAATTTTTCCACAACAGCCCTTTTTTGCAGTGAGCAGCATAACAAGTCCAGTCTCATCTGAAATCAAAGTTTCTTGTAGTTTATACCTCTGGCTAGTGAATGAACAAAGGATTTTTTATTAGATGAGGTCATTTTTGTTTTATAAAAAAAAACTACTTTAAAAATGAGAAAAATTGGGGTCAAAAATGTGTTTAAACTTATGTAAAATCTTCAAATTTAATTTTTTTTAATTCCTTCGTTCATATTCTAGCCAGAGGTATAAACTACAAGAAACTTTTTGATTTCAGATGAGACTAGTTATGCTGCCAACGCAAAAAAACTTAAACTCTACAAAAATGAATATTTTTGGCTGAAACTTTTTTTGAGACTACCTTAAGTACTATACTTTTACATGTTCCAATTATAAATAAAAATAAATTTTAGTTTTCGAGATATAATTTTTTTAAAAAGTCACTTTTTTTACCCACAAGACCTATGTAACCCCTTAAAAAATGTTTGGAAGAATATGTTTGATGGCCAAGATGCATACATATATTTAGAAGGAAAGTTCCTGATTTCTGTAGTATAATACATAATACCGAAGAGGAAGTAGCCCTAAGCGCCGGACTCCACTTGCGATTTGTAGTTGTGAAGATTGAACACATTCTTTCAAATAGAAGTCAATCCATGATTATTTAGTCACAAATGGATTGACTTGTATTTGAAACAATGTGTTCAATCTTCCTGATTACAAATCGCAAGTGGAGTGCGGCGGTAATAACACCAAAATATTCCATATAGGTCCATAGAAGGTACACAGACATTGAAAAATTCCTGGAATATCCCCGAAAACATGTTCCCTGAACATCCCAGGAAAATCCTGTGTCAGCATTTTAAACATTACCTGAATGTCTTATTGGAACATTCCATGAATGTCCACGAATGTTCTCTGGACATTCAAAATATATTTTGTAGACATTCCCTGGATATACCAGAAATACAGTGATGAGCGCTCTAATAACCGGCAAAATAGCACAAAAGATGTATTAAGTAGTGAGATAAAAAGACATGAAACTAGTTGAGCTGGGAAATTTAGCGATATTAACTTATACATTTAGATTGTATTGATTGTGTACCACCTTCAGACGTATCAGACGAGTTTGGAAACTACCACTGTCACAGTGACAGTTTTAGTTGACATACTCCTCCGATATGTGTAAAGGTGGGATCAATATAACGTAAATTTAAAGGTTAATTTCGCTAAATTCCCCAGCTCGACTAGTTTCATTTCTTTTTATCTCACAACTAAATATGTTGCCCATATTTTGCCGGTTATTAGGGCACTTATCACTGTACATCCTTGCTGATGTGACAATACCTCCTATCTGTTTTTTCATGAGTTTTGTATGAGAGATGGAAAAACATGTTTTAAGGTCACCTCCTGTGTTCATATGTAAGTTTTGACTTGTTTTGTAGTTCATAGATAGTTTAATTTACTACAAAACAAGTCAAAAAATATCATATGAAAACAGGAGGTGACCCTAAGACAAGTTTTTAGTCTCTCTTACAAAACTCATGAAAAAACAGATAGGATGTATTATTACATCACTGACGATATGTGGCCATACCAAATAATACATCCTTGATAAATATAAACATTTTTATTGAACAAATCTTTTCATACATTTTTTTAATGCAATTTACTGATATTCCTAAATATTTCAAAAAAATGTGTCACATTTGCTTTGTAAACATTTCTTTTGCCTTTCGTAGCCACATATTCCGTTTCCTTCCTGGTTTTTTGTAGACCACTTCTCTCAGCTGATTCTAAAAAAAATGAAATAAATGGTAATTTTTCTATCCTTTACAATTAACAATCAGAAGAAATATTATTTACAGATAATGATATGCATAATAATAATAGGTTTGTTCTAGCATCAGTTTGAAACCATCAGCGAATAGTGGACCAGCGCGAGTAGAGGGGATCGCACTGGTGACTGTATTATGTTCTTTTACTGACCAACTGTTTGCTGATGGTTTTTGACTAGTTTGACTGTTTGCTAGAACAAACCTAATAATAATAAATATTTTGTATTTTGACAATGACATCTGATGTGGAAGTCAAAACATTAATAAAATTATTTTTTCAAGTTAACTTTCACATGCGCGTCTTAAAATTGTACTTTTAATACTTATATCATAAATAACTATTAAAACTATCTTAAGAGGAAACAGTATCGATCAACAGGTAGCGAAAATGTGTTCCAAGATTGTGGCTGTAATTTTGAATATTTTTCAAGATATTTGGCACACATATTCGTAATATAATAAAGAATGGCGGTACAGAGCCCAATTTGAAAAATATATTATTATGTGGAAATTACTCTGTAATTAAATACAATATAAAAAAAAACGAGCTTGTACCGCCATTAAGAAGAACAAAAAAATACACTTTCTTCAAATACAACTTTTTTATCTGATTTTGTGTTATTTTGGAACTACTAAAATTTTTTATTTCATTAGTAGTTCCAAAATTACACAAAATCTAGGCATCGGATAAAAAAGTTTATTTGAAGAAAGTGTATTTTTTTGTTCTTCTTAATGGCGGTACAGGCTCGTTTTTTAAATATTGTATAATTACAGAGTAATTTCCACATATTAATATATTTTTCAAATTGGGCTCTGTACCGCCATTCTTTATTATTTTACGAATACGTGTGCCAAATGCCTCGAAAAAATATTCAAAATTACAGTGACAATCTTGGAACACGTTTTGGCTACCTGTTTATCGCTACTGTATTACCTTAAAACATTGCAATTTGCTAAACCAGTATATTTTACTCTACTACTACTCTACTAGCTACCTCATTTTCCACTGTTTCTAAAGACTTGTTTACATGGGTAGAGTTTTGAGGAGAGTAGAGTAGTGGTAGTACTCTACCAAAAATGGCTTGATACCATTCACGTGAGGAGAGTACAAGTATAGTACTGATGCTAGTATAGTGAAACTGATTTTTGTATTTTTAAACACTCTGATTATAAGTGCACCTTAAATTCTTAATTTTTTGCTTAAGCTTGTTTACTCCAAAGCCCCCTTTGCCATTCTTTCGACGATTTCATCATCCGCAGCTTGCTGCAAACTTTTATTTCTGTAGTATACACTACCTAAATTCCATAAACACTGGTATTCGCCGTATTATAGCTCTACAAGTTTTAAAGTTTCATCTTCGGTGAACTTCATTTTCACTATTTACACAAAACACAATTCCAGCCAGAATGACAGCGCCCCCATGTACTCTCCTACCTACTCTATTCTGCCATAATTGAGCGTGTTCCATGGGTAGAGTGTGCAGCCGAGTAGACATTTTGGCAGTAGTGGTGGTCATAGAGTAGTTACTTTGCCATAGGTTGCTAGTCACTCTACTTTAACTCCAACTATACACTCTACCAGCTATTCTACTGTGCTGAGCATTTTTACAGGTAGAGTTACTCTACTCTATCAAGTACTTGCATCATTACTCTACCCGTGTAAACAAGTCTTAAATCTACTGAATGAAAATCTACTTAATCTTAATCTACTCTTAATGAAAAATGTCTAAAATCATTTACCCACCTAGTATTATTGTAGAATTTAAGACAGTCCAGTGCCTTATAAATAATTTCAATATGAATATTTTTCCCTTTAATTCTCCTTTGATACCACTCCATTTTAGATTTTGGGGAACTTATTTCATTGTGTTTATAGACCATATTTATTGAAGGAACCCAATCTGGAGATTGTTATTATCTATTAAGTCGGCTGGTTTTCCTATAAGATTAAAATGTTAACATCTTCAAAAATCGTTACTGTTGTAATTGTAACTTACCAGATATAAAATGATTACAGCAGACAGGACAGGAAAATTTTCATTTCGCTAGTAAAACCTGTACATTGTATTGCATTTAACCATTGTTGTCTCTCAGATACCTTATTTAGTTCAGTTTAAAAGTGAACTTTATCTTGACTTTATCACATTTCACACTTCAAAACACAACACCAATGAAGCATATTATCTTTCTAAATTAATACTTCCAGAGAAAATGTTAAATTAATCTTTGTACAACACAAAATTACAAAGAAATACAACTAAAATTATCTAAAACTCATTAAGAACAGATAGAATAAGATTTATCTTTTACACCCAGTAGCCATATTGACATATTGATGTAATTTTGAAAAGGATTATAATATTTAAATTTGGTAAATATAACTCCGTACGACCACGCAACTTGAAACACAAGTACGCAAACACGGTTGCGTGAAGCGTGGCTCGCAATCGTGAAATTTACGAGACTTGCTCGACCTGTAGATTCTTGTGAAATTCGGGCTTTGACTATAATATATATAATATATTGGTAAGCATTGGAGCTAAAACACTTCTCTTTGGGAGGCCGTTATTTTGAACCTGCTTACTTTACTTAACTTTGGATTCCAGCATGACGAAAGTACGTTTGTAGTCAAGAATCTACGACCCTACTTACAAGAATCTACAGGTCGAGCAAGTCTCGTAAATTTCACGATTGCGAGCCACGCTTCACGCAACCGTGTTTGCGTACTTGTGTTTCGAGTTGCGTGGTCGTGCAGAGTTATATTTACCAATTCGCGCAATCGTACTTGAGACGCTGTGTCAGGTGAGGTGTTTGAAAATTTGTGTAACTTGATTGCTTGATTCTGTGGTGTGAAGGTGGTTAAACTTTTGTTTTATTTTTTTTTGTTTTGTTTGTTTTTGTTGTTGCGAATATATCGCAGAAAGTTTTTAGATGAAGTAATTGTATGATGAAGATAACACAGAAAATACAAGAGGGCAGCATACTTTGCAAAACAACTGTTACAATTTGAAATCAACAATTTGTTAAGTTGTTGTCTTGCAGAGGAATATTTATAATCAATGCTTGCAGGTAAAAAAAGTGACTTTTTAAAAAATTATATCTTGGAAACTAAAAATTATTTTTATTTATAATTGAAACATGTAAAAGTATAGTACTCTCAAAAAAATTTCAGCCAAAAATATTCATTTTTGTAGAGTTGACTGCAATTTTTCGACAACAGCCCTTTTTTGCCGTGAGCAGCATAACAAGTCCAGTCTCATCTGAAATCAAAGTTTCTTGTAGTTTATGCCTCTGGCTAGTGAATCAACAAAGGATTTTTTATTAGATGAGGTCATTTTTGTTTTATAAAAAAAACTACTTTAAAAATGAGAAAAATTGGGGTCAAAAATGTGTTTAAACTTATGTAAAATCTTCAAATTTCATTTTTTTTTTAATTCCTTCGTTCATATTCTAGCCAGAGGTATAAACTACAAGAAACTTTTTGATTTCAGATGAGACTGGACTTAGTTATGCTGCCAACGCAAAAAAACTTAAACTCTACAAAAATGAATATTTTTGGCTGAAACTTTTTTTGAGACTACCTTAAGTACTATACTTTTACATGTTCCAATTATAAATAAAAATAAATTTTAGTTTTCGAGATATAATTTTTTTAAAAAGTCACTTTTTTTACCCACAAGACCCCTTAAAAAAATGCTTGGAAGAATATGTTTGATGGCCAAGATGCATACATATATTTAGAAGGAAAGTTCCTGATTTCTGTAGTATAATACATAATACCGAAGAGGAAGTAGCCCTAAGCGCCGGACTCCACTTGCGATTTGTAGTTGTGAAGATTGAACACATTCTTTCAAATAGAAGTCAATCCATGATTATTTAGTCACAAATGGATTGACTTGTATTTGAAACAATGTGTTCAATCTTCCTGATTACAAATCGCAAGTGGAGTGCGGCGGTAATAACACCAAAATATTCCATATAGGTCCATAGAAGGTACACAGACATTGAAAAATTCCTGGAATATCCCCGAAAACATGTTCCCTGAGAACATCCCAGGAAAATCCTGTGTCAGCATTTTAAACATTACCTGAATGTCTTATTGGAACATTCCATGAATGTCCACGAATGTTCTCTGGACATTCAAAATATATTTTGTAGACATTCCCTGGATATACCAGAAATACAGTGATGAGCGCTCTAATAACCGGCAAAATAGCACAAAAGATGTATTAAGTAGTGAGATAAAAAGACATGAAACTAGTCGAGCTGGGAAATTTAGCGATATTAACTTATACATTTAGATTGTATTGATTGTGTACCACCTTCAGACGTATCAGACGAGTTTGGAAACTACCACTGTCACAGTGACAGTTTTAGTTGACATACTCCTCCGATATGTGTAAAGGTGGGATCAATATAACGTAAATTTAAAGGTTAATTTCGCTAAATTTCCCAGCTCGACTAGTTTCATTTCTTTTTATCTCACAACTAAATATTTTGCCGGTTATTAGGGCACTCATCACTGTACATCCTTGCTGATGTGACAATACCTCCTATCTGTTTTTTCATGAGTTTTGTATGAGAGATGGAAAAACATGTTTTAAGGTCACCTCCTGTGTTCATATGTAAGTTTTGACTTGTTTTGTAGTTCATAGATAGTTTAATTTACTACAAAACAAGTCAAAAAATATCATATGAAAACAGGAGGTGACCCTAAGACAAGTTTTTAGTCTCTCTTACAAAACTCATGAAAAAACAGATAGGATGTATTATTACATCACTGACGATATGTGGCCATACCAAATAATACATCCTTGATAAATATAAACATTTTTATTGAACAAAATCTTTTCATACATTTTTTTAATGCAATTTACTGATATTCCTAAATATTTCAAAAAAATGTGTCACATTTGCTTTGTAAACCTTTCTTTTGCCTTTCGTAGCCACATATTCCGTTTCCTTCCTGGTTTTTTTGTAGACCACTTCTCTCAGCTGATTCTAAAAAAAATAAAATAAATGGTAATTTTTCTATCCTTTACAATTAACAATCAGAAGAAATATTATTTACAGATAATGATATGTATAATAATAATAGGTTTGTTCTAGCATCAGTTTGAAACCATCAGCGAATAGTGGACCAGCGCGAGTAGAGGGGATCGCACTGGTGACTGTATTATGTTCTTTTACTGACCAACTGTTTGCTGATGGTTTTTGACTAGTTTGACCGTTTGCTAGAACAAACCTAATAATAATGAATATTTTGTATTTTGACAATGACATCTGATGTGGAAGTCAAAACATTAATAAAATTATTTTTTCAAGTTAACTTTCACATGCGCATCTTAAAATTTAATACTTATATCATAAATAACTATTAAAACTATCTTAAGAGGAAACAGTATAGATCAACAGGTAGCGAAAATGTGTTCCAAGATTGCGGCTGTAATTTTGAATATTTTTTCAAGATATTTGGCACACATATTCGTAATATAATAAAGAATGGCGGTACAGAGCCCAATTTGAAAAATATATTAATATGTGGAAATTACTCTGTAATTAAATACAATATAAAAAAAAACGAGCTTGTACCGCCATTAAGAAGAACAAAAAAATACACTTTTTTCAAATACAACTTTTTTATCCGATTTTGTGTTATTTTGGAACTACTAAAATTTTTTATTTCATTAGTAGTTCCAAAATTACACAAAATCTAGGCATCGGATAAAAAAGTTTATTTGAAGAAAGTGTATTTTTTTGTTCTTCTTAATGGCGGTACAGGCTCATTTTTTAAATATTGTATAATTACAGAGTAATTTCCACATATTAATATATTTTTCAAATTGGGCTCTGTACCGCCATTCTTTATTATTTTACGAATATGTGTGCCAAATGCCTCGAAAAAATATTCAAAATTACAGTGACAATCTTGGAACACGTTTTGGCTACCTGTTTATCGCTACTGTATTACCTTAAAACATTGCAATTTGCTAAACCAGTATATTTTACTCTACTACTACTCTACTAGCTACCTCATTTTCCACTGTTTCTAAAGACTTGTTTACATGGGTAGAGTTTTGAGGAGAGTAGAGTAGTGGTAGTACTCTACCAAAAATGGCTTGATACCATTCACGTGAGGAGAGTACAAGTATAGTACTGATGCTAGTATAGTGAAACCGATTTTTGTATTTTTAAACACTCTTGATTATAAGTGCACCTTAAATTCTTAATTTTTTGCTTAAGCTTGTTTACTCCAAAGCCCCCTTTGCCATTCTTTCGACGATTTCATCCTCCGCAGCTTGCTGCAAACTTTTATTTCTGTAGTATACACTACCTAAATTCCATAAACACTGGTATTCCCCGTATTATAGCTCTACAAGTTTTAAAGTTTCATCTTCGGTGAACTTCATTTTCACTATTTACACAAAACACAATTCCAGCCAGAATGACAGCGCCCCCATGTACTCTCCTACCTACTCTATTCTGCCATAATTGAGCGTGTTCCATGGGTAGAGTGTGCAGCTGAGTAGACATTTTGGCAGTAGTGGTGGTCATAGAGTAGTTACTTTGCCATAGGTTGCTAGTCACTCTACTTTAACTCCAACTATACACTCTACCAGCTATTCTACTGTGCTGAGCATTTTTACAGGTAGAGTTACTCTACTCTATCAAGTACTTGCATCATTACTCTACCCGTGTAAACAAGTCTTAAATCTACTGAATGAAAATCTACTTAATCTTAATCTACTCTTAATGAAAAATGTCTAAAATCATTTACCCACCTAGTATTATTGTAGAATTTAAGACAGTCCAGTGCCTTATAAATAATTTCAATATGAATATTTTTCCCTTTAATTCTCCTTTGATACCACTCCATTTTAGATTTTGGGGAACTTATTTCATTGTGTTTATAGACCATATTTATTGAAGGAACCCAATCTGGAGATTGTTATTATCTATTAAGTCGGCTGGTTTTCCTATAAGATTAAAATGTTAACATCTTCAAAAATCGTTACTGTTGTAATTGTAACTTACCAGATATAAAATGATTACAGCAGACAGGACAGGAAAATTTTCATTTCGCTAGTAAAACCTGTACATTGTATTGCATTTAACCATTGTTGTCTCTCAGATACCTTATTTAGTTCAGTTTAAAAGTGAACTTTATCTTGACTTTATCACATTTCACACTTCAAAACACAACACCAATGAAGCATATTATCTTTCTAAATTAATACTTCCAGAGAAAATGTTAAATTAATCTTTGTACAACACAAAATTACAAAGAAATACAACTAAAATTATCTAAAACTCATTAAGAACAGATAGAATAAGATTTATCTTTTACACCCAGTAGCCATATTGACATATTGATTTAATTTTGAAAACGATTATATTTAAATTTGGTAAATATAACTCCGTACGACCACGCAACTTGAAACACAAGTACGCAAACACGGTTGCGTGAAGCGTGGCTCGCAATCGTGAAATTTACGAGACTTGCTCGACCTGTAGATTCTTGTACCCTACTTAGGTGGTGGTCATTGAGAGTGTCGTACAATTTGTGGAGCAATCTCTTTTGCCTTACTGTGTCACAGGCTGCTGTCAGATCTACGAAAGCAGCTCTGTTTTGCCTTTTTCATTCGAATGGGTCAATGTGTTCTGTTAATGTGAGAACTGAACTGGTGCAATATTTGCCAACATTTTTTTTATTCTCGCCAGAATAAGAATTTCGTATTTTGACACAACAAGTAGATACGTTTGTAGCTACTGGGATTTTCTAGGCCCTTTCCTGGTTTTAGCAAGGTTATTTTTTTAGATTTTTTCCGTGATTTTTTAAATTCGCAAGCTTTACAGCACGTGCAATGATGTTGCAAGATCCATTTTTGCTCCTTGGTACAGTTCTGTTCTAGAAGCTGTTCTGGGTATATATCTGCTCACGGCATAGATTATCCACACTCAAAGCTTTCTTAGTTTTAACCTGTTCATACCGTCGCGTCGTGCGAGTTCTTTGAGTGTAAATGGAGCTGCTACCTGGTTTGTCTCTTAATTTAGTCTTATTCTAGTGTTTGGGTCTTTATATATGTAGGTTTTTAGTAGACTCTTAGCAGAGAGCTAGTGTACTCTTAGCAAACAACCCGAGAAAGATGCAGCGACTAATTGATGTATGGACTGAGATGAAAAAATGAAACTAGAAATAAACATCAGCAAATGCAAGACGATGAAAATAGGTCAGCAGGAGCAGGAAATTGAAGGCGAAACACGAGTGCTCTGTAAAGGACAAGAATTGGAGAGGGCGACGGCTTACGAGTACCTGGGCACGATAATACCGAATGACGGAAAGCTAGACCTAGAAATTGCAAATAGGACAAGGAAAGCTACGAAAATATAATATGCGATTAATAATACGATACTGGGAAAAAGGGAAATCAGCCAGGAAACAAAAATACATGTAGATAATACAATCACAGTACCAACTCTTCTATATGCAAGCGAGACACGGGTCACAAATAAAAGACATGAAAGTGCCATAAATGCAGCAGAAATGAAGCAGCTGAGAACAATAGCTGGAAAGACGAAGATGGATAGGGAAAGGAACGAAAACATCAGAAACGTGCTAAGTCAGGAACATTGAAAAAATAAAACTGAATTTGTTTGGACATAAAACTAGGATGAACGAGAACAGACTAGTAAAGAAGGTGACAGATGCCAAAAGACATGGGAAAAGACGAAGGGGCAGACCTAGAAAGGTGTGAATGGAACAAGTCGGGGAAATCGGGACAAATAGAGGGAAAACAGTGCAAGAGATGAAGGAAATGACAGGACCGGAAGGCGTGGAACAAATGGGTAAAAGATGGATAGGTGATACCAAAGTCCGACGATCTTATAGGGCAACGAGAAGAAAAAGAAGATATGTAGGTTTTTAGTTCTTTCATTCATAAAGAGTTGACTAATGACTTTTGTTGTAACTTTAAAAGTGGTTTATGATCGTCAGAATTAAGTTCCCTAAAAAAGTTCCATGCTATTTTTGCTATTATGTGTCATATCTATGATTTATAGGGTTTCGATCCACTTTATGTTTCTGACTTGACTCAGCTTTCGGAGTAGTATTGCTCAGTAGTCAATCGTTTCTTGACTAACTGAGTCAGTTATTTATAGAGTTTTGTACGTTATAATTAGTTCTTTGGACTCACTAGACATCCCGGAAACCTATTTCTGTACAACCCCGTGGAGTTCGTGTACTTCCCTAGACACATTTATTTTACAAATTTTTCATAGTTTGTTGATTTTAATTCAAGACGTAAAATCTAACATGTCTGCATACTTTTCCTAGTTTGTATTTTTTAAGTTAAGTCTCCTTCTGAATGAGATATTCATACCAATTGGTGTATGCTGAGTTTTTGTTTTTGGTGCCGGATTCTACTTTGATAAATCAATCGTCGAGGTTATTACTTGAAAAACAGGCATCCTGGTTATATCCTCTTTTTCAAAATTGTCTCTGAAAAGATGGAGAAAGTTCAGGATCATGGATTAACTTGAGTCAGAATATGCGTAGCCCAGAGAAACTGTAACTGTTAAAGTCTCCCAGTATAAACTGATTGGGTTATGATTTTTTCTTCCTTCCATTATTTTATGGATTTTATCTTATCCATGTTTGATTGTTTGTTTAAATACAAACCTACTCAATGTTATCTTACACATTATTTCTTGTTCAATTTTTCATTCATTTTGTTTTCATTTCATTTTGTTTTTTTAATGTTCGTATTAGCTCTTGGATTAAAAGTGTTGTGAAGGCTATACATTACATCTCTGTTTGCTGCCTGAATTCTCCCTTTTTATCTCTTCCGTGATGTCGGTTTCTGCGGTGATTGTCGCTCCGAAATATTTGAAAATCTCCTCTCTTTCAAACTAACATGGGTATATTGATACATTTTGCTCTATTTTATCACGTCTCTTTTGTTTCTTTTGTTGTTTCCAATAAAACACATTTAATATATTAATAAACAAAAACAACATTTATTAATGTTGATCATATTACACACACATTTATTTAATTAGAATACGTTTACAATAATTGATAGAAGACAATTTACTTAACTAACAGTCTTAATTTTAAAAGGGGAGTGGATTTAGAATAACTTTAAATCGTACAATAAATATTTAGCAATTACAACAAAAACTCGATAATAAAAGTTGCCTCATAAGAAATGAAAAACTAGATATGTTGAAAGTAGATATTATATGTATCTATTGTTGAATTTTTCTCCACCTCAAAAAGTTTTCAAGCAATAAAACTTAAATTAGAGAACGTTTAAAATAGAGAAAAATATGTGTAGTTACATAAAAAAAATCATAAAAAATATTGCTTTAAACGCATTTTTGTTGATGTAACTATGTAAAAAATATTTTAAAACATTTGACAACCTTTACAGACCAGGGCATTTAGAACTAAAGCCACTGGAATAAATCGATTTTTAAATATTATAGCACCTATCGACTTAAAACCTTCTGCATTATGTTCGGGATGACGCCAGGGAAAAAGTTTAAAACACAAAAATGGATGGAAAAATTGTATTTATAGTACAAAAAATGCATCCAATAGTGCATAAATATTTTAAAATCAGTATATTATTGAGTCTTGAGTTATTTGTCAGGTAGGTGTTGTTTTATTAAATACCAAGATGCAATTTCCAAACTCGATTCTATCAAAGCTGGCGTACCACAGGGTAGCGTGCTGGGACCTACCTTGTATCTCATGTTTACCGCAGATATACCTCCAACTCTTCAGGAACCACTAGAGGAGAGACCACCTACAGAAGAAATGATGCTAGGAACATTTGCCGACGATACTGCAATCCTAGCCTCACACACTGACCCTATTTATGCCTCGCATCTCCTTCAAGCGTATCTAGACAGAATACATGATTGGTTTTTGGAGTGGAAAATCAAAGTCCATGAAGGAAAATCTATTCATGTTACATTTACAACACGAAGAGGAACTTGTCCTCCTGTAACTCTAAACAGTCACCAATTACCATCAGTCAACGAGGTAAAATATCTTGGTATTCATTTGGACAGAAGTCTCACATGGAGGAAACATATCTGGACCAAGAGAAAGCAACTAGGTCTCCAATTCAGAAATATGTATTGGTTAATGGGCCGTTCATCAAGACTATCTCTGGATAACAAATTGCTGCTCTATAAGGCAATACTTATGCCAATCTGGACATATGGGTTGGAACTATGGGGAACAGCCAGTCACTCCAACATCAAAATCATCCAACGCTTAGAATCAAAAACCCTCAGAACCATTACTAATGCACCTTGGTACATCAACAACAGAATTATTCATCGAGACCTTAAAATGGATATGGTACAAGAAGTCATCACAAAACGTAGCGCAGCATACATTGCCAAGTTGGAGGATCATGAAAACCAGTTTACACTTAACCTCCTGGACAATTCCCAAGAACAGCGTAGGTTAAAGAGGTTCAAACTTTTAGAGTAAACTTTTAAACTAAATAGTTAGTAGTTATAAAATGTAATTATTTTCTACACAACTTTATATAAAAATTTTACTTTGATTTTACCAGTGGGTAAAATCCTTCTTGTCCTTAGTCAATGTCATTACTTTTGTTTATTGTTGACACTCAACAGATTGCAAAATACTTTTAAATTAAATAAAAAAAAAATATATTATTACTCGGGGTTTTTGGGGTTGCTCAACATTAATACGTCATCATAACCGACCCACGGAATATCTGATCCCAGGGCTACTGCTAAGGCACGTCATCTTCTGGAGGTTTCGAGCAATATTTTGCTCGAAATATTGCATCTTCAATTTTCTGCAATAAATTGATACAAGCAGATTAATCGGGATTTTTGGGGTCACTTAACTTGAATACGCTATCAGAATTGACCCCAGAGCACCTGATGCCCAGGGTCACTGCTAAGGTACGTCAGTTTCGAGTGTTTTTTGTACTAAAATGATGCAAATGGATTGCTTCTTTTTGAAGTTATACTTCTTTCGGCGCGTTGGGAGTAAATGTATATGTGCGCGAATTCATCAAAAGTCTTGGCCCTGGGCGCAGCTTAAAACGTTATACGTCCTCTGATTGGGTAATTACAATGACCTCTCAACAATTGTTCAATATGTCGGTTATTTTATTAATACGTCAATGGTTATGGGTAAACAAATTGTGTGTATATTAGTTTTTATTGTTGTGAGTACAGAGACAAAAAGCAAGTTTATAATTGTAGTGACTTTTTAAATAATTTTTAAAAGCAATAGGTACGTAATTATTGTAAATGTTTCAGTATTGCAATAAAAAATTACATACCTATTTGGAAAATGTACCTACCTAGCTAGTGGGTAAGGCTTTGATTTACATAATTGGATTACCAACAAAATTTCTACCAATCTTCGTCTAATATACAGGGTGTCCCGAAAAGAATGGTCATAAATTATACCACACATTCTCGGGTCAAAAATAGTTCGATTGAACCTAACTTACCTTAGTACAAATGTGCTTACAAAAAAAGTTACAGCCCTTTGAAGTTACAAAATGAAAATCGATTTTTTTCAATATATCGAAAACTATTAGAGATTTTTTATTGAAAATGGACATTTATAATTCTTATGTCAGGAACATCTTAAAACAAAATTATAGTGAAATTTGTCCACCCGATAAAAAATTTATGGGGATTTTGTTCCCTTAAACCCCCCCAAACTTTTGTGTACGTTCCAATTAATTCATTATTGTGGTACCATTAGTTAAACACAACGTTTTTAAAACTTTTTTGCCTCTTAGTATTTTTTCGATAAGCCAGTTTTTATTGAGATGCGGCTTCTTTTTCAATATATTTACGTAAAAATTTTATGGGGGTTTTGTTCCTTTAAACCCCCCTAATGTTTGTGTACGTTCCAATTAAAATATTATTGTGCTACCATTAGTTAAACACAGTGTTTTTAAAACTTTTGTCCCTTAGTCTTTTGTTCATAAGTCACCTTTTATTGAGATGTAGCTTCTTTTTCAAAATATACCTAAAAATGTAAATTGTAAATAAATTTTCAGATTATTAACAGGTCTCTATAACCGTACTTAACCATATACAAATATGTGGTGGATTCGACAAATATTCAAAATATCTCGATAAACACTGGTTTATCGAAAAAGTACTAAGAGGCAAAAAAGTTTTAAAAACAATGTATTTAACTAATAGTGCCACAATAATAATTTAATTGGAACGTACACAAAAGTTTGGGGGGTTTAAGGGAACAAAACCCCCATAAAATTTGTATGGGGTGCACAAATTTTACTTAATTTTTTTTAAGATATTGCTGTCGTAAAAATGCCACATGTCAATTTTCAATAAAAAATCTCTGAGCGTTTTTGATATATGAAAAAAAATCGATTTTCATTTTGTAACTTCTGTAACTTTTTTTTGTGTGCACTATTGTATATAGGTAAGTGAGGTTCAATCAACCTATTTTTGACCCCAGAATCTGTGGTATAATTTATGACCAATCTTTTCGGGACACCCTGTATTGCTTTTTTAGTATATATTTGATTAACAAATATATATCAAACAAACTTATTTGATTAAACTAAGAGAATAAGCAACTGTCAAAAAAAGTTTAAACCGTTTAGTTTCTATATCTTTCCACATAATTCACATGTCTCGGTAGTTAAATTCTGCGTGCGGTGAGTTCAAAATCTGACAACCTGATAGACGCAGGTTCAGTCTCCAATGCAAATTTTTATTTTTTTTATACATTTTATGATTGTAATTATATTTATTATATATTTTTTTCAGAAAATACGTATTTAGTTAAAATTTTTGTCAACGATTATTGTTTAGAAATTATATCTTTGTTTCATATTTCAATGTGTTTGCGTGTGTTTTATTCTTTTATTTTTTTAATTTTTGGTACTGTTTAATAAAATTTTTTGGAAAGTAGTAAGTGTTAAAATTAGTTTAATATTTACATAAAATATAAATAAACTGTTTAACGTATATTGCTTTCGTTGAAATCATATAATAGAAGTATAACTTCTTACGTGCGTACAAAGTACACACACATTCTTATTTAGGATTTTTGGGGTTTCTGAAGATGAATATCACATCAGAACCGACCCCCGAAGCACCTAGTGTCCAGGGTGACTATTATTTGCTATCCAGAAGTGCACGGCATATTCTGGAATTTCGCGGCTTTCCCACACTTACTTGATGCAAACAGAGTACTCGGGAGTTTCTGGCGACACGGACTATCATATTTATACAGTTGCAAGTAAAATTAGGTAGCAGTTGCTCCAACTCAACGAAGCGAAGACGTAGAGGAATTTCTCGACGAAGATGAAAATTAAGATGATAAATCATAAATAGAACAATAATTACTTGAAAATGTAAAATATCCTCTAAAATATTCAAATTTTTTATTGATAAAATAAATAAAGATCACATACTAATATGCAAAAAATGTAAAGCAATAATGCACGATGTCAGATCATATAGAGGAGCAAAGGCGGACACAGACCATTTTCTAGTAATAGGACAAATTAAAATGAAGATAATGAAAGCAAAGAGAACAAGACAAAACAAAAGAAGATGGAATCTGGAGAAGTTAAAAGTACAGGAACTAAGAGAACAATATGATGCAACCCTAACAGGAAAATCTAACAGAAGCAAATAACACAGAGGACATATGGAAAAATATAAAAGAATTCATTCTGAATTCAGCTGAAGAGGTGCTAGGATAGAGGGAAATAAAAAAAGGAAAGAGTGGTTTGATGCAGAATGCGAAATCAAAATCAAACAGAAAAACCAAGCAAGAGATAAATGGGTATCAACTAAAGAAGAACACCATCGAAACGAATATAAATAAAAAAAGAAGGTAGCTGATAAATGTTGCAAGAACAAAAAAAAAACTGTGGATATAAGAGCTGTTAAAGGACCTAGAAAAGAATAGTAACGACACCGCCAAACTATTTGGATACCTAAAAGCTCAACAAAGAAAAGGCAGACCAGTAATTAAAATTGAAAATAGATCATGGGAAACACACTTCACAGAACAATGTAGATGCAAAGAAAGCCCGGAAGAGGAAGTAGGCGCAATGGAAAACATTAGAGATAATGAAATAGGGATACCAACATATGATGACTATTTAGACATCATTCAAAAAATGAAACAGAAAAGAAAACCTGACCCAGATGAAATTCCCAATGAGCTAATTAAAAACAGAGGGGAAAAGTTATTAACAAGCATCTATAACCTAATAGTTAGAATATGGGAAGCAGAAGAAATGCCCGAAGATTGGAAAAAAGGCAGAATTATACCAGTATTTAAGAAAGGGGAAGTAACAAACTGTAACAACTATAGAGGAATATCTCTACTGAGTATAACATATAAAATTCTAACAGCCCTCATTAAATAAAAACTCACTCAATTCACAGAGAAAAAAATTTGGGACTACCAGCAAGCATTCAGAGAAGGCAGATGCACTACAGATGCGATCCACATAGTTACACAAACAATCGAAAAATGCCACGAACACAACATAGAACTCCACATTCTCTTCGTAGACTTCAGACAAGCCTTGGACTGTATTGGAAGAAATAAATTATTTATTGAAATGAAAAATCAAGATATACCAGCAAAATTAATCATATTAACAAAAATGACCATGGATGGATCTCGAGCTAAAGTAACAACAGAAGAAGGTAGCACAAAATCAATTGCAATAGAAACAGGAGTGCGACAATGTGATTCCTTGTCAACCACATTATTCAACATAGCAGTGGAAGGAACAGTCAATGCCAGCAAAATTAAAGGAACTATAGCCCGCGCCTCAACACAAATAGTTGCATATGCAGATGACATAGTTCTTATGGGAAGAGACAAGGAAATATTAAAAGAAGCAGTAAACATCCTGGCAAAAGAAGCATGGAAAAGAGGTCTAGAAATGAATCAAGGAAAAACAAAATATTCTACTCTGCTCTAAAAGAAAAGATAACAGGACGAGAGAAATCAAAATAAAAAACTACACTTTTGAAAGGCTCCAACAATTTAAATATTTAGAAGTAATAGTGAATGGCCAAAACAAGAGAAGTGAAGAAGTAACGGAATGAATACTAGCAGGCAACAAAACATACTGGAGATATCATGGGCTTATGAAGGACAAGAACTTATCCAAAAATACAAAACTGAAAATATACAGAGTTGCAATCAGACCAGTAGTTACGTAAGCAGCTCACGAGACAATGTGCCTCACGGAAAAATATGAAGAAAAATTGAGAATATTCAAAAGGAAAATCCTCAGACGGATTATGGGCCCGATAAGAATGGACAACGGAGAAATGAGAAGAGTAATGGACCATGAACTAAGAGATATAATGAAGGGAGAAGATATAGTTAGATTTATTAAACAACAGAGGCTGAGATGGCTGGGACACATAGAGGGAAGGAAAAACGACCTACTAATTAAGAAGATCATCAGATGAAAACCAGAAACAGAAAGACCTAGGGGAAGACCCAAAGAGAGATGGGAGGACCAGGCATGAGAGATATCAAAATTCTGGAAGTGAGAAACTGGAGGGACCTATGCACATATTGAAATGAGTGGAAGAATATTGTAACGAAAGCCAAGTCATACAACAAACTTTGACAACATACAAGTGGAATGCAGAGTGATTTACCGCAATAAGCGAATCAAAGGCCTCTAAGTAAGAGCGACAAACACTCCACCCGGACTGAAATGCCCTGATGATGATGAAAATAAATAAATAAAGAGCTAGTTTTTAAGAACAAACGGTATTAATTATTATATTTTTTCTATTTATATCCGCCTGGGTCACTAGACATTCCAGACGCCTTCATCCTGATTATCGTACTCAGCAACTCCGACAACCCCAGAGTATTCTGTTTGCATCAATGTAGTATCGGAAAGCCACAAAATTCAAGAAGATGACGTGCAGAGCAGTCACCCTGAAAGCTAGGTGGTTCGAGGGTCCGTTCTGATGTTATATTTGTGTTGAGTAACTTTAAAAACTGTCGAGTGAGATATTTGCATTAATTTATTGTCGAAACCCCTCTAAACTCCAGAAGATAACATTATTTAGCAGTGACCCTGGATATCAGGTGATCCTGGATTCGGTTCTAATGTCGTCTTGGTGTTCAGCAACCTCAAAAACCCTCGAGTAATTTGTTTGCGTAATTTAGTGCCAAAAACCCTCGAAACTCCAGAAGATGGTGAGCCTCAGACACCAGGTTCTCCGGGACTCGCTTATGATGATGTATTTAACCAGATCCGGAATTTTGTTCGAATGAAATTTGTTCAAAGAAATTTATTCGACGGAAATTTATTCGAATATATATTGTTCGAACAGAAAGTTGTTCGAAAGAAAGTAGTTCGAAAGGAAATTGGTTCGAAAATAAATTATTCGAGGAATTCGTATCTAGGGAATGGTCTACGTGATTAATACTTAATGACTTAGGTAATCTCTAATATCCCTATTGCAATTAGACAGGTAGGAATTTTATTTTATTAATGACATTTAAGATTAATGACATTTGTGATTTAAAATGGCTGCGAAATTTTTTAAAAGTTCGAAAGGCAAAGATATGCTTAGTTTTCATGGATATTTATACGTACAGGACAAAAGTTGTGATACCAAAATTTACTGGAAGTGTGCAAATTTTAAGAAGTTCTCTTGTAAAGGTCGAGCAATTCAAAGACGACCAGAAGAAGTGAAAGAAACTGGTGAACATAATCATGCTGGTGAAGCTGCCGTGATTACTGCGAAAGAGGCATACAGTAATATGAAGGAAGCTGCAGTTAGAACTCGAGACACACCTCACTACATTATTTCAAATTCGTCTTGTCAACTACATTTTGCAGCAAGCTCCCAGCTACCTTCAATAGAAAGCATGAAAAGGACTATTCGAAACGTTAGATTAAAGAAGAATAGCGAACCAACGCTTCCAAAGACACGCGCCGAAATACAATTTCCGGATGAGTACCGAAAAACCGACAATGGAGAAGACTTCCTCTTATTTGATAGTGGTATGATTGACTTGAGAATTTTATTGTTTACAACACGACGAAATTTACAACTCCTAGTAAATTGCGAGCATTGGTACGCTGATGGCACGTTCAAAACGGTACCATTATTATTTGAGCAATTGTATACAATTCATGGAATAAATGAATGCGTAGCAATTCCATTGGTATATGCACTGTTGCCGAATAAAACTGAAGCCGTGTATCGTGAAATTTTAAATGTAGTTAAGCGGCTAGAACCTCGAGTGAATCCAACTTCTTTTATGATTGACTTCGAACCTGCCATGATAAAAGCTATTGGAGCAGAGTTTCCACAAACCAGGTTACGTGGTTGTTTTTTCCACTTTTGTCAATGCATATATTGACGAATTCAAGAAGAGGGATTAAAACGGACATACGATAATAATATAGACTTTGCTCTAAAAATTAGGATGCTGTCGGCTTTGGCATTTGTTCCTTCAAGAGAAGTTATAAATTCTTTCGAAGCATTGATCGATAATGAAGAATTTCCCGAAGAAGCTCAGCAAGTGGTAGACTACTTCGAGAATACTTGGATAGGTCGTCCAGATCGCAGAAATCGGCGTCGCCAACCACGTTTCCCCATTTCTATGTGGAACTGCTACGATTCTGTGTTAGATGGTCTTCCAAAGACCAATAATTCCATAGAGGGATGGCACCGTGGATTTCAGGGGCAAGTAGGAGCTGAACATCCAACAATTTGGAAATTGATCGAAGCAATAAAAAGGGAACAAGCTATAAATAATGTGCGAATCGAACAAATAGTTGCTGGTCACGGCATACATCAACAAAAGAAGAAATATAAAGACAGTGCAGCACGTCTGTTAAATGTAGTAAATGGTTTTGATGTAAGAGTTGACACTATAACCTATTTACGTGGAGTTGCCCATAATATTTCGTTGTAAGTACGAATGTATATTTTAATATATGTAATAACAGGATGTAATAACATATGTAAATAATAATAATTTTGAAAATATATATTTTTGCAATTCGAGTACCCACTTTAATTATAGCTATTAAAATTTCTGCAGTTCAAGTGCGCCCAAACTTTTCAACCCTTAAAAACGGTATCCGGAATTTTATTCGAATTAAATTTGTTTGAACAAATTTATATTCTAACAAATTTCTTTTCGAACAAATAACATTCGAACAAATTTCCGTCGAATAAATTTCTTCGAACAAATTACATTCGAACAATTTTCCGAGATTCGTATTTAACGACCACAAAAGTCTCTGTGTAATAAAATCTGATAATGTGTATCCTTAATAAACTCAGTCTGAGACGGTTATGCACTTTTATTCACTGTAAATGCAATTATGCCTTTCGGCCCATTTTTAATTGTAGAATTTTTCTCCTGACGTCATCCCGAACACAATTCAAAAAACCATAAAATCCTTTATAAAAGGTATATTTGTTAAAATTTCTATACAGGGTTACATCACAGAACAGAACTAGTTTTCGATCGGATGACCGATCATCATCAGTGTTTACCTAAAATGTGTATAACCTGATAAGATAATGCAAAGTATTTAAAATTTTGACTACGATTTTTAAAGTTATAGGTTATACTCACGTGAATCTAACATGCTAATCACCAAAGTAAAAAATATTTGGGTACAAACCCTTTACAACTAATCCGTCATAGAAACATAGAAATAAAATGTGAAATTAAACATGGATGTTTAAAATATCCAATGTTTTATGCTCTAGGTACCATTGAGCTCGAATCTGACTTGTTCACATCATGACTGTATGGTAGCAAGTGGCTCTGATAGCGGAAATTCTGAAGGATGACATGACAGAAATGACAGTTCCACTAAATTTTAACTTCCTGTGGAAATGACAGTTCCACTAAATTTTAACTTTCTGTGAAAATGTCATTTCTGTCATGTCATCCTTAAGAATTTCCGCTATCAGAGCCACTTGCTACCATACAGTCATGATGTGAACAAGTCAGATTCGAGCTCAATGGTACCTAGAGCATGAATCATTGGATATTTTAAACATCCATGTTTAATTTCACATTTTATTTCTATGTTCCTATGACGGATTAATTTCAAAGGGTTTTTGCACAAATATTTTTTACTTTGGTGGTTAGCATGTTAGATTCAGGTGAGTATAACCTATAACTTTTAAAATCGTAGTCAAAATTTTAAATACTTTGCATTATCTTATCAGGTTATACACATTTTAGGTAAACACTGATGATGATCGGTCATCCGATCGAAAACTAGTTCTGTTCTGTGATGTAACCCTGTATAGGGATTTTAACAAATATACATTTTATAAAGGATTTTATGGTTTTTTGTTATAAATAGTATACAGCCAACTACAGAAAAAATTTTTTCCTCGTGGACAATTCAAAAAGTTTTAAGTCGATATGTACAGTACCTATTCTATTTAAATTTCGATGTATTTTTCAATAAATGCCTTGGTCTAATAATAAATATCCAAACTGTCTACATAAAAATCATAACAAATATTCGGCAAAAACGTTTATCTTGTAAGTACATAAATATTCCAGTTTTCCATTTCTTTTTACATAAGAATTCAGACAGGTGTACGTACAATTGGCAGAATATGCATTTGTGCCATAGAAATGAACAACAATACCGCGTTTCATATCATCGACCTACGTATCATAATAATATATGTCTAAAATGCTTGTCAATACCGAAAATTGATATTCACTGCTTGTAAGAAAAGGAATTTGGTATAAGGGATATCAGAAATTACGAATAACATATTGATTCTAAAATAATGAAGGTTAATTTTTTATGTAAATAGCTTATTTTATTATGGATTTAGTAGTAAAAACAGTGTAACATAAGGGGAAGAAATACATGTACAGTGGAACCCCGATAAGTCGGCCCCCAATAACCCGGAAGACCGGGACCGATTTTCATCAGACAAACATTTCAACAATAAAAATGTATGTAATATAATACTTGAGAGATAATGTGTATTTGTATAATTTGAACTATAAGAGAGTAAAAATGACTCATGACACACGGCACCGGCGACATAGCGACGTTCATTGTCTCGGATTATCGGAAACAACAGGCACCTGTAGTATTTCTTTATTTATTTCAAACTGTCTTAGCATTGTTTAAAAAAGACTAAAAGACTGTTTAATAAATTCTTTTTTAAACGATGGTCTTAGTTTTCACTGTTCGTAAATAACATAACATCGTTCCGATTGTGACTCTATTGTGTGTAGTACAGTCTTGTATTGTTCGCTTCCGTTTGCTAAGGTTTGTGTTTGCGTGTTTTTAGTAATTTAGATGTGTAGGTACTGTGCATATATTTTATATATTTCATGTTATGTCAATTATAACGGAGTTTATCTGTAAGTATACCGTATTTTATTAATTTTGAACATATTCTCCGCCTAACCCGGATTTTCGACAACCCGGATCGGCCCCAGTCTTGATTAATCCGAGTTATCGGGGTTCCACTGTAATTAGTATCTATACTAAATTTAAATTTAAGATGCAGTAGAAATAAACAAACCAAGACACGTTAAATGCTACTAGGAGCACTCCCGAATCATAATTTACACTCTATATACATTGTAATTCCCAAATAATGATTTTCGAAGTTCATACATTGTAAACTATGATTCGAGAGCGCTCCTAGTAGCATTTCGTGTCTTGGTTTGTTTACTTCTACTGCATCTCGAATTTAAATTTAGTATAGTTACTAATTCATAACAGCGTTTTAAATTTAAGTATTAAATTGCAATAACTGAATTGAGTGTCGACATTAGTTTTAATTCAAATCAGGTCCCTTGCCATCCCCCGACACGTATTTCGAGGTTTGCCCATTATCAAGGAGGCTTTGCAAGAAGACCGATCTGAATAAAAACGCCTATTCTGCTCGGAACAAATAATAAAATATTTATACTGAAGTATGGTTAGAACCATTTCTATTGGGGTGTAAGAGTGTGTTATAGAGGTAGAACCTTTTACTGGAACGACCACATCAAACGTCATCGACGGGAGATTGTTTTTTGATAACTTGTCCTCATAAGGCACTCAACTCTCACTTATGACTCCACGTGCCACATCCCGGGCATCTGCATTGGTCTGCAGGCTAAACTAACTGAGGGTAGCCAGACATGGTGATAGGTTGGACAGTGGCAGCGGGCTGTTACAAAACTGACCATGCGGCGAGAATGATAGCCAAAGAAACGGCACATATACAGCGGTGCAGAAGGCAAAGGGAAACCACTGCACTATTTTCCCAACAGAATTTCTTCCCATAACGATGAAAATTTCAGTAAGTGAAGATGTTATGTGTAGCGACTCACGCTCGGCGCCATCTCGGTTCCGGGTCGGATAGTGTAAAATTTTCTACCGGCTGCCAAGGTGTGACGGACTAGGCACCTGGCAGAAGTTGTGCGACTGAATCCAAATTTTCATTCAATTTAAGAAAATGTCAGCGAATTGGTACATGGAACGTCCAGGGACTGATCTAAAACCCTGGAAAGTTACACATAACTGAAAGAAAAATGGCAGACCACAATCTTTCGGTACTGGGACTCTCAGAAACTAGCTGGAGAGGTAAAGGGCATTTTAAAAGAACTGCTGGAAACTTCGTCTATTTTTCAGGCCCAGATAACAAAAGTACAAATGGAGTCGCAGTAGTTGTGCCCTCTAAACTTAAGAACTACGTAATTGGATATAATACTATCGATGACAGGATAATATCAATTAAAATGAGAATATCCTCCAATACCCTACACCTTGTCCAGGTATACGCTCCTACAATAGCTGCACAAGAAGAAGACATCAACAGTTTCTATGGTAGTCTAGAAGAAACTGTTCGAGCTATTCCGAATCGTAAACTCATCATAATTTTAGGAGATTTTAACGCCAAAGTGGGGTCACCTAATGAAAATATTGAAGGAGTGCTGGGCAATAATGGACTGGGACAGAGAAATGCAAATGGTAACCGTCTAGTGGAGTTCTGCGTAGAACAACATCTTACAATTACAAGCAAGTTATATCAACATCATCCACGGAGATTATACACTTGGCGCAGCCCAGATGGACGAACCAGAAATCAAATAGACTACATCCTAATAACATCAAGATGGAAGTCGTCGGCCATCAACTGTAAAACATATCCTGGCGCAGACTGTGGAAGCGATCATAAACTCCTGGTATTGAACGTTCGACTTTGTTTTAAAGTCCCCAAAAAAGACCCCAAAGAAAAATCATGTCTCTAAATCCATCAAAAATCAATGACTTCCAACAAAACCTAGAAGAAGCTCCTTCTTTAGACCAAGTAGATAGTGACCCTGAGAGCACTTGGATCTATCTAAAGATAAGGTAATCGAGGCTGCAACAGACTGTGAGGCAGCGGTTTCCACTGGCCGTAAGCCATGGATATCTGCTAATACGTGGACTGTGATCCAATGCAGAGAAAACATTAAACTAGATACGGAACAAACGATGAATACAGTGCGTTATCAAAAGAAATCAGAAAACAGTGTCCAAAGACAAAGCTGATTATATCTCTCAAATATGCAGAGAGATAGAGGAACATGGCTGTCAAAATGAACCGATGGATTTATTTTAGAAGACCAAACTCCTTACCAGAGAATTTAAACGACAAACGTGGTCTGTAATAGATAAGGAAGGTAATCTAAAGACCGATACTGACGAAATATTGTAAACATGGTGAAACTACTGTGGCGAGCTATATAAAGATAACGAGGTATCAGAGTATCAGCAGAAAATCAATGTCCCTCTGACTACTGTCTTACTCGCTGAAGTCAAAGATGCAATTAAATCGCTAAAGAGAAATAAATCCCCAGGCATTGATTCAATAAAATGTGAAATATTACAGTTACTAGGTGACAAAGGATTACATATCATCTATTCTATATGTGTCGCTGTTTGGAATTCAGGAAACTGGCCATCTGATTGGTGTACCTCAATTTATATACACATAGCTTTGTTTAACAATAAAAAAATAATTTTTGCAATGCAAATAATCAAAACCGATAGAATTTGGGTTCAAAAATTGCAATTTTTCGATTTTTTAAAAGTTCAACTGCGTTTATCTCGAAAACTATGCATCCTTCGAAAAAACTTGTAAGAACATTTTTTGCTTAGAATGACCCAAAAAAATTTTTGGTTTTGCGAGAAATCGCTGTTATGTAATTCCTCAAGTTCTTTGTTTATAACAATCTTATCGACATCCGGATCAACTGTTACCAAAAAAATTCGTGTTCTACGGGTCAAAATACATAAAAACACTTGGGTAAGTCCATCTGCCTGAACGAGACCTTTGTACCACCCTGGCGACAGGACTATTATTAATAAAAATTGTTTATTCCGAGTTTAGTCTGATTTCTATCCTCATTTAATTCGTCTTCTTCTCTTTAATGTGTCGTGCATTTCTGCGTAAGCGTCCACCGTACATTGTTTTATCAGTTTAGATGTTAGATAATCAAAATTAAAATAATTCTGTTTTTAGCAGCATTGCAAAGCATTTTATATCTCTGAAATCCTGGGGTTCACATGGGAAGGGGTGTAGACGAATGGTCAATCAAGCCATGACCCTACCAGACTCGACGCGTTAAATATTGTTACATTTCAATTTATAATTTACAATTTATAGTTTTAGTCTCAATAATGTTATAATCATCAAAGTATTGTTAAATAGTCGATTGTTAAAGAGCTTTTACAAACAAGAATTTCATGAATTTTATAAATGAAAAAATAAGGAAGGAATTTTTGAAATAAAAGGGCACTACAAGGTCATTTCTTATACATAACATACCTTTGTAGAAAAACATGTAACATAATGGTATATCTGTAAAAGCTTTTACAAATAAATCAAATTATTAAAAATGTTACTGGAATTTTTATCATAGTCTAAAAGCTTTCATTACCGTATTATTTACAAAAAATATTTTTTAAATGCCATTAAATATCTGATTCAATAATATTTTTATTAGCATTATATTTTTCTGCTCTTGTAGGTTTTTCTTTTATTTAGAGGAAGTAAGAGAAAAACAGAACCGAAAATTGCCATAAAAATGGATATAAGTTTATTACAGTAAACCAGGGAAAATTCTAAAAATTCGCAAAAACCTTTATAGACAATATTGCAAATATTCTGCTTTAAAATTTTATTGTCCTAAAACTATCGGACGTAAAACATAAATTCTGAAAGCACTACATGGAGGCGAAAGTTAGATTGTCAAATTAAATCATTTAACGACTAAAAAGTTTATGTTATATGCTGTAAAATAAGTTTGCACAGTACTCTGCTTTTAATCTTAATAAACATGCAAAATAACTCATACGCATCAACATTTGTAGGAAATTATTTTTTTTTTCATTCGAACTGTTGACATTTTTACACGAACTGAAAAAAAAAATGACGAAATGAGGTCTTCCATGCCGAAACATCCATGAGTGAAGTTTATACAGACGACAAGCTGACTGGCCCTTCAATCACTAAAGAGGAGGTAGAAAAGGCAATATTGAATTCAATAACAAAAAGGTATATACCTGGACCAGATGAAATCAGCGCCGGATTAACCATTAGGCGGACTAGGTGGCCGCCTAAGTCCGGGCACTTGATGGGGCCCGCATCCCGCTCAAATGCATTAATTAATATTTAATTATTTAAGCAGTAATTAAAAAAAATGTAAACTCTTAAATAAATCAAATAGGGCTAACTGAGACAAAAAAAAAGAGAATGGTTAATTTATGATTTCCAATCAAACTCAGTTTTTTGCTTTGTCTTCTGTCAAATATCAGGAAAATACAACCGACTTCAAGACAAATTAAGCAGTTATCTTCAAATACATTTTTATATTCCATGTTCTAATCATTCCCTCAATTTGGTAATCAATATTGCAAGCAAATTTTACTTAAAAACTGGTAATTATTTTGGTATGGTACGATTTTTTTTCTACCCACCGATGGGCCTTATAGTCTATTCAACGTGAAATAATAAAAAAATGAAACACTTTTCATGAAAAACTCATTTATTACATGTTAAAAAAACATTATTCTTGTTAAAAAAAATTCTAGCATAAAATGTAAGCAAGATACGCTCAGAATAAAGTTGATCCCTTTTTTGGGTAAAAAAACTGGTGACAATAACCCCTAAATTAGCATCCCAAATGAAATTAATCCTTACCGCTTCACAAGCTACTTTACTTATGTATTGTTTATATGCTCTGTAAGTTTTATCGGTATGAAGTGATTATTTATAAAAGGGCTGTAGTAGAAACGGCTTGAACAAGTCACTAATCATAAGTGGCATGGTATAGTGGATTTTTCCAATCAAGTACCTAGTGTAATTTGTAATGTGTGTGTTGATTAAATGTCTTGTTACTTAGCAAAGTCGACGTCATTGTTTTTGCAAAGAGACGCTAATTGTATCCGAATGTCTGCGGTCCCTCTGGTTAGTACCGATCCCACAAGGATAGAAACTATTTTCATTTATTAATTTTTAATAAATGAAAAATTCTCTACCCAGTGTATGCAAATTTTTTATAGTCATATTTTAACCAATTTGTATCTTCCAAACAAGAAAAAATCTGAAATATTCAAAAAAGCAAAACTTATATTTTTTTACTCTTTAAGATTTTTGGTATCACTAGTAATTTTTATTAGTACCACTAATAAGTTAGTTTGAAAAGAAACATAGTAGGTATGGATCCCGCGTATGAAAAAAAAATTGATTAATAGCAAGCTAAAAATTTGTTATTAGCTTAAGGGTGTCTAGTTGGACAAACATTAATAGATGGGAACACTGGAACAGGGGAAGTTTTAACTGTGGAACAGGTTAAAAATTTGGAACGGTCAGACCACGAAAACGGCACATGTATTTTGTCCGACAGAACAGACTTAAACTCTCCGAACAGAGATTAAACTCTCATGCAAAAATCAGACTGCTATTTATCACTAAAATTGGCGTTTTAATGAGTGGAACATGTAGAATATGTCAAATGACAGGAATTATGACAGGTGATAAATAGCAGTCTGATTTTTGCATGAGAGTTTAATATCTGTTCGGAGAGTTTATGTCTGTTCTGTCGGACAAAATAAATGTGCCATTTTCGTGTTCTGACCGTTCCAAATTTTTAACCTGTTCCACAATTAAAACTGCCCCCTCTTACAGTGTTCCCATATATCAAAGTTTATCCGACTAGACACCCTTAAGCTATTAACAAATTTTCAGCTTGCTATTAATCAACTTTTTTTTCATACGCTGGATCCAGACCTAATATTTTTTACAAAATTTCAAAAAAATTGTTTTACTTTAAATCCCATTGTTTTGAAATATATGCACTGTGAACCGGTGAAACCTACAGATCATATAAGTACATAGTATATAAGTACAAACTAGAGGGTGATTTTCAAGATTTTTTTGTCAAAAAAAAAAAGAATCAACATTATTGTTAATTTTGATACTAGAAACTTGTTACAAACATAAAGCTTTTTTAACACTCTAAAAAGTTGTGATGAGTTTTCACCGAAAAGTGCTTCATTTTTAGGTTATTTACGTTGAAGTACATATTTGATATTTGGTATTTGTCGAATAAGAATCTACTTTTCATTAGCTCCAGCTCTGCTGGGTCTACATACTTCATACATACACCATTTTTTTTACTTTTGTAGCGTTATATTTTTGTTAAGAATATTTTTTTCGATAAAATACTTAATTTTGGAGTTATTTGCGAAAAACCGTCTAAAACGTGTTTCTTTTTGTTGAAAAATGAACATATTCGCTCGCAAAAACTCAAAAAGTATTGATTTAGTGAAAAAACTCTATAGAACACAAGTTACTTAGAATTAATCAGTTTATCCATTTCCGTACTTATTTTGGTTGTATGTTTTTCCACCCCCGAAGGGGTGGCACTGATACCCAGGACAAAATCACATATACAGGACACAATAGGCACAATATCGACACAAAACTATCCCTTTTTTGCATATTAGCAAAAGAAAAATAATCTTTTGGACATTGTCGTAATTAATTTTGGAGTAACTACTTCCCAAAACAACATAAATTAAGTAATTGATGGAATCGACCGTTACTTGATGGAAGTTCATTTTATCTCACAATAAAACACTGAAAACTTTTGTTTTCTATACTTCCACAAAATTTGTTATTTACAACTATGTGACTACAGCTGTTTCGGCAGAGTGCCTTTCTCAAGTGATATAATTTACAATGTGTTTGCCTTTTTAAGTCTCTAACTGAAGAGGTTGAGGAGTGGGGAGCTGTTTGTCTCGAGTTGGTCATTCAGAATTATATCTGTATTTTTCAGTTTATTAATTTCCATAGATTCTAAAAAAGATAGCTTAAGGCCTTTATTTTGGATATGCAGAATTTGAAACTTTTCATTGAAAGAATGATTATGATCTAGAAGGTGAAGTGCGTATGTAGAAGTGTCTGTTTTTCTATTGTTGAAAGCCCTTTTGTGTTCTGCTATCCGTTTGTCAAAAGTTCTGCCAGTTTGACCGATGTACGATGTACAACAACTTAAGCAAATATATTAAGAACAATAAAAGCCGAAAGAGAAAGCAACTACAGAGTGGTGTGTACAAACTAACTTGTGGTGACTGTCCGAAAACGTACATCGGTCAAACTGGCAGAACTTTTGACAAACGGATAGCAGAACACAAAAGGGCTTTCAACAATAGAAAAACAGACACTTCTACATACGCACTTCACCTTCTAGATCATAATCATTCTTTCAATAAAGAGTTTAAAATTCTGCATATCCAAAATAAAGGCCTTAATCTATCTTTTTTAGAATCTATGGAAATTAATAAACTGAAAAATACAGATATAATTCTGAATGACCAACTCGAGACAAACAGCTCCCCACTCTTCAACCTCTTCAGTTAGAGACTTAAAAAGGCAAACACATTGTAAATTATATCACTTGAGAAAGGCACTCTGCCGAAACAGCTATAGTCACATAGTTGTAAATAATAAATTTTGTGGAAGTATAGAAAACAAAAGTTTTCAGTGTTTATTGTGAGATAAATTAAGTAAATGGTCGCTATAAAGGGACCTACTTATTATGGTCGCCTAGGGCCTCATTATGCCTTAAACCGTCACTGGATGATATCCCTTCAGAGATACTTAAACTACTGGATCAAAGCGGAATTTCAGCAATACACATAATATTTAATTTTATTTATGAAACTGGTTGCTATCCTCAACAGTGGTTACGCTCTACCTTTATTCCCTTACCCAAGAAAATCCTTGCAAAGAAATGTGAGGATCACAGACTGATCAGCCTAATGAGTCACACTTTCAGCGTAATGATTCTCAGTTCGGGATTAGGCAACGCTTAGAAACAAGAGAAGCATTAGTAGCAACACAGGTGCTGGTTCAACATTGTTACGACCAGAGGAAGGACGTGTTACTATGCTTTTTAGATTACGAAAAAGTGTTTGATCGTCTCCAACCCCACAAGTTAATGCAGATCCTCAAAAAACTTGATATAGACGAAAAAAAATAAGATGCATTGAAAACTTGTACTGGTATCAAACGGCACCATTAAAAATAGACAATTCTATATCCAAACACATACATATAAGAAGGGACTCTCGATAGGGAGGTGTGCATTTATTCGGAAGCCATATTTCAAGAGTCTTTGAAAGATGCAGAGATGGAAATTAAAGTAAATGGAATATTTATCAACAATATAGAATATGCTGATGATGATGTCTTAATTTGTGACAACTTATACGATCTTCAACAACTTGTCACTATAATCGGAGAATACAATAAGCGAATGAGATTAGAGATTAATACCAAAAAGACCAAATTCATGATCATCTCCAGAAACTTGGATGCACTTGAAAATTCCACCATAACACTGAATACCAAGTCTATTGAAAGAGTGAGCAAATTTAAATACCTGGGAACGTGGCTTTTTGAAGACTGGATATCGGACGGGAAGTAAAATGTCGCATTGAGCCAGCTTAACAAGTTTTCGTAAAATTCAGGAAGGTATTGACCTCTTTAGAGTTCGATATTCAACTAAGACTAAGGCTTACTAAGTGTTACGTATGTTCGGTGCTGCTTATGGCGTAGAGGGCTGGATATTCAAAACGAGGGATATAAACAAATTAGAAGCCTTCAAAATGTGGCTTTATCGCCGTATCCTAAAGATACCATGGACGGCGAAAGTCACAAATGTAGATGTCCTTAAGAGAATCAGCCAAGAACGCTAACTTTTCGAAACCATCATGCAGGGTTGGACAGAAATTGGTTTAAAAAAACATGTTTTTTTTGTTTAAAAACAATGTTTTTTGTTTTAAAACAGTTTTTTCATCTAAAAAACCACTGTTTTAAAACAAAAAAACACTGTTTTAAAACAAAAAAAAAACGTTTTAAAATAATTACGTACTTCACTGGATTTCTAAAAGGGGTTCCCATAAACCTCAACTGGCACACCTATGGGATTCCTGCGAAGACGCGACCTGCGCGCACATGCAACGAGTGTTTAACTGTTTCGTTTCCTTATACCACGTGATATTATGTAAATCACATTCACATTCGCTATTCAGTTTTTCAGGATAGGTCGGAAGCTTTAAGTTCTGCTTTATTATAATATAATTTCATATTGGTATCTTTTGGTAACTTTTGATACAACAATAATTTCAAAAGTTGAAAATTTAAATATAAAAAATAATGCTCAGGACTATCTCGCAAAGCTTAAAGTTGTTGCAACAGCTTTGGATAAATTACAGAGAAATACCTGCACCATAGCAGATGCAACAGACATTTGGAAGGACCTACTGGGTTATTTTCAAAGTGAAAGTGAAGCTCAACCTAACGGTTGTAGCAACGTGTTAGAACTTCAGAAGCAGAAGCAGGTTTTCAAATGGCTATAAAAGATGCGCATTATTTAGCTTATTTATTAGACCCTCAGTACTTAGGTCAGAAACTCACTAGTTTGGGTCAGGTGGAAGTTGATAGAGCATTGTTATTTATTTAGGATTTTCGCCCAAATGTGATGCCCGAAATACTCTCATTTCGTGCCTTAGCACCGCCATTTAATAAACAATATTTGTTTGCAAAAAATACAGTAAACAATTTAAGTTCTTTAACATGGTGGCTATCTCAAAAACAGTTTATTTCATCGGAGTTGTTGCAGTTGACAACTCAATTATTTTCAGCAGTTGTATCCAGTGCTGGACTGGAGAGGCTATTTTCTTCATATGGTCTAGTTCACTCGAAATTGAGGAATAGGTTAGGAAGTGACAAAGCTGCTAAGCTAGTAACAATATTTCAACATTAAATAAAAATATTGAAGGTTACATTATTAACCGTAAAAGCTCATTATTTATAGTTTTTATTTTTTTTAAGGAACATGCATTGTTATTTTTATTTTTTGTATCACATATCAGTTGCAGGATGTAGGACTGTGTAATAGAAGCTGTTGTAATTCAATAATTATTTACTTAATTTTTTTTCTTTTTCTTTCAACTTTATTAGGAGTATTGGTTTAGTTAATGTTACTACAGCACTCAGCACTGTCTACCAGTACTAGGATGCTTGCTACCAGAACATAAATAAAGTTTAGTCAGTTACTTTTTTTCAGTTTTACTTTTTACTTCGCATTAATATTGTTTTTGCACCTACTTACTCTATAATCTATGTTTGCAATTTTGCAAACACAAATGTCTTATAACAATGTTGTTTAAGTAAACAATAACGAAAAAAAAAAACTATGTTTTAAAACAGTGTTTTAAAACACAACTGTTTCCAGTGTTTTTAAACATGTTTTAAAACATTGTTTTAAAAAGATTGTTTTAAAACAGCCCAACCCTGCCATCAAGAAAAGGAAAACGACGTATCTGGGTCACATCATGCGAAACGAAGAATACCAGTTCCTTCAACTCATAATCGAGGGTAAAATTGAAGGCAAGAGAGGAATAGGACGCAAGAAAATGTCCTGGCTCCGAAACATAAGGCGATGGACAGAGATAAACGACACTCAATATCTGATACACATGGCAAGAAACAGAGAGTTAATGGAAAATGTGATCACTGACATTGGATTTGCATCTGAAGAAGAAAAAGAAGAAAAAAAAAATACAATGTTATTCGACCTTTACAAACTGAAATGTTTTCATAAATTCACTTGGGTTTTGTTTACAAAACATTTTTATAAGAAATTTAAACAGCCCGATTTGAAAGATTACAAGTTCAGTTTTGACAAAAAAACTACAAAATGAAAGTCACAATATCTCTGGTTTTAATCAGCGAAAATTGATGTTTTTTTTTCATTTGTGGTATACTGTTGCCTATATTAAAACACGCAATTACATAATTTGTGAATTGTTTATTTAACCCAGTATTTTGTTTCAAATATTTAAAATAAATATTTATTTTGCAAAATTTTTATTTTTCTCCTATTAGTCGAAAAGATGAAATTATCGGCAACTTAAACTTGACATTAAATTTGAAAAAAAAATATTTGAAAGTCACAATTAGGTATAAATATAAGACATTATTTTCACAATTACTTTTCTTAATTCAAAAATGTCAAAATTTTAAATAATTAAAATTAACTTCCTATATTATAATGTTACCATATTCCTATGTTATCATAGTATTTATATTATCTATTTACCATAAACTTTGTAATCGGTAAGTTATTTAATTTGATAATATAAGCCTGTTTTTTTAATTTTGTGCTTTCAGAATTCATGTAGGTTCATAGTTTATGCATACCCAATAATGTTGTAGATAAAAGTTTTCTGGAATAAAAAATTCTAATTTTACAATAAAATTTCTGGAAATTTTTATAGAGAAAAATTTGTGATTTCTATAGAGAAAAATTTGTGCTTCCATTCTCAGAAAAAATTAAAGATTTTTGCTCATTTTTAGAAAAGTTATTATTAATTTTCAAAACATCGACTTTTAAAGCTATTTTTACAATAATTAAATAACAAATTAACAAAAATAATTTCAAAAACTCTAATTTTAACCCGGGCACAGTCGCGCGTTAGATTTTATCTAAAAATACGAATTTAAATACGAATTTAAAACAAATTCTTAATGTTTTATTTTATAATATTTTTATTTACTTGTTGTGTTAAAAATATCTATTTCTACCAATTTTAAAGCTAATTGTTTCTCACCAAAGTCATAAACTCAAAAAAAAATAAAAAAATAAAAAAAAATAAAAAAAAAATAAAAAAAAATAAAAAAACTGTACCTACGCATTACTACGATCTTCCCCGAGGCACTTACGAGTGGAAAGTTATGTTGCAAAATTGTTCATCAAGTTATCACGGAAAAGAATACAATGTTTTTTATTTTCTTTAACGGCGCGACTGCTCCCGTGTTAAAGGATTTGCACTGCTTTTCAATAATCCTAGCTCTAGGTTAGACTATTCAAGTTTTTGACATCCAAAAGGTAAGCTGTTGTCAAAAGAGTGATAATAAACAAACAAAATTGAACCACTAGTGCCCTTTTATTCTTATAAGTCTTTTAATATCTTACAATAAATTTCTCTTAAACTACTAAAAAATTTATTAGATTTGATATGTACGTTAGCCAATCGTATTAACCACCAAAATGAATATTGGTTAAAATAGTGTGCGCCGGTCGTTTTCGGTTACAAAAATCTACTGGAGCGTTTTTGTAGTCGGTGTAGCGGTCCTCACGAAGAGCTACCAATAGACGGTGAATTTCTGATTTAGAAGGGTAGCAAACGAAGGGGTTTTCTGGATCGTATCTGAAAAAAAAAAGAATTTTTGTTATAAGCAGCTGGACTGGGTATCCTCCTAATTATACAGGGGGGGGGGCATTAGTGTGAAAAAGTCAAATTACTCGTTTGTCGGAAGAGATCCGAAGAAAAGTTGTTTAGGTACCTATGTAAAAGTTGGGGCACGGATAGAACCATAATTTAAAAATATTTTCAAATATACAGGGCCACCCGTATTGACGGTGACACAAACTTATGTTTTTTTAATGGAACACCCTATATATTTTTACATTTTTGGATTCTCCTCAATGTCTTCTTTCTTAAAATATAGAGTTTTCTAATAGTATACGAGGTGGTTTAAAAGATAATTACTTTTTTTGTTAATTTCGTAGCAATATTCACACCCTGTAGAATTGCAGCGATTTGACATCAAAAATTCACGATGTGAAAAAGTATTATACACGAGCGGCACACCCTCAAAAAAGCGCTTAGTTTTCGAGATACTGACCACGGAGGGGTGAATGGCTAATTCTATTCATACTTTATATTTTCGAGGGTGATGAAAGCGAAAATGAAGTTTATTTTGAATTTTATGTGGGGGAACATTGTCAAAATCGCAATTATATCCTAAAAATAAAAAAAAATGAAATCACGTTTTTTGCGTTTGCCTCGCTACAACTCTGTTCGGTTTTAACATTTTTTTTCTGAAATTTTTACAGTATATAGCTCTAACATTTATGAAGACAACGGTACCTGTTTCAAGCTTTTATTCTTACCCTGATAAAGGTTACGAATTTTTCAAAGGAAAAGGTGAGGATTTGTGCATTGCAAAGTTTAACCGCAAAAGTTGTGTGACGAAGTTTAAAATTTAGCTTCTTAATCACGTTTACGTTAAAGCAAAGAGTACAAAGATATTTTATGGGAAGATTTAGATTAAAATGTTTTATAGAAAAAAAAAAATAGTGCAACTATTTATGTCGACATTATACATCCCCAATATAACGCTTATTTTTCGAGATGAGTGACCATGGGTGGAGAATGGGTAATTTTGGTCTTAGATTATGTTTTGACCGTGATGAAAACGAAAATGAAATTTATTTTAAATTTTAGGTGGGGGAATATTGTCAAAATTGCAATTGTACCCGAAAAATAAAAAAAAATTAAATCACTTTTTTTGCCTTTAGCTCGCTACAACTCTGGTCCGTTTTAATATTTTTTTCTAAAGTTTGTACACTATATATCGCTCACTTTTTGAAGACAACGATTTCTGCTTTAAGCTTTTAGTGTTATTCTAGTAAAAGTTATGATTCTTTTAAAGTACAAGGTGCAGATTCGTGAATTGCAAAGTTTAATCGCAAAATTTGACTGACAAAATTTGAAATATAGATTTTAAATTCAAAAATAAAACATGAGTACAAAGAAGTTTTCTGGACAGTTTTGGATCAAAATGTTTTATAGAAAACAAATGGTGCAACGTTTAACATCTACGTTATAAATCCCCAAAGTAACGCTAATTTTTCGAGATACTGATCGTTGGTGGTGAATGGCTAATTTTGGACTTAATTTATGTTTTTGATGGTGCTGAAAACGAAAATCAAGTTTATTTTGAGTTTCTGGGTGGGAGAAAATTGTCAAAATCGCAATTTTGCCCTAAAAATAAAAAAAAGTTAAACCACGTTTTTCTTAAAATTAAAAGTTGAACCATATTTTTTCTGTAATACACCTAGACCTAAAGCTCCCCATAAAACGTCTTTGAACTCTATGGTTTAACATAAACGTAATCAAATACCTAGATAAATTTTAAATTTTGTCACTTAAATTTTGCGATTTAACTCTGCAATTCACGAATCTGCACCTTTTATTTTTTTAAAATTCGTAACTTTTATAAAAAAAAAGACTGAAAGACTACAGTTACTTTTATAGTCTTCACAAAGGTAAGAAATATATGCCGTAGAAATTTTAGAAAATTTTTTTAAAATTTGTAGCGTGTTAAACGTAAAAAGTCGTGACTTCACTTTTTTTCTCATCTTTAGGTTAAAATTGCGATTTTGACAATGTTCCGTCACATAAAATTCAAAATAAACCTCTTTTTCATTTTCAGCACTATCGAAAACATAAAATAAGACCAAAATTAGCCATTCACCTCCCATGGTCAGTATCTCGAAAAATAAGGGGATATTTTGGGGATGTATAAAGTCTATATTAAAAGTTGCGTAATTTTTTTTTCTATTAAACATTTGTAATTAAAACTTACCGGAAAACTTTTTTACTCTATGTTTTAACATAAACGTGATTAATAAGATAAATTTAAAATTTTGCCTCTTAACTTTTGCGATTAAACTTGCAATTCAAGAATCTGTAACTTGTACTTAAAAAAATGCATAAGTTTTACTAGAATAAGACTAAAATCTTAAAACAGATGCCGTTGTCTTAAAAAAAAGGAAGCAACATATAGTGTACAAACCTTAGACAAAAATATTAAAATCGACCAGAGTTGTAGCGAGTTAAACGCAAAAAAACGTGATTTCACTTTTTTTTATTTTTATAGTAAAATTGCGATTTTGACAATATTCCCTCACCTAAAATTTAAATAAGATGGTTTGGCCATGTTCAACGTCCATACGTTAATCACACAATACGAAGAATAGCTGAAGTGCAGATTCCTGGAAGGAGTAGGAGAGGAAGACCAAAGAAGACCTGGGGGAGACGATAAGGCAGGCCATGTTGGTAAAGGGGATTAACATTGATATAACCCAAGATAGAATTGTGTGGAGAAATGCAATTAGGGAAGCCGACTCCGCATAGGGATAAGGCAAAGAGAATGATGATGATTCAAGTTTTCTCTTTTTTGTATCATCTTCATTAAGTAACCTTCGCCTTGTCCTACTTTGTTTAAGACTTCTCTGTTTGAAAAGCGTTGAACCCAAGATATTCTCAGCATTCTACGATATGACCACATCTCGAAGGCTTCTAATTTAATGTTAACCTTCATGATCCATGTATCACATCCATATAGTAATTCAGGATACACGTAACATTTTGGAACTTAATTCTTAGTTGTAAATTCAGCTGAGAATTGCTCAAAATAGTTCTAAGTTTCATATATACCCCTCTTGCAATTTCTATACGAGTTGTTACCATTACTAATATAAAATTTTCTAATGAGAAACTGATTAAAATGGTTTTTGTGCTAGGAGAATATAAAAAAATATGCTACTGTCAATAAGAATTTATCATCAATAATTCCCTGATAGACGACAACTAAGAAAAGAAACAGAGATTATAATATGAACATCCTTAGTGACACTAAGCATTACATTTAATTCCTTTTTTCACTTACAATGGTTTCTGATCGATCAGATTTATCGTAATCTAAGTGTCCTGTCCGTTGAAACCGTTCTAGTATACTTTCAAAATTTTCTCTTCTTGGTTGGCGTCTATCAGTTATCTAACTGGAACTATAAAAATAGTATAATGTCGAATGTTTAAGCAAATTTAGTGTCATAGCCAACTAGGTAGAATATTGTATGTTTTTATTAATATTTTACGCACCAACAATCTTAACTATTCTACATTTACAATCAAGATGCACTAGAAGTAAATAAACCAAGCCTCATTAACTGATACAAGGAGCATTCCTGAATCATGATTTACATTGTATAAACTTTTTAAATCATCGTTGGGCATTTACAATGTATATAAATTGTAAATCATGATTCAGCAGTGGTCCTTACTTAACAGTTAATGTGGTTTGGTTTGTTTACTTCTAGTGCATCTTAATTTTGTAAATATAGTATACGTAGGTATTTGGATATCTCATCCAATATTAATAAATTAAGGATCAGTCTAGATTAATCTGTATTTTTTTTTGAAAATGATTTTTATGAATATTTTCACGGCCACCTACGTAAAATTTAACGTTATTTTTGTTGCAATTAATGTTTGGCTTAAAGAATCACGAATAACTCACAAATGAAAGCACTTCGGTATAGGGAATGCTTAAGAAATGAAAAAGTATTATAAAATATCATTTCATTACAATACTAAAATACAGGGTGTTCTATTTAAGAAAACTCAGCAAATACTTATTCCGAGTTTCGACCAACCCTGTATACTAAAATTAAACATTTCGCTATATTAGTAATGTTTAACAATAGTAGAATATATTAAAATTCGTTTAAACAGAAATATAAATTTTAATGTCAAATCACTACAGTTCTACAGGGTGTGAATTTTGCTACGAAATTAACAAAAAACGTAATTATCTTTTAAACTACATCGTATACTATTACAAAACCCTATATTATAAGAAAGAAGACATCGAGGAGAATCCAAAAATGTAAAAATATATAGGGTGTTGCCCTATATATTAAACCTGTATATAAAACATAACTTTGTGTAACCCTCTGTATACGGGTGACTCTGTATATTTGATAATATTTTTAAATCATGGTTCTATCTATGCCCCAACTTTTACCTAAACAAGTTTTGTCGTATCTCTTACGACAAACGACTAATTGGACTTTGTCACACTCATGCCCCACCCTATATGTTAAAACGGAACAAGTGTTCAAATATTCTAAAGGTGGGATCCAACAGAACGTGGCGTTACACGCTTTGAGAAATAGAAAATATGTAACAGAAAAAGATAAAAACTAAAGATGGGATTCAACGCTACGTGAAATAACGTTATTTTCCTCAGAATTTGTATATGATGAATGGCTGATTAATGGTAAAAGAGAACAACGCCTTTTCAAATGAAATACAGATTGAGAGGGGCGTCAGACAGGGCTGTGTCCTCTCTCCTACTTTGTTCAATTTGTATTCAGAGGAAATAATCCAGGAAGCACTAGAAGACCTAACTACGGGAATAAAAGTAAATGGCCGACCAATCAATAATATACGGTTTGCCGACGACACTATTTGGTTTGCCGACGACACTATTTTATTAGCCGAATGTCTTGAGGATTTACAACAAATGGTTGACAGAGTGGTAGAAGTCAGCCAAGAAAACGGACTGTCCCTAAACACAAAACAGGACACAGTTTATGGTAATCAAAAAAGCTCAACAGCGCCAAGAAAGCATAACAATACATGGAGAACAAATTAAAAATGTTGAAAAATATAAATATTTGGGTACAATAATTAATGAAACTAATGAGTACACAGAAGAGATTAAAGCTAGGATAGGACAGGCAAGAAATGCTTTCAACAAACTGAAAAAAGTACTCTGTAGCAGGGATATTGCAATTTCTTTAAAGATAAGACTTCTGAGATGCTACGTGTTCTCCGTATTATTCTATGGGTTGGAGGCTTGGACATTAAAGGAGGATGTTTCGGACAGATTATAAGCCTTCGAGTTATGGGCCTACAGAAGAATGTTAAGAATAAGTTGGGTGGATAGAGTCACGAATATCGAGGTGTTGAGAAGAATGGGAAAAGGTAAAGAGGTTTTAAATACAATTAAAGTCAGAAAACTGCAATATCTGGGACATGTTATGAGGGGTGAGCGTTATAACTTGTTACAATTAATAATAAAAGGAAGAATACAGGGTAGAAGGAGTCGCGGAAGAAGACGCATCTCCTGGTTAAACAATTTGAGAACTTATTTTAATTGCACTTCTGCTGATCTCTTTAGAGCAGCGGTATCGAAAGTGCGAATTGCCGTGATGGTTGCCAACCTTCTTAGAGGTGATGGCACATAAAGAAGAATAATGGCTGATTGAACCCTCTATCTATGGCTTGTTTGAATCGGCTCGACGTCTTCCATCATTTGTCGGTAAATGAGCACAGTTCAAAGAAAGTCAGAAGCTAAAAAAGACCGTTCCAACTCGGCTAGCGGCTGGTATGGTCAGTGCCGTAGTAATTTTGTTGTCTAACGCCGTTGTGATATAATTTTTATCAGTCTATGAAGTAACTAACATACTGAAATTACTAGCTTATTGGCATTTTATATATAAATATACGAAACTAACTTATTGGCTGAATAAATTGAATGTTATTAATTAATAAACTTTAGTTATTTTCACAAATCATTGTGACAATAACCAAATACATTCATCAATGTCTAAAAGTTGGTTTAAATAACAAACTAGATTATTGTCACAACGAAATACTATTCAATAATAACTGTTAATCGATATTACGAACTAAATGTTTTTGAGTGCGGGCAGTGTATACTACATAAGAGCTGATTTAGTTACAGCTACTGAAACGATAGTCTCAAGAAGTTATGAGGGACTGAGCTCTTACGGTCCGTTTTTGTGTTAACTTTGATATCACAGTATAAGGCCCAGCGCAAATTGAACCTAAGCCAGACACAACCTGCGCCGGCTGGACGGGTGACCCGTGCATTTATTTTTCTAGCGTGCCGCATATTGAACACAACCCAACCCAACCATTGGCTATCGACGTGGCGAATAGAGACGGGCAAAATCAGTGCGGACATGTAACGGTTACTTTTGATACCGGTTCTCAGTGGTACTGACTACAAATACTGATTACAAAATACTGATGTATCTGATCCTTGTACTGAATTGAGTATGCACCTTAAAATCGGTATTTCCGTACCTGTAACTAGTAACGTTTTAAAAATTTCTTACACGTCCCTAGTAGTCGTAGCGGTATGACTTTCGAAAACATCGAATTTGATCATAAGCGGGTGCATAAAAATATATTTTACACTGAGTATTTTATTTCTGCACATAATACCTACATATTTAAAATAAGCTCTTACCTACTGCTCGCTCATAACTTATATTCCTCAATTTACTGCTGGGATCACAATCATTTACAATTACTGCAGGATCGCAATCATTAACAATTACTGCAGGTCATAATAATTCATAATCCCTCCGCTACTAATCGGTCATAAAAATAACACTATCTGCATATTTCGTTTTTAATTTTTTAAGCAAAAAAATGTAATATGTAATAAACAAAAATGTAATATGCCGACAAGTTGAATTTGAGGGTAATACGATATTTTTATCGATCACGGTTTAACAGGAATAATTTTTCAACTTATTTTTCTAATAATGTGTTTTTGTAAAGGCATAGCTTTGTTTCGATGGTAGATTACGGAATCAATTAAAAATAAGTGTAAACAATGAACAGTAATATATTTACTGTATCCCGTCCCAATGGTAAATTCAATGATTTTTGAAATTCCCCTTAAATTGATGGTTGAGCTCTTTTTCGATTCAGAGGAGTGCATGCTAGCGCTGTTGATGAAGCCTAAAATGGTGGAAACAGCTGTCCAGCGATTGTGCAACCCTCTGAATCGAAACAAGCAAAACCATCTATTTACTTATCTATTTTTACTGAGATTTGAGTACTAGAAAGTTCCTCTTCTGTCTTTTCCTAGACGAATGAAAACGGAGTGTGATTGCAAGAAGTCCTTTTTATTTTCTATAGTCGTCATTTGCGGTTTTATAAATTGTAAAAGTCGCAGATTAAGAATGTACCAGAAAGAACTTTCAACACGAAGAGTCTCAGATTTAAATAACTATTTACCATTTTAATTTTATTGAGTGGTGAATTCTGCATTTGAGACTCTTCAATTTAGTAATACATTTATTTATTTTGGGTAAACAAGCGTGCTTCGTTTATTATCTCCTAAGGGTTTTTAGCGAGGGTGTGTCTGAATCGTTCGCCCACTGTGTCGATTCTGCCAGACCACAACACTCTATTCTGTCATAATGCTTTCGGTGTTACACTATGGCTAGAAAGGCAATAAATTACTAACATCTGCGTTTTAAAAGATGAGAAACTTTCTGTATTTTAAGAAGTTAACATAAAGAGTGTGGCAATCTGGCCTCGAATCTATTAGGTTTCCTTGAAAAAAAAAACATTAATTTTATACAATCTGCTTAGGGATACATTTTCGTTTCTTAACTTAACGGCCCTTGTTAGCATATGGTTTGTATATTAAATGTTATTTCGTTTTGAGAAAAGTTATTAAAATTTTAGCAAAAATATTAACTAAAGCGTATCGCTATAGTTTTGATTATTAATTTCGTATCGCCGCTTATTTAGTCTACCAAAAGTTATCAGAATTTAATGACTAAGACAACTCGGGGTGTTGACTATGCTAATATTTTTATTTATCATAATAAATTGTACTTAGGTATCATCCGTATTCATTTCAGATAAGTCCATCTCGCAAACAAAAACAAGTAAAAATATACATCTGGTGGTGAGTCACGCGTCCCACGGCCCAAGAAAACTGTACGCCGATGACAAACGTTACCAAGCGAGACCTGCGAACGAATGCACTGATAGTAGGAGGCACAAAACTGTCTACGCAGTTAGCCAGTGCAGGTTGTGTCTCGCTTTGGTACAATTTGCGCCGGGCCTAAGGCTCTTCGCTTAGAATGGTGCAGAACTACAAAATTGGAATGCTCAATTAAATTTTGTCTGCTTCATTGATGAATCTAGTTTTTGTTTGAGCAGCTCTAATGTCTGCATAAGAGTAAGTCGTTTTCGAGGTGAGAGACGAATAATAGACTTGGCTGTTGTTAAACGTCATACAGCAAGGCTACCAAGCATTATGTATGGGCAGCTGTGGTAATAGTTCTTATTATCTGCACTCTAACAGCTCGACGATATATTGGTGAAGTACTGCAACCGGTTTTACATCCCTACCTACATCGAATATGTGTGGGATATGGTAGGTCGAAACCTAAATGGATTGCCACGTTCTTCGGCGAACTTAAAAAACCTGTGGCATGCCATAAGAAGAATCTGAATGAGTGTTCCGGAATACAATTTAGACACCCGTGTTGAGCTGCCCCCCTCACTTCCAAAAATTAAAAAACAAATAGCCCTGATTTATGAGCTATTTATGAGCTTTCATATTCCGCAAACTAAAAATTTTGAGCTCGCTCCACTGAGCAGGAATTTAATACTTTAGTGGGGGGCTGAGTCAGCCCCCCCACTGCTTAAAAATAGGAATATTGAATCGGTTTTTGCGGTAGAATTACGAGCTATTTATGAGCTCATCCCCTTCACCCCCAAACAACCCTTTAATTGATTTAACTTAAGAGAAAAATGCTGAGAAAACTTAAAATATATCGTATTGCGGATATAATTCCTATAGCTTATATACTCTAAGCATAAACTATTAAATCACATGCATTTCGATTATTGAGCTACAACCCCTTCGCAAGAAAACCACCCTATCTTCCCGACTTAAGAGAAAGTTGTAATTAAAATGCATTAAATTAATTATTTGGCGACTACATATCATTTAGTAATTTATAAGCTCCCAAATTACGCGCATTTAGATAAGTAAATTGCAATTTATTTTGTATAGTGCAGTCACTGAAGGTAAAAATCAACGATTACCTTCAATTTCGGTGAACCTTCATCGATTTTCAGGAAAATTGGTCAGTGGTTAGAGGATACCTCAAGAAACAAAGATGACATGGTACCACCTTGCGCCTTTACCCTGAGGGTGGATACCGCCCCTTCTCGGGGGTGAAAATTATTTTATAAAAAATAATTGCACAAATCTATAAAAGAACAAATTAAAAGCAAAATTTATTATACAGCGTGTCTACTTAAGTTGGAAACATATGGGAAACTTTTTTGTTATTCATTTTACGAAAAAAAGTTATTCTTTATAAAAAGTTCTGCATGCTCTAAAACCTAAGATTCAATCGTCAGATATCAAATTTTGTCAATATTATACGAGGTATATCAAAAAATATGAACTTCGTACAAGAGTAAAGTACCTTTATTTCTCTCAATATCGAAAATTCTTATTATGAAAAGTTGTTTGGAAATAAAAACTAAGATCAAATATGCACTTACATGCTTCTAATTGGAAAAAAATATTTTACAAATTTTTCCCAAATTTATTGATACTAACTTCGTTTTTATTTATAGGCTATTGATTATGTACTATAGAAAGGAACTACAACGTTAACGGGGTTTTATTATTTCATATGGTCAATGAATCTCTATATTTGAAAAAACCGCGGAGTGCTACCATTTAACGGGGTGCGTTTTTGAGATATGGGTGAATTAGTCCCTGGGCACAGGTTACATTAGGGTGAGTTTTATGAACTTTTGGTACAAACACGTCTACATAAAAATTGTTCCTGGTTAAATTTCCTACCTAAATATAACTTTTTAAAGTCAAAGAAACTTCTTTTTACAAAAATATATTCAAAAGAAAAAGCACAAAGAAACCCAAAAGAAAGAAATTTTGTTTTTTGTCCCATAACTTTTGTCCACGGGGATATAGGTATAGACATTGCTTCATAGAAAAAAAACTTACATATTTTCTCATTAAAATTATGTTTGGTAGAGGTCATTAGGATTTACAGTTTTCGAAATATGATTTTTCAAAATTTGCCACTCACAACAATTTTTGGCAATTTTCCTTGTTATTTCGCAAATATTGTTCTGTAACTTTTTTCTACGCAACTTTAGGCATATGTAATGGTACATGTAAAATAAATAGAAATCAATTACCTTTAAAATGTTCTACTCTATAATGTTGTACGACTTCTTTTAAAGAGGTTATCTTTTTCAAAATTTTATACTTTTAACGAGTTTTTATATTTTTTACGATTATTTTTTAAATTTCCTATTATAACTTTTTTTTTCTACATTTAGGTGTATATTATATAATAAAAAAGAAAGCTTATTCGGTTTACTTTAAAATGGTGTATTATAAAAAAATTCTAGGATTATTTTTGAATAAGATATGGTCTTTCAAAATGTAATAAGTACTTGCATCGATTTTTGATTTTAGGATTATTTTTTAAATTTCTCATTACAACTTTTTTATGTGATTGTGTGTTATGATTGAATCTTTTTTTTTATATTTAATACTTTGGATCCACTTGACTCGGCAGGGCAAACTTCAAAATATGGATTAATTCCAATATTTACTGTCAAAGCTCCTGCACCACAAGCTTTGCTTGAAAAAATAGCATGTAAATGTACCAAAGAATGTACAAAAAACTGCGGTTGTAGGAAGATAGGAATAAGTTGTTCAATATTCTGCAAAGGGTGCATGTGCATGGGTACTAATTGTGGGAACTCTAAGATAACTGAGGTGTCAGAGGAAGATATTGAAGGTAATGCTAACAAAGAGACGGACTTTGATTTTAAAAAATTTTTAAATGTGAACATTTAAATAATTTTAACTAAAGTGATGTTTTCTAAGACTAATGTTTATGTAATTTTTGTAAAAGAAATAATTTTAAATATTACAGGTAAAAAAATATCAAAGAATCACTCGGTTTCCATTATTTAAATATAGATGATACACCATTTTAAAGAAGAGAAAATAAGCCCTCTTTATTAAGCAATATATAGTATATTCATGTACAAGAAAAAAAAAGTTATAATGAGAAATTTAAAAAATAATCCTAAAATCAAAAATCCTTGCAAGTACTTATTACATTTTGAAAAATAATATCTTATTCAAAAATAATCCTAGAATTTTTTTTAATACACTTAAAGTAAACAAAATAAGCTTTTTTTTTATTATATAATATAATATATACCTAAATGTAGAAGAAAAAATGTTATATTGAGAAATTTCAAAAATAATCGTAAAAAATGTAAAAAATAATATTTTTTTATATTAGGTATTATATAATATAAAATATAATATTATATTATACAGTATGTCCCTGTAAGTTGTATCCATATGGAAAACTTTTTTATTATTAATTTTACGAAAAAAAGTTATTCTTTATAAAAAGCTCTGCATGAGCCAAAACCTAAGATTTAACCATCAAATATCAAATTTTTTGAATATTATACGAGGTATGTCAAAAAGTTTGAATTTCACTCAAGAGTAAAGTAGCTTTATTTTTCGTAATATTGGAAATTGCTATTATGAAAAGTTGTTTGGAATTAAAAACTATATTCTAATATGCAATTACATCCTTCTAATTGAATTTTTTTAAATTATGGATAACTCATTATTTTTTCAGTTATTTTAATTCTGATAACTCTTTTATTATTAATTTTACGAAAAAAAGTGATTCTTAATAAAAAGTTCTGGATGGTCTAAAACTTAAAATACAACCATCTTATATCAAATTTTATCAATTTTATACGAAGTATGTCAAAAAAGATAAATTTACATCAAAAGTAAAGTACCTTTATAGTTCAGAATTTTTCAATAAGAAGGATGTAAATACATACTGAAACATAGTTTTTAATTCTAAATAACTTTTCATAATAACAATTTTCGATATTGTGAAAAATAAACGTATTTTACTCTTGGGCGACATTCATATTTTTTGACATACCTCGTATAAAATTGATCAAATTTGACAAAAGATGGTTGTATTTTAGATTTTAGACCATGCATAACTTTTTATTAAGAATCACTTTTTTTCGTAAAATTAATAATAAAAGGGTTATCTGAATTAAAATAACTGAAATTAATGTTAGTTATCCATAATTTTCCAAAAAAAAATTTTTTTTCAATTAGAAGGATGTAATTGCATACTATAATACAGTTTTTAATTCCAAACAACTTTTCATAATAGCAATTTTCAATATTGTGAAAAATAAAGCTACTTTACTCTTGAGTGAAATTCAAACTTTTTGACATACCTCGTATAATATTCAAAAAATTTGATATTTGATGGTTAAATCTTAGGTTTTGGACCATGCAGAGCTTTTTATAAAGAATAACTTTTTTTCGTAAAATTAATAATAAAAATGTTTTCCATATGGATACAACTTACAGGGACATACTGTATATAGTATATATAATATAATATTATATAATATATAATATATTATATAATAATATTATTTTATTTTTATATTATATTATAAAAAATCGTTGAAAAACCATAATTTCTTTCGAAAAGAAAAAGTCGTACAACTTTATACAATAGACCATTTTAAAGGTAATTTATTTCTATTCCTATTACCTGTACCATTGCATATACCTAAAGTTACGTAGAAAAAAGTTACAGAACAATATTTGCGAAATAACGAGGAAAATTGCCCAAAATTGCTGTGAGTGACGAATTTTGAAAAATTATATTTCGAAAACTATAAATCCTAATTACCTTTACTAAACAACATTTTAAAGAAGAAATATGTAGGTTTTTTTTCTATAAAGCAATGTCTATACCTATATCCTCGTGGACAAAAGTTATGGGACAAAAAACAAAATTTCTTTCTTTTGGGTTTCTTTGTGCTTTTTCTCTTGAATATATTTTTGTAAAAAAAGTATCATTGACTTTAAAAAGTGTTATGTAGATAGGAAATTTAACCAGGAACAATTTTTATGTAGGTATGTTTGTACCAAAAGTGCATAGAACTCACCCTAATGTAACCTGTGCCCAGGGACTAATTCACCCATTTCTCAAAAACGCACCCCTCTAAATGGTAGCACTCCGCGGTTTTTTCATATATAGATGTTCATTAACCATATGAAATAATAAAACCCCGTTAACGTTGTAGTTCCTTTTAGTTATCTTATTTTGAATATAATCAATAGCCTATTATTACACATACGATAACTCTTTTATTATTACTTTTACGAAAAAAAGGTATTCCTTATAAAAAGCTCTGTATGTCCTAAGACCGAAGATGCAACCATCAGATATCACATTTTATTAATTTTATACGAGGTATGTCAAAAAATATGAATTTCACTCAAGAGTAAAGTACCTTTATTTTTCACAATATTGAAAAGGGTTATTAAGAAAATTGTTTAGAATTAAAAGCTATGTTTCAATATGCAATTACATCTTTCTAATTGAAATATTGTGAAATATAAAGGTACTATGATCATGAGCGAATTTCATATTTTTGGACACACCTCGTATAAAATTAATAAAAGTTGATATATCATGGTTGTGTCTTAGCTTTTAGACTATGCAAAGCTTTTTATGAATAATAACTTTTTTTCGTAAAATGAATAATAAACGAGTTATCATATTTGTAATAATTAAAAACGATGTTGGGTATCCATAAATTTGAGAAAAACATTTTTTTTCAATTAGAAGCATGTAATTGCATATTTGATCTTAGTTTTTAATTCCAAACAACTTTTTATCATAAGAATTTTCGATATTGAGAGAAATAAAAGTACTTTACCCTTGACCGAAATTCATATTTTTTTACATACCTCGTATAATATTGAGAAAATTTGATATCTGATGATTGAATCTTAGGTTTTGGGGCATGCATAACTTTTTATAAAGAATAACTTTTTTTCGTAAAATTAATAATAAAAAAGTTTTCCATATGTTTCCAACTTAAGTAGACACGCTGTATAAAGTTACTAAAATAAGTCAATACTTTTAAGTTATTAAAGATCAAAGATTTTAATTATTCGTGAAAAAAATACATGTTTTGAAGTGGTTTTTCGTAAATCACTGAAAAACTAAATTTTTACAAAAAAGTTAATAGTAGTTTAATTCGTATAGCTTATATTCTAAGAATAAACTCTTAAATCACGCGCCTTTCGATTATAGCAAGAAAACCATCCCCTTCGCATTATAGCACCCCTTCGCAAGAAAACCATCCCATATTCCCGGCTTAAGAGAGAGTTGTACTTAAAATAATTTAAATTAATTATTTGGCGACTACATATCGTTTAATAATTTATGAGCTCGCAAGATATACGCATCTCAATTATTGAATTGCCATTTTCTTTCTATAGTGCAGTCACTGAAGGTAAAAATCAACTATGGCCTTCGATTTCGGTAAATCTCCATTCACTTTCACGAAAATTGGTGAGCGGATAGAGGATACCTCAAGAAACAAAATTAACAATAACAACTTAGCCGGGAGTATATGTCACAGCTTATCGGGGTGAAAATTACTTTATTAAAAATAACCCCACAAATCAAGCGAGGGACAAATTCTAAGCAAAATTTGTTATATAATGTTATTAAACTAAATCAATACTTTTTTAGTTATTAAAGATCAAATATTTTAATTTTTGTGAAAGAAAATGCATGCTTTAAAGCTATTTTTCATAAATAACTTCAAAACTGTAAGTTTTTACAAAAAAGTTTTCATTACTAAAATTGAAGCTAATAAAAAGTATAATAAATTGCTGACTTGAAAAACCCTTTAATGTAAATTTAAAGTAAGTTATAGGTAATTAAATGTATAGTTTTTTCTGCGACTATTCAAATCTAAGGTTTCAAGCGTAAATAACGGGAAAGAGATGCATTTTATAACACTTACTAAATACTTGTCAAAGTACTTAGAAATACCTATCAAATGAGCTCCACAAAAAAATTGATAGCATCAAAATTTATACTGCAAAAATTTTTACAAAAAAAATGAATTTTTTTTAATCACTCTGTTAATTTTTATGATATCAGGCACATCCAACTATTTGAAAGGTAATTTCAAGAGCTATAAAACTGTATTACATTTAGGCCCGATACTTTATGTCTCGATTAACAGCCGGTTAGTTCACCGGGGTTTAATCGTGACCCCTTTTGGGTCTCTTGCAATGTAATAAATGCAATTATAAGTATTATTATTATTCTTATTTATAATTAAGGTCCCGATTAAACTCCGGTTAACTAACCGGCTGTCAACCGAGACATAAAGTACCGGCTTAATCTTTCAAATACTTTATTTTTTAGGATAATAGGTTAAAGGGCACCAGTTACATTGTTCTCGTAGTAAAATTTAGGCTTAAACATTTCTATCTTTGTTATTTTGATTCATACATAAATCAAAAGACAAGTAAAATCTTTTCTAATAAAAAAAACTCAAATTTCGTTATCTATAATTTTTTACGTCAATCGAGTATTGTTGGAGTTATTATTTTAAATATGATCTAAAAAAATAAGGTATTTGAAAAATTAAATGTAATATAGTTTTATATCTGCATACTTTAAAAGTATAAATTTTGATGCTATCAACGTTTTCTGGAGCTCATTTTTGATAGGTATTTCTAAGTACTTTGACAAGTATTTAGTACCTAAGTGTTATAAAATGCATCTCTTTCCCGTTATTTAAGGTTGAATTCTTAGATTTGAACAGCCGCAGAAAAAAATATATATTTAATTACCAATAACTTACTTTAAATTAACATTAAAGGGTTTTTCAAGTAAACAATTTATTATATTTTTTATTAGCTTCAATTTTAGTGATGAAAACTTTTTTGTAAAAACTTACAGTGTTTGAGTTATTTATGAAAAATCGCTTTAAAGCATGCATTTTCTTTCACAAAAATTAAAATATTTGATCTTTAATAACTCAAAAAGTATTGATTTATTTTAATAACATTATATAACAAATTTTGCTTAGAATTTGTCCCTCTCTCGATTTGTGGGGTTATTTTTAATAAAGTAATGTTCACCCCCGAGAAGAGGTGACATATACCCCAGGCTAAAACCGCAAGTTGTTATTGTCAATTCGTGAAAATGAATGGAGATTTACCGAAATCGAAGGTCATAGTTGATTTTTACCTTCAGTGACTGCACTATAGAAAGAAAATGGCAATTCAATAATTGAGATGCGTATATTTTGGGAGCTCATAAATTATTAAACGATATGTAGTCGCCAAATAATTAAGTTAAATTATTTTAAATACAACTCTCTCTTAAGCCGGGAATATGGGATGGTTTTCTTGCGAAGGGGTTGTAGCTCTATAATCGAAAGGCGCGTGATTTAAGAGTTTATTCTTAGAATATAAGCTATACGAATTAAACTACTATTAACTTTTTTGTAAAAGCTTACAGTTTTTCAGTGATTTACGAAAAACCGCTTCAAACCATGCATTTTTTTCACGAATAATTAAAATCTTTGATCTTTAATAACTTAAAAAGTATTGAATTATTTTAATAACTTTATATAATAAATTTTGCTTTTAATTTGTTCTTTTATAGATTTGTGCAATTATTTATTCTAAAATAATTTTCACCCCCGAGAAGGGGCGGTATCCACCCTCAGGGTAAAGGCGCAAGTTGGTACCATGTCATCTTTGTTTCTTGAGGTATCCTCTAACCACTGACCAATTTTCCTGAAAATCGATGAAGGTTCACCGAAATTGAAGGTAATCGTTAATTTTTACCTTCAGTGACTGCACTATACAAAATAAATTGCAATTTACTGATCTAAATGCGCATAATTTGGGAGCTTATAAATTATTAAATGATATGTAGTCGCCAAATAATTAATTTAATGCATTTTAATTACAACTTTCTCTTAAGCCGGGAAGATAGGGTGGTTTTCTTGCGAAGGGGTTGTAGCTCAATAATCTAAATGCACGTGATTAAATAGTTTATACTTAGAGTATATAAGCTATAGGAATTATATCCGCAATACGATATATTTTAAGTTTTCTCAGCATTTTTCTCTTAAGTTAAATCAATTAGAGGGTTGTTTGGGGGTGAAGGGAATGAGCTCAAAAATCGAAACTATATAATTTCAAGAGCTCATAAATAGCTCGTAATTCTGCCGCAAAAACCGATTCAATATTCCTATTTTTAAGTAGTGGGGGGGGGGCTGCCCCCCACTAAAGTATTAAATTCCTGCTTAGTGGAACGAGCTCAAAATTTTCAGTTTGCGGAATATGAAAGCTCATAAATCAGGGCTATTTGTTTTTTAATTTTTGGAAGTGGGGGGGGGGCAGCTCAACACGGGTAATTTAGACAACTGAATTCGATCAATGCCCCGTAGAGTAATTGAGTGTATAAAAATCAAGGAGGAGCCAGTCCTTCTTAATGTTTTGACGAAAATAACGTTGCAAATTTGTTTATAATATCAAATAACACGAATATTATAATGTATACTTTCCTATACAGGGTGTTAGTAAATAAGTATGAAAAATTTTAAGGGCTTATTCTACATGCAAAATCAATGCCGGCTTGCTTTATAAACATATGTCTGCAAATGCTTAGTTTCCGAGATACAGGATGTTGAAATTTTTATTTCAAACTGCCAATTTATTTATTGCTCTAAGACCAGTTGAGCTGTGAAAATGAAATTTGGTGAGTTTTAAGAGGTAGTTATTACGCAATTTTTGACATACAATTAAGTATTTTGTATTCATCATTGGCGCGCCTACGGATAATGGTCTGAATTTTTTTAAAGAAAAAAATTGTACGCCACTGAGAATATTTCAACTTAAAAATTATTTTTAAATTCCACCTCTAATTTATGACAAAAAAACTTTCTTGCCTTTTTTTCATATGGTGCACCGTTTTTATGCAGAAAAATAAAACATATTGACGCGTATTTTCATTTTTTGAATACATAATACTAAACTGGAACAATAACAGAAAATATTACTAATAATATTTTAACTAGGTGCAGAGCTACAACAAATGTTAAAAAAGACCTCATTTAGAGGTTATAGAAGAATTTTATATTCATCATTGGCGCGCGTACGGGTAATGGTCTGAATATTTTTAAGAGAAAATAGTACGCCACTGGGATATGTCAAATTAAAAATCATTTTTGAATTGCTGGTTCAATTTACGACAAAAAATCTTTCTTGCCTTTTTAACATAAGCGGCGCCGTTTTTATGTAAAAATATAAAACATCTTAACGTTTACAAAGTATTTGAACCAAGCATATATTATGGAAACTACATGGAAACTACCTCAAATATTTTTTAAGCGTTAAGATGTTTTATTTTTTTTTGTATAAAAACGGCGCCTCGTATGAAAAAAATATAAGAAAGATTTTTTGTCGTAAATTGAACGAGAACTTTAAAAATAATTTTTAGTTTGACATATCTCAGTGGCGTACTATTTTTTTTCTTCAAAAAATTCAGACCATTACCCAGACGCGCGCCAATGATGAATATAAAATTCTTCTGTTACCTGTAAAGGAGATCATTTTAAACATTTTTTGCAGCTTTGGACCTAGTTGAAATCTTAATAGTAATATTTTCTGTTATCGTTGTTGATTCAATAAAATTGTGTTTTGACAAGGAAAGTTTTGGGGTAGTTCTGATTTTTTTCATTATATATGGATTTTGGGCTGCTGAATCCGAATATGAGGTTTGCGGAAAAAATTTCTTGCCGGAACATTGAAAAAATCGCGAAAAAAGCGAAAAATTTCAGCTTTTTTCCGCTTTTTTGCTCAAATCTCGAAAACTATTAACTTTTAGTAAATGGTCTGCTAACAGAAATTAAATTACTTGAGATTATCTACAAATATCACTATTTACTTTTTTTTTCAGATAAACCGTTCGGTCTAAAGTACAAGTTGAAAATTGTCAATTTTTAACGGTCTCGGCAAAACCCACTTTTTACATTCCAAAACTTTATTTTTTATTAGAATGCTGTCACTTGATAAATTTCTCCTAGTTTTCTGTACAAATAATAAATGTTAGTTCATAGGTATGGTATGTCTCTTGTGACAGCTTTCACGAGTCCATTCCGTCCTAAGTGGCCGGGAATGTTTCTGCTTTTCCCATAGAGCCACAGAAGATCAGGCACAGATGGAGTCACAGTTTCAGTTGGTGTGAACATTTCCTTCGGATTTGTTATCTTGATTGCTGATAAACCTTGAGGTTTTGTCCTTTTAAAATAAATTAGTTGAACAGCTCCCTTCCATAAATCTCAGGCGCGGATTTCTTTTTTACCCGAGGAATGGATTGCTTAGGAGCTACTGCATGTTTTGGTGCAATACAAGAAATGCCACATATGACGTGAAAAGTGTGGTATTCGTTGATTGTATTTACCTTAAAATCAGCGTTATCGTGCACCTGCTGTGTAAAGCACGGCTGGTCAATATTCTGCGGATCGCCTGTGAATGCTGACACTTCCAGGCGAACAGCTTCTCTATAGGATGAACAAAACCCCAAAGAGGAAACTACATCAACCTATTTTCTTGAGCCGTACTTTTTGTAGAGAAAACGGCCAACCCTGCAAGAAATGGTGAGACCAACTATCTGGGCCTTACTGCCGCTACAAGACTTTGAGCAAGCGCGTTGCTTATCTGGAAGTGTATCAATCGCAGGCGATCCGCAGAAAATTGACCAGCCGTGCTTTACACAACAGGTGTACGAAAACGCTGATTTTAACTCTTTCTATGACAGGCCTTAATTTGCATGTTGGTCCCTCAATCCCAAAGGTATTTTCATGCTTAGAGTCCCATTGCCTTATATATACGTCGCATATAAATAAACAAATAAATGACCAAAACATGTTTTTTAATGAATTTTTTTAACCAACTTAAACTTGAAAAAATGTAGCTAACTAAAAAAAATAATGTAATGTAAATTAACATTAAAAGTTTTAAAAAACTCTAACAAGAAGTAAAACCACTTCTATGTAAATTGGTATATTTATTAAAACTTAAAAAATCCCAATGGATTGAATAAAATATGTCCAATTCAGAACGTTTTCAGACCTATCGGTCCATCATCAGTGAATGTGCATACTTGCTAAATAGCCCCAGAACCAAACAATGGTTGAATTTAAAATTCAATTTACATTATTTAAAAATAATATTAAACAGGCTAAACGCCGATGTTAAAGGATATCGCCTAAGATGGTTGATTGAGGTTTTGGTAGGGTTTCACCATGTTCCCATAGGCGATATCCTTTAACATCGGCGTTTAGCCTGTTTAATATTATTTTTAAATAATGTAAATTGAATTTTAAATTCAACCATTGTTTGGTTCTGGGGCTATTTAGCAAGTATGCACATTCACTGATGATGGACCGATAGGTCTGAAAACGTTCTGAATTGGACATATTTTATTCAATCCATTGGGATTTTTTAAGTTTTAATAAATATACCAATTTACATAGAAGTGGTTTTACTTCTTGTTAGAGTTTTTTAACTATATGGTATACAGCCAACCTAGGGAACTTCCCTTTTAGATTAAAAGTTTTCTTTTGTGTGGTACTCCTCAAAACATGACACTACACAAATGCCGACTCCGCAACTTGCACACATGTATCTCGATTCGCTTCTTTTTTTTTCTGGTCTTTTGTGTGGCTACACACGCTTCACCTCCTAGCAGCTACCTATAAGCATTGCCACCAGTGCTACAATATAGCATATATCTAAAATATGTGAACAAATATATACGGCAATGGGTCCGCATGACCTGTCTTAGGTGGCAACATTTTGAGGCTTTGGGGACAATAATCTAACATTTTCGGACATATTTCTACGGCATTGGGACACCAATGAGTTTAAAATTTTATAAGCAACGCATATTTTCGGCTTTGGTAACTTGAGACCATAACACCTTGAACGTATATATACGGCGACTGGGAATACAGACCCACTTTTTCAAAAACATGTATATGCAGCGTGCGTTGGGACAGAAAGGGTGAACGTACATACAATCGACGGATACCACACTTTTTACGCCATGGGTGGCATTTCTTGTATTGCACCAAAACATGCCATAGCTCCTAGCCAATCCATTCCTCGGCTAAAAACTAAAACCGCACCTGAGGTTTATGGAAGTCAGAGAGCTGTTCAACTAATAAATTTTGAAAGGACAAAATCTCAAGATTTATCATAAATCAAGATCCGAAGGGAATGTTCACACCAACTAAAACTGTGACTCCATCTGTGCCTCATCTTCTGTAGCTCTAAGGGAAAAGCAGAGACATTCTCGGTATTTTAGGATGGAATGGACTCATGGAAGCTGTCAGAAGAGACATACCATATTCATATTATGAACTAACATTTATTATTTGTACAGAAAACTAGGAGAAATTTATCAAATGACAGCATTTTAATAAAAACTAAAGTTTTGGAATGTAAAAAGTGGGTTTTGCCGAGACCGTTAAAAATTGGCAATTTTCAACTTGCACTTTAGACCGAACGGTTCGTCTGAGAAAAAAAGTAAATAGTGATGTTTGTAGATAATTTTAAGTACTTTAATTTCTTTTAACAGACCATTTACCAAAAGTTAATAGTTTTCGAGATTTGAGCAAAAAAGCGGGAAAAAGATGAAATTCTTCGATTTTCTCGCGATTTTTTCAATATTCCGGCAAGAAATTTTGTCCGCAAACCTCATATTCGAATTCAGTAGCCCAAAATTCATATATAATGAAAGAAATCAGAACTACTCCAAAACTTTCCCACCCAAGAGCTCGGAGAGTACAAATTCACTGAATCATGTAGTTTAGTATTATTTCACAATAAAACACTGAAAACTTTTGTTTTCTATAAACTTTTTATTTTCAGTGTTTTATTGTGAGATAAAATTAACTTCCATCAAGTAACGGTCGAATCCATCAATTATTTAGTATTATTATATTGGATAGTTCTTGATGATGTATTAAGAAATGAAAAATACGCGCCAAGATGTTTTATTTTTCTGCATAAAAACGGTGCATTATATGAAAAAAAGGCAAAAAAGATTTTTTATCAAAAATTAAACGTGAAATTTAAAAATAATTTTTAATTTAAAATATCTCAGCGGCGTACTATTTTTTTCTTTAAAAAATTCAGACTATTACCCATATGCGCGTCAATGATGAATACAAAATTCTTAGTTGTATGTCAAAAAATGCGCAATAGCTACCTCCTAAAAATCACCAAATTTTATTTTCATACCTCAACTGGTTTTAAAGAAATACATAAATTGACAGTTTGAAATAAAAATTTCAACACCCCGTATTTCGCAAACGAAGCATTTGCGGACATATGTTTATAAAGCACACCGGCATTATTTTTTCATGTAGAATTAGCCTTTAAAATTTTGCATACTTACTTACTAATACCCTGTATAGGTATTTAAAAAAGTATTTGTCCTTCTACGTATTGAATTTTTTTGGCCATCAGTATAATATATATTACACAAAATAATAAATTCATAATCGGAAATCTCATTTCTACTCAGCTTCTCCAACTTTTCACGTAAGACATCTTCAGACTACTTGACCTTCCTAGCGAGTGTAACCACTCATGGTTAAATCGAAAAAATATTTGGGTCTCCAGCTGGTATAGCAAAACTTATTATATAAGTACAATTTCAATTCTATAAAGAAATTAGTTATTTATTCAAAAGTATTTTCCAATCTTGGTACTTTGAATTTGGACCAAAAAATAGCTATCAACTGAAAGATAGATACACTTGTTTATTTCTAAAGAACATTTAAAAGTGACATATACATTTGTGTTCACATTAAACTCCTAAATGTAGGCTTAGACCAGGGAATTTAGCACAAAATAAATCGATGTTTAAATATAGCACCAAGAAATTTGCAACTTTTTGCATTCTGATCAGGATGATGTCAATAAAAAAGTCTAGGTACTGTAGAAAAATAAGTGGAAATAGTTGAATTTCTTCTTTTTTCTTCTTTTTCTCCTTCTTTTCGTATAGACATGACTCTGTCTGTTTTTTCAATGTGCCTCTAGTAAGTTGTCGTTCCATCGTTTTCGTGGTATTCCCACTGATCGTCTTACTATTGGGGAACCGTCTCTCGCTGTCCTGACTATCCTATTTATTGTCATTCGGCTTATGTGGTCATTCAATTCTATTCTTCTGTTTCCTACCCAGTTATTAATGTTATATACCTTGCATCTCCGTCGTATATCTGTACTTCTAGCTCTGTTCCATAGAGTCTTACCATCGATTTTTCGAAGGGTTTTCATCTCCGCTGTTTCGAGCAATCTTTTTGTCCTCTTTGTGTTGGGTCGTGTTTCTGCCGTATATGTCATTATTGGTCTGATGACTGTTTTGTAAATTCTGCCTTTCATTGCTTTTCCGATATTTTTATTTCTTCATATTGTGCCATTCAGGCAACCTGCGGATCTGTTTGCTCTATTCACTTGTTCTTCCACTTCTGTTTCGAGCCTTCCGTAGCTAGATAGTGTGATGCCTAGGTATTTAAACTCCATCACTTGTTCTATATCTGATCGTCCAGCTCCAATTTACATCTTATTGGATCTGCTGTTGTAGCCATGCATTTTGTCTTTTGTGAGGAAATTAACATGTTAAATTTTCTGGCGATTATGTTGAATTGGTGTAGCATACGTTGTAAATCAGCTTTACTTTGAAAGATTAGTAGGAACCTCTCTCGAGTATAACAAATGGATAACGTCCTTTAATGTGACCCTGTCAGATGCTTTCTTAAGGTCCACGAAACATAAATATGCCGGTTTGTTTTATTCCAACGATTTCTCTTGAACTTGCCTCATTATAAATATAGCGTCAGTGCATGACCTTCCCGATCTAAAACCTGGTTGTTCTTCTGCTAATGTTATAATTTCATTCAATTTGTTTGTTAATTTTAATGTTGTGTTTAATAAGTTAATTCCTTTGTAACTCTCCGGGTCCGATTTGTCTCCTTTTTTGAAAAGAGGTATCAGGGTGCTTCATCTCCATTCTTGTGGTATTCTGTTTTGTTCCTCACCTGGAGATTTTCTATTTTTTAATTTTCTTAATGCTTCCTTTACCTCTCCCTCCTTGATGTTTATTTCTTCGTTTGTTGTAACTTCAGGTGTTGGTGGTTCATTATCGTTGCCTTTAGCAAATAGAGTTGCATTTTAAAGTGCATAAAATATATCTAATAAGCATAAACATGTCAAAAGAAATGTACTAAGTGTCAGATTTTGTTACTCGAGGGGTTTTGTGGCCGCTGAAGTCGAATACGTCGCTGAAGACGTACCTTTGAAGTGACACTGAGCACCAGGTGCTCCGCAGTAAGGTTCTAATGGCGTATACGTATTCACCGACTCCAAAAACTCCAAGTAATCTGTTTGCATCAATTTAGTACTGATAACCCTTGAACCTCCAGATGACGTGCCTTAGTAGTGACCCTGGACACCAAGTGCTCCGGGGATCGATTCTGATGGCGTAGTCCTATTAAGCGACCCCAAAAACCCCCCGAGTAATAAAATCTGGCTTTTAATATGATTATTTTGCCATGTGTATGCACTTTTGGAAGCCTTTTATGCACTTTAAAATTAAATTATGCATTTCTACGCATTTTCTACAGTATAATGTTTTCCTGACATCATCCTGAACACAATGCAAAAAGTTATAAGTCTCTATATGCTGTATTTAAACATCGATTTATTCGGACGATTTAATGCCAAATGCCTCTAAATTGGGTGCATGCTGCAGACCATAATCTTACTTTTTTTATTTTTAACTACACTTTCAGTTTTTAGTTCAACATTTATCTACTGGTGGGAGCCGAAGCGGGGATTGTTGCAGTTACTCGAGCGCGTCAGATTATCATATGGGGAGAAACCTGGTGTCCTGAATATGTACCTCTACCATATATTAGCTCTTAACACAGGGGAGTTCGTTAAGGGGAGCCCAAAAAAATCTATCCTTAAAAATACTCGAAATTGTCAGATTAAAATTAGGTAAGTTAAGGACATGCAAAACAGTGTATATTTTAAAAATCTGACGATTTGAGCGGGGCTTAAGGCCGTTCTTCGCGATTCTGGGCATAAGAAATTCCAATGTTAAAGTTTAAACAAAATGACGCAAAAACTATGGCAGATATTGAGATAATTCTTATTTTTATATGAAAGGTCCTAAAAAATTCTAGCGCACTATTTCTGTATGAGTTATGAAATTGTTTAAACAATACACTTTTTAAAAATATTTTTGTTTAAAATTAACATAAAAAAAGAGTAAAATAAATACGGCGCCATAGAATTTTTCGCACTTTCCGAATCTGTTTTTATTTTTTAAATAAAGTGTAACACAAAACAACTATTTTGTTTAAACTTTTTAAAAAATCCAACACTGCTGGTAAAAATTGTCTCTGTCGATCCGGCACAGGCTCTCCTTTTCGATATCTAGCCGACAGATAGATATCGACAACGATATAAGTACGCCCTCTCGCTTTGGGGTAGAGTCATAAATATTTTGGAAATGGGTGAGTTAAAAAGTTTCACAAAAAATAAGCGAATAATTCGCGAAATGAACGTTAGATCGAAAAACTAAAAAAATACGTGTTCAATATTTTTCAAAAATCTATCGAATGATACCAAACATGACCCCCACGGAGAGGGGTGGAGGTTAATTTAAAATTTTAAATACAAACTCCGTGATATTTCGCAAAATAAACATTAAATCGAAAAACTGCAAAATACACTTAATCACTATTTTTGAAAAATTTTTCGAATGGTACCAAACACGACCCCCCACGGAGGTGGTGTGGGGGGTTACTTTTAAATCTTAAATAGGATCCCCAAATTTTTATTCCAGATTTGGATCCTTTACGTAAAAATAAGCAACTTTTTTCAAACATTTTTTCAAATTATCGATAGGTGGCGCTATAATCTAAAAAAACGATTGTTGGAAATGGAAAATTAAATTAAAAATGGAAAGTCCCCACTAAAATGAAAAACTTTACATAAGTTTTTTTGGTTTTAGGACCTACTCGTCATAACCCAATAGGTCCCCAAAGCGCTCGAGTGACTGCACATTTAGCATACTTCGCTCCCCTACTATACTTTTTATAAAAATATAGTTTAACTTTTAGCTTTTGATAGAGTTTTGACAATAACATTACAGTTTACTGTATTTTTAGATACGTTAAAGATATCTTAACAATGACTATGTTCTTGATCACATTTATAACGTTAAATAAGTTTTTTTTAAAGATTAATATCAAATTACAAAAGTAATTCTTCTTAGTTTTTCATTAGTTTCTTTCATTCTATCTTTTTCGCGGTCGGGCGATACTTCTACCGATTGCGATTGTTGACTTATCTTTTGTTATTTTGAGCACATGTGTTTCTCCGATTCTGCTTATATGGTTATTCCATTCTTTTTTTCTATTTAGCGTCTGTTAGTTTATACAATGTACGTTACATTGTCTTCTAATGTCTTCTGCCGATTTCAGTATTCTTTATGTTGTGGCTGTGCCGGGTCTTGTTTCTGATGCATCTGTCATTATTGGTCTTTATAAGTTCTTAACTTCATCTCAGTGTTAATATGTCGGTTTCACCATTATATAGTGTTAAGACATTCTGACAGTCTATTTGGTTTTTGTACTTGATTTCTCACTTCTTTGTCGAGGTCTCCGTAGCTTGACAATATAATTCCAAGGTATTTTATCTTCATTACTTGTTCAATACTAATACCATCAATTTCAACTTTACATCTGATTGGATTTTTACTGATTACTATTGTTTTGGTTTTCTGAGATGAAATTGTCATATTGAATTACAGTATGCGCCAAAACAAACGACACTGAAAAACTAAAGCTTTATTAAACATGAAAAATTAAATAACAACATTTCAAATAATGCGAATTTTAAGTTTTACTTCTTTACAAAATGTGTTCAAAGTGCTCGCCATTGCGTTCCAAGCAGTACTCATAACGCTTAACAAGATTGCTTAGCATGTTATTAAAAATAGGCTGCTGCATTCTTCTGAAAAAGGTCAAAATGTTTTCACTTAGTTCATCAATAGTTGCCGGTGGGTTTTCTGTAAAAACGGCTTGTTTCAGCATACCCCATACGCGAGCATCAAGAGTTGTTAGATTTGTATCAAAGTTTGATAAAAATTTAGCATCAAACTAGGTCGATTTGATCGTCCATTCCCTTATGAGCGGAAATAATACTCAATAATAAATATTTTTTCTTGTGTTGTAAGCACCATTTCGAATCTTTTTAACAGTTTGTTAGAAAAAACAATATTTAAAAATACCACGACAACTACTGTAACTTGTTTCATATGACGCGATTATATTTCACAGGCTTCCTGATTTCAGTGTCCTTTGTTTTGGCGCATACCGTATTTTGATCTTATGTTCAATTTGTAGACTAATATTTATGCAATCTTTATCTTGGGCTAGCAATATTGCTTCGTCTGGCTAACAAAGTATTTTCCTTCTTTTTTTCCCATTATGTATCCATTTTCTCATGATTAAATTGAAGAGCATAGAATGCGCCCTGCAAAAATACATATTGGCCATTAAATCATTTGTGAGATATGACCTTCCCATTTGTGTCCAAAATTGTGGCCTTTTCGGTTAAGGGTTAAATTATTATGCTTTTAGAATATAAAAAAAATTACATACGAGATACAAAAATTAGATGCAGTTTACTTGGGTCAGATATCAATATGTAAACGAAGAAATGATGAAAAATTACTTTGCCAGATTACTTAACTAATGAAGATGATAATAACAAAACGCGGAAGTTACTAAATTACTTCAAAAAATAAAGAAAGATAAAAAAGATAAAAAAATATCACTGTAATTGTGTGAACAGCTTTAACGGCCGGTTTCACAAAGTCAAGTTAAGAGATACCCAGAGGTCACCCTAATATATTATAATGGGGGAACTTCTGGTTATCTCTTAACCACAAGTTAACTTTACTTTGTGAAACCGGCCGTAAGGGAGATAAAAACATATTGACAAAGAGGTTTCTTTAACAGACATATGGAGGTGGACAAATGCCAGACAAAGGGAAAACAGTATATTAGTACTTGTCTAAAAAGGGATAGAGGTATGCAATAATGCAGACATTAGAAAACCATAAAAGTACTTTGTTAAATTATGAAAATAGTAGGGGGGCAAGGATGCTAAATTTGCAGTTATTAAAGCGTTATGGGGACCTATTGGGTTGTGAAGATTAGGTCCTAAAACCAAAAAACGTTAAGTTGTTTCCTATTTTAGTGGAGACTTTCCATTTTTTAATGTAAATTTTCATTTTCAACAATCATTTTTACGATTAGAGCGCCATCTATCCATAGTTCGATGAAATGTCTCGAATAACAGTTACTTGGGAAAAAGGCATCTCAATAAACGGCCATAAAATAAACCACCTACGTTTCGCAGATGATACAAAATAGTCAAGCAGAGCTGACTGATGTTATACAACTGGTTGAAAACGAAAGTCAAATATTTGGTCTGCAATTAAACATATTATCAAAGACAAAGATCATGATAGTGGATAGACCACATAACAATCATTCACACATATCCACAACTGATCAGTTTGAAGTTGTGAACTCATACTTATATATCTAGGATCATTAATCACAAACACAGGGTCACTACAGGCAGAAATACAACTTAGATGTGATCTAGCAAAAGTCGCCACAGCATAAACGACCACAATATGGAAGGACTGTCAAATTTAAAGAGCGTTAAAAATAAGGTTGATCAACTGCTTAATATTCCCAATACTGACCTACAGATATGAATCTTGGACCCTGAGAAATTCGGAAAGAAGAAAGATAGACGCCACTGAAATGTTCTGTTGGAGACGAATGCTACGAATTACCTGGACCGACCATAGGACAAATAATTCAATTTTAAGAGAGCTAAAAGTTAGCCAACGACTCTTCAGTAAAGTCAATCTCCAACAATTAAAATACTTTGGACATGTTATGAGAGCAAACACAGAAAACATGAAAAGACTCATTATACAAGGAAAGGTGGAAGGCCGCCGAAGATCACGAGGAAGATCCCCAACAAGATGGATCGATTAAATTACAGGAATATGCAAAAGACCTATGCATGAATTAAAAGAAATGGGCAGAGACAGAGATATTTGGAGACGGCCAAAACACGACATCACGTCGACCACTACACTCCCTCCGGGGGGTCAGGATTGAAGAGAGAGAGAACACTTACTTAATTTTACGCAAGGAATCCAAATCTGCAATAATAAATTGGGGCTCCTATTTAAGATTTTAAATTTACCCCCCTCTCTCCGTGGGGGGATCGTGTTTGATGTCATTCGATAGATTTTTAAAAAATATTGAACGTATTTTTTAGTTTTTCGATCTGAAGTTTTCGCTTTTTTTGTGAAACTTTGTGACTCGATTATTTCCTTACGCTTCGCTGAAATCTATACACTGTTCTGCATGTACTTAGCTTACCTTAATCTGACGATTTCGAGTATTTCTAAGGACAGATTTTTTTCTGACCCTCCTTAACGAACTTCCCTGTATTAAGAGCCTACATATGGTAGGGGTACATTTAGAGGGTACAAGGTTTCTCCCCATGTGATTTTCTTACGCGCTGGAGTAACTGCATAAATCCTCACTTGGGCTCTCCTCCATGAGAGAGTATAATACCTATATCAAAATTATTATGACAGACATGTATGAGAAAGTAACACCTAGAATTAGGTGTGAAAGAGACTGACAATTTTCATGTAAAAGTAGGACAGCATCAAAGTTATTTCTTATTTTTTTATGATCATTAGTATTGTATTAGATAAAACAGAAACTGTCAGGTGCGCTAGTCTACATATAATATTATTATAGGCTAATAATGTAGTGTTAGTAGGAAATACTGAAAGCGATATGTGTAGAATAAAAACAGGACAGTGGAGAAAAACAAAAGGATACCAATAAATCTAAGAAAAGGTTATTTAACAGTTGTATTCTACCAGTTATCAGTTACAGAGGTATCAACCAACAGATTGAGAAGACACAGAGCGCGATCAAACCAACTATGTTAGGAGTATCTCTGAGGGAATATATATATATATATATATATATATATATATATATATATATATATATATATACGAAATGAGGACGTGCGAAGCAGGACAAAGGTGAAAGATGTAATTGAAAGAATTGGGCAAATGGAATGGTAGGACACGTGGCACGACAAAACATCGAAAGGTGAATGAGTAACATTGTACATTGGAGACCACGCGAGCGCAGTCGTAGTAGAAGAAGACCACAAAACGATGGCTAGACGACATCAAAGCAAAAATGGAGATGGGCACCAAATAGCACACAACAGAGAAGAATGGAAAACTATGGGGAGGCCTTTGTCCAGGAGTGGATGCAAACAGGCTAAAGAAGCAGAAGAAAAAGAGTTACCAGTTAGGTAACTGGTAACTCTTAAAACTGGAACAGTGGAGACAAGCTCTTAAAGAAAATGGTTTAAACTTATTTGGAAACAACGTGGTATCTACAATGTCGCTTTAGATGGTTTAAAGATGGAGCTACTACCTACTACAAATCGTTGATAACTTTATGTGGTAAAATGGTTGTGAAAAGTAATAGTAGTGTTATTTAGGATCAGTGTTACTGAGTAATATTGAAAGAGGATAGGAAGCATAAAGTAAACATATGGAGCAACGGAAGAAATGGGAGAAGGCCGATACTGTATTGTGGGAAGTAAATTTCTGAAAAGAAAATTGTATATAACCGAAAAAGGCTATATCTGTTGTATAGAACCGAAATTTTGACAGTCAAAAAGCAAGAAGAAAAATTAATACCTATATGTGACGGAAATGTGAACAGTTAAATGGATACCTAAGAAGTGGAACAAAAAAATAAATAGTGATGTATTGATGGCAGTTTCTGCCTGTCAAGGGGGTAAATATCGATATTACCCAAGATATAAAGTTTGAAAAATATAACTAGGAACGTTTGACTCCGCATAAAGGGAATTGTGAGCTATCAATATAACAAAGAGAAAGGAAGGTATATAGGAATATTGGTTTCTGTATGTAGAAGTAGATAGATAGACCTAGATAAATTGTATTGAATTGTTTTTAAGTCACAGTAGAACATAAGTCTAAAAAATATGAACAATACAATTCTTGTTTATTTTAAAATTGTTTGACAAACAAATTAACTTTACCCCAAGTTCTCTCTTTTCCAGGGATATTTTCTATAGTACCTCATTCGTTTAGATGGAGCTGGACCTACGTCATTGTTTTCTTCGGTTTGCTCTTCGTCACTTGTGTTTATTTCAGGAAAGTTATAAGTTACTGGTTTTCGAGGAGCTTCTATATAAATGAATGGACTTTCACCACTTGGCCAGGGAAGAATCAATAGCTTGCTTAAAACTCGGATAGCCTGCTCCAGTCCGTCGTCCTCTTGCTGCTTTGGATCTCTCATATAGCGGTTACCTGAAATAAAAATAAAATATCAGGTAAAATAAGAAACAATGTAAAAATAAATTTATTTAAAAATTATTGTATCCCACCAGTGGCGCACAACCCCCGTACATGCGACACTACATAATATACACGAAATTTTCGATTTTCTAAATCTGACTGAAATGAAAATTGGATCAAATCCCATCCTAAAGTATATGAAAGGACTCGCCCATCCATATGTCAACCATCCGTTTTGGTTCATGGGTGTGGATTTTACGGCGCTTCCCATTTAGGGTGTGTATTTCGTTCTCGTCCCCAAAACTCACAAAAATTTCGAAAATTTAAGTTCGCCCTTTGCGGCTTCTGATAGTAGGTACTGATCATTACCATTCCAACTAATGTTTAATTTTTAAAATCGGTTATACCATTCAAAAGTTACCGAGCTAAGAATTTTTTTCAATTTCTATTTAAAAAGGGGAAAATGTTTGTATGTATGTATGTATATATGTATGTATGTATGTATGTATGTATGTATGTATGTATGTGTGTATGTTTGTGGAAAAGTTTCTCCGATCTAAATTTTTTTTTCTGAGTTTCAAAAGGGGGTCAGTGCCGATTCAGAACCGGCGCAGTTTGTGACCTTCGACCACCCATAAGCCAGCTATAGGACTTTGTAGGTACAAAACGGCATATTTTTGGGCGTATATATCTTAGGTTCTAGGAGAGGCAGAAAAACTGTAAATATACCAAATCAATAGCGTTGAGTTAAGCTTTCAAGTGGTGCCTAAGCTGTTAGGATCAGACATACATACGGCTCAGTATAGCCAAAAAACTGAAAAACTAACCTTTGAAAATTTTGGTTTTTCGACAATTACTGAAAATTTCAACACACGAATTGTGCCAATAACTGAGAGTTTGTAGGAGGACTCTAGATGCGTCTAACGGTGTATACCTCATATCTGGGAAGATTCGAATTTTTAAGTTATATGCTTCATAAGTGTGATCAAATCTATTTCCTATGGAAAGAGCGGGTTTTCAAGCTCAATAATTCCTGTAATACGTTCAGTTATCATACTTCACCTTGAATGCATCAGATTCTACTTGTCAATACGTTTCAATCTCATGTTTAGTGATTAAAATTGGTTAAGCCGCTTCGAAGTTATCAAAGCTCTAAAGTATAATCCATTTGACCATTATCGCCGAAAAAGTTTATGTAGTTGTAGTGGTTACGACGCTAAATTTGATAGGAAAATCCGAGTTCATTTACCGGCCATCCCAATATTTTTTTTAATCTATTTCGAATAGAAAAAAATCTAGTGTACATTCGATGGGCACTAGATCATTTGAGAGATAATGCTAGAAAGACGACCATTTATAACGCTTAACGTGGAATCGAAAAACATTAGATTCAACTTTATAGGTTTAATTCATAAATAACTTTCAAAAACTCCTGATACAAGAATAAAAAACCGCTAAACGCCGTAAAAATGAGTTGCGCATACAATATTCCAGCTACAAAAGAGCTGATATGAATATAACGTGGCACGAAAATGTATTTTCATTTTGTTTGAAAATTAAATTCTAGTTTTATTTTAAAATATGATTCTATAATATTTGTTAAATTTGAAGTAAAACGAGCGATAAAAGAGCTTCAAAATACAAACTCTATCAATGTTACTCTTTTGTGGTGCGTTTTGCTTCAAATTTAGCAAATATTATGGAAACATCTTTTAAAATAAAACTAGAATTTTATTTTCCAACCAAATGAAACTACCTTTTCGCGCCACGTAATATTCATTTCAGCTCTTCTGTAGCTGGAATATTGTATGCGCCACTTATTTTTACGGCGTTTAGCGGTTTTATATTCTTGTATATTATATAGTATGATGCAAATTTTTGTTTTGTTTTTTAGTTTTGTTTTTATGTCATTAATTTCATCGTCAAAACAAAACAAAACAAATAGTATAGTACGGCCATGTACAGAGAATGTCAGATGATAGGATCCCTAAACAGATTTTGGCATGGACACCACAAGGAAAAGAAAAAGAGGAAGGCCGAGAAGAAGCTGGAGGGAAGGAATTAAAAAAGAACTAGAGGAAAGAGAAATCCTTACAGGTCTATGGTTAAACAGAGAAGAATTGAGGTTAGGGGTCGGAAGGCGTCGGAGAACCTTGTAAACCGATAGTAGAAGTATAATGAAAAAGTATGGAATAAATTAATTTTTCCACAAACAGACGCGCTATTAGGTAAAATATATCAAAAATTATCCAATACACAAATTTTCTTCTTTCACGACATCTATGGAGCACAGAGGAAAGTCTTAAAAATGCTAAAAAACAGAATAAAAAACAGTAACTGAATTTGTACAGACAAAGGGGATACCAACTGAGACATGGGAAAAATATTTCAGAGAACCCTACAAAGGTGAAGACGCCAATGACGAACACTATTACAATACAGAAGACAGGTATACATGATATAATGAAAACGAAGATATGACACCACGCAGCTCCTGGTGACGTCAATACGTGACGATTCCGACATTTTGTCATTTGTTGTTGTTTATTTCCATGGTTTGTTTCTGCTATTTATATATACAGGTTGTAAGCTTTCAACGATTGTTATTAGTATTTAATATGTCATCGGGTTTGCAAATACAACATAATTAACACATTTTTGTTTATTAAAGTTAATAAAAAGTGTTTTGTTAAATGTATTCTATTTTTTATTTCACCCAAAAACCTACTAAAGCTTGAAAAGGTTAAGTTTATGTTGAAATTTAGTATTAACAAGAGCTCTGGAGAAGACACATAGAATAAGTCATCTAAGAATCATAACTACAATCTGTTATGCACAACTTCCAGTTCAAACAAGAAAGAAAATTGACAAAAAGGCAATCAAACGTTATTTGATTGGTTTAGACGAAGAAGATACAGAATTTTTGTTGAGGATGAGAATAAGGTCACATTGGCAAGAGATGTTAAACATTTGGAAAAACTGGTTGTTAGAAACGGGTTCAATTGCCTCTACAATACCTCCTTATAGAAAATAATTCTAAAAATGACCATGATTATATAGCTATTTCTCAATTAGAACAAAATGAGATCGATAATGAAATCTCACAGAATGGTGAAGATGACCATAAAAGAATCGGTAGATATGGAAACAGGAAGATATAACCTAAGAAATTGTGATCAAACTAAATAGTATTCACACAAATTTCCACTGCAGAACAAGTTACAGATGTGATGACCAAACCTCTAACGAAAATAAGATTCCACATCCTCTCAAAGACGGGACTGTGTAGATGCGAAAAACCTTTTTAATAACAGAAAGTGTTAAAATTTACTAGGTATTAATATGGTTTTTCTCATTGTATTCAGTGAATGTCATATTAGTTTGATAATAATTTTAATGAAAATATCACTATTTTAAGTGCACATTTGCCTATTTTATCTTCAATAAATCCATAATTCACAAAAGTTTATATCCATTACTTTATCACTGCGTTTCGTAAAAAGTAATTTAACATAAATAATCCGTAATTTTTTTACCAGAATGCTTCCACTCTTCATGTTATCCATAGGTTATTTCAAATTGGCGCCGCTAACTAGTCACGTATTGACGTCATGTGCAGAACCGAACGAATTTGAAACACTTTGGTGTCATATCTCCTAAATTTATTGTATCATGACAGGTATATCAATAAAGACACTGAAGTAGAAGCGAGAATGAGGATCGTAAGAAATAGACGATCGCCAGGTACTGATGGAATACCGAACGAACTGTTGAAATACGGCTGTCAGAAACTCACTAATTGTCTCACAACATTGTTTAACAAAATCTTAGACAGAGCAGAGATAACTCTCTTAAATACGACAATGAAGTTATTTACAGGCATATTCAAGGATAAATTGGAATCACAGATAAAGATCAGAGAAGAACAGCAAGGATTCAGAAAAGACAGGTCGACGACGGACGCAATATTTGTCATGAAACAAGTGAAAGAAAAGTCGATAGAATATAACAAACCTACATATATTTGCTTCGTAGACCTAACGAAAGCATTTGACAGAGTCAGACTTAGCGATATAATAAAGAAAATTAAGCAAAAAAGGATACCGACAAACATTGTTGAAGTCATAAAACAAATGAACAATAACAACACGACAAAAATTAAAACAAACGACACCACTACGGCCAACATACCAACACCAGGAGGAATCAGGCAGGGAGACAGCCTCAGTCCATTTCTATTCAATATGCTAATGGACGAAGTAATAGAAGATGTGGAACCGCTACAACTAGGCTACAGACTCGGCCACAGTAGAATCAGTATAGTGTGCTATGCGGATGATGCAGCCCTGATTGCAGAGGACGAGGATGACCTACAAAGGCAACTTTATCGATTCTATCAAGCATGTCGACGACTCAACATAAACATATCCACGCAGCAAACAAAATGCATTACCATTGCGAAAGACCCAAGTAGATGCAGGCTAGTGGTAGAGAGGAAGCCCATAGAAGAGCTAAACCATTTCAAATATCTAGGTGTAGAGATATCAAGTTATCATGACCCAGCCAGAGACCTGAGAGGACAAATTAATAAGGCCGCTGTCTTGTCCGGATGTTTGAGAGATGTGGTCTGGAATAACCCATATATGAGAATGGACAGCAAAGTTAGAATTTATAAAACTTGCATCAAACCTGGTATGACCTATGGCATTGAATCAAGAGAAGACACCAATAAAACCAAAAGCATGCTACGAACAGCCGAAATGAAGACACTAAGAGCAATAGCAGGGAAGACAAGGAGAGATAGAATACGAAACAACATCATCAGGGAACAATGTGGTGTGCAAGATGTAGTCAGATGGGGCAGACAAAGACGAAGAGAATGGTTCAGTCATGTAAAAAGAATGGAGGAGCACAGACTACCAAGAATTGTTCTAGAAGGAGAACCAGCTGGCAAGCGTCCACCGGGGAGACCACCAAAAGGATGAAGAGATAGCTGGCAGTCTACCTCTCAAGAAATACTTCAACGTCGGAATTAGCAGATCGACATATCTACAACAAGTATAAGAAGAAAAAGACAAATTTTCTTCAAAATTTGAAAAATATTTTCGAGGTTTCTACAATTCTATAGAGATGTTACAAATTCGTGTCTGCGCATGTGATCTGCTAAATGAAGGTGAACAGTGGTCTGCAGCTTAAGCTGGTTACACATAGGTATGTGAGCCGAACTGTTTGCGAACTGCTCGCGTACCGTTCGTTGAAAATATATTTAGAGCGAACTCATCGTAAATTCAGCACGATCCACGAAAACCAACACTTGTGTGAAGTTTATGTAAGTAAATCATTTAATTTGTTAATGAATCACTTACGGGTAATATAACCCGTATGCGCGCCAATGGTATATATAAAATTCTTAATTGTATGTCAAAAATGCGCAATAACTACGTCTCAAAACCCACCAAATTTCATTTGGATATCTTAACTGGTTTTAAAGCAATAAATAAATCGTCATTTTGTAAGAAAAATTTCAACACCTCCTATCTTTGAAAAAAAGCATTTGCGGACATATGTTTATAAAGTAAACTGTCATTATTTTTTCGTGCAGAATTACCTTTTAAAGTTTGTCGTAGTTATTCAAAAATACCCTGTATTGATGAAAAACATGACTAGATGTTAAAGTACCTAACTTTTTTAATGTCCAACATAGCAATGAACTAAAAACAGAATGCTAGAATATTCCACAGGGTGATGCGTACTTTGAGAGAAAACACAGTTTGATTGATACATCCGGTTGATAGAAACCTCTAATACCGAGAATGAATTACAACTTTCTGCTTATAGAATCTCAATATACAATTTATCGTATCCTTGACCATTTCAAAATGAACACACATCTGTTCCTTTGGTAGATTCCAAGTAACTAAAATCCGAGGAAATATTGCATTTCCGTTGGTCCTTTTGGAGTCTTTGATACAAGGATTGTTGCGCTATAAAAACAGTCGATTCTAAGATATATCTTATATCTCATAGTTTCAGCTGACATAAAAACAGTTTTTTACCCTAATTTCACCATGTGTGGAACGCTATGGCTGGAATTGGAAATTAAAATTGTCTCGCTGTTGCATCATTATGTCCCCCAAAATTAATAAAAGCCTTTTGTGGTACCGGACCGCATAAGAAATTTTTGTTTACTCTAAAACTTAAATTAGATACGCATAGGAGCTTGATAAATTGGTTTCCCCTTTTATTGCAAAATCCCAAAGAAAGAAGAATTCTTGTGCTCTCAGTAGGTTCAGTTTTTCCAGTGAGTTATTAGCCACCCTTAGAGCTAGTCGCTCACTTTTTTAGCTCAACTCAGAATGTATTCTCTCGAATGACTACATTCTCAATTCACGGCTCGCATTTCTTATTACCATTATACGGTTATTCACGCGAATTATTTATCTCACTCCTTATTACTCACACGCTTGACTCTCATAATCGCGGTTCACGTTACTCTCAATTCTACATAGCAAATGTATGTATGTTTTGTAGTAAACCAAGTAATACTTAATTATATTGTACAGTGATACTGTGATTGTGTTAAATAATAAAATAATTATCCCACACGTTTATCAGTTATTTAAACACCGATTTACCCTTGCTTCGACTCGACAAAGATTATCAGAGTCTACGTTATCAACCGCTACAGAAGCTGGTTCCCGTCTTGTGTGAAGGACAAGACATATTCACCAGTTCCATTGGTTAAGCGGTTTGCACAAGGTATACAATGAAAATTTACCTGTTTAGCAACAATATTATTATAGCGGTATTGTTAGAGAATAAGGCTATAACATATTAAAAATCACTTAAATCAAACAACAGGTTTAGGAAATTCTAGACATCAAAATGACCCATTTTTATGGGCCACCGCCGGTGGACGGTTAATTTTGCCGGTGAGTGTTACATTATAAACATCGCGATTTCGCACATCAGACAACCGTCATCAAGTCATCATTGTGTATTTACGCTCATACAAAAAAGACCAAAAGGTGATACAGTAGCGATCAACAGGTAGCCAAAACGCGTTCCAAGATTGCGGCTGTAATTTTGAATATTTTTTCGAGATTTTTGGCACACTTATTCGTAATATAATAAAGAATGGCGGTGGAGCGCCCAATTTGAAAAATATATTAATATGTGGAAATTACTCTGTAATTAAATACAATATTAAAAAAACGAGCATGTACCGCCATTAAGAAGAACAAAAAAATACACTTTCTTTAAATAAACATTTGTTTCGATGCCTAGATTTTGTGTCATTTTGGAACTATTAATGAAATAAAAAATTTTAGTAGTTCCAAAATGACACAAAATCTAGGCATCGGATAAAAAAGTTTATTTGAAGAAAGTGTATTTTTTTGTTCTTCTTAATGGCGGTACAGGCTCGTTTTTTTAATATTGTATTTAATTACAGAGTAATTTCCTCATATTAATATATTTTTCAAATTGGGCTCTGTACCGCCATTCTTTATTATATTACGAATACGTGTGCCAAATATCTCGAAAAAATATTCAAAATTACAGCCGCAATCTTGGAACGCGTTTTGGCTACGCGACCTGTTGATTGCTACTGTTTCCTTTTATTTTGTCAACTGTTGTCCATTTTTGATTATTAAACTTTGACATGTTATTTAATTCTAAGGAGGATCGAAGTTCGTCGAGTTGGCTATTAGGAGTTAAAATCAAAGCTTACTATTTTGCACAATCCAATACCAAACGCGATTATTGCTCAATAGAAACCGCTCGAAATGCTATTAATTTGTAACAAACCTCCAATTTAACTTCATTACCGTTTTGTTTGGCTACAAATTTACTGTTTTTGTTACGCCTGTTGCTGTCCCATATTAATTTTGGTAGGTGATGGAAAATCTAGAATTTATAACTAGAGAAACAGTAGGTTATACAATTAGATAATAAATAGGCATATCTACTATTGAAAATGTGACGAATGACATATCCGTTATAGCCTAAGAGCTAGTGAACCCTCCGACTAACGGTCTTCCTGTAAGGCTAGAAATTTGTATAGTGATAATTCATAGCACACCAAGGCTAAAAACCATGACCTGGCAGGCATCAGCCTTGCACGTGTATCTACCAGGTGAACCGAAAAGTACATAGTTTAGGAAAAAAATAAACTTTCTCCTGTAAAGTTTAAATTTAAGTATGTGTTTGAGTAAGTCATTTAGAAGAAATATGTACAATGACAGGCGATTCTGAAGAGCATAAGACCTTGCCAGGCGAGGGGAAAAATTAGGGGTTTTTCCTAAAATTATTTTTTTTGCATCAAAGAAAATTTTGTTATTTGAATCATTACAAACAGAAAAGGTCGTTAGTGATTTTTCTCTTAGGTTAATAGTTTTTGTTATATAAGCGATTAACAATTTTGAAAATTGCGAAATCGGCCATTTTTAACCCTAAATCGGACATTTAACTAAAAATCTCAATGTTGCCAAGGTAGGTAGATATTCTTTAAACATTGATTGATGAAATCCCAAAGGGTTTTTTGCAATACAATATCGGAAACCCCTTTGTTTTTTAATTGCTAATCAAGCGGGCGCGACACTGTAGTATAAGTGAGGACGTTTGAGTTGGCATAAATTCATTATCTCGAAAATGATCAAATTTGAAGAGAAATCCTCAGACAGGTCGATTTTTATTTTTAAACTAGGACTTTTTGGTACATATATAATACTAGTGACGTCATCCATCTGAGCGTGATGACGTAATCAATGATTTTTTTTAAATGAGAGTAGGGGTTGTGTGATAGCTCATTTGAAAAGTTATTTAATTCTCTATTCAGTAATATAAATATTAACATAATTATTTATACAGGGTGTACCAAAATTTTTTTTTATTAAATTAACTTTGATTAAATTTGACAAATAGAAGATTTTTTTTTGTACACCCTGTATAAATAATTATGTTAATGTTTATATTACTGAATAGAGAATTAAATAACCTTTGAAATGAGCTATCACATAACCCCTACTCTTAGTTTAAAAAATCATCGATTACGTGATCACGCCCATAAGGATGACGTCACTAGTATTATATATATATATATATATATATATATATATATATATATATATATATATGCCAAAAAGTCCTAATTCAAAAATAAAAATCGACCTCTCTGAGGATTTTTTTTGAAATTTGCTCATTCTCTAGATAATGAATTTATGCAAACTTAAACGTCCTCACTTATACTACAGTGTCGCGCCCGCTTGATTAGCAATTAAAAAAACAAAGGGGTTTTCGATATTTTATTGCAAAAAGCTCTTCGGGATTTCATCAATCAATGTTTAAAGAATATCTACGTACCTTGGCAACATTGAAATTTTTAGATAAATGTCCGATTTAGGGTTAAAAATGGCCGATTTCGCAATTTTCAAAATTTTCAATCGCTTATATAACAACAACTATTAACCTAAGAGAGAAATCACTAAAGACCTTTTCTGTTTGGAATGATTCAAAAAACCTAAAAAAAATTGTTTGATGCAAAAAAATAATTTTAAGACAAACCCCTAATCTTTGTAATCGCCTGGCAAGTTATTATGCTCTTCAGAATCGCCAATGCCTCTATTGTACATATTTCTTCTAAATGACTTACTCAAACACACCTCAAACACATACTTAAATTTAAACCTTACAGGAGAAAGTTTATTTTACCCCTAAACTATGCATTTTCGATTCACCTGGTAGATACACGTGCAGCGCTGATGCCTGCCAGGTCATGGTTTTTAGCCTTGGTGTGCTATGAATTATCACTATACAAATTTCTAGCCTTACAGGAAGACCGTTAGTCGGAGGGTTCACTAGCTCTTAGGCTATTATACTCGACAAGACCGCTTAAAGGTATTTGATGATAAAATATAAAGATCTACAAGGAAGAACTTCCTGTAGTTGGCTGTATACCTTTAGGGCTTTTTAAACTAATATACCTTTTACCAAGAGGAAAATTTTTTATTAAATTTCACTAAAAATATAAACAGTTAAGTACTCTTAAAAAGAAAAAAAAACATTAATTCAAGTCGATGTGAACGTTTGACGAGGAGTTGTGATGTATATTTTGTTGGAGTTAGCGTTCGCTTATTACATCCATTTCCGTGACTTCTATCTTTCTTCGATTTCTTTCTGATATTCGCCACGTTTCACATCCTTATACAATCATACTCATCTGAATTGACCGAGGCCCTCAATAGAAAGCTGGAACTGGAGAATGAATATAGTCGGGATATAGCCTAATAAAATAAAAAAAGTCAAAATGTAAATTCGTATAGGTTAAAACAAATTTTATATCAAAGTTTAGGTGGGTACAAAAAATATTTTCAAGAAAATATCCAAATCATACAAGGGGATCATTGTTTAAATAATTAAAAGGGGGTCATTTTTGCAAAAAAAAACTTTTTAAACTGCTGAGCTAATTCACTTATTAATGAAGGTCTACGGGAATTTTTCCTGCAAAGTTTAAGGGTAAATATTTTACATAAGACTTACTGATTTAAATTTTACCCCCTATTTATTAAAATAATTGTATATAAAACTTTAAAAACAAATTTGCAGAAAATTATTTTTAGCGTTTTAAATAAGCACTATAAATATCTTATTGTACAGACTGAGTTAACTATGTTCTAGTATTAAGTAAAAAAAAAATTGGTCAAAAATATTTAATATTTTTTGAGATATTGAATTTGTTTTTTTAAATGTTACTTTATTTTCAATTGCAAAAATGCGGTTGTTGCCAAAGAAATATTCACCTGCTTAAGATCTCATTATTTTTATTTCTATGTATATTTTTTTGATAAATTCAAATTTGAATTAAACTCCCCCCTAAAATGGTATTTAAAAATTATTCAAATTTGTTTATAATTTGTTTTTTTAATAACGTCGCGGGGATTAAGTATTTTGAAATGCCGTTTCGATAATTGCGTTCCTGGGAATTTTTCACTACTTAACAAAATTTTTTTGTCGTTTTTTTCTTCTTCTTTTTTTCTTGGAGTTATATTACTACGGGCCCTTTTAGGGTTAAATTTTATTTAGAATGTCGCATCTCTGGGTTGTAGATTCTAGACCTAAAAATATTAGGATTTAACTAAAATCTCTCAAATAAAATGTGGCTACTTACTGAGTTACAGGGTGTTATATTTAAAAATTTAAAAATTATTGTTATCAAGTAATTTAAAACTATTTGACGTATTCTTATCATACCTGGCAGAAAGTGTGGCTATTATACACCCTACTAAATTGTGATTAATAAACATTTCTAGCTAGTGCCAGAGGCGTACGAGAGGGGATAGTGAATGATTGACCCTTCCCAAATTCTACGCCACTGAGTAAATTACTATTTTAGCGAAATTTTTCGATTCCCCAATACTTTAAATATATATTTAAATATGTATGTAAATAACTTTATTGGTATCGATAAAGTAATCAGTTTGAGAGATATTGGAAGTTTATAATGAATGAATGGATAAATCAAAATAACTATGCCATTTCATTTTTAACGTCCAATATTTCGAAAACTAATGACTTAATCGTTACCATTAAAGAGTACATTATTTACATAGAAAGTATTGGAGAACCAAAAAATTTCGCTAAAATAGTAATTGCCTCAGTGGCGTAGAATTTGGGAAGGGTCAATCATTCACTATCCCCTGTCGTACGCCTCTGGTAGTAGCTAGAAACTTCTATTTATCACAATTTAGTAGACTGTATAGTACCCACACTTTCTGCCAAGTATGATAGAGATACGTTAAATAGTTTTAAAGTACTTGGTACCAATAATTTTTAAATTTTTAAATGAAACACCTGTAACTTAGTAAGTAGCCACATTTTGTTTAAAAAATTTTAGTTAAATCTTAATATTTTTAGATCTAGAATCTACAACTTAGAGAGTGGACATTCTTAATGAAACTTAACCCTAAAAGGGCCCGTAGTAATATAACTCCAAGAAAAAAAAAAGAAGAGGAAAAAAATACAAAAAAATTTGTTAATTAGTGAAAAATACCCAGAAACCCAATTATCGAAAAAAAATTTCAAAATATTTAATCCCCGCGACGTTATTAAAAAAAAAACAATTTATAAACAAATTTGAATAATTTTCAAATGCCATTTTAGGGGGAAGTTTAATTGAAATTTGAATTTATCAATACATTTATCGAAAATATACATAAAAATAAAAATAATAAGATTTAATACAGGTGAATAAGTCTTTGACAACAACCGCGTTTTTGCAATTGAAAATATAGTAACATTTAATAAACAAATTTAATATCTCAAAAAATATTAAATATTTTTTGACCAATTTTTTTTTGCTTAATGCTGGTAACATATCACAACTTAGTCTATAAAATAAAATATTTTATAGTGCTTATTTAAAACGCTAAAAATAATATTTTTTAAATTTGTTTTTAAAGTTTTATGTATAATTATTTAAATAAATAGGAGGTCAAATTTAATTTAGTAAGTCTTATGTGAAAGATTTACTCTTCAGCTTTGTAGAAAATAATCCTATAGACCTTCATTGGTATTTGAGTGACCTCAGCAGTTAAAAAAGTATTTTTTTTTTGCAAAAATGGCCCCTTTTTAATTATTTAAACAATGATCCCCTGTATGATTTGGATGCTTTCTTCAAAATATCTTTTGTACCCACCTAAACTTTGCTATAAAATTTGTTTCAACCTGTACGAATTTACATTTTGATTTACATGTAGTGTAATTTTATTTTACTAGACTAATACATTGAACAAATTTGTTCGAATAGATTTACCAATGTTAAATCCACAATAGAGGGAAGTGCACGATAAGTTAGCAAAACTAACTAACCACAAGCAAGTGCATTGTGCATTGCTAAAAGTGGCATTCCTAAAAGACCTTGCAACCAAAGCAATTGCTGGCTTTTAGTAATTAGCCTATTTCTGTCGACAAATTAAATGATTTGATTTGGATTCCACTGAAATTTTCAAACATTTCATCTAGAAAGGCAAGCTTATTGATAAATATTTCAAAAAATCATAGCTAACCACAAAAATTACTATTGGTTGATTAAACGAACATATTTGGCAGCAAAGGACAAGGACACTACGAGATCCGAATAGGAGGTCAAAATGTACCCATCTGCTTGCCGGGTGAAACATTTGTTTTATTAAATTTCATACATAGACAAATGTTTCTAGCATGGGTTGCCTATCAAAATCGTGTCATAGCCATCCTTAAGGGGGGGGGCTAATGGGTTGAAATCAAAACACAAAAATTGTTTTGAAAGTATGGTTGAATTATTTTATTTTTAAATTAAATAGGCATATTCAATACAATTCATAGATTACTCAAGAAAAACTTCAAGGAAAAATACTGAAAAAAAAGCTAACGGTGGCAAATTTTTAAAAGACATCTCAAAATATAATGAATTTTGCTGTGGACATCAGAACTCATCATTGAATCATGATAAACAAAAAATTTAAAAAGATTTTATAAGCTTATGAGTTTCTCGAGGTAATGCTGTCAAGTTTTTTTAGTTTTATCTAATTTTGACTTTTTGATATCACTCACTCAGAAATCTAAACAATTTTTTTTGCAAAAAAGGGTGAAATTCAACATATTTATTATCGTTAAACAAAAAATAAGCATAAAACAAAAGTATCTTGACAGCGCTACCTGAAGGAATGTCTAAGGAAAATATATACAAAATTTCAGGTGAGTTGGTCAAGTAGTTTTTGAGTTACAATATCTACAGCTTGAAAAAAGCAGTTTTGAGAAAACGCGTTTAAAGTATTGTCAACTTTTATTTTCAATTTCTTTTTAGTCTGTCAAATGGTAAAGTGATGCACACCGAAATATGTTTTTAAATCGCGGAGTAATTTTCAAAAGAAAATAAGAACAGCTGTTGACCGTTTCTCACTAAGCTCAAGCGCGTTGGCACGAACTTGCTATAAAACGAGTCGAAGGTAGGGAGGTAGGGAGAAAGTGTTAAATAGCCCTAGCTTCGACTCGATTTGCAGCAGGTTCGCGCCAGCACGCTTGAACGTAGTGAACAACGGTCAACAGCTGTTTTTATTTTCTTTTTTAAATTACTCCGCGATTCAAAAAGATATTCCGGTGTGCATCATTTTACGATTCGAAAGACAAAAAAGAAATTGAAAATAAAAGTTGACAATACTTTAAGCGCGTTTTCCTCAAAACTCCATTTTTCAAAGGCTGTAGATATTGTAACAGTTTATCGAACTCGTCTGTTATTTTCGCCTCTCTCGCTAGGCTCGCTCTGCTCATAATATCAGACTCGTTCGATAAAGAGTAACTTTACTGACTTGGTACATAAATAACTATTATCGCCAACCGTCACTAAAGTCATTCATTATTGTACTCATTTGACGCCATTTTCATTATTTGCATAAAATTTACATTATTAATTAAATTTATGTCAGAAGGTGAAATTCTGTAGTATTTTGCAATTATATTCATAAAACTTAAATCAAAACTTTACAGATTTAGTAATTAAGTACTTATTCAATATTGATTACTTGAACAACTATCGATTAAACATCGAAATCGGCCATCATGCAAAAGCATTCTGTCATGGTCATTATTGTCATACGAAATTTTTATTTCGTCCAAAATTAATAAAATTCTTAAATCTTTTATGTTTTGTATTAATGCAAATATATTATGAAATGGTGTTTTTGTTAATTCGATTATAAATATATAGGACGGTGACAGATATTAATGATAATTTGTTAGCAAATATATTTATTTAGATTTTATACTATTCATCAAGGGAAAAGCAGCTGCGTTGCGGAAGGCTACACTTCATAAACAATAACGTAAATATTAACGGAATTTTTAATTTTTGGTATTTTATTTTAAGTGTTAAAATTGGTTTAATATTTAAATAAAAATACGATTAAACTGTTTAAAATGTATTTATTTCGTTGAAATCATAATAATAGAAGTATAGCGTCTTAAGTGCGTACCAAGTACGCACACTCTTTTTTCATTAGGATGTAATTAAGTAAGTGTTAATGTTTTTTATGATTGGCGATAAAATTTTGTATGCACCACGTCAGTAAATACTCTTTATCGAACTCGTCTGTTACTCGCCTCGCTCGCTTCGCTCCCTCTGCTCGTAATATCAGACCCGCTCGATAAAGAGTCACTTTACTGACTTGGTACATAAATAAATATTATCGCCAACCGTCACTAAAGTCATTCATTTTTGTACTCATTTGCCCTCATTTGCGGCAGTAAAGTAACACTTTTTTGTACTTAGATTTTTTACGTTAGCTGCCGCGATTATTAACCAAATTAACCGAGATTGAATGTAAGTGGTCGATGGCAGTCATGTATTATTTATTTGAGTGGACTTAAATTTATTTACTTTAATTATTAAAAATATTATAAAAAATTTACTTTATTTACTTAATTAAATTTATTTCAAATAGTGAAATTCCGTAATACCCATTTTTTAATTATATTCATATAAAATAAATCAAATCTTTATCGATTTAGTAATTATTCAATATTGATACCTATCGATTAAAAATCGAAATGACTATCTATTTAGATTTTCTACAATTATTCATCAAGGGAAAAGCAACTGCGGAAGGCCACAGTTCATAAACAATTACGTAACTAAATATTATAGTTATTAAGGTACCAAGGGATAATAACGTTTGAGGTCAATGATGTATATACCGAGGATCTTTGGCACGAGGTATATACGTTCACCAAAAGCGTTATTATCTATAATACCCCTGGTCCTTCAACGTTTAATGTCAGACTAAATTATTCTTTATATGCAAAAAATTTGAATGAATTTTGAATTAGTTAGTTTTTAAATAAGTACATTTACCAGCAATAGTCGTAACGTAATTGTGCTAACCATAGTTTTACTTATAGGTCTGGATCCCGCGTATGAAAAAAAAGTTGATTAATAGCAAGCTGGAAATTTGTTAATAGCTTAAGGGTGTCTAGTCGGATAAACTTTTATATATGGGAACACTGGAACAAGGGCAGTTTTAATTGTGGAACAGGTTAAAAATTTGGAACGGTCACACCACGGAAACGGCACATTTATTTTGTCCGACAGAATAGACTTAAACTCTCCGAACAGAGATTAAACTCTCATGCAAAAATCAGACTGCTATTTATCACCTGTCATAATTTCTGTCATTTGACATATTCTACATGTTCCACTCATTAAAACGCCCATTTGGTGATAAATAGCAATCTGATTTTTGCATGAGAGTTTAATCTCTGTTCGAAGAGTTTAAGTCTGTTCTGTCGAACAAAATAAATTTGCCGTTTTCGTGGTGTGACCGTTCCAAATTTTTAACCTGTTCCACAATTAAAACTGCCCCTGTTCCAGTGTTCCCATATATCAAAGTTTATCCGACTAGACACCCTTAAGCTACTAACAAATTTTCAGCTTGCTATTAATCAACTTTTTTTTCATACGCGGGATCCAGACCTATTAGGTTGTTATTTGTCAACTTGATAGTATTTAACTAGTTATTTAATTTAATAGAAAGTATTTAACTGTTTTTCAAAATAACGCCCTAGGCCATTATATTATACTTAACTGACTTCGAAATCATGTCATTATTTGTCAAATAATATACCAGTCGGACATTAACGTTATTTTTAATTTTAGGTATTATTTTAAGTATTAAAATTAGTTTACCCCCTCCGTGGCTCAGTGGTAAGAGCGCCTGCCTTTGGATCGAAAAAATCCGAAAGGTTGTGGGTTCGAATCTCACCAGGGTCAGAAATTTTTCATTTATTATAAATTAATAAATGAATATAGTTTCTGTCCTTGTGGGATCGGTACTCACCGGAGGGACCGCAGACGTTCGGATACAATTAGCGTCTCTTTGCAAAGACAATGACGTCGACTTTCCAAAGTAACAAGACACTTACTCAACACACACACTACACATGACACTAAGTACCTAACTGTTCCAAATTACCGTACCTACATGCCAATGGCCATTAGTTGTCGAGGCATTAGTCAAATAAAAAAAATAGTTTAATATTTAACTAAAAATACGATTTAACTGTTTAAAATATATTTATTTCGTAGAAATCATAATAATATAAGTATAACTTTTTACGTGCGTACAAAGTACACACAATCTATTTTCATTAGAAGGATGTAATTAAGTAAGTGTTAATGTTTTTATGATTGGCGATAAAATTTTGTATGGACCACGTCAGTAAAGACTCTTTATCGAACTCGTCTGTTACTCGCCTCGCTCGCTTTGTTCCCTCTGCTCGTAATATCAGACTCGTTTGATAGAGTTACTTTACTGACTTGGTACATAAATAATTGTTAATAGGTACTAATAGATTCTTTGAATTTGTCTCTTTCTGCTTAAGATGGCGGCTAAAATTATTTCGAATAGTTTTTTGGCTTGTTCCTATTTATTCTTAATTTTGTCCAGTCTTGTTAATTTTTCGTTTATAGTTAAATGATGACTTCTGCATTTAACTTATTGTAATTATTTTTCTCAGTGTAACGAACCCTTCAAATTATATTGTGAACGACCATGGATTCGCACTATGTTTTTTGAATAGGTATCATAGTACAAACGATATCGAATAATGTTAAGTATTTTAAAACTGTAAAAAATTTTGTGTTGAAATTCACTTAACTTAGAAACAAATGATTGTCGGCAGAGTGCAGCTTGCAACTTGATTAATTTAGTTCTATTTACCAAAGAGGATTTGATACGGATTCCATTCTGGCTGCTTGATTCAATTTTTTAAACTTTTCAATTGCTTTAAATCAACATTGATCCGAAACTATTCAAATAACGGCTTTATATATATGAATGTCAAAGAATTACTATCAGTATTCAATAACGTAGGTACTTAACAACGCAACGGTTAGTTGATTAAATGTTCAAAAAGAAATGTCGGACGCTATCGTTGCTCATAAATTTATTTAGGGATATTTTACCAAAAGTACTAGATGTTATAATAAGTATTCTCCTTTGAAATAAAAAAAAATAAGTTTTTTCAGAAAACTTTTTATGCAAAATCGGCGTTTGTGGACCTATTTCTGCAAAATAATATGATTTTCTAAGTTCTTCAAATTAAGTTTGTTTCATAAATTATGTTTTTCTTTGAGCTGAATTTTTCCTAACGAGCCACCATCTTCTGTTATTCGGAAACACATGGAATCGGATGAAGACAAATTAGGAGAATAACCAATTCAAAGATAAGAAAGCAATTCGAAGCCTATCTTATAAATTTTTTTGCCACGGTTCTAACGCTCTTGTGAATCGGTGCACTGTCTCAAAGAAACAACACTTTTTCTTTTGCATCTGTTCTCAGTCTTACTGAGTGCCTACTTCAATTTGTCCACTTATGCACAATAATATTGGGTATTTATATTTTACCTTTTCCAATATAGTAAATTATTAAAATTGTGCTTAGTATGTAATTCCAAAATACAGAGTCCGTGATATTTCCAACTAATTCATCAACTCTTATTCATCCTGTTCTCTGTTGTATAGTAGTCGACACAGGATCCATCAACGGTTACCTTCTTCTTCTTCTTGTGCTACTCCTATCGGAGATTGGAAATCATCAAGGCTACCCTGACTTTGTTTACAGCTGACCTAAAAATTCATTAGTGGTGCAGCGAAACCACTCTCTCAAATTCCGCAACCATGACATTCTTCTACGTCCTGGATTCCGTTTTCCTTCTATTTTTCCTTGCATTATATTTTGAAGTAATGCGTATTTATGACCTCTCATCAGGTGACCCAAATACTCGAGTTTTCTTCGTTTTATCGTTAACAAAATTTCTGGGTCTCTTCCTATCCTTCGGATTACTTCAAGATTTGTGATTTTTTCAACCCAACTTATCTTCAGCATTCGACGGTAGCACCACATCTCGAAACTTTCAATATTTTTTATGTTGTTCTGTTTGAGAGTCCAGGCCTCTACACCGTATAATAGCGTGTTAAATACGTAGCCTCTTAGCATTCTTAATCGTAGAGGGATGCTTATATCTCTGTTGCAGAAGAATTTTCTCATCTTTATGAAGGTGGCCCTGGCAATTTCGATACGTCTTTTTATTTCATTGTTTTGGTCTCCAGTTTCGTTTATTAAAGTTCCCAAGTATTTGTAACTTGATACTTTTTCAATTTGAATGCCGTTTATACTAATATGTGCTGATTGTGTCATGATTTTACTGAAGACCATATACTTGTTTTTTTTTATATCAATGTTTATGCCATAATTTTTGCAAGCAATATTTATGTTTGTAAGTGATCGTTGTAATTCTTCTACTGTTCTTGCAACTAGTACAGTGTCGTCTGCGTATCGAATATTATTTACAACCTCTCCATTGATTACGATTCCTTCATTTGCTTGCAAAAGGGCTTCCTGACAGATGCTTTCACTATATACATTAAAAAGCAGTGGTGACAAAATGCATCCCTGTCTTACTCCTTTACGTATTTTTATTGCTTTTGATATCTCATTTTCTATTTTGATGTTAGCTTTCTGATTCCAATATAAGTTGAGAATTATTCGCAGATCCTTATTATCCATGTCTTTCCTTTCAAGAATGTCTCTTAGCCTATCGTGGCGTACTCTGTCAAACGCTTTTTCAAAATCGATAAAACATGCATGTACTTCTTGATTAACGTCTAAGAATCTTTGTGTAAGAACATTCAAACCGAAGAGAGCTTCTCGAGTACCTAGTCCTTTTCTGAACCCCATCTGCGTATTACTAATATCTGACTCCAACTTTTGATAAACTTGGTTGTGGATGATTTTTAGAAATATCTTTAGTAGATGGCTCATTAAAGATATTGTTCGATGTTCTGAACATTCTTTTGCATTGGATTTCTTTGACAGTGTAACGAATGTAGACAGCAGCCACTCTTGAGGTATAATACCAGTATTTTATACTGTGTTAAATAAGTGCAATATTATACCTATTGATTCATCATTCAAGAGCTTTAGTAATTCAGTAGGAACCTCATCGGGTCCATTTGCCTTTCCAGTTTTGGAATTTCTAAGTGCCATTTCTACTTCACATTTTATGATTTCAGGTCCCGTTTCACCATTTACCTGGACAATGTTATTTCTGTTGTCCTCAAACAATTCTCTTATGTATTGAACGGTTACCAGTCAACGTCAAAAGTCCAAGAAATTGCGCTTCATAACGTCCAAACACTGCTGAGAAATGGTCACACGATTATGTTTTGGTCAATGGTCAGCAAACGCGGCAACCTTCAGCAGAATTACTTTTTCCTATTGAAAACTTCTTTAAAAATATAATTAGTGCTTATTCTTTTTCTTCTTCTTCTTCTTCTTCTTCTCCTTCTTCTTCTTTTTAGCCTTCTATAGTCAATTGCTGGATATAGACCTCTCTCAACCCCGTCTATGGATCCCTACGTTGAGAAACATACTTCCAATTTGTTCCGGCTATTGTTTTTATGCTATCTACCCATCTCATCTGTGCTTTTTCTCTTGGTCATCTACGCTTATAAGGTCTCCAATGTTTTATTCTGACGGTCCAACGTTAGTCTTTTTCTTTGTAAAGTTTGTCGAAGTTTGGCCCGCTAAGCTCCATTTGAGTTTTACAATTTTTATTGTGATATCCTCGACTTTTGCGGAATGGGACGTTTCATCGCCGCCGGTTCATCGCCGCCGTTTCGATGCCGCCGGTTCATCGCCAGTCCATTTCATTGCCGTCCGTTTCATCACCGTCCGTTTCATCGCCAGTTAGTCAGTTGATTTTGTATTATGGGAGATGACACGACAGGACGCTAAATTCAGTTAAAAACTTTTGACAATTAAAAAGATAAACAATATTATTATTTACTGTTTTACTTCCCCTAAATTTTTGTACAGAAATTTTGGGTTCTTTTCGAATTTAAGAAACAGTTTCTTTTGGTTGGAAATGTTGACCGTGGAATTTAAAAGATTATCATTATAATATATTTTATAATATAAAAGTTTACACTGTTACTAATAAACCAAGTATAAAAGTTATACTGAGAATAAATCAGGTATAGGCAAAATCACTACCAATAAACATGGAATAACTTAGATATAGGTTATACTTGGTAAAAGAATTTAGTCCAAGTTTATACCGACCCACACCCTTGTTTAAGTCTGGTATAACCTATTTTATGACTGTCAGTGTCATCAGAGGCAAAAATATAAATATTATCTTTTGATTTGTTTTGTGAGTAATTAAATAATAAAAAAAATGTGTTTAATTGGTGTTGGGGCTTTCGAAGAAGTTGTTAATTTAATTAACATGATAGAAAATACACGAAAAAGGAAACTTCTCAAAGATAGAATAAATCCCTTTTCACAGGACACTGATAAGGAATTCAAAACTAAATATCGGTTTTCTAAAGATGGTGTAAGGTTTTTAGAAAACTTAATAGGTAATTAACTTATTTAAATTCGATATTGCATGAAAAGTTGATTCAAACAGTCCATATAATGCACAAAAAATTTCAAGATGATTCGTTAATTAGTTTAAATTTTATTCAATTTGTTTACCCATAAGAACTATTTTTGCAATGTTATTGTTCAGAAAATAATAATGATACAGAAATTCTGTGGAAACCATATGAAAGAAGAATACTGGTATTTTAAACGTATTTAAAAAAAATCAATAAACACTCATTTTTAGCATTCCGAAAACTTTTCGCCTGTGTTAATTTGGTTTGTCAGTTACAGAGAAAAATCAAAATTGACATATTTGACACAATATATCGTTGTTCTATGTATTTGTGCAGAAGATTGCAACGTTGCCAAACTATTATTTCGGAATAAAGTAGGAATACTTATATCTAACTTATACCTAGTTTATTAGTAACGAATTATTTTCGTACTATATCTACCTTATACTTAGGATAACTATTCTAGATATAAATACGGAATAACCTTAGAATACGAGTGTTTTATTAGTAACAGTGTAAAAGTCTATTAAAATATTAAGTATGGCAACGGGAATGGTCATTTACTAGAATTCCTAATTAATACTAAAAATAAATAATAAATGTAACTGTCGAAAATTCGGAAATATATCAGATAGCGATTAACTGACTGGCGATGAATCGGCCGGCGATGAACTGGCGGCATCGAAACGGCGGCGATGAACTGGCGGCGATGAAAGATCCTAGACCCCGACTTTTGTTTTTAATCCTACCCAGTCGTTTCTCTTTCTATCTGCTAGTCGTATACCTAACACTGCCCTTTCGATTTCCCTTTCTGTTGTGGCTAGTTTATTCATGTTTCCTTGGTCTAGATTTGACATCCATAGTCATGATAGGAAGGATGCCCTGGTTGAACACTGTGCTTCTCAAGTATTAAGGTATTTTGCGGTTCTAAAGTATTCAACTGAGCTTTCAAAATAAACCTAACCATGCCATTCTTACTCTTCTAGGGATTTCCACACCCTGTTTCTCTTTGTCAAGTTTCAGATTGAGTTTCAGTTGGCTTGTGTAAATATATCCTTATACTTGTTCTGCTTTATTATCATTTATTGTTATACTTCCGAGGTCGCTGGTGTCATCTGTGTTTGGTTTAACAGGTGGTTTAACTTGTTGCCATTAACGTTGTTTTCATATGTTGATATTTTTTCAAAACTAGAGACAGCTGATGCTCCTTTCATTTTGATATATTTTCTATTATTTTGTAACGTTACAAACGTCACATCTTTGCTAGTTTATGTTTAAATAATTATTTTATTGTATTTTCTTAGCGCCAAACCCCACGTTGAGCGTGTGTTGGGATACACAGCATCTCAGTAAACATCTTCTTAAGGCAAACTCTTTAATAATTAAATGCCCGTGGTAAAAACAAATATGTTTGTTTTTAATAAATACGATTAACCTAGATTACCACATCGATACATGCTAGTATTTGATACAAGGTCAAGTTGCAATAATAATCAATGTGTGTTTGTTAGCAGTCAGCAGTTTTGAATCACTCTCACTTTTGCTTACCAAAACATAAAACAAAACAATCGACCTTTAATTATACTTTCACGGGGAACAGATAAATTAATTAGCAGTTGAGATTCCAGCGAGTAATAAATTAATTAGCAGTTGAGATTCCAGACATTAAGCAAATAATATACCACCAGCTGCTTACCGTTAAATACTCCACGTATAAATAAATGTATTAACTGTGAGAGTTATTTACTACATCAACCCTTATGGTCGGGGGTAACCAACCCCTAATTATCTAAGGTGGCTCAGAAGCCAGGAGCCACCATATGGCGATCCAAGACCAGGGAAGAACTCAGGACTGGTAAACTGGGACGAGTATGGACAAAACGTCTATGGAGGGGGATCTTGCACCTCGACCACCCTAGAAAACAGTGTGGTATGCAGAAAAGGATGGAGACATCAGGCCTGCCATGGAGCTGAATGGAATGGTATGGAGATGGAGCTTCGTGTGGACAATGGGACAATGGACAATGCTATGGATCGTGCAACGAGGTGATACGAACACAGACGTGTAAAAGTGGTAAGTCCATATTAGCTATATGGTATTTCCTGATTCGTATAATAATTAAGTATTTTATGATATTAGTCCTGATTCGTATAATATAAAGTATAAAGTATAAAGTAATATTAACGTAATTGTAATTTAAGATGCACATAACCTTTTAAGTTTTACCTATTTTTATTTAACTATTCTATTTTTAATTACCTTATTGGTATTATAAGGAATTTTTTTTAACCCTGATATTAGTTATTATAGGACGCAATGATACAATTTTTATATGATTTTTATGTATTTACCAACATATATTTTATCTTTATTGACTTTTATCCATTTATTATTTGACCTACTGATTTTTATTACATTTTTATTGGTCTACCGATTTTTAATGGTGATTTATATTGCTTGATATAATGATTTTTATGGCAATTTACTATATCTTTACTATTTTTGACATATTATTTTACATACATATATATTTACTATACCTCGTAAGACTGTCAAATTTATGCGTTCGTTACGGTTACAGGAATAAGGAAAATTATGAATAAATGAGTAGCAACAAAGTTACTTGGGAAGACTTCATCAAAATAGTTGAGGAGATTATGCAAGAAGTAACAAGACAAAATAGAAGGGTCTTGAAGAAGAAAGTACCTAAATCTAAGGATATACAAGAAGAAGTAACGACACAGCTAATTAAATTGTATAACAAATTCACACATTTAACGAAGAAAAATTGGGAAGCGCTATCGGACAAACAAAGAGAAGCGTGCGACAAATATTTCGGAAAAATAAGAGACAAAGTTATACGCTCATTTCAAGCTGTAAACTTAAGGACAGTAGTTCCAAGTTCAATACACCAACCAATCGACAAGGAAATAGAGGAAGAACAAAGCGACGAAGAAGTAGAAGAGGAAAAAAGTGACGAGGAGATAGAGGAAAAAATTGACGAGGAAATAAGAGAGGGAAAAAGCGACATAAAACAAGAGATAAAAATATTAAACATGGCTCTGACAATCAATGAATTTTTGAATATTGCAAGCAAGGTATTGCCCAACGAGTTTGATGGAAGCGCAGGGAAATTACAATCATTTTTAGACGCATTAGAGTTACTTGGAAAAATAGCAGAAGGGCATGAAGAGACAGCGATAACATTAATAAAAACAAGATTGACTAATAAGGCTAGAAACCTGATAACCACAGAGGACACGATCCCACTTATAGCAGCGGCACTGAAGAAGGAATTAAGAGGCGACAATCCGAAAACGATAATAGACAAGTTAGCAAAGAAAAGGCAAGGAAACAAAGATGCAGCAGTGTACGCATCCGAAGTAGAGGAATTAGCGGAACAGTTGAAGGTAGCATACATAGCGGAAGGAATGCCATTGGAGCTAGCGAAAAAATACACAACGGAAACAGTCGTAGCAACAATGAAACGAAACGTTAATACGGATAGAACTAAGTTAATACTGGAGGCAGGTAATTTCACAACACCGCAGGAAGTAGTATCTAAATTTTTATCGATTGATACGACAGAGGAGAACACACAGGGAAGAGTGTTCAATTATAGGACGAATTATGAAAATAGGAGAGGACAACAGCAATACCGAAGAGGATACCATAACAAATACGACAGAGGAAGAAGAAATAACTTCGGACAACGGAACGAAGGAGAATAAACAGGAAACCAACGGAATTATTCCAACAGAGGATATAGACAATTCAACAACCAAACGTACAGAGGGAACCAGAGAGGAGGACTTAACAGAAACGTAAGGCTACTTGAGTTAGAAGACAGCCAAGAGGAACCAGAAAACCAGCAGTTGGGGTTTTGAATGAACGAAACAAGGAAAGTACACAGTCAGAAGTGGAATATAATATTTACAACTTCGATTTAAACCTAACGAATTTTGTACGAATGAAAACAGGAATCCTAGAAAACACAAATACCTTTATCATAGACACAGGAGCTGATATTTCAATACTGAAATGCTCACAAGATTTTATGAAGGAACATGTGAAACCAAACATAAAAGCGAAAATAAAAGGAGCAACTAAAGGAGAATTACAAACAATGGGAGAAGTTGAAACAACGTTAGAAGTAAAACGATCTCGATTTGAGCATATCTTTCAGTTAGTGGAACCTAGCTTTCCTATTCCAACCGACGGAATCATTGGGAGAGACTTTATTTCAAACTTTCAATGCATACTAGACTATGCTAACCTTAAAATGCACATTAAAGAGGACAACGATTGTTACATTAGTACAAACATTTTGGATAATATAGATAATGACACGATAGTAATACCGCCTAGATGTGAAATTTACAGAGTCGTAATAGCTATTTGTATAACAAGGGAGGAAAGTGCTACTTTTCCTCCCGAGAATGAAGTTTACTGCCCGACGCGTAGCGGAGGGCAGTAATCATTCAAGGGAGGAAAAGGCACTTTACTCCCATGTTATACATATGGTTTTTCCACCTTCCTCAAATAACAAGTCATTTTTTTATTTTTACTTAATTTATTTATGTAACTAACCAACAAAATTTATTAGAACTAAAACTAGCAAGTAGGTACAATATAACTGTCAACTGTCAAATATAAGTCAAATTATTAATGTAAACATTGTTAAATCAAAATAACAATTTACTGTTTTTTACCATTCTGCAAAATAATTCTGTTTTATAAATAAACGTTAAATGTATAGATACTTACGTAATAGAAAATAGATATTGTACAGGGCGTCAATAAGTTATATTTCATGAATGACGTCACTTTTACTTTTCCTCCCTAGGGAGGAAAAATATTTTCCTCCCTAGGGAGGAAAAGTACAACTTTGCTCCCTACAATCAGGTCCGGAAAAGTATACTTTCGGTAGAGGTAGGTGGAAAAAATTTTTTCCACCTACCTCTACCGAAAGTATACTTTTCCGCACCTGATTTTAGGGAGCAAAGTTGTACTTTTCCTCCCTAGGGAGGAAAAATTTTTTCCTCCCTAGGGAGGAAAAGCAAAAGTGACGTCATGGTATTTCATTCATGAAATACAACTTATGGACGTCCTGTACAATATCTATTTTCTATTACGTAAGTATCTATACATTTTAACGTTTATTTATAAAACACCCTGTATTTTGTAGAATGGTAAAAAACAGTAAATTGTTATTTTGATTTAACAATGTTTACATTAATATTTTGACTTATATTTGACAGTTGACAATTATATTGTACCTACTTTTTTGTTTTAGTTCTAATAAATTTTGTTGGTTAATTACGTAAATAAATGAAGTAGAAATGAAAAAATGACTTGTTATTTGAGGAAGGTGGAAAAACCATATGTATAACATGGGAGTAAAGTGTCTTTTCCTCCCTTGAATGATTACTCAGTAAACTTCATTCTCGGGAGGAAAAGTAGCACTTTCCTCCCTTGTTATACAAATAGCTATTCAAACGCTGAAAAATGACAGGATAGTGGAACAATGGGAAATACAACCAGGAATATTCATAGCGAGAGCAATTATTTCAAGTAATAATCCGTACAACAAAATTTTGAACACAACCTACGAAACATAACAGTAAAAGTACAGACAAACGCAATCAAAACATTAGACATTAAATTATTCAAATATATAGACTGATCAACGACAGCAAGGATAGGAAAAAGGAATTACGGGAATCATTGAATTTAGACATTCCAGAATACATACGCGATAAGTTAGTATCTTTATGTGAAGATATATTATTCAGATATATTCGCCCTAAGGCATGACATGCTAACATGTAACAACTTCTACGAGCAGAAACTGAGAGTTAAAGACCAAACTCCGATATATATATTAAAAAGTATAGGACACCTCATGCACAAACAGAGGAATTAAACCGGCAAGTACAAAAACTGAAAGACCAAGGAATAATAGAACCGTCTACATCAGAATACAACAGCCCAGTAGTGCTGGTACCGAAAAAGGCGATAGATGGAAATAAAGCATGGAGATTATGCATAGATTTTAGACAACTGAACAAGAAAATAGTCACAGACAAATTTCTTTTACCAAGGATAGACTCGATACTAGATCAACTAGGAAGAGCAAAATGGTTTTCTGTTATAGACTTAATGTCAGGTTTTCATCAGATACCATTAGAAAAATCATCGAGAAAATACACATCGTTTAGCACAGAAAATGGAGCATTTCAATTTACCAGATTACCTTTTGGATTAAATGTAAGCCCAAATAGCTTTTCAAGGATGATGTCAATAGCATTTTCGTGATTAACACCGGACAAAGCATTTCTTTACATGGACGATATAGTAGTAATAGGAATATCCGAAAAACATCACCTAGACAACCTGAAAAAGACATTCGAGACATGTCGAAAATTTAATTTGAAACTTAACCCAGGAAAATGTCAATTTTTTAGAAGAGAAATAACATATTTAGGACATGATCTTTCTCAGGAAGGAGTATCACCAGACAAAGCGAAATATGCAACGATTGAACAATACCCGACACCTAAGACAGCGGAAGAAACAAACAGATTCGTAGCATTTTGTAACTATTATATACGTTTTATTCAAAATTTTGCTGAAATATGCAGACCACTCAACAGATTATCAAGAAAAGGAGTAGAATTTTTTTGGTCAGAAGAATGTGAAAAAGCATTCAATAAGCTTAAATCATCTCTGATGAAGCCACCGATCCTAAAATATCCAGATTTCAATAAACAATTCATACTAACAACAGACGCATCCAACGAGAGTTGTTCAGCAATTTTAAGTCAGGATTATAACGGAATAGACCTACCAATAGCATACGCATCAAGAAGTTTCAATAAAGGAGAAAGTAATAAACCTATAACCGTTAAGGAATTACTAGCGATTCATTGGGGAATTAATTATTTCAAATGTTATTTATATGGAGCACCAACATTTTTAGTCAAAACGGATCATAAACCACTAACACATTTATTCGCAATGGAAGAACCAACTTCGAAACTTACAAGAATCAGATTAGATTTAGAAGAATACGATTTCGAAATAGAGTATATGTATAACAGGGAAAAATAACTATGCAGATAGTCTTTCAAGAATAACATTACATCAACTAAAGAACCTATACATAGACAATACCCATATATTAGCTATAACACGAGCTCAAGCAAGAGAAAGGAAGAAGGAAGCAAGGCAAACGAAGGCAGAAAGTGAACTCGCACTACAGCCAGAAGCCCACAAACAAACAGTAAGAAAGGTACTAAATAATTTAGAGGCGCATAGACTACCAATTTTGTCTTTTGGAGCAGAACTAATCTCACCAAGACTGAGCATTAGGGTCAAAAACAAAATAAAGTGCAGCAAGAGCATAGCCACAGGATTCAATCATTCTGATTTAAACCAAATGTTGGCACAGCTTGATAAGCTGGCGGTAGAGAATGCAGTACGTAAAGTAAAAATATACGTAAACGATATTATTTTTAAAATGTGCACAACTGAGGAATTTATTAAACAAGGAAACGAAACATTGAAGAATGTAGAAATATACATATGTGAAGTACCAGAAACAATAGAAGATGACAAAGAAAAACACAGGTTAATAGAAGAATATCATAATCACCCGATGTTTGGAGGACACTTAAAGAAAAATAGACTAGTAAAGAAGCTAAAAGCAAGATTCAGATGGAAAAATTTGGAAAACGACGTAAGAAAATACGTTAAACAATGCCATGAATGTCAAATTAACAAACCGAATAGAACACATGTCAAAGAAGACGTGATATCGGACACTTCTTCGAAACCAGAGGACACAGAGTACATAGATACGATAGGTCAATTCACTAGAAGCAATGAAAGCAAGGAAGACAAAAAAGAGCGGCAAGAAGAAAATAAGCCCAAAACAACATCACAACACTTTAAAATAGGAGACCTAGTCCTGGTAAAAAGGGAAGAGAATGGTAAGTTTGATAGCCTTTATGTAGGCCCCTTCACAATAACAGAGGTAAATAATGTTAATTGTAAGATCAGATTGGAAAACAATAAAATCAGGGAAATACACAAGAATAGATTATATGCTTAGAATCCGAGAACACAGTGAGTGACAAGTGAAACGGGAACAATGTTGATAACGAACATTTTCACTTTTATTTTTTTTGTATTTAATTATTATTTATAGGAAATAAAAAATGTATATATTGTATTTATTAAAACGCAGTAAGCAGGTGGTGGTACTAGTAGAAAAATTTTCTTCCTTTTCCGTAGTCAGAAAATTTTCGGAAGGAAAGGAAGATGTGTTGGGATACACAGCATCTCAGTAAACATCTTCTTAAGGCAAACTCTTTAATAATTAAATGCCCGTGGTAAAAACAAATATGTTTGTTTTTAATAAATACGATTAACCTAGATTACCACATCGATACATGCTAGTATTTGATACAAGGTCAAGTTGCAATAATAATCAAAGTGTGTTTGTTAGCAGTCAACAGTTTTGAGTCACTCTCACTTTTGCTTACCAAAACATAAAACAAAACAATCGACCTTTAATTATACTTTCACGGGGAACAGATACATTAATTAGCAGTTGAGATTCCAGCGAGTAACATCACATTAAGCAAATAATATACCACCAGCTACTTACCGTTAAATACTCCACGTATAAATAAATGTATTAACTGTGAGAGTTATTTACTACATCAACCCTTATGGTCGGGGGTAACCAACCCCTAATTATCTAAGGTGGCTCAGAAGCCAGGAGCCACCATAGGCGCCATTTTGTGAAGCGATAAACTACTCCAGACAATCGAAATACCATCGAAAGATAATATTTCAATCACCCATGATAGTTATCGCTTACCCTACAATACTTTAACTAATAATGTATATTGTTAAAAAAAATATAATAAAATATTACTTATTAAATGCAATAACATATATATTCAAATTCTTGCCAAATACTAACAATTTTTGGATTATTGGTGATGCAGGTCACTGCAGCTCTAGTTGATTGGTTGGTTGCTGTTGTAGATGTTGGGTGCTGCTGCCTGTCTAGATGAGATGCATCTTGTAGTAACCCTTACAGTGGCATTGCCGGCGATGGGGCTTCATTCTCCCGAAAGGAGAAAGCTTTAATTTATTTCCCAAAAACCCAAGAGAAGTTGATAGATTGATAAATAAAATCAATCCATTTTCAAGCTCCTTTAGCTTTTATAATTTAATTTACTGTCACCACTATTATGAGAATTGTCACTGTCTTCAAATGAAGTGAACTGTTCAAAGACTGACAGGTATGTTTCGTCCTAAAAGACAGATACCTCGAGAGTAAGAATATAAGGTATGTTCAGTAGGACGATTTATACGTTAGAAGGAAAGAGAGATAGGAAATAGAGGATAACAAAAGGGGGTGCCAAACAAGTTTTTAACGGGGAAAACAGGTAAAACAAAAACAGAAGATTATTATGCATGAAATATTAAAAAAATACAATAAAATAAATATTTAAAAATGACCTAGCACAAATATGACGTTTGTAACGTTACAGACTCCTTCCACCCATCAGAAAAATTTCGACTATAGCTGAGAAATTTTGCTCAAAGGAAAGAAGAAACGCTACAATTTGTTATAGTCCGTTCGCTAAACTCAGACACAACTGGCTAGATATTTTAGTCGGTAATTTTTTTGTTTTTTGCCAATTTTGCAAAAATTATCAAAATTACTGACTATTTAGTAATTATTAACAATTTAGTAATTATTTTTTGCCAATTTTACTAAATTTGGCAAAATTACCGACTAAAATATCTAGCCAGTTGAGTCTGAGTTTAGCGAACAGACTATATACCTCCTCTCATTTCCATATATTGCGTTTTTGTTTGGTTTATTGTTTGTCCGTATCTTTTTGTTTCTTCTTCTTTCTGGAAAACTTTTTCTAGATATATTTTTCGTTCTCGCTAGTATTACCACATCATCAGCGTGCGCTCTTTACTATTCAAAACTGTCCAGTTTGAGCTCAAACTTAGGTCTTCTTACGATTAGTAATTATAATAGATTGAAAAATGTTGTTAATAAAGGATCCCCTTGTTTTAAAGCTTTGATCACAAAGTATGCTAGGATAGCAAAGTATGCTAAATTTGCAGTCACTCGAGCGTTATGGGGACCTATTGGGTTGTGAAGAGTAGGTCCTAAAACCAAAAAAAGTTAAGTAAAGCTTTCCATTTTAGTGGGGACTTTCCATTTTTAATTTTTTTTCGAAAATTTAATTTTTTTAATTTGAAAAAAGGTCTTGAATAAAAGTTACTTATTTTTACGTAGGGAATCCAAATCTGCAAAAAAATAGGGGCTTTCATTTAAGATTTGAAAGAAACCCCCACCCCACCTCTGTGGGGGGTCGTGTTTGTTGCCATTCGATAGATTTTTCAAAAATATTGAATAAGTGTATTTTTCATTTTTTCGATCTGATGTTAATTTCGCGAAATCTCGCGGGATTCGTATTTAAAATTTTACATTTACCCCCCACCCCTCTCTGTAGGGAGTCGTGTTTGGTATCATTCGATAGATTTTTGAAAAACATTGAGCACCTATTTTTTAGTTTTTCGATGTCTCATTCATTTCGCCAAATATTCAATTTTTTCTTGTGTAACTTTGGGACTCACCCATTTCCTTACGCCCCGCTCAAATTGTTAGATTTTTGAAATATACACTGTGTTGCATGTACTTAACTTACCTTATCTTAATCTGACGATTTCGAGTTTTCCTAAGGATAGATTTTTTTCGGAGCCCCTTAACGAACTCCTCTGCATTAAGAGCCAATATGTGGTAGAGGTACATTTTCATGGTACAAGGTTTCTCCCCATGTAATAATCTGACGCGATCGAGTAACTGCACAAATCCCCGCTTGGGATCCCCTACCACTATGAGCTGATATCAAAATATTTCTTCCACTCTTACCCTATTTCCGTTATTCCTCAACGTCATTATCACAAGCCTTATAATAAGTTTGTCTAGTATTTTTAATGTTCTCATGACTCCATATATTATCATCTTATGGTGGATAATGTTATGCCTGTTTAAAATCGATAAATAACATATTATATGGTTCTTTTCATGAGCATTTTTCAGTGCGTCACAAATAATAGAAAAAAAAAGGTTAGTCCGTGATAAATACACATTTATGACATTTATTCTAATATTACATTTTAGTTAAATCTGACAGTTGTCACATTTTATTTGCAATTTGGTATAAAAACCAATCGATTTTGTTTATTGCTTTTATAAAATGGTATTTTCTTTGATTTATATAGTCTTATATATTGTACAGATTAAATTTTTTTTATTTAGAATAATATTATTTAATATTATATTATTAGCGCCATCTATTGACAACTAGATTAAATGTTATAAATGTCACCGACGCGACGAAATGTAATCAGAGACGTGCGTTTTTCTGTCACATACAATTTAAGGCATTAGAGAGAAATCGAAAAACTGTGACGCACTGAAAAATGCTCATGAAAAAAACCATATTTATATACATAATATTATGTTGTAATCCTAAGTTTTATTCAAAGCTATTATATTAAATTCATTTCAACATATTTAGTTGATAGTATGGTATAACTAGATCCAAACCCAGACATCCAAAATGAAAGTTATCCTCCAACACCAAATTGTTCTGTATGGTCCACATAATGTCCAGAGAAAAGTCACACCATTTTAAGCGAGGGGGGAGAAATAGGTAAATTCGTAGTTTTTTACGTTTTTCGTCAATATTTCTAAAGCTATGCGGTTTAGCATGAAGAACGTTCTATCCAAAAACGTTCTACATTAAATTTGAAATAAAAAAGGTTCTATGCATAATATAATCCTTCTAAAATGAACGGTTCCAAAGTTACGGAGGTAGTATAGTATAATTGGTCCAAAAAAGGCCTAACCTAGACATCCAAAATAAAAGTTTTCCTCCAACACCAAATTGTTCTATATGGTCCACACATTGTTCAGTAAAAAGTTACACCATTTTGAGCGTCCGGTTTGGGAGGGGGGAAGGAGGGGAGAAGTCGGTAAATTAGTAGTTTTTTACGTTTTTCATCAATATTTCTAAAACTATGCTTTAGCGTAAACTATGTTATATACAAAAATGTTCTACATAAAATTTAAAACAAAAAAGGTCCCATACATAATTGTTAAAAAATCAACGGTTCCAGAGTTACGGAGGGTGAAATCTGAAGGTTTTCGATACTTTTTATATTTTTGGGGCAATTTATAATATTATTACTGATGAAAGAAATCTTCTTTACCAGGATTTTGTTTTGTAAATAAAATTTGCTATTTAGATGGTATGTTAGTGATAAGCCTTTGACAAAACGTCAACCTCACCATCCAAAATCATCATCAATTGCCCAAATATTATAAAAAGTATCGAAAACCTCCAATTTTCACCCTACGTAACTCTGAAACTGTTGATTTTATAACAATTATGTACAGGACCTTTTTTATTTTAAATTTTATGTAGAACATTTTTGTATGGAACATTGTTTACGCTAAAGCATAGTTTTAGAAATATTGATGAAAACGTAAAAAAACTACTAATTTACTGACTTCTCCCCCATTTCCCCCCCAAACCGGACGCTCAAAATGGTGTAACTTTTTACTGAACAATATGTGGACCATATAGAACAATTTGGTGTTGGAGGGAAACTTTTATTTTGGATGTCTGGGTTAGGCCTTTTTTGGACCAATTATAGTATACTACCTCCATAACTTTGATAGCGTTCATTTTAGAAGGATTATCTGTACGGCCTTTTTTATTTCAAATTTAATGTAAAACATTTTTGTATAGAAGGTTGTTCATGCTAAACCGCATAGTTTTAGAAATATTGACGAAAAATGTAAAAAACTACGAATTTACCGATTTCTCCCCCCTCTCCCCCGCAAACCCGACGCTCAAAATGGTGTAACTTTTTTCTGAACATTATGTGGACCATATAGAACAATTTGTTGTTGGACGATAACTTTCCCTTTGGATGTCTGGGTTATGCCATTATTTGGATCAATTGTATCATACTATAAGTAGTTTGCTGTTATTCTCGTTTAAAAAACACCTTGATATTTTCCTATTACTTTTTTATATTTCATTAACATTTTCATAATAACTCGTGTAGGTATATATTATAATAATAACCATGTTTTATTAATTGACAAATTCTTTTAGATTTACTTTTGAAACCGAAGACTGTTTACTATACCGAAGAAAATATATCACTTAATTTTAAACCTCTGGATTAATTCCCAAGCCACAGTACGTATTTGATTTGTAAGTTTTATAGTTTTTTATTTCTTTCAGTAAAAAATTTATATCCTTTATTCAATATACTTTACACTTGGCTAAAAATCTGGAAATCGTTTCAAGCTGTTACTTTAAGCCCCCGTTCAAAGATGGATACGCAAACAAAAATTATGTTTACTCATGAATATGAACCCCACAATGTATACATTTATGCTGGAATAATTTCCGTAAGAGTTTTAGTCCTAAATATGTGATGATCTGGTTAGCATTTCATTATTGGGAATAATTGGGCATTACACAATTTATTACATTATATAGTATATTGTAAAGAACTTACTTGAAATTTAATAGACATATAATTTAATATATGTATATCTAGTGAATTTCACGAATTTGTGACTTTGAATTAGGAATGAAAACTGACTTAAATGGTACCCTGTGCTGAAAAAGTTAATAGTAAATTCCCCCAATATTTGAAACACTGCCGAAGACAAGCAAAAATACGATTTTAACTTATAATGTATTCTACATTCATTAAGAAAAATTACCATTATTAGTGCAAAAAACGAAGAAAATTACAAATTTTAAAAATGTGTCCCCCTTAGATAAAAAATTGGCCTGTTTTTTTATTTCCTTAAAATCTAATAAATACTGCCAAATATCGAGGTGGACTCTTTCGTTGGGCCCACTCTGTATATGAAATATTTATTGGGATGTTGCCTACCTTTACCGTATTACCTAGATACACCTCATCATCTGGAATAGAGTTCAAGTATATAAAAAAACTGGGAATAGTGAAAAACGGTAATAACGTTAGAGTATGGTCTATTTATCTTTAAATTAAACAAAAAAAAAGTTATAATTTTATCAAACCGAAAAGAATTATATTATTTTTAATTACTATGTATTATAAACTTATTTTCAGACGTGCGCCGGAAAGCTTTCTTAGCCTTCACAAATAAAAAAACTATAACATTATGTAGCAGAGTATTCTTATTTAAATAGGAAACAAAATTCTTCAGAAACTAAATAAATATGTGATATTAATTTAACAAAACACTTTTTCAAAGAAATTATTAAAACTATTATTATCGAAACGTCTAATACTCAGAAGAACACTGTATTATTTTCAATTTTCGAAAAAAAAACAGGAAATAAGCTGGATTCTTTCATCACATTCCGAATCGAAGAAAAATATTAAATATAATTGATTACTTTAGATCTCCAAAAGGGTTAGGGTAAAAATTCTGCAGCAGGATAAGCAACTGTTGTAAAACAATCAAAATATTGTTGACTTTCCTGTAACAATTTATACCGTAAGACAAACGTTTTTTTGTCGATGGACAGCCATTATTAAACCGAAAGGAAAGGAAATATTTAATGGAAACTTACCAAAATTATTGTGTGAAGCCAGATTGTCTGCACAGATAAATTTTAAATATTTTAAATATTGAGACTAAACCATAGCAACAGAAAAATCTAAGTTTGTTCGGTGACATATTCGCAGAGACATGTAAAGAGGATAGACTTGGCTAGGGATGTGCCGCTCAATGCATCGGGGTGTAACGTCGACATAGGATTGAGTGGTCTAGCCATCTTTGTCAGTCACATGCGCGGGATCGTTTGGTTAAAAGAGATAGATAGACCACCGATCGACTATTTCCATGCTGCTTCCGCGTTACGCTTTTTTGGTGAGTATGCCGAGTCTACGCTTAATATGTCAATGCATATTCGACTGGAAACGAGACGGATAATCTTAATCATTTATTAGACAGTGGCAGATTGTCGGCGGATGATCAGAACAGATGATTTTCGTTATGGAATAGGGCTTTTCATTCACAGTCGTTTGTTTCGAGCTTCTGTCATATGTCGTATAATCCTTGTATAATAGTTGCGTTCGCGGGTATCTGAAATTGTCAGAAAATTGGATAAATTGTCAGAACACGCATGAGCACTTTAAAATAATATAAATAATAGCGTTAATAGATAAATATACAAGGTATATTTACCTAGCATAATTTAATAATTAGTTATTAATATTAATTAAAAGTAAATATACCTTGTATATTTATCTAACAAAATAAAAAACCGCTAAACGCCTTAAAAATGAGTGGCGCATACAATATTCCAGCTACAAACGTTCTGATATGAATGTTACGTGGCGCGAAAATGGATTTTCATTTGATGCAAAACAAAATTCTAGTTTTATTTTAAAATGTTTTTCCATAATATTTGCTAAATTTGAAGTAAACGCGCCACAAAAGAGTAACTTTGATACAGTTTGAATTTTGAAACTCTTTTGTGGCGCGTTTACTTCAAATTTAGCAAATATTATGGAAAAGTCTTTTAATATAATACTAGAATTTTATTTTACATCAAAATTAAAATACATTTTCGTGCCACGTAATATTCATATCAGATCTTTTGTAGCTGGAATATTGTATGCGCCACTCATTTTTAAGGCGCTTAGCGGTTTGTATGTATGAAGTTGAATGCAATGTTCCTCTATTACTCGTTAAGCTTTATAAATGGTCACCTTTGTTGCATTATCTCCCAAATGATCTAGTGTCCATCGAATGTATACTAGATTTTTTTCTATTCTAAATAGATTGAAAAAAAAAATATTGAGATGACCGGTAAATGAAGTCGGATTGACCGGTTCCAGATCAAATTTAGCGTCGTAATCACTATAACTACATAAACCATTTCGGGAATATTCGTTAATTGGATTATACTTTTGTAGCTTAATAACTTCTAAAAGGCTTAACCGATTTTGATCAGCAGATATGAGTTTGAAACGTATTTACCAGTAGTATCTGATGGATCTAAGGTCAAGTATGATAACTGAAGCTATTACAGGAATTATTGAACTTGAGAAACCGTTTTTCCCGTAGGAAATAGATTTGATCATAATTATGAAGCCTATAACTTAAAAATTCGAATTTTCCCGGATATGAGGTATACACCGTTAGATTCGTCTTGAGTCCTTCTACAAACTCTCAGTTATTGGCGCAATTCGTAGGTTGAAATTTTGCGTAATTGTCGAAAAACCAAAATTTTCAAAGTATAGTTTTTCAGTTTTTCGGCTATACTGAGCCGTGTCTATGTCTGATCCTGACGGCTTAAACATCATTTTAAAGCTTAACTCAACACTATTGATTTGGTGCATTTGCGGATCTCCTGTCTCTTCTTTCTCCGGAGATATATACCCCCAAAAAATATGCCGTTTTGTACCTACCAAGTCCTCTAGCTGGCTTATGGGTGGTCAAAGTCACAAACTACACCGGTTCTGAATCGGTACTGACCCCCTCTTCAAACACAGAAAAAAAAATTCAAATCGGTTTAACTTTCAAACACACATACATATCCACAAATATTTTCCCTTTTTTAAATAAAAATTGAGTCATATTTCTGAGCTCGGTAACTTTTGAATGGTATAACCGATTTTTAAAATTGGACATGCGTTGGAAAGGTAATGATCAGTACTATTAGAAGCCGCAAAGGTTGGACTTAAATTTTTAAAGTTTTTGGGAGTTTTGGGGACGAGAACGAAAAACTGGCCCTAAATAGAAAGGGCCGTAAAATCCACACCCTTGGACCAAAATGGATCGTTGACATATGAATGGGTGAGTCTTTTCCTGAACTTTAAGATGGGACTTGGCCTATCTTTCAAATCAGTCAGATTTAGAAAATCGAAAATTTCGTGTATAGTGTCGCGTGTAGGGGGATGTTGGTGTGCGCCACTGGCGAGAACTGCCGTTCTCTGGTAATTAACGGTATTATTTTATTTATATTAAGTGAGTTTATTAACTGTACCCGCGAACGCACCTATTACAGATTATACAACATTATGGCAGAAGCTCGAAACAGATGACAATCGATGAAAAGCCCTATTTGTTGCGTTTGAAAATTGAATTTAGGAAGTTTTCTCGCAATGACCACTTATTATTATGACTACGTCATGCATGTAATCGGTTTGAATTAAAAGGGGAATAAATATTATTAAATTAAAGATATACTTATTTCGGATCACTACAAATATTTACAGGGTTTTTACCCACCTATTTTGGTGGATCAGTATGTTATAAACCTGTTTACAGCCCTAATGATGATCTTCTTAGTCAAAAACTTACTGTGATTTTGACGTAGACCTTTAAGGGTGTGGGCGCAAAATTTATTTCGCGCCAATGTATTTTAAATACATTCATTTTGTTCGAATCCTGAGAAAACTAATAAGGATTTTTGAAAAACTTAAACGCAGAATAAAAGATTACATTATTACCGAGGGACAAACGTCTCTTAGAATAGCCTAAAAGTTTCTTTTGAATGAGATATTTGAAATTAAAATCAAGCATAACTCTAGGGGTTGATGCGATTAAAAACATGTACAAAATAAAAACAAACGTTATATTTTAATACAAATGTAGCTTATTCTTTTACTTGCGAATTCTTAATTATTATTATTATTTAATTATCTTACCAAAGTTTTCAAAATTAATTCCAGCATACGATATAATATGCGTCATAAATTCTGTTAAATAATAAACATACATTTTCCCTTCATAAACTTCTCATAATTGAGTTCAACAACAACCAACATACCGTTTGAAAATGTGAGGTTCTTCCATATAATTACCAATTAGTAACTTTAGTCCACGTACAAATTTGGGTCATTAATCAGGTTAAGGACAACAGTTTAGTAATATTTTGACAAAACTCTTTTGATCATTTACGGCAAGCAACAACTGAGAAATAATGAATTAGTTCAGAATATAGTTACCACAATACAAATAGTGGTAGGGGAGCCCAAGCGGGGATTTTTGCAGTTACTCGAGCGCGTCAGATTATCATATGGGGAGAAACCTGGTGCCCTGCAAATGTACCTCTACCATATCATCGCCTCAAAGCAACAGTATTATATGTAAAAAAAATTACTTTTGTGATATCCATGTCAAATCATTCGAAATAAATCCTTCTGTTGAGTGTAACACTAAGATAAATAAAAAGTGAAATACTTTTTTCATAATATTACATATTCTTGTGTAGCTTAATTCCTTTTAGCCCAAATTCTATAATGCAACACTAAGACAACGTACAGTGGCGTAACAAACTCTGTCGGGGCCCCCCCGCAGAATTGGAAATGGGGCCCCCTTTAAAAAATTACTAAATGCGACATGTGTAACAAATACCTATGTATATGTGTTACAGCTCAGTAAATCAACGTAAAATATGGCGATACCCTGCAATTTTCAGTGTCACCACCAAAGTGGTCAACTCAAGACTTTTCGAGTTATTTATGAGTAAAAATGTTTATTGTTCAACAAAAAACCACGTTTTTAGCCGATTTTTCTCAAATACTTCAAAGAGTAAGTATTCGATCGAAAAGAATATTGTTAGCAAAAATGTATCTAGCTTATAAAAAAAATGAAATAAAAACTAAGTCTATCGACTAAGTAAAAGAAAAGTTGTAGCTCATAAAAAGTTTTTCTTATTCGTCAAATTCCAAATCGAATATTTCAACGTGAAATAACCAAAAACTGAAATACTTTTCGGGGAAACTTATTAGAACTTTTTTAAAGTGCTTAAAAGAATCTTTATTTTTTACAAAATTTTCTAGCATCAAAACTAAGCCAGTTACGCTCAAAATACAGTTAATCCCATTTTTTTGGTAAAAAAATTGTGAAAATCTCCCCCTATTTAGCACCCCAAATGAAAACAATCATTATCGCTTTACAAATTACTTAACTTTTTTTATATAACCTGTAAGTTTCACCGGTTTCACAAAGTGCTTATTTTTAAAAAGGTTCTAGTTAAAAGGGCTTGCACGAGTCACTAATCACGAGATATGCAAATTTTAAACAGCCATACCTTAACCAATTTTTGTTTTACAGAAAAACAAAATAAAGCCAAAATATTTATAAAAGCAAGACCTACATTTCTTTACTCTTTGAGATTTTTCGTATCACTAATACTTTTTAAGTTATTTTAAAAAAAGGCAGTTTTCCAAAATAAAAAAAACTTTTTTTACTATGAAACCAATTTTTTTTCAAAAAACCTGTCAAACTGACAGATCATATAAACAATAAATATTTAAAATAAATGGTAAAGCGCTAATGGTAAATTTTATTTGGGGTGCGAAATAGGAGCAGATTTTCACGTTTTTTTTTTAACAAAAAAGGGGCCAACTTTATTTTGAGCGTAACTCGTATAGTTTTGGTGCTAGAAACTTTTATAAAAAATAAAAATAAAACTTTTTTTAAACATTTAAAAAAGTTTTAATGCGATTTCCCGAAAAGTGCTTAATTTTTTGGTTATTTCAGGTTGAAATATTCGATTTAGAATTGGAAGAATAAGAATAATTTTCCATAAGCTTCAACTGTGCTTTTACTGTGTCGATAGACTTCATGAATAAGTACACCATTTTTTTGTATCTTCTAAGCTACAGTTTTGCTACAAATATTTTTTCGATATGTAATATTTAATTCGATAAATACTTATTTTTGAGTTATTTGCGAAAAACCCGTCTGAAAACGTTGTTTTTTTGTTGAAAAATAAACATTTTCACTCGCAAATGACTTGAAAAGCATTAACATAGATAAAGAAACTCTATAGAACCAAAGTTGCTTATAATTAGTCAATTTATACATTTCCGGACGTATTTTAAACGTATATTTTTGACCCCAAAGATTTGTGTCACTCCCCGAAAGTAAAAGCAACCAACGGCATAAATCCAACTTTGAAGTGGAGTGTAACTAGAACCTAAATCCAAATTGTCAAGCAAATACGTCCGTCGTGACGCTGATAATTTCACTCCAAACTGTCATTTACTGAGCTATTGGTGTATTCATGCATTGTTTATGACGACTTACATTTTTCATCTTTATTGGTATATAATAAAACTTAATAAATGATTACATTACATAGTATTATTCTATGAGATTAACAACTTTCTTCGTGTACTATCTACTATCAGCGAATATATCTACAATTTTATTAATTCGGATGGACAACTTCATTTTCAATACTGCACTGCTTAAAGAACGTATGTATGCAAATAATATAACAACACATTTTTACATAATATATTAGACAACAAGATGGGTCCCTTGACATATTGGGGCCCCTGTAAGCTTCACGCTGCGGGGGCCTCTATTACGCCTCTGGATAATTGTATCGAAATACTAAACGTAGGTAAAGATTAAAGAGAAAACCCATTTCTAGATTTAGAAATATTGTTCTAAAATTCGGCAAATTTCAATTCTCAAATCTTTCAATAATCACGTACAAAGCATTATAGTTTATTGTCGTTACCCATTAAAGTTCGTGAGACCGGAAAGGATTAAGTTTCTAGATATGAGATGATTCACCTGCCGAATACGCCTATTTAGAAATTTACGTTTTTAAATTTAAACACAAAAAGGAAAATCATATAGGTACATACCTATAACAGATTTTTACATAATATCAGACGACAAAATGGGGCCCCTGCTCGATTGGGGCCCCCCGCAAGCTTCACGCTGCGAAGGCATCTGTTACGCCCCTGACAACGTACATATTATCATACTACCATTATATTTTGTCGTTTACACATTTTGGTCATCAATATTAATTCAGCACTAAGTTATCTTACCTACATATTATCCTATGTTGCCATGTAGTTATTGCTGAGTTGCAATTATGTCTTTGTTTATAATATCCAGCTTGCGGTCACAATTTTATCTTCAGTAATCTTCAACAATAATAGTTCTATTACATTAATATTAAAAGGTGTATGTTAAAGAGTAAAAATTTAATTAAATTAAATTAATAATTTAAAAAAATTAATTCAGCCAATTAAATTGTACAAAAATTATGGGTCATGCATGGGTATTTAGAAGTCAGTATTTAGCAGTATTTAGTGTATTTAGCGAACAAAAATAACACTGATTCTGAGTTGTTATCTGGAATTTATCAAGCATAGGAAAAAGGTAAGTTAAATTTATGATAAATTCCCCTTTAGAAATTTCGGGATGATTTAAGAAAATGCAATAAGTTTTTACTCTCACAACTTTCAGCATCCGCTATTACAAAAACTGATTCTGATGATTTTTTTTATTCTATTTTGTTTATTATCTTGTCAAATTTTTAAATTTTTGGTAAACAAGTATGTTCATGTTATAATTTATGTACCTAATAACATGTTTGAACGACAAAATTGTTTTGTTTTTTGCAGGAGCGTCATTTGAAATTTTGATAGGGGGGCAAGCATTATATATACAATACATTTATATGCAAACATAATTCAAAATTGATCTATTTTTTGTAAATTTCAGTAATTTTCAGGGTCGGGGGGGGGGGCAAATGCCCCCTGCCCCCTATAAAATGACGCCCCTGGTTTTTTGTATTGAAATGTGGAAAATTTTAAACAAAACTTTAGTGCAATATAAGTTTATATAACAGAAATTTACGAATATCGTTAAAAACAGATTATCTTTGAGGGCAGCAGTAGGACAACTAACATTTTCTCCAATTATTTTTCACTTTTTTATGAATTAATATAAATTGTTATGTGACGCGTGTAAAGTTAGGTACTCAAACAAAATTCCATGTAAATCCATTCAAATATAAAAAAGTTATTAATTAGGTACTGAAGTTTCGTAAAATTTTCAAATGCGTTTTTCTCGAAACTACATTATTTTACATATTCTACTGTTGCTTTGAGGCGACGCATATTAACTCTTAACACAGGAAAATTCATTAAGGGGGACACGAAAAAAAAATCTATCCTTAAAAATACTCGAAATTGTCAGATTAAGATAAGGTAAGTTAAGGACATGCAAAACAGTGTATATTTCAAAAATCTGACGATTTGAGCGGGGCGTGAGGAAATGGGCGAGTTAAAAATTTCACAAAAAAAGCGAATAATTCGCGAAATGAACGTTAGATCGAAAAAAAAAGAATGTGTGTACTTTGTACGCACGTAAGAAGTTATATTTCTATTATATGATTTCAACGAAATCAATATACTTTAAACAGTTTCTCTACTACTTTCCTAACATTTTTATTAAACCAATACCAAAAATTTAAAAAATAAAAGAATAAAACACACACAAACACATTGAAAAATGCCACAAATGATTTCTGAATAATAATTATTGTTGCCAAAAATTTTAATTAAATACGTATTTTCTGAAAAACATTATATAATAATATACTTACAATCATAAAATGTATAAAAAAACTAAAAAAATAATAACTTGCATTGGGGCTCGAACCCGCTTCCCGTCTATCCCGCCGATCGAAAGTCAAAGCGAATTCCCACTGCGCCACCTTCGCGTATACGTCATGTGGGAATATACACAAACTGAACGTTTACTCCATAAACTTTTTGACATTTTGTTTATTTATATGAATTTAATCAAATTATTAGTTTGATTTTTGTCGAATTAAAATACAACAAAATATAGAGTAAGAAAACGATATATTAGATGAAGATTTGTAGAAAGTTTGTTCGTAATCAGATTATGTAAATTAAAGCATTGCCTACTAATATGTAGGTAAAAGTACATTATTTTTTTACATTTTCAAATAGGTATGAAGATAATTTTTTATTGCAATACAACTAAAACATTTAGAATTACGTACCTGTGGCTTTTCAAAACTATTTAAAAAGTCACTGCACTTATAAATTTTATTTTATTTCTGTCCTCACAACAATAAAAACTAATATAATATACAACATTTTTGTTTACGGATAACCACCATATTGAACAATTATTGACAGATCATTTCAACACCCAATCAGAGCCCGTATAACGACTAACACCACACTGTCGGTGTGCGCATGCGCCCAGTCAAATTAAAAATTCACTCCCAATCGCGCCTAAAGAAGTATAACTTCGAAAGCTAAAAAATACGTGTTCAATATTTTCAAAAATCTATCGAATGTTACCAAACATGACACCCGACGGAGAGGGGTGGGGGGTAAATTTAAAATTATAAATACATACAAATCCCGCGATATTTCGCAAAATAAACATTAGATCGAAAAACTGCAAAATACACTTAATCAATATTTTTGAAAAATCTATCGGATCTAGATCCGATAGATTTATTTATAATATATTTATAATATTGATTAAGTGTATTTTGCAGTTTTTCGATCTAATGTTTATTTTGCGAAATATCGCGGGATTTGTATGTATTTAAAATTTTAAATTTACCCCCCACCTCTCTCCGTGGGGTGTCATGTTTGGTAACATTCGATAAATTTTTGAAAATATTGAACACGTATTTTTTAGTTTTCGAAGTTATACTTCTTTAGGCGCGATTGGGAGTGAATTTTTAATTTGACTGGGCGCATGCGCACACCGACAGTGTGGTATTAGTCGTTATACGGGCTCTGATTGGGTGTTGAAATGATCTGTCAATAATTGTTCAATATGGTGGTTATCCGTAAACAAAAATGTTATATATTATATTAGTTTTTATTGTTGTGAGGACAGAAATAAAATCAAATTTATAAGTGCAGTGACTTTTTAAATAGTTTTGAAAAGCCACAGGTACGTAATTCTAAATGTTTTAGTTGTATTGCAATAAAAAATTATCTTCATACCTATTTGAAAATGTAAAAAAATAATGTACTTTTACCTACATATTAGTAGGCAATGCTTTAATTTACATAATCTGATTACGAACAAACTTTCTACAAATCTTCATCTAATATATCGTTTTCTTACTCTATATTTTGTTGCATTTTAATTCGACAAAAATCAAACTAATAATTTGATTAAATTCATATAAATAAACAAAATGTCAAAAAGTTTATGGTGTAAACGTTCAGTTTGTGTATATTCCCACATGACGTATACGCGAAGGTGGCGCAGTGGGAATTCGCTTTGACTTTCGATCGGCGGGATAGACGGGAAGCGGGTTCGAGCACCAATGCAAGTTATTATTTTTTTAGTTTTTTTATACATTTTATGATTGTAAGTATATTATTATATAATGTTTTTCAGAAAATACGTATTTAATTAAAATTTTTGGCAACAATAATTATTGTTCAGAAATCATTTGTGGCATTTTTCAATGTGTTTGTTTGTGTTTTATTCTTTTATTTTTTAAATTTTTGGTATTGGTTTAATAAAAATGTTAGGAAAGTAGTAGAGAAAGTGTTTAAAGTATATTGATTTCGTTGAAATCATATAATAGAAGTATAACTTCTTACGTGCGTACAAAGTACACACATTCTTTTTTTTTTTCGATCTAACGTTCATTTCGCGAATTATTCGCTTTTTTTGTGAAATTTTTAACTCACCCATTTCCTCACGCCCCGCTCAAATCGTCAGATTTTTGAAATACACACTGTTTTGCATGTCCTTAACTTACCTTATCTTAATCTGACAATTTCGAGTATTTTTAAGGATAGATTTTTTTTTCGTGTCCCCCTTAACCCTTTAACGCCCAACCTTTTGTAGGTTCCATGTACGCCCAAGGGTGGGTAAAAAATGTCCACCTCGAAAATAGTTAATATATTTATTGAGAGTTGTTGGAAATGGATTAAACTTAAAAATCTTATGCTTAATAAAGACAGCATGTTCTAAAATATTAATATAAACAATTTACAAACCTAACAACAAATTTACAATGTACATCAAAATTAACATACCAGTAAAAGCCAGTATAATTCAGATTTGTCGATTTTCTCCACATTCTTCCTTTCAACCTGCTCATTGGCAGATAATTATGTAGATTATATAATTATACGTCGATAATTATATGGATTATCTTCCTACCAACGAGAAATTATACAGAAACCTTTAGTAATGAGTTTTACCAAGGGTGTACCTTTTATGCCCACCCATATTACTCAAGATGCTACTTTTATTTTCAAAAATATCGGTAGAACCAAATTAACATTCGATAAAGGGCTGTCTTTTTAACAATAAATAATTTTTTTTAAATTTTTAAACACGTAATAAATATGTTACAAGGGAATATGCATTAGGTGGACATTTTTTACCCACCCTTGGGCGTTTAAGGGTTAACGAATTTTCCTGTGTTAAGAGTTAATATGCGTCGCCTCAAAGCAACAGTAGGATATGTAAAATAATGTAGTTTCGAGAAAAACGCATTTGAAAATTTTACGAAACTTCAGTAGCTAATTAATAACTTTTTTATATTTGAATGGATTTACATGGAATTTTGTTTGAGTACCTAACTTTACACGCGTCACATAAAAATTTATATTAATTCATAAAAAAGTAAAAAATAATTGGAGAAAATGTTAGTTGTCCTACTGCTGCCCTCAAAGATAATCTGTTTTTAACGATATTCGTAAATTTCTGTTATATAAACTTATATTGCACTAAAGTTTTGTTTAAAATTTTCCACATTTCAATACAAAAAACCAGGGGCGTCTTTTTATAGGGGGCAGGGGGGCATTCCCCCGACCCTGAAAATTACTGAAATTTACAAAAAATAGATCAATTTTGTATTATGTTTGCATATAAATGTATTGTATATATAATGCTTGCCCCCCTATCAAAATTTCAAATGACGCTCCTGCAAAAAACAAAACAATTTTGTCGTTCAAACATGTTATTAGGTACATAAATTATAACATAAACATACTTGTTTACCAAAAATTTAAAAATTTGACAAGATAATAAACAAAATAGAATAAAAAATATCATCAGAATCAGTTTTTGTAATAGCGGATGCTGAAAGTTGTGAGAGTAAAAACTTATTGCATTTTCTTAAATCATCCCGAAATTTCTAAAGGGGAATTTATCATAAATTTAACTTACCTTTTTCCTGTGCTTGATAAATTCCAGATAACAACTCAGAATCAGTGTTATTTTTGTTCGCTAAATACATTAAATACTGCTAAATACTGACTTCTAAATACCCATGCATGACCCATAATTTTTGTACAATTTAATTGGCTGAATTATTAATTTTTACTCTTTAACATACACCTTTTAATATCAATGTAATAGAACTATTATTGTTGAAGATTACTGAAGATAAAATTGTGACCGCAAGCTGGATATTATAAACAAAGACATAATCGCAACTCAGCAATAACTACATGGCAACATAGGATAATATGTAGGTAAGATAACTTAGTGTTGAATTAATATTGATGACCAAAATGTGTAAACGACAAAATATAATGGTAGTATGATAATATGTACGTTGTCAGGGGCGTAACAGAGGCCTTCGCAGCGTGAAGCTTGCGGGGGCCCCAATCGAGCAGGGGCCCCATTTTGTCGTCTGATATTATGTAAAAATCTGTTATAGGTATGTACCTATATGATTTTCCTTTTTGTGTTTAAATTTAAAAACGTAAATTTCTAAATAGGCGTATTCGGCAGCTGAATCATCTCATATCTAGAAACTTAATCCTTTCCGGTCTCACGAACTTTAATGGGTAACGACAATAAACTATAATGCTTTGTACGTGATTATTGAAAGATTTGAGAATTGAAATTTGCCGAATTTTAGAACAATATTTCTAAATCTAGAAATGGGTTTTCTCTTTAATCTTTACCTAGGTTTAGTATTTCGATACAATTATCCAGAGGCGTAATAGAGGCCCCCGCAGCGTGAAGCTTACAGGGGCCCCAATATGTCAAGGGACCCATCTTGTTGTCTAATATATTATGTAAAAATGTGTTGTTATATTATTTGCATACATACGTTCTTTAAGCAGTGCAGTATTGAAAATGAAGTTGTCCATCCGAATTAATAAAATTGTAGATATATTCGCTGATAGTAGATAGTACACGAAGAAAGTTGTTAATCTCATAGAATAATACTATCTAATGTAATCATTTATTAAATTTTATTATATACCAATAAAGATGAAAAATGTTAGTCGTCATAAACAATGCATGAATACACCAATAGCTCAGTAAATGACAGTTTTGGAGTGAAATTATCAGCGTCACGACGGACGTATTTGCTTGACAATTTGGATTTAGGTTCTAGTTACACTCCACTTCAAAGTTGGATTTATGCCGTTGGTTGCTTTTACTTTCGGGGGGTGACACAAATCTTTGGGGTCAAAAATATACGTTTAAAATACGTCCTGAAATGTATAAATTGACTAATTATAAGCAACTTTGGTTCTATAGAGTTTCTTTATCTATGTTAATGCTTTTCAAGTCATTTGCGAGTGAAAATGTTTATTTTTCAACAAAAAAACAACGTTTTCAGACGGGTTTTTCGCAAATAACTCAAAAATAAGTATTTATCGAATTAAATATTACATATCGAAAAAATATTTGTAGCAAAACTGTAGCTTAGAAGATACAAAAAAATGGTGTACTTATTCATGAAGTCTATCGACACAGTAAAAGCACAGTTGAAGCTTATGAAAAATTATTCTTATTCTTCCAATTTCAAATCGAATATTTCAACCTGAAATAACCAAAAAGTTAAGCACTTTTCGGGAAATCGCATTAAAACTTTTTTAAATGTTTAAAAAAGTTTTATTTTTATTTTTTATAAAAGTTTCTAGCACCAAAACTATACGAGTTACGCTCAAAATAAAGTTGGCCCCTTTTTGGTTAAAAAAAAAAACGTGAAAATCTGCTCCTATTTCGCACCCCAAATAAAATTTACCATTAGCGCTTTACCATTTACTTTAAATATTTATTGTTTATATGATCTGTAAGTTTGACAGGTTTTTTGAAAAAAAATTGGTTTCATAGTAAAAAAAGTTTTTTTTATTTTGGAAAACTGCCTTTTTTTAAAATAACTTAAAAAGTATTAGTGATACGAAAAATCTCAAAGAGTAAAGAAATGTAGGTCTTGCTTTTATAAATATTTTGGCTTTATTTTGTTTTGCTGTAAAACAAAAATTGGTTAAGGTATGGCTGTTTAAAATTTGCATATCTCGTGATTAGTGACTCGTGCAAGCCCTTTTAACTAGAACCTTTTTAAAAATAAGCACTTTGTGAAACCGGTGAAACTTACAGGTTATATAAAAAAGTTAAGTAATTTGTAAAGCGATAATGATTGGTTTCATTTGGGGTGCTAAATAGGGGGAGATTTTCACAATTTTTTTACCAAAAAAATGGGATTAACTGTATTTTGAGCGTAACTGGCTTAGTTTTGATGCTAGAAAATTTTGTAAAAAATAAAGATTCTTTTAAGCACTTTAAAAAAGTTCTAATATGTTTCCCCGAAAGTATTTCAGTTTTTGGTTATTTCACGTTGAAATATTCGATTTGGAATTTGACGAATAAGAAAAACTTTTCATGAGCTACAACTTTTCTTTTACTTAGTCGATAGACTTAATTTTTATTTCATTTTTTTTATAAGCTAGATACATTTTTGCTAACAATATTCTTTTCGATCGAATACTTACTCTTTGAAGTATTTGAGAAAAATCGGCTAAAAACGTGGTTTTTTGTTGAACAATAAACATTTTTACTCATAAATAACTCGAAAAGTCTTGAGTTGACCACTTTGGTGGTGACACTGAAAATTGCAGGGTATCGCCATATTTTACGTTGATTTACTGAGCTGTAACACATATACATAGGTGTTTGTTACACATGTCGCATTTAGTAATTTTTTAAAGGGGGCCCCATTTCCAATTCTGCGGGGGGGCCCCGACAGAGTTTGTTACGCCACTGTACGTTGTCTTAGTGTTGCATTATAGAATTTGGGCTAAAAGGAATTAAGCTACACAAGGATATGTAATATTATGAAAAAAGTATTTCACTTTTTATTTATCTTAGTGTTACACTCAACAGAAGGATTTATTTCGAATGATTTGACATGGATATCACAAAAGTAATTTTTTTTACATATAATACTGTTGCTTTGAGGCGATGATATGGTAGAGGTACATCTGCAGGGCACCAGGTTTCTCCCCATATGATAATCTGACGCGCTCGAGTAACTGCAAAAATCCCCGCTTGGGCTCCCCTACCACTATTTGTATTGTGGTAACTATATTCTGAACTAATTCATTATTTCTCAGTTGTTGCTTGCCGTAAATGATCAAAAGAGTTTTGTCAAAATATTACTAAACTGTTGTTCTTAACCTGATTAATGACCCAAATTTGTACGTGGACTAAAGTTACTAATTGGTAATTATATGGAAGAACCTCACATTTTCAAACGGTATGTTGGTTGTTGTTGAACTCAATTATGAGAAGTTTATGAAGGGACAATGTATGTTTATTATTTAACAGAATTTATGACGCATATTATATCGTATGCTGGAATTAATTTTGAAAACTTTGGTAAGATAATTAAATAATAATAATAATTAAGAATTCGCAAGTAAAAGAATAAGCTACATTTGTATTAAAATATAACGTTTGTTTTTATTTTGTATATTTTTTTAATCGCATCAACCGCTAGAGTTATGCTTGATTTTAATTTCAAATATCTCATTCAAAAGAAACTTTTAGGCTATTCTAAGAGACGTTTGTCCCTCGGTAATAATGTAATCTTTTATTCTGCGTTTAAGTTTTTCAAAAATTCTTATTAGTTTTCTCAGGATTCGAACAAAATGAATGTTTTTAAAATACATTGGCGCGAAATAAATTTTGCGCCCACACCCTTAAAGGTCTACGTCAAAATCACAGTAAGTTTTTGACTAAGAAGATCATCATTAGGGCTGTAAACAGGTTTATAACATACTGATCCACTAAAATAGGTGGGTAAAAACCCTGTAAATATTTGTAGTGATCCGAAATAAGTATATCTTTAATTTAATAATATTTATTCCCCTTTTAATTCAAACCGATTACATGCATGACGTAGTCATAATAATAAGTGGTCATTGCGAGAAAACTTCCTAAATTCAATTTTCAAACGCAACAAATAAGGCTTTTCATCGATTGTCATTTGTTTCGAGCTTCTGTCATAATTTTGTATAATCTGTAATAGGTGCGTTCGCGGGTACAGTTAATAAACTCACTTAATATAAATAAAATAATACCGTTAATTACCAGAGAACGGCAGTTCTCGCCAGTGGCGCACACCAACATCCCCCTACACGCGACACTATATATACACGAAATTTTCGATTTTCTAAATCTGACTGATTTGAAAGATAGGCCAAGTCCCATCTTAAAGTTCAGGAAAAGACTCACCCATTCATATGTCAACGATCCATTTTGGTCCAAGGGTGTGGATTTTACGGCCCTTTCTATTTAGGGCCAGTTTTTCGTTCTCGTCCCGAAAACTCCCAAAAACTTTAAAAATTTAAGTCCAACCTTTGCGGCTTCTAATAGTACTGATGATTACCTTTCCAACGCATGTCAAATTTTAAAAATCGGTTGTACCATTCAAAAGTTACCGAGCTCAGAAATATGACTCAATTTTTATTTAAAAAAGGGAAAATGTTTGTGGATATGTATGTGTGTTTGAAAGTTAAACCGATTTGAATTTTTTTTTCTGTGTTTGAAGAGGGGGTCAGTACCGATTCAGAACCGGTGTAGTTTGTGACTTTTGACCACCCATAAGCCAGCTAGAGGACTTGGTAGGTACAAAACGGCATATTTTTTGGGGGTATATATCTCCGGAGAAAGAAGAGACAGGAGAACCGCAAATACACCAAATCAATAGTGTTGAGTTAAGCTTTAAAATGATGTTTAAGCCGTCAGGATCAGACATAGACACGGCTCAGTATAGCCGAAAAACTGAAAAACTATACTTTGAAAATTTCGGTTTTTCGACAATTACGCAAAATTTCAACCTACGAATTGCGCCAATAACTGAGAGTTTGTAGAAGGACTCTAGACGAATCTAACGGTGTATACGTTATATCCGGGAAAATTTGAATTTTTAAGTTATAGGCTTCATAAGTATGATCAAATCTATTTCCTACGGGAAAAACGGTTTCTCAAGTTCAATAATTCGTGTAATAGCTTCAGTTATCATACTTGACCTTAGATCCATCAGATACTACTGGTAAATACGTTTCAAACTCATATCTGCTGATCAAAATCGGTTAAGCCTTTTAGAAGTTATTAAGCTACAAAAGTATAATCCAATTAACGAATATTCTCGAAATGATTTATGTAGTTATAGTGATTACGACGCTAAATTTGATCTGGAATCGGTCAATCCGACTTCATTTACCGGTCATCTCAATATTTTTTTTCAATCTATTTAGAATAGAAAAAAATCTAGTATACATTCGATGGACACTGGATCATTTGGGAGATAATGCAACAAAGGTGACCATTTATAAAGCTTAACGAGTAATAGAGGAACATTGCATTCAACTTCATACATACAAACCGCTAAGCGCCTTAAAAATGAGTGGCGCATACAATATTCCAGCTACAAAGGATCTGATATGAATATTACGTGGCACGAAAATGTATTTTAATTTTGATGTAAAATAAAATTCTAGTATTATATTAAAAGACTTTTCCATAATATTTGCTAAATTTGAAGTAAACGCGCCACAAAAGAGTTTCAAAATTCAAACTGTATCAAAGTTACTCTTTTGTGGCGCGTTTACTTCAAATTTAGCAAATATTATGGAAAAACCTTTTAAAATAAAACTAGAATTTTGTTTTGCATCAAATGAAAATCCATTTTCGCGCCACGTAACATTCATATCAGAGTGTTTGTAGCTGGAATATTGTATGCGCCACTCATTTTTAAGGCGTTTAGCGGTTTTTTATTTTGTTAGATAAATATACAAGGTATATTTACTTTTAATTAATATTAATAACTAATTATTAAATTATGCTAGGTAAATATACTTTGTATATTTATCTATTAACGCTATTATTTATATTATTTTAAAGTGCTCATGCGTGTTCTGACAATTTATCCAATTTTCTGACAATTTCAGATACCCGCGAACGCAACTATTACACAAGGATTATACGACATATGACAGAAGCTCGAAACAAACGACTGTGAATGAAAAGCCCTATTCCATAACGAAAATCATCTGTTCTGATCATCCGCCGACAATCTGCCACTGTCTAATAAATGATTAAGATTATCCGTCTCGTTTCCAGTCGAATATGCATTGACATATTAAGCGTAGACTCGGCATACTCACCAAAAAAGCGTAACGCGGAAGCAGCATGGAAATAGTCGATCGGTGGTCTATCTATCTCTTTTAACCAAACGATCCCGCGCATGTGACTGACAAAGATGGCTAGACCACTCAATCCTATGTCGACGTTACACCCCGATGCATTGAGCGGCACATCCCTAGCCAAGTCTATCCTCTTTACATGTCTCTGCGAATATGTCACCGAACAAACTTAGATTTTTCTGTTGCTATGGTTTAGTCTCAATATTTAAAATATTTAAAATTTATCTGTGCAGACAATCTGGCTTCACACAATAATTTTGGTAAGTTTCCATTAAATATTTCCTTTCCTTTCGGTTTAATAATGGCTGTCCATCGACAAAAAAACGTTTGTCTTACGGTATAAATTGTTACAGGAAAGTCAACAATATTTTGATTGTTTTACAACAGTTGCTTATCCTGCTGCAGAATTTTCACCCTAACCCTTTTGGAGATCTAAAGTAATCAATTATATTTAATATTTTTCTTCGATTCGGAATGTGATGAAAGAATCCAGCTTATTTCCTGTTTTTTTTTTCGAAAATTGAAAATAATACAGTGTTCTTCTGAGTATTAGACGTTTCGATAATAATAGTTTTAATAATTTCTTTGAAAAAGTGTTTTGTTAAATTAATATCACATATTTATTTAGTTTCTAAAGAATTTTGTTTCCTATTTAAATAAGAATACTCTGCTACATAATGTTATAGTTTTTTTATTTGTGAAGGCTAAGAAAGCTTTCCGGCGCACGTCTGAAAATAAGTTTATAATACATAGTAATTAAAAATAATATAATTCTTTTCGGTTTGATAAAATTATAACTTTTTTTTTGTTTAATTTAAAGATAAATAGACCATACTCTAACGTTATTACCGTTTTTCACTATTCCCAGTTTTTTTATATACTTGAACTCTATTCCAGATGATGAGGTGTATCTAGGTAATACGGTAAAGGTAGGCAACATCCCAATAAATATTTCATATACAGAGTGGGCCAAACGAAAGAGTCCACCTCGATATTTGGCAGTATTTATTAGATTTTAAGGAAATAAAAAAACAGGCCAATTTTTTATCTAAGGGGGACACATTTTTAAAATTTGTAATTTTCTTCGTTTTTTTGCACTAATAATGGTAATTTTTCTTAATGAATGTAGAATACATTATAAGTTAAAATCGTATTTTTGCTTGTCTTCGGCAGTGCTTCAAATATTGGGGGAATTTACTATTAACTTTTTCAGCACAGGGTACCATTTAAGTCAGTTTTCATTCCTAATTCAAAGTCACAAATTCGTGAAATTCACTAGATATACATATATTAAATTATATGTCTATTAAATTTCAAGTAAGTTCTTTACAATATACTATATAATGTAATAATTTGTGTAATGCCCAATTATTCCCAATAATGAAATGCTAACCAGATCATCACATATTTAGGACTAAAACTCTTATGGAAATTATTCCAGCATAAATGTATATATACATTGTGGGGTTCATATTCATGAGTAAACATAATTTTTGTTTGCGTATCCATCTTTGAACGGGGGCTTAAAGTAACAGCTTGAAACGATTTCCAGATTTTTAGCCAAGTGTAAAGTATATTGAATAAAGGATATAAGTTTTTTACTGAAAGAAATAAAAAACTATAAAACTTACAAATCAAATACGTACTGTGGCTTGGGAATTAATCCAGAGGTTTAAAATTAAGTGATATATTTTCTTCGGTACAGTAAACAGTCTTCGGTTTCAAAAGTAAATCTAAAAGAATTTGTCAATTAATAAAACATGGTTATTATTATAATATATACCTACACGAGTTATTATGAAAATGTTAATGAAATATAAAAAAGTAATAGGAAAATATCAAGGTGTTTTTTAAACGAGAATAACAGCAAACTACTTATAGTATGATACAATTGATCCAAATAATGGCATAACCCAGACATCCAAAGGGAAAGTTATCCTCCAACAACAAATTGTTCTATATGGTCCACATAATGTTCAGAAAAAAGTTACACCATTTTGAGCGTCGGGTTTGCGGGGGAGAGGAGGGAGAAATCGGTAAATTCGTAGTTTTTTACATTTTTCGTCAATATTTCTAAAACTATGCGGTTTAGCATGAACAACCTTCTATACAAAAATGTTCTACATTAAATTTGAAATAAAAAAGGCCGTACGGATAATCCTTCTAAAATGAACGCTATCAAAGTTATGGAGGTAGTATACTATAATTGGTCCAAAAAAGGCCTAACCCAGACATCCAAAGTAAAAGTTTCCCTCCAACACCAAATTGTTCTATATGGTCCACATATTGTTCAGTAAAAAGTTACACCATTTTGAGCGTCCGGTTTGGGGGGGGGAAATGGGGGAGAAGTCAGTAAATTAGTAGTTTTTTTACGTTTTCATCAATATTTCTAAAACTATGCTTTAGCGTAAACAATGTTCCATACAAAAATGTTCTACATAAAATTTAAAATAAAAAAGGTCCTGTACATAATTGTTATAAAATCAACAGTTTCAGAGTTACGTAGGGTGAAAATTGGAGGTTTTCAATACTTTTTATAATATTTGGGCAATTGATGATGATTTTGGGTGGTGAGGTTGACGTTTTTTCAAAGGCTTATCACTAACATACCATCTAAATAGCAAATTTTATTTACAAAACAAAATCCTGGTAAAGAAGATTTCTTTCATCAGTAATAATATTATAAATTGCCCCAAAAATATAAAAAGTATCGAAAACCTCCAGATTTCACCCTCCGTAACTCTGAAACCGTTGATTTTTTAACAATTATGTATGGGACCTCTTTTGTTTTAAATTTTATGTAGAACATTTTTGTATATAACATAGTTTACGCTAAAGCATAGTTTTAGAAATATTGATGAAAAACGTAAAAAAACTCCTAATTTACCGACTTCTCCCCTCCTTCCCCCCTCCCAAACCGGACGGTCAAAATGGTGTAACTTTTTACTGAACAATGTGTGGACCATATAGAACAATTTGGTGTTGGAGGAAAACTTTTATTTTGGATGTCTAGGTTAGGCCTTTTTTGGACCAATTATACTATACTACCTCCGTAACTTTGGAACCGTTCATTTTAGAAGGATTATATTATGCATAGAACCTTTTTTATTTCAAATTTAATGTAGAACATTTTTGTATAGAACGTTCTTAATGCTAAACCGCATAGCTTTAGAAATATTGACGAAAAACGTAAAAAACTACGAATTTACCTATTTCTCCCCCCTCTCCCCCCAAATCCGACGCTTAAAATGGTGTGACTTTTCTCTGGACATTATGTGGACCATATAGAACAATTTGGTGTTGGAGGATAACTTTCATTTTGGATGTCTGGGTTTGGATCTAGTTATACCATACTATCAACTAAATATGTTGAAATTAATTTAATATAATAGCTTTGAATAAAACTTAGGATTACAACATAATATTATGTATATAAATATGGTTATTTTCATGAGCATTTTTCAGTGCGTCACAGATTTTCGATTTCTCTCTAATGCCTTAAATTGTATGTGACAGAAAAACGCACGTCTCTGATTACATTTCGTCGCGTCGGTGACATTTATAACATTTAATCTAGTTGTCAATAGATGGCGCTAATATTATAATATTAAGTAATATTATATTATTCTAAATAAAAAAAATTTAATCTGTAGAATATATAAGACTATACAAATCAAAGAAAATACCATTTTATAAAAGCAATAAACAAAATCGATTGGTTTTTATACCAAATTGCAAATAAAATGTGACAACTGTCAGATTTAACTAAAATGTAATATTAGAATAAATGTCATAAATGTGTATTTATCACGGACTAACCTTTTTTTTCTATCATTTGTGACGCACTGAAAAATGCTCATGAAAAGAACCATATAATATGTTATTTATCGATTTTAAACAGGCATAACATTATCCACCATAAGATGATAATATATGGAGTCATGAGAACATTAAAAATACTAGACAAACTTATTATAAGGCTTGTGATAATGACGTTGAGGAATAACGGAAATAGGGTAAGAGTGGAAGAAATATTTTGATATCAGCTCATAGTGGTAGGGGATCCCAAGCGGGGATTTGTGCAGTTACACGATCGCGTCAGATTATTACATGGGGAGAAACCTTGTACCATGAAAATGTACCTCTACCACATATTGGCTCTTAATGCAGAGGAGTTCGTTAAGGGGTTCCGAAAAAAATCTATCCTTAGGAAAACTCGAAATCGTCAGATTAAGATAAGGTAAGTTAAGTACATGCAACACAGTGTATATTTCAAAAATCTAACAATTTGAGCGGGGCGTAAGGAAATGGGTGAGTCCCAAAGTTACACAAGAAAAAATTGAATATTTGGCGAAATGAATGACAGATCGAAAAACTAAAAAATACGTGCTCAATGTTTTTCAAAAATCTATCGAATGTACCAAACACGACTCCCTACGGAGAGGGGTGGGGGGTAAATGTAAAATTTTAAATACGAATCCCCGAAAAAATGGAAAATACACTTATTCAATATTTTTGAAAAATCTATCGAATGGCAACAAACACGACCCCCCACAGAGGTGGGGTGGGGGTTTCTTTCAAATCTTAAATGAAAGCCCCTATTTTTTTGCAGATTTGGATTCCCTACGTAAAAATAAGTAACTTTTATTCAAGACCTTTTTTCAAATTAAAAAAATTAAATTTTCGAAAAAAAATTAAAAATGGAAAGTCCCCACTAAAATGGAAAGCTTTACTTAACTTTTTTTGGATTTAGGACCTACTCTTCACAACCCAATAGGTCCCCATAACGCTCGAGTGACTGCAAATTTAGCATACTTTGCTCTCCTAGCATACTTTGTGATCAAAGCTTTAAAACAAGGGGATCCTTTATTAACAACATTTTTCAATCTATTATAATTACTAATCGTAAGAAGACCTGATGGGTGGAAGGAGTCTGTAACGTTACAAACGTCATATTTGTGCTAGGTCATTTTTAAATATTTATTTTATTGTATTTTTTTAATATTTCATGCATAATAATCTTCTGTTTTTGTTTTACCTGTTTTCCCCGTTAAAAACTTGTTTGGCACTCCCTTTTGTTATCCTCTATTTCCTATCTCTCTTTCCTTCTAACGTATAAATCGTCCTACTGAACATACCTTATATTCTTACTCTCGAGGTATCTGTCTTTTAGGACGAAACATACCTGTCAGTCTTTGAACAGTTCACTTCATTTGAAGACAGTGACAATTCTCATAATTCTGATTGGTTTCGCACTTTCTCTAGATACGATTATGTACGATTTATAATAGGACTTTTACTGCATGACTCATAAGGCTTATCAGACGGAACTCATTGCAGTGTTGTGGGTTTGGCTTTTTCGGTAGTGGCACGTGGGATGAATATTGACTCTAGCCAGTCCTTGGGTATTTTACCTGTATTATAAATGCGATTGAATAAAAGGACAAATATTTCGATATTTTCTTCGCTGATTCATTTTAACGTTTCTGGGTATATTTCATCTGGACCTGGGCTTTTATTTGTTTTTAGTTTATTAATTGCATTTATAACTTCAAATTTCAGAATTGCTGGCCACATTATGTACCTAATGTAATACATTGCGAAACAAAAAGAGATTAGACTAGTGGAGGTGGAAATTATCGTTATAAACGTATATATTAAGACTTCATCTATACGTTTATAACGATAATTTCCACCTCCATTAATTTCATCTCTTTTTGTTTCGCAATGTATTATGTTTTCCATCTTTTGAGCTATTTTGCCGGTTATTAGCGCGCTTATCACTGTATTCATTAAAATATCTTTTAGGGAATGAGTACTGTCGGTGTTAAAGAGTTTTACGGGTTTAGCATATGCATTGGTTTTTTAACTTCATATGATAAGGCTGGTAAGTGGTTATTACATATATGTAGGATATAGGTTTTTCGGACCTATTATCATCAGACAGTTCTTGTATGTGTCTGGTCCATAATATTCAAATCTCTTAATTTTATTTGTAATGTTATTCCTGGTTGATCTCGCAGTTTGCTAGTTGTGTTAGATTTCAAAAGACCAGCTTGTTTAATCCTTTTGTGCCTATTAAACATATGGTATTTTTGTTTCAACCACTTTTCACATACTAATTTTAACCAATATAATTTGGTCTTTCGTATTCGGTTCTTACTTGTCTCTGAATATTGCTGCACATTCTTTTGTTGATCTCTGATTTCCTTCTTTCTTTCATGAGTTGTAGGTAAATTGTTAGTCATCCAACATTTCCTCATTTCTTTCTTTTTTATTACAAGTTTTCTGATGTCGTTAAAGGTTTCTCATATTCTGGAGCGGTTCTTCTCTATTATGTGTTTGCTCCATATTACACTATGTATCTCTTTTGCTTTCTTACCTTTTAGTCTTCTCGTATGGCATTTTTCGTTACTATTACTTTTTTTCACTATACTTTTTTTGTAACCTTTTTAAATCTAAACCTAAATTTACCAACAACGGGAACAACGGGATCTGACGATATGTAAGCACTAGGGTATTTTTCCAGCTCCACTTTTTCTGATAGGCATCTATTAAGGAATCTCTTGTTAACCATTATGTAATCAATTTAATTCTGTATTACTTTTCGTCGTTGATTTTGCGGAGAGACTCAGGTTACATTTCCAGGCAGTTCCGTCTTGGTGGTAGTTTGAAGAATGTATTTAGTCTTGCAAATTCTTTTTTTTTCCTGGAAGCCGTTCGTGCATGTACCCCGGTTGCACTGCAGCTTTTCAGCTTATTGTGCTTCAGCTATGGGCATTCCCATACAAGCCTTGAGATTATCCTTGGGTTCTTTAAAGCCCTTAAGACCGCTTGACTGTGCAAATTCTTCTTACTCTATAGACAGTTTTAAAGTTTCCCCCTCTTTCTTGAATCAGTGTATATAGCAAATGTTATCAATTCTACAAAAAAAAACGTACTACAGCTGCTGTTAAGATTTGATTTTCAAAAACCGAGTAATTTACAAGGATAGCAGAGAAGATAGATAATTTATATTTAAACTACAACATAGGAATGCATAGATAGGTGAACATCATCTGGTTGAACAAATAATTTAGCATCAAAACAAAGGAGACTACAGAGTTTATGGTAGGGAAGCCCAAGCGGGGATTTTTGCAGTTACTCGAGCGCGTCAGATTATTACATGGGGAGAAACCTTGTACCCTGAAAATGTACCTCTACCATTATATATTATATCTTTATGTCAGAAAGTTTGGTATCTATCCCTACATGATTTCCTATAATGCTATGCTAACTTGTTTTAAAGTTCAGCGACTGGATAATAGAAGACATTTTCATTCAGCCCTTTTTATATACTATGTTGTAAATCACATTAAATATAAAGAATGCTTTTTTATAAATAATATTAAATTTCATGTTCCAAAAACACATTTAAGAATTAATAACAAACGACTGTTCTCAACTAATAAGACTGATTGTTCACCCATAAATAAGATGTTAGAAGAATGTAACCATATGATAATTAACTGTGATATAGACTTTTTAAATTCTTCTGTGAAACAAATAAAAGTTGCTTCTGAAACAAATTTCTAGTCTACAAAAGTTGTTGTCGTAAAATTTTATTTAGTTGTATTTATTTGTTTAGATTTATTTGTAGTGTTTTTTTTCTTCTTTTTACTTGTTCTATTCTGTTTAGGTTTAGTACTTAATATAGGAATTAGTTTTTAGCAGTAGTAAGCACTCTTTTAATGTAATAACAATTATTTTGTGTATTAAAGGAGGTTAAATAAATAAATAAATAAATAAATTAATTGGCTCTTAACACAGGGAAGCTTGTTAAGGGGAGACCGAAAACAAATCGATCTTTACAAAAACTCGAAATCGTCAGATTAAAATAAGGTAAGTTAAGTACATGCAAAACAGTGTATATTTAAAAAATCTGACGATTTGAGTAAGGAAATGGGTGAGTCCCAAAGTTTCACAAGAAAAAAGCGAATATTTCACGAAATGAATGACAGATCGAAAAACTAAAAAATATTGAAATATTAATATTTTTCTCAATATTTTTCAAAAATCTATCGAATATTACTAAACACGACTTCCCACGGTGAGGGGGAGGCAAATTTAAAATTTTAAATACGAATCCCGCGATATTTCGCGAAATGAACATCAGATCGAAAAACTGAAAAATACACTTCGACACTCCCATCGAACTAGGTTGTAACTCAAGTTACATCTTTTTTCAGATTTCAACACAGGCGAATTCAGCAAAAAATGGCGCACACGTCAATATAAACGACATAGTTTAATTCTCAATAGTTTGGCTAATACTCCATTAAAAAAAGTTGTATTTTAACTTACGTGTGCCATTCTAGCGTGAAAAAGGCAGTAGCACTGGATACTCCCTATGGTAAATATTTACTTTCTTTGTAGTTGACGATTAACAAGGTTTTTAAATGAGTTACAACTTTGTTGCACGTATGTTTAATTTATAAAATATTCAAACATATGGCGGTGCATCTCATAAGTCAATTTATCGAAATAAAAGTCAAAAAGGATCTACGGACTTTTTTTCCTTTTTGATAGTTGCGGTGGTCAAAATAAGTATAGAATAGTGTTTGCTACGTACTTCTATGTATTAGAAAAGTTTAGTATTAATATTACACATGTATTTTTTTGAAATAGCACATTCACAAAACGAGGTTGATTCAATGTATGCATTATAGAAAAACCGAAAAATATTAAGTCGTATATGCTCCACACCTATGGATAACCATGATACGATATGCCAAAGCATCAGGCAAGCCTAAATCCGCAACTGAAATAAATCAGAAGCAGATTCTAAATTTTAACCTATTTAAGGACACACATGTTAATTTTGAAATAGATATTAATAGTAAAAGAGTAAAGTAATAAAGTAAAATGGTTTAAAAGTAAATATTTACAGATCCGCAATAAGAATGTGAAAAATTTAAGATATTTTATACCATTTTTTTTTCATAGTGATATAATATTATTGTTATTGTAAAATTTATAATTTCCAATTACAATTGTGTAAACTGTGAGTTGATATTTTGTTTAAATATACCATAAAAACTAATTTTCTCCTAGCTATATTGCAAATAATTCAAAACATACAACCTTTTAATAGTTAAACGGGAAAATGATTAACACGGACAGTGTAAAATGGTTGTTAGGCGAGTTACAACCTTTTGATCTCAAGGTTGTATCTCAATTAAACTCTTCAATGGCTAATACAATTACAAAGCATACATCTCACAGTAATCCCTTATTATGTTATAAATATCATATCACATTAGTGTAAAAGAGTCCAATCATTTCGCTGGAAATTTTTAAAAATTCATGTTTTCGTTTTTTGCCTCTCCCGTAAAATCGCTAAAAATGAGTTGCAACCTTGTTCGATGGGGGTGTCGGCTTATTCAACATTTTTGAAAAATCTATCGAATGGCACCAAACACGACCCCGCACGGAGGAGGGGTGGGGGGGTTATTTTAAAATCTTAAATAGGAGCCCCCATTTTTTATTGCAGATTTGATTTCCCTACGTAAATATAAGTAACTTTTATTCGAGACATTTTTTCGAATTATAGATAGATGGCGCTATAATCTAAAAAGACGATTACTCGAAAAGGAAAATTTAATTAAAAATGTAAAGTCCCCACTAAAATGGAAAACATTTCTTAACTTTTTTTGGTTTTAGAATCCACTCTTCACAACCCAATAGGTCCCCATAACGCTCGAGTGACTGCACATTTAGCATACTTTGCTCCCCTACCATTATTATAAATATCTCACAATAAAATAGTGAAAATAATAAGAAGAAATATATCCTTATGCTATAATGAATATATTTCTATTCTTCTGACTTAGCTGGTGGTCTCCAATAGACGCTGTAGGCTGCGTACAGGGTGTATTGGAGACCACCGCCTTAGATCTGTTACCTAGTGATTTTAAGTCTTCCGTGTAGATTTTTCTTAAAATTTCTTATTTTTGTTACCCTTCGGATGACCAAGCGGTGGAAATTGTGACCCCAGCGTATGTTTTTCTTTAATAAATTCAAAAGTATTTTCAATTTTTAACTCATTATCTTTTTATTTGACTTTAATATCATTCTAGATAACCTCAAATTTTGAAATAAAAAAATTCCCTATATTTTACGAATAAAAAATATATTCTGAAGTTGATGTTTAGTAAAATACCGTCTCTTATGTGTAATTCCAAGTAGTTTTACGCGAATGACGTCGACGTTGCAAAGTAACAAGACACTTACTCAACATACACACTACACATGACACGAATACTCATGTTTTGACTGGCTGAATGACATAAAGTCCATGCCATAAAAAAAAGAAAAAAAAACTTCATTTTTTAGTTAATTGTCATTTTTGACATTTTTGACCTGGGGTCATTTCCCCCCCCCCCCTTGGTCATCCGTGTAACAAAAAAAGGTTGGTCATCGGAAGGTTAATGTGTAATTAGACATAAAATACGTATAGTTTGTGAATTTTGTTAACTTCTGTCATGTCATTTCTTACCAGAAACAGTGTTGGCGTAGGAAATGTACATTAGGAATTAAAGAAAGTCTGAAACGCCATCTTGTATAGATACTTATCTAATAAAACCGTTAAAATATTTATTGTACATACTACATTCTATGAACCAACATCTATATAATACTTCTTCAAAAGGGACGTATCCAAATAACTGAGGCAAAGTAATTTTTCTAATTCAGCTTTATTGGGTTGTAAAACTTAATTCAAGGCATAAAAAGACCATATAAAATATTTACTTTTCTAGTTAATGTCGTCAAATAATTAAAGTCTCGAGAGACTTGACAGTGGGTTAGTTAATTATGTTCTTTGTTGGACATAGACATGAAAGTCAGTTTTTTTTATAAATGGACGTCTTGTACACGCAAAAAAGACAGAAATAAATATAAATATGTTTACTACTAAAGATGACGATATTTTCAAATTATAACTGCATTAACTACTCTACTTATTAGCGATATTTATTTATTTATAGTAAATAATTAGGTAGTTGATGTTTTATCCCAGAAAACGGCAGTTCTCGCCAGTGGCGAGACCCCTCTACATGCGACACTATAACGAAATTTTCGATTTTCTAAATCTGACTGAATTTAAAATTGGGCCAAATTCCATCTTAAGGTTCAAGAAAAAACTCGCCCATACGTATGTCAACCATCCATTTTGGTCTCAGGGTGTGGATTTTATGGTCCTTCCCATTTAGGGTATGTTTTTCGTTCTTTTCCCCTAAACTTCCAAAAATTTCGAAAATGTAATTCCGACCTTTGCGGGTTCTTATAGTACTAATCATTACCTTTCCAACGCATGTTTGAAAATCGATTATACGATTCAAAAGTTATTGAGCTCAGAAATATGACTCAATTTCTATTTAAAAAAGGGAAAATGTTTGTGGGTATATTTATGTGTGTGAAAAAGTTACACCGATCTGATTTTTTTCTGCGTTTAAAGAGGGGGTCAGGGCTGATTCAGAACTGGTGCAGTCTGACCAACCATAAGCCAGCTATAGGACTGGGTAAGTACAAATCGGCATATGTTTTGGGGGTATATAATCAGCCCTATTCTGTAACTTTTAACAAATCGAATAGAAATGACCAAGTCGAATCGTAATTACCCAAAATCGGAATGTTTGATATCTATCGCGTCATTTTTGTGTTTGGATCGGTATTCTGTAACTCATATCGTAATCGGAATCTCTGACTTCTATTTCACGCGGTTCTGAGGAGGTGGCAGCCGCGCAGTAACCAGCGAAATTGTGTTCTGTGACCTATTTTGTTACTTGAGATATGACACCGTTGCCATTTCCTCAATGTTTTCATATTTTCTTCATACTATCCTCAAAGTTTTGAGAAGTAAATAAAATATTCGTGTAAATACTGGATGCAAAAAGCTTAAAAGAGGATAAATGGTTTTAAATTAAAGTTAATTAAAATTGATATAAAAAAGAAGATAAACTGATAAATAAAAAAGATAAGTGAAGATAAGAAGTATAAATGCTTTTAAATCAAAGATATTTAAATTGATGTTATTAATTCATTATTATTAATAAATTATTTAAAATTGATATTACTAATAATATGCAATCTTTAAGATTCGATTTCAGTTGAAATAACTGCTAAACAACTTTTCCCAAAAATGGCATCTTTTCTATAATTTGTTCAGGCTATGAGCGTTGACTGATAAATATACAAGTATACTGGTATAATATTTATTTATCAAGCTATTCTTGTGCATTATACCATTGATTGCAATTGTACAAGAAATATACGAACAAAATATGGCAACAATGTGAATGGGAAACATTCAGACGCCAAGTAGCAAATAAATAAGGTTAGGTCCAATTATTCATATTCGTACAACATGTCTAAATGAAATATATATAGTTCTCTAAACAAATAACACCACAGACTAAAAATTAAGCAGCTAAAAAAAGGTACAAATACTATAAATAATTATAAATAAGTAGTATGTAATTAATTATTTTTATATATAAAATATAAACGTCAAAACAAAACAAAATGCGCTTGCGTCAACCACAATTCCGATAATCGGAATCTCATCTCGACAGGGTAAATGCTGTCGAAGTGATTTCTATTCACATTACGATTGTAGAGATTCCGAAGTAGTTATGGAATACGGATTTGGACTATTTCTATTCGACTTGGTCACTTCTATTCGATTTTACTGACTTCTATCATCGAAATGAGTTACAGAATAGGTATGAATCAGCCCTATTCTGTAACTTTTAACAAATCGAATAGAAATGACCAAGTCGAATCGTAATTACCCAAAATCGGAATGTTTGATATCTATCGCGTCATTTTTGTGTTTGGATCGGTATTCTCTGTAACTCATATCGTAATCGGAATCTCTGACTTCTATTTCACGCGGTTCTGAGGAGGTGGCAGCCGCGCAGTAACCAGCGAAATTGTGTTCTGTGACCTATTTTGTTACTTGAGATATGACACCGTTGCCATTTCCTCAATGTTTTCATACTTTCTTCATACTATCCTCAAAGTTTTGAGAAGTAAATAAAATATTCGTGTAAATACTGGATGCAAAAAGCTTAAAAGAGGATAAATGGTTTTAAATTAAAGTTAATTAAAATTGATATAAAAAAGAAGATAAACTGATAAATAAAAAAGATAAGTGAAGATAAGAAGTATAAATGCTTTTAAATCAAAGATATTTAAATTGATGTTATTAATTCATTATTATTAATAAATTATTTAAAATTGATATTACTAATAATATGCAATCTTTAAGATTCGATTTCAGTTGAAATAACTGCTAAACAACTTTTCCCAAAAATGGCATCTTTTCTATAATTTGTTCAGGCTATGAGCGTTGACTGATAAATATACAAGTATACTGGTATAATATTTATTTATCAAGCTATTCTTGTGCATTATACCATTGATTGCAATTGTACAAGAAATATACGAACAAAATATGGCAACAATGTGAATGGGAAACATTCAGACGCCAAGTAGCAAATAAATAAGGTTAGGTCCAATTATTCATACTCGTACAACATGTCTAAATGAAATATATATAGTTCTCTAAACAAATAACACCACAGACTAAAAATTAAGCAGCTAAAAAAAGGTACAAATACTATAAATAATTATAAATAAGTAGTATGTAATTAATTATTTTTATATATAAAATATAAACGTCAAAACAAAACAAAATGCGCTTGCGTCAACCACAATTCCGATAATCGGAATCTCATCTCGACAGGGTAAATGCTGTCGAAGTGATTTCTATTCACATTACGATTGTAGAGATTCCGAAGTAGTTACGGAATACGGATTTGGACTATTTCTATTCGACTTGGTCACTTCTATTCGATTTTACTGACTTCTATCATCGAAATGAGTTACAGAATAGGTATGAATATCTTAGGTTCAAAGAGAGACAGGGAAACCGCAAATACACCAAATCAATAGCGTTGAGTTAAGCTTTCAAATGGTATCCAAGCTGTCAGGATCAGACATACACACGGCTTAGTAGAGCCGAAAAACTGAAAAACTAAACTTTGAAAATTTTGGGATTTCGAAAATTATTCAAAATTTCAACCTACGAATTGCGCCAATAACTGAGTGTTTGTAGGAGAACTCTAGACGCGTCTAACAGTGTATACCTCATATCTGGGAAAATTCAACTTTTTAAGTTATAGGCTTCATATTATGTATGATCAAATCTATTTCCTATGGGAAAAATGGTTTTTCAAGCTCGTTAATTCCTGTAATACCTTCAGTTACCATATTTAAACTTGGATGCATCCGATAGTAATTGTCAGTACGTTTCAAACCCATGTTTAGTGATCAAAATCGGTTAAGCCGTTTAGAAATTATCGAGCTCCAAAAGTATAATACCTTTAACCATTATCGCCGAAATGGTTTATGTAGTTGTAGTGGATATGGCGCTAAATTTGATAGGGCAATCTGAGTTCATTTGCCCGCCATTCCAATATTTTTTTTTCTATTGTACACAAAAATCTAGTGTATATTCGATGGACACAAAGATTTATATTGAAAAAAAAATTATTAGGATGGCTGGGATATGAACTCGTATTCTCCTAGGGAACATCCATAAATTACGTTGTAACAATTTTGGAGTTTTTAATACTCTCCCCCCTTTCCGTCGTAAAGCATCGTTTACAGTTGACACCCCCCTTATACCGACGTCGCAATTGCATCTCATGACCCCCCTTTTTAGTGATTTTTTTTTTAATTTAATTTATTTTTGGATTTTTTAAAGTTAGCTCTTAAAGTTTATTTACGAATGTCTCCAAATCAGTATTACTATGTAGCTCATTAATATCCGCGTATTTTTATTCTCTCAATTCAATGTAGGTACAACTAATTAGCTTTATTGGGACAAAAGACATCACTTTTATCGGAGTTCCTATGTGTTCTTAACTGCATCATATTAATCTTGATACTTATTTTGTTTTGATTTCAATTCCATTTATTTTGTTAGTATAAACTTTACTTTTTTCTACGTATTTCTAGGTATATGCAATGGTACATTTAGTAGAAATAGAACTCAATTGCCTTTAACATGGTCTGTTGTGTAAGGTTGTACGACTATTTTTAAACAAGTTATGCTTTTTCAAGGTTTTATACTTCTAATGATTTTTGATATTTTTTAGGATTATTTTTTAAATTTCTCATTATGACTTTTTTCTTGTACATTTAGGTATATACATTGTGGAATAAAAAAAGCTGATTTTCTTTACTTTAAAATACGGTATCGCAAATACCTCTAGGACTATTTTTAAACAAGATATCCGTAGGATATCCGAGGATATCCGTAATTTGAGAAAAATTTTAAATATTTTTATTTTTTCAATTAGAAGAATATAATTGCATATTGTAACATAATTTTTAATTCGAAATAACTTTTCTTAATTACACTTTTCGATATTGTGAAATATAAAGGTACTTTACTCTTGGGCGAAATTCATATTTTTTAACATACCTCGTATATTATTAATACAATTTCATATCTGATGATTACATCTTAGGTTTTAGACTATGCAGAGCATTTTATAAATAATACTTTTTTTCATAAAGTTAATAATAAAAAGTTTTCCATGTGGTTCCAACTTAGTGGGATCTATTGCATGTGTATATGTCAAATTTGGAAAAAGCATATCTTGTTTAAAATTAGACCTAGAATTTTTTCAATACACCATTTTAAATTAAAGAAAATAAGCTTTCTTTTTTATTGGACAATGTATATACCTAAATATACAATAAAAAAAGTTATAATAAGAAATTTAAAAACAAACGTAAAATATATCAAAAATCATTAAAAGTATAAAATTTTGAAAAACCATATCTTTCTTAAAAATAGTCACACAGCCTTCTGCGATAGACCATTTTAAAGGTAATTGACTTTTCTTCGTACTAAATGTAACATTGCATATACCTAAAGCTGCGTAAAAAAGTTACAGAACAATGTTTGCGAAGTAACAAGGAAAATGGCCCAAAATCGCTGTGAGTGGCGAAATTTGAAAAATCATGTTTTGGAAACTATAAATCATAGAGACTTATACCAAACGCCATTTTAAAGAAGAAGGATGGTAGCTTTTTTTCTGTGAAGCAATGCCTATACCTTTATCGCCGTGAAAAAAAGTTATGGGGTAAGAAACAATAATGCTACCTTTCGTGTTTTTTTTCTTGCTTTTCCTTTGAATATATTTTTGTAAAAAAACAAATTTTTGACTTTAAAATATGATATTTTGATAGTAAATTTAACCTAGAAAATTTTACCTGTAGACGTGTTTGTACCAAACGTGCATAGAACTCGGCCTAATTCGCCCTGTGCCTAGGGACTAATTCACCCCTTTCTCAAAAACGCACCCCTTTAAATGGTAGCACTCCACGGTTTTTTCATGATTAGAGGTCCATTGACTATATGAAACAATAAAACCCCGTTAACGTTGTAGTTCCTTTCTAAAATACGTAATCAATAGCCTAATATAATTTGTTCAATTACTTTATGTGACAAAGCACACGGTGGCACAGCTATAATTATCAAATCTAATGTAAAACACCATGAGTCAACTAGCATTGTCATTGATGACTGGTTAGGCAACCTTACCTTATCTGCTATCTACTGTCCTTCCTGCAAATCCATCAACGAAAATAACTTTAATACCTATTTTAGTTGACTTGGACACAAATTCATAGCAGGAGGAGACTTCAACTGTAAACATCATCACTGGGGCTCTAGAGTAATCACAACAAGGTGTAAACAACCGCTAAAGTCGATAACAGGAAACAATCTACAACATATATCTACAGGAGAACCAACTTATTGGCCTACAGATCCAAATAAAACACCAGATCTCTTAGACTTATGTGTGATTAAAAGTTATCTCTCTTAACTACTTATCAATACAATCATGCTGGGACCTCTTGTCAGACCATTCTCCCATTTTAATTGACCTAGACTCCAAAGTCATACTCAGAAATAAGCCTCCAGTCCTAACCAATAACCAAATAAATTGGAACATATTCCGAAGTGCATTAACAGAACAATAATAATAACGAATTTGCCACTTAAAACAGAAATATAAATTGAAAATGCAGTACAACCACTTACTACCTTCATACAAAAGGCGGGATGGAGTGCTACATCTGAACAAACATTATGGAATGAAAGCATAAATTGTTTTTTGAGTGCAAAAAACATTAAAAGAAGAAAAAAAACAGGGGGATTCAAACTTATTTAGAAAATCTGAACTACATTCAAAGACACTAAATATTCGCTATGGAAGGCGACGAGAAAAGTAAAAGGGTCAAAAGACGTCATACCTCCTTTAAAAAATGCCAAAGGTCAATGGGCAAGAACAGACACAGAGAAATCCGAGACATTCGCAGAACAGCTTTCGTCAGTATTTAGTCCATTTACTAGAGTAGTACCATTATAACAAGAAGAACCATTTCATTCTTTTCTTGAGGCTCCATATAAAATGGAACTGTTAATCTCCAAGTTTAAAATTAAAGAAGTAAAACAGATAAAAATAATGAGATACAACCTAATAAGGCGCCGGGATTCGACCTCATAACGGGTAAGGTCCTTCAGGAACTAACTGATGATTGTTACAGAATAAGCACTATGACCTTTAATGCTATATTAAGTCTGTACTACTTCCCGTTGTAATGGAAAGTTGCACAGATTATACTCATTCAAAAACCTGAAAAAGATTCAAAAGATGTCAACTCATACCGACAGATAAGTCTACTTCCAATCATCTCTTGGGCGTTTAAAAACTTTTGTTAAGGAAAAATAAAACCAATATTAGTAGAAAAGAGTCTCATACCTGACCATCAATTTGGATTTAGTAATCAACATAGTACAATAGAACAAGTTCACAGACTATACAAAACAATTAGAACTAGTCTCGAAAACAAGCAATATTGCACTGCAGCCTTTTTAGACGCCTCTCAAACTTTTGACAAGGTGTGGCACACAGGACTTGTGTACACATTAAAGAAAAACCTATCTTACCTTTACTTCAAACTGCTTCAATCATACCTTACAGAAAGGAGATATCTGGTAAGATATAGTGAAGCCTATACAAAACTCTACCCCATCCTATCTGGTGTACCTCAGGGTAGTGTGCTCGGACCGATCCTATACCTGATATATACGGCTGACTTGCCAACAAGCAACAACCTAACACTTGCAACATTTGCAGATGATACTGCTTTCCTGGGCTCTCATGGTAATCCAATAATAGCATCAGAGAGACTGCAACTACATCTGAACAAAACAAATGAATGGCTTAAACTCTGGAGAATTAGAGTAAACCCCTCAAAATTCACAAACATTACATTTACTATAAGAAGCGGTACATATCCACAAGTTAACCACGATGGACATACTTTGCCTCAAAAGGATGACGTAAAATATCTAGGTATTCACCTTGACAAACGACTAGCTTGGACCAAACATATATGGACGAAAAGACTACAACTGGGAATTTTATACAGAAAACTTTACTGGATGTTGAAAAAAACTCTTACCTATCGATTAACAACAAGCTGCTGATATATAAAACAATAATAAAACCCATTTGGACATATGGTTCGCAGCTCTGCGGATCAGCTAGCAAATCTAATATTATGAAAATACAAATATTTCAATCTAAAACTTTAAGAAAAATGGCTGATGCCCCTTGATATATCCAGAATGACGCAATACATAGAGATCTTCTGGTGCTAACAGTTTCTGAAGAGTACAAGAAATCTTCTGAACAATATCAAAATAGGCTGCGGGTACATCCTAACACCCTGGCACACAATCTTCTCAACAACCAACAAGCGAAGAGATTGAAGCGATATATGATCCCTTGGACCTACCTAACTGATCCTGACAGACCCTACAGCAGAGGAAGCTACGCCTTCAACAGCGTCCAGCCATTGTGGTCTGTGTCAGTTTTAGTTTTCGTGCTCGCGTATCAGTCTATGTGCGCATCTCACCGGTAAACAAGCTAATGTGTGTGTCATGATACTTTGGTCACTGGACCTTACATCTCTCTGTCATTGTAAAGAAAACCAATTTTACTTATTGTTTTCATTGTAAAACGGATTGTAAAAAATCTTGGATGTCAATAAAAAAAAATACTTTAAATTTTTTTGTATTACAATTATGCCAGTTGAGGTTTTAATTTTCTTAAACAATTTGTAAATTATATTGTTATAAGTGTTTTAAGCTTTGAGCAATACACATTTATACTTTAATCAACAGTAATGATAGACGAACTCAAAAGAAAGGTTTTGAGCTTAGGAAAATCTTTGTAGGTTTATTTTTGGCCGGTATAGATGAAATTTACTAATCATTTTAGGCACGATAAAAGCCTATAACTTAAATAGTAAAACCTAGTAGAAAACGTATGAATACTGTGCCATCACTTTTTAGTGGCACATGCGTCGACAGTGGCGCATCAAATTGTCCACTTATGGACGGGATAAATAAATTAAAAGGTACCCTCCCTTACTATCAGAATTCAATTTTTTCATCTTTTTAAGTTCTATGTAATTAGACAATAAGACTCAGCGTAATTTTACTTCAAAACTTTTAAACTCAATATTTCTAATTTTTTTTCGGTTTTTTCGTAATTCTCGCAACCTTTAAAAAACCAGAAAACTGTTTTTTTTGTGGGATTTTTGGGGGTTTGAACATATTTCTCCCATTTTTAAATGTTCCATAGGAGTCAGTTACTTCAATTTACATATAGCATATAAAAACATTGATTTGATCTATTTTGAAGTCAATAAAGTAGGGAAAATCGTAAGAACCTGCTAAAAAACAGTTTTTCGGATTTTTAAACGTGGCAAACCTTACGAAAAAATCTGAAAAAAAATTAGAAACATGTACATTGTTTGATAAAGTACATAAGATTAAAAAAATAGAGTTGCAGTCATCCTGAATAAAAAAGTTATACGCTTTTTTCAAAAAAAAAAAATTTTTGCGGTTATACAGGGTGTTTCATTGGGAAAGTAACATACGTTAACTGTAGGCAATTTCAAAAGTACCATACTTAATGGGTATTACTTCATTAATAACAAAGACACTGGGTGTTTTATCTATTTTGCCATTTTCTTATTTGGTTCATAACTTTTTAACCACACTGCATATTTATTTTATATTTGGTACGGAAATATTATTTAAGGTGTACAATCAATTAATTTATTTAAAATTGTAAAAAATCCAGTTCTGGATTAAAAAATATTGGAAAAATATTCCGACCCAAAAACACCCTGTACATTAAATTTTTTGAAGACATTCTTCTTCGAAGATAAGCGCGATTCGATTGAGGGTAAAATTCTACATAAATCTGCACGCCTGCGCAGACAGTATGTACACAGAAAGTATGTAGTTCATTGCTAATCTTTCAAGATAGGTAAGTATGTATCTGTAACCGTGCAAATAAGTCATTAAAAGAATATATTAGTGTTTTTAGGAAATGTATTATTTATTATAACTCTTGTGTTTTTGGATTTGTGTTTCTCTGTAGTAAAATAATAAAATATTAAAAAAATAAATACCCATTTTCAATTTCGTTGCAAAATAAAAATACAGCCGAACCATATTCCAGTCCAATCAGAGAGTGCTGCAAGCACCTCTACCGGTTTCGAAACTTATTAGTCTCTGATCAGGAGGCACATATGCTGCTCTCCCTGATCCAACCAAAACAAACCCCAGCGTGCAGTCCCGGATTGCAACGAACGAAATGGCATAGATGCCCTAGCGGCAACTGCTAACAAAAAGACTAAGTTTTCACTCTTTTGGCATATAAAACAACATAATGCTAATCCACATCCCACCAGAATGAAAACAATGGGAACCTTCTCTGGTTACACCTCCGAGGCTTCTACAATTTGCAAGCCATACGGATGCTGAGACTAAGGAAGCTAAGGAAATTCTACAATTTACAATTCACGTCCCACCTGCTCAGCGCGGTAAAGTTCCAACGAGAGGTTCCCTTCATACTCCATACAGAGTAAATGTAAATAAAAAATAAATAACCATTTTCAATTTCGTTGCAAAACGAAAATACAGCCGAACTATATTCCAGTCCAATCAGAGTGCTGCAAGCACCTCTACCGGTTTCGAAACTTATTAGTCTCTCATCAAGAGGCACATATGCTGCTCTCCCTGATCCAACCAAAACAAACCCCAGCGTGCAGTCCCGGATTGCAACGAACGAAATGGCATAGATACCCTAGCGGTAACTGCTAGCAAAAAGACTATGTTTTCATTCTAATGGCATATAAAACAACATAATGCTATTCCACATCCCACCAGAATGAAAACAATGGGAACCTTCTCTGGTTACACCTCCGAGGCTTCTACAATTTGCAAGCCATACGGATGCTGAGACTAAGGAAGATGAGGGAATTCTACAGTTTACAATTCACGTCCCATCTGCTCAGCGCGGTAAAGTTCCAACGAGAATGGTTCCCTTCGTACTCCAATCAGAGTAAATGTAAATCAAAAATGAATAACCATTTACAATTTCGTTGCAAAACGAAAGTACAGCCGAACCATATTCTAGTCCAATCAGAGAGTGCTGCAAGCACTGGGGTTTGTTTTGGTTGGATCAGGGAGAGCAGCATATGTGCCTCCTGATGAGAGACTAATAAGTTTCGAAACCGGTAGAAGTGCTTGCAGCACTCTCTGATTGGACTGGAATATGTGTCGGCTGTATTTTCGTTTTGCAACGAAATTGAAAATGGTTATTTATTTTTTATTTACATTTACTCTGTGTGGAGTATGAAGGGAACCATTCTCGTTGGAACTTTACCGCGCTGAGCAGATGGGACGTGAATTGTAAATTGTAGAATTCCCTCATCTTCCTTAGTCTCAGCATCCGTATGTCTTGCAAATTGTAGAAGCCTCGGAGGTGTAACCAGAGAGGGTTCCCATTGTTTTCATTCTGGTGGGGTGTGGAATAGCATTATGTTGTTTTATATGCCATTAGAGTGAAAACTTAGTCTTTTTGCTAGCAGTTGCCGCTAGGGCATCTATGCCATTTCGTTCGTTGCAATCCGGGACTGCACGCTGGGGTTTGTTTTGGTTGGATCAGGGAGAGCAGCATATGTGCCTCCTGATGAGAGACTAATAAGTTTCGAAACCGGTAGAGGTGCGTGCAGCACTCTCTGATTGGACTGGAATATGGTTCGGCTGTATTTTCGTTTTGCAACGAAATGGAAAATGGTTATTTATTTTTTATTTACATTTACTCCGTGTGGAGTATGAAGGGAACCATTCTCGTTGGAACTTTCCCGCGCTGAGCAGATGGGACGTGAATTGTAAATTGTAGAATTCCCTCATCTTCCTTAGTCTCAGCATCCGTATGGCTTGCAAATTGTAGAAGCCTCGGAGGTGTAACCAGAGAAGGTTCCCATTGTTTTCATTCTGGTGGGATGTGGAATAGCATTATGTTGTTTTATATGCCATTAGAGTGAAAACTTAGTCTTTTTGCTAGCAGTTGCCGCTAGGGCATCTATGCCATTTCGTTCGTTGCAATCCGGGACTGCACGCTGGGGTTTGTTTTGGTTGGATCAGGGAGAGCAGCATATGTGCCTCCTGATGAGAGACTAATAAGTTTCGAAACCGGTAGAGGTGCTTGCAGCACTCTCTGATTGGACTGGAATATGGTTCGGCTGTATTTTCGTTTTGCAACTAAATTGAAAATGGTTATTTATTTTTTATTTAAATTTACTCTGTGTGGAGTATGAAGGGAACCATTCTCGTTGGAAGTTTACCGCGCTGAGCAGATGGGACGTGAATTGTAAATTGTAGAATTCCCTCATCTTCCTTAGTCTCAGCGTCCGTATGGCTTGCAAATTGTAGAAGCCTCGGAGGTGTAACCAGAGAAGGTTCCCATTGTTTTCATTCTGGTGGGATGTGGAATAGCATTATTTTGTTTTATATGCCATTAGAGTGAAAACTTAGTCTTTTTAATAAAATATTATCTAAGCATAACATTTTTACACTATATGTCGCCGTGTTGTGTAATTATATCCGAAACTTACATGTCAATTACAAGGACCTCGCTGGAGTAGTTGGTAATGCGTTAGCTCTAAAATTGGAATGACGCGGGTTCAAATCCTGGGCGGTTCATATTTTTTTGTTATTTTTGGTTGTTTTAATAAAAATTTTTTGAAAGTTGTAGAAAAGAAAGTTAGTTTGATTTTTAAATAAAATACAAATAACCTGTCAAGTATATTGTCTTCGTTTAAATTACCTATTATATAATAGAAGAATATCTTCTTACGTGCGTACAAAGTACACACACATTCTTTTTTTAAAATAGATTTTGAATTTGAAAAGAGGATGAAAACTAAATTTATTGGTATCCTTTGAATTTTTGGCAAATTGATTTTTCTGGTAAAATTTTGAATTTGAATTCTGAAATTATGCGAATTGCGAGAGCTGGAAGTAGAAAAAAATTTAAGTAAGACTTAAAACTTGTTAAACACACTGTATATTTATTTTATATTTAACACAGAATATTATTTAAGGTGCCCAATAAATTAATTTATTTACAATTATAATAAATCCAGGGCCGGATTAAAAAATATTGGAAAAATATTCCGACCCAAAAAAACACCCTCTACATTAATTTTTTTTAAATGGATTTTGCACTTAAAAAGAGGACGAAAAAATAAATTTAGTGGTAAATTTTGAATGTTCGGCAAATGGATTTTTCTGGTAAAATTTTGAATTTGAATTCTGAAATTGTGTGAGTTGCGAGAGCTGAAAGTAAAGAACATTAGAATGTGACTTAATTTTAATTGATACCAATTATTTAATCTAAATTGGTTAAATGTTTTACATTTTAGTGTTTTTTTTTATTATGGCGACAAATAATTCATAACAAATATTCACCTTTAATTAATGAATAAATAATAAAGAGTTCACAAAAAATGCATAACTTTAATCAACGAACTATCTTACAAATTAAAAAAAAATTCCTAAAAAAATAACTTATCAAAACTATAGTAATTGTTCAAAATGGCAACCACCTTGTCGAAGACAAAGTCTTGTTTTTTTGTTAATTGTCTGACTTACTCCCTAATATCGTCAGAGTTATTCTTCATTTATTGGAAAGCTTCTCGAATCCGCTCAAGAAGTTCCTCTTTATTATTTATTTCCCCGTTATAAACTTTGGATTTTAGATATCCAAAAGTTATTTTTTAGCAATATTTTTCTGTTTTTTTTTAGTTTAAGAGAGTACTTTGATTAAGGTTATGTATTTTTTGTGGACTTTGTATTATTTATTTATTAATTAAAGGTGAATATTTGTTATGAATTATTTGTCGCCGTAATAAAAAAAATACTAAAATGTTAACATTTTAACAATTTACATTAAATAATGGTATTAATTAAAATTAAGTCACATTTTAATTTTTTACTTCGAGCTCTCGCAAGTCACATAAATTCAGAGTTCAAATTCAAAATTTTGCCGGAAAAATCATTTTGCCGAAAATTAAAAGTATACCACTAAATTTAGTTTTTCATTCTCTTTTCAAGTGAAAGGTCTATTTGAAAAAAATTTAATGTACAGGGTGTTGTTTTTGGGTCGGAACATTTTTCCAATATTTTTTAAACCGGTTCTGGATTTTTTTATAATTGTAAATAAATTAAATAATTGGACACCTTAAAGAATATTCAGTGATAAATATAAAATAAAAATAAAGTATGGTTAGCAAGTTGTAAAACGTGTTTCAATTTTTTTTCTACTTCAAGCTTTCGCAATTCACATAATTTCAGAATTCAAATTCAAAATTTGGCCAGAAAAATCATGTTGCCGAAAATTCAAAGTATACCACTAAATTTAGTTTTTCATCCTCTTTTTAAATGCAAAATCTATTTTAAAAAAATTCAATGTACAGGGTGTTGTTTTTGGGTCGGAATATTTTTCCAATATTTTTTAATCTGTACCTGGATTTTTTACAATTTTAAATAAATTAATTGATTGTACACCATAAATAATATTTGCGTGCCAAATATAAAATAAATATACAGTGTGGTTAAAAAGTTATGAAACAAATAAAAAAATGGCAAAATAGATAAAACACCCAGTATCTTTGTTATTCTGGAACATCCTCTACGACGACGTCTTAAATATACAATACGGTCGGGACTGCATCGCGGTTGCATACGCTGATGACCTGGCCATTCTCGTAACCAGCGATATGTACTGGGAGGTGGTTAGTACGGCCGAGATGTGTTTCAGGCGGGTGAATGCCTGGATGAACGAGAACGACCTTGAACTCGCAGGCGGTAAGACAGAGGTGGTTATCCTAAAGGGACCTAGGGATAGACCGGACCTGTTGTTCCATTTTGGAAACAGCGAGGTCAAGTCGAGCCTCTGTGCCAAATATCTTGGCGTGGACCTCGACAAAGGGCTGGGATTCACCAAACACCTCGCAAGGGTGGTGAGGAAGGCCGAGGCACAAACTGCAGCTCTCCGGAAAATAACACCAAATATCGGAGGGCCAAGTAGTGCCCGGAGAAGACTGTACCTACACGTCGTACAGTCTACCCTTCTCTATGGGGTTCCGGTCTGGGTTGAGGTTCTACGTCACAAGAAATACAGAGATATGATAAACAAGGCACAAAGAAAGCCTCTGTTGAATGTAGTAAGCTCATACAAGACTGCATCAACCGTGGCTCTACAGGTGATCGCGGGCGCCCCTCCCATACATCTGCTAGCTAAGGAACGCCAGTTCCTATATGAGCACCGCCACGGCCACTTACCCGAGGTAAGATCGGCCGCACGACAACAACTCCTGGCGGACTGGCAGCTGGAATGGGAGGCGGAATCTACCAAAGCCCAGTGGACCAAAAGGCTGATCCCGAACGTAGAGTCGTGGTACGCCTGCGAGTTCAAGAGAGTAAATTTTTACTTTACACAATTTTTGACCGGTCATGGATCATTCAGGGCATTCACCCACAGGATCGGGAAGTCGGACGACGACCTGTGCCGGACCTGTCGCGTGAGGGAAGACGCAGAACACTGCGTTTTCCAGTGCAGCGTCTTTGCTCACGAGCGGGTCAGGCTACGTAGTAGGTTTGGCGACATCGGCCCTAACAATATTGTTAATTTTGCGGTCGGAAACAAGGCGGATTTCGAGGCCATAATTGACATTATCACCGGTATAGTAAGAGAAAATCCGAGTTGGAACGACTGGAGCAGAATGGGTAAGGCGGGTCAACACAATAGTTGTAAAATAAAAAAATAAATATAAAAAATAAAAAAAAATAAAAAAAAGCAAAATAAGAAATAATAAAAAAAATAATCCGCGTCAGAAAAATATGACCCTAATTCTTCTAGGGCTCATTCTATCCGCCATACTACAGAACAGTCACCCAAGCCCTGCCGTCTTCAGGCAGGGGTTGGCCCACCTTCCTCCGTGTAGGAATCAGACTTTTCTCTATTTAGTCCTACCGTTTCTAGGCTGGAAAATAGACCCTTAAATGAACCAATGCTTCTGGTTACTTTCTTTCAGACAGCTCGGGATATCCCCATGCATCGCTCCCTAAGGAGCACGTCCAGGGATATTCCGGGTCGGAAGAGGGGGTGGTTTTAGTTGGTAGGCGGCTGGTCATGGGGGGCATGCGGGACGCACGGGCCATATTGTGGCTGGCGCGCCCTAGCGTGTTCTCCTTTCCTGTCCGAGTCCAACAGTACTAGGGACACCTTCCCTAGTCTGCTAAGAGCGTTCCACCTCAGTCCAAAAAAAAAAAAAAAGTATCTTTGTTATTAATGAAGTTAGACCCATTAAGTATGGTATTTTTGAGACCGCCTAAGTGTCCTATTTCTACAGTTAACGTAGATAGATAGATAGATAGATAGATAGATAGATAGATAGATAGATAGATAGATAGATAGATAGATAGATAGATAGATAGATAGATAGATAGATAGATAGATAGATAGATAGATAGATAGATAGATAGATAGATAGATAGATAGATAGATAGATAGATAGATAGATAGATAGATAGATAGATAGATAGATAGATAGATAGATAGATAGATAGATAGATAGATAGATAGATAGATAGATAGATAGATAGATAGATAGATAGATAGATAGATAGATAGATAGATAGATAGATAGATAGATAGATAGATAGATAGATAGATAGATAGATAGATAGATAGATAGATAGATAGATAGATAGATAGATAGATAGATAGATAGATAGATAGATAGATAGATAGATAGATAGATAGATAGATAGATAGATAGATAGATAGATAGATAGATAGATAGATAGATAGATAGATAGATAGATAGATAGATAGATAGATAGATAGATAGATAGATAGATAGATAGATAGATAGATAGATAGATAGATAGATAGATAGATAGATAGATAGATAGATAGATAGATAGATAGATAGATAGATAGATAGATAGATAGATAGATAGATAGATAGATAGATAGATAGATAGATAGATAGATAGATAGATAGATAGATAGATAGATAGATAGATAGATAGATAGATAGATAGATAGATAGATAGATAGATAGATAGATAGATAGATAGATAGATAGATAGATAGATAGATAGATAGATAGATAGATAGATAGATAGATAGATAGATAGATAGATAGATAGATAGATAGATAGATAGATAGATAGATAGATAGATAGATAGATAGATAGATAGATAGATAGATAGATAGATAGATAGATAGATAGATAGATAGATAGATAGATAGATAGATAGATAGATAGATAGATAGATAGATAGATAGATAGATACATAGATAGATAGATAGATAGATAGATAGATAGATAGATAGATAGATAGATAGATAGATAGATAGATAGATAGATATATATATAGATAGATATATAGATAGATAGATAGATAGATAGATAGATAGATAGATAGATAGATAGATAGATAGATAGATAGATAGATAGATAGATAGACAGATAGATAGATAGATAGATAGATAGATAGATAGATAGATAGATAGATAGATAGATAGATAGATAGATAGATAGATAGATAGATAGATAGATAGATAGATAGATAGATAGATAGATAGATAGATAGATAGATAGATAGATAGATAGATAGATAGATAGATAGATAGATAGATAGATAGATAGATAGATAGATAGATAGATAGATAGATAGATAGATAGATAGATAGATAGATAGATAGATAGATAGATAGATAGATAGATAGATAGATAGATAGATAGATAGATAGATAGATAGATAGATAGATAGATAGATACGAAATTAACAAAAAAACGTAATTATCTTTTAAACTACCTCGTACAATATTACAAAACCATATATTTTAAGAAAGGAAACATCGAGGAGAATCCAAAAATGTAAAAATATACAGGGTGTTCCATTAAAAAAAACATAATTTTGTGTCACCCTGTCAATACGGACGACCCTGTATATTTGAAAATATTTTTAAATTATGGTACTATGTGTGCCCCAACTTTTACCTAAATAACTTTTTTTCGTATCTCTTACGAGAAACGAGTAATTGGACTTTGTCACATTAATGCCCCACCCTGTATATATTGAAATTGCTTTCACATATATTATAGTTATATTATTAAGACAACCAATAAGGTCGGTGCAATTATTAAGGGGGGCCATATTAACTGGTTTCATCAAACTGTAAATGGGACATTCAAACAGTAAATGTTCAAGAGTTTCCAACTTGTTTGCATTACAAATAGTACAGATTTCAGATGGTCGTATATGATATGTTATACCATTATAGGTAAATTTTAACACATGGCGATTAGATGTTCGAAGTTGCGCCATGGCACGAATGTATTTTATGGGAATTTGAAATTCCAGATATTTCGGTACTGAAGTATCTACGGATAAATGTTTGTAAATAGTTGAGAATGTTGACATGGAAACTGCTTGAATGTCTTCTTGATGAAGCATATCCATATACTTTTTTAACATGCTTTTCTTGTTTTTTAATAGCCAATTAGAGATATTTTTATCCCAAGAAAATTCATAATCTTATATTTGAAAATATTGCTTAAGCTGTGAAACCCAGTTGTATCTGTTCGTATTTATCGAATTATTTGCTAAAGAACTTTGAAGCTGACGCAGAAAACAAATAAGAGGAAGTCTTAAATCATACATTTGCGATAGCTTGATGAGCCAATTTAAAGTTAGCTTGAAAATAGTAAAAGACATTTTCACTCTTCCTGTCTCCAACCTAACAGCATAATCAGGTGTATTGATACTGAGATGTAAAAGTTTTTTAAAGAAAGTTATTTGTATTCTTTCTAACTGGTCAGCATATCTCATTCCCCAAACGGGCACACAGTTCATAACAAGGCTTTGAACTATCGAATCGAAAAGTTGCACACGAGATGTCCAAGAATTCATTTTGGTTTTAGCCATTAAACCTATCACGTTACCAATTGCGTGTTTTGCTCTTTCCACTGTTGTATCGGCCATTGCTTTAAAAAGTGATGTTGTGGTTAGGGTGACTCCAAGATATACAAATTTGTTAACAACGTCTATTTTTTCGTTCTTATATAGGAACTTAACGCCTTTATTGCCAATTTGACCGCTTCGGGCAAATGGAAGAATTTTGGTTTTGCCAACATTTAGAGTTAGCTGGTTTTTGTCACTATATTTTTCTAGATAACTTAGATTTTTACCGAGTTCATTTTCCGAGTCACAACGAATGACCAAATCAGCAGCATACAGTAGCATTATTATTTGATTTTGGCTATCAATGGAGATACCTTTTGATCCTTGACTAATAAAAAACTGTTCTATTTCCGCAATAAATAAACTAAATAATAGTGGACTCAAAGGTTCACCCTGTAAGACTCCTGTTGAAATATCAAATGGTCTTGTTTAGCCGTTTGGAGTTTTGATGTACATCCTAGCATTATCATAATAGTCCAAGTAATGAAGCTTAAAATAGGACGAAACCTCGCAATTTTTACAGAATGGATCGATTTGCTTGAAAATTTGAGAATAAGTAGTGGATAGTCCAAGGATCAAAATCTATATGATGCCAAAAGGCGTTTTTACCATGGGGGTGGTTGCCACCCCATGTCGGGGGTGAACATTTTTTATTATATTTTAACAGCAAAAGTTGGTAAAAACATTCATTCTAAGCAAAAAATGTTCTATACATTTTTTTGATAAAATGAATAGTTTTCTATTTATTCGCTATCGAAAGTGTTAGTTTTATATTAAAAAATTAATGTTTTTAATCAGTTTTCTGCAAATAACTCAAAAAGTTTTTGTTTTATCAAAACAACTTTGCTTAACAAAAATGTACTTTTTAAAAAAATCAACAAAACCGTTTTTTTAAATTTTCTTTAAGACCAATAGTAATCGAGCTATACTTTATTATATGTTAGGTCTTCTTCGGCAAATGCTAAATATTGTAGTTTCAAAGTCAAAAGACGAGAAAACTATGCATTTTTCGAGGATCAGTTGTTTAAACTAATTTGAAGTATTTAAAAATATCTATCTTCAGAAATAAAAAAAGTCTTTAGCTCAAAAATTTGGTTGCTTATAATGAAAAGAATGTCAGACCCTATATTTTTCAGCGGAAAAGTGATCGAAAGCAAACCCCTAATCACCATCCTGATTAAAATTAGTCATTGACCTTATTGCGTCTTCTTCACTTATGTATTATTAATAGGTTCTAGAAGTTTAACTGGTTTATAATGATTAGTTAAAAAAAAATGGAGTCAAAAGCAAATATCGAATTTTTGAAGTTTGGTAAAAAATTCCCTTTTCTTCAGAATAGAAAGATTATAATCAGAGATACAAAAAAATATTTAAATATAAAATTGTAGCTTATCTAATTTTCAAGAAAATGGTTTGCAAAAATTTTCTCTACGGTAAAAATTGAATGAGCTATTGACAATTAAAACTTGTAATAACATGCAAAAATCACCTTTACCAACCCTTTCAAAGTCACCACTTTTTGCGACTGAGTATTTTAAAAGGATTTGGTATTAATAGTCGTATAGATCTTGTAAAAACCTACCAAATTATTTTTTAACAAACTTTCTAAGATAAAAATTAAAAAGGTTACGGTTAAAAAATCAATATATTTTTTTCAAAAAAAAAAAAAGAAATCCAATTGGAAGCATAATAATGTAAGGTAGCTTTGCTTTTAGTCATTGGCCTTATTAATTCTTCTTTATTTATGTATTATTAATAGATTTTAAAAGTTTGACTGGTTTAGAATGATTAGTTTTTAACAAACTATATAGTTTTTTAGCAAGAAATAGAAAGATTAGCATCAGATATAAGAAAATATGTTTTTATATGAAATTGTTGGTTATTTAATTCCCAAGAACTTGGTTTGAAAAAATTTTTTCTACGGCAAAAATTGAGTGAATGGTAAATGAGTATATATCGAAAAACATTGATTTTTTCTATATAAAACTAACAATTTCGATAGCGAATAAATAGAAAAGTATTAATTTTATCAAAAAAATGTATAGAACATTTTTTGCTTAGAATGAATGTTTTTATCAACTTTCGCAGTCAAAATATAATAAAAAATTTCCACCCCTAAGATGGGGTGGCAACCGACCCCATGGTAAAAGCGCCTTTCGGCATCATATAGATTTTGATCCTTGAACTATCCACTACTTATTCTCAAATTTTCAAGGAAATCGATCCATTCTGTAAAAATTGCGAGGTGAAATGCTTCGGTTCCTGGACTATAAATGTTTTTCAAAATGGCTATTATTTTAGAACTCACCCCAAGGCCAAATAGCTTTTGCCACAGCAAATAATGGATAATGGAGTCAAAAGCCCGCTTATAATCTACAAAGGCAGCATACACTTTGCGTTTTTTCAGTCGTTGTTGCAGTTGTACAGCAGAAGCGAGGGTGAATACATTATCAATGCAACCCCTTGATCCCCTGAAACCCGACTGACATTCGGGAAGAACATTATTTACTTCAACCCAATCTCTAAGTCTCTTTAATAAAATATTAGTAAATATTTTTTTCAACACAATTAAGTAAGGCAATACCTCTATAGTTTGCTGGATCATCTCTGTTGCCCTTTTTAAATATTAGTAAAAATGACTTCACTCCAGTTATGCGGCGTAATGGTTGTTTCCAGTATTCTATTAAACATGCCCGTTAAATACAGTATCCAATTATTTGGAAGATTTTTAAAAAATTCATAAGAAATATGGTCAGTTTCAGGTGCTTTACGATCGGGACAGTTATTTATTACTCTATATATTTCGTCACTGGTTATAATAGCGTCAAAAATGGGATGTCTTGCATCAAGAAAACGGGCATTATGATATAGTTTTGGGGGATATATATTAGAATAAAATTGTTCCCATACGTCTACATCGATAAAAGAAGTATTGTGATTTTTCCGAAATTTCTTAATTACTGACAGAATGTTTTGGAGTTCCTGCTGTTTGCAAGATGAGAATACAGGTTATGAAGATATATATGTTTTTTCCTTTTAATTATTTGTCTACAGGCTTTTTTGATGTCAAAAAATTTGTTTTATAGGGGTGGCGGAAGTTATTTGCTTTAGCTGTTTTGAGGCTTTGTTTCATGTTGTTTTTAGCTGAGGTACATTCATGATCAAACCATGGAGAACTTTGCCTGATACACGACGGGAAAGATTTTTCTTTACAAAGTTGTAATTGCGAAGCAGTCTCTTTAATTGCTGACAATAGATTATTGTATAATTCCCGCGCATCAATATTTATAGAAAGAGACGATTTATTCGAATGTTGCATAGAAACTTTATAGAATAAGCCAAGGTCAGTATTCCATTGATATATAGTTTTTATGTGTAGGAAGTGCTTTTTTAAACGACTTTCTCGAAAAAAGTCGGAAACGCAAGTTACCAGTATACCAAAGTGGTCAGAAGGACTGTTATGGTTCATTACACATAAATCTTGGATAATAGGTATTCCACTCTTCTGCTAAGTTTTATGCTAAGTCAATTACACTATTTCCAGCTTTGCTAATGTGAGTAAATTGTGCCGGTGTATCAGACTCAGTCCTCCCATTAAGTAGACAGAAACAGTTGGAGTTCATGAAGTCAATAATATGGCGCCCCTTAGCATTTAGAACCATGTCATTGCTTAGACGATACCCCGATAGATTTGTGCCCTCCAGCATCTCTGGCGGAACTTCTCCAATATCTGATATTCTACTTTTAAAGTCACCGCCGATTAGAAGCAGAACATCGAAATTGTTTTCTAGAATTTCCGACAGAGATACTTAAAAAAGTTCTAGAATATACACAATATCTAAGGACGGTTTAAAATATACTGTGCAAATAATAATAGACTCTTCCGAAGGAGAAACGTGTTTTTCTAAAATTACACAGTTGTATACATTTTTATAAAATATGCAGATGCCACCGCTTGCTCTGCCCACGGATTTCTCCTTTGAAGCAGGACTACTTATAACATTATAGGTTGACAAAACAATTGACGAATTATTACATTCATTAAGTACCCATGTTTCAGTAAGACATAAAACTGAAAAATCATCGTAAACTCTAACAAATTCATCCAGATTGACAAATCCTTGACAGTTCCAAAATACTATTTTGAATGATTGCTATTCAGGTACAGATGAGTTTGCCCCACATAAAGCAGGTTTACAGTTAACGTATGTTACTTTCCCAATGAAACAACCTGTATACTCTCAACCTACGGGTCTATAAAAATAGACATGTTTTGTAAAAGCATCAGCTATGCGTGTGAATTTTTTGAAATTTCATTTCACACGTTAATTTCAAGATATGCAATATTTTGTTCCGTGAGTGTATAGCAGCAGTAACAAACCTCAACAAATTAGGGTTGTAATTTTTACCCAAAATTATAATATAAGATGGAAGATATACAATAATTGAAAGGTAAATAACGTAAGGGTATAGTATAGTATATGGCTTAACACCCCATATGGGGTTTCGCCGCTTTCGCTTTTTATATCCATTTTACGGGATAGATTTAATGTTTTCGTAACATTAAATCAATGTTTTCGACTTTGATTAACAACTCGATACATTGTTTTGATGTAACGCTATCATTGTATTAATGTAATATACCTGAATCAATGATGAATACATTGTAGCAATAATCTTGTACATAAACCGATACATTTCTTAAAAGTCCATAAGTGCTTTTATTGGTGTAAAAAATCACGTGACAACAGTTGGAGCCTCCTAGCAGACAGTCACCCTGCAGACTCTGAGGAGCGCTGTTTGGCACTAGTGATTTGGTTGATTTTTCTAAGGTATGTATTTACATATATTTTTAACTATTTATAAATTATTTTAATAAAAAATGCTTTAAAGTTTTCTATAAAAAAAAGTTGTACTTCTATTTCCACATTTGCAGATTGATATGGACTTTGGAGTGGCATTTGGAAATGAACTTGTTGATGGATGGGACAGCAATTTCGAAAGAATTATACCCTTTCTTCGGTGTGAAAGTCATATCAAGGATAAAACAAATACATTTTTATTTGAAAAGATTACCAATGAAGTCATTATGGAATGTAAGTACCTATTTCATTATTCAATCCTGCATATCTAGCATTAATTAATTTTTGTTCTCTGTAATTTTTTTCAAAAGGTAATTCGACACATAAAAGAAACGTAAAAGACACGTAAAAGACACATAAAAGACACGTAAAAGAAAATAGGAACCATTTGAAAATATTTCTAAATGGAATAATCTTATAAAAGATTAGTAAATTAAATCTTTAGGTGATTAAACCGTAAATAATTGAAAAATATTATTAACTCTTGCAGTCGGTAGTATCTATCAAAGTAAAAATAAACATCTCAACATCTAGCAGTTTTTTTCAGGATAAATTAAAATATTTCTATAAAAAAAGTGATACCCAAAAATAGAACTATGTTCACTATTTAGATTTATTTTTTATAATAATTATTAATATAAATTTTAGATGGCTAACATGCAGTTCTTCTTTGAGTTCTACATCGATATTTTGTACGAACTAATAAAATGGTTAAAAAAAGATCTTAATGGACAACCAAATATATAATAAAATATACCATCAGAGATTTCCAGTAATCATTCTTACATCGGGAAGACCCAGCAAGAAGTCAAAGATCATTTATTAGATTTTTGAAATCAAAGAAAAATGCCATTCAACCATTTGTTTTTTGTATGTATAGATATACATTTTTTATATAATATAAATATATATATTTATATATTTTTATATATTTTATAAGACGAATCAATTTCTGTTATATTTAGTTATTCAGTTTTTTCCAAATTACATTATAAAAAGTTGTTTGTGTTAATTAAAAATATATGTTTTTCTTATCTTTAAACTTATAGATACTGAACATTAGTTTGAGAATCGGCAAAAAATCGTTGCTTCAAACTATATTTGTAATATTTATCGTCATCTTAAGTCGTCATATTAAATCGCCTTATATTAAGTCGTCATTTTGTTTAATTATTAAGTATTTGTATGTTATATACAAATATACATGAAGATGACATTCACTGAACCAAAAAAGTACGTAAATATAATGAAAAAAACATTGATTCAAAAACGGGGAGCATTAATTTTCGTCCAAAGATCAGTATCGTTGGTCCAATGTAAGTAGATACATTAACTAATGCTCAAAAACATTAACTTCTATGAATTAGTACGCTCATTCAATGTATTTTCTAGTTGAGAATTAATGTACCGATACATTGATTCAATGTACCGTTCCATTGATTCAATGTACCGATACATTGATTCAATGTACCGATACATTGATTCAATGTACCGATACATTGATTCTTAACTAGAAAGTACATTGAATGAACGTACTAATTCATAAAAATTAATGTTTTTGAGCATAAGTTAATTTATCTGCTTACATTGGACCAATGATACTGATCTTTGGACGAAAATTAATGCTCCCCTTTTTTGAATCACTGTTTTTTTCATTATATTTACGTACTTTTTTGGTTTAGTGTAAGCTATTAAATTTATGGGAGCAGGCTTTTGATTGAAACTGATACTTAGAAAATACAAGTGAACCTAACAATATTGATGAATGATGAAGTACGTCAAATTTTTGTCTTAAGATCAAGGTCGATTAAATATCTTGATATGAACTATACCGAGATAATGACGAGTTTAAAGAAGTAAACATAAAAAGGGGAGTGGAAAGAAAATAGTCAACTGGGTCATACTTTGTCACTTGCTTAGAACCTTGTGACCTAAAGGAAAGCCAGTTTCTGAAAGAAAACTTAGATATACAAAGTTATCTGCATTCAAGGGCCTCAGGTTTTGATACAAATATTTTATCAGATAATAATGTAATCAAGCATAATATTATATACGGATTTATCGGAAATACGGATTTTATACAAGATGTGGATTGTTAATATTCCATGAAATAACAAAGAATCAATAGGCCTGGATCCCGCGCACCAAAAAAATTGATTCATAACAAGCTGAAAATTTGTTAATACTTTAAAGGTGTCTAGTCTGACAAACTTTGATGTACGGGAACACTGGAACAGGGGAAGTTTTAGTTGAGGAACATGTTACAGGTTTCGAACGTCAGAATACGAAAATGTCCCATGTATTTTGTATGACAGGACTTCCAATTCAGTGGCGGCTCGTGACCTCAGTATGCGGGTAGGCGACACATATACATTTATTTATACTCTATACTCTACTATACTCTACATATTATATACTCGTATACCTATACACACAGTGTGTCGCATTTAAAATGAAGACACCCCTATATTGCGGCTATCAAAATAAATACAGATTTAAAATTTTGCAGTCAAGCAAGTGTGATGGTTTAATTTTTTAAGATAGTCATAGTCAACTCAAATTTAAATTTTAAACGTTATCTACTGCGAATCTACAAACAGGGCGAATTTTAGATATTTTGCTTCGCGTTAGAGATATCGGAAAAAGTTATTTGGAAAAGTTGTTCCAAATATTATTCTAACCCCACGTACCAAATTTCATGACAAAATTCGGACTTTTAGTTTTTTCAGTATTTGTAGTCAGGATCCTAAAACATATAATTGGCTATCCCGAGATGCAGCTCGGGACAACCATTGCCGAAGGCGCAAAAAAATGTAGCCTAACCTAGCCCCAAACAGTTCTCGGAAATTCTCGTCCACTACGGCTAGACAAGCCACAGTTACAATGCTGTGCTTAGCGTAAGAGTGAGAGACGCATATCATTCTGTTCGGTTCTTTAGGTTAGTCGGATTTTAAAGTGCCTGACCATAGGGTAGTGCGATAATAGAAGTGAGTACTACTACGAGGAGCGTACAATAATTACAACTTCGAAGAGAAATTAGAAAGTAGCTTTTTTATCTAAATAGATATCTACGTATTGTGTCAAAATTTATAAATTACAATTTTGAAATAAGTAATTTATATTAATAAATAATTTATTATTCTATTGTATATTTGAAGAGGTTAGGCAGCGCCTACCTTGCCTACCCCGACGGGCCGCCCCTGCTTCCAATTGGTTTTTAATCTTTCATTAAACTTTCATGCAAAAATCAGACTGCTATTTACCACCAATATAATTCTTGTCATTTGATATGTTCTACTTGTCGGACTTATTAAAATGCCCACAATATTTGTCGGAAAAATATTTTTTCATATATTATTATATTATAAAGTTTGCTATTGAATAAACTTCAACACAACCTGCTAGTTTTCACAATCATAAACTGGTCAGGATGACACGTTCCACAATTAAAATCACGTTATACAATTAAAACTTCCCCTGTTCCATTGTTCCCTATATCAACGTTAGTCCGACTAGACACCGTTAAGCTATTAACAAATTTTCAGCTTGCTATGAATCAACTTTTTTTTGGTACGTGATATCCAGGCCTACAAGTGATTTTTTCTAACTTAGCAGTTAATTTTTTTGTTTTGTTTTAGTATAGCATTAATACCCATAAGTTATCAGAAAAGTGTACATTTTTGTGTCGTTTATTATTATTTTTGTATTAAAATAATTTATTCTAACAAACAAAATATTTATCTTGATTTTCTCAAAAATAAATTAATGTCAATTTTGGTCCTCTGTTGCATAACGGGGTCCAATTGAAAATCTCCTGCTTCTACCACATCTCACTAATGTGTCATTGTGTATATCCAAACGATTAATATAATGATGTTTTCCAATATAATCTCTTGCGGGGAACGATGAACCTTAAATCTCTATATTAAAATTCAAACCAAATTTTGAGCTTTTAACAAGAAGTGTATGCTGACAGCCCAGTAATGAAACTTCAATCAAATGCTTTATCAAAATTTATACGCCGTATGCTTTTGAATAACGATCTGGTTCCTAAAGTGTATTAGTTTCGTACGAGTATGATGTTAAACGATGGCGGTTGCATAATTGTTCGCAAGCTGACTGTTGGATGGATTTATAAAGGTCAGATGTGTAATGAATAACAAGGTGTATTTGGGAGGAATAGAGTGCGATTGTTGAAAAGGAATGTGATGTGCATGGAGCAAAATGTTCTATTGGGTCATTTGCTCGGGTGATTTACTTAATTACTTACCTTTATTGACAAACATAAATTTTTATTTCAATATTTTTTATACCGAAGAACTAAATTATATATACAGGGCAGTATTTATTTCAATACACATTTTCGATAAGCAACATCCTACTTCACACTCATAACATATCTCATTCAGATTCCATCTTTCCGCATTCTTATTATTTCACTTCTACAGTACTTTAGACATACCACCACATTTCTAAGAATAGATCTTCCTTAAGTCCATCTGGCTTTTCTTCTTTAATCCATCTCATAGCTTATCGATTAAACAACTTTTCAATCATAAAAATCACAACAGAACATACTGTCCATAATTCATGGTCCATCATCACAATATAGGTACTTTGTCATCCACCTTCTCTCGGTAAATATTTTACTCCTCCCTCTTAATCAAAAACTTAGTATCGTACAAAATATACACATATTGTTTCAAGGGATATCTTTCAACCTTAAAAAATCCATTATATCTTCTACGTTCCCCACATTCTACCACCCTGATCCTCCACCCTTCTTCCTTTTTCATCCATTTATTTTCAGGCAGTTTGAAGTTGAGTCTGTTGGGTTCTCTGTGTCATCAAATGGTTTTCGTCTCATTCTCATTCGCACATAATAACAAAATTTCTTTAGCCAAACGAAATACGCCATCTTTCTCCATTGTTGTTAGTTTCACCTGTATTTAACAAATTAGATCAAATTATCAGTCATCAAAACACTCACACTCTAATCAATTTCTTAGAATTGTTCATTTATGTACACATTAAACAAATTCTGATGTACTAGACATTTTAACGTAAAAGGCCTTATAGGCCATCAATGACGGCCAGCATTTTGGCTCGCAATTTTTTCGTCCAGCATATAGTGCAGTCACTGAAGGTTTTCACCTCCGATTTCGTTGAACCTCCATCGATTTTCACGAAAATTGTTGAGTAGTTAGAGGATATATCAAGAAACAAAGGTGAATGCCACCCCTTCTCTGGGATGAAAATTATTTTATTCAAAATTATTTTATAAATCGATAGACGGACAAATTCTAAGCAAAATTTGTTATATAAAGTTATTAATATAAATCAATAATTATTTTTGAGTTATTAAAGATCAAAGATTTTTTTTTAGTAAAAAAGCACGTTTTAATGTTGTTTTTCACGAATAATTCAAAAACTATAAAATTGAAGAAAATAAAAAATTGAATACACTCCTCACTTAAAGAACTAAACTAAATGTTAATTCAAAGTGAGTTATGGTTTATGGGTGATTGAATGTATATTTAATTCGATGAGTACTCAAATCTAAGTATTCAAGCTTAAATAATGAGAAAATGATGCATTTTATAAAATATACCTTCTAAGCGCTGGTCAAAGTACTTCGAAATACCTATCAAATGAGCTACAAAAGTTAATAGCAATAAAATTAAGCAAGTTATGATCAAAATAAGAGAAACCTTTCGAATTTTTTAGAAAGAAGTGAAAAATTAAACATACGCCACTTCTAAAAAAATTTACATTTATAGTAATCCTTACAAGAATTTCTTTATATTAGTATAAGTAATGATTTCAACAATTTTGACCGGTTTAGAATGCATATTTTTGAAAAAAAAAGATATGATTTAAAAAAATCAGAATTTTTAAAATTAGCGTAATTTTAATTTTCTTGTGATAATAACTCTAAAAGAGAAGCCTTATTGTATGCGGATGACATAGTCCTTATAGCAGATTCCGTGACAAAAATGCAAAAGCTTATAAACATATGGACAGAAGAAATAGGGAAATTAAAAATGGAAATAAACATCGAGAAAAGTAAAGTAATGGTCATCGGCGAAAAGGAAGAAAATGAAGTAAATATAAAATGCAAAAATACTCAACTGGAAATAGTTACCGCATATGATTATCTTGGAAGTATAATTATCAATGATGGGAAAATAGACCTCGAAATAACAAACTGAACTAAAAAATCAAACAAACTGTACTACGCACTAGCGCCAGTTCTGAGGAAAAGAGAATTGTCCCACGAAACAAAAATTAAAATATACAATACGATTTTGTTACCGACGATACTGTATACGAGCGAAAATTACACTTTACAGAAAAAGCATAATAGTAGGATAAATGCAATTGAGATGAGACATCTACAAGCTATAGCCGGAAAGACCAAATGGGATAGAATAAGAAATGAGGTAATAAGAGGGATAACTAAACAGGAACCAATAATGAATAAAATAATAAAGAGACAATTAAACTGGTATAGACATCTGATGAGAATGAAACCTAGTAGAATAACAAGGAAAATTCACGAAACAAGGAATATTACAAAAAAGAAAAAAGGCAGACCGAGGAAAAAATAGATACAGCAAATAGTGAAAGCAGGAAAAATTAAACAGGAAACGCTAGGAGAAATGAAACTAATAGCACAAGACAGAAAATAATGGAAGAGATGGGTGAATATGTAGTTAAACTAAACCCAAATCGGACACCTGAAAGGGTATAAGGAAGGGGAGAAAGAAAGAAAGTGATAATAACTCCAAAAATATTTAATAAAAGTACGTAAAAAATCACAAATAACCAAATTTTATTTTTTTCTTTATTAAATATTCTACCTGTTTTACTATTTCTGTAGGGTAAAAAATAACCGAGATAGAAACGTCTAAAGCTTAAATTTTGCTGCGAGAACCATGTAACTGGGGCTATTTAACCTTTTGTTTTTAAAAAAGTAAGGGGTTTTAAAGATTTTTAACGGGGTTTAATAGCCCTTAGAATTTTAGCATTCAAACGGTTGTTAGGCAATTCTGATATTTTAAAAATTAACGGAGTTATATATAAAAAAATAATGTGTGTGTATTTTGTACGCACGTAAGAAGTTACACTTCTATTATATAATTTCAACGAAGTAAATATACTTAACAGTTACAATACCAAAAATTAACCAAAACTTAACAATACCAAGAATAAAAAAAATGAATATGAATAATCCGGGATTTGAACCCGCGATCTCTCGATCTCTGGTCCAATGCTATACCAACCGAGCTATCAAGCCCCGTGCTATTGACGTGTCGGGTATAATTATACATCACGGTGGCAAATAGATCAAAGTGAAGTATAAAAATAGATATTTTATTATCTTAGAGGAAGACAAATCCAAAGATACAAACATTATAATAAATATTACATTTACTAATAACACTAATATATCCTTTTAATGACTTATTTGCGCTGATCCATACATAATTTGAAAGATTAGCAACGAACTACATACTGTCTGTCTGCGCATGCGCCAGGAAATTATAAAATTTCACCCTCGATCGTAAAAGAAGTATAACTTCAAAAACTATAACATTTTTTAGAACAATTTTTAAAAGATAAATTTGACAAAATTTTGGAACATATATTTTAATGCTATCATCTTGTTCGGGGACTTATTTGATAGATATTTTTAAGAACTTTGACAAACGTTTAATAAGTTTATGTTATAAAATGCATCGTTTTCGCGTTATTTAAGCTTGAATACATAGATTTGGGTACACGCCGAAAAAATTTACATTTTATTTATAATAACTCACTTTTAGTTAACATTAGAAGGTTTTTCTAGTAAGGAGTTCGTTTCATTTTTCATTAGCTTCAATTTTGTTAATAATAACTTTTTTGTAAAATTTTATAAGATGAAGTTTTCGATCCTAATAGCATTAATAATAGTCCATTCTTTCACGGTATTTGCTCTAAATTTTAAAGAACCGCTTGGATTGACATGAAATTTGGCATAAGTGTAGCCAGCATGTCAAAGAAAAAAAGTGATATTGTGCCGATGTGTGCTTTTGCCCTGGGGCTGACTTTCACCCCCTCTTGGGGATGAAAAAATATATGTCCTAATTAAGTCCGGAAATGGGTAAATTGACTAATTTTAAGTAACTTTTGTTCTATAGAGCTTTTTCGCCAAGTCAACACTTTTCGAGTTATTTGCTAGTGAATATGTTCATTTTTCAACAAAATAACCACATTTTTAGACGGTTTTTCGCAAATAACTCAAAAAGTAAGTATTTTGTCGAAATAAACGTTCATACCAAAAATATAGCCTATATAAAACTACAAAAATGGTGTAAGAGCTAGGTCTCTGGATCTCGTAGCCAATGAAAAATAGATTCATATTCACCAAATTTCAAATAGAATATTTCGACGTGAAATATCCAAAATATTAAGCGCTTTTTGGGGAAAACCCATTAAAACTTTTTTAAAGTGTTTAAAAAAAGCTTTATGTATGTTTTTACAAAAAGTTTCTAGCATTCAATTTAAGTGAGTTACGCTCAAAATAAAGTTGGTCCCTTTTGTTTTGGCAAAAAGAAATCGGGAAAACCACCCCCTAATTAGCAACTTAAATGAAATTAATAATTACCGCTCCACAAATTATTTTACTTTTATGTTGTGTTTATATGATCTGTAAGTTTTATCGATTCAAAGTGCTTATTTTTGAAAAAATTTGGTTTCAAAGTAAAATTTTTAAAAATTTTAATTTTGAAAAATATGCTTTTTTTCAAAATAACTTTTGTTAGAGATACAAAAAATCTCGAAAAACAAAAAAAGTCAGCATTGCTTTTCTGAATATCATGTATTTTTTTGTTTTTCTGTTAGACAAAAATTGATTAAGATTTGGTGTTTCCAAATTTGCATACATTCGTGATCAGTGACTCGTTAAACCCCTTTAAAACTACATCCCTTTCAAAAATAAGGACTTTGAACCGATGAAACATACAGATCATATAAACAATACATACACGCGTCAAGAAACTTGTGAAGTCGTAACGATTAAGTTCATTTAAGATACTAATTAGGGGGCGATTTTCTCGATTTTTTTACCAAAACCAAAAGGGACTAACTTTATTTTGAGCGTAACTTGTTTACTTTTGATGCTAGAAATTTTTTGTATAAAACAAAAATGAAACTTTTTTTAAACACTTTAAATAAGTTTTAATGAGTTTTCCCCCAAATGTGCTTCATTTTTGGTTATTTCACGTTAAAGTATTCCATTTGGAATTTGACGAATATAAACCTATTTTTCATTAGCTATAACTCTGCTTCTACTACGTATAGAGACGTGATATGTACACCATTTTTTTAAATTTTTTACAGGCTATATTTTTGCTAAGAATGTTTTTCGACAAAATGCTTACTATTTGAGTTATTTGCGAAAAACCGTCTAAAAGCGTGGTTATTTTGTTGAAAAATGAACATTTTCACTCCCAAATAACTCCAAAAGTATTGACTTACTGAAAAACTCTATAGAACAAAAGTTACTTAAAATTAGCCAGTTTATCCATTTCCCGACTTACTTTGGAAGAATATTTTTAAAAAACCACCCCCAGGACAAAAGCATATATCGGCACAATATCACTTTTTTTCTTTGACTTGTTAGCTATGTGTATGCCAAATTTCATGTCAATCCAAACGGTTCTTTAAAATTTAGAGGTTTTGCAATATTTTACCGTTAAAGAACGGACAATAATAATATTTAGAAAATATTAAAATATTACTAAAAGATTTATAAATCGAAAACTTATTGGTCCATTTCCTTGGTAACACCTCCAAGGCTTCTAAAATTTGCAAGCCAAATGGATGCTGAAGCGAAGAAGAAAATAGGGAATTCAAAAAACTTACAATTCACGACCCCGTCTGTTCAGCTGGTAAATTCCAACAGAAAATGGACCTAGTTACTCGAAGGAGTAAAGACCAATATAAAAATAAAATAAAAATTTTATTTTTATTTTTAATTCAGTTGCATTGCGAAGGCAAAACAATCTTACTTTTCAATTAGAATACGGAGAGCAGTCCAGTCCCTTGAATCGCGATTTTCGGCTCTTATTGTTGTTCTCCGTTATGGAGAACAAGCCTACGTTCTTTCCGATGAGGCTCCAATAAGAGCCGAAAATCGCGATTCAAGGGACTGGACTGCGCTCCGTATTCTAATTGAAAAGTAAGATTATTTTGCCTTCGCATTGCAACTGAATTATTGCAACTGTTCTCCGTTATGGAGAACAAGCCTACGTTCTTTCCGATGAGGCTCCAATAAGAGCCGAAAATCGCGATTCAAGGGACTGGACTGCGCTCCGTATTCTAATTGAAAAGTAAGATTGTTTTGCCTTCGCATTGCAACTGAATTAAAAAAAAAATAAAATTTTTATTTTATTTCTAAAATTTTATAGTTTTTGAGTTAGTTATAAAAAATCGGCTAAAAACATGCATTTTTCTAACGAAAAATTAAAATTTTTATCTTTACTAACTAAAGAAGTTTTGATTTATTTTAATAACTTTATGTAACAAATCTTGCTAATTTGTCCCTCAGTCGAAATATGGAGTTATTTTTAAGAAAATAATTTTCACCCACGAGACGGGGTGGCATCCACCCTCAGGGTAAAAGCGCAAGTTGACACCATGTCATCTTTGTTCCTTGAGACATCATCTAACCACTCACCAATTTTCATGAAAATCGATAGAAGTTCAACGAAATCAGAGGTAATAGCTCATATCCACCTTCAGTGACTGCACTAATGTATTTACTTAAAATTTTCACATAATGTGCGAAATTTTCAATTATCATTTTTCTATATCAGACCGCTATACGCTAAAACCTTGGAGGTGATGGCCATCCCATCTCGGGGGTGGAGATTTTTCATTATAGTTTAAAGTAATTCTAAAAAAAAATATTCTTTACGTTTTCTTCGTAAAACTAATATTTTGTGAGTTATTTGCGGTTGACGTTTTTCGACGAAAATATCTACTTCTTTAGAGGGTTTTTAAGAATAACTCGAAAAATATGCATTTAATCAAAAAAACTGTAGATAACAAAATTTTATATTTTAGAAACACAAATAAAATTATTTTTTATAATTTTACTTCGACCAATATAAACAAGATAAGGCATGTTAAAAGTTAGCTTTTTTCGTCAAATGCATAATTTGAAATTTTCAAAGCTAAATAACCAATATCCAATCTTTTTTAAGTACACAATTAGTCCTTTAAAAAAAATAAATAAAAAGTTTTTGGCATAAAAATTGAGCGACTTATGATTAAAATCAAGTCGGTACCTGCTTTTTTCTACGAAAAAATCAGTGATAACAACTCCTTAACTACCCTCCCAATTAAAATTGATCTTCACCGTTCTGTAATTAATTCTTTTTATATATGTATTGTCAATACATTTGAGAAGTTTAACTTATTCAAAATGCTTAAATTTAGCAAAATTGGAGTTTAAAGGTAAATTGATTTTTTGCAAACTCGTATTTTTCACCATTTTGCTCAAAATATCTTCGAAAATACTGAAGATACCAAAAAAGTTAAATAATACTAAATGGTAGCTTTTTTAGTAACTAAAATTTCCATGTACATATATTTATTTACAGTGAATATTTAGCGAGGTAAAGCTATTTAAAAACTTTTTTTACGAGCAAACACCCTCTTATTCGAGCCCTATAAACTCACCCCACTTAAAAACTGGGGGATCTTACGGAATTTAATTTACACTCTCTTAGTTTTTTATTTACTCTCTCTTCAAAAACCCTACAAAATAATTTTTGAGAAAACTTTTTATCACCAAAAATTAAGGAACTATGTTTATAAAACGAATTTTTTTTTTCGAAAAATTAGCATAACCCGCTTTGGGAGTGTAATTTTCAATGTATATAATACCACAGAACCGGTTTTTCAGCAGTAATACGTTATAATATGTTCCACTTTCTTCATTCAAATCTAAAGACAGAAAAGAAGAAACATCTCTCCATGTGTCTGCGTGTGTGAGTGTATATATTTATTAAATTACTCTTGTATCCAGTCAAGTTTAAGTTTAAGATTCTTGAGCTATCATTTTTTCCCGCCAAAAAATAGCACCCTTTAGCCGGCTTTAATTTTGTCTAAATATTATTAGGTATAGGGAATTCGACCTCTAGGTTATTTAATAGAACACTGAGAAGGTTGTATAATTCTATCTCCTTTGTTTCGCACTATTAACTGCCAATCACGGGTTAAATTTTTGCCGAATCTGTTTATACTGCTACTCCGCCATTTCATCGAAATTTATTCACTATCTGAAATTAATGTATATATTCATTACTATTCATGTGATAATGCACATCACAACATTGAAATGTTTCAATCAGTACTACTTTAAACAATGCAACACAGCACTGAATAATTCATGGATATCGATATGTTTTTGTATACTTCTGATTTTTTCATAAAATACTTTTTAAATTATTTGAAATATTTTCTATTTTCCTAAAACCGTTTAAATACGTGAAAACAGTATTTAACTCGAGAGTATCAAAAGCTTTTGTGTAGGATAATAGCGCATTTTCCCAATTTACATTTATATTGTTTTAGAAAAACAACATGCAAAAACAGAAAAAATAATTATTTGTTATTGTAAAAACTCTTTACACTCGCCATTGTTAAAAGTTGAAAAATTTCTTGGTTACTTCGAAAACTGAAAAATAAGGCAAAATCTACTATTGTAAAAATCAACCCAGGTATTCGTTAGTTACCCAAAGTTAGTATTATGGTCCTTACCAATCCTCAAAATTTCAGATCGATCTATCAATTAGTTTAAAAGTTATAGTCCAGAGAAATAAGATTTTTCTCGTGACACATCCCCCTCCAGGCCGAAACCAAATTTTTTGAGTAGTATGGACATCTATATTAATAACCTATATGTTTCCTGCAGCCGATTTTGATGATATACATAGTTATAAACAAATGAAGATGAAAAAACGCTAAATTTTCGCTTTTTTCGTCTATTACTAAAAAGTGAAGCATTTTAAACAAATTTGAGAGTAAGAAACTGATAAATCATATAAAAAAATTCAGTACGGCTTTCGCTGCATATGTCTATCCTTATTTGTTGCTTAAAAAATTGCAAAATAAATCATAAATTTTGAGATTTTATAAATGTTCATAACTTATGCAAAAATTAAGTTAGAACTTTCTTATTACACGAAATGCTGAGACTTCTAGTGCTTAAATTATATTCTAAATGTCAAAATAATTGGTCAAATAGTTTAAAAGTTATTTAATTTGTTTATCCCAAATTAATTTTTTTTTGCAACACTATAAGTCAGAAAACGATGAGGTTACAGTAATACTTCGGACAGTTTATGAAAGAAAAAGATTTATGCTATAAACTTGATTTAAAAAAAATTACAAAAAATAATTTTAAATAGTGTAAAATTATTTTGCAAAACATGTCGATTTTTTGCCTATAAACAATTTGAATAACTTTTTAACCGTTACCCGTAAAAAATTATTTTTTCATATTTAGAGAGACTGAATTCTTATACATATTTCGAAAGAAAAACAATTGTCCTAAGATAATTAGGGACGAAGTTAGCCCCCTTCTTTTTTTAATTCACAGCAGCTTTGTTTATAACAATTAAGAAATCAAATTAGCCGTATTTGAAAGAACATACTTCAAAGTTTTAAAGTACCAAGTATACAAAAGATTTCCTTTCAAGGAAATCGTCCACAAAGCTTAAAAATGTGGCCCTTAAAATCGGCTGGCCTTGAAACTTGGGATAGCGATGAGAGGGGGGAAGGAGCTGTTAACTGTATCTCTGCTTCTCGATTATTTATTTCGTTGTTTCTTTTTTTAACTTGTATGTACTTTTTACGCACATTACGAATATGCGTTATTTAAATAAACTAATTGTTATATACACCATTAAATTTGTTTAAACATTTTTTTTTAATTTTTTAAATAATATTTGATGTAACTTTTATTGTAAAACGTACATATTAGTTATACAGGGCATAACAAAAAAACAAGTCATAAATTAAATCACATATTTTGGGACCAAAAATAGATCGATTGGACCTAACTTACCTTTATACAAATGTGCACATAAAAAAGTTATAGCCCTTTGAAGTTACACAATGAAAATCGATTTTTTCCAATATATCGAAAACTATTAGAGATTTTTTATTGAAAATGGACATGTATCATTCTTATGACAGGAACATCTTAAAAAAAATTATAGTGAAATTTGTGCATCCTATAAAAATTTTATGCGGGTTTTGTTCCCTTAAACCCCCCAAACTTTTTTATACGTTCCAATTATTATTGTGGTACACTTCACGTCATATAAAACTGGTACACTTTTTTTTCCCAATGTAAACCTGTGTTCAGACTGACAATTATTTTTCGTGAATCACTTCGTTGTTGCCATCACAGACAACGGAATTGCACTAAATCTAAATACAAACAAATAACGTTTAAAATGTATATTTCGAATTGTAATACATATATATATATATATATATATATATATATATATATATATATATATATATATATATAAATTCCACACTTGTTCACTGTAAAAGATATTCATTTTGTATTAATTTCAAATTAAATTTTTAATTTTTCCAGTGTGTTTTATTTATTCTACACAACTTAATGCAGTTTTGTCCTACAATTTACGAGAAACCAATCACACCTCTCGATTTGACATTAAAAAACATAATAATTTAAATTCATGTCAAGATTTATTATCTATCATTATTTTTGAATTGAAATATTTTCATAAATTATAATAAAACACGAATCAATGTATGAATACTTAATTCAGATGACGGAAAATTACAATTGCTTTAGTTTTTAGTATATTAAAAAATGCGGTCTGTCGCACAGCCCCGTTTTTACCTAGTTTGATATAATATTTTTGTTGAACTGGCAACGTTGTCCTAGAAATTAGAATGACACTTGTGACAAGATCAACTTACACAACTTGAAAAACACGATTTTCGGTTATAAGAGTTGTACCAGTTTTTTTGACGCGAAGTGTACCATTAGTTAAACTTTCTGTTTTTAAAACTTTTTTGCCTCTTAGTATTTTTTCGATAAAGCAGTTTTTATCGAGTTGCGGCTTCTTTTTTAATATGTTTACATAAAAATTTTATGGGGGTTTTGTTCCTTTACACCCCCAAATGTTTGTGTACGTTCCATTTAAACTATTACATACTGCGGTACCATTAATTAAACACAATGTTTCTAAAACTTTTTTGTCTCTTAGTATTTTTTCGATAAGGCACCTTTTATCAAGATGTGGCTTCTATTTTAATATGGTTCAAAATATGCCTAAAAATGTAAATTATAAATAAATTTTCATACGATTACAGAGTCTCCATAAACGTACTTAACATATAAAAATATGTTTGGTGGATTTGACTAATATTCAAAATATCTCAATAAAAACTGACTTTTCGAAAAAGTACTGAGAGGCAAAAAAGTTTTAAAAACATTGTGTTTAACTAATGGTACCACAATAATAACTTAGTTGGAACGTACACAAAAATTTGGGGGGGGGGGTTTAAAGGAGCAAAACCCCCATAAAATTTTTATGGGGTGTCAAAATTTTACTACAATTTTTTTGTAAGATGCCCCTGTCATAAAAATACCACATGTCTATTTTCACTAAAAAATCTCTAGTAGGAATTTTCGATATATTGGACAAAATCGATTTTCATTTTGTAACTTCAATGGGCTGTAACTTTTTTTATGTGCATATTTATACTAAGGTAAGTTAGGTTAAATCGAACTATTTTTATCTCGGGAGTAGTCCCGCTCACTTCTGTAACGTCGATAGTCGCGTGTGAGATTCTATCTCAAAATACGAATTTAAAACAAATTTTTATTTTGTACTATTTTTATCTACTTTTTATATTGAAAATATATATTTCTAACAATTTTATTAAAAAAACCTGTGTTAACGGCCACCTGCCAACATCGGCCACCTGTCCTAACGGCCAGTTTAAAAATTTCCCAAACCAATTATATGTAGACTACAAAAACTGGCAATACCCTCCACCTTTCTATATCGGCCAATAGTTCTTTCATTTTTAGTGGCCGTTACTGACAAATTTTACTGTACAGTAAAACCTGTGTTAACGGCCACCTTCCAACATCGGCCACCTGTCCTAACGGCCAGTTTAAAAATTTACCAAACCAATTATATGTAGACTACAAAAACTGGCAATAGCGGCCACCTTTCTATATCGGCCAATAGTTCTTTCATTTTTAGTGGCCGTTACTGACAGGTTTTACTGTATTACGAAAAAGGATGAAATGTGAGATTCTATGTTCTAAATGTTAAAGCTAATTGGCTCTCCCCAAAGCCATAAATTCCACAAAAAGAAGAAGAAGAAAAAAAATTCCTACGCATTACTACACCCCTCCTCGAGGCACTTTCGAAATTTTTTCAAAATTGCAAAATTGTTCATCAAGTTATCGCGGAAAAGGATAAAAATTGAGATTCTATCTCACCGCGCGACTACTCGCGGGTTATGAATAGTTATGCGATTAAAATTTATGACCTGTATTTTTGTTACACCCTGTAATTATTAGATACTAAACCTACTCAATTATTCCTAAATCTAAAATTGGCTTATAATATTGAATTGAAAATAAAAGATCTCAAATAAACTAGGTTTTATTTCTTGATAAACATGCTACTAGATAAACGAAAAATGAAATGTAACAAAATTAAAGAGAGGATGAAAGAACAAAATTATTTTCAGAAATTTTCTACAATATGGTATTAATTGTATCTTACAACATTGAAAGTTATAATTTTAAGATTGCAAAACAACAAAAATTAAGATATTTCATACATTTTGGAATGATAACAAGACTTAAAATAAAATTAAAGGAGATTTATCTAGGAATACTTGTATTTTTATGAAAAACGTAACAATTATCAGTTACCTATTTATTATAAGTTATTGTAAAGTCAAGTGCATATGATCCACTCCTATGATTGCCAACAAAGTCATCCTAAAAATATCGTAAAAAAATTTCCAAAAATTGTTTACACAATTTACATAGTTAATTAAATAACCACTTTATTAACAAAAAACATATCCGTAATTTGGTTATCGAAGTCCATAAACTATTTATATCTCTGTACTAACAAGAACTCAGTACAACCAGTTTGACAAGAGCAGATAATTTATTTTAACAAAATATCTGGTATAAAGAAGATCTGTTGATCGGATCGGTACTAACGGTTCTTAACCCCAACCCCGCTTAATTTCCAACCCCAATCAATTACGTTTATCTCTTGTTTGGTGGTTCTGTAACATCAGTTTTTCATTCATCTAATAGCATGTTTCTAAAAAAAATAAAACCTAGTTTATTTGAGATTTTCCAATTTCCATATACCAATACTATTTTTAGAAACAATTGAATAGGATAATTTGTTTTTTCATACATTAAATTATTACTAAGTTTAATAAAAAACTATGTATTACTATATAATTCATAAATATTTATGTTTTATGATTAAAATTACTTCAAACATTATTAAAAAAAAAATTGAAAAAAAATGTTTAAACAAATTTGATGGTGTATATAACAATTAATTTGTTTAAATAATGCATACTCGTACTGTACTCAAAAAGTACATATAAATTAAAAAAAGAAACGTCGAAATCCATAGGCGAGAACAAGAGATACAGCTAACAGTTCCTTCCTCCTTCTCATCGATCTCCCAAGTTTCAAGGCCGGCCGATTTTAAGGGTCACATTTTGAAGCTTTGTGGACGATTTGTTTGAAAGTATATATTTTTTATATTTGGTACATTAAAATTCTGAAGTATGTTTTTTCAAATGTGACTGATTTGATTTCGTAATTGTTATAAATAAAGCGGCTGTGAATTAAAAAATGGGGAGGGGGCAACTTCGTCCCTAATTGTCCTAGGACAATTTTTTCTCCTTTTAGATTTGTATAAATTTGTATAAAAATTCAATTTCTAAATTTGAAAAAATAATTTTTCTACGGGTAATGGTTAAAAAGTTATTCTAATTGTTTATAAGCAAAAAATCGACATGTTCTTGCAAAATAATTTTGCGATACTTGGAATTATTTTTTGTCATTTTTTTTTTTAATTAAATTGTTAGTATAAATCTTCTCCTTTCATAAACTATCCAAAGTACTACTGTAACTTTATCATTTTCTGACTTACAATGTTGCAAAAAAAATTAATTTGGGATAAACAAATTAAATAACTTTTAAACTATTTGACCAATTGTTATGAAATTTAGTGTATAATTTCAGCACCAGAAGTCCCAGCATTTCGTATAATAAGAAGGTTCTAGGTTAATTTTTACATAAGTTATGAATATTTATATAAACTCAAAATTTATGAATTATTTTGCAATTTTCTAAGCAACCAGTAAGGATAGACATATTCAGCGGACGCCATATTGAAGTTTTTTATATGGTTCATGAGTTTCTTACTTCTAAATTTGTTTAAAATGCTTAGCCTTTTGGCAATAGACGAAAAAAGCGAAAACTTAGCGTTTCTTGACCTTCATTTGTTTATAACTATGTATATCATCAAAATCGGCTGCAGGAAAGATATAGGTTATTATTATAGATGTCCACACTACTCAAAAAATTTGGTTTCGGCCTGGAGGGGATTGTGTCACCAACAGGATATTTTTTTGCCTTATTTCTCTGAACTATTATTGTTTTTGTTTTTTCTAAAAACCGGTTTAAAATAATGAATGTACGGTAATTCTACGCATACTACATGCAATTTTTATCATAATAAACTACCTACTTGAGGAAAATGAAACATACTACGTCCTACACTACTCTTTTTATATCTGAAAAAAAAGTAGAGAATGAATCAGTAATCACAACAGAAGGAGTATACTATGCACCCAAGAAAAAATTGGTAATAACCCTCTACTCAAATGTAGGAAATCTAAAAAAGCTGAAAATTCTCTCTTCTAAGAGAGATTGGATGGAGGCAAAGATTAATTTAAAAATAACTAGCATTAGTCCATTCTTTAACGGTAAAATATTGCAAAACCTCTAAATTTTAAAGAACCGCTTGGATTGACATGAAATTTGGCATACACATAGCTAGTAAGTCAAAGAAAAAAAGTGATATTGTGCCGATGTGTGCTTTTGTCCTGGGGGTGGTTTTCACTCCCTCTTGGGGTTGAAAAAATATTCGTCCAAAGAAAGTCAGGAAATAGATAAACTGGTTAATTTTAAGTAACTTTTGTTCTATAGAGTTTTTTCACTAAGTCAATACTTTTCGAGTTATTTGGCAGTGAATATGTTCATTTTTCAACAAAATAACCACGCTTTTAGACGGTTTTTCGCAAATAACTCAAATAGTAAGTATTTTGTCGAAAAAAACGTTCTTAGCAAAAATATAGATTATAAAAAAGTAAAAAAAAATGGTGTACGCGTTAGGTCTCTGGATCTCGCAGAACCAGAGTTATAGCCAATGAAAAATAGGTTCATACTCGTCAAATTCCAAATGGAATACTTTAACGTGAAATAACCAAACATGAAGCACATTTCGGGGAAAACTAATTAGAACTTATTTAAAGTGTTTAAAAAAGCTTCATTTTTGTTTTATAAAAAAAATTTCTAGCATCAAAATTAAACAAGTTACGCTCAAAATAAAGTTACTCCCTTTTGGTTTTGGTAAAAAAATCGAGAAAATCACCCCCTAATTTGTATCTTAAATGAACTTAATCGTTACGACTTCACAAGTTTCTTGACTCGTATATATATTGTTTATATGATCTGTAAGTTTCATCGGTTCAAAATCCTTATTATTGAAAGGGCTCTAGTTAAAAGGGGTTGAACGAGTCACTGATCACGAATGTATGCAAATTTAGAAACACCAAATCTTAATCAATTTTTGTCTAACAGAAAAACAAAAAAATACATGATATTCAGAAATGCAATGCTGACTTTTTTTTGTTTTTCGAGATTTTTGGTATCTCTAACAATTTTTAAGTTATTTTGAAGAAAGCATAATTTTCAAAATTTAAATTTTTAAAAATTTTACTTTGAAACCCAATTTTTTCAAAAATAAGCACTTTGAATCGATGAAACTTACAGATCATATAAACACAATATAAGTAAAATAATTTGTGGAGCGGTAACGATTAATTTCATTTAAGTTGCTAATTAGGGGTTGGTCTTCCCGATTTTTTTTTTGCAAAAACAAAAGGGACCAACTTTATTTTGAGCGTAACTTGCTTAAATTTAATGCTAAAAACTTTTTGTAAAAACAGAAATAAAGCTTTTTTAAACACTTTAAAAAAGTTTTAATGGGTTTTTCCCAAGAAGTGCTTAATTTTTTGGATATTTCACGTCGAAATATTCTATTTGAAATTTGGTGAATATGAATCTATTTTTCATTGGCTAGAACTCTGGTTCTACGAGATCCTAGAGACCTAAATCGCACACCATTTTTTTTACTTTTTTATAGTCTACATTTTTGCTAAGAACGTTTTTTTCGACAAAATACTAACTTTTAAGTTATTTGCGAAAAATCGTCTAAAAATGTTGTTATTTTGTTGAAAAATGAACATATTCACTGCAAATAACTCGAAAAGTGTTGACTTGGCGAAAAAGCTCTATAGAACAAAAGTTACTTAAAATTAGTCAATTTACCCATTTCCGGACTTATTTTGGACATATATTTTTTCACCCCCAAAAGGGGGTGAAAGTCACCCCCAGGGCAAAAGCACACATCGGCACAATATCACTTTTTTTCTTTGACATGTAAGCTATGCGCATGCCAAATTTCATATCAATCCAAGAGGTTCTTAGAGCAAAAACCGTGAAAGAATGGACTATATCAGACAAGAAAAGGTTCGGGACTTGAACGTGTAAAAATCGAGCACATGAAAACCTATAGACTTTTAAAATCGTATAAGGTAAAAATGAATTTGACGCATGATGCTGTTCAAGTTCAACTATTAATAATAGAAAAGACGCTTAAACAATGTCTGTCGTGCAATTATCATTTGATCACACAATATATTATGTAAAGTATGTTCCACGAATTAGGGCCTGTTTAGGGTTATCGCTAGAAAATTGACAAGCAATGGTCGGTAGACAATCGAAAACCAAGGTAAATTGCTCTAGTAATGAAAACATCTTCCTCTTCTTCTTTTTGTATAGATATGACTCTGTTTTTCAATGTGCCTCCAGTAAGTTTTCATTCAATCCTTTTCGTGGTCTTCCCACTGAATGTCATCCTATTGGGGAGTCGTCTCTCGCCGTCCTTACCACTCTATTTGTTGTCATTCAGCTTATGTGGTCGTTCCATTCTACTCTTCTGTTTTTCACCCAGTTATTAATGTTATTTACCTTGCATCTCCGTCATATATTTGCATTATCCCATAGCCCTATTCCATAGTGTCTTACCATCGATTATTCGAAGTGTTTTCATCTTTGCTGTTTCTAGCATTAATTTTATCCTTTCTGTATCAGGTCGTGTTTCAGCCGCGTATGTCATTATTGGTCTGATCACTGTTTTGTAAATTCTGCCTTTCATTTATTTTCCGATATTTTTATTTCTCCATATTGTTTCATTCAGGCAACCTGAGTCTCTGTTTGCTTTATTCTCCTGATTTTCCACTTCTGTTTCGAGCTTTCCGTAGCTAGATAGTGTGATGGCTTGATATTTAAACTGTATGATTTGATCTAGTACGTGAACCTCTAGCTCCAATTTACATCTTATTATATTTGCTGTTAAAACCATGCATTTAGTCTTTTTTGGGGAGATTAACTTGTTAAATTTTCTAGAGGTTATATTAAATTGGTACAGTATACGTTGGAAATCATCTTCAGTTTGATAGATTAGTATTGCGTTGTCTGCACAGCAGATTATTTTAATCTGTTTTTCTCTCATTTGATATCCTTTTTTTCCAAGTAAGAACAAAGTAATGAAAACATGAAACAAGTAAATTTCAAATTGAACTAAAAACAAAATAATCCAAAGTTTTATTTCCGAAGAAAATAAAATTAAACCAATTTCTAGTTACGCCTTCGCGGTTTCTATTACTTGCAAACCATACAAATAATGAAATAAAGAAGGGAAATCTATAGTTTTCACCTCACTTCCCGTCTATTCAACGTGGCAAAATTCCAACGAAAACGTGATATCTATACTCAGTTAAGAGTAGAACTACTACAGAAGAATTTTGCGTTGACGAAAACATGAGACGTATTATTTTTCAGCTTATTCAGAGTACGAAATAAACATCCTAACCCTTTCTTTTAAAAACTAAACCTCTTTTGCCTCTTAACATGTACGTGGGGTTTTCACCATTTAAAAAATGTTTAGCGATTCTTCCAAACAGGTTGCAAATTAATGGTACCCTAAGGCGGTGGTCCCCAATATACGCTGTACGCAGCCTACAGCGTCTTTTGGATACCACGGGCTAAGTCGGTGGTCACTTCAATTAACCTCGTATTTTGAATTTCTTTTAGAATTACTCTTTGTTAACCATTTTCGGTTGTAAGGTAGTTTTGTCCTTCAAAGCTTTTTAAAAGTAACGAAAATGAACAATTTTCCTACGGCGTGAAGTTGTGCGCAGTCTACAGCGTTTATTGGAGACCAGCCTAATAAGTTTGCTATAGTAGTACTTGAGAGTGGAAAAAGTTTGTTTGTGTATTGATAGCGAAATTATTATTATTTTACTTCAGGAAAAGCCAATGGAACTTTGCAACCAATTTAATCCGTACATAAACGTGTGTGTGAAGCATTTTGTGGTAGCAAGACAGAACTTAAGTCAGTTTTGAACACAGAAAAATGTAAAAAGTGAACTAAATCTCGTACAACATAAACATAGACTACACCATAAGGCTAAAGACCTTCTTTGAACTCTTGAAGAATGAGAGTGTATAGAATGGCCTACGATATATAGATAAAAGAAGATTAAAATGGTTCGACCACGTACGTAGAGCAGAAAATACATGGATAAACAAGGTTACAGAATAGAGCCCAATAGGAGAAAGAAGGGGAGAACTACCGAGGAGATCATGGAAAAATTAAGTCGACGAAGCTATGTCAAAGAAAAAATTGGAAGACGGAGAGAGGGAAGATCATGAAAAATGGAAGTCCTAGCTGACGGAAGGGAAAAGGTACTAGCTGTTGACAACCCTGTGTATTGGATTAAATAGAAGGAAGAAAATTGCTCCATTGAAAGCTGAAAAAATATATTTTTGTATTTTTATATACTTAGTGGTTTTGTTATATTTTACGCGCACTACCGGTTGTTTTAGTAGGATTTGTCCACAAGACTGTAACCATGTAGTATTATAATATCACCCTATACAAAAAGATGTTTTTATTGAAAGTTAATAACCAAAGTAAATATATAATCGATCGCCCATGACCGAGGCCGCGCGTGATTTCGAAATAGTTTATTCTATATAAAAGTGAATGTCCCATGCTATATATATATATATATATATATATATATATATAATATAATATAGGTAATATATGTAATAGGTAAATGAATGAACAATGTCAGACCAGTGAAACAATGTGAGACCATATACGTGGCTCCGGATTGTTTCTCGCAGTTTTCTACATCAATTTGCATATTTTATTGACTATTGCGGAAGAAAATGAAAGAGTATGGCATTATCTACTGCAAATGATACCAACATGCCTATATTTGAGCCACATATAGTCAAAAATTGCAAGGCAAAACTGAAGTCAAGTGGCTCCACATTGTACGAAGGATTGTTTTGTTAGTTCCAACTAATTCCGCCTAAAATTATATACAAGCGCTGTTGCATCTATTTGTATATATGTCTTAAAATTAGCAATTCCGAACCAACAGAAGTGGCAACAGCGTTGGTTGTAACTATCAATACAGTATATCGTTTCGTGTCACCTCAGGTAAAAAAAGGATATTATTGAAACGGTCGACCCGAGGGAGTGACAATACAATGATAAATTTGTCGTTCTTAAGTTTAAATGGATTCTGGTTATTTGGAATACATAACAGATTTTCATAAAATGTATATTTATTGTAAATTATAGTAGAAAGAACAATATTCTTTAATTGAGTTCCAAATTTTAAAGAGAACAAAATTAAGAAACTAATGTGGAGATATTTTGAGATATTTTTATTTTGTTTTATAATGTCGTATAAGGTATATTTTCTTTTGTTTTTTGTCACTTTTTTACAGACAAATTGGCTGTCTTAATTTTAACGTATATTATAGTTTGGAAAAGTAATTAATTCTTGTAAAATGTTGAGAATGTGGCGATACAATGCTCTCGTCTCTTGTCATGTCCGACCGATCTTTGTGACTTTATTATTTTAACTATACCTGGTTAGTCATATAAGTGCTGGTAGGTTCCCACTTTGTACAGTTTTCTGGTGTCATCTTTAACTGCTCCATATATTCCTGTAAGAATTCTTCTTTCTGTGATTTTCAAGCAGTTCTCGTATTGTTTTGTCATTGTCCATGTTTCACAGGCATACGTCATTATAGGCCCGAACGGTAAATTCTTATTTTGTACAGCCGGATACATTTTTGGATTTTATTATTTTTTGTAACGCAAACCAGCAACGATTTGCACTTTGTATCTTGTCTTTAATATCTGTTTATGAGTAATGATGTTGACAGAGCTGATCGTAGCTCCCAAATGTTTAAAATAATGAACCCTTTTAAAGTTGTACTGGTCCATTGTAACGTTTTACTCTAATATTCTGTCTCACTGTTCCGTTCGTATTATAGCCATAAATTTTGTATTATTCTTATTTATTCGGAGGCCTATTTGTTTTGCGGTATTTTACAGTCTAATAAAGTCTTCCTTGATACCTATCGTTGTATTTTCTACTATCGGCCAAAACCAGTATAGTGTGAAGCCCTTGTGTTATAATATGTAATGTGAAGATAGTGTAATATTATGCGAGGAGTGTTTCTGTGCTCGTTTTGTACACAATACTCTCCAATACGGCATTTGCTCTAACCCTTCAACGCCCAACATTTTTTAGGTTCCATGTATGCCCAAGGGTGGGTAAAAAATGTTCACCTCGAAAATAGCTAATATATTTATTGAGAGTTGTTGCAAATGGATTAAACTTAAGAATCTTATCTTCTTCTTTATGTGCCGTCTTCTACCGAAGGTTGGCGACCATCAAACGATAGGTTTCTCTGTTTTGTGCCGCATGTATTATGTTCGCAGCTTCTGGTATTTGAAACCATTCTCTCAAGTTTCTCAGCCAGGATTTCTTCTTCCTGCCCAAACCTCTTCTACCTTCAATCTTGCCTTCGACGATAAGCTGTAGCAGACTGTACTTATCATTACGGAACACATGGCCCAGGTATGACGCTTTCCTCCTTTTAACAGTTGTTAACAATTCCAACTCTTTACCCATTCGTCTCAATACCTCTGTGTTGGTCACTCTGTCTGTCCAAGGAATTCTCAGTATGCGTCGATACAGCCACATTTCTAGAGCCGCTAACTTCTTTATAGTTGCTGCTGTTAACGTCCACCCTTCTACTCCGTAAAGTAGCGTAGAGAGTACATAGCATTTTGTGGCGCGCCATCGGAGGTTAACGCTTAGGTTGCGGTTGCTTAAGAGCTTTCTCATTTTTATGAATTTGGATCTTGCTATTTCAATTCGGATCCTAATCTCTACGTCTGGGTCCCACTTATCATTTACTGTATATCCCAGATATTTAAATCGGTGTACTCTTTCAATACGTTCGGCTTCAATATTCAGGTCGATATGTTGAATGTTCTTTTTACTGATCACCATAAATTTAGTTTTCTTTGTATTGATCTTCAGTCCAAATTTGTTGCCAGTTGTATTTACTCTATTTAGCATCATCTGTAAATCTTCGATGTTATCGGCTAGTATAACAGTATCATCTGCATATACGTGGTCTGCATGGCATGGTACGCCATTAATCTTGATGCCCTCATTGTACTCTTCTAGTGCCTCTAGAAATATTTGTTCCGTGTACACGTTGAAAAGCAGTGGCGAAAGAATACAGCCCTGTCTAACCCCTCTAGAAATGGTTATGTTTTCACTCACCATATGTCCATTCTTTATGTGGGCTGTTTGATTCCAATATAGATTTTTTATAATCTGGATGTCCTTAGTGTCAAGTCCTGAAAGATGTAATAGTTCTATGAGTTTGTCATGTTTGATAGTATCAAATGCTTTCAAAAGAATCTTATGTTATGCTTAATTAACACACCATCTTCTAAAATATTAATATAAACAATTTACAAACCTTATAACAAAATTACAATGTACCTACATCAAAATTAAAATACGAGTAAAAACCAGTAATTCAGATTTGTCGATTTTCTCCACATTATTCTTTTCAGCCTCCTCATTGGCGGATAATTATGTCGATTATGTAATTATACGTAGATAATTATATGGATTATGTTCCTTCTTCTTCTTTTAGTGCCTATTCGTTTCGAATATTGGCGATCATTCTGGCTATAATTATTTTATTAACTGATGCTTTAAAAAGATTAGTTGTTGTTGTGGAGAACCATTTCCTCAGGTTCTTTAACCATGATATTCTTTTTCTCCCAATTCCTCGCTTTCCGAATACTTTACCTTGAAGGATTACCTTCAGTAATCTGTATTTGGTGCCCTTTCTCATTATGTGTCCGAGATATTCTAACTTTCTCCTTTTAATGGTATACATCAACTCTCTTTCTTTGCCCACTCTTCGTAATACGGTCTCGTTGGTTATTTTGTCAGTCCATGATATCCTTAGGATTCGCCTGTATAGCCACATCTCGAAGGCTTCAAGTTTTATGTTCCTACCAACGAGAAATTATATAGAGACCTTTAGTAGCAAGTTTTATCAAGGGTGTATTTTTTGTGCTCACCCATATTTAACTCAAGATATTACTTTTACTTTCAAAAATGTCGGTAAAACCAAATTAACATTCGATAATGGGCTGTCTTTTTAAAAATAATAATCTAAAATAAATAATCTAATAATGACTAAGAATCAGAGAGGTGTTATTTGCTTTTAATGTGTTAGCTCAAAGATGTATAGATATGAATGTGGATGTGCATGTTTGTTACGTTGATTTTGAGAAAGCATTTGAAATAGTAAGACATGAACAATTAGTACAAATTATAAAGACAAAAAACATAGACCAAAGGGACTTCCGAATAGTAACAAACCTTTACAGGAATCAAAGAGCATAAATTGTAATAGATACAAACCCGGTCCAGAAATTGAAATCAGGAGAGAAGTTAAGCAGGGATGTGTTATGTCTCCATTACTCTTTAATGTATATAGTGAAGCCAGTTTTGAAAAAGCATTACTTTCTCATAGTGAAGGAATAATACCAAACGGGAGATCTATTAACAACATAAGATATGCAGATGATACTGTAATTATCATAGCAAGCTCTGCTGAACAACTCCAACTACTACTAAACAAAACAAACAGTTTCTGTGAAGAAAATGGACTAAAAATGAATACAAAAAAGACAAAATACATGATACTAACTAAGAAAACATACAACCAAACATTCATTTGGGATATGCACCGATAGAAATGGTGCATATCCCAAATATACATAGTCGTAGACGTTGAAGGTCAAATTTTGACTACAATTGAAGATAAATTAAGAAGGTGGAAATAATATATGCAAGAATTCTTCGAAGATGCTGCACGAAGTCCGTATAAAATAGACAATCCCTACGGCCCAGAAATAACAAACGAAGAAGTAACTATGGCCATTAAGCGGATTAAAGATGGGAAATCACCAGGACCTGATGAGGTGCATGGTGAAATTTTAAAGCTATTAGAGGCACAACAAATTACAGCTCTTACGAAGTTATTCAACAACATATACGAGACTGGTTACTTACCAAAAGACTGGCTACTATCAATATTCATTCCACTTCCCAAAAAAGCCAACGCTAGAAAATGTGAAGAACATAGATTAATTAGTTTGATGAGCCTTGTACTTAAAGTACTCCTTAGTATCATTCACTCGCGCATATACACCAAATTAGAAGAACAGCTGAGTGAAGTTCAATTTGGATTCAGATCAGGACTCGGAACGAGGGAAGCACTTTTCAGCTTGCAAGTTCTAATACAGAGAGCCAGGGATGTCAATTGCGATGTGTATGCATGTTTCATAGATTTCGAGAAGGCATTTGATAAAGTCCCACATGGAAAACTAATCGATATCCTAAAAACATCACGACTCGATGGTAAGGATATAAGACTCGTTTCAAACTTATATTTCCAACAAAAAGCAACAGTTCGATTCGAAAATGAACTGTCCGAAATCTTCACGGTTGAAAAAGGAGTCAGACAGGGTTGCATACTGTTACCAACATTATTTAACATATACTCTGAAAACATCTTTAGAGAGGCCTTGGACGAATCAGAAGATGGTATTGCAGTAAATGGACAACTTATAAATAATATTAGATATGCAGACGATACAGTATTGCTGGCAGATAGTGCGCAGGGGCTCCAAAGGATCATGGATAATGTTGTAGAAGCATGTAACAAATACGGCCTAAAATTAAACTGTAAGAAGACAAAAATAATGATCATTAGTAAAAACACCAACATAAACGCCCAAATTACAGTAAACAATACACCCCTAGAGAGAGTACAGAAAATATGCTACCTGGGCTGCAACATTAAGGATACTTGGGATCATAGCTACGAAATAAAAACTCGTATTGAAAAAGGCAGATCAATATACGCATAAGAATTCTTAGATGTTACGTCTTTAGTGTCCTCCTATACGGAGTTGAAAGCTGGAGCCTGACAGAAGATGCCATAAAACGGTTAGAGGCGTTTGAAATGTGGTGTTACCGACGTATGTTGAGGGTCTCATATGTACACCACACAACTAATATAACTATTCTCCAGGGGCTAGCAAAAAAACCAAGAAATAATTAACACCGTAAAGAACAGAAAATTGGCTTACTTCGGTCACATTATGCGTAATGAAAAATACCGACTGCTGCAGTTGATTCTACAAGGCAAGATTGAGGGCAGGAGAGGCCCTGGACGTAGACGTATATCCTGGCTGGCCAATCTTAGGAAGTGGACTGGTCTAACGTCAACTGATCTATTTCGAGCTGCCGTAAATAGAATACGATGGGTCAATGTCGTCGCCAACATCTCCAGAAGATAGGCACTTTTAGAAGAAGAAGAAATGGTCGATACATACAAATACCTACGAACCTGGATTTTATAGAATAATGACAAAACAACAAACAACAGAAATAAGGACCAGGATAGAAATAGCAAGAAGTGCGTTTGTAAAAATGAAAACAGTTTTCTGCAACAAAGACCTTGGATTGGAACTGAGAGTAGGAGCTTTGAGATGCTACGTGTTCTCGATACAGCAATATGGACTTAAAAGTTGAACATTAAAGCAAGAACATATAAATGAGTTCTGTAGAACTCTTCAGCGCAGCGGTAGATAGAGTAAAGAGAATGATGATGATATCAAAACCACCGCACCGATTGGTAGACGGCACTTAAAGAAGAAGAAGCAAAATCGCAGAATAAAGTTAAAACATTTAAAAGTACCTTTTGACGATAATGGGAGATATTTATTGGACAAAACTATATTTAGTCACATTATATTAAATTTTTTAGAAGTTATTGAATGACTTATTCAGATATTCATGGTTGTATTTTATGTATTCTTATACTAACATTATTTAACATAAGAAATGCTGATCTTTATTTTATTATTCCAATTGTAAAAACAAACTATTTAGGTACAAAATAACACAATATGTATAATAATTCCAACTATGAAATTATTAAAGGACTAAACTAAAGGAAGTGATTCATAGGATAGGTACCGATATTTTTTATGGCTAAGTCGGGATCGTAAACATGGGTAATAATACCTATTGTAAAATTTTAAGTGAATGCAGTCCGACAAATCCCATTGTGAAAATGTGAATAAGCAAATAACTGTAGGTAGGAGGTACATATCTTATTTACAATTCACAAAAATTTATTGAAACAGTTATTCTTACGTTTCATAATTTCCGAGATGTTTAAATATCCACAATGTTAGACTTTCTTGTATTTGTTTATATTTAAATAAATTTTTAGGCCTGGATCCCGCGTGCCAAAAAAAAGTTGATTAATAACATGCTGAACATTTGTTAATAGCTTAACGGTGTTTAGTCGGACAAACTTTGATGTATGGGAACACTGGAACAGGAGAAGTTTTAATTGTGGAACTTATCATCCTGACAAGTTTATGATTGTGAAAACTAGCAGGGTGTTTTTTAAGTTTATTTAGTAGGTAGCAAACTTTACATAATATATGAAAAAAAATTGTCCCTCAACCTTTACCGAAAGTATACTTTTTCTGACCTGATTGTAGGGAGCAAAGTCGTACTTTTCCTGCAAAAAGTAAGAAAACCATGTATTTAAACGAATATAGATGTATGCTTAGTGTGACCAACTAGCCCGAAAAATCCGGGACATGGCCCGAATTACGAAGTAGTGTCCCGGCGTCCCGGACAAGGCTTCCGGGCCATCCGAATTTTCAACGTTTTGGTAAAATAATTTTATTTTGAAATTTTTAGTACATTATGTATTCTTCTAAGAATTAGAGGTTTTCTTCTCATTGTTAAGCAAATTAAGTTGTGCGACAAATATGATAGTAAGAAGTAATCAACACAAAAATGTTCTGAAGTTGTTTTCTTGTGGAATTTTTGACAATTACATTTTGATGGGATTAATTTACAATCAAAAACTTGAAGCCTTTGAGATGTGGCTATACAGGCAAATCCTAAGGATATCTTAGACGGACAAGATAACCAACGAGACCATACTAAGAAGAATGGGGAAAGAAAGAGAAGTGATGTTTACATTTAAAAAGGGATAGTTAGAATATGTCAGACACATAATGAGAAACGGAAATAAATACAGATTATTGAAAATAATCCTTCAAGGCAAAGTATTCGGAAAGCGAGGTATAGCGAGAAGAAGAATATCATGGTTAAAGAACCAGAAGAAATGGTTCTCTACCACAACAACTAATCTATTTAAAGCATATGTTAATAAAATAATTATAGGCAGAATGATCGCCAATATTCGATACGGATAGGCACCAAAAGAAGAAGAAGCCACAATTGTATGACACTTACATTTTTATATTAACCTAAGGTTATAATACCTATTTACATGAAAATTCAACATCAGTTGATCTTTCCTTTTTTGAGAACGATTTCCGGATTTAAAAAAAAACTAAGAAAAATGTAATTATTACAGCCAATTGTGGCTCCTATCAAAAATATAATTGACAACATAAAATGTTAAATAATCAATAAAATGATGATATTGAAGTTCTGACAAAAAAAAATGGCCCGATTTTTATTGAAAAGTCCCGAATTTCTGGTATTTTTTTCAGCCTTGTCCCGAATTGCACTGAATTCGAGTTGGTCACACTATGTATGCTTCACAAAATCAGTATGGTACATTCCATGTCAAATCACTCAGGCAAAAAATTTTGGATCTCCGATTTGGCTGAAAATTGGTATATAGCTTCTGCGGGACGTAAACATAAGATATTTAAGGTCAAAAAATCTTCTTCTTCTTTTTTCTCAAAATGTTATTTTATGCGATTTTACAGTGATTTGGTGTTTATTTAAACAAATTTGCATTTTCTGTCGTAAAGTATCAATGAAAAACATAATATTTTAATAGAAAGGACTCAAAAATGTCATTATATGGCATTATAACAAGTTATTTTGAATCAAAACAAGTTTTTGATCAAATTTTATAGTGTAAAAAACGTTAAAATACCGGTTTTTACATTTTCCTCCATTCCCAAAATACATCATCATCGATTTGGCTGAAAATTTGCCCACGGATAGCCAAAAGATAGGACTTTAAGTGGTTAGAAGGATTTGAATTATATTACAATACCAAAAAAGTTACATGCAGTAATATCAGATTCAAAAGTATATATTAGTCCAGTCGGGATAGCATTTGACCTTGAATGCCGAGCTGCCCAAAATTTTATTTTTCTGATATTTAAATCACGAATGAATTCTTCTGTTACGTTAGCCGCCATCTTGATTTTAAAGGAGAACCTGTTTTGCTCAATATCTCCGCCATTTTTAACTTTTCGACAAAAATGGGAGGACCTGAAATTGTTCCAAATAAATCGTATTTACAATTATTACAATTTCTTTTTAACAATTTTTGTCGTGAGGTCGATATTTTTGAGTTAATTGTACTTACAGTAGAAGCCTATATTTTTGACTATAATATTGCATGTGCCTTTTTTGGTATTGTAATATAATTCAAATCCTTCTCATCACCTAAAGTTTCATGCTTTGTCTATCTGTTGGCAAATTTTCAGCCAAATCGATTATGATGTATTTTGGGAATGGATGAAAATGTAAAAAACGGTATTTTAACGTTTTCTACGCTATAAAATTTGATCAAAAGCTTGTTTTGAATCAAAGTAACTTGTTATAATGCCATATAATGTTTTCCATTGATATGGAAAATCAATATATCAAAAATATTATGTTTTCCATTGATACTTTACGATAGAAAATGCAAATTTGTATAAATTAACATCAAATCACTGTAAAATCGCATAAAATAACATTTTGAGAAAAAAAGAAGAAGATTTTTTGACCTTAAATATCTTATTTTTACGTCCCGCAGAAGCTATATACCAATTTCCAGACAAATCGGAGGTCCAAAATTTTTTTTTGCTCCAAAATTGAGTGATTTGAAATGGAATGACCCGTATATAAAAGTAAATTTATGATTTAAATCTCGTAACTCGAACAAGTTCTAATTTAAATCTCGTAACTTTTACTTCCCATTTCAACTAAGTACGTTGTATTTAAAATTTCTAGGCGTGAAATTTGTAGACGAGACTGTGAAGTTGATTTTGTAGACGAAAACGGCCAAATGTAAAATGATTTAAAAGTCTGCACTTTTTACGCGTTTTAATATTACGGCAACACTGCCTGGCTCGGGAATTACCGTATGGATACCTATTGTAGTATAAAGATGGACTGGGTCTGTATGAATCTGCTATCGGCTCAGGATTGTTAGAAATTTTTAGGTGATATATTTTTTTTCTACAAATCTTTTATTTGCAAACTATGTCAAGTATATATTTCATAATTCATTACGTCACATATCACCTAAGTTTAAATTTGAAAGATATACTCCTCTAACTCTATCAGAAATCGATGGCTCGGGATAACTGTTTTGTCTAATGGACTGACTTTGTACGAAGGATATATATATATATATATATATATATATATATATATATATATGGCTCACAAATGATAGGAAGCCCGCTACAACCTGCCGATGAATGGAAGCCCGCGGTTTACGGGGTAAGGGGATTGTAGCACTGTCTTATTCCTACAGTCTTACGAAGCCCACTCGTATAAACGCGTTCACAGTGTATATGGATTACGCATTATACGAAGCCCGACGATGTTGCCATGTTTTAATTTACGTTTAAATAATACGACTGTTCTACGAGATCCTTATATGTGTATATAAGTCGTCATATTGCCTGTTATAAGAAGCCCAATTCTATTCAGCAATCTATACGAAGCATTTTAGAAGAGTCAAGATAGAACGAAAAGATGCATTGTTTCGGAGCAATTCAAACAAGATTATCTTTTTCTAAAACTTTTTTTGTTAGTTTATATACATGTTAAAGTAAAAAAGTTCTACTCACAGATTTTGCCGCTAATTGATTATTATTTGTTTAAACAATAACAATAATTGTTTTGTACAGTGTGTCCAATTAACACGTTGTCGGACACTGCGTCAAATGTATAAGCAAGTGTTGTGACACTATATGTATTTTGCAAAGTAGAATAGGGAAAAATTCAACGTATATAGACGTTGTGTCACATTACATCAATGGAAATTAGACGACTATAGACGTTCTGTTCGTCAACGTGAAAAGTTGTGCATGGTCTAAATTAAAAATAGAACCATCAGTTCATTTTTTTTAAGCCGTATACGAGATATTATGTCAAAAAATATGAATTTTACTCAAGAGTAAAGTAGCTTTATTATTCAAAATATTAAAAATTGTTGTAATGAAAAGTTGTTTGGAATTAAGAACTATATTCTAATATTCCACTTCATCTTTCTAATTAAAAAAAAGTTGATTTTTTTTTAATTATGGATATACAACATTATTTTCAGTTATTTCAATTATGATAACTATTTTATTATAGACCAGTAAGGATCTGTGAAAAAACGTCTATTTTTGGATGTGAAAGGTGGCATTCGAATTTTTGCAGATAAAGTAAGGTGATAACTTCGTTAATAATAATTTACTTATGCTCCTTCTCAAATATGGCCGAAACATTAATAAAAAAAAAAATATTTAAAAATTCGAAAAACGTCGATTTTTTTCTGTTTCTTTGCTTATAACTTTAAAACGATTCGTTTTGGAACAAAGTCGTAGAGAAATAAAATAAAGATAATTGAATTTTGTATGATATCCGACTGGTCAAAAATGTCTTAACTTATTACCTTTTCTGCAATATAGCAATAAATACAAAATAAGGGGGCAAAATATGCCTGTTGTTATTCAATGTTTTTAACCACTTCGGTGATACTTAGAACCTTAGTAATTCGCTTAGGAAATTCTTTGTAACATACTTAAACTGTGTACCAAATTTCATTAAAATCGACCTAATAGATTTTGCATAATAAATTTGCAATTTAAATGTTTTTAAAAAAGTTCAAATTTTTTAAAATCTTTCTGAACAAAAAGTAGACCATTTAGAAGTTGTCTAATTTTTTTACATATAAAGAGGTGCTTTACCTATCTAATACACTTTACAGAATTAAAATCGGATTATTTAAGGGGCCTCAGCAATGTTTTAAACTTATAAATAATTTTTTGGCTTATAAACAAATAGCTTTGTTTAATAATAAAAAAATTAATTTTTAGCAATGCAAATAATTAAAACCGGTATAATTTGATTTATACTTTCAAATTCTGTCAGCAGAATTGCTATTTTATTTTTTAATCAAAAGTTATTCGCGTTCAAAAATTGCACTTTTTCGATTTTTTGAAAGTTTCACTGCGTTTATCTCGAAAACTATGCATCCTACGAAAAAACTTGTAAGAACATTTTTTGCTTAGACTTACCCAAGAAATATAAAAAAGTGTTTTATTTTGCGAAAAATTGATGTTATGTAATTCCTCAAGTTGTTTGTTTATAACAATTTTATTGATATCCGGATCAACTGTTACCCAAAAAAATCGTGTTCCACGGGTCAAAAAATACATAAAAATCTTGGGTAAGTGCATCTAAATAAAGGAGCCCGCAGCACCCCCTCCTGGCCACAGGACTAATTTGTTTATAAGCCAAAAAATTGTTTATAACTTTAAAACATTGCTGAGGCTGCTTAAACAATCCGATTTTAATTCTTTAAAGTGCATTAGATAGGTGGAGTGCTTCTTTATATGTAAAAAAATTGACAAATCTTTGTATACACTAGTTTTTGTTGTTCAAGATTTTAAAAAATTTTAATTTTTTAAAAAAAGTTTAGATTGCAAAATTATTATTCAAAATCTAGTAAATCAATTTTAATGAAATTTGGTGTACAGTTTTAGCACATTACAAAAATTTTCTAAGCGAATTAGGAAGGTTCCAAGTGTAACCTAAGTGATGGAAAATAATTGAATAATAACAGGCTTGTTTTGCCTCCTTATTTTATATTTATTGCTATTTTGCAGCAAGGGTGATTAATTAAGAGACTTTTAACCAATCGCATCTGATAGAAAATTTAATTACCTTTGTTTTATTCGTATACGACTTTGTTCCAGAATGAATCGTTTTAAAGTTATAAGCAAAAAAATTAGAAAAAAAAAACGAAATTTTTTGAAATTTTTAAATATTTTATTTTTTTTTATTAATATTCCGGGCATATTTGAGACGGAGCATTAATCAATTATTAATAACGAAGTTATCACCTAACTTTATCCGCAAAAATCTGAATGCCACCTCTCACATCCATCTAAAAACAGATCCTTACTGGTCTATTATTAATTATACGAAAAAAAAGTTATCCTTTGTAAAAAGTTCTGCATGGCCAAAGACCTTAAATACAACCATCTTATATCAATTTTGATTAATTTTATACGAGGTATGTCAAAAAAGATAAATTTCGATCAAGAATAAAGTACCTTTATAGTTCAGAATATTTCAATGAGAAGGATGGAATATTGGAAGATGGTTTTTAGTGTTGTTCTGAAGCTATTTTCTTGTGGCATTTTTATAATTATTTTGATTGGGAAATAAGCCACAATTAAATTGAAAAAATAATTTTATTAACGTTTCGACGCCCAAATCGGATGTCATTGTCAAAATACAAAATATTACCGAGTAAATATTAGTAATATTTTATATTTTGACAACGACATCCGATTTGGGCGTCCAAACGCGAATAAAATTATTTTTTCAATTTAATTGTGGCTTATTTCCCAACCAAAGATAGATTCCCAACCTAGCGACCCGACATTGGTCGCTAGGTAGATTGTTACGCGAGTGGTCGCGCGTGAGATTTTCTCTCACATATCCAAATTTTACCTTTTTTTACAAAATAAAGTTTTTAAAACAGTTTTTAAACTTTTTTTATTAACTAATAATAAGAAAAAAAAATGTAACATAATATAGATAATAATATGATAAAATAAAAAGAAATAATCGGAATTAAACCAATATTAATCAATCTCCGTATCTTGATAATTTACGGCACAGCACACAAATATAACAAGAATGCTCTGGAAAAATTGATTGATGACAATTACAATTTTTTTTACATTATTTTAGGTTTTAAGTGCCAAAATAAAATTAATTTTTATGTACAGTTCGTAACGCGGGTGGTCGCTTGATGAGAGAATGTCTCACTTGAAGCGCGCTGACTCAACAATTGGGTGATATTAGGTCAACTGAGTCACTATCTAAGCGGACGATTCTATTAGATTGTCGAGGGAGGATAGTTAGGAGACTAGAAGGAACTACAGATCTTATAATTTCCCAGAAAAAAATTTCTGTGCAATTTTCTGAAACCGTGAGAGAAAATCTCATATAGCGACCACTGGCGGGTTAATTATGGTTTTTAGTTCTAAACAACTTTACATAAGCACAATTTTCAATATTGTGAAAAATAAGGGTATATTATTTAAGTACTCTTGGGAAAATTCATATTTTTTTTATATACCTCGTATAAAATTGACAAAATTTGATATTAGACGGTTGTATTGTAGGTTTTAGACCCTGTAGAACATTTTATAAAGAATAACTGGTTTTCGTAAAATGAATAATAAAAGAGTTTTCCACCTACCTCTACCGAAAGTATACTTTTCCGGACCTGATTGTAGGGAGCAAAGTTGTACTTTTCCTCCCTAGGGAAGAAAAGTAAAAGTGACATCATGGTATTTCATTCATAAAAATATAACTTATTGACGCCCTGTACAATATCTATTTTCTATTACGTAAGTTTGTATACATTTTAACGTTTATTTATAAAACCCTCTGTATTTCACAGAATGGTAAAAAACTGTAAATTGTTATTTTGATTTAACAATGTTTACATTTTTATTCTGACTTATATTTGACAGTTGACAGTTATATTGTACGTACTTATTAGTTTTAGTTCTAATAAATTTTGTTGGTTAGTTACACAAATAAATTAAGTAAAAATGAAAAAATGACTTGTTATTTGAGGAAGGTGGAAAAACCATATGTATAACATGGGAGTAAAGTGCCTTTTCCTCCCTTGAATGATTACTGCCCTCCGCTCTCGGGAGGAAAAGAAGCACTTTCCTCCCTTGTTATACAAATATCTATATGTATCATAATTGAAATAAACAACTAAAAATAATGTTGATTAGAAAAATTTTCAAATTTTTTTTTTCCATTAGAAGGATGAAATTGCATATCAGAATATAGTTCTTAATTCCAAACAATCATGTTAAATTATATAATTTAAAATAATTTTAAAAATATCGTTGAATTTTGTTTCTATTTTGTTTTTGATTATGCTGAATCCGAATATGGCATTACAATTTGAAAATGCTTATAAAGAAGCTCTTCTACACTATGTCTGCGTAGCAAGGAACCATATTTGAAACATTTTTATTACAAATTTTACGAAAAAAAGTTTATTCTTCATAAATTGCTCTGCATAGTCTAAAATCTAAAACCCAATCATCAGATATCAAGTTTTATCAATTTTATACGAGGTATGTCAAAAATACGAATTTTGTTAAAGATTAAAGTACCTTTATATTCCAGAATATCAAAATATTGGTATTATAAAAAGTTGTTGGGAATTAAAAACTATGTTTTATTATAATTACATCATTATAATTGAAAAAAAAATTCAATGTTTTCTCAAATTACGGATACCCATCATCATTATTTTATTTCAATTATTTCAACTATTTTATTATTAATTTTACGAAAAAAAGTTATTCTTCATAAAATACTCTATTCTGGTCTAAAGTCCAAAAAACAACCATCAGATATCAAACAAATATGACTTTTGCTTAACAGTTCAGTATGGTTTGTTTAACAGTAAATGGTTGAGTTCAATTAGTGCGGTCGTAAATATTATTAAATTTATCTGACCTGGCCCATTGTTAAGACCCACCCGGAGCGATAAGCAACCGAGGTAGACAGAGTTGGTCTTTTGACAATTAACACTGACTAGACGGTAATCCCATAATAAAGCAAAGAAATTGTACCAGAAAACATATTTAAATTTTACCTGAAACCGGACCTTTTATACTATTATCGGTTATTCCAGGATGTTTATAGTGGTAACTAATTAAACTCGACCATTTACTGTTAAACATACCATACCTTTATAGTTCACAATATCTCATTTAGAAGAATGTAATTAAACAGTGAAACATATTTTGTAATTCCAACCAACTTTTTTTAATAACAATTTTCGATATTGTGAAATCTAAAGGTACTTTACTCTTAAGTGAAATTCATATTTTTTTACATACCTCGTATGTCAAAATGTAAAATCGTATGTAAAACCTCGTATGTAAAATTAATAAAATTTGATATTTGATGGTTGCATCTGAGATCATATACGATGCAGAGTATTTTATAAAGAATAACTTTATTCGTAAAACTGGTAATAAAAAAGTTATTAATAGGTTCGAAGTTACGCAGACATAATGTTTAAGAGCTAAAAATATTTTTTTGTTGAAAATTTATTATTGTTCAAGCTTATTATTAAATTTATTTTAGGTAAGTTTTAGAGAAAACATTTTTGATCACTTTTTATAAACAATTTTTTAGTTGGTAATTTTCGGTTTTTGTAATAGGTACATTTTTGTTATCTTTCTTAATTTTTGTCAAAAAGGAATAGTTTCATTCATAGTTTCATAGTTTCATTTCTAAAATAAAATTATTGAGTAAATTTTAAAAATACATCAAATGCTTTAAAAAATCACCTATAAAATTGTAAAAAATCGTTTCAAACTTGAGTAATACCGTTTTAAAGTGCTGGTAATTCTGTAAACTACGTTTTTCCTTAAAACTTACGTAAAACTTTTAAAAAATTGCATTTTTGCGTCATATCATTTGAATTAAATTTTTGGCATTTTTTTGAATGAAACATTGTTTAGTAAGATGTTTGAAAGGTAAGTTGTGCAAATTTGAGAGCTTTATAAGAAAAATTTTATTAGTTACACATTTTTAAATAATGTTTAAACAAAATTCAGCCCACACCGTACTTATGCCCATACATTTTATTTCTTTTTATTATAACCATAAGATAGCTTAATTGTTCTTCTTTCCAATTAAGCTATTCTTTCTTGTTCCTTCTCTTAATTTCCTTCTTTCTTGTCCAATTTGTAAAATTTTATTTGATCCATTAATTAGAGAAATACACTGAAATAACTCAGCCGTGCACTTCGCTAGTTTACAGTGCGCCAATGTTTGTGAGAAGGGTGACTTTAGCGTTATAATTAAAAAATTATAGAAGCTACAGATTTAATTTTATAAAAATTTTAATCTTATATTTAGGTTTTTTTCAATAGTCTGAATTTTTCAAGTCAAGTCAGTTTTTTTCTAAAATTTATATTTTCGGGGTTATTTAAAGAAACATCTAATTTCGCAGTTCATTTGTTTAATAAAAAATTAAGTGCCCACTTCTAGAGTAGAACTTTTTAATATGTTGTTTATTAAACATTTCTTAGGGCCATCGGTACATAATTCGCAAATATTTTAAGGCTATCCCCACTCTTTCTGTCTTTACACGGCAAATTACGTGTAGTAAAATTGTCACTGGTATGGATATGTAAACTTTACTTGACAACTTCATCATTAACTGTAAAGATGGCTTTTGAATGTTCTTGGATAACTTTTACTAGTATAATTAATTGCCTTAATTGTTAATTCAGTTAATTAATATGATTATTTCATATTTCCGACCAATAGAAAGCTACAGAAATACAAATTAAATTGATCATTTTTGATAATATCCCATCGTCAAGTATATTACGTCAGATGCCCTTCGTTGCTGTGAAAAAATACATTCAGTGACATTAATGAAAATTACTGTTTTAAAACTTATAAAAGTGATGACTTTCAATCGTCAAATATTTATAACAACTGTTTGTTTAATTGTACTAATTTGTACTTACATAAATAAATTACAATAAAATTTTGGTTTTAAACAGTTTTATTCATGAAATAATCGCAGCAAATTGCAGCTCGATCTCTGAAATTATTATCGAATTGTTTCCCTCGTGCCACTTGACGTAATTTCACTCCCCTTCGGGTCGTGAAATTAATACTGTCAAAGTGTCACTCGGGAAAAATTCGATAATTTCAGAGCTCTTGTGCAATTACTACTGATAATTTTTTCACTACCTATGTATGCAGTAATAATTTATCTACTGTACAACAAAAGCTAATAATCAATCGAGAAAAGAGGAAAAGTGATAAAGTGATTTTTTAATAATATATTGTTACTATGAAACGCTTACAATTTTGAACATCTGTAACAACACAATACTTGGATCACTGAATATATCCTGGTGTATTCTCTGCTTTGGATCTTCCATAAATAATAAACAATAAATAACTTTTTATTAAGTTCACGTCTTAAATCAATTATTTATTAAACACATTATCAATATTATTTAATCAACAACTGAAAATATTCCCAATGCCAGGTCAAATATTTAAAATTGTCACTGTCTGACTGACAATATGCTGGCAATATTCTATTTACTACTGACAAAGATTTGGAAAATATTACCACGGACATTGTGTTCATTTTTTTTCAAATCCTGAAAAAAAAAACAATAAATATTTTTGAAAATTTTAAACGCAAAATGAAAGACTAAATTATTACCGGGGGCCGAAAGTCTCTTACAATAAATAAAAAGTTTATTTTGAATGAGATATTTTGAAATTAAAAGTCACACTAAATTTTCTTTTAGTTTTTAGCCCTGTAACTTATTAAAATAAACATTATAGAAGTTCTCAGGGACTTTCGGCCCTCGCTAATAACGTAATCTCTTATTCTGAGTTTAAAATTTTCAAAAATAATTATTAGTTTTCTCAGAATTCGAAAACAAAATGAATTCCATTTGAGTAGCATTTCAGCAGAAACTACGTGCCCATTCCCTTAATGAAATTAAAAAACATCTATATTGTTTGATTTTTTCCGAAGGGAAAATCTATATGCATTATTGTATTAAATATTTTGTATTTGTATTAAATGAGGCGCTCAGAGCAACAGTGGCACAGTCCACAAATTGAGCATTTTTAGATTAATACATCAATAAAAGCAGAAAAATTGGATATATGGTTCAACAGTGGTCTACACAATCTAGCTCTATATTTGGCAATATGGCACTACATAATGTATTGTTGCCTTGACAAATACTAAAAATACGAATGAAACAGTGGCCTAACCCTCAATTGTGTGGCTCAGACCCATCAAACAAGTGTTCATCGTATCAGAATCAGAATAATACGCATAATTCATAAGAATGACTATTTTTAATTTTATAAAGTAATATTTAATAATAATAACTTTAACTCCGTCCTTGACTGAGTGGTAAGAGCGCCTACCTTTGGATCGAAAAATCCGAATGGTTGCGAGTTCGAATCTCACCAGGGTCAGAAATGTTTCATTTATTATAAATTAATAAATGAAAATAGTTTCTGTCCTTGTGGGATCGGTACTCACCGGAGGAACCGCAGACGTTCGGATACAGTTAGCGTCTCTTTGCAAAGACAATGACGTCAACTTTGCAAAGTAACAAGACACTTACTCAACACACACACACACACTACACATTACACTAGGTACCTAACTGTTAAAAATTACCGTACCTACCATGCCAATGGCCATTAGTTGTCGAGGCATTAACCTTTTTTAAATAAAAAAAAAACAATAATTTAATTTGTCATATTAATTTCCTATTTGGTAGCAAATTTTGTGGCTTATTACAAACTAAAATAGTAAATTAGTAATACAAAGTATTAATTTGTATTAATTGTATCAATTAAAATAAATAATTCTTTTGCGATTCAATTTTTAAATCTTTTTTCTGTCGGTATCTTACTGTGTACAGGTAATGCTAAGAATTACCATAATCTGTTCTCGGGAGTCTTAGTACACAAGATTAATGACGATGAACGACCCAAAAATACAAAAAATGTGCATTGCCAGGTAATAATAAAAATGTTTACAAGCTAATAGTACTTTAAGGAATATGCAAAAACGTTGCCAAACTTCAGGGCTTCTTATAATCGGTAGCTCAATGTGGGCTTCCTAACGCTGCTGAACTTCTACAGAGTATATACTTCTTTTCGCAGCGCAAACTGGTGGTAGATACCTTGAACTACGAGTGTATGTTTTGATAATAATTCCAGGCATAAGCAGCCCGGGCTTCGTATTGTTAATCATGATTTCAGAGCTACCTATGGTACATTTCTAAAATTTGTCCGAATATATATGAAGCCCAAGCGTATTCACATGTTCTGAGCTTGGTTAAAATATCGAGAGATGGTGTAAAGTACGTTTTTTGGGGAAATAACATTAAAGAATTACGAAGCCCGAATCCGGGCTTCGTAAGGAGGTGTCGGGCTTCGTATGACCGGTGCGATATAGCGTTTTTGGCTTCCTAAAGTCGGAATCCATATATATATATATATATATATATATAACAGCCCTACAGGCCTTAGAGGCCCTTGGCTTCGATAGTCTTGACTAATTTCTTCCACTTTTTGCGGTCCTGTACTTGTCCTCTCCAGTCTCTTGTACCCATTTCTTCTAGGTCAGTCCGGACGGCATCAAACCACTTCCTTCGTGGTCTCCCTCTTCTTTTCTTCCCTTGTTCTCCTGCTGATAAAACTCTTAGGACGTTTCTTTCTTGTGGCATTCGTAAAACATGGCCCAACCATCTAACTCTCTGTGCCTTGATTTTCTGAGTTATTTTAGGTTTCTTATACATCTCCATTAGCTCCTGGTTTGTTCTTCTGCGCCATTCTCCGTTATCCTCCTTTATACCACCAAAAACTTTTCTCAATATTTCTCTCCCAAATCTCTAGCTTCTTTTCTACTTTCTGGTTCATTGTCCAAGTTTCACATGCATACAGCAACGTTGGTCTCACTATTGCTTCATACGCTCGGATCTTGGCTGCCCTGGACACGTTGTTTGCCTTCAACAGTGCGTTTAGTGAACCTACTGCTTTGCTACCTTTTAACAACCGTTTATCTATCTCTCTCTCTTCGTCTCCTCTATTTGTAACTGTGACTCCAAGGTACTCAAATTCAGTTACCTTCTCAAATTTATAATCTTTGTCATTTGTCCTTAGAGTAATCCACTTATTTTCTTCAGCATTTTCTCCTCTCATTTCCATATACTTGGTTTTTTCTTGGTTTATAGTCAGGCCATATCTTTTTGCTTCTTCTTCAAATTGCTTGAACATTTTTTGAAGTTCTATTCTTGAACGCGTCAGAAACACCAAGTCATCTGCAAAACCTATACACTGTTGTCTTCTGTTAAGAATCGTGCCGCTTGTTTGGATATTGGCTCCTCTAATTATATTTTCTAGTACTAGATTGAATAAGTGTGTTGACAGGGGGTCCCCTTGTTTTAATCCTCTGTTGACGTTAAACTGATTTGAAAAACTGCCTTCTATCATGACTTTATTGACTGTGTTGGTTAACGTCATTTTAACTAATCGTATCAGTTTCTCTGATATTCCTAGCGCTCTCATTGCTTCGTATAGCCCGTTTCGTGAGAAACGGGTTATACGGTCTCATTGAGTCGTAAGCCTGTTTAAAATCGATAAAGAGCATATGTAAGCCTAGATTTTGTTCATAACTATTGTTTTGCAATAACTTTAGCAAAAAAATTTGATCGGTTGTTCCTCTTCCCTGTCTGAAACCAGCCTGGTATTCTCCTATTATCTCTGATTCATAAGCTTTCAATCTAGTTCTTATAATTTTTGCTAATACCTTATACACCACTTCTAACAGTGCGATACCTCTGTAATTTTCACATATGGTCTTATCACCTTTCTTGTGAATTGGGCAGATGAGTGCTGTGTTCCATTGCTCCGGCATTTTTTCGTTGTCCCATATTTTCTTTATAAGTCCAGCTATTTTTTGCTGCAGTATATTTCCTTCTACCTTTAATATCTCTGCTGGAACTCCGCTTTCTCCGGCACTTTTATTATTTTTTAGGTCCTTTATTATTGTTATTATCTCCCTTTCTGTCGGTGCTTGTGTTTGTTGTGGTTCCGCTTCTTGTATTTGTTGTTGTTCTATTTCTTGCCCTCGCTGTTGCATTTCTGTTTCTGTTTGGGCTTTATCGTTTAATAATTCTTCGAAGTATTCTGCCCATCTATTCAATTTATTCTGCCCATGATATAGACATTATTATGATTATTGTACTCAGTATTTAGTTAGTGTAAGGTAAGTCGCTACTGTTATATGTAAACACGTTGTTATGGTTAGTCATTGATGGAGTTAAATGTAAATATAATGTATCTGAACCAAGAAAGAGAGTTTTAATTAATTTGGACCTAAAAGGCATGGATCACACGTATTTATGACATGGCGCTCCTGAAAATTAATGCAGGCAGAATCTTCTAGGACCCAGGAACCGAACAGGAATCCAGTGAAAATGACACAAAGTGAAAATAAAATGTAAGTAAGAATGTCTATTTTTATTAAAAATGCTTCCTTAGTTTTATATTTATTATTATTGAACATTGAATATTTGAACATTGAAACTAGATAGCAAGAGTTTTATTGAATTTTGAATTCTATTGAATTTATTTGAAAATTTCTATTCGATTTCGATTTTTTGGTATGGTTATTTTTGAATTTTTTTAAGAATATCTACCGAATTTTAAAATATGAACTGATTTTGAATATTTTTTTATCTAACCTATATATCGCTGTTATTGAATTATTATTGAATGTTTGTCGAATATGTATACTATTATTGAATTTTTATTAGCCAGTTGTTTTTATTATTGATCTTTTAGATACATTTTCATCGATTTTGTGTTAAATTTTGTATGATATGAACCTGAATTAATATTTTTTGTGTGATAAATGATATATAAATGATTTTTTTTAATGAATAATGATTAGTGATGACATACGTTGATATATAAGAGCTTTAAGATAAACATTGCTATAAGCAAGTGTCATATTTTTAACGAACCGACCTGATGAGTCGAGATAAGGAATTTGGAGAAGAACTATATAGATAAGAAGAAGAACTAACAATATTATAAGATGAATGTTATGAGGCAATTTGAGACAATAAGAAACCGACTGCTCTTGTCAATTAGGAAGGTACTAAGTGATTTACGGAAGCTTGAAAGCTTATTAGAGACCCACTATGTGTTTTGAAGGTTACCTATTTTATTCATGATTATTCGTGATTAAACAATGGATCTAAAGCAAGGGATTGAGGTCGTGAAATATGTAGAAGAATTTGATCTATGCAACGAAGTTATACCCGCTTTTATTTAGATAAAATGCAGAGGTTTCGTAGATAATATTAAGTATTATAATTCTTCTATGGATAATGTAGAAGAATTGGAACTGTCCTCTCGAGTGAAGCCACTTTGATTAGTCGAACGTAGGCATTGAGGGATAGGTAAATGAAGTGATTATTATGATGTTATATAATGAAATGATATATTGATGATTAAATGACAAATTATTGTTATATGAAGATGAACTATGTACACTGTAGAAGTAATATTATATGAAGAAAAATGAAGAAATATATAGTTGTAGTACCAGACAAGAAGAAAAAGAGAAAAAAAAAGAGAATATTTAGTAAAATATGTGGGAAAAATGAACGAAGACACATAAAAATTGCAAGAAAACAAGCAAAATTAAGAAGATACTAATCAAATAAGTAGCTAATCATTGAATTATATTTAAGAATTAAGCTTGAATTTTTTTTTGAAATCTCTAAAGTAAGGTAAATTATCAATGACTTAAATTTTAAACGTAGATAATGAATTCAGGTTAAATTTTCGCGGAAAAATAATAGAAGTGTTTGAATTAAGGATAGACAATATCTTATAGTGTTAGTTACCTTAGTGTTAATATTAGAAAAAAGAACCCTAAAAGAAATTTTCTTTAAACTTGATCTGATGAGAGACATTTATTAATATTTATTCTAGCAAGAGACATTAATTTTTTTTAATATTAAGTATTATAAAAGAAGGGACGAACAGTAATTAATCAAGAGACTGAAATAGGAATTAATAAAGCAACTTTAAATTTTTACTAAGAAGTTTAGGTAATATTAATTTTGGTTAAATTTGGAAATATTATTAGGTAGATTCAAAATATTATATAATTATTCACTGCTTATATGACGTAAATTAGTGTAGTACACTGAAAAGGCTAAAGACTAGGTTAAAAATTAGGATAAGTTTTATTTATTGTTTTACGAAAGTGAATTAGTAAACAAAAAAAAAATACTAAAAGACACGAAGGAATAGTACGTGATTTAGTGACAATTACTTATAAACAATTATTTCTAGTTTTATAAAATACCAATTTAGTATAGGAAAAATATGAACTTTTGTGTATAATAGGATTTTTGTTAAGTTAAGTGTCTTATAGCGGCCGATATAGGACCTTAACTATATAAGTGATATAAGGTCTATCTCCTAAAAGGCGATGACGGATATAGTTCATTTTAAAACACGGAGAGAATTATGTAATTTTAACAAAGGGGAGAGATGTAGTATTATAATATCTATATATATATATATATATATATATATATATATATATATATATATATATATATATATCAATCGGTTTTAAAACGTCTTGCGACGTTGTCCGATGCCTAATTTCCATGACACTCTATCATCCCATTGGCCCTCTCTAAGATCTCTTGCGCTCATCGCCTTCGTTACTCCCTCTCTCCAAGATTTCTTGGGTCTTCCTCTCTTTCTGCGGTTTGGTGGTACCCATTGCATAATTATTTTAGGGAGTCTTGAGTTATCCATCCTCTGGACGTGTCCGTACCATATCAGCTGTTTTCTTTCTATGTCTGTTGTTAGAGAGCCGTCAACCCCCATTCGCTGTCTTATCTCATCATTACGTATTCTCTCTCTGCGTGACACTCCTACTGATCTTCTAAAAGCGTCCATTTCTACTGCCTCCAGTTTTCTTCTGTTGTTTTCGGTTATCCGCCAAGTTTCTGCTCCGTACAATAGACTGCTTTTAATAAGAGATTCGTAGATATTGTGTTTTCTTCTTTTTCCTATTTCATGATTCCACAGTAGGCTGTTTAGACAACCTATTGTTTTTCTGGATTGTGTTATTCTTCTCTTTATTTCTTCATCATCTTTCCCCGTTGTGTCAAAAACGATTCCTAGATATGTGTAATGGTCGCAGGGCATGATGATTTCATTATTTTCTAATGTGATGTTCGATAGTTCGGTACCTATTGGCAGGTATTTTGTTTTTTCTGTATTAATTTCTAGTCCCCACTTTCTATATTCTTCTTGTAATTTCCTTGCCATGTACTCTAAATCATCTTTATCGTTTGCTATAACAACCTGGTCATCAGCAAACTGCAATGTATATAAGCAAATCTCTCCAAGGTCTACGCCCATGCCTCTGCATTTTCGTTTCCACTCTTTCAATGCTTTTGCAACATATATTTTAAATAAGGTCGGTGATACACAACACCCCTGACGTAGACCTTTATTAACCAGGAAGCTTTGCGATAATCTGTTTCCAGTTTTTATTTGTGATGTTGACCCTTCATACAAATTTCTTAAGGCTTTTATTAAGGTGACACTAATATTCGTCTGTCGTAACACGTTCCAGAGTTTGTTTACAGGAACTGTATCGTACGCCTTCTGCAAGTCAATAAACATGAGGTGGGTTTCTTGATTTGTGCTTAATTTTTTTTCTATTAGTTGTTTGAGGCAGAAGATATTATCAGTACAGCTTCTTCCTGTTCGAAAACCGGATTGTTCTTCTTCCTCTTGGTCTTTGTACTCCTTCTCAATGAGGTCTCTAATTATTCGTCCATACAAACGGCTGAATGTACTAGTCACTGATATCCCTCTATAGGGATATATATTATAATATCACCCTGTACCAAAAAATATGTTTTTATTGAAAGTTAATAACCATAGTAGAATGCCCCATGATATAGACATTATTATGATTATTGTACTCAGTATTTAGTTTGTGTAAGGTAGGTCGCTACTATTATATATAAGCACGTTGTTATGGTTTGTTATTGATGGAGTTGAATGTAAATATAATGTATCTGAACCAAGAAAGAGAGTTTAAATTAATTTGGACCTAAAACACATGGATCACACTTATTTATGACAACCAAACTGACTTGAAAGGCGAGCAATAGTTTCTCGCCTTTTGCCAGAGACCAAAAAATTTGCTGTGGGTTTATCTCTGCGACATTTCACGGAATACAGGCAAAATTTTAAGAACCTTCCTCCGTCAATAATTGCTGGCAAGATTCTAGGTGTCATTATATTTGTATTTTATATTAGCTTGAGATCAAGCAATAAGATGAAACCCTACACATAAGCTCTCACATGGGTGTCATTCTTCTGCACGACCATGGTCGGCCTCATGTTGCCAGAGTAGTGGCCAATTCCACTTTAGCGACGCGATTTTTTCGACAGCGTCTGTTGTTTTTGTTCTACGACGTATTTCTTTGTTTGAGATTGAGTCCCTCCCACCCAAAATCTGGCGTTCCATAGCCCTCTGAGTTACGCGAATAATAGTGTTCACTACATTTTTTGTGAGTGTTAAAGTTTCTGCTCCATAACTGAGAACAGGCAACACAAACTGGTCAAATATTTTCCTGTTCAGGCATATGGGTAAGTCCGATTTAAATACATATGTACAGTTGAGTCCGGGCATTTTTACCCGTGCGTCATCATTTAAAGCATACGAAATAAGTCGATGAAAAGTCGGAAAATTAAATTTACTAAAAGCAACATCAAGTGACAGTAAATGACTTGCTGTTGCGTTTAGTAAATTTCAATTTCCGACTTATCATCGACTTATGTCGGATGCTTTAAATGATGACGCACGGGTAAAGACTCACGGACTCAACTGTAGTTCAGTTTACCACACGCTGCCCAGTCTAATCCTATACGATTAGCCTGGGCATGCGTAATCCTATGCATCCTTCGTAGTGTAATCTTAAATAAAATATCAATGAAAAAAACAAAAAAGCAAAATTGCAAAAAAGCAAACCATTGTACGAGGTAGATATGCAGCAGATATTTGGATCATAAACAAAAAAAAACAAAGGAACATTCTGGTAGGCGAAATAGAATACTGGAGGAGAAGATGCTGTCGCCTGACCAGAAGAGACAGGGTATCAAATATAAGGAGAAGAATTAAAGTGGAAAAAGATGCCCTGCAATATATAGATGAAAGCTGACTGAAATGGTGCGACCACGTACGTAGAGCAGGAAATATATCGATAAAGAAGGTTGCAGAATGGGTTCAACTTTAAGGATTGTTAATGCGTTATTTATGTTTCTATATTTAAGTTACATCGGATTAAAAAAAAACTTGCTTAATTTTAAGCCGAGTAAATACATTTATTTACGTATACTGATTTGGAACTTTCAAATTCGACTTCAAACCTAGTTTTTTTTTTGTATTTTTTACTCGCAATACCCATTGTTTTAGTACGATTTGTCTATAAAATTGTAATCAAACTGAGTTACACACAAAAATGGGTTAGAGCAAAGTTTCTATGCAATAGATTCCTCGCCTTTTTTCAGAGGATAAAAAAGCTTGCGTATGGGATGGGTATATCTTTGCAACATCTCAGAGAATACAGATAAAATGGTAATGGCTTTCTTTGGTCAATGATGCTGACGAAGAATGTAGGTGTCATATTTATTTTATATTAGCTTGCGATCAAGTAATAATACGAAAACATCCAGATAAGCTCTCACATGGTGTCATTTTTCTGCACAACACTGATCGGCATCATGTTGCCAAAGTAGTGAGAGAAAATCTACAACGAAAACGATGGAAGATATTATATCATAAAATATATAGCCGTGGTTCCAGATTTAGCTATACGGCTCACACTCCCTCTAAGGGAAAAATTGACTCATCACAAACACCTACGGTATTAAAAGGATTGAGCTCTGGTGGGACTCTTTCCGTGTTATCGAGCCCTAGGTGATTTGGTATGCAGATGTATCTCCCAAAAAAGTACAGTTTTCTGCATGGTCTTGTAAAGATGTTCATTTAGATCCAGCCTTTTTATGCCTTCGAGGAGGTTCTTCGGAATGACTCCAGTAGTAGACATAATAATAGGTATCGTCTGGGTACTTTGCATTTTCCATTGTCTTCGTATTTGAATTTCCAGATCTTTGTACTTAGCGATCTTTTCAGTAAATTTACTACGTAGATTATTGTTGTTGGGTATCACCACATCAATTAGTGTTTTTTGTCTTGTTAATTTATTAACTAGTACGAGATCTGGTCTATTATGTGCCACTGTTTGGTCTGTAAGCACAATGCGGTCCCAGTATAGCTTGTAGTTGCCATCCTCAAGCATACTCTCAGGGACGTATTGATATTATGGGAGATGTTTCGTTTGGAGAAGTCCCAGCTTGATCGAAGTCCCAGCAGATATCTCTTGATAAATGATTTTTCCCACTGCGCCATGCCGTTCCTTGTATTCAGTTGCAGCAAGTGCCTGATAGCCCCTTGTAAAATGTTGGATGGTTACTTGGGCTTGACATCCATATCGGCATCTGTCGTTTTGAACCTGAGGGTCTTTGACGATATATTTCAGGTAATTTCTGGTTGGTATAAGCTGATCCTGAATGGCCAGTAATGAACCTTCCGTTTCAGGGAACATCTTTCCTGATGTCAACCAATAGTTCGACGCTGTAATGTCGAAATAGTCTTGGCTGACCTCATTGGCATGTCGCCCGTGCAGAGATTTACCCATTCAAGCGCGCACTTTTTCGTCCTTAGTAAGGTAGTTTATGCGCATTTCTGGTCCCCTCAGTTTAATTGGTATTGTGTCATCTACTGCGCAAATAGCGCCGTGTAGATTAGATGTCTCAGCCTGCATCTGAAAATAAGTTCTTAAATTAGCAATCTGTTTGTCTAATTGCTCACCTATATCCATAAGTCCTCTTCTTCCTAAATACCGCGGTAATGTCCTTCGTTCTACTGCACTTTTAGGGTGGTGTTTTTGTGCCTTTGTGAGTTGTGTTCGTACTTTTCGCTGAAGATTTTCTATATCCGTTTTTGTCTACTTAACAATACAAAATGAATAGCTAAGCGCGGAACAAGCGTAGGTGATTAGTGCCTTAAACAAATTTTTGCTGTTAAGCTGTGAACGAAGCAGCTGTTTTACCCTTCGTATAAACTCAGTAGTTATCTCAGTTTTCATTTGCTTATGGTCAATTTTCCGCGCCTGATTTACTCCAAGATATTTGTACATATCGTTTTCGCCCATGGCCTCGATGTTCTGGCCATTTGATGATCCAGATTGGCCAAATGAGAGTTTAATCTCTGATCGGAGAGTTTAAGTCTGTTCTGTCGGACAAAATGCATGTGCCGTTTTCATGGTCTGACCGTTGCAAATTTTTAACCTGTTCCACAATTAAAACTTCCCCTTTTCCAGTGTTCCCATATATCAAAGTTTGTCCGACTAGACAACCTTAAGCTATTAGCGAATTTTAAGCTTGCTATTAATCAACTTTTTTTTCATACGCGGGATCCAGACCTAAATGACCTCATTCAGTTATTAGACAAAATTTGCTGAAAGAATGCGGCTAATACTTGAAAGTATTAATAACGAGATACTGTCTACTGAGGCATTGAACAAATAAATATTATTTGCAGTGAAATGTATGCAAGACAAAAGCACATTTATAGCAGTTTTTTCTGTAGTTAAATTAAATTGGTCATTTGTTTTATCAATCGATTGTTCTTTTGTTACTCTTTGTGTTTGGTGATATACACTACTCCAAGAAAGGTAGTATTGGGTTAAAACCAAACTATAGTCTCATATTTTCGTAACATTTTGTTTTTTTATTCATTCGCTTATATTTATGTTGGAGAATAAAAAGTTAGGTACATACCTACTTTTTTAGCTAGCCATATTTTTCATCAATACAGGGTGTTTTTAAAAAATAAGTATGGCAAACTATGAGGGGTAATTTCTCTGCACGAAAAAGTAATGACAGTTTGCTTTTAAACGTATGTTCGCGAATGCTTCGTTTCCGCAATAGGGGATGTTAAAATTGTTCTTACAAACTGACGATTTATTTATTGCTCTAAAATCGGTTGAGATATGCGAATGAAATTTGGTAGGTTTTAAGAGGTAGTTATTACGCATTTTTGACATACAATTAAGATTTTAATATCCACCAATGGCGCGCATACCTACGTGTAACCGGTTTGTTTAGAATTACCCCTTAAAATTTGCCATACTTATTTCAAAACAGCTTGTATTGATGAAAAACATGGCTAGTTATTATAATAACTAACTTTGTTGTTATCCAAGCGAATGAATAAAAAAACAGAATGTTAAGAAAATACCAAATATATGTAAAGGAAAAGATTCTTCTCATTGGCTGTATACCATAATAAAAAACTTATTAAGGAAGTAAAATTTCACTGGTAGGTAGATGGTATATAAATTTATTAAAGTTTTTATCTAAAAAGATCCAAAATAGGATTGAAGTGGGTACATCTATAGTACAAAAACACAAACGTTTTCGGACCAATCAGTCCATCATCAGGTTAAAACTTTAGATCCAAAGTAGTTGGAACTAGCTACATAGTTAGGTCAAAAGACCGTAGTATTACAATAATTAGGCCATTTCGGCTACAACAATGTCGACAATAAGTCGATGTTAAAAAAAGGAGGACTTTTTCGTCGCGAAGAAGGCGATGTTTTCAGTAAATTTACTACGTAGATTATTGTTGTTAGGTATCGCCACATCAATTAGTGTTGTTTGTTTTGTTAATTTATTAACTAGTACGAGATCTGGTCTATTATGTGCCACTGTTTGGTCTGTGAGCACAGTGCGGTCCCAGTATAGCTTGTAGTTGCCATCCTCAAGCATACTCTCAGGGACGTATTGATAATATGGGAGATGGTCCGTTTGGAGAAGTCCCAGCTTGATCGCTATCCCTTAATAAAGGATTTTTCCCACTGCGTCATGCCGTTCCTTGTATTCAGTTGCAGCAAATGCCTGGCAGCCCCCTGTACGATGTTGTATGGTTTATTGGGCTTGACATCCATATCGGCATCTGTCGTTTTAAACCTGAGGGTCTTTGACGATATATTTTAGGTAATTTCTGGTTGGTATAACCTGGTCCTGAATGGCCAGTAATGAACCCTTCGTTTCAGGGAACATCTTTCCTGCTGTCAACCAATAGTTCGACGCTGCATTGTTGACATAGTCTTGGCTGACCTCATTGGGATGTCGCCCGTGCAGAGGTTTACCCATCCAGTTGCGCATTTTTTCGTCCTTAGTGAGGTGGTTTATGCGCATTTCTGCTTCCCTCAGTTTGATCGGTGTTGTGTCATCTACTGCGCAGATAGCGCGATGTAGAGTAGAGGTTTCAGCTTGCATCTGAAAATAAGTTCTTAAATTAGCAATTTGTTTATGTAATTGATCACCTATATCCATAAATCCTCTTCCTCCTAAATACCACGGTAATGTCGTTCGTTCTACTGCACTTTTAGGGTGGTGTTTTTGTGCTTTTGTGAGGTGTGTTCGTACTTTTCGCTGAAGATGTTCTATATCTGTTTTTGTCCACTTAACAATACCAAATGAATAGCTAAACGCGGAACAAGCGTAGGTGTTTAGTGCCTTAAACAAATTTTTACTGTTAAGCTGTGAACGAAGCAGCTGTTTTACCCTTCGTATAAACTCAGTAGTTATCTCAGTTTTCATTTGCTTATGGTCAATTTTCCGCGCCTGCTTTACTCCAAGATATTTGTACATATCGTTTTCGCCCATGGCCTCGATGTTCTGGCCATTTTGCATATCGAATCCACCGGGCTGTAACTTTCCTCTGACTATATTCAAAACACGGCACTTGTCTAGGCCGAACTGCATACTAATATCATTAGAGAATGTTTCTACAGTTTTTAGCATTTGTTGTAGGTCTTCTCGAGTTGAAGCCATTAATTTCAAATCATCCATATACAACAGATGATTGAGCTTCGCTACCACAGTATTATTGTTTTTAATGCTAAAACCTGAGTCAGTAGAGTTTAATAGCTGGAAAAGGGGGTTTAAAACTAAACAGAACCACAATGGACTCAACGAGTGTCCTTGAAACAGGCCTCGGTTGATTGCGATATTTTCCGTTTCGATATTGTTTTCACCATGTATTTGGAGGTGAATTTTAGTCTTCCAATATGTCATTATATGCCTTAAAAAGGTCACTATGTTATCATCGACTTTGTATATTCTCAATATATCTTTAAGCCATTCATGCGGTACTGAATCAAAGGCCTTTTTGTAGTCAATAAAGGCAGTAAAAGGTTCCTTTTTCTAGTGAATGCCTGGTTAGAAATGCCTGAGTCGATGATAAGTTGTTCTTTGCATTCTTTGCAACCCATGGAGCCCTTAGCGCGTCCTTTCTGTTGAGTCTCTATGATATTGTTTAGAGCACAGTGTTGGTAGATACGCCGGGTTACACAGGATGTGACCAATTTATACAAAGTTGAAAGACAAGTAATTGGGCGGTACTTGGCTGGATCTTGCGTGTTATTTTGATTCTTTGGTATTAAATAAGTGGTTCCCTGAGTTAGAAATGATAGTATTTCCTGCGGATTAGAAATAACAGGGTTAATTAACGTTGATAAGCATTCATGAATACACCAAAACTTTTTAAGCCAGAAGTTCTGAACTCCGTCTGGTCCAGGAGATTTCCAGTTATGAAGCTCTTTGATGACATTTGAGACCTCTTCAGTCGTAAATGGTTCGTAGTTAGCAGTAACGTAGTGGTGACAGTTGTGCGTCGTATCTTCTATCCAGTCAGCATTGTTGTCAAAAGCAGCTGGTGTGGAAAGTTGATTTCCCCAAAACTGATGAATTTCTTCTTGGCTTGGGTAAGACTTGTCGGCACTTTCTACGGTGGAATTGAGTTTTCGGTAGAACGCCTTCCCAGAATTTTCAGAAAGTGCATTGTCAGTTTTTCGGTTGTTACTAACTTTGTACCTCCTTAGTCGCCCTGAATAGACGGAGAGTTTTTGCTATAATGTATCCAGATACTGTTGGGCTGTGTTATTGTCTGGATCGTATCTCGAGTGTCTTGCAGTGCTCCGCATTATTTCTTCAGCTCTCCTAATGACTTTTCTACTTGGTACTCCTCGCAAATATTCTGTGATTATCCAGGTTTAGCCATACGGCTCACAGTCCCTCTAATGGGAAAATTGACTCATCCCAGATACCTACGGTATCAAAAGGATTGAGCTCTGGTGGGACTCTTTCCGTGTTATCGAGCCCTAGGTGACTTGGAATGCAGGTGTATCTCCCAGACATTTTCGTACGCATTTGGCCGTCGCGAGTAGTACAGCTTTCTGCATGGTCTTATAAAGATGTTCATTCAGACCCAGCTTTTTATGCTTTCGAGGAGGGTCTTCGGAATGACTCCAGTAGTAGACATAATAATCGGTATAGTCTGGGTACTTTGCATTATCCATTGTCTCCGTATTTGAATTTCCAGATCTCTGTACTTGGCGATCTTTTCAGTAAATTTAGTACGTAGATTATTGTTGTTAGGGATCGCCACATCAATGAAGGTTGTTTGTCTCGTTAATTTATTGACTAATACAATATCTGGTCTATTATGCGCCACTGTTTGGTCTGTGAGCACAGTGCGGTCCCAGTATAGCTTGTAGTTGCCATCCTCAAGCATACTCTCAGGGACGTATTGATAATATGGGAGATGGTCGGTTTGGAGAAATCCCAGCTTAATAGCTATCTCCTGATGAAGGATTTTTCCCACTGCGTCATGCCGTTCCTTGTACTCAGTTGCAGCAAATGCCTGGCAGCCCCCTGTAAGATGTTGTATGGTTTCTTGGGCTTGACATCCATATCGGCATCTGTCGTTTTGAACATGAGGGTTTTTGATGATATATTTCAGGTAATTTCTGGTTGGTATAACCTGATCCTGAATGGACAGTAATGAACCCTCCGTTTCAGGGAACATCTTTCCTGATGTCAACCAATAGTTCGACGCTATATTGTCGACATAATCTTGGCTGACCTCATTGGGATGTCGCTCGTGCAGAGGTTTACCCATCCAGGCGCGCACTTTTTCGTCCTTAGTAAGGTGGTTTATGCGCAGTTCTGCTTCCCTCAGTTTTATCGGTGTTCTGTCACATCTACTGTGCAGATATAAAAATAAGATCTTAAATTAGCAATTTGTTTGTCTAATTGCTCACCTATATCCATAAGTCCTCTTCCTCCTAAATTCCATGGTAATGTCGTTCTTTCTACTGCACCTTTTGGATGGTGTTTCTGTGCCTTTGTGAGGTGCATTCTTACTTTTCTCTGAAGATTTTCTATGTCCGTTTTTGTCCACTTAACAATGCCAAATGAATAGCTAAACGCGGAACAAGCGTAGGTGATTAGTGCCTTAAACAAATTTCTACTGTTAAGGTGTGAGCGAAGCAACTGTTTTATCCTTCGTATAAACTCAGTAGTTATCTCTGTTTTCATTTGTTTATGGTCAATTTTGGTCAATTATTATTATGGTAGGGGAGCAAAATATGCTAAATGTGCAGTCACTCGAGCGCTTTGGAGACCTATTGGGTTGTGAAGAGTAGGTCCTAAAACCAAAAAAAGTTAAGTAACATTTTTCATTTTAGTGGGCGCTTGCCATTTTTTAATTTAATTTTCCATTTCCAACAATCGTTTTTTCCGATTATAACTCCATTTATGCATAATTCGAAAAAATGTTTCGAATAAAAGTTACTTATTTTTTTGTAAGGAATCCAAATCTGCAGTAAAAAATGGGGGCTCCTATTTAAGATTTTAATGTAACCCCCCACCCCACCTCCATGGGGAGTCGTGTTTGGTGCCATTCGATCGATTTGTTAAAAATATTAAATAAGTGTATTTTACAGTTTTTCGATCTGATGTTCATTTCGTGAAATATCGCGGAATTCGTATTTAAAATATTAAATTTACCCCCCACCCCTCTCTGTGGGAAGTCGTGTTTGGTATCATTCAATAGATTTTTAAAAAATATTGAGCACATATTTTTTAGTTTTTCGATCTGTCATTCATTTCGCGAAATATTCGCTTTTTTCTTGTGAAACTTTAGGACTCGCCCATTTCCTTACGCCTGGCTCAAATCGTCAGATTTTCGATATATACAATACACTCTTTTGCATGTACTTAACTTACCTTATCTTAATCTGACAATTTCGAGTTTTTTAAGGATAGATTTTGTTTTTTCGGGCCCCCCTTAACGAACTCCCCTGTGTTAAGAGCCAATATATGGTAGAGGTACATCTGCAGGGTACCAGGTTTCTCCCCATATGATAATCTGACGCGCTCGAGTAACTGCAAAAATCCCCGCTTGGGCTCCCCTACCATTATTATTATTATTATTATATCGCCTTGTTATTTTTTCATCACTGGGTCTCTGAAAAAGGCGCTAAAATTTAATCGTTTTCACTAGGACGAAAAAGTATAAAATGCCGAAAAGAATTCTTTGAGCAACAGTCACAAGTATTAGCTAAGCAAGGTACATTATGTGGGTAAAACAACGGAACATGTGCCTTCATTGTAGTGGTAATTATTTGTAGATATATTTAGCAATACATTTTTTCTAGACCCAAGATGAGCTTCAATTGAACAAGCCTCGCAGATTCACAACCATCTCTGAAATTATGTTCTTCTTCTTTAAATACCATCTCCGTGACGGGGTCGGCCATCATCATAGCTATTCGGATTTTAGAGACGGCTGCTCTGAAGGGATTCTCGTTATTTCTTTGAGTTTTCGATAGTCTCATAAACTTTGTCTTCTTGACGTTTATTGTTAGACCGTATTCTTGTCCAAATTCTGGTCACCAGCCTCTGAAAATTCCCAATATTTTCGGCTAAGATGACAGTGTTATCCGCATATCTAATGTTCTTCTTCTTCTTCTTCTTCTTCTTCCTTCTTGTATGTAGGCTTTAAAGCCGGTTTCTTTTTCAATATTAGCCTCCTGAATTGTTTAAGTTATCGCACCATCTTTTTCTTGGTCTGCCAATACTTCTTCGTCCATTTGGTGACTTATCTCGTGCTATTCGTACTATCCTATCCTCTGCCATTCTACTAGTGTGTTCGTTCCACTCCTGTTTCTGTTTTGGCACCCATCAATTTATGTCTCCTACATTGCATGATCTTCTTATGTTTTCGCTTCCCTCCCTATCCAACAGACTTTTCCCTGATATTCGTCGGAGTATTTTCATCTCTGTTGTTTCTAGTAGTCGTCTCGTTTTAGATGTGTCAGGTCTTGTCTCCGCCGTGTATGTCAATATAGGTCTAATTGCTGCTTTATAGATTCTTGCTTTTGTGTCTTGTCTTAGGTGTTTGTTTTTCCAGATTGTGTCATTAAGAGATCCCGCCGCTTTACTTTGTTTTACTAAGCTTTTTTGTCGTACTTCCTCTTCAACATCTCCGTAACTGGTTGTATCTATTCCCAGACTAAACCTTGCTTCCTGCTTTATTATTTTCCCATCAATTTCGATTTTACATCGTAGTGGGTATTTAGATGTTGTCGTACATTTGGTTTTTTCTGCTAATATTATTATATTGTATTTCTTGGCTGTTGTATTGAAGATGTGTGTTAATCTTTGGAGATCGTCTTCTATTCTGTCTCGGCGATTATTGCGGCGTCATCTGCATAACATAATATTTGGATTTCTTTATTCCCCATTCTGTGACCATGTCCTTTACGTACTGCTTCTATTATTTCGGCCATTATTATATTAAAGAGCAGTGGGCTTAATGAGTGACCTTGTCTGACTCCGCTTTGTACTGGTATAAACTGCGTTAGTTTTCCATTTATCTTTGCCTGTATTCGATTATGAAAATATATGTTTTCGATGGTTTGTATAATATTGATTGGTATGTTTCTTCTATACAGTAAATGTAAGTCGTCTTCGACTTGGATGCGATCGAAAGCCTTTGTCAGGTCTATTAAACATAGATATGCTGGTTTATTGAACTCAATGGCCTTTTCTCTGATTTGTCTCAGTACAAATAGGGCGTCTACGCAGAATCTTCCGGATCTGAATCCTTGTTGTTCATCTGATAAAATTGTTAGTTTATTGATTTTGTTGATTAGGACTTTAGTGGTTAGCTTAAGTGCGGTGTTCAGTAAATTTATATCTCTATAATTGTGGGGGTCTTCTTTGAGTTATCTTTGATTTGAGTCATATCAAATGTTGTTAATGGGAACTCCATTTACCTTTATTCCAGCTGTTTCACCATCAAGAGCTTTTTCAATACCTCTTCCGAGTAGGCACTAAAAAGAATTGGCGACAACACGTATCCCTGTCTGACCCTGACCCCACGTCTCATTTCAATTTCCTCTGACAGCTGGTCGTATACGTACTTTCTGAAATTATGAAACTGTCTAATTTGGAAGATGGCTATGATAAATAATAACAATTCAATTATATATGAGCCCACGAACCTTTGTTTGTTTAAAAATACTCAGAGAAAGTAACAAAGAAAATTTTATTAAATTTCGAATTCTATTCTAAGAGTGAACTGTAAATTAAATTTACCTCCCACTGTATTTCTATCCAAGAATGATTCGTCTTCGTCCTCAGGATGTCTCAGTCCCAGATGGACTCCGCTCGCTAATCGCGTATAGCATCCGAAAGTCAATAGAATTACTAATGGTGTAGATGTCACTGGCCATCTCATTGTGCTTTCTGATCTTCGACCGACTGAAACAAGGAAATTGTAATTAAATTGATATAAATTCAATTGTGTAGTTGATAAAATGTGTTTATAGGAGCTTAGTTCGGATTTGTATGGTTGTTTTGCATTTATTATTAAATTTTAGAACTATGCATACTAAAACTGATGAAAATGATAAAATCTGGTAGAAAATAGTATATTATGCAATAAGCATATATTGATGGTCATTATGAAGTGAGTAGGACGGATCCGATACGAGCCGCCTAGCGGCGAGTTTCGTATCGAATACGAGCTTCATAATGATAATTAAATGCAAGATGTATACACGACTTTTTCTATGATCATTGATAACAAAAAATATATCCAAATTTATTACTTTTGTTACTCAAACAAATTAAGTATGTAGTTTGTTTAGAGCTTCTATCATATTATGTGGTAGGTACATTCCATGTCAAATCACTCAGGCAAAAACTATTGGATCTCCGATTTTTTTGAAACTTGGTGTATAGCTTCTGCAGGACGTAAAAATAAGATATTTAAGGTCAAAAAATCTTCTTCTTTATTGGTGTTTATTTAAACAAATTTGCATTTTCTATCGTAAAGTATCAATGGAATCAAAAATATTTTAATAGAAGGGACTCAAAAATGTCATTATATTGCATTATAATAAGTTATTTTAATTCAAAACAAGTTTTTGATCAAATTTTATACCGTAAAATTAGGTGACTTTGACCGATTTTGTACTTTAATCCTATAAAAATCATATTTTAAATTTTGCTACATTTTTGTATATGCAAATATGTTATGGGTTTAGGCGTCTACTTTCAGTAGCTTAGATTATAATTACAAGAAAATAATCATGACTTAATCATTACTTGAAAAAAAAAAAATAAAAAATGCCTTTGGTCAAGTTCACCCCATCTGGGGGGAAGTTGACCATATATGCTTTTTGCCTGTTAAAATTATTTTTCTTTTAGTTAATTTGACCGTTTTTAAACCATTTTTGCTTAATTCGTTATATCGGTGGATTTAACAACCCTTGGAATATTAATTCTTTTTTTTTTAATTTATTTAAAAATGAATTCTTAGATATTTATAAATTTGAATGGTTAAAAATAATTTTAAAAATTATACAGGGTGGCTGAAGTATATCACAATAGATATTTTTCTATGTTTTCGGTCAAATTCACCCCAGCGGTCAAAGTAACCCCATTTTACTGTAGTGTAGAAAACGTTAACTTTTTACCGTTTTTTACATTTTCCTCCATTCCCAAAATACGTCATACTCGATTTGGCTGAAAATTTTCCCACAGATAGTCAAAATATAAGACTTTAAGTGGTTAGAAGGATTTGAATTATATTCCAATACCAAAAAAGTTACATGCAATAATATCAGACTCAAAAGTATATTAGTCCAGTCGGGATAGCATTTTTGACCTTGCACGCCGAGCTGCCAAAAATTTTATTTTATTAATCTTTAGGGGAATCAATAGTAGCCTAAATTTAAAATCGCGAATGAATTCCTTCGTTACGTTAGACGCCATCTTGATTTTAAATGAGAACCTGTTTTGCTCAATATCCCCTCCATTTTTAACTTTTCGACAAAAATGGTAGGAACTGAAATTGTTCCAAATAAATCATATTTACAATTAAGTATTACAATTTCTTCTTAACAATTTTTGATAACCTTGATTAACAAAATAATTTGATATAATGTCATATAATAACATTTTTGAGGCCCTTTTATTAAAATATTATGTTTTCCATTGATACTTTACAATAAAAATTGCAAATTTGTTTAAATAAGCACCAAATCACTGTAAAATCGCATAAAATAACATTTTAAGAAAAAAAAGAAGAAGGAGATTTTTGACCTTAAATATCTTATGTTTACGTCCCGTAGAAGTTATATACCAATTTTCAGACAAGTAGGAGATCCAAAATATTTTTGATCCCAAAATTGAGTGATTTGATACGGAATCACCCTGTATAATCTGTATATATTAATATCTATTATACACAGATTATACAACATATATGACAGAAGCTTGAAACAAATGACAATCCACGAAAAGCCTATTAAAGTATGAGAATAGAAAAAGTATTATCATTTTGTTTTGTTACTATCAACTTTTTCCAATTAATTCGAGAGAGTGTTAGGAAATTTTATGAACTAAATTGATCTCCGGGAGATGAAAATTGCATTTTATGCATAACAAAAATGCATTTTCAAAGTGCATCTCAAAGAGATGTAAAATGAAAAATTTAAAACTCGAGAAATATTGACGAACATGAGTTCAATTTTTATACTCGGGGATTTTGAGGGTCGATGAAAACGAATTTCATGACGGAGATTGTCTCCGAGGTACCTGGAGCCCAGGGTGGAACTCTTCGCCAGCAGTTTTATGTTATAATCGTTCAAAATCATTCAATAATTATAACTGAGGATTTTGGGGGTCGATGAGCCCGAATTTCATCACGGCGATGGTCTGCGATGTACCTGGTGGTCAGGGTGGTCGTACCTACTCGTCGCCTGGAGGTTTTGTTATAATCATTCAAAATCAGTCAATAACCATTATTTGGGGGATTTGGGGGTTGCTGAGCAGGAATTTCATGATGGCGACAGTCTCCGAGGTACCTGGTGCCCAGTGTGAAACTCGTCGCCTGGAGTTTTATGTTGTAATCGTTTAAAATCAGAACCCATTAATGGCCAAACATTGAAATAATTGAAAATTATGCAAATGTAGTTCATATGTTTTATAAATACTAAGAATATTATATAGGTAATATAAAAATATTTCGTGGTCCAATTTTTTTAACAATTTTTTTTTAATCAAATTGCAAAAATCAATGTTTACGGCCTGGAGAAATTTTTTTTTAGATTTTTCGGACCATTCCGGACAGAAAAGGTCTCTGATAATTTTTCTCCTAAAAACTCCTAAAGTTGAAATCACTCCTAAAAACTGATGATTTATTTACTGCTCTAAATATGGTTGAGGTATGCAAATAAAATTTGGTGGATTTTAAGACATAGTTATTCCGCATTTTTGTACATTGAAATTAAAATATCACAATGGAGTACTATTTTTTTTTTCTTTAAAAAGTATCAGACTATTACCCATACGAGCACCAATGGTGGATATAAAATTCTTAATTTTATTATAAAAAATGCGCAGTAACTACGTCTTAAAATCCATTAAATTTCATTTGCAGACCTCAACCAGTTTTAGAGCAATAAATAAATTGTCAGTTTGTAAGAAAAATTTCAACATCTTGTATCTCGGAAACTAAGCATTTGCAAACATATGTTTATTGACTAAAATGTCATTATTTTTCATGTATAATTATCATTTAAGTTTTTTATACCTATTTACTAACACCCTGTATATACCTATATACCAAATATTTTTATACATAATAAAACTAAGTATAGATTCCGAATATAGTTTCAACCCTTTGAGGTTGATTTGTTTTTTAAATCCACTAGATTCCGAAGTTTTAAGTATTGGGGAGTTTTGGCAGTATTGACTGAGTTTGGGGTCATTTAAACCCTCATATGGAAAGTCCCCACTTAAATGGGAGATTTTACTTAATTTTTTTTTGGTTTTAGGACCTAATCCTCACAACCCATTAGGTCCCTATAACGCTCGAGTAACTACAAATTTAGCATTCTTTCCTCCCCTACTATTGTGTTTATATGATCTGTAAGTATCAACGGTGCAAAGTGGTTACTTTTAAAAACATCTGGTTTCAAAATAAAATTTTTAAAATTTTGAATTTTGAAAAAAAGTGTTTTTTTTTTCAAAATAACTTAAAAATATTAGTGGTACCAAAAATCTCAAAGAGTAAGTCGGGTTTGCTTTTTTGAAAATGCAAGCAAGGGACAGAACAGAATGGCGTATAAAGCTTGAGAAGGTCGAGGCCCTCTAAGGGCTGTAGCACCAAGATGATGATGATGATGATGATGATTCTGTAAGACAAAAAATGCTTCATTTTTTGGTTATTTCGTGTTAAAATATTCGATTTAGAATTTGAGTAATATGAACCTATTAATCATTAGCTATAACTATGCTTCTACTAGGTCTAGAAACCCAATACATACACCATTTTTTTTTACTTTTTTACAGGCTATACTTTAGATAAGGTCGTTTTTTTTTGACAAAATACTTACTTTTTGAGTTATTTGCGAAAAACCGTCTAAAAACTTGATTCTTTTGTTAAAAAATGAACACCTTCACTCGAAAATAACTCGACAAGTATTGACTTGATGAAGAAACTTTTTAAAATAAAAGTTACTTGATGAAGGGTCTCATGGAGCAGATGAGCACCATGCTCAACCTTCTTACCACCGTCGTAGCAAAGATGAAGTAATGGCAGACAAACTTAAATTTGTGATCTGGAATGCGAATGGACTAGCCCAACACAAACATGAACTTAGTTTATACTTGACAAGTCCTAAAAATTGATCTAATATTAATACCAGGAACGCACTTCACAAAAAAGAATGTCTTAAAATTCCATACTATACAGTTTACCATACCATGCATCCTGATGGAACCGCCCACGGTGGCACTGCAATCATTATTAAAAACAAAATCAAACATCATCTCGCAACTTGTCTTGCAAAAGAATACATACAAGCCACAAACATAGTTGTAGAAGACTGGACAGGCCCCATTATTTCTCTGCGGTTTATTGCCCTCCAAAGCACAAAATAACAAAAGAAGACTTTAAAGAGTTCTTCGACGAACTAGGCAACCGATTCATTTGTGGCGGTGACTATAATGCCAAGCATCAGAGTTGGGGTTCTAGACTAGATACGACCCGAGGAAGAGAGCTATACAAAGCAATAAACAACGATAATCTAGAAGTAGTAACAACACGAGAACCAACGTACTGGCCAACCGACTTAAATAAAACACCGGATCTTCTGGATTTTAGCATAACTAAACAAATTAAGAGGAACTATATGCATGCGGAGTCATGTTATGAACTTTCTTCCGATCATTCGCCAGTTATTATAACACTAAATAAAAAAATTCTCCACAGGGAAAAACCATGTGTATTGCACAACCGAAAAACAAACTGGAACATCTTTAAACAACTGGTCGAGGAGCGACTTTAACTAAACATTTCCCTAAAGACCAATGAGGAGATCGAATATGCAGTAGAACACCTAAACTTAGTTATACAACAAGCTGCCTGGGACTCAACAACACCCACCAACAATGAAATGAAGAGTGAATACACTTCAACATCAATAAGAATAAGAGAGACAATAGCCCAGAAAAGAAAACTCAGCAAACAGTGGCAAGCAACTAGAGCGCCACAAACAAAAACGCAGTTAAACAATGCCGTTAAGGAGCCAGAAGAAATGATAGCAACAGAAAAGAATCTACAATTTAGTGAACACATAAAACAACTAGATACAACTGAACAAACAAACTACTCCCTATGGAAGGCTACTAGGAAATTAAAAAGACCTCAATACGATACACCACCATTAGAAAAAGAGCAGGGCGGATGGTTAAAAACACCAAAGGAAAAAGCAGACATTTGCAAACCACCTAAGAACTGTGTTCATTCCCAATGAAACAACTCACCCCAACCAAGAGGAAACAATAAAGCAAGCACTTGAAGAACCATACCAGCTAGAATTACCAGAAAAAAGATTCAAAAAAGTGAAATAAAGGCCACAATAAGATTCAATACCGACCCTAAAAAAGCTCCAGGGTACGACCTAATCACAGGACAAATATTACAAGAACTGCCGGAAATAGGATATACATATCTAACAAAATTATTCAATTCAATCATGAAAATCAGCTATTTCCCGCGACAATGGAAAGTAGCCGAAATAACACTCATTTTAAAACAAGGCAAACCACCTGAAAGGGTAGAATCATACCGGCCCATCAGTCTACTACCAGTGCTATCCAAAGTGTTCGAAAAACTTTTATTAACAAGACTAACGCCTCTCCTAGAAGACAAGGGAATGATTCCAACTCACCAATTTGGATTCAGGCAGAAACATTCTACCATTCAACAAGTACATCGAATAGTAAACAGAATCCATAAAGACCTCGAAGCATCCAGATATTGCTCCGCCCTGTTCATAGACATAGGACAAGCGTTTGACAAGGTATGGCACCAGGGGTTGCTCTATAAGCTGAGGAGTTGTTTGCCTCTAAATTATTACACACTATTAAAGTCATACCTTACAAATAGACGCTTTAGAGTCAAATACGACCATGAAATATCAGAACTCCAACCCATAAGAGCGGGTGTCCCCCAGGGAAGTGTACTGGGTCCTGTCCTGTACCTACTCTATATTGCCGACCTTCCAACATCACCTGCCACAACAACAGCTACATTTGCAGATGATACTGCGATCTTATGCTCCAACAAGGATCCAAACATCGCATCAGAACTACTACAAAGTAACATAACTGAAGTCGAAAAATGGTTACAAAAATGGAGAATTAAACCAAATGAGCAAAAGTCGATACATGTAGCATTTACAACCCGTAGAGGAACCTGTCCAACTGTATGTATTAACCGCAAACAAATAACACAGAAAGATGATGTAAAGTACCTTGGGATTCACCTGGATAGAAAACTCACCTGGAAAAAACACATATTTTCCAAGCGAAAACAATTGGGCCATAAAATGAGAGACATATAATGGCTAATAGGAAAAGAATCCCAGTTATCAACACAAAATAAATTACTCCTATACAAAGCGGTGTTGAAGCCAATTTGGACCTATGGGATAGAACGGTGGGGAACAGTCGCAAATTCTAATATAGAAATTATACAAAGGTTCCAATCCAAAATACTAAGGATGATTTTAAATATACCGTGGTATATCACCAACAACGCCGTACATCGAGATGCAGACGTAACTTATGTTAAGGAAGAAATTACATATCGAATAAAAAAATACAAGGACCTATTGCGGGAACACCCAAACCACCTAGCAAGAAACTTGATGCAGATGTGTGCAGTGCGCAGGTTAAAACGTAAAGTGACTAGTGATTTAGTGTGAGCTAAAAACAAGTGTAGTGTTTATTTATGTTTTCCCAGAACCAAAAATAGTTTAGTAGACTAACGTCATATTAGCGGCATATTAATGGGTATGTTCGCCACATGTCAATAGTTTAGCCGACATAAATATTACTTAATGCTTATTACCTTGTAAAAAACGGCAGATTGTAATAAATTGGGATGTTAATAAAAAAAAAGTTACTTAGAATTAGTCAGTTTATCCTTTTCCGGACTTATTTTGAACGGTTATTTTTTATCCTCGAGAAGGGGTGAAATTCACTCCCAGGGCAAAAGTACGCATCGGTACAATATCACTTTTTTCTTTGACTTGTTAGCGATGTCTATGCCAAATTTCATGTCAATCCAAGCGTTGCCGCTTGGAGGCATTAAAATTTAGGGGTTTTTTAATGTTACCGTCAGCGAACAGACTATTGATAGATTTTCAAAAAATGTTGAACACATGCTTCGCGTTTTTTTGATTTGCGATGTAAACTTTGCGAAATATAGGACAGTTCCATTTCTTTTGGTGCACGCTGTATAATATACATTATATTTTATATATGCTAAACTAAATTTGAAAACAGCTCAGAGGTAATTTATTAATTTTTTTTAAAGGCTAGAAAAACCTTGTTTGTTGTGGCCTGAGAGAATAATAATTATTATAATATTGTGTGGGTTTGCAGATGGAATTTTTTTTTTTTTTTTTTTTTTTTTTTTATATGGCTTTGGCAGTTTGCCATACAGCCAGTTACATGTTTTTTTTTAATCTCATTAGGAGCAGTAAAAAGTTTATGAATTATTTTCAATTAAATATAGACTAGAATAGATAAATTTAAAGTTGGAAATCAATACAACAATTAGTGAAAAGAAGAGAAAATTTTATATATATATACATACACATTAACAAGGGTCACACGCTTCACGTCCAGGGGCCCATCAGGACATTATAATATAAAACATATACAGGAAAACTAGGCCACGGTAAATAGGATTAAACATATAAAGGAGAGAAAACAAAGGTAAACAGTAAAAACAAATTATTATTATTTTTTTTTTTTTAACTAAAGAAAAATATTACATTTGGCCAAAAAATCGATTATGCAGTCGTAAATTAATCTGTTTTGAGTCGCTAGAGCAGATAAAACGTTAAACGGAGATTTACCGGTATTGCAGATGGAATGATGTCGCTAATAATAGTTCACTCGCGGTAATAGAAAATTGCAATTTAGTAATTTTTATCACCGAAGAGGGTACTTAGATTTCTTCCCATAAGTGTAAAAATAACATTTTGCTCTTATGGAATTGCTACACTTTGTAATTGGAGAGTTAAGAATAGCTATTTGTATAACAAGGGAGGAAAGTGCTACTTTTCCTCCCTGGAATGAAGTTTACTGGGAATGAAAATATAGGGTGTTTTATAAATAAACGTTAAAATGTCTAGATACTTTCGTAATAGAAAATAGATTTTGTACAGGGCGTCAATAAGTTATATTTCATAAATGAAATACCATGACGTCACTTTTACTTTTCCTCCCTAGGGAGGAAAAATATTTTTCCTCCCCAGGGAGGAAAAGTACAACTTTGCTCCCTACAATCAGGTTCGGAAAAGTATACTTTCGGTAGAGGTAGGTGGAAAAATATTTTACGATCTCATCATTTAGCTTTTATAATTGATATATTTAATAACATAAATGTAGATAGAAATGTAAAAAAATACAACCTAAAATAATAAAGCAGACCGGTTATCGTTTTCTGATAGACTAGTGTCTGATAAGCTAGAGTTAAACACAATATAATATTGAGCAAATACAGGGTGATTAATTACAATAAGAATGTTCAATTTCTGAGTTGTAGATTCTAGACCTCAAAATATTAAGGTTTAACCCAAATGACTTAATACACCAGGGAAATAAGACAAAAATATACCACGTTCGGGACACTTGAGCAGCCAGGTTGCAAATGGGTTTTTTGGGTACTATATACCTAATACATTATAAATACAAAAATGCCCGTCACAGTTTGGACGAGAAATTTAGTTATTAACAAATAAAGGTCAAAAATGAGAGTTTTTTCGTTTAAATCGCTACAGGTAAAAATAGGGTAATTAAATGTTTTATTTATAATATTTTTCTTTTAGCAAATGAGCCAAGGTTTAAAATAGCGTTTTTTGAATTTTGGTCCGATTATTTGTTGCTTCGGATATTGCAAAATAAAACTAACATTTCGAAAATGAAAAATTTGCTATAACTTTTGCGAAAATAAATTTAGGACTTTCATATTGCATGAAAAGTTGAGTCAAACAGTTCATACAATGCACAAAAAATTTTAAGACGACGCGTCAATTAGTTTAAATTTTATTCAATTTGTTTACCCTAAAGAGCTTTTTTTCCGCAATGTTATTGTTCAGAATAGTTATTTTCCTAACAAGTGCAGAAAGTTATTCTTTTCCGCACGCGAGTGCAGTTTGCCGAACGACGCGAAGCGGGAGTTCGGCAAGCAGTCGAGTGCGGAAAGAGACTTTCTGCAAGAGTTAGGAACAATATTTTTTCTAAGAGTCTTACCAAAAAAATAACCTTTCTAAAAATTACCAAATCTTAATCAATTAATTTAATTAATATGAAAATACATACACAAATTAATTATTTGACAAGGTTGTCAAAACCAAAGTTTCAGCATAATTGGTTAGCATGACGACGATCTTGGTTTCCATGACGATGATTCAAAACGACTGTTATTGTCTACCGATTTGACTTTCGAATATCATGTCAAAATAATTTTATTTCATCGAATTGTCGCGTTAATTTCATTAAAACAGGAACACAATAAGATATATTTGAAATAAATTAGTAAATAATATCTAAATATTAGTTTATTGCATGCATTATAATTACTTTAAGGCCATATTAACATATCTAAATTAACACGCGTGCGGAAAAGTAAAAACTGCGTTCGGAAAAGTAACACGCGTGCGGAAAAGTAACACGCGTACGGAAAAGTGAAACTTTCTAAACTAAAATGCGTGCGCGAAAATAGACATTTTTGCACGCTCGTAGAAAAAATAATAATGATACAGCAATTCTGTGAAAACAACATGAAAGAAGAATTGTCGTGTTTTCAACGCATTTAAAAAATCTTTAAAAAGCTATTTTTATCACTCAGAAAACATTTTACTAAAATAGAGTCATTTTTGGCTTATAAACAATTTGAATAACTTTGTCAATATTGACTGTAGGCTAAAACTACAATGGAATTTGAAAAACGGGTAGTTTTATATGAATTTGAAAAGAAAATCTTTTCGCCTAGGTTAATTACGATCAAAGTTAGCCACTTTTTTTTATTTTATTGACGGCTACTTTGTTTATAACAATTAAGCAACCTAACTAGAGCCATTTTGAAGTTGAAGATATATAGATTATGTGTAAAAGTCTGAGGAAACTTTGAACCTCAACAGAGTGGTTAATAAAGCTTTAAAAGTGGCGTCCGAATGGAATTAATTCGTGATCGGTGGAGGGGAAATACTAAAATACGTGCACTCAAATAATGAAACTGATTCTGCAAACATATGCTGCGATTAATATCGCCGGAACTTGTTGATGGATTCTGATCATAATTTTTTTAATTTGTATGTACTCGTAGTCTTATAGAGTACGTTATATATACACAACCCCACCTAACATTACAAAATGTTAGAGGGAACTCCCCTTATTATTCAGAAATAGATAATATAAAAAAAATAGATAATATACATATATAATTTCATAAAAATCAGTCAAGCGGTCTCGGAGTATAGAAACTAACACTGTGACAGGAGAATTTTATAGATGTAAATATATAGATGGCTATTAACAAATAGGGGTTGGTGATAGAAGACTGAAAATTAAGGGTTGTATGTATTTTTTAATTCTACATCATATAAAATTAAGGTAGATAATTTTGTCCAAAAAAATAAAAAAATATCAGGGGACAACCCCCCTTATAGCTCATGGATATACAAAATAGATTGAAACCTCTTCAACGTCCTACAGAATAAACGTGTAAAATTTTATAAAAATCGGCCAAGCCGTTTCGGAGTAGTATGGTAACTAACACTGTTACAGGAGAATTTGATGTATATAGAAGTAACTGCGAATTAAATAATAAAAGTGGCTAACTTTGAACCTAATTAACCTAGGCAAAACGTTTTTTTTTTCTGAAAATTCGTATAAAAATACCAGCTTTTGAAATCCTAAAGTAGATTTATTCTATAGTCAATATTAACAAAGTTATTCAAATTGTTTAGAAGACAAAAAGCCAAAAATGTCGGAGTGACAAAAACGACTTTTTAATTTTTTTTTTCAATACTTCAAAAACATAACTATTATTATTGCATGTGGTTTCCATAGAATTGCTTTGTCTTTATTATTTTCTGAACAATAACATTGCGAAAAAAAAGCTCTTTGAGATAAACAAATTGAATAAAATTTAAACTAATTGACGAATCGTCTTAAAATTTTTTGTGCACTACATGTAATGTTTGACTCAACTTTTCGAGCAGTATGAAAGTCTTAAGATCATTTTCGCAAAAGTTATAGCACATTTTTTATTTTTGAAATTTTAGTCTTATTTTGCACTTTCTGAAACAAAAAGGGATCGGACCCAAATTCAAAAAGTGCCATTTTAAACCTTGACTCATCTACAAAAAGAAGAATACTATAAATAAGATATTTAATTACCCTATTTTTACCTGTAGCGATTTAAACGAAAAAACTGCCATTTTTGACCCTTATTTGTTAATAACTAAGTTTCTCGTCCGAACTGTGACGGTCATTTTTGTATTTATAATGTATTAGGTATATAGTACTCAAAAAATCCATTTGCAACCTGGCTGCTCAGGTGTCCCGACAAAAACCTTATTTCTCTGGACTATAAATAAAACGTGGCTCGTTACTGATTTATAGGGTGTTTTATTTAAAAATTGAATAACTATTTTCACTCAGTAGGTACTTTAAAAATATTTTCTTTTGACACTCCTACCCCCGGGTTTTCCGCTAAAATCCCCCATCAGGATCGTACAAGTGGCAAAAATTGCGCAATATTTATTTATTTACCAGCTGTATAGAAATTGACTTCATTTTCGATAAAATGTAAAAAATGGATACGAAAGCTGCCCTATTCACCTTTAAAACTCATTTTGACTTTTATCAATAGGACACTCTAATCAAAAGATATCAACTGATATTTTTTAAATAAAATATGTATTATCAGCTCAACGTAAAAATTCGATATCTTTTGATTAGTGTCCTATTGAAAAAAAAATCAAAATGCTGTTTAAAGGTGAAAAGGGTAGCTTTCGTATTCAATTTTTGCATTTTGTCGCAAATGAGGTCAATTTTTATATAGCTTTTAACACATTGGCTGCCACAAGGATCACCGACGATCCTAACTAACAGATTACAATTGTGCCATTAGGATCACCGGTGTTACTTGTGCGTATTTAACTTTCAGAATTATTATAACGGTCGGCACTGTGAGGACGCTCAACTAGTTTTACTGTGGCACACTAGGAACCCATAGCTAGCTTATGTTATTTTGTTAGGCGCGATAATGTCGTAAATAGCTTGTAACGACAGTTGATAATAAGGCGTTGTAGAAACGATTAGTGGCATTCATTATCAAGTTTTTCTACGGAATTAGCAGTTTTTTTGGTGAATTTGAAATTATATGAAGTAAGTATATGTAGTTTATTCGTTTTAAAATCTTGTTGCTTGAATATTTGTAAGGATAAACAAAATATTACAGTATTTATTTTACATAACCTCAAATGTTTTTGCTTACATTTAATTAATGAAAAATGGTGATAGTAAAGTTACTTTTTTTAATTGGAATTTGTCTTTCAGATCATGGATAATTTACCAAGTACAAGTAAAATGCAGCGTCTGCCAAATAAAAATAAAAAGTTGACAGAGGCGGAGTTGCTCAAATTGTTAGAGGAGGATTCTGATGAATGTGTGTTATCCGGTTCAGAGTACAACCCGAGTGACGAAGAAGAATCTGATATAGAAGATGAATCTAAAGGCCGCGTCTCACCATCAAATAATTTGATCAAACAGTTTGAGCAAACTTGACGTACGTGAGGAAGTACGTCAAAGTGACGTCACAATTGCAGTTTTTTTGAAATTCTAAAAATCTGTGCTCTCACTATCAGTCTAGTTTGATCAAATTTTTTGTATTGAGTTGTCTAACTTGTTTGTACTTTATTTAAAATTAAAATTTTTCATTATTATCCACAATGAACACTCAGGATGTGACGTCACTAACTGTCACTTTGTGTCACTAACTGTCAAGTTTGATCAAATTATTTGATGGTGAGACGGGGCCTTAAAGGCCGCGTCTCACCATCAAATAATTTGATCAAACAGTTTGAGCAAACTTGACGTAGGAAGTACGTCAAAGTGACGTCACAATTGCAGTTTTTTTGAAATTCTAAAAATCTGTGCTCTCACTATCAGTCTAGTTTGATCAAATTTTTTGTATTGAGTTGTCTAACTTGTTTGTACTTTATTTAAAATTAAAATTTTTCATTATTATCCACAATGAACACTCAGGATGTGACGTCACTAACTGTCACTTTGTGTCACTAACTGTCAAGTTTGATCAAATTATTTGATGGTGGGACGCGGCCTTAACAGTGATTCAAGCTTATTAGATGAAAATGCACGACAATCGGTAAAATCTAACGACCAGCAAAATAATGACGATGAATGGTACGAAGTTGACTGTACTCATTTACGTCTCGATATACAGTTTCCTGGTAATGAATCATATGTCTATGATGATAGGTATCCTCAAAATAGAACCGAACTAACTCCTTTTCATGTATACAGGAAACTGATCGATGATGAAATTTTACAACTTATTGTAGAGGAGACTAACAGAAATGCTGCGCAAGTAAAAAATGCACAACGTTATAGCAGATCATCCAGAATTCATGCATGGAAACCTACCAATAAAGAAGAAATTTTAAAATTTTTGGGTTGTGTTATGTATATGGGAGTTGTCAAGCTTCCCAAAATTGCTGATTATTGGAGTAAGTCACCATTGTATAATTTTACTTTTATTTCTTCTGTAATGACTAGAAACAGATTTCAGCTTCTTTTGAGATTCTTGCATTTTGCTGATAACACGGCTGCTTTACCAAACGATCGTTGCCATAAAATTAGAAAATTATTTGAAATGACACAATTACGTTTTGCCCAACAATATAATCCTGGCTCAATACTAGTTGTTGATGAAAGTATGATTCCCTTTCGAGGAAGACTACTTTTCAAACAATATATACCTTCAAAGCGTCACCACTATGGCTTGAAACTGTTTAAATTATATAATCCTGCATGTTATACTCTAAAAATGATTATGTATACCGGAAAAATGGCTAATAAAGGGCAGGATTTATCGGGAAAAATTGTACTAGATTTAGCAAACGACTATCTACAAAAAGGAAGAGTTTTAATAACAGATAATTACTATACGTCTGTGCCTTTAGCAAAACAATTATTAGATGCTAATAGTCACTTATTAGGGACACTACGTAAAAATAGAAAATATATTCCAGAAGATATACTTTCCGCAAAATTAAAAAAAGGAGAGATAATTGTAAAGGAACATCGTGATGGCATTGTAATAGGCAAATGGCACGATAAACGTGATGTCCTCTTCTTGACGAACATACATGGAATCGACATGAAAGAGACAGGTAAACATAAGAAAGATGGTGTAGCTATAATTAAACCTGAAGCAATTATAGACTACAACAAAGGAAAAGATGGTGTTGATGTCTCAGATCAACTCGCAAGCTATTTCTCACCTCTGAGAAAAAGTGTTCGCTGGTACCATAAAGCTGCAATTAAAGTTTTATTGAATGCGGCTGTCATCAATAGTTTGATAATATATAATTCCTTCAACACACCAAAACAACAATTTATCTCATTTCGGGAAATGCTAATCCTAAGTTTAGTCAAGTACAGTCCGATGCCTGAGCCTATTACTACTGTAAAGCATATGCTTGTTACAGTTGACGCCAAAACTACAAACAATAGGAAGAAGAGAAAACGTTGTAACCAATGTTACACTGAAACAGTTGCAACAAAAGGCAGCAAAGAAGCTCAAAAGAAACCCAAACTTGTTTCTACATTTTGTAATGTTTGTGAAAAATTTTACTGTGTGACATGTTTCACTAAAAAGCATTAAGTTGTTCACGATCACCGGTGATACTAGTGGCACATACGTGTGTAATATGTTAGTGCGGTGCCATTAGGATCACCCGTGATCTTGCTATTTTTTTCAAAAAAATTTGTAAGAATGTAAATTTACATTGTATTATTAACCATTTGTATGAATAAATATTGTTTTGTAAGCATTTTTCACTTTGGCACCTGGTGAACGTACCTAACACTCTTATGGTGGCAGCCAATGTGTTAAATAAATAAAAATTGCACGTTTTTTTTTTATTTTTTTTTACATTATTATGGGAGATTTTAAGGAAAAGCCCGGGGAAGGAGTGGTAAACTTTTTTTAATTTTTTTGGGGTCAAAAATTAATATTTTTAGTAAAATTCACCTTGTTCGTATGATTTTTAAAGGTCAAATCTACCACGATAGGACTAATATAACTCTGGCAGATGTATTACATTTTTGCAAAATTTTGGAATGTTTTTAATTAGTAGAACAAATATAACATTGGTTTAAATAGAGATTTCAGTTCTCTATAAGTAGAGTCTCATAAATTTTAACGTCAAATAATTAGGGAAGCAGGAATTCAACAATTTAAAATTTTCCACTGAGTTTCCCATGGTCCGTTTGACGATGGTCCGTGTATGACTGACGCGACACCTAGCGTAGTGGCCTAAAATTTTTGGCGAACACAATTTGACGTTAAACCAGAGACATGCCAAGGGTAGACACGGCATACTCACCAAAAAAGCGTAACGCGGAAACAGCATGGAAACAGTCGATAGTTGGTCTATCTATCGCTTTTAACCAAGCGACCCCGCTCATGTGACCGACAAAGACGGCTAGACCACTCAATCCTATGTCAGCGTTACACCTCGATGCATTGACTGGCATATGACTAGCCTAATCTAGCGTGTATCAATATCTTTGCGTTAAGGCCATGGGCACGGTTCTTAGACATTACTACGGTTGCCTAGATCGACTAACCAATGAACATTAAGGGCGCGATTATGTCACGAGAGTGTACTGTCATTTGAATCGTAATATATATATTTTTTCGAATCCTGAGAAAACCAAGTATTCTAGAAAAATTTAAACGCAGGATGACAGATTACATTATTACCGAGGGCGGAAAGCCCCTTAGAATAAACAAGCAGTTTCTATTGAATGAAACATTTGAAATTAAATATCACATTTCTCTTTTATTTTCAGCCCTGTAACTTATTAAAATAAACATTATAGAAGTTTTCAGGGACTTTCCGCCCTCGGTAATAATGTAGTCTTTCATTCTGAGTTTAAATTCTTCTAAAATATTTATTAGTTTTCTCAGGATTCGAAAATTAATACAATTAAAACACATTGAGAATTTTGACATGCGTCAAAATTTTGCATTAACTCAATGTAAAATTCTGAACTGTTGAATTACAGCAGCTTCCCTAATTATTTTACATCAAAAGACATTAGAAACTATTTGTAGAGGATTGAAATCTGTATTTGAAACAACTGTTAAAATTGGTCTACGTAATTAAACATATTCCAAAATTTTGTAAAAATGTAATACATTTTAGTTTTCAGCCCAAACTTAGACCACACACAATGCAATAATGTTCACATTTTTGAACTGTCAATATTTTTATTTTATCATCTATTGTTTAAAAAAAATACAGTTGATAAGATACCCTCAGTTGCGGAGAAAGGATTAATAATAAAGATTTTTTATTCAGTCAATGGTGTGAGCACTGTCGAGCACTCTCAGTTAAATAGTAACGTGTGGCCTAACTTTTACACTCATACCTATTGTGGCAAATGTATCATATTTTTCAAAATTTTGGAATGCATTTAAATCGTAGAACAATTTTAACTTTTGATTTTAATACAGATTTTAATTCTCTACAAGTATTCTCTCATGACTTTTGATGTAAAATAATTAGGGAAGCAGGAATTCAACAATTCAGACTTTTACATTGAGTTTTCTATGGCCCTTTTTACGAGTCACCACCCGGTATAAGATAAAATGTGTACTATTTGTCTTATTATTTTATAATAACACAAATAATACACATATATACACAATAACATATTCAATGATCGAAAATCATTTAAAAATATGGGAATGTAAACTCTTGTGACGTAAAGTCAAAAATATAAGTCTCCCCACCACCGTCGGACAAGGCAACCGTAATAAAGTCTAATAACCATGGGCCATGGGTACATTTTTTTTTATTTAATGGCATAGACGTTAGTCATTCAGCCAGTTGCAATAAAGATTATACAATCCTATCCCTAATACAAAATAAACACAATCAATATACTAATACAATAAATAACACAATACAATAATAATACAATAAAAACAATAATGGATTTCTGATAAACTGATATAACATTTATGATAAAAGGATGCAAATCTGAACATAAATCATAAAAAATTTCACTCCCGCGTACAAATCTTATAGGACCGTGTGTGTATCTGACAAGAAATCTATAATGATATTATATATTTGTTGTGAGCCTGTAGCCAACAGAGACTGGATATTGAATGGTGCATGCATATTAAGTTTAATTAAATTTTCATAGAGAGAGTTTGAATGCTGTTGAAACTTAGTACATTCAAAAAAGATATGATCAAGATCACCCTGTTTTCCGCAATGTTTACAATTATCATCTTCAATCACATTTATTTTATATAAATGACTTGGATAGCAAGCATGCCCAAAACGTAGTCGATTTATAGTTGTTATATATTTACGTGGAGCTTTAAAACTCTTAAACCAAGAACTTTGTGGAATCACTGGTTGTAAAGTGGCGTATCTTGTGGGGTTTGTTAAGCAGTAAAGATTCCATTGATCTTTCCATATCAATAGTTGGTTTCTTTTAAAAATAGTAATAACATCTGATACACATAAAGAATATGACAATAAAGTGCCTGATGTAATACTGGATTTAGCTAAGTAGTCTACATATTCATTATCTTTGAGTCCAATATGTGCCTTAACCCAAATAAATTTTATATTGAAGTCAGAATCTTCTAAACGCTTTAACATATCCTTTATTAAAATATGTAAGGATTACTAAATGTTTTGAGCAAAAAAGTATTTTTAATATTCTGTAAACTGATAGGCAGTCTGAAAGAATTAACGTTTTTTTAGTATAAGAGTTTTTAATATATTTCAACGCTTCGAGTATGGCCAATGATTCCGCAGAATAAATTGAAAACTCATTGGGAAGTTTGTACTTGCATTCGAAACCTCCTGAGGGTAAAAAATAAGAGCACAGCCAGTCCCTTCTCTTGATTTAGATGCATCTGTGTATATAACTGTGGCATCACTGTAGCAGTTCAAAATAGATTTCAGGATATTGTTGCTGATTATGTTGTTTTCGTTGTATGTGGGTATTATTACATCAGTGTTATGGAAGAGAGCGAAGTAGTCTAAGTTTTTGTCAACTGTGTTCAATTCCTTTGAAAAAATAGGATTGTTCTGTAATGCAGTGCATAAAGGCGGAGATGGTTTTTTAATCCAATACTTGTGAGTAAGATCTGATTCGTTAAGATGACATATACTGGAAAATAATTCGAAATTTGTAGAGTGTGCTTTGAGTACCCATATTTCGCTTAGTAAATTTCTTCTAATATCCACAGGAGGCTCAGAAGCTTCAACATGTATTGGTTGTATAGGAGTAGATCTCATAGCACCTAAACAGATTCTCAAGGCAGAATTTTGGAAAACGTCAATTTTTCTTAAAAGGTTTTTGGAAGCAGAACCGTAGAGAGTAGCACCATAATCTATAATGGATCATATATAAGTTCTATTAAACAATAAAGATATTTCAACATCGCAGCCCCACCACACACTAGTTGTCATTCTAAGGAAATTACTACCTTTATAACATCTATCCAGCATATATTTTATGTGTTGTTTCCTAGTTAGTTTTTTGTCCAGAATGAAGCCCAGATATTTGACAATATTTTTAAATTTAAAAGATTGATCACTCAGTAATACAACTTGGTTTATAGGAAGGTTGTCTTGTAAAGACAGATTCTGCTGATTTGTTAATTGATAAATTTAAGCCGTTCTCTAAGAACCACGAAAAGAGGGAACTACAAACTGTACTTAGGTTTTTGCATACCGTTTTCATATTTCTTGCTTTCTGTATAGACACAAAAGTCGTCTGCATATTGTATGATTTTGAATGGGATGTTGTTTATTTGCATCTTGTGTATGTCAGAGGTGTACAGATTGAATAAAATTGGTGATAATACTGAGCCTGGTGGTATACCGTGATAATTATGTCGAGGTCCTATTAGTTTGTTATTATGATCTCTGGTATAAATTACCCTATCTGTATAGAAACCGATTATTGTGTTAACGAAAGCAATTGGTATATGAAAAAATTTACCATTTTATGTTTTAAGGTTGATAAACAAACTGAGTCATATGCTCCTTCAATATCTAAGAATAGTGCTGCTAAGTAGTTATTTTTAGTTAAGTTATTCTGTACATCTACAAAAAGTGTTGTTAAAGCGTCTAGAGTTCCAAAACCTCTTTTGTAACCAAACTGGCTTACTGGGAGTAAATTCTCTTTTTGTAACCACCAATCTAATCTAAATTTTATAAGCCTTTCTAAAGTTTTAAATATACAAGACAGTAAGGATATTGGTCTATATGAACTTACGATGTTTGGGTCTTTTCCGGGTTTAAGGATAGGAGCAACTAAGATGTTTTTGGATGAATCGATAACTATATGTTTTTGGATGATATCATTGAAGACATTTAAAAGAAGTTTTTTAGCAACATCTGGTAGGTTGGTTAACATGGGGTGTTTTACGTGATCGATACCAGGGAAATATTTATGCGGTTTTTAAGGGCAAAGTCTAATTCAGTTTCAGAAAAAGGTTTTAACAGGAAGTGATTATTTGAATGATGACTTTGTGTAGAACGTGTAGGTGAATTTTGAGCAAATGGGGACATACTTTATTAAAAAAGTCATCTAACAGATTATAATTGAAGGGTTTTATACTAATAGGTGCTTTTCGATTCATTTTGTTGGCTTGTGACCATATCTCCTTAGAGGAGGTATTTGTGCTTAAATTAGAACACCATTTAATCCAACTAGCTTTGGCTTTTTGTTTCAACTGTTTTTTTCAGTTTCGACTCTTTTCTTTCTCTCTTCTCTCTTCTGTTTCAACTTTCTGACAGTTTAGATAATTATCAAGGGTTGGTGAACGTTTATACAATGCTAATGCTTCTTTTCTGTCATTGATTATCAGATCGTATTCTGGGTCCCACCATGTTGTAGGCGATCGGTTTTGGATTTAAAAATTTTGTATTGAGGAATAGATCTATCTGCAGCATCATTAATGCAATCTATTAGAAAACTATAATTTTTATAAGTATTAAAAGAGTTATTGTAGTTGAAAAACATATTTTCAATTAAGGATGAATACAAGGACCAATTGGCTTTCTTGATATTCCATTTGCTTTTTGGATAAATTATTTCTTGTGAGGTGTTGGTTATTGAAAAATTCATAGTTATAGCAAAATGATTCGAGCCTAAAGTGTCAGATAAAACTGATCAAGTGAATTTACTGGCTATATTAGCTGTGCAGAGTGAAATGTCAATCATAGATTTTTGCGTACCATATCTAGGAAGATATGTAGGTTCTCCATTATTCAAAATTACAAGATCTAGGTCTTCGATACTGCTAACAATTTGATTACCAACTGGATCATTACGCAGTGAACCCCATAGTGAGTAATGAGCATTCATGTCTCCCCCAATTAAAAAAGGTGATTTGATTTGCGAGAAGATATTTATTCAATCATTTTTGGATGTACTAATATTTGGTGGTCTATATATAGATAAAAAACTTAATTCTATTGTGTTGCATTTAACGATAGCACCGCAAACTAAAATATCCCCATTAAAATTTTTTCTAATATTTATTTCACAAAATGGTATAGTTGTTTTAATTAAAATTGCAACACCTGCATACCCGTCATATCTATCTTGGCGAATTACATTATAACCTTTAAATGTATAATTTTGATTTGGTTTGAACCAGGTTTCACTTAATAATACAATATCAATATTTTCAGTTATTAAAAAATGAATTAAACTATTTTTATTCGAAACAACGGATCTACCGTTCCATTGCAAAATTTTTAATGATTTAAGTTCTGGGTACATGTTATTTATTAGTGATATCCTCTAAAATCGTTTTTATACCATGGTAAATACTATCTTGACTCATAGTCTTTATATCATCGACAGTTTGAATATTTGTGATCAAATTAAAAATATAATTGGAAATGAGTGTTTCCAATACTCTCTGATCTGATTTGTTTTGACAAATTGGAGTATTTAAATTAGCAGGAAGGGGTTTGGAGGGCCCAAAATTAAAAGGGAACATGGGTGAATTGTTTTGTGATTGGTTTGGTGATATTTTTCGTTTTTTAGCTATATTATAATAGCTTGAGGAGGGTTGGAATGTATTATTTGATGATATGTTTTGGTTTTTATGCGTGGTAGTAGAAGGGGTTGATTTTTGAAGATGTTGGGAGCGGAGGAAAACTGTCTCCGATATTGTCTAGTGTGAAATATCTATTCTGAATGAACAATCCCGAGAAGGACGATTCACAGTAATTTTTTGCCTCGATAAAGGAAATTTTTTGCTCAATCATTACGTTCTTTATCTTTTTTTGATGTTCGTATTTTGGACACTTCTTGGATATGGAAACATAATCTTTACTATTACAATGTATGCATTGAACATCATTATCTTGACATGTATGATCTTCATTTTTGAGTTTCCCACATTTTATGGGACTGCGACACTGCTTGGAAATGTGTCCAAATCTTAAGCCATTGTAACACTGTGTTACTTTGCCAATGTAGCTTTCAACTGGAAAAAATACACTATTTATTGCAACGTAGCTAGGAAGAATATTTCCTTCGAAGGTGACTATCATTGTCCTTTTGGGTACATAGTTAGTTTTTCCATCGGTGTCAACTTTTCTGTAAGTTCTTCTAAAGGCTACTATGGGGGAGGGAGATTTACTATTATCTAACAAATACTTTTCATCATATTGTGTATCAATATCTCTTATTAGACCTCTAATTTCTAGTAAATGGTTAGGGACATACGCTACTAAGTTTTGGTCTTTTAATTTTATATTTTTCACCAAATTCTTTGCATCTACTATTGACCTTAACAAAACTTTAATTCTGTTTTTTCCAATGGCTTTAATTTCAATAATATTAGGAATGTTCAATTTTTTATGCAATATGTCTGCAACAGTAAGTGTATGTAAACGACCGATATCCTGATTGTTTGATTTTTCTATATATACATAAACGTTATTAAAATTGTACTTATCTGATGCAACGTTGAACAATTTTTTCTCTAAAACTTTATGCGGAGGTGGGATTTGTTGTGTCGGCACTTTAATAAAATCTCTGGTTTTAGATGTAATTTTCGCAGTAGAATCATCCAAATTTTCGATTAAACTTGATTCAATAATATCCATTTCACTATTCTCACTAACACCTAAAAAGTTTTCACCTAATGGTGTCCCTGGGGAAAAACCTTCCCCCATTGGGGGTCGCTTATAGACCTGTTTAGCGCACTCAATCAATATCAGTTTTTAAAACAAATATATTAATTAACAACAAACACTAAAAGTGTCATTTTTTCTACTAATTAACTCACTAAATAGTTAATTTTATTAAGAGCAGATTTTAATGGGCACTGTCAGTTTGACGTTTTTACATGGGTACATAATTCGCAAATATTTTACGGCTATCCCTACCTTTTCTGTCTTTACATGGCAAATTACGTGTAGTAAAATTCACACTGGTATGGATATGTACATATTACTAGAATTTCATTCTACTTGACGATGTCATAACTAGCTTAAAGAGATGGCTTTTGAATGTTCTTGGATAACTGTTATTTTGTGTATAATTGCAAATTATTAATTCAGTTAATAAATGTGATAATTTTTTCACTAGCTATGTATTCAGTGATTGTAATAATTTATATGTACCTACAACAAAAACTAATACTCAATCGAGAAAAGGGGAAAAGTGTTAAAGTGATTTTTTAATAATATATTGTTATTATGGAACGCTTACAATTTTGAACATCTTTAACAAAAAAATACTTGGATCACAGAATATATCTTGATGTATTCTCTGCTTATATCTTCCATAAATAATACACAATACACAATAAATAACTTTTTATAAAGTTCACCTCCAACAACTCAAAATATTCCCGATTCATGTCAAATAATTATTTAAAATTGTCACTGATTGTCAGTGTCTGACTGACAATATTATATTCGACTGAGTGCGTTGTATGACAAAGATAGATTTGGAAAATTACCACGGACATTGTGTTCGTTTTTTTCGAATCCTGAAAAACCAATAAATATTTTGAAAAATCTAAACGCAGAATGAAAGACTAAATTATTACCGAGGGCCGAAAGTCCCTTAGAATAAATAAAAAGTTTATTTTGAATGAGATATTTGAAATTAAAAATAACACTAAATTTTCTTTTAGTTTTTCACCCCTGTAACTTATTAAAATTAACATTATAGAAGTTCTCAGTTTCGGCCCTCGCTAATAACGGAATCTTTCATTCTGCGTTTAAATTTTTAAAAAATACTTATTAGTTTTCTCAGGATTCGAAAAAAATGAATCCCTATTTGAATAGCATTGCAGCAGCCGAAAAAACGTACCGATCCTCTTAAACATATGATACATATATGAAATATTTGACGTTAATGTAACAATTTTATTTACTATTTTTGATAAAATTTATTATAGAAACAATAAGTTCAAGTGTCAAATAAACGTCAAATTAGAAAACGGATATTTTGAAGTTATCTGAAGAAAATATCAATGTTAAGGGGTTTTCTTCACTTTTTAGTTATAGTTTAGTTGTCGGTGTTAACATTAATTAAGTATACATAGAAAGCAATTAGGTAGTGTGAATTATTATCACCAGATATTAATATTAGCTGGTTCTATTGAACTATTATTTTTGTGGTGTGTGTCTAACACAAAATGAAAAGAGATGACGAGAGGAATATAGGTACCACCAGATCGGGGAAGAAAAGAAAGTCAGTATGAAAATATAAAAATAAATAATAACAATTAAAACGGCAATAATAAGGTAAGCTTAATATCTATTGAAAAAAAGTATTATTCACTCATTGTTCGCCAAAGTTGTCATATTTCGCCGCTACGGGCGCTGGCATAGTTTCATGTATCCCCACAATGGTCACGCACGGAACCCATCGAACACATAGAAGAGCAACAAAAGCCAAATTCATTTAATTTATTAATGTTTGGTATATTGATTTCGAAAGTGGAAGTCAAAACGTAATTGCATCAAGATACCACAAGGAAATAGCTTCAGAAAAATACTTGTTATATCTTTTATCCCAATTCACTAATTAATAGCAAGTGGTTACCTTCAAAATTACCTGAGAACAAGGTCTACACGCCATTATATTTTATTAAGGGTATTTTAAAGGGATCGTGTAACTGCATTAATTAAATCAGATAAATACTAAGGCTATGGCCAGACAAGTGACATTACGGCGCTGTAAGCAGTAAAATGAAGCGCGAAAAGGAGTCCCACGCTGAAAGTAGTGGACGCCCAGTCTGAGCTGTAAAATATCGCGCAGGAACATAATAAATAACCTAGGATTGAACCCATTTTTCGAGCTTTATTTTACTGCTTTTACAGCGTCGTAAATTGTCGCTTGTTTGGCCGTAGCCTAACACCTTTTAGGGGAAAGCGATTAATTTGCTGATAATGATTTACCACTGCGAGTTACAGCTGGTTCATCGGAATATAAGAGAATGAGCATTCATAAATATAATTAAAATCCAGGTAACTATTTACCCATTAACGCCCTATTTTTTTTTTTAATTTTAAAATCCATACTAAATACGGAAATACTTATATATAAAATAAATTTAAGTACATCTTTGCATTTTTGAATGGACCCGATCTAAAAATAGTACAGTGGGCGTTAGGGTTATCGTAAATGAAAGTATGTATGAATGAGTTTAAAACAGTTATGAGAATTAAAATTTAGTTAGGATTAAAAGTTTATTTTTTATGATACTGTATAAAACAATTATTTTTAGTTAGACTATTTACACAAAGAGTCCAAAATTTGTAGCCGAATCGTATAGACTTTCCAAATATAAATTGCTTCAATGAGTTATGTTCATAGTCTTTCACTATACTTTCACCAATCTACAATTATTTTTAAAAACTATATATATATATACATCCCGCTATCATTATGTCATCTTTTCATGTTGCAGTCATTTGGCATCACCAAGAAATACTATCATTTTCGAATTTTAATTCGTGTATGTTTGTTGAGCGCATTTTTTAACGCCCTGTATCGTTCTCAGTTTTCTAAAATTTTAATTTTAAAAATTTAAATTATATACAAAAATTTTTACACTTCATAACCATTTTGACTTCCACCACATAAAAATGTGTATTTCCCATCATTTTGCCGCTTTTCGACGTTGCCACGAGTTAAAAATACCGATCTTTTGAGGACAGGTAGAAAAGGTCTATTGTAAACTTAGAGGATGGAATATTTTGGTAAAATATTCCATCCTCTCAGATTATAAACTACATAAAAGGTAGGTTCTTTACCTGTTCAGCTGGATTACCAAGCAAGGGTCTAAATATTTTACGAGTTGAATTGTGTTTATTTGATTTCATCTGTTAAATTAAAATTTCTCATACCGACTTAAAATATTTGTTTGAAAAATTCATTTTATATTTTCGTTTAATTTACTTAGGGTTTTTGGTTAGAATTTTGAAGAAACGCTTGGTTTGACATAAAATTTGGGACACGTACCTATAGCTAATATGTTAAAGAAAAAAAGTGATATTGTGCCGATATGTGCTTTTGATCTGGAGGTGAGTTTCGTCGGTTATAGGGTATGAAAACAAATACGTTCAAATAAGTCCGGAATTGGATAAACTGACTAATTCTAAGCAACTTCTATTTTATAGCGTTTTTCACTAAGTCAATACTTTTAGAGATATTTGCGAGTGAATATGTTCATTTTTCAACAAAAAAAAAACGTTTTTATACGGTTTTTCGCAAATAACTCAAAAAGTAGGTACTTTATTGAAAAAAAATTAGCAAATAGTAAATATAGCTTATAAAAAAGTGAAAAAATGGTATATGTGTCAGGTCTGTAGACCCAGTAGAAGCAGAGTTATTGCTAAGCTTTGTTTTAAAACCAAGAGGAGTAGGTAAACTAAATGGCAGATTCACACCCAAGAAAGTCACTAGAAATATCATCAGATAAATCTTCTTTTTTGGTTGATCATATCGGCCTTTGACGGTAATCTTGACTAAAAATCTAAAAATAAAAGGAAGAACGCAGAAAATACAAAAATTGCTGATAAAATAAATAAACTAACCTATGAAATGCCAATAGTGTCAAAATTTGATATGAGTAAAATTGCCTGAGGTTGTACCAATTACAAACAAGGTGTACGGCGCGGGAAATTTGAATGACTCCTCTTGTTTAAAAACAGACTATAGTGAAAAATAAGCTCTTATATCTCAAATTCCAAATCGAATATTTTAACGTGAAATAAAAAAAATGAAACACTTTTCTGGGAAAACTTATTACAACTTTCTTAAAGTGTTTAAGAAAACGTTTATTTTTATTTTTTTTAAGTTTCCAGCAGCAAGAGTAAGCAGGTTACGCTCAAAATACAGTTGTTCCTTTTTTTTTGGTTAAAAATATTCTAAAAACTCCCTCTAATTAACAGCCCAAATGGAATTAATCGTTACCACTTCACAAGTAACTTTATGTATTGTTTGTGTTTGTAAGTTTCATCAGTTCAAAGTGCTTATTTGTGGAAAAATTTGGTTTTAAAGTAAATTTTTTTAAATCTTTAATTTTGAAAAAAAGACTTTTGTCAAAATAACTTAAAAATTATTAGTGATACCAAATATCTTAAAGAGTAAAAAATGTAGGTGTTGCTTTTTTAAATATTTGGAATTTTTTGATTTTCTGGAAGACAAAAATTGGTTAAGATATGGCTGTTCAAAATTTGCATATACATACTCGTGACTAGTGATTCGTTCGAGGCCTTTCAACAAAACCCCTTTCAAAAATAAGCATTTTGAACCAATGCAACTTACAGATCATATACAGGGTTTCCCCGAAAATAGTGCGTTCCTTAAAGGTATAGATAGAAAGCACAATGTAGAGCAAAAAAGTCTTATAACATTTTATTCTAAATTCAGCCGTTTGACCAAAAAACGAAAATACATTTTGATATGCAAATTGATACTCAATTAGTAAATAAACAAGGGGTCCCATTAGATTAAATTTCACAGTCACAGGTTCTTCTACGCCATGTTGCCAGGTCATATAAATTTATGAAAATAAAAATTTACTCTTATGGAGAACAACGTAATTTTTGTTGAAACGGTTAACTTTAGGAAAGAATGTTACAACACCTTTTTGTTCTAAATTGTGTATTATATCCACACCTTAAAGGAACGCACTATTTTCGGAGACACCCTGTATAAACAATACATTTATCTAAAGTAACGTGTGAAGCGGTAACAATTAATTTTCATGACTTTCTTTTGCCAAAAAAAAGGGAACGATTTTATTTTCAGCGTAACTTGCTTACTTTTCACGCTAGAAACTGTTTTAAAAACACCAAAAAAATTTTTTTTAAACACTTTAAAAGAGTTATGATGAGTGTTTCCCGAAAAGTGCTTTATTTTTTTGGTTATTTTACGTTGAAATATTCGATTTGGTATTTGACGAATAAGAACCTATTTTTCATTAGCTGCAACCCTGCTTCTACTGGGTCTACAGACCTTATACTGACACCTCTTTTTCATAAGCTATATTATTGCTAGGAATATTTTCTTCGATAAAATATGTACATACTTACTTTTTGAGTTATTTGCGAAAATCCGTCCAAAACGTGTTTTTCTATGAAAAATAAACATATTCACTCGCACATACCTCGAAAAGTATTGACCTAAAACTTTTATAGAACAAAATTTGCTTAGAATTAGAATTAGTCAGTTTATCCACTTCCGGACTTATTTTGCACGTATGTTTTTTCACCTCCAAGAAGGGGTGAAAGTCACATCCAGGACAAGAGAACATATCGGCATAATCTCACTTTTTTCTTTGGCATTTTAGCTACGTGTGTGCCACATTTTATGTCAATCCAAGCGGTTCTTTAAAATCTGGAGGTTTTGCGATATTTTATCGTGAGTGAATGGAATAATAATTATTACAACGGCAATTATTGCCGTTGTCACTTTTAGATAAGAAGTCATTATCACAATGATATAGTCAGGTTAACTGAATTGTATAATTATTGTTTTTATCATTAAATGTGAAAACCTAGAATTATCCATGTCTGTCCGTCAATAAACACAACTCGTCTATTAGTAGGACAGAAAGAATGACAAATAAGGTGTCAAATGAAAGCCTATAACCAAAATATGATATTACATGTGAGAAGTTTGACCTCGGACTGCCTGTTCCAGAGTTGCAACCGAAAGTACTGTTTTAAATTCGTCGAAATAGTACAAACTATTGGTCAACACGACTAAGAAAGACCAGAACAAATACATACTTCCGGTTTCATGCCTGTCTGTTCGTCCATATCTGTAGGTGAACAAAATTCATCCGTCATATCAGCTGACAAAAAGTTACACGAAGGGTTCAAATATCGACTGCCGGTTCAACTTCCGGTCACTTTTTGTGAAAAATTAGAACTTACGATGTCCAATTGCTTGTTACAATTTTTTTTATAAGTGTTCTACTCTATCTATTCTGACTTTTCATTAACTTACTTAGATCACATATAATTTAATACAGTTTTGATGTCAGGGTCTTCAAAATTTATGTGGTGAGTTCCGGTATGTGATGAATGAAAAACGACTCCATAAGCAGAAGAAAAAAGTGTTCTCAAGACCTAAGACAATACATCGACTCACAAGAGCGTTGTGACAGTAGCAAAAATTCGAGTTGGGGTTCTAATTACTTTCTCATGCGGCTTACTCTCCTGACTTGGCCCCCTCCGATTATTAAGTGTTCCCAAATCTGAAGAAATGATGGGCGAGTCACAAAGTTTCACAAAAAAGCGAATATTTCGCGAAATGAACGTCAGATCGAAAAACTAAAAAATGCGTGTTCAATATTTTTCAAAAGTCTATCAAATGATACCAAAAACGAACCCGCACGGAAAGGGGTGAGGAGTAAATTAAAAATTTTAAATACGAACCCTGCGATATTTCGCGAAATGAACATCAGAGTGCCAGTGTGTGCTTTTTTTCTGGGGATGAGTACCACCCCCTTCTCGAGTGTGAAAAAATATAGGTCCAAATAAGTCCGTAAGTGGATAAACTAATTAAATTCCTTGTAACTTTTGTTTTTAGATGGTTTTTCGCAAATAAATCAAAAAGTAAGTATTTGATCGAAAAACTATTCCCAGCAAATATAAAGCTTATAAAACAGTAAAAAAAATGATGTATGTATGAAGTCTGGACACACAATAAAAACAGAGTTGGAGCTAATCAAAAGTTGGTTCTTATTCGTCAAATTCCAAATCGACTAGTTCAACGTAAAATGTCCAAAAAATAACGCACTTTTCGGGGAAAACCCGCCACAAATTTTTTAAAGAGTTTAAAAAAAGTTTTATTTTTGTTATATAAAAAGTATCTATTCTATCACCATCAGCATCAAAAGTAGACCGGGCAGTATCGTCGCCCCCGCTAGCGAAATTATTCCGATTCGATTTTTTTGCACAAACTTACTCAAAAAGAGGTCCTTATAACATATCCAAAGGGTGCCGGGCGGTGCATTGGTCGAAAAATTGTTTAAAAAATTTTTTTGAAACAAATTCACAAAAACAATTTTTTCATTTCGAACAATTTTTTTTAGATAACTTGTGTCATTCTGGGCAAAAAAGGTGTCTTGCCATTTTTGTTTAAAATTGATTGTTGTCGAGTTATATGCGATTAAAAATTTGAAAAATGCGAAAATGGCCATTTTTAAGTCTTAATAACTCCATTAAAAGTTATTATTATGAAATTAAAAAGTGAGCAGATCAAGTTTCAAACCCTTGCTTCAAGGTCCTTAAGAGATTTTTGTCATTATTTTATTACAAAGCTGTTATTTTTAATTATTAATAATTAGCGCTATAGTCCCGGATTTATCGTCGCCCCTGTTAGTGAAATTATTCCGATTCGATTTTTTTGCACAAACTTACTCAAAAAGAGGTCCTTATAACATATTCACAAGGTGCCGTGGTCGAAAAATTGTTTAAACAATTTTTTAAACAAATCCACAAAAATAATTTTTTCACTTTGAACAATTTTTTTTTAGATAATTTTGGACATTCTGAACAAAAAAGGTCTCTTGTCAGTTTTCTCTAAAATTGATTGTTGTCGAGTTATACCCGATTTAAAACCTGAAAAATGCGAAAATGACCATATAACTCGACAAAAATCAATTTTAGAGAAAAATCTCAAGATACCTTTTTTGCTCAGAATAACCCAACTTATCTAAAAAATCGTTCGTAATGAAAAAATTATTTTTGTGAATTTGTTTAAAAAATTGTTTAAAGTGATACAGTAGCGATCAACAGGTAGCCAAAACGCGTTCCAAGATTGCGGCTGTAATTTTGAATATTTTTTCAAGATATTTGGCACACGTATCCGTAATATAATAAAGAATGGCGGTACAGAGCCCAATTTGAAAAATATATTAGGTAATATTTGAAAATTATTCTGTAATTAAATACAATATTAAAAAAACGAGCCTGTACCGCCATTAAGAAGAACAAAAAAATACACTTTCTTCAAATAAACTTTTTTATCCGATGCCTAGATTTTGTGTCATTTTGGAACTACTAAAATGTTTTATTTCATTAGTCCAAAACAAAATTTAAATTTTTTAATTCTACAAAATATTTCCACGCACAGGCTGTGGTCTGTATTAATTCGAGAACCAAGAGAGACAGCTCATTAACCGCCTTTCATTTTTTCTTAGAAAATAAACGATCTCTACACAAAGTACTTATAGGATAATACGCCGCCGTTATGAAATGATTGTAGGATGTTAAAATGACGAAGGATGTTTTACCCGGAAATCCGAATTTTATATACTTTTGTTATATTTAATACCCTAATAGCACACGACGTCCTTTGGACGTCCAAAATAGGTCAATTTTTGGTCCTAACGTCCATGGACCATAAACGGACGTCCTTTGGACGTCCGACGCTGGACGTACTTCGGGTGTACTAAATATGTACGTCCTTTGGACGTCCGGCGTTGGACGTCCGGCGTTGGACGTCCTTCAGGTGGACTAAATATGTACGTCCTTTGGACGTCCGGCGTTGGACGTCCTTCGGGTGGACTAAATATGTACGTCCTTCGGACGTCCGGTGTTGGACGTCCTTCGGGTGGAATAAATATGAACGTCCTTTGGACGTCCGTACTCGGACGAAATACGGACCTTTTCCAATCGTCCATATTGGACATATTCTACCAATAAGGGGATTAAACAGCAAAATTATTTAATAAAATATTAACTTAATTATGTTAATAAAATAGTTTAAATGGAAAAGATTATAAATCATATTTAATTCAAAACTGTATATGTAGTTTAATATCTAATACATGTTTTTGTTTTTATGTAAAGTGTGAAAATCTGATCGGTAAATTATTCGTTATGTCCACTCTACATCAACAATAAATTGAACAAGAAATTGACTAAGTTATTCAAGGCCAAATTTGACGAGTACAAAATGTATGATTTGTAAAAGAAAATGAAGGAATTTGATGAAATAGAACAATTGGATATGTTTTATTTTGTCAAATTTCTTTATTTTCTGTTTATTCACGGCAAAATTGGAAGTAGAATTGTATTTTGTATAAGCCAAATTTGACCTTGAATAACTTGTCGTCAATTTCTTGTTCAATTATTGTTGATGTAAAGTGGACTTTATAATGTTTTATTATTCCCGTTACCAAGATGATAGAAGTTTGGTGGTTAATTCTAATAAGCAAAAATATAATTTTTATCAATGTATCCTTACTACAGATGAATATTGAGAGCATCTTTTTGAAGTTGAGCGTACGTGTGCCCAAAATAGGTCCAGTTTTAGTCCTAATGCGGATGGACTATAAATGAACGTCCTTCGGACGTCCGACGTTGGACGTACTTACGTGTTGAATAAATATGAACGTCCTTTGGACGTCCATTGGACGTCCGTGCTCGGACGTCCGTTGGACATTGACATCGATCCGTGAGCGTCATCTGCAAAGAAGAAAATCACAAGCCAGGACAACCAATCCAAATAGTGAGTGTTTCAAACTTTTGTGTTGTGTTGTCAAAAGTTTATTTAATTATTTATGTTTTTCCTTACATACTTACATATTTTTTCAAGCTTTTTGGTATATTTTTCATATTTTTTACTATATTTCGATAAAAAAATTCTTCGCAGTTTTATCCTAATCAACATCATCATCATTCTATCCAAAAAGGCAAATCGCCAAAATCGCAATTTTATCATAATATGATATGTATATTAGCATTTTACCACATTTTTTCGATGTTTTGAAACATTTTTGTATATCTTTTGTGTATCTATCTATATTTTGTATATCACCCCTCCTCGGGGTGAAACTCACCCCCCAAATTCACATACTAATTTGTAAGTACACATACTTTGTAAGTATGGAATAAAGGTTGCTTAATATTAATCAGTTTATCGAAGTCCGGACTTATTTTGAACGTTTTTCACCCCAGAGAAAGAGTGAAACTCACCCCAGGGCAATAGCACACATTGGCACAATATCACTTTTTTTCTTTGGCATGTTAGCTATGCGTATGCCAAATTTCATGTCAATCCTTTAAAATTTACAGCAAAAACCATCAAAGAATGTAGTAATACTTGTTTTCATGAAGTCGGTGATAGAGTTTGACAAATCTTTATGGTTGTTAAATATCTTTTAATTTGTGTATTCGATTTTTAAAGGTAGGTACTATATACGTCCATTTGGCACAATAAAAAATAACCTTCGACCGGTACATATTGCTTGTATCGATGCTCGGTGCATTGTTGAGTCATAAATTTTACCTGTCCCTATAGCGTCGGCCGTCGGGTCCTATTGTAAATTATTATAATAATAGTCCGTCTCGGTATTTTATTATTTCTGTCATAAGTATCTCTGTGGAAATGCAAATGCTGCTTGTAACATCCCAAAAACCAGCTCTAATATTAATTGTACTCGTATAAATAAGTGTATAATATGTACCTACCTACTTATTTATTGTATTCATTTATAGACCTGGAGCCCGCGTAATAAAAAAAGTTGATTAACAGCAAGCTGAAAATTTGTTAATAGCTTCACGGTGTCTAGTCGGACAAACTTTGATGTACGGGAATACTGGAACCGGGGAAGTTTTAATTGTGGAACAGGTTAAAAACTTGGAACATCAGACTACCGAAAACGTTCCATGTATTTTGTCGGACAGAACTTCCAATTGATTTGTTACCATTTCATTAAACTCTTATGCAAAAATCAGACTGCGTACCAGTCTACTTTTATTCTCTTAATATTTTTACTTAAAAAAAGTGTACTACAATCATCTCGCTAAACTTAATATAACTGTTTTCGAGATAAACCCATTTTAAATCTGCGATATAACATAATTTTTTGCATAATATTGTAGTTAAATCCGAAAAATCAACTTAAAACCATAATAATAATTGTGCCAATTCTCATTTATGTCATTTATATTTTTGGAGATTTTTATGGTTTATAAGTTATTTTTCGAGTTTAGCGAGACGAATGTAGTATATATTTTTTAAGTAATAATATTAAGAGAATAAAAGTTTTGATTCGAAAAGTATATGTAATGTAGAGTTCCCTCAGCGATGTGATATAATATTATTACAGTATAGCTCCCCGTGCATGACAAGCTTATGGAGGTAGCCCATATAGCCTAGGCTATAATATTATTAAAAAAATCACTTAGATGGGACAATGGCTTTAGGAAATTCGAGACATCAAAAATTGCCCATTTTTAAGGTGGTGCGTTAATTTCTTGGAGAAATGTAATTATAATTTAATGTAAATAATCTAATATCCAATAATTGTAAATTAATATAAGATGTAATATAAGTTCCTTAAAAAATATATTTTTTATTTCCCACAATACATTCTCCACAGGTATAAATATCGTCTCTAGACGTCCACCGAACGTCCTCCCAGGACGTTAGATGGATGATCGGCAGCAATACATTGGACCAAACTGGGACGTCCTATGAAGGCCCAATTGACGTCCACCGAACGTCCCTTCGGACGTTAGGTGGACCTCCATTGGGCGTTTGGCAACGTGGAATTTGGACCAAAATTGGACGTCCTGTTAAGGTCCAATTCACGTCCCCTAAGACGTCCGATTAAGATCCAATTTACTCCGATTAAGGTCCAATTTACGTCCAATTAAGGTCCCATTTACGTCCGATTAAGGTCCAATTTACGTCCGATTAAAGTCCAATTTACGTCCGATTAAGGTTCAATTTACGTCCGATTAAGGTCCAATTTACGTCCGATTAAGGTTCAATTTACGTCCGATTAAGGTCCAATTTACGTCCGATTAGGGTCCAATTTACGTCCCCTAGGACATCCGATTAAGGTCCAATTTACGTCCGATTAAGATCCAATATATGTCCCCTCGGACATTAGATGGACGTCCAATGGACGTTCGGTAGCGCGACATTTGGACCAAAATAGGACGTATAAAGGACGTTCCTCGGACGAAAACGGACGTCCAATGGACGTCCCTAAAGTCCGTGAAGGACGTCCATTGGACGTCCTTGTGCTATTAGGGTAGGTACTTACCTATAATTCTGGTGATTTTTTAAATCCTCTATTGTTAAGAGAATTTACACCTTTAGCCAAAGTTTTACGATTTTCTAACGGAAATTAACAAGTTATTTTAAATACGCACCAATTATCGATGTTGAAAGGAGTTTTTCAAGTTATAAAAATATTTTGTCTGATCAAAGAATATGTTTCCTCGTAAAGAATTTGGAAAAACACATTGTAGTGAATTATAATCGAAGATATATTTATAGTGATATTGTTGTTTTATTTTAAATACGTAACTATTGGTAGCAGTTTTTGTAAAAACTGTGAATAAATTGCATATATAAAAAATGATTTTATTTGAAAAATAATAAATAAGATTACTAAATAAGACAGAAAATTTGTGGTTTCCCGAAATGCGCATTTTTTGAATTTTTGTGCATATCTTGCGCATATTTCGTAATTTTTTACCGCATATATATGCGAATATTTCATCAAAATTGATCGCATATAAATCCGCTCCCTAGTCATTGTATTCTGTTGGCTGATTCCAATGATTTGAGCCGCCGTACGACACGTTGGGACCAATGGGAGTGAAGATACGTAACTAATACCTATCAAGAGGTTTACTCAAACTTCTTTTCTGTACTTATACCTACCACTCGGTATAAGTACAAAAAAGAAGTTTGTGTAAACCTTTGCACAACTGTGTAAATACTAAAGAAAAATCTAAAATATTAAAAAAAAATAGTGGAATCCGTTAATCTGTTCTCGAAAAAATTAGCTATGAAAATAAGCATAATTTTCTATATCCCTAACTTTTGACGAGCAGTTTAGCTTAAATGGGGAAAAGCGGTAAGCTTAGACCAAACACCAGTAGGAGGCATTCAATTAATTGAGGAAAAAAATTAAATGGATAACAATATTCATTTCAGTTATAGAAAAGGCATTGCCCCGCTAGAATGGTTGAAATCACAAGTAACAATTAATAGTCCTACAAAAAAGACAGGCGCTTGAAAGTGATAAGCCCATTGAACAATAAGCCTGCGAACTGCCTTTTAAACACATTCTTAAAAATAATCCATAACACAATTAAAAAAAGGTTTGTTAAGAAATTCTTTTATAGACTTCAGAAATTCAACAACTTCTCCTGATTATGTTTAAAAAACGTACGGAATGCACTAAATGAAAAAAAGAAGAAAAAGATTTATCATACCGTTATACTCTAATATATTCTTACGTTGAATATTTGATGCTTCCCTGTAGAGTATAAAACGGACAGTTGTGTTTTTCCCGTGAGCTGCCTTGTTTAGTCTTCTTTGTCGTTCTATTCGTTAAATCCTATCCTCTCAAGTCACAGCGTCAGAAAGCAGTGGGTATATGCAGTGAACGGGAGGCCTATGTCGAGCAGTGAACGTTGGGGCCCTTTCGCGTTTATCATATGTAGAGAAGTCGCTTGTCAAAAACTGGACGTATGTAATCGTATTCTATTTGTTAAATACTCTCACCTAATATGTCATACCATGTGTGTTAATCCATTTTATTTCTACAATTTTAAAGTGTTATTACATGCCGTCATTTTCATTTGTCTACACCATCTTATTCTGCCAGTTAAATCCCATCATTTCAGACGCTGTACGCCACGATTGGACCAATAGGAGCGAAGATACGTAAATAAGGCCCTTTTGACATATTGCTGTATTTTATTTTTCTGTGTCATTGTATTCTGTTCATTAAACCCTACCATTTGAGCTGCTGTACGTCACAATTGGACCAATAGGACTAGATATACATAACTAGGGCCCTTTTGACTTGTTCCTGTATTTGATTTTTCTGTGTCATTGTATTTTATTTGTCAAGTCCTATTATTTGAGATGCCGTACGTCACGATTGGTCTTATAGGACCGAAGATACGCGACTAAGGCCCTTTTGACATGAGGTTGTATTTGATTTTTCTCTTATTGTATTCTGTTTGTCAAATCCTATCATTTGAGGTGCTATACATCACGATTGGACCAACAGGACCGAAGATACATAACTAAGGCCCTTTTGACATATTGCTTGTTTGATTTTTCTGTGTCATTGTCTTCTATGATGTCTAAGGCATATCTCTGATATGCCCTATTTTTAAATTGGACTTCGTAAGTCCTAGGTTTTCACCCACAAGCTTTTATTTGACACCTCATTTGTCATTCTACCCGGTATAATGGCGGAGGAGTTATATTGGCGGTCGTACGGACCGACAGAAAGAGTACCCAGCTCAAATATCTCACCTTTAGTACCATCCTTGGATTATAAGCTTTCATTTGACACCTCATTTATTATTATAGCTGGTATAATGATAGAGGAGTTACATTCGCGGTCGGACGGACCCACCGACAGACCGCCTAGGTCAAATATCTCACCTTTAGTACCATCCTTGTATTACCAGCTTACATTTGACACCTTATTTGTCGTTCTACCTGGTATAATGACGGAGAAGTTATATTCGCGGTCGTACGGACCGACAGAAAGATTGTCTAGGCCAAATATCTCACTTTTAGTACCATCCTTGGATTATAAGCTTTCATTTGACACCTTATTTATCATTCTACTTGGTATAAAGACGCAGAAGTTATAGTCGCGGTCGTACGGACCGGCGGAAAGACAGCTTAGGTCAAATCGCTCACCTGTAGTACCATCATTGGATTATCAGCTTTCATTTGACACCTCATTTGTCATTCTACTTGGTATAAAGACGCAGAAGTTATAGTCGCGGTCGTACGGACCGGCGGAAAGACAGCCTAGGTCAAATCGCTCACCTGTAGTACTATCATTGGATTATCAGCTTTCATTTGACACCTCATTTGTCATTCTACCTGGTATAACGACGGAGGGGTTATATGCGCGGTCGTACGGACCGACGGAAAGACAGCCTGGGTCAAATATCTCACCTTTAGTACCATCCTTGGAATATAAGCTTTCATTTGACACCTCATTTGTCATTCTACCTGGTATAATGACGGAGAAGTTATATTCGCGGTCGTACGGACCGACAGAAAGATTGCCTAGGCCAAATATCTCACCTTTAGTACCATCCTTGGATTATAGGCTTTCATTTGACACCTCATTTATCATTCTACCTGGTATAATGATTGAGGAGTTATACTCGCGGTCGGACGGACCGACGGACAGACCATGTAGGTCAAATATCTCACCTTTAGTACCATCCTTGGAATATCAGCCTTCATTTGACACCTCATTTCTCATTCTACATGGTATAATGACGGAGGAGTTATATTCCCGGTCGTACGGACCTTTGGAAAGACAGCCTAGGTCAAATATCTCACCTTTATTACCATCCTTGGAATATAATCTTTCATTTGACACCTCATTTGTCATTCTACCTGGTATAATGATGGAGGAGTTATATTGGCGGTCGGAGGGACCGGCGCACAGATCGCCTAAGTTAAATATCTCACCTTTAGTACCATCCTTGTATTATAAGCTTTCTTTTGACACCTCATTTGTCATTCTACCTGGTATAATGACGGAGGAGTTATATTCGCGGTCGGAGGGACCGACGGAAAGACAGCCTAGGTCAAATATCTCACCTTTAGTACCATCCTAGGATTATCAGCTTTCATTTGACACCTCATTTGTCATTCTACCTGGTATAATGACGGATAAGTTATATTCGCGGTCGGAGGGACCGAGTCACAGACCGCCTAAGTCAAATATCTCACCTTTAGTACCATCCTTGTATTATAAGCTTTCTTTTGACACATCATTTGTCATTCTACCTGGTATAATGACGGAGGAGTTATATTTGCGGTCGGAGGGACCGACGGAAAGACAGCCTAGGTCAAATATCTCACCGTTAGTACCATCCTTGGATTATATGCTTTCATTTGACACCTCATTTGTCATTCTACCTGGTATAATGATGGAGGAGTTATATTCGCGGTCGTAAAGACCGACGGACAAACCGCCAAGGTCAAATATCTCACCTTTAGTACCATCCTTGGATTATCAGCTTTCATTTGATACCTGATTTGTCATTCTAGCTGGTATATTGACGGAGGAGTTGTGGTTACAGACAGACGGACAGACGGACGTGGATAATACAAAGTTTTCACATTTTTTCAAAATTGGGTGAAAACAATAAAACATGATGCCAGACTGATTTCTTTATGAAAATAATATATACATTCTCAAATTGTCTATTTTTCGTTGTGAATAATCTTGTATTCAACAGTGATGCCAAATTTCTGATGCCAAAATGATTGATAATGAAAGTGGGATATACGTTTTCATGTATATAACGGCAGCGACAAAACGGTAAAACACTGAACTAAATGTATATAATATTTTCACTGTACGATCATTTTGGACTCAAACATTTTATGGAATAAACTTATATAACTTAGTAAGAGGTAAACAAGGAAAGCTGATATATTAAAGTAACATCAAGGAATCAAATCTCTAACTACCGAGCTGATTAGACTTCTGGTAGCAAGTACAGGAATAAAGTTATTAAGGTAGTGTAAAGTGGCATCGATATACAGATGCCACTTTGCAAGACGATGCCAAATCGATGGTAAATGCATAATGTATCGATGCCAAATTGATAGTAGGATGTATATATATATATATATATATATATATATATATATATATATATATATATATATATATATTTTTAAATTCAATATTTATTAAATTGAAAAGAAGCCTTTCTTTGAATCCATTGTCGTCTTTATCTATACATGCATTATCACTTATAATTGCACAATAGCTCTAAAACTACCAATTTGTATCCCGAGTGACTCTTTGATTGTTTTAATTTCCCGAGAGAAGTTATGTCAAATTGTCCTGAGGGCAAAAGAAATTGGTAATTTTAAGAGCTCAAGTGTAGTTCGGTAAGATTATTTCAGGAATTTAACGGTTCAAAACAAAAATTTTAAATACATTTTTATTGATACCTTCGTCTGAATATTTGCTAAACATGCTCATAATGTTCCCTTTGACAAGTTGTAAAACATTAATTGTGATTAATGTCACTGAATATTTATTTAATTTTAAATTTGCTTAACAACGAAGGACATCTACCGCGCTACTTGACGACGCGTCATCGCGATGGGTAATTAAAAAAAATATTGTCGGTATTAATATCACAAGATATTGAGAATAAACTGAAAAAAGTCAAAAATCGTTAAAACTAAAAAACCTCGACAGCGTTACCTCGAGAAACTCATAAGCTAATAAAATCTTTTTGAATTTTTTGTTAAACATGATCTCATGATGCATTCTGATGTCCACCGCAAAATCCATTGTTTTTTGATGTGTCTTTAAAAATTTGCCACCTTTGGCTTATTTTTCAATATTAATCCTTGATTTTTTTTGAATATTCTATGAATTGTAATGAATATGCTTCTTTTATTTAAACATAAAATAAATCTACCATACTTTAAAAAAAAATTCACAAAAATAGTTATGACAAGATTTTGAGAGGCAACCCGTGCAAGTCATATTTTCTATGTATGAAATATAATAAAAAAAGAATGTGTGTGTATTTTGTACGCACGTAAAAAGTTATACTTCTCTTATATGATTTCAACAAAATTAATATACTTTAAACAGTTTATTTATATTTTATTTAAATATTAAACTAATTTTAATAGTTACTACTTCTCAAACATTTTTATTAAAACAATGTCAAGAATTAAAATAATAAAAAAACAAAACACACACAAACCAACACATTGAAAAATGCCACAAATGATTTCTGAACAATGTAGGAAAAAAATTTAACTAAATACGTATTTTTTGAAAAAAAAAATTATATAATAAACTTACAATCATAAAATGTATAAAAAAAATAAAAAAAATAAAAGTTTCCATTGGGTTCGAACTAGCTTATCATCGCAGTTAGTATTGAAATTCATTCACCTTAAACTTTTACCCACGGAGACCATGTGTCATCATGTGCGAAGATCAACTAACTAAACGGATTAAACTTTTGACGGTTCTGAATCAAATTATTTTGATTTTGAATTGAAATTATTTAGAATTGAAAGAAATATTAGAATACAACAAAACATAGAGTAAGAAAACAATATATTAGGTGAATATTGATAGAAACTTTGATGGTAATCAAATTGTGTAAATCAAAGCATTACATACTATTTTAGTAGGTTCTTTTTAAATTTTCCAAATAGGTAGGTCCTACCTATGAAATTTTTTATGAGGATACTGAAACATTTACAATTATTACGTACCTGTGGCTTTTAAACACTATTTAAAAAGTCACTACAATATTATAAACTTGCATTTTTCTCTGCCATCACAACAATAAAAACTAATATAGTACACAACATTAATTTGTTTATCCAAAATCTCCATATTGAACAATTATTGACAGATGATTTTAACACCCAATCAGATGCCGTATAACGTTTATACCATACTGTCTGTGTGCGCATGCGCGCAGAATTATAAAATTTTAGTCTCAATCGCGCCTAAAGAAATATAACTTCAAAAATGTTTCATCCGGAAAGCCGATGGGTGAAGGTCGACCTAGATTCGGATCTTATACTATTAGTGTTACGAATTTTTAATTTCATGAGGTCTTTTTTAAAATATATGTATCTAAATAAATTAATGTATAAGTCGTAATCTTTTAAAAAATCCATATTGGTTTCAACTACATCCATACAACAATGGTTTGTGGCCTTGACGGTAACCTGAAGTTTTGTATTTGCAATAAGCTTCCAGTTACAAACAGATATATTTTAGAACAGCAATTAGTCCGTTCTTTAACGGTAAAATATTTCAAAACCTCTAAAATTTTAAAGAACCGCTTGGATTGACATTAAATTTGGCATACACATAGCTAACAAGTCAAAGAAAAAAAGTGATATTGTGCCGATATGTGCTTTTGCCCGGGGGTGCTTTTCACACCCTCTTGGGGGTGAAAAAGTATTCGTCCAAAGTAAGTCCGGAAATTGATAAACTGACTATTTTTAAGTAACTTTTGTTTTATTGAGTTTTTTCACTAAATCAACACTTTTCGAGTTATTTGCCAGTGAATATGTTCATTTTTTCAACAAAATAACCACACTTTTAGACGGTTTTTTGCAAATAACTCAAATAGTACGTATTTTGTCGAAAAAACTTTTATAGAAAAAATATAGCCTGTAACAAATTTAAAAAAATGGTGTATATATCACGTTTCTATACCTAGTAGAAGCAGAGTTATAGCTAATTAAAAATAGGTTCATATTCGTCAAATTCCAAATGGAATACTTTAACGTGAAATAACCAAAAATGAAGCACATTTCGGGGAAAACAAGTTATGCTCAAAATAAAGTAAGATCCTTTTTTTTGTTAAAAAAATCGGGAAAATGACCCCCTACTTACTATCTCAAATGAACTTAATCGTTACGACTTCACAAGTTTCTTGACCCGTGTATGTATTGTTTATATGATCTGTAAGTTCCATCGGTTCAAAGTCCTTATTTTTGAAAGGGCTGTAGTTAAAAGGGGTTGAACCAGTCACTCATCACGAATGTATGCAAATTTAGAAACACCAAATTTCAATCAATTTTTGTCTAACAGAAAAACAAAAAAATACATGATATTCAGAAAAACAATGCTGACTTTTTTTGTTTTTCGAGATTTTTGGTATCTCTAACAATTTTTAAGTTATTTTGAAAAAAAGCATATTTTTCAAAATTAAAATTTTTAAAAATTTTACTTTAAAACCAAATTTTTTCCAAAATAGGCACTTTGAATCGATGTAACTTATAGATGATCATATAAACACAAAATAAAAAAAATAATTTGTGGAGCGGTAACGATTAATTTTATTGAAGTTGTTAATTAGAGGGTGGTCTTCCCGATTTTTTTTTGCCAAAACAAAAGCGACCAACTTTATTTTGAGCGTAACTTGCTTAAATTGAATGCTAGTAACTTGTTATAGAAATAGAAATAAAGCTTTTATTAAACACTTTAAAAAAGTTATAATGGGTTTGTCCCAAAAAGTGCTTAATTTTTTGGATATTTCACTTCGAAATATTCTATTTGAAATTTGGTGAATATGAATCTATTTTTCATTGGCTATAACTCTGGTTTTACGAGATCCAGAGACCTAACGCGTTCACCAATTTTTTTACTTTCTTACAGGCTATATTTTTGCTAAGAACGTTTTTTTCGACAAAATACTTACTTTTTGAGTTATTTGCGAAAAACCGTCTAAAAATGTAGTTATTTTGTTGAAAAGTGAAAATATTCACTCGCAAATAACTCGAAAAATGTTGACTTGGCGAAAAAGCTCTATAGAACAAAAGTTACTTAAAATTAGTCAGTGTATCCATTTCCGGACTTATTTTAGACTTATATTTCTTTAACCCCAAGAGGGGGTGAAAGTCACCCCCAGAGCAAAAGCACACATCGGCACAATATCATTTTTTTTCTTTGACATGTAAGCTATGCGTATGCCAAATTTCATGTCAATCCAAGCGGTTCTTTAAAATTTAAAGCAAAAACCGTGAAAGAATGGACTAAATGTATTCAAATATTAAGGAGCAACACAATACTTACCATGTTTTCTGTACTACATGAGGTTTCTCAAGCACTTAATAATAATCTTCACACTGCCATCGTTTCTTGTGATTACTCCAAAGGTTTTGAATGTGTAAATCACGATATTTAAAAAAAAAACTAAATTTCTACGGAATTCGAGGTATTTCTTTAAATTGGTTCCAATCTTATTTAGCTGATAAAAAACAACTGGTTAGAGCAAATGATACAGACTCTAATCACAAAAACATTGTATGTGGGGTACCTCAAGGTTCAATATTGGGTCCTCTATTTTCCTTATTTTTAATAATGACATCACTAGTTTAAAAATCGATGAAAAATCTTTTTTTTTTGTTGATGATACCAGTATCACTTGGAGCAACTCAAATATTGCAACTTTTCATGCTACTGTAGCTTTTGATCTACTTACAATAAAAAACTGGTTGACTCTAATTTACTCTCGTTTAACGTAGATAAAACAGTAACATTATCTTACAAAGAAGCTCTTCAACCCTTACCTCTTAATAACAGCCAAATCAGTACCGTTGATTCTGTAAAATTTCTTGGTATTTTTTTAGAGAGCAACCTTAAATGGTCCCTTACTCTCGATTTGTTAAGGAAGAGACTATCTTCAGCTTGCTATGCTATAAGATCTGTTTCGAAGGAACTCAATGAAGCTTCTTCCAAAATAACAAATTTTTCTTTGTTCAAGTCGCATCTTCGATATGGTCTTTCTTTTTGTGGTTCTGGTACAGTTGCCCAATTTGATGTTATTTTCAAATTACAAAAAAGAGCAATACGATATGTGTTTGGTTTCAGACGAATAACATATTGCAGAATCTAATTCAAAGATCACAGGATTTTAACTCTTCCTTCTGGATTCCTTCCCCTAGGATATTTTAGGAACAGTTTGCTTAATTCGTAAACATCTACATGTCTTCCCAGAAAGACCTAATCATGACTATTTCACGAGAAATTCTACCTTTGACGTCTATTTACCTACCCCGTTCTCTGAGTTAGTAAGAAATCTATATTATATTCCCTAAAAAATCTGTACAGCCATCTCCCTCTACAACTTAAATATGCAACCTCTTTCCCCAAATTCCGTAAAATGACATAAGGCTACCTATCTGAAAGACCATATTATTCAGTAGAAGAATTTCCTAATTAATAACTAAGAAATTACAGTATCCTTTGTACAAGTAGTATTTTTATCTATGTTTGGGTGTCATGTGCAGCAGCTTAAATTTTAAACTTATTTTTAAACTGTAATTTATTTAAATTTTTAAATTGTATTGTTGTTTTGTTTTCATGCCTTTTTATAAGCTTTGTCGATAAAATTGTACTATTTTCCATGATAATAAAGCATATTTCTATTCTATTCTATACTTCATCGAGAAGTATATGAAAAGTGTGCGTGTGCCTTTATATTTAACTGCTTTTGCTTCTTTCTGTAACTTTTTTCAGCTAAAGTTTAAATAAATATATTTTTATAAGTTTTGTACATATAATTATTTTGCTAATTTTATAATGCTACCAGTTTGGTAGCAATGTTTATTACTACCAGTTTTTGCACTATTTTATCCCAAGTAGCCGGTACTTAGAATCTAATTCTAAATTATTTCAACTTTAATACGCTTTACAGTTGTTAATGGAAGTACATTTAAGTTTAACTTTAAAAATGGGAAAATGCTCTTTAACTTTTTGTTGAAATAAATTGAAGTCAGTTGAACTTGCTTCTGTGATTTTAAAAACAAATTAAAAGTTTTGTATAATGGAACAGAAAAGTTAGTGAGGAAAAAAGTCTCGACTAACAAATATTGTACTATATGCTTGTTCAAATTGCAACTTGGATGAAATAAATTGTGTATACTTTTGATACGTTTGCGTTGCTTTAATAGTTACTAAGGTACCAAGGGTATTATAAGGATAATAATGCTTGAGGTGAATGGTGTATATCGTTGACTGAAAGCGTTATTATCTATAATATCCCTGGTGCCTTCAACGTTTAATGTCCGACTAAATTCTTCTTTATATGCAAAAAATTTGAATGTATTTTGAATTAATTAGTTTTCAAATAAGTACATTTAGCAGCAATAGTCGTAAAGTACCTAGTTGTGTTAACCATAGTTTTATCTAGGTTTTTATTTGTCAAATGGACAGTATTTGACTAGTTATTTAAGTTTAATGCCCAAGGGCGTTATTTTTCAAAATAACGCACTAGAGCATTTTATCATATTTAACTGACTTCGAGATCATGTCATTATTTTTCAAATGATATACCAGTCGGACATTAAAATATTAATATTCATGTGTTGGTGTTCATCTAGTATAGATCGTTAAGTAAACAGCCAATAAATACAAGTTTTGATCGTCTTTAAAAATGTGACAGCAAAAAGTACGATAAATTGACTGCTAACTACAATAATTAAATTAGGTGAATATTATTTGAATTTTTTATTGGTCTAACAATTTAATATGTCTGGGTTGCAGATTGTACTCTGAGTTGACATGTACTAACTTAACTACTTAACTATTTGTTTGTTTTGGTAAATGAACCAATATAAAAAAAGAATGTGTGTGTACTTTGTACGCACGTAAGAAGTTATACTTCTATTATATGATTTCAACGAAATAAATATACTATAAACAGTTTGCTTTAATTTTTTTAAACACCAAACTAAATTTGTCCTTTCGCTTTCAAAAAAATAAAAAAAAGTATAGGATTGCTCCGGACTCGAACTCAAGACCTCTCGATCTTTGGCCGCATGCTATACCAAATACGCTACGAGGACTGTGTCTGTATCGGTTAGGACGTACCTAATGACACTTCACGGTAACAAAGAGACAAGTATAATAAATATACAATAAAATGTTTTAATAATACTCATCTTACTCCTGAGGAAGACAAATCCAAAGACACAAAAATTATAATAAATATATTTACTAAAAACACTAATATATTCTTTTCACACCTTTTCTTGCATGGATATATTTATACATAACTTGAAAGATTCAGCAACTAAACGCCATACTGTCTGTGTGCGCATGCGCACAGTATTATGAAATTTTACTCTTAATCGCGCCTAAAGAATTATAACTTCAAAAATACAAATAACACTTTTGGTCCCAGATCTTATGCAGCTGCTACCTCTGCAAAATTACCCATCCTTCTGTGCCTTCTCGAGACCAAGCGATCATCATACCTTTTCTGCCCAATACTGTACTGTTTGATTACATTAAAGCAATAAATACTATTGATTCTCCTAAAAACCTACACTTCGCATCTATTAGAATCTATGATGCTTGTATATGTATTTAGTTGTCTTCTTTATCGCAATTTGGTAATCTTCTCAACACTCATTCAAACATTACTATTAATTCAAATATCATTCCAATACGTACACTAATTTTACCTACCAAAAACATATTAATTTCTAATGTTAGTCAATCCATTCCTCACCCCATAATTGAAAAAGTACTACAACATCTAGAATTTCCTGTTTTCTTACGTTAAATGTGAATCACCAAGATCACCTTATGTTTAATGAACATGCTCATGTTTTGAGTTTTCGCCGCTTAACTTATTTATATTTTATCAGCTGATATTTTATCAGAAGTTATCAGAGTTTTCCTTTGAAAACTTCATTCACAGACTATTTATTTCAACTGACAAACTAGAATGCTTCCTTTGCAAATAGGTTGGACATATTGTCGAGTCATGTCCCAATAGTCAAAGTAGTGTCCCTCCCACTAGAAGTGTCCAAGAAGAAATTGCCGGAAAGATAAAGACAAATATGTGTCTAACATTTGCCAGGAAGTAGAAATCCACTTACATCGAAATGAAACAAGATATCTCTTTCAGAAAGTAAAGTTACTGGCTCGGGAATTCAAACCCAGAAATTACGCTATAGAGGATGAGACAGGTAATATGGTAATCGATATGGATGCGGTTCTGGAGACTTAGCAGAAATACTACACAGAACTCTATAAAGCTGAAACTTCTAACATTAATCATATAACAGCACTGCAAGTCTCAACAACAACCCTAGAACCAGATATTCTAAGGTCTGAAGTCGATGAAGCCATAAAACACATCAAAAGAAATAAATCACCTGGTTGCGATGACATCACGGCAGAACTTTTACAGAACATGGGTGAACATGGTCTCCAATTAATGTGGAGACTGTGCAATCATGTATGGAGAATCGGCAAATGGCCCAGTGATTGGTGTACCGCACTATTTACTCCCATTCATAAGAAAGGCGTAAACACAAAATGTAGTAACTACCGAACCATCTCACTAATTTCACACCCAAGTAAAATTCTGTTGAGAATCATCAAGTGTCGCATGCAGACATATCTGGATAGACAAATACCACAAGAACAGGCAGGCTTCGTGAAGGGTAAAGGCACAAGGGAGCAAATTCTTAATATGCGACAACTCATTGAGAAAGCACGAGAATTCAAAATTCCGATGATCATCTGCTTTCTGGATTATCAGAAGGCATTTGACTGTGTAGACTGGAGAGTTTTGTGGAAAGTTTTACATGGGATGGGGGTTCCTGATCATCTGTCAGCTCTGGTGAAAAGCCTATATGAGAACAGTGAAACCAGAATAAGAATTGAAAACCATAAGTCCGATCCTTTTAAAATAGGTAGAGGAGTCCGACCAGGATGTATTCTATCTCCAAGTCTTTTTAATTTCTATGGGAAATATATAATGAGAAAAGCACTCGACAAATGGAATGGCGATATTTCTTTCGCAGGAAAGAAGGTCTCAAATCTCAGATATGCACATGATAAAACATTAATAACCGCATCCGAAGAAGAAATTTCCAGCCTGCTGCAGCTAGTGGAAGCCGAAAGCAATAGATATGGTCTCAAGATCAATAAACAAAAAATAAAAATTATGATAGTAGATTATTCAAATTCACTTCAGACAACAGGAGCCTTAGACCAGTTTGAAGTGGTCAACGAGTTCAATTATCTAGGATCCTACAGCAGTAATACATGATCTTGTGAAACAGAAATACGTAGGAGAATAGGCATGGCCAAAAACGCTATGAGTCGATTATCGAAAATCTGGAAAGATCGCTGCTTGTCGAAGAACTCCAAAATAAGATTAGTACGTGCCTTAATTTTTCCCATATTTAATTACGGACCCGAAACATGGACAATTAAATCGGACGACAGAAAAAGGATTGACGCCTTTGAAATATGGTGCTGGAGAAGAAAGTTTCGGATCTGCTGGACGGAACACAGAACAAATCACTCAATCCTCCAAGAGCTTAATATTCAGACTCGACTTTCCTCTATTTGCCTCTCCACCGTCTTAAAATTTTTCGGCCATATTGCAAGAAGAAGTGGTGATAATCTTGAGAGATTTATAGTTTCGGGAAACGTTGAAGGGCACAGAAGTAGAGGTCGCTCACCTACTCGATGGACGGGTCAAGTACAGAAAGCCAGTGGAAAAACATTCTCTGAATCCATGAGGGAAGCTCAGGACAGAAGCCGATGGAAAGAGATAGTTGCTCGTATTGTAGGGAATCATGACACTCAGCAATAAGGAAACGACTGAGGAGGAGGAGGAGGAGAAGTCCCTCCCACGACCTCCCTCCAACTTTAATTAACTCGTTAGATATGTAACAACCATCTAGTGTCATTTTATCCACATTCTAAATATTCCTAACTCACCTTCCGTAGAAACACCTACAGCATGACCAGATTTACCTTGTATTTGAGATTTGGATGTGCACTGTTGTTGACGTTCGGTTTTTCCATATTTCATTTTGGACCGTAAAGGTATGTTACTTGGCGAGACGTTACCAAAATAACATTTAAATAATTTAGAAAAACCGACGTCAAGTTCGGCGACGACCAGTTCGCATCCAAATCTCAAATACAAAGTGAAACTAGTTGTGCTGTACATCTTTAAACCTTCCTCCTATCCGGAGCTTACTAATAAAGCAGTTGGCGAAAAAGGCTAATTTCTAATGATATGCTTCTTTCCATGAGCATTTTTCAGTGCGTCACAAATGATAGAAAATAGGTAAGTCCGTGAAAATATACATTTTAGTGACATGACATTTTAGTTAAATCTGACAGTTGTCACATTTTATTTGCAATTTGGCATAAAATCAAATCAATTGTGTTTTAGTACCCCTAGGGCCGTTTGTTCGAACGGTAATCAACATTGATCACTATCAAATATTTAATTACTGTCACAACTGTCAATGTCAACTTTGGTTGGGTTGCAGAAAACATAGTGAATTATAATTATGAGATTAGTTAGTCAATTAACATATTTGATTACTAACATAATTGATTAACTAATTTCATAACTGTCATCAATAATTATGTTTTCGGTAATCCAACCAAAGTTGACATTGACAGTTGTGGCAGTAATTAAGTATTTGATAGTGATCAATGTTGATTAGCGTTCGAACAACCGGCCCTTAGTCATGTTGTAAGGTCGTTCCCGTAAAAAAAATGAAAAAAAATTCTGATTCGGTTTATTTGAGGATGCCTGTTCAAAAATGTACCCTCTAAACAAATCAGAAGGGTGCCGGGGAAAATTTTTGAAAGAAATTGCTTAAACAATTTTTTTTAAACAAATTCAAAAGATCAATTCTTTTGCACACGAAAATGTTTTTTTTTATTTTATTTTTTTTTAAACAAAACACGTATATTTTAATTTTTCTCAAAAGTTGATAGTTTTCGCGTTATAAGCGATTTAGCCTAATAAAATAAAAAAAAGTCAATATGTAAATTCGTACAGGTTAAAACAAATTTTATATCAAAGTTTAGGTGGGTACAAAAGATATTTTTAAGAAAGTATCCAAATCATACAAGGGGATCATTGTTTAAATAATTAAAAAGGGGTCATTTTTGCAGAAAAATTACTTTTTTAACTGCTGAGGTCATTCAATTACAAACGAAGGTATATAGGATTTTTTTCTGCAAAGTTGAAGAGTAAGTATTTCTCACGAGACTTACTAAATTAAATTTGACTCCCTATTTATTTAAATAATTATATATAAAACTTTAAAAACAAATTTGCAAAAAATTATTTTTACCGTTTTAAAGAAGCACTACAAAATATCTTATTTTACAGAATAAGTTGCGCTATATTACCAGTATCAAGAAAAAAAAGGTTGGTCGAAAAATATTTAATAGTTTTTGAGATATTGAATTTGTTTATTAAATGTTACTATATTTTCAATTGCAAAAACGCGGTTGTTGCCAAAGAAATATTCAACTGCTTAAGATCTCAATATTTTTATTTTTATGTATATTTTCGATAAATGTATTGATAAATTCTAATTTCAGTTATACTCCCCCCTAAAATGGCATTTGAAAATTATTCAAATTTGTTTATAATTTGTTTTTTAATAACTTCGCGGGGATTAAGTATTTTGAAATGCCGTTTCGATCATTGGGTTCCTGGGATTTTTTACTAATTAACAAAATTTTTTTGTCGTTTTTTTCTTCTTCTTTTTCTTCTTGGAGTTATATTACTACGGGCCCTTTTAGGGTTAATTTTATTAAGAATGTCGAATCTCTGAGTTGTAAATTCTAGACCTAAAAATATTAAGATTTAACTAAAATTTTTTACATAAAATGTGGCTACTTACTGAGTTACAGGGTGTTTTATTTAAAAATTTAAAAATTATTGTTACCAAGTATTTTAAAACTATGTGACGTATCCTTATCATACTTGGCAGAAAATGTGGCTATTATACACCCTATTAAATTGTGATTAATAAACGTTTCTAGCTAGTGCCAGAGGCGTACGACAGGGGATAGTGAATGATTGACCCTTCCCAAATTCTACGCCACTGAGTGAATTACTATTGTAGCGAAATTTTTCGATTCTCCAATACTTTGTATGTAAATAACTTTATTGGTATTGATTAAGTCATCAGTTTGAGAGATATTGGAAGTTTAAAATGAATGAATGAATGAATCAAGATAACTATGTCGTTTCATTTTTAACGTCCAATATCTCGAAAACTAATGACTTAATCATTACCAGTAAAGAGTATATTTTTTACATAGAAAGTATTGGAGAATCGAAAAACTTCGCTAAAATAGTAATTCCCTCAGTGGCGTAGAATTTGGGAAGGGTCAACCATTAACTGGCCCCTGTCGTGCGCCTCTGGTGGTAGCTAGAAACTTTTATTTATCACAATTTAGTAGACTGTATAGTACCCACATTTTCTGTAAAGTATGATAAGGATACGTCAAATAGTTTGAAAGTACTTGGTGAAAATAATTTTTAAATTTTTAAATAAAACACCCTGTAACTCAGTAAGTAGCCACATTTTATTTAAGTGATTTTAGACCAATCTTGATATTTTTAGGTCTAGAATCTACAACTTAGAGATTCGACATTCTTAATAAAACATAACCCAAAAAGGGCCCGTAGTAATACAATGCCAAGAAAAAAAAAAGAATAGGAAAAAAAGACAAACAAATTTGTTAATTAGTGAAAAATTCCCAGGAACCCAATTATCGAAACTGCATTTTAAAATATTTAATCACCGCGACGTTATTAAAACAACAAATTATAAACAAATTTGAATTATTTTCAAATGCAATTTTAGGGGGCAGTTTAATTGAAATTTAAATTTATCAATACATTTATCGAAAATATACATAAAAATAAAAATAATAAGATTTAATACAGGCGAATATTCCTTTGGCAACAACCGCGTTTTTGCAATTGAAAATATAGTAACATTTAATAAGCAAATTCAATATCTCAAAAAACATTAAATATTTTTCGACCAATTTCTTTTTGCTTAATACTGATAACATAGCACAACTTATCCTGTAAAATAAGATATCTTATAGTGCTTATTTAAAACGCTAAAAATAATTTTTTGCAAATTTGCTGTTAAAGATTTATGTATAATTATTTAAATAAATAGGGGGTCAAATTTAATTTAGTAAGACTTATGTGAAAGATTTACCCTTCAACTTTACAGAAAACCATTCTATAGACCTTCATTAGTAATTGAATGACCTCAGCAGTTAAAAAAGTAATTTTTTTGCAAAAATGACCCCTTTTTAATTATTTAAACAATGATCCCCTTGTTTGATTTGGATACTTCCTTGAAAATATCTTTTGTACCCACCTAAACTTTGATATAAAATTTGTTTCAACCTGTACGAATTTACATTATGATTTACATGTAGTGTAATTTTATTTTACTAGACTAATTTAACATCTAAAACTTGCGAAAATACGCGTCTTTGAGGGAGTTCGAGGCTTGAAAACTCATAATATGCAAATTATTATTTTTGAGATTGCCAAGTGTTTAAATTGAAGTTTAGACGTTTAATTTCAAAATTATGATGAGTAATCTTCTTCTTCTTTCTCATAATCGTTAGTGCCCTTCAGGGTTTCAGATGTAGGGTTGCGCCTTTTATCCATGTCTTCCATGCTCTTCTATCGGTGGCCAGATTCTTCATGCCAGACGTATTAAGAAATCGCTTTTGCACCGCTCCTGAACCTAGTACATGTTTTTTTTTGAGATGAGATAAGAAATGTTAGTCTGCGTGAACGAACCATTAGAACAAGATTGACAGAAAGAAATATGAGGACTTTCTGTCCAGCTCGCGCCCTACAACTGCTACCACAACACCGTAGAGCTAAACTTGCTTTTGCGCGAGAACATACCTACTGACTGGATTGTGGCGGAATGAAAAACGTAGTGTTCTCAGATGAGAATAGAATAGCTCTAAGATTCCAGATGGACGTCAGTGTGTTTACAGTCTACAGGCGTCACAATGAAATGCTTGATCCATGCACTATAACCGAAACATTGGCTTACTGAGGAGGGTCACCATATTGATTATGGGAGTTATCTCTTACGAAGCTTATACTGATCTTATTGTGTTCGATAGAGGCAATGTGAATGCTCAAAAGTACGTAAGAGAAGTTATCAAAGACCATGTCATACCTTTCGCACTGTTAACTGATGAAAACTTTAAAAAGATTAATGCCTAGCAATGCACGTTGCCATACCGTGAATACCATACCGTAATCGCGTCATACCGCACGATTCACCCGTGAGTAATTTATTGAGGTCGAGATTCAAATTCAACCATGAACGGCACGCAGTCCGGATCTTAACCTAATTGAGCATATTTGGGACAACCTCAAGAAACCTATAAGAGCAAGAGTACCAGCCCCTATAGCCTTCAAGAGCTCAAGACGGCTACGGTAGAGAAGTGAAAAAATATTCCCCAATTAGATATCTAGGATATCATGCATGTATTGCAGAAACATCTCCAAGAAGTCCTAAGGCGGAGGCCAGAGGAGGCAACACCCATGAATAATACGCGTGATTTAAGGGTTTATTCTTAGAGTGTATAAGTTATATAAATTATATCCGCGATAAGACGTATTTTAATTTTTCTCAGCACTTTTCTCTTAAGTTGAATAAATTAAAGGGTGTTTGGGGGTGAAGAGGATGAGCTCAAAAATCGAAACTATATCACTTCGAAAGCTCCTAAAAATGGGAAAAACGGCGATACCGTGTAATTTTTAGGGAAAACTCCGAATTGCATGAAAATTTGGATTTAGGTTCTACTTACCCTCCACTTCAAAGTTGAAATTGTGCCGTTGGCTGCTTTTACTTGGGGGGTGACAGTCACCCCTTCTCGGGGGTGAAAAAACATACGTTCAAGACAAGACCGAAAATGGATAAACTGACTGATTTTAAGCAACTTTTGTTCTATAGAGTTTTTTATGTAAGTCAGTACTTTCCGAGTTATTTGCGATTTAAGATGTTTATTTTACGACAAAAAAACTACGCTTTTAGATGGTTTTTCGCAAATAACTTAAAAGTAAATATTTGATCGGAAAAAATATTCTTAGCAAAAGTGTAGCTTATGAAAAACCGAAAAAACGGTGTATCAGTGAAGTATATCAATCGAGTAAACACAAAGTTGTAGCTCATGAAAAATACGTTTTTATTCGTCTAATTCCAAATCGAATATTTAAAAGTGAAATCACCGAAAAATTAAGCACTTTTCAAGAAAAACTCATTCCAACTTTTTTAAAAATGTGTTTATAAAAAGCTTTATTTTAATTGTCTATAAAAGTTTCTAAGCATTTAAAATAAGTGAGTTACGCTCAAAATAAAGCTGGCCCTCTTTTTTTTTGTAAAAAATCCTGAAAATCTCCTCGTGTTTAGCTCCACAAATGAAATTAATCATTACCGCTTTACAAACAATTTACTTATCTATTTTTTTATATGATCTGTTAGTCCCACTGGTTTAAAATGCTTATTTTGAATGGGTTATAGTTGAAAAAGCTTGAACAGGTCACTAATCACCAGTGTATGCCAATTTTGAACAGCCATATCTTAACCAATTTTTGGTCCTACGAAAAAACAAAATGAAACTAGCATATTTACAATAGCAAAACCTACATTTTTTTACTCTTTAAGATTTTTCTTATCACTAATACTTTTTAAGTTATTTTGAAAAAAGAAAATTTTTCAAAAATTTTTAGAATTTTTTTTTACTATAAAACCAAATTTTTTTAAAAGTTCGCATTTCAAACCCATCAAACTTACGGATCATATAAACAATACACATACAGTTAAAATAAATGATAGAGCGGTAACGATTAATTTTATTTAGGGTGCTAAATAGAGGGAGGTTTTCACGATTTTTTACCAAAAAAAGGGGTTAACTTTTTTTTTCAGTGTAACTTGTTTATTTTTGAGGCTAGAAACTTTTGTAAAAAACAAATATAAAGCTTTTTTGAGGTACTTTAAAAATGTTAACAAGCTTTTCCCGAAAAATACTTAATTTTTCGGTAATTTCGCATTGATATAGGTTTGGAATTAGACGAATAAGAACGTATTTTTCATGAACTACAACTTTGCTTTTACTAAATTTACAGACTTTACTGATACACCTTTTTTTTAGTTTTTTTATAAGCTACACTTTTGCTAAGAATATTTTTTTCGATAAAATATTTACTTTTTGAGTTATTTGCGAAAAACGGTCTGAAAACGTATGTTTTTTGTCGAAAAATCAACATTTTCAATCGCGAATAACTCGAAAAGTATTGACTTACGTAAAAAACTTTATTATAGAACGATAGTTGCTTATAATCTATCAATTGATCCATTTCCGGGATTATTTTAAACACGCGTTTTTCACCCCCCGAGAAGAGGTGACTGTCACCCCTCAAGCAAAAGGAACCAACGGCACAAATTCAACTTTGAAGTGGAGGTAGTAAGTAGAACCTAAATTCAAATTTTCATGCAATTCGGAGTTGCCCCTGAAAATTACACTCCTAAACGGTCATTTCTGGGCTATATTTTTAGTAGTGGGGGGAGGTTGACTCAGCCTAAAATATATTAAATTCCTGTTAAGTGTAAAGCGCTCAAAATTTTTAATTAGCGGAATGTGAAAGCTCATATATAGCTCATAAATCAGCGGTAATTGTTTTTTAATTTTTGCAAGTGGGGCGGGGCAGCTCAACAGGGGTGTTATCCTTTTGTTAGTCCGGTAGACGCTTCATTCCGAAAATTTAAATACTGTTTACGTTTATTAATGCTCTTCTCGAAATCTGTTTAGGGTTTAATAGGATGTGGATTTGTTTTGTTAGGAAATTATGAAATGAATATTTGTGCTTGAATAACTTGAGGCGGTCCTCTAAAAACCATGCAGACTATTTTGGTTTGTTGTTTTTATATAATAAATACCTAAGGTACATGAGACCTAATTAACCTATTTAATTTTAAAGCAAAAGCGGAGTACGTAAAGGGATTATAGAGAGAGAGTCTGTAATTTGGAATAAATTCAATATCTCAAATACTAATTATTTTTTTGAAAAAATGCTCAGACCCGTCGATTAGTATTTCAAATTGTCCTTTTTGACATACAATAATAATGTATACAGAGTATCCCAATTTAGAGATATGACGTCATCGTTAATTTTCTTAAATGGCAACACTGTCATTTTGATAGCTATTTTGATAGGGTGTATCAAGTTATACACAACTGCCAAATATCAAATTTTTATTCTCAACCATTTACAAGATAATAGTAAATAACAAAGTTATGTCTGTAATTTGGAATCAATAATTATAATACTAATTGTTTTTTTGAAAAATGCTCAGTTTTGACATGCAATAATAACTTATACAGGGTGTCCAAATTTAGAGATATGACGTCATCGTTGATTTTCATAAATGGCAACACTGTCATTTTGATAGCTATTTTGATAGGGTGTGTAAAGTTATACACAACTGCAAAATTTGAAAATTTCTTCCTTACCATTTACAAGATAATAAAAAATAACAAAGTTATGAAAAACAAGTAATCAAATAATAATTGAATTTAATTATTTCGAATAAACAAATGCTCATAACGTTGCCCATTGACAATTTAACAATAATTGAGGGCATCATTATGAGTATTTGCTTAATTGAAATAATTAAATTCAATTATTATTTGATTACTTGTTTTTCATAACTTTGTCATTTTTTATTATCTTGTAAATGGCAAGGAATAAAAATTTGAAATTTTGCAGTTTTATATATCTTTACACACCCTATCAAAATAGCTATCAAAATGACAGTGTTGCCATTTAAGAAAATCAACGATGACGTCATATCGCTAAATTGGGACACCCTTTATACATTATTATTGTATGTAAATAATGACAATTTGAAATACTAATCGACGGGTCTAAGCATTTTTCAAAAAAACAATTAGGATTTTAGTTATTGAATTTAATCCAAATTACAGACATAACTTCGTTATTTTCTATTATCTTGTAAATGGTAAAGAATAAAAATTTAATATTTTGCAGTTGTGTATAACTTTACACACCCTATCAAAATAGCTATCAAAATGACAGTGCTGCCATTTAAGAAAATCAACGATGACGTCATATCTCTAAATTGGGACACCCTGTATACATTATTATTGTATGTCAAAAAGGACAATTTGAAATACTAATCGACGGGTCTAAGCATGTTTCAAAAAAACAATTAGTATTTGAGATATTGAATTTATTCCAAATTACAGACTCTCTCTGTATATTTGTCATAGTGTTATTTGTTTCGATTCACTATTGCGATTTCTGATTACCAAATTTACGACAATAATTAACTAATTTTGTCATTTTTATAGTATTCCGAGAGAAATGTCATTTTTAATACAAGGTAAGAAATCTTATCCAGCTCGTTTTTTTTCCATAGCATATATATCAATCATTCAGTCACTCGCAATCAGATTATAGTGTAATGTGTAGTGTATGTGTTGAGTAAATGTCTTGTTACTTAGTAAAGTCGACTTCATTGTCTTTACAAAAGACACTTATTGTATCGGAACGTTTGCGTCTGGTGAGTATCGATCTACCAAGGATAAAAATTATTTTTATTTATTAAAAGAGGTAGGTTCTCTTATCACTGGGCCACAGAGTTCTCGTATCCAGCTCCAGCTTGTTAAAAAATGACTAAATGACTGTAGATCCATACTACGGATTGGTAACCAACTCTCAGAATATGTCACCGTCAACGTAAGCTCTGGTCTGTAATATAATCCTGGAGAAATTATTAAGATTTCATTTAATTATATAATTATATTTTTATATAATAATATTATATATATATATATATTTATATATATATATATATATATATATATATATATATATATATATATATAAATAAATAATCAAAATCATTGGCTAATACTCGTAAAGTGAATGTGAATTTAGTTGGAAATATATAAAATGATGAAAGGGTCATCATTCCATACATTTCTGTGCAACTATATACACCGGTGTTTCGGCCTATTTGAGCTTCGTCAGTATAGTGTAGCAAGTTAAAAAAGTTGTTTGTAAACTTGTAAAAGGATTACTACAGGAGCAAGGTTACCATTTTTGGTCAGATTGTTAAAAGACCCGCAGTCGCAAGGCTACAACTAACATTGCCAAGGAGGTAAGGCTACCTGAGGAAATGAAAAGCCATAACATTATTAAATAAAATGATGTTGGATAATCGAGTACAAATATAAAAATAAATAATCAAAATCATTGGCTAATACTCGTAAAGTGAATGTGAATTTAGTTGGAAATATATAAAATGATGAAAGGGTCATCATTCCATACATTTCTGTGCAACTATATACACCGGTGTTTCGGCCTATTTGGGCTTCGTCAGTATAGTGTAGCAAGTTAAAAAAGTTGTTTGTAAACTTGTAAAAGGATTACTACAGGAGCAAGGTTACCATTTTTGGTCAGATTGTTAGAAGACCCGCTATACATTTAACTTGCTACACTATACTGACGAAGCCCAAATAGGCCGAAACACCGGTGTATATAGTTGCACAGAAATGTATGGAATGATGACCCTTTCATCATTTTATATATTTCCAACTAAATTCACATTCACTTTACGAGTATTAGCCAATGATTTTGATTATTTATTTTTATATTTGTACTCGATTATCCAACATCATTTTATATATATATATATATATATATATATATATATATATATATATACATATATATATATATATATATATATATATATATATATATATATATATATATATATATATATATATATTTAATTATATAATTAAAATTTTAACAAACACAATAAAAATTTTTTTCTGAAGCTCTTTTCTTGTGGCATTTTTACAATTTTAACTATTTATAATGGGAAATAAGCCACAATATTATTAAAAAATGATTTTTATTAACGTTTCGATAGTATCACGAGGTTTTTCCTGGTTTTCCCTCGTGATTTACTATGAGATCTCTAACGCGAGAATTTTAATGTCACCGTTGCATGTGGTTGTCTTTTTAAAGACAGATCACATGCTATGATTTTTTTGTAACGGATATTCTTGAGTTGGGGTTGATTTCATGTAATCGAATGAACTATCTTTCAGTAAAGTCGTCCCAGGAACGCAACTCATAAATATTGGCAATACCATTTTAAAGTCTTCTACTTTAAAATGTATCATATTTATGTATCTGAATTGCCGATATAAATGAGTCAAATTAAATAAATTATTAGAAGAATTTTTTTACTAAGCAACAACATTTTTGTTTCTGTTAGTAGTATTTTGTATTTTGACAACGGCACCCGATTTGGGCGTCGAAACGTTAACAAAAATCATTTTTTAATAATATTGTGGCTTATTTCCCATTATAAATAGTTAAAACAGTAAAAATTTACCGTTAAAATTTTACTCTAAAATAAACAATTAACGGAGTAAACATTTAACGTTACACTGATCTCATAATTCTGAGATAAACGTTGCCACTAGAGATGGCCGTTGTTAAGAAAACACCGGTTTTCGATTATACCAGTTTTTTTTACTCAAGGTTTCTGGCAATTATAATCGGTCAAAAAACCGGTTATTTTAGAAACCGGTGTATGATTTTTTAATCAATATCCAATATCCAATATGTTACAATGTTACATTTACATTTCACTTTAGTTTGCGATACTACATTCGAATCGATATTAATATTATCAACGTCGATACTATCGAAAGAATATAGCGATACCAAGAAAATGAATCGATATAAAAACCGGTGTCAGCCTCTATTGGGAATTGCGTAGTGGAATGGGAAAGAGGAAACTGGAAGTTGCTACTAGCATCAGTAGGATTAGTCATCAGTGTTGTTAAATCGGTTTCGGTTTCGGTCCGCTTAAAACGACTATTTCACCTGCGGGGCGAAAAAATTCCCCATTTTTTCTCTGAATTCACTGTTTTTTTCCAGGGATAACTTATCCAGGTTTTCAACAGTTATTACTTTGATGTGAAAAATACAGTTTATGTTTCCTTTCGATTCAGAGGCAATGCGCAATCTTCAGACAGCTGTTTCTGTCTTACGACATCCTCAGTGGAGCTGCGTACACACCTCTGAAGCAAAACGAAACCAAACTGTCTATTTATGTGGAGTTACAAAAATAATTTAAAATTCACTTTTGGGACGCTGCAGCGGCTACAAAATTTATAATACAGGGTGTCCCAAAAAGATTGGTCATAAATTATACCACACATTCTGGGGTCAAAAATAGTCCGGTTGAACCTAACTTACCTTAGTACAAATGCGCCCATAAAAAAAGTTACAACCCTTTGAAGTTACAAAATGAAAATCGATTTTTTTCAATATATCGAAAACTATTAGAGATATTTTATTGAAAATGGACATGTGCCATTCTTATGGCAGGCATATCTTAAAACAAAATTATAGTGAAATTTGTTCACCCTATAAAAATTTTATGCGGGTTTTGTTCCCTTAAACCCCCCCAAACTTTTGTGTACGTTCCAATTAATTCATTATTGTGGTACCATTAGTTAAACACTATGTTTTTAAAACTTTTTTACCTTTTATTATTTTTTCGATAAGCCGGTTTTTATCGAGATGCACCTTCTTTTTTAATATGTTTACATAAAATTTTTATGGGGGTTGTGTTCCTTTAAACCCCCCAAATGTTTGTGTACGTTCCAATTAAACTGTTGCGGTATCATTAGTTAAACACAGTGTTTTTAAAACTTTTTTGCCTCTTAGTTTTTTTTTGATATAAGTCACGTTTTATCGAGATGTAGCTTCTTTTTCAAAATATACCTATAAATATAAATTATAAATAAATTTTCAGATTATTAACAGGTTTCTATAATCGTACTTAACCATATACAAATATGTGGTGGATTCCACAAATATTCAAAATATCTCGATAAACACTGGCTTATTGAAAAAGTACTAAGAGGCAAAAAGTTTTAAAAACATTGTGTTTAATTAATGGTGCCACAATAATAATTTGATTGGAACGCACCCAAAAGTTTGGGGGGATTTAAGGGAACAAAACCCCTATAAAATTTTATGGGGTGCACAAATTTCACTTTAATTTTTTTTTAAATGTTGCTGCCATAAGAATGCCACATGTCCATTTTCAATAAAACATCTCTAAGAGTTTTCGATATATGAAAATAAAACGATTTTCATTTTGTAAATTCAAAGGGTTGTAACTTTTTTTGTGTGGGCTATTGTATATAGGTAAGTCAGGTTCAATCAACCTATTTTTGACCCCAGAATCTGTGGTATGATTTATGACCAATCTTTTCGGGACACCCTGTATAACAAGCTGAAAATTCGAGCGTCATAAGCGATTATCATAACGAAAACTTTGTTTATTTGCGTATTTTAATTCATAATATGGAAAATTGTTATTATGAAAAGTTGTTTATAATTAAAAATTATGTTTTAATGTGCAATTAAATCATTCTACTTTAAATATTGTGAACTATAAAGGTACTTTCTTGATCGAAATTCATATTTTTTATATACCTCATATGAAATTAAGAAACTTTGACACAACTGGCTAGTGATTTTAGTCAGTAATTTTGCCAATTTGGTAAAAAATATAATTACTAAATACCTAGTTAATAATTACAAAATAATTAGTAATTTTGCAAATTTTGGCAAAATTGACCAAAACACCAAAAAATTTCCTATTAAAATCACTAGTCAGTTGTGTCTGAGTTTAGCAAACGGACCAAAATAACAATTTTCATTTCATAACAAATGAAACAGTCCAATTATCATTAGGTACACCCATTAGAGGGGAGGCCGTATACTTGTATAAACCTTTTTAAAGTTTTTAATAAATTAGTGCTTTCAAAATATACTCAAATTGAATTTTTGAACATCTTCTTTATTTTATATAATAATTAAATTCACTATCAAATGTTATTGATATTTTATTAGTACTTAATTTAAAATTTTGTTATTACTTAATTTAAAATACATTCACGAAGTGTCAAACTCAAATGTAAATAACCTATGCTTTGCTTAACAGATTCAGATTAAACACTAGCCTACTTACTAGCAACGATTTCAGCTGACGGTTAGTGTGTCGGCAGAAAATAAAATGATTGTGACGTCACATTTTAGAATTTGAGGTCGATTATATCGAAGACGGTTAGATATATCGAAATGCCGTTTTTAGATTTGGATTCAGAAGACAAAACTACATTAGAAACCATCGACAAATCTGCTCAAAGTATTGCAGGAGCGGCAACGCAATAACACACAGACTTTGCGAATTTATAAACGAAAATTTTCGTTGAAAATAAATAATTATTTAAATCTGAAAACTATTCTTGTTGGAACTATTTTCTGGTGCATCCTTAATCTGTGACTTTTACAATTTATAAGAAAAGAAACTACGAACACAGAAAGCGAAAAGGACTCTACAATATGCAGTCACATTCCACTTTCATTCGTCTAGGAAAAACGGTCCGCAAGAAAGTTCCTAGTACTCAAGTCTGAGTAAAGATAGAAGTGAAAAATATACTTTATGTTTCCTTTCAATTCATAGGCAATGCACATGCACAATCTCTGTCGCTGTTTCTGTCTTATGGTGTCCTCAGTAGATCTGCGTGCATACCAATGAAGTAAAACGAAACCAAACTGTCTATTTATAGCCCGATCAGGGAACACAAAATTTTACGAAAATCCCAAAAAAAATAAAGGAAGGATGAAAATTTGGGAATAGGTAGTTGAAATTGTCTATTATTATATAAGAAAAAGTTTACAATTCTACATCCTCTTCATTTTACAAAAATTGTAAAATTAAAAATTGAAAAATATTTTCTCAGGAGTAAAAAAATATACGTTCAAAATTGGCTAATTGGGTCCGGAATTGGATAAAATGACTAATTCTAAGCAACTTTTGTTCTATAGAGTTTTTTCACTTAGTCAATAATTTTCGAGTTATTTGCGAGTGAATATGTTCATTTTTAACAAAAAAAAAAACATGTTTTTGGACGGTTTTTCGCAGATAACTCAAAAAGTAAGTATTCTAGCGAAAAAATATTCATAGTAAAAATATAGTTTATAAAAAATTGAAAAAAAAATGGTGTACGCGTGAGGTCTGCAGACCCAGTAGAAGCAGAGTTGTAGCTAATGAAAAGTAGGTTCTTCTTCGTCAAATTCCAAATCGAATATTTCAATGTGAAATAACCAAAAAACAGAGCATTTTTCGGGGAAAATTCATTTCAACTTTTTTAAAGTGTTTAAAAAAAGGTTTATTTTTGTTTTTTTAAAAAACTTTCAACAATAAAAATAAGTGAGTTACGCTCAAAATATTGTTGGTCTCTTTTAGTTTTTGGTACAAAAATCGCGAAAATCACCCACTAATTAGCTTCCCAAATAAAATTAATCGTTACCGCTTCACAAATTACGTTATTTATCTATTGTTTATATTATCTATAAGTTTCATTGGTTCAAAGTGCTCACCTAAAAAAAATGGGTTTAAATTAAAATATTTTTTTTAATTTGAAAAAAAAAATGGAATTGTTCATGGAATTAATTTAAAAATTATTAGTAATACCAAAAACCTTAAAGAGTAATAAAAAATGTACGTTTGATTTTCTGAATATTTTTGCTATTTTGTTTTCTTGTTAGATAAAAATTGGTTAGTTGTTCAAAATTTGCCTAAACTGGTAATTAGTTACTCGTTCACGCCATTTTAACTAGAGCTTTTTCAAAAATAAGCACTTTGAACCGATGAAACTTACAGATCATATAAATAATATATAAGTAAAGTAACTTGTAAAGTGGTAATGATAAAATTTATTTATTTGTGATGCTAATTAGTTATAGACCAGTAAGGATTTGTGAAAAAACGTCGATTTTTGGATATGAGAGGTGGCATTCGGATTTTTGCAGATAAAGTTAGGTGACACCTTCAGTAATAATAATTGACTTATGCTCTTTCTCAAATATGCCCGGAACATTAATAAAAAAATTAAAATATTTAAAAATTTCGAAAAACGTCGATTTTTTCTGCGTTCTTTGCTTATAACTTTAAAATGATTCGTTTTGGAACAAAGTCGTAGAGAAATAAAATAAAGATAATTGAATTTTTGTATGATATACGACTGGTCAAAAAGGTCTGTACGGATTACCTTATCTGCAATATAGCAATAAATACAAAGTAAGGGGGCAAAATACGCCTGTTGTTATTCAATGTTTTTAACCACTTTGGTGGCACTTAGAACCTTAGTAATTCGCTTAGGAAATTCTTTGTGTGTGTGTTAGTTCACAAAGAGGGGATAGCATTAGATAAACTTTTTGCCACAGTTATGGAAATTCTTTGTAACCTATTTAAACCCTGTAGCACATTTTATTAAATTCGACCTAATAGATTTTGCATAATAAATTTGCAATCTAAATGTTTTTAAAAAAGTTCAAATATTTTAAAATCTTTCTGAAAAAAAGTAGACTATTTAGAAGTTATCTAATTTCTTTACATATAAAGAGGTGCTCTACCTATCTAATACACTTTACAGAATTAAAATCGGATAATTTAAGGGGCCTCAGCAATGTTTTAAACTTATAAACAATTTTTTGGCTTATAAAAAATAGCTTTGTTTAATAATAAAAAAAAAAAGAATGTGTGTGTACTTTGTACGCACGTAAGAAGATATTCTTCTATTATATAACAGGTAATTTAAACGAAGTAAATATAATTAAAAGGTTATTTGTATTTTATTTAAAAATCAAACTAACTTTCTTATCTACCTTCTTCTTCTTGTAGTGCCTATCCGTTTCGGATGTTGGCGACCATCATGGCAATCTGTACTTTGCACACTGCTGCTCTGAAAAGATTTGTGGTGGTTGTGTTGAACCACGTACGTAGATTTTTCAGCCACGAAATCCTTCGCCTTCCTGGTCCTCGCTTTCCCTCTACTTTTCCCTGTAAGACCAGTTGCAGCAGTCCATATCTTTCACTGTTCCTCATGATGTGACCGAGGTATTCGATTTTGGCTGTTTTTATTTTGATTAACAGCTCTTTTTCTTTTTGCATTCTCAGCAAAACACCCTCATTAGTAATGTGGTCGGTATAAGATATCTTCAGGATTCGACGATAAAGCCACATCTCAAAAGCCTCAATTTTCTTGCAGGTGGCGTCTGTGAGAGTCCACGACTCAACTCCGTACAACAGTCTAGGAAAGATATAACATCGTAGTAATCTGACTTTTATGGGTATCGACAAATCATGACATTTGAACAACTTTGACATTTTTTGAAATGCCGATCTTGCTTTTTCTATCCTACACTTGACCTCTATAGAATGGTCCCAATTTTCATTGACGTTCGTACCAAGGTAGGTATATGTTTTTACTCTTTCTGTTTGTTGACCATTCACACTGATTGGTCCAAATTTCTGTTTGTTCTTAGAGATAATCATACATTTTGTCTTCCCAGTGTTTAGTGAAAGTCCGTATCTCTGACTGACCTCCGCGACTCTGTTCATTAATTCCTGCAGGGCTTCAGAACTGTCAGCGAATACCACAGTGTCATCTGCGTATCTTATGTTATTGATACATTCTCCGTTAATTCGAATTCCGGCCTCGACATCATCCACTGCTTCTTGAAAGATTTCCTCAGAGTAGATGTTAAACAGCAGTGGGGATAGTATACATCCCTGACGGACCCCACGTTTGATTTTGATATCGTCGGATTCTCCTGCCTCTGTCCGGATAGAGGATGTTTGATTCCAGTACAGATTGCTGATAATCCTTAAATCACAGGTGTTAATTCCAATATTGGTTAATATCTCCATCAGCTTGTCGTGCTTTACTGTATCGAACGCTTTATGGTAATCAATGAAACATGCATAAATATCGCAATTTACGTCTCTACATCGTTGAAATAGCACTTGTATACTAAATAGAGCCTCTCTTGTACCCACTGCATTTCGAAAACCAAACTGTGTTCGGCTGATTTTTTCTTCGCACAGTCTATATATCCTTTGATGTATAATTTTTAGAAATAGTTTTAAAATATGGCTCATTAAGCTGATGGTTCGGAAATCACTGCAGGATATGGACTTTGTTTTCTTTGGTAAAGCAACAAACGTCGACTTCAACCATGTTTTTGGTATTACTCCGCTTAAATATATGTCGTTAAATATTTTGGTTAGGCGTTGAGTACCGTCGGTGTTAAATAGTTTTATGAGTTCAGCATATGCATTGTCAGGTCCAGGAGCTTTGCCATCTTTTAGTTGTGATATTGCTCTTTCCACTTCATGTGATGTGATTGGTAAGTGGTCATCACATATGTAGGATGGAGGTTGTTCGGATCTAGTATCATCAAAGAGTTCCTGTATGTATTTTGTCCATATGCTGATTTCTTGATTTCTGTCTGTGATGATATTCCCCTGTTGGTCTCGCAATTTGCTAGCTGTGTTGGATTTCTGAAGACCAGCCGCTTGTTTCACCTTTTTATGCATGTTAAACGTATCAAATTTTTGCTCTAACGACTCTATCTCTTCACACTGTGATTTTAACCAATTTTCTTTGGCCTTTCTTATTTCAGTTCTTATTTGTCTCTGAATCGTGTTGTACATTATTTTGTTGTTTTTTGATTTTCTTCTTTCTTCCATAAGTTGTAGTATATTGTCGTTCATCCAACTTTTTCTCATCTCTTTCTTTTCTATTAGATGTTCTTCTCTGATGCTGTTAAAGGTTTCACATATATTTTGGAGTGATTCTTCGGCATTATATGTTTGCTCCATATTAATTAGCTTCTCTGAAAGAATCTGTGCGACTGTCTCTTTTGTTTTCTTATCTTTTAGTATTCTCATATCGCACTTTTTGTTGCTGTTCTTTTTTGCAACCTTCTTGAATCTAAACCTAAATTTACCAACAACAGGAACATGATCTGATGATACGTCAGCACCGGGGTAACCCTTAACCGATAGGCATCCATTACGGAATCTCTTGTTCACCATTATGTAGTCAATTTGATTCCGTATTACGTTTCCTGGTTGATCTTGCGGGGAGACCCAGGTGTACAAGCGTCTTGGTGGTAGTTTGAAGAATGTGTTTAGTATTGCAAATTCTTCTTCTTCTACAAACAGTTTTAATCTGTCTCCCCTTTCATTTCTCTGTCCTAGACCAAAATCACCTATGAATTCACCGCTTCTCCCTTCACCAATTTTCGCATTGAAGTCACCCATAATAATAGTTATATCTTCTTTTTTAAGTCGTTTAAGTGACTTTATCAACAACTCATAGAATTGCTCTAGATCTTCTTCTGGTTTATCGCTCGTGGGGGCATACACTTGTAATATATTTAATTTGACGGGGCTAGTATTCAGTTGGATTATTATTAATCTTTCAGAAATAGGTATAACATTTGTAACATATTGACGTAATTGGGGAGACACGATTATTCCAACCCCATATATATGTTGACCATCGTCATTTCCTGAGTGATATACCATGTGGTTGTCAACAATACAAGCACCACTATTTGGCCACCTCATTTCGCTTATGCCCATTATACCGATTCCGAGTCTGGTCATTTCTTGAATGGTATTATGAATTTTTCCAGCCTGATACATTGTCTTCACATTCCAGGTACATATTTTAATAATCAACTCTGCTGTTCTTAGAGACACTTTTCCAGTTCTGTCACAGGGGTTTCGCTGGGTTACGACCTGGGAGGCCCTGTGGTCTAAAGGTGGATCACCTCCCCTGCCGAATCTTGGCTTCCGTATTCCATGATTAGTAACTATTTCCACTTTAGTTGGATTTGCCATGATAGCTTTACTAGAGATGTCATCAGGGACCTTTAATGCAGTGGTTTCTCGTTGCCTTCTGCTTTCTTATCTACCACTTTCAAAAAATTTTTATTAAAACAACCAAAAATAAAAAAAATATGAATCGCCCAGGAATTGAACCCGCAACCTTCCAATCTCAGTGCTAACGCATTTCCCACTACTCCACCGAGGCCCTAGAAATAGACATGTAAGTTTCGGATATAATTACACAACACGGCGACATATAGTGTAAAAATGTTATGCTTACATAATATTTTATTATTTTACTACAGGGAAACACAAATCCAAATACACAAGAATTATAATAAATAATACATTTCCTAAAACCACTAATATATTCTTTTAATGACTTATTTGCACGGTTACAGATACATACATACCCATCTTGAAAGATTAGCAATGAACTACATACTGACAGAACTACATACTGTCAGTGTGCGCAGGCGCGCGGATCATTACCGTAAAACCGTTATAATTTGACTTAAACTTTCAAATGCTGTCAGCAGAATTGCTATTTTATTTTTTAGTCAAAAGTTATTCGCGTTTAAAAATTTCAATTTTTCGATTTTTTGAAAGTTCCACTGCGTTTATCTCTAAAACTATGCATCCTACGAAAAAACTTGTAAGAACATTTTTTACTTAGAATTACCCAAGAAATAAAAAAAATGTTTTATTTTGCGAAAAATCGATGTTATGTAATTCCTCAAGTTCTTTGTTTATAACAATCTTATCGATATCCAGATCAACTATTACCCAAAAAAATGGTGTTCTATGGGTCAAAAAATACATAAAAATCTTGGGTAAGTCCATCTAAATAAAGGAGCGCGTAGCACCCCCTCCTGGCCAAAGCACTATTTTGTTTATAAGCCAAAAAATTGTTTATAAATTTAAAGCATTGCTGAGGCTGCTTAAATAATCCGATTTCAATTCTGTAAAGTGCATTAGATAGGTGGAGTATCTGTTTATATGTTAAAAAATTGATAAATCTTTGTATGTTCTAGTTTTTGTTGTGCAAGATTTTAAAAAATTTTAATTTTTTAAAAAAAGTTAAGATTGCAAAATTATTATTCAAAATCTAGTAAGTCAATTTTAATGAAATTTAGTGTACAGTTTTAGCACATTACAAAAGTTTTCTAAGCGAATTAGGAAGATTCCAAGTGTAACCTAAGTGGTGGAAAATCATTGAATAAAGACAGGCTTGTTTTGCCCACTTATTTTATATTTATTGCTATTTTGCAGCAAGGGTGATAAATTGAGACATTTTTAACCAATCGCATCTGATAGAAAATTTAATTATCTTTGTTTTATTCCTATACGACTTTGTTCCAAAATGAATCGTTTTAAAGTTATAAATAAAAAAAGTAGAAAAAATCGATGTTATTCGAAATTTTTAAGTATTTGAATTTTTTTATTAATGTTCCGGGCATATTTGAGAAGGAGCATAAATCAATTATTACTAACGAAGTTATAGCCTAACTTTATCCGCAAAAATCTGAATGCCACCTCTCACATACACCTAAAAGCAGATCCTTACTCGTCTAGTAGTGATTTTCGCGATTTTTTAATAAAAGAAACCAACAATATTTTGAGCGCAACTCACTTACTTTTAATGTTACAAGTTTTTTTTAAAAACAAAAATAAACCTTTTTTTAAACACTTTAAAAAAGTTAAAATGAAATTTCCCCGAAAAGTGCTTCGTTTTTGGGTTATTTCACAGTGAAATATTCGATTTGAAATTTGATGAAGAAGAACCTACTTTTCATGAGCTACAACTCTGCTTCTACTATGTCTAAATACCTCAAGCATAAACCATTTTTTTAAATTTTTTATAAGCTATATTTTTGATAGGAATATTTTTTCGCTGAAATACTTACTTTTTGAGTTATCTCCGAAAAAAACGTCCAAAAACATGTTTGTTTCAGTTAAAAATGAACATATTCACTTGCAAACTCGAAAAGTAATGACTTAAAGAAAAAACTCTATAAAACAAAAGTTATTTTGAATGCATATTTTTCTCTTTCGAGAGGGAGGTTACCTCTCCATTTTTGTAAAATGGAGAGGATGTAGAATTGTAAACTTTTTCTTATATAATAATAGATAACTTCAACTAGGTATCTATTCCCAAATTTTCATCCTTCCTTTATTTTTTTTGGTCAGATTGGTCTTTGATCGGGCTATTATTTGGAATTTCAAAAATAATTTAAAATCCACTTTTGGGATGCTGCAGCGACATCTCTCAAAGAAAAGCGAAAAGTCCAGTTTTTTAAGAGATGTCGATACAGGGTCCCAAAAGTCGATTTTAAATTATTTTTGAAATTTCACATAATAGACAGTTTGGTTTCGTTTTGCTTCAGAGGTGTACACGCAGCTCTACTGAGTACGTCGTAAGACAGAAACAGCTGACCAGAGATTGTGAATCGCCTCTGAATCGAAAGGAAACATAAACTGTCTTTTTTCACTTCTATCACTATCTTTATTCAGATTTGAGTGCTAGTAACTTTTTTCGGACCGTTCTTCCTAGACGAATGAAAGCAGCATGTGACTGCATATTGTAGAATTCTTTTCACTTTCTTTGTCCGTTGTCTCTTGTCTTATAAATTGTGAACGTCAGAGATTAAGGATGTACCAGAAAGAAGTTACAATAAGAAAAGTTTTCAGGTTTAAATAATTATTTATTTTTATTTTAATAAATTTTGTATCTGGACTTTTCTCTTTTATAGTTATTACTTTATTGTACTTCGTTTAGTCATTGCTTAGTGTACCTATATTACAATAACAAAACGTTGTGTCACTACTCGTTTGACTAAATAGAACTGTCGTCTTTGCCATTGTGAAAAATTAGTCTATGTAAGTAGAACACAAACAACACAAATTTTATTCCAAGAAACAAAAGGTGTTTATAAAAGAGAGACTATCGAATCTCAAAAATTTCCGGCTATTAACAGAACGTCAAACATTACAAAATACGAAAATTCTCCTACATGCGCTATTTCAATACCGAATCGGACCAAACGATACGATTGTTTATTTTGCAACTGGGTGTGTTCTCTCGTTTGTGCGTTTGAATTAACCGCTTGTTCATATGCAGGCGGTTTGCCAACGTCGACGCCGGGATTTACCTGTTTTCCCCCTGTTTTACTTGATCTCACCCCAATGCCGCCTTTTAAGTCACCAAGAAAAACAGGGGCAAACAGGTAAACCGCGGCGTCGACGTTGGCAAAGCGCCCTATATGAACAAGGCCTTCAGATTGTCCTGTTTAGAAAACTCTATTACTTCCTTATATGGCGGATTTTTACATTGAGGGTATAAGCACTGGTGACGGATGTTTTGATGGCTTGCGGCGGAGGTAGGACGCGTAGAAAGAAGAAGGCGTATATAAACTCCCCGGCACAAAAAACCGCCACCCCAAAAAATGGGTCATTTTTAATGTCTTGTATTTCCTAAACCTGATGTCCGATTTAAATAATTCTTTTAATATGTTATTGCCTTATTCTTTAACAGTAGCGCTGTAGTAATATTGTTGCTAGACAGGTACATTGTCATTGTATACAGGGTGTACGAATCAAACTGTGTTTTTTCTCAAAATTTGGAACACCCTGTGGAATGTTCTAGCTTTTATAAAATACTGAAATTAAAACCAAACTATAGGCCCAGGTTTTCTTAACATTATGTTTTTTGTTTCATTCGCTTATGTTGGATACTAAAAAAGTTAGGCACTTTAACAACTGCCCCTGTTTTTCGTCAACACAGGGTGTTTTTAAATAAGTACGGCAAACTTTAAGGGGTAATTGTGCATGATAAAATAATGATAGTTTACTCTATAAACGTATGCCCGTAAATGCTTCGTTTCCGAGATAGGGGGTGTTGAAATTTTTCTTACAAACTGACGATTTATTTATTGCTCTAAAACGGTTTGTGATATGTAAATGAAATTGGGTAGATTTGAAGAGGTAGTTATTGCGCATTTTTATATCCCGTATGCACGTCAATGGTGAATATAAAATTCTTAATTGTATGCCAAAAAAATGTGCATTAACTACCTCTTAAAATCTACTAAATTTCATTTGCATATCACATTAGAGCAATAAATAAATCGTCAGTTTGTAATAACAACCTCAACACCCCCTATCTCGGAAACAAAGCATTTGCGGGTATACCTTTATAAAGCAAACTGACATTATTTTATCATGCAGAATTACCCCTTAAAGTTTGCCGTACTTATTTAAAAACACCTTATATTGACGAAAAACGGGGTAGTCGTTAAAGTGCCTAACTTTTTTATTATCCAACATAAGCGAATAAATCAAAAAATAGAATGTTAAGAAAACCTGAAGCTATAGCTGGGTTTTAATTTCAGTATTTTATAAAAGCTAGAACATTCCACAGGGTGTTCCAAAGTTTGGGAAAAAACACAGTTTGATTCGTACACCCTGTATACAATGAAAATGTACCTGTCTAGCAACAATATTATTACAGCGATATTGTTAAAGAATAAGGCTATAACATATTAAAAAGTTACTTAAATCGGATATCAGGTTTAGGAAATACAAGACATTAAAAATGACCCATTTTTTGGGGTGGCCGTTTTTTGTGCCGGTGAGTGTATAGTATGTAAAACAGCTCTTTAAGATGTTATCAAATTTACTGTTTATTTTGCTAAGTACATATATAAGTTGAAGAATAAAAAAAGGAATAACAAATAAACTGAACAAAATTATAACAGTAGCAGCAGAAGGTCAAGATTTTAGGCCAGGACGATCAAGCACTGACGCTATATTTATAATGAGGCAAATACAAGAGAAATCATTAGTTTATAACAAACCAGCATGTTTCGCAGTCTTTAAGAAGGCATTTGATAAGGTCAAATTAAAGAAAGCTATCCAATTTATTAGACAAAGAGAGATACAGTTGAGTCCCTGAATCTTTACCCGTGCGTCATCATTTAAAGCATACGAAATAAGTCGATGATAAGCCGGAAATTGAAATTTACTAAACGCAACAGCAAGTGACTTGCTGTGGCGTTTAGTAAATTTAAATTTTCTTGAACCCTTTTTATCTTAAATTTTCTACTTATCATCGACTTATTTCGTATGCTTTAAATGCTGACGCACGGGTAAAGATTCAGGGACTCAACTGTACCTCTAGGAATAATCAAAATGATCGAAAAAATCTACCAAAATTTCACAATCAAAGTAAAAGTAGACTAACTAACCCAATAACTAACCAACCCAATTAAAGTCGGCAATGGGATAAGACAGGAGGATTCCCTGAGTGAAGGGTACTCCAGGGTCTGTCTCAGGATTCAGGGAATGTCTCAAGCGAGACTTTCCAGGAGGACTGGATACACTAAAGGAAGAGTAGAATTGAATGATCGTATAAACAGATTAACAAAAAATAGAGTAGCTACGACGGTGAAAGACGGTTCCCCAATAGGGAAACGATAAATGGGAAGACCACGAAAACGATAACCTCAGAGTTAACTTCAACAACGAAAAGACACAAAATCATATCTACTAAATAGAAGAAGAAAACGGAGATGAAAACTGTAGCTGTTGCCACTCTACGAACAAGTAAAATTGTGCAATAGCATTAGAAAACCGATTACTTTCTATTTGTATGAAAAGCTTGAATTGACCTTTTCAACCAATGACGGTAAATAAGTGGAATCTCATCCAGGTTGTCTAGCAGGAAGGTACACAATGATTACATATAGCGCTGATAATCGTCTTAAGTGGTTGAGGGGAATGTTATGACGTTACGTCTACAGGTCTACATCAGCTCCCGCAGTGCTTTTGATCATGTCTGGCTCAATTGAAAATGAAAGGTCAGGAACAAATGATTCAATTATGATGGATCAAATAACTGCAAAATAATAACGTAATTTGACATAATGGGCTTAAAATATGCTAACCTAGAACAGCACAGTTCGTTCTTCTCACGTAGACTGCAAAGTGGGGTCTCGAAAACCCTAATTGTTTTTTGTTAGTAATAAACAGTATTTATTTATTTTTTCTGCGGTATGTAGTACAAAACAACAAGTAACGATATCTTATTTTCAAAATATGTTTATTAAAAAAAACATTTCTCATTGGATGTGATAAACGTAAAAAACATAAACCAGTACTTTTATTGCACTTTTTTTTTAAATATGGAGATATGACCAAAAAAATTAAACAAAATTCCAGTGAAATAAAACTTGGGTCTTAAAAACCCTTTAAACTAAAATAAAACATAAATGTTGTTACAAGATAATTATTTCTTACTCTTAGCCAGGCACTTCAACTTTGGTTCTGACACACATAACATAATTGAGCTCGATGTTCTAAACAGTACGGTTTGTGACACAATGAACAAGCAGAACTCGTTTTTCGATCCTTTCCACGAGGGCAAAAGCAGCATCTAACCTTTTTAGGCAAAATAACACCAAAATTATCTCTTTGAGGTACATCAACTCCTAATATTTCGCTAATTTTTAGACGTAGGGTTGTTGGCAAATTGGTAACTTGTAGGCTTTCCCTTAAGTGCGATTTAACTAATGCAGTTGAAAGTTCTTTTAAAAATGCTTTTCTATCGTGTTTTCGATCATATTTCCATTGGGGATTTGCAAGTGAAAATAGAACCATAGCATTTATTCCGCTAGCATCCAACATATTGAAAAACATTCTGAGAGGCCAGCGTCTAGTTTTACGGGAAGTCGTGTAAGAGTGGCACAGCTGATCAAAGGTGTCTGTGCCACCCTTTGTTTCATTGTAGGAATGCACAAGATTTGGTTTTCTGGTAATGGCATTAAGTGATGAATCAGGATGCAAAGTTGATAAAAGTAGTACCACTTTATTTTCCTTTGGAGTGTACGAAACTAGCGTATTGTTTCTGTCGAAAGCAAATATGGATGTGCCTACCTCTTTCTTGTGTGTAAACTTCGGAGTTTCCCTTTTATCTTTTTCGCAACGTTTCAAGTATTGTTAGCTGATACTGTTCCATCATTTGTTCACTTAGAGGTATTGACGTGAACCAGTTATCCATTGTTATGTTACGGTGAGTACCGTGTATTGGTTCAGAAAGTTTTCTGGCATAATATGTAGGAACTGACTCATTATTCTCTACATTAACTTTTCCAACGTATGGAATGGCATTCAGCATATAAAATGTCTTCGAATCATTTAACATCATTACTTTCATTCCATATTCACGAAATTCACGAATATCACTTCCATTTTCCACGAAAACTCACGAGCTGCTCATCAATTGTGTAGTTCACATTGGGCGTGGAGTATAGCTTGCAATTATTTACAAAAATGTCCCATATCTGGCGAATATGGGTAAACTTGTCGACCAATTTTCTCGCATTTCTGTCTGTTTTGTCGTCAAACCTAGAGTAGAGAGCTAAAAACTTGAACCTTTGTTGCAACATGGTAGCCCGAAATAGCCCATTGCCATATTTTACTGACCAAAGCTCATCTAAATTAGAATTTGAGACTCGTAATGCACCAGCGAGATACAGCAAACCAATAAATGCTTTCACTTCTGTGTTGTTGGTTATTTTCTTGTAACTCTGCGGCAAGCCACTCTGACACTTCCTAAGAATTTCTTGATTTGTATGCAGCACAATAATGTCCAAAATCTCTTGAGAAAATAGTAAATTCCAAGATTTAACAGGGCTACTTACATTTCTTGCTTCATTTTTTACACCAGGCAATTGTAAAACGATGTTATCCCTTCTTGGACGTCCTTGTCGTGCTGGTGCCTGTGTGGTCCAACGATGACCATTTTTTCCCAGTATACTGGCGATATTTCTTTGCGAGGTATTGGGTTCGGTTTGTTCTTCATTATCGTCGTCACTTTGTTGTTCGTTATCAGTCTCAGACTGATGTTCAGGAACATAATCATCGTCTTCATCTGATGAGTCTCCAAAATCATCTTCGATGGTCTCCGGTTCATCTTCATTCGCCCACAGGTTTTCAGCTTCCCACTCTAATTCTTTTGTTGTCAGTGGACGCTGATATTTTCTCTTAGAATCTGCCATACTAGCAAATAACAAAAAATCACCTCAAAATTTTAATACCCCTTTAACTGCACAGTGGGGTCCGAAGTACCCACAGCTCCACTAAAAGCGTCACAACAAACTTACGCGGCACAGCGACTGTCTCTGACCGTAGTCGGCTCTTTACTGAATTCTGAATTTACGTTACGTGCAAGGAATCGCCAAAAGACGCAGATATGCGCAAATTACATTGAATGATTGATGCGCTTGGGTTTTTCAGACCCCACTGTGCAGTTCTAGGGCTAATGATGTGGTGTCAGTAAGAAATGTTGAAACGATCTAAGATCAAAAATTTGCTAATATAAGCCTCTAAAGAAAAAAAAAATAATAAATAAAAAACCAGAATATTTTTATTTGATTACCAAAAATAAGATAGTAATAATAGATCGAGTACAATGTAATTTTAAAAAACAATAGTTCTAGATATCTAGAATTGTTATTATTTTTCTTCTTCATAGTCTTCTCTCGTCCATATTTACAGCTCTACCAATTCCTTCCATCGATCTCTATTCTGAGCAACATACTTCTAATTTGTTTCAGCTATTCTTTTTATGCCATCTACACATCACATCTGTGTTCTTCCTCTTGGTATTCTACCTTCGTAAGGTCCCCAATATTGTATTGTGATGTTCCAACGTCGGTCTTTTCGTCGAGGAGTGTGGCCTTCGAAGCTCAGTTTGACTTTAGCAATTTTTGTTGTGATATCCTCGAATTTGGTTTTCGATTTTACCCAGTGGTTCTTTTTTATATATATACCTAACATTGCTCTTTCTATTGCCCTTTCTGTAGTGGCTAGTCAGGGCCCCCGCAAGGCTGATTGGAGCCCGCGTGCGGGATATATTTTAGCGCCCTTTAAATCTAGTATACAGGGTGAATGGGGAGGAACGCACCAAACTTTAAGACTGTATAATATTCGTAAAATCATCAAAAATAAATAAATAAAATAATAATAAAAAATAACTAATACGTTGTTATTCGATTTTCATTTTTTTCCGAGATACGGGGTGTTAAAATTTTTATTACAAACTGAGGATTTATTTATTGCTCTAAAACCGGTTGGGATGTGCAAATGAAATTTGGTGGGTTTTAAGACATAGTTGGTGCACATGTTTTGACACACAATTAAGAATTTTATATTCACCATTGACGCGCGTACGGGTAATAGTCTTAACTTTTTGAAACGAAAAAAATAGTACGCCACTGAGATATTTCAAATTAAAAATTTATTTTTAAATTCCCTGTTCAATTCCTGACAAACAATATATCTTCATGTTTTCATACGACGCTTCATTTTCATGCAAAAAATAAAATATCTTAAAATCTTAACGCTTACAAAGCATTCGAAATAAGTCAGTTTCTACATGTTCATATAGAAACTTCGTCGAAAACTTTGTAAGCATTAAGATGTTTTATTTTTTGCATGAAAACGAAGCCTCGCATGAAAAAAAGGGAAGATAGATTTTTTGTCACAAATTGAACGAGGAATTCAAGATTTTTAATTTGAAATATTTCAGTGGCGTACCATTTTTATCTTTAAACATATTCAGACTATTACCTGTACGCGCGCCAATGGTAAATACAAAATTCTTAATTGTATGTCAAAACATGCGCAAAAGCTATGTCTTAAAACCCACCAAATTTCATTTGCATACCTCAACCGGTTTTAGAGCAATAAATAAATCGTCAGTTTGTAAGAAAAATTTTAACACCCCGTATCTCGGAAACAAATGAAAATCGAATAACAACATATGAGTTATTTTTGATTATTTTTACGTATATTATACAGTCTTAAAGATTGGTGCGTTCCTCCCCACTCACCCTGTATAAAACTAATAAATATTTTTGAAAAATGTTAACCCAGAATGAAATAGTACATTATTACTGAGGATGAAACTCCCTGAAAACTTATATAATGTTTATTTTAGTAAGCTATAGGGTGAAAATAAAAGAGGATGATTATTAATAATTGCAAATATTTAATTCAAAAGAAATTTTTTATTTATTTTAAGGGACTGTCGGCCCTCGGCAATAACGTTATCTTTCATTCTGCGTTTAAATTTTTTAAAAATACTTATTAGTTTTCTCAGGATTCGAAAAAAATAAATACATTTAAAACACATTGAAAATTTTGACAGGCGACATTTTGCGCCTTCCCTCTTAAATTTTTTGCAACATTCATGAAGCACCCTGAATATTAAATTAAAAGTATACATTTAAGTAAATAAGCAATAATATTTTGTCATTTCAAAGTTTTCAAAAAATTTTATACAGGGTGTCTACATAACTAGGAACCATATGGGAAACTGTTTTATTATTAATTTTACGAGAAAACGTTATTCTTCATAAAAAGTTTTCTATTGTCTAGAACTCAGAATGCAACCATAAAATATCAAATTTTATGAATCTTATACGAGGTATGTCAAAAAATATGAATTTCGGTCAAGAGCAAAGTACGTTTAGTTTACACAATATTGAAAAGTTGTTATGAAAAGCTTTCGGTCACTTACTTAGAATGGACGACCAACGATGGCCAAAGAAACTCCTGAAATGGAAACCCCCAGGTAGGAAGAAAAGGGGAAGACCAAGACTATCCTGGAATGACACGATAAGGAAGGCCATGGAACACCGAGATTTGGAAGAGGAAGACGCCCAGGATAGAAATAGATGGCGGTTAGGTGTGGGGATGCGGCGTCAGCCGATATGATACCCCGTATATATATATATGTTATGAAAAGTTGTTCAGCATTAAAAACTATGTTTCTATATGCAATTACATCCTTCTAATTGAAATATATTGTGATCTAGAAAGGCACTTTCCTTTTGATCAAAACCCTTAATTTTTTTCATATATCTCTTATAAAATTGAAAAAATTTGATAGGATTTAGCCACCCGTTTATGACTTTTCAAGTTGAGTTGTTCTTTAGTAGTATTGAATTCGGCAATTTCTGGCAGTATGGTATTATAATATCACCCTGTACAAAAGATGTTTAAAACTCATTCAAAGTCATTAATCCATGTAGTATCTGTTCTTGGATTCAATAACCGCAAGTAACATTGAGTTGTCATGTTTTGTTATTATTTAAATGTGTATATAAACATTAACTCGGTCGAGAAAGATTACTACGATTATTGATGTAGTTGGAAGGTATTCACGTATAGGATAGGTCAAGTTAATATTGTAAACAACTTATGTAGTGAATCATCGACTTCGAATTAAATATAATGTTATCGGAAAACCTGAGTTTTAATTAATTGGGACCAGAAGGCATAACATCACACTATTTAATACATGGCTGATCCTGCAGATTAGAGGCGGTCTTCTGAAAGGAGCAGAGATGGCGGTAACAATTTGGAAACGGAGACGGCGAAGATGGACCAGGACGAAGATGCAGAGAACCCAGGGAACAAAGACAAAGTGGAAATAAAATGTAAGTAAGAATGTCTATCTTTATTAAAAATGCTTCCCTCGTTTTTATATTATTATTGAACATTGAATATTTATCTTTGCTGATTTTTGAATAATTTATTAAGTATCGATTTTTTTTAAGAATATCTATGAATTTTGAAACATGAAGTGATTTTTGAATTGAATATTTTTATCGAAGTTTATTATATATGCTATTCTTGAATTTTTATTGAATTTTGAATCTTTATTGAATTTATTTGAAAAATCTCTATCCGATTTCGATTTTTAGTACGGTTATTTTTAAATATTTTATGGAATATTGAATTTATTGCAAAAATTTCTATCGAATCTTGAGATATCAACCGATTTTGAATATTTTTATCTAACTTTTGCATATGCTATTATTAAATTTTTATTGAATTTTTGTCGAATATGTATACCATTATTGAATCTTTATTAGCCAGTTGTTTTTATTATTGATATTTATTGATTCTATAGATACATTTTAATCGATTTTGTGTTAAATTTTGTATGATATGAACCTGAATTAATATTTTTTGACAACATACGTTGATATAAGAGTTTAAGATAAACATTGCTGTAAGCAAGAAATATACTTTTAACGAACCGACCTGATGAGTCGAGATAAGGAATTTGAAGAAGAACTATATAGATAGGAAGAAGAACTAACAATATTATAAGCTAAATATTATGAGGCAACTAGAGACAATAAGAAACCCACTGCTCTTGTCAAATTAGGAAGGTACTAAGTGATTTATAGAAGCTTGAAAGCTTATTAGACCCACTCTGTGTTTTGAAGGGTACCTATTTTATTCATGATTATTCGTGAATAAACAACGGCCTCAAAGCAAGGGATTGAGGTTGTGATATTTTTAGAAGAATTTGAACCGCATAAAATACCTATTTCGTGTTTTGAGTTAACTATACCACCTTAATGGTGCGTACAGATCAGGGCGAAAATTCGGGTTAATATTGGCGGAGAACTAAGACATCCGAGTGAAACCTCTTTTATTAAGGTAAAACGAAGGTATCGGAGCTAGTATATGAAGTGATGATTATGATGTTATATGAAATGATATATGAGATAAATGATATATGATTGTTATATGAAATATGTATATGAAGATGAATTATGTACACTGTAGAATTGTTATTATGTGGAGAAAAATGAAGAAATATATAGTTGTAGTACCAGACAAGAAGAAGAATAGAAAAAAAAAGAGAATTTTTAGTAAAATATGTGGGAAAATGAAAAAGACACATAAAAATTGCAAGAAAAGAAGCAAAATTAAGAAGATACTAAGCAGATAAGTAGCTAATCATTGAAATATGTCTAAGAATTAAAGCTGTAAATTTTTTTCTCTAAAGTAACGTTTTTAAATGTAGATAATGAATTCAGGTTAAATTTTCGCGTAAAATGGAAGTATTTGAATTAAGGATAGACAATATCTTACAATAAGTGTTAGTAGATAGTAAGCAAAGGGACACAAAAAGTGAAATTTTTAGACATTCAGCAACAGAGATTAAATCTTTATTATAGCTACAAAAGAGTTATTAGAAGTTTACAAAAATATTAGAAATTTTTAGAGAGATTATATTTTTATTATAGGTACATTATTTTAAAGTTAGTAAGACATATATAAATAAATCAAAAGAAGACTGAAATAGGAATTATTAATAGAGTAAAGGATACATTTTTTTTTACTTATTCGAGTAATATTAGCTTAGCTTAGGACTTTTAGGTAGATACGAGATTTTTAGTTAGGTATTCCCCCGCTTATATGAGATGCCTATAGGCACTAAAAGACTATTTAAAAGTAAGGATCAATTTCATTCACTGTGGACACTCTTTTGATGAAGTGAATTAGTGAACGAAAAAAAAAGGACGAAAAGACACGACGTGAAAGTACGTGAACTAGTAATAGGTTATAAAATACCAGTTTTAGTATAGGGAAAATATGAACTTTTGTGTAAAATAGGAAAAAGAATATACATGTTTAGGGAAAAATTGATTGATCTGAAATGTACCATGTTACAGTTAGTTAGCATAGTTAGGAAATTTAATTTTTCAAAATAGTATTAGGTAACCATAAACATTTTTGTAAAAGGGAAAGAGGAGCATCACATTTTAAAAATATGTAATTTTAACAAAACGGGGAGGTATGGTATTATAATATCACCCTGTACAAAAGATGTTTAAAACTCATTCAAAATCATTAATCCATGTAGTATCTGTTCTTGGATTCAATAACCGCAAGTAACATTGAATTGTCATGTTTTGTTATTATTTAAATGTGTATATAAACATTAACTCGGTCGAGAAAGATTACTACGATTATTGATATAGTTGGAAGGTATTCACGTATAGGATAGGTCAAGTTAATATTGTAAACAGCTTATGTAGTGAATCATCGACTTCGAATTAAATATAATGTTATCGGAAAACCTGAGTTTTAATTAATTGGGACCAGAAGGCATAACATCACAGTATTTAATACAGCAGGTTGTTATTCGAAAGATATTTAGGCTCAAAGTGTGATTTCTTTTTAATAGACGGGGTGTTAGTGTTTGTGCACACTTCGTCATTACACATAATGTTCCCCAGTTCGCCAAAAAACAACAAATAAGGAAATAAAGACCCTGAGGAAACTCTTTTGAAATAGTTTGATGATGTAGAAGACGATATAAGCGAAGTGGAATCAATGTGTGATGAAAATTTTGCCACTGACTACCATTGCTACACTGTACTAACTGTAGTACCTGTCAGTTTTTTTTGTTTTAACCTTTTTTAAAAACCTTTTTATTTTCATTTTTCTTACCCTTTGTTTAACTCGATTATAAATTTTTATTAGGATTCTTTTATTTGTTTAATTTTTATCACACTTTTTTTCGGGAGTACAAAGGTACACAAACAATTCTTCCATTCTTGTTATGTTTTTTATTTTAATAAATACAGAAAAACTAGATCAATTACTGTGTGTTTTATATAATCAATACTTTCAGTAAGTCATTGAGATATCTTTTTACATTAAAATATTTAACAAAAACAAAAATTACCACTAAAATGCTAAACCCGTCTGTCAGGCGGTTAGTTAATGTTTACGTCATTTGATTTAAGAAGTTAGTACTTAAGGGTTAAAATAAATATTTCTTATTTACCAAACCTTCGGTTTGGCGCCCCTTTGGGGTTACGCCCGCGTGCGCCACGCGTTGCACGCCCGGTTACGGGAGCCCTGCTGGCTAGTTAACTCATATTTGCCTTAGTTGGGGTAAAAGTTTAACATCCACATATCATGATAGGAAGGATGCACTGGTTGAACACTTTGTTTCTCAAGTATAAAGGTATTTTGCGGTTCTTAAGTATCCGACTGAGTTTTCTAAATACTGTCAATGATATTCTTTATGCACTTTCCGCACTTTGGTTCTCTTTGTCAAGTTTCAGAATTTGGCCTATTTAGATAAAAATATTATTAGATCTTTACGTTTTTCGAGTTGCGTTAAAACTTACAACAATAATTTGTGCTTTTATAATATCGGACTAATAAACTGGGAGATATTAACAGAAGTTCAACCATGATTTTCTAAGCCCTGCCCTTTGCAGTACTGGAAGGTTAGAGAAGGTACTTACAATTTGTGGAAAAATCCACGGGTTTCCTGTGACATTTTCCTGCGAAAATTAGATTTTCCATGGAAAAAAAATTGGGAGTATACAGATATACAAACATGTAATGAAAATAATGAAATTTTCATAATTTTCTAAGTCCTGCCAACTTAATAAATTAATCATATTTATTCAAAATGAACAAAAAAAATGTTGACATGACGTCACCTAATGTTTAACTGCACTTGTTTCTTGGAAAATTCTGTATAAAATTTTCACTCTGGTTCCGTGATTTTCTAAGCCATAAAATAAATTTTGTTATAAAATAAATAATTTCAGTTGACATTATTCAAAATGGCAGGATGTTAATTACACCTTTTTTACTAAATATAGTTAAAAAATTTGTAAGAAAATTCGTGGAAAATTACACGATTTTCTAAGTCATGCCATTTCGCACATATCTCAAGAAGGTTAATATAAATCTATCTTCAAAGAGGCAGGATGGTTGTATAGCTATTTCGTATAAAAAAATTAAATTGTGTGTCTGTAAAATTATTTCAGGGTGTTATACAAACATATTCATATCACCACAATTTTCTGAGTCATACCATGTCGAGTATGCTTAAAAAACACTAATCTAAAACCGTTTACAACTTGGCAGGATAACCGCAAAGATGAATAATACAAAAAATTAATTTGTATATCATTAAAACAATCGTATCCTATTAAATGTTATTTTCCTGAATAATGCCTCGGTATTTTTACACACTTTTCAAATCTAATAGCAAACTGTAACATCTTTATTTTAAGTGATTAGATCATATTTTTATATAAGTAAACGCAATAAAAGTAAATAAACAATTTTTACAATTTACTGGTTATAGTAGGGAATTTACCTACCCATTATATTGTACAGGGTGTCCAGAAGCTCTCATAACAAACGAAAACCGGAGATTCCTCAAATAATTTTAAGAAAATTTAACTCAATTCACCTAGTTCAAAAATGCTTCCGTGGAAAGCTAAAGCTCTTTAAAGATGGCGTCTTGTAATTCATCATCGTCATAATTCAACCCGGATCTATCCAATGCTGGATATAGGTCTCCCTCAGTCTTCTCCATGCATTTCTGTCCTTTGCTGTCTGCATCAAGTTTCTGTCGATCTGTTTGATGTCATCAGACCATCTGGTTGGCGGATGACCTCTACTTCAATATGCTTCGTCTAGAAGAAGCATATTGAAGTCTTGTAATTAGTTTCTTTAAAATAGCTGCAGAACGCTTTTATTTGGAAAAACGAAAACTGGTACACTTATTTATCTTCCAGAGGTCAATTGTCAAATGTCAATTATCAATTGTCAATTTTTAGTACCGGTCATAGAAGTCCGTTTTGGGTACGGAAACGGATATTTTATCGAATAACTTTTCTGTCTAACTTTTAAGCATTTCTGAGATTGGATTATTAAATTCTGGGATAGTTTTGTACTAAAAGGTACTTTTGCTTTAACTCGGAAGAATACGCAGTGTTCTAGAAAAATCGTTTTGAAAAATTTTTCGTTTTTTGGTTTTTTGAGTTTAAAAGAATTTAGAAAAATTCTATTTAGGAAAACGAAAACTGCTACGTTTATTTCTCTTCCAGAGATGAATCGATTTTATCAATTGTGAATTTCTAGTACTGGTCATAGGCATCCGTCTTGGGTAGATCAACGGATATTTTATCTCATAACTTATTGGTCTTTAAATTTTTAGACATTTTTGAGAGTAGAGTATTAAATTATGAGGTATTCTAGTACTAAAAGTTACTCTTGCTTTAAGTCGGCAAATACACCGTTTTTTTTTAACTTTTTTTTTTAATTTTTTTCAAATTCAAATAAAAGGTGTACAATATAAAAATGAGTGGAAATTGCATTTTAGTGCATAACATGCATCCAAAAGTGCATAAACCTGTCAAAATCAGTGTATTAAGGGCAAAATTTTGTTATTTGGGAGGTTTATGGAGTTACGAATACGCAAGCAGAACCGACCTCCGAATAACCTAGTGCCCAGAGTTGCTGCTAAGGCACGTCATCTGGAGTTTCGTGGGATATCGGCAATAAATTAAAGAAAACAGATTATTCGAGGGTTTTTGGGATGGCCGAACACGAATATGACATTACAACCGACCCTCGGAGCACCTGGTGCCCAGGGTGACTGATCTCGAATTTAGAGAGTTTTTGGAGGTCGATTCTGATGGCGTATTCATGTTCAGCAACCACAAAACTCCTCGAGTAATCTACTTGCATCACTTTAGTGTCTGAAAGCCTCGAAATTTAAGAATATGGCGTGTATATTAGTCTCCCCGAGCACTAGGTAAAGATCTGTTCTAATGTGACATTCTTGTTCAGAAACCCCAAAAACCACCTGAGTAATCTGTCTGTATCAATTTACTGCCGAAATTAATATATAAATATGGTACAGAAAATGCTTAACAAATAAAAAAGTACCATAAAATACCATTTTATTATAATACTAAAATACAGGGTGTCCCATTTAAGAATACTCAGAAAATATTCATTCCGAGTTTCAGCCAACCCCATATACTAAAATTATACATTTTGGTATACTATTAATAACTAACAATAGTAGACTATATTAAAAATCGTTTAAACATAAATTAATAGAAGTTTGGATATCAAATCACTAACAATATGTATAGGGTGTGAATGTTCCTACAAAATTAACAAAAAAACGTAATTATATTTTAAACTACCTCGTATAATATTTCAAAACACTATATTTTATTAAAGAGAACATCGAGTAGAATCCAAAAATGTAAAAATATACAAGGTGTTCCATTTAAAAAAACATAAATTTGTGTCACCCTGTGAAAACGGGTATATTAGAAAATACTGTTAAATCATAGTCCTATCTGTGGCCCATGTTTTACCTAAATAACTTTTTTCGTATATCTTACGACAAACGAGTAATTGGACTTTGTCACACTAATGCCCCACCCTGTATACAAAATAACCATAAAACCATCCTGCCTCTTTGTAAATAGACTTATATTAAGATTTTTGAAACATGTGCAAAATGGCATGACTCAGAAAATCGTTGACTTTTTCACGAATTTTCTTACAAATCTAGGACTCCTGCCATCTTACAAGAACCGTTTAACCTTCCTGCCGACTACCGAAAAGGTATTGATTGTATTTGAGGATTATAACTTTTTAACGGCAGGACTAAGAAAATCACGGAATCAGGGTGAAAATTTTCCGCAGAATTTTCCAAGGGACAAGTGTACTTAAACATTAGGAGACGTCATGCCAATATTTTTTTTGATCATTTTGAAATAAATATGTTTAGTTTATTTAGTTGGCAGGACCTAGAAAATCATGAAAATTTCATTATTTTTCTTACATGTTTGTATACATATATACTCCGTTACCCCGTTTGCAACCCTCCTGCCCAAAAAATTTTCTTCATAAAATCGATAGTATCCTGTCTATCTACGGATATGGCAGGACTTAGAAATTCATCGCAAAACCCTATTTTTATTTTTTGGGAAAATCTAATTTTTACAGGAAAATGTCATAGGAAATTTGTGGATGTTTCCACAGATTGTAAGTACTTCGTCTACCCTTCCAGTATTGCACAAGGCAGGACTTAGAAAATCGTGGCTGAACTTCTGTATAATATCTCCCAGTCTATAATGACTATATGCCGCATCTTAGCTGTCGTGCACTAATGCCATATTTAACTGCTCGTCAAAAGTTAGGGATATAGAAAATTATAATGAACTATTTTAAATATTATATTAGTATTATATTATTTTATATTATATTATATTATATTATATTATATTATATTATATTATATTATATTATATTATATTATATTATATTATATTATATTATATTATATTATATTATATTATATTATATTATATTATATTATATTATATTATATTATATTATATTATATTATCGCTTCAGAACATCATAGAAAATTATAGTACGTTCTTTAAAGGTAAAACATTGCAAAACCTCTAAATTTTAAAGAACCGCTTGTATTGACATGAAATCTGACATACACATAGCTAACAAGTCAAAGAAAAAAAGTGATATTGTGCCGATGTGTGGTTTTTCCATAGGGGTGAGTTTCACCCCTTTTGGGGGTGAAAAATATATGAACGAAATAAGTCCGGAAATGGATAAAATGACTAATTCTAAGCAACTTTTGTTCTATAAAGTTTTTTCACCAAGTTAATATTTTCGAGTTATTTACGAGTGAATATATTAATTTTTGTACAAAATAACCACGTTTTCAGACGGTTTTTCGCACATAACTCAAAAAGTAAGTATTTGGTCGAAAAAAGTTCTTATTAGAAATATAGCACGTAAAAAAGTGAAAAACATGGTGTATACATTAGGTCACTATACCTAGTAGAAACAGAGCTATAGCTAATGAAAAATAGGTTCATATTCGTCAAATTCCAAATCTTGACAGGCGTCAAAATGTTCCTTTCCTCTTAACGGATTCCGCTATTTTTTTTTGTATTATTTTGGATTTTTCTCTAATATTTATGTTGTGCAAAGGTTTACCCAATCTTCTTTTTTGTACTTATACCGGCTGGAAAAAAATATATGTTTTTCTTATGCTAAGTTTGTGACACCCTTTAGGAAGGACGAGTTACAAGTGTTAGTATGCATTGGAATCTTATTGTAGTCTTATGTTTTGTGAATATTTTGTTTGTTGGTTGTCCCTGATATCTTTAGAAACAAAGAAGATTGGTGGTTTTATTCTTTAACATGTGCTTTAACTGAAACAAAATTCAAGAAAAAAATAACAGTTAGCAAAACTTTAAAAAAAGAAAGGCACATAAGGTAAACAGTTTTTACCGACACCTATAAGAGTTATTTGTCGACCAGGTAAGCGGTATGCACATGCATCATAAGAGAGACGAGATTGTTTAATGGAGGCTCTGTGATGTTTTGGGGTGGAATTTCCTTGAGAACAAGTACGGATTTGGTGTTTTCGTGGAGGCTCTTTAAATAGCGAGAGTTATATTGCACAGATTTTTTTTAACACTGTTCCTTTCGCTCTATATGTAGAAAATAATCTTATCTTAGTGGTATGATAGACAGTATAAGATAAAATACATATTATAGAGTAAAACCGCCTAGTTTTTTTGTTATTAAAGATATCAGAGAAATTAAAAAAATAATATATTCGCAACATATCAGACTACAACATAATATTGAGGTATACCCGCTTTTGTAACTTTTCCTCCCTACAAGGTGTCTCAAACTTTTGTTTCGGTTAAAACACATGTTAAACTATAAAACCGTATATTTTCTTTGTTTCTAAAGATATTAGGGACATTCAAAAAACAAAATGTTCACAAAATAAAATACTTTAAAACGATTCTGACGTTTACTCACATTTGTACCATCCCTACAGGATGTCTCAAACTTACATAAGAAAAACGTTTCTTTCCTTCCACCCGGTATATAGCCCAATAAATGACCGTTTTGGAGTGTTATTTCCAGGGGCAACTCGGAATTGCATGAAAATTTGGATTTAGGTTCTACTTACCCTCCACTTCAAAGTTGAATTTGTGCCGTTGGTTGCTTTTACTTGGGGGGTGACATTTACCCCTTCTCGGGGGGTGAAAAACGCCTGTTTAAAATAAGGCCGGAAATGGATAAATTGACTTATTTTAAGCACCTTTTGCTCTATAAAGTTTTTTACGTACATCAATACTTTTCGAGTTATTCGCAATTTAAAATGTTGATTTTTCGACAAAAAAACTACGTTTTCAGACCGTTTTTCCCAAATAACTCAAGAAGTAAATAATTTATCGAAAAAAACATATTTAGAAAAATTGTAGCCTATAAAAAAAATGAAAGAAATGGTGTACTAGTAAAATCTACAAATTGAGTAGAAGCAAAATTGTAGCTCATGAAAAATACGTTCTTATTCGTCTAATTCCAAATCGAATAATTAAACGCGAAACAACCGAAGAAAGAAGCGTTTTTTGGGAAAATCTTATTAACATTTTTAAAGTATTGAAAAAAATCTTATTATTTGTTTTTTACAAAAGTTTACAGCATCAAAAATAAACGAGTTACACTGAAAAAAAAGTTGGCCCCTTTTTTTGGTAAAAAAAATCGTGAAAACCTCCCTCTATTTAGCACCCTAAATGAAATTAACCGTTTGGCTTTACCATCTATTTTAACTGTATGTTTATTGTTTAATAAATATGATCTGTAAGTTTGAGGGGTTTGAAGTGCTTATTTTTAAAAACATTTGGTTTTATCGTAAAAAAAAATTTTCTAAAAATTTTTGAAAATTTTTTTTCAAAATAACTTAAAAAGTATTAGTGATGTAGGTGAAAAATGTAGGTTTTGCTATTATAAATATGATAGTTTCATTTTGTTTCTCCGTAAGATAAAAATTGGTTAAGATATGGCTGTTCAAAATTTGCATACACTGGTGATTAGTGACCAATTCAAGCTTTCTCAATTATAACCCTTTCAAAAATAAACACTTTATGCTAGTGAGACTGACAGATCATATAAAAAATAGATAGGTAAGTAAATTGTTTTTAAAGCGGTAGCGATTAATTTCATTTGGGGAGCTAAACACGGCGAGATTTTCATGATTTTTTACAAAAAAAAAAGAGGGCCATCTTTACTTTGAGCTTAACTCGCTTATTTTTAATGCTAAAACTTTTGTTAACAATTACAACAAAGCTTTTTATAAACACTTTAAAAAAGTTTAAATGGGTTTTTCCTGAAAAATGCCTAATTTTTCGGTGATTTCACCTTGAAATATTCGATTTGGAATTAGACGAATAAGAACGTATTTTTCATGAGCTACAACTTTGTTTTTATTTGATCGATAGACTTTACTGATACACCATTTTTTTGAGTTTTTTATAAGCTACACTTTTGCTAAGGATATTTTTTTCGAATAAATATTTACTTTTTAAGTTATTTGCGAAAAACCGTCTAAAAACGTAGTTTTTTTGTCGAGAAATCAACATTTTCAATGGCAAATAACTCGAAAAGTATTGACTTAAGTGAAAAACTCTATAGAACATAAGTTGCTTAAAATCAGTCAATTTATCCATTTCCGGTCTTATCTTGAACGTATGTTTTTTCACCCCCAAGAAGGGGTGACTGTCACCCCCCAAGTAAAAGCAACCAACGGCATAATTTCAACTTTGAGGTGGAGGATAAGTAGAACGTAAATCCAAATTTTCATGCAATTCGGAGTTGCCCCTGAAAATTACACGGTGTCGCCGAATTTCCCGTTCATTTACTGGGCTAATAAGTACAAAAAATAGGTTTGAGTAAACCTTTGCACATCTGTGTAAATACTAAAGAAAAATCTAAAATAATAAAAAAAAAATTACCGGAATCCATTAATATGTTCACGAAAAAATCAACTTTAAAAATGAGCATAATTTTCTATATCCGTAACTTTTTACGAGCAGTTTATTTGGACATTGGTTGGTCTAGAGTCTAGAGTTCTTTAGGTTCTCAAAACGCGTCGTTCCGTAGCGTAAACAATTATTACTCGAACGATTTGGTGTAATAATAGAGAGATATTGCATAGTCACTTTTGCACTTGCTTTATTACAGCACGCGTTATTTTGACAGTAGAGCATGCGCAGATGTGATATTTGGCTTACGCTGCGTTATTGGAAATAGTGCCTGCCGTTATTAGGGGAGTCGTTACGCTGTGCGGTATTCGTTGCGCTATTTTATTTTCAGGTTATGTTTGTTGTTTGTCTTTCATTTAAACCAAGTTTATTTGTAATAATTTTCTAAAATGAGTACTTCAGACAGTAGCAAACGAAAGATTTACATCTGATGATGATTTGTGTTTATTAAAATAAGTTTTAGGTCAAAATCAATTGACTTATTCAGAAAATTGGACGTTATAGTTCAGGAAAACATGAAATGTACAACAGGAATTTTTTTTATTTTCAGAACACTCAAGGATCAATTATTGTTTCTAATGCTCGATATTTGGAAGAGAATTCAAACCTTCCTTCCATTTAAATCAAATTATTTATTTTTAGCATGTAATAGGTGTATGTTCATCTTTCTGAATGTTATGCAAGATGATAAACTAGATGTCTTCATCATTAGCATTGGCCAAAATGAGAGCTTCTAACTAAATCTTGATCCAAAATTGCATACAAATTAGACAAACAACTAATCTTAAAATGCTGTAAAAATACCGCCACCAAAATGTTGAGCAATATCTGTATTTATGACACGTCTGAGAAATGTCAATTCTGTCAAAATAGCGCGGTTTAAATAGCGCAACGTAGGCTGTGTTAAATTTGCAATATCTCTCTAATATTGTCGTCATATCGTTGGTTCTACAAGATTGATGCCAAATTAATAAAAGGAAAGAAGCACATTTAATTACCAGAGAAAGGTTAAGTTAATAATTTTGAAAGATTTATGAGCTAAAAAACATAAAGACATTCAACGAGAATCTTGACCTTGTTTTTAAATGAATTGGTAATTAAATATTATAATTAAAGGAAATATAGCACACAGCTGCAATTTAATAAAGAAATTAATATGTTTGTCGAGAAAGAAATATTAAGTTTCGTATATTATGTTACAGAGGCCCTAACAACCAGATTGTTCAGTAATGTTACTCGAGAAGCAGATTCCGGTTATGAATAAAGGCAAGCAGAATAATGAGAATTATCTTATCATTTAAAATTTCTTCTATTTTACTTCTTTTTTTATTTAGAAGTTTGATTAAAAAATACTCTTAATAAAATATTCATCGTAACTAAATGTCAACCTAGTGAAAATTAATAAATATTTCAAAAGCAAATATTTCAATTTTCAGAAAAATACGATCTATCATTGATATCTGGTATATTCAGTGACTACTTAAAATCCATATAAACGGAAATGCACGGAGTGATTAAACTTGTGTTAAACCGTGTAGCAAATACACTTAACACTAATGGTATCTACGTACAATGTGGAACAAAACAACAAGTGGGCAATGCGTTTAATTTTCTGCCACATTTCCGATAAAACTAAAGCCACTTTTAAATGCTGTCTCACGTAGTCTTCAGTAACATTAAGAAATATAATCGATACACGTTTAATAGAGGTATTTACAGTGTTTGGTAAAACAGACACGCATTTTGAAGGAATCATTTTGTTGATCTAAAATGGATTTAAATAGGTTTTCGGACTTAAAGTTTTAATACAAACTACGGCTAGATAGATAGATAGATAGATAGACATTTATTGTTTTTAAAAACTACAGTTTTATAACAATGAGTTTAGTAAGTACAGAATATCACTAACAACTAGTCTAGAACATAAGTAACTATTAACAAATTTAAACAAAAGTTAAGCGCTATCACTAACTGAAATGGAGAACTTGTTTTTTTAATAAACACAAATGAAGGAGAAACTGAAGCTTATTCATTTAAAACAAAAGATCTAAGTTTTATGATATTCCAAATATACAGGGTGTCCCGAAAAGATTGGTCATAAATTATACCACAGATTCTGGGGTCAAAAATAGGTTGATTGAACCTCACATACCTATATACAATAGTGCACACAAAAAAAGTTACAGCCCTTTGAATTTACAAAATGAAAATCGATTTTTTTTCATATATCGAAAACTCTTAGAGATTTTTTATTGAAAATGGACATGTGGCATTCTTATGGCAGTAACATCTTAAAAAAAAAATTAAAGTAAAATTTGTGCACCCCATAAAAATTTTATGGGGGTTTTGTTCCCTTAAACCCCCCCAAACTTTTGTGTACGTTCCAATTAAATTATTATTGTGGCACCATTACTTAAACAAAATGTTTTTAAAACTTTTTTGCCTCTTACTACTTTTTCGATAAGTCAGTGTTTATCGAGATATTTTGAATATTTATCGAATCCACCACATATTTGTATATGGTTAAGTACGATAATAGAATGATAATAGTACCTGTTAATAATCTGAAAATTTATTTATAATTTACATTGTTATGTATATTTTGAAAAAGAAGCCATATCTCGATAAAAGGTGACTTATAAAAAAAAGACTAAGAGGCAAAAAGTTTTAAAAACACTGTGTTTAACTAATGGTACCACAATAATAGTTTAATTGGAACGTACATAAATATTTGGGGGGTTTAAAGGAATAAAACCCCCATACAATTTTTATGTAAATATTTTAAAAAAGAAGCCGCATCTCGATAAAAACTAGCTTATCGAAAAAATACTAAGAGGCAAAAAAGTTTTAAAAACGTTGTATTCAACTAATGATACCACAATAATGAATTAATTGAAACGTACACAAAAGTTTGGGGGGGTTTAAGGGAACAAAACCCCCATAAATTTTTTATGGAGTGGACAAATTTTACTATAATTTTGTTTTAAGATGTTTCTGGCATAAAAATGAAACATGTCCATTTTCAATAAAAAATCTTTAATAGTTTTCGATATTTTGAAAAAAATCGATTTTCATTTTGTAACTTCAAAGGGCTGTAACTTTTTTTATGAGCACATTTGTACTAAGGTAAGTTAGGTCCAATCGAACTATTTTTGACCGCAGAATGTGTGGTATAATTTATGACCAATCTTTTCGGGACACCCTGTATATTGCAATTGCTTTCACAGATATTATAGTTACATTATTAAGACAACCAATACGGTCGGTGCAATTATTAAGGGGGTCCATATTAACTGGTTTCATCGAACTGTAAATGGGGCATTCAAACAGTAAATGTTCAAGAGTTTCCAACTTGTTTGTGTTACAAATAGTACAGATTTCAGATGGTCGTATATGATATGTTATACCATTATAGGTCAATTTTAACACATGGCGATTAGATGTTCGAAGTTGCGCCATGGCACGAATATATTTTATGGGGATTTGAAATTCCAGATATTTCTGTACTGAGGTATCTACGGATAAATGTTTGTAAATAGTTGAGAATGTTGACATGGAAACTGCTTGAATGTCTTCTTGATGAAGCATATCCATATACTTTTTTAACATGGTTTACTTGTTTTTTTAATAGCCAATTAGAGATGTTTTCATCCCAAGAAAATTCATAATCTAATATTTGAAAGTATTGCTCAAGCTGTGAGACCCAGTTGTATCTGTTCGTATTTATTGAATTATTTGCTGAAGAAATTTGAAGATGACGCAGAAAACAAATAAGAGGAAGTCTTAAATCATGCATTTGCGATAGCTTGATGAGCCAATTTAAAGTTAGCTTGAAAATAGTAAAAGAAATTTTGACTCTTCCTGTCTCCAATCTAACAGCATTATCAGGTGTATCGATACTGAGATGTAAAAGTTTTTTAAAGGAAGTTATTTGATTATTTGGCTAGATTAACACAATCATTTCAACGATATTTCCAGTAAGCAATGAATCATGTAGATTTCGAAAAAGCCTTTGATAAAGTAGAGCATACATTACTATTTCTATGATTGGACTTAGTTGGTCTGGACACGTAGGATATTATATTGCTCAAAAATCTTTACTGCAATCAGACCGCTTGTATTAAATTGGACCAAGAAGTTTCAGCTAAAGTTTCTATTAAGCGTGGTGTCTGACAGGGATCTATTATGTCATCGACATTGTTCAATGCCTACACCGAAACAATTTTTGAGTAAGCGTTAAATAATCGTCGCGAAGGTGTTAAAATGGTGTTGAAATCATGCAACGATATTTCCAGTAAGCAATGAATCATGTAGATTTCGAAAAAGCCTTTGATAGAGTAGAGCATACATTACTATTTCTATGCTTGGACTTAGTTGGTTTGGACACGTACGATATTATATTATATGTGGGGTACCACAAGGTTCAGTATTGGGTCCTCTACTTTTCCTTATCTTTATTAATGACATCACTAGCTTAAAAATCGATGGAAAAGTTTTTCTTTTTGCTGATGATACCAGTATCACTTGGAGCAACTCAAATATCGCAACTCTTCATGCTACTATAACTTCTGATCTACTTACAATAAAATCTTGGTCCTATTCAAATTTACTCTCTTTTAACGTAGATAAAACAGTAGCATTGTCCTATAAAGGAGCTCTTCAACCCTTACCTCTTCATAACAGCCAGATCAGTATCGTTGATTCTGTAAAGTTTCTTGGTATTTTTTTAGATAGCAATCTGAAATGGTCCCTTCATATTGATGTGTTAAGCAAGAAACTATCCTCAACTTGCTTTGCAATAAGATCTGTTTCGAAGGAAATGAATTTAGCCTCTTCCAAAATAACATATTTTTCTTTGTTCGAGTCACATCTTCGATATGGTCTCCCTTTTTGGGGTTCTGGTACGGCTGCCCAAACTGATGTTATTTTTAAATTACAAAAAAGAACAATAAGATATCTGTTTGGCCTCAGAAGAACAACACATTGCAGAAGCTACTTCAAAGATCACAGGATTCTAACACTACCTTCTTTATATATTTTAGAAACTGTTTGCTTAATTCGTAAACAGCTACATGTCTTTCCAGCAAGACCTAGACATGACTATTCCACCAGAAATTCTACCTTTGACATCTATTTACCGATCCCGTCCAGTGAGTTAGTAAAGAAATCTATATTATATTCTGCAAAAAAACTTTACAACCATCTCCCTCTACAACTTAAATCTGCAACATCTTTCCCCAAGTTCCGTAAAATGACTAAAGCCTATTTATCTGAAAGACCATATTATTCAACAGCAGAGTTTCTTAACCAATAACTAAGAAAGTACAGTATTCTTATTTATAAGTATAATCTTAATCTATATTTGAGTGTCATATGCAGCAGCTTAACTTAACTTATTAAATTTCTTAAGGTAGAATATGCAATTTGCAAAATTTTTTTTAAATTTTCCAATAGATTGTTACTGTTTCTTTTTGTTGTTTTTTTTTGTTTCTCTTCATTATTTTTATTTATATAGACGATTTATATCATTTTAGTAAATTGTATTTGTTATTTGTTATTGTTCTTATTTATGATTCTTGTAAGCTTTGTCTATAAAATTGTTAAATTTTTCATGACAATAAAGCATATTTCTATTTCTATTTCTATTTCTATTGCTCAAAAATCTTTACTGCAATCAGACCGCTTGTATTAAATTGGACCAAGAAGTTTCAGCTAAAGTTTCTATTAAGCGTGGTGTCTGACAGGGATCTATTATGTCACCGACATTGTTCAATGCCTACACCGAACCAATTTTTGAGGAAGCGTTAAATAATCGTCGCGAAGGTGTTAAAATCGGTGTTGAAATCAAAACTAACATCGGATACGCAGATGACACCGCCATAATGGCAGAGAATCTGGAAGACATTCAAACCCTGTTGAACGCTGTAAACAACGAATGTATTGCAAAAGGCTTAACAATCAACGTAAAGAAAATAAAATGGATGGTGGTCGAAAAAATTAATATCGAAGACAAAGATTTGCTTTACATTTTGACGGTAGATTAAAACAGACAGAACAGTAGATTTAGACAGTAGATAGTCCAAGATTTTGGCTCAGAATTTTTAAGACCTTTCCTATACAAATATATTGATGACATAATTGCGCTGCCCCACAAAATCATCTACAGAAAACGTTAAAAGGTTTAATTCAATAAAAATGGAAAACATAATATATAGTATGATACAATTGATCTAAAAAATGGCATAACCCAGACATCCAAAGTAAAAGTTATCCTCCATCACCAAATTGTTCTATATGGTCCACATAATGTTCAAAAGTCACACCATTTTGACCTTCGGGTTTGTGGGGGGGGGGGGGGGAGAAACCGGTAAATTCGTAGTTTTTTAAGTTTTTCGTCAATATTTCTAAAACTATGCGGTTTAGCATGAACAACCTTCTATACAAAAATGGTCTACATTAAATTTAAAATAAAAAAGGTTCTATGCATAATCCTTCTAAAATTAACGGTTACAAAGTTACGGAGGTAGTATAGTATTTTGATGATGATTTTGGGTGGTGACGTTGATGTTTCTTCAAGGGCTTATCACTAACATACCATCGGCCACTGAAATAGCTAATTTTATTTACAAAACGCAGTCCTGTTAAAGAAAATTTCTTTCATCAGTAATAATATTATAAATTGCCCAAAACATATACAAAGTATCGAGAACCTTCACTTTTCACCCTCCGTAACTCTGGAACCGTTGATTTTATAACAATTATGTATATCACCTTTTTTGTCTTAAATTTTATGTTGAACATTTTTGTATAGAACATTGTTTACGCTAAAGCATAGTTTTAGAAATATTGACGAAAACCTAAAAAAACTACTAATTTACCGATTTCTCCCGCATCTCCCCCCCCCCAAACCGGACGATCAAAATGGTTTAACTTTTTACTGAACAATATATGGACTACATAGAACAATTTGGTGTTGGAGGAAAACTTTTAATTTGGATGTTTGGGTTAAGCCTTTTTTGGACCAAATATGCTATACTACCTCCGTAACTTTGGAACCGTTCATTTTAGAAGGATTAGGCATAGATCCTTTTTTATTTCAAATTTGATGTAGAACATTTTTGTATAGAAGCTTGTTCATGCTAAACCGGATAGTATTAGAAATATTGACGAAAAACGTAAAAAACTGCAAATTTACCGATTTCTTCCCCTCTCCCTCCCAAACCCGACGCTCAAAATAGTGTGACTTTTTTCTGAACATTGTGTGGACCATATAAAACAATTTGGTGCTGGAGGATAACTTTCACTGTGCATGTCTGGGTTTGGGTCTAGGTATACCATACTATATTGTTGAAATGGAGAAGGACGATCAAATTATACTAGACTGGTATGAAAAAACATTGATTCTAATCATCCTAAAAGTCAAAATTTAATACCATTATTGCCAAGAAAAGAGGTTAGAACACATCTGCGATGACCAGTAATTTATATACCAGAACAATAAAAAATTATTTTAATTGTTTCTAAACAACGGCTATCCTAAGGCTACGTAACGTATTTTCCTAATTTAACAAATCAACTTATTTTCTTGTTTGAGAAATACACAAATATAAGAATTAGCAAATACAGCAACCTTAATTGCAAAAACTATATTCTCTAAAATTAAAGATCGGACACCAGTGATGTATAATAGCAATGTTAACATATTATGTATTAATCGTTTTTAAGAGGCTACAGTAGCGTGTCATCAAAACGGAAAACGCGTTTCAAGATTGCGGCTTTAATTTTTAATTATTTGTTGAGATATTTGGCACATATAATCGCAATATAATAAAGAATGGCGGTACAGAGACCAATTTGAGAAATGTTAGTATGTGGAAATTGTTCTATAATTAAATACAATATTAAAAAAACGAGCCTGTACCGCCATTAAGAAGAACAAAAAAATACACTTTATTTATAAACTTTTTTATCCCTTGCCTATATTTTGTGTCACATTGGGACTACTAAATTTTTTTATTTCTAACAAGAAATCCAACAATTTATAACTACTAATAACCGATTAGGCAACATAGAAAAATATTCACTGTCATTTTGACAAACCTGCGTCAGATTTCTAAGTGTAATAGCACGATTCTCTTATCTGTTCTGTTATCTTTATAGATATCTGTTCAGTGCCGTATGTATTATTTTTGGAATTCATTAGTGTTGATCCATAGGGAAGTAGTGTTTATTTATAATTACTTTATTATATTTTTGTGTAATAGAACTAAGTTGTTATTGGTAAATATATTTTACGTAAAAACATTTCGAATTCTAATGCAAGTATACAAAGTTTCAGGAGGAATTTTTTATTCTAGAAATATCATCAATAGTTTAAAACTTAAATTTTAAAATCAAATAGAAAACCAATATACACGCATAAGTAAAATTTTCACCTATTTTGGTTTATTTTTTATAAATATTTGTTTACTAATAATAACATTGTGTTCTTTTACTTCCATTTAGCGCGCCTATGAGTATATTGTCATAATATTGAACGTAGATAATATCAAATATTGCCACTGTTGCCAAAGTTTCGCAAAACTTTCTAAAAAGGGTATGACAATATCTCCCTAAGTTATATCCTCTTAAAAAAATTTGAGTGCACAATTTTAGTTCACTTTTAGATTATTGTTATTATACAAAACATCGATTACCTAGTTGAAATCCAATTTTTAATATTTTATCAATATACTTATTATAAATATTTCTATGATTTGAAACTATTTTTTTAATTGCAAAAAAGGTATTGGTGCGTCATCCAGTTGCCGAGCAGTTGGGCTTTTTTGTAATCCAACTTGTAGTAGATGTTTGGGAGGAAATTGTTACAAAAGTGCTCTAATTGTAAATACATAATTAAGCAGAGGAAGAGATTGGAAGTGACGACAGTACACTTGATCTTTAATGATTGTGTATAGGGCATTCCAACATGCTGTCAAAATTGAATCAATATATCAGCTGGTAGACAAACATACCTAAATGTTATTTTGTTAGTTCTTAATGAGTCTTAGATATTTTTAGTTAGGTACGTTTTTAGATAAGTTCTCTTGTGTATGCACAGTAATCGTGATAAAGTTCAGTTTTATCGGTTACATAAGTGTTACATTTTAAGCATGAAAGTGAACTAAATACGTTATCATCTGAGACACAAAAACAATGGTTAAATGTTTTAACATGTTTTATAAAAATCCTAAATAACTAACTATGTCCCTGTTACTTACATATTTTTCAATAAGTCAATAAGTCATAAGAGAGGGTGGTTGTAAGGGTTGATAAATTACCCATACAAAATCATACATGATATTAAAGAAAATGAATATATAATATTACATCATTATAAAACCCGCTGTAGGGTTTAAGCTGCAGTTTTATTATAATTTTTGGAAGTGGGGGTAGTTTTAATAACTATAAAATAATACAAATTTATCGACACAGGTTGAGTATAAAGCATCCGTAATTTATGAGCATCCATAAAATATAGAGATTATAAAATAATGGGAGCCTCGAAGGGTTGCAATATTAAAACCAAGGGTTGAAAACTTACAATACAAAATTAATTACGTTTTAATAATACTAATTACATTGCATTGTAATATCAAATTAAAAATACTTGTAAAATAATATTTTTTGTATTTAAGTCATGATCAAGGGTGATTTGGAAGTTTGGACATGTTAATAAAATTAAGTAGGTAATAGTATTTCACAGTATCAAACGATATTTGTTCTACATATTACCGTGTTATTCCTCTTTATAATATATAAGCTTTAATATTATAGCTTACATAAATTTGAAAAATAACGGGTAGTTTTCACCTTAAAAAATAATTAGCAAATATTAGATTTTGAAGTGAAAGATATATTGAGCTTACCCACAAATTTTCATGAAAATCGATGCATATAAAAAAATCTACTATTTTTACCGTCATATCCTGGGCTACTCGTAGATGTATGTAGATGTTTGAAGATTTTACAGGCGTCAGGTTCTAAAAAGTTCTAATTCAGCTATTTATGGGGCTACTTACTTACTTTCCGTGTCCGGAACACCAACAACTATAAATTCTGCATTTCCAATTTTTGGCCACATAGATGGCCCTGTCATTTGCTATAATTAAGTCTTCTTCTGTGCAGGTCTCTCTCATCTCTGTGCATGATAGTAGATGCCGACTGGTCTGAACCGCGCCACAGTCACAGGTATCGTCCTCCTGGTATCCCCATTTTTTTCAGGTTACTAGCACAACGTAAAACGCCGGTTCTTAGTCTATTTAGCGCTTTCCAAGTCGAATACAGTAAATTGTGTCCAGCAGCCATTCCCTCTGAGGGAGGAAAATGTGTTGCGGTAGCTGACGCTTGCCATAGATGTATTCGGCGCATCTCTGGCGCTTCGGGGATGGATCTTGATGATTTCAGGAAGCTTTTCAGAGATCTTAGTCTGCTTGGCTGAGTTTGGTGGTCATATAATGGTTGGTGTCTTCGGTCCGTCTCTTGCTTTTTTCTTTCTACCTCTGACGTGACCTTCCTCCTAATAGGTGGTGGAGCAATTCTTGCTATGGGGTTTACCTCTTCGATAGGTGTCGGTTTCAGGCAACCTGATATTATGGGAACCGTTTCATTTAGAGCCACGTCGACGTTCTTTGCGTGAGCAGAGTTTGCCCATACTGGTGCTCCAAACTCCGCGGCCGAAAACATAATGCCAAGGCAGGAGTGCGGAGAGTGTGTGGTTGTGCTCCCCATTTTGTATTAGTTAGCTTGCGGATGATATTATTTCTGGCGCTTACTTTCTTCTTGATATCTTGACAGTGGTGTCGGTAAGACAGAGTTCTATCCAGACGGATGCCAAGGTATTTTGGCGTCGCGTTATATTCCAGCATCTGACCACGCCATTCCACCTCCAGCGGCCTTCGGGCATGCTTGTTTCTCAGGTGGAAAGCACATACCTGGGTTTTTGTGGGATTGGGTTTCAGATGGTTTTTATCGTAGTATAGAGCTAAGTCTCCCAGGGCATCTGTCAGTTTCACTTCGACTTCATTGAAGGTTCTTCCCTGAGCTGCCGCAGCTGTATAATCAGCGTAAATAATTTGCCTTGTTTGTTGGTGTATGGGTTGGTCGTTGGTGAATATGTTGTATAGAATCGGCCCGAGGACACTTCCCTGTGGTAGCCCATTTTTTTGGCCCCTCCACCGACTGTTCTTGGACTGGAGCGTTACGTAGAAGCGTCTATTCTGGAGGAGACATTTCACTAACCTTGTTAGTCGGAAATCCTTTGTAGTTTCGTAGAGTTTTACGAGTAGCCGTTGATGGGTAACTGTGTCATAGGCGGCAGTTAGGTCTATGAACGCTACTCCTGTTATTTCCTTCCGTTCAAAACCATCTTCAACATGTTGGGTGAGATTAAGAATTTGACTGCAGCAGCACTTTCCGGGTCTGAATCCTGCTTGTTCTGGAATAATTTTAGTCTCCACATGTTCTGCAATCCGGTTCAGTATCATTCTTTCAAAGACCTTGAAAAGGTGGCACAAGAGAGAGACAGGTCTAAAACTCTTTGTATCCGCCGGATCCTTCCCTGGTTTTAAGAGGGCTACCACTCTAGCTTTCCTCCAGGTTTTGGGAATTTGTAATGTACGGATGCAGCAATTCATCATTTTTACGAGCCACTCTACGGTTTTTAGTCCAAAGTTCTTTATTTGTTCTGTGCGTATGTCGTCCAGGCCAGCCGCTTTATTATCTTTCATTTGGTGGATCGCGCCTCTCATCTCCTCTAGACAAAAAGAGGTACCTAGAACATCTCTTTCTTCGTCGATATTCCGTTGAGCTCTCACCTTGTTCTTTCTTGATGTCGTCTTACCGTTCATTAGAAAACGATGGGATATCTGATCGGATGTGACTTCTGTCATGTTGACTGCCAGAGCAGCGGGATCGTTGCCAAGATTCTGAATCAGCTTCCAGGTACGTCTGCTGTTTTGTTTTATGTCCAGACTCGTGACCAGCTTGCACCACCTTTCTGTTCTGTTGGCGGATATCGCATGTAACATTTCCTCCCCAGCCTGTATTGTCGCTTCCGAGAAAGAGTCTTCTTCATATAGCTGTTCGTATCTTTTAAGTAGGGGTTTAGATTCTTCATTGAGCCCCGCTATGTACTCAGTTCGACAACCTCTACGGATAAATATCCGTGATACTTGGTTTACGATTTCTACAAATTTATCGTGTGAATCAGGTCAAGGTTCTAGCTGGGAAACTTCTTGATCCAATGCTTCAGAGATTTTTTCCCATTTTGCTTTAGTAAAGTTGAACCTTCTTTTGAAAGGAAAAATTTCGTATCTGATTGCCGCGTTGGAAAGACAAATTATTGGTCTGTGATGTGTCTTTGCGAGGGCGCTTCCAACGATTTTTGTCACCTGGTCTCCAATTCTGTCGCTGACAAATATATTGTCTGGGTTATGACCTCTGCGCCATCTTCCGCTGTTGAGCGACGCAGGCTGCTTTGGATCGTGAATAAGTTTTAGGTTTATGCTTTCAGCTATTTTTCTAGTTCTTCGTCATTGGAATCTGTTTCGTTATAACCCCACGCGACATTGTGACAGTTGAAGTCACCCAGTACGAATTTGATTTGCTGTGATTGAAAGTTACTCGGTTCCTCAAAAGCAAAGTCAGCGTTTGGTGGTTTGTAGATTGGCGTTACTGTACAGGAGTTTATTTCCACTGTGAGGATCTCGATGTCATTTTGATCTGTAAGAAATGTGGACGCTACGTCGATATCTGGTCTGACGAAGACTGCGCTACCATATTGGTCGTGTGGTCTCTCCATTATAAGCTTCATACCCCGAATCCTTGGTCTGCGGCTTGCAGTACCTCTATGGGTTTCTTGAACCAGTAGAACATCGACACCACCATGTTCTCTGCACATATTAGACAATAGGTCTTCTTTATCTGCTGATAGTACTTCAATATTAATTGAGGTCGTCATCAAAAATGACCTTGATAAAGACCGTTTTGATTCTGATTGCATCTGTGTTGTTGGTGCACCGGTGTTAAAAGGACTAGCCAACATTACTCGTTTCCAGGGGACGCCCGATTGTATTCACAAGTGATCATAATGTGCGTGGAGGCTCCTTTCATGTCCCATTTAGGGGCTGAAAAAAAAGTTTTTTTTTTATTTATGGGGCTGAAAAACAATGTTCATACCGTTGCCTGCAATATGTCTGCATTTTCGTAGAATGTTGCATTACGCAGAATTTTACAGTTATTTTACTTGTTTTTTTATTTTAAAGAAAGAATATCTGAGCAGTGTAAGAGAGAATACCTATGCGTTCAATCCTATGAAGATCTAATAAATGTCTTTTTACTTAGAGAGTAGGCTATAATATCCGTTCTAATTTCACTTGGCCTGCAATATTTTCCAGTAGTCTACACAAAGTTATTTTTTCTTATATGTGGTGTTTTCCACTATAATTCAGATAGAATAAGCATCATTATCATCATCAATATTATCGTTTTAGAACACTGTGCAGTGTGCAGGTCCGAGCTTCCTCAAGAATTTCTCTTCCGCCAAGCACGTATTCTACTCCCCCATTTCTCATGTCTTCATCGATGTTATGAAGGATCCTTATTCTGGGTCTTCATCTTTTTCTCCGACTAATGGGTCTATCAAGGACCATTTTCTAGCTGGATCAGTTTGTTATATCGACGTTTGTTCCTTCCAGCGAAGAAAGAGCTTTAGATGAATAATGGTCTCTTTTTAAACCAGGAGGAGTAATTCAAATTTGCCGCGCTGTAATGCTTGTTTGTGAATGATTCAACTTCAGACAAGTTTACTCTACTATTATGAATTTTTGAGACTAATGACATTTATGAAATTTTGACACTATTGGGATTTCATTGGTTAATTAAGTTATATTGGCGATTTTCTGTGTTTTCTGATTTCCGTGTTTTGTGCTTTATTCCTTCAGTATTTAGATTTTTAGGCTACTGTTATATAAAAACCAGTTGTTTTTAGAACTCGTTAGCGAAGTATTAGTGTAATATAATATGTATTGATTACACTCTAAGACAGATATGATCAGCCAAAAAAAGAAGATGTATTTGATGATCTTTCTAGTGACTCTCTTGGGTGTGCATCTGTCTTTTTAGTTTACTCCTAGTTTAAAAACAAACCATAGATAGATTAAATACTTAGAAAATACACTAGAATTAGTCGAAAATAAATTTTAATATTTTTTCAATAAAAAGATATGACATATTTTTTGTTATAATAAATGTATGCCTCTTATTTACATATGAGCCTCATAGTACGTTCTTTAACGGTAAAATATTTCAAAACCTCTAAATTTTAAAGAACCGCTTGGATTGATATGAAATTTGGCATACACATAGCTAACAAGTTAAAGAAAAAAAGTGATATTGTGCCGATATGTGCTTTTGCCCGGGGGGTGGTTTTCACCCCCTCTTGGGGGCGAAAAAATATTCATCCAAAGTAAGTCCGGAAATGGACTGGCTATTTTTAAGCAATTTTTGTTTTATAGATTTCTTCAAAGTCAATACTTTTCGAGTTATTTGCCAGTGAATATGTTCATTTTTTCAAAAAAATAACCACGCTTTTAGACGGTTTTTCGCAAATAATTCAAATAATAAGTATTTTGTCGAAAAAACATTTGTAGCAAAAATATAGCCTGTAAAAAATTTAAAAAACTGGTGTAAATATCACGTCTCTGTACCTAGTAGAAGCAGAGTTATAGCTAATTAAAAATTGGTTCATATTCATCAAATTCCAAATGGAATACTTTAACGTGAAATAACCAAAAATGAAGCACATTTCGGGGAAAACTCATTACAACTTAATTAAAGTGTTTAAAAAGCTTCAGTTTTGTTATTATAAAAAAAATTCTAGCATCAAAAGTAAACAAATTACGCTCAAAATAAAGTTAGTCCCTTTTTTTTGGTAAAAAAATCGGGAAAATCATTCCTAATTAGTATCTCAAATGAACTTAATCGTTATGACTTCACAAGTTTCTTGACTCGTGTATGTATTGTTTATAGGATCTGTAAGTTTCATCGGTTTAAAGTCCTTATTTTTGAAAGGGCTGTAGTTAAAAGGGGTTGAACGAGTCACTGATCACGAATGTATGCAAATTTAGAAACACCAAATCTTAATAAATTTTTGTCTAACAGAAAAACAAACAAATACATGATATTCAGAAAAGCAATGCTGACTTTTTTGTTTTTCGAGATTTTTGGTATCTCTAACAATTTTTAAGTTATTTAAAAAAAAATCATATTTTTCAAAATTAAAATTTTTAAAATTTTACTTTAAAACCAAATTGTTTTAAAAAAAGCACTTTGAATCGATGACACTTACAGATCATATAAACACAATATAAGTAAAATAATTTGTGGAGCGGTAACGATTAATTTCATTTAAGTTGCTAATTAGAGGGTGGTCTTCCCGATTTTTTTTTGCCAAAACAAAAGGGACCAACTATATTTTGAGCGTAACTTGCTTAAATTTAATGCTAGAAACTTTTTATAAAAACAAAAATAAAGCCATTTTTAAACACATTAAAAAAGTTATAATGGATTTTTCCCAAAAACTGCTTAATTTTTGGATATTTCACTTCGAAATATTCTATTTGAAATTTGGTGAATATGAATCTATTTTTCATTGGCTATAACTCTGGTTCTACGAGGTCCAGAGACCTAGCGCGTAAACCACGTTTTTTACTTTTTTACATGCTATATTTTTGCTAAAAACGTTTTTTCAATAACATACTTACTTTTTGAGTTATTTGCGAAAAACGGTCTAAAAATGTAGTTATTTTGTTGAAAAATTAACATATTCACTCGCAAATAACACGAAAAGTGTTGACTTGGCGAAAAAGCGCTATAGAACAAAAGTTACTTAAAATTATCAGTTTATCCATTTCCGCACTTATTTTGGACATATATTTTTTTCACCCCCAAGTGAAAGTCACCCCCAGGGCAAAAGCACACATCGGCACAATATCCCTTTTTTTCTTTGACATGTAAGCTATACGTATGCTAAATTTCATGTCAATCCAAGCGGTTATTTAAAATTTAGAGCAAAAACCGTGAAAGAATGGACTATCAGAAAATTATGCTGTGCGAAATATTTGACTTTAAGTGCGCTAAATAATATAGTAGTTGTAAGATGTTAAGTAAATGGTGCTTGTTGGAAATACATCAAAAATATATATCTAAATGTGATGATTAAAATTAATTCCACATATAGATGCCAAAATATTTATGTCTTTCTTATGGATTGAAGTATTTTCGAGAATATATTTAATTGTATAATAGAGATATATTTAATTATATAAAAGATAAGTTTTATTCGTTTTCAGTTTTAAAGATTACACCATTCACTCCTAACTGAAACCACGTATTTGTCAACCTGTTGCTGTCCGGAATGCTACAAGTGCAGAACAATATAACTGGCAGTAATTGATACTAGCTCTAGAATATTTATACGAGATATAGCTCTTAAATTTATATACAGGGTGGTAGAAAGAAAATGGAGACATTTTCACGAAGTATGACCATCAACTATGAGTATGATGTATTTGAAAAACCAAGCGACAAGCAACTTTTGATTAAAGGGGAACAGAGATTTTGTTATTTTTGTCACACTGGTCACATTAAGTAAACGATATGATATAAATACATAATGTATTACCCAAAAGTTCTACCCAATACCCAAATAAACAACAATGATTGTTGTTTATTTGGGTTTATATGACTGCGGACACTAAATCAATTTGCCAATTTTATTAATTTTTAATTTATTAGTCATTTTTTCGTATCTTATCCTAAAACTAATACTAATATACAATTCTACTAATAAATAATTATTTTTGTATTTCTTTTATAATTTTTTAATGTGTGATATGTTTTGTGTGATAATATTTTCAATTTCAGGTACTGAACTTAAAATCAATCGGGCCGTGGCGATCCTGTGTAATCTATCGATGTTATCGTTTTTATTTTCTATATGTAGTTCATACAACTCCACGAGATGACGTAGATATATCACACCAGGTATCTCGTACAGCACTTTCGATGCAATATTGTGTTCAGCCACCTCAAAGTCCCCGATATAATAAATTCCAACAATTTTCATAACTAATTTCCATTAAACTCCAGATACGACGCAGATACCGGGGACCAGCTTCGCCGACACGATATTTCTGTTCTGTCTTCAAAAACCCGCAAATATGAAAATTGAACTCATTTCCATGATTATTTTTGAGTTGTGAATTTTTATTTTTTATACGCACTTTTCAAAATGCATTTGTCGTCTACAACAATGCAATTTTCATTTGTCCCCCGTGCCATTAGGTCAACTTTTTCCTGAAGCCTTCCCTAATCGAATGCAAAAGGTTTCATGACGATCTCTCTGACTTTAAAAAGTTAGAGGTGTAACGTTTTATTTCCTCGCCTATTCAAGAACAACTAGAGCCTCGCAAGAACAACTAGACATTTTTAAAAATTTCAATTAGTGGAGTCACTGAAGGTTTTCACCTCCGATTTCGTTGAACCTTCATCGATTTTCATGAAAATTGGAAAGTAGTTAGAAGATACTTCAAGGAACAAAGGTGACATGATGCCAACTTCCGCTTTTACCCTGGGGGTGGATGCCACCCCTTCTCGTTGGTGAAATTTTTTTTATTAAAAATAATACCAGAAAACGATAGAGGGGCAACTTCTAAGCAAAATTTGTTATATAAAGTTATTAACATAAATTAGTACTTTTTGAGTTATTAAATATCAAAGATTTTATTTTTTCTTAAAAAAAATGCATGTTTTAAAGCTGTTTTTCACGTATTACTCAAAAACTTTAACTTTTTGTAAAAAAGCTGTTATTAGCAAAATTATAGACAATAAAAAATTTAATACACTCCCCACTTAAAGAACTAAACTAATGTTATTTCAAAGTGAGTTATGGGTAACTGAATGTATATTTTTTTCGATGAGTACTCAAATCTAAGTATTCAAGCTTACATAACGGGAAAACGATGCATTTTATATAATATAGCAATATACTTGTTAATCACTTGTTAAAGTACTACAAAATACCTATCAAATAAGCTCCAGCAGAAGTTAATAGCATCAAATTTAAGCAAGTTATGATGAAAATAAAAGAACCCTTTCGATTTTTTTAGGAAAAAGTGAAAAATAAAACATACGCCATTTCCACAAAAATTAAAATTTGTTGTAATTCTCACAAGAATTTTTTTAGGTTAACATAGTTAATGATTTCAACAGTTTTGACCGGTTTAGAATGCATATTTTTGAAAAAAAAAGATATAACTAAAAATTTTTTTTTTAAATTATCGTACTTTTCATTTCCTTTTGATAATAACTCCAAAAATACTCAATAAGCGTAAAAAGTTATATATAACTAAATTTTAGTTTTTTCTATTCCAAATACCTTGCCCATTTTACTATTTCCCTAGAGTGAAAAATAACCGAGATAGAAACGTTTAATATTTCAATTTTGCTGCGAGAACCATGTAACCGGGGCAATTTAACCTTTTATTTTTAAAAAAGTAAGAGGTTTAAATGACTAATTTTAACATTTTTAAATAGAACTTGGAATTAGCTTTTAATTAGTTTTCAGGTGAACCTTATATCTTAAAAACTAGCGGAGTTATTTACAAAAAAACAATAACATTTTTTTTTATTTTAAAAAAATACATTTTAAAACATTTTTCGTGCATAAATTTTAATGCTATCAACTTGTTCGAGGGCTTATTTGATAGATATTTCTATGAACTTTGACAAATGTTTAATAAGTTTATGTTATAAAATGCACCATTTTCCCGGTATTTAAGCTTGAATACTTAGATTTGGGTACTCGACGAAAGAAATATACATTCAATTACCTATAACTCACTTTTAGTTAACATTGAAAGGTTTTTCTAGTAAGGAATTTATTTGATTTTTGATTAGCCTCAATTTTGATAATCATAACTTTTTTGCAAAAGCTTATGGTTTTGGAGTTATTTATGAAAAATCGGTTAAAAACATACATTTTTCTCACGAAAAATTAAAATCTTTGATCTTTAATAACTCAAAAAGTTTTGATTTATTTTAATAAATTTGTATAACAAATTTTACTTATAATTTGTCCCTCTATCAAATTGTGGAGTTATTTTTAATAAAATAATGTTCACCCCCGAGGAGGGGTGGCATCCACCCCCAGGGTAAAAGCGCAAGTTGGCACCATGTCACTATTGTTCCTTGAGATATCCTCTAACCACTCACCAATTTTCATGCAAATCGATGGAGGTTCAACGAAATTGGAGGTAATAGCTCATATCCACCTTCAGTGACTGCACTAAATAGTCCCTAGGCGGACTCAACCTGAATAAAATGAGTTCCTTGGGTAAAACTAGTGGTAATAATAGGCGGTTGAAGCGTAGCACTGGCCCTGTTACTTTATTTGTATACCGTAGGCCCTAGATATAGCAGACTACACTGATATACTCCCAAAGCCACGTGAGCGGTATAAAACGGGAGACTATTATTATAAATAAATAAACAATACAAATTTTGCACCAATTTTGTAGTAGGTAATAGTACATTGTTTACCGGGTAGGAAAAGCTTAACATTCCTGGACGACTGTGAAGATTGCTAAGTCGAGGCGCAAGCCGAGACTTAGCAACACAGAGTCCAGGAATGTGGCTTTTCCTACGAGGTAAACATACTATATTTCCGCAAATCGTTTTAGACAAGGCGAAAACGGCGGGTTCGAAGGGAAAAATATTCCCATGAGATTTTTTTGCATAATCACATTCGTGAGATATCCCAGAATAAGGTTCAAGAAGTCGCCCACGTGAAAAGTGGGCCAATTTTTTTTTAATAATTTTTTTTTAATCAAATTGTAAGAATTAATATTTTTGTCCCGAAATTTTTTTTTTATTTTTTGGACCATTCTGGACAAAAAAGGTCTCTTATAATTTTTCTCTAAAGTTGATCGTTTTCGAGTTATAAGCAATTTAAAATTGAAAAAAAAACGAAAAGTGGCGATTTTCAAGGCTTAATAACTCGGTTAAAAGTTACTATCATGAAAGTCGATATATGACTAAATCAAAGTTTAAAGCCCCCCCTACAAGATCCTGAAGAAAATTTTGTCATTATTTTATTACTAAGCTGTTATTTTTAAGTAATAAGAATAAGCGCCACGCACGTGTGCGGCCGCTGTAAATTCTGAGTGCGAGAGAGAAGCCATTCCAGCAGTCCAATTGTGCATCTTACTCGCACTCACATTTACAGCAGCGTCAATACGATCTAACCGCTCAATGTTATTAATTAAAAATAACAGCTTAGTAGTAAATTAATGACACAGATTTTTTCATAATCATGTAGCGGCGACTTTAAACTTTGATTTAGTCACTTTCTGACTTTCATAATAATAATTTTTAACCGAGTTATTAAGTCTTAAAAATGGCCATTTTGGCGTTTTTCAAATTTTAAATTGCTTATAACTCGAAAAAGATCAACTTTAGAGAAAAATTATAGGAGACCTTTTTTGTCCAGAATGTTCCAAAAAACCTAAAAAAAATTATATTGGTCCAAAAATATTGATTTTTGCAATTTGATTAAAAAAAAATTGTTAAAAAAAATTGGCCCACTTTTCACGTGGGCGACTTCTTGAACCTTATTCTAGGATGTCTCACTAATGTGATTATGCAAACAAATCTCATGGGAATATTTTTCCCAACGAACCCGCCGTTTCCGCCTTGTCTATTTAAAATTCGACAGATATTGATTGATTTAAAAAAAACGCGATAATTTTATTCCCAAATAAATGGTGCTTTGAAATTCCTAATAAAATTACTTGGGTTACTATGGAAACGTATTGAGGTTGAATTGTCAAACTTGACGCTTATAAATTTAATTGCTGGTGTTCTCGAAAGTAAAATGATAAGTGATGATGAAATTTCCATTCCTGGGACTCCTCCAGAGCTGGTTGAGGCAGTGAATACTGCTTCATTAGAATTATTGCCAAAGAAATCAAGAGAAAAGTACGAAAATGCATACAGACGTTTTATGGATTATTAATAATTTTCTATCATTTATGTAGAACACTAACAACTGTACGGAAATATCATTTCCTTACAGTAAGGAAATGACATTTCCTTACAGTAAGGAAGTCCTGACTTTTTCTTCAAGAAATTTTGACAGGAATGTCAAAATTTCCTGGCGATTTGCAGAAAACAATTTTCACCTATTTCTTAAAACATTTTTTTAATCACCACTTGTTTATACACAGATAAATCCCTATCACTTGAATAATATTTTAAACCAAAAATTTTACAAAATTCCTTAATTATTTAAAGTCTTAAACGATTTTCTTAAACTCAAAATCCTGAACGTTTTCCTAATAAAAAGCCATTCAACAGAGTAAAACGTTATTTAAAGAGGACAAATAAGACGAGAGATAAAATCGTCCGGTTTTTTGTTCTGTTTATATTTCAGTCTCAACGAGAGACAAAATGCATTGTTTGAGATTGGAGTTTGTTGTTTTGTTTCATTACACACTCCGGCTGATGGAGTTAATCTTTTAAACTTTTCAGTTAGAAATGCGAAATCTTTACGTCATGGCGTACATGAATTTTACTTATTTTTTCCTTTTTATATTGTTAAATATGTGGAAATTGTATAGTAGTTTAGTAATGTTCAATAGATAATAATCGGAGATATAGAAGCGGATTTTGCTCGTGATAAGTAATATGGACAAACTATACGGGAATACGTTGAATTAGTTGTGTACATGACTCTCCCATACGGGCAGCCACCAGAGCAAGGGACGATTGTAGTTATAAGGGGAAGTCGCAATTTTTATTGCTTTTATTGTGACGCTCATGATCGAGCTAGTGCACCAAAATTTGGGAATAAGTAGAGCATGACGTAACTAAGTAACATCTCCGTGAGGACCAAAGGGGTGTCGAGCAGAGGTGCGTATAATAATAATAATAATAATAAGGGGTTTTTGTGACGTTCCTGATCGAAATAGTTCACCAAAATTTGGGGATAAATAGATCATGACGCAACTAAGCAAAATATCCAGGAGCTGACGGATCCGTGGGAGACAGAGAGCTGGCGGGCAGGGTAAATATAATAATTAAAAGTACTTTTTTTACTCTTTTATATACAAGAACTGGCCTGATGATAATTTTTATCAGTTTAATTGGTTTAAAGGGTTACAGTTGCCAGGATATATTCGAGATATTGTTATAGGGGATGATGAGTCTGAAAATGAAATAGATGATTTTGAGTGTAATAGTGATGAAAATGATGATAATAACGAAGAATGATGATAATTATTTTAGCGGCGAAGGTGATTAATGTAATTGTATTGCATAAAGTATACCTTTAAGTAAATTTTTGTACATACTTGAAGTTTTTAAAATATTTTTATATATTCAAATAAAAAATCGATTAATTTTTTCTTAAATTTATCACACTTGCTATTTGCTAACATTTCCTAATTTGCTAACATTTCCTAATTTGCTAAAACCAAGAACAATTATTATTATAATAATTTGCTAAAATTAATTATTTTAAAAAGTCAATATTATAAAAAATATTTGAAAAATATTAAAAATAAAAGAAAAAGAAAATTTCATTTTTTCTCTACATTTTTTATAAAAATATTGTGAGCCCATTTTTAAGAAAAATTACCCCCTAGCTATCCGACCTTTCGGATTTTAACTCTACACATCTAAATGAATTAATTTTGTGCAAGTTGGACATATTCTAGATGAGGTATATCACATTCCCCTGGAGATTTTGCTTAGTTACGTCATGGCCTACTTCTTCCCAAATTTTGGTACATTATCTTGATCACGAACGTCACAAAAAAACCCGTATAATTTTTATATTCACCCCTGCTCACCACTGTTGGTCCTCGACACTGCGTTCCGCTCCTGGAGATTTTGCTTAGTTACGTCATATAACGCAACTTAGTTACGCAGCTTATTCCAAAATTTTGGTGCACTATCTCGATCATGAGCGTCATAAAAAAATAATAGAAATTGACCTCTTAAAACTACCCTCGTCACCGGCTCTGGTATCCGCCGATTTTGGAAAGTCATGTATACAACTAATTTAACATATCCCCATACAGTTTGTCCACATTATTTATCACAAGCAAAATCCGTTGCTAGTTCTTGTAGTCCAGAAAGCCACTGCGCATCCGCTAGAAAAAATATTCTAATTCGGATTTTTTGCACAATCTTACTCAAAAAGGACTCCTTATAACAAATTTGCATGTTGCCAGGACCAAAAGGTGGTCAAAAAATTTTTAAACGTTTTTTTTTTGTTTTTTTCCTAAAATTATTTTTTTTGAATGGAACAAAGTTTTTTTAGGTTTTTTGGATCATTCCAAACAGAAAAGGTGTCTAGTGACTTTTCTCTAAAAATGATAGTTTTTGACATATAAGCGATTAAAAATTGAAAAATTGCGAAATCGGCCATTTTAAACCCTCAAAAACTATGTGAAAAACTGAAAACTTGAATGTTGCCAAGGAAGGTAGATATTCTTTAAACATCTATTGATGACATCCCCAAGAGTTTTTTGCAATATAATGTTCAAAACTCCTTTGTTTTTAATTTCTAATCACGCGTGCGCTATACTATTTTCCACTGTTGCATGTGTATACAGTATGGTGCAAATGAAAGGAATAAATTCGTTATTTCGTAAACCGGCTACTTTAAGAGAAAAACCCGAAACAGGTCGATTTTTATTTTTAAGGCCGGCCATTGGTAATGTTATAAGTATAGGCGATCCCATCACCTTTATAAAGTACACCACTCATAATCTAGAGCATATATGTATACCGAAAAATGCTTAACCTACTAACAATATATGTCGCTAATTACTGCCATATTTTTGCTATCCTACCTGTTGTGTATTGTTTATAAAAAAATGTGAAAATTTTGCTTTTTTCTCAATAAATATAAGAGCCTTTATATCTAAATTACTCAAGTATTTAAATGAATTTCATGATAAAATTCCGTCTAGCACTACAATATATGTAATGGAAGGATATAACGTTAAAAAAATGTGAATTAATAAAGTACTTTTTGCGTGGTGTACTTTTAAAATAAATTTCTGCAATTAATAGAAATTGGCATGTGAAACGTAAATATTGGACATATAATACGAATAAAGTATAGGAATCTGTAAGAATCTAAGCTCTGTTAATGTAGCCATTATGTATAAGATGGCGCTACGAAAAATATTATATACATATGCAAAATTCAGGAGCGTAATGGCACGTTTGAAACTTTCCTTTGGAAATTTCGGTACTGTATAGAGTACTAACGTTTTGAGGGATGCGGGTGGTTCATTATTATAGCAGGGCGTACTTGGAATAATATATTGTTTTCACCAAATGTTGAAAAAATTTTCTTTGAATTATTGTTTTCACCCAATTTAAAAAAAATGTGAAAACTTTGAATTATCCACGTCCGTCTGTCTGTAATCACAACTCCTCCGTCAATATACCAGCTAGAATGACAAATGAGGTGTCAAATGAAAGCTTATAATCCAAGGATGGTACTAAAGGTGATAACTTTGATCTAGGCTGTTTGTCCGTCGGTCTGTCCGACCGCCAATATAACTTCTCCGTCATTATACCAGGTAGAATGACAAATGAGGTGTCAAATGAAAGCTTATAATCCAAGGATGGTTGGTAAAAGGTGAGAAATTTGACCTAGGCTGTCTGTCCGTCTGTCCATCCGACCGCGAATATAACTCCTTTTTCATTGACAAATGAGGCGTCAAATGAAAGCTTATAATCCAAGGATGGTACTAAAGGTGATAACTTTGATCTAGGCTGTTTGTCCGTCGGTCTGTCCGACCGCCAATATAACTTCTCCGTCATTATACCAGGTAAAATGACAAATGAGGTGTCAAATGAAAACTTATAATCCAAGGATGGTACTAAAGGTGATAACTTTGATCTAAGCTGTCTGTCCGTCGGTCTGTCCGACCGTGAATATAACTTCTCCGTCATTATACCAGGTAGAATGATAAATGAGGTGTCAAATGAAAGCTTATAATCCAAGGATGGTACTAAGGGTCAGATATTTGACCTAGGCTGTCTGTACGTCGGTCGGTCCGTCCGACCGCGAATATAACTCCTTTGTCATTATACCAAGTAGAATGACAAATGAAGTGTCAAATGAAAGCATATAATCCAAGTATGGTACTAAAGGTGATAACTTTGATCTAGGCTGTCTGTCCGTCGGTCCGTCCGACCGCGAATATAACTCCTCCGTCATTATACCAGGTAGAATGACAAATGAGGTGTCAAATGAAAGCTTGTAATGCAAGGATGGTACTAAATGTGAGAAATTTGACCTAGACTGTCTGTCGGTCCGACTGCCAATATAACTCCTCCGTCATTATACCAGGTAGAATGACAAATGAGGTGTCAAATGAAAGCTTATAATGCAAGGATGGTACTAAATGTGAGAAATTTGACCTAGGCTGGCTGTCCGTCTGTCCGTCCGACTGCGAATATAACTTCTCCGTCATTATACTAGGTAGAATGATAAATGAGGTGTCGAATGGAAGCTTATAATCCAAGGATGGTACTAAATGTGCCAAATTTGACCTTGGACTTCCGGTTTTAGAAATGCGACCAGAAGTACTGTTTTAAAGTCACCGGAATAGTACATGTGATATGTTATTCGACGCTACTTCGCAAGAAGAAAACAAATATATTCTTCCGGTTTCATGACTGTCTGTTCATCTGTCTTTACGTCCGCGAATACAACTCCTCCATTATTAATACAGATAGAATGACAAATGGGGTGTCGAATGAAAGCTTATAACCCAAGGATGGTATTAAAGATTAGAAATTTGACATCGGATTTTCGGTTTTAGAGTTCAACCGTATGAACTGTTCTAAAGTCACCGAAATAGTATAAGCGATATATCATTCGACGTGCCTTAGCAAGATGAGAAAAAATTTTGGTTTTGGTTTTTATATCATTTCCGCTTAAAAAGGTATAACCAGAAGTGCCGGTATAGTCGCAGAAATAGTACACATCAATCGAAGCGTATTGAAAAGTTGAGTTGTAATCTTTAATTCCTGTTTTGAAGTCATTTCTGTTTAAACAATGATGACCCAAAGTTTAGTTAAAATGACTCAAAATTAGTAAAATCGTATATCGATCGACGCAAAGTTACACGAAGCGTTCAAATATCGACTTCCGGTTCTACTTTAGATTACTTTGGGTAAAAATCTAGGACTTACGAAGTCCAATTACTTGTTACTTTTATTACTCTCGCTTGCAAACGGTTGAAGTGTAGGATTTATTAAATGAGGACACTGCTCGCAATAAGAAATGTATGGCGAGCGGTGCCCTTATCTAATATTTCGACTTTAACAGGTAATGGATGTCTTCCAAAAAGCCGATAAACTAGTTCAGAACGCCTATTAGTTTGCGCAATATTAAAATAGAGGTACCAAAATTTATCTGCGCCAACTTATTACCGTTTTGAACTAGTTTACGGCTTGTTGAATCATACTCAATAACTCTACGATTTAATGAGTGAAATTAATAAAATGAAGTAAAAGCTCAGACTAAATATTTGGAGTATTTGTTCTGTACCACCCAATGGGTTAATACGATTTGGAGCGAAGACTCCAAAAATTTTGAGTCTGAGCTTTGACTTCTCTTTTTTAATATCGATCACTAATTGGCACATGAAGGTGGAGGAGAATCATTTAAAGTTGTTATTTTAAATCAATTTGTTTATTAAATGTTTTAACGAACAGAAAACGCTCCATGTATTTTGTCGAACAGAACTTCCAATTGATTTGTTACTGTTTCATTAAACTCTCATGCTAAAATTAGACTGCTATCATTTATCAAAAATATAATTCCTGTCATTTGACATGTTCTTCGTGTTGGACTTATTAAAATGCTCAGTCTGATTTTTGCATAAGAGTTTAATGAAATGGTAACAAATCAATTGGGAGTTCTGTCTGACAAAATACATGGAATGTTTTCGTAATCTGACGTTCCAAATTTTTTACCTGTTCCATAATTAAAGCTTCGCCTGTTTCAGTGTTCCCGTACATCAAAGTTTGTCCGACTAGACACAGTTAAGTTACAAATTTTCAGCTTGCTATTAATCAACTTGTTTTTTGTACGCGAGATTCAGGCCTATAATTCAAATTTAATTTATAAATAAGTGATTTTTACTCAGGTCAGCCATTATGATGAAACATTTTATTTTAGGGAATATGAAGATCATATTTATTAAAAGTTCATTTCATCTGACATTGAAATAGATATGACAAACGTGATTCTCTGAGCTGGGCTAAATTTTTAAATTCACAGTCAAAGAAAGCCGCGGAACCATTAGTTTTTAATTATGTAATTTTTTACACTCCACTTTGAGGAGAGTGTCGTAATCGGGAATTGACTCATCACTTTTATGTTAATGTTATGGTATGTTATGATTAGATATTAAATTGCCATCACAAATTTCCGAGGATTTTTCTTTCTTTGCAAAGTACCTAATTTTTAAACAATACAGGGAAGTATTAAATGAATTTTAATACAAACGTATTAAAAATACCAATGAAAATAATTTTTTGAAGTTATACTTCTTTCTACTAAATGTTTTAATTTATATATGTATCAGTCCAGAAAAGGTGTGGAAAGAATATATTAGTGTTTTTAAATATATTTTTCTACAAACGTGTTCAAAATGCTACTTTAGCATTGTCAAAAAAAGTGAATTGTCAAATTGTGAAACGTCAAAATATTTATATTTCATTCAAAGGTGGTTTGAAAGTTTTTTTAAAATCTAATTTAAACTGTATTATTGCATTTTAACACGTTTTTAGAAAAAAACTATTAAAATTTGTTAGAATATACAAAAATAAAAGTATATGTTATTCTGATTTACGTATTGACAATATAGGCAGTTTTGATGTAATGTCAAGAAAAATATAAAAATGGAATGTCAGTCAAGTTCAAGTAAAAGTTTTTGTAAGTATTGTCCTGTAATTGAGAATGAATAAATTATAATTGTTGATATATAGGTAAGACGTTTGTAGAAAAAATATTGTATGATATAGGTAGGTGTTAAAAAGTATATTTTTAAGGCACTTATGTGAATTGCAGAATGAGCGAAGCGAATCTTTCACACGAAACCTTCACATACGTGCTTTAAAATTGTACTTTTAACATTTTATATCATAAATAGGTAACTATTATTATAACTTTTGTGTATTTGGACTTGTCTACCTCGGAAATAAGATAATAAGTAATATTATTTAAAGTATTTTATAATTCACTTCGTCTGTTTGTCACTATCTCTGAGCAATCTTGTAGCCCGGATAAAGAAAATGGTATAGCTCAGTGGTAGAACGTTGGACTGGAGATCAAGAGGACCCCGGTTCGAATCCTGGTGTTTTCTAATCTTTTTTTAATTTTTGGTATTGTTTTAATAAAATTTTTTGGAAACTAGTAAGTAAAAATTAATTTAATCTTTAAATAAAATACAAATAAACTGTCCGAAAGTATATTTATTTCATTGAAATCATATTTAGAAGTATAATTTCTTACGTGCGTACAAAGTATACACACATTCTTTTTTTGTTAACAATGTAGCAAAAATATTCAATATAATGGAAATTTCCAAAAATCACTAGAATTGGGTCTATTTTGAAAAGTTATCACTATTTCACTAAATTGTTAAAAAATCACTAGATCTAGTGAAATTTCACTAGACCTGGTAACACTGAGTCGGGCTTCTTCAGCCCTATTTAAATATAAAGTTTCTTTTGAAAATAGCCGACAAATTAAAATATTAATTGCCGCCGCCCTACCGCAAACAACTGCTGTTTAAAAAACACCGCCAAAAATCTTTAAAGAATTATCATTGATTTTACTGCTCGATCCTCGTTCCCAGTTGTTTACAGTATGAATCGATTGTAGTGTCGCCGGTACCACTTCCTGCCAATTAGGAGTTCGCATGGCACGTGCCGCTTGCTTTCATGTAGGCCGCTTTTGGGGGCAATTTAAAGAAATAGTAAAATAAATGATAATTTAGAACTTTTATTACACAAGATATTACCCAATACATAAATAAACCAATTTTTAATATATTACAACATTTTAATAGAACTAGACATTTAGACAAATTGAAGTGATATAATTGTTCTTCCCTGGTATAATTTTATAATATTTGGACATGAAAAGTAGGTAACAAACTATGATGAACCAATATGCGAAATAGTTCATGTGGTGAGACCGCTCCCGTCCGAAAAAAAATATGATTCGGTTTCTTTGTGGATTCCTTATCAAAAATGTCCCCTTCAAACAAATCTGAAGGGTGCCGGGCAAAATTTTGGGGCAGAATTTGTTTAAACAATTTTTTTAAACAAATACAAAAGATTACATTTTTTGTTCTGGAACATATATTTTTAGGTTTTCAAGGTCATTCTAAACAAGAAAGGTATCTTTCAATTTTTCTTAAGAATTCATAGTTTTCGAGTTATACGCGATTTAAAATCTGAAGAATGCGAAAATACGCATTTTCGAGGCTAAAAACTCATATTTAAATTAGTATTCTTGAAGTTACCAGATACTTAAATTGAAGACTAAACATTAATTTTCAGGATTCTCAAGAGTGATCGCGTCTAACCTTAATTTATACCGTTTTTTTTAGTTGTTAAATATGCATGTTTATCCGATTTTTTTGTCGGTGCGGCGAGCTCTATTTCAAAAATCTTCTAATTTCCTCCAAATAATATTTTTTCTAGATTCTTTGTGATATTTTAAATAAAATAAGTTTCTTCACATTTTCCTCCAAAGTTAATGGTTTTAAAGTTATAAGCGATTTAAAATCCGAAAATGCCGAAACAACGCATTTTTGGATTTTAAATCGCTTATAACTTTAAAACTGTTAACTTTTGAGAAAAATGTCAGAAACTTATTTTATTTAAAATGTCCCAAAAAATCTAGAAAAATTATTTTTTGGAGGAAAATTGGAGATTTTTGAAATAGAGCGCGCCGCACCGACAAAAAAATCGGATGGACATGCATATTTAACAATTAAAACACGACGGTTTAAATTAGGGTTAGACACAATCACTCTTCAGAATCTTGAAGCTGAATGTTTAAACTTCAATTTAAGAATCTGGCAACCTCAAAAGTTCTAATTTAAATATGAGTTTTTAGGCCTCGAAAATGAGCATTTTCGCACTTTTCAGATTAAATCGCCTATAACTCGAAAACTATCAATTTTTGAAAAAAATTACAAGATACCTTTCTTGTTTAGAATGACCCACTAAACTTAAAAATATATGTTCCGGGGCAAAAAAAGTGATCTTTTCTATTTGTTTATAAAAATTTTTTTAACAATTTCTGCCCAAAAATTCTGCCCGGCACCCTTCAGATTTGTTTAGAGGGGACATTTTTGAATAGTAATCCACAAAGAAACCGAATCAGAAATTTTTCCAGACGGGAGCGGTCTCACCACATGAACTAAAATAGATTTCTCCAATACTTTTGGTTTAGATTTTACCACGAGATACGAGCACAGTATTTATCCAAGTAAAATTTTCAGCGAGACCCCGTCCTTAAACCGCCTAGAAAATTAAAAGTTCGCACCTGATATATAAAACGATTTCGAGTCGTCTTAGCGAGGCCGCACCTGCATACTCTCTGTACTTAACTAAACTATCGACTCACTAAAAAGTCTGCCGTTTGCGGCCTCGCTTAGATATCTATTGCGTTATTTCTCCGATAGAGGCAGCATCTCTCGGGAAAGAATCTTTTCTCTCTGTTGCACCGCCAGTTGGGGAGCTCTCTTTCATACAACGGCCGGCCTTAAGTTATGATATTGTGGCATGTAAGGTATACTAGTGACGTCATCCGTCTGGGAAAGATGACGTAATAGATTATTTTTTTAAATGAGAATAGGGGTCGTGTGGTAGCTCATTTGAAAGGTTCTTCAATTCTCTATTCAGTAATTTAAATATTTACATAATTATTTATACAGGGTGTCCAAAAAATTTTTATTAAATTAAATTATTTGAAAAAAAAAGAGTAGAAGGACACCCTGTATAAATAATTATATAAATGTTTATATTACTGAATAGAGAATTAAAGAACCTTTTAAATGAGCTAGCACACGACCCCTATTCTCATTTAAAAAAATCATCGACTACGTCATCACGCCCAGATGGATGACGTCACTAGTATACCATATATGCCATAATATCGTAACTTAAAAATACAAATCGACCTGTCTCGAGATTTTTCCTTAAAGTCGCCTGTTTACGGAATAACGAATTTATTCCTTTTATTTGCACCATACTGTCGGTGGAAAATAGTGTCGCGCACGCTTGATTATCAATTAAAAAGCAAAGGAGTTTTGAATATTATATTGCAAAAATCTCTTCGGGATTTCATCAATCGATGTTTAAAGAATATCTATCTACCTTGGCAACATTCAAATTTTCAGTTTTTCACATAGTTTTTGAGGGTTAAAAATGGCCGATTTCGCAATTTTTCAATTTTTAATCGCTTATATGTCAAAAACTATTATTTTTAGAGAAAAGTCACTAAAGACCTTTTCTGTTTGGAATGATCCAAAAAACTTAAAAAAACTTTGTTCCATGCAAAAAAAAATAATTTTAGGAAAAAACAAAAAAAAACGTTTAAAAAATTTTTGACCACCTTTTGGTCCTGGCAACATGCAAATTTGTTAAAAGGAGTCCTTTTTGAGTAAGATTGTGCAAAAAATCCGAATTAAAATATTTTTCCTAGCGGATGCGCAGTGGCTTTCTGGACTATTGGACTATAATATAATTAACAAGAATAAAAAACCGCTAAACGCCGTAAAAATGAGTGGCGCATACAATATTCCAGCTACAAAAGATCCGATATGAATATTACGTGGCGCGAAAGTGTATTTTCATTTTGATGTAAAACAAAATTCTAGTTTATTTTAAAAGATTTTTCCATAATATTTCGTACTAAATTTGAAGTAAACGCGCCACAAAAAAGTTTCAAAATTCAAACTGTATCAAAGTTACTCTTTTGTGGCTCGTTTTACTTCAAATTTAGCAAATATTATGGAAAAAAAATTTAAAATAAAACTAGTATTTTGTTTTGCATTAACATGAAAATACATTTTCGCGTCACATAATATTCATATCAGATCTTTTGTAGCTGGAATATTGTATGCGCCACTCATTTTTACGGCGTTTAGAGGTTTTTTATTTTTGTATCAGGAGTTTTTCAAAGTTATTTATAAATTAAATATATGAAGTTAAATGCAATGTTTCTCGATTACACATTAAGCTTTATAAATGGTCGCATTATCTCCCAAATGATCTAGTGTCCATCGAATGTACACTAGATTTTTTTCTATTCGAAATAGATTGAAAAAAAAAATATTGGGATGGCCGGTAAATGAACTCGGATTGCCCATTTCCAGATCAAATTTAGCGTCGTAACCACTACAACTACATAAACCATTTAGGGAATAATCGAGAATTGGATTATACTTTTGTAGCTTAATAACTTCTAAACGGCTTAACCGATTTTGATCACTAAACATGAGTTTGAAACGTATTGACAAATAGTATCTGATGAATCTAAGGTCAAGTATGATAACTAACGCTATTACAGGAATTATTAAGCTTGAAAAACCGTTTTTCCCATAAGAAATAGATTTGATCATACTTATGAAGCCTCTAACTTAAAAATTCGAATCTTCCCGGACATGAGGTATACACCGTTAGATTCGCCTAGAGTCCTCCTACAAACGCTCATTTATTAGCGCAATTCGTAGGTTGAAATTTTGAGTAATTGTCGAAAAACCAAAATTTTCAAAGTTTCGTTTTTCAGTTTTTCGCCTATACTGAGCCGTGTGTATATCTAATCCTGGCCGCTTAAACACCATTTGAAAGCATAACTCAACACTATTGATTTGGTATATTTGCGGTTCTCCTGTCTCTTCTTGAACCGAAGATATATACCCCCAAAAATATGCCGTTTTGTACCTAGCAAGTCATATAGCTGGCTTATGGGTGGTCAAAAGTCACAAAATACACCGGTTCTGAATCGGCCCTGACCCCCTTTTCAAACACAGAAAAAATTCAAATCGGTTTAACTTTTCCACATACATACATTCATACATACATACATACATACTTGTATTACATACATATTACATACATATCCACAAACATTTTCCCTTTTTTAAATAAAAATTGAGTCATATTTCTGAGCTTGGTAACTTTTGAATAGTATAACCGATTTTTAAAATTATACATGAGTTAGAAAGGTAATGATTAGTACTATCAGAAGCCGCAAAGGTCGGATTTAAATTTTCGAAATTTTCGGGAGTTTTGGGGACGAGAACGAAAAACAGACCCTAAATAGGAAGGGCCGTAAAATTCACACTCGTGGACCAAAATGGATGGTTGACATATTAATGGGTGAGTCTTTTCTTGAACTTTAAGATGGGAGTTGGCTCAATTTTCAATTAAGTCAGATTTAGAGAATCGAAAATTTCGTGTTATAATAGTTTCGCGTGTAGGGGAGTGTAGATGTGCGCCACTGGCGAGAACTGCCGTTCTCTGGTAATAAACGAACACTGATTAAAACTATTTTTATGATACAATCGGAACCGTTGGATTGGAGAATAATTTTCTTTCCTTATGTCACAATCTAACTCATATTTGAACGTTGACTTAATATATCTTTAATGTCGTAGTCTAATTTTAGTGAATCACCTAACGTCAGTTCTTCTCGTTGTAAGTTATGCCCATTACCATTTTGGGCATTTGATTCTCTTGATTATATCCGCGTATAGGTTTACGTGGAACTTGTTTAATCCATTATGTACTTTTATTCTTCTTTTTTACCAGCATGTATAGCTCCATTGCGGTTTGTATAAACACGGAGTCTCATAACTATTTCTTCAGTTAGTATCTTTAAGTTCTGTACTGAATGTCATGATTACCAACGATATTAGATAACCAATGAAGCTTTGACGATCGTGTGTAGGCGGTATAGCTAGCCAGGATCTCTTGAGGCCAGTCTGAACTAGTTTTAATGATACCATGCATAAATTAATGTGCAACCAATGTTAAGAAAGGAACAAGCTGGCTTCAGACCAAACTGATCATATATAGATGAAAATACAACACTTAGAGCAATCATAGACAGAGCCTATTTTACCACTAGGCCCATGAGACCCATGCCTCGGGACCGCATTTTAATGGGGGACGAAAATATCACTAAAAGAAAATTTTGATTGGAAAACAAAATAAATTTTCAAAATTATTTCATTTTACGAACAGGAAATGACAACAAATTAGGTTATATCATAAACCATAAACCGTTATTATCATAAAACTTAAATAAGGATTAGGTAGATTGCTTTGTCGGCATATAAAATAAGCAAAATTTAGACACCACTCTGAAGGATTAACAAGAGGTAGGATTAACAAAATGTATCGCCACGTATTAATTATCATGATACTTATTCAAAATGCACTTTAATATTTAGTTTGATGTTCATACCGTTTTCTGCAAATATAAGGTATTGCTTGCTTATGCTGGTATTAGTTTTCAGTCCTGTACTTTTTAAGTTAATTCAACTACTCTATTGATTAATCATTAGCCGTTTTATTAAATTCCTTTAAACGCTTATTTTTCTTAACCTAAGAACCTAACCCTTAAGTACCTAATCGTTTCGTTATTATTCTGAGTTAAAAACATTTAAGTTGCAGTGAAAAACGAAAAAAGCAAAAATTAAGAGAACAGGAATGGTAGGCACAAAAAGATGCAATATTATCATATTTTACACCTCACAACAGTACGCAAAAAGAAAGTTCGTCCTCCCATCCTGTTCTTCTTCTTCTTTCGCGGCACTACAGCCCAAATTGAGCCTTGGCCTCCTTTATTTTTTGCCTCCACCCTTGTCTATCTGGCGCTGCTCTTCTCCATACACGGACTTCTAAAAATGCTTGTGCATCACTGCTTACTGTGTCTTCCCAGCGCATTATTGGCTTTCCAACCGGTCTCATTCCCTGCATCCTAGCATTCAATGCTCTTTTTGGTAGCCTATCCTGTCCCATTCTTATCACATGTTCGGCCCATTGCAATATTTGTATTCTAATGAAGTCTGACAATATCTCGGACATGTCATGCGGGGCGAGAAGTATGGCATCCTGCGACTCATAATGCAAGGAAAGATAGATGGCAGAAGAAGCATCGGAAGAAGACGAATTTTATGGCTAAAAAACCCGAGAGAATGGTTTGGATAAAGCTCAAAACAAATATTTACAGTAACTGTCTCAAAAATTGAAACAACTATGATGATTGCTAACCTCCGTAGCGGAGATAGCATCTGCAGAAGAGAAGAAGTCTGACAGGGGTGTTTTCTTATAAAGTTGATAAAGTTCGTTGTATCGAATTCTAAAGATTCCGTTTTTCCTCATAGGTCCTAGTATTCTCCTCAGTACATTTCTTTCGAATGTGTCGAGTTTGTTTTTTTGATGATTTTTTCAGGACCCATGCTTTCCTGCCATAGCATGCTATTGGTCGAATTAAGGTTTTATCGATTCTCATCTTTGAATTTCGGTGGACACTTTTATACCGAAATATATGGGAGAGGGCAAGCTCTATTTGCTGGAGTTATTCTCTTCCGTATTTCTCCATCTTCTGATCCGTCGGCATATATTTCTACTCCCAGATATGTAAACTTTCCAACCGTTTCAATATCATCTTCGTATTTAATGTTCTCTGGGACTATATTTCTTCTCGTCTGTACCATTATTTTTGTTTCTTCTTTGTTAATTTCCATACCTAGCCTCTTCCTTTGCGTTTTTAACTCTGCGTATGTTTCCTGTGCTCCTGTTGATGTTCTACTCATAATATTAATATCATCGGCCAGTTGAACGGTTCTGTTGGTCAGTAGGTTTCCTCGTACAGTTTGCATTTGCCTAACCGCATACTCCAGTGCCAGGTTAAACAATGTTGGGGCTAGCCCATCTCCCTGCTTCAATCCCTACGAGATTTTGAAAAAGTCTCTCCGGTGGTTTTGTACTCGTACACATGCCCGAGTTTCATCCATTGTGGCTTTAATGAGTCTAATTAGCTTGTGTGGTATGCCAATTCAGCCAATGTACAGTATAGTATGTTCCTTTTGACTGAGTCGTATGCCTGTTTGAAGTCTACAAACACATTGTGAACATTAATGTCATGCTCCCATGATTTGCTTAAGACCTGCTGGACTGTAAATATTTCATCCATTGTCGGACTTCCCCGCCTGAAGCCCGTCTGATACTCTCCAATAATATTTTCTGCTAGTGGTTGGAGCCGCTGGATTATAATATAGGTACTTACGTGAGGACTTCAGTTGCTGTACGTAGTAGAGAAATTCCACGGCATTTTTTTGCACTTTAAACAATGAAACAATCTTTAATTATTTAAAAAGAATGTGTGTGTACTTTGTACGCACGTAAGAAGTTATACTTCTATTATATGATTTAAACGAAATTAATATACTTTTTATTTATATTTGATTTAAATATTAAACTAATTTATACTTACTAGTTCTCAAACATTTTTATTAAAACAGTGCCAAAAATTAAAATAATAAAAGAATAAAACACACACAAACACATTAAAAATGCCACAAAAGATTCCTGAACATTAATTGTCGGAATTTTTTTTATCTAAATACGTATTTTCTGAAAATAAAATTATATAATAAATATACTTACATACAATGTATAAAAAAAATAAAAAAATAAAAGTTTTTATTGGGATTCGAACCAGCTATCAGCGCGGTTGGTATATTGGGGTTCATTCGCCTTAAACGCTTCGCCACGGAGGCAACGTGTCATTATGTGCGAAGATCGACTAACTAAACGGATTAAGCTTTTGACATTTTTGAATTAAATTAAATTATTTTGATTTTGAATTGAAATGATTTAGAATTGAAAAAATACAACAAAACATAGAGTAAGAAAACAATATATTAGGTGAACATTGATAGATAGAAATTGATAGAAATTTTGATGGTAATCAAATTATGTAAATAAAAATATTACATACTATGTATTTTGGTAGGTTCAAATAGGTAGGTAACTACGATACATTTACAATTATTACGTACCTGTTGCTTGTAAAAACTATTTAAATGTCACTACAATTATAAACTTTTTTGCTTCTGTCCTCACAACAATAAAACTAATATAAATATTATACATTTGTTTACCTTCATATTGAACAATTATTTATTATTGACAGATCATTTCAACACCCAATCAGAGCCCGTATAACGACTCATACCATACTGTCGGTGTGCGCATGCGCGCAGATCAATATAAATTCACCCTCAATCTCAATCGCGCCTAAAGAAGTATAACTTCAACAATGTTTAAAGATTTAAACCATGTTTAATTATTTAAATATAAATTTTATTTATGTTTTAATAAAAATTTAAATTTCTGGTGCAACTATATTTCTATTAAATAATTATTACATATAAAAAAAATATTATTATTACTATTAAATTTTGGTTAGGGGCCCGAAAATTATGTAGTGCCTCGGGCCTGATTTGAAGTAAAATAGGCTCTGATCATAGAGAATTCAATTCAACTCTCCACTATTCGGGGCCTTTGCGGACTTCGAACCTTCGATAAGCTCACACATGTGGCGATATAGAAAGTACTAAAAGAAATGGGAATACCAGGACAAATAATATATCTCATCATAGAGCTCTCTAGTGACACCGAAAGTCCTACACAACGGCATAATATCTGACTCAATAATTGATGTGTGCTCAATGGAATAAAACAGGGCTGTGTTTTAACTTTCCCTACAATTTACCATTTTACTAGACCCCGTACAATGGTTGGTTTCGAAATAAATATCAACAAAACTAAAGAAATGCGATTCTACACCAAAATCAATCAGGAAATTAAGAAAGTGGGGCAGATCAAATATTGCCAATACATATCAAATATAAATATCAACAAAGATAAAACTGAGAAGCAAGAAGTGAACATCATGGTATTAAAAGTCTCAGACAATAATAAGCCTGAAACAATAATTAGACCAGGGAATTTAGCACTAAAAACACCGTAATAAATCAACTTTTAAATATAGGACCGAGAGACAAACATTTTGCATTGTGTTCAGGATGATACCAGGAAAAAAATCTACTTTACAAAAATTGGTGGAAATGCATACTTGTACCTTAAAGTAAATAAGATGCATCCAAAATTGCAAAAACATGTCAAAATAAGTGTATCAAGGGCTAGACTTTGTTGCTCAGGGGCTATTTGGAGTTTCGAGGGTTTTCGGCACCAAATTGGTACAAACAGATTACTCGGGGGTTTTTTGGGGTTTCTGAATACGAATATGTCATCAAATTTGACTCTCGCAGCACCTAGTATACAGGGTGACTAATTCGTACGTCACCTTGTGAAATTTCGAGAGTTTTCGGTTTACATAGGTCGATTCTGATGGCGTATTCGTGTTCAGCAACACCAAAAACCCTCCGAATAATCTATTTGCATCAGTTTAGTGTCGAAAATCCTAGAAATTCCAGAAAATGACGTGTATATCAGTCATTCTGGTTAAAAGGTTTCCCGAGGGTCGATTTTGATGCCATATTCGTGTTCAGCAATACCAAAAACCCTCGAGTAATCTGTTTGTAACAATTTAGTGCCGAAAACCATCGAAACTCCAGAAGATGACATGCCTCAGCGGTGACTCTGGGTACCAGATACTTTGGGTACCAGTTATGATAACGTATTTGTGTTAAGCGATCCCAAAACACTCAAAATAATCTGTTTGAATCAATTGAGTGCCGAGAATCCTCTAAACTCCAGATGACGCGCCTTAACAGTAAATCTGAGCACCAGGTACTTAGGGGGCCATTTCTGTTTACGTATTCGTACTCAGTGACCCCAAAAATCACATGAGTAACAAAATCCGGCCCTTTCCCATACTTACTGTGATACTTTTATACATTTCTGGATGTATTTTTTGCACAGCGCTTAACGTGGTATTTAAAACTAGATTTATTTTGTGCTAAATGCCCTGGTAGCCCAGTCGGGATAGCATTTGACCTTGCATTAGGAGCTGCCCCAAATTTTATTTCTCTAATCTTTAGGGAGGATCAATATTAGTATAAATTTAAAATCTCGACTGAATTCCACCGTTGCGTTAGCCGCCATCTTGATTTTAAACGAGAACCGTTTTTTCTCAATATCTCCGCCATTTTCAATTTTTTGACAAAAAGTGTAGAAACTGAAATTGTTGAAAATGCGATTTTGTATAATTTCATGTATTATAATTTTTTTCGTGCTGTCGATATTTTCCGAGTTATGAGGGGAAAATAGTGACAGTTGTAGCATAATTATTGAATTATTGAATTATCTCGTTTATTATTAGTTTTACAACAAATATTTACCTATACAAAAAGGAAGAGAATTAAATTTTGTACAATTTTGATGCCGTTCATTTTTTTGATAAAATCAATATTTAAGGTAGTACGTATGTGGTAAAAGTGCGAGCGTAAGACCTGATTGATTTTGTAGTAATTGTTTTTGTTCAATATCTCCGCCATTTTCAACTTTTCGACAAAAAGTGTAAGAACTGAAATTGTTGCAATTACGATTTACTACAATTTTTAGTGAGAACCAGTGGCGGGTCTACACAGGGGGGGAAATGGGAAAATTCCCCCCAACAGGGTCCAAAATTTAAAAAAAAATTGTTGGAACATCACGATATATTAGCTGACATAAAACTTAAAATATCAACACACAAATTGAACCAATAAAACCCGCTAGTTAATAAAATTAAGTGAACTTAATATATATAATGTCTTTTTATGTCTGTTATATACTTAGTTTGGTTGATGTTTCGTTGGAAGTTTCAAAAATTGTATAAAATATAATTCTCTTTATTTTTGTTTATGTACAGTTATGTCATAAAGTTAATAATAAATGAGACAATTCAATAATTATGCTTCCCCTCCGCTTCCATTATTTCCCCCCTTAACTCGGAGAATATTGATCGTATAAAAAAATTGTGCCAAAGAAATTGTAGGAAATTGCATTTCCAACAATTTTCTTTCCCACCATTTATGTCGAAAAGTTGAAAATGGCGGAGATATTAAGCAACAACAGTTCTCATTTAAAATCAATATGGCGGCTAATGCAACCGCGGAATTCAGTCGAGATTTTAAATTTACACTACTATTGATCTCTCCTAAAGGATACAATTATAAAATTTGGGGCAGCTCGGATACAAAATTCAATTCAATAATTATGCTCCCCCACCACTTTTTACTATTTTCCCATGTAACTCGGAAAATATCAACCGCATGAAAAAAATTGTTAAAAAGAAATTGTAGGAAATTATATTTTGAACAATTTTAGTTGAAAATGGCGTAGATATCGAACAAAATCAATTGCTATAAAATCAATCCGGTCTTACGCTCGCGCCATTACCGCATACGTACTACCTTAAATATTAACTTTAGCAAAAAAATTAAAGAAATCAAAATTGTGTAAAATTTAATTCTCCTCATTTTTGTATAGGTGCATATTTGTTGTAAATCTAATAATAAACGAGATAATTCAATAATTCAATAATTATGCTCCAACTGTCACTATTTCCCCCTCATAACTCGGAAAATAATTCAATAATTCAATAATTATGCTCCAACTGTCACTATTTTCCCCTCATAACTCGGAAAATATCGACCGCACGAAAAAATTATAAGAAAGGAAATTATAGAAAATCGTATTTTAAACAATTTCAGTTTGTACACTTTTTGTCAAAAAATTGAAAATGGCGGAGATATCGAACAAAATCAATTGCTATAAAATCAATCCGGTCTTACGCTCGCGCCATTACCGCATACGTACTACCTACCTTAAATATTAATTTTACCAAAAAAATGAAAGAGATGAAAATTGTGTAAAATTTAATTCTCCTCATTTTTGTAATTTTTGTATAGGTGCATATTTGTTGTAAAACTAATAATAAACGAGATAATTCAATAATTCTATAATTATACTCCAACTGTCACTATTTTCCCCTCATAACTCGGAAAATATCGACGGCACGAAAAAAACTATAATAAATTAAATTATAGAAAATCGTATTTTAAACAATTTCAGTTTCTACACTTTTTGTCAAAAAAGTAAAAATGGCGGAGATATTGAGCAAAAACTGTTCTCGTTTAAAATCAAGATGGCGGCTAACGCAACGGTGGAATTCAGTCCAGATTTTAAATTTATACTAATATTGACCCTTCTTCACGATTAGAAAAATTAAATTTGGGGCAGCTCCTAATACAAGGTTAGGCCTGTTATTAGTCTAACCCGACTGGACTATGGTCTAAGTGGAAAGGTTTTATGTAGAATTCCAACAAATACAAGAACTTAAGTATATATAGCATTATATTTATAGGGGATCGAAACACAATTGGTTTCAAAACAGATGATTTTTTTAAAATAATTTTTAATTTTTTATAATATGTATGTATGTTTAACAGTTATTTATGATATAAGTGTTAAAAGTACACGTTTAAGGCACGCATGTGAAAGTTTGCAGAATGAGCGAAGCGAGTTCTGCAATTCACATGAGTGCATTAAAAATGTACTTTTTAACACGCATATCCTACAATATATTTTCTACAAACGTAATTACAGGATCTACATCTATATAGTATCTACAAAAATTTTACTTGAACTTGACTGACATTCCATTTTTATATTTCTTTGACATTTAATCAAAATTGCCTATACGGTCAATACGAACTGCAGTGCCTTAAAAATTTTAAAGCACTAGTGCCTTAAAGTAGCATTTTTAACGCTCGTATGGAGTGCTAAAAATTGTATTTTTAACACGGTTGAAGAAAAAAACCCTTATATGTAAATAAATAGGTTGCCGTGAAAAATTTTTGGCTAAACTTTTCAGCATAGCATACTGGCATTGTAATCTATCGACCAAAACAAATTCTAGCAATTCTAGCTGGTCAGTATGCATCTTTTTCGAGAAAAGCCACCCGCTTATTGATTTCAGAAACGGCTTCCATTTAAGCGGATTTATGTAAATTTTGGTTTGTCAGGGTTCTGTAAAATGGCCAATCTTATGAAAATACATGTGTTGTTGTTCAATTAAAATTTTTCAAATCATTTCAAATCATTAAAATATTGAATGTTTCCCATCTAATATCTCCTATTCCTAAATACCCTAACACTATAATATGTATATCTACTAAAAAACAGTATTTTACTGAAATAATAATATATTATGTCTGTATAGTATAGGTACTTATTACAATATGTGTTTGACGTACGGCAATACATAAATTGTGTTTCCCGGAAGATGAATTGGAAAATGCTGCAAAATATATTACAGTTTTAAAGATCGCATGTTCAACAACTGAAGTAATACTCCAGGAAGTGAGTGAAAAATAGGTCGATTTCAGGATATAATTCTGGAATTTTATAAACCTATCAGGTGTTGTAAAGGACGACGCCAGGAGTAACTTCTACTAAAATGTGACCAAAAATATTGTGAGCTTTTTTTTATTGCGATTTTCATTTGTTAAATTTGCAATTTTTAAAGATTTTTAATTTTGCAGCGTAGGATATTGATTCTAGAGAAAAACTTTTTAATAAAAAGTTATAGTAAATTAAAAAACCTACAATTTGATCTATGCTAAGTTTAATTTCGCTTATTGGTTATTGCAAGACAGCTTGCGAAAGGTCCAAAATGGCCGTTTTTTTTTCAATTGCGTTATTTATTGTACAAATAATTTTTTTTTATTTTTAAAGCCTTAAAACAAAGATCTTCCAATTCCAAACATAAAAAAATTGTAAGGCCGGATAAACGAATTTGTTGCTTAGATATTATAAATTGTTTATCCCAAGAGGTCAAATGTCGAAGGCTATAACTTTTTGAAAAAAAAATCGTATCGTAGAGAGTTGGTGAAACATCTAATCTCCTTCTAAAGAGTTATATTTTCATATTCTGGTGTAAATAAATGCGTAAAACATTTTTAAACCTCTAATTTTTGGGTTTGAAAATAAGGGGGCAAATTTCGTTATATACATTTAGAGCTGAAGCGGCCCTGTACATTCTATGCGTTTTTAGCTTACAGATTATTGTTGCTGAAGACGAAACGAAGATTTATAAAAAATAAAAAATGTCTACGACCAACTGAAGCCGAGCTAAATGTTGGGTTTGGAAATAAGGGGGCAAATTTCGTTATAAACATTTAGAGCTGGAAGCGGCCCTGTACATTCTATGAGTTTCTACCTTACAGATTATTGTTGCTGAAGACGAAACGAAGATTTATACAAGTTTATCAAGAAAAACAAATACAGTGGTAAACAGACTGTAGATTATAATGGTAATATTATTAAATTGTTTTCGGTCAAAATTTATTACAAGTTACGTAAAAATTTTCCGATCGCGCGAATTTTTAACAATTAAATGTAACTATATTTTATAATAATTTTTATTTTAAGATAATATAAGTCTTTCTTTAGTCAATGACTGTAAAATAATTTCTTAATTGTGATAAATAAAGGCACTACGATTTAAGAAAAAAGAAACAATTATCTCGGCTTCAGTTGGCTGTAAAAATTTTTTATTTTTTTTTATAAATCTTCGTTTTGTCTTCAGCAACAATAAGCTGCAAGTTAGAAACTCATAGGATGTACAGGGCCGCTTCAGCTCTAAATGTTTATAACGAAATTTGTCCCCTTATTTTCAAACCCAACATTTAACTCGGCTTCAGTTGGTCGTAGAAATTTTTTATTCTTTTATAAATCTTGGTTTCGTCTTCAACAACAATAATCTGTAAGTTAAATAGGATGTACAGGGCCGCTTCATCTCTAAATGTTTATAACGAAATTTGCCCCCTTATTTTCAAACCCAAAAATTAGAGGTTTAAAAATGTTTTACGCATTTATTTACATCAGAATATGAAAATATAACTCTTTAGAAGGAGATTGGATGTTTCACCAACTCTCTACGATTTTTTTTCAGAAAGTTATAGCCTTAAACATTTGACCTCTTGGGATAAACAATTTATAATATCTAAGCAACAAATTCGTTAATCCGGTCTTACAATTTTTTTTATATTTGGAATTGAAAGATCTTCATTTTAAAGCATTAAAAAATATATTTGTACAATAAATAACGCAATTGTAAAAAACCGCCATTTTGGATTTTCGCAGGCTGTTTTGCAATAACCAATAAACAAAATTAAACTTACCATAGCTCAAATTGTAGGTTTTTTTAATTTACTACAACTTTCTTTTAAAAAGTTTTTCTCTAAAATCAATATCCTAAGCTGCAAAATTAAAAATCTTTAAAAATTGCAAATTTAACAAATGAAAATCGTAATAAAAAAAAAGCTCACAATATTTTTGGTCACATTTTAGTAGAAGTTATTCCTGGCATCGTCCTTTACAACACCTGATAGCTTTCGAGAATTCCTGAATTATATCACGTTTTTTCACCCACAGCCTGGAGTATCAACGGAACACATTTTTAGCGTCTGTTGTAATTGACTCTACTTTATGTGTTCTAAAGTCCCAATTTAATTCTAATTCTTTAACCCGTGATACATACTACTGCTTTATTCGTCCGGCATTTTGTCCCACTTAATATCCATTAGTCCAACCGCCTAACCTTCCTTCATTTTATACTACTTTTTTATTTATGACTTTTTTTGTTGTTGACATTTACAGTAAAAAAACCAAAATTATATTGATTTAATTAAGAGACTCCATTTGTAATTTAAGGCGAAGAAAAAAATCCGTTTTTAACGGAAAGTGGATACAACTTGTAATATTTATTTAATAATCACAAATTGGAGACGAATGGATGGGGAAATATTATATAAGGCAGACATACATCATCAATAAGAGAAAAAGGAAATTAATTTAGGAGTCATGAGTGTTTTCTTTTTAGGAAAATACCATCAATTCGCAAAAACGCGGTATTAAATATCGAAATGTATAAAGAAAAACATTTAATTAATTTGGTATAATATATCCAATACGGCGGAGTTATAAAAATCGTAGGTAGACAAATAGTCGGAGAGATAGAAGCGGAGTGGGGGACGAGGGTAGTTATAAGGGGTCAAAATCGCGGTTTTTATTATTTATTTTGTAACGCTCATGATCGATATAGTGCACCAAAATTTGAGAATAAGTAGGTCATGACGTAACGAAGTAAAATCTCTAGGGGCGAAACGCTGCTTGGTCGACAAAGAGGTGGGGGTAGGGGTGAATATAAAAAATATAAGGGGTTTTTTGCGACGTTCGTGATTAAGATAGTGCACCAAAATTTGGGAATAAGTAGACCATGACATAACTAAGTAAAATCCCCAGAGCCGGAAACCAGCTCGATCATGAGCGTAAAAAATATATAAAAACCGCGACTTTGACCCCTTATAACTACCCTCGTCCCCCACTCTGGTTTCCAGCTCTGGAGATTTTACTTAGTAATGTCATGATCTACTTATTCACAAATTTTGGTGCACTATCTCGATCACGAACGGCATAAAAACCCCTTATATTTTTATACTCACTCCTGACTACCACCCATTTATACCGTAAGCAACGTTCCGCCACTGGAGATTTTACTTAGTTACGTGATGACCTACTTACTCCCAAATTTTGGTGCACTATCTCCATCATGAGCGTCACAATAAAAAATAAAAACCGCGATTTTCCCCTTATAACTACCCTCGTCCCCCACTCTGGTTTCCGCCTCTGGGGATTTTACTTAGTTATGTCATGGTCTACTTATTCCCAAATTTTGGTGCACTATCTCAATTACGAACGTCGGAAAAAAACACTTATATTTTTTATATTCACCCCTGCCCCACCCCATTTTTGGCCACGTAGCGTTCCACCCCTGGAGATTTTACTTTTAATAAGTTACGTCATGACCTAATTATTCCCAAATTTCGGTGCACTATCTCGATCATGCGCCTCACAAAAAAAAAAATAATAAAAACCGCGACTTTGACCCCTTATAATTACGCTCGTCCCCTACTCTGGCTTCCGGCTCTGGGGATTTGACTTAGTTATGTCATGGTCTACTTAGTCCCAATTTTTGGTGCACTATTTCAATCACGAACGTCCTTTTGTCGGCCACGCAGCGTTCCGCCCCTAGAGATTTTACTTAGTTACGCCATGACCTACTTATTCCCAAATTTTGGTGCACATCTCGATCATGAGCGTCACAAAAAAAGTAATAAAAACTGCGACTTCCCCTTATAACTACAATCGTCCCCTGCTCTGGTGTCCGCCCGTATGGGAAAGTCATGTATACAACTAATTCAACTTATTCCCGTATAGTTTGTCTATATGACTTATCACGAGCAAAATCCGCTTCTATATCTCCTACTATTAACTATACTAAACTACTATACAATTTCCACATATTTCACAATATACGAATGAAAAAATAAGGAAAATTCATGTACGCCATGACGTAAAGATTTCGCATTTATAACTGAAAAGTTTAAAAGATTAATTTCATCAGCCGGAGTGTGCAATGAAACAAAATAACAAAGTCCAATCTCAAACAATGCATTTTGTCTCTCGTTGAGACTGAAATAAACAAAACAAAAAACGGGACGATTTTATCTCTCGTCTTATTTGTCCATATTTTACCCTCGTCTCTCACTCTGGTTTCCGGCCGTTGGGGAAAGTCATTTACACAACTAATTCAACATATACCCGTATAGTTTTTCCATATTACTGATCACGCACAAAATCTGCTCCCAGCTCTTAGACTAAAAATATATAGGGTGAGGCAGATCTTTAGACTTTAGAAATAAAAATATATTTAGGCCAATTAGAAATATCTCGAGTACTAAGGGTAACTGAATCGTGAAAATTTGAATAAAATATTTTTATATATTTGCTACTTTCGGTTATACCGGGAGTTGCTTATAACTTCGTATTTTTAATGGGACACCCTGTATATTTTTACATTTTTGGATTCCTCTCGATGTCTTATTTCTCAAAATATAATGTTTTGTAATAGTATACAGGGTAGTTTAGAAGGTAATTACGTTTTTTCATTAATTTCGTAGCAATATTCACACCTGTAAAATTGTACTGATTTAACATTAAAAACTATATTTATGTCCAAAAATTTTTTAATATAGCCTACTATTGTTAAAAGTTATTAGTGTAGCGAAATGTTTAATTATAGTATACAGGGTTGGTCGAAACTCGGAATGAGTATTTTCTGAATTTTCTTATTTTAGTATTGTATTGAAATGGTATTTTATGATATATACTCTTTTATTTATGAAGCATTCTCTATACCTAACTGCTTGAATTTATTGTGAATTATTCGTAATTGTTTAAGCCAAATATTAATTCATATTCTTCTGAAAATATTCAATCAAAAATAATTTTTCGAAATAAGTACATATTTATTATTCTGGAGTGATCCTTAATTTATTAATATTGGTTGAAATAACAAGATACCTACGTAGTTAAGATTGTTTGTGCGTTCAATATTAATAAAAATATACAATATTCTATCTAGTGGGCTACGATTTTAACACTAAGTTTGCTTAAAGATTTTCTTAGCTTAAACATTGTACTGTTTTTATAGTTCCATTTGCTTTGTTACCATTACTAATATGAATTGTTTTAACGAGTAACTGATTAATATGGTTTTTGTGCTAGGAAAGTATAACAAAAATGTGTTACTAGTAATAAGAATTTATCATCAGCAATTCCCTGGTAGATTACAACCAAGATAAGACTTTTCAAAATTTACTAGAACGATTTCAACTTTCAACGTACTGGACATTTAGATTATGGGAAATCTGATCGAACACAAACTGTTGTAAATGAATAAAATAAATTAAATGTAATCCTTAGTTTCACTGAGAATGTGCATATTAGTATGAACGATCTCACAATCTAAGTGTCTAGTCAGTCTAAACCGTTCTCGTAACCTTTGAATTGTTTCTTTCTTGGTTGTCCAAGGAATTGCTGATGATAAATTCGTTTTGCGAGTACAACATTTTTTGTACACTTTCCTGGAACAAAAACCATACTAATCAGTTCCACATAAAAGAGATTCATATGAGTAATGGTAATGGGAAGTAGAAAACAGATAAAGATATTTTCATTAAATATTTTACTCTTCAAAACTCTTAATTTCAATTTTCGTGATTTAGTTATCTTTAGTCCTCGAAATATTTCTAATTCTCACCCTATCTGCCTCACCCTATATAGATATCGTTTTGTTAGAAAAAAATATGGCAAATAATGGATAAGAATTAGCGTAAAATTAATGGGAAGAGGATAATTTTAGTTTATAATAGCGTTGAAGTTTCTACCTCATGTTTGATTATAAGGTGACTACGGTTAAACAAACAGATAAGAAGTGTCCACAGGAGGAAGGCCTTCCTCTGTGGTCAATCATAGTGAATTACTTGATCTCGCTCTTTGATGTACAGGAGCTATAAGTGCAGTGCCTATCTGGAGGATATAGTAATTATAGTAAGAGGAAAATATTGTAATATTTTATCCAGCACACTCCAAAAAATATTACGTATCTTTACTAGGTTTTGCGACAGAAAAAGGCACTCCCAATCCTAGTGAAACAGTAATAAAACAACAGTACAGTAAAACCTCGATATAACGGACCTCTATTTAACGGACTTCGGATATAACGGACAAAAAAATCCGTTCAAACTTAAAAAAAAATTAAAAATGTCCTATTAATATTATACGCGAATACCAACGGGGTCCGTCTGGACCCCAAACGTTACATTTACCTACAAACTTTAGTTGTATGTTTTTGCCAACAAATACAACGTCGCTTATTCAAACAATCGATCAGGGAACAATTTTGGAAACCAAACGAATATCTCGCAGAAAATTTGTAGATGAAGTAATGGCTGCATTGCATGATGAAGAAAATGCAGAAAATACGAGAGGGCAGCGTATCTTGCAAAGGAAAAATTTATTTGATGGCCAAGATGCAGACATAGGTTTAGAAGGGTTGGAAATTCCTGATTTCTGTAGGACAATACATAATAATGCCGGAGAAGAAGTAGGTAGCTAAGAAAGATGTTTTACAATGGCTAGAAGTGGATGAAGGTGACCCCGGGTATAATATAATGACTGAAAGTGAAATAGCAGATGAAATTTTAAACCTAAAAATGAGGATGGTTGTGAAGATAGCAAAGAAGGCAAAACAACACTGCCAAAATGAAGATTTCAGAGGTAAGATCGCATCTCGACGATCTAATAACATTTTGATTATTCGTCAGATAAGGAAGTTCACTGTATTATACGCAATTTCGTAATTTTAGAGTTGATTATATAAAAAAAAACAGCAAACTTCAAAAGTGCAAACAAAACTTGATTTTTTTTTAAAGCAGCATTACCGAAAGCAAGCGCGTCGATATCAAACAACGTCACTTCACGACGAATGTCCGAAGACAATTAAATAGAATTCTGTTTGTGTTTTGTGTTTTTCATTTTTATACAGGGTGTCCCGAAAAGATTGGTCATAGATTATACCACACATTCTGGGGTCAAAAATAGTTCGATTGAACATAACTTACCTTAGCACAAATGTGCTCATAAAAAAGTTACAGCCCTTTGAAGTTACAAAATCAAAATCGATTGTTTTCAATATATCGAAAACTATTAAAGATTTTTTATTGAAAATAGACATGTATCATTCTTATGGCAGGAACATCCTAAAAAAAAATTATAGTGAAATTTGTCCACCCTATAAAAAATTTATGGGGATTTTGTTCCCTTAAACCCCCCCAAACTTTTGTGTACGTTCCAATTGATTCATTATTGTGGTACCATTAGTTAAACACAACGTTTTTAAAACTTTTTTGCCTCCTAGTATTTTTTCGATAAGCCAGTTTTTATCGAGATGCGGCTTCTTTTTCAATATATTTACGTAAAATTTTTATGGGGGTTTTGTACTTTTAAACCCCCCAAATGTTTGTGTACGTTCCAATTAAACTATTATTGTGGTACCATTAGTTAAACACAGTGTTTTTAAGACTTTTGCCTCTTAGTCTTTTTTTTATAAGTCACCTTTTATCGAGATGTAGCTTCTTTTTCAAAATATACCTAAAAATGTAAATTATAAATAAATTTTCAGATTATTAACAGGTCTCTATAACCGTACTTAACCATATACAATACAAATATGTGGTGCATTCGACAAATATTCAAAATATCTCGATAAACACTGACTTATCAAAAAAGTACTAAGAGGCAAAAAAGTTTTAGAAATATTGTGTTAAACTAATGGTGCCACAATAATAATTCAATTGGAACGTACACAAAAGTTTGGGGGGGTTTAAGAGAACAAAACCCCATAAAATTTTTATGGGGTGCACAAAATTCACTTTAATTTTTTTTTAAGATGTTGCTGTCATACAAAATGCCACATGTCCATTTTAAATCAAAAATCTCTGAGAGTTTTCGATATATGAAAAAAATCTATTTTCGATCTGTAACTTCAAAAGGCTGTAACTTTTTTTGTGTGCACTATTTTATATAGGTTAGTGAGGTTCAATCAATCTATTTTTGACCCCAGAATCTGTGGTATAATTTATGACCAATCTTTTCGGGACACCCTGTATAACGGACTTTCGGCTTTGACGGACTTTGACCCGTCTTCCCAATTAGTCCGTTATATCGAGGTTTTACTGTATTTTTAAAAGGAGATGGAACCTATATAAATATGGTAATATGGTATAAATATGGTAACTTGTTATCCAACACACTCCAAAAAACATTAAAAATATCCTCACTAGATTTCGCGACAGGGAATTGGTCTCTGTCAGTCCTAGTAAGGTAGTAATAATAACAGAGTATTATTTTTAAAAGGAGGAGATGGAACCTATATAAATACACTCAACCAAACTTATATAGAATCACTATGTATTTGAAATCTGCAGCCTTTGGAAGTTTTAGATATCGAAACGACACGAAGAGGAGTTGCCGTGCCCAAGGACTATATTGCAGGAGGAAGTTACGGGATGTCGAGTTAACCAGGCAACACAAGATTGATCACGTGAATTGGTGTCATTACATAACACCAAAACTAGAACATTGGTACAACAGATGGTAAGATCAGGTGATTAACGAATTCGTGTACTTAGAGGGAGAGGAAGACAAGCAATATTTGTCCATAAATATAAAAGAGGAGGGGTCATGTTCTGGGGGAATGATGGTCGGTAAAAAGATTGTTTAATTTTCATCTAACAAACTTTAGTAGCTCTCAGGTATGTTGATTTGGTTTTATAAACTGTAGTTAGGCTCTTAGATGTGATAGAAGAAAATTTAATTTATCATTAATAATTAGAAATATCAGATGTTTCCAGAATATCAGATTAGAAATATCAGATGATTCGAGATATAGACAACTAATACATAATATATGAAAATGGAACTATGATAGTATAACTAGACGAAAATACAAATATTATCCCCATTATGAGAGGCTTGAGATAAGGAGACGTAATATCGCCAAAGCTTTTCCACCTAGCCCTAGAAGACGTCTTAAAAAAAAAAACAAATTGGTCAACCTATGGCATTAACGTTAATGGCAAGAAGCTAAACTACCTGAGCTCATTCGAGGAACTGCAAATTATGATGAAGGAACTCGCAGGCAGCTCCCAATTAGGGATGGGAAAAACCTACCTGTTTTAACCTAAAACCGGTTTTTTACTTCGCAATAACCGGTTTTACCGGTTGTTTTTTCTGTACCGGTTATAACCGATTTTTTCTTTTTAAAGTAAAAACCGGTTATTAGGTTTTTACGGTGATTAGGATTAGGTTAGGTATTATTTTGGATCCCAATCATAATTATTATTCTCAAGTAATTATTCCAAACAAAACCATACTTCAAATTTTATTTTATAAATACAGAAGCAAACTGAAAGTGCAAACTCACATCAGCCAGAAACAATTAAGTTTTATTATAACAATTCGTTGAAAAGGTATTTGTAATCATAATATTTACATAAGAAGTGATCTGGTTGAAATATACGCAAACATCATCTATTTTTCACACTTGACTCTTGACATTGAAAGTGGGTGACTGACTTTTTCTGATTACCAAAAATAATGTTCTGACTATGAATATCGAATTACCGGTTACGAATATGAATCTCCAACTATTTCCCTACGTTTTCAAAACGATACACCCATATATTATACAAATATACAAACGTGTTAAAGAAATACATGATAATTTTTTTGATGGTAGTAAAAATAAAAGATAAATTGCATTATCTAATTTATTTTTAAGTAAAATATTTATGTTTTAAGTAAATTTTTTATACGTTGAAATAGTTGGGTTAAATTGTATATTATTGCAATATGTACATATTAATCGTACGCTATATTATATTAAATAATAATCAATAAATATATAATAATAATAAAATAGTAAATAAATATAATAATTAATAGAATAAAATGGTTTTATTAAAAATTGTGTTTTATTTATATTGATATTGATGTTCTTTCGATAGTATTAATTTTGATCATATTGATATCGAGTATCGAATCGAGCGCAAACTAAAGTGCATTGTAAATGTAACATTGTAACCTATTGGATTAAAACAACCGAAAACCGGTTTTTTCAAAGACCGGTTTTTTTGGCCGGTTATAACCGCCAGGTTAAACCGTAAGCAAAAAAAAACGGTATAACCGAAAACCGGTGTTCTGTCAAAAACCGCCATCCCTACTCCCAATACGTTCGGCGTCGGCCTGAAAATGAACATGAGAAAACAAAAATAATGAATAAACACAGATGACCCCATACGTATAACTACAAATGGCAGTGAGATAGAAAAAGTCCAGGAATATATACCTACCTAGGCCAAATTCTCAAAACTTGACAAAGAGAACCAAAATTCGGAAATTACTAGGACAGCAAGGCTAGCATGGGCAGGATTTGGAAAACTTAGTTGGATACTTAAGAACCGCAAAATACCCCAATACTTGAGGAGCAAAGTGTTCAACCAGTGCATCCTTCCTATCATGACATATGGATGTCAAACCTGGACCCTAACCAAGGCAAATTTGAATAAACTTACCACAACAGAAAGAGCAATAGAAAGAGCAATGTTAGGTATACGACTGTCTGTCTGATAAAAAGAGGAACGACTGGGTAAGATCAAAAACAAAAGTCGAGGACATAACAACAAACAGGGCCGGATCTAGGCTACTCCGTAAGGGGGGCAAGTTTAAATTTGCCGCTCCCTTTATTGAAAAAATGGATGTAGAGCATAGCCTAGGTGAAGGTAAATAAAAAAATGGTACATAGAGTTTTATTGGAAGGAATGAATTTAATTGTACATTTTGAGTTTCAAAAATATAGTTAGTTATTACAAATTTGTAACATTACTATATACTTCATTACGGCAAATCCACAAAAAATAGTGCTAGGTATACTAACTTTCTTTACTCATAAACCACCTTACACAGGTAATTGTATTTTACGGCTTTTTTAGAAGCAAATACTTTTATTACGTCATCAAAACTAATGGAAGATGCACGTTTGTGCTCAATAGCTAAGATGCTTAAATCAGTGAGTCTTTGTTGCTCCAATAAATTTCTTAGATAGTTTTTTACTATTTTTAATTTGCTAAAACTCCTTTCTCCCGAAGCAACTGATACTGGGATGGTTAGAAATATTTGTATTCCTGTTGTGATACCTATTGGGATAACCCTCATCAAGTTTATTTTTCCAAATTATGACAAGAGTTGTTGAAGCATTTGCATTTTTCAAGATAGGATATACTGCCAAAGCGTGGTTCTTGAAAGTTTCAATTTCAAATACAAAGTCTTTTTTGTTCATGTCTTTCTTGTAAGTATACGCCAATAGGCCTGCTTACACCTTAAGATCAGAGATGTCCATTTCATTAATTCGATATCCATTCAAAAATCCAAACTTTTCATTGATATTTTCCAAAGCTTTGAATCTAGTACTTAACTCTACTACCAATCTGTCAGTGATTTCTAGCATTAAACTTTTGAATAAGTCTTCTTGGGAACGGTTGACAACTTCATCCTCACATAGTTCGTAAATCCTGGCTTTCTTCTTCCTTTTTCTTTTCTGCTTAAATTCTTCAGATACGTCGTTTGTCGTTCCTGGTAAGCAGGAAACTTAGCTTCATCAAGGGCTTCTTGTGTCGAAAAATCTCTAGAATCTAGAAGGTTTAATAAATTGCAGAAGCCCCTGCACGTGTTTTGCAGCCTGATCAACTGTTAAATCGTCGTTTTGAAGAAACTTCTGCACATAATCAATCCTTTTCAATTGGGAATACCAGAAACAACAAAATGCTATGAATTCAAAAGTTTTCAATTTTTCCAACAAGGACTTGGACTCGCTTTTTGTATCAGATGTTGATAGAGGGTCCGTAAATAGTTCTTCCAACGCCAATATAACTTTACCAAAATGCTTATAGACAGCTTCGACGGCCTTTATTCTTGTGGACTATCTGGTTTTACTTTGTGATTTCAAAGTTATGGGTAACTGCTTTTTAGAACTTCCCACCTGGAAGTGGAAGCACTAAAAAAGTTGAACAAGCTACCAAGAGATCCAAAAAAGCTTTAGCTCTCACCGAAGTCTCAGCAGCATGCACTCCGACCAAATTCAGGGAATGTGCCACACATGGCACAAAATACGCCAACTCATTTTTTAACTCGATAATCCTTGCTTGAACACCTTTATATTTGCCGGCCATATTCGCCCCGTTGTCATATGACTGACCCCGGCGATTTTGTATGTCAAGACCTTCGTTTTCCACTGTTTGCAATATGTCTCGTGGAAGACCTTCTCCTGTTTTATTGCTTACCGTGAAAAAACTCAAAAAGCTTTCATCAATCACCGAGCTGTTTTTTTAACATAGCGGTTTATTTCAGTCATCTGCTCGTTGGAGCTGATATCTGGCGTACAGTCAAATATGGGGGAAAAGTATTTAGCACTTAAAACATTTTTGAATATGTCTTTCCTGATTTCATTCGCTATAATATTTAGAAATTAATATTGTATTTGATGGGAAAAGTAGGAAACTTGATCTTTCCTATGACGTTCAATGTACTGACTTAAAGGAACATTATAGCGAGCAATAAGAGAAAGTATTAAAAAAAGAACCACTGTCTGGATCACTGAAATCTTTCACCTCTCTCGTTCTTCGAAAGGCCCTTCCTTGCTTTGCAAGATGCAAAACTTTGTCAAATACAGAATGCTGTTGGTTCTTATTAAACTTTTAATATATTTTTTGAATATACTCAAAATTAAGTTATGAGGAAAGTAAAATATTGGAAATAAATAAATAAAATAAATGAATATAAATATATATAATAATAAATAATTTAAAAAATATGTCAAAAGTACACGCGAAATTATAATTGAGATTTAAGTAAACTAATAATATAATATTTTGTTTCTTTATAAACATTCTGTAATCACCTGGGTCTTTCACTATACCTATATGTGGCAACAACATGGGATTGTGTAATGGTCAGGTGTTGCCCCTGTATAAGGGAAGTTTGTGCCTTTGTTGTATTTATCCCATGCCAACTCAAAAATGCCCGCAAACTAAACAGGACATAGAAGAATAATATTGTGTACTGGTCGGCAGTTACCCCTGATAGAAAAAAGTTTGTGTCTTTGTTGTATTTGTCCCATGCCAACTAAAAATTTCCAGTAAACTCAAAAAAAGTAGAAGAATAAGACTGTGTAATGGTCGGCAGTTGTCAGTCGGTCCCAACATTGTTTAACCTGGCACTGGAGTATGCGGTTAGGCAAATGCAAACTGGACGAGGAAATCTACTGACCAACCGAACGGTTCAACTGGCCGCTTATGCTGATGATATTAATATTATGAGTAGAACATCAACAGGAGCACAGGAAACATATGCAGAGTTAAAAACACAAACAAAAATGCTAGGTCTGGAAATTAACACAGAAAAAACAAAAATAATGACTCAGACGAGAAGAAATATAGTTCCAGAAAACATTATACATGAAGATGACATTGAAACGGTTGAAAAGTTTACATACCTGGGAGTAGAAATATATGCCGACGGATCAGAAGATGGAGAAATAAGGAAGAGAATAACGCAGGCAAACAGAGCTTAATTTGCCCTCTCCCATATATTTCGGTCAAAAAGTGTCCACCGAAATACAAAGATGAGAATCTATAAAACCTTAATTCGACCAATAACATGCTATGGCAGTGAAGTCTGGGTGCTGAAAGAAACATCCAAAAACAAACTCGACACATTCGAAAGGAAAGTACTTAGGAGAATACTAGGACCTGTGAGGGAAAACGGAATCTTCAGAAGTCGATACAACAACGAGCTTTATCAACTTTATAAGGAAACGCCCCTGTCAGACTTCATTAGATTACAAAGATTGCAATGGGCCGGACATGTGATAAGAATGGGAGAGGATAGGCTACCAAAACGAGCACTGAATGCTAGAATGCAAGGAAAGAGACCGGTTGGGAAGCCACGAGAGCGCTGGGAAGACACAGTAAACAGCGACGCACAAGCCCTTTTAGGAGTCCGTGTATGGAGAAGAGCAGCCACAGACAGGCAAGGGTGGAGGCAAAAAATAAAGGAGGCCAAGGCTCAATTTGGGCTGTAGTGCCGTAGAAGAAGAAGAATGGTCGGCAGTTGCCCCTGAGAGCAAAAAGTTTGTGTCTTCGTTGTATTTGACCCATGCCAACTCAAAATTGCCAGTGAACTCAAAAAAAAGTAGAAGAATAAGATTGTGTAATGGTCGGTAGTTGCCCCTAAAAGCAAAAAGATTGTGTCTTTGTTGTATTTGTCCCATGCCAACTCAAAATTGCTAGTAAACTAAAAAAGAAGTAGAAGAATAAGATTGTGTAGTAGTCGGCAGTTGTCCCTGAGAGAAAACGATTAATGTCGTTAGAAAAAAGTTTAGTTGTTGTATTTGTCCCATGCCAACTCAAAATTTCTACTAAATCAAAGAAGAAAAAGAAGATTGTTTATTGATAGACAGTTACCCCTACCGTGAAATTTTTTTTATCTTGTCATGTTTTTCCCACACCAACCAAAATTGCCAGTTAACTAAAGAAGAAGAAGAAGAAGAAGAAGAAGAAGAAGAAGAAGAAGAAGAAGAAGAAGAAGAATTTAAGTTTGTCTAATTTTTTATAAACAACATGAATAATTGTCATTTCCCATAGGGACCCTTTAGTGAGCTTCATTCCTTCTAAGCATGATATATGCTCTGAGACTTCATCGATCAACCCTCTAAATTGTACGAATGTGCTTTTTTGTATGGGATTTAAATTAAAAATAGACTTTAAGTGGGTGTCTACTAGCAAATTTTTGCGATCGAATTTGTCGCAAAGCATCTTCCATGCAGCATAATAGTCTTGCGAATCAGTAAACCCTTCTATGGTTCGTTTGGCATAACCTTCCAACGCAGCTTTTAAAAAATTAAATTTTTGGCCTGCATTTAATGATGAATTTGAATCGATTGTTTGTAAAAAATTTGTTTTAAACTGGAGCCACTGGGCGTACTCTCCGTTGAAAGTAGTGAGTTTGAGCTTAGGTAAGAGAAAATGTTGCAAAGGATCGTGATTTGTTACATTTTGAGGTGTACTCGTATTGTTAATTATATGAGGATCCTTGCTCTTGATGTATTCCTCTAAATAGGAAATCGCGGTATAATAGTCATTTTCGAAAGGTTCTCTTTCGCTTACATGACCTTCCAGATCGGCATCTAAGCATTTCTTCTCGATGGTTTGTTGTAACTTCTCAAATTGACTCAATAAATCAAGATTATTATTGTATCTCATATTTATGTCGCATAATGAGGGTGTAATCGATTTATCTATTATCTTATTTACAAAGTCTAATAAACAGGTTAGCCTAGATTTTAACGTGCCCCGACTTCTAATTAATTGTGAAATATCAGAACTCGACATTATTATGAAATAAAGTATAGTAAATATATTTATATGAAATATATAAATGAAATATAAGTATAAATGAAGTGAAATATATAAATTTTATATTATATATACAGGGTGTAACAAAAATACAGGTCATAAATGAAATCACATATTATGGGACCAAAAATAGTTCGAATGAACCTAACTTATCTTAGTACAAATATGAACATAAAAAAGTTATAGCCCTTTGAAGTTACAAAATGAAAATCAATTTTTTCGAATATATCGAAAACTATTAGAGATTTTTTTATTGAAAATGAATATGTGGCATTCTTATGGCAGAAGCATCTTAAAGAAAAATTATAGTGAAATTTGTGCTCCCCATAAAAATTTTATGGGGGTTTTGTTCACTTAAACCCCCCCAAACTTTTTTGTACGTTCCAATTAAATTATTATTGTGATACCATTAGTTAAATTCAATATTTTTAAAACTTTTTTGGCTCTTAGTATTTTTTCGATAAGGCAGTTTTTATCTAGTTGCGGCTGCTTTTTTAATATGTTTACATAAACATTTTATGGGGGTTTTGATCTTTTAAACCCCCCAAATGTTTGTGTACGCTCCAATTAAACTATTACTGCGGTACCATTAGTTAAAAACAAAGTTTTTAAAACTTTTTTGCCTCTTTGTATTTTTTCGAGAAGGCACCTTTTATCGCGATATGGCTTATTTTTTAATACGGTTCAAAATATACCTAAAAATGTAAATTCTACATACATTTTTATATTATTACCAAGTCTCCATAATCGTACTTAACCATATACAAATATGTGGTGGATTTGAAAAATATTCAAAATATCTCGATAAAAACTGACTTTTCGAAAAAGTAATAAGAGCCAAAAAAGTTTTAAAAATATTGTGTTTAAGTAATGGTACTACAATAATAATTTAATTGGAACGTACACAAAAGTTTGGGGGGGTTTAAAGGAACTAAACCCCCATAAAATTTTTATAGGATGTCCAAATTTCACTATAATTTTTTCTTAAGATACTACTGTCATAAGAATGCCATATATTCATTTTCAATAAAAAATCTTTAATAGTTTTCGATATATTGGAAAAAATCGATTTTCATTTTGTAACTTCAAAGGGTTGTAACTTTTTTTATATGCACATTAGTACTAAGGTAAGTTAGGCTCAATCAAACTATTTTTGGTCCTAGAATATGTGATTAAATTTATGACCTGTATTTTCGTTACACCCTGTAGATTATGAATATTTATGAAATTAAATGCTCGTAAATTATACCTTAAATTGAAACAAATAAAAAAATATATTACCTAAACAGCTCGAAACGGATCCTAAACTGCCAGAATCTATTTTTAGCACAACGATTTGGAATGTTAGGGTTTAAAATTGGTGAAAATATTATCTATATAATAGGAACTGACTTACAGTTGCTTAGCTTTGCATAGATACCTGCTACAATCGTCCAGATCCTTTGTCAGCGAAACGTCGCGTCTCTTGCGGCAATGAACTGCTGGCCGAATGGAGGGTTGCTGGCTGCACTGTACACTATTTAACACACAACCTTATGGAAACTTTCGTTTTACTGGGAATTAATTGATTTGAAATTGAATAATTATCGAAATTTACCACCGAATCCGGATTAGAAGGATCAGAAATAGTTGTATAAATTGTTGATTGAATTGTTGTTAGGTCGCTGGTTTAATTGTGGATATCGTAGTGGTAAATATTAGATCGAGAGAGTGGAACAAAATATTAGTAGACGTTCACACTTGTTTATTGATGAAACACATTTAGTCGAATGATACATTCTCGGTTTTTAAAGATTTCAACCGCTGTTTGGAGTAAAGCTTACAGAGTTGCTGTATAGGCGAAATAGTATGTAAAGTTAAGAACAGAAATAATAATATGTAAACATAATTAACACAATAAAATACTTTAAGATGAATTATGAGATAATGAACTAAAATTAGGTAAATATGACTTGATTTTAAACAACGAGAAGCATGCTTAATCATAACAGGACTACCTCAAATGCCTCCAGTAAAGTCATTCTTGACCTTCTTCTTCGTCTAGCCATTCACGTCCACATCTGAACATGAGCCTCTTCAAGTCTTCCTTTCCATTGTTTTTTGTTGTACGCTACTTGTGGCCAATTTTTCCCGGCAGTTCGTTTCAGATCATCTGTCCGTCTCATAGGAGGTCTGCCTCTGGGTCTTTTGTGTTCGTATGGTCTCCAGATTAGAATTGTTCTGTGCCATTTGTTAAGATCGCTCCTAGCTACATGTCTAGCGTATTCCCATTTCAATTTTAGTGATTTTTGTACCACATCGGTGACTTTGGTTTTCTGTCTTATCCATGTGTTTGTTTTCCTGTCCTTAAGTGATATGCCAAGCATTGCTCTTTCCATCGCGTGCTGAGTGACTCTGAGTATGTTCATATTCTTTTTTGTGATTGTCCATGTTTGTGCCCCATATGTTAATATCGGAATAATGCCTGCATCCAAAACTTTAGATCTAAGATGTAGTTGAATTTGCTGATTTCTGAGTATATAGTTCAGTTTGCCGAATGCTGCCCATGCTAACTTTCTTCTTCTTTTTATTTATTCCTTTTAAATTCCCCTATTTAGTATTATTTTTTGTCCTAAGTATATATATTCTTCAACTTTTTCTATAACTTTGTTGTTTATTATTGTCATCGTTTCTTCGGAGTGCATGATCGTTTCTTCGGAGTGCATGACTTTTGTTTTGTTTAAATTCATTTTCAGTCCTATTTTAGAAGATTCTGTGTGTAGTTCTGAAAGCATGGTTTGCAGTTCTTGTAGGCCAGTAGCTATCAGAATTATGTCATCCGCAAATCGTAGATTACTGAGGTAGCGGCCATTGATGTTTAGTCCCTTATATTTCCAATTTAGATTTTTAAACACGTCCTCCAAAACTATGGTGAACAATTTGGGTAATAGAGTGTCTCCCTGTTTGACTCCCCTGTTTAATGGTACAGGGTTCGTGTATTCATTTTCATTTAGGTAGTATGTAGCTGTAACTTGGTTCATAGTTTGTTTTATTAAGTTAATATATCTAATATAATATTTCAATAAAGAAGGCGGATAACACCCCAGAAATCAGCGAAAAATTATACCGGAGCGAAATCTGGAGAGATAATTAAAAATCACCCAGACTTGAAAATGTTACCAAATGCAAAGCAACCTAAAAACAATTTCGAAAAGCCCTTTGTTGTCCTCTTTTCAGCAAGAGACGAATAGGGGTCAATGTTGGTATACAGACGGCTCTAAAACAGATGACAGAATTGAAGCTGGGGTACACGGAGGGAAATCAAGGCTAAGCTTTGCTGAAAGGTAATCTCTCTACTATATTCCGAGCAGAAAATGCTCTAGAAATGTGGTTGCAGGAGCTAATGAAAAGAAACTGCAGGGAGTAGGGATGGCGGTTTTTGACAAAACACCGGTTTTTGGTTATACCGGTCTTTTTGCTTACGGTTTAACTTGGCGGTTAGAACCGGCCAAAAAAACCGGTTTTTCCAAAAACCGGTTTTCGGGTTTTTTAATCCAATAGGTTACAATGTTACATTTACAATACACTTTAGTTTGCGATACTCCACTCGACACGATACTTGATATCAATATGATCAAAATTAGTACTATCGAAAGAACATCAATATCAATATAAATAAAACACAATTTTTAATAAAACCATTTTATTCTATTCATTATTATATTTATTTATTATTTTATTATTATTATATATTTATTGATTTTTATTAAATATAAAAATATAATATAGCGTAAGATTAATATATACATACTCCAATAATATAAAATTTAACCCTACCATTTCAACTTATAAAAAATTTCCCAGACTCTTTCAAATGGGATTTAAAAAAATAATATCAACATAAATATTTTACTTAAAAATAAATTGGATAATGCAATTTATCTTTTATTTTTACTACCATCCAAAAAAATGTATCATGTATTTCTTTGAACACGTTTTTATATTTGTATAATAGGTAACTGATTTAATATTTCCTGTATATATGTATCGTTTTGAAAGCGTAGGGAAATCCTTGGAGATTCGTATTCGTAATCGGTAATTCGATATTGATAGTCAAACATTATTTTTGGTAATCAGAAAAAGTCATTCACCCACTTTCAATGTCAAGAGTCAAAAGTGTGAAAAATAGATGATGTTTGCGTCTTCTTCAACCAGATCACTTCTTATGTAAATATTATGATTACAAATACCTTTTCAACGAAATATTATAATAAAACTTAATTGTTTCTGGCTGATGCGATGTGAGTTTGCACTTTCAGTTTGCTTCTGTATTTATAAAATAAAATTGGAATTATGGTTTTGTTTGAAATAATTACTTGAGAATAATAATTATGATTGGGATCCAAAATGATACCTAACCTAATCCTAATCACCGTAAAAACCTAATAACCGGTTTTTACTTTAAAAAGAAAAAAACCGGTTATAACCGGGACAAAAGAACAACCGGTTAAAATCGTTTTTTGCGAAGTAAAAAATCAGTTTTAGGTTAAAACCGGTAGGTTTTCCCCATCCATAGAAGGGAGACAGCAATAAAAATTATACGAAAGAATTTTAAGCATTTGAAGTAATATTTTAAATTACTATTTTTTTGGTCTCAGTAAATAAATTTATCGCCAACCGTCACTAAAGTCATTCATTATTGTATTCGTTTGCCCTCATTTGCGGCAGTAAAATAACACTTTATTGTACTGAAAGAAGAATTTTACTTTAGCTGCGGCGATTAATCAAATTAACCCGAGATTGAATGTAAGTGGTCGATGGCATGATAATAACTAAGAAAACAAACATACAAACAAGCATACATTTGGGAAATATACCGATAGCAAGGGTTGATAAATACAAATACCTAGGAACCTGGATTTCAGAGAAAAATGATCAAACAACAGAAATAAGGACCAGGATAGAAATAGCAAGAAATGCTTTTGTAAAAATGAAAACAGTTCTCTGCAACAAAGACCTTAGCTTAGAACTGAGAGCAAGAGCTTTGAGATGCTACGTGTTCTCGATACTACAATATGGACTTGAAAGCTGGATATTAAAGCAAGAACACATAAATAAGCTACAGTCATTTGAAATGTGGTGTTACAGAAGAATGCTTAGAATAGCATGGACACAGAGGAAAACGAACACGGAAGTACTGCGAGAAATGGGTAAAGAATGCGAAATAATAAACACAATAAAAATAAGAAAGTTACAATATCTGGGACACGTAATGAGGGGACCGCGATATGAAATGCTAAGACTGATAATACAGGGAAAGATAAGAGGCGGAAGGAGTATAGGAAGAAGGAGAGTGTCATGGTTAAAGAATTTAAGGGACTGGTTTAGATGCAGTTCTATAGAACTCTTTAGAGCAGCGGTGGATAGAGTAAAGATAGTGATGATGATATCCAACCTCCGATTAGGAGACGGCACTTGAAGAAGAAGAAGAAGAAGGTCGATGGCAGTAATCGAATGGCGAGTATTTGAGTGAATTTAAAATTTATTTACTTTAATTATTAAAATTATTGTACACAATTGGCGCTATTATCAATTATATTAACGTCAAAAAGGAAAATTCTGTAGTATTTTTTAATTATATTGGTATCTATCGATTAAATTAATTTTTACTCAATATTGGTATCTATCGATTAAAATTCGAAAGCGGCCATCTTGCAAAAGTAACCTGTCCTCACTGTCATGAAACTATTATGACGTCAAAAATTAAAAAGTTTTTAAATTGTAAATTGTAAGTAAGTGATAAAACCAATATCAAATTGTTGGAGAATAAAATTTTGTATGCACCACGTCAGTAAAGACTCTTTATCGAACTCGTCTGTTATTCGCCTCGCTCGCTATGCTCGCTCTGCTCATAATATCAGACTCGTTCGATAAAGAGTCACTTTACTGACTTGGTACATAAATAACTATTACCTAGTCTTTAAACAATTACACATATAAAATCTGCACAAATATACAACGTGCCCATTTAATCTAAAGTTGAAGTGAAAAATACTAAAGAAATATCTAAGATAATAAAAAAAATTAGCGAAATCTGTTAATCCGTTAACGAAAAAATCAACTATGAAAATGAGCATACATTTTCTTATATATGCTTAATTTATGACTCTCAGTGTAGTGGAAATTTTTAATCCAACATCCGACATCGGCATTCACGCTCCAACTTTCTTAGTGATACCACTAGTGGTACGACTAGTGGTATTACTAGTGGTACAAGTAACCCAACAGCCCCATTCACGGTCTGATTTTAGATTCAACATATCACTCTCTCTCTCTTGTGGTACCACTAGAGGTACTACAAATCAGATCGTGAATGGCCCTCCTAAGAAAAAATATGGCGTCAAATGCGGTATGTGTCATTTTACTTGCACCAGAAAATCATGCACTGGAAAAATATTTAATCGGACGGAGTTAGCGAAGAGTTTCGAAAACAGGCGTTCATTAAATCTTAAACACTTATGTGGAGCCGCAATAGCTAATATAACAGCTGTCTGCTGATACTGTGAACTGCAAAAAAACTTCTATGGTTAATCAGCCATGCTGCAACAGACGTAGCTCGTTACTAGACCGAGATTTCAATTAAAATTCGACAGGAGTCGGGACTCAAAAAAAGTAAAAAAGTAAGTTTCGTGTTTCAAACCCTACTTGCATCCACGGCGTGGGGACAATATGAATTTATGTTTTATTATTTAGATTGTGCAAAACTTGAACAAGAGAGTAATTTGGAATTTTCCGTTTTGTTCTTGACCTTACTTATCTTCTTTCCTAAATAAATTTGATATCAGAATTGAAACTAATGATAATTATTGAGTTTCAATTCTGATATAAAATTTAGTTTAATTCCATAACCTCATTTATCTATCCACCTTTCTTTTATTCTGTTTTACCTTCTAATTTAATTAAATAAACACAATTTTAATTTTTTCCCACATACTCAACAATTTTACTCACCACTAATCAGCAACTGACCTCACTTCCCACTTATTAGACATAGCTTAGATACTTTTATCCAATTTTATTAATTTTCCTTGCCCTAGATGTCATTCAACATAAAAGGACAGAATAAAGAAATTTGGAGTAAGCTTTTAAAACAACCTTTTCAGTCTTTTAAATGTGTATGGATGAATCCATCTATAACCTATCAACTTATAAACAAGTTTTTGCATTTACAATATTTCTCAGCATTTGATATCACAACCCCTATTTATTTGTCTCATCTTTATTTCAGCCAGTTTTATCAGCCATCATTTTTGTTTGGTCACAAATATTAATGATCTATTTTCAACACAAACTACAAAACATACTTTCTCTATTTTGGTTTGCCTATCTGTGCTTCATCAATTCATTTACACCTCATTGATGATTGCGGGTTTTCAAATTTGCCCCCCTTGTTTAAATCTTAGATAATTTATTCTCACTAACTCTGGTGTTTTTATAATTCCAACACACTGATGTTAGCTGTTATCATTGCTTGTACCGTAAACAGCTTTAAATTTAGTGGCTGCGTAACCAACATTTCATAAAACTTTAAGTTTAATTGACAATTGTTGTCCTGACATCAGACAGATTCGCTTTTGAAATCTCATCTCTTAGTCACCTGTCACCTCTTGTAACATAATGACCTAATTGTTACCTATTGACCCACTTACCACGTGTGGGAGTCACATTTTGCCCTAGGGCCGTAGCCATAGGAATTATATCCATCCTTTGGATTTTGACCTGTTTGCATCTATCTGAGACTTTTAGTCTGTTTTTGAAAGGCTTTGACATTTGTATTTTTTGGTTTTCTCACCACGTTCTTGTAAGTATAAGCAAACTTTGGTTTTACCTTGGTCATGATTTTAACTTTAACATTTTGCTTTAATTAATATGGTTATCCTTATTTTAGGTAACACTGATGATGCTCTTGTTACAGAGCGAAAACGTTTTGTTTATATGTTTGTAGCCCTATAGGGGATTTTTAAACTAATATACCTTTTACCAAGACAATTTAGGTAAAAGTTAGGGCACACATAGTACCATAATTTAAAAATATTTTCAAATATACTGGGGCGTCCATATTGACAGGGTGACACAAACTTGTGTTTTTTTTTTTAATAAAACACCCTGTATATTTTTACATTTTGGATTCTCCTTAATGTTTACTTTCTTAAAATACAGGGTTTTGTAATATTATACGACGTAGTTTAAAAGATAATTACGTTTTTTTGTTAATTTCGTAGCAATACCTACACCCTGTAGAATTGTAGTGATTTGACATCAAATTTTCTATTTTTATATTCAAACGATTTTTAATATAGTCTAGTATTGTCAAATATAAACAGTATAGCGAAATGTTTAATTTTAGTATACAGGGTGAGTCGAAACTCGGAATGAGTATTTTCTGAGTTTTCTTAAGGTACTAGTACACTTTAGAAGACCAAAAATAATCATTTTTTTCAAGAATTTTTTTCTCAGAACCCTTATTAGAAATGAACATAAAGTTTTTTTCATATTAATATATAACTCTTAGAGAGTACAAAAAATATATATTTTTTCATTTATGCACGTACACTAATATTGCAGAGGGCGCAAAAGTCGAGGCCTCGAAAAATGATGGCGGACAGTTAATCTCAGGATTGGGATATCTGAAACAAAAAAATCGTACTGCATTTGAAAAAGGAAGGTTTCTTACGTGACAATTTACCACAATTTCATCAAAAAATAAAAAATAATTATTTTTTAACCATGAAAAACTGAAGAAAAACGGGTCATTTTTTCACAAATTTTTTTCAAATTTCCGTAAAATCTTTTCTTTGCGGAATTTTTCACTAACGGTGGTAAATTCTCACGTAAGAAACCTTCCTTTTTCAAATGCCGTATGATTTTTTTGTTTCAGAGATCCCAATCATGAGATTAACTGTCCGCCATCGGAACTACTTTTTTTCGAGGCCTCGATTTTGGCGCCCTCTACAACATTAGTGTACGTGCATAAATGAAAAAAGATATATTTTTGTATTCTCCAAGAGTCAGATATTAATATGTAAAAAGTTTTGTTCATTTCTAATAAAGGTCCTGAGAAAAAAAAATCTTGAAAAAATGCTTATTTTTGGTCTTCTAAAGTGTACTAGTACCTTAAATGGAACACCTTGTATTTTAGTATTGTAATAAAATGATATTTCATGATACTTTTTTATTTCTTAAGCATTTTCTGTACCTGTGCTTTAATAAGTGCTTTAATTTGTAAGTTATTCGTGTTTCTTTAACCAAACATTAATTGCAACAAAAAATACGTGAAATTTTATTAGGTGGCCGTGAAAATATCCAATCAAAAATAATTTTTCGATAAAACATGCAGAATAATCTAGCCTGGTCCTTAATTTATTAATATTGGATGAGATATACGAATACATTCGTAGTTAAGGTTGTTGATGCTTAAAATATTAATCAAATATACAAAATTCCCCCTAGTTGGCTATGACACAAAATTTGCCTAAAAATTTGACATTATACTATTTATATAGTTCCAGCATAAATATTTTTATTGATAATTGCAATAAAAAATTATCAGCAATTCCTTGATAGACGACAACCAAGAAGAGAAACTTTTGAAAGTATACTAAAACGGTTTCAACAGACTAGATACCTACTTAGATTGTAAGAACGGTTGTACTAATATACAGATCCTCACTGACATTAAGGATTACACTTAATTTCTGTTTTCTTCAATTACAATAGTTTTTGTTCGATCAGATTTATCATAATCTAAGTGTCCAGTCCGTTGAAACCGTTCTAGTATATTTTCAAACGTTTCTCATCTTAGTTGTCGTCTATCAGGGAATTTCTAATGAAAAATACTTATTACTAGTAGCACATTTTTGTTATACTCCATTAGCACAAAAACCTTATTAATCAGTCCTCATTAGAAAAATTTATTTTAGTAATGGTAACAAAGCGACTGTAACTATAAAAATAGTATAATGTTAAATTTTTAAGGAAATTTAGTGTCATAGCCGACTAGGTAGAATATTGTATGTTTTTATTAATATTTTGCTCACCAACAATCTTAACTACGAATTAATTTGGATATCACATCTAAGATTAATAAATTATGGATCAGGCTAGATTATGATGTATTTTTTTTCGAAAAATTATTTTTGATTGAATATTTTCACGGCCACCTAATAAAATTTCAAGTAATTTTTCTTGAAATTAATGTTTGGTTTAAAGAATCACGAATAACTTACAAATTAAAGCACTTAGGTATAGGGAATCTTTAATAAATAAAAAAGTGCCATAAAATGTCATTTCATACTAAAATACAGGGTGTTCCATTTAAGAAAACTCAGAGAAGACTCATTCCGAGTTTCGACCAACCCTGTATACTAAAATCTAACATTTCGCAATACTGTTAATGTTTAACAATAGTAGACTTCATTAAAAATCGTTTGAACATAAAATAAAAATTTGATGTCAAATTACTACAATTCTACAGCGTGTAAATGTTGCTACGAAATTAACAAAAAACGTAATTATCTTTTAAAATGCCTCGTATAATATTACAAATCCCTATATTTTAAGAAAGGAAACATTGAGGACAACCCAAAAATGTAAAAATATATAGGATGTTCCATTTAAAAAAACATAAGTTTAAGAAACACACATGTTATGTTAAAAAAACTATCGAAAAAGAAAAGTCGCAAAGAAAAATAATCTGGCGCTTTTAGCTAATTTCTTAAAAAATCTAAATGTGATGTTGCTTTGTCCGATTATGACACCATTAAAACTGTAAGTGAATCTAATTTACCGGTTACATCCACATCCACACAATATCTTTCTGGTTATTCCGGTAAGTCCCATCAAATTTTAACAAAAACTTAGGTATCTTGGAAACCGAAGGCATCCACATTTACTCACTTTGAAGTATTTTTACAGACCATAAAATATCTCCAAAATTAATGGAACATTAGAGGATATCAGGAGATGAACAAAAGGTACCAAAACACCAGAGAATTTTTAATCGAAAAACGACCTCTTCAAACTAAATTGAAAATGAAGAGAATGTCTTAGGAGCATGGTTAAAATATTCCCAATATTTGAATTATGTTTTCCAATATCTGAATTATGTTTTATCGTAAGATTTTTGTGACTGCAGATTCTAGTAGTTTTACAGAAGAATTTGAAGGTTGGGGTTAGGGAAGCTTATCGAAAGCCCTACATCGACACGAAACAAGCAAAAACTACACGAAAAACTGTCTAAAATGGAAAGAATTGAAAAAAAAATAATAAAATAATAAAAATACTCTTGATTACCATGATAAAATCATCGCAAATATGGATAGGAAACATGGAATAAATATTTAACAAAAGTAATATAATAGCCCAAGAGGCAGCGCTGAAAAATCTCTTTGAATTTACTAAAGCTAGATTTTTCACAGTTGATTACTCTGATTGTGTATATAAACATACTGCGGTCGGTCAAGCGAAACGTAGAACAGGGGTTACGGTTTCCTACGAAGTTAATTAAATCAATTTACTAAGGCTGAAAATCAGTACACACATTCTAAATTAAATATAAATAAAAGTTATTATAGTCGGTCAGCTGTATGACGGGACAGGGCCGGTCGGTCGGCCCCAGTGAATGTAAAGGGTTATTCACTATATTTTGACCCCCTTGTAAACTGCTTTATTTACAGAACTAGAAATGTAAAATACAAAAGTTATTCGATTTTTAAATGATGACTTTTTGACATATATATCGTACTAGTGACGTCATCCATTTGGGCGTGATGACGTGACCGACTATCTTTTTTAAATGGGAATAGGGGTCGAGTGCCAGCTCATTTGAAAGGTTATTCAATTTCAAAGGTTATTCAATTCCCAATTCAGTAATATAAACATTAACATGATTAATTATACAGGGTGTCCAAATTTTTTTTTAATTATATTAATTGTTTAATTAATAATTCAAAACATTTTTTGGATACAGTACTGTATAGTGAATTGAATAGCCTTTCAAATGAGCTAGCACACGACCCCTATTCTTATTTAAAAAATAGTCGATCCGGTTATCACGCCCAGATGGATGGCGTCACTAGTACAATACATATGTCAAAAAATCATAATAAAAAAATCGAATAACTATTGTATTTTACATTTTTTTCTAATTCTGTAAATAAAGCAGTTTACAAGGGGGTCAAAATATAGTGAATAACCCTGTACATTCATTGGGGCCGACCGACCGGCTCTGTCCCGTCATACAGCTGACCGACTATAATAACTTTTATTTATATTTAATTTAGAACGTGCGTACTAAGTTTCAGCCTTAGTAAATGGAAATAATTACCTTCGTAGGAAAGCAACTTTGATACCCTCTCAGTAACCCCTGTTCTACGTTTCGCTTGACCGACTGCAGTATGTTTCTCTACACAATCAGAGTAATGAGCTGTGAAAAATTCAGCTTTAGTAAATTCAAAGGGATTTTTCAGCGCTGCCTCTCCGTCTATAAGTACATAATAAAATTTTTGCGAAGAAAAAATTTGGCTTTTGGGGATCATCAGACAAATAACACGATATAATTAATGGGAAATTTTTTAAAACAAGTCGAATTATTTGGAAAATTCGACCCTTTATGGAGACACATGGACATATTACTTGTTAAAAAAAACATAAAACCGATTACTAAAAAACGAAGTAGTAACCAGTAAACAGAACAAATTACAATAATATGCTTTGTTTCTGACACTGATCACATTGTGGAGATAGACGCAAATTTCTTAGGATTTATCGAAAAACGATTCAATGGGCCCCCGTTTATATGAAACAATAACAGCAATATTAAAGAAATGGAATACTTTTATTGTCGATATGCGTGTTCAAGGACACGACAAAAGAGCGAACATGAAGGGGAAAATAACCTGGAAATTTTAATTTTAACAAAAAATTCTCGGGCTTTATTTGTTACATGTGGTGCGAACACATTAAATTTAACAATATGTAAATGACGCTGCAAAAAGAAATTCTAATACAAAAGTTTTTTGTAACAGTTCAAGGAATATACAGGGTGTCCAGAAACTCTACCGACAAACGAAGACAGGCGATTCCTAAGAGAATTTTAAGATATTTTAACCCAATTCACCTAGTCCGAAAATGCTTCCTAAGGGAGCTAGAGCTCTTTGAAGATGGCGTCTTTTAATTAGTTTTTCTTAAAATCCACAAGGAAAAGAAAAAGTTTTCCTGTAGTTGGCTGTATACCATCAATCACAAAATTGGAAAGAAATCCTTTGTAAAAGGTATAAAATTTTTTTATTAAAAATCCCTTAAAAAGGCTACATCACAACAAAACGTTTTCGATTTTTATAAAAAATCATCATCAGTGTTCGATAAACTGGATGCTAGCTGAGCCACAAAAGAAAAATATCTGGGTAAAAACCCTTTACATAAAATATAGATGCCTTAAAAGTGCATACTTCAAGAAAAAGGCCTGTGATGGTCACATGGCAAACAGGATAATGCCCTAAGGTAAGGTATACAGGTTTCCCAACACGTGGGATCCAAATTGAGTTGATCACATTTCAATGACTTAATGGCAACTCTTAAGTCATTGAAATGTGATCAACTCAATTTGGATCCCACGTGTTGGGAAACCTGTATACCTTACCTTAGGGCATTATCCTGTTTGCCATGTGACCATCACAGGCCTTTTTCTTGAAGTATGCACTTTTAAGGCATCTATATTTTATGTAAAGGGTTTTTACCCAGATATTTTTCTTTTGTGGCTCAGCTAGCATCCAGTTTATCGAACACTGATGATGATTTTTTATAAAAATCGAAAACGTTTTGTTGTGATGTAGCCCTTTTAAGGGATTTTTAATAAAAAAATTTTATACCTTTTACAAAGGATTTCTTTCCAATTTTAGTTTTTCTTAAATAACTCCAGAACGTTTCTATTGAGAAAAACGAAAATTGGTCTTTTTCTTCTTCTTCTTGTAATAGGACTGTGTCCTGTTTCTTTTGTTACAGTCTTTGCTGCGATCCGGAGCTCCAACTCTCGTACCATCGTTTTTTGGGTCTTCCTATGGGTCGCTTGGTGTTGGGCTTTTGTGTTTTTGCCCAATGCGCCATACGTTCAGGGTCCATCCGATCTACGTGGTCTCTCCACATGCGTCGTCGTGCTCTTGGCCATCTCACTACGTCTTGAACGCCTAGCTCTCTCAATGTGTCTTCGTTTCGTATTCTATCTCTGAGTGTGATACCTCTTATGGATCTTAGGGTTTTCATCTCTGTTGTTCTCATTATTTGTTTGGTCTTTGTTGTCTCGGCCCTTGTCTCAGCTGCGTATGTCAGTACGGGTCTAACACATGTCTAATAAATGCGGTCTTTATTTTCGGTGCTCATATGTCTCAGGAAACCAGATATTCTCGCTGCTTTCGTTGCCTGCTCTTTTGATTCTTGCCACAGATGCCTGTCGCTAGATATTTCCACACCTAAGTATCTACAATCCATTACCTGTTCGATTATATGGTCGTCCACTACTAATTTACATCTAATTGGGTTCCTGGATATTACCATCGATTGGGTTTTCTCTTTGGATAGTGTCAGGTTATACTTTTCGGTTGTTATTTTCAATTTCTGTAGTAAGCGTTGTAAGTCATCTTCGTTTTCGGCTATTAAGATTGCATCATCTGCGTAGCAAAGTATTCTCATGGTTCGGTTACCCATTTTGTATGGGTTACCGAACCATAAGAATACTTTGCTACGAAAATTGGTCATCATCATTCTCTTTGCCTTATCCCTATGCGGGGTCGGCTTCCCTAATTGCATTTATCCACACAATTCTATCTTGGGTCATATCAATGTTAATCCCCTTTACCAACATGTCCTGCCTTATCGCCTCCCCCCAGGCCTTCTTTGGTCTTCCTCTCCTACTCCTTCCAGGAATCTGCACTTCAGCTATTCTTTGTATTGGGTGATTAACGTCTCGACGTTGAACATGACCAAACCATCTTAACCTATGCTCTCTCATTTTGGCATCAATTGGTGCCACACCTAGTCTTCCCCTAATATACTCATTTCTAATTTTATCCTTCTTTGTCATTCCACTCATTCATCTAAGCATTCTCATTTCCGCCACATGCATTCGTTGTTCCTCTTTCTTTTTCACTGCCCAACATTCAGTTCCGTACATCATAGCCGGTCTTATGGCTGTTTTATAGAATTTGCCCTTCAGCTTCATTGGACACGCTTCATTCTGTCATAAAACACACCACTCCCTTCTTTCCACTTCATCCATCCAGCCCTAATTCTACTGCATGCATCTCCATCTATTTCTCCATTACTCTGTAATACCGATCCGAGGTACTTAAAACTATTGCTTTTCACAATCATTTCACCATCCAAAGATACCATTTTATTTGTAGTAGCTCCATCTTTAAATGAACATTCCAAATACTCTGTTTTTGTCCTACTAAGTTTTAAACCTTTTTCCTCCAGAGCTTGTCTCCACTGTTCCAGATTTTATTCTAAGTCTCTTTCACTATTTCCTACTAACACGACATCATCAGCATACATTAAGCACCATGTAATGTTACCCTGTAGTATCGCTGTTATCTGGTCCAAAACTAATGAGAATAAATACGGAATACTGCTACGAAAATTGGTACACATATTAATTTATCTTCCAGAGATAAATCGACTCCATGGATTGCGAATTTCTAGTACCGGCCATAGGCGTCCATTTTGGGTAGGGCAACAGTTATTTTATCGCATAACTTGTTTATGTTTAATTTTTAAGCATTTTTGACACTGGATTATTAAATTGTGAGGTATTCTACTGAAAGGTACTCTTGTTTTAGGTCGATAGGATCCAGCGTTTTCTAGAAAAATCGATTTGAAAATTTTTCTTTATTTGAATTAAACAAAAATTAAAAAAAAATTTATTTAGAAATCCGAAAACTGGTACGTTTATTAATATTTCAGAGGTGAATCGATTTCATTAATTGTGAATTTCTAGGATGAGTATGGGTCATATGCGTCCGTTTTGGGTAGGTCAAGGGTTATTTTATCGTATAACATTTTCGTCTTAAATTTTTAAGCATTTTTCACTCTAGATTATTAAGTTACGACGCATTCTAGTACTAAAAGTTACTCTCGGTTTAAGTTGGTAAAATACACCATTTTTCTTGAAAAATGTTTTCAATTTTTATTCAAATTCAAAAAACGAAAAATTTTGGTAAAAAAATGGTGCATATTATTATTTGCGGTGGTATGCCAAACGCAAAAACACAGCCAAAGTCAGCACGACTATTATGGTAGGGGAGCCCAAGCGGGGATTTTTGCAGTTACTCGAGCGCGTCAGATTATTACATGGGGAGAAACCTTGTACCCTGAAAATGTACCTCTACCATATATTGACTCTTAATGCAGTGGAGTTCGTTAAGGGGGGATCGAAAAAAAATGTATCCATATAAAAACTCGAAATCGTCAGATAAAGAAAGGTAAGTTAAGTACATGCAAAACATTTCAACAATCTGACGATTTGAGCGGAGCTTAAGGAAACGGGTGACTCCCAAAATTTCACAAGAAAAAATATTTCGCAAAATGAATGACAGATCAAAAAAATAAAAAAAGTGTGCTTAATATTTTCAAAAATCTATCGAATGATACCACACACGACTTCCCACGGAAAGGGGCGGGGGTAAATTTAAAATTTTAAATACGAATCCCGCGATATTTCGCGAAATGAACATCAGATCGAAAAACTGAAAAATACACTTATTCACTATATTTGAAAAACCTATCGAATGGCACCAAACACAACCCCCAGGGAGATGTGGTGGGGGGTTACTTTAAAATCTTAAATGGGAGCCCCCATTGTTTATTGCAGATTTGGATTCCTTACGTAAAAATAAATAACTTTTATTCGAGACATTTTTTCGAATTATGGATAGATGGCGCTATAATCTAAAAAAAAATGATTTTTGAAAATTGAAAATTAAATTAAAAATGGAAAGTCCCCACTAAAGGGACCTACTATTCACAACCAAATAGGTCTCCATAACGCTCGAGTGACTGCTCATTTCGCATACTTTGCTCCCCTACCATTATAGTTAATTAGATTACCTAGCTAGATTATCCTAGTTAGGTGATATCAAAAAAACAAAAAGTATTTTGTGGTACACGACTCAAAAAGGTTGAAAACCACTGGCCTAAATTAAATATAATATGTAGCTCCTGAACATTTACTGTAAAAAGACATATCAATTGCCGAATACCAGAAATAATACCGTAAAGAAAAATTATAACTCGACTCAATTTTGTCACATTTTATAACTACAATATACACATTTCAGAAATACTGTAAACAAAGGGCGCTAAAAATATCGAATGTATTATTAAGTGGGTGTCATATCGCAATAAAATAGCAATGAAATCTGCTACTTGTTTACACGATTTGTGACATCAATGAACTACTACTCCTTCGACTATTCGCACACTGTTTATTTCCTACTAATTCTGAAATAAACAACGTGACTTTTCTTTGGTGTAATTTTCAGTATATTTTTAGTTTTATTAATGATTGGTTGTACCAACAGATCTTAAGCTCCAGCTTAGCCCAGCGCAGCTTATAAATAGGGCTGCCTTAAGTATCTCTTACGTTGTACTATAATTTTCGAGTCTTATCTTATTTATCAATTATATCTACATGTTTTATATTATAATATTATTATTATATTATAATTGTATTATATCAATTCTTATCTTAAGATCTTAGCTTAAGATCTGTTGGTACAACCAGGCATAAGTTTTGCAGTGAGTTCAAATATTTGACAAATACTTAGTAACAAAAATTGACAACAAATAGAATGGTCAAATAAAATTTAATTAAATCATGAAGGAAAGAAGGAAAGAGCAAACGTAAATTAGTTCTGACAAAAATCTTAAATACATATTAAAAATCAAAAAAATTATCAATGGAATCAAGGTTTCCAAAAAAAAGCGTAAATAAATTTTTATAGTAAGTAAGTAAGGTACGCTTTATTGTCAAAAAATTTTACCAATTTGTGGACAAAGCTTATACAAAATAAAAAAAGACAATAAAAAACAAAAAATAATAAAAAACTACAAACACAACAAAAACAGAAACAGACACCAAGTAAATGGCGTGAGTTATACTACTTAATATAATTTTACAGTTATTAAGTACACATTAGTGTACTTAGTGTACACATAGTGGTTGAAAATATATTACAATTACATATCATCAGAACTCGGTGTTATACGTATACTTATATTCAAGATGCAGTAGAAACAAACAAACCAAGACACGTTAAATGCTACTAGGAGCACTCCCGAATCATAATTTACAATGTATAAACTTTGAAAATCATAATTTGGGATTTACAATGCATATACATTGTAAATTATGAATCGGTAGTGCTCCTAATAGCATTTAACGTGTCTTGGTTTGTTTATTTCTACTGCATCTTGATTGTAAATTTAGTATAGTTTACACCAGGTGTGTTATACACCAGGTGTGTCGGGTTCGTATGGTTCAATACTCAATACCAACTAGAACCCGTTTGTTCTTCTGCCTCTGTATTTCTCTTGGAACTGCCGTAAGGCATTACTTCACGGGACGAGGATCTAACTATTACTCCTTCATGTTATTGAAGTCATTGCTTCTCTCCATCTAACAATTTCTAATTTTAGCCACGTCTCCTGTCAATGCGACAAAGATCCCGGAGGAACTCCATCACAAATAATGTGCTTGTTTATTGTATCCTAAGTTTCCTTCGATGAAAGCATTTTCCTACTCAGGTCTCTGTAAGAATTTTCTATTTGATAACTATCTCTAAAGTATTATGTAACAAGTTGAAATACCCAAGTAGCCATTTTTCGACGCATTGGTTGTCAGTACAAACAAATGCACTGTCTACAACGTTGCCCGAGAGCATTTTCAGTTGTTTCGGCCAACGTCCCCTACCCCGACTGACATTACGATGTTACAACCTGTAGTTATACGGGCAACTAATTTATTACCATTTTGACAACTACATATCACACTTCAGTTTTTTCAACAATCGCAACGACTTAAAAATGTTATAATGCTAAACTAATTATTATATATTTTATTTTGATAGAAATTTTCGATTAATTTAACAACCTGTTTATTTGTTTTTTTAATACCTGGTTTCCATTCCATTGTTTTATCAGTAGATTTGAGATTTGATAACCATCTTTGTATCTGCTTTGGTAGACAGGGTTGCCAGGTCAGTTTTAACTCTTTCAGTAGTTTTGTTTTCACAAAATCAGTAGATTCTTTTTAGGCCATGTAAATATACAGTAATACAGTAAAGGCCGCGTCTCACCATCAAATAATTTGATCAAACAGTTTGAGCAAACTCCGGAAGTACGTCAAAGTGACGTCACAATTGCAGTTTTTTTGAAATTCTAAAAATCTGTGCTCTACTATCAGTCTAGTTTGATCAAATTTTTTGTATTGAGTTGTCTAACTTGTTTGTACTTTATTTAAAATTAAAATTTTTCATTATTATCCACAATGAACACTGAAGGCCGCGTCCCACCATCAAATAATTTGATCAAACTGGTTTGAGCAAACTGAAAGTGACAGTTAGTGACGTCACATCCTGAGTGTTCATTGTGGATAATAATGAAAATTTTTAATTTTAAATAAAGTACAAACAAGTTAGACAACTCAATACAAAAAATTTGATCAAACTAGACTGATAGTGAGAGCACAGATTTTTAGAATTTCAAAAAAACTGCAATTGTGACGTCGCTTTGACGTACTTCCGGAGTTTGCTCAAACTGTTTGATCAAATTATTTGATGGTGAGACGCGGCCTTCAGGATGTGACGTCACTAACTGTCACTTTCAGTTTGCTCAAACCAGTTTGATCAAATTATTTGATGGTGGGACGCGACCTTGATATGCACATCCGTCCTAAATGTCCCAAGAGCAATTCCACAAAATTGGAAACCTAATTATTCCAAACCACCAACTGGTAATTATCATTTTTTAGCTAAAATCTACTAAATCAAAAACTAAAATATACTTAAGTATTTTTGGGATATATTTGGGATTTTTTATAATAAAAACAACAGCTAACTTAAGGGGATAGGCGCAAAATGTCGTCTGTTAAAATGTTCAATGTATTTTAAATGTTTTCGTTTTTTGCGGATCCTTCGAAAACTAATAAGTATTTTTGAAAAATTTAAACGCAGAAAGAAAGATTACGTTATTACCGAGGACCAAAAGTCCCTGAAAACTTCTCTAATGTTTATTTTAATACGTTACAGGGGTGAAAAAAAGAAAAAAATTAGTGACTTTTAATTCCAAAATATCTCGTTCAAAAGAAACGTTTTGGTTTTTCTAAATAATGCAGTCTTTCATTCTGCGATTAAATTTTTCAAAAAGACTTATTATAGTTTCCTCATGATTCGAAAAAAATGGATCAAATTCTGTTGAAATATACCAAAAATCTACTAAAAAATATTGCCTACTAGAATTTTTTAAAAAATATCAAAAATCTACCAAAAAAGTAGAAATCTACTAAATGTGGCAACGCTGTTAATGAGAATGATACACTTTTGACACTGGTCACATGACCTCTGTCACCCAATAAGATGGTGCGTTCTAAAATGGTTTTGATAGTCGGCACTGCCGGGTTTGGTTGGCGATTGGACTTCTAAGTTGTCTTATCCGTCTAAGGTTGGTAATTAGGTATTTTTTAGTAATATTGGTAATATTGTTTAATGCGCCATTTTGGTTTTACTTGAGATTTTTTGGATGTAAAGAAAATGAAAACACAGAATATAAAAAATGCAGGCATTTTCTGATAACTTTAAAAGCACCATCAATACATTAAATTTATACAGAACATCTTTATTATAAATTTTGACTTTTATATTAAAATTTGATTTTTTAAATTTGCATATTTTTTGTCAAAAATGTCATAAAAAAAGCAGCGCGTGTGTTTTTTAAAGGTGAAATATCCATATTTGACGGTAATCTGAGATGCGTCTATAAATTTCACATCAGGTAATAAGTCCTTTATGTATTTATATCATATAAATTTAAATACCCAATACGATTTCAAAACAGTTTACTTTTTGGTTTTCGCATTCACCATACAGGTGTTAAAAATATAGGTAAAAAAACATAACTAGTCTGACTCCTTGAGCAACCATTGCACGCGCAGGTGCTTTTTATAGTCGCTTCAGTTGTCTTATGCAACGGTTACGAAACGATGTTGCTTAAACAGGAGGTTGCCTAGGCAACGTCAAGACAACTCAAAAATCGTCCACCAAATCAGTGCAGAATAGGGTCGTCTTTTAGGCAATAACAACGTTGTATGAAAACGTTGCCACGCGGTAGACAACGTTGTCGCGTCGACAAATTGCTACTTGGGTAAGGCCACACGAAGGACACGTGCTCCATATCTTCATTGACCTGAAGACAGGACGGGCATTTTGAAGAATCGCCATGTTTTAAGCGATAAAGATATGCTAGAAAGCAGACATCTTCTGAGATCATCTGCATCAGATAGTGCTTTACCTTGCTGTTTTCGGGAATTGGCATCGACGCATGCTGTTTTGCCGTTCTCTTCTTCTAAGTTCATCAAGGCACAAGCTAATTGTAGTTGACTCTCTTTGCCGATAAAGAGACTTTCTTTCTTTAGATGTTACTCAGGGTAGAATGTCGGCTTTGACGGGTATTGCGTTCTCAGATACTGTGCAAAATGCTCTGCCGACTCTTAAGGTGCTCAGACGATATACTGATGCGACCTTCCTCCGTGATTCCTTGATTCCGAGGGTGTCAGCCCCAATAAATATTCAATATTTTAATACAGACGGAACTACTGACGACTATATAGTCCTCCTGATTCATTTTGGACTATCTACATACAACTGGTTCCAAAAAAAACTGATACGACTCTTAAAGCGTATTTTGTAGAAAATGGAGCAGTGTATTTTGAAGGATAAATACTTATTATTTACATACTGTCAGTGTCACTGCCAAATCTTAAAATTTGTCAGATAACTTATTCTGTTCAACCACAAAAAATGGCTCCATATGCTGGCAAAGAACTAAAATCAAGAACTGTAACGAAATTAGAAGATAGTTGTCACTATCTGCCGTATTGAACCATTTTAACGTAAGCAGAACAACCGTTTTTAATATTATTATAAGATGGAGAGAACAGGAAACTCTCGAAATAAAGCAAGGTTTGGGAAGAGCTCTCTGAAGAAGACAATTTCATAGTTTCTTTCACGTAGATGGACCGAAGACTACAAGCTGTTATCACTGCTGATGGACATATTACAAAATATTAATTTTATTTTTACATACCTAAATTTAGTATAGTTTTGATGTTCCAGACCCTCGCTTTCTTTCAAGAGTTTCTTGTTATTTCCATTTTTTATTAATAGAAAAAATTGTTGTTCTGCTTATCTTAAAATGTTTTGCTGCCTCTGATAGTGCCCAGTTATCTTTTAATTTGGTTACAATTCTTGCTTTAATATACATATTGTTGAGTTAAGTAGTTTGGTTTATTCCTTAATAATAATAAAATGATAACAACAACCCCATTTTATGTAAAAACTATCTTTTATATACTCTTTATAAAATGCAGAAATTCAAAATAAAATAAAAATTTAGACAATTTATGAGTTAACATATTAGGGGAGTGCATTTAGATTTTCACTTCGGAAAAAATCAAACAAGATAAAACTTTTTGTAATTTCATTAAAAAATGTTTAATAAACAACATATCAAAAAGTTCTACTCGTGAAGTGGGTGCTTCATTTTTTATTAAACAAATGAACAGCGAAGTTAGATGTTTGTTTAAATAACTCCAAAAATATAATTTTTAGAAAAAAACTGACTTGACCATTAAAAAATTCAGAAAATTTTACAAAAAAAACCTTATATAAATATTTTTCTAGAATTAAATCTCTAGCTTCTGTAATTTTTTATTTATAACGCTAAAGTCACCCTTCTCACACACATTGGCGCACTGCAAACTAGCGTTGGAAGAAGTGCACGGTTGAGTTTTTTTAATGTAATTCTTTAACTAATGGATCAAAAGAAAGTTTACAAATTGGACATGAAACAATATGAAATAAGCTATCCTATGGTTGTAATAAAAAGAAATAAAATTTATGGACATAAGTACGGTGTGGGCGGAAAGTGAGACTTACATGAATTTTGTTTAAAAATGATTTAAAAATGTGTAACTAATACAATTTTACGTATAAAGCTCTCAAATTTGCACAACTTACCTCTCAATCGTCTTACTAAACGATGTTTCATTAAAAAAAAATCTCAAAAATTTAATTCAAATAATACGCTGTCTCAAAAAATGTAATTTTTGAAAACTTCGTAGTTCTACAGCATTCCCACCACTTTAAGACGGTATTACTCAAGTTTGAATAAATCTAATACAAAAATGAATAACCATTTTCAATTTCGTTGCAAAACGAAAATACAGCCGAACCATATTCCAGTCCAATCAGAGAGTGCTGCAAGCACCTCTACCGGTTTCGAAACTTATTAGTCTCTCATCAGGAGGCACATATGCTGCTCTCCCTGATCCAACCAAAACAAACCCCAGCGTGCAGTCCCGAATTGCAACGAACGAAATGGCATAGATGCCCTAGCGGCAACTGCTAGCAAAAGACTAAGTTTTCACTCTAATGGCATATAACATATCCCACCAGAATGAAAACAATGGGAACCTTCTCTGGTTACACCTCCGAGGCTTCTACAATTTGCAAGCCATACGGATGCTGAGACTAAGGAAGATGAGGGAATTCTACAATTTACAATTCACGTCACATCTGCTCAGCGCGGTAAAGTTCCAACGAGACTGGTTCCCTTCATACTCCACACAGAGTAAATGTAAATCAAAAATGAATAACCATTTTCAATTTCGTTGCAAAACGAAAATACAGCCGAACCATATTCCAGTCCAATCAGAGAGTGCTGCAAGCACCTCTACCGGTTTCGAAACTTATTAGTCTCTCATCAGGAGGCACATATGCTGCTCTCCCTGATCCAACCAAAACAAACCCCAGCGTGCAGTCCCGAATTGCAACGAACGAAATGGCATAGATGCCCTAGCGGCAACTGCTAGCAAAAGACTAAGTTTTCACTCTAATGGCATATAACATATCCCACCAGAATGAAAACAATGGGAACCTTCTCTGGTTACACCTCCGAGGCTTCTACAATTTGCAAGCCATACGGATGCTGAGACTAAGGAAGATGAGGGAATTCTACAATTTACAATTCACGTCACATCTGCTCAGCGCGGTAAAGTTCCAACGAGACTGGTTCCCTTCATACTCCACACAGAGTAAATGTAAATCAAAAATGAATAACCATTTTCAATTTCGTTGCAAAACGAAAATACAGCCGAACCATATTCCAGTCCAATCAGAGAGTGCTGCAAGCACCTCTACCGGTTTCGAAACTTATTAGTCTCTCATCAGGAGGCACATATGCTGCTCTCCCTGATCCAACCAAAACAAACCCCAGCGTGCAGTCCCGAATTGCAACGAACGAAATGGCATAGATGCCCTAGCGGCAACTGCTAGCAAAAGACTAAGTTTTCACTCTAATGGCATATAACATATCCCACCAGAATGAAAACAATGGGAACCTTCTCTGGTTACACCTCCGAGGCTTCTACAATTTGCAAGCCATACGGATGCTGAGACTAAGGAAGATGAGGGAATTCTACAATTTACAATTCACGTCACATCTGCTCAGCGCGGTAAAGTTCCAACGAGACTGGTTCCCTTCATACTCCACACAGAGTAAATGTAAATCAAAAATGAATAACCATTTTCAATTTCGTTGCAAAACGAAAATACAGCCGAACCATATTCCAGTCCAATCAGAGAGTGCTGCAAGCACCTCTACCGGTTTCGAAACTTATTAGTCTCTCATCAGGAGGCACATATGCTGCTCTCCCTGATCCAACCAAAACAAACCCCAGCGTGCAGTCCCGAATTGCAACGAACGAAATGGCATAGATGCCCTAGCGGCAACTGCTAGCAAAAGACTAAGTTTTCACTCTAATGGCATATAACATATCCCACCAGAATGAAAACAATGGGAACCTTCTCTGGTTACACCTCCGAGGCTTCTACAATTTGCAAGCCATACGGATGCTGAGACTAAGGAAGATGAGGGAATTCTACAATTTACAATTCACGTCACATCTGCTCAGCGCGGTAAAGTTCCAACGAGACTGGTTCCCTTCATACTCCACACAGAGTAAATGTAAATCAAAAATGAATAACCATTTTCAATTTCGTTGCAAAACGAAAATACAGCCGAACCATATTCCAGTCCAATCAGAGAGTGCTGCAAGCACCTCTACCGGTTTCGAAACTTATTAGTCTCTCATCAGGAGGCACATATGCTGCTCTCCCTGATCCAACCAAAACAAACCCCAGCGTGCAGTCCCGAATTGCAACGAACGAAATGGCATAGATGCCCTAGCGGCAACTGCTAGCAAAAGACTAAGTTTTCACTCTAATGGCATATAACATATCCCACCAGAATGAAAACAATGGGAACCTTCTCTGGTTACACCTCCGAGGCTTCTACAATTTGCAAGCCATACGGATGCTGAGACTAAGGAAGATGAGGGAATTCTACAATTTACAATTCACGTCACATCTGCTCAGCGCGGTAAAGTTCCAACGAGACTGGTTCCCTTCATACTCCACACAGAGTAAATGTAAATCAAAAATGAATAACCATTTTCAATTTCGTTGCAAAACGAAAATACAGCCGAACCATATTCCAGTCCAATCAGAGAGTGCTGCAAGCACCTCTACCGGTTTCGAAACTTATTAGTCTCTCATCAGGAGGCACATATGCTGCTCTCCCTGATCCAACCAAAACAAACCCCAGCGTGCAGTCCCGAATTGCAACGAACGAAATGGCATAGATGCCCTAGCGGCAACTGCTAGCAAAAGACTAAGTTTTCACTCTAATGGCATATAACATATCCCACCAGAATGAAAACAATGGGAACCTTCTCTGGTTACACCTCCGAGGCTTCTACAATTTGCAAGCCATACGGATGCTGAGACTAAGGAAGATGAGGGAATTCTACAATTTACAATTCACGTCACATCTGCTCAGCGCGGTAAAGTTCCAACGAGACTGGTTCCCTTCATACTCCACACAGAGTAAATGTAAATCAAAAATGAATAACCATTTTCAATTTCGTTGCAAAACGAAAATACAGCCGAACCATATTCCAGTCCAATCAGAGAGTGCTGCAAGCACCTCTACCGGTTTCGAAACTTATTAGTCTCTCATCAGGAGGCACATATGCTGCTCTCCCTGATCCAACCAAAACAAACCCCAGCGTGCAGTCCCGAATTGCAACGAACGAAATGGCATAGATGCCCTAGCGGCAACTGCTAGCAAAAGACTAAGTTTTCACTCTAATGGCATATAACATATCCCACCAGAATGAAAACAATGGGAACCTTCTCTGGTTACACCTCCGAGGCTTCTACAATTTGCAAGCCATACGGATGCTGAGACTAAGGAAGATGAGGGAATTCTACAATTTACAATTCACGTCACATCTGCTCAGCGCGGTAAAGTTCCAACGAGACTGGTTCCCTTCATACTCCACACAGAGTAAATGTAAATCAAAAATGAATAACCATTTTCAATTTCGTTGCAAAACGAAAATACAGCCGAACCATATTCCAGTCCAATCAGAGAGTGCTGCAAGCACCTCTACCGGTTTCGAAACTTATTAGTCTCTCATCAGGAGGCACATATGCTGCTCTCCCTGATCCAACCAAAACAAACCCCAGCGTGCAGTCCCGAATTGCAACGAACGAAATGGCATAGATGCCCTAGCGGCAACTGCTAGCAAAAGACTAAGTTTTCACTCTAATGGCATATAACATATCCCACCAGAATGAAAACAATGGGAACCTTCTCTGGTTACACCTCCGAGGCTTCTACAATTTGCAAGCCATACGGATGCTGAGACTAAGGAAGATGAGGGAATTCTACAATTTACAATTCACGTCACATCTGCTCAGCGCGGTAAAGTTCCAACGAGACTGGTTCCCTTCATACTCCACACAGAGTAAATGTAAATCAAAAATGAATAACCATTTTCAATTTCGTTGCAAAACGAAAATACAGCCGAACCATATTCCAGTCCAATCAGAGAGTGCTGCAAGCACCTCTACCGGTTTCGAAACTTATTAGTCTCTCATCAGGAGGCACATATGCTGCTCTCCCTGATCCAACCAAAACAAACCCCAGCGTGCAGTCCCGAATTGCAACGAACGAAATGGCATAGATGCCCTAGCGGCAACTGCTAGCAAAAGACTAAGTTTTCACTCTAATGGCATATAACATATCCCACCAGAATGAAAACAATGGGAACCTTCTCTGGTTACACCTCCGAGGCTTCTACAATTTGCAAGCCATACGGATGCTGAGACTAAGGAAGATGAGGGAATTCTACAATTTACAATTCACGTCACATCTGCTCAGCGCGGTAAAGTTCCAACGAGACTGGTTCCCTTCATACTCCACACAGAGTAAATGTAAATCAAAAATGAATAACCATTTTCAATTTCGTTGCAAAACGAAAATACAGCCGAACCATATTCCAGTCCAATCAGAGAGTGCTGCAAGCACCTCTACCGGTTTCGAAACTTATTAGTCTCTCATCAGGAGGCACATATGCTGCTCTCCCTGATCCAACCAAAACAAACCCCAGCGTGCAGTCCCGAATTGCAACGAACGAAATGGCATAGATGCCCTAGCGGCAACTGCTAGCAAAAGACTAAGTTTTCACTCTAATGGCATATAACATATCCCACCAGAATGAAAACAATGGGAACCTTCTCTGGTTACACCTCCGAGGCTTCTACAATTTGCAAGCCATACGGATGCTGAGACTAAGGAAGATGAGGGAATTCTACAATTTACAATTCACGTCACATCTGCTCAGCGCGGTAAAGTTCCAACGAGACTGGTTCCCTTCATACTCCACACAGAGTAAATGTAAATCAAAAATGAATAACCATTTTCAATTTCGTTGCAAAACGAAAATACTCCCCATTGTTTTCATTCTGGTGGGATATGTTATATGCCATTAGAGTGAAAACTTAGTCTTTTGCTAGCAGTTGCCGCTAGGGCATCTATGCCATTTCGTTCGTTGCAATTCGGGACTGCACGCTGGGGTTTGTTTTGGTTGGATCAGGGAGAGCAGCATATGTGCCTCCTGATGAGAGACTAATAAGTTTCGAAACCGGTAGAGGTGCTTGCAGCACTCTCTGATTGGACTGGAATATGGTTCGGCTGTATTTTCGTTTTGCAACGAAATTGAAAATGGTTATTCATTTTTGATTTACATTTACTCTGTGTGGAGTATGAAGGGAACCAGTCTCGTTGGAACTTTACCGCGCTGAGCAGATGTGACGTGAATTGTAAATTGTAGAATTCCCTCATCTTCCTTAGTCTCAGCATCCGTATGGCTTGCAAATTGTAGAAGCCTCGGAGGTGTAACCAGAGAAGGTTCCCATTGTTTTCATTCTGGTGGGATATGTTATATGCCATTAGAGTGAAAACTTAGTCTTTTGCTAGCAGTTGCCGCTAGGGCATCTATGCCATTTCGTTCGTTGCAATTCGGGACTGCACGCTGGGGTTTGTTTTGGTTGGATCAGGGAGAGCAGCATATGTGCCTCCTGATGAGAGACTAATAAGTTTCGAAACCGGTAGAGGTGCTTGCAGCACTCTCTGATTGGACTGGAATATGGTTCGGCTGTATTTTCGTTTTGCAACGAAATTGAAAATGGTTATTCATTTTTGATTTACATTTACTCTGTGTGGAGTATGAAGGGAACCAGTCTCGTTGGAACTTTACCGCGCTGAGCAGATGTGACGTGAATTGTAAATTGTAGAATTCCCTCATCTTCCTTAGTCTCAGCATCCGTATGGCTTGCAAATTGTAGAAGCCTCGGAGGTGTAACCAGAGAAGGTTCCCATTGTTTTCATTCTGGTGGGATATGTTATATGCCATTAGAGTGAAAACTTAGTCTTTTGCTAGCAGTTGCCGCTAGGGCATCTATGCCATTTCGTTCGTTGCAATTCGGGACTGCACGCTGGGGTTTGTTTTGGTTGGATCAGGGAGAGCAGCATATGTGCCTCCTGATGAGAGACTAATAAGTTTCGAAACCGGTAGAGGTGCTTGCAGCACTCTCTGATTGGACTGGAATATGGTTCGGCTGTATTTTCGTTTTGCAACGAAATTGAAAATGGTTATTCATTTTTGATTTACATTTACTCTGTGTGGAGTATGAAGGGAACCAGTCTCGTTGGAACTTTACCGCGCTGAGCAGATGTGACGTGAATTGTAAATTGTAGAATTCCCTCATCTTCCTTAGTCTCAGCATCCGTATGGCTTGCAAATTGTAGAAGCCTCGGAGGTGTAACCAGAGAAGGTTCCCATTGTTTTCATTCTGGTGGGATATGTTATATGCCATTAGAGTGAAAACTTAGTCTTTTTTTAAATCTAATACAATTTTTTTGACATTTTTTTAAAGCCTAGGATGTCATCTTTAAAAAACACTGAATTATTTTAGTTAAAAAATGAAATAAACAATTTGTTTTTGAGAAAACTAAGAAAGATAACAAAAATGTAATACAAAAACCGAAAATTCCCAGCTGAAAAAATGTATATACAGAGTGATCAAAACTTTTTTCTGTAAAACTTACCTAAAATTAATTTAATAATAAGCTTCAACAATAATAAATGTTCAACAAAAAAATTTTTTTTAGCTCTTATACAGTATGTTTGCGTAACTTGGAACCTATTGATAACTTTTTTAATATCAGTTTTACGAAAAAAAGTTATTCTTTATAAAATACTCTGCATCGTATATAACATAAGATGCAACCATCAAATATCAAATTTTGTTAATTTTGTACGAGGTATGTCAAAAAATATGAATTTCACTCAAGAGTAAAGTACCTTTATATTTCACAATATCGAAAATTTTTATAAAGGGAAGTTGTTTGGAATTAAAAACTATGTTCCAATATGTAATTATATCCTTCTAATCGAAAATTTGTTTTTTTTAATATTGTTTCATATTAATTATACCAAACATCATTAAATTTTCACTTATTATTTATGATAACTGATTTATTATTAATTTTATGAAGAAAGTTATTCGTCATAAATAGCTGTGCATGGTCTAACACTTAATATGCAAATATAAAATATGATATTTTATCAATATTATACGAGGTATTATGTAAAAAATTGCATAAAAGTGTAACTGCATATTGACACATCGTTTTAAATTCTGAACAACTTTCCATAATAAGAATTTTCAGTATTATGAAAAATATAGGTATTTTACTCCTAACTGAAATTTTTATTTATTGACATATCTTGTACAAAATTGATAAAAATTGATATTTTATGATTGCATTTAAAGTTTTAGAATATGCAGAGCTTTTTACTAAGAATAACTTTTTATTTATGATCCCATTGCAACAATTTTTTGAATATTGAAGAGATAGATTTTGAATAATTTGTTCTTTCTTTCTAATACATTTTAATTTTTAATATTATTGTAAAAATTATTTATTTATCTTTTTTTTTAAGAATGAAATTCCATATTTGTTTGATTGGATTCTACTTGTTTTTCATTTAAATATCCGCCATTTTGGATCCGCCATTTTGAAATTTAAATTTTTAATCTTTAATTCAGATTCAACAACCTGTTAAAAATAAAGACAATAAATGTTTTAGAAAAATGTTCTTTTTTATGTTCTTTCTATCAAATCCGCATTTTGGATCCGCCATTTTATAGTTTATAATGTTAACATTTAAGTTAGGTTTATCAAAGCTCTCAAAAATAAATATATGTAGAAATAAATACATGTTGTAAAGAAATTATGATTTTACAACTATTTTTTAAGTTATCCGCCATTTTGGATCTGCCATTTTATAATTTAAATTATCAAAATTTAATTCAGATTCAGCAACCTCTCAAAAATATCCACATATATGTAAACAAACACGTTTTATAAAAAAAATTCGGATTTTACAACTGCTTTTTAAGGAATTTTAGGAAAAAAATCCGCCATTTTGAATTTGCAAATTGTAATGCCAGATTCGGGTTCAGCATAATCAAAACTAAAATAAAAACATTTTTTATCAAAATAAAATGTTGAATTCACCCATATTCTTAACATTATTTATACAAAAAAATTGTTATTGTTTAAACAATTAATAAACAATTAGCGGCGAAATTTGTGAGTAGAACTTTTTACTTTAACATATTTATAAACTAACAAAAAAAGTTTTAGAAAAATATAACCTTGTTTGATTTTTTCCGAAACATTGTATCTTCTCGTTCTAATTGCACTCCCCTATATGTTATCAGTTGTTTGTTTGTTGATTTGAACTGACTGACAGTCTGTCATAATAAATATAATATAATGTCAGACCAATCAAATACACTGCTCAAAATAATCAAATCTTACTAAGAGTCGTATCAGTTTTTTTAGGAACCAGCTGTACAATCCGCATTAACCGCGATAAAGATGCCCTTACTACTGAAACTGAGTCTGGCATCAATCATCACTCTCAAGTACCGAAGGAATTATTTTGATGTAATTTCATATTCTCTAATGCTCAGCCTTATGGTTTCCACCTGTTTCCGACTATTAGTAATTAGCACTCCCTCAGTTTTGTTCTTCGTTAATATTCAATTTACCGTGTTCATCCACTGGCAGATTTTCTCAAAGATGAGCTTTCATTGAACGTATTATTTTCTTTATCACGATCACCACGTCATCGGCATAAGCCACGAGCCTAGCATCCCTTAAACACAGAAATAAATAGATTATCTCTTGCAATCTACTTACCTTTTCTTTAAGGCTCACTCATTTATTGGTAAGGCTCACCCATGGATGACCCCAGACCCAGCTACACCAAGGTTCGCCCTGCATGGTATACAGTGCATACAAATATCACGTGGTATACGTCATCTACCACTCCGGATCTTCCTCGATCTTCTCTATACGGTATGTATAAGACCGGAATGAGTGTTATCCCGTCATACATTGGGTGAACTAATAGTTGTCGCGCCTTTGTTTGCTTTTGTATCACCTCACTACATCAGGAATAATGGTCCTCATCCAGCCTATTTCCCTTCACCATTGGTCCTGCCACATCCTAAGACTCCTTTTTCTTTCCTCTTGCCCTGAACCTAAAACTCCGTTGCCCCTTTGGTGCATTCCAACCCTCCCAGTGACCAGAATATGCATCTGTACAGCTCCGCCCACTACCTGTAAGGCGATGGTTGATGCGGTTCTGTACGCACTGAATACTTTGACCAGGGGTTTCCTTTGTGCTTTAAGAAGCATGTCAGGATAACTCGTGTTAGTGAGAACCTCGTGCCACACTGGCAGGATCTGGAGGATCTTATGCAGGGCCTAGGTCCTCTCTTCTGCTTCCCGACATGCTTCTTATATGTGTTGCTGGAAGTCCTCCTATCATCGAATACATTCCCTAAAGATTTGACTTGTTTTTTGCGGTCTTATGTTGAAATTTCTGAACCAAAAATTGACGTCCTTTCAGTACCTTGGTCCCCTCAAGATAATTATATCTGCCTTTCCTACTGTCGGTTTTGACTTATGACTCACCCTTGTAATAAAATAATATTATCGACTTTTGAAATATTATAATTTGTTTACAGATATCATTCCCAATAATATATCACCAAATTATATAACACTGAACTTTAGTAAATCCAAAAAGCAAAAGCTTAGTGTATTCCATAAATATATTACTTATGTTAAATTTTCTTTTATAAACATCTAAAAACTTTCTTCTTTATTTTGATGTTTTTCATATAGCTGGTATTCGTATTTCATATATCAAGCTTGACAGCTTTATTACAGAAAAAATCAAAGTTTTAAATATAAAAAGTTTTATGAACTCTAGGATAACAGGACTAAGCACTATAAAATAAAAATTTGAACTTTAAAATACATAATAATGATCTTATTTTTATGCTAGATATAGTCAGGGATCCCAGGCCTATTTTTACCTTTTATTACTAACAGGCTAATTTTTCGTGAGTAGCTTCATTTTCACGAGACGAATAACTTTTTTACTTGCAATATTTTCCGTTTTAGTACGTTCTTTAACGGTAAAATATTGTAAAACCTCTAAATTTTAAAGAACCGCTTGGATTGACATGAAATTTGGCATACACATAGCTAACAAGTCAAAGAAAAAAAGTGATATTGTGCCGATATGTGCTTCTGCCCTGGGGGTGGTTTTCACCCCCTCTTGGGGGTGAAAAAATATTCGTCCAAAGTAAGTCCGGAAATAAATAAACTGACTAATTCTAAATAACTTTTGTTCTATAGAATTTTTTAACTAAGTCAATACTTTTCGAGTTATTTGCCAGTGAATATGTTCATTTTTCAACAAAATAACCACGCTTTTAGACGGTTTTTCGCAAATAACTCAAATGGTACGTATTTTGTCGACAAAATATTTTTAACAAAAATAAAGTCTGTAAAAATTTTAAGAAATGGTGTATATATTACGTCTCTATACGTGGTAGAAGCAGAGTTATAGCTAATGAAAAATAGGTTCATATTCGTCAAATTCCAAATGGAATATTTTAATGTGAAATAACCAAAAATGAAGCACATTTCTGGGAAAATTCATTACAACTTATTTAAAGTGTTTAAAAAAAGCTTCATTTTTGTTTTATAAAAAAAATTTTTAGCATTAAAAGTAAACAAGTTACGCTCAAACTAAAGTTAGTCCCTTTTTTTTGGTAAAAAAATCGGGAAAGTCACCTTCTAATTAGTTTCTCAAATGAACTTAATTGTTACGATTTCACAAGTTTCTTAACTCGTGTGTGTATTGTTTATATGATCTGTAAGTTTCATTGGTTCAAAGTCCTTATTTTTGAGAGGGCTGTAGTTAAAAGGGGTTGAATGTGTCACTGATCACGAATGTACGTAAATTTAGACACACCAAATCTGAATCAATTTTTGTCCAATAGAAAAACAAAAAAATACATGATATTCAGAAAAGCAATGATGACTTTTTTGTTTTTCGAGATTTTCGGTATCTCCAACAATTTTTAAGTTATTTTGAAAAAGCATATATTTCAAAATAAAAATTAAAAAAAATTATTTTAAAACCAAATTTTTTCAAAAATAAGCACTTTGAATCGATGAAACTTACAGATCATATAAACACAACATAAGTAAAATAATTTGTGGAGCGGTAGCGATTAATTTCATTTAAGTTCCTAATTTGGGGGTGGTCTTCCCGATTTTTTTTTGCCAAAACAAAAGGGACCAACATTCTTTTGAGCGTAACTTGCTTAAATTTAATGCTAGAAACTTTTTATAAAAATAGAAATAAATCTTTTTTTAAACACTTTAATAAAGTTATAATGGGGTTCCCCAAAAAGTGCTTAATTTTTTGGATATTTCAGGTCGAAATATTCTATTCAAAATTTGGTGAATATGAATCTATTTTCCATTGGCTATAACTCTGGTTTTACGAGGTCCAGAGACCTAACGCGTACACCACTTTTTTACTTTTTTACAGGCTATATTTTTGCTAAGAAGGTTTTTTCCTACAAAATGCTTACTTTATGAGTTATTTGCGAAAAACCGTCTAAAATGTGGTTATTTTGTTGAAAAATGAACAGAACATATTCACTCGCAAATAACTCGAAAAGTGTTGACTTTGCGAAAAAGCTCTATAGAACGAAAGTTAGTTAAAATTAGTCAGTTTACCCATTTCCCGACTTATTTTGGACGTATATTTTTTCACCCAAAAGAGCGGGTGAAAGTCACCCCTAGGGCAACAGCACACATTGGCACAATATCACTTTTTTCTTTGACATGTAAGTTATGCGTATGCCAAATTTCATGTCAATCCAAGGGGTTCTTTAAAATTTAGAGCAAAAACCGTGAAAGAATGTACTAGTACGTTCTTTAAAGGTAAAATATTGCAAAACCTCTAAATTTTAAACAACCGCTTGGATTGACATGAAATTTGGCATACACATAGCTAACAAGTCAAAGAAAAAAAGTGATATTGTGCTGATGCGTGCTTTTGCCCTAGGGGTGAGTTTCACCCCCTTTCGGGGGTGAAAAATATATGTTGGAAATAAGTCCTGAAATGGATAAAATGACTAATTCTAAAGAACTTTTGTTCTATAAAGTTTTTTCACCAAGTTAATATTTTCGAGTTATTTGCGAGTGAATATGTTAATTTTTCTACAAAATAACCACGTATTTAGACGGTTTTCCGCAAATAACTCAAAAAGTAAGTATTTGGTCGAAAAAAAGTTCTTATCAAAAATATAGCACGTAAGAAAGTTAAAAACATAGTGTATATATTAGATCACTAGACTTAGTAGAAGCAGAGTTATAGCTAATGAAAAATAGGATAATATTCGTCAAATTACAAATCGAATATTTTAACGTACCATAACAAAAAAACGAAGCACTGTTTTGGGTAAAACTTATTTTATATTTTTTAAGGTGTTTAAAAATGCTTATTTTTGTTTTTTTTTTTAATTTTAGCATCAAAAGTAAACAAGTTACGCTCAAAATAAAGTTGGTCCCTTTTTTTTGGTAAGAAATCGGGAAAATCACCCCCTAAATAGCATTCCAAATCAACTTAATTGTTACCACTTTACAAGTTTGTTACTGTCGTACGTATTTATCATATGATCTGTAAGTTTCATCGGTTCAAAGTGCGTCGTTTTGAAAAAGCTGTAGTTAAAATATCTTGAACGAGTTACTAATCACGAGTTTAGGCAAAATTTTGAACAGGCAAACATAACCAATTTTTGTCTAATAAGAAAACAAAAAATCAAAAATATTCACAAAAGCAGAACGTACATTTTATTACCTTCCTTATTTTTGACAGAGCCCTTATTTTTGACAGAGCTGTAGTTAAAAGGGCTTGAACGAGTCACTTATCACGAGTGTATTCAAATTTGGAAACACCGAATTTTAACCAATTTTTGTCTTACAGAAAAACAAAAAATACAAAATATTGAGAAAAGTAAAGCCGACTTTTTTGTTAAGATTTTTAGTATCTCTAACAAATTTTAACTTATTTAAAAAAAAAGGTTTCTGTCAAAATTAAAATTTTTAAAATTTTGCTTTAAAACCAAATTTTTTCAAAAGTAAGGACTTTGAATCGATGAAACTTACAGATCATATTATAAACACAACATAATTAAAGTAACTTGTGAAGCGGTAACGATTAATTTCATTTAAGTTGATAATTGAGGGGTGATCTTCCTGATCCTTTTTTGCCAAAACAAAAGGGACCAACTTTATTTTGAGCCTAACTTGCTTACATTTGATGTAAGAAATTTTTTTTACAAAAACAGAAATAAAGGTTTCTTAAACACTTTTCGGGTTTTCTCCAAGAATGCTTCATTATTTGGATATTTCACATTGAATTATTCTATTTGGAATTTTTCGAATATGAACCTATTTTTCATTAGCTATAACTCTGTTTTTGCTATGTATAGAGACCTGATATGTACACCGTTTTTTCAATTTTTTTATAGGCTATAGTTTTACTGAGAATATTTTTCGACAATCTGCTTACATTTTGAGTTATTTGCGAAAAACCGTCTAAATCGTGGTTATTTTGTTGAAAAATGAACATATTCACTTGCAAATAACTCGAAAAGTATTGATTTGGTGAAAAACTCTATAGAACAAAAGTTGCTCAAAATTAGTCAGTTTATCCATTTCGGGACTTACCTTGGACATATATTTTTTCACCCGCGAGATGGGGTGAAACTTACTCCCAGAGCAAAAGCACACATCGGCACCATATCACTTTTTTTCTTTGACATGTTAGCTATGCGTGTGCCAAATTTCATTTCAATCCAAGCGGTTCTTTAAAATTTACAGCAAAATCCGTGAAATAATGTACTATAGAGATTTTTTATTGAAAATGGACATTTGGCATTCTTATAGCAGGAACATCTTAAAAAAATTATAGTGAAATTTTTGTACCCTATAAAAATTTTATGGGGATTTTGTTCCCTTAAAACCCCCAAGTTTTTGTGTATGTTCCAATTAAATTATGATTGTAGTAGCATTAGTTAAATACAATGTTTTTAAAACTTTTGTGCCTCCTAGTAGGTATTTTTTAGATAAACCAGATATTTTTCAATATTTTTTGTATTTTGATAACGACACCCGATTTGGGCGTCGAAACGTTAATAAAATCATTTTTTTAGTTAAATTGTGGCTTATTTCATCAAAACTAGATAATGGCAAAAATTCCACAAGAAAATAGCTTCAGAACAAAACCAGCTTTTATCGAGATATTTTAAATATTTTTGTCAACTCTACCATAATATAAATATTTTGTATATCGTTAAGTACGATTATGGAGACCTGGTATAGTATAATAATAAGTTTATTTATAATTTACATTTTTAGGTATATTTTGAAACACATTAAAAAAGAAGCGACATCTCTATAAAAGGTGGCTTATCGAAAAAAGACTTGGAGGCAAAAATGCTTTAAAAACACTGTGTTTCACTAATGGTACCACAATAATATACTAATTGGAACGTAAAAAAACATTTGGGGGGTTTAAAGGAACGAAACTTAAATTTTTATGTAAACATATTAAAAAAGAAGCTGCATCTCGATAAAAACTGGCTTATCGAAAAAGTAGGTACTAAGAGGCAAAAAGTATTAAATACATTGTGTTCAACAAATGTTGCCACAATAATAATTTATTTGAAACGTATACAAAATTCTTATAGGTTGCACAAATTTCACTTTATTTTTTTAAAGATATTCCTTCCATAAAAATGCCACATGTCCATTTTCAATAAAAAATCTCTAAAAGTTTTCGATATACTGAAAAAAAAATCGATTTTCATTTTGTAACTTCAAAGGACTATAAATTTTTTATGTGCACATTTGTACTCTTAGGTTCAATCGATCTTGTTTTGACCCCAGAATAAATATGTTATTTAATTTATGACCTGCATTTGTGTTACACAATGTATAATTGAAGTTATTAACACGAAATTGCAAAAAATACCCATATTTACTGCATCTAACGCAATAAAGGAGGACATACAGTATTAACTCATACCGAAAGATAGCAAACAAGATCAATAGTGTCCCTTCAAAAGGAGTCAAGTTTACTAAAAGCTATTTGTAGTGCATATCGTTTTTGCTATGTATTTTGTGATCGTTGGTGTTACATCAAAGGTAATGGATGGTATTCTTAATTTGATTTTTTCATGCTTTAATAATTTCAATGTTTAGTTAAACTTTATTTTGAAAATAATACTTAACGTTTCAATACTTTATTTCATTTAAAAACAAATCCACATTAACCGCGCCGGGTTATTAGTGGATACAATATAATAGAAACTTGCTTTATTGTCGTTGAAAATTGTACAGTTTTACAAACAAAGCTTACAAATTGTCTGAAAACTAGAACAATATAAAAAATAGAATTCAGTAAAATTACATAAAATGTCAATATAAATAAAAAAATAACGAAGTGAAACAAAGACAATATATTGCAAAATTTTAATAAATTGAAAATAATCAACCTTACGAACTAATAAGAAATTTAATTAATAAGTTAAGCTGCTGCATATGATACCCAAATGTAGATAAAAATACTAAATTGTACATACGAGTACTGTAATTTCTAAGTTATTAATTAAGAAACTCTTCTACTGAATAATAATATAGTCTTTCAGATATACAGGGTGTTAGTAAATAAGTATGAAAAACTTTAAGGGGTAATTCTACATGAAAAAATAATGAAAGTTTGCTCTATAAACGTATGTCAGCAAATGCTTCGTTTCCAAGATACATGGTGTTGAATTTTTTTTTCAAACTGCGAATTTTTTTATTGCTCCAAGACCTTTTAAACTATTAAAATTTAACTTGTTGGTTTTCAAGAGGTAGTTGTTGCGCATTTTTTGGCAAACAAATAACAATTTTATATTCATCATTGGCGCGCCTACGGGTAAATGATCTGATTTTTTTTTAAGAAAAAATAGTGCGCCACTGAGATATAATTATTTTTGTATTCCACGTTTAATTTATGATAAAAAACTTTTCTTGTCTTTTTTTCATATGTTGCACCGGTTTTGTGCAAAAAAATAAAAAATCTTAGCGCGTATTTTTCATTTCGTAATACATTATCAAGAATTCTCCAATATAATAATGCCAAACTAGAACAACAGAAAATATTTCTAAAAAGATTTTAACTATGTGCAAGGTTACAACAAATGTTCAAAATTACCTCCTTTAAAGGTGACAGAGTAATTTTATATTCACCATTGGTGCGCGTACGGGTAATGGCCCGAATTTTTTAATGAAAAAATAATACGCCACTGAGATATGTCAAATAAAAATCATTTTTGAATTCTTCGTTTAATTTACGACAAAAAATCGTTTTTCTCTTTTTTTCATATGATGAGCCGTTTTTATGCCAAAAAAATAAAATATCTTAACGTTTACAAAGTATTTGAAATAAGTTTCTATGCATATGGAATCTACCTCGAATAATTTGTAAGCGTTAAGATGTTTTATTTTTTTTGTATAAAAACGGCGCCACATATGTAAAAAAAGACAAGAATGATTTTTTCTCGTAAATTGAACGAGGAATTCATAAATAATTTTTAATTTGACCTTTATCGATGGCGTACTATTTTTTTTTCTTTAAAAAATTCAGACCATTACCTGTACGGGCGCCAATGGTGAATATAAAATTATTTTGTCGCCTTTAAAGGAGGCAATTTTGAACATTTGTTTTAGCGTTGCACCCACTTAAAATATGTTTAGTAATATTTTCTGTTATTGTTCTACTTTGTTATTATTATATTGGAGAATTCTTGATAATGTATTAAGAAATGAAAAATACGCTCAAAGATGTTTTATTTTTTCGCATAAAAACGGTGCACCATAGGAAAAAAATACAAGAAAGGTTATTTTTCATAAATTAAACGTGGAATACAAAAATAATTTTTAGTTTGAAATATCTCAGTGGCTTACCATTTTTTTCTTTAAAATAATTCAGACCATTACCCGTAGGCGCGCCAATGATGAATATAAAATTGTTATTTGTTTGCCAAAAAATGCGCAATAACTACCTCTTGAAACCACTAAATGTAATTTTCATATCTCAACCGGTCTTAGAGCAATAAAAAAATTGGTAGTTTGATAAAAATTTCAACACTCTGTATCTCGGAAACAAAGCATTTGCGGACATACATTAATAGAGCAAACTGCCATTATTTTTTCATGTAGAATTATCCCTTAAAGTTTTTTATACCTATTTACTAACACCCTGTATATGTTGCTGATTTAAGTTGTAGAGGGAGATGGTTGTATAGCTTTTTTTGCAGAATATAATAATAGATTTCTTTACTAACTCAGTGGAAGGGATAGGTAAATATACGTTAAAGGTAGAATTTCTGGTGGAATAGTCACGATTAGTTCTTGCTGGAATGATATGTAGATATTTATGAATTAAACAAACAGTTTCTAAAATAAAGAAAGAATTGTTAAAATCCCGTGATTTTTGAAGTGGCTTCTGCAATAAGTTGGTTTTTGGAGGCCAAACAGATTTATATTATTGCTCTTTTTTGTAGTTTAAAAATAAAATCGGATTGGCTAGCAGTACCAGAACCCTAAAAAGAAGATTATGTCGAAGATGCGATTCGAACAAATAAAAATATATTATTTTGGAAGAGGCTAAATTAATTTTCTTCGAAACATATTTTATTGCATAGCCAGCTGAGGATAGTTTCTTACTTAACATATCAATATGAAGGGACCATTTAAGTTTACTGTCTAAAAAAATACCAAGAAATTTTACGGAATCAACGATACTGATCTGGCTGGTATTAAGTGGTAAGGGTTAAAGATCTCTTTTATAGGATAGTACTACTGTTTTATCTACGTTAAAAGAGAGTAAATTAGAATCGCGCCAGGTTTTTATTGTGAGTAGATTAAAAATTATACCAGCATGAAGAGTTGCAATATTTGAGCAGAGCTCAGATACTTAGGACACGTTGTGGGAGCAGAGGGAATAAAAACTGACCCGGAGAAAACCAATGCTATAACCGAACTTGTAGCACCTCGAAATGTACGTCAGCTCCGTCGCTTTCTATGAATAACTTCATGGTATCGGCGATTCATAGAGAACTATTCGACAATAGCGGGACCACGAAACATGCTTCTGAAGAAGAAGATAAGATGGAAATAGACCGATAAACAGGAAAACGCGTTTAAAGAACTTAAAGCAAACTTACGATGGCCCCAGTATTAGCGTGCCCCGATTTTTCAAAAATATGTTACCTACAGACAGATGCGTCAAACTGCGAACTTAGAGTTGCGCTAACACAGAAATATGACGGCCAAGATAAAGAATCGCATATGCTAGTCGAACCCTCACACCAGCCGAGACAAAATATTCCACAACGTAAAAAGAATGTCTATCCATCTTGTATGGGATAAAGCAAATGGAGCCATAAATAGCAGGGTACAATTTTAAGGTTATATCGGATCAGCTGTCCCTCAAATAGCTGAAGAACCTCAAAAACTCGTCAGGTCGATTAGCCAGATGGAGTTTAGAACTGCAACAGTACAATTTCGAGGTCATATATAGAAAGGTAGTTCTAAAGAAGGTAGCAGACGCTTTATCACGGCAGCCACAAGAAACCCATAACGAAGAACCAGAGCTGGAATTGTTAGCATCGGAACTAGGATCATGCAGTTGATACAATAATTTATATAGGAATGTACTCCAAAACCCAGACAATTTCCCGGATGTACAGATATCAAACGAGAAACTATCTAAACGCATCTGGAGCAGCCGCAATTTAGCCGACCCAGAATTTAACAACCCATGGAAATTATGCGTACCAAGATACAAAAGGAAAGAGATTTTGGAAGACAATCATGACTCGACCACAGCAGGCCATTTAGGAATTGCAAAAACAACTTACCGGATAGCGCAGAAATACTGTTGGCCTAAGATTTTCAAACAAATTGCAGACTACGTTAAAACCTGTACGAAGTGCCTCCAGTATAAACCGTCTCAAATGCAACCGTCCGCTATAGAAAAGCCTTGGCATACTGTCTCAATTATTGATTTAATGGGACCATTTCCAAGATCTACAAAGGGGAACTTTTTCCTGATAGACGTGCAAGACCGGTTTACCAAATGAGTCGTCGCCCAACCAATAAGAGCAGCATCTACGAACTCCCTCATCGACTCTCTACGATCAAAAGTATCATGCAATTCGGAATCCCGAAGAAAATCATCTCGGACAACGGCGCGCAGTTCAAAGTAGCAACTTAAAGCCATTCATAAGGTCCTTCAACATAAGTCACATTCTGACGCCACCGTACTCGCCTCAATGCAATCCAGTACAACGAACGAAACTGAAATTTAGCGATGGCAGGAGCCGCAAGCAGATGGAGGCGCATGTAAAAGATTTGAAACCGTGGGAGGGGTAAGACGTCTCGACAGAAATCCAATCCCCACCAAAATAAAACGGTATTTAAACAGCAATATTAGCACTCAGAATTTAGTTTATCCACATCAACCATGGAAAACATACTAGAAATTCCTGAGAAGATGACCCCTCTAGGAACGCCAGAGAGACCCGGACTGTCCGTGACACCAGGGAAAGACGCGGAACGGATGTTGAAGAGGTTCCATGAACAGTTCGGAACGCCGCCATCCCCGCCAAGGAAGCGGAGTGCCCTCGAATACCCGTCGGCCCCAGATACGCCAACGAGTCCCAAAGCCCAAGCCGTAGCCAAAAGTAAGCAAAAAATCTCCTTACTACTGCAATCTCGTGCCTGGTGCCCCTCCTTCCCACATCTGTAGCACGAGTCCGCTTTGTTTTCTCCCTTGCAGTGGGATTTATTGTGCCCGAACTGCAAGCATCGAAAGCACCGATGTAGGTCTCTCTCGTATCTTGCACGAGTTCCAGCAAATGGGTATATGTTCTCTTTCCAGTGCCTTCTTGGCTACGATGCGCGTCAGTCCGATTGTGACGTCTGTGTTCCCGTCTCTGTTTTCCCTTATAGAGACGAGTTTGACGTCGTTAAGCCCCCTACTGCTGGTATACCTCCGGACCTGCCTCAGGATTTCTTCCTTTGTGACATCTCCGTCTATATCAAATATGTCCACCTGGACCTGACAGCCTCGGACGTACTCTACTGTGTTTCCCTCCATACGGGCCGCAATAGTCTTCTTCAGGCGCTCAGCCTCTTCTTTCTCTGCCATTTCGAGGATAAGGTCCCCGCTCCTGGTCTTCTTAGCGCTTTTGACGATAATCCCCTCCTTCCTCGTGTCTACGCTACTCTTGATTTCCTTGATTTCCCGCTTTCCATCTTAGCGGTTATACATACATTTTTTCAACACAATTTCTTTTCTAAAGAAGCTTTTTTGAAACGATTTACGGAGTTGAGGTCGAAACGTCAAATCTTTTTAGGTAAAAATGTAAATTATCATTATAATCAACTGTGACTAATCACAATCACATAACATAAACGTAATATTTAATAATTTTATTTGACGTTTAGATTTATACTTCGGAAATCATTCTGAATCAATCAAGCAAAATCAAGAGACCGATTTCCGAAATGGAAATCGAAATGTCAAATTAACTTATTTTAAAATAAACTTGTGGATTATTCCTAACAAAAATAGTAACCTTTTTACCACATATTTTGTAATAAAACGTTTCCTGAATGATTCATCATGTGTAGGTGTACTTATGACTAGTGTACTGGAAGAAAATTAGTTAGTGATTAACATGAATTTTTAAAACTGCATCAACTTTAATGTGGGGGTGGTAATTGATAGGCTCATTTTTTTGAAAAATGTTGTTCTCTCTTTGGTATATGAATTAATAGCATATTTTTCAAGCGGACAGGAGGTAATATTAGGGATAGGTTAAATTTGTATAAGTCCTACTCACAATGTTTTAATTTATATTCATTTATTAATTTCAGAATACATTCTGCTTTCAACGCAATCAAGAAGTCGAAAAAGTGGTGTAAATGTTTTTTGGTGGACATTCATATCTATTAGCCTGACCAAAGAACACAAAGCTTTACGAAACCCTAAAAAAATAAAGGAAGGTTGAAAATTTAGGAATAGGTAGTTTAAATTGTCTCCTATTATAGAGTATGTCCCTGTAAGTGGTATCCATATGGAAAACTTTTTTATTATTAATTTTAGGAAGAAAAGTTATTCTTCATAAAATGCTCTGCATGGTAAAAAACCTAAGATTTAGCCATCAAATATCAAATTTTTTAAATATTGTACGAGGTATATCAAATAGTTTGAATTTCACTCAAGAGTAAAGTAGCTTTATTTTTCACAATATTGAAAATTTCTATTATGAAAAGTTGTTTTTAATTAAAAACTATATTCCAGTATGCAATTACATCCTTCTAATTGAAACATTTTTTTTTTTAATTATGGATAACTAACATTATTTTCAGTTATTTCAATCCAGATAACTCTTTTATTATTAATTTTACGAAAAAAATTGTTTCTTAATAAAAAGTTCTGCATGGTCTAAAACCTAAAATAGAACCATCTTATGTCAAATTTTATCAATTTTATACGAGGTATGTCAAAAAATATGAATTTCGCTCAAGAGTAAAATACGTTTATTTTTCACAATATCGAAAATTGTTATTATGAAATGTTATTAAGAATTAAAAACTATGTTTCAGAATGAAATTACATCCTTCTAATTGAAATATTCTGAACTATAAAGGTACTTTACTTTTGATCAAAATTTATCTTTTTTATTTTATCAAAATACCTCGTATAAAATTGATAAAATTTGATATAAGACGGTTGTATTTTGTGTTTTAGACCAGCTAAAACTTTTTATTAGGAATCACTTTTTTTTCGTAAAATTAATAATAAAAGAGTTATCAGAATTGACATAACTGAAAATAATGTTAGATATTATCCATAACTTTCCAAAAAATTTTTTTTCAGTTATAAGGATGTAATTGCATATTAGAATACAGTTGTTAATTCCAAACAACTTTTTAAAATAGCAATTTTCAATATTGTGAAAAATAAAGCTACTTTACTCTTGAGTGAAATTCAAACTTTTTGAGATACCTCGTATAAAATTCATAAAAATTGATATCTGATGGTTGAATCTTGGGTTTTGGACCATGCAGAATTTTTTATAAAGAATAATTTTTCTTTCGTAAAATTAATTTTTTTTATTTAATTTAAGCTATTTTGCAATCTGTTGAGTGTCAACAATAAACAAAAATAATTACATTGACCAAGGACAAGAAAGATTTTACCCACTGGTAAGATCGAAGTACAATTTTTATAAAGTTGTGTAGAAAATAATTACATTTTATAACTACTAACTAATTATTAAAAAGGGTTCAAGGCAGGTTTTGTTTATATTCGATTCAGAGTCGGACTACCATCTCCATATAGCAACTATTCAGCATCCTTATGCATCATCAGTGAAGATTATGCAGTCACAACTCTGAAGGGAATATAAACATTCTGCCTCTTTTAAGGCAAAACATCGCGATGCAATGAACCCACCTTTTGAGACGCAAATCAGCGACATCTCTCGTATTACGAGGAAAACAACGAAAAGCCCCAGATACAAAGTTTACTACTTTTTAAACAATTAGAATAATTGAAATAAAAATATAATAAACAATATTTTAAATCTAAGACTTTTCGTTAATAAACTGCTTTCTGGCTGCATCCCATATCTCCGGATTTTACAATATATAATCACGTAGAGACGACGAAAATAGGAGAAAGCAAATAGAGGACACTTAGGCCACGCATTTACCTTCTCTTCGTCTAGGAAAAGGACCGAAAGACAGTTTCTAAATACTCAAAAACTGAGTAAAATGAAAAAGATTAAAAAGGGTTCAAGGCAGGTTTTGTTTATATTCGATTCAGAGTCGGACTACCATCTCCATATAGCAACTATTTCAGCATCCTTATGCATCATCAGTGAAGATTATGCAGTCACAACTCTGAAGGGAATATAAATATTCTGCCTCTTTTAAGGCAAAACATCTAGGCAAAAACTAACTAATTAGTTTAAAAGTTTACTCTAAACGGTAAGTCCAATGGTTTGAACCTCTTTAACCTACGCTGTTCTTGGGAATTGTCTAGGAGGTTAAGTGCAAACTGGTTTTCATGATCCTCCAACTTGGCAATGTATGCAGCACTACGTTTTGTGATGACTTCTTGTACCATATCCATTTTAAGGTCTCGATGAATAATTCTGTTGTCGTAAAATTAATAATAAAAAAATTTTTCATATAGATACAACTTACAGGGACTAGTGTTGCCCAAAATCGGTCTTGGTCTTGCAGTCTTGGTCTTGTTCTTGCGTTTTCGCAAGACCAAGACCAAGACCAAGACCGCCTAATTTTAGCAAGACCAAGACCAAGACTTACCGTGCAAGACTTGAGCAAGAACAAGACTAAGCCTGCGAGACTCTTGCGTCTTGCAGTTAGAACTGAGGGCCGTTTTAGGGAGTATATAAGTTCCGCTATATTCTTGGATACTCTATGAGAAACAAAAAAAATTGTAAAAAAAATTTTGAAAATTGGACTTATGCGCATTACGTTCTACCATAAATATACATAGCGAATCAAAATATCCATTAAAAGAACACTCGACACATTTGACATGTACTGAGAGGTCATTATTATAATGTAAAAATAAAATTTTTGAAGATATTCTTCTTTAGCGACGAATCGATTGAGGGTAAAATTGTACATCAACCACGCGCCTGCGCACACTGACAGTATGTAGTTCATTGCTAATCTTTCAATATAGGTATGTATGACAATGTATGTATCTGTAACCGTGCAAATAAGTCATTAGAAGAATATATTAGTGGTTTTAGGAAATGTATTATTTATTATAATTCTTGTGTTTTTTAATTTGTGTTTCCCTGTAGTAAAATAATAAAATATGTAGGCATAACATGTTTACAGTTTGTCGGCGTGTTGTGTAATTATATCCGAAACTTATGTGTCAATTCAAGTGGCTCGATGGCGTAGTTGGCAGAGCGGTGGGACAGAGAACGGAAGCACACGCAAGGTCGCGGGTTCTAATCCTAGACGATTCATACTTTTTTTATTTTTCGTTATTTTAATAAAAATTTTTTTGGAAGTGGTAGATAAGAAAGTTAGTTTAATTTTTAAATAAAATACAAATAACCTGTTATGTATATTTACTTCGTTTAAATTACCTATATCATAGAAGAATATCTCCTTACGTGCGTACAAAGTACACACACATTCTTTTTTAGTCATACATTCTTTCTCAGCAGCAGTGGCGTAGCTAGCCCCACAGGGGCCCCGTATCAAAGATTTTCGCGGGGCCCTTTTCAAGAACTGATATAAGGGAGTGCTAGAAAATGTTCGATGGAACACCGTACTTATGTGAATGTGTACTGTCTTGTATGGTGTCTAAGGTTAGACTTTAACGGATACCCTTCTCAAAAACCTGGAAGCCTTTGAAACCTTGGTGTATCGGTGGATCCTACGAATAAGTTGGTTGGATAGAGTTCGTAACGAAGTTGTTATACATTGGAGGGAAAAAATTACGGGAAGTCATCAGAACAGTAAAAACTCGCAAACTTGAATATTTTTTTGGCCATGCTATGAGGTGCTATGTGCTATCCGTATTATACTACGGGATGGAAGCGTGGACACTGAAGAAAATTGACGTGAGAAGACCGGAGACATTCGAGATATGGATGTACCGAAGAGTGCTGAAGATCTCATGGGTAAATAGAATAACCAACGTAGAGATAATGAGACAGACGTATGCATAAAAAAGAGAAGTACTTCTAACAATTAAGAGAAGAAAATTGAGATATATGGGACATGTGATGAGAGGAGATAAATATCTAATACTCCACTTCATTATGTAAGTAAAATCCAGGAAAAAGATTTATAGGAAGCTGATAGCTGATTTAACTCATGGCTGAAGAATCTTAGGGCATAGTTTGGATGTAGTAACAACGAATTATTTAGAGCCGCACTCTCAAAAGTAAAAATCGCTTTGATGATTGCCAACCTTCGAAGCGGAGACGGCACCTAGAGAAGAATGCGCCCCCAGAGAGTTATAATATACTCCATTTAATAATAAAAGGCAAAGGAGACGGAAGAAAAGGGTCAGGTCGAAGAAAAACGCCATGGCTTAGAAACTTAAGAGAGTGGTTTGAGAAACTCCAGCTTCCATTTTCCGAGCTGCCGCCAACAAAATTACTATAGCCAATTTGATAGCCAACACTCGATAATCGAGCACGGCACATGAAGAAGAAGACATGTGTGAATAATTTTATTCCACTTTAAAATTCCTGAAATTCAATTACTCATCAGTACTAACTAACCAGCATCTGAAAGAATTACTAAGAAGTGCTGTCACCATTTATTCACTAAGATTTAAAGAATTATCAAAAGAAGTAAAATAAATTTATAATATTTAATTTAGTGCAAATAGGTTGTACTTTTATTTACACGTGTTCAATAAGTATTCTGTACAAAATTCTGTAAAAAAAATTTTAACACCTCTTTTGCATAACTTTTTAATACACATTTAATGACGGCTTCTAAAAAATTTCAAATTTCTATCAAAGAATATCAAGGACCTTGGCCACCCCTGTTACAGACGACAATTAGATAAGAATTAATTATTGTTTCATTAGTAGATAGAGATCTAGATCTAGTACTTACCATTGCAATCTAAATCACTTTGAGAATCTGGTTGATGGAAAAATGAAGAAATTTTGGGTATTATCTTCTTCAAAACTTCTTCCTTTTTTTGTTTCATTTTTCTTTTCATCGCTCCACTCAGCTACTTTCTTTTTATTTCACTCATTTTTTTCACTTCACAATATTTTCAGAATTTAAAATTTAAACTTTCTGAATCGAATGCACAAATTGAACCTAATAAACTCTAATAAACCAAACTCAAAAAATAGATTTGAAAACAGGTTCAGTTTTTTCAACAGCACTTGTTATATATAAGCCAAGGGTGACTGGACAATGAAAAAATGGGCTAAACAATGAATAGATTAAGTACACGAAAATATACCCAAAACAATACATATACACACTGTTCCAAATCGTCAAGGATTAAGCGATAACAAAAATTGCAATTTGGCCATTTTACAGTGTGTCACCGCCAACGGTAAATGAACAATGAAAAGTACCTAACTTGAAAAAAAAAAAACAAAGCTTCTTTGTTGTTATGGAATACGGCGGCAAATGGATATATTATGATTTACAATACAATATTATAGATAAAAAATCCATTACACGAAAAGGTCGACATCCAAACAATACACTGTTTCAAAGCGTTTCAATAGGGAAATTGTAGAATATTTTCTTCAATTTTTTAAATGGAAGTTTTGTTTCGACATGCAGCGCCGGGGATATGCCGGATATCGTGTAGACATAATACCGAAATATTATTTTAACGATATAGGTACACTTCTCCAAGAAATTAACGCACCACCCATCTTTATTTATACGTCCATGGCACCACCATTTTTAATGTCTCAAATTTCCTAAACCTGTTGTTATTTAAATTTAAGTGATTTTTTTTAATATTTGGTCTTATTCTATTCTTTATAAACATCGCAGTAATAATAGATATTGTTGTAGACAGGTCAATTTTGTCAGTGTATACCGGGTGTACCAATCAAACTGTGTTTTTTCTCACTCTGTGGAATATTCTAGCATTATGCTAACTTATTATTCTAGCATGCAATAATAGCATACTGAAATTAAAGCCCAACTAAAGCCTCATATTTTCTTAACATTATGTTTTTTTTATTCATTCACTTATATTGGATAATAAAAAAGTTTTTTAGTAAGTACTTTTTTAACTAGCTATGTTTTTCATCAATACAGAATGTTTTTAAATAAGTATGGCAAACTTTAATGGGTAATTCTGCACGAAAAACTAATGACAGTTTACTTCATAAACGTTTACTTTATAAATGTTTTGTTTACCAAATAGGGAGGGGTTGAAATTTTTCTTGCAAACTGACGATTTATTTATTGCTCTAAAATCGGCTGAGATATGCAAATGATATTTTGTGGGTTTTAAGAGGTAGTTTTAACTTTAGTTAGTTAGAACATAACAGCGATCACTTTAGATCGTGGGTTCAAACCCCACCCGGTGTCAGTTGTTTAGATATTTATTAATTTGGCTAGTCTTTACTATGGCTATGATATTCAAGCTTAAAATGTACCTCTCTGTTACGTTGTTCTAAGATACGCAATAGGCTAACGGGCAACTGCGAGACTTGCAAGACTCTTGCTGCAAGACCAAGACCAAGACTGGGAGCGCAATACCAAGACCAAGACCAAGACCAGGTGTACTGGCGCAAGACCAAGACCAAGACTGTCTAAGTCTCGTCTTGGTCTTGCATTTGGGCAACACTAACAGGGACATACTGTATAAGAAAAAGTTTACAATTCTACATCCACTATATTTTACAAAAATTGGGAAATACCCCCTTCTCGGGGGTAAAAAATATACATTCAAAATAAGTACAGAATAAGTCCAGAATTAAGTCGATTATTTCATTCATAGGAGATTCTGACCAATAGAAAGCTACAGAAATCTGAACTAAATCGATAATTTTTGATAATCTTCCGTCGTTAAGTATATTACGTCAGATAATAGCCCTTCGTTGCTACGAAAAAATACATTCAGTGACATTAATGACAATTAATGTTTTAAAAATTATAAAGTGATGACTTTCAATCGTCAAATATTTATAAAAACTCTGTGTTTAATGGTACTTACATAAATAAATTATAATAAAATTTTGGTTTTGAACAGTTTTATTCATGAAATAATCGCAACAAATTGCACTCGACCTCTGAAATTAATATAGAATTTTTGCTCTCATGACACTGATATAATTTCACTCGCCTTCGGCTCGTGAAATTAAAACTGTCAAAGTGTCACTCGGAAAAAATTCAATAATTTCAGAGCTCTTGTGCAATTACTACTGAGAATAACGCACCGAGTTTAGAAACCTTTGCGCTGTTTCACATTATAAGAATTTTGATTGTGCGGTGGTTAAAATCTACATAGTGGCTCGATCAATCATATCGAGGGGTTTGAGCGAAAACCCGCTAAATACCAAAATTATTAAATCCGGTATTTTTATTTCTGCTGTAGTAAAAACACGTCTCCTACCACTGGTAAATCTTATTATTTGATATTGACATTTTTAAGCACCATAACTAATAAAAACCAAACATGGTAAAAACCGTTAACTCATATTTTCAAATAACACCAACCCGATATATAACTTTACTGATAAAATACTTTGTTGCAAACATATTTATAATATGAGAATCCGGTAGAATCATTTATCTTCTTTTCCTGTGTAAAGTTACTAATTTTATTAGAAATATTTCTAAGTTAAAAACTGATAATTAATTTTATCGGAGATGAAGATTACAAAATTGTTCATTTTAACAAAATATATTCATGCGAAAATCCGATAAAGAATATTAGACTATGATAGTTTATTAAATTTCAGCACACTTTTTACAAACCCAGTAAAAGATGGCGTAAATTGACAATTGAATATTACGAAAACAAAAAAAGCGGTTAGAATGGGGCCAATATTTATAATGAAAAACAAACTCAGATCTTCTAAGGTACCACAGCAAATCAATTGTAGTAAATTTAAATTTAAGTGTACTGAAAAGTTGTCCGAAGACTATTGAAACTCTGTAGAAATTACTGGAGTCTAGTAGTAGTAGTCTAGTCTAGAAAATTTTTTATTTTGTACAATGTAACTGTCAAACTAATTAGGACTAGACTTATTCCTAAAACTTTCCAAAGAAAGGAACGAACATTTATTAAGAAATGTTTCTTTCCACTAGCTTACCATGATTGAATTCCAGTGTGTCAAAAGTTTTTTTAAAAAATGCTGGGTATATTCTCAGATGATCTAATAAATGCTGTAGCTAACAGTGATTCTACTGGATGATATTCTAAAGAAGACAATAGCGGAAAACGGTAACCAGTTAATAAAAATATCAGAAGATATTGGTCTGAATTAAAAAAAAACTCCTACCCTACGCCCTAAAAGACTAAAACAAATTTCATCCCAAAAAGCAACCATAGACTTACCAACTCTTGGCAATTTACCAAAGTTATATAAAAGTACCTTTCCAATAAGTGAAGCAAAGGAAACGGATTTGATAAAGATGTGCCAAGAAAATATTTTCCGGAAGAGGTGCATGCTTGAATAACAAATTTAAAAACCGGTAATTGTATCGTTGGACGAATTCCAGACGTAATGATGTGAGAAGAACCGGAAGAAGACACATTTTACCTTTTAATTTTCTAAAAAGAATGCAGATTAATTTATTTTTGTCGGAATAATATACAATTAACTTTTATTTTATAATTAAAAAAATTCAAAATAAAAACCAATAAAGTCAAATGTTAAACTCATTCAACGAGGTAAAACCCGATAAATATTACGTTTTATTTTTTTTTTGTAAATACGTTTTAATAAATTAAATTTAAAATAAATTATTCTAACTAAATATTAAATTCTCTGCCATTTGGCTATAACAAATATTTGAGAAAACTTCCTATGGCGATTTTAATCTTCTTCAAACTTCATAAAATCTTTAATCGCGATTATCTCTAAACAATGGTTTTGTTAGTTATCGGGTTTTCGCTCGAACCCCTCGATATATTCGATATATGGAATCTTTCTCCCTTCTCCGAACGTTTCAAGCGGTGAATGCGGAGCCACTATGTAGATTTTAACCGTCGCACGGTCAAAATTCTTATAATGTGAAACAGCGCTTTACGCTTGTTCCACACACTAAGAATTTTGACCGTGCGATGGCTGAAATCTACATAGCGGCTCGAGCAATCATATGGAATCTTTCTTCTTTCACCGCTTGAAACGTTCGGAGAAAGATCCCATACGATTGCTCAAGCCACTATGTAGATTTCATCCATCATACGTTCAAAATTCTTAGTGTGTGTTTCGAGCGTTACATTTACGAAACGCCCTCTCTCGAAAATTTTTCGACATAGAAAACTTGTCCGATTCGACATGAGTAACTGAATAAAATAAGTCTCATGAGGGAGGTAATATATTTTTCTTAAGTGTGGTTTAGATTTGCGTACATTGTTTATATTCATTGTTTGCATTTGCGTACCTCAGAAAAAAGTCATACAAATATGCAGTATTAATAAGTGTGTTACTGTTTATATTATTGAATAACCTTTCAAATGAGACAGCACACGACTCCTATTCTCATTAAAAAATCATCGATTACGTCTAGTATTTTGGCATTACCCCAGGCAACCAAGTGACGTAAATAACGTCAACGTCGAAGAAACGTCAGCTTTTGGTTGAATATATACACGTGTTTAAACATTACGTCGTATAAACGTCTTTTGTAGGTGATTTTAAATACGTAAGATTACTGACGTTAAAATACGTTTAAAAATACGTTTTCATTTCAGAGTATTCCAGACAGCCCAAGTCTGACGTCACAAAAATGGGAGGAGCTTAACGGGTTAATGCTTATAATGTTCAAGGTTATCAGGTCTACTGATTTTTCAGTGGACCTACTGATTTTAACTACAATTAGTGACCTACTGAAATCTATCAACATAATATTGGCCGTTATTAACAGGTAAATTTCTATGAAACGGGCTTCAAAAATACGAGATTATTTGTATATAATTGTAAATACCAGGTTATAATAATTAGTACCCGGTATTATTGGATTATTTAAATAAGGAAATCTTCATATACATACATAATTGGTTTTGAGAATTTTGAAACTGGCCGTTAGTACAGGTGGCCCATTTTGACAGGTGACCGATAACACAGGTTTTACTGTATTTACATGGCCTAAAAAGAATCTACTGATTTCTACTGATTTGTGAAAGCAAAACTACTGAAAAAGTAAAAAAACTGACATGGCAACCCTGATAATGTTTTATATTGACGTTAAATTGTCAAAAGAAATTTTTCATTTATTATTTAGGTACGTGCTTTGTGTGGTAAAAAAGTACTTTTCGTTTAGATATTTAGTTGAAGAAAGGTGTTTAGAGACTTTCATTCGTTTTTTTTTCGAGTGAGTTGTGAGTTAGTTTAATGCAATAGTTTTGTGATAGTTCTTCTTGAAAACGGTTTGAGGTTATGTGTTTTGTTTTGGTGAAAATTTTCTGTTAATGAAGTAATTATGTGTTATCGAGTTTAATTAAATTAATTTGTTAATAAATTATTTATTAGTTTATATGTTGTTTGAGTTTTGACACAGTAAGTACACCTTAGCCTATAAGCTAAATTTAAAACAGATACTATTGTCCCAGGCAACCAAATAACGTTTACAAAACGTTGAAAAGACGTCATAATTATCACCAAACCACGTTAGTTTGTCACGTTTTTTCGACGTCGAAAGTCACGTGAATATGTCCCACCATAACTGACGTCATTTTTAACACGTTTTAAATAGGTGATATAAAAAACGTAGTTTTTATGTCGGTTTTTTAGATTATTTTTCATTTTATAGTTTTAAAAATACACAATAATAATTATTCGTATGGGTATTGTTGGTATTGCAATTTTACAATACCAATAATACCCATACGAATAATTATTATTGTGTATTTTTAAAACCATAAAATGAAAAATAATCTAAAAAACCGACATAAAAACTACGTTTTTTATATCACCTATTTAAAACGTGTTAAAAATGACGTCAGTTATGGTGGGACATATTCACGTGACTTTCGAGGTCGAAAAAACGTGACAAACTGACGTGGTTTGGTGATAATTATGACGTCTTTTCAACGTTTTGTAAACGTTATTTGGTTGCCTGGGACAATAGTATCTATGATATATTATGCCAAAAAATCATAATTTAAAAACAAAAATCGGTCTCGGGATTTTCCTCCAAAGTGGCCTATTCTCCTAAAAATGAATTTATTCCATAATTTTGAACCTCTTTGTGGATATGGTGGAAAACACTCAGGAAATAAAATTATTTCTGTCCTTTTTGTGAAAACCATAAAAAACGCTGAGACTCGCCAACTTCTTTACATTATGAATGTGCACTTTTTACACATAAATTTAATACAGGGTGATTCAGCCAAGCTTAGCACAGTCCAAAAACTTTATTTTTAATAGAACACCCTGTATATTTTTATGTTTGTAAAAGCTCCTCAATAACCTGATCTTAACGAACTATATTATGTATGGTCAATCATGAATATTGCAGTGTGAAATTTTTAAATTATAAAAAAAGTTGGGACCCGTCATTTTTTAATATTTTTAAGTATATTTTATAGTATTTTAAGTATATTTTAAGTATGATTTTAAGTCTGTAAAAGCTCCTCAATATCCTGATCTTAACGAACTACATTATGTAGGTTCGATCATGAATATTACAGGGTAAAATTTTTTAATTATAAAAAACGTTGGGACACGTCATTTTTTAAATTCAAATGTGTGTCTTTCAAATATAAATTCAATTGTTCATGGGGATTCACGTGATTCAGTAGTTTTTTATAATTTTTTAAAACAAGGACAAAAATAACTTCATTATTCTATAAGTGATTTCCACCCTACATTTTCAAACAAAATAAGTGAAAAATATCGTTTGCGTATTAGATTACATAAGAGATGATACATAAAAAATTATGCAAATCCGCTGCAAACGTACCTGTTACAAAGAAGTAAACGTAAAATTTATCTCTATAGAAATTCATTAAAAGACACACGTAGTCCACAAAATGCGTTTACGTCTAATAATTTTACAATGTAAGAGGTCTGAAGAATCATATGCTTTGGTCATTAAAAATCATTAACTACCCATTGTAACAATATCACATAAAAAGCAGTAAAAGCAATAATAACATTTACTCGGAAAACTGACACATTGTTCACACACTTACGATAACTTACACACTGTAAGTAAGCAATGTAGTTTTTAAGTATTCTTGATCTGAATTTTTGTGCAATACTATATAAGTACAGTATGCTGCACAAGTATGGAATAAATTAATTATTTCAGTCTTTAAAAAAACACGTCGCTTTTAATTTTTGACGGGCCATCAATTGCTATATTATTGTCGTAATGACGTAATCGGCGACTTTTTTTAAATACCTACAAACCCAGGTCACGAGACTTCTTATACCAAAGGTATCCTAAGCGCCTTTGCAAGGATGTACTATTCTAATATTTATTTCCAGGGCCGCGTTTAGGTCAATTGACGCCCTAGGCCATTCTCTAGTAGCCGCCCTTCAAACATGTACAATTTTTGCGAAAAAAATGCAAGCAGAATTTTTTATTACAAGAATGTTAGGTTCTTCAAATAATGTTTGGAAATGTGTTATAATTTATTTTACATCAGGCGTAATGTTACATATATTATAAAAAGGCACCATGCATTTTTTTGACAATATTACTATATTACATGACAGTTCTTATAAAGGACAGGAACTTTTCACTCACTGTTATGTACATTTTTTTGAGACATAATATAATTTGAATTACATTTTTGAGTTTTTTTTTTGAATAAAGCGTAGTTTAGTAAGATGTTTTTAAGCAAAGTTGTGTAAGTTTGAGAGTTTTGTAGGTAAAATTGTATTAGTTACACATTTTTAAATCATTTTTAAACAAAATTGATGCAAGTCCCACTTTCCGCTCACACCGTACATATGCCCAATTTTTTTTTTCTATTATAACTGTAAGATAGCCTTAATGTTTTTCTTTCGTTTCCAATTTGCAAAATTTAGATTGATCAAATAGTTAAAAAATTATGGTAAATTAATTTAATCTCGCGCTTCGCAGAACGCTGTAATATACTGCGCCAATGTTTGTGAGAGGGGAGACTTGAGCGTTATAAAAGCTGTAGTTTTAATTTTAGAAAAATCTTTATATAATGTTTTTTGTGTAAAATTTTCTGAATGTTTCAATAGCCAAGCCAGATTTTTTCTAAAATTTATATTTTCGAAGGTAGGTAGGTATTTAAGAATAACAAGTTATTTAATAAAAATGTATACCATTTTTATTCAGTTGCAATGCGAAGGCAAAACAATCTTATTTTTCAATTAGAATACGGAGTGCAGTCCAGTCCTTTGAACCGCGATTTTCGGCTCTTATTGGAGCCTTCATCGGAAGGAACGTAGGCACTGTTCTCCACATTTTAACTGATTCGCATCGAGAGGTTCTCCCACCCATTGCAACTGAAGTGATGATAGTAGGTGGCTAGCGCCATCTGTCATTGAAAGACGAAGTAGTTTTCAATCCTAATAGTAAATTATTAATATTGAAAATATTAAAAATATTACTAAAAGATTTTTAAATTGAAAACTTATTGGTATACTTTCCTGGTGACACCTCCAAGACTTCTACAATTTGCAAGTCAAATGGATGCTGCAGTGAAGACGAGAGGGAAGGAATTCTACACTATGCAATTCACATCCCCCGTCTGCAGCTGGTAAAGTTCCAACGGAAAAATGCACCTAGTTACTCTACGGAGTAATACGACTATAAAATAAAAATATATACCATTTTTATTCAGTTGCAATGCGAAGGCAAAACAATCTTACTTTTCAATTAGAATACGGAGTGCAGTCCAGTCCCTTGAACCGCGAATTTCGGCTCTTATTGGAGCCTTCATCGGAAGGAACGTAGGCACTGTTCTCCACATTTTAACTGATTCGAATTGAGAGGTTCTCCCACCCATTGCAACTGAAGTGATGATAGTAGGTGGCTAGCGCCATCTGGCATTGAAAGACGAAGTAGTTTTCAATCCTAATAGTAAATTATTAATATTGAAAATATTAGTAATTTAGTAATTTATTAGTAATATTTTTAATATTTTCAATATTAATAATTTACTATTAGGATTGAAAACTACTTCGTCTTTCAATGCCAGATGGCGCTAGCCACCTACTATCATCACTTCAGTTGCAATGGGTGGGAGAACCTCTCGATGCGAATCAGTTAAAATGTGGAGAACAGTGCCTACGTTCCTTCCGATGAAGGCTCCAATAAGAGCCGAAAATCGCGGTTCAAGGGACTGGACTGCACTCCGTATTCTAATTGAAAAGTAAAATTGTTTTGCCTTCGCATTGCAACTGAATAAAAATGGTATACATTTTTATTTTATAGTCGTATTACTCCGTAGAGTAACTAGGTGCATTTTTCCGTTGGAACTTTACCAGCTGCAGACGGGGGATGTGAATTGCATAGTGTAGAATTCCTTCCCTCTCGTCTTCACCGCAGCATCCATTTGACTTGCAAATTGTAGAAGTCTTGGAGGTGTCACCAGGAAAGTGTACCAATAAGTTTTCAATTTAAAAATCTTTTAGTAATATTTTTAATATTTTCAATATTAATAATCTACTATTAGGATTAAAAACTACTTCGTCTAACAAGTTATTTGTTTAATAAAAAATGAAGTACCCACTTTTAGCGTAGAACTTTTTGATATGTTGTTTATTAAACCTTTTCAATAAAATTACGAAAAGTTTTATCTTGTTTCATTGTTTCCGTAAGCAGAAACTCCATTGACTCCCCTATCATTAACAACAAAAGCTTATCATTTCATAAAAATTTAAAAACTGAGTTGTATTACATGATGATATACAATTATTAACTTTTCCGGAAAGTTAATCATTTTTTTTACCAAGTGGTAGGCAGATATCGAGCACTGAATTTAATTTAATCTTGCCCAAGTATATTTTCGCTTCCTAGAGCATCTTCGGAGACATTTCGTCAATAAAATGAAGGTATCCTCGAATGTCATTTATTATGAAGTTAGATTGATGGTAACTTAAATTAACATATAATTACGAATACACTAAACAAAGGACAAAAAGACAAATTTGAGTGCCGGGAATTGTTAAGATTCTACATTTTTAATTATATTTGCTATTTCTACTTCACACTCTGACACCATTTCCATAATAACTGAAATATTCAAGTAGCTGACTACTTTTTTAGTTATTGTAGACCTATAAGAAGAAAACCTACCTGTTTCCTGTCTAGAGTTCACGTCCGTTTTTTTAATTATTAACAATTTAATTTGTATGTAATCTTTTTTAAATTTGTATGTAATTTCTACATACATTACAAATATGCAATTTTATTATAAATGTATAATTAATCAAGGGCCTTATTCGTGTAAACATTCCTTGAAAAAATAGTTTTTTTTCCAAAAATCTATTTTTTTAATCATATCATTAATGATAATAGAAAAAGTTAAAGTACCCATATTTTAATAAATAAATTATTTTTATTAAATAATTATTTATTGAACATAATTTATTTATTAAAGTATACCTTAACTGTTTCTATGATTAATAATGATAGTACGATTACAAAAAAATGGATTTTTGAGAAAAAAATATTTTTTCAAAAATTTTTAAAAAAATTTTTAGACTATTTATAATTTATAAATGTCTAATAAATATCTAGACAAATTGCATATTTGTAATTTACACAAAAGTATATACAAATTAAAAGAAGAAAGATCAAAATCCATTGAGTAGATCCCAAGATATAGAAAATGATAGAAGTTTTAAGTTGCTATTTTGGTTTTTGAACTCATGCATTTTTTGGCTCCCTCCTGGTAGCTGACAATTTTTTTAGTTATTGTTGACCTATAGGATGAAAGCCTACATGATTCCTGCCTAGAGTTCGCTTCCGTTTTTTAATTATTAACACTTTAGTGCAATCAACGCAGAAGCTCTCCCTTCACTTACCTAGTCACCATTTGAGCTACATTTTTAAAAATTCTAGTAAAATATCACTTTTTCGCACATGTAACAAGATTTTTTCTGCGGACAATATTTTAAAGTTATTCTAAATGTTTATAAACTAGGATTTTGTACTATATTAAAAATTTTTTTTTCTTTTCTTATTACATTTTGATAGTATTACTTACTAGTTTCATTTAGTATACGCAGAATTGTCCTATCTTAATTATTTTCTGTAATTTGTTACTGCAAAACAAAGGTCTCTGGGATAAACAAATAGCATAACTTTTAAACTAATTAATGTATCGGTCTCAAATTTTGAGGGTTCGTTAAATACCCAACTTTGAGTGAAAAACTACAGTTTTAAATTAGTTTTAGTAAAAGTTAATAATAAATAACGATTTTAAGTTATTTTGCAGTTTACGAAGCAACAAATTAACTTTTTGATTATCAAAAATCGTCGGTTTGAAAGTTTTCCGATGTCCTAAAAAAATAAATTTTGTAATTTTATGTCAACTATTTAGCTTTTTAATTGAGTGCAAAAAATGGAAAAAATCGCATTCATTGCACTAAATTGTTAATAATTAAAAAACAGACGCGAACTCTAGGCAGGAAACATGTAGGTTTTCATCCTATACGTCAACAATAACTAAAAAAAGTTGTCAGCTACCTACCCATATTAAGCTGCACCCCCACCATCGCGAATAAAGTTCGAACTAGGTAAAAAATTTAGTGCTATTTATGTGCTAATTAGTTGCTCTATTCCGAATTTTGTTGCTCAAACCGTTTACCAGGAAATCGCGTTGAAAGTGGGGGGGGGGTGCAGGTTAATGGCAAGCTGCACCCACCCACACCGAAAAAAGCTCAAACTTTTAGATTTTTTTGGTGATAAATTTAGTGCTATTTATGTGCTAATTAGTTGCTCTATTCCGAATTTTGTTTCTCAAACCGTTTACCAGGAAATCGCGTTGAAATTGGGGGGGTGTAGGTTATTGGCAAGCTGCACCCACCCACACCGAAAATAGTTCAAACTTCTTGATTTTTTTGGTGATAAATTGAGTGCTATTTATGTGCTAATTAGTTGCTCTATTCCGAATTTTGTTGCTCAAACCGTTTACCAGGAAATCGCGTTGAAAGTGGGGGGTGCAGGTTAATGGCAAGCTGCACCCACCCACACCGAAAAAAGCTCAAACTTCTTGATTTTTTTGGTGATAAATTCAGTGCTATTTATGTGCTAATTAGTTGCTCTATTCCGAATTTTGTTGCTCAAACCGTTTACCAGGAAATCGCGTTGAAAATGGGGGGGGTGCAGGTTAATGGCAAGCTGCACCCACCCACACCAAAAAAAGCTCAAACTTCTTGATTTTTTGGTGATAAAGTTAGTGCTATTTATGTGCTAATTAGTTGCTCTATTCCGAATTTTGTTGCTCAAACCGTTTACCAGGAAATCGCGTTAAATTGGGGGGAGGGGGGGGTCCAGCTTAATGGAAAACTGCACCCACCCACACCGAAAAAAGTTCAAACTTATTGAATTTTTTGGTGATAAATTTAGTGCTATTTATGTGCTAATTAGTTGCTCTAATGCGAATTTTGTTGCTCAAACCGTTGACCAAGAAATCGCGTTGAAAGTGGGGTTGTGCAAGTTAATGGCAAGTTGCACCCACCCACACCGAAAAAAGCTCAAACTTCTTGATTTTTTTGGTGAAAAATTTAGTGCTATTTATGTGCTAATTAGTTGCTCTATTCCAAATTTTGTTGCTCAAACCGTTGACCAGGAAATCGCGTTCAAAGTGGGGGGTCCAGCTTAATGGAAAGCTGCACCCACTCACACCGAAAAAAGTTCAAACTTATTGATTTTTTTTGGTGATAAATTTAGTGCAATTTATGTGCTAATTAGCTGCTCTAATCCGAATTTTGTTGCTCAAACCGTTGACCAAGAAATCGCGTTGCAAGTGGGGAGGGGGGAGTGCAAGTTAATGGCAATTTGCACCCACCCACACCGAAAAAAGCTCAAACTTCTTGATTTTTTTGGTGAAAAATTTAGTGCTATTTATGTGCTAATTAGTTGCTCTATTCCGAATTTTGTTGTTAAAACCGTTGACCAGGAAATCACGTTCAAAGTGAGGGAGTCCAGCTTAATGGAAAGCTGCACCCACTCACACAGAAAAAAGTTCAAACTTATTGATTTTTTTTGTGATAAATTTAGTGCTATTTATGTGCTAATTAGCTGCTATAATCCGAATTTTGTTGCTCAATCCGTTGACCAGAAAATCGCGTTCAAATTGGGGGGTCCAACTTAATGGCAAGCTGCACCCTCTCACACCGAAAAAAGCTCAAACTTCTTGATTTTTTTGGTAAAAAATTTAGTGCTATTTATGTGCTAATTAGTTGCTCTATTCCGAATTTTGTTGCTCAAACCGTTGACCAGGAGATCGCGTTGAAAGTGGGGCGGGGCCAGCTTCTCATTAGACGCACAACGAAACACTTATATGTTCACTAAAACAATGAGCAATAAAATCAGATAGCGGTATAATTCGATGGTACGTGTTCCCTAAATTATTTTAGTACAAAATAATATGTACGAATAACTTATTTATTTAACGTACAACAGAGACACATGTAGCGCGGAGTAAGGTCGGGTGGGATAAACTAATGCATTTGCAAGTTCTACGGTTAGCAACAAAATCGGATACCGATATATTTCGATAGTACGTATCATTGTCATCATCATCCAACCCTTTTCGTTCACTGCTGGACATAGGCCTCCCTCATTTTTGCCCATTGTGCTCTATTTTGAGCACTTTGCATCCAATTTCTTGACATTTTCTTGAGCTCATCATTCCAACGAGTAGGTGGTCTTTCTCTACTTCTTTTGTCTAATCTCGGCCTCCACTCAAGTAATCTCTTCGTCCACCCCCATCACTGATACGGGCGACGTGTCCGGCCCAGTTCCATTTCAGGGTGGCAATTCGGGAAATTATATCGGTAACTCCTGTTCTTCGCCTTAAGTCTTCATTTCTAACTCGGTCACGAAGCGATATACTCAGCATTGACCTTTCCATTTTCCTCTGGGCTATTTGCAGCATTTTAGAAGTTGTAGCTGTCAATGTCAAAGTTTAGGCACCATTAGTCATCATAGGCAACACAAATTGGTCAAATGTTTTACGTTTTAGAGAAATTGATACATCGTTTTTAAAGATTTCTTTTTGATTTCCATAGACTGCCCATGGTAGGTTTATTCTTCTTCGTAGTTCGCATGTTTGGTTGTCTCTTGTGATCTTTATTTCGTGTCCAAGGTATATGTATTTTTTCACTAGCTCTAGACCGTTGTCTCCAGTATTGATATTTCCGCTAGGTACTAGGTTTGTCGTGAATTTTGTTTTGGAGATGTTTATTTTAAGACCTACACTGGCATACACTAACTGAAGATCATGTAGCATTGTACATATCTCCTTGAGGTTGTCAGAGAATAAAACTATGTCGTCTACGAATTGCAAATTTGTTAATCTTCTACCGTCAATATTCAGGTCTGGCTCTTCCCAGTTAAGTTTTATTCAAGCCTCTTCTAGTACTGCGGTAAACAGTTTAGGCGATAAGTTATCGCCTTGTCAGACTCCTCTGCCGATTAAGATATGGTCCGTGTTTTTATGTAGTTTCACCGACATAGTTGCGTTCTTGTATGTATTGTAAATTAACCTTGTGTATCGGTAGTCAATGCGGCATGCTTGTAGTGCTTTCAGAATTTTGTCAAATTCCACCACGTCAAAGGCTTTATGGAAATCTACAAAAACCAAAAGGAGTGGTCTATTTTATTCGATAGTCTTTTCTATTACCGTTTTAATGCTCTGTAGGTGATCGTTTGTTCCAAATGCGGGACGAAATCCCGCTTGCTCCATTGGCTGGTAGAAATCAAGATTTTCTCAAGACGATTCGTTACTATTCTAATTAGGAGTTTGTATAAGTGACTAAGAAGGCTTATAGGTCTGTAATTTTCTAATTCATGGGATCTCCTTTTTTGTACAATAGAATTACTTGAGCATTGTACCATTTGCCGGGTATAGTACTATCTAAAAGGCACATGTTAAAAAGGTTTTTTTATTTTCTTAAGAGGACAAGTGCCTCCGATTTTGGTTGTATCAGTAACTACGCAATCTTCGCCTGGAGATTTGTTATTCTTAGCTTTTCTTAGGGCTAGTTTTATTTCGTCTATTGTGATTTCCGATAGCAGTTCTGATCCTTGGTTGACAATGCCCTGTCTCCTTGTTAATATTTCTGGTACTTGATCTTCTTTGCTAGTAGTAATGCGAGCAACTAATTTATTTTACACGAAACAGAGGAATATAAAGCGCGGTGCAACGTTGGGTGGGACGAACTAATAAATTCTTTTCTAAGGTTGCAACAAAATCGGGTACCGGTATGTTTCGATAATACGTGTTCCCTAGAATATTTTAGTACCAACTATGTGCGAGCAAAAAATTTATGTTACACGAGATACAGGAATATAAAGCGCGGTGCAAGGGGTGCTTGGGGTACCCACACCGCACAAGGGCAGCATACCCAAGGGGCGGCAAATCAAAAACCAAACAAATAGAACAAGTAACGACGGAGAGAAATTAGGTACTATTTTTTTATACGAAATATAGTGTCAGTGGAATCAACAACTTGAGTAAATGTAGTGGTAAGGGTTTAGATTATTTATGTTCTTGTTCTTGTTCTTGGCCTTGTTCTTGCGTTTTGGCAAGACCAAGACCAAGGCCGCCTAATAACCAGACAAAAGTATAGAGATAATGCCGGATATCGCGTAAACATAATATCGAAATATTATTTTAACGCTATACACTTCTCCAAGAAATTAACGCAACACCTTAAAAACAGGTCATTTTTAATGTCTCAAATTTCCTAAACCTGTTGTCCAATTTAAGTTATTTTTTTTTAATATTTTGTCTTATTCTTTATAAATATCGCAGTAATAATAGATATTGTTGCTAGACAGATCAATTACTGTCAGTGTATACCGGGTGTACCAATCAAACTGTGTTTTTTCTCACTCTGTGGAATATTGTAGCATTATGCTAACTTATTATTCTAGCATGCAATAGCATACTGAAATTAAAGCCCAACTATAGCCTCATATTTTCTTAACATTATGTTTTTTTATTCATTCACTTATATTAGATAATACAAAAGTTAGGTACTTTTTTAACTAGCCATGTTTTTCATCAATACAGAATGTTCTTAAATAAGTATGGCAAACTTTAATGGGTGATTCTGCACGAAAAATAATGACAGTTTGCTTCATAAACGCTTACTTTATAAATGCTTTGTTTACCAAATAGGGGGGTTGAAATTTTTCTTACAAACTCACGATTTATTTATTGCTCTAAAACCGGTTGAGATATGCCAATGAAATTTTGTGGGTTTTAAGAGGTTGTTTTAACTTTAGTTAGTTAGAATATAGGCAGGGATCAATTACATCGTGGCTTCAAACCCCACCCGGTGTAAATTGTTTCGATATTTATTAATTTGGCTAGTCTTTACTATGGCTATGATATTCAAGCTTAAAATGTACCTCTTTGTTACGTTGTTCTAAGATATGCAATAGGCTAATGGGCAACTGCGAGACTAGCAAGACTCTTGCTGCTAGACCAAGACCAAGACCAAGACCGGGAGCGCAATACCAAGACCAAGACCAAGACCAGGTGTACTAGCGTAACACCAAGACCAAGACCAAGACTATCTAAGTCTCGTCTTGGTCTTGCACTTGGGCAACACTACAGTGGAATCACCAACTTGAGTAAATGTAGTTGTAAGGGTTTAGCTTATTTATGTTTTTGTTCTGTTTCTTGCGTTTCCCAAGACAAAGACCAAGACCGCCTAATTTTAGACGGTCTTACGGCAAGACCAAGACCAAGCCTTACCGTGCAAGATTTGAGCAAGAACAAGACTAAGCCTGCAAGACTCTTGTGTCTTGCAGTTAGAACTGAGGGTCGTTTTAGAGAGTATATTTTAGTTCGGGCATATTCTTAGATACTCTATGAGAAACCAAGAAATATTTAACAAAAATTTGAAAAATTGGACTTATGCGCATTACGAACAAATAAGCATACGTAGCGAAACAAAATATCTATTAAAAGAACTTTTGACACATTTGACACGTACTCAGAGATCATTATTAAAATGCAAAAATAAAATATTTTGTACATTCTGTCTCCTGTCCCAACAGACGACTTATTCGCTCTGAAATTAATTGTCCACGTTTTGAGAATAGCCGCCCTCCAATCATAAATTAATATTCTTGCGTTGCGACCTTGCGACGCCGACAGTATGTTCTAATGTCGATAATAATCTGTCACCTTATGCAAGCTGATAAAAGATATACCGAATAAGTAGTTAATTTTTTTCCTTATTAGTTTTCTACGAATCTACACACCACAAAAATCTGATCGGTATTATAATATAGAACAGTAAGACTATTATGTATATTTTTTCTATGGAGTGTGCAATGACCTAAAAGTGCGCCTAATTTAAAAGTATTAATATCGAGACCCGAGACACATTAATGCAGATAACGCCGGCTGTACATACCGTGTAAAAAAAATAACCAAATATTTAATAACAATATACCATGATACTATGACAGGATATACTGTCTAACGGGGCATTGAACAAAAAAATATTTACAGTGAAATATATGGAAAACAAAAGCACATTTATAACAGTTTTTCTGTAGTTAAATTCAATTGGTCATTTGTTTTATCAATCGACTGTTCTTTTGTTTCTCTTTGTGTTTGGTGATATACAGATACACTACTCCAAGAAATTAACGAACCACCTTAAAAAGGGGTCATTTTTGATGTCTTGAATTTCCTAAACGTGTTGTCCGATTGAAATGGTTTTTTAATATATTATAGCTATAGCTTTATTCTTCAACAATATCAGTGTACTATTGCTAGGCAGGTAAACCGTCATTGTATGCCGGGTGTACCAATCAAACTGTGTTTTTTTTTTCTCAAAGTTCGCATCACCCTGTGGAATATTCTAGCTTATAAAATATTGAAATTAAAACCCAACTATTTCCTCATATTTTCTTAACATTTTGTTTTTTGAGTCATTCGCTTAGGTTGGATAATAAAAAGTTAGGTATAACTTTTTTAGATAGCCATGTTTTTCATCAATACAGGGTGTTTTTAAATAAGTATGGCAAACTGTAAGGGGTAATTACTCTGCACGAAAGAGTAATGACAGTTTGCTTTTAAACGTATGTTCGCAAATGATTCGTTTCCGAAATAGGGGATGTTAACATTTTTCTTACAAACTGACGATTTATTTATTGCGCTAAAACCAGTTGAGATATGCAAATGAAATTTGGTAGGTTTTAAGAGGTAGTTATTACGCATTTTTGATATACAATTAAGTTTTTAATATTCACCAATGGCGCGCATTCGGGTAACCCGTTTACCTCTTAAAATTTGCCATACGTATTTCCAAACACTATTTATTGATGAAAAACATGGCTAGTTTCTAAAATAACTTTGTTGTTATCCAATATAAGCGAATGAATAAAACAAGAGAATGTTAAGAAAATATCAGACTGTAGTTGGGTTTTAATTTCAGTATTTTATAAATGCTGGAATATTCCACAAGATGATGCGAACTTTGAGAAAAAAACACAGTTTGATTGGTATACTCATTGGTACTGGTACGGTATCCGGTACACCTATATAACGACAATTTACCTTCTAGCAACAATATTATTACAGTGATATTGTTAACCAAAAAGGCTATATCATATTAATAAAATCACTTAAATCGGATTTAGGAAATTTAAGACATCAAGAATGACCCATTTTTAAGGAGGTGAGTTAATTTCTTGGAGAAGTGTATAATTCTCGATTTGGTATCCGGTACTCAGGTTATTGGATAGTAACAAGTAAAAAGTAGCGAGTTGTTAATTTTCCAAGAACGTTTAATAGAATATGACATATAGTCCGTCCGCTATAACTTTTCCCATGCGGTACGATTCATTTTCAATCAAATTAAGTCAAAACAGAAAGTGAAACGTACGTCGATGTGTGTAGTATATAGTATACAGTATACAAAATGTATATACACATCGACGTTCGTCTCAATTTATGTTTTGACTTAGTTTTATTGAAAATGAATCGTACCGCATGGGAAAAGTTATAGCGGACGGAATATAATTGATAAAATACAGCGTATCACGGTCGACAACGCAACTGCAAGTACCAAATGTAAATAAGTATGAATTGGGCAAACAGCTGCCACACTTCGATTCAGACAATCAACATTTTAGGTGCTTTGCTCACATTTTGAACCTTGATGTACAAGATTTATTAAAGACCTTTTTACACAGTGAAACTGGCAATCATGGACGAGAACAGCAGTATAAAGAACATAAAGACCAAACTGAGGAGGGTGAAGAATAAGCACTAAACATTTCTGCCTTATGTACAGTTATAATAAAATTACGCAGTATTTCCAGTAAAATTAAAGGAAGTGAGATATTGAAGACTAAGTTTCACTCTGCTTGTGAAGCAGCTGCTCGAAAACTATCAATTTTTAAGAAAAATTACAAGATAACTTTCTTGTTTAGAATGAGCCAAAAAACCTAAAAATATATGTTTTAGGGCAAAAAAACGTAATCTTTTGTATTTTTTGTAAATTGTTTAAACAATTTCTGCCCAAAAATTCCACCCGGCACCCTTCAGATTTGTTTAAAGGGGACATTCTTGAATATGAATCCACAAAGAAACCGAATCAGAAATTATTCCAGACGGGAGCGGTCTCACCACATGGACTAATAATATGTTATACTGAAAATGAAAATGACTAACAGAAAAAAAGTTTAGGGACAAAATACAAGCTCAGCATCATTTAATAATGCGATTAAAAAGTGTTAATGTAATAAATCATAGTATAATATAATAAATGAACTATAGACGAATATGTATAGAAATGTCAAAAGTTTACATAGAACAAATGCGAGTATACATTAAGATAAGGTAAGAGAAAATCTTGATTTCTACCAGCCAATGGAGCAAGCGGGATTTCGTACCGCATTTGGAACAAATGATCACCTACAGAGCATTAAAACGGTAATATAAAAGACTATCGAATAAAATCGACCACTCGTTTTAGTTTTTGTAGATTTCCATAAAGCCTTTGACATGGTAGAATTTGACAAAATTCTGAAAGCACTACAAGCATGCCGCATTGACTACCGATATACAAGGTTAATTTACAATACATACAAGAACGCAACTATGTCGGTGAAACTACATAAAAACACGGACCATATCCTAATCGGCAGAGGAGTCTCACATGGCGATAACTTATCGCCTAAACTGTTTACCGCAGTACTAGAATAGGCTTGAATAAAACTTAACTGGGAAGAGCCAGACCTGAATATTGACGGTAGAAGATTAACAAATTTGCAATTCGTAGACGACATAGTTTTATTCTCTGACAACCTCAAGGAGATATGTACAATGCTACATGAACTTCAGTTAGTGTATGCCAGTGTAGGTCTTAAAATAAACATCTCCAAAACAAAATTCATGAAAAACCTAGTACCTAGCGGAAATATCAATACTGGAGACAACGATGTAGAGCTAGTGAAAAAATACATATACCTTGGACACGAAATAAAGATCACAAGAGACAACCAAACATGCGAACTACGAAGAAGAATAAACCAACCACGGGCAGCCTATGGAAATCTAAAAGAAATCTTTAAAAGCGATGTACCAATTTCTCTAAAACGTAAAACATTTGACCAATTTGTGTTGCCTATGATGACTTATGGTGCCGAAACTTTGACATTGACAGCTACAACTTCTAAAATGCTGCAAATAGCCCAGAGGAAAATAGAAAGGTCAATGCTGAGTATTGAGTATATCGCCTCGTAACCGAATTACAAATGAAGACTTAAAGCGAAGAACAGAAGTTACCGATGTAATTTCCCGAATTGCTACCCTGAAATGGAACTGGGCCGGACACGTCGCCCGAATCAGTGATGGGGGTGGACGAAGAGATTACTTGAGTGGAGGCCGAGATTAGACAAAAGAAGTAGAGGAAGACCACCTACTCGTTGGACTGATGAGCTCAAGAAAATGTCAAGAAATTGGATGCAAAGTGCTCAAACTAGAGCACAATGGACAAAAATGAGGGAGGCCTATGTCCAGCAGTGAACGAAAAGGGTTGGATGATGATGACAATGATACGTACTATCGAAATATATCGGTATCCGATTTTGTTGCTAACCGTAGAACTTGCAAATGCATTAGTTTATCCCACCCGACCTTACTCCGCGCTACATGTGTCTCTGTTGTACGTTAAATAAATAAGTTACTCGTACATATTATTTTGTACTAAAATAATTTAGGGAACACGTACCATCGAATTATACCGCTATCTGATTTTATTGCTCATTGTTTTAGTGAACATACAAGTGTTTCGTTGTGCGTCTAATGAGAAGCTGGCCCCGCCCCACTTTCAACGCGATCTCCTGGTCAACGGTTTGAGCAACAAAATTCGAAATAGAGCAACTAATTAGCACATAAATAGCACTAAATTTATCACCAAAAAAAATCAAGAAGTTTGAGCTTTTTTCGGTGTGGGTGGGTGCAGCTTGCCATTAACCTGCACCCACCCACTTTCAACGCGATTTCCTGGTAAACGATTTGAGCAGCAAAATTCGGAATGAAGCAACTAATTAGCACATAAATAGCACTAAATTTATCACCAAAAAAAATCAATAAGTTTGAACTTTTTTCGGTGTGGGTGGGTGCAGTTTTCCATTAAGCTGGACCCCCTACTTTTAACGCGATTTCCTGGTAAACAGTTTGAGCAACAAAATTCGGAATAGAGCAACTAATTAGCACATAAATAGCACTAAATTTATCACCAAAAAAAATCAAGAAGTTTGAGCTTTTTTTGGTGTGGGTGGGTGCAGCTTGCCATTAACCTGCACCCCCCACTTTCAACGCGATTTCCTGGTAAACGGTTTGAGCAACAAAATTCGGAATAGAGCAACTAATTAGCACATAAATAGCACTAAATTTATCACCAAAAAAATCAATAAGTTTGAACTTTTTTCGGTGTGGGTGGGTGCAGTTTGCCATTAAGCCGGACCCCCCCCCCCCACTTTTAACGGGATTTCCTGGTAAACGGTTTGAGCAGCAAAATTCGGAATATAGCAACTAATTAGCACATAAATAGCACTAAATTTATCACCAAAAAATCAAGAAGTTTGAGCTTTTTTCGGTGTGGGTGGTTGCAGCTTGCCATTAACCTGCACCCCCCAAATTTCAACGCGATTTCCTGGTAAACGGTTTGAGCAACAAAATTCGGAATAGAGCAACTAATTAGCACATAAATAGCACTAAATTTAACACCAAAAAAATCTAGAAGTTTGAGCTTTTTTCGGTGTGGGTGGGTGCAGCTTGCCATTAACCTGCACCCCCCCACTTTCAACGCGATTTCCTGGTAAACGGTTTGAGCAACAAAATTCGGAATAGAGCAACTAATTAGCACATAAATAGCACTAAATTTTTTGCCTAGTCCGAACTTTATTCGCGATGGTGGGGGGTGCAGCTTAATATGGGTCAACTACCTGTATATTTCAGTGTCCCGAACATGGTCTATTTCTTGCTTATTTACCTGGAGTATATCTGTGCGAAGCGACGAACCTTATCTACTTGTAATAATACTGTTTGAAAATCCTGTAAAATGTGCAAAATACATTTTAAGTGTTCAATGGTCCACCCATTTTGCCGTGCTGCCGGCGACTCAATAATCACTAAATTTTTGACTTCCGTCTTTTTGAATGAATAGTGTTAAGATAAGAGAATGCAATTTGTTTTATTCTATTTAGAAATGAATTCCCACTGATATTTTATTGATGGATGTACATATTTGTTATTCGATTTTAATTTTTATATACAAATATTTTTTGTACAGTATTTTTGCCGCCCTCTCACGATTTCCCGCCCTAGGTAACTGCCTATATTGCCTAATGGATAAAACGGCCCTGTTTATTTCTACTGGCGTTAAACAAAATTATGTACTTTGCTAACTATGATGCAAAAGTGTGAAATAAATCCATTATTTTAGAATTGACTTAAAAAATCTTAAAACACGTCACCTTTAAATGGTCATGAATTGCTATATGTGTTAGAAATTATGTAATCAGTGTTGTTGTAAAGCCATAATCAACGATTATTTTTTCAAATACAAACCAAGGTTACGAGGTACCTTTTTTGAAAGGTCTCCTAATCCGCTTTACAGCGATATAATTAGTTGAATATTTATTTCGACAATAATAACCAAAATTATTGATTTAGCATTGCAATCGACTTATAATAAATATTTAGTAATATACAATACAATTATAAAAATATTGAAATTAAAGACCTTTAGCAATGATAGAATCAGACTATAAATTCTTTCCTAATGTAATTTAGTTTAGTGAATGGGTTTTTGTACTTTTGATTTTCTTAATTAAGTTCATAATTTTGGTTAACACTGTGGGTATAAATATATTCGAAGACGTCATTGCGAAGACGATTAGAAGACCTTTCAAATGAGGTGTCCCGTGAATACGGCTTGTCTTGTGTTCCAAAAAATCATCGATTACGTCGTTAGTCCTTACAACAAAACTCATGAAGTAATTTTCAATACAAATAGGTATATATACAGTGATGAGCGTGCTATTAACCATGCCCCGGAATCCTAAATGGAAAAATTGGGGAATTTCCCCCACCATTTCCACACCGATCAGCTAAATAAAGAGAAATGACAGCCTATCTCGCTCACGAAGACTTTAACCAATCATTTATATTAACATCATACCTGAATGTCACAAATAAAATAATCAAACGAGGCTTAACTCGGCAATGTCAATTCTGTCAAAAGTAATGACAGTTAGAGTTAGTGCAAATAATTTTCTATTAGTTTTCTAGTAGTTTACAGTTTTTATTGTATTATCGTTAACGATTTATTCCTAGTAATTTCAATTTAAGTTGGTTCCTTATCCTTCGTTTATAAAGTGTAGTTTCGTTTTAGTTACGAAAGAACTTTGGTGTTGTGTTAATAAAAAAACTAAACATGGTTTATTATTGTCGTGTACAAATCTTAGAAAAGTTAGAAAAATGCATAGGTAAATAGTAATTAGTTTATAACTGTTTCATCTGAAACAGCAAATAAATACACGAACCTATATTTAGAAAAACATTGTCTAACTTTTTTATATCCCTTTTCCTTATTAAATTGTAACTTGAGAATTCCGAATAATTTATGAGTATTACTTAGATATTATTTAAATAAAATACTTTAACAAGCTTAGTAAGTTCTGGTATTTTATTTTAATAATATAGGTGAGATTATTTCTTGTAAAATAAGAAGATATTTTAATTAGTAACGAAATAGCCCGCAAGAGGCGCTAGACGGATAAAATTAATGCTTGTCCAAGGTCCCTATACCATAGGTTGTATGGTAACTTTGACATTGACAAATGAAATATTGTCATCGTGACGTCACCCAGACGATCAATTTTACGAATTGTTTGTAAACATAATAGGATACGTGGTTTGGAGGCTATATTTTGTTATTAAATATCGTTAGTGTTTTAATTTGTGTTTATATCTTGAGATATAATGTATCTATAGATATCATTAAGTGTTTTTAGTATAATAACTTAAACCCAAAACTCTTTTACAAGTGTTAAGATACATTTTAATATGGTTGTATTAAGTACCTACTTACTGGATTTTCTTTCTGCTGTATTGTATAATAAAGGACATTCTTGTATAGAGACATTACAGTTCTGTAATGTCCCTTGTGGTTCTTCACATCAAGTTTACATCATCTGTGTAGGTTACAATCTGCATAGACTTATTGAACAATATATCTAATTAAGTCTATAGATAATAGATCTATTATATGTAATTGTTTCATATAAAATTATAACCAATATTGCAGCCATCTGAAGATCGTTTGAATAAACAATTATAAACTAAATGAATATATAAAATGAAGAAAATTCCCTTTATTGCACTGAAATTGTATTTTTTTATAATTTACTGTTAATGTAAAACTTCACAGGTACCTATTGAATGGAATCATAATGTTTTAATAGTTTTAGGGCCGGTTGTTCGAACGCTAATCAATAATGATCATTATCAAATATTTAATTACTGTCACCAAAACTGTCAATGTCAACTTTGTTTGGGTTGCTGAAAAAATAATTAATTACAATTATGAGATTTATTATTAATTATGTTAATAATTATTGTTATATTAATTGATAATAGACTCCACAGACTTTTTAACAACCCAAACAAAGTTGACATTGACAGTAATTAATTATTTGATAATGATGATTGTTGATTAGCGTTCGAACAACCGGCCCTTAGATATTATAATCCAGTACCTAACGTAATCAGATGCTCTTATGTTAAACTTAAGGGAAAAACTACTAATTTTGATACATAAATCTTTAGTTGAATCTCTTTTTCACCATGGTTTACATGTTAGGATGAATTTATAATAATGTACTACATGCATTATCCCCAATTCAAAATTATTGTATACCTACTCAAAATCATTTAAAAAAGTAAATTGTATTCAACCCATTATTAATATACCTAGGATATTTGAATGATTTAGTCCCATATATACACAAGAAAGAATCTCCTTCTGCTTTAATTAAGTAGTAATGCTATTCTACTGCATATATTTAATTGCAATTATATTCTACCATTTTTGTAACTCTACAGGTATCTACCACATTTTTTAAAGAATATATGAAATAAATAGTCATTAAAAATCCAGACGTATTTTTTTTAAATATATACATTTTCAATACATTCCTACTTTCCGAGTTCATTTCAATGAGTGAAGTGAATGAATTTGAATGCAGCATTCTGGGTGACGTCACTACCGCCATTAGATTCTCGACGCTGATTGGTAGAAAGTTACCATGCAACCTGTCTATTTATGAACCTTGATGCTTGTCCATTTTAATTTCCCGCCAAATGGTGATTAGTTAACACATCGGACGCAAATGGCTTAAGGAACCAAATTTTTACAGTGAGTTGCCTATCTATCCGGTAATACTATATTATTTATCTATGGCTATTAACCGGCAAAATAGCGCAAAAGATGGAAAACATATTAAATTGTGAGATAAAAAGAAATAAAACTAGTATACTACATTCGCTCTCGCGAGATTTTTTTTGACACATTCGGAATAGGAAACATACAACACAAAAATTCCTACCTCACACTATTAAGTGCTAAAATCAACTCAAATCAACTTAATCTTTCATTAAAAAAAGAAGAATTATTAGAAATAGTGGGAGTGTCTACTAATCTCATAAAATTTTGTGAAGTTTATTTTTACAAAATATGTAAATAAACAATTATTGATTGGCGTAAGGTTTATGTTATTTTTATGTCTGTTTACTATTAATAATATTGGACATGAGCAGGTGCGTTGGTTTTGTAGTAATTTCCAGTCACTTCTGAGCGAATTAAGTATAGAGTTGTTAAATTTAGCGACAGTAACATATACATTGACATTATATTGATTGTTTCCCACCTTTAGACTTATCAGAGGAGTATGTCAACTAAAACTGTCACTGTGACAGTGGCATTTCTCAAATTCGTCCGATACGTCTAAAGGTGGGAAACAATCAATATAATGTCAATCTATGTTACTACATATCGCTAAATTTAACACCTCCACTAGGTTCATCCCTTTTTATCTCACAACTTAATATGTTTTCCATCTTTTGCGTTTTTTGCCGGTTATTAGTGCGCTCATCACTCATCACTGTATATATCGTCGGTATACTGCGAAAACCAGGTAAATGACAAATTTTAAAATATTGAGTTAAGTGTACCAAAATTCTCAGCCTTTTACGCTCTAGATGCAGGTAAAACCCAATAAATGATACGACTTACCATTTAGCAGATAATTTGTGTAATAAACAAATAAGTTACACCTAACCAACTTTTCATTTTCAAATACAACAATATATCGCTACTTATTTCCATAAAATCATGTAAAACCAACTAAGCGCATATATATATTTGCCAAACAACAATATATTTCTACTGCTGTGTATCTACCATATTCAGTAAAAATATGATAAATGTCTTATATGTAAATACAGTGTGATTTATTTTGATTTACAGGTAAAACCCGGTAAGTGATCGCACCTCGATCTTAAATTTAGGTTTAATCAGCTAGGTCTCTGAACTTGCTCAAACTAATGATAGAATATTATTTCTGATATATGCATCTTTCACTAGCGTATCGAATATCAAACACAACTGGTCCGCTTAATTCAAAATAAAGCACTAAACTTTAAAAACCTTTTTTCTCCATTTCGGTATTTCGACATTTACCTGGTTTTCGCAGAATACCGACGATATAGCAATTGACAGCCACTCAAAAATTAAAACTGACGTGGTTTAAGAGCGTTTTAAAGTCATCTCTTTCTGCAATAATTAATTTATTCCATACTTTTGCATTATAGTGTCTTTTTAGGATTATAGCGGTGTTTTATTAATAATTGGAAATATTTTAACTGTATATTCCTGGACTGAAAATATTGAGGTTTAAACCAAATCACCTAGTCCGAAAATGCTTCCTAAGGGAGCTAGAGCTCCATGAAGATGGCGTCGTGTAATTAGTTTTTTTGACCCGGCATTGGTCGCCATATGAGATTTTCTCTCACGGTTTCAGAATAATGCGCACAATTTTTTCCCTTGTAAATTACACATGCTCTAGTTCCTTCTAATCTGCTGATTATCTTTCCTCTACACTCGAATGGACTCGTTTGCTCAGATGGTGGTTCAGTTGACTTAAACCTTGATTACACGTAACGAGTATTGTAGAGAGACAGTGTTCTCGGCCGAGTGCTCGTTTGGTATAAACATAATAACTAGTACTTGGCCAAGCACTCGACCAAGTCATATGGCGAGACAGTCACTCGGATCTTGTTCTATTTACTAGTTCATTGTTTCTTATTCGTCAACTAGCAAGGGTTGTCAACTTTGAGACATTGAAGGTGACATATTTTTCTTTATTTCACTCACACCTAAGCTATGGATTAATCTTATGGGGCAATTCAACAAATGCTCTTCAAATTTTCAGGATGCAAAAGAAAGCTATCCGGATTTTAGCAGGGGTTAGTTATCTGGAACATTGCCGACCTCTCTTCATCAAATTAAAAATTATGCCGCTACCTACTCTGTTGAGATATCAAGTTCTGACTGAAATTCACAGAAAAAGGTCCCATTTAACAAAGCAGTCTGATGTTCACGTTCACAATACGCGATACTCTCACTATTTACGAACAAATCGCTCTAGATTGCGTCTTTCAGATAAAAATTGTCTTAATTATAACTACTACAATATTTTACCAAAAGATATTAAACAGCTAAGCTGTAACAGTTTCAAAAAAGTAATAAAAAGGTATCTGTTGAAACATTGCTTTTATTGCTCGGAAGAATATATGATTCATTGCAGAACATCTACTGAAATGCTTACCGTGACACAAAATATTTTTTGTTAATCTATATTCTTGTTTGTGATACATATTTATAAGTTGTGTTTTATATTTCTGTTTTATATACCTTGTGATTTTATATACCTTGTAATTTTTATATTCCTTATTTTGACTTTGTAATTTTGACTTGCTACAAACAATTTTTTTTTGTAAAGTAGTTAAATAAATCTATCTATCTATCTATCTACTAGGCCGAGTCTTCGACCTCCCACCCTTCAATCGTATACTCGCCAATCCACTCGGTACGTGTAAACAACACTCACTGTGTAAATGTGCATATTACCACTTCATCAGAGGAGACGACTTGAGTTAATCAATGTAATTTATGATTCTCAAAAATAGCTAACAAATGGAACTCAGATAGGACAATAAAGTTTAGTTCAGATGTATAAGTCACACCGCACCCGTGCTTATGAAATTTCAAATCTTTGGAGTATAAAAATAAACAAAAACGTGATGCAGCATATTATGTATCGATTGTAGAAGAAATAAATATTTTTGGTTTTAAAACTCAAGAAGTCAAATAAAATAAAAAATTTAAAATCGACATATAGACAAGAAATAAAAAAATCAATGAATCGAAGAAATCGGGAGCAGCGAGATTTGGTCTTCTTAAAATCCATTGTCTATAGTCCAAAGACGTTTATCACCCTCTCATAATATATCCGTCAATTTTTGTATAAGCAGTGGTAAAAGCCGTTTGATATATTTTTAATGTTAGTTTTACGATCCATAAGTACACTACCTTTTTTTTGTGAATCGAAACTGAACTAACTCGCCTCCAAATTCAAAAATTGCCAAATACGTATAAACCATTTCTCGCCCTCACCACTGTCTCGACCTAGTGACAGTTTGCTGTCTCGCCACTGTACTCGTTAAGTGTAATCAAGCCATTAGTATGGCCCGATTATGGTTGACTTAGTATGACCTTAGGATGGCCAGTGCGCTTCACGTCATGTATACTTAGTGTACTTAGTATTATTTTATAGCATTATTCTATATTGTAGCATTATTTTATTATGTATTTGCAATATAAATCGTGCAAAGATAATTTTAGAACTTGCCCTGTTGCAGGACAATAAAATAAAGGTACTAGTACAAATTTGAAATTTACATGTATTGAAATATTAAAATTAATATTATTTCTACATTTTTAGATTAAAATGTACAAGCGCATCAACAGTCACATTGTGTAAAACTAAAAATAATTTTATTAAGTTTAAAATCTATTTTGAAATTTTATTTCGTAAAAAAAGCATACGCTTATTTACCCTCCAGGGATAAATCGATTTCATAAATTGCAAATTTCTATTACCAGACATAGGCGTCCGTTTTTGGTAGGGCAACGGTTATTTAATCGCATACATTTTTTGTCTTTAACTTTTAAACATTTTGACCCTAGATTATTAAATTGTGAGATACTCTAGTACTAACAGTTACTATTGCTTTAAGTCGTTCGGATACATCGTTGTCTAGAAAAATCAATTTGAAAATTTTTCGTTTTTTGAATTTGAAAGAAAAATTAAACAAAAACTATTAGAAAAACGAAAACTGGTATGCGTATTCATCTTGCAGAGGCGAATCTATTTCATCAATTATTGCTAATTTCTAGTATCAACCATATGCGTCCTTCTTGGGTAGGTCAAGAGTTATTGTATTGCATTATTTTTTGTCTTTAATTTTTAAGCATTTTTGATACTAGATTATTAAATTATGAGGTATTCTAGTACCAATTTTTTTTCAAATTTTGTTCAGAAAAAAAAACGAAAAATTTTCAAATCGATTTTCCTAGTAAATGGTGTATGTCTAGTAAATGGTAATAATAGTCTCCCGTTTTATACCGCTGACGCGGCTTTGGGATTATAGCAGGGTAGTCTGCTATATCTAGGGCCTATGGTATACAGAAAAGGTAACAGGGCCAGTGCTACGCTTTAACCGCCTATTATTACCCCTGGTTTTACCCAAGATACTCATTTTATTCAGGCTGAGTCGACCTGGGGCCTACAGACATTTTAAAAATGTCTAGTTTTTCTTGCCGGCGCTGCGATTTGAACCCCGGCTTACCAGCACGCGAGTCAAGCGTACTACCGCCTGAGCTACGCCGGCCCTTACAAAAATTTACAATTTAATATTCCAGTATCAAAAATGCTTAAAAGTTAAAGTCAAAAGAGTTATGCGATTTGGGTTAAACCTTATTATGTTGAATCCAGGAATCTACAGTTAAAATGTGTCCAATTATTAATAAAATACCCTGTAGGCGTTATTTGAAAATAAAAGCACTGAGAAGTAAACTTGGTGTCAATATAAAAGAGTTTGTTTATCTATACAGTGCCTAAAATCCTTATGCTTTCTGTGTAAATAATATATCATAGATAAAACTTTATGTACCCAAATGCTAATTGAGTAATACGCTGCTTAAGTATTTTAAATAAGGGGTAATGTTTATTAATATTTTATCAAAGAGAATTTATAATCTGCTCCAGCGAACAGCTTAATGAGGGTGAGATTTCCTCAAATATTAATTTCATAACCAGAATAAAACAACATGTTTACGTCATAATTTTATTATAATCAAAAACAACTAAGAAGTTTTAGGGAACTTAAGTGTAAATTTGATTTGAAATTATGTATAGTGCCCGCTTAAAGTATGGAAACATAACAATATCTGTAACACCACGAATAATATAGTTACAATGGATAGACTGACGGACGGACCGATAGGCATGAAACTGGAACAGGGCCGTAACTACGATGTTGGGGGCCCTGGGGCAAACGTGATCTGGGGCCCCCTACAGGGGTATCGGGGGTTTACCCCCCAGAGGAAGGGTAAACCTTCAATCTTTTATCTGGAATCATCTGGAAAACGTTTTACGAAGTTGATTGCTTTGTTTTGAAGGTCTTGTTCGTTGGCATTTAAAATAAAATCAGGTTGAACAATTCGGTACGTATCTTACACTGCTTTCATTCCTTCAAAGCAAGTGTCTAGCTGATGGCATCATAATGTGTCGATCATTGAGTAAAACACGGTTACTCTAAAGCATGACTTGGGATCTTGAAGTCTTTTATCTTCGCACAGTTCATCGAAATATTTTTTCATCTTCTACATTCTCTTTAGAGCGAACCCTAATGGTATTCCCCAACGTTGACACATATTTTAAGCCACTTCAAAGAAGGTTTCAAATTATCCTCTCATTTCAGATAGTTTTAAGATGCTCTCTTTAAGTAAACTGTAAGCTGTTAAAAGGTCCAAAGATTTTGATGGCAGTGTTTTCTAGACTATGTTGAGGATTTCAAGGATTTTATTTTGCACAACTAGTAACAAAACAAATTTGAATGGTTCTATTTTCTATTTTTCAGTTGTGCTGCTTCGTCTCTTTCATTTCTTTTGTTACTTGTCAGCACTATACTTGAAAGGCACTTCAAAACATCGCAATGTCTGTATTTCAATGTATTGACTGCATCAAATCTTCAGCCCAGCGTGTTGAATTGAGAGGTTCTAGAGTCACTTCCGAGGAACGTCTTTCAGATTGGTATGAGAACTTCAGTGCCTCCCAACGGAAGGTTTGAAGAAAGATAAGAAAGAAAGATATGAAGTTAAATTTAGAGAAAATGCAGTAAGAGGTAAATCAGATTGCTGAGAAGATACAGGAAATTGAAAAGGTGGAAGAAAATTCTAGAATGCGTTAAAACTCGATATGGAAAAAGTGGAAGAAAAATTGAAGAAGATAGGATAATGTCAAAAAGGAGGAGACTGTCAGAAAGTAATTGTATACAGCTCTAATGAGAGCAGAATTCAATTTGGCAGAGATTTAATTTAGAAAACGATATCCGATACCTTTCATTAAAATCTTAAAAAACAAATTCCAACATATGCTGAACTTCAAAGACTGCAGAGAAATTATAAGAAGCCATCTAAAATACGGAGCTGATTTGTGGTTTGAAAGCAAAGAAAATAAGGTGACTTAATGAAGAGATTTTGCAACAAAATTTGTTATAATGGTGCAGGTGAAACAGGTTAAAATCGATCTTTGAAGTTGTTAGAATTAATATGCCGTGTACCTGTTTATTACAATCGGACAACTCGAAGTAGAACTTGACTGAAAGTACTTAAAAAGTTTATTGGACCTCGTTACAATCTATGCAAGGCCAACCAAACGGGGGCCCTCTTGGCCAGGGGCCCAGGGGCAGTGCCCCGGTTGCCCCAATGGTAGTTACGGCCCTGAACTGGAAGTATACAAGCTCAAGTGAGCGCTAATAACCGGCAAAATAACGCAAAAGATGGAAACGTAATACATTGCGAAACAAAAAACGATGAAACTAGCGGAGGGGAAAATTATCGTTATAAACGTATAAATTAACATTACATTACATAGTGTCCCACCTTTTGACATATCAGAGGAGTGTGACAACTGTCACTGTGACAGTAGAAATTTATAAATTACTCCTGTCACAGACGTCTAAAGATGGGAAACTATGTAATGTAATGTTAATTATTTATACGTTTATAACGATAATTTCCACCTCCACTAGATTCATCTCCTTTTGTTTCGCAATATATTATGTTTTCCATTTTTTTCGTTATTTTGCCGGGTATTAGCGCGCTCATCACTGTAGATTATTTGATTTCGTCATACATTATCTGTTCGCTAAGGTTCTGAATAATATATCGCTTATACTATTTAGGCGATTTTAAAAAAGTAGTTTCGGTTGCAACTCTAAAACCGTAAGTCTGAGGTCAAATTGCTCCCCTATAATACAAACTTTGGGTAATAAGCTCTCGTTTTCTATCTATCTATCTATCTATAGCCCAAAATCTTTTCATGTGGTGAATATATAGCCCGATCAAAGAACAATCTGACCTCAAAAAAATAAAGGAAGGATGAAAACTTGGGAATAGGTAGTTGAAATTGTCTATTATTATATAAGAAAAAGTTTACAATTCTACATCACCTCCATTTTACAAAAATGGAGGTTAATACCCCCCTCTCGAAGATGAAAAAAATACATAAAAAATAAGACCTGAATTGGATAAAATGACTAATTCTAAACAACTTTTCTTCTATAGAGTTTTTTTACTAAGTCAATACTTTTCGAGTTATTTGCGAGTGAATATGTTCATGTTTAACAAAATAAAACATGTTTGTGGACGGTTTTTCGGAGATAACTCAAAAAGTAAGTATTTTAGCGAAAAATATATTCTTAGCAGAGATATAGCACATAAAAAATTGAAAAAAATGGTGCATACACGAGGTCTGTAGCCCTGGTAGAAGCAGAGTTGCAGCTAATGAAAGTAGGTTCTTCTTCGTCAAATTCCAAATCGAATATTTCAATGTGAAATAACCCAAAAAACGGAGCAATTTTAGGGGAAAATTAATTTTAACTTTTTTAAAGTGTTTAAAAAAGGTTTATTTTTGTTTAAAAAAAACTTGTAATATTAAAAATGGGTGCTAATTAGCATTACATATAAATTTTAACATTACCACTTCACAAGTTATTTTGTCTATGTATTATTTATATGATCTGTAAGTTTCATCGGTTCAAAGTGCGTCGTTTTGAAAAAGCAGTAGTTAAAATATCTTGAACGAGTAACTAATCACGAGTTTAGACAAATTTTGAACAGCCAAAACATAACCAATTTTTGTCTAATAAGAAAACAAAAAATCAAAAATATTCAGAAAAGCAAAACGTACATTTTATTCCTCTTTGTTATTTTTTGTATTCCTAATTATTTTTAAGTTAATTCCATAAACAATTACGATTTTTTTCAAAATTAAAAGAAATGTTTTATTTTAAACACAATTTTTTTCAAAACTGAGCACTTTGAACCAATGAAACTTATAGATAATATAAACAATACCTACATAAGTAAAGTAACTTGTAAAGCGGTAACGATTAATTTTATTAGAGAAGCTAATTATTAAGGGGTGATTTTCGCCATTTTTTTACCAAAAAATAAAAGGGACCGACAATATTTTGAGCGTAACTCACCTACTTTTAATGTTAGAAGTTTTTTTAAAAAACAAAAATAAACCTTTTTTAAACACTTTAAAAATCTTGTAATGAATTTTTCACGAAAAGTGCTCCGTTTTACTTTATCGTACTACATACGCAGTATGAGTATAATAGATAAAGTTATAGGATCGTGCAAAAAAAATTTTTTCAGATTTCACTTTTTTTCGACGTTTTGAGTCCCCCTGAGTCTAAAAAGCAAATTAAAAAAACATGTCGGAAGTATGTACGTAAGTATGTCGCCACCGCCCAGCAAAAACTACTGGACCGATTTCGATGAAATTCGGTATGAGTAAGTTTAAGAGAATTTTGTCGAGAAACTAAGCTTTTGAAAAAAACCTCTCAAAGGGGGGCCAAAATAGGGGGTTATTTGGGGCCCATTTTTTCAAATTTTGACCGAAACGAATGAAATTTAACTTAAAGTTAGCTCATTGATAGGTAAATAGAAATACGGAATTTGACATTTCCAAATCCAAAATGGCGGCCAGCATGGCCGACCGCCCACCCGATACATTTCCCTACCAATCTAAAAACTTGTTTAAGATAAATTTAATTTGAAAAAACATTTTTATAGCCTAAAGATGGGGCTATAACAAGAATATTATCGTTTTTCGGAAAAAGTTATGGGTTGCCTATATTTAAGGGGTCAAAATTTGACATAAATTTGAACTAAATTTTCTCAAAAATGACTCCAAGGAATTTGTTTGTTTTGTGATATATTTTTGATATCCTATCAGTAAATTGAATAACATAGGTCAGATTTCTTAACTCCTCATAGGAGGGGAGTAATGAATTTTTTATAAAGAAATATTCGAGTGCCCGTAACTACCTCTGTAATAGAAACTAAAATTTGAAATTTGGCAGACATATATAGTACATCATTATCTATTAGCACAATAAATTTTACCCACAATATGGCTTCCGGTTTAACCGGAAATAAAAAAAAAATCTTAATTTTTTACATGCCCTGTATATTTTTACATGTTTTGAAAGAATGTACAATTATTTTTCCAATGACATAAAACTCGTTGATGTAACTCAAAAAATCTAAAAGTTACATAAAATTGAAATTTTGCTAGAATCTTGTGTGTGTCTCCTCTCACGCGATCATAGCAGAGCATTATTATAGGGCAGTCAATGAGGGTATTTGGCTCCGAATTCCATCCTACTACATCGATGTACTTGATATTTTCACAGTAAGTAGGGAATAGCTCAAGAAACAAAATCTACCCTATATACTATGGCGCATTTATCTTGGGGCAATTCCCACCCCTTCAAGGGGGTGGAAAATTTATTGGTCAAAATAAGCATGGAAGTGGCTAGATAACCTATTTTTAAGCAAAAACTGATCTATACTTTTTTTTGTGAACTCAATACTTTTTGAGTTATGCGTATTTGAAAATTGGCCATTTTCATTTAAAAATGACACGTTTTCGGACGGTTTTTTGTGAATACCTTAAAAACTATGCATCAAAGTAAAAACACTATATAAATTTTTTTTTTAATTATTCGTTCCTTCGTAAATTTTCTATTTATAATACAAAAAGAGCTATGTTAGCTAAAAAGAGTTTGTTTTTTGGTGCATGCCCAAAGTGCTCATGCTTTTGTAGTGTTTGAAAAGGCCTTTAAAACGAGCACCGTTAAATGTCGGTTACGTTCAAACTAAGCGAGATATGGTGCAAAAAATATATGACTAATATACTTTAAGGAAAAATGAGAAGTACATACATTCAACCCCTCATTCACCAGAATTTAAATGCATTGTTTTTCTTTTGCAATACCTCTTAATATAGTGTTATTTCTACTTTCAAAAAGTTGGACGGGTGAAAAAAATAAGATATAGTGATATAGATATAGATACCTCTTAATATAGTGTTATTTCTACTTTCAAAAAGTTGGACGGGTGAAAAAAATAAGATCAAATTATAGAGCGCATTTTTAAATTTTCTTAAAATTCTTCCTTTTGCTCCATGCAATTCGAAAATAAAAATGTTCTATCCCCGAGAAGTGGTGAGAACCGCCACCATGATAAAAGCGCCATAGTATATAGGATAGACTTTGAATTAGGAGATTGGGCTTTGGGCTACTCCCAAAATTTCATTACAATCCATGCAGTAAAATGCAAATATTGTAAACTATTGATTTCTCAGAAAAATGGACTAATTTGAAATGAAAGTATGACTAATATTCTATTGATTTATGCAATAATCTATAGTGTGTCCCCGAACATTTTCTCAAATGCGGGAATTAATGATGCGTAGAACCATAAAATATTTTCAAGTATACAAGGTGTTTCTAAAATATCAAAATAACGAGTAACTTTGTTATTTTTATAGAATGCCAGTATCTAGTACGATAACGATAATAGATCGGTACGATAAAGTTCTCGGGCGGCTCTTCCATCCAGCGTTTTTTATTATTTCACATTGAAATATTCGATTTGGAATTTGATGAAGAAGAACCTACATTTCATTAGCTGCAAATCTGCTTCTACTGGGTCTGCTGACCTCACGCATACACCATTTTTATTTAATTTTTTATAAGCTATATTTTTACTAAGAATATTTTTTTCGCTAAAATACTTACTTTTTGAGTTATCTCCGAAAAACTGTCCAAAAACATTTTTTTTTGGTTAAAAATGAACACATTCACTCGCAAATAACTCGAAAAGTATTGACTTAGTAAAAAACTCTATAGAACAAAAGTTACTTAGAATTAGTAATTTTATCCAATTCCGGACTTATTTTGAACGTATACTTTTTCACCCCCGAGAAAAAAATTTTCACCCCGTATTTTCCAATTTTTGTAAAATAGAGGGGATGTAGAATTGTAAACTTTTTCTTATATAATAATAGACAATTTCAACTACCTATTCCCAAATTTTCATCCTTCCTTTATTTTTTTGGAGGTTTTCGTAAAATTTTGCGTTCCCTGATAGGGCTAATAGGTCTCTTGCATTTGTCTCCATTTGCCTCTGCCTCCTCTTTGCCTTTTTCACTTGTCATTTTATGTTTTAATAACGGAGGAGTTACATTCGTGGACAGACAAACGGACGATCAAACAGGCATGAAACAGGAAATATATATGTTCGTTCTTGTCTTGCTAAGTCCTGTCAGAGAATATATCGCTTGTGTACTATTTTGGCAACTTTAAAATACATAGTAGTTTCAGTTGCACCTATAAAACCAGAAGTCCCACGTCAAATTTCTTACCTTTAGTACCATTCTTGGGCAATAAGCTCTCATTCGATAAATCTTTTGTCATTCTATCTGGTCTAAGATAGACAGAAAAGTTTTGTTTGCAAAGAGTCTGGGACAGACAGACAGAATTCAACGTTATCACATTTTTTTCAAAATGGGTGAAAATTTTAGAAATAATAAAAAGTGACTAGGTAAGGTATGGAGCGCTCTGTGCATTGAAGTGTAACGTCAATATCAAGGCCGACATTGATCAATATTCACTTTGAGTGGTCTAGTCATATTTTTTATCGCCAACCGTCACTAAAGTCATTCATTATTGTACTCATTTGCCGCCATTTGCGGCAGTAAAATAACACTTTATTGTATTGAAAGAAGAACTTTACTTTACCTGACGCGATTAATCAAATTAACTGAGATTGAATGTAAGTGGTGGATGGCAGTAATCGATTATTTATTTGAGTGAACTTAAAATTCATGTTTACTTTAATTATTAATAATATTGTACAAAATTTACGTCATTATTAATTAAATTTGTGTCAGAAACTGAAATTCTGTAGTATTTTGCAATTATATTCATAAAACAAATATCAAAACTTTACAGATTTAGTAGTTAGGTATTCAATATTGATAACAACTATCGATTAAACATCGAAATCGGCTATCATGTAAAAGCATTCTGTCATTGTCACTCCTATCATACGAAATTAATGCAAATATAGTATGAAATGGTGGTTTTGTTAATTCGATTATATATAGGGTGAGGCAGATAACTGGCATATTAGAAATATCTCGAGAACTAAAGGCAACAGATTCATGAAAATTGGAATAAAGGGGTTTTGAAAGATGATCTATTAAATGAAAATATTTTCATCTCTTTGCAACTTCCGGTTATACCGAAAGTTGCTTATAAATTCGTTTTTTTTAATGGGACACCCTGTATATTTTTACATTTTTGGATCCTCTTCGATGTCTTCTTTCTTAAAATATGAGGTTTTGTAATATTATACAGGGTATTTTAAAAGATAATTACGTTTATTTATTAATTTCGTAGCAATATTCACACCCTTTAGAATTGTAGTAGTTTGACACCTAAAACTCTACTTACGTTCAAATGATTTTTAATATACTCTACTATTGTTAAGAATCGTTGGTCGAAACTAGGAATGAGTATTTTCTGAGTTTTCTTAAATGGAACTGCCTGTATTTTAGTATTGTAGTGAAATGATATTTTATAGTACTTTTTTATTTCTTAAGCATTCCCTATACCTAACTGCTTTAATTTGTGAGTTATTGGTGATTAAAGCTAAACATTAATTGCAACAAAAAATACGTAAAATTTTATAAGGTTGACCGTGAAAATACTCAATCCCAAATAATTTTTCAGAAATAAATACATATTAATCCAGACTGGTCCTTAAAATTACCAATAATGGTTTAGCTAATACCTACGTAGTTAAGATTGTTGGTGCAATTAACAATTAAACACACATTAAAGCAGTTAGGTATAGGGAATGCTTAAGAAATAAAAAAGTACCATAAAATATCATTTCATTACAATACTAAAATACAGGGTGTTCCATTTAGGAAAACTCAGAAAATACTTATTCGGAGTTTCGACCAACCCTGTACACTAAAAATAAAAATTTAGCTATACTAATGATTCTTAACAATAGTAGAGTATATTAAAAATCATTTGAACGTAAGTAGAGTTTTAGTTGTCAAACTACTACAATTCTACAGGGTGTTAATTTGGCTACGAAATTAATAAAAAACGTAATTATCTTTTAATATACCCTGTATAATATTACAAAACCTCATATTTTAAGAAAGAAGACATCGAAGAGAATCCAAAAATGTAAAAATATACAGGGTGTCCCATTTAAAAAAACGAAGTTATAATCAACTTCCGGTATAACCGGAAGTTGCAAAGAGATGAAAATATTTTCATTTAATAGATCATCCTTCAAAACCCCTTTATTCCAATTTTCATGATTCTGTTGCCTTTAGTTCTCGAGATATTTCTAATAGGCCCCTTATTTGCCTCACCCTGTATAGGACGGTGATAGATACTTACTGATAATTTGTTAGCATATTTATTTAGATGTTCTACTATTCATCAAGGGAAAAGCAACTGCGCTGCGGGAGGTTACACTTAATAAACAATGACGTAATTATTAACAGTATGTGTTTTTAATTTTTGGTATTTTATTTTAAGTATTAAAATTAGTTTAATGTTTAAATATAAATACGATTAAACAGTTTAAAATATATGTATTTCGTTGAAATCATAATAATAGAAGTATAAATTCTTACGTGCGTACAAAGTACACACTTTTTTTTTTCATGAGAAGGATGTAATTAAGTAAGTGTTAAGTAAGTGTTAATGTTTTTTATGATTGGCGATAAAATTTTGTATGCACCACGTCAGTAAAGACTCTTTATCGAACTCGTTCGATAAAAATCACTTTACTGACTTGGTACATAAATAACTATTGTCAGTCACATGCGCGGGATCGCTTGGTTAAAAGAAATAAATAGACCACCGATCGACTGCCGGCGCGTTACGCTATTTTGCTGAGTATGCCTTGTCTATCCTTATTATGCCTATGCTGAAAACTTGCACATTGTTTTTATTACATAATAATGTTCAGTTTTGTTTAAAAATCAGGTTTCCAAAATTTCACGCTTCAAAAACTCATAATAACTTTACAAATTTAAAGTCTTCTGTGATTTTAAATAGTTCAAACGACCCGTGACGTTACATAGTTGAACTTTATGGTTATAGTTATACTTATGGTTATATTTATTCATATTCCTCTTCTTCTTTAGTTTATTGGCCTGCGCCTACTTGGGTATTTGGCCAGCTCATCGTCGCGGAATAAGGAAAAAATTGATATTCTAATGACATTATTATCGTATGTGATTGTAAAATGATATACCAGTTTATATACCAGTGTGTTGAGATTGGAGTTTGATACAGTTTTTGAAGGAAAGGAAAGAAAGTTTACTATTTAAAATAAAAGAGAACTCGATAAGTGTTGTTTAGTGCCATTTTGTAAAAGTATAAGTTTTCTATGTTTTTAAAATAGTTCAAACGATCAAATGTATTTTCTACTGACGTTTATATTGTCTAATTTAAAATTAAATATGAGTTTGTTTACTTTGTTTGTGCAGAATGTAAACACACAACCATATGACGTCACGACGTGTTTTGAGCTAGCTGCAATAATTTGAATTTAGAATCGTCTTTAAGGGCTCAACGGAACACAAAACAACTTTTTTTATCTTTGATGCATGTTTTAAATTATTAGTCTAGGCGCCAAATAGAGGTCACCGTGTCATTTTCAATTCTGATGGACAAACTCAACGGTTTCTTATGGATCTTTGGCTGCTGATTACGAATTTCGAGGGGGGATTTCGATCCGAGTGGTCAAAAAATTGTTATAAACAATTTAATTGTTTATAAATTGTTTATAATGCTCTGGCTCATAAACTAAAAGAAATAGAAAAAAATGTTTCAAATAAAATTTGTTCCTTAATAAAAAACGAAGAAAAAACCGTTTACTAAACTTAAATCCGACAATTAGAACTCAAGATATTGTAAAATTAGTGCACAATGCAAATTTCAAATTGCAAATAAGTATTTTTCGAAGCTTTATCGATCGTAACTCGACTTCTGCGCATACAAATGAGCCCTATGAGGTGTCCTTTTAAAGCTTAATTAAGAAGCTTTCAAACAAAGTTTGTTAAATTATCCGATCTTCATTTGTTTTAAAGTTATACCCGTTTGAAATTATAATTATCTCAAAAAAATTGTACATTAATTTGTTTATAAAGGTTTCAAGCAAACTTGAGCTATAAACATTTATACTTTAATTAACAATAAAAAAAATGATAAAACAACTCAAATGGAACAATTTGAGCTTACGAAAATGTTCGTAAATTTATTTTTGGCTAAGATGTCGATATTTTAATGGCGCGCTATGAGGCGCAAGATTGGCTCACAGTCAAGTAAGTATGTATTCTTCGACGCTTTATCGATCGTAACTCGGCTTCTACGCAAGCAAATGAGCCAATATGTGATATACATATAAAAATGGATCGAGTTCTTTTGCAGCATCATCATTGCATATAAAACGAGAATTTATGATGTGGCGGCATACACACAATTGACGGGCCTTGATGATGCTGCAAAAGAACTAGATCCACTTTATATGGATATCATATAGATAATTAGACTCTAAAGCCTCAAAAAGTTTTAGTTTTACTGCCTACAAGAACAGACTTGTACCACCATGTAACTGTTAAAATTTGGTTAAGGACTTATGCAGATATAAAAAAGCTGATATTCCCTGTATATATCTATGCAGATTTGCAGATGCATGAAAAAAATGTTTGTAAAAATAGTACTAATAAATAATTTCAACTTACTTTTTAGTTATACTTCTATAATATTAGTTTTTAATGTTTTTTTTTCATTTAGTGCAAAAAATAAGTAGAAGACAAAGTAAATAGAATGAAAGGTGTTACGAGGTACAGTATGATGATTTAGTTATAAGAATTATATGATAAAATTTTATTAGGGTCTTCAAAAATGAAAAATGAAGATAACGTATGTATACTATACATAGATATTATAATTTGCATCGAGAAGTTAGCCCGTGAACCTTTACGCGGTGAGCCGATCTTGCGCCTCATAGCGCGCGCCATTAAAATATCGACATCTTGGCCAAAAATAAACTTATGAACATTTTCATAACCTCAAATTGTTCCTTTTGAGTTTTTCTATCATTATTGTTCATTAAAGTATAAATGTTTATAGCTCAAATTTGCTTGAAACCCTTATAAACAAATGAATGTACAATTTTTTTAAGAAAATTGTAATTTTAAACGGGTATAACTTTAAAACAAATGAAGATCAAGTAATTTAACAAACTTTGTTTGGAAGCCTGTTAATTAAGCTTTAAAGCGACACCGTCTAAGACTCATTTGCATGCGCAGAAGCCGAGTTACGATCAATAAAGCTTCGAAAAATACTTATTTTGCAATTTGCAATTTGCATTGTGCACTAATTTTACAATATCTTGAGTTATAATTGCTAGATTTAAGTTTAGTGAACGGTTTTTTCTTGGTTTTTTATTAAAGAACAAATTTTATTTGAAAAATTTTTTTCATCTCTTTTAGTTTATGAGCCAGAGCCTTATAAACAATTTATAAACAATTAAATTGTTTATAACAATTTTTTGACCACTCGGATCGAAATCCCCCCTCGAAATTCGTTATCAGCAGCCAAAAATCCATAAGAAACCGTTGAGTTTGTCCATCAGAATTGAATATGACACGGTGACCCCTCTGGCGCCTAGACTATATGTTATGTCGTGATTTATAACATTTTTTCAAATTTAAAATTTTATGCAAGTTTCCTATTATCTTGAAAATTAGAATAATTTTTTATAGGATCTATCACTTACAGTTTTCACGTGTTTCAGCAAATGATTTTTTTAATCGTCAAGCGGTGCATGCGTGCAAAGCATGCGATCTTACCGTGAACTTATAAGGTAAATTTTTGGGCAGTAATTGCTTGACAATACGAATGGATCAATCTGGAGTAACTAGTGGAGCGATATGGAACCATTTAAAAAAATGCGGAAATTGTTTTGACGATATTGCTTGTAATTGTTCCCCAAATTTCATATTACCCAATGTGGCTGATACGTATTGCCGAATATCCAGTGGGTATAGAAATGGAAGTAAATTTGTTTATATTTTTTATTCATTTTTCAGCGGCTACATGTCGCATCCGCGCGTAGTATATTGTTAATGATTAAGTTAATAAAATAAAACACACCTACTGAATACTTAATTGAATATAAACCTAACTACCAATTGAAAAAATGAACATTTTTGTTAACCCTTAAACGCCCAACCTTTTTTAGGTTTCATGTACGCCCAAGGGTGGGTAAAAAATGTCCACCTCGAAAATAGCTAATAAATTTATTGAGAGTTGTTGCAAATGGATTAAACTTAAGAATCTTATGCTTACTAAACACAGAATCTTCTAAAATATTAATATAAACAATTTACAAACCTTACAACAAAATTACGATGTACATGAAAATTAACATACCAGTAAAAGCCAGTAATTCAGATTGTCGATTTTCTCCACATTCTTCCTTTCAGCCTCCTCAATGGCGGATAATTATATCGATTATGTAATTAGACGTCGATAATTATATGGATTACGTTCCTACCAATGAGAAATTATATAGAAACCTTTAGTAACAAGCTTTACCAAGGGTGTACTTTTTGTGCCCATCCATATTTAACTTAAGATATTACTTTTATTTTCAAAAATATCGGTAGAACCAAATTAACATTCGATAAAAGGATGTATTTTTAACAATAAATAATATTTGAAAAATTTTTGTACACGTAATAAATATGTTACAAGGGAACATGCATTAGGTGGACATTTTTTACCCACCCTTGGGCGTTTAAGGGTTAATACAATTATTCTTAAATCTTTACTTTGAATTTTTAACACAACACGTATTGGGCAAGGCCACGAGTACAAAGGGACATTTTTATGTGTTGTATTTCACAGCATAAAATTTTCTCTGTTTAATTAATTTTGTTTTTTAACAATTGGATTTTTGTTTTTTCCCAGGCCCTTTGATTAAACAACATTATAATTGAGTCAAAATAATTTGTATACCTTTATATTTTCACGAAAAATTTCTGCAGCAGCTGGGTATACATTGGCAATGAACTGTGTAATGCAACTATCAGAAATTTTAAACAGATACATTAAATGTATGTATGAATCGTATAAAGAATGTATGAATTTTGAAACAAATCGGAACTAGAGAATTACAAAAGAATTAATTTATTCAACATAATATGTATTAAAATTAACAACTAAGGTGATAGCAAACAAACATAATGATATTATAACATTAGCAGAAGAACAAAAAAATATTTAGGTCAGGAAGATCATGCACTGACGCTATATTTATAATGAGGAAATTTCAAGAAACCACAAGAATACAACAAACCGGCACAATAGCCCAGTAAATTAACGGGAAATACGGCGATACCGTGTAATTTTCAGGGGCAACTCCGAATTGCATGAAAATTTGGATTTGGGTTCTACTTGCCCTTCACTTCAAAGTTGATATTGTGCCATTGGTTGCTTTTACTTGGGGGGTGACAGTCACCCCTTCTCGGGGGTGAAAAAACATACGTTTAAGATAAGACCAGGCATGTATGAAATGACTGATTTTAAGCGAATTTTGTTTTATAGAGGTTTTTATCTAAGTCAATACTTTTCGAGTTATTTGCAATTGAAAATGTTTATTTTTCGGCAAAAAACTACGTTTTCAGACAGTTTTTCGCAAATAACTCAAAAAGTAAATATTTGATCGAAAAAATATCTCTAGCAAAAGTGTAGCTTATAAAAAACTGAAAAAATGGTGTATCAGTAAAGTCTATCAATCGAGTAAAAACAAAGTTGTAGCTCATGAAAAATACGTTCTTATTAGTCTAATTCCAAATTGAATATTTCAAGGTGAAATCTCCGAAAAATTAAGCAATTTTCGGGAAAAACCAATTCAAACTTTTTTAAAGTGTTTATAAAAAGCTTTATCTTGATTGTTTATAAAAGTTTCTAATATTACAAATAAACAAGTTATGCTCAAAATAAAGTTGGCCATCTTTTTTTGGTAAAAATATCATGAAACCAATTTATTTACTTATCTATTATTTATATGATCTGTCAGTCTCACCGGTTTAAAGTGCTCATTTTTGAAAGGGTTATAGTTGAAAAGGCTTGAACGGGTCACTAATCACGAGTGTATGCAAATTTTGAACAGCCACATCTTAACCAATTTTTGTCTTCCGGAAAAACAAAATGAAACCAGTATATTTATAATAGCAAAACCTACATTTTTTTACTCTTTAAGATTTTTCGTATCACTAATACTTTTTAAGTTATTTTGAAAAAAGGAAATTTTTTAAAAATTTTTAGAAATTTTTTTTTTATTATAAAACCAAATTTTTTCATATAAGCAATACACATACCGTTAAAATAAGTGGTAAAGCGGCAACGATTAATTTTATTTAGGGTGTTAAACAGAGGGAGGTTTTCACGATTTTTTTTACCAGAAAAAAGGGCCAACTTTTTTCAGTGTAACTCGTTTATTTTTAATGCTAAAAACTTGTGTAAAAAAGCAAATATTACTTTTTTTAGATACTTTAAAAATGTTAATAAGCTTTTCCCGAAATGCGCTTAATTTTTCGGTAATTTCGCGTTGAATTATTCGATTTGGAATTAGGCGAATAAGAACGTATTTTTCATAAGCTACAACTTTGCTTTTACTCAATTTATAGACTTTAGTGATACAACATTTGTTTCGCTTTCTTATAAGCTACACTTTTTCTAAGAATACTTTTTTCGATAAAACATTTACTTTTTGAGTTATTTGCGAAAAACGGTCTGAAAACGTAGTTTTTTTGTCAAAAAATTAACATTTTCAATCGCGAATAACTCGAAAAATATTGACTTACGTAAAAAAATTTATGAAACGAAAGTTGCTTATAATCCGTTAATTTATCCTTTTGCGGGTTTATTTTAAACACGCGTTTTCTACCCACGAGAAGGGGTGACTGTCACCCCCCAAATAAAAGCAATCAACGGCACAAATTCAACTTTTAAATGGAGGGTAAGTAGAACGTAAATACAAATTTTCATGCAATTCGGAGTTGCCCCTGAAGATTACACTCCAAAACGGTTGGCAAAAAAAAAAAATTTAATTCATATACTCATGTTAAAAATTTGATTTAGAAAATTAGTTCATATTAAATGGTAAATAGTAACAAAAAATAAAAAGCAGATGGCGTAAACAAAAAACCAGAAATAAATATAATAATATGTTAAAAATGAACTTATGAAACCTATCGGGATTCTGGCGTGTCGGGGTTTTGACCTGTCGGGATTCTGGCGTGTCGTTATTTTGGCCGTCGGGATTTTGGCTGTCGGGATTTTGGCTGTCGGGATTTTGGCTGTCGGGATTTTGGAGTAGGCTCGATTTTTTGCAATGCATGCTACACCAATTTAATACAACCGCCAGAAAATTTAACAAGCCAAGTTCCCCAAAAAGACAACTTGCATAGTTATATATCAGCAAATCTACTAATATGTAAATTAGAGCTGGATGGTCAGATAATAGGACAAGTGATGTAGTCTAAATTTCCAGGCATCACACTATCTAGTTGCGGAAAGCTCGAAACAGAATTGGAAGATCAAGTGAATAGAGCAAACAGAGCCGTAGATGGTCTAAATAAAACGATACGGAGAAATAAAATCAAAGATTTTAAATGGGAAATAAGCCACAATTTAACTAAAAAAAGATTTTATTAACGTTTCGACGTCCACATAGGATGTCGTTGTCAAAATACAAAATATTAATAAAATAAACAAAAATGTTGTTGCTTAGTAAAAAATCCTTCTAGTAATTTAATTTAACCTGATTCATTTATATCGGTAATTCGGACATATTTTTTATTTTGACAACGACATCTGATGTGGACGTCGAAATATTAATAAAATAATTTTTTTTTAGTTAAATTGTGGCTTATTTCCCATTAATAATAGTTGATTACAAAAAATGCCACAAGGAAAGAGCTTCAGAATAACTTGGAGAAATAAAAATATCGGCAAAGAAATGAAAGGTAGAATTTACAAAAAAGGTCATCAGAGCAATAATAACATACGCGGCAAAACAAGACATGACAAGAGATGACAAAAAAATGCTAGAAACCTTCGAAAAGTCGATGGTAAGATAATATGAGACAGAGCTAGAAGTAGGTACAGATATACAACGGAGATGCAAGGTGGAGATCATTAGTAGTTGGGTAAGGAATAAAAGTGGAATGGAACGACCACATAAACCAGATGAGAACAAATATAATGGTAAAGACACCGAGATATGTTTCCCCAATAGGAAGACAAACAGTGGGAAGTCCATGAAAACGATTAAGCAAAATCCTACTGGAAGAACATTAAAAAACTGACAGAGTCGTGTATATAATAAAAGAAGGAGAGTTAAATACATTAATTTTTCTACAACCGTGTTAAAAATGCAATTTTTAGCAATCCATACGAGCGGTAAAAATGCTACTTTAAGGCACTAGTGCTTTAAAAATCTTTTAAGGCACTGCAGTTCGTATTGACCGTATATGCAATTTTGATGTAATGTCAAAAAAATATAAAATTGGAATGTCAGTCAAGTTCAAGTAAAAGTTTTTTAGATATTTTCCTGTAATTACGTTTGTAGAAAAAATATTGTATGATATGCGTGTTAAAAAGTACATTTTTAAGGCACTCATGTGAATTGCAGAACTCGCTTTCGCTCATTCTGCAAACTTTCACATGCGTGCCTTAAACGTGTACTTTTAACACTTATATCATAAATAACTATTATAGCATTAAGTACTAAATTATTATTATTATAAATTAATTATTTTTTAGTGTTAGGAGACTGTAAATAAAATAAAATAAGAGTATATTCAGAATTAAACATTACAGTATTTTAACCAAACCAACTAACCTAACATGAACAATAAAGAACAAAATAATAAATTTTCAAATTTCTTGTGAACACTAAAAATATTTACCGAGTTAAAACATTAAGACCTTTAAATATTAATCAGAATAATTGAATATGAAGCTTATATCAAAAATATGGGCGTGCAAGATCCCCTTAATAATGATCCTTTTGGCCTACCAGCGTTAGTACATATTATACTACTTATAGTCAATCCATAATTAAAAGAGAGATCAATCAAACATAATCACCTCATGAAAAAAGAAAATCGTGACACAAAGAAGTAGCGACCTGAATTTGATCGCGAACATCTCAGGTTATCAGTAATTTAATATTCCCAAATACGAGCATAACAAAATTAACTAGACTGTTGCAATAAAATAAGAATGGATATTTCTATCGACTTTTAATCTTATAAATAGCTATTTTTTTGTATAACAAGGGAGGAAAGTGCTAGTTTTCCTCTCGAGAATGAAGTTTACTGCCCGACGCGTAGCGGAGGGCAGTAATCATTCAAGGGAGGAAAAGGCACTTTACTCCCATGTTATACATATAATTTTTCCACCTTCCTCAAATAGCAAGTCATTTTTTCATTTTTAAATAATTTGTTTATATAACTAACACAATTTATTAGAAAACTAAAACTAAGAAGTAGGTACAGCAGAACTGTCAACTGTCAAATTATGATTGTAAACATTGATAAATAAAAATAACAATTTATTGTTTTTTCCATTCTGCAAAATACAGGGTGTTCTATAAATAAACGTTAAAATGTATAGATACTTACGCAATAGATAATATAATATTATATAGGGCGTCAAAAAGTTATTTCATCGATGAAATAACATGACGTCACTTTTACTTTTCCTTCCTAGGGAGGAAAAGTACTTTTACTCCTCCCTATATAGATAGATGTATGGTTTTAGGAAAGGTAGATCAACAGAAGATTCAATAAATAAAGTATTTGAAATAGTAAATGAAAGCATAAAAAAGTATGTTTTAATGAACTTTATAGACGTGTCTGGGGCTTTTGACAATCTTTGGTGGCCGTCATTCTTTGAAAGACTTCGAAGAATGAGATGTCCAAAGAATCTGTACGGAAGTCTCAGAAACTACTGTCAAGACCGATATGCAAGTCTAAGCTGTCCAACAGTAAAAAAGACAAAACATATCACAAAAGGATGTCCACAAGGATCAGTATGTCTACCTATGTTCTGGGATGTAATGCTAGAGGAACTGTTTGAACAATTGACTATAGATCCTGAAGTGCTTGGAAGCATAGCATATGCAGATGATTTGTTGTTGATCATAGATGCAAACTCAAGAAGAGAATTAGAAAATAAATCAAATGAAGTATTAATAAGAGTAAATGATTGGATGAATAAAGTAAAATTAACAATATCAGATTCAAAAACAACATATAGTTTAATAAAAGAAAATTTAGAAAGAGATCCAATTATAAAAATTAGAGGGAAAACAATAAAAAGAAAAATGAAAACAAGATATTTAGGTATTATAATAGACGAACAAAAATTATTTACAAAACACATGAGTTGTGTCTGTGAAAAGGCAACAAAGATCATGCATAGCATTGCTAGTCTAGCACAGAAGGAATATAGAATTTCGTTCCGACAGATGAGAATATACCTCAGTACAATACTTGCATCAATTGTAGGGTACGGTTCAAGTGTATGGGCACATAGATTAATAAATAAAAAAAATGCAGGAAAATTAAATAGAGCTCAGAGAGGATTTCTTGTAAGAATGACGGGAGCATTTGGAACAACTGCAACACCGGCACTCACAGTTCTAACTGGAGTAATGCCAATGCATTTAGAAACACAAAAAAGAGCATGTAATTATTGGCTAAAAAAGAAAAATATGAAAAATAATACAAATAATAGGATTAGATATAAGAAATAAAAGATAATTAAAAGAAATAATAAATAGAAAAAGACAAAATGAATGGGAAAATTCAACAAAATCTAGACGTTTATACAATTTTATACCAATATTAGAAAACATTCCAAATTATTTTAATCCAAAACAAGGTTTAGTACACTTTTTAACAGGACATGGACCGTACCCAACATATTTGGAAAGATTTAACTTAAAAGATGATGCATATTGTGAATGTGGAGAACTAGGTACACCAGAACATATAGTGTTACATTGTGAAAATTATATAGAAAATGAAGAACATAAAGAAATGAGAAGAAGATTAGAAAAAATTGAAATAAGAGATATATTACAAAATAAAGAATATTTTGGAATATTAAACTAAACTTAAAATAAATAAAACAAAATATAAATTCAAAAATAGATATTTACAATTATAATAATAATAATTCAATAAAGTATAAATAAATAAAAATAATAAATCAATAAATAATTCATTAAATTAAAAAAAAATGACTACCAACTCTTTTCTGAAAATAGAGGGACTGTCTTTATAACTTAGAAGGGAGTTGATGGTACCAAAAATATTTTATGTTTACTTAAATTTGTTAAATGTATTTGTTTGTAAATGTTTGTAATGTAATTAATAGATTATGGCAAATTAGTTAATAAATTGTAAAAATAGATTTAGTCGTTCAGTAAAAATATAAAAAAATATCTGTAATCCCATCAGGAAAAAACCACCTGGATTAGTCACTAGAGGCCAGGTCATATGTAAAAAAATAAATAAATAAAAATAAATAAATAAATAAATAAATATATAGATAGATATTTATATAATAGATAATAGATTATTGTATAGGGCGTCAATAAATTATTTCATCTATGACATACCATAACGTCACTTTTACTTTTCTTCCCTAGGGAGTAAAAATACTTTTTCTCCCTAGGAAGAAAAGTACGACTTTGCTCCCTAAAAAGGGAGGAACACGCACTTTACTCCCATGTTATACATATGGTTTTACCACCTTTCTCAAATAACAAGTAATTTTTTCATTTTTACTTAATTTATTTATGTAACTAACCAAACAAAATTTATTAGAACTAAAACTAACAAGTAGGTACAATATAACTGTCAACTGTTAAATATAAGTCAAATGATTAATGTAAACATTGTTAAATCAAAATAACAATTTACTGTTTTTTACCATTCTGCAAAATACAGGGTGTTTTATAAATAAACGTTAAAAATTTATAGATACTTACGTAGTAGAAAATAGATATTTTACAGGGCGTCAATAGTTATATTTCATGAATGAAATACCATGACGTCACTTTTACTTTTCCTCCCTAGGGAGGAAAGTACAACTTTGCTCCCTACAATCAGGTCCGGAAAAGTATACCTTTGGTAGAGGTAGGTGGAAAAACTTATTTCTGAGTTCCTTACGAAACAATGTGAAGGTATTCAAGAAACAAAACAAGCACTACAAAACAAACTATAATTGCGGAACTGAGGGTAATAGTGGCCTAACCCCACAAACGAAGTTTTGAGATAAATGTAGTCGTTGCATTCGTATTTCCATTGTGCTTATGGGATGGCGCTACAAATTATGTAGCGCCATTAAGCCAAATATAGAGGTAGGTTGTGTAGACTCTTGTTAATCGGAAGATTTAATGTTGTTGCTTTTATTGATATATTAATCTAAAATTGCTCAATTTGTAGCTTAGTCCACTGTTGCTCTGAGCGCCTCAATTTTAAATATTTCAACATAGTTCTGAAAGGCAAAATAAATGACAATAATTATTGCCCTTAAAAGTTATTACACTTGTTAAAAAATCTTTCACTGGATATCGCACCTCCGCTCAAAGAATGTCATAAGTCAAAAAAGCAAAGCTTCGAGAAAACGACGTTTAAACTTTGTCCTACAACATTTCCGCATTTCAAAAACTATTAAAATTAGAATAATAACTATTTAAGTCAGTTACAATGGTTTTTGAAGCTCTATAAAATAGCGTTGTAAGTACCTATATTAAATACATTAAAAAAAATCTTTTTTTTAATTGTGACATGATACAGATAAAATAACGAAAAATTTACGAAATAACGAAAAAATTTATCAAAAAGTGAAACTTGTAGTACAGAATATTATTACGTAGTACATTATTACTGGTACAGACTTATACTTTTTAATGATGTAATTTTAAATACAAGTAATATCATTAAAAACAAAATACTGCAAACAGAAACACAAATAAATGATAAATGTGTCACTTTTCTTGAGCACATACGCAGTTTTGAATAAAGTAATCACATATACTCTCTTAACTCGACAAAAGACGCTTTATACACATCTTATATAGAGAAATACTTTGCACAAGTCGATATGTCACATTGTTTGTGTTCGGTACGTCGTTGATTTTGGATAATCGTATAATGACACTAGTGTCATCTAACAATAAATACTTCACCCAGAGACGTGACACTTTGCGAGATAGGAGTTTACAGTTTTATTGAACTGTTGGTACATTAAAACCAATTTTAAAATTTTTTGAGTTATGACACTCTTTGAGCGGATTTGCGATATCATTTTAATGTCAATAGTAACATATAACAGATACCTTCTCCTTGAATAATTATCGTTGGTGATTTTAATCAAAATATATTTATTTGAGATCTAAGTGAACTGATTAATATTTTTATTTAATAGGCTTTAATGGAATTTAATAGGAAACACCCGATTAAGGATGGTGGAGACTTTTGTGAGGTTCGAGAAGGAAGCGGAGAAGATGGGGCTCCAAATCAACGAAAACAAGACGAAATATATGTATATGAGACGCAATGACCAAAGCAGAGACAGAATCGGTCAGAGCATCACCATCGATGACTTTAACTTTGAACGCGTTAGAGACCTTAAGTCTCTTGGAACAACAATAACTGAAGACAATAACGGATCACAAGAAATAAACAATAGAATACAGGCCGGCAGTAGATGTCTTTTTGTCCTCAAAAACCTTATAAAATCGAAACAACTAACAAGATATACGAAGATACAAATCTATAAAACAATCATACGACCCGTTGTGATGTATGGAAGTGAAACATGGACGATAGCAAAGGTAAACGAAGAGAGACTACGTGCTTGGAAAAGAAAAATCATAAAGAAGATATTTAGGTCTGTGCTGGATCAAGCATCAGGACAATATAGGATAAGAACTAACAGAGAGCTCGAAGAACTTTACCCAGACTCCCACATCATAAAAGAAATAAAGTCCAGAAAACTCCAACGGACAGGACACCTCAGAAGACATTTTACATGGGAACAAGTCCCAGCTGGAAGAAGACCACGCGGACGCCCTCGACTCCGGTGGTGAGATAATATAGCAGGAGACCTGAACAATATGGGCGTGGAGAATTGGATGGAGGTTGCTCAAGACAGAGAACAGTGGCGGCATGTTGTCGAGTCGGCTATAAAAAAAAACATAGAGAAATGAGAAGAAGATTAGAAAGAATTGAAATAAGAGATATATTACAAAATGAAGAATATTTTGGAATATTAAACAATCTAACAGAAATAATATCTAAAAAACAACAAGAAATTTATAATAATAGAAGAAGGCAAAAAATAATCCAACCCTGATGAAGTTGAGTAAGACAAAGTTAAAATAAATAAAATAAAATATAAATTCAAAAATAGATATTCACAATTATAATGATAATAATTCAATATAAAATAAATAAATAAAACTAATAATTCAAAAAATAATTCATTAAATAAATAAAAATAATAACTCAATAAATAATTCAATAAATTAAAAAAAAATACCAACTCTTTTCTGAAAATAGAGGGACTGTCTTTATAACTTACAAGGGAGTTGATAGTACCAAAAATATTTTAACAAATATATATTGTTTCTTTAAATTTGTTAAATGTAATTAATAGATTATGGTAGAGGAGCCCAAGCGGGGATTTTTGCAGTTACTCGAGCGCGTCAGATTATCATATGGGGAGAAACGTGGTACCCTGCAGATGTACCTCTGCCATATATTGGCTCTTAACACAGGGGAGTTCGTTTAGGGGGGCCCGAAAAAAAAAATCAATCCTTAAAAATACTCGAAATTGTCAGATTAAGATAAGGTAAGTTAAGTACAAGCAAAACAGTATATATTTAAAAAATCTGACGATTTGAGCAGGGCGTAAGGGAATTGGTGTGTCACAAAGTTTCACAAGAAAAAGGCGAATATTTTGCGAAATAAACGTCAGATCGAAAAACTAAAAACTACACGTTCAATATTTTTCAAAAATCTATCGATAGATACCAAACACGACCCCTCGCAGAGAGGGGTGGGGGGTAAATTTTAAATTTTAAATACAAATCTCGCGATATTTAGCAAAATAAACATCAGATCAAAAAACTGCAAAATACACTTATTTAATATTTTTGAAAAATATATCGAATGGTACCAAACGCGACCCCCCACGGAGGTGGGGTGGGGGGTTACTTTAAAATCTTAAATGGGAGCCCCCATTTTTTATTGCAGATTTGAATTCCCTGCATAAAAATAAGCAACTTTTATTCGAAACATTTTTTCGAACTATGGATAGATGGCGCTATATTCGGAAAAAACGATTAATGGAAATGGAAAATTAAATTAAAAAATGGCAAGCGCCCGCTAAAATGGAAAACTTTACTTAACTTTTTTTGGTTTTAGGACCTAATAATCACAACCCAATAGGTCCCCAAAGCGCTCGAGTGACTGCACATTTAGCATACTTTGCTCCCCTACCATTATGGCAAATTATTAATTGTAAAAATAGATTTAGTAGTTTAGTAAAAAATGTAAAAATATAAAAAAAAATCTGTAATCCCATCAGGAAAAAAACGACCTGGATTAGTCACTAGAGGCCAGGTCATATGTATGAACAATAAATAAAAAAAATAAAAATAAATAAAAAATGTCGAGTCGGCTAAAACTCACGAAGGGTTGTAACGCCACGGAGTAAGTAAGTAATATTTTTATTTGTTGTTTGTTTTGTTTGCTTTTTTTATTTTTTAGTTTTTAGACTTACATTATAATCTATTATCATCTTGCAATGCTGCTTACAATGTAATATTAGTAGATTTTACATACTGATACACAGGGTGTCCAGAAACTCTACCGACAAACGAAGGCAGGAGACTCCTCAGATAATTTTAAGATAATTTAACCAAATTCACCTAGTCCGAAAATGCTTCCTAAGGGAGCTAGAGCTCTTAGAAGATGGCGTCTTGTAATTAGTTTTTCTTAAATACCTCCAGAACGCTTTTAGTTAGAAAAACGAAAATTGGTACACTTATTTATCTTCCAGAGATAAATCGATTCCATCCATGGTGAATTTCTAGTACCAGTCATAGGCATCCGTTTTGGGTGGGTCAACGGTTAATTTAACGCATAACTTTTTTGTCTTTAATTTTTAAGCACTTTTGATACTGGATTATTAAATTGTGAGGTATTCTAGTACTAAAAGGTACTCTTGCTTTAAGTCGGTAGGTCACACCGTTTTCTAGAAAAATCGATTTGAAAATTTTTCGTTTCCTGAATTTGAAAAAAAATTTAAAAATTAAAAAAAAAAACGGTTTGTTTTACTAACTAGAAGCAAGAGTAACTTTTAATACTAGAATACCTCATAATTTAATAATCTACTGTCAAAAATTCTTAAAAATTAAAGACAAAAAATGTATGCGATAAAATAACCATTGACCTACCCAAAACGGACGCATTTGACCGGTACTAGAAATTCACAATTAATAAAATCGATTTATCTCTGGAATATAAATAAATGCACCAATTTTCGTTTTGCTAAATAGTTTTTTTATTGAATTCTTTTTTGATATTCAAACAACGAAAAATTTTCAAATCGATTTTTCTAGAAAACGGTGTATCCTATAGACTTAAAGTAAGAGTAACTTTTAGTACTATAATACCTTACGTTTTAATAATCCAGACTCAAAAATGCTTAAAAATTGGAAACAGAAAAATTATGCGATAATATATCGACTCTGCCAAGCCAAAATGGCATAAACGCCAAAATGACCACTTTTTAGTTAGCTGCACCAAAAAATAGGATTTTAATTTCCGCACCAGACAGTCAACGCGGTATAACCCCAGACAAAGTGAAATAGGGGTAATATTGGTTTAAAATTTTTATAAACGCCAGTCTAGTCACGCACGTAAACACCGACGTGAACACCGATTGACATAATCGCCAGTGCCCGTAAGATTATCATTGTGTACAGTTCGGTCCAGTAATAATAGTAAAGGTATGTATTTTTACAATTTTTATGGATAAGTAACATGATATTACTTACCTTTGCAATATTTTCAATTTGTATTGATTTTTGAAGCGTAAATACACTGAAATTCTCTTAAAACTATGAGGCGTTTATGCCAAAACCAAATATTTACATCGTGGTTGACAAAAGCGCCATTCCTCAATGGTATTCTTATGGAGGTTTCTTATTTAAAAACTGCGCAAATAAAAAGTTTATTTCAAAATTTTCTATTGTAACTTTGTACTAGTGTGATGAACAATTCATTTTGTATTACAGCATATAGTTCAAATCAATTTTATATAGCTAAAAATGGCGATCGATTTTTGGCGTTTATGCCATTTTTTTGTTGCAGATGAATAGCAGAAGTAAAAAAATAATGGTCTTACTAAATGACAATAAAATATATACCGAAGCAGTAAAAATGATATACAGACTGACAATAATTCTCCTATATTTCCCTTAGAGGTTTATGATATTTATAATGCCAACATTGCAGAAGCTTCTAGCAATGACATTATCATCTTTGAGGAACCACCAGACGTTGCAGTAGAAGAAGAAATATTTAGTCACGATCTTACATCATGTTTCAACTTAGCAGCAGATAATGGTTTGGGTGCCGGTATAAGTAGTGATCAAAATAAGGAAAATACAAGCAATCAAATCAATAATGATGTTAAACCAAATATTGACAGTGATTATGAATTAGAATCCGATATTATTAGATATCCGCTTCTATTTGCGAATTATTTACTTTTAAGTACTTATTTCATCCTAGCATCAAAAACATGTTTAAAGAATTTAGGGTATTGTTTTTAACTTAGAATGTATTTTTGGTTTAAAAAAATAAAGCCTATCAAAAATCTTTGTAATTTCATAATTTTTCTTGTTGGCATAAACGACAATTTTTAATTTTCGTTTTTTTTTCATTAATGGCATATATCCCTTTTAAGCGCCATATTGGCTAACCTTACAACGATGCGATCGAGACAAACGCCAGAGGTAAATTTGGCATATTCACCAATGTTATATCTTGATTGGACATAAGCGCCATTTTCTAGTTTTTAATTTATTTCAGACAGTATTTTCTATGAGGTTATTTCTAGACAGCTACATTCATGTTCGCAAAATATTAAAATTTGAAAAAAAAATCATAAATTTTTTTGAGTCACTATGCAGATAAGCAGAATTGGTAAAAATTAAAATAATCAGTTTTTTGTGTTTCCTGAAAAATCAAGTTAATGTCGTTTATGCCGTTTTGGCTTGACAGCGTCGATATCTGTTTCCTACCCACAACGGACGCCTATGACCGGTACTAGAAATATGCAATTAATGGAATCGATTTACCTCTGGAAGATAAATATGTGTACCAATTTTCGTTCTTCTAGATAGAAGCGTTCTGGAGATATTTAAGAAAAACTAATTAGCAGACGCCATCTTCAAATAGCTCTAGCTCCTTTAGGAAGCATTTTCGGACTAGATGAATTGGGTTAAATTGTCTTAAAATTATCTGAGGAATCTCCTGTCTTCATTTGTCAGTAGAGTTTCTGGACACCCTGTATAATATTATAGATATGTACTATTATCCTCTAAAATCAATAGATTTGAAACATTTATTGGAAATTTGATTGAGATATAAAATTTTGATAAAGGTTGTCAATTTCTAATTTTTGTAATTGACATTCCAAAAGAATATGTTGTAATTCAGCAATTTCATCAGAACTGGTATCATCAAATAACGTAAACAAGAGGTTAAAAAATGTCCACAATGTTTTCAAACGCGGGATAAAAGAGATTCGGATGGAAAACATCCGAGAAAAAAACAAAACAATTATCTTAATGAGTCATCAATAAATTAAGGAGTTTTTCAAAAACATGAAAATTAATCTCATTACACGTAATTAGTTAGCTTTATTTATGTATTAAAAAAATTACAGTTAACTTTATTTATGTATCAAAGTGTCCTAAAATTTTAATCAGTTTAAACGCCTATATTTGAAAAAAACTTCATTTTAGTATTTCAATAAAGTTTTGAAAGGACCCTGCAACACTTATTATGGAATACCAGGTTAGGGTCAAATTTCAGGAAAATTTGTTCAATGATATTTCTCAGTGCATAGATTTAAAAAGTCAATGGGACCAAGTTCTGAAAACTAGTATTTTGGAGCTACAGCTTTCTGAAATGATTGGATTCGGTGTTCAGTTCACGTCAAATGATTGTTTCAAATGATGATGAATGATGAAAAAGAAATTCTGCATATATAACGTGATACTTATTTTAGGTACTGTTATTACAGCAATTGTCACTGAAGCGGTTTTTATTTTCTTTTTGATAACGCTTCAAATTTTTTTTTAATCAGATGGCGCTGTGGCCTTTCTGAAATCAGGTATATATTCTACCAGCATGAAAACGTGAGATGTCTTATGCAGCTCTAATAGCACTTGTCGTGGTGATTGTTGCTTAGTTTTCTGAAGGCTCTTTAGAATAATTTTCTGAAAATAAGGCGGAACTGCAGGTATGCTGGTTTTTCAGGTCTCTGAGGACTTTCCGGCGGTTTTCTGAAGACTAAAATACGATGCATCTATTTTTGATGACGGATTCATATTCAGTGGGCAAATAGTCAAGAAAAAAATTAGTTTGTTCTTTCAATGATAGATATTTTCTTTCACATGACTGAATTAGTGCGTACAACGAGAACCTGAATCGAATAACTTCAAAATAATATAGCTGGGGCTGAATAGATAGGCCGTAGCTTCAGAATAATTGTTTCTTAGACCTAGGTTCCATTGATTTTTTAATCCACGCATTGAGAACTATGATTCATCGAACTTTCGATAAATTTGACCGGGACCAGTAGTTTTCCATAATCCATAAGGAGTGTTGCTGAGTTCTTTAATAAAATTATCCCATTTTTTCAAAATAAATTTTCCCCTATTACGTATATAATAGTTATTATGATATAAGTGTTAAAAGTATAATTTTAAGGCACGCATGTAAAAGTTTGCAGAATGAGCTAAGCGAATGCTGCAATTCACATGAGTGCCTGAAAAATGTACTTCTTAACACGTATATCATACAATATTTTTTCTACAAACGTCTTATATATCAACAAATATAATTTATTCATTCTGAATTACAGGACAATATCTACAAAAACTTTTACTTGAACTTGACTGACATTCCATTTTTATATTTTTCTTGGCATTACATCAAAACTGCTTATACTGTCAATACGTAAATCATAACAACTGTAGAATAATAACATCTACTTTTATTGTTGTGTATTCTAACAAGTTTTAGTTTTTTCTACAAAGGTGTTAAAAATGCAATAATACAGTTTAAATTAAATTTAAAAAAAACCTTTTAAACCACCTTTTTCAAATTGCGCAAGTTGAACAACTATTAATATTAATAGCCCGGGAGGTAGTGTCAAATTTAACCGAAACATTTTAGCATGGCTGTTTTCTTTTTATTTAGTTAGGTGTTCCAAAGCTTATTAACTAATGATATGTCAGCGGGTCCAAAACCGGGGATTTTAGCAAAGAAAAGGTAAAATGTGAAACTTGATGGAAAAACGCTACAACTTGTATGTCAAATATTTATGTCCGTGACTTACGTGTATAATAGCCAAGAATACCCAGCTACTAGCTTTCACCCAGACGACTCGGGTTCAAATCCTGGCCCTAAAAATCTTTTTTGTTTTTAAAGTTGACATTTTGATTTGAAAAATAATTATTTTTTGATAATACCACGTTTTTATTATTTATACGACACAATATAAAAAAGTCTATGTTTTTTATAGAATCGTAAACTTTGCATTTGATCATATATATTAAGCTGACGCTTCTTTTGTACAATCTAAAATTCATAAATTAATGGTTTATACTTTTTAATCTTTGCCAAACTACATAGTTCAATAATATTATTTTTTTATTAACTTGCTGACCCGGCAAACTTCGTACCGCCTCAGAACTAAAAAATAATGTTTAAAAGTTAAATAGGTACCTAAAAATTACCAGAATGCCAAAAAATACTCAAAAATATTGCATATACTTTTTTTCTAATAAACAATATGGTTTTTGTGGTGTCTGCGTAAATAATGATTACTTAGATTGGTCGTATTAACTCAGAAACCTTCCCGGGTTCATGTAGGTAGGTACAACAACTTTGCTTGAGGTCATCATATTATGATTATGCATAGTTTACGATTCGATAAGGGGCTTACAGACAAACATTCATTTTTATATATTATAGACAACAAGGAAATATTTAGATTAATAAGGGGTTGGTGATAAAAAAGTGAAAAATTAGGGTCCAACATAATAAAAAATGGGGGGGGGGGGCAACCCCCTTTTTCACTTTGATTGGTCGTACTAACTAAGGAAGCTTTAGGGGATTATGTACACTAACTTTGTTTATTAAGGAGGTCAATCATAATATGATCAAATGCATACCTAATTTACGATTCTATAAAAAACATACAGACTTTTTTATGTTGTGTCGTATAAATAATAAAAACGTGGTATTATCAATAATTATTTTTCAAATCAAAATGTCAATTTTAAAAACAAAAAAGATTTTCAGGGCAAGGATTTGAACCCAAGTCATCTGGGTGAACGCCAGTAGCTAGGTAATCTTGGCTATTATACACGTAAGTCACGGAGATAAATATTTGACATATAAGTTGTAGCGGTTTTCCATCAAGCTTGACATTTTACCTTTTCTTGGCTAAAATCTCCGGTTTTGGGCCAGCTGACACATCATTTGTTAATAAGCTTCCTAAGCTTTTGCTAAGGAAGCTAAGGAATAAGCGTCAAATTTGACAGAACCTCCCGGGCTATAATGTTAATAAATGAAATATAAATATTTTGACGTTTCACAATTTGACAATTCACTTTTAACTGCAGTGCCTAAAAATTTTTAAAGCACTAGTGCTTTAAAGTAGCATTTTTAACGCTCCTATGGAGTGCTAAAAATTGCATTTTTAACACAGTTGTAGAAAAAATATATTAAACAAGGTAATACATCGAAATACATATTTCTTTTATTTTTTACCTCTCTAAATAGACATCTTATGGTTTATAATAATTATTGCGGTAAGATACTGGCTTCATAAGCCAGAGCGCACAGGTTCGAATCCCGGCACCAAATATGACATTTTCATTCCTAAAAATGATCCGTTCACCGTGCTTCGGATGGTACGTTAAGCTATCGGTCCCCTTGGGCTAGTCTTAGCATCGACACTAGCTATTCAAACAGAGTTAAAGGTGCAACTGACGCCGGAACCTACTTGAAAGGATATTCTCGTCAAAAATAATGCCATACGATCCAGATTTAGCCATACGGCTCACACTTCCTCTGAGGGGAAAATTGACTCATCTCAGATACCTACGGTATCAAAAGGACTCTTTCCGTGTTATCGAGCCCTAGGTGACTTGGAATGCAGGTGTATCTCCCAAAAATTTTCGTACACTTCTGGCCGTCGCAAGTAGTACAGCTTTCTGCATGGTCTTATAAAGATGTTCATTGAGACCCAGCTTTTTTATGCTTTCGAGGAGGGTCTTCGGAATGACTCCAGTAGTAGACATAACAATAGGTATCGTCTGGGTATTTTGCATTCTCCATTGTCTCCGTATTTGGATTTCCAGATCTCTATACTTGGCGACATTTTCAGTAAATTTACTACGTAGATTATTGTTGTTAGGTATCGCCACATCAATTAGTGTTGTTTGTCTTGTTAATTTATTAACTAGTACGAGATCTGGTCTATTATGTGCCACTGTTTGGTCTGTGAGCACAGTGCGGTCCCAGTATAGCTTGTAGTTGCCATCCTCAAGCATACTTTCAGGAACGTATTGATAATACGGGAGATGGTCTGTTTGGAGAAGTGTCAGCTTGTTAGCTATCTCTTGATGAAGGATTTTTCCCACTGCGTCATGCCGTTCCTTGTATTCAGTTGCAGCAAATGCCTGGCAGCCCCCTGTAATATGTTGGATGGTTTCTTGGGCTTGACATCCATATCGGCATCTGTCGTTTTGAACCTGAGGGTCTTTGACGATATATTTCAGGTAATTTCTGGTTGGTATAACCTGATCCTGAATGGCCAGTAATGAACCCTCCGTTTCAGGGAACATCTTTCCTGATGTCAACCAATATTTTGATGCTGTATTGTCGACATAGGGACCTCATTGGGATGTCGCCCGTGCAGAGGTTTACTCATCCAGGTGCGTCGTTTTTCGTCCTTAGTAAGGTGGTTTATGCGCATTTCTGGTTCCCTCAGTTTTATCGGTGTTGTGTCATCTACTGCGCAAATTGCGCGGTGTAGAGTAGATGTCTCAGCCTGCATTTGAAAATAAGTTCTTAAATTAGCAATCTGTTTATCTAATTGCTCACCTATATCCATAAGTCTTCTTCCTCCTAAATACCGGGGTAATGTCGTTCGTTCTACTGCACTTTTAGAGTGGTATTTTTGTGCCTTTGTGAGGTGTGTTCGTACTTTTCGCTGAAGATTTTCTATATCCGTTTTTGTCCAATTAACAATACCAAATGAATAGGTAAGCGCGGAACAAGCGTAGGTGTTTAGTGCCTTAAAAAAATTTTTACTGTTAAGCTGTGAACGAAGCAGCTGTTTTACCCTTCTTATAAACTCAGTAGTTATCTCAGTTTTCATTTGCTTATGGTCAATTTTCCGCGCCTGCTTTACTCCAAGATATTTGTATATATCGTTATCGCCCATAACCTCGATGTTCTGGCCATTTTTCATATCGAATCCACCGGGCTGTACCTTTCCTCTGACTATATTCAAAACACGGCACTTGTCTAGACCGAACTGCATACTAGTGTCATTTGAGAATGTTTCTATAGTTTTTAGCATCTCTTCTAGGTGTTCTCGAGTGGAAGCCATTAATTTTAAATCATCCATATACAACAGACGATTGAGCTTCGCTACCACAGTATTATTGCTTTTAATGCTAAAACCTGAGTCAGTAGAGTTTAATAGCTGGGAGAGGGGGTTCAAAGCTAAACAGAACCACAATGGACTCAACGAGTCTCCTTGAAACAGGCCCCGGTTGATTGCAATATTTTCGGTTTCGATATTGTTTTCACCAGGTATTTGGAGGTGAATTTTAGTCTTCCAATCTCTCATTATATGCCTTAAAAGGTCACTATATTATCATCGACTTTGTATATTTTCAATATAACTATTAGCCATTCATGCGGTACTGAATCAAAGGCCTTTTTATAGTCAATAAAAGCAGTAAAAAGGTTCCTTTTTTTAGTGAATGCCTGGTTAGAAATCACTGAGTCGATGATAAGCTGTTCTTTGCAACCCATGGAACCCTTAGCGCATCCTTTCTGTTGAGGCTCTATGATATTGTTTAGAGCACAGTGTTGGTAGATACGCCGGGTTACACAGGATGTGACCAATTTATACAAAGTTGGAAGACAAGTAATTGGGCGGTACTTGGATGGATCTTGAGTGTTATTTTGATCCTTGGGTATTAAATCAGTAGTTCCCTGAGTTATAAATGATGGTAATTCCTGCGGATTAGAAATAACATGATTAATTAATGTTGATAAGCACTCATGAATACTCCAAAACTTTTTAAGCCAGAAGTTCTGAACTCCGTCTGGCCCAGGAGATTTCCAGTTATGAAGCTCTTTGATGACATTTGAGACTTCTTCAGTCGTGAATGATTCGTAGTTAGCAGTGACGTAGTGGTGACAGTTGTGCGTCGTATTTGTGTCGGAAAGTTGATTTCCCCAAAACTCATGAATTTTTTCTTGGCTTGGGTAAGACTTGTCGACACTTTCTACGGTGGAATTGACTTTTCGGTAAAACGTCTTCTCAAAGTTCTCAAAAAGTGCATTGTCACATTTTCGGTTGTTACTAACTTTATCCCTTCTTAATCGTCCTGAATAGACGGAGAGTTTTTGTTTTAATGTATCCAGACACTGTTGGGCTGTATTATTTTCTGGATCGTATCTCGAGTGTCTTGCAGTGCTCCGCATTATTTCTTCAGCTCTTTTAATGACTTTTCTACTTGTTACACCTCTTATATATTCTGTGACTTGACTAATATCCCTACGCAGTAATTCAATTTTTCCGAGTAGTCTTTTTTCCCAGTGTGCAATTCTGTTACCAGTCCTTCCGTTATTAGTACCCCGTCGTGTTCTGATCTTAACACCCATTACATTGGCAATTGCTGTTGCTGCACAGTAGATTAGCATATGCAGATTTTCCAATGTGTGGGCTTCTACGATATAATTGGGTAGGACTTTAGTGTTCACAATTTGTAACAGCGCACCTAGTTTCTTACAAGAGTTTATTCGTGGTAGCGGTGGTCTGCTAAGTGGATTTGTTCCATTAAACTCTTGTACGGCACGAGCCATTTCGTTTTCTAGACTATCGCGCAACTCGTTGTTTTCCTGCTGTGTATTGTCAGGTTGAGTTTCTGGTATGGGAATCTCAGGAATCTGCTCATCCAGGATTTCATTAGGGACTTGATCTAAAACTAGCTCTTGGTTATTAATCTCCCGTTCGACTTCGCTTTTGATCGTATTGCGTCTAGTCTCTGAGATAAGGTTGTTTCTTATGATTACCCGGTATTGATCTGATACTCTTTGCTCCGATACTTGAATATCTGGGTACTCCCTGCAAAATTCGGCATACAGCTGTTGTCTGTAGCCGATCGTTTCTTGACCGAGGTTTGTCACCTTATAATAAAAGCGCAAAATGCTTTCGTTAATGGACACAGTCCATTTCATCCGCTGCCTCGGTCGTCCCGCTTGAGTGAGCGCCGGCTGATGTTCCGTCCGGCGCAGCACCTTCAGCGACTGGAGCTCTTGCTGTTGTTTGGCTCGCTTGTGGTTGTTGTTCTTGTTGTTGGGCTGTAGCTGTTTGTGTGACAGGGGCCCGCCTCCTCAACACCCTGCCACCGACGTCCCGCATGCTGTCACGCCAGCGTAGGCTCCAGACGTGCCCTGGCGATCCCAGGCAGCGGCCCTAAACATGAAATATTAGTCTTCATTCTCATGGGTGTGCTTTTTATACCTACTGCCAGGTGTCAGTTTTTGTTCCACGGCAAGTATTCCTGCTACTCTCTGGGTATTGGCGCTACGAATACCCAGAAAGCCTCCCCCATTCGCAGGGGGCCGCGCCTGATAGAAGAACTGACATAAAACTCCCACAGGCCATACGATATTATTATTATTATTATTATTATTATTATAATACTTTTTCGACAATATTTTGTAAGAAATGGAGATTTTTGTGGGTTGCAACAATGAAATACTTGAGACAAATTATTAACAATAATGAGGAAAGCTCAAATGATTGCAGTCATAATATTGTTCAATTTGAAATTATAGGAAATATTTTTTTCCACCTACCTCTACCGAAAGTATACATTTTCGGACCTGATTGTAGGGAGCAAAGTTGTACTTTTCCTCCCTAGGGAGGAAAATATTTTTCCTCCCTAGGGAGGAAAAGTAAAAGTGACGTCATGGTATTCCATTCATGAAATATAACTTATTGGCGCCCTGTACAATACCTATTTTCTATTACGTAAGTATCTATACATTTTAACGTTTATTTAAAAACACTCTGTGTTTTGCAGAATGGTAAAAAACAGTAAATTTTTATTCTGATTTCACAATGTTTACATTAATAATTTGACTTATATTTGACAGTTGACAGTTATATTGTAAGTACTTGTTAGTTTTAGTTCTAATAAATTTTGTTGGTTAGTTACATAAATAAATTAAGTAAAAATGAAAAAATGACTTGTTATTTGAGGAAGGTGGAAAAACCATATGTATAACATGGGAGTAAAGAGCCTTTTCCTCCCTTGAATGATTACTGCCCTCCGCTACGCGTCGGGCAGTAAACTTCATTCTCGGGAGGAAAAGTAGCACTTTCCTCCCTTGTTATACAAATAGCTATTTCCACCTACCTGTAGAAGTAGGTTTCCTCCCTAGGGAAGAAAAGTACTTTTCTTCCTAGGGAGGAAACGTAAAAGTGACGTCATGGTATGTCATTGATGAAATAACTTATTGACGCCCTATTACGTAAGTATCTATACATTTTAACGTTTATTTGTAGAACACCCTGTATTTTGCCGAATGGTAAAAAACAATAAATAATTATTTTGTTTTAACAATGTTTACATCAATAATTTGACGTATATTTGACAGTTGACAGTTCTACTGTACCTACTTGTTAGTTTTAGTTCTCTTATTAATTTTAGTAGTTAGTTACGTAAATAAATTATTTAAAAATGAAAAAACGACTTGTTAATTGAGAAAGGTGGAAAAACCATACGTATAACATGGGAGTAAAATGCCTTTTCCTGCCTTGAATGATTACTGCCCTCCGCTACGTGTCGGGCAGTAAACTTCATACTCAGGAGGAAAAGTAGCACTCTCCTCCCTTGTTATACAAATAGCTGTTACACATTAAAAATTCACAAGGAAAATATTTTTCTGTAGCTGGCTCTATACCATTAATCACCACAAATTAGTAAAATCCTTTAAAAAAGGTATATTTTATTTAAAAATCCCTTAAGGATCTGAAGGTTGAAAAATACACGTTGGTTATATTTAAAGGTTTTAAAAAGGGGGAAACGGAACTATATATCCCTACAGCACGCCTCTGGTAACAACGGAAAACTATCTTTTAACACTGATTAAAGTATCATTTGTGTAAACGGTTTGTCAAGTTTGAAGAAAAAAATATTGGAAGGTGTTTAAACAATGGGCTAAAATTATTTTAGAATATTTGTAACAACACAGTCTGTATCACGGTACGGAGGAACATTTTGTATTCAAGTGTTTTAGGTTAAATCTTTGTATATTGTGCTAAAGTTTCTCCAGTTACTATATGGACAATTCTTAATGAAACACCCTGTATACATATTTTCAAACTGGCTATTGCGAGGTCCTGAACACGGTTAAATTTTGCTTTGCAAAAGTTAAAATTTTATTTCTTTTTTTTTCTCATAATCGTTAGTGCCCTTCAGAGCGTCGGATGTCGGATTCCGCCTCTTATCCATTTCTTTTATTCGCTTTTATTGGTTGCCAGGTTCCTCATATCTCTTATACTCATGTGTCTTCTTTCACCTATATCCTGGATCTGGTTCAATAATGTGAAATTTTGTTTCCAATAAACAAATATTCATCAAAAATACAATTATTTTACTAAAAAGCAAGTGCTGGCAAATAAATTTGTCGGGAAAATCGGAAAACAATTCAAAGGATATGATAAATTAATGGTGAAGCTTATAATAAGTAAAAGATTATATATTATGTCAGACATATTTAAGTTTGCTTAAAAAATACTTAAAGGGGTAGGCGCAAAATCTTGGTCCAATGCTATTTAAATGCATTTATTATATTAGAATCCTGAGAAAGCTAATAAATATTTTTGAAAAATTTAAACGCAGAATGAAAGATTACATTATTACGGAAGGCCGAAGGTTAAGAATTAACAAAACGTTTTTTTTAACGAAATATTTGAAATTAAATACCACACTAAATTTTAAACTTTTTTTCACCACGGTAACTTATTAAAATAAACATTATAGAAGTTGTCAGAGACTTTCGGCCCTCGGTAATATTGTAGTCTTCATTCTGCGTTTAAATTTTTCAAGAACAATTATTATTAATTTTCTCAGCATTCGAAAAAAATTAATGCATTTAAAGAGCATTGGACCAAGAATTTGTGCCTACCCGCTTAAAATATTTTTTTAGGGAAAACACAAAGTTTTAGTACTCCTCACCAAATACATAATAAATATTACATCCCCGAACAACTTTTGGTAAAGCTCAGTGAATAATTTAATAAGTTAGATAATATATGTATTAAGATATCTTTTAACTTTTTGTGAAGAACAACTCATCAACTAGGAAGTTGAGTTTTCAGAATACTTTTCTGCTTTTTTTACAAATGAAAAATATGGATATTATCCTTTCTCCGACGTCGAGACTGAAAAACAATGTCGCAAACCTCTCCAAAATATCAAAAGTTTTTTTTTATAAAATGTAAGGAACTCTTTCTTGATAATAAATTGCAATAAAACTTGAATAAAAAACTGTAAAGAATATGGTAATGTTATAATTAAAAAGTTTATAATATAATAAGTAATTAGTCTATGGGCAAAGGATAATTTCGTGGCCGATTGGGACCCATGATATTTCACAAATTAGAAAACTTTTGTGTATTTTATCCCGCTGAAACCAAATTTTGAACATGATTATCCATTTTCTTGGACAGGAATTTGCTATTAAAAATTTAATTATTTAATTTCATATAGCTAATAAACTAATTAAAAATATACCTACCTTTTTCAAATTATGCTTTGTTTCAAAAAAACCAAACAGACTTTAAAATTAATATCGGTCCATTAGAAGCCGATCTATTGCAAACTTATTAAAAAATAACAAGTTGACTTGATACCGTGTCCTTTTCCATTATGATGGAGAAACTCAACGGTTTCTTATGGATTTTTGGCTGATGATTACGAATTTCGAGGGTGAATTTCGATCCGAATGGTCAAAAAATTGTTATAAACAATTTAATTGTTTATAAGGCTTTGGCTCATAAACTAAAAGAGATAATAAAATATGTTTCAAATAAAATTTGTTCCTTAATAAAAAACAAAGAAAAAATCGTTTATTAACCTTAAATCCAAGAATTAGAACTCAAGATATTGTAAAACTAGTGCACAATGTAAATTGCAAATTAAGTATTTTTCAAAGCTTTATCGATCGTAACTCGGCTTCTACGCATGTAAATGAGCCACAGAAGGACATATTTTAAAACCTAATTAATAGGCTTCCATACAAAGTTTGTTAAATTACTTCTTCATCTGTTTCATCTTCATCAGAAAATCTTCATTTGTTTTAAAGTTATACCCGTTTGAATTTATAATTTTCTTTAAAAAAATGTACATTAATTTGTTTATAAGGATTTCAAGCAAATTTTTGCTATAAACATTTATACTTTAATTAAGAATAGTGATATAAAAACTCAAACGAAACAATTTGAGCTTATGAAAATGTTCGTGAGTTTATTTTTGGCCAAGATATAAATACAATTTTAATGGTCGCTATGAAGCTAAAGATCGGCTCACAGTCAAGTAAGTAGTTTTCGACGCTTTATCGATTGTAACTCGGCTTCGGCAAATAACCTTTCAATTTTAAAAGTCTCATTTTAAAGCTTAGTTAATAGACTTCCAAACAAAGTTTGTCAAATTACTTCATCTTCATTTGCTTCAAGTTATACTCGTTTGAACTTATAATTTGTTTTTAGTAAATTCGAGCAATAAACATTTATACTTTAATTAAAATTAATAATAGAAGAACTCAAAAGGAATAGTTTGAGCTTAGAAAAGTGTTCATAGGTATATTTTTGGCCAGGATATCGATAGAGACTTACGCTGTGAGCCAATCTTGCTCCTCATTGTGCGCTATTAAAATATCGATATCTTGGCCAAAAATAAACTTACGAACATTTTCTTAAGCCCAGAATGTTCCTTTTGAGTTCTACCATTATTCTTAATTAAAGTATAAATGTTTGTAGCTCAAATCTGCTTGAAACCCTTATAAACAAATTAATGTACAATTTTTTAAAGAAAATTATAACTTTAACCGGGTATATCTTTAAAACAAATTAAGATAAAGTAATTTAACAAACTTTGTTTGTAAGCCTATTAATTAAGTTTTAAAATGAGGTTTTCTAAGGCTCATTTTCATGCGTAGAAACCGAGTTACGATCGATAAAGCTTCGAAAAATACTTATTTTGCAATTTGCAATTTGCATTGTGCACTTGTTTTACAATACCTTGAGTTCTAGTTGTTGGATTTAAGTTTAGTAAACGGTTTTTTCTTCGTTTCTTTATTAAGGAACAAATTTTATTTGAATCATTTTTTTATCTATTTTATTTTATGAGCCAGAGGCTTATAAACAATTAAATTGTTTATAACAATTTTTTTACCAATCAGATCGAAATCCACCCTCGAAGTTCGTAATCAGCAGCCAAAAATCCATAGGAATCCGTTGAGTTTGTCCATCAGAATTGAAAAGTACACGGTGATCTCTATTTGACGCCTAGACTAATAAGACAGTTTTGCTTATAGCCTAGTAAATGAACGTTTTGGACTGAAATTTCCAGGGTCACCAATAAATTCTATGAAAATTTGGATTTAGGTTCTAGTTATCCTCCACTTCAAAGTTGGACTTATGCCGTTGGTTGGTGAAATTCTTGTGCTTGGGGTGAAATTCACCCCTTCCCGGGAGAGAAAAAACATAAGTGTAAAATAAGTCCGGAAATAGCTACACTGACTAATTTTTTCAATATTTTGTTCTATACAGTTCTTAATATGTTTCGAGTTATGTTTATTTTTCCAAAAAAAAAACACGATTTCGGTGGGTTTTCGCATAATATTATAATTTAAAAAGTAAGTATTTTGTCGAAAAAAAAAATCATAGAAAAACCATTTACTCATTTACCAGTACCCATTTAGTCTATATGTATATCCAGTAAAAATATAGTTAAAGCTCATGAAAACGATCAAATCTAGAAAAAAATCGCAATATGTATGTCTTTTTTGTTCAGAAGGATCTTATAAAACATATAAAAAAATTGTCCTAGGCAAAAAGTTGATTTTTGCAATTTGTTAAAACAATTGTTTAAATAAAATTGAAAGCACTTTTTGTATCAGTAACTTTTTGACTCTTTTCTGCGGTTTCTCAGGACTGTGATTATGTCAAAATATCTTATAGCAACATGTTTTCTGAACGGTTCTCGTCTTATCTAATAAGCGCTTCATTAACAATTAAAAACAATGTTTTAAAATAAAATCAGCCCAAAGTATTCATAGGAAGATGATATTGGAATTTTATGCACTTGGTGAATTCATTAATAATATTTTTTACTTGTGTTTTTAAGCCTTGAAAATCGTAATTTTTAGTATTTTTCAATTTTAAATTATTTATAGCACAAAAAAGTTCAAGTTTGGAGAAAAATAATTACAAGATACCTTTTTAGCCCACAATGAGCGAAAAACCTAAAAAAAAGTTTAAAGGGGCCGAAAAAATTGATTTTTACCATTTGTTTAAAAAAATTGTTTAAATAAATTCATTTTCGCATATGCGACCTCTTGAAGCTTAATCTCGGGTATCTTATGAAAGTGATTATGCAAAAATATATCAAGAGAATATTTTTGAAACGAACCCAAGCATGTCGCCTCGTCTAGTGAAGAATGTGATAATGTATTAATAGGCCTGGATCCCGCGTACCAAAAAAAAAGTTTATTAATAGCAAGCTGAAAATTTGTCGGACAAACTTTGATGTATGGGAACACTGGAAGAGGGGATGTTTTAATTGTGGAACAGTTTAAAAATTTGGAACGTCAGATTACGAAAACGTCCCATGTATTTTGTCGGACAGAACATCCAATTGATTTGTTACCCTTTCATTAAAGTCTCATGCAAAAATCAGACTGCTATTGCTAACCAACATGATTCCTTTCATTTAATATATTCTTCGTGTTCCACTCATTAAAATGCCTACTTGGTGATAAACACCAATCTGATTTTTGCATGAGAGTTTAATGAAAGGGTAACAAATCAGTTGAAAGTTCTGTCCGACAAAATACATGGAACGTTCCAAATTTTTAACCTGTTCCAAAATTAAAAGTTCCCCTGTTACAGTGTTACCACACATCAAAGTTTGTCCGACTAGATACCGTTAAGCTATTAACAAATTTTCAGGTTGCTATCAATCAACTTTTTTTTGTACAAACGATCCAGGTCTATAATGAAAAAGTTTGTAAGTAATAACCGGGCCTTTAAGAAACAATTTTCAATTTATCTAAAAAAAATAGAAAAATATATTTTTTGTGAATACCTTTTTAAGTTTACTTAAAAAATTTAATATCGTCCCGCAAACACTCGTAAATAAGTTATCGATCTGTTAAATAAAATATAAATTTTGCATAAAACTCACCAATTAAAAGACCACTATAATTTTCTGCCTTAATCACAAATATAAAATAAAAATACCAATCAACAGAAAGTTATTTGGTTCGTTTTTTTTTAACAAACCATGTTTTGAATAAAAAGGTATGTCTTTTAAACAATCAACATTTAAACAATTAAACGGATATTAACAAATTCCTGTTCAAAAATTTGGATTATCATGTTGAACATTCAGATTCAGCAGATCAAAATACATAAAAATCAGTTGTAATATCTCATGGACTTTAATTCGCCATGAAGCCTTTGCCTCTACACTATATCAAATGTATCGAAAGCTTTTTACAAAAAGTAAAGAATTCTTTCTTGAAAATAAAGGGCAATTAAACTTGAATAAAAATCTTTAAAAAATGTGGTAATGTAATAATGAAAAGTTTAAAATCAGTAATAAGCAAGCAAAAACTAATAATAAAACAGAAATTTTTTTGTAAATACCGTTTTACTTAAAAATTTAATACCGTTTAGAAAACACTTTAATAAGTTACAGGTCTATTTAAGTATAAATATGTATTTTATAAAACATAACTCACTTATTAGAAAACCTCAATTTTCTACTCCAATCATAGATATTAAATAGAAATACGACTCATTATAAGATTACTTGGATTGTTTTTTTTTAAGAAACAAGGCACGATGTGACAAAAGGTGTTGTGTCTTTATTAGTTTATTAGTTATTAACATTTAAACAATGATACAGTTAATAATAAATTCCTCCCAAAAATTCTGATTATTGTTGAATCGGACATATCGGATATGTTAAATATTGGAATTCAGCAGGAAACAATACATAGAATCTGTTGCAAATCTCATGGATTTCAATTGTCTACGAAACCCTATTTTGTCTCTGAACTAAATAAACTAGCCTTAATAAAAAATTTAAAATTTACCTTAAAAAATATAAGAGTACTACTTTTTCTGGTGAGTACTTTTTTAAATTTACTTAAAAAATTAATACCGTTCAGCAAACACTTTAATTACAGATCTGTTAAAATATAAATTTTGAATAAAAAATAAGAGCTCACCAATTAAAAAACCACAATCTTCTGGCGCTAACCACAAATACAAAATAGAAAGATGATTCAATACAAGTTTATTTGGTTTGTTTTCTTTTAGAAACAAAGCATGATTTGAAAAATTGTATGTCTTTGTTTATTAGTTGTTAACATTTAAACAACTAAATTGTTAGTAACAAATCTCTGTCCACAAAATCGGATTATCCTGTTGGAGGTTGGTATTCAGCGGGTCAAAATACCTAAAAATTAGTTTTAAAGTCTCGTGGACCTCAATGGGTCACAAAACCTCCTTTGCCCCTAGATTATCTCAAAAGTACCGAAATATTATTATGTATAAAAAGTAAGGAATTCTTTATTGATAATAAATTGCATTAAATTTTGAATTAAAAACTGTAAAGAATGTGGTAATGTAATCATGGAAAAGTTTATAATAAGCAATAAAGGTGATTTAAAAAAAAAACAAAACTTACCCAAAAAATAGACACATAACTTTTTTGTACTTTTTTAAATTTACATAAAAAAATTATTATCTTTTAGTAAACGATATAAAAAGTTAGAGATCTGTTAAAATATAACTTTTTTATAAAAAAATATCTCATAAATTAGAAAACCACAATTACTGGTCCAACCACAAATACAAATAGTCAAGTAAGGATCTGCGAAAAAACGTCTAATTTTGGATGTGAGAGGTGGCATTCGGATTTTTGCAGATAAAGTTAGGTGACACCTTCAGTAATAATAATTGACTTATGCTCCTTCTCAAATATGCCCGGAACATTAATAAAAAAATTAAAATATTAAAAAATTTCGAAAAACATCGATTTTTTCTGCTTTCTTTGCTTATAACTTTAAAACGATTCGTTTTGGAACAAAGTTGTAGAGAAATAAAATAAATATAATTAAATTTTGTATGATATACGACTGGTAAAAAATGTCTTAAGGTATTACCTTTTCTGCAATATAGCAATAAATACAAAATAAGGGGGCAAAATAAGTCTGTTGTTATTCAATATTTTTTAACCACATTCGTGGCACTTAGAACCTTAGTAATTCACTTAGGAAATTCTTTGTAACATACTTAAATCGTGTACCAAATTTCATTAAAACCGACCTAATAAATTTTGCATAATAAATTTGCAATCTAAATGTTTTTAAAAAATTTCAAATTTTTTAAAATCTTTCTGATCAAAAAGTAGACCATTTAGAAGTTGGCTATTTTTTTTACATATAAAGAGGTGCTCTACGTATCTAATACACTTTACATAATTAAAATCGGATTATTTAAGGGGCCCCAGCAATGTTTTAAATTTATAAACAATTTTTTGGCTTATAAAAAAATAGCTTTGTTTAATAATAAAAAAATTAATTTTTAGCTATGCAAATAATTAAAACCGGTATAATTTGACTTAAACTTTCAAATGCTGTCAGCAGAATTGCTATTTTATTTTTTAATCAAACGTTATTCGCCTTCAAAAATTGCAATTTTTCGATTTTTTGAAAGTTCCACCGCGTTTATCTCGAAAACTATGCATCCTAAAAAAATGTTTTATTTTGCGAAAAATCGATTTTATGTAATTCCTCAAGTTCTTTGTTTATAACAATCTTATCGACATCCGGATCAACAGTTACCCAAAAATTCGTGTTCTACGGGTCAAAATACATAAAAAACTTGGGTAAGTCCATCTAAATAAAGGAGCCAGTAGCACCCCCTCCTGGCCACAGCACTAATTTGTTTATATGCCAAAAAATTGTTTATAACTTTAAAACATTGCTGCGGCTGCTTAACTAATCCGATTTAAATTCTATAAAGTGAATTAGATAGGTGGAGTACTTCTTTATATTTAAAAAAATTTACAAATTTTTGTGTGTTCTAGTTTTTGTTGTGCAAGATTTTAAAAAATTTTAATTTTTTAAAAAAGTTTAGATTGCAAAGTTATTATGCAAAATCTAATAAGTTAATTTTAATGAAATTTGGTGTACGGTTTTAGCATATTACAAAAATTTTCTAAGCGAATTAGGAAGGTTCCAAGTGTAACCTAAGTGATGGAAAATCATTGAATAAAGACAGGCTTGTTTTGTCCCCTTATTTTATATTTATTGCTATTTTGAAGCAAGGGTGATAAATTAAGACATTTCCAGCCAATCGCGTATGATAGAAAATGTAATTATCTTTATTTTATTCCTATAGGACTTTGTTCTAAAATGAATAGTTTTTAAGTTATAAGCAAAAAAATTTAGAAAAAAAAACGAAATTTTTTGAAATTTTTAAATATTTTATTTTTTATTAATGTTCCAGGCATATTTGAGAAGGAGCATAAATCAATTATTATTAACGAAGTTATCGCCTAACTTTATCCGCAAAAATCTGAATTCCATCTCTCGCATCCACCTAAAAACAGATCTTTACTGGTCTAAAAAGAGAAATAGGATTCAATACAACGTATTTGGTTTTTTTTGTGAATATCTATTTTTTAATTTTTATGAATAAATTGCGCTAACCTTATGCAAATAAAAAACTATATGGAACGTGGTAATGTAATAATGGAACAGTTTATAATAAGTAATATACATAAGTAATAAGCATTCTTTCAGGAAACATTTAAATTTATCTACCTAAAAATATAGAAAATATCTTTTTTTAATACTTAAAATGTAATATGTAAAACTTTAGTCTACTTAAAAATGTAATACCGTTCAGCAAACAATTTAATAAGTTTCATATCTGTTAAAGTATACATTTTGTATAAAGAATAACTGACTCACCAATTAGCAAATCACGACTTTCTGCCCTAATCACAAATACAAAATAGAAATACGAATTCGCGCTCCGTCTTCGGAACTTGAGAACAACGTTTTGAACTTCCCAATCGGGCCCGTTTGACGCGAAGTTAGGTGACAATCGGTTGTTCCGCAGCTAGAGCCGCTCTTTTATAGATACTACATCCGATTTCGCGCACACACTCGTCGAATGTGGGAAGTTTTGAGAAACAGACGCTGAAGGTAACGAAGGCAATTTGCAGCAACAAGTTTTTACATCTAAAGGGGTTAAAGACTCTGAGCAAAAAGATTTGTGAAGAAAAAAGTGGGCTGTGGCACTCTTGTTAATCAAAGAAACGAATAAATGACGTCAGCTTAATGAGAATAGCGAGCACTCTAGAATATTCTAATCAAAGTAGACGTTGACTTTGGTTGTATTTTCACTGGAAATACAGTTTATGTGGAAATGCAACAAAAACTGGCGGGAGTCTATTAATATAATTTTTCTACAACCGTGTTAAAACAGTTATTTATGAAACAGTTCGTGAAGTATGTTTTTTGCGAACGCACGCGATTTTTAGAGCACGAGCGACAACGGAGCGGGTGCTATACATCGCGTAAGTTCGCAAAAAGTTCTTCACACACAGTTTCATACAATATTTTATCTACGATAAACAAATAAAAAAACTGTAACTCTTCGTCACTGGAATTCATTTCTATTCTACAATTTTTAGGACTTTGGCATGTAAAAATCCTAACTACTTTCAAACCAAAAAACTGTCCAAAATTTTGTTGTAAGTCATTGCTCATATTGTCATCACTATGACAACGCGAAAGTTAAGAATATTTGATTATATGAAAGTGTGCCAAAAAACCCATTGAAAGTGTGCGAAAAAGTAAATCCCATTTAAAATATATTGTTATTTCACGCACACTTTAAACCCTTCACGCACTGCTATACCGGGTGTCCACTTATATTTTCCCCCATTTTAACTGCCTATAACTTCTAAACGGCTAAAATTAGGAATATGCGGTTTTCGCTCAAATGTTTTATTTTAGTAAGAGTTTTGTCTGAATGGATTGAATTTTTTTATATCGCTTTCAAATACGAAAAAAAAATGGCGGATTTTTGAAAAAGCATTGTTGACTTTTTTTTAATGGAACACCCAGTATATTTGAAAGAAAGGTCATTCACCTATCCAGCGATATAAAGTTTTTCAAAATCGGTTGTCAAATCACTGAGTAACTAATTTTTAAAATGAGAGGTGCAACGTGGATATCACATACTTAAATAACATAACACATAACTAAGCAAATTGATATTATGTTAAGTGATTTTCACATTGCATCTCTCATTTTAAAAATGAATTTCTCAGTCATTTGACAACCAATTTAAAAAAATATTATATCGCTGGTTAGGTAAATGACCGTTTTTCAAGTTTTTAGGTATATGTCTATTTTCTTTATCGGTTTTAAATAAAAAATGGCGGATTTTTGAAAAAGCATTGTTGACTTTTTTTTAATGGAACACCCAGTATATTTGAAAGAAAGGTCATTCACCTATCCAGCGATATAAAGTTTTTCAAAATCGGTTGTCAAATCACTGAGTAACTAATTTTTAAAATGAGAGGTGCAACGTGGATATCACATACTTAAATAACATAACACATAACTAAGCAAATTGATATTATGTTAAGTGATTTTCACATTGCATCTCTCATTTTAAAAATGAATTTCTCAGTCATTTGACAACCAATTTAAAAAAATATTATATCGCTGGTTAGGTAAATGACCGTTTTTCAAGTTTTTAGGTATATGTCTATTTTCTTTATCGGTTTTAAATAAAAAATGGCGGATTTTTGAAAAAAAGAACGTTGTTGATTTTTTTATTAAAACAACCAGTACATTTTTTGTAACTTAAAAAAACGGTCATTTACCTATCCAGCGATATAAATTTTTTTAAAATCGGTTGTGAAATAACTGAGCAATTAATTTTTAAAATGACAGATGCAATGTGGAAATCACTTAACATAATATCATTTTGCTTAGTTATGTTATTTAGGTATGTGATATCCACGCTGCACCTCTCATTTTAAAAATTAATTACTCAGTGATTTGACAACCGATTTTGAAAACTTTATATCGCTGTAAAGGTAAATGACCATTCTTTCAATTTATAAAAAAAATATACTGGGTGTTCCATTAAAAAAAAGTCAACAGCGTTTTTTTCAAAAATCCGCCATTTTTTTTCCTATTTGAAAGCGATATAACAAATTCAATCCATTCAGACAAAACTTTACTAAAATAAAATATTTCAGCGAAAACCGCATAATTCTATCTTGAGCCGTTTAGAAGGTATAGGCAGTTAAAATGGGGGAAAATATAAGTGGACACCCGGTATATTATGACACTTTTCACAAACTAAAAACTTATACATAATATGATATAGAGTAGATAAATGCAATTTTTAGGTCTCCATAGGAGCGTTAAAATTGCTTCTTTAAGGCACTAGTGCTTTAAAATTGTTAAGGCACTGCAGTTAAAAGTGAATTGTCAAATTGTGAAACGTCAAAATATTTATATTTCATTTATTAACATTATTATTGATAGTGCAACTTGCGCAATTTTAAAAAGGTGGTATAAAAGGTTTTTAAAATTTAATTCAAATTTTATTATTGCATTTTTAACACGTTTGTAGAAAAAACAAGTTTATGTAACGGTATGGCCTTTTTCATGAGCAATAGAAAAAAAGGTAAGACCGTGATAATACACATTTATAACATTTATTCTAACATGACAATTTAGTTAAATCTGACAGTTGTCACATTTTATTTGCAATTTGGCATAAAAACAAATCAATTGTGTTTATTGCATTTATAAAATGGTATTTTCTTTTATTTGTATAGTCTTATAAATTGTACAGATTATATTCGTAGATATATTATATAATTCGTAAATAACTTTTCTCGATTATAGCGCAATCTATCGACAACTAGAATAAATGTTATAAATGTCTGTAATCACCGACGTGCCTTTTTCTGTCACATAAAATTTAATGCGTTAGAAAGACATCGAAAAACTCTGACGCACTGAAAGATGCTGATGAGAAAAAGAATAATATTTTCGCTAAGAATTTTTAGATATTTCTCTCGATTGTAGACAACCAGTTCTACCTTTTACGGGTCATAGGTATCATGGTTTCAGCAATTAACAAAATATTGTATTTTATAAATTTATAACATTTTTAGAAAAAATATTGTATGTTATACGTGTTAAAAAGTACATTTTCAAGGCACCCATGTAACTTTCACATGCGTGCCTTAAAATTGTACTTTTAACACTTATATCATAAATAACTATTAAGTACATAACATAGCTTATTGAAAATGTTTTCCCACAAACTATAAACCGTGTCGGAAATCGAACTAAATTTATTGGAATAAATTCATTTTCTCGAGAATGGACGATTTTGGAAAAAAATCCCGAAATAGGTCAATTTTTATTTTTAAATTGCGACTTTTTGGCATATATATGATACTAGTGACGTCACCTATATAGGCGTGATGACGTCATATATGATTTTTTAAATAAGAATGAGGGTCGTGTGATAGCTCATTTGAAAGGAAATTCAATTTCATATTCAGCAATATAAACATTAACGTAATTATTTATACAGTGTACAAAAAAATTTTTTTTTAATTAAATTTATTGATATAAAAAGAAGAATGTGTGTAATTTATTTAACTCAAAATACATTTTCCTACTTTCAGAAAACAGGAAATAATGTTTATTGGACAAATAAATATTGTTTTTAGCTTAAATTCAATATTAAAGCAGCCACCCACCTTCCTCTTGACAGTTTGAACATTTAGTTTAAGCGAAAAGCAATGATTATTTTTCAAATAAACATTTTTTCTGTTTTCTGAGAGCAGTAAAATGTATTTTGAATTCATGTAAATTACATGCATCTTTATCTTTTTATGCCAATAAATTTAATTCAAAAAAATTTGTTTTGGACACCCTGTATAAATAATTATGAAAATGTTCATATTACTGAATAGAGAATTGAATTACCTTTCAAATGAGCTATCACATGACACCTATTTCCATTTAAAAAAAATTATCCATGACGTCATCACGCCTAGATGGGTGATGTCACTAGTATGACATATATGCCAAAAAGTCGTAATTTAAAAATAAAAATTGAACTGTTTCGAGATTTTTTTCCAAAGTCGTCCATTCTCGAGAAAATTAATTTATTCCAACCTTTACGTGCTCACTGTATACAGTGAACATTTTTTTTTAATTAAATTTATTGACAAAAAGAAGAATGTTTGTAATTTATTTAATTCAAAATACATTTTACTGCTATCAGAAAACAGAAAAAAAAATGTTTTTGGCAAATAAATCTTGTTTTTTGCTTAAATTCAATATTAAAGCAGCCACCCACCAGCCTCGTGACAATTTGAACATTTGATCATTTTTTGATTATTTTTCAAATATCCATTTTTTTTCTGTTTTCTGAGAGCAGTAAAATGTATTTTAAATTAAATAAATTACATACATTCTTCTTTTTATGTCAATAAATTTAATCCAAAAACAATTTTTTTGGACACCCTGTATAAATAATTATGTTAATGTTTATATTACTGAATAGAGAATTGAATTACCTTTCAAATGAGCTATCACACGATTAGTATTCTCGTTTAAAAAAATCATCGATGACGTCATCACGCCCAGATGTTTGACGTCACTAGTATGATATATATGCCAAAAAGTCGTAAAAAATTGACCTGTTTCGGGATTTTTTTCCGAAATCGTCCATTCTGGAAAAAATGAATTTATTCCAATCTTTTCCTGCTCACTGTATAATTTACAATGATTTGTTTTTTAACGTCCTTTACGTATCGCAATCTAGTGTCAATAATTGAATAAAAGAATTGTCAGAGATAGAAAAATCACTTAGTGTGAGGGACACCCACTGGTGATCGCCATTTACCTATATTTGCTTAATATTACCAGATTCTTGACTTTTATTCAAATGAGTAAATTCTACCTAGCAACTAGCGGCGGAAAGATCTAGATAATCCATCTATTAAGGCCGTCCGCACATGGGTCGATCAAAGACATGTCTCGAAGTTCGCGCGTCTTGTACGAACCCTGCGGCACAAGCAATTATTGCTCTCCTCACACTATAGTCGATTCAGTTTGCTCACACCTTCCAACCAGGAAGAACGCATTTTTTATACACTGTGCCCGTAAAGTATGGAACAAATTCTTTTTTAGCTAAACAGAGCATTTTAAGAAATAATCCTGAAACACGTCGATTTTTGATTTTAATTTACCGTATTTTAAAATAATATTCTAATATACAGGGTGAATTACTTTCGAGTAATGACGTCACCGTAATTTTTTTTAAATGGAACACCCCCATTTTGTCTCAATTTTCGGATTACTCTAGTTGAGCTGATTCCAAAAATGTATCACATGTTGATTCAAATAGATCACAATAGATTTGTGTGTACTCATAATATTCAATTTTAATTAATTTTTGATATTAAATTAAAATATTAAATTAAACAATATCAAAAATTAATTAAAATATCAAAAATACAATAAGTATATATAGTATTTTTACTACAAAAACGTTATTACGTAGGTCAGGATTTTTGACGTAAGAGAACTGTCAAAACATTAGAATGTGACTTTTCATTATTGCCGTGTCTATAATAAACATAGCAATAATGAAAAGTCACATTCTAATGTTTTGACAGTTCTCTTACGTCAAAAATTTTGACCTACGTAATAACGTTTTTGTAGTAAAAATACTATAATAATATAATATTGTTAATTTAACTAACGCGTTACTTTATGAACACACACAAAGCTATTGTATATTTTCCACTCTGTACCAATTTGAATCAACATGTGATACATTTTTGGAATAAGCTCGGCTAGAGTAATCCGAAAATTGAAACAAAATAGGGGTGTTCCATTTAAAAAAAAATGACGGTGGCGTCATTACTCGAAAGTAATTCACCCTATGTATTAGAATATTATTTTAAAATACGGTAAATTAAAATCAAAAATCGACGGTATTGTTACATTTTTAGTATAATTTGTATAAAATGAGCATTATACAATTAAGAGTATTTCTCTCCTACTCCAACAAATTTTATAATAAACACCTGGAAACAGAAATTCAATGTTTTCAGAATTTTATATTACAAACAATATATTTCCACAAAGTTACTAGAACTACAATCTTAAGGAACATAACATTCACCGATTCACCGAAAATTATGGTGCACTATCTCGATCATGAGCGTCACAAAATCAATAATAAAAACCGCTACATTGACCCCTTATAACCACTCTCGTCCCCCACTCTGGTTTCCGGATCTGGGGATTTTACTTAGTTATGTCATGGTCTACTTATTCCCAAATTTTGGTGCACTATCTCAATCACGAACGTCGCAAAAAACCCCTTATATTCTTTATATTCTGCCCTGCACCCTTTTGTCGGCCATGCAGCGTTCCTTCCCTGGAGATTTTACTTAGTTACGTCATGACCTACTTATTCCCAAATTTTGGTGCACTATCTCGATCATGAGTGTCACAAAAAAAATAATAAAAACCGCGATTTTGACCCCTTATAACTACCCTCGTCCCCCACTCTGGTTTCCGGCCGCTGGGAAAAGTCATGTACACAACTCATTCAACATATCCCCGTATAGCTTTTCCATGTTACTTATCACGCACAAAATCCGCTTCTATCTCTCCGACTACTACATACGATTTCGCGCACACTCTCACTGAATGTGGAAAGTTTTGAGAAACAGAAGCTGAAGGCAATTTGCAGCAACAAGTTTTTACATCTAAGCCTACGGCTCCACGGGCGAGAAATTGACGTTAGCAGTAGCCGTAAAACGAACTTAAGGTTCCGCGGAACGGAATAGGAATAGCCGTACTGTACCGACTACACGACTTGTGCGTAGTCGGTTCAGTTCGGCTATTCCTATTTCGTTCCGCGGAACCTTAAGTTCGTTTTACGGCTACTGCTAGCGTCAATTTCTCGCCCGTGGAGCCGTAGCCTAACGGGGTTAAAGACTCTGAGCAAAAAGATTTGCAAAAAAAGTGGGCTGCGGTACTCTTGAGAATCAAAGAACAGAACAAGTGACATAAATTTAATGAGAATAACGAGCACTCCAGAAAATTCTAATCAAAGTGGACTACGAAATTTAAATTCGTCTCGAAAGTTTTCATTTAAATTCATTCAAACTGGAAAGAATATATCGTCGCCTCGAAGCAACAGTAGGATATGTAAAAAAAATGACTTTTGTGATATCCATGTCAAATGATTCGAAATAAACTCTTCTGTTGAGTGTAACACTAAGATAAATAAAAAGTGTAATACTTTTTTCATAATACATATTACATATCCTTGTGTAGCTTAATTCATTTCAGCCCAAATTCTATAATGCAACACTAAGACAACATGCATATCATACCATTATATTTTGTCGTTTACCCATTTGGGTCATCAATAGAGCTCGGGAAATATGCAATATGCATATTAAGTGCATATTTGCATATTTTGAATAAATATTGTAAGTGCATATGCATTTATTAAAATTGCATATTTTTAGACTTTTTTGCATTTTTTTGCATAGATGCGTTTTAAAGACAAATGGGAAGTCTCAGATCTAAACAATAAATCTGAAAATTCTCGTGGAACCACTTTCTGGTAATATCCTTAATATCTACCTTTTACAATTTTACAATTTAGGCGACGAATAACGGAGACGAAGGGGAATCTACAATATGCAGTCACATTTTGTTAGTGAAAATATTTTATTATTGTTAAGTGATGCTGCGCCATATGATCAAAGGTGAACAACATTTAAAAATATTTTTTTTCAAATTTGTTACTTGTCTAGAGCACGCGTCTGCTACAAATAGAGTAGCAGGATGCTACAAACTGTAAGGATGGAATTTACAATGGTCAATACCCTTGTAAGTATCAAATATAAAAACATATTTTTAAAAGCCTTTCTGCGAGTATAGGTGTATAAAGATCGTTTACCTAATGTGCCATTACCACCTGAACTTGTGATAACTAGATGGAAAACATGGTTAAATTCTGTAAATTTCATAACCGATAATTTTGAGGGAATTAGAGACATCAATTGTAGTTTCGATGTAGACGTACTCAGGTGCTATGAAAAATGAGTGGATGTTTTATAAAAAACCGTTATTAAGTAATTTGACACATATTCAAACCAATTTTGTAAATATTGCTTAGCCAATTACTAAATTAGAAAAGCGAAACATTTCTTTACAACAAAGTATTGAAATTATCAATTCATTAAATGAAATAATTAAACACCTTGGTGAAACTAACAAAGTGTATCAAAAATCTGCACGGTGTTAAAGAAAAAATGAGGGATAACAAAAAATAAAAAAAAAATATTATTAAGATGGGGAAATGTGAAGATAATTTATTTTTATTGGGAGAACCCTTAATTAAACAATATTTTAAGTTTGCTTCTTTAACTTCATGTGAAGTAGAAAGAAGTTTTTCCGTGTATGCTTAAACGATTACAATCAGATATACTTACGACTGTTTTTCTGTAGAAAATGTAGAAAAACGTTTAACAATATATAGTTTTAATAATAATTGTAATAATAAATAATAAGGAATGATGATAAATATAAAGAATAAAAAATGAATATAATGATGTAAGTTATAGAAATTTCAATAAATATTTTTTATGACTTTAGGATAAAATATATATATTTTTTTAGCAAATACCTAGACAGTCCATTGGCATCAAATAAATAATTAAATACCTTCAAAACAAGGATTACTGCGTTTTTTATTTATATGCATTAAATGCATAAAAGCTTATTTAAGTGCATATTTCAACTGTTTTTTGTGCATATTTGCTTGCATATTTTAGGGTTTTTTAAGTGCATATTTCCCGAGCTCTCATCAATATTAATGCAACACTAAAGGACGATTCATATTTATCCGTTCGGGCACGTAGCGTTTCGTTTCCGAAAAATATTGTTTTTATGGTTTTAAATATGAACAATTCATACTATACGGAGCGTATAGTATCAGACAACTCTTTGTTAAATCAGGTGTTTATATTTTTCGGAAACGAAATGCTACGTGCCCGAACGCATAATATGATTCGACCTTAAGTTATCTTACGCACATATCCTTCTGTTGCTATGAAGTTATTGCTGAGTTGCGACTATGTCTGTGTTTATATCATCCAACTTGCGGTCACAATTTTATCTTCAGTAATTTAAACAATAGTTCTATCACATTGATGTTAAAAGATGTATGTTAAGAGTAAAAATAAATGAATAATTCAGCCAATTTAAATTGTAAAAATTATGTGTATCTAGAAGAAGTCAGTATTTAGTGTATTTAGCGAACAAAAATAATACTGATTCTGGGTTGTTATCTGGAATTTATCAAGCACAGGAAAAAGGTAAGTTAAATTCATGATAAATTCCCCTTTAGAAATTTCGGGCTGATTTAAGAATATGCAATAAGATTTTACTTTCACAACTTTCAGCATCCGCTTTTATTACCAAAACTGATTCTGAGGATTTTTTCATTTTATTTTGTTTATTATCTTGTGAAACTTTTAAATTTTTGGAAAACAAGTATGTTCATGTTATAATTTATGTAATAACATGTTTGAACAACAAAATTGTTTTGTTTTTTTCTATTGAAATGTGTAAAATTTTAAACAAAACTATATGGTAGGGGAGCCCAAGCGGGGATTTTTGCAGTTACTCGAGCGCGTCAGATTATCATATGGGGAGAAACGTGGTACCCTGCAGATGTACCTCTGCCATATATTGGCTCTTAGCACAGGGGAGTTCGTTTAGGGGGGCCCGAAAAAAAAATCAATCCTTAAAAATACTCGAAATTGTCAGATTAAGATAAGGTAAGTTAAGTACATGCAAAACAGTATATATTTAAAAAATCTGACGATTTGAGCAGGGCGTAAGGGAATTGGTGAGTCACAAAGTTTCACAAGAAAAAGGCGAATATTTCGCGAAATAAACGTCAGATCGAAAAACTAAAAACTACATGTTCAATATTTTTCAAAAATCTATCGATAGATACCAAACACGACCCCTCGTAGAGAGGGGTGGGGGTAAATTTTAAATTTTAAATACAAATCCCGCGATATTTAGCAAAATAAACATCAGATCGAAAAACTGCAAAATACACTTATTTAATATTTTTGAAAAATATATCGAACGGTACCAAACGCGACACCCCACGGAGGTGGAGTGGGGGGTTACTTTAAAGTCTTAAATGGGAGCCCCCATTTTTTATTGCAGATTTGAATTCTCTGCATAAAAATAAGCAACTTTTATTCGAAACATTTTTTCCAATTATGGATAGATGGCGCTATATTCGGAAAAAACGATTAATGGAAATGGAAAATTAAATTAAAAAATGGCAAGCGCCCGCTAAAATGGAAAATTTTACTTAACTTTTTTTGGTTTTAGGACCTAATAATCACAACCAAATAGGTCCCCAAAGCGCTCGAGTGACTGCACATTTAGCATACTTTGCTCCCCTACCATTAGTGCAATATAAGTTTATATAACAGAAATTTACGGATATCGTTAAAAAACAGATTATCTTTGAGGTCAAAAGTAGGACAACTAACGTTTTTTCCAATTATTTTTCACTTTTTTATTAATTAGTATAAATTGTTATGTGACGCATGTAAAGTTAGGTACTCAAACAAAATTCCATGTAAATCCATTCAAATGTAAAAAAGTTATTAATTACTGAAGTTTCGTAAAATTTTCAATTGCGTTTTTCTCGAAACTACATTATTTTACATATCCTACTGTTGCTTTGAGGCGACGATATTTATATAATTTAATTAAGTTATTAATTGGTTTAGCTTTTCGCTAAAATAAATACAAATTGTGTTGGAATCCAACATAATTTATGTACCATTTACAATTATTTGGTTCATATGCTTTTTTCTTTCCGGGTATACAACCAATTGTGAACCTGGCCTGCTTAAGAACTTTCTTAGCTAAGGCAGCGGAAATAACTGCCTCGCTAGGGAGGGTAATGTCCAATAACGGGGGACTTAAATTCGAAAGGAATACGGTTCTGCACTGCGCTGTTCAACCTATCATTCTCTACGCTGCGCCAATCTGGGGTGTGACTGTGAAAATACAGGCGTACAAGAGGCTCTTGCTACATGCGGATATAACTATTCTGCTGCGGGGAGCAAATGCTTACAGGACTATGCCTGCTGCTGCCCTCTGGGTGATCACCGGCTGTGTACCCTTACATGTAGTGGTGAGAGAAAGAGATAGAGAGGAAGAGAGGAAGAGAGAGAGAGGGAGAGAGAGAGAGAATATTTTAGAGGAGAAATAGGGAGGTACAAGGGAAAAACGTTAGCAGTGAGGAGAGGCCACATACATTGGGGTGTGTCTGGACGAGGGGATGCAACCGAGGATGTGGCACAGTGGACGAAGTCACTGATACCGAGCCTGTAGCGATGCGGACACTGACACGGACAATAAATGCCACACCCCATTGGGGTGTGGCAGGACGAGGGGATGCAACCGAGGATGTGGCACAGTGGACGAAGTCACTGATACCGAGCCTGCAGCAATGCGGACACTGGCGTTTAGACTTCTGTCTGATGTAGGTGTTCATAGGACACGAGAGCTTCCGCAGCTATTTGAACAGATTGAAAAAGGCCGAATAGGACAATTGTATGTGTTGTGGGGCTTCGAACACTATGTCACATACCCCTTTGGGGTGTGTCAGACGAATAAGATAAATAAATGAGCTAGAGCGACTGTTTGAGTTAATAAGGAAGATGGTTAGAGGACGTGAAGGTGGATGAGCGATGCTGGAACAAAATCCACAACTATTTCAGAAAGGTGCTGTCGATAAAACAGAATGGAGAGCGGGAGCTAGATGCAGTTCTATCAGGTATCCAGGAGGAAGAACTGGGCCCGCAGAGGTAGGAAGAAGATGTTACCATCATAGGGGTAAAGGCAAGCAGGAGTAAGAGAGCTAGAGAGGCGAAAATGAAGCAGGAGGCATGAGAGTGCGGCAGGTTCTGAAGGACGACGACAAAAGCACACGGAATAGTAGCGACGCTCAGGAGGTATATGTGTATGCATGTATGTGTAGGAAGAATTGCTAAGGAGAAAATCTAGTGAGGCAGAGGTGGGCATGATGGTAATATATTTTGTCGCTTGGAGTAGATAAACGTTTTATATATGTCCATGGAACAGAAAGGGAGTCTGCATAATATGGGGAATAGTCTCAAAACCAGTGCAAATTAAAATTTAAGTATAATGTTTAGACAAGATAATAATATATAGTCGATAGAAGATTTAAGCGCCAATTATTTTTAGAAGAAAAATAGTAAGACGAAACAGAAAGTTAAACAATGATTAACATAAAATTAGTAGTGATCATTGACTCTTAGCCAGTCTAAGCCTTATCGATTGAGTTACAAATTGTGGTAAATTATGGAGGTCATCGTCTGAACAAGACGTCAATATAACCTGGAGTTATTAAATATTGCACTTAATGACTGGTAGAATCTGTGGAAAGTTTTTCTATGACTGTCGTCCGTACAGCGAACTATGAATATGAATAGCCGCCTAACAATGGTTGGTACTATATTTAGGTAAATAATGACTATTTTGAACAATTTCCTGTAGTTTGTATATTTACAAACCAGCATTTAATTTTTTTTAGGTAAATACTTTGTCAATATAAAATATCTAAATATGGACATGTACTATACAAGGTGTCCAGAAACTCTCCCGACAAACGAAGACCAGAAATTCCTCAGATGATTTTAAGACAATTTAACCCAATTCATCTAGTCCGAAAATGCTTCCTAAGGCAGCTATAGAGCTCTTTAAAGATGGCGTCTTGCATTTAGTTTTTTTAAAATACCCCCAGAACGCTGTCATTTAGAAGAACGAAAACCGGTATGCCTATTTATCTTCCAGAGATAAATCGATTCCATCAATTGTGAATTTCTAGTACCAATCATAGACGTTCGTTTTGCGTAGGGCAAGGGTAATTTTATCTCATACCTTTTTATTTTTAACTTTTAAGCTCTCCCCGAGACTGTAATTTTTCCTTGCCGTTGGTGGGAGGGCTGAGTAACTGGTATTGGTCCCTTATTTTGTGAGAGGAGCACGACCAGCGAAACCAAACACAGTCTCCGCGTCCAGTGCCTGTGCACCGGGTGACCGCCGGACACCGCCACTGGACGCGAAAAGGCGCAGCAACTGAGGCGAACAGTTGCTGCGCCTTCGCCTTCAGCATATACAGATACCCTTCCCTGCTCCTACGGCCACTCGAAACCCAAACATGTCGCCCTCCCCCAACAAACTCTTTCTCACCTTTTTGTGAGTCGACTTATCCGAGCGCGAGTGGCTGATTCCTGATCACATCCCTGCCCCACATCCACTATCCCTCCACTTACCTCACTACCCCAATCCAAAGTGTAAGGCAACGTGCCGATGGATGAATGGCCGCTGGGGCATATGCGGTCGCGAACGTTCCCCTGGGGGAACCAGGCGAAACCCCCTTGTATGCAGCCTTACTCCGGCATGCGGGGCTCTGCCGGAGTGGACCGACATTCCCTAGCTACTCGTGGGAACAACCATGGACAAGAAAGAATTAAAAGGAAAAAAAAATACAGCGGGAATACACCGCTAAATCGAAGAAGAAGAAGGAAGGAAAACACTCTCCTTCAACCTCTCGGGAAGCTCCCCGAGAGGCAGGAAAGTCGAGGACCGGTCCCTCAGACTCCATTGTGGGAATACACCACAAGGGTAAATCTGAGGTGGGGAAGGACCTCCAAAGGCCCTCGACCTCTAGACAGCCTCCACTCCCAAACTTGGGAGAACCTGGAGGCAGGGATGACCCACTGAGACGTGGGCTCAGCGGAGCGGGCTGCAGATGGTACTTGAGGTACCTCAGTCAGGGAATTTCCCCTGAAACAGCAAGAAAGAAGGCCTTGGAGCATAAAAGCCAAGAGCCTGCTAGTCAAAAAAGAAAGCGGACTGAGACGGTCATCAGTCCTGCTCAGAATGAGGTGAAAAGGAAGAAGGAGGAAGTGGGAGAACAGACCACTACCTCAGTAGGTATGAGCAGCTATGCAGCTGCTCTAAAATCGGAGAAGATTGCCATTCTCCCCAAAGGGTTCCCTGAGAACACCCTCAGCGCGGAACACAGACTTTGGTGGAGGAGGCAATAGTTCAAGAAATGTTCGCCGGATGGGAGCACAAGCTCCAGTTCGGCGGCATCCACTTCAAGCCGGGCTACTTGGTAGTTGACTGTGAAACACCACAGTCAGCGGAGTGGCTAAGGTTGAAGGTGCCACAAATTAGGAAGTGGGAGGGTGGAGAACTCACAACATGTAAGGGAGACGACATCCCTAGATCACATGTTGTGACAGTTTTCCTCCCCAGAAGCAAGGGGCTATCAGCTGAGAAATTACTTCAGCTGATAGAGGTACAAAATGAGGGCCTAGCAATAGGTAGGTGGAAGGTCCTGAGTGCTAAGGAAGAGGCGGCAGGGCAACTCTTGAGGGCAGCGATAGACGAGCTATCCTGCGCTGCCCTCAGGAAGAACGGATGCACCATTTTTTACCGGTTCGGGAAAATCCCCGTTCATGGTATAAAACGGGAAACAGAAAAGGAGACTCCGGGGAGCAGCGGTGGGTTAGTAACCACCGAGGTCGAGGAAGCGCCTCCGGTGCCCTCTGCATCGCGGGGTACTGATGTGCCCGGCGATGCCGAGAGCGTCGGAGACCACCAAAGCACCGATCTATATCGGGACTCGGAGTACATGGAGACAGCCGAAGCAACTAACGTTGAAGAAGACAAGGACAAAACACTTGTCGGGGGGGGAAGAAGGTGAGAAAGAAACCTCACCTCAAATAACCAAATAAGTAGGGGCAGGGAAAAGGGAAAAGGGAGGAGGAAAAAAAAAAAAAAAAAAAAATGGGAATTAATATTGCTCAGATAAACGCCCATCACGCCAAGGGATCATCGGCGGTCATCCTAAGGACGTTTATCAGAAACCAATTGGGATTTGTACTGATTCAGGAACCATGGGTTCGTGACGGTCAGGTGAGAGGACTCACAAGCAGAGAAGCTAAGCTGATATACAAAGTAAGTAATGTTGACAAACCCAGAGCATGCATCTTGGTAAGTAACAGTATTAATCACTTTTGTGTTTCAGAATTTATGACGAGAGACCTTGTTCCGATTCGAGCAAACCTTGAGTTCGGAAAAGGGCGTCAAGAAGTTATGATAGTCTCATGCTACTTTGCAGGAGACAGGACTGCACCGCCTCCAGAACTGCAAAGACTAGTAGAGTACTGTGAGCAGAAGAAACTACCGCTTCTCCTAGGATGTGACGCTAATGGTCACAATACCGTATGGGGGAGCACAGACACCAATGAAAGAGGTGAGAAAATTTTAGAATATTTTCTTAGTAAGAATCTTGTCATACACAATATAGGGAATACCCCTACTTTTGTAACTAAAACAAGAAAAGAAGTGCTAGATATAACTGTAAGCACACCGAATCTATCAGATCGGGTGAGGGATTGGAGAGTATCGAACGAACCATCCCTCTCTGATCATAGAATAATTATGTTCAGGTTAGATTGTAGTCCTCCTGAGCCAAAACTCAGGAGAAACCCCAGGAAAACAAACTGGGATGAATACAACTCTAACCTGAGGAGAAATCTTGTAAGTCTTCGTACTAAAGGAAATGCCAGAAACCACCTGGCATTAGAAAATGATGTCATAGAACTTAAAGAGGTAATACTCGACGCCTATGAATCAAGTTGTCCTCTTCAGAGGACCAGAAAATCAAAAGATGCAATATGGTGGAACGAACATCTGTCAAACCTAAGATCCGAGACGCGACAGCTCTTCAACAGAGCCAAACGTAACGGAGATTGGCAGAGATACACCGAAAAACTCACATTATACAATAAAGAGATTAGAAAGGCTAAAAGAAATAGCTTCAGAAAATTCTGCGAAGAAATAGACACTACTCCCTCTGCAGCAAGGCTACACAAGGTCTTGGCAAAGGGAAGAGTAGATACAGTAATGGCACTACGGAAGCCAGACGGAAGCTTCACAGAAAGCGAGAAAGAACGAGCTTTGCTCTTGTTAGAAACTCACTTTCCTGGAGGAGCAATCACTTCAGGAAAAAAGAGTGAGCAAATCAGAAGACCTACCAGGGAAGACAAAACACATCTGCAGTGAAGAACGGCTGAAATGGGCTATGAACACCTTTCAGCCGTTCAAAACACCTGGAACGGATGGAATATTTCCTGCCCTACTTCAACAGGGCCAAGAGGCAATCATTCCTCATATGGTCCGAATCAGTCGGAGCAGTCTTGAACTGGGATACATACCAGAAGCATGGAGAAGGGCCAAAGTCACCTTCATCCCAAAAGTAGGGAAACGGGATACTACGCACCCTAAATCCCTTAGACCGATCAGCCTCACATCGTTTATTCTCAAAACGATGGAAAAAGCTGTAGACAACTACATTAGAACAGAAATCTTGGAACAGGTGCCATTGCACCCCCGTCAACATGCGTATCAAGCGGGAAAATCCACGGAAACCGCCTTGACACAATTGACTGATGAAATCCAAGATGCTCTGAATAAGAAAGAGACCGTGGTATGTGCCTTTCTAGATATAGAAGGGGCTTTTGACAACACGCCACATGAAGCCGTCAAAAGAGCACTGCATGAGAGAGGAGTAGATGGAATGACCTCCACCTGGATGTCGCAACTGCTATCTACGAGAATCGCAGAAATAGAGACAGGACAAGACACTATCTTCATTAATGTGACCAGAGGCTGTCCGCAGGGGGGAGTTGCGTCCCCACTCATGTGGAGTCTCACTGTGGACAGCCTACTCTGTCAATTGACCAGGGAAGGCATACCATGTCAAGGATATTCCGACGACATGGTCATCCTTGCAAAAGGAAAGTACGAAAATATCCTCTGCGACATAGTTCAAAGAGGACTGAATATTGCAAACCAATGGTGTGACTCGTTGGGACTTAACATCAACCCCACTAAAACCACACTAGTAGCCTTTACAAGGAAAAAGAACCCGAATTTAAAAACCATAAAAATAGGGGAGGATATCGTCGAATGGAAAACAGAGGTCAAATATCTAGGGCTGATCCTAGATAGCAAGTTACTCTGGAATAAACACGAAGAGGAAGTAATACACAAAGCCACCAAGGCCCTCATGGTGTGTAAGAACATTGCAGGGAAAAACTGGGGATGTAACCCACGTATTCTGCAATGGATGTACACAGCAATAGTGAGACCACTAATCACTTATGGGGTAGTAGCTTGGGGCACAAGAGCTAATCTGAATACGACAAAGAAAAAGCTTTCGAAGGTTCAGAGACTAGCCTGTGCATGTATCACTGGAGCAATGGGAACCTGCCCCACAGCTGCAATGGAGGTGATTTTAAACTTGACCCCACTGCACATTCAGTTAGAAAATGTAAGGAAGAAAACAATATACAGGATGATCAGAGAAGGAATCATCAGAGAAAAACCTCGATCACTTCAATTTGATCAAACTTGGGAAATGCCCCAAGATGATATGCCGAAGAAATTCAACTTTGTGAGAAAATTCATCACTAAGCTGAGCAATAAATCTGAATGGGACGAAGATACCATACAGAACTTGAACCCAAATGCCATAAAGTGGTATACGGATGGCTCCAAACTGGAAGAGGGAACTGGAATAGGAGTCTTTGGACCTAGAGCCAAACACTCAGAAAGCTTGGGCACATACCCAAGCATCTTTCAAGCAGAAATCCGTGCCATCGAAAGATGTGTGGAATTTAACATTGGAAGAAACTATCGCAGACAAGAGATTGTAATCATGTCGGATAGTCAAGCAGCCATCAAAGCACTGAGCTCATATATAATCAGTTCTAAGATGGTTTGGGAGTGCCTAGGAAAGCTAAATGAACTAGGCCAGAAGAACCTTGTCACCCTCCTATGGGTCCCAGGACACATAGGAATTGGAGGGAACGAAACAGCAGATCAGCTGGCGAAAAAAGGAGCCGAAACCCCATATCTGGGACCAGAACCATCATGTGGGATCAGCAGTAGCGCAATCTTAGGAGAACTAAGAGGAGAATTGGAGAGGGAAAAGTTCAAGTACTGGAATCAGTTGGAAGGATTGAGACAAGCCAAGACAATTCTGGGAAATTATAACCAGAATAGATCTCTTAGCTTTCTCAACCTCAGTAAAAAGAAGATCCGGATTTTGACGGGAATAATGACCGGGCATTGCCGGTTAAGAAGTCACATGAAGAAGTTAGGATTGGTAGATGAAGCAAAATGCAGATTCTGTGAGGAAGAGGACGAAACCTCAATACACATACTCTCAGAATGTCCTGCATTGCAGAACTCCAGGGCCAGATATCTAGGGGCACATGAAATAGAAGAGGAGAACCTGCCTGAATTGAAGCCCGACGATGTCCTAATCTTTCTTAGGAAAATAGGACTGGAAGAGCTGCTATAGGTCTGAGAAAACATCAGACTCATGGCAAGCAAGGGGGACACAATAGATCCTACGGGTCGCAGTGTACCTATCACCCCTATCTACATACATACATATATAGTCGGTAGAAGATTTAAGCGCCAATTATTTTTAGAAGAAAAATAGTAAGACGAAACAGAAAGTTAAACAATGATTAACATAAAATTAGTAGTGATCATTGACTCTTAGCCAGTCTAAGCCTTATCGATTGAGTTACAAATTGTGGTAAATTATGGAGGTCATCGTCTGAACAAGACGTCAATATAACCTGGAGTTATTAAATATTGCACTTAATGACTGGTAGAATCTGTGGAAAGTTTTTCTATGACTGTCGTCCGTACAGCGAACTATGAATATGAATAGCCGCCTAACAATGGTTGGTACTATATTTAGGTAAATAATGACTATTTTGAACAATTTCCTGTAGTTTGTATATTTACAAACCAGCATTTAATTTTTTTTAGGTAAATACTTTGTCAATATAAAATATCTAAATATGGACATGTACTATACAAGGTGTCCAGAAACTCTCCCGACAAACGAAGACCAGAAATTCCTCAGATGATTTTAAGACAATTTAACCCAATTCATCTAGTCCGAAAATGCTTCCTAAGGCAGCTATAGAGCTCTTTAAAGATGGCGTCTTGCATTTAGTTTTTTTAAAATACCCCCAGAACGCTGCCATTTAGAAGAACGAAAACCGGTACGCCTATTTATCTTCCAGAGATAAATCGATTCCATCAATTGTGAATTTCTAATACCAATCATAGACGTTCGTTTTGCGTAGGGCAAGGGTAATTTTATCTCATACCTTTTTATTTTTAACTTTTAAGCCTTTTCCGATTTTCGACTCTGGATTTTTAAATTATGAGGTATTCTAGCACTAAAAGTTGTTCCTGCTTTAAGTCGGTAAAATACACCATTTTATTTTGAACTTTTTTTTCAAATTCAAAAAATGAAAAATTTTCAAATTGATTTTTCTAGAAAACGGTGCATCTTAGCGACTTACATCAAGAGAACCTTTTAGTACAAGAATAACTCACAATGTATTATTCCACTGTTAAAAACGCTTAAAGGTTAAATACAAAAAAGTTATGCGATAAAGTAACCTTTGCCCTACCCAAAAGGGACGCCTATAACCGGTAATAGAAATTTACATTTGATGGAATCAATTTGTCTCTCAAAGATAAATAAGCGTATAAGTTTTAGTTTTTCAAAATAAAAGCGTTCTGGAGGTATTTTAATAAAACTAATTACAAGACGCCATCTTTAAAGAACTGTAGCTCCCTTAGAAATATTTTCGAAATGGGTGAATTGGGTTAAATTGTCTTAAAATTATCTGAGGAATCTCTGGTCTTAGTTTATCAGGAGAGTTTCTGGACACCCTATAGAATATAATAATATACACACTTAAAACTTATCACGCTTGTAGTGTAGTGATAATTCAGTCATACGCTATACTTCCACAAAAACATTTTCTTGAATGATCTTGAAAGGTAGGGTATAAACCATCAAATCCCAATTTTATATGCTTCGTGTTGGTTAGATGATGTACTGTTGGTTAGATGATATTATTTTTAAATTATAAAAGATTAGTTCTCGATATGTTGTTACCTCATGAATGTTGACATTTTATTTTTAGCGACTTCTTCTTTTAGTATACATAAGCAGATCCGGCTTCAAAGTATGTACCTACTAAGAATTTTGATAAATAATTTGCACCATTTTCCAATTAGGCGAGGAAATAAAGCATTACACCTCTAACTTTTTTAAAGTAAGACGGGTCGTTATGAAACCATTTGAATTCGAGAGAGCTTGAGGAAAAAGGTGACCTATTGGCATGAGGGACAAATGGAAATTGCATTGTTGTAGACGGAAAATGCATTTTCCAAAGTGCATATCAACCAACGTGTTTGAAAAATAAAAATTCACAACTCTGAAAACCATCATGGAAATAAGTTCGATATTCATACTGGGGGGTTTTTGAGGTCGCTGCCCAGGAATATCGTGTAGGTGAAGCTAGTGCCCGGTATCTACGTCGTCTCCTGGAGTTTTATAGAAATTCGTTATGAAAATGGTTGTAATTTATTATGTCGGGATTTTTGAGGTCGCCGAATACGAATATCGGGCCGGCGAAGCTGTAAGAGATACCTAGTGCCGAGTATCTACATCGTCTCCTGGAGTTTTATGGAAACTCGTTATGAAAATAGTTGAAATTTCTCATGTCGGCTTCTGGAGTTTTATGGAAATTCGTTATAACACTATTTAAAATTTTATATCTCAGGGTTTTTGAGATCGCTGTACACGAATATTGCATCAAAGATGCAGTACGAGGTACGTGGTTTCCACATCATCTCCTGGTATTAAATGCATTTAAAAAATGTATTTGTATAATAAAAATAACTTACTGTTACTGATATTAGAGAGTCGGCTAATTGTGTGCATCAATGTTTTTAATATCCTATTTATTAAAATTGCAAAAACTATATTCTCGGGCCATCTAGTAGCAACTGCCATATGTATCCGGCACAAGCGAATGTCTGGAGATACTTTACCGGTTGACAGTTATCGTTTACATGTTTTCGCTTGATATGATATTGTTTGTGTGTCTGACAAAATAAGCGATAACTTTTTTTCTTGGCATAAATATAGTTTAAATAGTACTTATATCCTTTATTTATTTACCACTTTAAACACTCATATAGTTAGTTTTGCTCGATTCTTTTTTGTTTTTATTAAATTTTTTGTTGTGTGGCGAAGTGTAACGTCGTCTAAGCGTGCGCATTGCGCACCGTTAGCCGGCAAGGTATATAAAGGATTTTTTTACGTTTTGTGACTGCGCCATAAAACGTAAACAAGCGTTAAACAACTGTCAAAGTGGAGAAAGGAGCAAAGAGAAAACCACGAAATTAAAAAAAGGTACAAAAAGGAAAATTTTTGAACACAACAGCTCCGGAGTTATTTCAGAAAGTGAACTTTGCCATGATGATGAGATGGACGATCTCATGTCAGATCAAAATGACTTCTGTGTATTGCGGTGATTGTAGCAAAAAAGACGAAGTATGGTGCAAGTGTTCGATATATTGTCAATGGTCTCATGCCATGTGTATACGACAGGATAGTTCGGAAGGATATGTTTGTGACTTCTGCAATACTTAGATTTTTTAAAATATCTGTAACTTGGTTTCTTATCGTTTTCCGTATATCTGTTTGTCCCTTTAATATTTATGTTCAATAAGCTACATTTTCGAAGGTCATTTTTAGGTTCTGCTTTTGCGCAGAGTTATCCGACATATGCGCATCATTAGCCAAATAGGTCGGGCAATTGTGCGCTTCTACTGTTCAACCATTCATTAAATGAGGTCCCTACCAATATACCTAAGCCTTTGAAGTATATCTTCAAAAAAGAATGTGTGTGTACTTTGTACGCACGTAAGAAGTTGTACTTCTATTATATGATTTCAACGAAAGCAATATACTTTAAACAGTTTCTCTACTACTTTCCAAAAATTTTTATTAAAACAATACCAAAAATTAAAAAAATAAAAGAATAAAACACACACAAACACATTGAAAAATGCCACAAATGAATTCTGAACAATAATTGTTGCAAAAAATTTTAATTAAATACCTCTTTCCTGAAAAAAAATATATAATAATATACCTACAATCACAAAAACCTGTAAAAAAAATAAAAAAATAACAACTTGCTGGGGCTTGAACCCACTTCACGTCTTCCGCGCCGTACGTGAGTTGAAGCGATTTCCCACTACACCACAATCGCGTATACGTCATGTGGGAATATACACAACCTAAACGTTTACACCATAAATTTTTGACATTTTGTTTATTTATATGAATCAAATTATTAGTTTGATTTCTGTCGAATTAAAATACAACAAAATATAGAGTAAGAAAACGATATATTAGATGAAGATTTGTAGAAAGTTTGTTCGTAATCAGATTATGTAAATTAAAGCATTGCCTACTAATAGGTAACTACATTATTTTTTTACATTTTCCAAATAGATAGGTATGAAGATAATTTTTTATTGGAATACAACTGAAACATTTAGAATTACGTACCTGCGGCTTTTCAAAATTATTTAAAAAGTCACTATAATTATAAATTTGATTTTATTTCTGTCCTCACAACAATAAAAACTAATATATACAATATTTTTGTTTACCGATAACTTCCATATTGAACAACTATTGACAGATCATTTCAACACCCAATCAGAGCCCGTATAACGACTAATACCATACTGTCGGTGTGCGTATGCGCGCAGATCAATAAAATTTCACCCTCAATTAAATCGCGCCTAAAGAAGTATAACTTCAAAAATTTGGAAACTGAAATGTTTCCAGTTTGTGAAATATCCTGAATTAGCCTTAGGTGCACAACAATAGCCTACGCTCCCCTACTCACTTTTGAATTTTTTAACGAGTCTCCATAAAACTCCAGGAGACGATGTAGATATCGGGCAGCAGGTATCTTCGATGCAATATTCGTGTCCAGTGATCTCGAAAACACTAAAATAATAAATTTCAACTATTTTCATAACGAATTTCCATAAGATTTCCGGAGTTGACTTAAATGCAGGGCACTAGTTACCTCGTACAGCATCGTCGAAGCAACCTCCGTTTCAGCGACCTTGAAACCCTCGGGATAACAAGTGTCAACGATTTTCATAATGCATTTCTACAAAACTCCAGGAGATGGCGTACATGTCGGGGACCAGGTACTTTTTACAGCTTCGCCGATCCGATAGTCGTGTTCAGCGACCTCAAAAACACCGAGATAATAAATTTGAACTCCAGGAGATGACGGGAACCAAGTACCTCTTAAGCAGGCCGCGCACTGAATCGGCATAGAACGATCGGCTCGGCTAAGAGCACTCGGCAGATTTTGCTATACATGCAAATAAATAAGCCACCGCGCACCGCCTAAGAACGTTCGACTCGGAACGGTTAGATCGCTTCGGCTTCGGCGGAGAATGAGAGCAGAGGCAAAACCCGCCGAACATTCCGATGCCGTTGGCGACGCTGTGTACGTTTTATTAGTATTTTATGCATTGCAAGGTACACGTCTATAATTTTTAAGAAAAGCACTATGACTAACGAACTTCTTATAGAAAATGTGCGAGAATATGTAGTATTATATGATCCCCAAAATAGATATTACCATGACACCAATAGAAAAGAAAACGCATTTATGTCACCAGATATTTATCCTAATATTATTTTAAATTTAAAATATATTTCCTTAATTTTCATATTATGCTAAGGGAACATCCATAAATTGAGTCGGCGTCGTATGCTTCTTTTCATGAGCATTTTTCAGTGCGTCACAAATTATAGAAAAAAAGGTAAGTCCGTGATAATATATATTTTAGTGACATGACATTTTAGTTAAATCTGACAGTTGTCCCATTTTATTTGCAATTTGGTATAAAAATCAAATCAATTGTGTTTATTGCATTTATAAATGGTATTTTCTTTGATTTGTATAGTCTTATAAATTGTACAGATTATATTCGTAGATATCTATCTATCTATCTATCTATCTATCTATCTATTAGCCTTGCGATATCCAATATTGAACATAGGCCTCCCCTTCGCTTCTCCACCTTTCTCTATCCTGAGCCATGTGCATCCATTTTGAGGCTGCTGGGTGTTTTAGGTCATCTACCCATCTCATCTCGTCTCATCTCATCTAGGTCATCGTAGATATATTATATGTATAATTGGTAATAATTTTTTTCGATTATAGGGCCATCTATTGACAACTAGAATAATAAATATTTTGTAGTTTTTTATAAACTTTCTCCCTTCCGTCCTAAGTGTTTTTTTAATTCCATGTTAATTCCGGATTTTTTAATTTTAAAGTTAACTCTCAAACTTTAATTACGAAGGTATTCACATCAGTATTATTATGTAGCCCATTAATATCCGCGTACTTTTTTCTTAATTCAGTGCACAACTATTTAACTTTATTTGGACAAAAGACAACACTTTTATCGGAATTCCTATCCTTTATTAAATGCATCATATAAATCTTGGTATTACTTTTGTTGTTTTGATTTCAACTCCATTACTTTCATAAGTATAAATACAATGTACTAACTAAATAGAATAGAATATTTTATTTCTATTCATTCTTTTAAGAATTGTTTCACACAGAATATTCAGTAAATAAATGAACAACAGTTTAATATTTATTGCTGCCAGACGTTTTTCTGTATAGAACCATTTAGTCCTGTCGCCAGGGGGGGTACAACGGCCTCGTTAATTCAGATGGACTTACTCAAGTTTTTTTTATGTATTTTGACCCGTAGAACACGAATTTTTTGGGTAACAGTTGATCCGGATGTCGATAAGATTGTTATAGACCAAGAACTTGAGGAATCAAATAACAGCGATTTTTGGCAAAACAAAACAATATTTTGTATTTTTTGGGCCATTTTAAGTAAAAAATATTTCTACAAGTTTTTTCGTAGGATGCATAGTTTTCGAGATAAACGCGGTTGAACTTTAAAAAAATCGAAAAATTGCAATTTTTGAACCCGAATAACTTTTGATCAAAAAATAAAATAGCAAGTCTGCTTACCGCATTTGAAAGTTTAAGTCAAATTATATCGGTTTTGATTATTTGCATTGGTAAAAATTTATTTTTTTATTGTTTAACAAAGCTATAAACACGTAGGGTTTCCCGTGCTTTTACATGCGTTTTAACGCATGTAACGTAGAAATAGTCTTGATTGCACTAGTACCTATTCTACCTACTCGTTCGATTTTAAATGAGAAATCATAGAAACATCACTCACGCACTAGTTGTTTGTAGCTTTGTTTAGCAATAACACAATAAATTTTTAGCAATGCAAATAATCAAAACCGACATAATTTGACTTGAACTTTCAAAGGCGCTAAGCAGAATTGCTATTTTATTTTTTAATCAAAAGTTATTCGGGTTTAAAAATTGCAGTTTTTCGATTTTTTGAAAGTTCAACCGCGTTTATCTCGAAAACTGTGCATCCTACTAAAAAACTTGTAGAAATATTTTTTGCTTAAAATGACCCAAAAAATACAAAATATTGTTTTGTTTTGCCAAAAATCGCTGTTATTTGATTCCTCAAGTTCTTGGTCTATAACAATCTTATCGACATCCGGATCAACTGTTACCCAAAAAATTCGTGTTCTACGGGTCAAAATACATAAAAAAAATTTGGGTAAGTCCATCTGAATTAACGAGGCCGTTGTACCCCCCCCTGGCGACAGGACTAATTTGATTAAACTTAAGGAACAATGTTTTATTGTTTGGTATTCGGTACAAAAGTGCTATAGTAACATTCTGTCTGTGACTGATAAAAAGGAAGTATGAAACGCAACGAAAAGTATGCGATAAAAGTAATATTTATAAATTCTTATTTATTCTAAAATAGGGTATAACTATATTCATGCATTTTTGTTTAAATTAAATTAAATTTAAATATACCAAACAATACCACAAATATAGTGCAGTCACTGAAGGTGGATATGAGCTATTACCTCCGATTTCGTTGAACCTTCATCGATTTGCATGAAAATTGGTGAGTGGTTAGAGGATATCTCAAGGAACAACACCTTTGTTCCAACTTGCGCTTTTACACTGGGGGTGGATGCCAACCCTTCTCGGGGGTGCAAATTATTTTATTATAATTAACCCCATAATTCGATAGAGGGACTAACTTTAAGCAAAATTTTTTATATAAACTATTGAAATAAATCAAATCTTTTTGAGTGATTAAAGATTAAAGATTTTAATTTTTCGTGAGAAAAATGCATGTTTTTAACCGATTTTTTATAAATAACTCAAAAACTATAGGTTTTTACAAAAAAGTTTTTATTACCAAAATTGAAGATAATAAAATATGAAATAAACTCCTTACCAGAAAAACCTTTTAATGTTAACTAAAAGTGAGTTGTAGGTAATTGAATGTATATATCTTTCGGCGACTACCCAAATCTAAGTATTCAAGCTTAAATAAGCGGAAAATGATGCATTTATAACATAAACTTATTAAATATCTGTCAAAGTATTTAAAAATATCTATTAAATGAGCCCCCGAACAAGTTGGTAGCATTAAAATGTATGCTCCAAAATTTTTTTAAATGTTACCTTTTAAAATTTTTGTCCAAAAAATGTTATTGCTTTTTTTTTTAAGAGATATTAGATTCACCTAAAAACCATTTGACAGATAAAACTAAAGGCTTTTAAACCACGTTGAACTTAATCTTTTAGACCCCTTACTTTTTTAAAAATAAAAGTTTAAATGGCCCGGGTTACATGGTTCTTGCAGCAAAATTTAAGTTTTAAACGTTTCTATCTCGGTTATTTTGTACCCTAGCGAAATACTAGAACAGGTAGAATATTTGACACAGAAAAACCTAAAATTTGGTTATATATCATTTTGTCTTATATTGAGTATTTTTGGAGTTATTATTAAAAGAAAATGAAAATTACGATAATTTGAAAAATACTGATTTTTCAAAATTATATCTTTTTTTTCAAAAATATGCATTCCAAATCGGTAAAAATTGTTGAAATCATTACTTATGCTAATATAAAGAAATTATTGTCAGGATTTCTATAAATTTTAATATTTGTGGAAATAGCGTACTTATGTTTTATTTTTTACTTTCTCAAAAAAAAAAATCGAAAAGGATCTTTTATTTTCATCATAACTTGCTTAATTTTGATGCTATTAACTTCTTCTGGAGCTCATTTGATAGGTATTCCGAAGTACTTTTACAACTTTTTAGTAGGTATATTTTATAAAATGTATCGTTTTCCCGTTATTTAAACTTGAATACTTAGATTTGCGTACTTGTCGAAAAAAATATACCTTCAATTTCCCATAACTCATTTTGAATTAACGTTAGTGTAGTTTTTTAAATAAGAAGTGTATTTAATTTTTCTATAATCTTTAATTTTGGTAATAATAACTTTTTTGTAAAAGCTTGAAGTTTTTGAGTTTTACGTGAATAACAGCTTTAAAACATGCATTTGTTTACGAAAAAATAAAACATTTTAACTCTAATAACTTAAAAAGCTTTGATTTATATTAATAACTTTATATAACAAATTTTGCTTAGAATTTTCGCTCTATCGATTTATGGTATTATTTTTAATGAAATAATTTTCACCGCGAGAAGGGGTGGCATCCACCCTCAGGGTAAAAGCGCAAGTTGACATCATGTCCCATTTGTTTCTTGAGGTATCCTCTAACTACTCACCAATTTTCATCAAAATCGATGGATGTTCAACGAAATCGGAGGTGAAAACCTTCAGTGACTGCACTAATAATAAAAATATACGACGTACACAGTCGTAATAATCAAAGTCCCCCTCCCCCTTTTCCAGTTTATGGATGTTCCCTTAGTAATAGATACATATATTTATCTATTAATACTTCAAAATTTGACTAATTAATTGAAAATTTGCCAATTTTCAACCACACTGTTGCTGACACGAAATTGCCGATGTGCCGATGCCGAGGCCGCCGAGGTGACCGAGTCAGTGCGCGGGTACACTTTGCTGATCGTACCGTTCCGAGCCGACCGGTCCATGCCGATTCAGTGCGCGGGCTCCTTTATAGCTTCGTCGACCGGATAGTCGTGTTCAGCGACCTGAAAAACCCCGTGATACAAAATTTCAACTATTTTTATAACGAATTTTCATAGAACTCCAGAAGATGACGAATACGCCGGGCACCAGGTGTCTCATACAACATCGCTGCAGCAATATTCGTGTTTAGCGACCTCAAAAACTTTGCGATAACAAGTTTTAATGATTTTCATAATAAATTTCCATAAAACTCTAGGAGACGACGTGAATACCGGGCACCAGTTACCTTTTACAGTTTTCTGCGACCCGATCTTCATGTTCAGTGACCTCAAAAAACCATTGAGTATAAAAATTGAACTTATTTCCATGATTAGTTTGCGAGTTGTGAATTTTTATATTTTTTGAACACTTTTGAGATGCACTTTGGAAAATGCATTTCCTTCCACAACAATGCAATTGTCCCCCATGCCAATAGGTCAACTTTTTCCTGAAGCTTTCCCAAATCGATAGCAAGAGATTTCATAACGATCCGTCTTACTTTATAAAAGTTAGAGGTTTAGGCGGTTTTAGTGCTTTATATCCTCGCCTGAAGCTTAAAGAAATTACCTACACTCAGAGAAAAAGAACTCCTCACTTTATGAGAAACTCCAAAGGTAACATAATTCTCGACTTGTATAAAAAAAGGAAGAATGGACTAACTATATAAAAGAGCTCTTCCTGGATACGAGGCCACCACTTAACACCACAAAGTATACGAATACTGGTCCTAGTATTTTAAAAGCGGAAGTAGAGAAAGCCATCAAACAGAGCAAAAATGGGAAATCTCCAGGCCCTGACCAAATACCATCAGACTGGCTCAAACTTCTAGATGACGATAATGTCTCACATTTAACAAACATTTATAACCATATATACGAGACTGGAATGATGCCACAGATATGGTTGGAGTCTACATTTATTCCACTCCCAAAAAAACCTAATACATCATCATGTACAGACTTTAGACTAATTAGTCTCATGAGCCACTCTCTCAAGCTACTTCTTAAGATAATTCTTAATAGAATCAAGCAGAAATGTGAAGAGACAATGGGAAACAAACAATTCGGTTTCAGAGAAGGATTGGGAACAAGGGAAGCTTTGTTCTCAATGTTAACATTACTTCAACGATCATGGGAAGCACAGAAACCAATTTACGTCTGCTTTATAGATTTTGAGAAGGCGTTTGATAGAGTTCAACACGATAGGTCGTTTGAATATCTAGAAATGATTGGAATAGATGATAAAGATCTGAGACTTTTACAACATCTATATTGGAATCAAGAAGCTTCTATTCTGGTAGACGACAAAGAAACAGATAAAATTTGCATTCAAAGAGGTGTCAGACAGGGTTGTGTGTTATCCCCAACTTTGTTTAACGTATACTCAGAAATAATTTTTACTGAAGCCTTGGAAGGACAATGTGGAGTTCGAATCGGGGGAGAAACTATTAACAACATCAGATATGCAGACGACACCGCGATCGTGGCTGAAAATATCGAAGATCTTCAATTCCTTATTGATCGAGTCACTAGAGAATGCTCCAATAACGGACTTAACATAAATGCAACAAAGACAAAGTTACTTGTGGTTAGTAAACAAGACGTCGGCCCTATGCAACTAATTGTCAGTGATGAATCAATAACAAAAGTTAACCATTTTAAATACCTAGGATGTTGGATAAACGAGACACTAAATCCGGAAGAAGAAATTAAAACTCGTATAGAAATTGCAAGAGGAGCATTTATGAAACTTAGATATATTCTGAGCAACTCTCAGCTGAATTTACAACTAAGAATCAAGTTCCTAAAATGTTATGTGTATCCTGTATTACTATATGGATGTGAAACCTGGATCATGAAGGTTAACATGATGAACAAATTAGAAGCCTTTGAGATGTGGCCGTATCGTAGAATGCTCAGAATATCTTGGGTTCAACGCATTTCAAACAGAGAAGTCTTAAACAGAGTAGGTCAAGGCGAAGGTGACTTAATGAAGATGATAATAAAGAGAAAACTTGAATATCTGGGGCATATAATGAGAGGTAGCAGATACAGGATGCTGCAGTTAATACTCAATGGAAAGATCGACGGAAAAAGAGGAATTGGTCGAAAGAAATATTCATGGCTCCGAAACCTTCGTCAATGGACTGGCTTATCAGCAGATCAATTGTTACATGCCGCACAAGATCGAGAACGATATCGGCAAATTGTTATGGAAGCTACCCACGCCTAAAAATTTGCGCACGGTACTTAAGAAGAAGATCCTCGCCTAAAAACAAAAATACCATTGTGATGATAAAAATTATAAGGGTTGGTATTTAACCTGTTTTTTTCCATATTAAATGAATTTATAATAAATATTTATTTAATTCAACTACTTGCGAGACTTGGATATTGCGAGAGAGGTAAAAACATTTAAAACTCGTGAACGAACTATTTAATCCGCGAGTGAAACCGGTAAATGTGTTTAATCAAAACGCGATCTGGGACCAATGACATGAAAAGATTTTTATAAACTTATAATATTGTTTGTTTATCATAACCCTTTCTTAATTCCACTTGAACCAGCAACCTCATACAGTTCACAACTCTGAAGTTATATTAATAATTTCATATACACTTGAGTCCAGGGTTCTTTATCCGTGCGTCATTAATACCTGGTGAGATAAACACATACTTTTTATCTAGCATTAATATCTTCCACGCATAAAAATAAAGACAAATCAGCTACCGCCTGTTATTAAGTAAAGACACATTACTTTTCTGAATGCTCTAGACACATACATCGAAAAGAGGTAGGTACAAAAAAAGCTTGGGGACGTTTTCAGAGTGAGTACAGTTTGTGGCGTTTCTGGTTTGCTTACTTGTCACTGTCAGTTTGTTGGATTTTTTTGCTGTTTTTGTGTCCTGTTTCTACGTTTAAAGGTTATTTATATTACACAAACAGTTGTTTTCATAACTAATTTTATATTGATGGATTCGACCGGTACTTGATGGAAGTTCATTTTATCTAACAACCAAACACTGAAAACGTTTGTTTTCTATACTTCCACAAAATGTATTATAACTATGTGACTACAGCTGTTTCGGCAGAATACCTTTCTCAAGTGATTTAGTTTACTATAGGTTTGCCTTTTTAAAGTTTTTAGCTGAAGATGTTGAGGAGTGGGAAGCTGTTTGTCTCCAGTTGTTCATTCAGAATTTTATCTGTATTTTTAGTTTATTAATTTCCATAGATTCTAATAAATATAGCTTAAGGTCTTTATTTTGAATATGCAGAATTTGAAACTCTTCATTAAAAGAATTATTATGATCTAGAAGGTGAAGTGCGTATGTAGAAGTGTCTATTTTTCTATCATTGAAAGCCCTTTTGTGTTCTGCTATCCGTTTGTCAAAGTTTCTGCCAGTTTGACCGATGTAAGTTTTCGGACAGTCACCACAAGTTAGTTTGTAGACACCACTCTGTAGTTGTTTTCTCTTTCGGCTCTTATTGTTCTTAATATATTTGCTGAAGTTGTTGTTAGTTCTGAAAGCTGGTGTTATTCCTTTCTCTTTTATATATCTGGCTATTTTTGCTGTTATTTTGCCAGTATATGTGATAGAGCAGAAGGTACTGGGTTCTTTCTGTGGTGGTGGATAGACTAATTTCAGGGCTTTCTTATGAAGTTTTTGGTGTAAAATTTTATTAATTGTTTGTTCGTTATAGCCATTGTTTACTGTTATTTGTTTAATGATGTTCAGTTCTATTTCGAAGTTATTTTTTGACATAAGAATTTCGGTCAGTCTATGTATCATGCTATGATGGTAGGCTGCTAATTTGTGTTGTGTAGGATGGGATGATAAATTGTGTATAGTTGTGTCAGTAAGCTCCCCACTCCTCAACCTCTTCAGTTAAAACTTTAAAAAGGCAAACCCATAGTAAACTAAATCACTTGAGAAAGGCACTCTGCCGAAACAGCTGTAGTCACATAGTTATAATAAATTTTGAGGAAGTATATAAAATAAACGTTTTCAGTGTTTTATTGTTAGATAATTTTATATTGGATTTTGAAATTTTGTGGTAAGCGTATTTTATTTTGCCATTTATATACAACGTTAACCTCATTCACAATTAGGGAATGGTTTTGTTTAATTTTCCGCAAAAGGCGGCAAAGGCGAAATAACTAACAAAAAGGAAATATTTTATGGTAAATTATTTATATTATAAAAATATTTAATATCATTAATGATATTAAAATAACTTTTAAACTACTTTAAATATACTTGTAATTCTGCACCAAAATGTTAAAACTAACATTTTACATTCTATTTATGTTTGATAACGTCAAATTTTATAAACAATCCTTGATCGGAGCCGTAGCCACTTTCTGTCACTTGCTGTTGCGTGGAAAAGATTTCCGAGTTATTTTGTATGCTTTTAATGATTACGCACGGTTAAATAATTGTGGACTCAACTGTATGTACATGCCTCTATTGTACACTGTGACCTCAAATTTTCATCACAAAATTTCATGAACATTTTTTTCAATCACAAATTAATCCCTTAATTTATAATCTCACATTAATGCTAACTTCCCCTAAGTTTTTATAAGTTTTTATAGTTTCACCGTGTACAATATACTATGTACAACATAATATGTTTCACAATTATGTAATAAATTTTCTTTCTGTTAGTTATTATCGATCTTATCGATTAATAGCTTTAACTTTCTACAAAGTGAATAAATTGCCAAATGATGTTTTTATTTCTAATTGTACTTACTAGTACAAATTGGATTTGTAAGCTGTCAAAGTTCAAAGTTTTTGTTACTATGTTAGATGTATTAATAATAATAACCTCTATGCTGAAGTACACATTATTGGTGAACTTAAACCTATATTACCTCCGAATTCTATCCCACTGCATGGATTTTAATGAAATTTTGGGAATAGCCTCTATTTATCTCCTGATTTGAAGTCTACCCTATGCCGATGTGTGCTTTTATCTTAGTGGTGGTTCCTACCCCGCCTCGGGGGTGGAAAATTTTTTAATTAAAATAACCACGGAAGTGGCTAGATCACCTAATTCTGAGCAAAAACTGTTCTATAATTGTTTTTTAAAAACTCAATACTTTTTGAGTTATTCGTAGTTGAAAATTGGCCATTTTTATTTAAACATAACACCTTTTCGAACAGTTTTTTGGGAATACCTGAAAAAGTATGCATCTAACTAAAAAAACTGTATAAAACATTTTTGTAGCTTATAAAAAAGACAAGAGATTAGTTCCTTCCTAAATCTTCTACTTATAACACAAAAAGAGATATGTTAGGTGAAAAGGGTTTGTTTTTTTGGGTGCATGCTCAAATTGGTGTACTCAACTTGAAATAACAGAGAAAAGGTCGATTTTAGATGTATAATGCTACCAATACCTTTTGTAGTGCTTGAAGAGACCTTTAAAATGAGCAAAATGAGTAGATTGTAACTAAGCGAGATATGCAACAAGAAAAATTTATGACTAATGTATTTTAAGAAAAAATGAGTAGCATATTTAACCCCCATTCACCAGAATGTAAATGCATCGTTTTCCTTCTACAATACCTTGTACCCTAGTGTTATTTCTATGTTCAAAAACTTGGACGGGTTTAAAATGAATGGTTTTTGAAAAAAAAATAAGATCAAATTATAGAGCACATATTAAAATTTTCTTTAAATCTTTTTTTCTCCATGTAACTTGAAAATGATAAGAGATACAGTAATTAAAAATAAAAACAAAATTTTTATTTAAAAACTTATTTTTGTGCAATATATTTTTTTCGTAGCTCTTATTATTTTCGAGTTACATGGAGAAAAAGGGATATTTAAGAAAATTTAAAAATGCGCTCTATAGCTTGATCTTATTTTTTTCAAAAACCATTCATTTTAAACCCGTCCAACTTTTTGAACATAGAAATAACACTATAGTAAAACGTATTGCCGCAGGAAAACGACGCATTTAAATTCTGGTGGATGAAGTGTTAAATACACTTATCATTTTTTCTTAAAATATATTAGTCATCAAATTTTTGCAGCATATCGCGCTTAGTTCGAATGTAATCGACATTTACTATCGCTCATTTTAAAGGTTTTCTCAAGTACTACAAAAGGTATTGATATCATTATACACATAAAATCGACCGTTTCTCTGTTATTTCAAGTCGAATACACCGATTTGAGCATGCACCAAAAAAAACTCTTGTCATCTACCATATCTCTTCTTGTATTACAGCTAGAAGATTTATGAAGGAACGAATTTTTTTTGTTTTTTTTTTATAAGCTACAAAAATATTTTATATAGTTTTTTTCGTTAGATGCATTGTTTGTAAGGTATTTGCAAAAAACCGTATTGAGCAAAAAACTGTAAAAAAAGTATTGAGTTTTCGAAAAAAAAATTATAGAACAGTTTTTATTTAGAATTAGGTTTTCTAGCCACTTACGTGGCTATTTTAACCAAAAAAATTTTCACCCCCGAGAAGAGGTAAAAACCACCCCAAGATGAAAGCGCACATCGGCATAGGGTAGACTTTATTCCTTGAGCTCTTCCCTACTCACTGTGAAAATATTAAATAAATCGATGTAGTAGGATGGAATTCGGAGCAAATTACCCTCATTGACTGCCCTATTATAAAATTAGGGGATTTGGCTTCTTTTAAGAGCAGTCTATTAAAAAATTTTACCTAACCAACAACTGTAGTGTAATAATTCAGTAGCTGTCAAAAAAACCATTTTTTCTACTTCACGACTTTAAACATTTATTTATCATCGTCGATTGAGAAAAAAAACGGACAAAAAGCATTAGAAACAATTCGCAACTCATATTACATTCAATTGTCTAATTTCCTCAAAAAATTTGATATTTTTAAAATGTTTATGTTCTTAAATGTACATATTGATCACAAACCCACAGATCCACGTTAAAAAAAAACATCTTGTTGTTATATGTAAATCTATATTTTATCGAACAGCTTAACACTTTTTTTCTTTCTAATAACTGCTTCTTGATTACTCCCTATAATAGACCAGGAAGGATCTGTTTTTAGGTGGATGTGAGAGATGGCATTCGGATTTTTACGTATAAAGTTAGGTGATAACTTCGTTAATAATAATTGACTTATGCTCCTTCTCCAATTGCCCGGAACATTAATAAAAAATAAAACATTTAGAAAATTTCAAAAAATTTCGTTTTTTTTTCTATTTTCTTTGCTTATATCTTTAAAACTATTTATTTTGGAACAAAGTCTTGTAGGAATAAAACAAAGATAATTAAATTTTCTATCAGATACGATTATTTAAAAATGTGTTAATTTAACACCCTTGCTGCAAAATACCAATAAATATAAAATAAGGGGGCAAAACAAGCCTGTCCTTATTCAATGTTTTTCCATCACTCCATAGGTTACATTTGGAACCTTCCTAATTCGCTTAGAAAATTTTTGTAATGTACTAAACCCGTCCACCAAATTTCATTAAAATTGACTTACTAGATTTTGCATAATAATAATTTTGTAATCTAAACTTTATTTTAAAAATTAAAATTTTTTAAAATCTTGTTCAACAAAAACTAGAACATACAAAGATTTATCATTTTTTTTACATATAAAGAAATATTCCACCTATTTAATGCACTTTACAGAATTGAAATCGGATTATTTAAGCAGCCTCAGCAATGTTTTAAATTTATAAACAATTTTTTGGCTTATAAACAAATTAGTGCTGTGTCCAGGAGGGGGTGCTCCGGGCTCTTTAGATGGACTTACCCAAGTTTTTTTTTATGTATTTTGACCCGTAGAATACGAATTTTTTGGGTAACAGTTGATCCGGATAAGAATGTTTTAAACAAAGAACTTGATGAATTACACAACATCGATTTTTCGCAAAATAAAACATTTTTTGAATTTCTTGGATAATTCTAAGCAAAAAATGTTCTTACAAGTTTTTCCGTAGGATGCATGCATAGTTTTCGAGATAAACGCTGTGAAACATTCAAAAAATCGAAAAATTGCAATTTTTGAACGAGAATAAATTTTGATTAAAAAATAAAATAGCAATTCTGCTGACAGCATTTGAAAGTTTAAGTCAAGTTATACCGGTTTTAATTATTTGCATTGCTAAAAATTAATTTTTTATTATTAAACAAAGCTATTTGTTTATAAGCCAAAAAATTGTTTATAATTTTAAAACATTGCTGAGGCCCCTTAAATAACCCGATTTTAATTCTGTAAAGCGTATTAGATAGGTAGAGCACCTCTTTATATGTAAAATAATTAGCCAAACTTCTAACTGGTCTACTTTTTGTTCAGAAAGATTTTAAAAAATTTGAACTTTTTTAAAAACATTTATATTGCAAATTTACTATGCAAAATCTATTGGGTCGATTTTAATGAAAATTGGTAGACCATTTAAGTAGGTTTTAAGAATTTTTTAAGCGAATTACTAAGGTTCAAAGTGCCACGGAAGGGGTTAATAAACATTGAATAACAACAGGCGTATTTTGCCCCCTTATTTTGTATTTATTGCTATATTGCAGAAAAAGTAATACGTTAAGACATTTTTGACCAGTCGTATATCATACAAAATTCAATTATCTTTATTTTATTTTTGTACGACTCTGTTCCAAAACGAACAGTTTTAAAGTTATAAGCAAAGAAAGCAGAAAAGATCGATGTTTTTCGAAATTTTTAAATATTTTAATTTTTTTATTAATATTCCGGGCAGATTTGAGAAGGAGCATAAGTCTCTCACATCCAAAAATACACTTTTTTTACAGATTAGTCCTGGTCTACTATATAAAGCCCCAAACCACCACGCTTATACCATATATTTGTATAATTCAATCAATAAATTGGATTACTAATTATCTAGGATTCCCAAATTATCTCTATTTCCAGAGATGGTGTACATGCGGGACCTTCACACCCGCATCATAAAAGTCTTTCGTTTTAAGCCGCCTCTGCTTTCGCCATTTCCTAGAATTGAAGCGGGATACGTGGGAGAGATTTGGAGAAAGTCGGTGCTGAAGCTGCATTTGTTTTACCAGCAGTTGTTTTGCACTACGTTTATTGAGTAAGTTTGTTGTTTGTTGTGATTTTCAACGGTGCAACAGGAGCAACGTAAGCTGCTGATCTGTCGGCTAAATAGGTTGAGGTTAGGTTGGTAAACGGGTGAAGGTAGGGATTATGAATTTATATGAAATCAGCAAGGACGGATTTTGTAAAATGCTAATTCGCTATATTATTATTTAATCTATAAAGTATGATGCCAATGGATGGAATAAATTCATTATTTCAGAAAGAGACAAATTTTCAAAAAAAAATGTGATGGACATTACGTCATCAGTGTTGTTAAAAAATCTTAATTTTATTAATAAAAATTAAATTTTTCAATGGCCATCAATTATATATATATACGTGTTGGACACTCCATAACCATCGTTGTAGTGACGTAATTATTAGAATATTTATTTGTTTCTACAAGGTTAACCAAAACTGGTGGTTTATTAATGCAGTTCAATTTAAATATATATTTAGTAACATACTAGCAGGAAGGTGCTGGAGTTTATGGTGGTGGAGTCGGATTTGCATCTAGTCAAGCACTTGGCTCTCCTGCATCAGTCTTTTAGACCGAGATCTTTGCGATCCTGGTATTTTCTCAGGAGACAGTAGATAGTGCTTGCTAAGGCAGGACGATACCTATACCAGGCAGCGCTTATGCCTTTGGAAGCGGCCAAGGTCAGCTCTAAGCTGGGTCTTGGGTACAAGAGAGCACTGGCTGAAGTTTCTATGATCAATAGGGTTAACTTAGTATGGGTACCAGGACACACAGGTGTGCATGGGAACGAACGGGCTGACGCTCTGGCAACACGAGGCTCATTCACTCTGTCTATGTGACCCGAATCTGTGATTGGGTACCCTTCAGTATTGGTCATGGTATTCTCAAAGGCTCTCATACGACAGCGTTCCTGTGACTAAATTGTGGAAATCACTACAAGAAACTAACATCAGCTACACTCTAGTCAAAGCCTTAAAAAATCTATATGAAAATTCTACATCACAAGTAAAAATTGGCAACACACTATCTAAAAAGTTCATAGTTAACAAGGGTCTGCGCCAGGGCTGCTGTATTTCACCAACTTTGTTCAAGATATATGTTGCAAAAGCACTAAACCAGTGGAAACGTAAATGTCACGGTATGGGTATAGACCTCGGAGAGGTTTGTTTGTATACCTTACAATTTGCTGATGACCAAGTCATCATAGCTAATGATAAAGATGACCTACAGTATATGGCAAGAAAACTGAAGGAGGAATATGAACAGTGGGGCTTGGAAATTGATGTGGAAAAAACTAAATACCTACCCATAGGAGCTGAGTTATCCAATATCGAACTAGAGGATAATGAACAAATCACATCCTGTAGTGAATATACGTACCTGGGAGTAATCTTCGATAGAACGGGAAAAGACGATGAGGAAATAAAGAAAAGGGTAACACAAGCTAGAAGAACAATTGGATGCCTAAATGGAATACTTTGGAGCTCCGAAATAGGAATACAGCGAAAATACAACATCTATGAAACACTTAATAAAAGCAGCCTACTTTACGGAGCAGAAACTTTGGAAGGGATTAACAATAACCGAGAATAACCGAGAACAACAGAAAAAATTAGAAGCTGTAGAAATGGATGTGTTTAGAAGATCGTTAGGTAAATCCCGTAGGGAAAGAGTTCGAAATGAGGAAGTAAGACGACGAATTGGAATAGATGGTTACTTAACAACAGACATTGAGAGGAAACAGTTGATTTGGTATGGTCATGTTCAAATAAGGGAAGACACAAGATTGTCCAAAAAGATCTTGGAGTTGGTACCACCAAACCGCAAAAAACGAGGAAGTCCCAAAAAGACATGGAAAGAAGGGGTAACCAAAGTAATGAGTACAAGGGATCTTAGAGATGGCCAATGGGATGATAGAAGGATGTGGAAGTTAGGCATCGGACAACGTCGAAAGACGTTCTAAAACCGATACATACAATATAATTCTCAAAGGGCTTCTGTTGCGGATATTTCAAGACTCGTGGGTCATTTGTGGAGGTATGAGACATGCTAAGCTCTAGATAGTGGAGCCATCCGAAAGTCATGCAACTCAACTTCTTAGAACTTAGAAGATGCCCTCTGGTGGTCAGTATGCTTACCGGCCACTGTAGACTCAGTCGGCACCTTTATTATGTGAATTGGCGGATGGTCCACGGTGCCGTCTATGTGATGAGGAGGAGGAAACCTCACCGCAAGTCCTCTGTAAGTGCCCGGCACTGGGCCTATCAGAGGTGATAATCCTGGGTGCGGCCTTAATGCAGCCCAGCAAAGTAAGGGACTTATCCCTAAAGAGACATGTGGCTTTCTGTGAGGCCATAAGGCTACTAAAGGATTAGATGTCCGTGACAGCAGAAAGAGCTCCGATTTTCAGACCCCGCTTACCCACATTAGGATGTCATAGGGTCTAACGGACTCACAAATTGGTCCTGTTTCGATGTACCATAATCGTAACCATGATACGGTTTCTCAATCTCTTCCTTAAAAGCAGGGTGTTCCTCAAAGATTCCTAAACTATCACTATTTCCTGCCCTTCCCGACCTTTACACCTGCATCAGAAGAGTCTTTAATTTTAAACCGCCTCTGCTTTCGCTATTTCCTAGAATTGAAGAGGGATAAGGACGTGTGAGAGATTTGGAGAAAGTCGGTGCTGAAGCTGCATTTGTTTTACCAAAAGTTGTTTTGCACTACGTTTATTGAGTAAGTTTGTTGTTTGTTGTGATTTTCAGTGCAACAGGAGCACCGTAAGCTGCTGATCTGTCGGCTAAATACGTTGAGGTTAGGTTGGTAAACGGGTAAAAGTACAGTAGGAAAAATGAAAGAATACCCATGAACGACCATATAAAACACGCTGTATTTTCCTGTCACCTTGTCACACAAAAAATTGGCCAGCGCAAGTACATGTAATAATTACTTTTACATGTACTTGCACTTGACAATTTTCTTTGTGACACAGTGACAGGAAAATACAGCGTGTTTTATATGTTCGTTCATGGGTATTCTTTCACTTTTCCGACTGTAGGTATTATGAATTTGTATGATATCAGCAAGGATTGATTTAGTAAAATGCTAATTAGCTGTAGCTATATTTAATCTAGAGTGTGATGCCAATAGACGGAATAAATTCATTATTACGGAAACACACAACTTAAGGCTATGGGTACATAATTCGCAAATATTTTACGGTTATCCCTACTTTTTCTGTCGTTACACGGCAAATTACGTGTAGTAAAATTCTCACTGGTATGGAAACTACACATGTAAATATTAGGTTGACAGTGACATTGTCATTAGAAAGGTAGAGATGGCTATTTCGGTTTCGTTCAGTTTTTGAATGTTCTTGGTTCTTGGATAACCTTTACTTGTATAAATGATAGGAATATTTTTTCACTAATTATGTATTCAGTGGTTACTATTATTTATATACTATAGGTATTATATAGGTATATATTGTAGGTATATTGTATAGGTATATTACATAGGTATATATATATTTATATATATACTATATATATATATATATATAATATATATATATATATATATATATATATATATATATATATATATATATATATATATATATATATATACCTAACCTACAAATAGTCGAAAAAGAAAAAAGTTGTAAAGTTTTTTTAATAATGTACTGTTACCATGGAAAGCTTAGATAAGGTTTGAACATGTGAAGAACTGCGTTGTATAAATGTAGTATTATTCAATTAATTTATAAAGACTTTATTTATTTCTTTATTTGCGCAAATTAAAATATGGGACGTTGTTACAAGAAATGTGTTACTGAAAAGCGAAGAAATAGACGGTTAGCTCAATTGAAGTAAGTAATTTTTAACATAAATCAAATTAATTACTTTTGTATTTTTCAAATTAATTTTAAATTTATAGTGAAAATATGATCCATAAAATCTATCGGTAAATTAAGAATTTTCGCATTAAATTTTATTTTCGTTTAAAGAAATAAACTATTTGCTGGATTATTTAATTATTAGAATTGTACATGAGTAAAAACGAGTGACTCAGATTCCGAAGCGACAAACGAGTTACGCGAGGATAAAAATGAACATTTGTTATTTGTTAACCTTCTTCACAATAATTAAATTTTATTTGATAAAAGAATGAGCCCAAAAATTAAGAATCTTCTTCTTAGTTTGTAAATTTTTCTATGACACACATTCATAAATGTTGCCATATTGTAACAAAAAAATAGCTACGCCGAAGACGTCCACCCACCAACTTCACTTAAACTGAAGCAAAATACTACTAAACAAGCACATACTTCAAAACCGTAGTCCATTCTTCTATGTAGGCTGGTAAATAGAAGCAAATACTACGGAGAAAAGCAAATGCTTTTTAAGTGTAGTGAAATCTTCAAAAATGTAGTACGTACTTGAAGAATTAGCATTTACTACATTTTATGCCACCATGGGCACTTTGCTTTATAGCTAAACTCGTACCTATTCACGGTTATCGGAACAAACTCTTATAAAATAATACTTTTATTTGAACTTTAATGACTTGAAATACTTGGATTTTCCATAAATAATATATAAACAATAAATAACTTTTTATTAATTGTACGCCTTAAATCAATTATTATTTTTCAAACACGCTATCAATGTCTATCAATACTATTTAATAAACAACTCTTTGATTGATTTTATTATCATCGTAAAAGCGTTAAAAAGCAGTAGCAGAATGAACTACTATATCAAAATAGCGGGTCGGATACATCGCTACTTGTCACTGTCTTAAGTCTTGTCATAACATTATATTCTACTGAGTGCGTTGTATGACAAAGATAGCGAATGTTCGATTTCCACGGACATAGTGTCCATTTTTTTCGAATCCTGAAAAAACTAATAAATATTTTTAAAAAAATTAAACACAAAATGAAAGACTAAATTATTATCGAGGGCTGAAAGTCCCTTAGAACATATAAGAAGTTTCTTTCGAATGAGATATTTGAAATTAAAAATCACACTACATTTTCTCTTAGTTTTTCACCCCTGTAACTCACTAAAATAAATATTATAGAAGTTCTCAGGGACTTTCGGCCCTCGCTAATAACGTAATCTCTCATTCTGCGTTTAAATTTTTCAAAAATACTTATTAGTTTTCTGAGGATTCGAAAAAAATGAATCCCCATTTGAATAGCATTGCAGCCGAAAATACGTACCGATCCTCTTAAAAAAATGTATTGATTACGTCATCAGTATTGGCGTAATGAACTTATCGAAGATTTTTTGAAATGCAAAGCGAGATCAAGGGACACCTCATTTGAAAGGTCTTCGAATCAGCTTTGCAACGGTGCGTGTATTATTCGAATATTTATTTCTACAGCGTTAACAAAAATTTTCAACTTAGTTAAGTATGACGCAATCTCAGAAAGAGACGACTTTCAAAAAATCTTAATTTTATTAATAAAATTTTCATTCTTGAATGGCCATTAATTGCTGTATACGTATTTGATATTCCATAATGGGCGTTGGCTTCATGATGTTTTATTTTAATATAAATTGAGGCCACTCTATGCCTCATTTGAAAGATCTCCCTATCGCCTTAATGCCTCTAATGACGCAATTATTTGACCCAATATGAAAAGTCTTTAAATCAACTATACAAGGACGCAATTTTGAATATCTGTTTCTACAAACTTAACCGAAACTCTTGGTTTATTAATGCAGTTACTTTTAAAAAATGTAGTAACATACTAACAGGAAGGTGCTGGAGTGTATGGTGGTGAAGTCGGATTTGCATCTAGTCAAGCACTTGACTCCCTTGCGTCAGTCTTTTAGGCAGAGATCTTTGCGATCCTGGAATTTCTCAGAATACACTAGATAGTGTTTGCTTAGGCAGGACGATCCCTATTTTCTCTGACGGGAAGACAGCGGTAATGTCTTTGGAAGTGGCCAAAGTTAGCTGTAAGCTGGTTCTTGGGTGCAAGAGAGCACCCAAGAGCACTTGGTACGGGTACCAGAACAGACAAATGTGGAAGGAAACGAACGGGCTGGAGCTTTGGCTTATCCCATAGGCAGAGGTCTATGGGACTCGAACTTGTGCTTTAGTACTGGTCGTCGTAATCTCTTAAACGGCTTCTTTTGCGGAGGTTTCAAGAGACCTGGCTCACTTATGGAGGTATGAGACATGTTAAGCTGCACATACTGGTGCCATTCCAAAGTGTTACAGCCCAACTTATTTTTCTAGACCGTAGAAGATGCTATCTGGTGGTCAGTATGCTTACCGGCCATTGTAGACTCAGGCGACACCTTTATTGTGTGGATTGACGGATAGCCCACCGTGCCGTCTATAAGGATGAGTAGGAGGAAACCTACTCACAAGTGCTCTGGAAGTGCCCGGCACTGGTCTACTATAGGTGCCAATTCTGGGTTCAGCATTTATGCAGCCGAGCCCAGTGGGGGAGTTATTCCTACAAAGATATGTGGCTTTCTGTGAGGCCCTAAGGCTACTAAAGGATTAGGTGTTCTTAATGGCTGAATGAGCTCTGATTTTCAGTTCCCGCTTCATTAGGAGGTCAAAGTGTCTACTGGGCTCAAAAATGGGCCCTCAATACGGTTTCTCAATCTACTCACCAAAATCAGCGTATTCCTCAAGGATTCCTAAATTATCTCTATTTCTAGCTCTACCAGACCTTTACACCCGCATCAGAAAAATCTTTCGGTTTAAGCCGTCTCTGCCTTCCGCTATTTCCTAGTAGTACGGTATAGGTAACTAGACCCAGACCCAGACATCCAAAGTGAAAGTTATCCTTCAACACCAAATTGTTCTATATGGTCCACATATTGTTCAGTAAAAAGTTACACCATTTTGAGCGTCGGGTTTGGGGAGAGGTGGTAGTCGGTAAATTAGGAGTTTTTTTAGATTTTTTGTCAATATTTCTAAAACTATGCGGTTTAGCGTGAATAGTGTTCTATACAAAAATGTTACACATTAAATTTTAAACAAAAACGAACCTATGCATAATCCTTCTAAAACGAACGGTTCCAAAGGGCTACCGTCATCCAAAATAAAAGTTATCCTCCAACACCAAATTGTTGTGTATGTTATGGTCCATATTATATTGTTCAGTAAACATTTACACTATTTTGAGCGTCGGGTTTGGGGGGAGGTGAATAGGAGAAGTCGACAAATTAGTACTTTTTTACGTTTTTCGTCAATATTTCTAAATTTATATTAGGGGAGGAAAGTACGCTAAATTTGCAGTTACTCGAGCGCTATGGGGACCTATTGGGTTGTGAAGAGTAGGTCCTAAAACCAGAAAAAGTTACGCAAAATTTTTCATTCAGTGGGGACTTTCCATTTTTTAATATAATTTTCCATTTCCAACAATCGTTGTTTTCGATTATTGCGCCATCTATCCATAATTCGAAAAAATGTTTCGAATAAAAGTTACTTATTTTTACATAAGAAATCCAAATCTGCAATAAAAATGGGGGCTCCTATCAAAAATTTTAAAGTAACCCCCATCCCACCTTCGTGGTGGGTCGTGTTTGGTGTCATTGGATAGATTTTTCAAAAATATTGAATACGTGTATGTTACAGTTTTTCGATCTGATGCTCATTTTGCGAAATATCGCGGGTTTCCTATTTAAAAATTTAAATTTATCCCCCACCCCTCCCTGTGGGGTGTTGTGTTTGGTATTATTAGATAGATTTTTGAAAAATATTGAACACGTATTTTTTATTTTTTCGATCTAACGTTTATTTCTCGAATTATTCGCTTTTTTCTTGTGAAACTCTGTGACCCTCCTATTTCCTTAAGCCCCGCTCAAACCGTCAGATTTTTTGAAATATACACTCTTTTGCATGTAGGTACCTGACTTACTTACCTTATCTTAATCTGACGATTTCGAGTTTTTCTAAGGATAGATTTTTTTTTCGGGCCCCCCTTAACGAACTTACCTGTATTCAGATCCAATATATGTTAGGGGCACAATTACAGGGTACAAGGTTTCTCCCCATGTGATAATCTGACGCGCTCTAGTAACTGCAAAAATCCCCGCTTGGGCTTCCCCAGCATAAGCGGTTTAGCGTGAACAATATTCTATACAAAAATGTTCTACATTTTTGTGACGAAAATTGTATTGTTGGAAAGATATTCATGCGACATTGTCCATAGAAAGTTCAGACTGGGTTAGGTGAGGCGAATTTTGAACCCTGCCTCGTTATTTTTATGAGGCTGATATATTTTTTCAATACACCTAGATTATCATTTTGTCTCTTTTTATACAATCAAAAGCTTGTTTAAAGTCTATATACATATTACATACTTTCTGTCCTATTGCGTTATTGGTAAAACTCTGAAGCATGTCTTACTATTGGCTTAATCTGTGTATGTTTATATATTTATGTAAATAAATCAAACTCAAATTTAAAGTCAAAATACTCATACGTAAAAGACACTTTCAAAAGGTAAATAAATAAATTCATTAATTATGACTTCTCAGATTGCTCTGTAACTTACCTATTTCACGAAATCAACAAACTTCTTTTTTCTATGGAATTGTTCTTTTACGATTTCAGAATTCTATTTCCGTAAAAGATTACTTTTTTATGTACATACCCTTTAGGGTTGAACGAATTAGGTAGGTCTAAATTGTAGAATTTATTGTTGTCGTACGAAAACCCACCTGCTTGTTTATTAAAGCTTAAGAAAATAGTATTAAATTACGTTGTTATTCTGGTGGGCATGAAAGATTAAAGTTTTAGTAAAACTTCAATGTCTAATTGAATCGTTTTTTAAGGCGTCATCAACATTTTTCATTTTTATTTTAATGAAGTTTTTGTATAATTGTTATTGGAGCTATCAGTTTGTTTTAATAGGGCAGCTGTTCAACGCTACTTTCGATTCCAAAACTTTTTTTGAAATATTTGTTTTAAAAGGGCACATGTGATTAACACCCGTCTTTTCAAAAAAAATTTGCCATCAAAAAAATCACATTATGCAGGTAAAAAAAAAGTACTATTTAAGTGCAGATTTGAATGTCAAAAAAATGTGGCAGTTTTTTTGTGAAAAAGAACTTCAAATGAAAGTAAGCAGGTCCTATTAATGGTCACATAATAAGGAAAATTTTAACTACGCTTTTGGCCGTCGAAAAGTTGACACTTGCTGTAAGTACGAGGAACGTAATTTAAAAATTAAGTCTCCTCATTCAAATGATGTGGCAAAACGTACAATGGTTCATCGACGTTAAAGCAAAAAATTTTACAACGCTTAAAAGTACGGGAGGTCAGAAAATGGCATGAACGAAAAATATGTCTTATCAATTAGCGTTTCATTTTATGAAAACTGTTAGCTTGCCGAAAATCCCAATACAAGATCTCTACTACATATGACAGCAATCAGTAAACATTATTTTCTATTCATAATATCAAGAGTAGCAAAAGAAAAGTTTATGGTTATCACGAAGGTCTGGCCCCAAAAAGGACCTAATGAAGTATGTACCTTGTTAGACATGTTCCTTTTTACGATTCCTCAAGTGTTTAAAAAATTAAGACTGTTCTGCGATAACTGCAGTGGCAGAACAAGAACCAGGCCCTCTCAAAATATTGTTACTCCAGGCTGTGGGTGAAAAATAGGTCGATTTCAGGATATAATTCAGGAATTTTTGAAACCTCTCAGGTGTTGTAAAGGACGATGCCAGGAATAACTTCTACTAAAATGTGACCAAAAATATTGTGAGCTTTTTTATTTATTGCGATTTTCATTTGTTAAATTTGCAATTTTTAAAGATTTTTAATTTTGCAGCTTAGGATATTGATTCTAGAGAAAAACGTTTTAATAGAAAGTTGTAGTAAATTAAAAACCTACAATGTGAGCTATAATAAGTTTAATTTCGTTTATTGGTTATTGCAAAACAGCCTGCGAAAGGTCCAAAATGGCTGTTTTTTACAATTGCGTTATTTATTGTAAAAATAATTTTTTTTATTTTTTAAAGCTTTAACATGAAGATCTTTCAATTCCAAAAATAAAAAAAATTGTAATGCCGGATTAACGAATTTGTTGCTTAGATATTATAAATTGATTACCCCAAGATGTCAAATGTCAAAGGCTATAACTTTTTGAAAAAAAATCATAGAGAGTTGGTGAAACATCCAATCTTCTTCTAAAGAGCCGTGTTTTCATATTCTAGTGTAAATAAATGCGTAAAACATTTTTAAAACTCTAATTTTTGGGTTTGAAAATAAGGGGGCAATTTCGTTATAAACATTTAGAGCTGAAGCGGCCCTGTACATCCTATCAGTTTTTAACTTACAGATTATTTTTGCTAAAGACGAAACGAAGATTTATAAAAAAAAATAAAAAATTTCTACGACCAACTGAAGCCGAGCAAAATGTTGGGTTTGAAAATAAGGGGGCAAATTTCGTTATAAACATTTAGAGCTGAAGCGGCCCTGTACATCCTATGAGTTTCTAACTTACAGATTATTGTTGCTGAGGACGAAACAAAGATTTATAAAAAAATAAAAATTTTCTACAACCAACTGAAGGCGAGATAATTGTTTTTTTTTTTTCTTAAATCGTAGTGCCTTTATTTATAACAATTAATAAATTATTTTACAGTCATTGACTAAAGGAAGACCTATTTGATCTTAAAATAAAAATATTATAAAATATAGTTACATTTAATTATTAAAAATTATTTTTAATTCGGTGCTTTTGCGAGCGGCCGAATTTTGCTTCAAATCCGCGCGCTCGGAAAATTTTTAAATAACTTTAAATTTTGACCGAAAACAATTTAATAATGTTACCATTATAATATAGTCTATTTACCACTCTATTTGTTTTTCTTGATAAACTTTTATATGTGAAATCTCATTTCTGAAAAAATAATATTACAAAAATGATACATATATATGAAATATATAACTTTATATATTTTATATAAATACGAGTATATAAATATTTAATAAATATTTAAAGTTATATAAATATAATAATAATAATAATGTTACTTCTAATTATACAATATAAAACTTTTTCTTCTTGTAGTGACTATCCGTTTTGGATGTTGGTGACCATCATGGCAATCTGTACTAGCACACTAAATCGGTACTGCTGCTCTAAAAAGATTTGTGGTTGTTGTGTTGAACGACGTACGTAAATTTTCTAGCAAGGTAATCCTTCACCTTCCTGGTTCTCAGTTTCCAAATGGGGTTTGCCAAATTGCCATGTCGCCAACATCCAAAACGGATAGTCACTACAAGAAGAAAAAGTTTTATATTGTATAATAAGAAGTAACATTATTATTATTATATTTATATAACAATGAAAAAATTCAAAATATAGTTATATATTTCATATTATATATGTATCATTTTTGTAATATTATTTCTTCAGAAATGAGATTTAACATATAAAAGTTTATCAAGAAAAACAAATACAGTGGTAAATAGACTATATTATAATGGTAATATTATTAAATTGTTTTCGGTCAAAATTTAATACAAGTTACGTAAAAATTTCCCGAGCGCGCGGATTTGAATCGAGCCGGGCGGTTTGCAAAATTCAGCCGCTCGCAAAAGCACCGATTTTAAAAATAATTTTTAATAATTAAATGTAACTATATTTTATAGTAATTTTTATTTTAAGATAATATATGTCTTTCTTTAGTCAATGACTGTAAAATAATTTTTTAATTGTTATAAATAAAGGCACTACGATTAAAAAAAAAATGAAACAATTATCTCGGCTTCAGTTGGTTGTAGAAAATTTTTATTTTTTTATAAATCTTCGTTTCGTCTTCAGCAATGATAATCTGCAAGTTAGAAACTCATAGGATGTATAGGGCCGCTTCAGCTCTAAATGATTATAACGAAATTTGCCCCCTTATTTTCAAACCCAACATTTAGCTCGGCTTCAGTTGGTCGTAAAATTTTTTTATTTTTTTGTAAATCTTCGTTTTGTCTATAGAAATAATAATCTGTAAGTTAGATACTCATAGGATGTACAGGGCCGCTTCAGCTCTAAATGTTTATAACGAAATTGCCCCCCTATTTTCAAACCCAAAAATTAGAGGCTTAAAAATGTTTTACGCATTTATTTACATCAGAATATGAAAACATGACTCTTTAGAAGGAGATTGGATATTTCACCAACTCTCTATGATTTTTTTTTTTCAAAAAGTTATAGCCTTCTACATTTGACCTCTTGGGATAATCAATTTATAGTATTTAAGCAACAAATTCGTTAATCCGGCCTTACAATTTTTTTATGTTTGGAATTGAAAGATCTTCATTTTAAAGCTTTAAAAAATAAAAAAAATATTTGTACAATAAAAAACGCAATTGTAAAAAACAGCCATTTTGGACCTTTCGCAGGCTGTTTTGCAATAACCAATAAACGAAATTAAACTTATTATAGCTCAAATTGTAGATTTTTTAATTTACTACAACTTTCTATTAAAACGTTTTTCTCTAGAATCAATATCCTAAGCTGCAAAATTAAAAATCTTTAAAAATTGCAAATTTAACAAATGAAAATCGCAATAAATAAAAAAGCTCACAATATTTTTGGTCACATTTTAGTAGAAGTTATTCCTGGCATCGTCCTTTACAGCACCTGATAGGTTTCAAAAATTCCTGAATTATATCACGTTTTTTCACCCACAGCCTGGGGTATGTCTCTACTTGACAGATAGCGATAAGTTCGAAAAACTAGAGTAATTTTTCCCAGTACGTGGTCATCGTTTTTTGCCCGAGATTTTGGCACAATTTCAAGTGCCTTAACCTCTAGTCCCGAATTTTTTTGGTACCACTACCAAATTTTACTCTAAATTGAAAATTACAGCGTAAGAATTTGTCTGATCGGCCAAATTTTTAAAAGCTGGGTTCTTATTCGATCTAGTCCACAAGGTGGTTTGGGTATTGCAGCTATAAAATACTTAAATATTAGGTCTGGAAATATTTATTAAGGTCCGCCGTATATTCCCACTGCATGAAGTAACAGACATTATAATAAGTAGTGCTGTAAGTGGGAAGTTTGAAGTAAGAGAAGTAGAAGGCACATATGTATGGGAGTTCAAATCTTGGCATGGTAAATGTTACAAAACATCATCTTTATCTCAAGAAGCTCAAAGAAAAATTTCCCCATTGAACGAAAATTTACTTTTCATTAAATAAACTATTTCATTTTTAAGCTGAAAGCAAAAACAAAGGAGACATAAAAGCTTCCACTAATATATTTTTTTATTTGTGGCTTTAGTACTTATAGCCCGATCAAAGAACAGTCTGACCCCAAAAAAAAAATAAAGGAAGGATGAAAATTTGGGAATAGGTAGTTGAAATTGTCTATTATTGTATAAGAAAAAGTTTACAATTCTACATCCCCTCTCTAAGGTGAAAAATATACATTCAAAATAAAACCGGAATTAGATAAAATGACTAATTCTAAACAACTTTTGTTCTATAGAGTTTTTTCACTAAGTCAATACTTTTCGAGTTATTTGCGAGTGAATATGTTCATGTTTAATAAAATAGAACGTATTTTTGGACGGTAGACAAAGCACAAGCAGAGTTGCAGCTAATGAAAAGTAGGTTCTTCTTCGTAAAATTCCAAATCGAATATTTCAATATGCAATAACCCAAAGCGGAGCACTTTTCGGGAAAAATTAATTTAAACTTTTTTAAAGTGTTTAGAAAAAGTTTATTTTTGTTTTTTAAAAATCTTGTAACATTAAAAGTAAGTGAGTTACGCTCAAAATATTGTTGGTCCCTTTTATTTTTTGGTAAAAAAATCGCGAAAATCGCCCCCTAATTAGCATCACAAATAAATTTTATTATTACCACTTCACAAGTTACTTTTTCTATAATGTATTATTTATGATCTATAAGTTTCATCGGTTCAAAGTGCTTATTTTTGAAAAAGCTGTAGTTAAAATGGCCTGAACGAGTAACTAATCACGAGTTTAGGCAAATTTGGAACAGCCATAGTATAACAACCAATTTTTGCCTAACAAGAAAACAAAAAATCAGAAATATTCAAAAAAGCAAAACGTACATTTTATTACTCTTTTAGATTTTTGGTATTACTAATAATTTTTAAGTTAATTCCACAAACAATTCCATTTCTTTTTTCAAAATTTAAAAAAATGTTTTATTTTAATTCCATTTTTTTTTAAACCTGAGCACTTTGAACCAATGAAACTTTTAGATAATATAAACAATACATATGTAAAGTAACTTGTAAAGCGGTAACGATTAATTTTATTTGAGAATCTAATTAGGGGGTGATTTCGCCATGTTTATACCAAAAAATAAAAGGCACCAACAATATTTTAACCGTAACTCACTTACTTTTAATGTTAGAAGTTTTTTTAACAAACAAAAATAAACCTTTTTCTAAACATTTTAAAAAAGTTTTCCCCAAAATATGCTCCGTTTTTTGGTTATTTCACATTGAAATATTCGATTTGGAACTTGAAGAAGAAGAACCTACTTTTCATTAGCTACAACTCTGGGTCAACAGACCTCATGCATAAACCATTTTTTCAGTTTTTTATAAGCAATATTTTTGCTAAGAATCTTTTCTTCGCTAAAAGACTTACTTTTTGAGTTATCTCCGAAAAACCATCCACAAACATGTTTTTTTTTGTTAAAAATGAACATATTCACTTTTAAATAACTCGAAAAATATTGACTTAGTAAAAAAACTCTATATAACAAAAGTTGCTTAGAAATGGTAATTTTATCCAATTCCGGACTTATTTTGAACGTATATTTTTTCACCCCCGAGAAAATATTTTTCACCCCCGAGAAAATATTTTTCACCCCGTATTTCCCAATTTTTGTAAAATGTAGAATTGTAAACTTTTTCTTATATAATAATAGAAAATTTCAACTACCTATTCCCAAATTTTCATCCTCCTTTTATTTTTTTTGAGGTTTTCGTAAAATTTTGTGTTCCCTGATCGGGCTATTAGCTATTTAGCCAGATACATGTTGATAATAATAATAAATACTAATACAAAAAAAAAACAAACTATTAAAGCTAATACAAATTATAAAATACTTACATAATACTAATAATTATAATAAATATATGTATAAAACTTATAATACTAAATAAAAAAGTGTCTATCTATACGTTAAAACAAAGGTTAGTGATATTAGATAAGATTGATTATTACAGACACACATTTGTACTATGTATAAATTTGATTAGACAATCATATACTCTTTTGCCATTAGTAGCCAATAGGTTATTTATTTGGTATGGAGGAAAATTTTTGCTGCATTTGCAAGTTGTTTAAAAGAGTTCCTGAATGCTGAATATATTTGGAACAATTAAAAAAGATATGATTAAGATCTTGTTCTTGACATGTTTCACAAAAGTCCGAATTGTAAATTTTGATTTTAGCAAGATGAGCAGGATAACAAGCGTGACCAAATCTCAATCTTATTAAGGTTGTTATATATTTACGTTACGGGTGTTATTAAATTTCTTAAACCATCTCGAATTTGGGATGTGTGGTTGTATATAAACATATTGTGTTGTTGAGTGGTCGCCGAAAGTTTGCCAAGAAGTTTTCCAACAATATATTTGACTTCTTTTAGAGATACAAAAAAAGTCAGGATACAAATTATCTCTCATCTGGTACAATTTCAGCTGAAGAGGTTATTGCAGCTTTAGCAATAGATTCAACATGCTCATTATATTTTATACCAACATGAGCTCTTAGCCAAATAAAATTGAGGCGCCCAAAGCAACAGTGGCCTAAGCCACAAATTGAGCATTTTTAGATAAATATATCAATAAAAGCAGCAACATTAAATCTTTGGATTGACAAAGGTCTACAGAACTTACCTCTATATTTGGCTAAATGACGCTACATAATTTATAGAGCCATCCCATAAGCACAATGGAAATACGAATGCAAAGATTGCATTTATCTCAAAACTTCGTTTTTGGGGTTAGGCCACTGTTGTTCTGAGCGCCTCAATTAGTAGTTTTGTTTTTATTTTTAAAGTTGGCAAGCGTTTTCTTAATTTGGTAAATGAAAGGATTAGAATTATAATTGGGTAACTTTGAACTTTTGAGAGATAATAAAACTGACAATGAGTCGGATATTATTAAAACTAACTGAATTATTGTTTAAACTATCGAAATATATCAAGGATTCAAGTTTGATTCAAGTAAAAATTGAAAAATTTTAAGGTAATTTGAACATTTTTTCTGTCGACTTAGATGGAATGGTGAAAGCACATCCGGTCCCTTCCGATGAGTTGGATGCATCTGTATAGATTACAATTGCGTTGGTCCATTTGTCTATACAGGAATTCAATATGGATGAATCTAATAATGAACTATTATAATATGTCGGTATATGTATATCAGGTTCATAAAAAATGCGAAATAGTCGTTAGTATTAAGGGTATTAATATTGTTGACATACTTATTGTTACACATGGCTCTAAATGCTGTACACAGGGTTGGTGTATTTTTATGAGTCCAGTAAGTGTTTGTTAGATCGTCTGTGTTTAGTGAACTTATGCTAGAATATAAGGAATTATTGATACATGAAATTTTCACAACAAATTTTTCACTCAGATAATCTCTTCTAAAATTCAAGGGAGGCTCTAAAGCTTCAACATGCAATGGAACTATTGGAGTAGGCTTCATTGCTCCCATACAGGTACGTAGAACAGTACGTTGAAATACATCGATTTTATTTAAAATTTGTTTACTTGCCGATTCGTAAAGTATATATACATCCATAGTCCAGAATAGATCTAATGTAAGATTTGTAAAAAAGCAAAGCTGTTTCTACATCAGCTCCCCACCAACTTTTAGAAATGGATTTTAAAATGTTAAGACCTTTAATGCTTTTGTCAAGCATATAAATACTCGATGTGTAATTTCCATGTTAGCTTTTCATCAAGAAACATGCCTAGATACTTTATTGACTTGCAGAAATTTAAATTTAATTGGCCATTTAATAAAATAGTATTTGTGTTAGGAATATTATGTTGTGAAAAAATACACATTTAGATTTAGAGTCCAGTCGGGTTAGACGAATAACAGGCCTAACCTTGCATTAGGAGCTGCCCCAAATTTTATTTTTTTAATCTTTAGGGGGGTCAATAGTAGTGTAAATTTAAAATCTCGACTGAATTCCGCCATTGCGTTAGCCGCCATCTTGATTTTAAACGAGAACCGTTTTTGCTCAATATCTCCGCCATTTTCAACTTTTCGACGAAAAGTATAACAACCAAAATTGTTGAAAATGTAATTTTCTATCATTTCCATTTTGTACAATTTTTTCGTGCAATCGATATTTTACGAGTTATAGCGGAAAATAATGACAGTTACATATAAATAGAGCATAATTATTGAATTATCTCGTTTATTGTTAGTTTTATGACAAAAATGTTCCTATACAAAAATAGAGAGAATTTAATTCTACACAATGTTAGTTTCTTTCATTTTTTTGCTAAAGTTAATATTTAAGGTAGTATGTATGCGATAATGGCGCGAGCGTACGACCTGATTGATTTTGTAGCAATTGTTTTTGTTCAATATCTACGCCATTTTCAACTTAAATTGTTCCGTATATGATTTCCTAAAATTTCTTTTTAACAATTTTTTTCATGCGGTTGAGATTTTCCGACTTAAGTGGGAAAATAATAAAAAGTAGTAGGGGGAGCATAATTCATGAATTGAATATTTTTTCCGAGCTGCCCCAAATTTTATAAATCTATCCTTTAGGGGAGATCAATAGTAGTGTAAATTTAACATCTCGACTGAATTCCGCGGTTGCATTAGCCGCCATATTGATTTTAAAGGAGAACCGTTGTTGCTTAATATCTCCGCCATTTTCAACTTCTCGATAAAAACGGTAGGAACTAAAATTGTTGGAAACGCAATTTCCTACAATTTCTTTTCCAAAATTTTTTTATACGATTAATATTCTCCGAGTTAAGGAGGAAAATAATGGAAGCGGAGGGGAAGCATAATTATTGAATTGTCTCATTTATTATTAACTTTACGACATAATTGTACATAAACAGAAATAAAGAGAATTATATTTTATACAATTTTTAAAACTTCCAATGAAACACCAACCAAACTAAGTACATAAAAGACATAAATAATAAATTATATGCATTAAGTTCACTTAATTTTATTAACTAGCTGGTTTTATTGGTTGAATTTGTCTGTCGATAATTAAGTTTCATGTCAGCTAACATATATTAATATTTCAACAAATTTTTTTAAATTTTGGACCCCGTTGGGGGGAATTTTCCCATTCCCCCCTCTTAGACCCGCCACTGGTTCTCTCGAAAAATTGTAGTAAATCGTAATTGCAACAATTTAAGTCCTTACACTTTTTGTCGAAAAAATGAAAATGGGGAAGATTTTGAACAAAAACAATTGCTTTAAAATAAATCGGGTCTTACGCTCGCGCCTTTACCGCATACGTACTACCTTTAATATTGATTCTATCAAAAAAGAGAAGGAGATCAAAATTGTACAAAATTTAATTCTCTTCATTTTTGTATAGGTTAAAATTTGTTGTAAAAGTAATAATAAACGAGATAATTCAATAAATCAATAATTATGCTTTAACTGTCACTGTTTTTCCCCATAACTCGGAAAATATGGAGCGCACGAAAAAATTATAATAAACGAAATTATAGAAAATCGCATTTTCAACAATTTCAGTTTGTATATTTTTTGTCGAAAAGTTGAAAATGGCGGAGATATTGAGCTAAAACTGTTCTCGTTTAAAATCAAGATGGCGGCTAACGCAACGGTCAAATTCAGTCGAGATTTTAAATTTGTACTATTATTGACCCCTCTAAAGATTAGAAAAATAAAATTTGGCGCAGCTCCTAATGCAAGGTCAAATGGTATCCCGACTGGGCTATTACTAGTGGATAAATTAAAAACATTTTCACAAAACCATTTTAAGAAATGTTCATGTAATTTTCTTAAAATTGTAAGGCAGGGTTCATATTTTGTCCTTGCCGTATAGATGAGGAAGTCATCAGCATATTGGATTGTTTTGTAAGTAATATTTGGTACATTAGGGCTATGAAAATCAGCAGTAAACAGATTAAAAAGAAAAGGGCTTAAGACTGATCCCTGGGGTAATCCCCAACTATTATAACGTGGTCCAAGAAGTTAATTTTTATGGTTTCTAACGTATAGGCGTCTACCAGTGTAAAAATTAAGAGTGGTTTGTGTCAATTTTACGAGTATTTGAAACTGATTGATCATTCTGTCTTTTAATCGAGGTAAACATACACTGTCATAAGCGCCTTCTAAATCTAGTAATACAGTAGGCAAATAATTATTTCTAGAAAAATTACCCTGTATGTCCACTACAAGTATAGCTAGAACATCTAAAGCTCCACATTCTCGCCTGTATCCAAATTGATTGTTTTGTAGTAACATTTTAGTATGGACCATCATTCTAGTCTGTTTTTTAACATCCGTTCCAAAGTTTTAAATACACACGAAAAAAGAGAAGTTGGTCGATAAAATTCGGCTGAATTTGGATCTTTTGTAGGCTTTAGAATTGGAATAACAATTATGTCTTTAAAAATATTTACGTCAGAATTGTCTTGAACAATACGATTAAAAAGGTCTAATAGAAAATGTTTTGCTACTTCTGGAAGATTTAGAAGCATGGAGTATTTGATATGATCGTATCCTTGACTATTATCTTTACGATTATTTATAGCGAAAATTAGTTCATTGTAAGTGAAAGGTTTTAAGAAAAAATGATTTTTGTTAGCTGGGGTTGATGTAATGTAGCTGGGAATTATTTGAGGGTTCGCAGTGGGGGGTGCAACTTTAATGAGAAAGTCATCCATCCATTTCTGATGTAAAGATTTTATGTTTGATACCGATTTTCTGTAAAGTTTTTTAGCTTGATTCCAAAGAGTCGTAGCTGATGTATTTTTATTAAGCGAAGAGACCCATTCAATCCAACGCTTTTTTTGCTATACTTTTTAATGTTTTTTTGGTTCTAGCTGAGATCTCCTGATATTTAACATGATTTTCAAAATTACTTTTTTTGAAGTTATACTTCTTTAAGCACGAGGGTGAAAATTTTGATTTTACTGGGCGCATGCGCACACCAACAGTATGGTATAAACGTTATAAGGGATCTGATTGGGTGTTAAAATCATCTGTCAATAATTGTTCAATATGGAGATTTTGGATAAACAAATTAATGTTGTGTATATTCATATTAGTTTTATTGTTGTGATGGCAGAGAAAAAGTATAATTGTAGTGACTTTTTAAACAGTTTTTAAAAGCGACAGGTACGTAATAATTGTAAATGTTTCAGTATCCTAATAAAAAATTTCATAGGTACCTACTTATTTGGTAGAACCAACCAAAATAGTATGTATTGCTTTTATTTACATAATTTGATTACCATCAAAATTTCTACCAATATTCACCTAATATATTGTTTTCTTACTCTATGTTTTTCAATTCAAAATCAAAATAATTTGATTTAATTCAAAAATGTCAAAAGTTTACTCCGTTTAGTTAGTTGATCTTCGCACATGATGACGCATTGTCTCCTTGGGTAAACGTTTAAGGTGAATGAATTCCAATAGTAACTGCGCTGATAAACGGGTTCGAACCCCAATAGAAACTTTTATTTTTTTTATTTTTTTTTATACATTTTATGATTATAAGTATATTTATTATATATTTTTTTTCAGAAAATACGTATTTAGTTAAAAAAAATTCCGAAAATTATTGTTCAGAAATCATTTGTGGCATTTGTGGCACAATGTGTTTGTGTGAATTTTATTATTTTATTATTTTAATTTTTGGCACTGTTTTAATAAAAATGTTTGAGAAGTAGTAAGTATTAAAGTTAGTTTAATATTTAAATAAAAAATAAATAAACTGTTTAAAGTATATTAATTTCGTGGAAATCATATAAAAGAAGTATAACTTCTTACGTGCGTACAAAGTACACACACATTATTTTTTTGTATAATTGATTTTGATAATATTGTTTGATAATTGTTGTTTGATAATATTATAACAATCAATATTCCACCAAGGAGGTGGGTGCCGTTTACATTTATAGGGTTTATACTGGGGTATAGCTGCTCCTGCAGCCGTATTTATATTATTTATGAAGAAGGAGTACTGATCAATTAGATTATCTGAGTGACAATTGTTTGTATCGTGTAAGTTCTGAATAGTCGAGGTATATAACGCCCAATTGGCTTTTTTAATATTCCATTTATTTTCAGGAGATATTTCATTTTAATTAATTGCAAAAAGACTTTCTATAGATATGACATAGCGATTTGATCCTAGAGTGTCAGGAATGACATTCCGAGATGTCTTGTTAACTAATTCAGGTGTGCAAAAAGTTACATCGACAGCCGAATCTTGTTGATCAGGACGTCTCAAAATTCTAGGTTCGCCATTATTTAAATCGGTTAAATTTAAATCATCTGCGATATTTATAAGTTGTGACTCTATGGCATCATTGTTATGACAACCACATATAGAGTGGTGTGCATTAAAGTCAACACCTATAAATAAAGAACCCTCAAATTGTTAAAAAATTTTAGTCCAATCGTCATGTATTGTTTGTATTTTTGGAGGTTTATAAATAGATAAAAAATTCAACAATGAAGTTCTATATTTAACTTGGATAGCACACACTAAAATGTTTTAATTGTAATTTATATTGATCTTATGTTCAACAAAACGAAGAGATTGCCACACCAAAATTGCCACACCAGCGTAGCCACCGTTTCTGTCATTGTGAACTATATTGTAACCACTAAAATATATTGTTGATTACTTTTAAACGAAGTTTCACTTATAAGAGCAATGTCAATATTTTTATCATAAAGAAATTGTACCAGACTATTTTTGTTAGCTATAGCAGAACGTGCATTTCATTGCCTTATATTTAAATTGCGTGTTTTGGGCATTTTATTGGATTTTCAAAGTATCCTCCAAAACCTGTTCTATACTACTTGTAATTAATTTAATATCAATAGGTTTTCTATTGTTACTTGAAAGAATTTTATTTAAAAAGTCCACGATAAAAATGGATAAGTTGCTAGCAATACTACTTTTCTTGGTTTCCAAACAGGAGCAGTTTGGTTTATTTGAATTTATCGGCAAAGATTGTGAAGGTCCAAAGGAAAAGTGACTAAATAGTGGGAGATGATAGGTGATATGATAAAGGATAGGTGACTAAATAGTGGGAGAGTTCGATTTTCTCTTCTTCTTCATTGGAGGATTAAAGCTTACAGGATTAGGTTGGGAACGAAAGTTATTTTGATTGCCATTGGTATTTTTAGGGATTTGATTAGGTTGTGATAATGACAGGCGATGGTTGTTAGGAAAAACTGGAAAATTTTGGTCATAATTTGTTAGCGGTGAAAATGAGTTGTGACTTACTAGACTGGCTAAGGAGTTTTCAGAAATTTCTTTAGCTTATTTAAAAGAGGTTTTTTGCTGTATCATTATATTTTTAATTTTTTTTATTATCGTAAGAGGGACACTTTTTTGAGATAGAAACATGATCTTTGTTTTTACAGTGTATACAAAAAGTTAAATTTTTATCACAATTATGTTTATCGTCTTTAATTTCGCCACGATTGATACACTTTTCTTGAGTGCTGTTACACTGTCTAGATACATGCCCATATCTTAAATATTTGTAGCATTGGCTTACTCTTCATAGAAATTGTTCAACAGGAAAAAAGACTCGATTAAAAGCTACTCGATCTGGTAAAATATTCCCCTTAAATGTAACACTAGTTTTCTTTTTTGGTAAAAATTCAAATATTCTGTCTTCTTTTTGGACTTTTCTATTTAACCTGTAGATTTTAGTGACGCGTGAGTGTGGTTCAATATTTTCCATAATATAGTTGATATCGTAACCAGTATCAACGTCTCTTAGTAACACTTTAATTTCAAGTAAGTGATTTGGAATAAATGCTTTTAAATTTTCTGACTTTAGGAGGGGATGTTTTACTAAATTATTTGCTTCAAATAGCGACTTTAATAAAACCTTAATCCGGTTTCGGCCTATACTCTTAATTTCTAAAATGTTATTAAGTTTAAATTTTTTAAAAAGCGTATGAGCAACTGCCATTGCATGCAATTTTCCTACATTTTTATTTTCTGTACTTTCTATGTATACTCAAATATTTTGTACATTGTTGTTATCTGAAAGAATATTGACAGTTTTCGGTGCCAACTGCTTTGATTTCTGGAGGTTACTCTCACTTGGATTATTATTAATAACACTTTAAATTAAATCACTGTTATCCATATCAGCATCTTTCGTCACAAAAGATGTCGGTTGTGTCCCCATCGGGGACCGATATTTATTAGCTGTCAGAATACACTTGTCTTGACTTGTCGAATTGACTCTTCACAAAAATTTTAAAATTTACTTATACAAATAGGTATACAAATTTGTTCACTGGCCAAAACTGTTACTTTTTCAACTCGTATGAAAGTTTAAATAATATTTTTGGGATAAAAATGTTAATTTATACTAAGAGTAGATTTTACTTCGTACTAACAGTTTGAAGATTTGTCCACTAATATTAATGGCCTTGTTTCCCATACATTTTTCTTGGCCAAATCAGTAGGCCCGTTAACAAGCCCAGATAGATTAGCCTACCCAACTGGTAGCAATAAAACAGGCCAAGAGGGAGGACTTGAATAAGTTAAAAAAAATTATTCCTCATGACTATTTGGAGTACTACTACGACGAAACATTTAACTGGCCCCCTACAACCAATGACACTCCAGATAGTAATTTTGATGGTGAAGAAGACATTAAAGAACGATCAAAAAGGCTCAAATCTTTGCTGTGTTAAGTTTAGCTGACCAACTTACGTGTAATATAAAGAGTATATTATGTTTTCACACTTTCACATCAAATCCTATGCAATTTTAGACCATAAAGAGTTGTTTGGAACATGTATTGTAATTCCTAATGTACCCTGAAACTTTTTTTAAGGGCGTATGTTTTTGATTTTTAAAATGTCGTATTTTGTTTAACTGGTGTTTAATGTCTTTTACGTGCACCTTATTATATTTTGAAGACATAGGTTTGTAAAAAATATCAAAAAATTATTTTTTTAAATAAAAGCAAACTAATGAAAAGTTTTTTTTTCATTTTCCGAAAGTTTAGTTTTGGTAACTTTCCCTTTCAAAACATACCGATTCAATTATTTTTACTAATGATACATTATACCACCATGGAATATTTGGGGAAAATCAATAAAAAAAGGGCGTACCACCTCGCGGCTTTCAAAATTTTTATAATATATAGTATTGTGTATCAATTTATCAATCAAAGATAGAATAAAAATTTATTTTTTTTAATCTAACGCAGGCACATAAATTTGATACACCCTGTATATTGATTTGTAACTAGTTATTACAAGGTAGCTTTTACGCAGTGGGTTTCTCCTTAATGAGTTTTTTCCTGAAGAATTAAAGACATTTGTAAATAAGTGAAGTGAAAGACAATTTATTTCGAAAAAAAATTGTTTGTTACGGGAAAGGTAAAATCCACAGGTAATTTTAATTATTAGTTTTTAGAAAAATAAAGGTAGAGAGATTTGGAATTTTAAGTCTGTTTGTTTAAACACAGGAATTTTTGTATAATTTCCGAAAAGTGATTAGTTTGAGTAGAAGTATTATTTGAAAGAATGTCTGGGTTTTTCGAATGGGAAAGAGAAATGTTTTTGATTGGCTTGGCAATTTAGAATGGGGAAAGGGAAGTTTGAATGTTGAGACAGTTTGGAAAAGATAAATTATTGTGTTGTGGGCATCCGAGAAGGGCAGTCGAAAGTTTTCGCGTAGAGTTCAGAAGCAAGTACTAGTGGTTTTGTTTGTTAGTGCAGAGTAGCTGAAAAGTGGAACGAGAGACAAATCAAATCGAGAAGAAATACCTCTTTGATTCTGTAAAGTCCAAGAGAGTAAGTTACAAGATTTATCGTTATTAAAATTATTTGTGACACCAAGCAAAAAAGATACTTGGGTCTCAGGAGATTATTATTGAGAGAAAGAGAGGAGAGAGTATTGGAGTTTATTGAACGAGTACTGGTCAAAAGCGGCCGGGCTTGTGTTTTGGAGAAATAGTTGCTGGTATGCTGCTAGATTGATGCTGAGAACGGAGAGGATTTTGATTGGTAGCCTAACATAATCAACAAGGAAGAGCATCATTGTGTGTGAATCAAAAAGGTCAGTCAATAACTTATGTGATAGATGTTCTTTATAATCAAAAGTTAAAATATTTGCGTAAAAGCATATGAATTAAGGTTCCAACATTTCAATAATTTAATAGGAAGTATAAGCAGTTTTGCAAATACCTAAATTTGTTTGTTTAGTTTATTTTATAAAAGGTATCAGGAACAAAGCGATAAATATTTTTTTAAATTAGCTTAATGATATGGTAAAAATTTCATTTGGATAATTATTCCCACAGGATTTAATTGATAGATTTTCAGAGCATTGCTTTTGATAATAAAGGTATTTGTATGTGCTTATTTATGATTTTTCTATTTATTTCCTTTTCCTATTTTATCCCGATAAGGATCAACTAAGAGATACTGAAGCCACGAGAAAGGATAAGTATAACCTAAGATAATTTTAGTTAATTTTTATGACAAAAAGGCACCCTGAGATTTTTTATTAATTGGTTATGTATGATTTGCGTCAATTCAATAATTAATTAAATAAATACTCAATTAAAATAAAAGTAATAGAAAGCAGATCATAACAGTAAATATATTTATTTAAATATCTACAAATATCTGTAAATACATATATTTATCAAACTAAGTTCTTAATCCAGTAGTACAGAAACCGACAATATGTTACGAATATTGTAGCGACATCTGCTAAGAAAAAAACTTAAGTTCTCAATCCAGTAGTACAAAAACCGACAATAAATATTGTTCTCCATACCACTAGATTGAAAACAGATGGAAACTCCCTGGTTACTACCTCCGCGGCTTTCAAAAATTATAAGCCATACGGGTGCCGAGACTAACATTAAGATGAGGGTATTTTAAATAATTGACGTCCCATCTGCTCAGCGTGGTAAAGTTCCAACGAGAAGGTTTCCTAAGTACTCCACAAAAGAGTAAATAAATTAAAAATGTATAAACATTTTTAATTTCTTTGCAACCTGAAAATGCAGCAGCATCTCGTTTTAACTATTTGTTATGGATTTTTGGATGCTGATTACGAATTTCGAGGGTGGATTTCGATCCGAGTGGTCAAAAAATTGTTATAAACAATTTAATTGTTTATAAGGCTCTGGCTCATAAACCAAAAGAGATAAAAAATGTTTCAAATAAAATTTGTTCCTTAATAAAAAAGGAAGAAAAAAACGTTTACTAAACTTAAATCTAACAATTAGAACTCAAGATATTGTAAAATTAGTGCACAATACAAATTGCAAATTGCAAAATAAGTATTTTTCGAAGCTTTATCGATCATAACTCGGCTTCTGCGAAGGCAAATAAGCCTTAGAAGATCTCATTTTAAAGCTTAATTAATAGGCTTCCAAACAAAGTTTGTTAAATTATTTTATCTTTATTTTTTCAAAGTTATACCCGTTTGAAGTTATAATTTTCTTAAAAAAATTGTAGGTACATTATTTTGTTTATAAGGGTTCCAAATACCCTTTTCGCTCTTAGTTTTGCAGATGATTAGGTCGTGATAGTTCAGGATGCATGCGATCTAGAATTTATGATGAAAAGGTTGTATCATGAGTTTTCGTGAGTATCAAAAGTGGGAGTGCAAGTGAGTCTAACAAAAACAGAGTATTTGGTAGTAAACAGCGAGGCTCGGTTTCAAGTCCTTGTCAATGATGACGCTAAAATTATAGTCCTGTCGCCAGTGGCGGTACAACGGCCTCCTTAATTCAGATAGACTTACCCAAGTTTTTTTATGTATTTTGACCCGTAGAGCACGAATTTTTTGGATAACAGTCGATCCGGATGTCGATAAGATTGTTATAAACAAAGAACTTGAGGAATCACATAACAGCGATTTTTCGTAAAACAAAACATTGTTTTGTACTTTTTGGGTCATTATAAGCTAAAAATATTTTTTCAAGTTTTTTCGTAGGAAGCATAGTTTTCGACATAAACGCGGTTGAACTTTCAAAAAATCGAAAAATTGCAATTTTTGAACCCGAATAACTTTTGATTGAAAAATAAAATAGCAATTGCTTATTGCATTTGAAAGTTCAAGTTAAATTCTATCGGTTTTCATTACTTTCATTGCTAAAAATTAATTTTTTATTGTTAAACAAAGCTATAAACACATAGTGATTGAATGATGTTTTCAATGCATTTCCCATTTGAAATCGAACGAGTAGGCACATACAAACAATTTCTACGTAGATTACGTACATTGGCACGGGAAACACTATGTGTTTATGGCTTTGTTTAATAAATAAAAACTTAATTTTTAGCAATGCAAATAATCAAGACCGATAGAATTTGACTTGATCTTTCAAATTCAGTAAGCAGAATTGCTATTTTATTTTTTAATCAAAAGATATTCGGGTTCAAAAATTGCACTTTTTCGATTTTTTGAAAGTTCAACCGCGTTTATCTCTAAAACTATACATCCTACGAAAAAACTTGTAAAACCATTTTTTGCTGAGAATCGCCCAAAAAGTCCAAAAAAATGTTTTGTTTTGCGAGAGATCGCTGTTATGTAATTCGGTCAAAATACATAAAAAAACTTGGGTAATCCATCTGAATATAGGAGGCCGTTGTACCCCCTGGCAACAGGACTATAAATCAGGTGGAAACATTTAAATACCTGGGAGCATTGTTTGACAAGACTGGATTGGGGGAGCAGAGATAAAGCAAAGAATCCGGAAAGGCAGCAAATTGTGGGAAGCTTGAATTCATTTTGGTGGGATAAAAATATTTCTAATAAAAACAAAAAAAGAGTGAGCAGAGCAATAATATTGGAGTCGTTTATGTGTTATGACTCAGAAGTATGGACTCTCAGCGCGGATCTAAAAAGAAGGCTATTAGCCGTTGAAATGGACTATATAAGAAGTGCAAGAATTTCCAGATGGGAAAGGAAAACTAACGAAGAAGTAAGAACCAGAATGAACGCTGAGGAAACGGTAGTTGATAAAATAGAAGGAAGATCATTGAAATGGTTTGGACACCTATTAAGAATGCTTTAAGAACGTTGGCTTAAACAAATATTTCAGTGGAGACCACCAAGAAGAAGGAAGCGGGGTAGACCGCGGAGGTCATGGAATGAGAGTGTCAGGAGATCGATGAATGACCGCAATTTACAAGAAGAAGATGCATTGGACAGAGATGTTTGGCAAATAATGACGGGGATACGTGAAGAGGCTATTAACAGTTGAATAATTATTGTACAGTTGTACCCGTAAATAGATAGATAGATATATTTTTGTATCTATTACATTATTGAAAAGTTGGAAAGAATCGAACGCCTGTAGCGCCGCAAACGCAGTACACGTTTAGCCGTAGGCTGCTCAAAAGGCATATTAGATTTGGGTAATATTTGAGTTCATGTTTTCAGTAAGATATAAACCAGTTATCCTTGTCAAAATATTCTTAGTCGTACTTGTGGGTTAAAAGATTATAAATATTTTTGTCGAATTGCCATTCATTTAGTAATTAATAATACAGAGTTTTTGGTGCCAAAGTATTTAGAGCCGATTTTAGGTATATTTGGGGTGCTTATTCCGAATACGGCTTTAGTTTTGACCTATCAGCTCTTATCTAGTTTTCAAGATAACGTAGGTCATGCCAGTTTTTATGCATGAAAATACTAATATGCTGATATGGATATACTAATTTAAAATAAAAATCATACAATTAGAAAATACGTATATTTTAAGCCATTTAATAGGTACAATAAAACTCTTTGTACAATGAAACAGATATACAATTAGTTTTGAGAAAAAAACTAACAAAAAAGAAAAAAAAATTGATGAAACGAAAGCTTCGCTTTCGTTGAACTGGATTTGCTGGATTAAACTTTTAAACAGTCTCTCTTCAAATTTCAGCAAAAATCTGCCATCATATGGGTGTCCCATCTTCCTTGGTAGCGGTCCTCCAAGGTTTTTATATCCTGGTGAAATCTCTCACCTTGTTCCTTACTTGTGTCACTTAAGTTTTCAGGGAAAGGTCCAGGTGGCTGTGAAGATAGTGCTCATATTACATCCAAATGGTTGAAAGTTATTCAGCAAACGGTTTACCAGCTCAGCACAGTTTTTACTTTTGTGATTTCCCAGAAAATTTTTCATAATGTCCACAAATGAAAGCCAAGCCTTTTTCTCTACCTCATTCATTAACCCCACAAAAGCCGTATTCTTTGTAAGAAGTCTGATCTGTGGTATATCAGAGATTCCAGCTTTAAGTTTTTCCATACTTATCTGGGGCAGCTTCTTTCCTATGTAAGCCAAGAATTAAAATCAAGTGACTTGATGGAGGTGTTTTAAAAGTTTGAAAATACTTTCCAAGCTGTTTTATTTCCTTATAAAATAGTAATGTAACGACATTAAAGTATTATTTTCTTGCACAAATAAGGCATAATACATTGAGAACAACAAATATACTAAGGAAGAAGTTTAATTAACAATGTATATTCCTTTGAATAGCATATTCTTCATTTTCTCAAATATTAAAACCACTAATTTCGGAATGTCCCATATCCATAAACTAGAGCTGATACAAAAAAACGGAATCCATATTTCCATTTATCGTCCCTAATATAGTAAAAATCAGCTTAAATATTCACGGCACCAAAACAATTTTTTTTTCTGTAGGCCTGTATAATAATTCAGCAAAATACTAATTAAGGCCTTTTTTTCAACAAAAATTGCAAATAACCAGAAATAGCCCAGTAAATGAACGGGAAATCCGGCGATACCGTGTAATTTTCAGGGGCAACTCCGAATTGCATGAAAATTTGAATTTAGGTTCTAATTACCCTCCACTTCAAAGTTGAAATTGTGCCGTTGGTTGCTTTTACTTGGGGGGTGACAGTCACCCCTTCTCGGGGGTGAAAAAACATACGTTCAAGACAAGACCGGAAATGGATAAATTGGCTGATTTTAAGCAACTTTTGTTCCATAGAGTTTTTTACTTAAGTCATTGCCATTGCCATTGAAAATGTTGATTTTTCGACAAAAAAACTACGTTTTCAAACGGTTTTTCGCAAATAACTCAAAAAGTAAATATTTTATCGAAAAAATACTCTTAGCAAAAGTGTAGCTTATAAAAAACCCCAAAAAATGGTGTATCAGTAAAATCTATCAATCAAATAAAAACAAAGTTGTAGCTCATGAAAAATACGTTCTTATTCGTCCAATTCCAAATCGAATATTTCAAGGTGAAATCACCGAAAAATGAAGCACTTTTCAGGAAAAACCCATTTAAACTTTTTTAAAGCGTTTATAAAAAGCTTTGTTTTAAATTTTAAACAAAAGCTTTAGCATTAAAAATAAGCGAGTTACGCTCAAAATAAAGTTGGCACTCTTTTTTTTTTTTATAAAACATCATGAAAATCTAGCCGTGTTTAGCTCCTCAAATGAAATTAATCGCTACCGCTTTACAAACAATTTACTTAACTATCTATTTTTTATATGATCTGTCAGTCTCACCGGTTTAAAGTGTTTATTTTTGAAAGGGTTATAATTGAGAAAGCTTGAACGGGTCACTAATCACGAGTGTATGCAAATTTTGAAGAGCCATATCTTAACCAATTTTTGTCTTACGGAGGAACAATATAAAACTAGCATATTTATAATAGCAAAACCTACATTTTTCACTATTTAAGATTTTTCTTATCACTAATACTTATTAAATTATTTTGAAAAAATGAAATTTTTCAAAAATTTTTAGAAAATAATTTTTTTTTTATTATAAAACCAAATGTTTTCGAAAATAAGCCCTTTAAACCAATCAAACTTACAGATCATATAAACAATACACATACAGTTAAAATAAATGGTAAAGCCAAACGATTAATTTCATTTAGGGTGCTAAATAGAGGGAGGTTTTCACGATTGTTTTTACAAAAAAAAGGGGCCAACTTTTTTTTTTCAGTGTAACTCGTTTATTTTTGACGCTGTAAACTTTTGTAAAAACACATAATAAGCCTTTTTCGATGCTTTAAAAATTTTAATAAGGTTTTCCCGAAAAACGCTTCTTTCTTCGGTGATTTCGCGTTGAATTATTCGATTTGGAATTGGACGAATAAGAACGTATTTTTCATGAGCTACAACTTTGCTTCTACTCAATTTGTAGACTTTACTGGTACACCATTTTTTTCGTTTTTTTATAGGCTACACTTTTGCTAAAAATATTTTTTTCGATAAAATTTTTACTTTGTGAGTTATTTGGGAGAAACGATCCGACAACGTAGTTTTTTTGTCGAAAAACAACATTTTAAATCGCGAATAACTCGAAAAGTATTGACTTACGTAAAAATCTTTATAGAGCAAAAGGTGCTTAAAATAAGTCAGGTTATCCATTTCCGGCCTTATTTTAAACACGTGTGTTTCACCCCCCGAGAAGGGGTAAATGTCACCCCCCAAGTAAAAGCAACCAACGGCACAAATTCAACTTTGAAGTGGAGGGTAAGTAGAACCTAAATCCAAATTTTCATGCAATTCGGAGTTGCCCCTGGAAATTACACTCCAAAACGGTCATTTATTGGGCTAAAAGGGAAGTTTTCTTCCAAAAATTCTGAGGTGATTTTGTGTAATTGTTTTTTTATAAGTTATTTCTTAATAACATTTTTGCCGGCCCACTTGGAAATATTTTAAAATATACATTTGAACTTTGAAAATTTTATGTAGTAGGGGAGGCAAGTATGCTAAATTTACAGTTACTCGAACGTTACGGGGACCTATTGGGTTGTGAAGATTACGGAATGGGACGTTTCATCGCCGCCGGTTGAAAATGCGATGAGTCGCCTACCTAAAGTTTGGAAAGACAGATCTATCTCTTAAAATATCAAGATGAGACTGGTGAATGCCCTTGTATTCTCAATATTTCTATACGGAGCAGAGACTTGGACTCTTCGCGCATGCGAGCGCCAAAAAATTGATGCCTTTGAGATGAGGTACTGGAGAAGAATGCTGCGCATACCTTGGACAGCTCATAGGACAAACGATTCCATTCTAAACCAACTAAATATTAAAAAAAGGCTGTTCACAATATGTCTGCAATGCATTCTGCAATTCTTTGGTCACGTGGTTCGCAGAGGTGACGACAGTTTGGAGAGATTAATTTTTTCTGGAAACGTTCCGGGGAGAAGATCAAGAGGACGATCACCAACTAGATGGTCTGGCCAAATAAAGCATTCAGCTGGAAATCCATTCTGCGAAGCTCTTAGAGCAGCTGAAGGCACAGACCAATGGAGTAACATTGTTAGGAATATTGGAAGAAATCACGATCCTCAGTAATAGGGAAACGACAGAAGAGAGAGAGAGAAAGAGAGAGAGAGAGAGAGAGAGAGAGAGAGAGAGAGAGATAGATAGAGAGAGAGAGAGAGAATAAGAGAGAGAGAGAGAGAGAGAGAGAGAGAGAGAGAGAGAGAGGGAGAGAGAGAGTACTAAATTTGTAGTGTTAAATGGCCTTTGTAGAAATAATATGTTTAAATTTATGAAGTGTTAGGTTGGGTTAGGTTAGGTTAGGTAATTTCCTAGAATTCCTAATTAATATTAAAAATAAATAATAAATGTAACTGTCGAAAATTGGTCGAAAATTCGGAAACAAATCAGTTAGTGATTAACTGACTGGCTATGAATCGGCCGGCGATGAACTGGCGGCGATGAAACGTCCTAGACCCTGAAGATTAGGTCCCTAAACTCAAAATAAATAAGTTAGTTTTCCATTTAAGTGGGGAATTTCCATTTTTTAATTTAATTTTTGATTTCTTCCAAAAAATATTTTTTCCGATTCATCTATCAATAATTCGAAAAAATATCTCGAATAAAAGTCACTTATTTTTACGCAAGGGATCCAAATCTGCAATAAAAAATGGGGGCTCCTATTTAAGATTCTAAAGTCTTCCAACCCACCTCCGTGGATGGTCGTGCTTGATGTCATTCGACAGATTTAAAAAAATATTTAACACGTATTTTTCAGTTTTTTTATCTAATGTATATTTCACGAAATATCACCGGGTTTCTATTTAAAGTTTTAACGTTACCTCCACCCCTCTCCGTGAGGGTCTTGTTTGATATCAGTTGATAGATTTTTGAAAAATATTGAACAGATATTTTTCAGTTTTTTCATCTGACGTTCATTTCGCGAAATATTCGCTTTTGTTGTGAAACTTTGTCATTAGCTCAAATAGTCAGATTTTTGCAATATACACTATTCTGCATGTACTTACTTACCTTATCTTAATCTGACGATTTAGACTTTTTCTAAGGAAAGATTTATTTTTTCGGACACACCTTAACGAACTCCCCTGTATTAATAGTACATATATGGTAGGGGTTCATCTACAGGGTAGAGGTTTCTCCCCATGTGATTTTCTGATCCGCTCGTATAACTGCCCGTTTGGACTCCAATACAAATAGAATCGAATAAAAAAGAGAAATGAGAAGTCCCAGATGTAAACAATAAATCTAAAAATTGTGGTAACTAGTATGGTATAACTAGACCCCAACCCATCCCTCCAAAGTGAAAGATATCCTCCAACAAAAAATGTTCTATATGGTCCACATAATGTTCAGAAAAAAGTCACACCATTTTAAGCGTCGGATTTGGGGGGTAAATTGGGGAGAAGTCGGTATATTAGGAGTTTTTTACGTTTGTCGTTGATATTTCTAAAACTATACGGTTTAGCATAAACAACCTGCTACACAAAAATGTTATATTAGGTGGTATAGTATAATTGATGCAAAACAGACCTAACCCAGACATCCAAAGTAAAAGTTTTCCTCCAACACCAAATAGTTTTATATGGTCCAAATATTGTTCAGTATAAAGTTACACCATTTTGAGCGTCCGGTGTGGGGGGAGATGGGGGAGAAGTCGGTAAATTAGTTAAGTTTTTCGTCAACATTTCTAAAATAATGCTTTAGAGAAAATAATGTTTTATACAAAAATGTTCTACAGAAAATTTAAAACAAAAAAGGTTCTATACATAATTGTTATTAAATCAACGGTCCCAGAGTTACGGAGGGTAAAAGTGGAGGTTTTCGATACTTTTTATATTTTCTGGGCAATTTATAATATTATTACTGATGAAAGAAATTGTCTTTAACCGGATTGTGTTTTGTAAATAAAATTTGCTATTACAGGGGCTAATGGTATGTTAGTGATAAGCCCTTGAATAAATGTCAACCTCACCACCCAAAATCATCATTAATTGCCCAAATAATATAAAAAGTATCGAAAACCTCTACTTTTCACCCTCCGTAACTCTGGAACCGTTGATTTTATAACAATTATGTTTAGTACCTTTTTCGTTTTAAATTTTATGTTGAACATTTTTGTATAGAGCATTGTTTTCTCTAAAACATTATTTTAGAAATGTTGACGAAAAACTTTAAAAAATAACTAATTTACCGACTTCTCCCCCATAGTATGGTATAGTTAGACCCAAACCCAGACATCCAAAGTGAAAGTTATCCTCCAACACCAAATTTTTCTGTATGGTCCACATAATGTTCAGAAAAAGTCACACCATTTTAAGCGTCGGGTTTGGGGGGGGGGGAGAAATCTGCAAATTCGTAGTTTTTTATGTTTTTCGTCAATATTTCTAAAACTAAGCGGTTTAGCATGAACAACCTTCTACACAAAATTGTTCTACATTAAATTTGAAATAAAAAAGGTCCTATGCATAACCCTTCTAAAATGAACGGTTCCAAAGTTACGGAGGTAGTATAATATAATTGGTCCAAAAAAAGGCCTAACCCAGACATCCATAGTAAAAGTTTTCCTTCAACACCAAATTGTTCTATATGGTCCACATATTGTTCAGTAAAAAGTTACACCATTTTGAGCTTCCGGTTTGGGGGAGGGGGAGATGGGGGAGAAGTCGGTATATTAGTAGTTTTTTAAGTTGTTCGTCAATATTTCTAAAACTATGCTTTAGCGTAAGGAATGTTCTATAGAAAAATGTTCTACATAAAATTTAAAACAAAAAAGGTTCGATACATCATTGTTATAAAATCAACGGTTTCAGAGTTACGGAGGGTGAAATGTGGAGGTTTTCGATACTTTTTATATCTACCGATTTCTCCCCCTCTCCCCCCAAACCCGACGCTCAAAATGGTGTAACTTTTTTCTGAACATTATGTGGACCATATAGAACAATTTGGTGTTGAAGGATAACTTTCACTTTGGATGTCTGGGTATTTGGTATAGTTATATCATAAATATTGCCCAAAAAATATAATAAAAAATATCGAAAACCTCGACTTTTCACCCTCCGTAACTCTGGAACCGTTGATTTTATAACAGTTATGTATCGAACATTTTTTGTTTTAAATTTCATGTAAAACATTTCTATATATAACATTGTTTACGGTAAAGCATAGTTTTAGAAATATTTACGAAAAACGTAAAAAAACTACTATGCTTGTCTCCCATCTCCCTCTCAAACTGGGCGCTCGAAATGGAGTAACTTTTTACTGAACAATATGTGGACCATGTAGAACATTTTGGTGTTGGAGGAAAACTTTTACTTTGGTTGTTTGGGTTAGGACTTTTTTTGGACCAGTTATACTATACTACCTCCGTAACTTTGGAACCATTCATTTTAGACAGATTATGCATACGGCCTTTTTTATTTCAAATTTAATGTAGAACAATTTTGTATAGAAGGTTGTTCATGCTAAACCGCATAGTTTTAGAAATATTGGGAAAAACTTAAAAAACTACGAATTTACCGATTTCTCCCCCCTCTCCCCCCCAAATCCGACGCTCAAAATGGTGTGACTTTTTTCTGGACATTGTGTCGACCATATAGAACAATTTGGTGTTGAAGGATAACTTTCACTTTGGATGTCTGGGTTATGCCATATTTTGGATCAACTATACTATACTACCATCTCCAACCAAACCGGACGCTCAAAATGGTGTAACTTTATACTGAACAATATTTGGACCATAACGACTATTTGGTGTTGGAGGAAAACTTTTACTTTGGATGTCTGGGTTAGGCCTTTTTCGGGACCAATTATACTATACTACCTCCGTAACTTTGGAACCGTTGATGTAATGCATAGGACCTTTTTTATTTTAAATTTAATGTAGAACATTTTTGTATAGAATGTTGTTCATGCTAAATCGCATAGTTTTAGAAATATTGACGAAAAACGTTAAAAACTAATATTTACGGATTTCTCCCCCCCCCCCAAACCCGACGCTCAAAATGGTGTGACTTTTTTCTGAACATTATATGGACCATATAGAACAATTTGGTGTTGAAGGATAACTTTCACTTTGGATGTCTGGGTTATGCCATTATTTGGATCAGTGGTATCATACTAAACATCCTTAATCTCTGCCGTTTATAAGGCAAGTAGACGACGAATAAAGGAGACGAAAAGGACCCTACAACATGCAGTCACATTCCAGAAATTCCAACGAAAGTTGGATTAAAAAGTTGGACAATCACTAAACAAATCCGAATGATGTGGCACCGGCAATCCGATTGTTGATACTGGCGCATCGTAAATCCGATCACTGCCGATACAGTGGACGTAGTATGAAAAATGAATCCGTTTGATGCGATCCGTCCGATGTGTACTGCATCGTAGAGAGGACCTGTGGACTAGGGTGGAGCGCTGTTATTTGGAGAAAAATTAAATATAAATTTTTACAAACGTGGGGTGCGGAATCGACGCTACTGTGGGAAAGGATTGGAAAAGTTAATTGTCATTTTTTATATTTTGACTCTAACATCTCCCAACGTGATTCAAATTTTGAAATTAAAAAATTTTTTTTTGCATTTTTACCTACGCGGGGTGCGGTATCAATTCGCTTCTAGGATATGAATCGAAAACTTCAATAACACTTATTTCTATTTTTATCAGAATAACTGTTTTGAATTTCACTATAGCAAAGAGCTATAGCCTATCACAGGAGTCGACCTTCACTCTCCCACTCAATTTCAATTACATATAAGTCAGTAGAACACAAAATAATATTGGGTAGAATTATTATAGTTTTCCACGATAAGTATATATCATTCTTGAAACCTTATGAAGGCAGGAAGGACGAAGACGGTTACAAAGAGAAGCTATTAAAGTTTGGTGAGGATAGCAAGAAATTGTTTGATATTGCAACTTGCAAATGTTTAGAGTTCAGAGATTGCAACTGTCCTAGAAACCGAAAGATTCCAATACCAGAACGAAATTTCTTAATCGACCAACGAACTGACCATAAAATAATGATTAATAGTTTAGATCGTGAAGCCACCAAAAAAATTGAGATGGATTTACATAGACTACACCAACAAGAGCAACGTGAAGAACAAATAGTCTTGCAAATATGGGTGGAATATATTCCTAGTACTTCTAGATTACCTACAACTTCAAAGACACGACCGAATGTTCAACAGCCAGATACATTAAACAAAAGCGGTGAAATTGAGGACTTCCAATCGCAGTTAATTATTTTCACTTGTTCACTCACAATGACTGATGTCACATTTCCGGTTGTTGCCAGAACATTAGATCGTTATGGGGTTTCAGATCGTGCTGGGGTAGCAATCATTTCTGCAGCTCTCCACGACATTGGTCTTATTACTGAAAACGATTTATCACGGGTTATAGACAGAAATAGAGTTCGACGAGCTTGTTCTAAAGCTAATACTTTGTAACTCTATTCTGACATTTATTTCCTCAAACTCTATCGATGTAAATCAAATAAGGGCTGTTGGTTGTGATGGGACTGTCGTTAACCAAGGAAACAAAGGTGGCATTCGTTTATTGGAAATCAAGTTTCCATCTCCACTCCAATGGATCATATGCCAACTACACGCCAATGAACTGGCACTGCGTCATCTTTTTCAACATCTAGATGGCACTAGAAGTGGACCAAAAGATTTCACAGGCCCCATTGGCAAGGCAGTTACCAACTGTGAAGTATTACCCATTGTTCCGTTTGATGCAATTAAATGTACGTTGCCCGATATTACCAAATCGACACAGGAAATAAGCACCGATTAACTATAGCTACTACAAATATGTCAGTATATCAATAGTGGACATTGTAATGAAAATTTTGTGAAAAAAATCCTGGTAAACTAGTTCACCCTAGATGGTTGACAATGGTTAATCGGATATTGAGATTATATGTCTCAAGCCAAACTCCGTCAGAAAACTTAATTATACTAAGCACATTTATTTTAACGGTGTATGCTCCTATGTGGTTCAGGATCAAGACTAGACCAATTTGTATTTTTGGTGCCAAACATTTATCAGATACGATAAAACTGTCGCGCTATTTGCCAAACCACTTGAAGACTGTTATTGTCCCAGTCATACAGAGAAATGCATTCTTTGGACATTCAGAAAATCTACTACAAGGAATGTTAGCCGACAACAGACAGTACGTCAGAGAAGTTGCACTCCCAGAATATTGAAGATCAGAGAGACATCATACATAGGGGCCTTACATATTTTCCAAATACCTACCTTAAATATGGATGCTGATGATAACATCGATATGATAGATTGGAAAACTAAGACAGAACCTCCAGTTACGAAGAATACCGAAGAATATTGAAGAAGTACCGAAAGGATATCTCGGGCCATCATAGGCCATCACGGAAAATTTCCGTGTCACACACAATCCTCTGAAAGGTGTGTCAAATTAGTTACAGAAGTAAGTGCTGCCTTCTGTGGGTCACATAGGAGAGACGGATTCATTAAGAATAAGCTCAAATCATGCCCTTTGATGCCTAAATTTCATACTAAGAAAGACTATCGTTCACAATGTTATATTGACTATTTTTCTTTTTCTTCTTCATATTACAGTCCTACTAGCTTAAATAAATGAATAAAACATTATCGTTGACTCTAGTTGACTCTATCAAATTTTTTTTAGAAAAATTTTTTTTTACAAAATTCCAAAATTTCAATCACCGTGGGCCACTTTTCAGACTGAAAATACGAAAAAATGTCATCTAAGTTTTTCATTCGAAAATGAAAGATGCATCAATTCCTCACCCTGCGAAAATTAAATTCGAAAAAATAAATTTGCGCTCCACCCTACTGTGGACGCTTGCCTTAAACGCACCTTTACGTCAAAATGACGGTACCAGTGGCGCACGCAGATTAAGTTGATTATAATTAAAAAATCAAAATAAAATAAATCTATTTTACAAAATACATGCATAATATGTATAACAATATTGAAATTATGAAAAAAGTTTTTTTGAAGTTATACTTCTTTACCGGCGATAAATATGAGGGTGAATTTTTATATGTTAAAACCTATGATCCCGGCGCATGCGCATTATAACTTTGTTCTGATTGGATGTTAATGACATATCAAAAATTATTCAATATAACGGCTGTCGCACAGCTGTAGTTAGATTATTTATGGTTGTTGCGTTTTAAAATTTGTGTGAAAAGAAACAACAAACAAAAGTTAGTTAATAGTTATACTGCCCTTTTAAATAGTTTTCATATACCTATATTTTTCGACTTTTGGACTATTTTGGACAAGGAAAACTCATTCTAATTTGGTAAGTAGTTTTTATTATAATCATATTGCAATTATACATTTGGATTAGGTTGAAATAGAGTAGAGCGTCGATTATCCGAACTAATTGGGGGACATAGGTGTTCGGAAAACCGATTTGTTCGGATAATCGAACTACAATATATTGATACAGATTTATAGTCATACATATTTATCCACAAGTGAATAAAAGCCATATTTATATACCTACATATTTATTTATATCTTGATAATGACAACTAGCAACTAAACAAAAAAGTGCAGTCAGTTAACATAATTATTTTTGGATAAAATATTGAAGAAAATTGAAGATATTTTAAGCGTCAATTACTAACGCGTGCTTGGTATTCGAGTGCGGGACGTCGGAGTCGATAGTTCGACTAAGCGGTCGTTTGGTTGATCGACGTTTGGATAATCGACGCTCTACTGAACATTTATTTCCTCAAGAATGGGGATTTTAGAGAGAAATCCCAAATTAGGTCCGATTTTATTTTTAAACTATTATTTTTTGGCGTAGATTTATTTATCTAGTAGGTATGTAATGCTTTGATTTACATACTTAATTTGATTACCAACAAAAGTTCTACCAATCCTAATCTAATATATTGTTTTCTTACTGTTTTGTTATACCTATTTTAATATTTTCTTCCACAAAATTTAAACTACAAAATTTAATTATACTCAAAACAACTGTCAAACAGTAAAACGTTCAGTTACCCTATTTTTCCACATGACAAATAATGTGGAATTGGACGAGTGAGTCTAGGCTTCGATTACGAATCAAAGCGCTCCGAAATTCACGGGTTCAATTCCCGATGCAAGTTTTTATTTTTTTATTTTTTTATGCATTTTATGATTGTAAGTATATTTGTTACATAATTTTTTTTTCAGAAAATGCGTATTTAAAATTTTTGCCAACAATTATTATCGTTCAGAAATCATTTTTTCTTTGTAGAATTTTTCAATGTGTTTGTGTGCGTTTTATTCTTTTATTTTTTTAAATTTTTGGTATTGTCTTAAGAATCACATAACATGTAGTAGAAGTATAACTTTTTACGTGCGTACAAAGTACACACACATTCTTTTTAAATAAAATTAAGTTAAAATTATTGAGTTTGGCAATTGCTGTTGGAGTTGGCAATTAAAGATTATATGATTTAAGTCTGCGGTAGAGTACCTAGTTATCGCATGAAAAAGGAAAGCTACTCATTCAGATTTTAGCTAAATATGTAGGAAAGTTACCACGGTTTATTCTTAACAGGCTTAGGTATGGGGAATGCAATCAGCTGACAACCTGATAATCAAATACAGGGTGATTGATTAGTGGAGTATATTGAAATGTTAGCTATCCTGATCCCCAAGTATATGTAAATCAGGTTGGCAATATTGACAGTTGAAGTAGTCTAATAAAATGGTCGTCACGAAGCGTTGCATATGAATTATGTCTCCCAGTAAATATACCTAATTAATAAGTACTCGGCAAGCTTCCTTCTCCAAAAGGTTATGGACTCCAGTTTTACATGCCAAGAGTACATTCAATAAGAAGTAAAGTTTTTTAGTGTTGCTGTTTATACCGACCGGCAGTGTTGTGAGTGACCGCAAAAAAATGGCAGTCCAAGGTTTAAATGGCGCGAATTCAACCGTGAGTTTGTATCCGCAATTAACATCTACGAACTTTTCGTCATGGAAATTTAGATTAGGCAATCTTCTAGATGCCAAAGGTGTTAAAGATTTTATTACCACTGAAGTAACTGCAACGCAATTCACACAATTATCAAGAGACGAGCAAAATCAACATAAAAAGCATGATGCAACAGCAAGATCGATCATTGTCACATGCATTACAGATGAACATTTAGAATATATTCGTGACTGTGACTCAGCATTCGAAATGATAAAAAGTTTAGAAAAAGTGTTTGAAAGAAAAAGTATTCTTTCTCGTTTATATGTGCGGAAAAAGTTGTTAACGTTGAAATATAAACAAGGTATCGATTTACAAAAATTTTTCGTTGAATTCAATTCTTTAATCCGAGAGCTTGAATCGACTGGAACTACAATCGAAGAAGATGACAAGGTATGTCACCTTTTGTTGACAATGACAGATACGTTTGACACTGTTATTACTGTCCTAGAAACTTCAAATGATAAACTATCTGTTGATTTCGTTAAAGCAAAATTATTAGATGCAGAATTGAAGCTGAAAAATAATGTACAAGAAAGTGAAGAATCCTCTTTTTATGCGAAGCAATACAATAAAAAACCCCGATGCTCATTTTGTGGACTTGAAGGCCATCTAGTGTCCAATTGTTTCAGAAAAAACAATAATAATTATAGAGGTAACAATAATCGAGGGAGATTTTTTCGAGGAAATAACTATTCCCGTGGCAGAAGAGCCAATAATGATACACAAGGTAAACAGAATATCCATGTAGCCGAAGACGAAGTAAGTTTTATCACAGCCCTACCAGCTGAAAATCTCAAGAATGATGACAGCCAAATTTCGTTTATAATAGATTCTGGAGCATCACAGAATATGTGCAGCAATAAATATAAACAATTTATAAGTAATATTATTGAAATTGAGCCTGTTGGCATTAAAATAGCAGATGGAAGAGTGATGACGGCTCGTACAAAAGGTAAATTAAAAGTTTATTACAATGAAACTCCTATTAACATTGATGTTCTCATTTTAAATGAATTAGAATATAATTTATTATCAGTCAGTAAACTAAACAGTTTAGGTTTCACAGTAGTATTTAAAGAAAATAAGGCTGAAATAAGAAAAAAGAACTTTAAACTTATTTGCTATAAACATAAGAGTAACTTATTTGCTGCAAATTTTCAATTAAATAATTTTCAATCTAGTTTAGTAGCAAAGCATAGCGATAAAGACTTATGGCATTTACGTTTAGGACACGTAAATAGAAGGGGACTACAATTGTTGGGACTTCCCTATTCAGATAAACTATGTGACTCGTGTCAACAAGGAAAAGCCACAAGGCAACCTTTTAAAGAAGTTATATACAAAAAATCCTCTAGAGTTGGGGAACTTTTACATGTTGATACTTGGGGACCATCCAAAGATCCCACATTTTCTGGTGAAAAGTATTACTTATCAATTATTGATGATTTCTCACATTTTAGTGTTGTATATTTAATGACAAGAAAAAGCGAAAGCGAATCACATCTTATTAATCATATTGAAAAATTAGCTGCAGAAGGCAGGAGAGTATCTAGAATAAGAATGGATAAAGGTGGAGAGATGTCTTCTAAATATTTTAAAAACTATTGTATACAACATGGTATAGTACAAGAATTTACTGCAGGGTACACACCTCAGCAGAATAGTATAGCTGAACGATTTAATCGTACTATTTTAGATAAAGTAAGAGCAATGTTTGTAGAAACAAATCTTCCAAAGAGTTTGTGGGGAGAAGCAGTTAGAACAGCTGTTTATCAGCTTAATCGAACTCCATCACGAGCAATTGAATTACAAGTACCAGCAGAAATATACTTAGGCAGACTTGACTTGTCTAAACTTAGAATTTTTGGTTCAAAAGTATGGTACTACAACCTACCAAAGCAAAGTAAATTAGAACCAAGAGCAAGTAAAGGTGTAATGGTTGGATACAGTGGTGCTGGTTATAGAATTTGGAATCCACTGACCAAGCAAATCAAAATTTCAAGAGATGTTGTTTTCGATGAAACACAGTATAAATATTCTCCAGAAATATCGTCGAATAATCAAAATGTTGAGGAAATTTTACCAAGCCAAAATGAATTGGAAACATTTGAAACAAATTATGAAGAAAGTACAGTCCAAACATTAAGAAACACTACTGAAATTAATTCACAAGATGAAGAACCAGTAAATTTACAAAATACCAAAATTACTTCCTCCAATAGAGAAATAAAACAACCTTCGAAGTTCAAAGACTATGAACTTTATTATGCATATTGCTTAGTTACATCAACACCAGTAACTTATGAAGAAGCAGTAGAGGAGGATGAATGGAAGCAGGCAATAGAAACAGAACTAGAATGTCTTGAAAAAATGAACACGTGGAGTGAAGCCACAAAAATACCTCATGATCAACAAATCATAAATACAAAATGGGTATTTAAAACAAAAAGTGATGGCACGAAAAAAGCTCGCTTAGTCGCCAAGGGTTATGAAGAAGAAGTGTTTTTAGATATATATTCACCGGTAGCTAAGATGGCAAGTGTAAGAATTTTATTATCACTGGCTCTCAATAACGACTGGAAGGTATACCAATTAGACATTCCTTCAGCGTTCATCAACGGAGTGCTACAACATGATGTTTATATTCATTGTCCTAAGGGTTATAAACGACAAAGCAAAGTTCTCAAACTACAAAAGGCTTTATATGGACTAAAAGAATCACCCAAATGCTGGAACCAACGATTCAACAAATGGGCAATCAAAATTGGTTTTAAAAGTGCGGAAAGTGACTGTTGCGTTTATACAAAGAAAAATGTGTGTATGTGTATATGGGTCGATGATATCCTATTGTGCGGTGAAGATAGCGATTCGATTCAAAAAATTATTGAAAGTTTAAAAAGTGAGTTTAACGCAAAAAATCTTGGTTGTGTAAACAACTTTTTGGGTATTGATTTTGAATATTCTGTAAATAAAAATGATGTAAAAATGTATATTTCTCAAAAACCCTTAATCAATAAGATAATTGAGAAATTTAATATGACGAATTGCAATGTTAGCAAAACACCAATGGAAACAGGTTTTCAGGTTGACAAAACTAATGCTAATAATCAAATCTCTGTCAATGTGCCTTATAGGCAATTAATTGGAAGCTTAATATATATTGCATTGGGTAGTCGCCCTGACATAATGTTTTCAATCTCTTATTTGAGTCAATTTCTCGATTGTCGTGATGATATATTATGGAAAGCTGCTAAACGTATTATTAGATATTTAAAAAAATACAATTAATTTCTGTCTTATATACAGTAAAAATATAAAAAGAAAACCTTTAATATTTGCATATTCAGACTCAGATTGGGCAGCAAATGTAAATGATAGAAAAAGCATGTCAGGAGGTATAGTATATTTTCTAGACAATCCAGTTTCATGGTATTCAAGGAAACAGAGCACTGTTTCATTGAGCAGTACTGAGGCCGAATATATTTCATCGACTGTTACATGTTGTGAGTTATTGTTCACAAAAAACTTTACAGTACATAAATACAAAATCAAACTGTGCTGATATTTTCACTAAAGCTCCTTCAAATGAAATATTCTCACGTCTCAGAACTTTGATCAAAATTCAAGAATGTTGAAAGTTTTTATAGATTAGTACTTTTATACTTTAGGCACAACTCATGTGAATTATCTATTTGCTTTTTTTATTTTTTATCATATTCTCATGTTAATATTTTTTGAGTTAATGAAAGTTATTTTTTTTGAATATTTTTCTATATATGTATGAGTTTTAACCTGAGTAATGTAGGATGTATAAGTATGTTTTTATGATTTCATTTAGTTCAATTTTTGTCAAGACTTGGTTAGAGTCAAGATTGTTGTTTAGTCGACAATTCATCCAAATTTACTATTTATGTAAATGTTGTATAAATTGAGAGGGGGTATTGAAATGTTAGCTATCCTGATCCCCAAGTATATGTAAATCAGGTTGGCAATATTGACAGTTGAAGTAGTCTAATAAAATGGTCGTCACGAAGCGTTGCATATGAATTATGTCTCCCAGTAAATATACCTAATTAATAAGTACTCGGCAAGCTTCCTTCTCCAAAAGAGTAAAGCTCCGTAGATTCATTATAGTAATAGATAGCGATAAAAGTTAATAATAAAATTGTAGCCAAATTCTAGCTTCCCTTTACAAAATTAGTTGGAATGTTACAGGGTGCTCGATAACATATAACAATAGTGGCAGACCAAACTTATGTTTTTCTTAATGGAACAGCCTGTTTTTTATTTTATATTCGAAATCTTCTTAACTTCTCCATTACAAAAATATAAAGGATTGGTATATTATACAGGGTATTTACAAAGTTATAACAAATTTTCTATGAAAATCGTAAGAAGTTCAACTCCCTGTTTAAATAAAAATAAGCACAACGAATATGGTTGATTAATGCCATATTTTTTTATTTATTGTTAAAATTTACGTAAATGATTGATATTGCTAATTTTCTTTATATTGAATGCAGGGTGAGTTAAAACGCAAGTACATTATTTTCTCAGTAATTTTAAATGGAACACCCTATATTTTATATCACTATAAAAAAGTACCATTAACGCACTTTAATTATTTGTATAAAACATTCCCTATGTCTAAATTTATTAGCTTTTGAGATATTTTCATTTTTCCATGAACCAGTAGCGTGGCCACCCAGATTACCAGAATTTAATAAACTTGACCGATTTTTTGGGATTACTTTAAGAATGGAGGTTATAAAATGCCTCCAACAACAAGATATGAGATGAAAAATAGAATACAAAGTGTATTTTGAAATGTTAATTTACAAATGCTTCGTAGTGTGAGTCACTCATTCTATGACCGTTTTTAGGCACGCATGAAAATGTGTTAGGAGGTCATTTTGCACAACTTATGTAATTAAATATTTAAAATATTTTATTAAAACTAGCTTTTAATTTTTTCAAAAATTTTGTATTTTGCGTTCATGTTTTAGTTTATATATTTTTTGTTCTTTATTTGTTACATTATTACATTTACATACAAAAGTAGTTTTAATTGTTTTCACAAAATGTTGTATTTTGTGTTTGTATTTTTTTGTAAAATTTATTACTAATAAATTATATTTTTTTTAGTTGCTACATTGTTACATTTATTACCAGATTGATAACCAGTAATCGTAAATTTTCAGTTTTAGACAATTTAGTCAAGGCTTACTTAAAATTTGGAATGATTTAGACCCGTAAGTAATAATTTGCTTTGAAAAATAAAAATACCTCGAAAACTAATAAATTTAGACATATTGAATGTTATATAAAAATTAAAGTACGGTAATGGTACTTTTTGATAGTGATATAAAATACAGGGTGTTCCATTGAACACTAGAAAGTCTGGCTTAGCATATCTACCTAGAAAGCCCGAAGGGATCATTTTGGCCCCACGTTCTTTAATCAATTAAAACTCAGTTTAAAGAAGTTAAATCTACTCTAGATGGTAGAATCTGATTTTATTTCTTACTGTCATTGTTTAACACATTCGCTGTCTATCAAAAACTTTCGGAACACCATACAGTTTGCAGTTTTTAATATTTGCCACACATTGCCTTGTTACAACCGTGGCAATGATTGGAAGTATGACTTCGTTTACAAAATATTTTCAACTGATATTTTTTTCGTTTTAGATAGTAACAGTGATAGTTGTTGGTAGACCTGGTGTTGCTAGGCGTAGTTCCAGATTTCGGGAGGCAAGGTATGGGGCCCATAATTCTTCACACAGCCGAAGAATAAACTTACGAAGACTGAGTCTACTTCCAGTTGTTTCTTTATATAAATAATCCATGCATTTATTGCTTCCAAGTCAAGAGTATTGTAAAACACGTACATAGGCCATCGTCTTACTTTTACATCGAAGTTACTTTTGTAGTATAAAGACGCGTCATTTGGTCCTCTACACCAACAATGTTCATTTTTGTATTCACTTGTGTTCACCAAAAATTGTATCTTTATTACGTAGATGATCAGTACGATTATAAGGATAACCATTTCCAATAAACATACATAAATATAATTTTACCCAAAAAAGAAAATAATTTACACAGGGCCAAGTTGGCCCCTTTAGACTTCTATGGTAGATTCGTTAGAAAAACCATTTAATAAATTTAGTAAACAATATTTTTTTGTGTTAAATAAGGCTTTGTATCAAAATATTAAGTCATTAAATATGATATTAATACTGCCTCAAATAAAAAAAAAACTACAATAACTTTAAATCTCAACAGGTTAAAATTACTGAGAAAATAATGTACTTGCGTTTTGACTCACCCTGTATTCAATATAAAGAAAATTAGTAAAATCAATCATTTACGTAAATTTTGACAATAAATAAAAAAAATATGGCATGAATAAACCATACCCGTTGTGCTTATTTTTAGTTAAACAAAATGGATCAAAATTATTATTTTGGATCAAAATTACCTAGTACTCTGCGAATGCCAGATGCCTCCCACTATAAAATTGCTGCGTACAAACATATATTGACAAATTTATTGGTATGTTAAACATGACATATCGAACGTGATAAAAGTAGTTGGAAAATGTTCTAGTTTTATTCCCTGTAGAAGTGCCGATATGTACATTAAAGTTTATATACAACTGCGTCGATTTCAAAACTCGTTATAAGTTATTTAAGAAAATAAAAACAAAAATTTTACAGCGATAGTAAACGTAAGTCAATATCACGTATGTTTTATGTAATATCAGTTGGAAATTTAAAGTTGCTCATTAGAATTTGAGAAATTTGTTGCGTCAATGCATATTACATCATGGTTACAGGTCAACCGTCAACCGAAAGAGGAATAGACTAGGGATGGCGATTGTTGACAAAACACCGGTTTTCGGTTATACCGTTTTTTTTACTTACGGTTTAACCTGGCCGTTATAACCGGTCAAAAAAAACGGTTATTCCAATACAGTAGGTTACAATTACATTGCTCTTTACTTTGCGATACTCCATTCGAATTGATATCAGTCATCAGTGTTGTCAAATCGGTTTCAGTCAGCTTAAACTTGATCCTTCGCGTGCGAGCGGCGAAAAATTTTCTTATTTTTTCTCTGAATTCATTATTTTTTCCACTTATCTTCTTTTTCACCGGTTATTACTTTAAAATGAAAAAACCGGTTATAACCGGGACAAAAAACAACCGGAAAAACCGATTACTGCGGAGTAAAAAACCCGGTTTTAGGTTATAACCGGTAGGTTTTCCCATCCCTAGAATAGACGCTGCGCGTTAGTAAACATTATATGGCAGGGATCGTTCGATAACCGCTTAGTTGTAGATTTGGATAGTTTTACTATTAGACTAAGAGCTAGAGCCGACAAATCATCGTTATAAGTAATATGGAGTTTGGATCTTGTGAAATGCGTCCATTGTATATTGATAGTTATGATCCCTTGCAGGCTGACACCTCAGTGGATACAGGAAGTAGCAGTAAGGGGTTAAGGGAAAAATTAGTGCAGTCACTAAAGATTTTCACCTCCGATTTTATTGAACCCCCATCGATTTGCATGAAAATTGGTGAGTAGTTAGAGGATACCTCATGAAACACAAGTGACCTAGGGACAACTTGTATTTTACCCGATTTTACCGTAGGGGTGGATGTCGCCTCTTCTTGTGGTTGAAAATTATTTTATTAAAAATATATCCTCACATCCACAGAGGGACAAATTTTAAGCAAAATTTGGTTTATCACGTTATTTACTTAAATCAATATTTTTGAGTTATTAGAGATTAAAGATTTGAATTTTTCGTGAAAATAATGCATGGTTTATAGCGATTTTTCATAAATAAAAATGAGTTTTACCAAAAAAGTTATAATTACCAAAATTGAAGATAATAAAAAATCGAATAGATTCCTTAGTTGAAAAACTTTATAGAGTTAATTAAAAATAAGTTATAGGTGATTGAATGTATATTTTTCGGCTAGTATTCAAATCTGACCATGCAAGCTTAAATAACGGTAAAAAGATGCATTTTATTAAATATATTTACTAAAAACTTGTTAAAGTACTCAAGAATACCTATCAAGCGAGCTTTAGATGAAGTTGATAGCATTAAAGCAAAGCAAGTTTGATGAAAATATGAGAAATGAGAACCATTCCGAAAATTTTACGAAAAGTGAAAAATAAAACATTAGCTATTTCCACAAAAATTAAAATTTGTAGTAGTCAAAGAAGGCAATAACCTCAAAAATTTTGACTGGTTTAGAAAGCATATTTTTGAAAAATGATTTAAAATATCATAATTTTTCAAATTTTCATAAATTTAACTTTTTTTTGATAATAACTCAAAAAATAATCGATATGCAAAAAAATGATAAAAAACCAAATTTTAGTTCTTTTTTAGCAAATATTTTACTTTTTTTGAAGGACAAAAAAACCTATAGGCAGAAACGTTTAAAACATAAATTTTAATGCGATAACCATGTAACCGGGACTCGTTAACCTTTCATCTTAAAAAAAATAGATATAACACATTAGGTTTAATACTATATTTTATAACCCTTGAAACTACTAACTGATATCACAAAAATTAATGGAGTTATTCAAAAAAAAAAACATTTTTTGAAAAAAAAATTTAAGCATAAATTTTAATGCTATCGACTTCTCCGTGAGTTCATTTGATAGATATTTCTAAGTACTTTGACAAGTGCTTACTAAGTTTAGTAGTAAGTAGTATAAGCTTGTTTAGTAGTAAGTAGTATAAGTTAAGCTTGAATACTAATTGACTACTAGCCGAAAAAAATATGCATGCCATCACCTATAACTCAATTTTAGTTAATTCTAAAAGGTCTTTCAAGTAAGGAATATATTTTTCCACCTACCTCTACCGAAAGTATACATTTTTGGACCTGATTGTAGGGAGAAAAGTTCTACTTTTCCTCCCTAGAGAGGAAGAGTAAAAGTGACGTCATGGTATTTCATTCATGAAATATAACGTATTGACGCCCTGTACAATATTTATTTTCTATTACGTAAGTAACTATACATTTTAACACGTTTATTTATAAAACACCCTGTAACACTTGTAACAATGTTTACATTAATAATTTGATTTTTACTCGTATTTGACAGTTGACAGTTATATTGTACCTACTTGTTAGTTTTAGTTCTAATAAATGTTGTTAGTTAGTTACATAAATAAATTAAGTAAAGATGAAAAACAAAACTTGTTATTTGAGGAAGGTGGAAAACTATATGTATAACATGGGAGTAAAGTGCCTTTTCCTTCCTTGAATGATTACTGCCATCCACTATGCGTCGGGCAGTAAACTTCATTCTCGGGAGGAAAAGTAGGACTTTCCTCCCTTGTTATACAAATAGCTATAATTTTTACTATTTTTAATTTTGGTTATCATAACTATTTTGCTAAACCTACAGTTTTTGAATTATTTATGAAAAACCGCTTTACACCATGGATTTATTTTACGAAAAATTCAAATCTTTGATCTTGCTGCGTTCGCGAGTAAAGTGAACAAATTGTCGCCGGCAATTTCTAACCTCACTTAATATAATAATAACGTTAATAGATAAGTATTATACAAGGTATATTTATTTTAATTAATATTATTAACTAAGTATTAAATTATACTAGGTAAATATACCTTGTAATGGAGCAACAATCACAAATGACAACAAATTAGAGCGAGAAGTTGAAACGCGAATAATGGCAGGAAACAGAGCTTTCTCTGCAATGAAACATCTAATGAAGTCAAAACTTCTTTCAACAGGTGCAAATATCCAGATATGTAAGACCATACTACGACCAGCAGTCGCGTATGGAAGCGAAACATGGACACTAGCAAAAAGAGAAGTAAATAAATTGCTGGTGTGGGAACGTAAAATCCTTCGAATGATATATGGCCCTTGCAGAGACAGCGTGACAAACTAATGGAGGCGCAGATACAATAACGAGCTAGAGTCTCTATTCGGAAAAGAAAATCTAGTCAGATATATAAAGGCTAATAGACTCAGATGGGCGGGGCATGTGATACGCAGTAACGACAATCGCCTTGTAAACAATGTCTTCTGGCAAAGGCCAGATGGAAGAAGGTTTGTCGGGCGGCCTAGAAAAAGGTGGAAAGATGCAGTCAAAGAAGATCCAGAGAAAATGGGAGTGCGACAATGGGGATTGGAAGGCAATAGTAAACGCGGCAAAGACTCACGAAGAGTAGTAGTGCCATTGATGATGATGATGAAATATACCTTGTATATGTATCTATTAACGATATTATTTATTTCATTTTAAAGTGTGCATGCGTTTTGCTGCTAAATTGTCGCCGACAGGCACCCGCGAACGCACTTAATAACTCAAAATGTAATGATTTATTTTAATAACTTGATATAACAAGGTTTGCTTAAGATTTATCCGTCTACCGATTTGTGAGGTTATTTTTAATAAAATAATTTTCACCCCGAGAAGGGGTGGCATCTACCTCAGGGCAAAAGCGCAAGTTGTCACCATATCATCTTTGATTCTTGTGGTATGCTCTAATTACTCACCAATTTTCAAATCAGGTTCAAAGAAATCAGAGGTGAAACTTCTAGTGACTGCACTAATTTTTCCCTTTCACCCCTTATTTCTACTTACTGTATTCACTGAGGTGTCAGCCTAAAAGAGATCATATTTATCAATATAAAATGTACACATTTCACTTTACAAACTCCATATTACTTATGACGATGATTTTTTGGCTCTAGCTCTCCGTCTATATAGGGTGAGGCAGATAACTGGGCTATTAGAAATATCTCGAGAACCAAAGGCAACAGAATCATGAAAATTGGAATAAAGGGGTTTTGAAGGATGATCTCTTAAATGAAAATATTTTCATCTCTTTTATAACTTCGTTTTTTTAAATGGGACACCCTGTATATTTTTACATTTTTGGATTCTCTTCGATGTCTTCTTTCTTAAAATATGTCTGTTTTGTAATATTATACAGGGTATTTTAAAAGATAATTACGTTTTTTTATTAATTTCGTAGCAATATTCACACCCTGTACAATTGTAGTAGCTTGACATCTAAAACTCTACTTACGTTCAAATGATTTTAATATACTCTACTATTGTTAAGAATCATTAGTATGGCTAAATTTTTAATTTTAGTATACAGGGTTGGCCGAAACTCGGAATGAGTATTTTCTGAGTTATCTTAAATGGAACACCCTAAATTTTTGTATTGTAGTGAAATGATATTTTATAGTACTTTTTATTTCTTAAGCATTCCCTATACCTAACTGTTTTAATTTGTGAGTTATTGGTGATTCAAGCTAAACATTAATTGAAACAAAAAATACGTACAATTTTATTAGGTTGGCCGTGAAAACACTCAATCCCAAATAATTTTTCAGAAATAAATACATATTAATTCAGACTGGTCCTTAAAATTACCAATAATGGTTTAGCTATCAAAATACCTACGTAGTTAAGATTGTTGGTGCGATTAAAAATTAAGCACAAATTAAAGCAGTTAGGTATAGGGAATGCTTAAGAAATAAAAAAGTACCATAAAATATCATTTCATTACAATACTAAAATACAGGGTGTTCCATTTAAGAAAACTCAGAAAATACTCATTCCGAGTTTCGACCAACCCTGTATATACTAAAATTAAAAATTTAGCTATGCTAATGATTCTTAGCAATAGTAGAATATATTAAAATTCATTTGAACGTAAGTAGAGTTTTAGATGTCAAACTACTACAATTCTACAGGGTGTTAATTTTGCTACGAAATTAATAAAAAACGTAATTATCTTTTAAAACACCCTGTATAATATTACAAAACATCATATGCTAAGAAAGAAGACATCGAAGAGAATCCAAAAATGTAACAATATACAGGGTGTCCCATTAAAAAAAACGAAGTTATAAGCAACTTCCAGTATAACCGGAAGTTGCAAAGAGATGAAAATATTTTCATTTAATAGATTATCCTTCAAAACCCCTTTATTCCAATTTTCATGATTCTGTTGCCTTTAGTTCTCGAGATATTTCTAATAGGCCCTTTATCTGCCTCACCCTGTATATATATAGGGACGAAATTTTTAATAATAGTGATTTTGAATTAAACCGCTTTAGTTTTTGTTTTAATAATTATAAAAGTTTTGAAAAACTTTTTCCCCATAATCATTACTACGGTGATAATTGTTACAATTACAATTATAATCTGGTCATAAATGACCAATGAGCAATCCTAATTTAACCTAAATTACTACTGTTCCCTAAAATAAGAGCTTAACCCATAGCGTCTCTTATCTAATCTAACAAGATCACTATTCTAACATACACACGCGCACAAGCACTATGCTCTGCTTTTCACTATCACCTACCTATCACTTTGGTGAGGTTTTGTCCTCTTCAATCTTCTAGTTTGCCCAGTAGTATCGAGGAGCTGGATTGCCTCAATATTCTCGTGCTATGCTTATTTGAAAAATTAAAAAAAATCGTGAGTTTTAGTAAATATAATTTAATTGTTATAAAATTTCACTGAATAAAAAATATTCAAATTGAAATAATTGTATTGCCTATTCAATTAATAAACAAGACATAAAACTGGTCGAGACAGCTTAATCTACTATATTGTTATAAAATTTATATAATATTTATTACCCGAAAATTTAGACAGCATTTTAGGATATAAATATTTTAATATTATTCAAATTAGAAGAAAAGAATAGGTAGTTATAGTTATTTATTATATAAGGTGCAAAATAGCATATCTTAGCGCAATACACGAAAGTTAGCCACTACAGCATGACATCGCCAAAATCTGCATTTTGCGCTGTCTATAATACATACAATATTTTTTATCGCCAACCGTCACTAAAGTCATTCATTATTGTACTCATTTGCCCTCATTTGCGGCAGTAAAGTAACACTTTATTGTATTGAAAGAAGAATTTTACTTTACTTGCCGCAATTCATCAAATTAACCGAGATTTAATGTAAGTGGTCGATGACAGTAATCGATTATTTATTTGAGTGAACTTAAAATTTATTTATTTTAATTATTAAAAATATTGTAAATAATTGGCGATATTACCAATATTCATATAAAATGAATTAAAACTTTACCGATTAAGTAATTATTCAATATTGATAACTATCGATTAAAAATCGGAAGCGGCCATCTTGCAAAAGTTATCTCTCATCGCTGTCATGAAATTATTATGACGTCTAAAATTTAAAAGGTTTTTAAATTGTAAATTGTAAGTAAGTGTAAAACCAATATCAAATTGTTGGCGATAAAATTTGGTATGCACCACGTAAGTAAAGACTCTTTATCCAACGAGTGTGATATTATGAGCCGAGCTAGCGTAGCGAGCAAGGCGAATAACAAACGAGTTCGATAAAGAGTAACTTTACTGACTTGTAGGTATATAAATAACTATTATCGTCAACCATCACTAGTCATTCATTATTGTACCTCATTTGCGACAGTAAAGTGGCACTTTATTTTACTGAAAGAAGAATTTTACTTTACCTGCCGCGATTATTTATCAAATTAACAGAGATTTAATGTAAGTGGTCGATGGCAGTAATCGATTATTTATTTGAGTGAACGTAAAATAATTATATTTACTTTAATTTTTAATTTTAAAAAATATTGTACAAAATTTACGTTATTATTAATTTAATTTATGTCAGAAAGTGAAATTCTGTAGTATTTTGCAATTATATTCCTACAACATAAATCAAAACTTTACAGATTTACTAATTAGGTATTCAAAATTTATCGATTAAACATCGAAACCGGCCATCATATAAAAACATTCTGTCGATACTGTCATACGAAATTTTTATTTCTTGTAAAATTAATAAAATAAAATTACTATTATTATATGTATAAAATTATTACTGTTAATTTTTTATATGTTTGTACAATACAAAGATTAAACAAAATATGACTATTTAAATTTTCTACGATTCATCAAGAGAAGAGCAACTGCGGAAGGTTACAGTTCATAAACAATGACGTAAATATTAACGTTATTTTTAATTTTTGGTGTTGTTATAAATTAAAATTAGTTTGATATTTAAATGAAAATAGGATTAAACTTTTTAAAATATACTTCTTGTCAAAAATTAGGGATATAGAAAATTATGCTGATTTTCATAGGTGATTTTTTCGAAAACAGACGGATTCCGCTATTTTTTATTGTTTTAGATTTTTCTTTAGTATTTACATAGTTGTGTAAAGGTTTACTCAAATTTATTTTTGTTCTTATACCGGGTGGAAGGAAAGAAATGTTTTTCGCATGTTTGAGACACCCTGTAGGGAGAACGAGGTACACATGTGAGTGTATATCACAATCGTATTTTAGTCTTATGTTTTGTGAACATGTTGTTGGTTGAATGTCCCTGATATCTTTAGAAACAAAAAAAAATAGACGGTTTTGTAATTTAACATGTGTTTTAACCGGAACAAAAGTTTGAGACACCTTGTAGGGAGGAAAAGGCACAAAGGTGAGTATACGTCGATATTATGGTGTAGTCTCATATTTTCTGAATATTTCAATTTTTTAATTTCTCTGATATCTTTAAAACAAAGAAACTAGACGATATTGCTCTTTAATATGTGTTTCTATGTTTAATATGTATGACGCATGTTTTCAGTTAAAACACACATATTAAAGAGTAACACCGTCTAGTTTCTTTGTTATAGATACCAGAGAAATTAAAAAAAATTAAATATTCACAAAATATGAGACTACAACATAACACCGAGGTATACTGTACACTCACCTTTGTGCCTTTTCCTCCATACAAGGTGTCTCAAACTTTTTTTTCGGTTAAAACGTATGTTAAATTGCAAAACCGTCAATTTTTTTTGTTTCTAAAGACATCACGGACATTCAAAAAACAAAATGTTCACAAAACATAAGACTACAATACGGTTTCGATGTATACTAACATTTTTACCTCGTCCTCCCTACAGGGTGTCACAAACATAACATAAGAAAAAGATTTCTGTTCTTCCATCAATTTTCTATTTTCTATTTTCAAGCTATTTGTTCTATTTCGAGAACAATTTTTTATATCCCTAACTTTTGACGAGCAGTTTATACTTATTTCCTTGAAGTATTTCTTACGTGCGTACAAAGTACGCACACTCTTTTCTCCTTAGAAGGATGTAATTAAGTAAGTGTTAATGTTTTTTATGATTGGCGATAAAATTTTTTATGCACCAAGTCAGTGAAGACTCTTTATCGAACTCGTCTGTTACTCGCCCCGCTCGCTTCGCTCCCTCTGCTTGTTATATCAGACTCGTTCGATAAAGAGTCACTTTACTCATAAATAACAATTTTTTCTATAACTCACCAAAAACAACAGATACTTCAACAATGTTGTCGTATAAAATAAACATAAATAGAAGAGCAAGTAATAATCATGATATAAGTAGGAGGCGTTGCCTAGGTAACTACTAAAAATAACAAAAAACTGTATCAAAGTGTGGTCAAACTGTAGCAAAATCTGAGCGAAATGGACAGTGATGGTGATTAGGGAAAGTTCGAAAAATACTGTTTTTTATAAATGTGTTAACTGTCCTTTCAATAATTGTAATTTTACTTCAATTAATAAAAAAAATAGGAGTGACCAACTTTGATAATACTTAATTTATAAATTTTTACGTCTGCGAACAGGATAGAAATACAATATATGTATATTAGATGGATGAAGTAGTTTTCAATCCTAATAGCAATATTATTAATATTTAAAAATATTAAAATATTACTAAAAGATCTTTAAATTGAAAACTTATTGGTCCATTTCCTTGGTAACACCTACATGGCTTCTAAAATTTGCAAGCCAGATGGATGCTGAAGCGAAGAAGACAAGAGGGAATTCAAAAAACTTACAATTCACGACCCCGTCTGTTCAGCTGGTAAATTCCAACAGAAAATGGACCTATGTAAGTTACTCAAAGAAGTAACGACCAATATAAAAATAAAATAAAAATTCCATTTTTATTTAGTTGAAATGCGAAGACAAAACAATCCTATTTTTCACTTAAAATACGGAGAGCAGTCCAACCCTCTGAATCGACGATTTTCGACTCTTGTTGGAGTCTCTTCGGAGAGAACTATTGGTAATATTTTAATATTTTTAAATATTAATAGTACTGCTATTAGGATTGAAAACTACTTCATCTTTCAATTGCCAGATGACGCTAGTCACCTAGTCCATTCACGTCAGTTGCGATGTGGGGGATAAACTCTCGGCGTTGAGCACTTGAAGTATGGAGAAGCAGGCCTAGGTTCTCTCCGATGAGACTCCAACAGGAGTCGAAAATCGTCGATTCAGAGGGCCGGACTGCTCTCCGTATTTTAAGCGAAAAATAATATTGTTTTGCCTTCGCATTGCAACTGAATAAAAATGGAATTTTTATTTTATTTTTACAATATATATTACTCCATGGGATAAAATATGACGTTTTAGCAACTGACAGGAGGTGGCAAATGATAACATTTCATGTCAGTTATAAAAAAAATTCAGAAAACATTTTACGATATAAATATTTTCAGAATATTCAGAAGTCGGGAAGTACCGACTAGTCAAAATAGCTTGTTTAGATTATTTCTATAAGTTAAATCATTTATAGTAACCGAACATTGTTACATGATAACCATTTAAAATTAACAAATTTTAAATAATTCGTAACAATGATTCACGTAAACAACATTAAAAAGAAATCAGCCAATATTTGCACGAACCATCACAACTAGAATTCCAACTAATATCCTAGAGTTTCTATTTAACCCTCCGTTACTCGCACACGGTGTGTGAGACCGGCCCTGTAAATACCTTCCTGTCTGTAACTCTGCTTGAAGTGCAAATTTTGAATTGCTGCTGCATATACCTCTTCAGTCGTCAGTCAACTATGGGTGAAGTCCATGTACAGTGTAAAAAAGAGTATTGTACTTTTATTATTAGGCAGCACAGTGCGTACACTGGGTGCGAGAATTTTTGCACAATTCTTTGTGTTTAAATCAGACATCGATAGTTTTAATTAGTAAGGTAATTTAAGATATTTTTCTTATTTTCAATGTTTATATATTTGTTTATTTATATTTAGATATGGATTACGAGAAGGAGAAGCAAAGATTATTAAAATTATTTGGAGAAGTATCGACTGACGAGGAAACGTATGAAGATGTGGATGAACAAAGTTACTTTTGTTAAAGTAATATAATGTTGACACAAACGCATATCTACAAAATTATATGATCACATATTATGATCATAATATTATATACTATAATTGAACACAATTTCACGACAAACACCAACTCACGACTATTTCTTTAACGGTGGAAGTGTACCTGTTAAATTTAATGCCTACATTTATGGATTAAACTCTAAACCGCAATTTTGGCCACGTTTAGCCGATGCGACGGGTACACGTAAACTCATCTCCAATTAGCATCGATGCACTCATAGATTTGCACTCAAACTCATCACCGCAATAAAACCACAATTTTAAAATAGACCTGGAGAGATTTCCAAATTGATCACTGGCCTACCTGCACTGGTGACAGGTAAAGGCCGTAAAATGCTTTTACTCACAATCGGTTAGTAATTTATGGATTTTTAAACTTTGAAGTAATCAGGAAGCGACTTATTACTTACTTTACTTTTCCAGCTAGCCGGGAAAGTACTTTCCCGGCTAGCATCTGTCACTTTTCTACCTGCAAATGTCAATGTCATTTTTGATTAAAAGATGGTTTAGAAAGAATAGAATCCACTCAACATTTATTTAATTAAGAAAAAACAACAACAATAACAAAAAGAAAACTATTTGGAATTATGAATATTAATAGTTAGTTTAAGTTGTACAATGACACCATCATTAAATATACTACAAAAAAGTTAACTTTATCTAATCCTATAACACCTAGGTTATATGGACTTCCTAACATGCATAAGCATAATTGCCCTATAAGGCCTGTTGTTAGTTTCTGTAACACTCCAGTTTCACTTTTATCAGAGTTCGTTTACAACACAATTAAATCTATCACTAACTTTAAACCTAAGTTTTCTGTTTCAAATTCTTTAGAATTAATAGAACGTTTAAATAATATCAGGATCAGGGAGAGTTTTCATTGGCTTTCATTTGATGTTTCTAATCTGTTCACTTCTGTACCGAGAGATGAAACTTTACCTCTGGTACAAAACCTTTTAAATAAATATAACATAACTACAAAAGACCAAGTTGCAATCTCAACCATGCTTAAATTTTGTCTTGACCAAGACTTTATTCAATTCAATCAAAAAATATATAAACAACCAACAGGTTTAGCGATGGGATCTCCACTATCCCCATTTTTAGCTGACCTTTTCCTAGATAACTTGGAACAGACTTTTGTTCATAACAACAACAAAATAGTCTTCTGGTCTAGATATGTTGACGATTGCCTAGCCATCATAGAGGGATCTCAAGATGATGCCACACAGGTCCTAGATCATCTTAATGAACTTCATCCTAACATTTCTTTTACACTTGAACCAGAGTCTAACAATAAGTTGAACTTCTTGGATATAGCCATAACTCGTCATAAAGATTCTCTAGAATATAACATATATAGAAGGCTTACCCAAACGGATCATGTTATACATGAAACATCTAACCATCCAATACAACACAAAATGGCAGCCTTCAATAGTTTCATTTATAGACTTCTCAAATATCCACGTTCTAATGATAACTTCAAGTTAGAACTTTGTACTCTTAAGCAAATTGCTCACAACAATGGTTATGATCCCAATATCATAGATAGACTTCTCAATAAAGCAAAACGAAAACTTGCAGAAAAGCATGCTTACTCTCAAACATCCACTACCCTCAATACTAATAATAACACCAAGTGTTTCTCCTTCACTTACATTAGTCACATTTCTAAAAAAATATCCAAACTTTTTACTTCCACAATTGACAATATCAAAATATCTTTCAAGTCACATAATACTTTAGGCTCCTTTCTAATTAACACCAAAGATAGGATGAACACCTTGGATAAGAGTGGTATATATAAATTGAGATGTGACGATTGTGATGCCTCCTATGTAGGTAGAACCATTCGTAAGTTGTCAACGAGAATTACAGAACATTTGAAAAGACCAAATTCTTCAAGTTTCGGTCAACACTTAGATTCCAGCAAACATAATTTCAATATTAATACAGGCTCGTCCATTTTACATGATATCAGTAGGAAGAAAAACTACTTGGAGTTGGATTTGTTGGAGGATTTAGAGATTACCAGGGAATCAAATGAAAACTCACATTGCCTTAACACTCAAATCAATTTAAATTGCACTAAATTTAAACCAATTTTCAAAAACTTTGTTACAGCATCACCTCGCAGGAGTCCCAGCTCGGCTGTATAGGTTTTCCAGCACTGAGTCTATATTCATTAATAGTTTTACATCTCTTTAAATTTGTATCATCCATAACACATTACATGTTAGCCAAGCTCATTTGAGGTCAATTGTTTCACAGCTGGACTTAATTAAAACTTATATATACTCTTTTTTGGAATTTTAAAATTTCATTGACATCATATATTTAGATGGCCCTCGCTGTTTTCATTTGATCTTGGATTATGCTTGACACTTCAATCTTGTATTACGATCATTGACTTCAAGTTTGACTCAACAGTGGTATAATATTTCATATTTCATTAAATTTTTCTAAATCTCAAATTTTTCTCAGTCCATTTCAATAAGTTAATTTCAATTTTTTCAACAGCTGACACTTAATTAGTACTACAGAGTATGCAACCCACTACTCTTCATATTTCAACCAGTGCCACATCCAATCTCTATGTCCAGAAACATTGTCGCCAACCAACATCTTAGCCCACCTCTGACAAGTTTGAATGTGGTAACTGGCTTTCACTTTTAACTACAAATAAATAATTTAACAAAACATTCTAATAACCTCTCATTTCACCGTTTGCTACTGATATTGTTTTGACTTGCTTGAGGCCTTTGGTCTTTTACAGTTTTTTGAATGTACAGCCCAAATGTGTAGTGACTGTACATATTACACAGTCATAGTCTCACCAAGTTGTCATCTGTCAGTCATCACTTGATCATTTACGTCAAGAAAAAGTAATACTTCATTACTTCATTCTTCATTCTGCCTCCATATTGTAAAATGTAGAATCTACTGGCAATTTAATTTATCTGTTTTGTCCCTTGTTCAGTGTTTAGTTAGATGTTAATTTAAGTTTGCCACCAAAATTATTTATTAATAAAATAACATTCGAGGATACCTTCTTTTTATTGACGAAGTAAGTCTAGAAACGTTTTTGTACTTTTTATCATATCACCTTCGATTTTTTGTCGAAGTCTGTAACTTTTTTCCTCTTCTACAATGGCGTTTTCTTTACTTATTTCAGATGCCCCTGAGGATGCTCTTGTGAGCGAAAGTATACTTGGGCAAGATTTAATTAAATTCAGTGCTCGATATCTGCCTTTTGACTTAAAATTCATTTATTCGAGCATTCAACCATTTCCTAATTAATAGTTACATTGGAATTATGATTACTATTAACGGTTAAAGTAAGACCGTGTTGCTCAAAATTATGAGTTTCAGAAATAGATGATGACGCCGACGTTTCTGGATTTTCTACATGAGACAACATATTAGCAATTTTTATTTGTCCATGTAATGAATTCTCCACATATCCCTCTGCTACGGTGTTGGATTTCCAACCCCCCAGCTTTTTCAACTGTAGGATGTCTCCACCTGTATTTGCTAATAATATTGCTGAATTACGTCTAAAACAATGTCCTGTAAACCTGTTAACATTTTCCATCTTTAAATAAGTTGCTATTTTTTTCGGGAAAACTTCCTATAGCATTATGCCCAAAAGGCTGTCGTGTAATTTTACCAAATCTTATTTGTAAAAAAAATCTATCAGAGTCAATGTTATCACGAAGGTCACAGTATTGCTTTATTATTTTTATCCATTCCAATTTTGTAATTACAAATGTACGGGAAGAGTAGGTTTTTGTGACAGGAATCACTATTATAATTCGATTTTCTAAAATATCCAGGTCACTTATTTTCATTTTTAACAGTTCATCGCACCTACAGACTCCGGAAATGCCAATAATTAAAACAACCTAAAAAAATTTAATATAACATATATTTAATATGCACTAAATAAATTAAAATTACCTTTTGAGGAAGATATTCTATCGGGGCATTGTTTCAAAATGTATCGATGTCTGCTTCAGAAAAAACACTTGACTTTTTAGCTTGATATCCCACATTCTGCCTTTTCAAAAATGCCCGCAATTTTGCTTATTTACTAATATCAACATTATTCCTAAAGTTTAATACTGCTCGCAACATCGAATATCTTGACCATAATGTGGAGGCTTTACTTTGTTTGCTCATTTCAAAAAATAAGCAAGAAGTACCGTCTCAGAGGTATGCTGCACACCTTTACTCATTTACCATTTACTGTATAGTTCATAGGTGTTTTCATACCTCTCCCTGATTTTTTCAGGAATTATTCCTTCAGTAGCTCTCTCTGCAGCTACACGCAGTTCTGGTGGCGTACATTCAAATTCACTATCAGACATTTTTGTAAAATAAACACAATGTGATTATATGTACAATTAATGGCGTCGTGTATCGCCTAAATGTCAGATTCAACAAACTTGTTTTGTTACCTAGCAACGATCTCACAGGTTACTTAAAATAATTCATCTTATCACATAATGAAAATGGATACAGATATTCGAAACGAAATTATTATTGGTAGATTGTGAGTATTAGAAATCCATAAACTACTAACCGATTGTGAGTAAAATAGTATACAAACCTCGCGGGAACTCATTCTAGCCTCGCGTCTGTAGTTTACCTCGGTGCTTCGCACCTCGGTAAACTACCTTGCCGCTCGGCTGAAATAGAGTATTTTCCCAAATTACCAAAACTGTGGAGATCAGACACCATTTAAACTATTTATTCAGAAAAACGTAAAATAATGACATTTGTAAAAAAGGTTAAGTCATCTTTTCCCACTGTTCAAAAGTGTCGACGGTCACTCTTCTCCTTGGCTTGCCTCTGGTAGTTAGGCACTCAAAGCTATGCAGCCCAATATGGTATGATTAGGTGGGTGTTACATCCTCCACCTTTGCACCGCACTGGCATCTCGCCTATGGGGCAAGAGTAGAGATGGAATCTAGACAACAAGGACAGGACTTCTTGGTTCGTCTTCGTTGACGTCGGCTAGCAGCATCTGGAGGCGGTATGTCGGCAGCTAAGGTAACAGATGGAGGGTGTTCCTCTTCGGTACACTAATCGACGGTGATTTCCACAGGAGCGGGGGTAAGATCTACAGGAGCCATCTTCGGTGGACGACCTCTTTTATACTGTTTATGATCTTGGCAAGATCGGGTTCTTCTAATTGTTCAGTTCGTACTTCAGCTATGCTAAGTGTCGGGAAGTCTATAGTGACATAGTTAATTTCTGAGGTCATTAGTGAATCGTCACGAGATGGTCTCGATAATGTGTCAGCGATGACATTCTTCTTGCCTTTAATGTATTCGATCTCTAAATCAAATAACATTAACTCTAGGGCTCATCTGGCCAATCTACCTGTAGGTGACTTCAACGACATTAACCATTTTAAAGCTTGATGGTCACTTTGTGGTGACCAACACGTGCTGACAGATTTTAGGATATCGAAAGCCTCGGTTTGCTCCTGTCACCAATTCCATTTTGTTTTCTTTTTGGTCAGATTTAATATTGGTTTGGCAGCATGGAGCAAGTTCTTAATGAAGCGGTGAAACCATGAGCAGGTTCGGAGAAATACAAGTATTTGGGTGACATTGGTAGGTGGAGGCATCTGTAGTATGTCTGGCTGAAATTGTATCATCGTTTGGGCGAATATTTTGAGATGAAATTCTGTGACCCAAGTAATGTACTTCTTGACATGCGAAGGAGCGTTACTCACGATTTAAAAATAGCTTGAAGAGACTTAAATCTGTTGAATACTTGAAGTAAATCTTTTAAATGGTCTTCAAAAGCAGCGGAAAGGATAATTATGTCATCCGGATAAGCTTAAATATTTAGGTTCTGCAGGCCAGAACGGAACTTGCCTATGAGCCTTTGGAAAGTAGACGGGCTATTACAGAGACCAAAGGGGCTATTACAGAGACCTTATTATTTACATATCGGAAAGTGCCAAAAGGATAGACAAATGCAGTTTTGTCAGGATCAGAAGGGCGCACAGATACTTGGTGGTAACCAGATTTTAGATCCAGGGTACCGATAAATTTGGTTTCTTTGGATGCATGTAAAATATCTTGGATTCAGCGAAGAGGGTACCTATCAGCTCGGGCCACAGAGTTTAAACGTCGATAATCAACTGTCAGTCTAACACCACCGTTCTTTTTGGGCACCACAACAACAGGAGCCGCGTATGGGGACTCGCATTCTTGTATTGTACCATCTTTCAATGGCTGGTCTAATTAGTGACGTAGTTGTTCCTTTTTAATATCCGAAATTCTGTATGGTGAAACAGCTATGGGATTGTCATCTGTGAGGGTGATCGTGTGTTCAGCAAATGCGGTAGATTTAAGACTTCGCTCGAATACATCCGCATTTTCTTGAGAAACATATTAAGTGTATTCTTTTCGGGAGAAGAAAGGGAAATTCCTTCATCATCTCTAATATTTCTAAGTGAACCATAGCAATAGTGTTAAATGTACAAGTATTACCACGTATTACCTTGAAGGGGGTCACGTGAGAAAGGATAACGAGACTCGGATATATCATCATAAGACCAAGAGTCACTTGATATGTCTAAAATTATGTTTGCTTTCTTTAGAAAGTCTGCACCTAGCGACGTTCTACTTTGAATATGTTCAAGTACAAAAATCAATGTGACATAAGTGCTTTATTTTGTAATAAAATGGAAACTTTAAATAAAAGCACATTAAGTGAATTTGTTCGACCATGCGCAAGAGTCTTTTGCATTGTTTTCGTTGTGAAAGGCGTTTGATCTTTCAAAAGAATGTCTCTTAGCATCAAACATGCAATGCTACATTGAGCACCAGAATCTAAATAACAATGACCATGGTGTCATTTAACATTAATCTGAACTATTGGTTTGGATTGTGAAGATTGAAAATTCAAGACATGATTGTCATTGTAAATTTCAACTAATAGAAACTCGGAAGTGACAAAAGAAGAAAAGGTGTTTTGTTGAACATTTTTAGAACACTTAGGACAGTTGCTTAAAGTGTATCCTGGAGTTTTACATCGATAGCATGCAATAGAATTCTGCGTCGGCGCATTAGCAAACAGGTTTTTTAAAATTTAAATTTTGTGATGTTTTCGGTAAGTATATATATATTCGTATGAACTTTACACATTGCAGTTTACATTGAAAAATATTGATAATAACAATAATAAATAAATAAGAAAACACAAACATAAACATATAAAATTAAAATTATTAAATTAAAGTCGAAGGTTACACCCTCGAAGCCAATCTCTTGCCCTGAGAGTGAGTTGGTGGATTTTTTGAAGACTGCCAAAGAACTTGGTGGCTGGGCACTCGAAGACGATGTGGTTAATTGTCTGTTCGACAGCGCTGTCACATCCCGGACTGGCATTTATACCCATGATACAATAATTCTGATTTATAACCCCAATGATTCAGCGATTTATTACAAATTCCATGACCTACTTTTATTCTATTTAGGTTACACCATTCACGACGAGGAAAAGAAAAGCCATCTGGTTTAATTGTGGGGTTTTCTATCAGATTAGAATCTCTGATGTCTGGATTCCATTCGCCCATCCAGTGCTCTTCAGTAGTAAAATATGCCAATCTTGTAGTAGTTCTAGTAGGTGGATGTCTGGATTTCAGTCTTAACGGTATTTAGTCTAGTTTAGCGATGTCTGTATTTATCGGTAGTGCTCGGTTTTGTTGGCATTTTTGAACTAGGGCGTTGAGTGCAGCCAGTCGTCTTGTTGCTGGTGGAGCGATGTTGCTTAAAACTGGAAGCCGCTGGGTTGGTGTGGGCTTTATAGTTCCCGTTATGTGCCTCATTTTTTGGTTTAACTGGGTATCTATGACTTTTGTGTGATGACTGTTTAGCCAGACAGGAGCGCAATATTCTGCAGTAGAATATACTCCTAATCCTAGAAGGACAGCACGCTCGTTCTGATTACCTCGGCATTAGACCCCCATGATGTATTTGCTAAATTATTAATAATGTTATTGCGGGTCTTTAGTTTTGCTGAAGTGTTTTCGAAATGCTGTTTGTATGTTAGGGTACGATCTAGAGTTACGCCGAGGTATTTTGGGTTCGAACTGTGCTTTAGAATGGTGAAATCGCATTCTATATTTAGTCTGTAATTTGCCTTGTGGTTGTTAAGATGGAAAGCTGTTACTTCAGTCTTCGATGGGTTTGGCTGTAGGCCCCATTTCTTAAAGTATCTGTTAAGGGGTGTTTAGATCTGCTTCCATGGTGGTTTCAGCGATTTTTATGTCTTCTTCTTGGACACCCAGAGCCATGTCGTCGGCATAAATAAATTTGCGAGAGGTGGTAGTTGGTACATCTGACGTATAAATATTAAAAGGAAGAGGCGACATAACTGACCCTTGTGGTAAGCCTTTTTGCAGGTTTCTGAAATTACTGTTTTTCCCATTTAGGTGTACTTGCAAAAGTCTGTCACTTAGTATTTGGCTTATCAACCTGTTGAACGAATGGCTTGGTACCATCTGGTATATTTTAAATAAAAGACCCTTTTTCCACACTTTGCCGTAGGCGCAGTGTAGCATTTATTGCTACCCCGTAAGTGTTTTATTTGATGCGCCTATGTATCTTTATAACTCCCTAACGCTTCGACGTGTCGGCGCAGGCCGAATGACCTACGGGACGGTAGAGAGAAGCGAAACTCGTAATAGTAAAATCAGTTGGTTAAAGAACATCCGCTCTGATACGTGAGCTGTTGCTATTTGTAGACGAACTCTGGGAAAATAATGGACTGAAATTAAATATATTACATACCACCAGTAAACTAAACATCAGGAAACTCAACAGACAATCTCCAAAGTAACAAAAAAAAAACAAGAATTCAAGAAATTATAACATAAATTATACCACGTGGTCACGTATCAGAGATCCCAGGGTAAGCGAAATCAAATTATTTATCCTTCTGTTCTGATATATGTACATATACATATTGCTACCGTTTCATCGTAACCCAACATTTAATCATGTTTTTATGTCCTGTTAGGAGAGTGCTTTGATATTTTTTTTATTATTAGTGCGTATAAGGTGTGGCATTCATATTGGTTTTTTTTGGGTTTTTATGAATCCATTTGAAAAACTGGTAAGTGTGTAGACCATTCTATAAACGCGCAGCTGCGAAAATGTCAGAAAGTGACATTGATCAGATTGACAAGTTTGACGGGACATAACCTAATGTTTACTTGTTTGGGACAGCAATGCTTTGTTTGGGTCCGGGGAAATGGATGTAATTGCATTATAGAGAGTGGCTAGAGGTCTTAAATGTGTATTTTTAGGTTCGTTTTACATTCTACATCATATTTCCATTCCACCCATAATATGGATACTTAGCTGGATTTTTTTATGGTTAAATATACCTTATATAACTAATTTGGATACTAAATTGGATTTTTTTTATGGATAAATAAATGGATAAACATACTTTATATAACTAATAGTAGGACATCATAAACCATTACCGACCCGTTTCACCAAATACATCCAGCGAACCTCTCAACTTCAGACCGCTCCACACAGATGTTATAGTGCCCAGAGATTTCCCAAATCTAGTGGACCTTCCTATGAATATACCCAGGAGTTGCAAAAGATAAGAGTTTTTTTTTCTTTATTTCAATTCATACCTATAAATATTTTGGTTTTTACTCTACAGTAATAAATTTGTGTAAACTGTTTATATGCATATAACAGGTACCTATACTACACTATATACATAGGTTTTTGAAGTAGGATTTTAAATAAAGCTAGGTAATGGTAAATAATAAATAAATATTCAAATAAAATAAATTAATTGATAAGGGAAAGGGGAATTAAGACATATATAAAGATTGTCGATAGGTTTTAAATAATATTTCTGGATAAGTCTTTAACCAAACTCATTTTGTTAGTTTTATATAGCTTCCAGCATCTATGTTTACTTAGGTATAGTACTTAGACATAGATCTGGTATTTCGATTGTTTCAGACACTTAATAGTTCGATTGGTGAGTACGTCACCCTTTAAGTCTCTGCTAGATAAGGTATTAAACTTTTTTTTGTGTAACCATTAGTTGTTCTAGTATTAACTATACCTTATCTAGTCTAGGATCAATTAATATTAGTATACTAACCATAGTATAGGATTTTGCTACGCTTACGGACACTGACCTGGTTTTCGTTATTGATATTTTTATATTGCGCAATAGCGGTGGTAATTTACTTGGCGTAACCCTTTGGGTTCTGGATTGTTATTTTTCTCAACTCCACCACTATTGTTTATCTCACATGTTTTATAAGTATCATGGATACATTGTAAGTTGTGAAATATTATAAATATATTTGTTCTTAGTAAGGTTGATTTTTATTTCAGTCTCGTATCACCAGTTGATAATATAGCAGAACAAGGTAAATAGTGAATATTTTTTTTTGTATTTCAGGTCATTGTATCACTGTCATTTATTTATTGGTCGTTTATTCTGTTTTTCTTTATTTCAAAAAAATCTCGAACTTTTCAAATCCTCGGTTCAGAAATCTGAGCTGTTCGTTCGAGTTGGCGCCCTTTTTCTTCTTCTTTCCTTGTCGTATCTTCATATTCTTCTGTCTCCAGCGTTCTTATCTCGTTGCGTTCCCTTCTCGCATTAACCAGTCTCATTTTCTTCCTTGTTTCTACCCCTTCATTATCCCATATCTCTGTTTGTATATTTTAAAGCCAATATTTAGTGCACTGAAGCTAGCCCGAGTCCTCACTTGAGATATAGTGTCTCTCTGCCTCTTTGATTTGTTCGTCTGAGCTAAGCCACTCTCCATTAGTATCTTAACCCTCTTCTCTTCTCTTTTCCCCCTCTTTCATCAGCTCTTTTTCTTCCAAATCCCAATACCCAGAGTATTGGGTTACAAATTGGCTCTGACCCAACGTGTGGCTTCTTTTGCACTTCTGGCTTTAAAAATATCTCCTTGAACTTTTGGTTTTCTCTGGGGTAGTTGTATTTTAACATTTATTTTTCTACTTCAACTTGCTTTGCACATTATTTTATATCTATTATAGATATTAAATAAACTTGTTTTGCTATATACTGGATAGACTGAATAAATTGCTTTGTTTTTTTTTATTAACTAGAGATCTATTTTGGACTAAAAATAATTAAAGTAAATTTAAATTTTAAAATTCTAAATACCTTAACATCAATAACGTCATCGTTATAAAAGTTCGTAGCATCCAAATAGCTCACTTCACTACCTTGAAGTAACATTCTCTTAAAATTTTAGGTTTCTTTGGAGTTACAGCAGTGCATTGCATCAGGATTAGCGGCTGGACCGAACAAATAAGCATTGCTGGTAAAACCATTCATAGTGAACATTAGCTTGAGGATAGAGAGTAAGTTGAACTTTGCCTACTTTTATATCGCATTCTCAAGTGTATTCCCCAGTTGCATAAAATGGCATCTTTTAAGGTAGAGCATCTGCTAACTCCTGAATTGGATTATGAATTAAAAATTCGTCAGCTGACCGACCCATCGTTAACTACGGATGAGGCTAAAGTAGTCTTGTTGAGAGGTGCCTTAAAGCAAGCTTCAGCAAATCGGAGTCATGCTGTTCTGTCAGCTTTCCACCTAAAGTTTGATGATGAGGTCCGTGAAATAGAAGTCACTATTGCAGATCTCAAGGCCCAAATTAGCTCTTTTGTTGGCTCCCATAATGATGTGTTATATGGTCGTTTGACTTCCCGTTTAGGTCATGTTTCAGGTAGGGTTCATTTGTTAGAGTCAGCGACCGATGAAGAGGATGCCATCAAGAAGTCTCTTAACTTCAAGATTCTTAATCTGGAAGGAGAACTTGAGTTTAAAGTAACTCCACAGGCTCACTCCACTCCTCATAACGCTAGTGTCTCGGTAAATTCATTTCCTTTTATTAGGTCGGCTCCTATTCATAAATGGGGTGTACGTTTTTCTGGTGGTTCGGATGAAAATGTAGTTAGCTTCTTGGAGAAAGTAGAATGTTTGCGTCTAGCGCGTGGCAACAGCGAGGATGAATGCTTTTCATCGGCAGGAGACTTGTTTAAAGATTCAGCCTTTACTTGGTACCTCAATAACCGAGGTAGTTTCGCTTCATGGCAACAGTTAGTTGCCAAACTTAGGTCAGATTTTCTTCCTTACAATTATGAAGACAGCCTTTTGGACGAAATTAAATCCCGCAAACAAGCTCCACAGGAGAAAGTTACCATATTTATTAACGAGATTGTTAGTCTGTGTAAACGTCTGGAGACTCCTCTCTCTGAATCTCATATTGTCCGGATCATTAACAGAAATTTGTTGCCAGCGTATCATTCCAGTCTGGCACTTACAGACATTTCTTCTATTGCGGATCTTACTCAAAAATGTAAGAAATTGGAAGAAGTTTTGTCATGGTCTTCTGACACTGCATCTAGTGTCCCTAGCCGTTCTAATTTTAAAAATCATGAATCATCCTATTCTGGTAGGCAAAATTATTCTCGGTCTGGTAACGTATCTACCTTTAATTCGAAGATTATCTGTTGGAACTGTCGTCAGCAAGGACACGGGTACTACGACTGTCCTGAGCCTAGAATTCGGTTTTGCTATGGATGTGGACGTCAAGGGGTCCGTAAATTCGAATGCCAATTCTGTTCGGGAAACGAGAGAAGGGGTGGATCGTCCCTGGCAGCCGCCCCTCATCAAGATACAGGGAATACTACCGAAAATTCTCAAAACCAAGGAACTGGTTTCTCGAGCCTGGAAGCACAAGCTTCGACAAGTCAACCATCTCACCCTCTATCGAAAGACAAACGACCTCAGAACGGCAAACACCAACCGAAAAGAGGACAACGTTAGTCGATTATGTACAGTGTGATTCTTCTGTAGTTTCTCCAAGTAATCCTTTACCTTCACTTATTGATGTTGACATAAATTCATTGTTAGTCCGTAAAACCAAGGATAATCGTCCGTACCTTGAAATCTCTATCTTGGGACATTCTTGTTTAGCTTTGCTGGACACAGGGTCCAATATCTCTATTTTGGGTTCTTTAGGTCTGGAATTTCTCCAGAATTCTAATGTTAAGATAGGAATGGATAAGAGTTTGCAGGTGACTACAGCAGATGGTCAAGTTCAACCGATTTTAGGTCAGTTTACAACTGAGATTTCTGTTAGTTCGTGTACAAGGATGGTTACATTTTTTGTTATACCTTCTGTTAAGAATTCAGTTATCCTAGGGATGGATTTTCTGAGAACGTTTAATAGTGAATTAAATTTTACTGAATTTTCCTTATCTGTGTCCTCTTTTAATGTCTCTTGTGTGAATGCAGTTAAAGATATGAGTAAACTTAATGCTCAGGAGTTAGAACAGTTGGATAATGTTATCAAATCATTCTCTTCTATCTCTTCGAAGAATCAGTTAGGTAGAACTCACCTCATCGAACACCACATTGAAGTGGGTTCGTCTAAGCCCTTCAGGCAATACCAATATCCCTTGCCTCAAGCCTGGCATGAAAGCTTGGTAAAGGAGGTGGATGAAATGCTTAAGCTTGGTATTATCGAGCAGTCTTCGTCCAGCTTTTGTAGCCCCTTATGGTTAACAAAGAAGAAGGATGGGACTTTTCGTGTCTGTTTCGACGGACGTAAACTTAACAGCATTACGATGAATAGGGATGCCTATCCTATACCTCGTATAGATATCATCCTCACTAAGCTACAAAATGCTAAATACATTTCATCCATTGACCTAAAGAAGGCATTTCTACAGATTCCATTAAGCGAAGAGAGTAAGAAGCTTACTGCCTTTGCAGTAAGTGGCAAAGGATTGTACCAGTTTACTACAATGCCTTTTGGTCTGGTGTCTGCTCCCCAGACTATGTGTAGATTAATGGATTTGGTAATAGGTCCTGCTTTAGATCCCTATTGTCAATATTACCTTGATGATATTCTAGTCATTACTCCTGATTTCGACACTCATATCTCTGTATTGCAACAGTTGTTTCAGCGTCTCAAAGATGCAAATTTGACGATTAATTTGGATAAAAGCAGCTTTTGTCGTGACTCTATTAAGTTTTTAGGATATGTTGTTGATTCCCATGGCCTACATACTGACCCTGACAAGGTGTCAGCTATTCGTGATTTTCCTGTGCCTAAAAATACCACTCAGGTCCGTCGATTGTTAGGAATGGTGGGTTATTATAAGAAGTTCGTTAAGTCTTATTCTACCTTGTTATCTCCTATCACTGATCTTCTTCAAAATAGGAAAAAGGGACAAAATATTGTGTGGACTCCTGAAGCTAATGAAGCTTTCATTAAAATCAAGGAGGCTCTCACAAATTCCCCAGTTATGGTAGCCCCAGACTTTAATAAACCTTTTTATTTGATGACAGATTGTTCAAACACCGCATCTGGAGGTGTACTGTATCAAATCGTAGATGGAGAAGAACATCCGATAGCCTATACAAGCAAGAAATTAAACAAAGCCCAGAAAAATTATACTACAACTGAAAAGGAGTTGTTAGCTATAATTACGGGCATTGAACATTTCAGATATTTTCTTGAGGGTCGTTCGTTTACGGTCATAACTGACCATAGTAGTCTGGTGTGGTTACAAAGTATGAAGAACCCATCTCCTCGTTTGGCTAGGTGGATTTTAAAATTGGCACAGTATGACTATAAAATCGTTCATCGCAAAGCTGCAGGTGTAGTAGTCGCTGATGCCCTTTCTAGGACATTTGATATTAATTTGTTAGACTTATCTTCGTTACAACCAGATGATTGGTATAAAAAAATGTTGTGTGATGTACAGAATGTACCAGGCAAATTTCCTGATTTTAAAGTTGAGCATGGTGTTTTGTATAAACATGTGCTAAGTTCTATGGATGCCCTTACTGGAATGTCGGAGTGGAAGATAGTAGTTCCAACTCCTAATAGAGCAGAGGTTTTGGCCACTTTTCATGACCATCCTACTGCAGCTCATTTTGGTTTTTACAAATCTTTTCGTCGTATATCCGAACTTTATTACTGGCCGAAGATGCGCCAGACTATTCGTGGCTATATCGCTCGATGCAAAATTTGTGCTACGTGTAAGTCGACAAATCTTCCTCAACCAGGTTTAATGGGTAGTTATCGACGGATTGATTTTCCTTTTCAACTTGTCTCTTTAGATCTCATTGGTCCTTATCCTAGATCATATAAAGGTTCGCAATATGCTTTAGTAGTTGTTGATTACTTTACCAAATTCCCTTTGGTTCATACCATGCCTAAGGCAACTACTTCATCTATTATTAAGTATCTGGAGAATGAAGTTTTCCTGATTTATGGAGTCCCACAGATCGTGTCATGCGACAATGGACCCCAGTTCACAGCTAAGGCTTTTCGTGATCTCATGGCAAAATATAATGTACAAAAGATCTGGTACAATGCAAATTATCATCCACAAGTTAATCATACGGAAAGAGTTAATAAATCAATCGTGACTGCTTTAAGATCTTATTCATTTCCTGATCAGAGAGCTTGGGATACCCATATCCACTCTATAGTACAAGCGATCAGGACTTCATCTCACGAAGTAACCAAATGTCCTCCATCTTATTTAATGTTTGGTCGTCATGTTCCTCTCTCTGGTGATTATTTTGGTAAAATCTCAGAAAATGCCACAAATTTTCCTACTATATCAGATAAGTTACACCGCTTAGAAGACATTCAGAATCTTCCTGATATTTATGTTGATGTTCGAAAACGTTTAAAGGCATCTTATGACAGAAATAAGTGCCATTATAACCTGAGAAAGCGAGCCTTATCTTTCAGGGTTGGAGATTCCGTTTTAAAGAAAAATTTTGTCAAATCTGATAAAGTGAATTTCCAATCTGCCAAGCTGTGTCAAAAATACATACCTTGTACTGTCATTAAAGTTATTTCTCCTTTAATTTATGAGTTAAAGGAAACTTCTACTGGTAAGAAACTGGGAAGGTTTCATATTAAAGACCTACTCGAGGATAAGACAGTAGGTCCACATAACTTGGTTGATAATTTAGACTATTCATCTTCAGACGAAGATTAACGTGTAAGGGACCAGTTTGTTTATTTAAGATCTATTTACCTGTTTTGTTTGCCTGGCCAACATATGTCTTTGCCATCCATTTTTTTTTTAATTTTTATCTTATCTTAATATTGTTTAGTAGCTCGGTCACTAAAGCCCGGTTACTAACTCGGTCATTTTATTGTTAGCTGTCTCTTAAAAGAACAAAGTATATATCATAGGAGTACAGGATGGATAATGGGAATTTTCCCCATCTTGAGTTCTTGGTTGAATAGGTATTTACAGGGATAGTTAGGGAATGTTGTTTTTTTTAATACTCTTTTGATTTATGGTTTTGCATGGGTCGCGAACCATGGCCATAAAACTTATATAGTCACTTAACTGTGTCAGGGTTTTAGCGTGGGTTCAGGATTGATCACCCTGGACTTGTGCACTCCACTTGGCTCAGAAATATATTAATACCTATCAGTTGTTCCTTGAGTGTCTCTTAGGCTGAAATTAGAATGTGTCATTTAGAATTGGATCGTTCTAATATTCGGCAGTAAGTAAGTCCATTTGACTTCGATGTCATCTCCTATACTATTATTTATTTTAAACGATTCGAGTTTAATATACCTCATTACCTGAAGTTGTTTACCTCTCTCTCCACCACCTGCTTGGATGTGAGTATGTGAGTTACCTTATTTGTCTCTCTAATGAGCATTATGCTAGTAGATGTTCTTCTGCCTTAAATATGAAAAGGTAGATGTGAGTTTATCGTTATCTTTACCTGAATTGACGTTATCTTTACCTTTATCTTGGGTTCATGTTGTACCTTTACCTTGATGAGTTTGTCACTTATCTATATCTTGATTGAGTATACCTCTTACCTTTATCTTGTGTATAGAGTCCTAAGAATCTGTCCTTCACTGTCTTTGTCGTGAGTGTGGAATTGGACCACGTAAATAGTACAGTTTAGGTATTACAATTAGGACATTTAATGTCTTTTACCTTTGTGCAGACCCTCTACCAAGAGTAGATGCGGGCTTGCCAGTATCTTTACCTTTTTGCATACCCTATACCATGAGTATAGTGGCATTGCTAGGGTCTTTACCTTATTATGTCTTCCTACTGCTATGAAAGCTAGTAGAGATGTTATGGATTATTTTTACCTTGAATTTTCTATGTTCTTGATATCCAGAACCACATCTTATATGTTTAGGTTTCTAGTAATATAGTTTTAACTAGTTCTAATAAATTAGGCCCTCAGTGAACTCTTGGGTGATTAATAGAATCTGGTCATTCTAGTGTCATTGTTGGGTATATTGATAGGATTCGTTTTAGGTTAGTTGTTGTAAATGGTTCTTGGTAGTAGTATTTTAAAGGGTTGTTAATATACAACCATAATGTAGTTTTAATGAGGTTTATACTAACACTTGAGAATGGATGATAAGTAGTGTAAATAGTTAACTTTCTCTATAAGATTATAGTATTGTAGTTAAAACGTAGGTGATTAAGATGTAATTTATTTTTTTTTCTTTTTGTATCTTCTTCCTTTCTTAACCTGTAGTCCTACTAAATTAAATTACATTATCTCGTTTGATAACTCTGGTCAGTTACACATCCCCTCTCTGTTATGTCTTATGAAAAACGTAATTCAATGTATCTCGCGTATTCTCTATCTCTCTCTTACTGCGTCGTTGATTTCGGTCCGGTCTCTCCTTTGCCAATGGTTTAGGTGGTAAAATTAACATCATGTCATCCCTGAAGAAAACAAAAAAAAAAGGAAACTTCTGGAAGTTTTCCTTTTTTTTTACTGAAGATAGGGGAGAATGTAGCATTTATTGCTACCCCTTAAGTGTTTTATTTGATGCGCCTATGTATCTTTATAACTCCCTAACGCTTCGACGTGTCGGCGCAGGCCGAATGACCTACGGGACGGTAGAGAGAAGCGAAACTCGTAATAGTAAAATCAGTTGGTTAAAGAACATCCGCTCTGATACGTGAGCTGTTGCTATTTGTAGACGAACTCTGGGAAAATAATGGACTGAAATTAAATATATTACATACCACCAGTAAACTAAACATCAGGAAACTCAACAGACAATCTCCAAAGTAACAAAAAAAACAAGAATTCAAGAAATTATAACATAAATTATACCACGTGGTCACGTATCAGAGATCCCAGGGTAAGCGAAATCAAATTATTTATCCTTCTGTTCTGATATATGTACATATACATATTGCTACCGTTTCATCGTAACCCAACATTTAATCATGTTTTTATGTCCTGTTAGGAGAGTGCTTTGATATTTTTTTTATTATTAGTGCGTATAAGGTGTGGCATTCATATTGGTTTTTTTTGGGTTTTTATGAATTCATTTGAAAAACTGGTAAGTGTGTAGACCATTCTATAAACGCGCAGCTGCGAAAATGTCAGAAAGTGACATTGATCAGATTGACAAGTTTGACGGGACATAACCTAATGTTTACTTGTTTGGGACAGCAATGCTTTGTTTGGGTCCGGGGAAATGGATGTAATTGCATTATAGAGAGTGGCTAGAGGTCTTAAATGTGTATTTTTAGGTTCGTTTTACATTCTACATCATATTTCCATTCCACCCATAATATGGATACTTAGCTGGATTTTTTTATGGTTAAATATACCTTATATAACTAATTTGGATACTAAATTGGATTTTTTTTATGGATAAATAAATGGATAAACATACTTTATATAACTAATAGTAGGACATCATAAACCATTACCGACCCGTTTCACCAAATACATCCACAGAACCTCTCAACTTCAGACCGCTCCACACAGATGTTATAGTGCCCAGAGATTTCCCAAATCTAGTGGACCTTCCTATGAATATACCCAGGAGTTGCAAAAGATAAGAGTTTTTTTTTCTTTATTTCAATTCATACCTATAAATATTTTGGTTTTTACTCTACAGTAATAAATTTGTGTAAACTGTTTATATGCATATAACAGGTACCTATACTACACTATATACATAGGTTTTTGAAGTAGGATTTTAAATAAAGCTAGGTAATGGTAAATAATAAATAAATATTCAAATAAAATAAATTAATTGATAAGGGAAAGGGGAATTAAGACATATATAAAGATTGTCGATAGGTTTTAAATAATATTTCTGGATAAGTCTTTAACCAAACTCATTTTGTTAGTTTTATATAGCTTCCAGCATCTATGTTTACTTAGGTATAGTACTTAGAGACATAGATCTGGTATTTCGATTGTTTCAGACACTTAATAGTTCGATTGGTGAGTACGTCACCCTTTAAGTCTCTGCTAGATAAGGTATTAAACTTTTTTTTGTGTAACCATTAGTTGTTCTAGTATTAACTATACCTTATCTAGTCTAGGATCAATTAATATTAGTATACTAACCATAGTATAGGATTTTGCTACGCTTACGGACACTGACCTGGTTTTCGTTATTGATATTTTTATATTGCGCAATAGCGGTGGTAATTTACTTGGCGTAACCCTTTGGGTTCTGGATTGTTATTTTTCTCAACTCCACCACTATTGTTTATCTCACATGTTTTATAAGTATCATGGATACATTGTAAGTTGTGAAATATTATAAATATATTTGTTCTTAGTAAGGTTGATTTTTATTTCAGTCTCGTATCACCAGTTGATAATATAGCAGAACAAGGTAAATAGTGAATATTTTTTTTTGTATTTCAGGTCATTGTATCACTGTCATTTATTTATTGGTCGTTTATTCTGTTTTTCTTTATTTCAAAAAAATCTCGAACTTTTCAAATCCTCGGTTCAGAAATCTGAGCTGTTCGTTCGAGTTGGCGCCCTTTTTCTTCTTCTTTCCTTGTCGTATCTTCATATTCTTCTGTCTCCAGCGTTCTTATCTCGTTGCGTTCCCTTCTCGCATTAACCAGTCTCATTTTCTTCCTTGTTTCTACCCCTTCATTATCCCATATCTCTGTTTGTATATTTTAAAGCCAATATTTAGTGCACTGAAGCTAGCCCGAGTCCTCACTTGAGATATAGTGTCTCTCTGCCTCTTTGATTTGTTCGTCTGAGCTAAGCCACTCTCCATTAGTATCTTAACCCTCTTCTCTTCTCTTTTCCCCCTCTTTCATCAGCTCTTTTTCTTCCAAATCCCAATACCCAGAGTATTGGGTTACAGCAGGTCAAGTCTACGAAAGCTGCTACTGTTTTAAGTTTCTTTTGGAATCCGTTCTCAATAAATGTTGTTAAGGAGAGGACTTGGTCGCCACAGCTTCTTCCCGGCATGAATCCAGCTTGTTCTTGAGGAATATTTGACTTTGCAAATTGAAATAGTCTCGTTTGGATTATTCTCTTGAATATCTTGTAGCAGACGCTTTAAAGAGCGATTGGTCTGTAGCTCTCAGGTAGTGCAGGGTCTTTCCCAGGTTTAGATATTGCGATGATCTTACTTTTTTTGAAGGATTTTGGAAACTTCTGCTTAGTTAATATTTGATTGTAAAATTCAAGAAGCCACTTACTGGTATTCGTACCAATGTGTTTTATAAATTCAGGATAAATATTGTCAACTCCTGCGGCTTTACGACACTTAATTAATTTTAGAGCTTCTGCAAGTTCTTCTAGCTGGATGAGCTTCATTATTGGTAGACTTTGTTGTTGAGCAATTTTGGGCTTCTTTTAACTGAGATGGAACTTCTCTTTTATCATTTTTTTCTATTACTGGTTTTGAGAGGTTGGCTATGCGTTTGCCTATGTCTTCCGGTTTTGGGGCTGTAAAGTTTGCTGTAGGGTTGTTTGGGCCAGAGTCTAGTTTCCTCAGAAGCTTCCATGCGGTGCGGCGACTGTGTGTGAAATTGAGATTTTCTAAAGTTTCCTTCCACCTTGTGATTCTTGCGGAGTTTAGGGTTTCTAAGAGTTGTTTGCCAACTTCAGAATCTCCAGATTTCTCATACTGATCAAGTAGTTCTTTACATTCGTCGTTCCAGCATGGGATGTAGGATTTGGTAACTCCACGTGGAATGTGCTTTTTTGCACAGCCAATCAATAGTGGTGCAAATCTTTCATAATTTTGAACCTCGTGTTTGGTATGTCTTACATCACTTTCAAGTTGGAATTTAAACTCTTCTCACCTTGCCTTCCAGAAATTCCATCTTGGCAAAGGGATTGAATTTATAATAGGGATGGTGGTGCCCAAGGTTGTAATTATTGGTCTATGTTGAGATTTAGGAAATTTACCGAGAACTTCTATTGTAGCGTTCTTAAAGTCGTTTTTTGAACCCTTTTCGCTGGAAGATATACACGTGAGATCAGGATTGTAGCCCCTTTGCCATCTTGTAGAATGGAAAGTGGGTTTCTGTTTTGCATCGTACAAAAGTCTGAGATGGTGTAACTCAGCCCATTCGGTGATTTGTTCTCCTTGTGCGTTACATTGGCTGTATCCCCATGTAGTATGATGGCTGTTAAAGTTTCGGTAAGTTAGCAGCTTTGATGGAATCAGTGTCTTTTGCTTTTACCGCTGTTAATTTCCTACATTCGTCCTTTACATGACCTGCGATTCTACAATTGGCACATCGTACTTTCTTAGTATCTTTAATATGTTTAAACTCTGTATCATAATCAAGATTTCTTCGAGTAACCGTGTTTCAGTTAAAAGTTCGTTAAAAGTTGCAAGTTTGTCACGAGAGACTTTCTCTAGTTGCACAGATTATATTATAATATTTGCAGGTAGTTGTGTTGGAACAGCGTGAGCTCTACAAACATATAGGCCTGGATCCCGCGTATGAAAAAAAAGTTGATTAATAGCAAGCTGAAAATTTGTTAATAGCTTAAGGGTGCCTAGTCGGATAAACTTTGATATATGGGAACACTGGAACAGGGGCAGTTTTAATTGTGGAACAGGTTAAAAATTTGTAACGGTCAGACCACGAAAACGGCACATTTATTTTGTCCGACAGAACAGACTTAAACTCTCCGAACAGAGATTAAACTCTCATGCAAAAATTAGACTGCTATTTATCACCAAATGGGCGTTTTAATGAGTGGAACATGTAGAATATGTCAAATGACAAGAATTATGACAGGTGATAAATAGCAGTCTGATTTTTGCATGAGAGTTTAATCTCTGTTCGGAGAGTTTCAGTCTATTCTGTCGGACAAAATAAATGTGTCGTTTGCGTGGTCTGACCGTTCCAAATTTTTAACCTGTTCCACAATTAAAACTGCCCCTATTCCAGTGTTCCCATATATCAAAGTTTATCCGCCCAGACACCCTTAAGCTATTACCAAATTTTCAGCTTGCTATTAATCAACTTTTTTTTCATACGCGGGATCCAGACCTAATATATCACTAGCGGTATGCGAATCTTGCTCATTCTCAAAAAGTTCTTTTTATAAGCGATATGCGGGCTTTGGTGGACCGAATGTGGTACGTAGAATTGTACGATATAATTCCACAAATTAACCGTAGTTTTAACGCTTTGTTACCACTTTGCGGCAAAACCGTCCAGGAGCATTGGACTTCCTCTCAACGCATTTTCATCCGATACCTGCGAACAGTCTTTAAAGATAGTGACCGCGTTTAGAAAAGCGTTTACGTCCGAATTTTTAGGTCCGTCGAATCGCGAACAGCATTTGATAAATTACCGGTTTGTTGTACGGGCGGTGGGTTGTGTAGTCACTCCCACTTTTCACAAGATTTCTTGTAATTAGTCGTCTGTAACAAGTGGGACATCTTGGTTATTAGTGCACCCTATGTAACGCACAGCTGAATCTTATGTTTGTGCGTCACAGTGTTGCCATGTCATTTCTTTCATAATTTCAATCAATGTTAAATGTATTTAATACCTACAAGAATAATAGAATAAGAACGTTTACTTCTCCGTCATTATACTAGGTAGAATGACAAATGAGGTGGCAAATGAAAGCTTATAATCCAAGGATAGTAGTAAAGGTGAGAAATTAGACCTATATTGTCTGTCCCTCAAAAAATAAGCGTTATATAGGGGATTTCTAATGTCGACAATAAAAGTTGCACTATTTTTTTTTCTATAAAATATTTTGATCTAAAACTTACCAGAAAACTTCTTTGTACTCTCTACTTTCAAGTAAACGTGATTAAGAAGTTAAATTTTAAACTTCGTCTCACAACTTTTGCGATTAAACTTTGCAATGCACAAATCCGCACCTTTTTTTTAATTCATAACCTTTATCATGATAAGAATAAAAACTTGAAGCAGGTACCTTTGTCTTCAGAAATGTTAGAGCTATATACTGTAAAAATTTCAGAAAAAAATATTAAAATGGAACAGATTTGTAGCGAGGTAACCGCAAAAAACGTGATTTCATTTTTTTTATTTTTAGGTTAAAATTGCGATTTTTACCATTTTCCCCCACATAAAATTCAAAATAAACCTGACTTTCGTTTTCAGCACCCTCGAAAATATAAAGTATGAATAATATTAGCCATTCACCCCTCCGTGGTCAGTATCTCGAAAACTAAGCGCTTTTTTGAGGGTGTCTCGCTCGTGTATAATATCACAAAAAATTGTAACGTGATAGTATGAAAAAATAAAGGATACGGCAACGGTGTTACAAGTGATGGTCGGATCGAATGCCAAAATCTACACAGACATATTAGGGTGTACTAATATCCAACATGTCCGAAGTGTAACTGATGCCATCTCCGCTGTAGAATTATCTTCTAAAGGGCTAGCAGCTGCTTTTGAGCACTTTGACCGGAGGAGATATTTATGCATAAAATGTACTTACAGACGCTTACAGTTTTTCTGCAGTTTTCTTATTAACCGATATCTACTTAATTTCGTCTTGACTGCGATATCCGGAAGACAAACTGTTTCCACGATGTATATTGCACAAGAGAAACGATTTGCACAAAAGAAACAATCTTGACTGCAATATCTGGAACACACACTGTTTTGACGATGTAGATTGCACAAGAGTGAAGCAGTAGTCCTATTTTGGAGTCCGTTCACAAGTTGAGGTTCCGCGTTAGGGCGCCAGTTATAAGGAAAATATGTTTTCCTGGTGTACAGGACTTATATTTATCATTCCAAAATAAAAGCAACTCATATTCATTTAATTTTTAAATATCTTAAAACAAACATTGCCTGTTGTTGTAAATAACTAGGTGACACAAATTTCCCAATATAATGCACTTGTTTCAAGATCACCTTAGTCAGCTATTTTGATATAATTATTTCATTAGGTCGAATCGTGTCAACAATCATAATAAACAATTGGGATTGATTATAGATACGTAACAAGTAAAGAAAGAGATCATTCATTATTCAGCATTCATTATTCAACCATCAAGGTAGTTATAATATAGACTTTCGTCCACCAACTTGTTACTGATAATAAGTAGTAGTGTTCAATATATAAAGTATGAACAAATAGTGTATTCCTAACAACCAACCCTCTTCTCAGAGCAACTACCCCATTACGAAACGTATACTATTATATGGCGACCTGGAGAGACGAACTGGACTTCTGAGGTAGGGATCAGGAAATATGGCGAGCTTCTATAATTGGAAGAGAAGGAAAAATTGGTAGATGGAGTATGAGATGGATTTGGAGAGACCTAGCCGCAGGGTAGAAATGGTAGATGTCGGCAGGAATGAAGTTCGGAGACTTGGGACCACGCCCAGCTTCAAGAGGACTTGGAAAGCAAATAGACAGTAGTGGACAATGACAATAGTGAATGTGAGTAAATCTTAACTATTTTTTTTTAAATTGCATACAGTCACACGGACACGTACAAATTTTCTTTTAGTAAATATAATGCATAATTTATAATTATTATGGAAGTATTAGGGTAATTTTTTAATACAATTAGTAAATTAGGTCTAGTTTTCGTAATATTCATTTCAAGAAGCATTTACTTGACAAGTTACTTGATATTTTAACTACTAAGTGATGTTACATTTTATTTTTTTTGAAAATAGATGAACTTTGATTTAAATACCTAGATAGAACTTTTAAAAAGTGTTTACGATTTTTATTTACATAATAACTATTTTTAACTCAATGCGAGTACACATATACATAAATCTATTTTTAACTTGAACGGATCAAAATGCTATATCAGGCTTTTATTTAGCATAAAGTATATTATATTGTGGTTACCTGACCCTGAAATTACGAGTCAGAAATAAATACATCAGGAATTTGCTGAATAGAGTTTTACGCATTACATAAGACATAAAAATTACTGAAATTACACACTAGGAAAGGTGAATTAGAATTTAATGGAATTACGATAATGAAGAATTTTGAGAATATATTGAAATAATATTATTGAAAATATAAGAAACGACAAACAAATAAACGTTTTAAAGAAGAAGAAAGGAAAATACAAACATGATGGACAAGAATAAGTTTCACGGAAAATATGAGTTCCGATATTATGGGAACGATGAATCAAGATTTAGAGAATTTTTTACCAAGGACAAGACAAAGAAACATTAAAGACGAAAAAAATTAAATATATGACTATGGAAAAGAAATTAAATTATTTATATACAAGGATATACAAGAATTTTTATACAATGATTTTAAGAAGAAAAGAAAGTAATGATGTAAGAAGAAAATAAAGACATACAAGTTATAATGACGTAAGGAAGATATATATGACAAGGAAACCCCATTGGAGGAAAAAGACAAAAGAATATGGACAATTAAGCCTTAAAAATTATCATAATGAAGGACAAGTTTTAAGGATAATTTAAAGAAGATTTGACGACAAAAGATTAGGAAACCGAATAATTAAAAAGAATTTTATACAGTAAAAAGTACTATTTTAAGAAGAATACGTTGTATTGCTTCAAGTACATGTAGATATTTAGTATAATATTAAGTTACTTTAATTTTTTTTTAAGGTAAACTAACTTTAAATTCTATAATATAAATATACTTATTTGAGCCAAATGAGGTCATGTAAGACTGTATCTCAATTAGAGAAATAGAGACTTTTTTTGTGACGTAATTAGTGACCATTCGCGAACCGAACCGAACTAAGCTGAACTAAGTGAGAAAAAACTATTATTTAGTAAATAGCAAAATCTCACATTATTTATTTAGCGTTTATTCATAAATTTTTCTCGTTCTTAACTTTTAGGTTAATTTTATAGGTAGTAGATATGCACATAGTATAGGGCCCTAGATAGGAAAAATAACCCTAGATAGATAGATGTTATATAGATAAATAGGATTGAAAAAGAATAGTCCTAGCTAGATAGAATAATGATAAGTAAATAGATTTTTCGTGATTTTTTAAATAAAATATAGTCTATTTTTATTACCACTTTCTTTCGAATTTTTATTGAATGTTGAAGTTTTGATACCGACAATAAGATTTTTGATTTCAAGTTTTTAATATTGGTCGAATTTTAGTATAAATTTATATGATTTTTAATGTTTTATGATAATGAAGTAATGAGATAACTGTTTTTTTTTAATATATTAAAAGCATAATTAATATGAGACAATCTAGACAAAACAAAAACACAATCTTGTCAAGAAAAAAGGTACAAAATGAAGATCAGAAGATTTTAGCATACCCAATTTTTGTTTTGAAGTAATCCTATTCTCAACTAAGGGGGAGCAGTAGGTTCAAATAGGAATTTAGGGATGCGAGATGTAGATGATTTTTAAGCGCACAACTATCCATTTTGTCTTTTTGGAACAAACCTTCCCACGACTAAGGACGTGGAGAAAGGACCGGAAGCAAATACAAGGATTGAAAGCTGCGAAAAACCCACCGAGTAGGTAAGGGTTAGAAAAGGAAGAATATGTGAAGTAAATACGAGTTTAATGAAGAAATATGAAGAAGGAGAAATATGTTTAATAGTACACTATGAAGAAAGTACTAAGTATAAAGAAAATGAAAATATGTATTAGTAAAGTACCAGTCAAGAAGAAGAGGAAGAAATCGGAGAAATTTTTTAATTGAAGAGTATGTAAAAGGTCAGAAAATCAAATAATTATTTTAAAAGTGAAAGAAGTATAATTAAAAAGTAAGTTCAAATGTAAGAATTAAAGTTATAATTTTATTTTAAGTAGGGAAAAGTTAAAATATACATTAAAATTTCTGAGTGTAGAATTTCGCGAAATATAAGGAAGTAATAAGTAAGAATAAACGATGTTTGAGGACTAATTTTTTTATAGGGCAATAAGTTGAATATTTGTATATATCATATTTGTATTTTATATTTGTATATATTTGGATAAATCTTTAACACAGTAATGAGTTGGTGACGTTGTTTAGAAAAATTTTCTTCTTTGTCGGAAAGGCAGAGAAAATAAGGTACATCTCTCAGAAAATTTTTCTTGTAAGGGTAGGGGATGTAACAACATGCGTAAAAAAGTTTAAGTCGTCTTTTCCCACCGTCCAAAAGAGTCGACTATCACTCTTCTCTCTGGCTGACCTCTGGTAGTTAGTCGGCGCACACAGTGGAGGCGGTTTCCGCTAGCGGGCAACGCTAGCGGGACCCGCTTTTAAACGTTTTCAAAAAGAATGCACGTCTTTAAATGTACACGAACATAGTCAAAGCAGGTCCGCGCGGTCCAACCGCCTCAACCCGCCTGACCGCTTTTGCTTGAATGAGAATTTAGTTTTTTCCGCGCGGTTTTAATGTTTACTGCAATGATAATTTAGTTTATTCGCTCTTTTATAATAAGAATTAATAGTTCTCCATGGATTAATTTTATAAATAATTGTACATTATAATAAACAAAAGTAATAAAGTCAATCTTATTGAAACCGTAATTTTGTGTGACTCAGGTATTTCTAAAACCATTCCAGTATTAACTATTAACTAAATCAGTACTTGAAAAATAAATTTACAACAAAACTACTTACCTCAATGTTATAACAAGACTTTCTTCCGGAAGGATAGCCTGCTTATGTAAATTACACCAGTTAAACGATACTCCTTCTTCTTCTTAAAGTGCCTATCCGTTCCGGATGTTGGCGATCATCATGGCTATCTTGACTTTGTCTACCGCAGCGCGGAACAGTTCAGTGGTAGTGGTATTATACCACTTTTGTAAATTTTGAAGCCAGGAAATGCGTCTTCTTCCCGGTCCCCTTTTACCATTTACATACCTTCCCTTGGAGAATCAGTTGGAGAAGGCCGTAACGTTCTTGATTTCTCATTACATGTCCTAGATATTCTAATTTTTTTGTTTTGATGGTTATGAGAAATTCACACTCTTTCCCCATTCTACGCAGGAATTCCACGTTAGTAATTCGGTCAACGCAGGATATACGTAAGATGCTCCTATAACACCACATTTCGAAAGCTTCGAGCCGATTCATAGATGTAACAGTTAGTGTTCAAGCTTCCATTCCGTAGAGTAGAACTGTGAATATATAGCATTTCAACAGACGGTATTTTGTTTTTAATGATATGTCTCGACTGTTGAAAATGGGTCTCATTCTAAAGTATGCTGCTTTCGCTTTTATTATTCGCTGTTTAATTTCTGAGTAGTCCCATTCGCTATTTAAATTCGTACCCAGATATGTATATTCTCAACTCTTTCGATATTCTGTTGGTTGACTGTAAGTTGAGCGTTTAATATTGTTTTTAACGATACTCCACTTTCTCCAAAATATATTTAAAAGTCTCTCGAGTCATTCTCATATACTGGAAGAATCGTTCATTATCTTTTAATTTTTGAAATAGATGATGATATTCTCCATATGGTAGGGGAGCCCAAGCGGGGATTTTTGCAGTTACTCGAGCGCGTCAGATTAGCATATGGGGAGAAACCTGGTACCCTGTAGATGTACCTCTACCATATATTGGCTCTTAACACAGGGGAGTTCGTTAAGGGGGGCCCGAAAAACAAAATCTATCCTTAGAAAAACTCGAAATTGTCAGATTAAGATAAGGTAAGTTAAGTACATGCAAAAGAGTGTATATTTCAAAAATTTGATGATTTGAGCCGGGCGTAAGGAAATGGGTGAGTTTCAAAGTTTCACAAGAAAAAAGCTAATATTTCGCGAAATGAATGACAGATCGAAAAACTAAAAAATATGTGCTCAATATTTTTTAAAAATCTATCGAATGATACCAAACAAGACTTCCCACGGAGAGAGGTGGGGGGTAAATTTAATATTTTAAATACGAGTCCCGAGATATTTCGCGAAATGAACATCAGATCGAAAAACTGTAAAATACACTTATTCAATATTTTTGAAAAATCTATCGAATAGCACCAAACACGACCCCCCACGGAGGTGGGGTGGGGGGTTACTTTAAAATCTTAAATTGGAGCTCCCATTTTTTAGTGCTGATTTGGATTCCTTATGCAAAAATAAGTAACTATTATTCGAAACAGTTTTTCGAATTATGGATAGATGGCGTTATAATCGGAAAAAACCATTGTTGGAAATGAAAAATTAAATTAAAAAATGGCAAGCGCCCACTAAAATGGAAAACTTTACTTAACTTTTTTTGGTTTTAGGACCTACTCTTCACAACCCAATAGGTCCCCAAGGCGCTCGAGTGACTGCACATTTAGCATACTTCGCTCCCCTACTAATAAATTAATCTTTCTCCATTAATAGGATATACATCAACTCTCTTTCTTTTCAGTTTAGTCAAAACAAAATCTAAAGCAATTATATCATCATCGGAAGACGACATTTTGCTACAAGTAGTAGACGCAACTGCCAGATTTGAACGATCTCTCTCGCTTTTACCCGTCTTCACTGTGTTACCATACCCGCGCGCGAGAACCGCGCGGTTTGCCCGCTAGCGGAAACCGCTTTCACTATGTGTGCCGCCTTAGGCACTCAGGGTTTAGGCACTCAGAGCTGCAGCCCAATATGGTGGGATTAGGTGGGTGTTACAATGTACTTTATAAAGGACGGTGGCGTTTTCCGCTGTACACAGTAGGTGGATAGTTTTTAGTTACCGGACGAAGCCTTTGCCTTTCAATCAATTAATGAACGAGATTTAAAATAAAATAAATAAAAGATTTATCGACTTGAAAGCACCAAAGGAAGAATACCATAGATTACATGAGTCGGTAGTGCCGTAGTATGGAAAACATGGATTCAAGCAGTTTATCTGTGGAAAAATTACTATAAGAGGTGATACTGCTTATATTATTATGTAGATGGTGATATAAGCTTATATAAGTTTTAAATGGAGACTACTAGACTAGTTATATCGGGTGTTGTCTGACAATTTGTTGAGGCCCTAGAACTTCCAAATTACCATATGATATATTTTAACAACTGTTTTACCTCACTACTACTTTTGGAAGAAAGGAAGGAAAGTAAGAAAATAATAAATAAATAAATAAATAAATAAATAAATAAATAAATAATAGCTTTATTGTCCAACAGGTATCCATTTATAGGACAATTTTACACTAATTATAAACTAAATTTTAAATTTTAAAGAAAAGAAAAAACAAAAGATAATTACCAAGTGAATTAAGAATTCAAATGAGACTTAGCCATTCTGACAAGTTGACTCATACTACACCGAGAGAAAAAAATTCTTGACATAAAGAAACTTTATTAATATTTAAGAAAGATCGACTTGGCATATTGCCTAAGAAATATATCTTTGTATGTAAGATATAATTTTTTAAAATATTTCAAATAAATTATACTATAGCCAAAGAAATATATCTTAAACATGATTGAACTATCACTTTCTGGCAAACTTCAAACCCATTTATCAGAAAGAAATTACACTTGATGTTAATTAATTTTATTAGTCATAAAAATATATTTTCTACACATTACAAAACTATTCTTTCTGAGCAATAATATTTCTTAGCAAGGAATATTATTATTTTACTATTAATAATCAATTTATTTAATGTTAAGAAATAAGTATATTTCGCAGACAAAACCTTTATTTAGAAAACGTATATTTAGAGTTAAGTGAATATTTCTTGAAAATAAAGTGATATTACATACGGCGAAATAAATCATTGTGTTAAGGTAAAATCATTATTTATTAATAAAACAAGATATAAAATTTTATTATTACATAGAAATATTTTCTCCACTCTTAAACCACTGGCTTCTTCACAACAATAAAAGGATGGAGAGCCAAATCCAACTTCCTCAAATTTTCCTTCTTTTGTTAATAGCACTTTGTATATCAGCAATTCACTAAAACAAAATCGTTATGTAGAAAGAGTAAACTTACTTTAATGATTTTTTTTTATAAAGATATAGATATTTATTTTGACACATTTACGAAATAACAAAAACAAATACACGGCCCCACATAAGAACTATTAATACTAATAATAATCAATCGTATTTAGTTCAAACATGGCATTATTTAACCTACACATCTTTGTTTATTTTTTTCTTTTTGTTAATGAAATATTAATTATTTATCTGTATAATATTAAGTCACACAATAACCATTGTTTAGCTAAAACAAGAGGGAAAATACAACCAATGTAAAACATTGAATCAGACATAATAATATGTAATTTTCTTAATTTTTATAATCTAAAAGAGACAGCATACCTAATCATTAAGAAATTTTATTACGGAAAAGTATTATTAGTTTACATCTAAGTCACTTAATACATTTTAACTAATTCACGGTTTTCGGCAATAACATTTCTTAACCATAAACATATATTTCTTTTAGACTAACTGATTTCTTTATCTCAAATAAATTAACACAAAAAATCCTCAGCGTTGCACCGCCATGTTTGATATAGCGTTGTATTGTATATTTTTATAAAATACGATACATTCAAGAAACCTATTATAGTTGATACATAAGTATACACATTTTTAAAAAGGTACTCATATGTATGAAGTTCTACCATTTCTGGAAGGCCCCGCAGTTGGTTAAAAACTCCTTTCTTAATATTGTTCTGAAGCTATATATTATATCATTCTGTCCCAGCTTTAAATTGTGGCATATTTCCCAGTTAGAAGAATAAGCTCCTTTATTTCAGAGTCGTCCATCATTATACCTAAAAAGTATATAAAAATACTATTATGTTCCTTTTTTAACCATTCGGATACGCAACAATATTATTATTACATCTTAAATTACTCAATTTACTTTTATTTAATACCTATATATGTACGTACCTTCAAAATATCCGTTAATTTTTAAAGTACACCAATAAATCCAACATCCATCTATATGAACATGAACATATCACGCCATCTTGACAAACACTGACGACTAAATCATAAATAGTTAATCTGCGCAATTCTTTTGTGGAAGAAAATCTCTTTGCAAGTAACATTTCGTCATTAATGACAAAGTTTTTATTTTATAACCACAGTTACTACAGATGGTATTTCTGAAGAATTATTTCTTGTGGTTTAAAATATTTATTTGATTGCAAGAAAATCTCTTGTTCACGAATATAAATATGGATTAACTTAACATTATATTTCTTATACTGCAAAATATTTGTAGTTTTCAATTTAAGAAATAAAAACTTTACGATAAGAAAATTAAATTTAACCATTAATGTATTTCTTAGTATTGAAGAAATTATCTGTAAGAAATTATTGAGTTGTGTTTAAAAAACTCGTTTCTTTATATGTGAACCGGTATGTTTAAGTTAATAGGATATGTTAACTTTTAAGGAATATTGCTCAAAGAAATCGGTGTTTTAGGAGAAAAGAAATTGTTCTCTCGGTGTACAGTTGAATATATCACAATAGTTTACCAAACAATTATAATTTTCACACATAACAAATATCGGGGAGTTTAAAATCAGGTTTGTTCTGGCTTGTGTAGTTCTGAACGTGGAAACATTTCTAACAGGATAAGAAGGTACATTAAAATTTATTTGTTTGAGAATATCGGGTCAGTCAATTAAATTATGCAGCAATTTAAATAAAAATATTAGTGAAGCACAATTTCGCCTCATTTCTAATGAAACCATATCTAAACTATTACACAACTCACTATTTCTGATACCTCTCTCTGGATATATGCCGTTAATCTTGATTCAAGATTAACGTGCAGTTGTTCAATCAACTGAACATGTGAATTATAAAATGGAGACCAAATTATAGACGCATATTCTAATTTACAACGTACATAAGAGAAATATAGTAATTTGACAGTTTTTATGTTAGTAATATTTCGGCTATTTCTGACTACAAATCCATATGATTTAAGTGCTTCAGAAACTTTTAAAGATATATGTTCAGTAAATGAAAGTTTACAGTCGAAAATTATGCCAAGATCTTTAATTTTATTCACATGTTCCAGTTCGCTACCATCAATAGCATAAACATAGTTTATACTATTATGTTTCCTTGAGTAACTTACAACTTTGCATTTATTTGCATTAAGATTTAAATAGTTTTCTTTGCACCATTCATGCACACCACTCAGTTCATTCTGGAGAGTGTGACAATCATTGATATCGTTAATTTCTAAGTAAACTTTTAAATCATCTGCATAACACAAACAGGGTACAGAAATTTTCTCACATAAGTCATTAATAAATAACACAAACAAGAGTGGGCCTAGATTTTATCCTTGTGGGACTCCAGATGAAGGTATGTATTTGTGAGAGTTATAACCATTATAAGATACAAATTGAGTTCTACCAGACAAATAGGATTTTATGAAAGCGACAGCATCTTTAGAAAAACCAAAAAGGGACAATTTGGAAAGAAGAACTCCATGATGAAGTTTGTCAAAGGCCTTTGAAAAATCAGTATATATAACGTCAACTTGGAATCTCCTATCCAACGCTTCAGATATGTACTGTGTTATTCCCAATAAGTTTGTAACTGTGGATCGATTAGCAATGAATCCATGCTGATATTGTGAAATTTGATTACGAGTGAAAGAGTATATACGATTATAAAGTATGATTTCAAAAATTTTGGATAAATTGCATATAATAGATATGGGCCTATAATTTTCTACACAACATTTTTCCCCATTTTTATAAACAGGACATACCTTTGATTCCTTCCAGATACTTGGATATTGTTTGTATAATAAACACAAATTGAAAATTTTTAATAATGGCTTAGTTAAAGCACCCATGCAATCTTTAATAAAAAAAGAGGGTATTTTATCAGGTCCAGAAGTCATCTTATTTTTTAATTTTTTGCTGGCTAGAATTATTTCAGTTTCTTGAACAGGATAAAAATTTAGACATTCAGTGTTGACCGCTAAGACATTATTACTGGTTAGTATATTACCTGCTTGATAAACATCATTAACGTATTCAGCAAAGATATCAACGATATTTTGTGGTTCAGAAGTAGCAATGCCTTGATATTTCATTTCACCAGGAATCCGTGAAGTGTTATTTTTAGCATTTAGGTATGACCAAAACTTTCTAGGGTTTACAGAAAGGGATAATTGTATATTTTCGATGTATTCGTTGTATGCCAATTTAATTTTTAGTTTTGAAAGATGTCTTAAGCGCTGAAATTCAAGCAGATCAGAGTGGTTTTTATGTAATCTAAATTTGTTCCTGTGCTTAACCTTTAGTTTGATACAGCGAATAATATCGGCATCAAACCAAGGTGGATATGTGTGGCTGAAGTTTTTGTAGACAGGAACATACTTATTAAATAAAAGAAAAATTCTATTATAAAAACTGTCTACATCTTTATCAACTTGAGAAGATTCATCTAGAAAAGCCCAATCCGTTTCATACAATTCCCTATATAAATTACAAAAATTTGCCTTTTTAAAGTTGTAAGTTACCTGGTCAGAACCAAACCTGAACCTAGACGCCTTTACAAAAATATTCGTAATATTAATTATAAGAGCTGGGTGGTGGGAATCTTCATAGACTAACGGGGACATGTCACGCATTACTTCGCAGGCAAAATGTGACATTACTAGATCTAGCGATCTACCTAAGTGATTTACAATCCCATTAAATTGACCAATACCAAAAGAGTGCAAGAAACTTAAAATTATAGAAGTTTTATCATCGGAAGTGTCATTTTCTGTAAATTTAGGGACGTTAAAATCACCTAACACTAAGACATCGTTATGTAAATAATCAAGTTGTTCCAAGCACTCAAAAAAATATTCAAATTCTTGTAAACTCAGTTTGTCTGGTAAATAAATCACGAGTACATAAAATTTCTTAAATTTAATTTGAGATTTAACAATAAGCAAATCAATTAACGGAAATTGTAAATCAAATGCAGAGGTGTCTATAACTTCCGAAATAATAAAATCTTGTAACGCAAGCAATACACCACCACCCCGCTTCTTATTTACCTCCTGAAATTTGCGATCTTTTCGGAAAACAATATAGTAGCAGGTGAGTTCTCGGTGACCTAGATCAGATGTCCTAGAGCTATTGGAGATATTCAGTTTAACTGTTTCTTTACAATGGTGGGTTTGCCTCTTATAAACTTAATAGTCAGATCCTTTTCTCCGTTATCCGTTCTTTGATTCAGCTCAGTACGAAGTTCGTTTAACTTAGCTCTTTGCTTATGTGTTTTGTCATCAGAAATAGAAATTGTTGAGTGTGCGGTTGTTGCTAATTTTTTCTTGTTGCGTAAAATAAACTTGGCATGTAATGATGATAAAAAAGTCACTTTAATTAGACGTGCTTTGTTAGAAGGTTTGCCAATTCTGTGTAAATTTATTGAGTTGCATTGATTCCCATCATTACCTTGTATTGACGTTAGTATTTCATCTACCTTTTTTTTGTCTTCAAGAGAAGAGTTGGTTTCTGGGACATTATGTAGAATTATATTATGTGAACGATTTATGCAATCAACTGCCTCCTGAATTATGTCTTCATGAGCCTCTGATATTACCGATGAATTAACTGAAGCAAATTTCTTTTCCAATTCCTGCATTTTATTTTCAATAAGATTTGTAAGAAATTATTTTAATGCTTCGAATTTGTCATCAGCGGTGTCACATATATTGCATATTACTTTTATATTTTTACTTCTTATACGGGTGATACGACTAGCGTCATCACTTTGCAAACCAATGCATGAAGTATGCAGTAATTTTGTACAACCTGAACATTTTATCGTTTGCGAATTGGCAGTAGATTGTTTAAAATTCGGACATAGAGACATTGTATCTTCCTTTACGTTGAACTTCCTAACTTGTTGACGTGAACGAAAATAAATATAGTAAACTGTTTGGAAGCTCGTTAATGATAAATTGAGTATACCAGTTTTTTCCGATAGCTGATAGACAAGTACCTATTGCAATATGGGAACTTAATAATCGCAAATATTTTAACTTGAGCGATGCATAAGAACAAAATAAGTACTCACACTTGTAGATCTTGGGGTAACAGACCCTGTGTAAAAATTTCACCAAACTAGGATTACTATTACCCAATCAAAACGACAATTTTATACGATCAAAACAAATCACGTGCGTTTACAACAACTACCTTCTGGATAATACCGGAAAAGAAGGAAGTATGTAAGTTCACCGCCTAGAAAAATAAAGATTTTGATAATATTAGTCCTGTCGCCAGGTGGTTACAACGGCCTCCTTAATTCAGATGGACTTACCCAAGTTTTTTTATGTATTTTGACCCGCAGAACACGAATTTTTTGGGTAACAGTTGATCCGGATATCGATAAGAAGGTTATAAACAAAGAACTTGAGGAATTGTATAACAGTGATTTTTGGCAAAACAAAACATTTTTTGTATTTTTGGGTGATTCTCAGCACAAAATGGTCTTACAAGTTTTTTCGTAGGATTCATAGTTTTCGAGATTAACGCGGTTGAACTTTCAAAAAATCGAAAAAGTGCAATTTTTGATCCCGAATAACTTTTGATTAAAAAATAAAATAGCAATTCTGCTTACTGCATTTGAAAGTTCAAGTCAAATTCTATCGGTTTTGATTATTCGCAATGCTAAAAATTAAGTTTTTATTTGTTAAACAAAGCCATAAACACATAGTGTTTCTCGTGCCCAATGCATGCGTTTTAATGTACGTAGTCTACGTAGAAATTGTCTGTATGCCCGCCAACTCGTTCGATTTCAAATGAGAAATGCATTGAAAACATCATTCAATCACTATGTGTTGATAGCTTTGTTTAACAATAAAAAAATTAATTTTTAGCAATGAAAGTAATCAAAACCGATAGAATTTTTTTTTAACATCCCATTTATTTACAATCTGTAATAATGATTACAATAAGTAAATTGTTTAACAATTAAAAGAGACTTGCAGGAGACTGTCCAGTGACAATAACCTATAAAATCATAATTTTAGTACTTAACAAAATTATTTGTGACTAATAAATAAAACCCTATAAATAAAACTCTATAATAAATAAAATATTTTTGAAAATTTAAAATTTAAAATTTAAAATCTTGTTCGTAGATCGCTTGGAGTGTGGCGCTTTAGCCTTCTGTTTGCCTGGGGTCTCATTAGGTTCTTCGCTAGCCTGTTGGGGTGGTTTTGTAGTCGGATGTCGTATTTTTGGGCGTAACTGGCAATTTCTTCTTTGACAGTCTTCATTTGGAGATCACGATTGATGTGTTCATTGGGCATGTACCACGGTGCATTTGTGATAATGCGCAAGGTTTTCGATTGGAATCTCTCCAGGATGTCGATATTGGATCTCGACGCAGATCCCCACAGTTGGATACCATAGCTCCATATTGGCTTAATCACTGCCTTGTATACTAAAATTTTATTGTACAAACTCAGTTGTGACCTTTTTCCTATCAGCCAGTACATTTTATTGAGTTTCAGACCCAACTGTTTTCTTTTCGTGAATATGTGTTTCTTCCACGTTAATCTGCAGTCCAAGTGCATACCTAGGTATTTTACGTCATCCTTTTGTTGTAGTACTTGATTATTTATTGAGACGGTTGGGCACGTACCTTTTCGATTAGTGAACGTTATATGTACTGACTTGCTTTCGTTTACTTTAATTCGCCATGTTTGTAACCAGATATTTATACTGTCGAGATTTGTCTGGAGCAGTTGCGAGGCGATGTACGGGTTTGAGTGAGCTGCAATGATTGCTGTGTCATCTGCATATGTGGCTGTGATGATGTTTTGGCTTGCAGGAAGATCTGCTGTGTAGAGTAGGTAGAGAACTGGTCCAAGGACACTACCCTGAGGTACTCCAGCGTTGATTGGATATAAGTTAGTGCACTGATCTTTAACTTTTACAAGGAAATGGCGGTCGGAGAGATAGGACTTGAGGATTAGAAAGTAGTTGAGAGGAAGGACTTTTCTTATTTTGTATAGCAAGCCAGTGTGCCAGACTTTATCAAAAGCCTGCGAGACATCCAAAAAGGCTGCAGAGCAGTATTGGTTCTCTTTTAAGGCTTTGTTTATGGAATTGAAGACTCGATGAATTTGCTCGGTGGTAGCATGTTGTTGTCTAAATCCAAACTGGTGTTTGGGTATTAGCTGCTTTTCCACGAGGATTGGCTGTAATCTGTCTAGTAAGAGTTTTTCAAAAACCTTTGACATCACTGAAAGTAGACTGATAGGTCTATAGGACTTAATTTCTTCTACAGGCTTGCCTGGTTTGGGTATTAAGATGATTTGTGCCACTTTCCACAAAAGGGGATAGTAACCAGTTCTTAAGATTGCGTTAAAAATCTGTGTCAAATATTGCACGCCTTTCTTGGGAAGTTGTTTTAAAATTCTTGCAGCGATTAAGTCGGACCCTGGGGACTTTTTCGGATTCATATCTGTTTGGATTTTGTTGAAAACTTGTTTGGCTGTGAATTTCTCCAACGGTGCTTCTAGTTGGTATGGATATTCTAAATACAATTGAATATTATCTTCTGCATCAGAGTTGTTGTTTTGGGCATGTGGTTGGAACACTTCCTCCAGGTATTTGGCAAAGACTGTAGCTTTTTCGTTGTTACTTTTAGCCCATCGTCCGTTACTGGCCCGGATAGGCGGATTAGAGAGTTGTGGTCTGTTAATCTTTCGTGTTGCCTTCCATAGCGAGTATTCGGAGGTTTCCGTAGCAGATAGATTTTGTAGATATCGTTTTATGTCGTTGTTTTTATTGTTGTTTAACAAAGTTTTTAGTCGCGCTGCAGCTTGGTTTAATCTATTTTTATCCTGGGGTGCACGGGTTCTTTGCCATACTTTCCTTAGTCTTCTTTTTTCTGCGATTTTTTCTTTTATTTCGTTGGGTAAACCTTTGTGTATGATTGTTCTTGGTTGTTTAGGTGTTGACTGCCAGCCAGCTTCCTGAATTATCCTATTTAATTGATTTACTGCTTCGTCAATTTCGTCATCCGATTTTAGTGGGATGTTTAGGTCCAGTCTCTCATCAAGGATAGCCCGGAATTTAATCCAATTGGTATATTTACTACTTAGATATGGTGGAGGTTGTGTTTCGAGGATATTCGTAGATATCATGACCAAGACAGGAGAGTGGTCGGATGAAAGATCGAAACAAGATTGTGCTGTCTGGGATTCAAGTGGTATTCCTTTAATCACACAGAAATCAACCAAATCTGGAATTTTGTTTGTGTCTGTGGGCCAGTATGTGGGTTCGCCAGTAGATATGTATTTAAGGTTGTTGGTTTCCATTGCCATGTATAATTGCCTACCTTTCGGAGTTATTAGCCTGGATCCGCAGTGAGTGTGTTTTGCGTTATAATCGCCGCCTGCTAGAAACTTGTTTCCAAGTGTGTTGAAGAATTCTTGGTATTGATTTTTGGCTATAGTATGTCGTGGTGGACTATATATTGCAGTTACTGTTAAAGGACCGTTCCAGTCTTCTATGCTAATACTTGTTGCTTCTATATAGTCTCTTTTAAACTTATTTAACTCGTGGTGTTTTATAGATGACCTAATTATGATTGCAGTTCCTCCATGTGCAGTGCCATCTGGATGTTTGGTGTTATATATTGCATAGTTGGGAATTCTCAGATAGCTTCTATTTGTAAAGTGTGTTTCAGATATTAACGTTATGTCGATGTTGTGTATTAGTATAAAAGCTTTAACTTCTTGAGCATGATTTGTTAGCCCGTTGGCATTCCGAATAGCTATTTTTAAGAATTTGATCATTTTGTTAATTTAGTGACGACGGTGGTGAGATGGTTTAACAGTGTACCCATTTGTTCCATCAGGACTTTTAACATATTCTTTAGTTCAGCCATGTCATTTGAGGCGGGAGTATTGGCAGTAATTACTTCTGTTTGGTTTGTATTACTATTCGTAATTTGTTGTGAGTTATTAACGATTTGGGCGTAGGTAACTCCTGCTTGGACATGTCGTGCATGATTAATTGGCATGCTAGGCCTGGGTCTAATCGTTGGGAATTTTTTCGTTTGTAGCTCCTTGTATACCCTGCAACCTTTGTAGTTTGCTGGGTGGTCTCCCTCGCAGAGTACACACTTGACGTTGGCACTTCTTTCTTTATTAGTGCATTGCTCTGTTGCATGATCCCCTGTGCACTTTACACATCGTGGTCTAAGGTGGCAGTATGATTTGGTATGTCCGTATCGTTGACATCTAGAACATTGTGGTATCTCTCTTTTCTGGTACGGTGGTTCAATTTTAATCTTATGGTTTAATAGGAACTCAATGTCATATATATTTCTATTATTATCAGAAGGTTCCAAGTCGACGAAAAATAGTGGTAGCTGATCTTTAGTTTTAGGGTGTTTGATGTTCCAAATGTTTCTAACAGTGTGGCCTTTCTCTTCTATTTCCTTTTTTATAAGATTTTTGTCCATAGAGTAATGCATGTTCTTAAGAACAACCCTGAAACTGCGCTCGTTTTTTATTTGATAAGTATGAAACTCTGTCTTTTTTCCGATAGGGCTTTTGTTATTGTACTATAGTAGTCAGCAGATTTTGGCTGAAGTTTAACTTGATCGGAGCTAAGAACTTTTAATTCGTAATTATTTTCAGCAATTTGGTTTAGTAATTCGATAAGGGGGGGTATGTGTTTAACCCCCTTAATAAATAAACTTGAAATAAACGATAGACCCCCTTAATAAATAGACGATAGAATTTGACTTGAACTTTCAAATGCGGTAAGCAGAATTGCTATTTTATTTTTCAATCAAAAGTTATTCGGGTTAAAAAATTGAAATTTTTCGATTTTTTGAAAGTTCAACCGCGTTTATGTCGAAAGCTGTGCATCCTACGAAAAAACATTTTTTGCTTAGAATGACCCAAAAAATACAAAAAAATGTTTGGTTTTGCGAAAAATCGCTGTTACGTGATTCCTCAAGTTCTTTGTTTATAACAATCTTATCGACATCCGGATCGACTGTTACCCAAAAAATTCGTGTTCTACGGGTCAAAATACATAAAAAAACTTGGGTAAGTCCATCTGAATTAAGCAAGCCGTTGTACCCCCACTGGCGACGGGACTATATCTTAATTAGTTAAACTCGTTACGATTTTCAAATAAAATTGGTTATAACTTTGTAAATACCATGTATAACATACTAAACCTTTATATTTTTATAATGGAGAAGTTAAGAAGATATCGAATATAAAATAAAATACAGGGTGTTCCATTTAAAAAAACAAAACTTTGATCTGCTACTATGTTATCGAATACCCTGTAACATTCTAACTAATTTTGTAATGTGAAGTTTAAAGTTGACTACAATTTTTGTTAATAACTTTTATCGCTATAACGGATCTACGGAGCTTTACCCCTCTAATCAATAAACCTGTATAGTAGCAGTTAAATATTGCATTGTTAGCTAGTTCTAAGCTATTCTGAAAATTTCAGGTACCTAGGTAGCCTAGAACTATTTTTAAAATGGATTACAAAATTTGCGGAGACCGTGACAACAACCAAGCCACGTATATAAAAACGTTTTAAAATAAAAAGGACCCAGCAAAGTTTCATCCAATTGCATAGTCACTTAAGACACTACTGGATGTATGTAAGTATAGCGTTAACAGGCCTTTTAGTCCCATTACTGGATGGATCATTTCCATCGTTTTCTGCTTTTAGCGGTCTGCTTCCAATCTCTGATTCCCAACTAACTGACGTCTTTTATTACTGCGTCTCTTCAGTTCCTTCTCGGTCTTATTCTTTTTTTTTGATCTCAGGTGCTCTTCAACAATTATTTTTGACTTGTCTGCCTTCCTGCATTCTAGCCTGCATTTTCTTACTATTTTTGATATCGACGGGTTAGCATACAGTTAGTATACTTCTTGGTTCGTTCGTCTTATCCATTCTCCCTTAACGACTTTTTCGCCAAATATTCTGCGAAATATCTTTCTTTTCCAGGTTTCCAAGCTAGAAATTTGATTCAACCCGACCTGTGAAAGATGTCCACCCTTTCGAAAAAGGAACATTCGGTTGTAACAATTCATTGGGGCGAGGTGTTTTGGCCCGAGTAAAAAACAGGGATCACCCCACCTCGCTCCAATGCCCCAGGCCATCCCTTTTCCCCCTATAGCACGCTGATGCGCGATAGGGGCACAACTATCAGCCAAATGCTCTTCACAATGGAATCCTGGGTAATAAGATTACAATGTGGTGCCCTAATCGAATTCAAATCTAGGCCAGCGTGAAGCGCTCTCAGCCTTTGTTATCTAATTACTTATCCGCGGAACTAAAATTGCTTGCTTGGCCCCCAAGTCTTTGTACCAAGCCCCACTGGGCTCAGTCCAATGGCTTGGTGCTCAAGAATTTTTTTGGTTTTGTGTTTTTTGTTTTTTTTTTGGTGGCTTATGTTTTTTTGTATGCTGACTTTACTTGATCGTCTTTCTGGTGCCTTGGATGACTTTTTGGACTACCTTGGTCACTATGTTGGTGACTAATCTGACCAGGTCGTCTTCGTCTTGGAGGATCGCTGTGGTGTCTTGTTGCTTTTTGGCTTGTGTGGCTTTGGCATAGGATACCCCGGTTGCCTGTTGTTGTGGCCTCTGTTGTGGTGGTTTTCCTCAGGTTGGACATCTCGGGCATCCTCTGTAATTTGCGGGATGGCTTCCGTTGCAGTTGGCGCAAGTTGCCTTTGTTTCTCTGGGTCTTTTACATAGCTTCGTGGGGTGATCTCCGCATTTCACACATTTGGGGTCCTTGTGGCACGCGTTCTGTGCATGGTGGAAGCCCTGGCAGTTGAAGCACTGCGTTGGCCCTGTCACTTTTCGCAGGTCCTCTACCACTACCTGCATGTGGCACAGATTGGTGATCAGCTTAGCCTTATCTACGTCCTCGCGATTCAAAGTCAGTATGAACATCGGGAGTTTCCTTTTGGGGCCGGCTCTTGTAGTCATATTCTTAGCTGCGTGACAGACCTGGTGTTGTAATTCTATCTCTTCTTGGATTGCCTCCTTGGTTGTATTTGAGGGCAATCCTCTTAAAATCACTGGGTTTTATATCCCCTTCTAATTTTTCTATAATCTTCCAGGCTTTTCGCCTGGATGAGTGTTTCTCTACCACTCCTGGAGATTTTGTTTGTCGTGTAGACTTTTATTTGTTGGGCTATGGTGAGGATAGCCCCTGTCTCGCTTACGCTCTGTAATTTAATTACAGGCGGCTTTCTGTGTGGTGTTGCCTGTTGTTCGGGCAACACGGTGGTTTCTTCGTTTGTTTCCATGTCCTCTGTCTCTGAATCACCAGGTCGCCACAAGGCAAGCGTCTCACAATCTGCGGTTTGCTCTGAGAGGGGCTGGCTTCTTGGTTTGTGGATTGGTTCTGCTGGTCCTCGTGGCAGGGTGTGAGTGTCTCTTGGTTGGCTGGTGCTGGTTGTCAGTGGTGGGAAGTACTCTTTTTTTTTTGGCTTCGGTTCTTTAATCGGCGATGACTTTTCTGTCGTTGGCTTCTTTTTCGGTTCGGGCTTCGATTTCGATGGGGGCTTTGCCTGTTGTTGTTGGCTCTTGTTGTCCTGGCTATGGGCTTCCATCAGCTCGTCTAGCCGGTCCAGCACTTGCTTTTGCGATTTGACTTTGATTTTGCTTTTGCGAAGGGGAGAGAATTCCTAATTCTGAAGAACCTTTTTTTCCGCCGACTGTCCCGGCGCCAGCTCGGCTTCAGGGTTGGTTTCCCTGGACCTATCGCGGTTGTTCACTAACCCAGACAGAACTAAGTTAGGGTTCCTCTTGCTGTTTCTCGTTCTACTGGACCAAGGGGCCGGGGCTGCCCGATGTAGGTTCCTAAAACACTACACCTTGCAGTGTCGATACCCTTACGAAAGCACAGTAGAATCCCGTAATGGGCTCACGTCGAGCCTGTTTTGCCTCTTCTGCTAACCAATCTCTACCTGTAGCGTCTCAAAGAGTCCAATAAAAATCAAACTCCCTAAGTTCACCACATCACAGAAGAGTGGTTTTTGCCTCTCCTTCTTGCCTAAGGAGTTAGAAGTGCCCGACTCGCTACCACGCTTACATACGTGGTCGGAATAAAAATTCCAGCTAATTGAGCTGACTCCCTTCTCCGTCGGCTCCTCGTCGACTTCCCGCCTCAGAGAGTGAAAAGCGCTTGACTGCTGCTGTGCTTACATTCACAGCTGAACTGAAAAGTTCAACAATCAAGCCACTCCCACTTCGTCGGCTGCTCTCGGCTGCTATTCCGCTCCGCTAGCATGTGTTGTTCCTCCGGTGGCTGGCAGCGGACTTGACACTTGAAACTCTTTTCCAGGTTTTCAATGTATTCTGTATGGTTTTATTTACAATTCATGATGTCTCGGTGCCGTATAGCTTTGTGGGTCTAATTATTGTTTTGTATACTCTTATTTTTTGTATTACGCGATATTTCTCACATTCTACCTCTGATCCATTCTTCACGTCTAACTTAAAGTGTCCTCTGCTGTTTGCTTCTGTTTTCTTGCAATTTCCATGTACTTGGATTTATTGATGTTCACTTTCAGTCCGAACTTAGCGATAGCCCAAAATAGTCCCTTTGCCTTACTTGTCAGTTCTTCTTCTCTTCTTGCAATAAGAACCACATTATCAGCATAGGCTACGTATTGGTGTTCCTTGTATAAAATAGTTCCGGACCTATTTATCCAACTATCTACCTAACTATTTCTTGAGCTGTATTCAGTAACAAAGTGGACAATGGGCCTTCTTGAGGAACCCCCTTTTCACTTCGAATTCTTTTGAAATTGTACCCTAGAATTTCACAGCACAAATGTTTTTTATAAGAGACATTTTAAATAATAATGTGTTCTGGGAAAGGCCAGATGGAAGAAGGTCTGTAGGGCGGCCTAGAAAAAGGTGGAAAGATGCAGTCAAAGAAGATCTAGAGAGAATGGGAATGCGACAATGGGAATTAGTGGCACAGGACCGACAAACATGAAAGGCAATAGTAAACGCGGCAAAGACTCACGAAGAGTTGTAGCGCCATTGATGATGATTTTAAATAATCTTATTATTTTTGTTGATATTTGGAACCCTTTTAGCGTTTCTATTACTTCTGTCTCTTGCATCGTAAGCAGTCTTGTAATCAATAAACAATATTAGGGCTAGAATGCTGTATTCATAGCAATTGATCAGAATTATTTCAACATAAAAATTTGATCGGCTGTTGATCTTCATTTACGAAATCCTCCCTGGTATGTATAGGCTATTGATTATGTTCAAAATAAGAGAGCTAACAGGAACTACAACGTTAATGAGATTTTATTGTCTCATAAGGTCAACGGACCTCTATGTTTAAAAAAACCGCGGAGTGCTACCATTTAAATAGGTGCGTTTTTGAGAAAGGAGCGAATTAGTCCCTAGGCTCAGGGTGAATTAGGGTGAGTTCTATGTACTTTTGGTACAAACGTGTTTACAGGAAAATTGTTCCAGGTTAAATTTACTATCGAAATATCACATTTTAGAGTCAAAAATCTTTTTTTTTTTACAAAAATATATTTAAAAAGAAAAGCAAGAAAATAACACCAAAGAAAGCAATTTTTTGTCCCATAACTTTTTTCTTCAGGGATATAGGTATAGGTATTGCTCGAGCGAAAAATAACTTCAATCCTTTCTCTTTAAAATTACGTTTAGTAGAAGTAACTAAGATTTATATTTTCCGAAATAGGATTTTTCAAATTTCGCCGCTCACAGCATTTTTAAGGCCATTATCCCCATATTTCGCAAACATTGTTTTGTAACTTTTTTATAGGCATTTCTAGGTATATGTAATGGTAAAATAAGTATAAATAGAAGTCAATTACCTTTAAAATGGTCTAATGTATAAGGTTGTGCGACTTTTTTTAAGCAAGTTATGCTTTTTCATGATTTTATACTTTTAATGATTTTTCATATTTTTTATGATTATTGTTTAAATTTCTTATTATGACTTGTTTTCTTGTACATTTAGGTATATACATTGTGCAATAAAAAAAAGCTTATTTTCTTTACTTTAAAATGGCGTATTGCAAAAAATTCTAGGACTATTTTTTAACAAGATATCCGTAACAGGATATCCAAGAGTATCCGTAACTTGAGAAAAATTTTAAAATTTGTTATTTTTTTCAATTAGAAGAATATAGTTGCATATTATAACATAATTTTTAATTCCAAATAACTTTTCTTAATAGCAATTTTCGATATTGTGAAATTTAAAGTTACTTCACTCTTGAGCGAAATTCATATTTTTTAACATACCTCTTACACTATTGATAAAAATTTATATCTGATGATTGCATCTCAGGTTTTAGATTATGCAGAGCATTTTAATAAGAATATTTTTTTCATAAAATTAATAATAAAAAAGTTTCCATTTCACACATTTGGGGTCCTTGTGTCCACAATGACCATTAAAAAGTGTCTGCTCCCATTGTTTAATAATATACAGGGCGAGTTTCGCATTTTGACAGAAATTTGTATTCGTCATATTTTTGAACGGTCAGATCGGTGTGTCTCTTATTTTGGTCAATCGTTACACTATTACCACCTAATCAACTAATTTATTCAAACTAGAAAAAAAATCAGGTCCGGGTTTAAAAAAATTAGTTCGTTTGGGTCTTAGAAAAAATTTCACCCTGTATACGCTTTTTGAAAACTCTAATATGAATTTTACAAATTAGACAAATATATAATTAAAATGGCATATTTATTTTTTTCCGCACACGATTACTTAATTTTTTATATAAAAAAAACAAATTTGACTATGGATTAAAAGTTTGGTAAAGTGAACCATAGATTTAAAAAAATTAACTTTTATTACAAAAATTAATTTTTTTTAACAAATATTTTATTTATGTTACCACCCAATCAACTGATTTATTCAAACTAGAAAAAAATCAGGCCCGGATTTAAAAAATAGGTTAGTTTTGGTCTTAGAAAAAATTTCACCCTGTATACGCTTTTTGAAAACTCTAATATGAATTTTACAAATAAGACATATGGCATATTTATTTTTTCCCCACACGATTACTTAAATTTTTATAAAAAAATCAAATTTGAATATGAATAATTAAAAGTTTGGTAAAGTGAACCATAGATTTAAAAAAATTAACTTCTATTACAAAAATTAATTTTTTTTTGAACAAATATTTAATTTATGCCACCACCCAATCAACTGATTTATTCAAACTAGAAAAAAGTCACGCCCGGATTTAAAAAATTAGTTCGTTATGGTCTTGGAAAAAATTTCACCCTGTATACGCTTTTTGAAAACTCTAATATGAATTTTACAAATTAAACAAATAGGCAATTAAAATGGCATATTTGTTTTTCCCCCACACGATTACTTAATTTTTTATTAAAAAATCAAATTTTACTATGCTTAAAAATATGGCAAAGTTTTTGCATAGATTTCAAAAAATTAACTTTTTTTACAAAAATTAATTTACAAAAACAACGTTTTTCTTAAAATTAAAAGTTTTACCAGTTTTTTTTTCTATAACCCGTCTAGATCTTAAACTCTCCATAACACTTCGTTTGGACGCTATAGTTTATTTTATTTTAAATTTAAAAAATAAATAAATTTTAATTTTTTTCACTTAATTTTTGCGATTTAACTTTACAATTCACGAATCTGCACCTTTTATTTTTAAAAATTCATAACTTTTACGAGAAGAAGACTGAAAGTCTACAACAATTTTCATAGTCTTCACAATGGTAAGAGATTTAATGTAAAAATTTCAAAAAAAAATATTAAAATGGAACAGAGTTGTAGCGAGTTAAACCTTTTCATTTCTTTTTTTATTTTTAGGTTAAAATTCCGTTTTCAAAAAGCGTATACAGAGTGAATTTGTTTGAGTGAAACGTTTTTCTTTTGAAAGAAGCGTCCTGCCACTGTCTTTTGAGTACCGTTCTCTAAATTTAATGTAGTTTAATATTTCCCGAGATATTCTATTTGTTTATAAACCAAAAAATTGTTTATAAGTTTAAAATATTCCTGAGGCCGCTTAAATAGTCCAATGTCAATTCTGTAAAGTACATTAGATAGGTATAGTGTCTTTTTATGAAAAAATCATAGTTATTCTTATGCATCATAATTATTGTCGTTATTATAGCGACCGTAAATTTTTAATTAACATTTTAATTGTTGCTAAACTGTTCATTCAATTTCCATCGACTTCTGGAATTATAATGTATACGGAAAGGGCTTTTACGTTACCAAGTTATTTAATTATTGATTAACAACTACTTATCTAAAAGTTTAGTTGAAAATTAAAGATTTTGTTGGAAGAACCCGCTTTTTCCGGGGAAAGTTTTCGTCGAAGTAAATCAGAAAAACACGTGTCTATGCATAATTTAATTGTGGTGAATTTTTATTTGGGTCTTTTTGGTCTAAAGTTAAAATTTTTGGAGTTATAGAGCAAAAATTGAAAAAAACACGATTTTCGGGCGCCATTTTGTTTATAAAAAAAGTAGCACACTATCTGCGGACTTTGCATATCTATATTATTAATATATACAATCATAAGATTCGATTCCAGCAATAAAATTGTTGGTAAATAACTTTTCCCAAAAATGGCCTATTCTCCGATAATCAGCCCAGACTAAAATTCATATTAGAGTTTTCAAAAAGCGTATACAGGGTGAAATTTTTTCTAAGACCTCAACGAACTAATTTTTTAAAGCCGGACCTGATTTTTTTCTAGTTTGAATAAATCAGTTGATTAGGTGGTAATAGTGTAACTATTGTCCAAAATAAGAGACACATCGATCTGACCGTTCAAAAATTATGACGAATACAAATTTCTGTCAAAATGCGAAACTCGCAATGTATATTATTAAACAACGGGAGCAGACACTTTTTAATGGTCATTTGTTATTTCCCATAGGAGCCTCTATACGAGGTAGGAGAATGTACAGTTCCTCATGACTCACCCTGTATTATAATATATAATATTATAGGGCCAGTCCATTTCAAATCACTCAATTTTGGACCAAAAAAATTTTGGACCTCCGACTTGTCTGAAAATTGGTATATAGCTTCTAAGGGGCGTAAAAATAAGATATTTAAGGTCAAAAAATTTTCTTCTTCTTTTTTTCTCAAAATGTTATTTTATGCGATTTTACAGTTATTTGGTGTTTATTTATACAAATTTGCATTTTCTATCGTAAAGTATCAATGGAGAACATAATATTTTAATAGAAGGGACTCAAAAATGTCATTATATGGCATTATAACAAGTTACTTTGATTCAAAACAAGCTTTTGATCAAATTTTATAGTGTAGAAAACGTTAAAAAACGTTTTTACATTTTTCTCCATTCCCAAAATACATCATAATCGATTTGGCTGAAAATTTGCCCACAGATAGACAAAACATAGGACTTTAAGTGGTGAGAAGGATTTGAATTATATTACAATACCAAAAAAGTTACATGCAATATTATAGTCAAAAATATAGGCGTCTACTGTAAGTACAATTAACTCGAAAATATCGACCTCACGACAAAAATTGTTAAAAAGAAATTGTAATATTTGTAAATACGATTTATTTGGAACAATTTCAGTTCCTACCATTTTCCTCGAAAATTTAAAAATGGCGGAAATATTGAGCAAAACAGGTTCTCCTTTAAAATCAAGATGGCTGCTAACGTAACGGAGGAATTCATTCGTGATTTTAAATTTAGGCTACTATTTACTCCCCTAAAGATCAGAAAAATAAAATTTTGGGCAGCTCGGCATTCAAGGTCAAATGCTATCCCGACTGGACTAATATATACTTTTGAGTCTGATATTACTGCATGTAACTTTTTTGGTATTGTAATATAATAATTCAAATCCTTGTAACCACTTAAAGTCCTATCTTTTGGCTATCTGTGGGCAAATTTTCAGCCAAATCGATGATAATGTATTTTGGGAATGGAGGAAAATGCAAAAAACGGTATCTTAACGTTTTTTTACACTATAAAATTTGATCAAAAACTTGTTTTGATTCAAAATAACTTGTTATAATGCCACATAATGACATTTTTGAGTCCTTTCTATTAAAATATTATGTTTTTCATCGATACTTTTCGACAGAAAATGCAAATTTGTTTAAATAAACACGAAATTACTGTAAAACCGCATAAAATAACATTTTGAGAAAAAAAGAAGAAGAAGATTTTTTGACCTTAAATATCTTATTTTTACGTCCCGCAGAAGCTATATACCAATTTTCAGACAAATCGGAGATCCAAAATTTTTTGCCTGAGTGATTTGACATGGAATGTACCTATAATATACTGTATAATATAATATAATATAATATATACGTTATCTTTATTTTTCATTTTTGAAGATCCTAATAAAATTTTATCATGTAATTCTTATAATTAAATCATCATACTGTACCTCATATCACCTTTCATTCTATTCACTTTGTCTTATATTTTTTGTACTAAATGAGAAAAAAAAACATTAAAAACTAATATTTTAGAAAAATAACTGAAAAGTAAATTGATATTATTTATTATTGCTATTTTTACAAACATTTTCTTTCATACATCTTCATCAAGATATACAGGGAATCTCAGCTTTTTTACATCTGCATAAGTTCTTAGAGCAATTTTTACAGACACATGGTGGTACTAAGTCTGACCTTGAAGGCATTAAAATTAAAATTTTTTGGGGCTTTTGAGTTTCGTTATCTATATGATATCCATATACAAGTGTATCAAATTCTTTTGCATTATCTTGGAGGCACGTTAATTGTGTGTACACCACATAAAATGCTCGTTTTATATGCAATTGGATTGAGTTTGATGTTGGTGGCATATCTTCAACAAGAGAAACGCCTTCATCGTCATATAAACAAAAGCGTAATTCATCAAAAGTTTTCATATTTTCAGAGTTATTCAGAACCTTTACCAAAAATTCTTCCGCTACTTTAAGGTTTCTTTTGAATAGATAACTCCGAGCAATCTATAAATGGATTTTGTAAAAATGAAACTAACCAATAAAAAATGCTTCCTCAAAAACTACTTTATAATAGTTTTATTATGATGCAAAAACCCAAAAATAAACCTACGAACGTTTTCCTAAGCTCAAAATATTCCTTGTGAGTTCTTCTATTATTAATATTAATTAAGGTATAAATGTTTATTGCTCAAATTTACTAAAAACCCTTAAAAAATGAAGGTATACATTTTTTAAGAAAATTATAACTTCAAATGAGTATAACTTTAAAACAAATGAAGATAAAGTAATTTGACAAAATTTGTTTGGATTTATATCATTAATAATTAAGCTTGAAAAGCTCATTTGCATGCGTAGAAGCCGAGTTACGATCGATAAAGCGTCGAAAATACTTACTTGACTGTGAAACGATCTTGCGCCTCGTAGCGCGCTATTAAAATATCGACGCCTTGGCCAAAAATAAACTTACGAACGTTTTTATAAGCTCAAATTTATACGTTCTTCTATTATTATTGTTAATTAAAGTATAAATTTTTATAGCTCAAATTTGCTTGAAACCCTTATAAACAAATTAATGTACAATTTTTTAAAGAAGATTATAACTTCAAACTGGTAAAACTTTAAAAAAAATGAAGATAAAATAATATAGTAAACTTTGTTAGGAAGCCTATTAATTAAGATTTAAAATGAGATCTTCCAGAGCTCATTTGCATGCGTAAAAGCCGAGATGAGATCGATAAAGCTTCGAAAACTACTTATTTTGCCATTTGCAATTTTCACTGTGCACTAATTTTACAATATCTTCACAGTTCTAATCGTTGGATTTGAGTTTAGTAAACGTTTTTATCTTCGTTTTTTATTAAGGAACAAATTTTGTTTTAACCATTTATTTTATCTATTTTATTTTATGAGCCAGAGCCTTTTAAACAATTTATAAACGATTAAATTGTTTATAACAATTTTTTGACCACTCGGATCGAAATCCACCCTCAAAATTCGTAATCAGCAGCCAAAAATCCATAAGAAACCGTTGAGTTTGTCCATCAGAATTGAAAAGGACACGGTGACCCCTCTGGCGCCTAGAATGTTCCTAGACTCTTTTCCACATATTTTTCTAGTCGTTTCTTGATTAATATGGCAAGCGCCTTGTATAATACCTCTAACACGGATATTTCTCTATAGTTTGCGCATTCAGTTCTATCTCTGTTTGTTGTATATGAACATTATAATAATGAACTTGTTCCAATCTTGGCATATTTCTTTAGCGTCCCATACTTCTACTTTAACTTACTAATTTGTTTTCGTGAGGCCTCTCCTCCATGTTTTAAGTTCTCTGCCTCAATGCCATTATCACCAGGGCTTTTATGATTTTTCATATATTTTATTATTTCTTCAATTTCTTCTTTTGTGAAATTTAGGCTATTTGGGGTTCAAGAACAGTATAATTTGCTTCAGTAATTACTCCGTCATTTATCAGCTCCTCGAAATATTCTTCCATCGTTCGCATATTTGGTTTTTGTCCACCACCAGGTTTTTTTGCTCATCTCTTACACTCATGGTTCTTCCCTGATACCCAGGTTTAATGTGATTTACCTCTTTGTAGAAATTTTTTGTATCATTTTGCATTTAGTTGTGTTCAATACGTTTTACTTTATTCACCATATACTTTCCTTTCCGTGCCCTTATAATGTTCATTACTTTCCTTCGTTGTTCCGAATACGTTTCTAGATGGCTTTGTTTTTGTGATTGCAGACTTTTTAACCAACACTGTGATCTTTTTTCAACTTTGTTTTACATCCTTCATCGAACCAGTGGGTTTTTTAATCTTCTTTTTTTGGTATGTTCTTCGACATTGCTTCATTTATAGTATTTGTCATTTTCAAAAGTTTTTGTTCTATGTGATTCATGTTAGTACCATCGTGTTTGGCATACTTTCCTGTATATTCTTTTGATAACCCTGTACTAACTCAGACTTTTGCAGCTCTTTAAACTTAAATTTATGTTCAACTGTTTTTTTACTTTAATTGTAATAATTAGAAATTAGAAAGGTTTTAATTTTTGGCACTTTTCATTTTTTGTGTGTTTAGCCATTAATTGTGCCAACGGGCTTTTATAAGTACACCCTTTTGTAAAAAGTACCGTATTTATTGCAATATATCTCTCACAAACTTTACTTTCGTATTAAATATTTTAGATATAAAAAAAATTTTGCCCTATCCTATAAATGCCTTCCACCCTATATTATGTCTATAAAATAGGGTGAATGGCATTTATGAAATAAAATTATTTCTGTCCTTGTTTCAAAAAATTATAAAAAACGCTGAGACCCGTCGATTTTTAAATAAAAATGTGCACTTTACAAACATAAATTTAAATGTACGGGTTGATCCTTGCAAGTATAGCAGAGTCCATAAACTCTATTTTTAATGGAATTCTTATATAATATAAGAATGGTCTATTCTTATATTTTTAAAAGCTGCTTAACAACCTGGTTTTAACGAACTCTATCGTGTAGGTATTATGAACAATACAGGGTGAAATTTTGAAATTAAAAAGTATCGAAACCACTCATGGAATAAAATTGTTTGTGTCCTTATTAAAAAAAAATACCTATAAAAAATACAGGGACATGTCAACTTTTAAATTCAAATGGGCGCTTGACAAAGATAAATTAAAATACAGGGTAATTGACGCAAGTACAGCATAGTCCATGAACTTTTGGTTTAATTGATCACCCTGTATATTTTTATGTTTTTAGAATTTGCTAAACCACCTTATATCAAAACTGTATACCTATTATGTAGGACCTATTATGAATAATACAAGGTAAAATTTTAAAATTATGTATAATTGTCGTCAAGATATTAAATACCTAAAAAATATTTTGAAATTAATAATAATTTATCATGCTTTAAATAACGGCATTATTTTTAACTAGCTAAATAAAGGCATACATTTTCGAAACTAATTATTAAATCTATTGGGTTTTGTATTTAATGTCTTGACAAAATTTATAAATAATTTCAAAATTTCACCTTGTATTATTTATAACGGACCCTAAATAATATACTTTTGAGATGATGTTGTGAAGTAGCATCGAAGAACATAAAAATATAAAGATCCATCAAAACTAAAGATCAAGGACTATGCTGTACTTGCGTGAATCACCCTGTATATTTAAATTTATGTTTGTAAAGCGCCCATTTGAATTTAAAAGTGGACGTATCCCAGTATTTTTTATAGTTTTTTTTTAAATAAGAACACAAGCAATTTTATTCCATAAGTGGTTTCCGTACTTTTTAATTTCAAAATAATAATAATAATAATAATAATAATAAGTTTTTAACCTCCTGTGGGAGTTTTTTGTCAGTTCTTCTATCAGGTGCGGCCCCCTGCGAATGGGGGATGCTTTCTGGGTATTCGTAGCGCCAATACCCAGAGAGTAGCAGGGATACTTGCCGTGGAACAAAAACTGACACCTGGCAGTAGGTATAAAATGCACACCCATTAATATGGAGAATATTGATTTATGTTTAGGATCGCTGCCTGGGGATCGCCAGGGCACGTCTGGAGCCGGCGCTGGACGTGACAGCATGCGGGACGTCGGTGGCAGGGTGTTGAGGAGGCGGGCCCCTGTCACACAAACAGCTACAGCCCAACAACAAGAACAACAACCACAAGCGAGCCAAACAACAGCAAGAGCTCCACTCGCTGAAGGTGCTGCGCCGGAACATCAGCCGGCGCTCACTCAAGCGGGACGACCGAGGCAGCGCATGAAATGGACTGTGTCCATTAACGAAAGCATTTTGCGCTTCTATTATAAGGTGACAAACCTCGGTCAAGAAACGATCGGCTACAGACAACAGCTGTATGCCGAATTTTGCAGGGAGTACCCAGATATTCAAGTATCGGAGCAAAGAGTATCAGATCAATACCGGGTAATCGTAAGAAACAACCTTATCCCAGAGACTAGACGCAATACGATCAAAAGCGAAGTCGAACGGGAGATTAATAACCAAGAGCTAGTTTTAGATCAAATCCCTAATGAAATCCTTGATGAGCAGATTCCTGAGATTCCCATACCAGAAACTCAACCTGACAATACACAGCAGGAAAACAACGAGTTGCGCGATAGTCTAGAAAACGAAATGGCTCGTGCCGTACAAGAGGTTAATGGTACAAATCCACTTAGCAGACCACCGCTACCACGAATAAACTCTTGTAAGAAACTAGGTGCCCTGTTACAAATTGTGAATACTGAAGTCCTACCCAATTATATCGTAGAAGCCCACACATTGGAGCATCTGCATATGCTAATCTACTGTGCAGCTACAGCAATTGCCAATGTAATGGGCGTTAAGATCAGAACACGACGGGGTACTAATAACGGAAGGACTGGTAACAGAATTGCACCCTGGGAAAAAAGACTTCTCGGAAAAATTGAATTACTGCGTAGGGATATTGGTCAAGTCACAGAATATATAAGAGGTGTAACAAGTAGAAAAGTCATTAAAAGAGCTGAAGAAATAATGCAGAGCACTGCAAGACACTCGAGATACGATCCAGAAAATAACACAACCCAACAGTGTCTGGATACATTAAAACAAAAACTCTCCGTCTATTCAGGACGATTAAGAAGGTATAAAGTTAGTAACAACCGAAAATGTGACAATGCACTTTTTGAGAACTCTGAGAAGGCGTTCTACCGAAAACTCAATTCCACCGTAGAAAGTGTCGACAAGTCTTACCCAAGCCAAGAAGAAATTCATGAGTTTTGGGGAAATCAACTTTCCACACCAGCTGCTTTTAACAACAATGCTGGCTGGATAGAAGATACGACGCACAACTGTCACCACTACGTCACTGCTAACTACGAACCATTCACGACTGAAGAAGTCTCAAATGTCATCAAAGAGCTACATAACTGGAAATCTCCTGGACCAGACGGAGTTCAGAACTTCTGGCTTAAAAAGTTTTGGAGTATTCATGAGTGCTTATCAACATTAATTAATCATGTTATTTCTAATCCGCAGGAATTACCATCATTTCTAACTCAGGGAACTACTTATTTAATACCCAAGGATCAAAATAACACCCAAGATCCATCCAAGTACCGCCCAATTACTTGTCTTCCAACTTTGTATAAATTGGTCACATCCTGTGTAACCCGGCGTATCTACCAACACTGTGCTCTAAACAATATCATAGAGCCTCAACAGAAAGGATGCGCTAAGGGTTCCATGGGTTGCAAAGAACAGCTTATCATCGACTCAGTCATTTCTAACCAGGCATTCACTAAAAAAAGGAACCTTTTTACTGCTTTTATTGACTATAAAAAGGCCTTTGATTCAGTACCGCATGAATGGCTAATAGATATATTGAAAATATACAAAGTAGATGATAACATAGTGACCTTTTTAAGGCATATAATGAGAGATTGGAAGACTAAAATTCACCTCCAAATACCTGGTGAACACAATATCGAAACCGAAAATATCGCAATCAACCGGGGCTTATTTCAAGGAGACTCGTTGAGTCCATTGTGGTTCTGTTTAGCTTTGAACCCCCTTTCCCAGCTATTAAACTCCACTGACTCAGGTTTTAGCATTAAAAGCAATAATACTGTGGTAGCGAAGCTCAATCATCTGTTGTATATGGATGATTTGAAATTAATGGCTTCCACTCGAGAACACCTAGAAGAGATGCTAAAAACTGTAGAAACATTTTCTAATGATATTAGTATGCAGTTCGGTCTAGACAAGTGCCGTGTTTTGAATATAGTCAGAGGAAAGGTACAGCCCGGTGGATTCGATATGCAAAATGGCCAGAACATCGAGGCCATGGGTGACAACGATATGTACAAATATCTTGGAGTAAAGCAGGCGCGGAAAATTGACCATAAGCAAATGAAAACTGAGATAACTACTGAGTTTATAAGAAGGGTTAAACAGCTGCTTCGTTCACAGCTTAACAGTAAAAATTTGTTTAAGGCACTAAACACCTACGCTTGTTCCGCGCTTAGCTATTCATTTGGTATTGTTAAGTGGACAAAAACGGATATAGAAAATCTTCAGCGAAAAGTACGAACACACCTCACAAAGGCACAAAAACACCACCCTAAAAGTGCAGTAGAACGAACGACATTACCCCGGTATTTAGGAGGAAGAGGACTTATGGATATAGGTGAGCAATTAGATAAACAAATTGCTAATTTAAGAACATATTTTCAGATGCAGGCTGAGACATCTACTCTACATCGCGCTATCTGCGCAGTAGATGACACAACACCGATCAAACTGAGGGAAGCAGAACTGCGCATAAACCACCTTACTAAGGACGAAAAAGTGCGCGCCTGGATGAGTAAACCTTTGCACGGGCGACATCCCAATGAGGTCAGCCAAGATTATGTCGACAATATAGCGTCGAACTACTGGTTGACATCAGGAAAGATGTTCCCTGAAACGGAGGGTTCATTACTGGCCATTCAGGATCAGGTTATACCAACCAGAAACTACCTGAAATATATCATCAAAGACCCTCAGGTTCAAAACGACAAATGCCGATATGGATGTCAAGCCCAAGAAACCATCCAACATCTTACAGGGGGCTGCCAGGCATTTGCTGCAACTGAATACAAGGAACGGCATGACGCAGTGGGAAAAATCCTTCATCAAGAGATAGCTATCAAGCTGGGACTTCTCCAAACGGACCATCTCCCATATTATCAATACGTCCCTGAGAGTATGCTTGAGGATGGCAACTACAAGCTATACTGGGACCGCACTGTGCTCACAGACCAAACAGTGGCACATAATAGACCAGATCTCGTACTAGTTAATAAATTAACAAGACAAACAACACTAATTGATGTGGCGATACCTAACAACAATAATCTACGTAGTAAATTCACTGAAAAGATCGCCAAGTACAGAGATCTAGAAATTCAAATACGAAGGCAATGGAGAATGCAAAGTACCCAGACGATACCTATTGTTATGTCTACTACTGGAGTCATTCCGAAGAACCTCCTCGAAAGCATAAAAAGGCTGGGTCTAAATGAACATCTTTACAAGACCATGCAGAAAGCTGTACTACTCGCAACGGCCAGATGTGTACGAAAATTTTTGGGAGATACACCTGCATACCAAGTCACCTAGGGCTCGAAAACACGGAAAGAGTCCCACCAGAGCTCAATCCTTTTGATACCGTAGGTATCTGGGATGAGTCAATTTTCCCCTTAGAGGGAGTGTGAGCCGTATGGCTAAATCTGGATAATAATAATAATAATAAGGAGTCATTCCGAAGACCCTCCTCGAAAGCATAAAAAAGCTGGGTCTCAATGAACATCTTTATAAGACCATGCAGAAAGCTGTACTACTTGCGACGGCCAGAAGTGTACGAAAATTTTTGGGAGATACACCTGCATTCCAAGTCACCTAGGGCTCGATAACACGGAAAGAGTCCCACCAGAGCTCAATCCTTTTGATACCGTAGGTATCTGGGATGTGTCAATTTTCCCCTTAGAGGGAGTGTGAGCCGTATGGCTAAATCTGATAATAATAATAACCTGTAATAATAATAATAACCTGTGGGAGTTTTTTGTCAGTTCTTCTATCAGGCGCGGCCCCCTGCGAATGGGGGATGCTTTCTGGGTATTCGTAGCGCCAGTACCCAGAGAGTAGCAGGAATACTTGCCGTGGAACAAAAACTGACACCTGGCAGTAGGTATAAAATGCACACCCATGAGAATGGAGAATAATAATTTATGTTTAGGATCGCTGCCTGGGGATCGCCAGGGCACGTCTGGAGCCGGCGCTGGACGTGACAGCATGCGGGACGTCGGTGGCAGGGTGTTGAGGAGGCGGGCCCCTGTCATACAATCAGCTACAGCCCAACAACAACAACAACCACAAGCGAGCCAAACAACAGCAAGAGCTCCACCCGCTGAAGGTGCTGCGCTGGAACATCAGCCGGCGCTCACTCAAGCGGGACGACCGAGGCAGCGCATGAAATGGACTGTGTCCATTAACGAAAGCATTTTGCGCTCCTATTATAAGGTGACAAACCTCGGTCAAGAAACGATCGGCTACAGACAACAGCTGTATGCCGAATTTTGCAGGGAGTACCCAGATATTCAAGTATCGGAGCAAAGAGTATCAGATCAATACCGGGTAATCATAAGAAACAACCTTATCCCAAAGGCTAGACGCAATACGATCAAAAGCGAAGTCGAACGGGAGATTAACAACCAAGGGCTAGTTTTAGATAAAGTCCCTAATGAAATCCTTGATGAGCAGATCCCTGAGATTCCCATACCAGAAACTCAACCTGACAATACACAGCAGGAAAACGAGTTGCGCGATAGTCTAGCGAACGAAATGGCTCGTGCCGTACAAGAGTTTAATGGAACAAATCCACTTAGCAGACCACCGCTACCACGAATAAACTCTTGTAAGAAACTAGGTGCGCTGTTACAAATTGTGAACACTGAAGTCCTACCCAATTATGTCGTAGAAGCCCACACATTGGAATATCTGCATATGCTAATCTACTGTGCAGCAACAGCAATTGCTAATGTAATGGGCGTTAAGATCAGAACACGACGGGGTACTAATAACGGAAGGACTAGTAACAGAACTGCACCCTGGGAAAAAAGACTTCTCGGAAAAATTGAATTACTGCGTAGGGATATTGGTCAAGTTACAGAATATGTAAGAGGTGTAACAAGTAGAAAGGTCATTAAAAGAGCTGAAGAAATAATGCGGAGCACTGCAAGACGCTCGAGATACGATCCAGAAAATAACACAGCCCAACAGTGTCTGGATACATTAAAACAAAAACTTTCCGTCTATTCAGGACGATTAAGAAGGTATAAAGTTAGTAACAACCGAAAATGTGACAATGCACTTTTTGAGAACTCTGAGAAGGCGTTCTACCGAAAACTCAATTCCACCGTAGAAAGTGTCGACAAGTCTTACCCAAGCCAAGAAGAGATTCATGAGTTTTGGGGAAATCAACTTTCCACACCAGCTGTTTTTAACAACAATGCTGGCTGGATAGAAGATACGACGCACAACTGTCATCACTACGTCACTGCTAACTACGAACCATTCACGACTGAAGAAGTCTCAAATGTCATCAAAGAGCTTCATAACTGGAAATCTCCTGGACAAGACGGAGTTCAGAACTTCTGGCTTAAAAAGTTTTGGAGTATTCATGAGTGCTTATCAACATTAATTAATCATGTTATTTCTAATCCGCAGGAATTACCATCATTTCTAACTCAGGGAACTACTTATTTAATACCCAAAGATCAAAATAACACCCAAGATCCATCCAAGTACCGCCCAATTACTTGTCTTCCAACTTTGTATAAATTGGTCACATCCTGTGTAACCCGGCGTATCTACCAACATTGTGCTCTAAACAATATCATAGAGCCTCAACAGAAAGGATGCGCTAAGGGTTCCATGGGTTGCAAAGAACAGCTTGTCATCGACTCAGTCATTTCTAACCAGGCATTCACTAAAAAAAGGAACCTTTTTACTGCTTTTATTGACTATAAAAAGGCCTTTGATTCAGTACCGCATGAATGGCTAATAGATATATTGAAAATATACAAAGTCGATGATAACATAGTGACCTTTGTAAGGCATATAATGAGAGATTGGAAGACTAAAATTCACCTCCAAATACCTGGTGAAAACAATATCGAAACCGAAAATATCGCAATCAACCGGGGCCTATTTCAAGGAGACTCGTTGAGTCCATTGTGGTTCTGTTTAGCTTTGAACCCCCTTTCCCAGCTATTAAACTCCACTGACTCAGGTTTTAGCATTAAAAGCAATAATACTGTGGTAGCGAAGCTCAATCATCTGTTGTATATGGATGATTTGAAATTAATGGCTTCCACTCGAGAACACCTAGAAGAGATGCTAAAAACTGTAGAAACATTCTCTAATGATATTAGTATGCAGTTCGGTCTAGACAAGTGCCGTGTTTTGAATATAGTCAGAGGAAGGGTACAGCCCGGTGGATTCGATATGCAAAATGGCCAGAACATCGAGGCTATGGGCGACAACGATATGTACAAATATCTTGGAGTAAAGCAGGCGCGGAAAATTGACCATAAGCAAATGAAAACTGAGATAACTACTGAGTTTATAAGAAGGGTAAAACAGCTGCTTCGTTCACAGCTTAACAGTAAAAATTTGTTTAAGGCACTAAACACCTACGCTTGTTCCGCGCTTAGCTATTCATTTGGTATTGTTAAGTGGACAAAAACGGATATAGAAAATCTTCAGCGAAAAGTACGAACACACCTCACAAAGGCACAAAAACACCACCCTAAAAGTGCCGTAGAACGAACGACATTACCCCGGTATTTAGGAGGAAGAGGACTTATGGATTTAGGTGAGCAATTAGATAAACAAATTGCTAATTTAAGAACTTATTTTCAGATGCAGGCTGAGACATCTACTCTACACCGCGCAATTTGCGCAGTAGATGACACAACACCGATCAAACTGAGGGAACAAGAAATGCGCTTAAACCACCTTACTAAGGACGAAAAACTGCGCGCCTGGATGGGTAAACCTCTGCACGGGCGACATCCCAATGAGGTCAGCCAAGACTATGTCGACAATACAGCGTCGAACTATTGGTTGACATCAGGAAAGATGTTCCCTGAAACGGAGGGTTCATTACTGGCCATTCAGGATCAGGTTATACCAACCAGAAATTACCTGAAATATATCGTCAAAGACCCTCAGGTTCAAAACGACAGATGCCGATATGGATGTCAAGCCCAAGAAACCATCCAACATATTACAGCGGGCTGCCAGGCATTTGCTGCAACTGAATACAAGGAACGGCATGACGCAGTGGGAAAAATCCTTCATCAAGAGATAGCTAACAAGTTGGGACTTCTCCAAATGGACCATCTCCCATATTATCAATACGTTCCTGAGAGTATGCTTGAGGATGGCAACTACAAGCTATACTGGGACCGCAGTGTGCTCACAGACCAAACAGTGGCACATAATAGACCAGATCTCGTACTAGTTAATAAATTAACAAGACAAACAACACTAATTGATGTGGCGATACCTAACAACAATAATCTACGTAGTAAATTTACTGAAAAGATCGCCAAGTATAGAGATCTGGAAATTCAAATACGGAGACAATGGAGAATGCAAAATACCCAGACGATACCTATTGTTATGTCTACTACTGGAGTCATTCCCAAGACCCTCCTCGAAAGCATAAAAAAGCTGGGTCTCAATGAACATCTTTATAAGACCATGCAGAAAGCTGTACTACTTGCGACGGCCAGAAGTGTACGAAAATTTTTGGGAGATACACCTGCATTCCAAGTCACCTAGGGCTCGATAACACGGAAAGAGTCCCACCAGAGCTCAATCCTTTTGATACCGTAGGTATCTGGGATGAGTCAATTTTCCCCTTAGATTGAGTGTGAGCCGTACGGCTAAATCGGGATAATAATAATAATAATATCATCAAAGACCCTCAGGTTCAAAACGACAGATGCCGATATGGATGTCAAGCCCAAGAAACCATTCAACATCTTACAGGGGGCTGCCAGGCATTTGCTGCAACTAAATACAAGGAACGGCATGACGCAGTGGGAAAAATCCTTCATCAAGAGATAGCTATCAAGCTGGGACTTCTCCAAACAGACCATCTCCCGTATTATCAATACGTCCCTGAGAGTATGCTTGAGGATGGCAACTACAAGCTATACTGGGACCGCACTGTGCTCACAGACCAAACAGTGGCACATAATAGACCAGATCTCGTACTAGTTAATAAATTAACAAGACAAACAACACTAATTGATGTGGCGATACCTAACAACAATAATCTACGTAATAAATTTACTGAAAAGATCGCCAAGTACAAATATCTAGAAATTCAAATACGAAGGCAATGGAGAATGCAAAGCACCCAGACGATACCGATTATTATGTCTACTACTGGAGTCATTCCGAAGACCCTCCTCGAAAGCATAAAAAAGCTGGATCTGAATGAACATCTTTATAAGACCATGCAGAAAGCTGTACTACTCGCGACGGCCAGATGCGTACGAAAATTTCTGGGAGATACACCTGCATTCCAAGTCACCTAGGGCTCGATAACACGGAAAGAGTCCCACCAGAGCTCAATCCTTTTGATACCGTAGGTATCTGGGATGAGTAAATTTTCCCCTTAGAGGGAGTGTGAGCCGTATAGCTAAATCTGGATAATAATAATAATAAACAATCTGGCCGTATGGCTAAATCTGGATAAACAATAAAATTTATTACACTTAAATACATAAAGTTTTACCAAAAAGGAAATGTATAAAGCCAGTCAAAAGTATAAGTTTAAAATTATGACATTTACATAACAATAAAAAACACAATAATTACCAAGTGCACTACTTACAAAAGTTTATATAGGTAGGTACATTTAGATATCATGTTAGTTCCATGTACTATTCATAAAATCGTTTGTTGTATACGGTTCTAATTTACACAAAAATCTTACAATCTCCCTTTTTATCATGGAGATATCATCAGATATCTTCAAGTGTATAGGCAGGTGGTTGTAGAATTGTATACCTGCATATAAAGCTCCTTTTTCTAGTAATGTGAGCTTATGATAAGGGATATTGTAGTTGAACTTGTTTCTGGTGTCAAAGTTGTGGGATATGTTAAATGGTTGAAAGTACTGCTTGTTGGTAAATACGAGTTTGAGACACTCATATAGGTACGTATAGGGCTGATATAATGAGTAACTTTAGTGATTTAAAATTACTCCTGCATGATTTAGAGTATTTTAATTGCTTCATGACACGTACTGCTTTTTTTGTATTATAAAAACTTCGTTAAAAGAACTACAACCTCCCCATACTATGATGTCATATCGAGCTCTCGAATAAAAATTAGAAACATAAAAAAATTCACCACATTGATGTTAACATTTTTTACAAGAAATCTCAAACCATAAACCTCTGCTTATAGTCCAGGGCCCATCTGTTTTGAGATGGACGTTGAGAGGTGACTCAAATTTTTTTGCAGAAATTGCTTGAAAATAGCTCAAATAATAATATTTGAGTTTTCCTCCCTGTCAAAAAATTCCGGAACATTATTTAAATAATCAAAATATCAAAAAATGAAGGAAAAATTCGATTTTTTTCTTGGTTTTTTGATTATAACTTCAAAAGTATTCATTTTCGAGAAAAGATGTACAAACATAAAAGTTTTACAATTAAATTTCGTACAATATAGAATTAATTAAAAGTTTAGAAAATAGTCACCCTTGTTGCAAAATAGCAATAATTGCGAAAAAACCATACAAAAACAAGTATTCGCATTTTACGTTTTTCAACCATTTATGCCACACTTAGGACCTTCATATTTCACCCAGAAAAACTTTATGATAGAGTAAAACAATATTGTAAATTTCATTAAGATCGGTTTAATAGATTTTGCAAAATAATTTTTGCAATCCAGCCTTCGCAGAAAAAATTCATTTTTTCAAAATATTACAGGACTGAAAATTAAGCAGATAACAAGTTGAAATTTTTTTTTCGTATAGAAGTGTACTGTACCTTTCATTTGCAATTTGCAAAATTAAAATCGATTAACTACCACGGCGTCAGGAATTTTTTTAAATAAACATTAATTATTGGTGCTACGCGCAGGACAGCGGTGTTCGATTCACACAAGTTGATTTCCACCAAAATTTCTTCCAATCTTTATCTAATATATTCTTACTCTATATTTTGTTGTATTTTAATATTTTAATTCCACAAAAATCAAACTAATTTTATTATTGTTTGTGAAATATTGTTTAAACAATTGCATATGTTTAAAAATAATAAACTTTTATTCTCTAAGTTAAAATATATGAACAAAGAAAGTTTTTGCTAAAAAAAGTGTTATTTCAAAGGATAGAGTATGTGTTTTTATTTTGCAATAAACAAATTTATTTATTTATATCGAAATGTAATAAAAATTAAAATGTATCAATCATTATCAAAGGTCATTGGAATACCGAATCAGAGCAAACTATCCGATGTCCTGCGCGCAGCACCAATAATTAATGTTTATTTAAAAAAATTCCTGACGCCGTGGTAGCTAATCGATTTTAATTTTGCGAATTGCAAATGAAAGGCACAGTACAATTCTATAAGCAAAAAAAAATTCAACTTGCTCTCTGCTTTATTTTCAGTCCTGTAACATTTTGAAAAAATGAATTTTTTTTGCGAAAGCTGGAACGCAAAATTTATTTTGCAAAATCTATTCAACCGATGTTACTGAAATTTACAGTATTGTTTTACTGTATCATAAAGTTTTTCTGGGTGAAACATGAAGGTCCTAAGTGTAGCATAAATGGTTGAAAAACGTAAAATGCGAATACTTGCTTTTGTATGGTTTTTTCGCAACCATTGCTATTTTGCAACACGGGTGACTGTTTTTTACATCTTTAACCAATTTTATATTGTAGCAAATTTAATTACGCAATTTTTATGTCAGTACAACTTTTCTCGAAAATGAATACTTTTAAAGTTATAATCAAAAACCGAAGAAAAAAATCGAATTTTTCCTTCATTTTTTGACATTTTGATTATTTAAACAATGTTCCGGACCTTTTTGAGAGGGAGGATAACTCAAATATTATTATTTGAGTTATTTTCAAGCAATTTCTGCAAAAAAATTTGAGTCACCTCTCAACGTCCAAATGTACTAATATTTTTACAGATGCGCCCTGGTCTATTAGTTCTTTGCAAAGATTCTCGATATGATATGTGAAATCTAAGTTTTGGTCAATCCAAACCTCTAAGCATTTGGAATACCCAGAAAAGGGTATCAAATGTTCATTTAGGTTATTGTCATTTAATATTGTAAATTTCACCCTGTAATAAACACACCCTACATGATATAGTTCGTTGAAATCAGGTTGTTAAGAACCTTTTAAAAATATAAGAATATACAGGGTGTTCCATTAAAAATAAAGCTTATGGACTCTGCTAGAATTGCAAAGATTACCCTGTATATTCAAATTTATGTTTAAAAAGTGCACATTTTTATTAAAAATCGACGAGTCTCAGCGTTTTTAATAATTTTTTGAAACAAGGACAGAAATAATTTTATTCCTTAACCTTCAGATGACCAAGCGGGGGAAATTGTGACCCCAGCCTAAGTTTTTCTTTAATAAATTCAAAAGTATTTTCAATTTTTAACTCAATATTTTTTTATTTGACTTTCTTCTTCTTCTTTAGAAGAAGAAGAAGACTTTAATATCATTCTAGATATCCTCATATTTTGAAATAAAAAAATTCCCTATATTTTACGAATAAAAAATATATTCTGAACATGATGTTTAGTAAAATACCGCCTATTATGTGTAATTCCAAGTAGTTTTACGCTAATGACGTCGACTTTGCAAAGTAACAAGGCACTTACTCAACATACACACTACACATGACACTAATACTCATGTTGTGACTGGCTGAATGACATAAAGTCCATGCCATAAAAAAAATTAAAAAAGAAACCTGCATTTTCTTGTTAATTGTCATTTTTGATATCTTTGGGCCTGGGGTCATTTCCCCCCCCCCCTTGGTCATCCGTGTAACAAAAAAAGGTTGGTCATCGGAAGGTTAAGTGCCTTCCACACTGTATAACATTTTGTCTAATCAGCTGAATATTCACTTCTCACCACACCACGTGCCGAGTACTAGAATGTTTTAATTTGTTTTAATTACATTAACGCGTATTTCCTGATGGATTAGGGAATGATTTCTCTATAATTACTAGTCATGACATCTGGAATAATGTATTAATCAATGATAATTCGATAATAATTAAGTTCAGTTAGAACTAATTACGTTTGTTGTTAATTACTGTGTAAAATGTAATTTTGCTTTCTATAATAGCTTTGCAAAGAAATTCGCTCATCAAAAATTATATCGAGGTGCTGAAACTGTTTTCTTGTCTCACGTTTATGTAACTAAGGATTAGGTTTATATGGGAATGAGACAAAATTATCAGTAGTAATTACACCAGACCTCTAAAGCTATCGATTTGTATCCCGAGTGTCACTTTGACAGTTCTAATTTCTAATGAAAGTGAAATTATGTCAAAGTGTCACGAGGGCAAAACAAATTGATAATTTTTAAGAGTTCGAGTGTAATTCGATAAGATTATTTCATGAACAAAACTGTTTTTTAATTCATTTTACCTAATATTTTATTGATATCTTCACCTGAATATTTGCTAAACTTGTTCCTGGTATTATTTTTGACAAGTTGTAAAACATTAACGATTGTCATTAATTTCACTGAATATTCCTTTTTTCGTAACAACGAAGGGCATTTGACGTAATACTTGACGACGGGAGATTATCAGTAGTAATTGCACAAGAGCTCTAAAATTATCGAATTTTTCCCGAGTCACACTTTGACAGTTTTAATTTCACGACCGAAAGGGGAGTGAAATCGGTCGTGAAATTATGTCAAAGTGTCACGAGGACATAAATTCTATATTAATTTTAGAGATCGAGTGCAATTTGTTGCGATTATTTCACGAATAAAACTGTTCAAATCCAAAATTTTATTGTAATTTATTTATGTAAGTACAAATTACTACAATTAAACATACAGTTGTTATAAATATTTGACGGTAGAAAGTCATCACTTTTATAATTTTTAAAACATTAATTGTCATTAATGTCACTGAATTTCTTTTTTCATAGCAACGAAGGGCATCTGACGTAATATACTTAACGACGGGAAATTATCAAAAATTATCAGTTTAATTTTGACTTCTGTAGCTTTCTATTGGTCAGAATCTCCTATGAATGAAATAATCAAAAATGATCGGCATTAATATCACAAGAGAGTGAGAATAAGTTGACAATAATGCGAAAAAATTTCGAAAACTTGTTGTCTGACAATAAAGATGAGAGCCCGGAGGGCTCGAGTGGCTATTTCCAAATGACAATAAGTTTGAGAAACAGTGGAGCATTATTTTCTCATGTTGAATGGGTTGCATATGTGAGTTCATTTTAAATGAAGTAAAGAAAGACAGACGTACTCACAATCATTTATTTTCACTACGACGACCGGTTTCGATCTCCACAATATGCAGATAATCTTCAGGTCAGCGTTACAAGTGATTAAATGCTACAATTAAAGAAAGCCAGAGTTATAGGTCTGGATCCCGCGTATGAAAAAAAAGTTGATTAATAGCAAGCAGAAAATTTGTTAGTAGCTTAAGAGTATCTAGTCGGACAAACTTTGATATATAGGAACACTGGAACAAGTGAAGTTTTAATTGTGGAACAGGTTAAAAATTTGGAACGGTCAGACCACGAAAACGTGGCATGTGTTTTGTCCGACAGAACTTCCAATTAATTTGTTACTCTTTTATTAAACTCTCATCCAAAAATCAGGCTGCTATTTATCACCAAATGGGAGTTATAATTAGTGGAACACGTAGAATATGTCAAATGACAGGAATTATGACAGGTGATAAATAGCAGTCTGATTTTTTCATGAGAGTTTAATGAAAGGATAACAAATCAATTGGAAGTTCTGTCGGACAAAATACATGTGACGTTTTCGTGGTCTGACCGTTCCAAATCTTTAACCTGTTCCACAATTAAAACTTCCCCTGTTCCAGTATTCCCATATATCAAAGTTTGTCCAACTAGACACCCTTAAGCTGTTAACAAATTTTCAGCTTTTTATTATTTTTTTGGCCACCCTGTATAAATAATGATATTAATGTTTATATTACTGAATAGCGAATTGAACACACTTTCAAAAGAGCTACCACACGACCCCTATTCCTATTAAAAAAAAATCATCGATTACGTCATCACGCCAAAATGGCTGATGACACTAGTATGAAATATATGCCAAAAAATTGTAATTTAAAAATAAAAATCGGCCTGTTTCGGCATTTTTCTCCAAAATCGTCCATTCTAGAGAAAATTAATTTATTCCATAATTTAGCCCCTCTCTGTATATTTGATAGGATTTGGAGTTATAGAAAACTACCACAGCTAGGGATATTACAAATACGTTATCTACGAAGAAGTAGTGAATCTTGTACTTTTGTCATTCAATTTGTAAATATAGTGCAAAGATTTTAAGCTTATTATGAGTCACGTTCTGAACGCACTTCTTCGCATAATTCAAATCAGAATAATTATGTGTTAAAACGTGAGTTGTGACACAAAATTAGATTTTATTAAAGATTTAGGGACCAGAGACGCAGTCTTCTCGTTGAAACTCTTTGTTTAACATTCCAATATAGGCGCGTATGCAGTACATAAGGGCACCTACAGTCCCACCCTCGTATTTGCAAATATGGGTAAGTGTGGGTTCGTGATTTTATTTATTTGGTTTAGTAATGCTAATCCGTTGTCAAATTTTGTCGCTCGACGTCAGTGTATTCAAGTAGCTATAACCTATATCGTATATGGCAAACACGCGCGACCATTTAGTTACACTTTTCTTGTTTCAAATCAGATCTATAGGCCTGGATACCCCGTACGAAAATAAAATTTATTAATACCAAGCTGAAAATAGCTTAACGGTATCTAGTCGGACAAACTTTGATGTACCGGAATACTGGAACAGGGGAAGTTTCAATTGTGGAACAGTTACAGGTTTCGAACGTCAGACTACGAAAACGTCGCATGTATTTTGTCGGACAGAACTTTGCAATTTTGTCGGCAATTGATTTGATACCCTGTCATTAAACTATTATGCAAAAATCAGACTGCTATTTGTCACCAACATAATTCCTGTCATTTAACATTTATTCTACGTGTAGGACTTATTAAGAGGATCGGTACGTATTTTTGCCTGCAGTGCTATTCAAATGGGGATTCATTTTTTTTTTCGAATCCTGAGAAAACTAATAAGTATTTTGAAAAATTTAAACGCAGAATGAAAGATTACGTTATTAGCGAGGGCCGAAAGTCCCTGAGAACTTCTATAATGTTTATTTTAATAAGTTACAGGGGTGAAAAACTAAGAGAAAATGTAGTGTGATTTTAAATTTCAAATATCTCATTCGAAAGAAACTTCTTATATATTCTAAGGGACTTTCGGCCCTCGATAGTAATTTTGTCTTTCATTTTGTGTTTAAATTTTTTAAAAAATATTTATTCGTTTTTTCAGGATTCGAAAAAAATGGACACCATGTCCGTGGAAATCGAACATTCGCTATCTTTGTCATACAACGCACTCATTCGAATATAATGTTATGACAAGACTCAAGACAGTGACAAGTAGAGATGTGTATGTATGTATACACCGTTCTTAGGCGTCAACGCCCTTCGGTAGGGATCTATGGAGGAGTATCACCAAGCCGGAAGCCCTTATCCCTTCCCGTACCGCTCCTCCATAGGTCGATCAGACGCCAGTTTATTCCAGACCAAGCCGTAGACTCTATTGAGTTTTATACTACGCGGCGTTGGCCTTTTATAAATTTCATGACCTAGCTGAGGCTCGAACCAGCGACCGCAAATCGCAAATCCACTAAACTTGTCGATCGACTGAGCCCCAGCTAACTGGACCGTCAAGACCGACAGAGATGTGTCCGACCCGCTATTTTGATATAGCAGTTGATTCTGCTACAGCTTTTTAACGCTTTTACGATGATAATAAAATCAATCAAAGAGTTGTTTATTAAATAGTATTAATAGTGTATTTGAAAAATAATAATTGATTTAAGGCGTACAATTAATAAAAAGTTATTTATTGGTTATATATTTTTATGGAAAATCCAAGTATTTTAAGTCATTAAAGTTCAAATAAAAGTATTATTTTATAAGAGTTTGTTCCGATAACCGTAAATAGGTACGAGTTTAGCTATAAAGTAAAGTGCCCATGGTGGCATAAAATGTAGTAAATGCTAATGCTTCAAGTACGTACTACATTTTTGAAGATTTCACTACACTTAAAAAGCATTTGCTTCTCTCCGTAGTATTTGTTACTATTTACCAGCCTACATAGAAGAATGTACTACGCTTTTGAAGTATGTGCTTGTTTAGTAGGATTTTGCTTCAGTTTAAGTGAAGTTGGTGGGTGGACGTCTTCGGCATAGGTATTTTTTGTTACAATATGGCAGCATTTATGAATGTGTGTCATAGAAAAATTTACAAACTAAGAAGAAGATTCTTAATTTTTGGGGTCATTCTTTTATCAAAAAAAGTTTAATAATTGTGAAGAAGATTAAGAAATAAAAATTGTTCATTTTTATCCTCGCTTAACTCTTTTGTCGCTTCGGATCTGATTCCCTCATTTTTACTCATGTAAAATTCTAATAATTTGGTACGTAAAAATGTGAATTTACAAATCACAAGCACATGGAAAACTAATTCCATCACGATTGGTGTAATGCGGACACAAAATTATTGTATTATTATTGTAAACGAGAATAAAATTTAATGCGAAAATTATTGGTTTTCCGATAGATTTTATAGATCATATTTTCACTATAAATTTAAAATTAATTTGAAAAATACAAAAGTAATTAATTTGATTTATGTAAAAAAGTACTTACTTCAATTGAGCTAACCGTCTATTTCTTCGCTTTTCAGTAACACATTTCTTGTAACAACGTCCCATATTTTAATTTGCGCAAATAAAGAAATAAATAAAGTCTTTATAAATTAATTGAGTAATACTACAATAAATGTATATAAATATATAAATTTTATACAACGCAGTTCTTCACATGTTCAAACCTTATCTAAGCTTTCCATGGTAACAGGACATTATTAAAATAACTTTACAACTTTTTTTCTTTTTCGACTATTTGTATAGTATATAAATAATGGTAACCACTGAATACATAATTAGTGAAAAAATAATCCTATCATTTATACAAGTAAAGATTATCCAAGAACATTCAAAAACTGAACGAAAGCGAAATAGCCATCTCTACCTTTCTAGTGACAATGTCACTGTCAATCTAATGTTTACATCTACAGTTTCCATACCAGTGAGAATTTTACTGCACGTAATTTGCCGTGTAAAGACAGAAAAGGTAGGGATAGCCGTAAAATATTTGCGAATTATGTACCCATAGCCTTAAGATGGCAAACATATTTGTTGGACAAATATTTTTTTAATATATTATATAAAGTTAGCTATTGAATACACTTAAAAACAATCTGCTTGTTTTTACAATCATAAACTTGTCGGAATGACAAGTTCCACAAATAAAATGACGTTCCAAAATTAACCAGGTTCCTCTTTTGTTACAGTGTTCCCATACATCAAGGTTTTCCGACTAGACACCGTTAAGCTATTAACAAGTTTTCAGCTTGCTATAAAAAACTTTTTTTTTTGGTACGTGGGATACAGGCCTATTAGGTACATACTCTGTTACGAGTATTTTGTAAGAAGTTGTTATTTTAACAAGTTTAATGCAAATATTTGCAAAAATTATACTGTGCTTTAAAAATTATAATTTTATTTAAGATTCATGTTAATATGGAATTGAGCTACAATTATTGGCGTAATAAAAATTACATTTTTAATTCACTAATCTTTAACGTTTCCAGTTTCACTCCAAAAATGATTCTCAAAAAAGTTCTCCGCTTTTTTTGAGACCGATTTTATTGCTTTTTATTTAGTGTCAACAAATATATTATAAACTGAATTTCGAACAGAGTACCTACTTAAAAATTAAATCAAAAATTTCTTATATTTTAACTACTTATAATTTCAATACATTATAATATTCTCATTCTGACCTCCGTCAAGCAAACATCGTATCGATAGCATAGCTATAATTACGGGGATATTTAAAAACAAATTTTGATAAAGTTTAAAGTTTTTACCGCAAAAGAAAAGCTTACTGTAGTGAATAAAAACAGTGATTTAATCAAGTTCATCCATATCAACGTTTGATTCTACAAAAGCTGTAAGTAAACAAAGTTTGTTTACATATATTTAAACAATTATTGTCTAAACTATTATTTCTCAACCTTGATAAGTTGAGATATTAAGATCTTCAAGGGACAGGACCGTACTTAGACAGGCCCAATACACATATTATAAATGTGGATTTTAAATAATGGATAACGAAAAACAAGGGGACTATGTCCCTAATTCCCATCTGAGTCTCTCCATACCACACCCAACCTAACAAAATTCCCAATCATATGCATCAATTACAACAAAAAATCAAACATCTTCAAAATTCCCTGATAAACAACAAGCCGTCTTATTTACTTCCATTGACGACGTAAAAATCGAAGACTATCTAATAGCCTTGGGCAGTATTGTAAATCCTAAAGATATCATTTTCGCTTCACGAATTTCACAAAATAGAGTATGCATTTATTTCTCCTCAAAAGAACTTGTAGATAAGTTTTTAAAAAATTATGGTTCAATTAAAATCAACAATCAAATCCTCACTGCCCGCAAACTAATCACTCCAAGTCAGAGAATTGTTTTATCCAATGTGTGCCCTAGCATACCACATTCTATTTTAGAAGCCGAGCTTATAAAGCTAGGTCTAAATCTGTTATGTCCTATCAACTTTCTTAAAATAAATGCCTCTCGTCCAGAATTTAGTCATATTCTTAGTTTTCGCCGACAAACGTATATTACTCCACTGGAAAATATTGCAACATTACCAGCTTCTTTTCTCATAAATTTTGACAATACATCATACAGAATTTTCCTAGCAACCGACAATCTCGAATGTTTCTCTTGTAAACAATCAGGTCACTTGGCCGCAGTATGCCCACTTCTACCACATAACGAGCAAACTTCATCAGATATTCTCACCCAATGCACAGAAGCCACCAACACTATAGGGTCTAATGATGAATCTTACCAAAACATTAGCACAACTCCAGTCAATCAAGATGTCAGTGTACATTCCAAAGAGCAAAACGAAGAGAATACTGAATCCACGAAAACATCTGAAACGATACCCCAAGAAACTTCAACGGTTTCCGTTAAACGACAAATGTCAGAATCCACACCGCCGCACGAAGACCTCGAAAAACAACCCACATTTCAAAAACCCAAAGCTAAGAAAATAAAACCGGACAAACCCATTCATGATGAAATGCAACCATTACAACGAATGTTTGAAGACAATAAAAACAATTTTACACTTAACTTTAACCAGACTTTAAATTTCTTCGAAGCAGCTCCACAAAATGCGAACATACTGGATCTTCTTAAAACATAAACAGACAATGTACCAGGTTTCCTTAATGATCTTGACACTATATACCCTCAATGCTCAAAAAAGTTAAAAACAAAAATCACAAACATTAAAAAGAAATTACACCATCAAATTTATCAACCCGATAAACCGACACCAATGGACAACGAACTCTCATCTTCACAAGAATCCTTAAATACTTAACATTCACATCTATAATACAATGGAACCTTAACGGGTACCATACCCGTTGCGAAATGTTACAAAAGCTAATTGCTCAACAAAAACCGTCAGTTATTTGCCTCCAAGAAATTCATTTCAAAGATTCTTACCATGCTAGGTTAAAAGGTTTTAAATGCTTTTACAAAAACAGGACTAATAGAGATAAAGCAAGTGGTGGAGTAGCAATCTATATCAACCAAATTTACGAAGCAGAACCAATACATTTAAATACATCTTTAGAAGCTGTTGCAGTCACTATTAATAGTGATATAAAAATCTCAATATGCAACATTTATATCCCACCAAGTGAAAATTTTTCAACGGCCGTAATTGAGGAACCACTTCAGCAGATCCCATCTCCCCGTATACTCTTAGGAGATTTTAATAGTCACAGTCCGTACTGGGGGTCCAAATTTCGATCATCAAAAGGGAAAACACTAGAACAATTACTTGACAGTAAGAACCTAAACACCTTGAATACAGGGGAACCCACAAGATTCAATATACAAACAGGAGAACATTCAGTTATCGACCTGAGCATGTGCGATCCTATTCTACAAACATCTTCAAATTGGGAAGTCCACCCCTACTTGTACGGTAGTGATCACTTTCCTCTTATTATAACCCGTCCTTTCCAAACTGCATCAACAACCCCTCTCTCAAAATGGAAATTAAACCAGGCCAATTGGACACTCTTCTCAGATGAAGTAGACCAAAAACTGTCATACCTTCCTGACCCTAATACCTCAGATATAGCTTCAACTTATGTACAGTTTTCCGAGATACTATTGAAAGCAGGGTACAAAGCAGTGGGAAAAACCAAAACTCTAAAAACTCACACACCAGTACCGTGGTGGAATAATGAGTGTGACGAAGCGATCAAAAAATACAAGCGGGCTTTTAACAAATTCAGACGATGTCCTTCTTCTTCTTCTTGTAGTGCCTATCCGTTTCGGATGTTGGCGACCATCATGGCAATCTGCACTTTGCACACTGCTGCTCTGAAAAGATTTGTAGTGGTTGTGTTGAACCACGTTCGTAGATTTTTCAGCCAGGAAATCCTTCGCCTTCCTGGTCCTCGCTTTCCCTCTACTTTTCCCTGCAAGACCAGTTGCAGCAGTCCATATCTCTCACTGTTCCTCATGATGTGACCGAGGTATTCGATTTTGGCTGTTTTTATTTTGATTAACAGCTCTTTTTCTTTTTTCATTCTCAGCAAAACACCCTCATTAGTAATGTGGTCGGTATAAGATATCTTCAGGATTCGACGATAAAGCCACATCTCAAAAGCCTCAATTTTCTTGCAGGTGGCGTCTGTGAGAGTCCACGACTCAACTCCGTACAACAGTATAGGAAATATATAACATCGTAGTAATCTGACTTTTATGGGTATCGACAAATCATGACATTTGAACAACTTTGCCATTTTTTGAAATGCAGATCTTGCTTTCTCTATCCTACATTTGATTTCTATAGAATGGTCCCAATTTTCATTGACGTTCGTACCAAGGTAGGTGTATGTTTTTACTCTTTCTATTTGTTGACCATTCACACTGATTCGTCCAAATTGCTGTTCATTCTTAGAGATCATCATACATTTGGTTTTCTTAGTGTTTAGTGAAAGTCCGTATCTCTGACTGACTTCTGCGATTCTGCTCATTAACTCCTGTAGGGCTTCAGAACTGTCAGCGAATACCACAGTGTCGTCTGCGTATCTTATGTTATTGATACATTCTCCGTTAATTCTAATTCCGGCTTCAACATCATCCAACGATGTCCAACTACACAAAATCAAATAGAATATAAAAAACTAATAGCTGAATCGCGGTATAAGATTAAGCAAACCAAAAAACAAAACTGGAAATATTTTGTGGCATCCATCAATAACTCCACCCCCCTTTCTACATTTTGGGGAAAAATTCGTCAACTATCTGGAAAACAGCAAAACGCTCAAATTAGTTTTTTAAAACATGATGACAAATTAATTACCTCAACTGAAGAAATCACAGAAATGTTTGCTGATCTTTACGAACAAAATTCCAGCACCAGCAACTACTCTCCGAGTTTTCTTCAATACAAATTTAGAAATGAAACGGAGCTAGTCGTCACAGAGAACACGGATGACTACATGAACTCTTCAATTTCACCAGAAGAACTGGACGATGCATTGTTCGGCATGAAAAACTCTTCTCCAGGATCGGACGATATACCAATAATTTTTCTCCAAAAACTAAGTACAAACGCTAGATCATACCTCCTTAATGTTTTAAATCAAATGTGGATACAACACTACTTTCCAAAATCTTGGTCAGAATCATATATTATACCAATCCCCAAACCTCAAAAACCTAAAACAGATCCCCAATCCTATAGACCAATATCCCTAACCTCATCAACTTTTAAGCTACTGGAAAAGGTTATTAACCGGCGCCTTTCATGGTTCTTAGAAAACAAAAAACTGCTAATCCCGGAGCAGAATGGCTTTCGTCAAAATAGATCAACCACCGATAACCTAGTTGATCTTGAATCCGAAGTTCACGAAGCACTCATTAACAAACAACACTGCCTAGCTATTTTCTGCGATATAACAAATGCCTACGATTGCACATGGAGATATGGTATAATAAAAAAGTTTCACTCCTGGGGTATTAATGGACAATTTCTAAAATTTATTCAAAATTTTCTTCAACTCGGAACATTTAAGGTAAGAGTAAATGGAACACTCTCATCAACTCGAATCCAGGAAAGGAAGACTGTATGCCGACGACCTAGTTCTCCTACTAAGAGGAACAAATATAGAATCCACCCAAAGAATCCTTCAAAGCACATTAAATAATCTACAGGAATGGTCCGATAAAACAGGACTCAACTTCTCTAGCGAAAAAACAAAATGCCTACTTTTCTCCAAAAAGCGAAAAGAGGATAATCCAGTTTTAACGTTGACTGGTATGAATCTTATCTTTGTAAAAGAAATAAAATTTCTCGGTCTTACATTTGACAAAACATTGGTTTGGAAAAATCACATTAAAAATTTGAAAGGTACTTGCCAACAAAGTATTAATATTTTGAAGACACTATCGACCATCTCCTGGGGCAGCGATACGTCAACTGTTCTACGAATTTTTTCATCCTTAGTTCGATCAAAAATTGACTACGGCTCAGTGGTATATAACTCAGCTAAGAAATATGTTCTTAAAGAGCTAGATGTCATTCAAAATACGGGATTGCGAGTCGCTTTGGGCGCTTTTCGAACAAGTCCCATACTAAGTATATGTAGCGAGTCAGGGCAATCTCCCCTAGAATTTAGACGAGATTTTTTGAGTTTGTCGTTTGCTTGTAAAGTTCTATCCTCTCCAGATAACCCAGTTTACCATAATGTACATACAAATCGTTTTAGTCAGTACTTCTCATCTCACCCTCAATGCGATCCGCCTTTCTATGAACGAATCAACCGATTACTGCAAAAATATCATATAATATTCCCGACCATATACCATCCTACCGAAAACCCTCCTCCTCCATGGACTGTAAATAAACCACGAATTATTACTGATCTATCAAGATTTAATAAACATGAATCTCATCCAACCATAATATTAAATCATTTCAAAGAGATTATGGATAGATTTAGCAACTACCAACAGATATACACAGATGCATCAAAAACAGCAGACGGAGTGGGAGCAGCCATTTTCTCCAATACCCATAATGCTAAATTTAAGCTGCATAACAACTGGACTATTTCCAATGCAGAGCTGTATGCAATTCTTGAAGCTTTAAAATTCATTAACAAATCGAACCAGAGAAATTACACAATCATAACGGACTCAATGAACGCCCTTTGTGACATTCAAAACATATATTCCTGCAACCCTATTCATAAAGACATTTATCAAGAACTTCAGCATGCTGCAAAGGGAAACAAACATGTGGTATTAATCTGGGTTCCATCCCATATTGGAATACACGGTAACGAGGTTGTGGACCGCCTAGCTCACGAAGCAGCTAGTTCTTCTGCACGAAGCAGAAGTGATCAAGTTCATCTAAATAAAATTGTGCCAAGTGATGTGAAATTGTGTCTTAAAAACGTAGTTAGTTGTGCGTGGCAAAACAAGTGGTCGCAGTGTTCCGAAAAACTAAAACAAATTAAAGGCAACGCTATACAAAAACAGGCCTTTTCTTTACCTAGGAAAAAACAAGTTATCTTCACTCGGCTCAGACTTGGTCACACCCGTCATATACATCTCTACAAAATAACTAGAGTCAATCCTCCATTCTGCCAGCAGTGTCAAACAAACGTAACAGTTAAACATATATTATCCGACTGTCAAAAATACCAGCAAACGAGAAGTAAACTTAACCTTCCCAGATACATATCGGAGCTTCTTGGAGACGATAAAAATATCAATAATATTATCCAGTTTTTAACGGATATAGGAATAAAATACATTTAATTGTACCACAAATTATCCAGGTTTCCTTTTTGTTAGTTCATATGTATGCACTTAATATTGTAATCACTGTTTATTTTTAATAATGTATTTCCGATTGTTGGCGTTTATAACCCCAGTGGTTCGGACGACATTAAATAAAAATAAATAAAAAAAAAATACATTATAATAAAATTTTAAATATAAATATTTTATAAACGTTCTATGTAGAATGTAAATCTAAAAGGAATTGTAATTTAAAGAACTGTATAAATTCTATCCGAACATATTTTTGTCACTCATGTGTTTATATAAATATATATTTTTTCTAAATTAACGTTTAACTAAACACGCTGGCGTATTTTGTACGATTGTACGTCAGATATACACTAAGCGCCAAAATTAACGCACCACCTTAAAAATGGTACATTTTTAATGTCTGATATTTCCTAAACCTGTTGTCCGATTTTAGTGATTTTTTAAATATTTTATAGCTTTATTCTTCGGGAATATCGATGTAATAATATTGTTGCTAAACAGATAAGTGTCATTGTATACCGGGTGTAACAATGATAGTGTGTTTTTTCCTCAAAGTTTTGAACACCCTGTGGAATATTCTAGCGTAACTAAAATATTGAAATTAAAGCTCAACTGGAACCTTAGGTTATCTTAACATTTTGCTTTTTGATTCATCCGCTTATGTTGGATAATAAAAAAGTTAGGTACTTTAACAACTAGCAACGTTTTTCATCAATACAGGGTGTTTCTAAATAAGTGCGACAAACTTTGAGGGGTAATTCTGCATGCAAAAATAATGACCGTTTACTTTATAAACATGTTTCCGCAAATGCTTCGTTTCCTAGATACGGGATGTTAAAATTTTTCTTACAAACTGACGATTTATTTATTGCTCTAAAACCGATTGTGATATGCAAATGAAATTTAGTGGGTTTTAAGAAGTAGTTATTGCGCATTTTTTGACGTACAACTAAGAATTTTATATTCACCATTGGCGTGCATACGGGTCATATTACCCGGTCATATTACCCGTATGCACGCCAATGGTGAATATAAAATTCTTAGTTGTATGCCAAAAAATGCCCAATAACTACCTCTTAAAACCTACCAAATTTCATTTGCATATCTCAACCGGTTTTAGAGCAATAAATAAATCGTCAGTTTGTACGAAAAAATTCAACATCCCGTATCTCGGAAACGAAGCATTTGCGGACATATGTTTATAAAGCAAACGGTCATTACTTTTCATGGAGAATTACCCCTTAAAGTTTGTCGCACTTATTTAGAAACACCCTGTATTGATGAAAAACGTTGCTAGTTGTTAAGGTACCTAACTTTTTTATTATCCACCATAAGCGAATGAATCAAAAAGCAAAATGTTAAGATAACCTAAGGTTCCAGCTGAGTTTTAATTTCAATATTTTATATACGCTAGAATATTTCACAGGGTGTTCCAAAATTTGAGGAAAAAACACACTATTTTCTTACACCCGGTATACAATGATACTTATCTGTTTAGCAACAATATTATTACACGGATATTCTTGAAGAATAAAGCTATAACCTATTAAAAAAATCACTAAAATCGGACAACAGGCTTAGGAAATATGAGACATTAAAAATGTCCCATTTTTAAGGTGGTGCATTAATTTTGGCGCTTAGTGTATAATAATTCTACTGCAAATATATTTAAAAAATTTATTTTTGACCCTGTTTATCTATCTATTGTGCTTTAAAATACTTGTAGAATTTTAATAGTGGATTCAAATGAAACCAGAACCAATTATTGGTTTTAGTTTCATTAAAATCAGCGCGGCGTTCTGAGAAGATCGTAACAACCAGTTAATTATTAATTTGTCGTTTCCGGTGGTGTACAAAATACGCTCCAATTGTACTAATATAAGTACATCTTTCAATTGGTTTTTAGTCATTATGGCACAAAATATATTTTTCTTTATAAATAATACCTTTTCTCATGTAGATAAATCTTTTTTATTAGTAATTTTATTTTTCAAGGGATCCGATTCGAGTTAGAATATAGAATAGAATAAAAATATGCTTTATTGTCATGAAAAATTGTACAATTTTGTCGACAAAGCTTATAATATGTCAAGAAAACAAAACAATAACAATTCAATATACTAAAAATTTACATAAATCGTCAATATAATTATTAAAAAACAATAATAATAATGAAGTTAAACAGAAAGAATCAATTGCAAAATTTAAAATTTTAATAAATTGCAAATTGCATAGTCTACCCAATAATTAGTTAGTTTAAAAGTTAAGTTGCTGCATATGACACTCAAATATAGATAAAAAAAAAAAATAAAAATACTACTCGTGCAAAGGGTACTGTAATTCTTTAGTTATTGATAAAGAAAATCTACTGAATAATATGGTCTTTTTGTAGATAGGTAGGCTTTTGTCAGTTTACGGAATTTGGGGAAAGATGCTGCAGATTTAAGTTGTAGAGGGAGATGGTTGTAAAGAATTTTTGCGGAATATATTATAGATTTCTTTACTAACTCAGAGGACTGGGTCGGTAAATAGACGTCAAAGGTAGAATTTCTCGTGAAGTAGTAATGATTAGGTCTCTTGGTGGAAAGACATGTAGATGTTTACGAAATAAGCAAACAAACAAAGATGGAAAGGTTAAAATTCCGTGATCTTTGCAATGTGTTGTTCTTCTGACGCCAAACAGATATCTTATTGTTCTATTATGTAATTTGAAAATAACATCGAATTGGGCAGCTGTACCAGAACCCCAAAAAGGAAGACCATAACGACGAAAGAAAAATATGTTTTTTTGGAAGATGTTAAATTGACTTCATTCAAAACAGATCTTATAGCATAGCAAGCTGAAGATAGTTTCTTCCTTAGCAAATCGATATGGAGGGACCATTTAAGGTTGCTGTCTAAAAAAATACCAAGAAATGTTACAGAATCAACGGTAATGATCTGGCTGTTATTAAGAGGTAAGGGTTGAAAAGCTCCTTTATAAGAAAATGCTACTGTTCTATCTAGGTTAAACGAGAGTAAATCAGAGTCAGACAAGGTTTTTATTGCAAGTAGATCAGTAGTCTGTAAGTAGATCAAGTTTTAGTAGCATGAAGAGTTGCAATATTTGAGTTGCTCCAAGTCATACTGGTATCATCAGTAAAAAGAAAGATGTTTCCAACGATTTATAAACTAGCGATGTCACTAATAAAGATAAGGAAAAGCAGACGACCCAATACTGAACCTTGAGGTACCCCACATACAATCTTTTTGAGACTAGAATCTGTATCATTTGCTCTAACTTGTTGTTTCCTATCATCCAAGTAAGATTGGAACCAAATTAAAGAAATACCTCTAACTCCGTAGAAATTTAATTTTTTTAACAAAATGTCGTGATTTACACAATCAAAAGCTTTGGCGTAGTCACAAAAACCGGTGGCAGTGTGAAGATTATTGTACAGTGCTTGATAAACGTCATCTAGTACAGAAAACATGGTAGCAGTAGTGAATTTATTAGGCGCGTTCCAAGTGACATGAAAACCATCCTTCGTACTGCCCTCGTCATGCGCATTATAAAAAAATGCGTTCCAAGCGAACATGAACGATGATTCGTATCGTAGACTGTGTTGTTCCAAGCGACCCATGTACCGTTTTGAAATCGGTAACTAAACGGTCCTTTTGATACATGCCATCAAGCAGAAACTATTTGTACTGACTTGAGCAGTTAGGATTGTTTCCATTTCTACTGGGCACTGCTATAGATCAGCTGATGATTCAATAATAGAATAATCCACAATCCACACTACCTATTAATACTTGTGAATCTTGATTTTCCTTTAAATAACTATTATTAATTCTTTTTTTTTCAAATTAATCTTAAAAATATGAATAATTTACTATTTTTTTTTTATAGAAGACAGATATGTTATGTCAAATATCGATTCTGAGGAATATTTTTAAGTTGAAATGATACATTTCATAAAGAAATGATAATTTCTAAAGCAAACTACTAGTGGTACTCGTACTGAAAATGGTTCCGGCGCAACTCTAATTTGAAATGGTGCACAAATACGTTACAAGAGTGTTACGTACCGGTAATCGGTTCGGGATCGAAAGAAAACCGTTCAAGGGTGATTCTGCGCATTAAAACAATCAATTCGATTTCGAGACCGTTCAAGGGATCGTACAAATGTGTCGTCTCGGAACGAACCTATTATTTAAAAAGCCGAACTGATTTTGTAATAAAATGTTGTTTTCAACGAGAAAGCACATGAGTTGGGCTTTTATGAATCTCTCAATTATTTTGGAGAGTACCGGTAGTAGTGCAATAGGTCTATAATTGCAGGTATTAGATATTTCACCACCCTTATGAAGAGGAATAATGATGACTGTTTTCAAGCACCCTGGAAATTTACCTTTCTCCAAAGAATCATTAATTAATTAGTGAGATGAGGACTTCCAACACATTTTCTGGGAGATTAGAAAAAAAATTTATCGATAGACCATCACTACTACAGGAAGATTGGCTTTTGATACTATTGATTGTTTGGAACAGTTCAGATTTATCGACTGGTATTACAAATAATGAATTCGAGACCTTTCTTGAATTAGGAAGATAGGAAATCCCAATCGACTTACTTTTTTTTTGGAGGTCGTCTGACATATGTCTCCGATGGCACTGAAGCCTCGTGGGCTTATTGTGCCAACCATCCTACCTTTTATGTCACCCAATCCACAAGCTTGGTTCCACGTACCAAATTGTACATCCCTAGCATGGGTTGGGTGGCATATTCTGCTGGACTTAATTTTGGTTGTCCATAAATAGCCTGCCTTTTGTGATCCAAAGCCTCACACTCGTACAGTACATGATATGCTGTTTCAGTTCCCCTATTGCACAGTCTGCAATTAAGGTTCCCTTCGTATAGCCCAATTCTATTCAGGTGTCCTTTCAGGGCACAGTGACCCGTGAGAAGACCTGTAATTATGTGGAGCTGACTCCTATGTAATTTTATTAGTTCCTCAGCTCTCCGTTTTGAGGGTTCCCTTATTAAGGGCCTCCCGTGTCGCTGACCAGGTACGTTCCCCCAGTATTCATTGTGTTTGTTTTTGACCCATTCCCTGACTTGTCCCCTAATTATTGTTTTAGGTACTCCTAGAGCAGGTTCTGGGCCAAAATATAAAGTTGATGAACCGTTCCTTGTCAGCTCATCTGCTATCTCATTACCGTCTATCCCGGTGTGTCCTGGCACCCAGAATAGAGTTACACTATTTCTTTCGGCCAGTTCTTCCAGTTCTTGCCGGCATTCATATACCAGCCTTGACGTCACTTTCGGGCTCATTAGTGCCTTCAGTGATGCTTGGCTGTCTGTGAGTATATTGATCCGTCTATTTTCATAGGCCCTCAAGTTGTTGATTGCGACACACTGCAGGATTGCGTACATTTCCGCTTGAAACCCAGTTGTGTATGTTCCTAGTGAGAAACTGAGTCCTACATTCTCTGTTTCACTAAAAATACCGGCTCCAGTGCCTTCATCGGTTTTTGATCCGTCTGTATACCAGATCGTTCCCCTGATTTTGCTATTGATGCTGTTCCATTCCCTTCGGTCATTGATTTCTATTCCGAAGTTCCTATTAAATGTGTATTTTGGTACCATGTGGTCAGTGTATGTATCAGATATACTTACCCCACCATGGTTCCAAATCTGATTATGCCCAAGGTTCTCGTATTTATCCCTTGGTTTTCCTTGCAGCCTGTATGCTCCCATCCTCGCTTCCCCTTTGATAAATATATCAAGAGGGGGTAGGTCTAACAGGGTTTCCAGTGCCGCCGTCGGTGTTGTTTTTATTGCTCCCGTTATTCCCAAGCATGCAAGTCTTTGTATCCTGCTTATCTTGTTTATAGCGGTTCTTTGCTGCATCTTTGTCCACCATCCCAAGGATGCATATGTTATCATGGGTCTCACTATCGTTGTGTATGTCCAGTACACCATTTTCGGACAGAGTCCCCATGTTTTTCCATGTGTGCGTCTGGTCAGCATTAATGTCGCCTCCGCTCTTTTAATTACCCTTTCAAGCTGTCGGTTCGAGGTAAGTTCTGGGTCCAGTATAACCCCTAGATACTTTACCTCTTTAGACAGCTCCAATTGTTCACCATTAAGGATCAGAGGCCCTTATCCTAGGTAAGAATCGACTTACTTAGAAGGAACTCCAAGCATTCGCTGATGCCGAGATTTAAGATTTATATCAAATGAGTGAAAACAATTTTCGACCACGAGTCAGTAATCTATTAACCGAGGTACGGCAGTACCAAACGGCGTCGCTAGGAGAATACTCCAATAATGCGTCGTAGATTACTTTTAATGAAACGTGGTCATTTGTACTCTAAACCGAGCAAGGTATAACAAAAAGCAAAATATTCGTTTCGTTTTGATCAAATTCGAGTCTCTTGCCATCCCCTGACACCTGGTGTTTCTAGATCTATCTGTTGTCAAAGAGGCTATACAAGAAGACTGAATTCAATCAAAACAAAACGAAGAATAACTGCATATATAAAAATATTTGCAGCAGAGTGTGATTAGACTGTCCTCTAACGGGGAATCATGAAATGAGTGAAAACAATTTTCGACCAAGAGTCAGTAATCTATTAACCGAGGTACGGCAGTACCAAACGGCGTCGCTAGGAGAATACTCCAATAATGCGTCGTAGATTACTTTTAATGAAACGTGGTCATTTGTACTCTAAACCGAGCAAGGTATAACAAAAAGCAAAATATTCGTTTCGTTTTGATCAAATTCGAGTCTCTTGCCATCCCCTGACACCTGGTGTTTCTAGATCTATCTGTTGTCAAAGAGGCTATACAAGAAGACTGAATTCAATCAAAACAAAACGAAGAATAACTGCATATATAAAAATATTTGCAGCAGAGTGTGATTAGACTGTCCTCTAACGAATCATGAAATGAGTGAAAACAATTTTCGACCACGAGTCAGTAATCTATTAACCGAGGTACGGCAGTACCAAACGGCGTCGCTAGGAGAATACTCCAATAATGCGTCGTAGATTACTTTTAATGAAACGTGGTCATTTGTACTCTAAACCGAGCAAGGTATAACAAAAAGCAAAATATTCGTTTCGTTTTGATCAAATTCGTTCAAAGAGGCTATACAAGAAGACTGAATTCAATCAAAACAAAACGAAGAATAACTGCATATATAAAAATATTTGCAGCAGAGTGTGATTAGACTGTCCTCTAACGGGGAATCATGAAATGAGTGAAAACAATTTTCGACCACGAGTCAGTAATCTATTAACCGAGGTACGGCAGTACCAAACGGCGTCGCTAGGAGAATACTCCAATAATGCGTCGTAGATTACTTTTAATGAAACGTGGTCATTTGTACTCTAAACCGAGCAAGGTATAACAAAAAGCAAAATATTCGTTTCGTTTTGATCAAATTTCGAATTTGATCAAAACGAAACGAATATTTTGCTTTTTGTTATACCTTGCTCGGTTTAGAGTACAAATGACCACGTTTCATTAAAAGTAATCTACGACGCATTATTGGAGTATTCTCCTAGCGACGCCGTTTGGTACTGCCGCACCTCGGTTAATAGATTACTGACTCGTGGTCGAAAATTGTTTTCACTCATTTCATGATTCCCCGTTAGAGGACAGTCTAATCACACTCTGCTGCAAATATTTTTATATATGCAGTTATTCTTCGTTTTGTTTTGATTGAATTCAGTCTTCTTGTATAGCCTCTTTGACAACAGATAGATCTAGAAACACCAGGTGTCAGGGGATGGCAAGAGACTCGAATTTGATCAAAACGAAACGAATATTTTGCTTTTTGTTATACCTTGCTCGGTTTAGAGTACAAATGACCACGTTTCATTAAAAGTAATCTACGACGCATTATTGGAGTATTCTCCTAGCGACGCCGTTTGGTACTGCCGTACCTCGGTTAATAGATTACTGACTCGTGGAAAATTGTTTTCACTCATTTCATGATTCCCCGTTAGAGGACAGTCTAATCACACTCTGCTGCAAATATTTTTATATATGCAGTTATTCTTCGTTTTGTTTTGATTGAATTCAGTCTTCTTGTATAGCCTCTTTGACAACAGATAGATCTAGAAACACCAGGTGTCAGGGGATGGCAAGAGACTCGAATTTGATCAAAACGAAACGAATATTTTGCTTTTTGCTTATTTATATCAAACAACTAAGTGTATTAAAAAAATAAACAGAACCGCTGTTTTTAAGTGTATTCTCTTGTGGTGTATAAAGTACGCCACGCGTGTACTTATGTGATAGCTTCATGCGCGAGTAGTTAAAGGTTAAAATTTAACAATTTTTTAACACTTTTGTTAATTTCTGATATAGCTCTTTTTGTAACTGTTTATTTGGGTTACCTGTTGGATGCGCTGGGCACGATATATAGATGCAACATGATTTGTCAATTAAGTATATTTTATCATTATGTGGGACAATTACGAAACATAAAAATTTATGAAAAAGACAAAAAACTGTAGAATTAATTAGTAGTTAATAATAATATGTAATTATTATTTAATAATAATTTCTAATTTACTATGCAAATTCATTCATATATTAAATTTTATTTTTTTCTACAGTTTTTTGTCTTTTTCATAAAATTTTATGATTCGTAATTATCCCACATAATGATAAAATCTACTTAATTGACAAACCATGTTGCATCTATATGTCGCGCCCAGCGCATCCAACAGGTAACCCAAATAAACAGTTAGAAAAAAAAGAGCTCTCTCAGAAATTACTAATAGTCTGGGCTGATTATCGGAGAATAGGCCATTTTTGGGAAAAGTTATTTACCAGCAATTTTGTTGCTGGAATCGAATTATACGATCCTATATATTAATAATATAGGTATGCAAAGTCCTCAGATAGTGTGCTACTTTTTTTATAAACAAAATGGCGCCCGAAAATCGTGTTTTTTTCAAATATTGCTCTATAACTCCGGAGATTTTAATTTTACAAAGAAATAATTATCTACCAATAATTAAATAGTTTGGTGACTTAAAACCCTTCTTGGTTTAGATTATAGTTCCAGAAGCTGGTGAAAATTAAACGAATATTTTAGAAACAATTCAATTGTTAATTAATAATTTACGGTCGCAAGAATAACCAAAATAATTATGATACACTGATCAAACTTTGAAATCTTATAAAGATGAGATGCCTGTTTAACATTTTGTCGACAAAACATAATTTTTTTATTTTTTTGCATAATCTTTAAATGTTTAAAAAAATAGTTATAATCAAATTAACGTTTCTCAGAAAGTTTTTATTATAATATTATAATTTTTAAAAATAGCTAAAATGCGCATTTCAAATATCTTGAAAATGAATGCTTTAAAACTTTTTTGCAACCATTTGCAAAAAAGGTATGAAACAGCAAAATAAACATACGATTACTACGGTGTTTATAATTTTTTAAAATTATTTCAAAGCGTAGAAGTGAGTTTAAAGTACAAGCTAATTATTTACAAAAAATATCGATTATAAGTTTAATGGCTATATTTTGATTAAAGATTATATATATATATATATATATATATATATATATATATATATATATATATATATATATATATATGTGCATTTGTATCCTTTTTGCCTCCGCACATACAACAGACGTCCATCGCTCCACCAAAACTAAAGGTAGTATGTGCACATATAATGCATCATTAACCTTATTTTGATGTATAATATAAAGGCAAAGAAAGAGGGGTAAACATTTATTAACCTAATTTTATACAGTTATTTTATTTGTGTAGTTCGTGTTTGCCTCCATACACTGAACGTACTCTATGGCCTCATTTGCATATTTTATATGATGTTGCAAGTGCGGGTCCACCTCTGTAGATGTTGCCAAATTTATCGTTTAATTATCGTGATTGCTACATATGATTCATACTTATACTTAACTTTTTCGTATTTCTAGTTTGGAATTTATTTGCACCCTCTCTTTTAGTCTTTCCGCCTTTTTATTAGGTACTGTACAGTTCTTCGGTTTCTCTTTATAATCTTCGCAACTTTTTGTTGTATTATTTTGTTCTCTGTTATTTTTATATGGTATTGGTATTGATAAAGATTATTAATGCGTAATTGCTTTCGCCCGGTGGTTTCCCGAGTTGTACGACCTTTTTTCGGTGATTAGCAAGCTAATCGAGTAACTAAAATTAAAAATCTTATAAAAAAAAATCAACTAAAAAGCAAAAAATAAACAAAAATTGAAAAAATCTTAACACATTCCTTAAAGATAAGCGTTGGGCGAAAACTGTTTATTCGATGAACACGCTCCACGCTTTTCTTTGACGAACGTGTTAGATTTTTTTCAATTTTTGTTTATTTTTTGCTTTGTAGTTGATTTTTTTATAGGATTTTTAATTTTAGTCACTCGTAACTAAAGAAAAGCGTTACTTAAAAAATTTTCTTTTTATATTTTTTTTATTTTTTAACTTATATATTATTGTTCAACTTATACAGTGGCTCACGGTAAATATGGTCATTCGTTTGAAATATGTTTATTGCAAAAAATATTACATTATTATATACAGTGCGCTGGAATAAGTGTTACCCCCTGGAATTACTTTTTGTTTAAGGCCCAACCATTTAAAACGTAACGGTAAAAATGAGTTGCCTATCCCTATTTCAAAAATTTCTTTCTGCACATAAACCAAATCTGTTAAAATCTCAGGTCAAAAATGCTACTAGAGGCGATTAGTGAAGCGACAGACCCCTGGAGTAACAATACAATGATAAACTTGTTGTCATTCTTCTCTTCAATAAGATTATGGTTATTTAGGCCGATGCCACATTATGCGTTTTGACCTGATGCGGTGAAAACGCATCCGTTTCCAACGCAACCGGACCGACCTGTCACACTATGCGTTTAGTCTGATGCAGTTTGTAAGAGCGTACCGATGACTCAAAACGCATCCGTTTCCAACGCAACCGGACCGATCTGTCACACTATGCGTTTTCACCGGATGCGGCGGAAACGCATCCGGTCGAAACGCATAATGTGGCATCGGCCTTAGAATAACAGACTTTCATAAAATTGTAAATTATAGTATTTAGAATCATGCAAAGTGATGTTTTCGAGAACAATAATAATTAAGATTTAAAATTTTTAAATAGAACAAAATTAACAAACTAATGCAAATATAGAGAGATATTTTGAGGTCACGGTATTACTGAATTCCTTTTTTTTGTAATGTATATTTTCTTTTGTTTTTTGTCACTTTTTACGGACAATTTAGCAGTGATGTTGTCTTTAGCAATTAAGTGGACGATCTTCTATTCAGTGGGATCATGGGGTAATTAGAATAACAGACCTTAGAAGTAAAATTTATTTAACTTTAATAATTTATTTACAACTAATCAAAGGTACATAGAGGTATCAAATCATCCTTCTTCAAAAAACATCATATAAAAAAATTAAAAGAAGATTAGTTAATTTTCAAGTAATGATCTAAATGACAATACAGCTCCCGGAGCGAACCATGGTCGTTGAGAGAAATCCTGTCTGTGTAGACTTGTAGAGTTTAAGTGGGCATACGATCGTCGACAGCGTTTCACATCGGCCATGGTTCGTTCCGGGAGCTGTACTTTGATTGATTATTATTAAAAAGTTTTAAATCATAAATAAATGGCTGACACAGACTAAATGTAACTATGGGTATAGCGTATATGGGTATATAAGAAATTGAGAAAATCTATGGTAACAAAAAATAAGTAAGTTGTTTTTCTTAAAAAAAGCAAACTAGTGAGTCTGGAATATTTGTGATACATATTTAATTATGTTCAAAATTTAATGCAAACTTAAAAAGTGTGTGATTATCAATTTCAGAACGATCTCAAGGAAAGCAGGTTAGGGTTGTTTTTTTTTCTGTGTTAATATTTTTGGATCACGAAAATTCATAATGTGGTTATTTTGAATAAAGTGTATGATGATATAAAACAAAAGTATAAATATGATATAAAACAAAGTATAACCCCAATTCTGGAGCTGTAGCCATTATTGGTTACAGAACACAAAAGATTAAGTTTTAGGAACAAATACTGTTCCTACTGTAAATTATACGGAGAAGGTAAGAATAAACACGTATGTTACAAAAATTGGACAAAAGCTTCGACTGCAATGGAAAGTCAAATAATTCTAGATGGATTAAAATGTAGTACACGCATGGCATTACGTACAAAATTTTAATAGCCGATGGAGATAGTAGTGTTCATCAAAAATGTTAGAAAATACATAGGTGAATAATTTTGTTGAGAAAAATTGTATGTCGTAACCATCTTCTAAGAAAGTATTGTAAGTACAATTTTAAAAGTTACAAAACGATATAGCTACGATGGAAAACTAAACTTCTTTATAAGTTGTTTCAAATAAAAATTATAATAAAAATCTTGCAATTTTGGTAGCATATTTTCCCACAGTTCTATACCTTTATAAATCTTTTCGTATAAAATTCCTTTTGGGGTCCATACTGCAAAGTAACAGTATTCGCTGTTCGAAATAAATAACTGTCCTTGTACTTGGTAGTAATAGGAATCAGTTCTTTTCAAATGCAATTGACCGTCAATTAATTGGCAAAATTGAAGTTTTTTTTGTTCAATAGCTTCTTCAGGCGTAAGTTCTCTAGCTTTATATGGACATTTAATTTCGACTACGCCTGAGTCACCTATTAAGCCATCAGGACTAGCTGCAAGAAAGGGATATTCATCATGTATGAAAAGTCCTGATAGTTCAATATTTATATTTAAAATTGTTTCTAACATTTCTTTTGCTTTCGGTTCGTTCGCAATTCCATATTCCGTAAATCTATTTCAACAAAACGTTCGATTCAATATTGCTTCAATAGTTTTAGTTCTGTCTGTTTTCTCTCGCAATTTGCATATTTTTCCGAAATTGCTGGACGTTAACCGTTGTTGACGTTCTACATACCAAGCAGCACTATTACCTTGAGCAGTGGTATTATTAAAAATCTCTGTTCTTACTGAGATATTTTTTACCAGATTTTTTAAAAATTCCTGTTTTTTTGCTTCGAATTCTTCATCCGACAACTGAACTGACTCTTCTGCATTTAGACCATAGTCTTTATCAGGTTTATTATTACTTTGTTTTTTAAAATATTTTTTTTGGTTTTTTTTTCTTGTATCCATTTTTTAATTTTTCTTTGAGAAAATAAATTTTGGTAATGACCAGTTGCATTTTTGCTTATATTTTGCAATATATTATTTAAATAATTTCCACGGGAATTATATGACACTGCTGCCGCCAAACACCTTAACTCAGCGTTTCCCAACCGGTGGGTCGCGACCCACTAGTGGGTCGCGGGCAGATTTTAGGTGGGTCGCGGCGTGGCTCTTAAGATAGCTGAATAACCTACATTATTATCATAATGGGTGAGGGATGGGTCACGAATATGAAAAAACATCAGAAGGTGGGTCGCCAGACATAAAAGGTTGGGAACCACTGCCTTAACTGATAGCCACCTTTCTTGGTTTTTACACTCGATTTTGTCAATAAAAAAGTTATTGCCGTACGGTTTGGCTTCACATATTTTTTGTACGTGCTGCTGTCGCCATCAGCAATAAAATATTTATATTTCAAGTTGTGTATTTGTATGCTCTGTTTAAAACCTTCTACAACAATTGCACTTTCCATTGCAGTCGAAGTACCGTTATAATTTTTGTAACATACGTGTGGAGTGATAGAATTTTTTGACGCACACACAACAATACTTGTTTTTTACACCTAAATACAATAGTTTGCCAGTTCTTTTTCCTATGATAGAAGCCACACCCGAATTGGCCGAAAATATAGATTTATTAGATCTTCTTGCCCATGCACCATCAGCTATTACACTAATGACAGCTTTGTCATCTTCTGGATCAACTTCACCCCATTCTTGTGCTAGACTTTCTTCCTCTTTTCCAACAGCTAGCATCAATTCCGTGGCTGTATTATAGAAATTGTCCATCAGCTTTCCTTCTATTTTCTTGTAGATTTTTGACATCACTGGCATATTTAGGGTAGAACACCATTCTTTTAAATTGGCATATCCCAATCCAATCGATATCACTCCAGTTACAGCAGCAGTATTGACTGGAGTCTGTTTCGAATATGGATCATCAGTGGAAACTTCCAGAGTTGACTTACAGGTGTTACACTGGAATAGAAAAGTCGATTCCAATCCCTTCCTAGTTTCTTTCAACAACTCTACTGTGCTACCATCACAAGAAAATAGACCACAGTGTGGAAAACTTAGCAGAGCTTTGGAAAAATGACGTCTACAATTGTTCTTCCACAAATTTTGGAAGGTGACCTGAAAATAAAGTGTTTATGGTCCAACTCTCTGAGAAATATATTTTACTTACAAAGTTTCCATTTGCCCTGATTTTTCAAGAATCTGAAACTCTTTAGAAACGCCCTCTGTTCGAATTCCAGAATCTACTTGGCCTTATCTGAAAAACGCAATTTTGTTATTGCAAATTATTACTAGATAATGAGAAAAAATGGTTCACTTACGCACTCGTTGAAGGACGAACTTCACTTTCAAGTGCCGTGTTCGGAATTTCATCCACACAGTAAGCTTTGCTTTCCTAAAAAATTATAGTTCTATTACTTTCTGATGATTTTTTTAACTATATTTTCATATTCATGTATATACAGAAAATAAAATGATGCTCCGAAATCCAATTTTTTACGAGTTTTTTAAATCTAGATTATAAATAAAGATGAAATTTTTTCCAATAAATGACCAGTCACTCAACCACCCCTTCAATTAGATTAGAAAATGGAAATTGGGCAAGAAATAGTCAGGCAAATTCAGAGAGGTTTCAAATTACTTAGCACATAATATTGAACAAATGAACAAAATATAGTAGACCTAGCAGGGATGGAAACAATTCAAGTTAGCTCAGAAATTACTCCCGTTACATTAAAAAAGAAATACGAGAAAACATAAATCCCAAGAAAACTCCAGGATCTGATCTTACATTGATTTTACTGCAAAATATATGCTCTAAGCTCATGTAAAGAAGAAAAGAAAAGAATTCTGATTGAAATACAAAAAAATATACTGGCTGCAATCTACAATTATTATTATTATATAAGTAAAACGGAACCATAGTGTTGTTATAAAAACAGTTAGTATAAAAATTTAGAAGGAAAATGCCAAAAATCAACAGAAAATACTTCTATTCAAACAAAAAATTAAATTAAATAATCGGTACTTACTGATGGCTTGCATAAAATTTCCTCAATCGACGTCGACTTTTGCGTGGCGCACATAAACGTCCTCGAGAACTACCCATTGTAAAAACTATCACACTGGTTTGTCAAAAGTCTGAATAAGCCTTTTCAAAATATTTATGACTCTACCCCAAAGCGAGAGGGCGTACCTATATCGTTGTCGATATCTACCTGTCGGCTAGATATCGACAAGGAGAGCCTGTGCCGGATCGACAGAGACAATTTTTATCAGCACTTTGGATTTTTTAAAAAGTTTAAACAAAATAGCTGTTTTGTGTTACACTTTATTTAAAAAATAAAAACAGATTCGGAAAGTGCGAAAAATTCTATAGCGTCATATTTATTTTACTATTTTTTATGTTAATTTTAAACAAAAATATTTTTAAAAAGTGTATTGTTTAAACAATTTCATAATTCATACACAAATAGTGCGCTAGAATTTTTTAGGACCTTTCATATAAAAAAAGAATTATCTCAATATCTGCCATAGTTTTTGCGTCATTTTGTTTAAACTTTAACATTGGAATTTCCTATGCCCAGAATCGCGAGGAACGGCCTTAATTCCTTTTCATATTATTTACATTAAAAGCTGTGTTTCAGTATCGAGTTTGATTAACATCAAAATAAAGGAATAAGAATAAGGACAGTGTTAATAAAACATAAAACAATTGTATGGTACGTTTAGTACAAGAAAAGTATGACTCATATTAATTACATCACTATTAAGTGCTATTACTATTGAAAGTCATGTACGCATAAAGAAAGTTAAATTTTGTCCTTTTAGACTTACTAATTTAAATCACGGGCCCTATTTTATAAATAGATAAAGATAGATACCTACTTAGGATCTGATAAATTTAAGATTACCCCGAAATTATACGAATTTAGTCAAATGCAAACTTGCATAAAATTTTCTATTACGGTGAGAAAATACAAATATTAGCGTTGCAGTGTCTTATATCTAGCTATTCATAATCATTGTGTATCAGTTTCCGACTACATTATGCGATTAAATGATTGCGATGTTGCCACTACTAAGAGGCGAAGTGAACCGGTGGACATAGCGTATATATCGGAGGCGCCCACTACCTTCGGCTAACGACAGAATATACGCGTGTAACAAGCTGCGCCTCTGACGCCAGATACTGCGAACTAAAATGTATATCGATAGACGTTAATGACTCGATTTTACCTCTACTTAAAAAATTGGCAAACGCCTTATACAGACGAGTTAGCAAATAAATGCACAAGAAACATGCCTGTACGTGTTCGCCTCCAATTTCGGAGGCGAACTCGTAAAATCGGAGGCACACTCGAACTAAGGATGTAGCAATCGGAGGTGTATGGGTAGCAAATGCACATATATATATATATATATATATATATATATATATATATATATATATATATATATATATATATATATATATATATATATATATATATATATATATGGCTCACAAATGATAGGAAGCCCGCTACAACCTGCCGATGAATGGAAGCCCGCGGTTTACGGGGTAAGGGGATTGTAGCACTGTCTTATTCCTACAGTCTTACGAAGCCCACTCGTATAAACGCGTTCACAGTGTATATGGATTACGCATTATACGAAGCCCGACGATGTTGCCATGTTTTAATTTACGTTTAAATAATACGACTGTTCTACGAGATCCTTATATGTGTATGTAAGTCGTCATATTGCCTGTTATAAGAAGCCCAATTCTATTCAGCAATCTATACGAAGCATTTTAGAAGAGTCAAGATAGAACGAAAAGATGCATTGTTTCGGAGCAATTCAAACAAGATTATCTTTTTCTAAAACTTTTTTTGTTAGTTTATATACATGTTAAAGTAAAAAAGTTCTAGTCACAGATTTTGCCGCTAATTGATTATTATTTGTTTAAACAATAACAATAATTGTTTTGTACAGTGTGTCCAATTAACACGTTGTCGGACACTGCGTCAAATGTATAAGCAAGTGTTGTGACACTATATGTATTTTGCAAAGTAGAATAGGGAAAAATTCAACGTATATAGACGTTGTGTCACATTACATCAATGGAAATTAGACGACTATAGACGTTCTGTTCGTCAACGTGAAAAGTTGTGCATGGTCTAAATTAAAAATAGAACCATCAGTTCATTTTTTTTAAGCCGTATACGAGATATTATGTCAAAAAATATGAATTTTACTCAAGACTAAAGTATTAAACAAAATATTAAAAATTGTTGTAATGAAAAGTTGTTTGGAATTAAGAACTATATTCTAATATTCCACTTCATCTTTCTAATTAAAAAAAAGTTGAATTTTTTTTAATTATGGATATACAACATTATTTTCAGTTATTTCAATTATGATAACTATTTTATTATAGACCAGTAAGGATCTGTGAAAAAACGTCTATTTTTGGATGTGAAAGGTGGCATTCGAATTTTTGCAGATAAAGTAAGGTGATAACTTCGTTAATAATAATTTACTTATGCTCCTTCTCAAATATGGCCGGAACATTAATAAAAAAAAAATAAAATATTTAAAAATTCGAAAAAACGTCGATTTTTTTTTGTTTCTTTGCTTATAACTTTAAAACGATTCGTTTTGGAACAAAGTCGTAAAGAAATAAAATAAAGATAATTGAATTTTGTATGATATCCGACTGGTCAAAAATGTCTTAACTTATTGCCTTTTCTGCAATATAGCAATAAATACAAAATAAGGGGGCAAAATATGCCTGTTGTTATTCAATGTTTTTAACCACTTCGGTGGTACTTAGAACCTTAGTAATTCGCTTAGGAAATTCTTTGTAACATACTTAAACTGTGTACCAAATTTCATTAAAATCGACCTAATAGATTTTGCATAATAAATTTGCAATTTAAATGTTTTTAAAAAAGTTCAAATTTTTTAAAATCTTTCTGAACAAAAAGTAGACCATTTAGAAGTTGTCTAATTTTTTTACATATAAAGAGGTGCTTTACCTATCTAATACACTTTACAGAATTAAAATCGGATTATTTAAGGGGCCTCAGCAATGTTTTAAACTTATAAATAATTTTTTGGCTTATAAACAAATAGCTTTGTTTAATAATAAAAAATTAATTTTTAGCAATGCAAGTAATTAAAACCGGTATAATTTGATTTATACTTTCAAATTCTGTCAGCAGAATTGCTATTTTATTTTTTAATCAAAAGTTATTCGCGTTCAAAAATTGCACTTTTTCGATTTTTTGAAAGTTCCACTGCGTTTATCTCGAAAACTATGCATCCTACGAAAAAACTTGTAAGGACATTTTTTGCTTAGACTTACCCAAGAAATATAAAAAAAGTGTTTTATTTTGCGAAAAATCGATGTTATGTAATTCCTCAAGTTGTTTGTTTATAACAATTTTATTGATATCCGGATCAACTGTTACCCAAAAAAATCGTGTTCCACGGGTCAAAAAATACATAAAAATCTTGGGTAAGTGCATCTAAATAAAGGAGCCCGCAGCACCCCCTCCTGGCCACAGGACTAATTTGTTTATAAGCCAAAAAATTGTTTATAAATTTAAAACATTGCTGAGGCTGCTTAAACAATCCGATTTTAATTCTGTAAAGAGCATTAGATAGGTGGAGTGCTTCTTTATATGTAAAAAAATTGACAAATCTTTGTATATACTAGTTTTTGTTGTGCAAGACTTTAAAAAATTTTAATTTTTTAAAAAAAGTTTAGATTGCAAAATTATTATTCAAAATCTAGTAAGTCAATTTTAATGAAATTTGGTGTACGGTTTTAGCACATTACAAAAATTTTCTAAACGAATTAGGAAGGTTCCAAGTGTAACCTAAGTGATGGAAAATAATTGAATAATAACAGGCTTGTTTTGCCCCTTTATTTTATATTTATTGCTATTTTGCAGTAAGGGTGATTAATTAAGAGACTTTTAACCAATCGCATCTGATAGAAAATTTAATTACCGTTGTTTTATTCCTATACGACTTTGTTCCAGAATGAATCGTTTTAAAGTTAGAAGCAAAAAAATTAGAAAAAAAAACGAAATTTTTTGAAATTTTTAAATATTTTATTTTTTTTATTAATGTTCCGGGCATATTTGAGACAGAGCATTAATCAATTATTAATAACGAAGTTATCACCTAACTTTATCCGCAAAAATCTGAATGCCACCTCTCACATCCATCTAAAAACAGATCCTTACTGGTCTATTATTAATTATACGAAAAAAAAGTTATCCTTTGTAAAAAGTTCTGCATGGCCAAAGACCTTAAATACAACCATCTTATATCAATTTTGATTAATTTTATACGAGGTATGTCAAAAAAGATAAATTTCGATCAAGAATAAAGTACCTTTATAGTTCAGAATATTTCAATGAGAAGGATGGAATATTGGAAGATGGTTTTTAGTGTTGTTCTGAAGCTATTTTCTTGTGGCATTTTTATAATTATTTTGATTGGGAAATAAGCCACAATTAAATTGAAAAAATAATTTTATTAACGTTTCGACGCCCAAATCGGATGTCATTGTCAAAATACAAAATATTACCGAGTAAATATTAGTAATATTTTATATTTTGACAACGACATCCGATTTGGGCGTCCAAACGCGAATAAAATTATTTTTTCAATTTAATTGTGGCTTATTTCCCAACCAAAGATAGATTCCCAACCTAGCGACCCGGCATTGGTCGCTAGGTAGATTGTTACGCGAGTGGTCGCGCGTGAGATTTTCTCTCACATATCCAAATTTTACCTTTTTTTACAAAATAAAGTTTTTAAAACAGTTTTTAAACTTTTTTTATTAACTAATAATAAGAAAAAAAAATGTAACATAATATAGATAATAATATAATAAAATAAAAAGAAATAATCGGAATTAAACCAATATTAATCAATCTCCGTATCTTGATCATTTACACAAATATAACAAGAATGCTCTGGAAAAATTGATTGATGACAATTACAATTTTTTTTACATTATTTTAGGTTTTAAGTGTCAAAATAAAATTAATTTTTATGTACAGTTCGTAACGCGGGTGGTCGCTTGATGAGAGAATGTCTCACTTGAAGCGCTCTGACTCAACAATTGGGTGATATTAGGTCAACTGAGTCACTATCTAAGCGGACGATTCTATTAGATTGTCGAGGGAGGATAGTTAGGAGACTAGAAGGAACTACAGATCTTATAATTTCCCAGAAAAAAAATTCTGTGCAATTTTCTGAAACCGTGAGAGAAAATCTCATATAGCGACCACTGGCGGGTTAATTATGGTTTTTAGTTCTAAACAACTTTACATAAGCACAATTTTCAATATTGTGAAAAATAAGGGTATATTATTTAAGTACTCTTGGGAAAATTCATATTTTTTTTATATACCTCGTATAAAATTGACAAAATTTGATATTAGACGGTTGTATTTTAGGTTTTAGACCCTGTAGAACATTTTATAAAGAATAACTGTTTTTCGTAAAATGAATAATAAAAGAGTTTTCCACCTACCTCTACCGAAAGTATACTTTTCCGGACCTGATTGTAGGGAGCAAAGTTGTACTTTTCCTCCCTAGGGAAGAAAAGTTAAAGTGACATCATGGTATTTCATTCATAAAGATATAACTTATTGACGCCCTGTACAATATCTATTTTCTATTACGTAAGTTTGTATACATTTTAACGTTTATTTATAAAACACTCTGTATTTCACAGAATGGTAAAAAACTGTAAATTGTTATTTTGATTTAACAATGTTTACATTTTTATTTTGACTTATATGTGACAGTTGACAGTTATATTGTACGTACTTATTAGTTTTAGTTCTAATAAATTTTGTTGGTTAGTTACACAAATAAATTAAGTAAAAATGAAAAAATGACTTGTTATTTGAGGAAGGTGGAAAAACCATATGTATAACATGGGAGTAAAGTGCCTTTTCCTCCCTTGAATGATTACTGCCCTCCGCTACGCGTCGGGCAGTAAACTTCATTCTCGGGAGGAAAAGAAGCACTTTCCTCCCTTGTTATACAAATATCTATATGTATCATAATTGAAATAAACAACTAAAAATAATGTTGATTAGAAAAATTTTCAAAATTTTTTTTTTTCATTAGAAGGATGAAATTGCATATCAGAATATAGTTCTTAATTCCAAACAATCATGTTAAATTATATAATTTAAAATAATTTTAAAAATATCGTTGAATTTTGTTTCTATTTTGTTTTTGATTATGCTGAATCCGAATATGGCATTACAATTTGAAAATGCTTATAAAGAAGCTCTTCTACACTATGTCTGCGTAGCAAGGAACCATATTTGAAACATTTTTATTACAAATTTTACGAAAAAAAGTTTATTCTTCATAAATTGCTCTGCATAGTCTAAAATCTAAAACCCAATCATCAGATATCAAGTTTTATCAATTTTATACGAGGTATGTCAAAAATACGAATTTTGTTAAAGAGTAAAGTACCTTTATATTCCAGAATATCAAAATATGGGTATTATAAAAAGTTGTTGGGAATTAAAAACTATGTTTTATTATAATTACATCATTATAATTGAAAAAAAAATTCAATGTTTTCTCAAATTACGGATACCCATCATCATTATTTTATTTCAATTATTTCAACTATTTTATTATTAATTTTACGAAAAAAAGTTATTCTTCATAAAATACTCTATTCTGGTCTAAAGTCCAAAAAACAACCATCAGATATCAAACAAATATGACTTTTGCTTAACAGTTCAGTATGGTTTGTTCAACAGTAAATGGTTGAGTTCAATTAGTGCGGTCGTAAATATTATTAAATTTATCTGACCTGGCCCATTGTTAAGACCCACCCGGAGCGATAAGCAACCGAGGTAGACAGAGTTGGTCTTTTGACAATTAACACTGACTAGACGGTAATCCCATAATAAAGCAAAGAAATTGTACCAGAAAACATATTTAAATTTTACCTGAAACCGGACCTTTTATACTATTATCGGTTATTCCAGGATGTTTATAGTGGTAACTAATTGAACTCGACCATTTACTGTTAAACATACCATACCTTTATAGTTCACAATATCTCATTTAGAAGAATGTAATTAAACAGTGAAACATATTTTGTAATTCCAACCAACTTTTTTTCATAACAATTTTCGATATTGTGAAATCTAAAGGTACTTTACTCTTGAGTGAAATTCATATTTTTTTACATACCTCGTATGTCAAAATGTAAAATCGTATGTAAAACCTCGTATGTAAAATTAATAAAATTTGATATTTGATGGTTGCATCTGAGATCATATACGATGCAGAGTATTTTATAAAGAATAACTTTTTTCGTAAAACTGGTAATAAAAAAGTTATTAATAGGTTCGAAGTTACGCAGACATAATGTTTAAGAGCTAAAAATATTTTTTTGTTGAAAATTTATTATTGTTCAAGCTTATTATTAAATTTATTTTAGGTAAGTTTTAGAGAAAACATTTTTGATCACTTTTTATAAACAATTTTTTAGTTGGTAATTTTCGGTTTTTGTATTAGGTACATTTTTGTTATCTTTCTTAATTTTTGTCAAAAAGGAATAGTTTCATTCATAGTTTCATAGTTTCATTTCTAAAATAAAATTATTGAGTAAATTTTAAAAATACATCAAATGCTTTAAAAAATCACCTATAAAATTGTAAAAAATCTTTTCAAACTTGAGTAATACCGTTTTAAAGTGCTGGTAATTCTGTAAACTACGTTTTTCCTTAAAACTTACGTAAAAGTTTTCAAAAATTGCATTTTTGCGTCATATCATTTGAATTAAATTTTTGGCATTTTTTTGAATGAAACATTGTTTAGTAAGATGTTTGAAAGGTAAGTTGTGCAAATTTGAGAGCTTTATAAGAAAAATTTTATTAGTTACACATTTTTAAATAACGTTTAAACAAAATTCAGCCCACACCGTACTTATGCCCATACATTTTATTTCTTTTTATTATAACCATAAGATAGCTTAATTGTTCTTCTTTCCAATTAAGCTATTCTTTCTTGTTCCTTCTCTTAATTTCCTTCTTTCTTGTCCAATTTGTAAAATTTTATTTGATCCATTAATTAGAGAAATACACTGAAATAACTCAGCCGTGCACTTCGCTAGTTTACAGTGCGCCAATGTTTGTGAGAAGGGTGACTTTAGCGTTATAAATAAAAAATTATAGAAGCTACAGATTTAATTTTATAAAAATTTTAATCTTATATTTAGGTTTTTTTCAATAGTCTGAATTTTTCAAGTCAAGTCAGTTTTTTTCTAAAATTTATATTTTTGGGGTTATTTAAAGAAACATCTAATTTCGCAGTTCATTTGTTTAATAAAAAATTAAGTGCCCACTTCTAGAGTAGAACTTTTTAATATGTTGTTTATTAAACATTTCTTAGGGCCATCGGTACATAATTCGCAAATATTTTAAGGCTATCCCCACTCTTTCTGTCTTTACACGGCAAATTACGTGTAGTAAAATTGTCACTGGTATGGATATGTAAACTTTACTTGACAACTTCATCATTAACTGTAAAGATGGCTTTTGAATGTTCTTGGATAACTTTTACTAGTATAATTAATTGCCTTAATTGTTAATTCAGTTAATTAATATGATTATTTCATATTTCCGACCAATAGAAAGCTACAGAAATACAAATTTAATTGATCATTTTTGATAATATCCCATCGTCAAGTATATTACGTCAGATGCCCTTCGTTGCTGTGAAAAAATACATTCAGTGACATTAATGACAATTACTGTTTTAAAACTTATAAAAGTGATGACTTTCAATCGTCAAATATTTATAACAACTGTGTGTTTAATTGTACTAATTTGTACTTACATAAATAAATTACAATAAAATTTTGGTTTTAAACAGTTTTATTCATGAAATAATCGCAGCAAATTGCAGCTCGATCTCTGAAATTATTATCGAATTGTTTCCCTCGTGCCACTTGACGTAATTTCACTCCCCTTCGGGTCGTGAAATTAATACTGTCAAAGTGTCACTCGGGAAAAATTCGATAATTTCAGAGCTCTTGTGCAATTACTACTGATAATTTTTTCACTACCTATGTATTCAGTAATAATTTATCTACTGTACAACAAAAGCTAATAATCAATCGAGAAAAGAGGAAAAGTGATAAAGTGATTTTTTAATAATATATTGTTACTATGAAACGCTTACAATTTTGAACATCTGTAACAACACAATACTTGGATCACTGAATATATCCTGGTGTATTCTCTGCTTTGGATCTTCCATAAATAATAAACAATAAATAACTTTTTATTAAGTTCACGTCTTAAATCAATTATTTATTAAACACATTATCAATATTATTTAATCAACAACTGAAAATATTCCCAATGCCAGGTCAAATATTTAAAATTGTCACTGTCTGACTGACAATATGCTGGCAATATTCTATTTACTACTGACAAAGATTTGGAAAATATTACCACGGACATTGTGTTCATTTTTTTTCAAATCCTGAAAAAAAAAACAATAAATATTTTTGAAAAATTTAAACGCAAAATGAAAGACTAAATTATTACCGAGGGCCGAAAGTCTCTTACAATAAATAAAAAGTTTATTTTGAATGAGATATTTTGAAATTAAAAGTCACACTAAATTTTCTTTTAGTTTTTAGCCCTGTAACTTATTAAAATAAACATTATAGAAGTTCTCAGGGACTTTCGGCCCTCGCTAATAACGTAATCTCTTATTCTGAGTTTAAAATTTTCAAAAATAATTATTAGTTTTCTCAGAATTCGAAAAAAAAAATGAATTCCATTTGAGTAGCATTTCAGCAGAAACTACGTGCCCATTCCCTTAATGAAATTAAAAAACATCTATGTATATTGTTTGATTTTTTCCGAAGGGAAAATCTATATGCATTATTGTATTAAATATTTTGTATTTGTATTAAATGAGGCGCTCAGAGCAACAGTGGCACAGTCCAAAAATTGAGCATTTTTAGATTAATACATCAATAAAAGCAGAAAAATTGGATATATGGCTCAACAGTGGTCTACACAATCTAGCTCTATATTTGGCAATATGGCACTACATAATGTATTGTTGCCTTGACAAATACTAAAAATACGAATGAAACAGTGGCCTAACCCTCAATTGTGTGGCTCAGACCCATCAAACAAGTGTTCATCGTATCAGAATCAGAATAATACGCATAATTTATAAGAATGACTATTTTTAATTTTATAAAGTAATATTTAATAATAATAACTTTAACTCCGTCCTTGACTGAGTGGTAAGAGCGCCTACCTTTGGATCGAAAAATCCGAATGGTTGTGAGTTCGAATCTCACCAGGGTCAGAAATGTTTCATTTATTATAAATTAATAAATGAAAATAGTTTCTGTCCTTGTGGGATCGGTACTCACCGGAGGAACCGCAGACGTTCGGATACAGTTAGCGTCTCTTTGCAAAGACAATGACGTCAACTTTGCAAAGTAACAAGACACTTACTCAACACACACACACACTACATATTACACTAGGTACCTAACTGTTAAAAATTACCGTACCTACCATGCCAATGGCCATTAGTTGTCGAGGCATTAACCTTTTTTAAATAAAAAAAAAACAATAATTTAATTTCTCATATTAATTTCCTATTTGGTAGCAAATTTTGTGGCTTATTACAAACTAAAATAGTAAATTAGTAATACAAAGTGTTAATTTGTATTAATTGTATCAATTAAAATAAATAATTCTTTTGCGATTCAATTTTTAAATCTTTTTTCTGTCGGTATCTTACTGTGTACAGGTAATGCTAAGAATTACCATAATCTGTTCTCGGGAGTCTTAGTACACAAGATTAATGACGATGAACGACCCAAAAATACAAAAAATGTGCATTGCCAGGTAATAATAAAAATGTTTACAAGCTAATAGTACTTTGAGGAATATGCAAAAACGTTGCCAAACTTCAGGGCTTCTTATAATCGGTAGCTCAATGTGGGCTTCCTAACGCTGCTGAACTTCTACAGAGTATATACTTCTTTTCGCAGCGCAAACTGGTGGTAGATACCATGAACTACGAGTGTATGTTTTGATAATAATTCCAGGCATAAGCAGCCCGGGCTTCGTATTGTTAATCATGATTTCAGAGCTACCTATGGTACATTTCTAAAATTTGTCCGAATATATATGAAGCCCAAGCGTATTCACATGTTCTGAGCTTGGTTAAAATATCGAGAGATGGTGTAAAGTACGTTTTTTGGGGAAATAACATTAAAGAATTACGTAAGGAGGTGTCGGGCTTCGTATGACCGGTGCGATATAGCGTTTTTGGCTTCCTAAAGTCGGAATCCATATATATATATATATATATATATATATATATATATATATATATATATATATATATATATATATATATATATATATATATTTGTAATTTACACGCGCGAAAGTCGACTAATACAGTACTGTAGCTAAAATTTTCACTCGGAGCGACGATCGGCCGCGCAACGTATAGCCTAATAAAATAAAAAAAAAGCCAAAATGTAAATTCGTACAGGTTAAAACAAATTTTATATCAAAGTTTAGGTGGGTACAAAAGATATTTTCAAGAAAGTATCCAAATCATACAAGGGGATCATTGTTTAAATAATTAAAAATTGGTCATTTTGGCAAAAAAAAAATACTTTTTAAACTGCTGAGGTAATTCACTTATTAATGAAGGTCTTTGGGATTTTTCCTGCAAAGTTTAAGGGTAAATTTTTCACATGTGATTTACTGAATTAAATGTGACCCCCTATTTATTTAAATAATTGAATATAAATCTTTAAAAACAAATTTGCAAAAAATTATATTTAGCGTTTTAAATAAATACTATAAAATATCTTATTTTACAGACGAAGTTGCGCTATGGTACCAGTATTAAGTAAAAAAAAATTGGTCAAAAAATATTTAATATTTTTTGAGATATTGAATTTGTTCATTAAATGTTACTATATTTTCAATTGCAAAAATGCGGTTGTTGGCAAAGAAATATTCACCAGCTTAAGATCTCATTATTTTTAGTTTTATGTATGTTTTCGACAAATGTATTGATAAATTCAAATTTCAATTAAACTCCCCCCTAAAATGGCATTTAAAAATTATTCAAATTTGTTTATAATTTGTTTTTTTAATAACGTCGCGGGGATTAAGTATTTTGAAATACCGTTTCGATAATTGCGTTCCTGGAAATTTTTTACTAATTAACAAAATTTTTTTGTCGTTTTTTTTCTTCTTCTTTTTTTCTTGGAGTTATATTACTACTTAGGGTTAAATTTTATTAAGAATGTCGAATCTCTGAGTTGTAGATTCTAGACCTAAAAATATTAATATTTAACTAAAATCTCTTGAATAAAATGTGGCTACTTACTGAGTTACACGGTGTTTTATTTAAAAAATTAAAAATCTTTGTTACCAAGTACTTTAAAACTATTTGACGTATCCCTATCATACTTGGCAGAAAGTGTGGCTATTATACACCCTACCAAATTGTGATTAATAAACGTTTCTAGCTAGTGCCAGAGACGTACGACAGGGGATAGTGAATGATTGACCTTTCCCAAATTCTACGCCACTGAGTGAATTACTACTTTAGCGAAATTTTTCGATTCTCCAATACTTTGTATGTAAATAATTTTATTGGTATCGATAAAGTCATCAGTTTGAGAGATATTGGAAGTTTAAAATGAATGAATGGATAAATCAAAATAACTATGCCATTTCATTTTTAACGTCCAATATCTCAAAAACTAATGACTTAATCGTTACCAGAAAAGAGTATATTATTTACATAGAAAGTATTGGAGAATCGAAAAATTTCGCTAAAATAGTAATTTCCTCAGTGGCGTATTATTTGGGAAGGGTCAATCATTCACTGTCCCCTGTCGTACGCCTCTGGTACTAGCTAGAAACTTTTTTTATCACAATTTAGTAGACTGTATAGTACCCACACTTTCTGCCAAGTATGATAAGGATACGTCAAATAGTTTTAAAGTACTTGGTAACAATAATTTTAAAAATTTTTAATGAAACACCCTGTAACTCAGTAAGTAGCCACATTTTATTAAAGAGATTTTAGTTAAATCTTAATATTTTTATGTCTAGAATCTACAACTTAGAGAATCGACATGCTTAATGAAACTTAACCCTAAAAGGGCCCCTAGTAATATAACTCCAAGAAAAAAAAAGAAGAGGAAAAAAAGACAAAAAAATTTGTTAATTAGTGAAAAATTCCCAGGAACTCAATTGTCGAAACGGCATTTCAAAATATTTAATCCCCGCGACGTTATTAAAAAAACAAATTATAAACAAATTTGAGTAATTTTCAAATGCCATTTTAGGGGGAAGTTTAATTGAAATTTGAATTTATCAATACGTTTATCGAAAACATACATAAAAATAAAAATAAAAAGATTCAATACAGGTGAATAAGTCTTTGGCAACAACCTCGTTTTTGCAATTGAAGATATAGTAACATTTAATAAGCAAATTCAATATCTCAAAAAATATTAAATATTTTTTGACCAATTTTTTTTGTTTAATACTGGTAACACAGCGCAACTTAGTCTGTAAAATAAGTTATTTTATAGTGCTTATTTAAAACGCTAAAAATAATATTTTGCAAATTTGTTTTAAAAGATTTATGTAGAATTATTTAAATTAATAGGGGGTCAAATTTAATCTAGTGAGTCTTATGTGAAAGATTTTCCCTTCAACTTTGTAGAAAATAATCTTATAGATCTTCATTAGTAATTGAATGACCTCAGCAGTTAAAAAAGTATTTTTTTTGCAAAAATGACCCCTTTTTAATTATTTAAACAATGATCCCCCTGCATGATTTGGATACTTTTTTGAAAATATCTTTTGTACCCACCTAAACTTTGATATAAAATTTGTTTCAACCTGTACGAATTTACATTTTGATTTACATGTAGTGTAATTTTATTTTACTAGACTAGTACACTTTTAATAAATAATGTATGCTGCGTGTCAGTCGCTTCGAGTGAACATTTTAGCTCCGACTCTGTATCAGGCCTACTTTTGCGCTAAAAATTAAAAAAAAAGTATTTTTAATCTTTGATTAAAATATAACCATTGCACTAATCTTTGACATTCTTTGTGAGTAATTATATTGTACCATAGACTCACTTTTAAGCTTTGAAACAATTACAACAAATTATAAACAACGGAGAAATCGTATATTTATTTTGCTACTTCATAACTTTTTTGCAAACTGTTGGAAAATTTTTTTAAAGCATTCATTTTCAAGACCTATGAAATACGCATTTTATGTATTTTTTAAAATTAAAATTTAATAAACAATTTCTGAGAAATGTTAATTTGTTTATAACAATTTTTTTAAACATTTAAAGATTATGCAAAAAAATGAAAAATTTATATTTTGTCGACAAAATATTAAATAGGCATCACACCTTAATAAACTTTCTAAGTTTGATCAATGTCTCATGATTATTTTGGTTGTTATTGCGACTGTAAATTGTTAATTAACAATTGAATTGTTGCTAAAATATTCGTTTCATTTTCACAGGCTTCTGAATTTATAATCTATACCAAGAAAGCTTTTATTTCGCCAAGCTATATAACTATTGATAAATAATTACTGGCCCAAAAAATTTATTTGGAAATTCGAGATTTTGTTGGGAAAAACCACATTTTCCGAGGAAAATTTTCGTCGTAGCAAATCGAGAAAAACATGCCTCTATGTAAAATTAAATTGGGGTGAATTTTTAGTTGAGTGTTTTTCGTGTAAAGTTAAAATCTTCGGAGTTATAGAGCAATAATTGAAAAAAATACGATTTGTCGGCGCCATTTTGTTTATAAAAAAAGTAGCACACTATCTGCGGACTTTGCATACTATATTAATAATACATAGGATCTTATAATTCGATTCAAGCAATAAAATTGCTGGTAAATAACCTTTCTTTGTACTTTACTAATTAGACCAGCGTATTATAACTATTTTTTTTTCAAAATTTAAAGATTATGCAAAAAAAAAAGAAAAATTTATATTTTGTCGATAAAATATTAAATAAGCATCTCATCTATATAATCTTTATAAGTTTGATCGATGTATCATGATTATTTTGGTTATTATTGCGATCGTAAATTGTTAATTAACAATTGCATTGTTGCTAAAATATTCGTTTAATTTTCACCGGCTTCTGGAATTACAATCTATACCAAGAAAGCTTTGATTTCTTTAAGTTATCTAATTATTCATTAATAATTACTTACCTAAAACTTTATTTGAAAATTAGAGTTTTTGTTAGGAAAACCCGAATTTTCCGAGGAAAATTTTCGTCTGAGCAAATCGTGGAAAACATATCTTTATACAGAATTTAATTGCGGTGAATTTTTATTTGGGTGTTTTTGTTGTAAAGTTAAAATCTTCGGAGTTATAGAGCAATAATTGAAAAAAATACGAGTTGTCGGCGCCATTTTGTTTATAAAAAAAGTAGCACACTATCTGCGGACTTTGCATACCTATATTATTAATATATAGGATCTGATAATTCGATTCCAGCAATAAAATTGCTCGTAAATAACTTTTCCATGAATTTTGATAATTAGCCCAAAGTAAAAAGTGTTAAAAAATTGTTTCAACAAATTTTGAAGGCTGTCATTTTCCTTTCTAAATTGAAAAAAAAAAATTAAATAGTTTTAAAGAAAAACGATTATATTTATGCATATAATTTTTTATATACCTAAATAAATTATTAAAATGATTTCGAGGTATACAAAAAAATTTTTTGGCCCTTTAAGTTGTTTCTTGTCACTGCAGAAGGCGTCTTCCAAAGATCCAAAGATGTATTTTAATGCATCTTTGCGTCATTAAATTTTTAGAGGTTTATTTAATAGTCGTATTTAGTAAATAAATCTGGTTTACGATATATTTTTAAAATAATTGGTTTACTGTGATTAAAATAGAAACACCTATCCCAGTTATGGGAAATTTGATTTGGTCATATTTTGTGCACAATAGAAAGCAATTTGTTTTGCAGAGTCTTTTACTGAAGTATTTACTCCCAATCTGATGAATTAACCTGTGAAAGTAGACGTATTCTCATTTCTTCAAAGCCACCATCAAATAAGTTTGCCTATTTTGAAATTTAAATCGTCCGAAGTCATGTTAGCTATTAATAATTTAAACTTTAAACGATAGAAAATCTCCAGGGTACGACTTGATCAGTGGAAAGTGTTGAGATAATTACCTCCCAAATTAATAAAACTTATAACGTTTATATTCAATGCCATACTAAACTTAGGTTCCGTTCCCGATCAATCGAAAGTATCAGATAATAACAATTCTAAAACCGGGTAAACCTCAAGTAAAAACTACATCTTACAGACTAATCAGCCTCTTGCCAATCACGTCTAAAATTTTCGAAAAACTATTAGTAAACAAGTAATTGGACTTCGTAAGTCCTAGGCTTTCACCCAAAGTAATCGACAAAGAACTCTTCGTGTAACTTTGCGTGGATTGATATACGATCTTACTAATTTTGAGTAATTTTTACTAAACTTTGGGTCATCATTGTTTAAACAGAAATTATTTCAAAACCGGAACTAAAGATTTAAACTCAACTTTTCAATACGCTTCGACTGATGTGTTACATGTACTATTTCTGTGACTAGAATGGCACTTTCTAGTTAGAACTTTTTAATCGGAAATGATATAAAAACCAAAATTTTACATTTGTTCTCATCTTGCCAAGGCACGTCAAATGATATATCGCTTATACTATTTCAGTGACTTTAAAACAGTACTTACGGGTGCAACTCTAAAACGGGAAGTCCGATGTCAAATTTCTCACCTTTAATACCATCCTTGGATTATAAGATTTATTCTATACCTTATTTGTCATTCTATCTGTATTAATAACGGATGAGTTGTATTCGCGGATGGACAGACAGACGGACAGACAGTCATGAAACCCGAAGTATATATTTGTTCTCTTATTGCGAAAGCGCGTCGAATAATATAACACTTGTACTATTCCGCCGACTTTAAAACAGTACTTCTGGTCGCATTTCTAAAACCGGAAGTCCTAGGTTAAAATTCTCATCTTAAGTACTATCCTTAGAATATAAGCTTTCATTTGACACCTCATTTGTCATTCTACCTGGTATAATGACGGAGTAGTTATGTTCGCGGTCGGACTGACAGACGCACAGACAGCCTAGGGCTAATTTCTCACCTTTAGTACCATCCTTGGATTATAAGCTTTCATTTGATACCTCATTTGTCTTGTCATTCTACCTGGGATAATAACGGAGGAGTTATATTTGCGGTCGGACAGACAGACGGACAGAGAGCCTATGTCAAATTTCTCACCTTTATTACCATCCTTGGATTATAAGCTTTTATCTGACACCTCACTTGTCATTATAACTGGTATAATGACGGAGGAGTTATATTTGCGGTCGGACGGACAGATAGCCTAGGTCAAATTTCTCACATTTAGTACCATCCTTGGATAATAAGCTTCCATTTGACACTTCCATTGGTCATTCTGTCACGTTTAATGACGGAGTTGTGTTTACAGACAGACAGACGGACGGACAAACGGGCGCGTATAATTCAAAGTTTTCATTTTTTTTTTCAAAATTGGGTGAAAACAAAAAACTCGAACTCTGGATCAAAAATCTAATTCCAGACCACCATTTTGGATTTCGGTCCCATCACTTAACAATCCAACAAGTTCACAGAGTGGTAAAACATAAATGCTGATTTTGAGGCCAAGAGGTACAGTTCAGCGTTCATTTCTTGACGTCAGGCAGGCATTTGACCAGGTGTGGCATGAAGGCCTCGTATACAAGCTAAAAAGGGTATTACAGCACAGCTTTAACATTATTATTGATTCATATTTGACAGGTAGGTATTATTTTATTAAAATATAAATACTTATAATATATACAGTGCTAGTCAAAAGTCCGTACCCCCCCTCGTAACTTTTGAACGGTTATACTTATAATAGTGAAATTTGGAGGAAGGAAATGAACTGACGTATGCTTCTTAACTAGTCATGACAGGTGACGTAAAAGTGACAGATGACTTTACAGCGCCACTGTGACAGATAATTTTAAATGGTACCCTATGGTAAGCGATACCTCGTTTGATAGGTATTGAAAATACCCATTCAGCTATACTAATTTTGTTTGAGTTTAAACTCATTTTTATGAATAAATGAAATAATATAAAATTGTAGTTTCGCATTTAATTAATAAAAATTCAAACCTCCGCCTATGGTTACTTGTCAAAAAGGTTGACGTTGACGTAAAAACTACTAGAGAGCTGAAAAATGTCAACTTTTTGACAAAATAACCATGGGCGGACATTTGAATTTTTAATAATTAAATGCGAAACTACAAAGTTATATTTATTTCATTTATTCACCAAAATCAAAATCAAATTAAACCCAAAAAAATTAGTATGACTGAATAGGTATTATCAATACCTTTCAAATGAGGTGTCACTTGCCATAAGGTCCCATTTAAAATGATCTGTCACAGTGGCGCTGTAAAGTCATCTGTCACTATTACGTCACCTGTCATGACTAGTTAAGAAGCGTACGTCCGTTTATTTCCTCCCTCCAAATTTCACTATTATGTATAACCGTTCAAAAGATACGAGGGGGGGTACGGACTTTTGACTAGCACTGTATAAATATTTTATAAATACCAAGATGCAACTTCCAAACTCTATTCTATCAAAGCTGGCGTACCTCTGTGTAGCGTGCTGGGACCTACCTTGTATCTCTTGTTTACCGAAAATATACCTCCAACTCTTCAGAAACCACTAGAGGAGAGACCAGCAACAGAACAAATGATGCTAGGAATATTTGCCGACGATACTGCAATCCTAACCTCACATACTAACCCTATTTATGCCTCGCATCTCCTTCAAGCGTGTCTAGACAGAATAAAAGATTTATTTTTGGAATGTAAAATTAAAGTCAATTAAGGAAAATATATTCATGTTATATTTACAACACGAAGAGGAATCTGTCCTCCGGTAACTTTAAACAATCATCAATTACCATCAGCTAACGAGGTAAAATATCTTGGTATTTATTTGGATAGCGATAAACATATATGGACCAAGAAAAAGCAACTAGGTCTCCGATTCAGAAATATGTATTGGTTAATGGGCTATCAATTAATCAAGACTATCCGTGGGTAATAAATTGCTGCTCCATAAGGCAATACTTATGCCAATCTGGACATATGGGTTTGGAACTATGGGGAACAGCCAGTCACTCCAACATCGAAATTATCCAACGCTTCCAATCAAAAACCTTCAGAACCGTCACTAATACACCTTGGTAAATGAACAACAGAATTATTCATCGAGACCTTAAAATGGGTATGGTAAAAGAAGTCATTAAAAAACGTAGCGCTGCATACATTGCCAAGTTGGAGTATCATGAAAACCAGTTTGGACTTAACCTCCTAGACAATTCCCCTAAACAGCGTAGGTTAAAGAAGTTCAAACCACTGGACTTACCATTTAGAGTAAACTTGTGAACTAATTAGTTAGTATTTATAAAATATAATTATTTCCTATAACACTTTATAAAAATGGTACTTTGATTTTACCAGTGGGTAAAATCCTTCTTGTCCTTAGTCAATGTCATTACTTTTGTTTATTGTTGACACTCAATAGATTGCAAAATATTTAAATAAATAAAAAGAAAAAAATACTCATGCGGAAAGTGTCTTTCCCGCACTCGACGGCTTGATTGACTGTTATCACGTCTTTCGGGTCAACGGCAGTCGCGTGCGGGAAAGTATCACTAGCTATTTGTATAACAAGGGAGGAAAGTGCTACTTTTCCTCCCGAGAATGAAGGTTAATGCCCGACACGTAGCGGAGGGCAGAAATCATTCAAGGAGCAAAAGGCACTTTACTGCCATGTTATACATATGATTTTTCCACCTTCCTCAAATAACAAGTCATTTTTTCATTTTGAAATAATTTATATATGTAACTAACTAACAAAATTTATTAGAGAATTAGAATTAACAAGTAGGTACAGTATAACTGTCAAGTGTCAAATATAAGTCAAATTATTAATGTAAACATTGTTAAGTAAAAATATCAATTTACTGTTTTCTACCATTCTGCAAAATACAGGGAGTCCTATAAATAAACGTTAAAAGGTATATATACTTTCGTAATAGATAATATAGAATATAGGGCGTCAATAAGTTATTTCATCAATGACATACCATGACGTCACTTTTACTCCCTAGGGAGGAAAAGTACGACTTTGCTCCCTATAATCAGGTCAGGAAAAGTATAGTTTCGGTAGAGGTAGGTGGAAAAATAACTATTTAGGCACTTTTAGTCCTTTTTCGTCACTGCAGAAGGAGTCTTCCAAATATCCAAAGATGCATTTTAATGCATCTTTGCGTCATTAAATTTTTAGAGGTTTATTTAATAGTCGTATTTAGTAAATACATTTTGGGAAATTTGATTTCGAGAAAAACGCGTTTAAGGTAGTTTTACTATACCTTTATCGAATAAAATGGTCATATTTTTTTTTAATCAGCGATTTCTGATGCATATTGCGTGCCCTCCCTGTCCAGTAAAAGCTGTAAATGGTCGGTTAAAGCTTTTTTTCATCCTTTAAATTGTCTGTTAATAGTATGCTTATTTTGATAGGTGCCCTTAGTTCGACTTCTTTTTAAATAATCACCAGCTTCAGCCATTTTTTATGATTTTCAAAACAATAATTTTCACTAACTTTCAAAAATATTACGTGCTTGCTTTATAAGTTTGAGAACCCAACCGTCGACTTGCAGCTGCATAAATCAGGCTATCAGTTATAACTTCGTTTCAATTTCGAATTTCTTAATAAAATTTTAGGAGATTATTTAAATGACACCAAATATTGTTTTGGCGTAAAAAAACAAAAATAGATTTTTATTCAATTTATACAGTAAAAGTCCCCAGAAAAGGTTGATTTTTTCCATTATTTTTACGAAATACAGCCCAATATCAAAATAATCAAAATTGTTGCAAAACGGATGTATTTTAGGAATGTAATAGCTATTTGTATAACAAGGGAGGAAAGTGCTAGTTTTCCTCGAGAATGAAGTTTACTGCCCGACGCGTAGCGGAGGGCAGTAATCATTCAAGGGAAGAATAGGTACGTTTTTCTTATGTTATGCATATGATTTTTCCACCTTCATCAAATAACAAGTCATTTTTTAATTTTTAAAAAATTTAATTATGTAACTAACACAATTTATTAGAAAATAAAACTAACAAGTAGGTATAGCAGAACTGTCAACTGTCTAATATAAATTAATGTAAACATTGTTTAAACAAAATAACAATTTACTGTTTTTTCAAGGGTGCAAAATACAGGGTGTTCTATAAATAATCATTAAAATATATAGATACTTATGTAATACAGTAGAAACTTGATTATCCGGCACCGGACCAAGGGTATGACGGATAATCGAAAAGACGGTTAACAGAACATTAAAAAAAAATGAAAAATTCATGGTATAACTCTCAAATTTCATTTGTATGTTTTGTTTGACAATATAAGATAGATTAAATTTCTGTTCGTAAAATCGATTCAATTAAAAAATATTCTGAAATCTTTGTTTGTTTTACTGTTGCTTCACATTTTGCGATGGCTAAATTTCTTAATCAGCATAAGATTGTGCAATCTACTTTATTGGCTTCTTCTTGTTGAGAATACCACTAGATGAATTATTGCATGTGCGATGCAGCTTCTCTAGATTATTTACGCAAATATTTGTCAGTTACAATAGGTTCATTAACATATCTACAGTCAAATTCCAAGTCTGTGTCAGTTTCTGAATCTGTTTGGTCCGCCTTTGTTGCCATTTCAACGATTTCATTATCTGCTAGCAATGGATAACCGTTTGTGTCCTCATCACAAATCAAATTAACTTTTTTTTATTTTTTTACATTATAAGTTTTGCTTATGCAGTCAATACAATGTATGTATGTGCCCTGACGGTTAACAGAGGTGACGGTTAATAGAGAGACGGATAATCGAGGTTCCACTGTAGATTAATAGATTATAGAATATTGTATAGGGCGTCAATAAATTATTTCATCAATAACATACAATGACGTCACTGTTACTTTTAGTCCCTAGGGAGGAAAAGTACGACTTTGCTCCCTACAATCAGGTCCGGAAAGTATACTTTCGGTAGAGGTAGGTGAAAATAGCAATTTTATAACAAGGGAATGAAGTTTACTGCCCGACGCGTAGCGGAGGGCAGTAATCATTCAAGGGAGGAAAAGGCACTTTACTCCCATGTTACACATATTACGATATTTCCACCTTCCTCAAATAACAAGTCATTTTTTCATTTTTAAATGATTTATTTATGTCACTAACTAACAAAATTTAGAACAAAACTCAAACTAACAAGTAGGTACAGTAGAACTGTCAACTGTCAAATATAAGTCAAATTATTAATGTAAACATTGTTAAATCAAAATAACAATTTACTGTTTTTTCAGGGTGTTCTATAAATAAAGGTTAAAATGTATAGATACTTACGTAATAGATAATAGAATATTGTATAGGGCATCAATAAGTTATTTCATCAATGACATACCATGACGTAACTTTTATTTTTACTCCCTAGGGAAGAAAAGTACGACTTTGCTCCCTACAATCAAGTCCTCCGGAAAAGTATACTTTCGGTAGAGGTAGGTGGAAAACTCTTTTTTCATCTACCTATTCTCAAATTAAAATAAAAAGTGTGTTTGGCTTGCAACTAGTTATTCTACAGTCTTCCGGAAACTTTTATTTATGTTTAAGCATAATTACCAAAAAAGCTTTTACTACAATATGGATAACATTTGTGCAAATATTTTACTATTATTACGATGCTGCTAGGTCTCAAAACTCCGCTCGAAATCTGTTAATTTGCCTTTTAATTAATATACCGCCGTATTTACTCGATTAATAAAGTGTATTGCTTTATTAAAACCGCTCCAGCGTTTATTTTGTAAGCGTTTGTAATAGTTTTGGTGTTTGTTTAAAGAGAGCGTGTTGGAATGATTGTAGAATTTGTTAATAGTTATTTATGATATAAGTATTAAAAGTACATGTTTAAGGCACGCATGTGAAAGTTTGCAGAATGAGCGAAACGAGTTCTGTACTTCACATTAGTGTCTTAAAAATGTACTTTTTAACACGCATATCATACAATATTTTTTCTACAAACGTAATTACAGTACAATATCTACAAAAACTTTTACTTGAACTTGACTGATATTCCATTTTTATAATTTTTTGACATTACATCAGAATTGCCTATACGGTCAATACGAACTGCAGTGCCTGAAAAATTTTAAAGCACTAGTGCCTTAAAGTAGCATTTTTAACGATCGCATGGAGTGCTAAAAATTGCATTTTTAACACGGTGGTAGAAAAAATATTTTTTTCATGAAATCTTTCCCTACAGTTTTGACGAAGTATATAGTACATCATAATTTTTCTTGTGAAATATATCGTAAGATTAGCTAAATGTACGTTCTAAAATGATATTGGAAGCATATTGTTACACTTCTTTCAAATACTTTATTTAACTCCAATTACAATACAAACTCAATGACAACTATCAATTTTAAAATACTCGATTACAACAACTGTTACTTAAAATGTCAAACACACGTGCTTTTATAGATTTTCTGACGTTCTTGACGTCACCCGACATTTCTGGGTTATTCGATGACATCCAGAATATTCTAGTACTTAACTACTTCTTCTTTCACGCCAAGGGACTTTTTCTATGTGGGAACCATCTACAGAACTTCCGGAACTGTCGAATGTAACAATATCATAAAAATTAGCACTTAAAAGTGTAAACAAAAATTCTAGATTAAACAGATGGATCCAACCCATCTAACAAAAGCTTATTACTGTATACAGGGTGAGGCAGATAACTGGCCTATTAGAAATATCTCGAGAACTAAAAGCAACAGAATCATGAAAATTGGAATACAGGGGTTTTGAAGGATGATCTATTAAATGAAAATATTTTCATCTCTTTGCAACTTCCGGTTATACCGGAAGTTGCTTATAACTTCGTTTTTTTAAATGGGACACCCTGTATATTTTTACATTTTTGGATTCTCTTCGATGCCTTCTTTCATAAAATATGAGGATTTGTAATGTTGTACAGGGTATTTTAAAAGATAATTACGTTTGTTTATTAATTTCGTAGCAATATTCACACCCTGTAGAATTGTAGTAGTTCGACAACTAAAACTCTACTTAGGTTCAAATGATTTTTAATATAGTCTACTATTATTAAGAATCATTAGTATAGCTAAATTTTTAAATATAGTATACAGGGTTGGTCGAAACTCGGAATGAGTATTTTCTGAGTTTTCTTAAATGGAACACCCTGTATTTTAGTATTGTAATGAAATGATATTTTATGGTACTTTTTTATTTCTTAAGCATTTCCTATACCTAACTGCTTTAATTTGTGCTTAATTGTTAGTCGCACCAACAATCTTAACTAGGTAGCTATTTTGATAGCTAAACCATTATTGGTAATTTTAAGGATCGGTCTGGATTAATAATATGTATTTATTTCTGAAAAGTTGTTTGTGGTTGAATATTTTCATGGCCAACCTAATAAAATTTTACGTATTTTTTGTTGCAATTAATGTTTAGCTTGAATCACCAATAACTCACAAATTAAAGCAGTTAGGTATAGGGAATACTTATAAAATAAAAAAGTACTGTGAAATATCATTTCATTACAATACTAAAATACAGGGTGTTCTATTTAAGAAAATATTCATTCCGAATTTCGACCAACCCTGTATACTAATATTTCAAAATTAGCTCTACTAATGATTCTTCACGATAATAGACTATATTGAAAATCACTTGAACGTAAGCAGAGTTTTTAATGTCAAACTATTACAATTCTACAGGGTGTGAATGTTGCTACGAAATTAATAAAAAAACGTAAATATCTTTTAAAATACCCTGTATAATATTACAAAATCTCATATTTTAAGAAAGAAGATATTGAGGAGAATTCAAAAATGTAAAAATATACAGGGTGTCCCATTTAAAAAACCAACTTGTGAGCAACTTCCGGTATAACCGGGAGTTGCAAAGAGATGAAAATATTTTCATTTAATAGATCATCCCTCAAAACCCCTTTATTCCAATTTTCATGATTCTGTTGCCTTTAGTTCTCGAGATATTTCTAATAGGCCAGTTATCTGCCTCACCCTATATAGAATTGTACCTACCTGTAATTTTACAATTTAAGAATGATGAGGTAGTACCAATTACAATTTCCGACAAATTCAATCCTATCAATAGGTATACCTTTAGTTATGAGGAGTTTCAAGTAGAACTTAGTACAGTCGATCCCGCTTATTAGAATACCGGTTATACGAATATCCCGGTTAAAGGAATAGAAATTTGAGGGGCCGAAACGTTTCTAACAGCCTCTAATAATCGGTTGTAGTATTATAATATCACCCTGTACAAAAAGATGTTTTTATTAAAAGTTAACCAAAGTAAATAATATAATCGATCGCCTTGACCGAGGCCGCGCGTGATGTCGAAATAGTTTATTATATAGTCCGTCTAGAAAGTATCCGGAATTTTATATTTTTCCTAATTTTAATGGATTTCCTCTTTGTAACATTTTAAGACACAAGTAATGCATCAAGTAGGTTGTGCCGATAGTAGGTTATGGACAAAATCGCATGACAACACCATCTGTCAAATATTTTTGTTTGTAAACAGACTTAAGATTTGTGAAATAATGTCGCAAGTAGAAAAAAGAAAAGTGGTGGAATATTTGTACAGAAAGGGTGTCCGAAACGTTAAAAATTAGTGCAATTGACTGAACAAGGAAAAAGTGCAGTATATGAGACAATAAAGAGGATAAAAAATGGCATAGATATACGACATAGACCAGTTTTGCGTAGACCATGTAAGATTCGCGGAAACAATTTAAATGCTTTAGGACGACAAAATCCGCGCCTAGGGCTTCGAAAATTAGCATTTGGAAATCAACAAAGAATAAAAGTGTGCCCAGAAACTGTCCGCATGTCACTGAAAAAGCAAGGCTACATATCAAGAAATCCAAAAAAATCCCTACAATGACACCTCTGCAAAGGTAACGAAGAATAGATTTTTGTCAAAGTTTTCGAGAAGATAATTTTAGTAATTTTAATAATGTCTTTATATTCTGATGAAAGTTGTTTCCAGCTTGGTTCAAATCATCTAAAAGTCCTATCAAGAGAAAATGTTACCGTTCAAATTTCCAAATTTCTCACTAAAATAATGCTTTGGGGAGCAATATGTCAGCGTGGTGCTACACCTCTCTGTATAGTTAATGGTACTGCTGATAGTGCGAAATATTGTGACATCCTAAATGGTTTTCTTCTTGAAACGGCTCATGTTTTATATCCAGAGGGGTAGCGTTTTAAGCAAGATAATGCAAGATGTCATACTTCTGCTTATACTCAAGCTTGGATGCAAGAACACGAATTGGCAACAATTCCGTGGCCAGCAGCATTTCCAGATATTAGCCCCATTGAAAACATATGGAGACTGATGAAGATTAAAGTGGAACGAGCTATAACGATTTATAACCACGTGATAAAGAAGGTTTGATTCGGTCAATTTTACAGGCCTGTAACACCATTACCGAAAATTATGACCTTGACTTAGTTTCGGGTGTACCTGGACGTTTACTTAAGTGTTTAGATTTAAATGGAGGTTGTATAAGTAAATGAGATGAATTATTTGTTGAAATTTTATATTTCAAGTGATAGAAATAAATACCGTAAAATTATAATTCTGCTTTCTTTTTTCCGGATACTTTCTAGACGGACTATATATTAAAGTGAATGTCCCATGATATAGATATGATTATTGTACTCAGTATTTAGTTAGGGTAAGGTAGGTTGCTACTGTTATATATAAACACGTTGTTATGGTTAGTCATTGATGGACTTGATTGTAAATATAATGCATAAGAAACCAAGAAAGATAGTTTTAATTAATTTGGAACTAAAAGGCATTATGGGTCATACTTATTTATGACATGGCTATTCTGATAATTAATACAGGCAGAATCTTCTGAAAATGGGCAATAAAAATTGTAAAAAACGGCGGAAAATGGACCAGGACCCAGGAACCGAACAGGAAACCAGCGAAAAAGACATAAGTGTTAAAATGTAAGTAAGAAATTTAGTCTATCTTTATTAAATATGCTTCCCTCGTTTTTATATATTATTATTGAACATTGAATATTTGAACATTGGAACTCGATAGCAAGAATTTTATTGAATTTTGAGTTTTTATGGAATTTATTTGAAAAATTTCCATTCGATTTCGATTTTTTGGTATGGTTATTTTTGAATTTTTTTAAGAATATTTATCAAATTTTGAAATATGAACTGATTTTGAATATTTTTATCTAACCTATATATATGCTGTTATTGAATTTTTATTGAAGTTTTGTCGAATATGTATACTATTATTGAATTTTTATTAGCCAGTTGTTTTTTTATTGATCTTTTAGATACATTTTGATCGATTTTGTGTTAAATTTTGTATGATATGAACCTGAATTAATAATTTTTTTGTGTGATAAATGATATATAAATGATTTTTTTTAATGATTAGTGATGACATATGTTGATATAAGAGCTTTGAGACAAACATTGCTATAAGCAAGTGTCATATCTTAACAAACAGACCTGATGAGTCGAGATAAGGGATTTGGAGGAGAACTATATAGATGAGAAGAACTAACAATGTTATAAGCTGAATATTATGCGACAACTTGAGACAATAAGAAACCCACTGCTCTTGTCAAATTAGGAAGGCACTAAGTGATTTATAGACGCTTGAAAGCTTATTAGAGACATTTATTAATATTTATTCTAGCAAGAGACATAAATTTTTTTATTATTAAGTATAATAAAAGAAGGGACCAATAGCAATAAAAAGACTGAAATAGGAATTAATAAAGTAACTTTAAATTTTTACTAAGAAGTTTAGGTAACATTAAGTTTAGATAAATTGGGAAATATTATTAGGTAGATTCAAAATATTATATAATTATTCACTGCTTATATGACGTAAATTAGTGTAGTACACTAAAAAGACTAAAGACTATGTTCAAAATTAGGATAAGTTTTATTCATTGTTTTACGAAAGAAAGTGAATTAGTAAACGAAAAAATAAATACTAAAAGACACAAAGGAATAGTACGTGATTTAGTGACACTTATAAACAAGTATTTTTAGTTTTATAAAATACCCATTTGTATAGGGAAAATATGAACTTTTGTGTATAATAGAATTTTTGTTAATTGTCTTATTGCAGCGATATAGGACTTTAACTCTATAAGTGATGTAAGGTATATCTCCTAAAAGACGATGACGGATATAGTTCATTTTAACCTTTAACTAGCCGCGCATCAAGTTATAACATAACTACACGCGTGGCGCACTTTGTACGCCACAAGAAAATACACTTAAAAACAGCGGATTTGTTTAATTTTTTTTGAAAAAATACACTTAGTTGTTTGTTATAAATCTTATTCGGCATCAGTGAATAATTGGAGTTCCTTTTCAGTAAGCCAATTGGGATTTATAACTGGAATCATGGAATAACGGGATTCCATGATAAAAAAAATTACCAATAAAATTTTTTTTTAAATGTGATTTTTTACAGGAGAAAAAGTATTGTTTACAAAGAAAAATATATTTTTTGCCATAATGACTAAAAAACAATTAAAATATGTACTTATATTACGACTTATAGTAATATAATCCTGGGGTATATTGTCCACCACCGAAAACAACAAATAATAAAATGTAAATTACGATCTTTCCAGAACGCCGATTATAACGAAACTAAAACCAAATTGTAAAGCACATTCCAGTGATAGGTTAGAAAAATAAGCAAGGTTAAACATTAAATTTTTAAATATATTTCCAGTAGAATTCTTATATCTGGCGTACAAAGTACGCCAGCGCGTGTAGTTAAAGGTTAAAACACGGAGAGAAATATGTTATTTTAACAAAGGGGAGAGATGTAGTATTATAATATCACCCTGTACAAAAAGATGTTTTTATTGAAAGTTAATAACCAAAGTAAATAATATAATCCATCGCCTTGACCGAGGCCGCGCGTGATGTCGAAATAGTTTATTCTATATAAAAGTGAATGTCCCATGATATAGATATGATTATTGTACTCAGTATTTAGTTAGTGTAAGGAAGGTCGCTATTGTTATATGTAAACACGTGGTTATGGTTAGTCACTGATGGACTTGATTGTAAATATAATGCATAAGAAACCAAGAAAAAGAGTTTTAATTAATTTGGACCTAAAAGGCATTATGGATCACATTTATTTATGATACGGTTATTAGAATATCCCGGTTATAGAAATACTTTTGCTCGAAACGAAGGCTTTTCCAATAAGCGGGTTCGACTGTAGCATAAAAGACACTTCAGTCTGTCCAGACGACAAACCTACCAATACAAGTATTTAGTAAACAACTTCCTACAGTTGCACAGGAGTCTTTACTTGAAATATTAAATATTATTTGAATACAAAAATTATTATCAGAATCTGGAAAATGCCATTGTTATCCCTATTATTAAACCAAATATAAAGATCAATTTACACCCAGGAATATATCTTACATAATTGACATATTGTTCATATAAACTTAAGGAAAAAATGGTCAATAAAATTTGTTGAAAAAATGAGCGGCCTAGAATTCGAAATATACAGAGTTGGGATAAAATATGGAACCAAGCAAATATCTTTGAAACGAAAAGAACAATATTTATGAAACTTTGCATGCAGGTACAGTGATGCAAAAGGCATCTGATGCCATATATTTTGTTACCAATCCACTTCCGGTTTCAACGGAAATACCCTTAACTTATTTACTTTAAATGGGACACCCTGTATATTTTTGCAGATTTTAAAAGATCTTGTTATTTTTAATTCATACATAGCAAGTTTGGAAGAAAAAACTATTAAAACAAGAAATAAATCTCTTTAGAGTTAAAAAATAGGTTAATTTATTTACGGTCGATCAATGATATTAAAAATAAAAAAAATAATTTCAAATGTTGGAAATGTTTGCTGTTCAATGCTGCATGACAACGTGCAAGCCTATAAATAAATTTATGAGTCACTTTTTGCAAGATTTCTCCACGTATTAGTTCACATTCATCAATAATTATTCTTTGTCTCAAATCCTGTAAGCATGTTGGTCGCCTAACGTAAAAACGTGATTTTAGATAACCCAAAAGAAAAAAATCTAACGGGTTGAGCTCCGGAGAACGAGCGGGCCACTCTATGAATCCTCTACGTCCAATCCATCGATTTGGAGAATTCACTTCCAAAAAAATGAAATTCACCATAACCGATTATCATTAATATTTCAATACGATCTTTTTCACTTAAATAAACCATTTTTAATACAACTTATTTCTGTCAATTAGTTCAGTAACAGTTTTACCTACTATACTAAATTCAAATGAGTCATGCAGTGCATGTAAACAACAAATTTAGTCTACAGTATAGATGGAACTCGTTTATTTCCTACTACGTTGTATTAATACAAAAAATTATCTACAGACACTTTTTAACAAATTTTTTCTACCAAATTTGGTATGTACGAATTAAAAATAACAAGTTCTTTTAAAATCCGCAAAATATACAGGGTGTCCCATTTAAATTAAATAAGTTGAGGGTATTTCCGGTGGAACCGGAAGTGGAGTAGTTACAAAAAATATGGCAGCAGATGCCTTATGCATCGCTGTACTTTCGTGCAAAGTTTCATAAATACTGTTTTTTTTTCCGTTTCAAAGATATTTGCTTGGTTCTGATATCCATGTGTGCGATTTATTTAAAAAAAAAAATAGGTGTGATCTTCCAAGGTTAATCCGGCACTGCAGTAAACAGTCCTAGAGAAAAGAGATTCTATATCCTCAGTGCACATAATCAATAAAATAATATAAACTCAACATAGCTTTACTAATTAAGAGGAACTAAATAAATTATATATAGCTTTACTAATTAAGAGGAACTAAATAAATTATATATTGAAGATGTACTTTTTGAAGATGCACTATCCTACTCTATATCATGAACGTATATGGATTATTCTTTTTCCTACACCATTATCTACTAAAACATGGTCGTTTCATTCAAACATTATTTTTTTATTTATAGCTTGACTATCCGGTAATCTCTAAGTGCTTCTATATACATACCTAGCTTATTCCTCTCGAAGTAGGTACTGTTTATTAAAATGTATTTTTCCTTTGCAAAATCATTGAGCATGTAACCATTCTCATTCGACGTTGAACGCAAGCTGAATCTCCTCTGAAAGGATACGATCTAAAAGTTATATTTTCCAAGTCCAAGTACCATTTGTTTCCATTTTTCTGCTTTGTAACATTTTCTTATATTCCGTGTTATCATTTTGTATTACTTTCTTTAATTTTGTTGTTTTTTTGTTTCGTCTTTTTTCTCTTGTGTCCTTTTCTTTGACGTGTCGTCATACACTACACAATATTATTCTGTCCCTTATATTTTAATAGTTTATTGAGTTGTAATTTACTTTTTCCAGTTTTTCTCTTCCACGGTTCCATTTCCATACTTCTTTATCTACAATTAACTTTCGATACCCTACATTAGCAATTTTTTCTTTATTCTTTTCTTCTTTAGGAGCTGTTCTAATTTTTTAGGAGTTTATTTTTCTTATTCTTCTTAAGGTGCCTATCCGTTCCGGATGTTGGCAATCAGCATGGCTATCCTAACTTTGCTTGCTATCCTAAATTTTTTCTACCAAATTTGGTATGTACGAATTAAAAATAACAAGTTCTTTTAAAATCCGCAAAATATACAGGGTGTCCCATTTAAATTAAATAAGTTGAGGGTATTTCCGGTGGAACCGGAAGTGGAGTAGTTACAAAAAATATGGCAGCAGATGCCTTATGCATCGCTGTACTTTCGTGCAAAGTTTCATAAATACTGTTTTTTTTTTTCCGTTTCAAAGATATTTGCTTGGTTCTGATATCCATGTGTGCGATTTATTTAAAAAAAAAATAGGTGTGATCTTCCAAGGTTAATCCGGCACTGCAGTAAACAGTCCTAGAGAAAAGAGATTCTATATCCTCAGTGCACATAATCAATAAAATAATATAAACTCAACATAGCTTTACTAATTAAGAGGAACTAAATAAATTATATATAGCTTTACTAATTAAGAGGAACTAAATAAATTATATATTGAAGATGTACTTTTTGAAGATGCACTATCCTACTCTATATCATGAACGTATATGGATTATTCTTTTTCCTACACCATTATCTACTAAAACATGGTCGTTTCATTCAAACATTATTTTTTTATTTATAGCTTGACTATCCGGTAATCTCTAAGTGCTTCTATATACATACCTAGCTTATTCCTCTCGAAGTAGGTACTGTTTATTAAAATGTATTTTTCCTTTGCAAAATCATTGAGCATGTAACCATTCTCATTCGACGTTGAACGCAAGCTGAATCTCCTCTGAAAGGATACGATCTAAAAGTTATATTTTCCAAGTCCAAGTACCATTTGTTTCCATTTTTCTGCTTTGTAACATTTTCTTATATTCCGTGTTATCATTTTGTATTACTTTCTTTAATTTTGTTGTTTTTTTGTTTCGTCTTTTTTCTCTTGTGTCCTTTTCTTTGACGTGTCGTCATACACTACACAATATTATCCTGTCCCTTATATTTTAATAGTTTATTGAGTTGTAATTTACTTTTTCCAGTTTTTCTCTTCCACGGTTCCATTTCCATACTTCTTTATCTACAATTAACTTTCGATACCCTACATTAGCAATTTTTTCTTTATTCTTTTCTTCTTTAGGAGCTGTTCTAATTTTTTAGGAGTTTATTTTTCTTATTCTTCTTAAGGTGCCTATCCGTTCCGGATGTTGGCAATCAGCATGGCTATCCTAACTTTGCTTGCTGCTATTCTGAATAGTCCGGTTGTCGATGTATTAAACCACTTTCTCAGGTTTTGAAGCCAAGATATTCTTCTTCTCCCTGGTCCTCTCTTTCCAAATACCTTGCCTTGAAGATTGAGTTACAACAAGCCATATCTCTGTTCATTCCTCATAAAATGGCCAAGATATTCTAGTTTTCGCTCTTTGATTGTGTTAATAATCTCGCATTCCTTGCCTATTCTACGTAGAACCTCAACATTAATCACACGATCCACCCACGAAATTTTCAAAATGCGCCTGTAACACCACATCTCGAATGCCTCGAGTTTTCTCAAAGAAGCCTCGGAAAGTGTCCAGGCCTCTACTCCGAATAATAACGTAGAAAATACATAGCGTCAGATGATAGAGATTTTAGTAGCAAGAGGTAAATCCACTTTATTTTTGGTTTGTATTATTTTCCAATTTTCGTATTTGCTATTTTAGTCTAGGCACCAGGGGGTCACCGTGTCCTTTTCAATTCTGATGGACAAACTCAACGGTTTCTTATAGATTTTTGGCTGCTGATTACGAATTTCGAGGGTGGATTTCGATCCGAGTGGTCAAAAAATTGTTATAAACAATTTAATTGTTTATAAATTGTTTATAAGGCTCTGGCTCATAAACTGAAAGAGATAAAAAAGAATGTTTTAAATAAAATTTGTTCGCTAATAAAAAACGAAGAAAAAACGTTTACTAAACTTAAATCCAACAGTAAGAACTCAAGATATTGTAAAATTAGTGCACAATGCAAATTGCAAATTGCAAAATAAGTCTTTTTTTGAAGCTTTATCGATCGGAGCTCAGCTTCTACGCATGCAAATGAGCCCTAGAGGGTCTCATTTTAAAGCCTCATTAATAGGCTTCGAAACAAAGTTTGTTAAATTACTTTATCTTCATTTTTTTTAAGTTATACCGTTTGAATTTTTAATTTTCCTAAAAAAAGTGTACATCAGTTTGTTTATAAGGGTTTCAAGTAAATTTGGGCTGTAAACATTTACACTTTATTTAACAATATTGATAGAGAAACTCAAAAGGAACATTTTGAGCTTTTTAAAATGTTCGTAAGTTTATTTTTGGTCAAGATATCGATATTTCAATGGCGCGCTATGAGGCGCAAAGGCGGCTCACAGTCAAGTCCGTAAGTATTTTTCGACGCTTTATCGATCGTAACTCGGCTTCTATGCATGCAAATGAGCCAATATGTGATATCCATATAAAAATGAATCGAGTTCTTTTACAGCATCATCATTGCATATAAGACGAGCATTTATGTTGTGGCGGCATACACACAATTGACGTGCCTTCATGATGTTGCAAAAGAACTAGATCCACTATATATGGATATCATCTAGATAATTAGACTCTGAAGCCCCAGAAAGTTTTAGTTTTACTGCCCACAAGAACATACTTAGTACCACCACGTAACTGTAAAAATTGCTCTAAGAACTTATGCAGATGTAAAAAAGCTGAGATTCTCTGTATATCTCGATGCAGGTGCATGAAAAATAATGTTTGTAAAAATAGTATTAATAAATCATATCAACTTACTTTTTAGTTATATTTCTGAAATATTAGTTTTTAATGTTTTTTTTTCTCATTTAGTACAAAAAATAGAAGACAAAGTAAACAGAATGAAAGGTGATACGAGGTACAGTATGATGATTTAATTATAAAAATTATATGATAAAATTTTTATTAGGATCTTCAAAAATGAAAAATGAAGATAACGTATATAATATACATAGAAATTATAATTTGCATGGAGAAGTTAGGGCTTGTCCATTTGTAGGCGGTTTGCCAAGTCGACTGCGCGGTTTACCTGTTTTCCCCCTGTTTTTCTTGGTATTAGGGTGAAACTTCAAAGGCGGCATTGAGGTGAGATCAAGTAAAACAGGTAAACCGCGCAGTCGACGTTGGCAAACCGCCCGCATATAAACAAGTACTTTGCTCGTGAACCTTTACGCGGTGAGTCAATCTCGCGCCTCAGAGCGCGCTATTAAAATATCTATATCTTGGCCAAAAATAAACATACCAACATTTTCTTAAGCTCAAAATGTTCCTTTTGAGTCCTTCTATCATTATTGTTAATTAAAGTATACATATTTATAGCTCAAATTTGCTTGAAACCCTTATAAACAAATTAATTTACAGTTTTTTTAAGAAAATTTTAAATTTAAACGGATATAACTTTAAAACAAATGAAGACAAAGTAATTTAACAAACTTTGTTCGGAAGCATATTCATTAAGCTTTAAAAAGAGACCTTCTAAGATTCATTTGCATGCGTAGAAGCCGAGTTACGATCGATAAAGCTTGGAAAAATATATACTTTGCAATTTGCAATTTGCATTGTGCACTAATTTTACAATATCTTTAGTTCTAATTGGTGGATTTAAGTTTAGGGAACGTTTTTTCTTCGTTTTTTATTAACGAACAAATTTTATTTGAAATATTCTTTTTTATCTCTTTTAGTTTATGAGCCAGAGCCTTATAAACAATATATAAACAATTAAATTGTTTATAACAATTGTTTGACCACTCTGATCGAATTCCACCATCGAAATTCGTAATCATCAGCCAAAAATCCATAAAAAACCGTTGAGTTTGTCCATTAGAATTAAAAAGGACACGGTGACCTCTATTTGGCGCCTAGACTAATTTAGTTTGACGAAGTATATTTTATCTCCCAATTCTCTTGCTTCATTTATTTTTACTTCCATACCCATTTTCTTATCTATGAAAGTTTCCATTATGCTCCATTTTTTCATCATTATTCGTCATTACTGAGACTGCATTATACGCTTGTTCTATTGAAACTCATCTTTGGCCAGGTTAACCTTGAAAACAATTGTAATCGCTTAATTGACCTATTGTAATGATATGTAGTTATATTTGTAAACGTCACACTAATCAGTTCCTATAATTTGTACTTGACTGCGATTTTAAATATTGTCATACAGTTATAATTTACTGTACCTAGAATGTACATCAATCCAAACCTTTGTAATGAGACTTTGAACAAGGTCCATCAAGCAATATAAAGAAAACGTCCAGGGACGCTCTGGCATAGTGTCATTCTTCTGCACGACAATGCTCTGCTTCAGGTTACCAAAATAGTGAAAGAAATGGAGCATATTAGATCATCCACCATGTAGGCCTGATTTATCTCCATATAGTTTTCATAATTTTGGGATACTGAAAAAGCCGTTAAAAGATAAATCGTTTTCAGTCCCACGAAGAAGTACAAAATGCCGTAAAAGAATTATTTAAGCAAAAACCAGAAGAGTTTTTTAAGCAGGATATAATCTGTTGGTAAAACAATAGGATATGATAATAGTTGGAAACTAATGCTCATCGACATGATTACCGTACAAGAAATTCTAATAAGCTCCGAATACCCCAGTTTAAAACAGCAAGATTAGAAAATAGTTTTAAATTTATGGGAATGAAATTGTACAATAAACTTCCCGATGAAATGCAGGAGATTGCTAGTTTTAACAGTTACAAAAATAAAATCAAAAATTTATTATTAGCCAAATGCTACTATTCAGTCAAAGAATTCCTTGACGATAGCCTATAAACTATTTTAAACTATTTTATTTTTTATGTATAAATTGTTTTGTATATGTCTAAAAATATGTTATTTTATAATATATGTTATCACGTGTTAGGTGTTAGGTACCTATATAAAATTTTGTAGCTGAACAATGTCAGCTTGTAACAGTTATATTACTGTTCTACAATGTAAAATCATCTACATGACCTGTCCTATACATTTGTAAAAATGTCTTGAAAGGATCAATAAATAATTCTATTTCTATTTCTATTTCTATGTGCCTTAATTTTGGCGGTAGTTTTTTAAAGATATATGTGCCAATAATTTATCTGAGATAAAGATACGTTTCAATTGAACAAGCATCGTATGTTTAAAAGAAATTGTATTTCGAAGAGATTTGATATACCACAGAAATACTTACACATTGTTACCGCAAGTTATGAGACATAAAAACTGTTTATTATGGGACCATTAAAGTTTTAATTTTGTATCGAAATTTTTCCACAAACAAACAACAAACTTTACATTCTCGCTTGATTAAAAGCAACAAGAAACCAATTTTCTTATATCTCCAACATAACTCTATCCATATTGAAGTGTATGCATGTTTAAAAAATATATCCACATAAAACAATATATGATTTTGTATAACAAATTGAATTTGTGTATTCTGAACGTCTGCGAACTTTATTGAGAGGTTCATTGTAAGAAAAACAATTTTACTGTGGTCAAATTAGGAACAAGCGAGGAAAAAGTTATTTTCCAGCTATTTCATTGCTGGAATCGAATCTTAAGGCTGCATATATTAGTAATGTAGGTATGAAAAGTCCGCAAAAAGTGTGCTATTTTATTTATTAAAAAAATTGAATACAGGAGGCGTCGACTGGACCTTATATCACGAAGGAAGAAATTATCAAAGCAGGAAAGCAAATGAAAAACGGAAAAGCTGTTGGGGAAGATAATATCCCAATTGAAATAATAAAGATATTATTAGACGAACACATCGAAGTGATGGAAGATATATTTAACAAAATATACGAAACAGGCATAAAACCAAATTATTGGCTTACATCCGTGTTTGTACCACTACCAAAGAAGAGGAACTCCAAGAAATGTGAAGACCATAGGATTATTAGCCTGATGAATCATGCTGAAGCTTTTCCTACGAATAATACACAATAGAGTATACAACAAACTAGATGAACACACTGGTCAAACTCAATTTGGATTTAAGAATGGCTTTGGAACAAGAGAAGCAATTTTTTCAATACGTGTGCTAGTTTAAAGATGTATAGATGTCAATTCTGATGTATACTTGTGTTTTGTAGACTTTCAGAAAGCTTTTGACCTGGTGAAACATGACAAACTAATAGATATTTTAAGGTCTTGTAACATCGACGATAAAGACTTAAGGATTATTTCAAACCTCTACCAAGAACAAAAGGCTAAAATCAGAATAAAAAGCGAAACATCTGAAAAAATCAATATCGAGAAGGGAGTAAGCCAGGGATGTGTCCGGTCACCTTTGCTGTTCAAAGTTTGCTCTGAGAAGATATTTAAGAAAGCTTTGAAAGGCACCGATGGTATAGTTATAAACGGGCAATGTATAAATAACCTGCGATACGCTGATGACACGGTCATTCTGGCAGATAATGCTGAACCACTGCAACGCCTAATGGACCGAGTAACGACAGCCTGTGAGAATTTGGAATGAAATTAAACACAAAGAAAACAAAAACAATATTCACCACTTCATCAGCAAGCACCAAAACAGAAGGATAAAAGTCAATGTCGACGGAACAAATCTGGAGAGAGTAACAAGAATAACGTACCTTGGAAGTAACCAACCCTTTGTTGCCCAAATATAGAGATTCAAGAAGAAATTCAAATATTTTTACATTTTTGGCATAAAAATATGTGAAATGAATAATATATGTTGTTGTTTTAAATGATTGATATTTACAGGAAAAAAAAAACAAAAAAATGGACTTTTGAGTACCGTAAGAAAATACCTAGACAAATATAGGGCATTATATTTTATTTGAATATTTATAAAATTAATTGTTTTTTATGTCTAAAATAGTTCTAAAATATCTTAAGTTACACATTATAATTAACAAATAATTAAATATTGATAATATGATGTTACAAATAAGTCTCATGATAAATCGCAAAACAGTTTTTTTTTCATTGCAACACAGAAACACCCCACATGTGCTGCATTTACTGTGAGGACGTGACTGGATACCTTGGGCACTACAGTACTCACACCGGCCTCTATTACCTTCGTATTTGACCCAGTGGCTTCCCCTATTTCCTAAACATATGTCGTCTAAAACACTAAAGTTGTACTTTCGACGCTTTTGTAATGGTTTCAAGATTGAGTTTCTCTTCGTTAATTCACATTTGTTCATATTCAGTAATCCTTGAGTAATCCTTCGAAACTCAAACGTGGTCATTTTTTCAATAAGGTCACAGTGTATGATATATGAATTTATAAATGCAATATCTAAAAATCCCCAAAATAAACGGTGCCACCATTTTTTTGATCTACGATTCATACCATACGTAGTACGAAGTTGATCAGCATGATCTACCCCACCCATGTGACGATTATAATCCTCCACAACTACTGGACAACTTATGTCACATTTTGTACCATCTTTATTAGTTCTTTTGACTGATGTCAGCTCGGTTCCGTGGAAGTTAGTTGCAAAGTTCACGATTGTATTGTCATTCCATTTGAAAATACCTATGTTTGTGTTGGAGTACCTATAGTCAAAGTCTCCCCTTTTAAGAGTTTTATCTTCAGCTAAAGTCTTAGGAAAATCCTTTCTATTATTGCGAATTGTTCCACATGCCAAAGTATTCACAAGTCGTAGTTTTTCCAGTAACGGTATTGATGTGAAGTAATTATCGAAATAGATGATTTTATTTTTGCCCCAATGTGGTTTTGTTAATGACAATACAACACGTTCTCCTAATCCATGGCGTCTAAATTCATTTTTCAGTTGTTCATTCTTGCCTTGATACACAGCAAAATTTGAAATATATCCTTTTTGGTCAGCTAAGCACCAGATTTTATATCCGCGTTTTATAGGCTTCTGGGGATTATATTGTTTTAGGGTCGACCTACCCTTGAAACGTATCATACTTTCATCAACGGCGACCCTTCTTGTTGTTTTGTAAAGGGTTTGAAAATTCTGGTTGATTTTTTCCATAACTGGACGTAATTTGTATAGCTTGTCTGTGTTATTTTTTGGAATTTCCAAGTTATTGTTGCAATGAATATTTGCCAAAATTATCTCAAAGCGATTACGTGACATTGCATTAGTAACTAGAGGAATGCCTAAATCGGGACTTCCATTCCAGTAATGTTTCCAGTTCGGCAGTTGGTGATATGCCATGAAGAAATTGATGCCAATGAAACTGAGGAGCTCCTTTTCCGTGAGATACAATTGTATATTTCTCTGGACAGCGTACAAATTACTTTGGTAAGTGATATCGCTTACGATGGAGCCAAGAACTTTTATGAATACGCTGGTTGGTGTTTCAGAACTATCAAACAATTCCTCGACCACACCTTCCGGCTCCGGATAATCGGATATTTTGGTTTTAACACTACACTTCTTCCATCTACGAGCAGGTTGTTCTTGAACTTCACTCTTAGCAGACTCTTCTACTTCAACTTTTGATAAACGCAGCTTTCTGTTTATAGTCGCAGTGTTTTGCTCACAAGATTTTTTTGAAGTGCACGCTTGCAACGATACAGTAGTAATAGTGACTGACTCGCTTGAAACGGTTGGAGAGAATCCAATATCTTGTAAAACAATATCCTGCTTCTCATCATTATTACCATCCAATTTATTTTCAAGTGTTTGTGGATATAAAGAACTAGACACTGTGGCATTATCTTTATCATTCACTTCACTTGAAATGTTCGGAGGCAGTCGAATATCTTGTAAAATATTCACTTTTTTCTCATCACCATTTCTTTTGAAACTATTTTTAAATGTACTTGGAAATAGGGAATCGAAGTCAGTGTCACTATCATTATCACTTTCCTCTATATCAGTATCAAAATTATTATCTAAGGGTAAGTCATCACCTGCCATAATTTCGTTGGCGATGTCTTGCAATTCTGCTTCAGAAAGAGGTTTGTTGTAAAACCATTTTATTTTTTTATGTTCCATATTCCTGACGGTACTTTTGCGGACTCTGAAACAAATAAGGTTTTCTTAGCTAAACCTCTTTCTAAATACAATACTAGATATACCAATTTACATTATATATATTATACAACTAGAGCTTACCTTTTCTTGTGAAATATCGAAAACACGATAACAGTTAGGAGTAGTTTGAAACTAACCTCACACTATGCACTTCAGAACGTAACTGATGAAATATGCATAGATAAGGTATATATAACTAGAATAGATAGGCAACTCTTTAATACGTAAAATTGCAATGTATACAGCGCCCTCTGTCCGGTTTAGTCATGAACTAAATGGACAATGGCGGGAATTTTAAACGTTCAAATAAGCTTTGTTGCTAATTATTGTAGTAAAACAAGATTCTATAACATAATGCAAATTATAAAAATAATCGACAATTGTTTCTTACATTAGCGATTATTTTTTGTAATTTGCATTACATTATGGAGCCTTTTACTGCAATTATAAATATAGTTCATACAATAGGAAAGGTAGAAAAACAAAATTCAAAAATTAAAATATTTATTTAAAAAATTAACGGCACAATTTACAGGAAAGTACCAAAATTAAAGCTCACAATAAAATTAAAATATTTCTAGTATCTTTTTGTAATATTGCCGAGTTTATAAACACATCAATCCTGACATTAAGGCAGCGCTGAAATTAACACAAAATTTTTAAATTACATGGATGCAAAGTAACCCAAAAGAATGTTCCTTACTTCTCAGTCCTGTTTGGTACACAGCATTTAAACACCATTGATTCAAAAATTTGCACACAAACTGAATATTTTACTATATAATAAGAGAACAAAAGTCTTTGTTATATATAGCTAACCTATAAGTAAAAAGTAAAAAAACAATTTAATAAAATAAATCCAAACACGTATGTACAAAATGACAAGACAAAATAAAATGACATTTCTTCACAGCGCTGCCACATTTTATTTAGAAACTCTACTGTAAGTATGTAAGTTTAGCTAAAATCTACTAAATCAAAAACTAAAATATACTATAAAACTTTATTAAATGTACATAAAGTTAGCGAATCACTTCTCGAAAATATTTTGGCAAGCACAATGGGAATTTGCCGCTTTTTTGCCGTTAATTAGTTGTGAAAAAATTAATTTTGTCGCTCTTTTATTTTTCTCAATATTCGATGTTTCGCTAACTTCATATGAAGTTAGCGAATCACAACGGCAAAAAATGTTTCAAGTTCAAATCGAGTTGGTGCTGAATTTGCCGCTTTTTTGCCGTTAATTAGTTGTGAAAAAATTAATTTTGCCGCTCTTTTATTTTTCTTAATATTCGATGTTTCGCTAACTTCATATGAAGTTAGCGAATCACTACAGCAAAAAATGTTCCAAATTCAAATCGAGTTGGTGTGGAATTTGCCGCTTTTTTGCCGTTAATTAGTTGTGAAAAAATTAATTTTGCCGCTCTTTTATTTTTCTTAATATTCGATGTTTCGCTAACTTCATATGAAGTTAGCGAATCACTACAGCAAAAAATGTTCCAAATTCAAATCGAGTACGCGCTGAATTTGCCGCTTTTTTGCCGTTAATTAGTTGTGAAAAAATTAATTTTGCCGCTCTTTTATTTTTCTTAATATTCGATGTTTCGCTAACTTCATATGAAGTTAGCGAATCACTACAGCAAAAAATGTTCCAAATTCAAATCGAGTTGGTGTGGAATTTGCCGCTTTTTTGCCGTTAATTAGTTGTGAAAAAATTAATTTTGCCGCTCTTTTATTTTTCTTAATATTCGATGTTTCGCTAACTTCATATGAAGTTAGCGAATCACTACAGCAAAAAATGTTCCAAATTCAAATCGAGTTGGTGTGGAATTTGCCGCTTTTTTGCCGTTAATTAGTTGTGAAAAAATTAATTTTGCCGCTCTTTTATTTTTCTTAATATTCGATGTTTCGCTAACTTCATATGAAGTTAGCGAATCACTACAGCAAAAAATGTTCCAAATTCAAATCGAGTACGCGCTGAATTTGCCGCTTTTTTGCCGTTAATTAGTTGTGAAAAAATTAATTTTGCCGCTCTTTTATTTTTCTTAATATTCGATGTTTCGCTAACTTCATATGAAGTTAGCGAATCACTACAGCAAAAAATGTTCCAAATTCAAATCGAGTTGGTGTGGAATTTGCCGCTTTTTTGCCGTTAATTAGTTGTGAAAAAATTAATTTTGCCGCTCTTTTATTTTTCTTAATATTCGATGTTTCGCTAACTTCATATGAAGTTAGCGAATCACTACAGCAAAAAATGTTCCAAATTCAAATCGAGTAGGCGCTGAATTTGCCGCTTTTTTGCCGTTAATTAGTTGTGAAAAAATTAATTTTGCTGCTCTTTTATTTTTCTTAATATTCGATGTTTCGCTAACTTCATATGAAGTTAGCGAATCACTACAGCAAAAAATGTTCCAAATTCAAATCGAGTTGGTGTGGAATTTGCCGCTTTTTTGCCGTTAATTAGTTGTGAAAAAATTAATTTTGCCGCTCTTATATTTTTCTTAATATTCGATGTTTCGCTAACTTCATATGAAGTTAGCGAATCAATACAGCAAAGAATGTTCCAAATTCAAATCGAGTTGGTGCTGAATTTGCCGCTTTTTTGCCGTTAATTAGTTGTGAAAAAATTAATTTTGCCGCTCTTTTATTTTTCTTAATATTCGATGTTTCGCTAACTTCATATGAAGTTAGCGAATCACTACAGCAAAAAATGTTTCAAATTCAAATCGAGTTGTTAATTTTGCCGCTCTTTTATTTTTCTTAATATTCGATGTTTCGCTAACTTCATATGAAGTTAGCGAATCACAACAGCAAAAAATGTTTCAAATTCAAATCGAGTTGGTGCTGAATTTGCCGCTTTTTGCTGTTAATTAGTTGTGAAAAAATTAATTTTGCCGCTCTTTTATTTTTCTTAATATTCGATGTTTCGATAACTTCATATGAAGTTAGCGAATCACAACAGCAAAAAATGTTTCAAATTCAAATCGAGTTGATGCTGAATTTACCGCTTTTTTGACGCTCATTAGTTGCGAAAAAAATAAATTTTGTCGCTCTTTTAATTTTTTAATATTCGACGTTTCATTAACTTCATAAATATGAACTTGGTAAATTACAACAGCGAATAATGTCTCAAATTGAAATCGAGCTTGTGCTGAATGCTGAATGGTACCACCTTTTTACGATATTGTGACATATTTTTCTTCTTTTATAATTCTGATAACCCTGCACGAGATAATTTCGTAGGATACGTCTGGTAGACTTGCATCGTCGCACAACTCTTTTGGGTCCTGATTGACGCTTGTAGTGGTACGCGGTACGAATAGATTATTATTAATTTATGGATATCCTGCTTAAAAGATAATATAATTTCATCTAACATAGTATCCTCACTGTATAAGATACTTGAAATAAAATATAAAAGGAGTGGGTAAATATATGAATTTATATTTTATAATATTAATAGTATAATGAATTTATTCCAACTCAAACGTCCTTACTGTATAAAATACTCGAAATAAAATATAATAGGAGGGTGTGAATATATGAATTTATATTTTATATTATTATAAAAAACTTGAAATAAAATATAAAAGGAGGGGTTAAATATATGAATTTATGTTTTATAATATTATTATAAAATATAAATTCATATATTTACCCCCTCCTTTTATATTTTATTTCAAGTATTTTATTTAGTAAGGACGTTTGAGTTGGAATAAATTCATTATCTCGAGAAGGAGCCAATTTGGAGAGAAATCCTGAGACAGGTGGATTTTTATTTTGAAATTATGACATTTTAACATTTATATATCACACTAGTGACGTAATACATCTGGGCGTGATTACGTAATGGATGATTTTTTAAATGAGAGTAGGAGTCGTGTGATAGCTCATTCGAAAGGTTATTTAATTCTCTATTTAGTAATATAAACGTTAACATAATTATTTATACAGGGTGTCCATTTTTTTTAATTAAATTAATTGAGACTAAGAGGAGAATGTACGTAATTCATTTATTTCAAAATACATTTGAATTCTATCAGAAACAGAATTAAATGTTTATTTGACAAATAAGCATTGCTTTTCGCTTAAATTCAACGTTAAAACTGACACACACCTGTCTCTTAGCAGTTTGAACATTGAATTTTTTTTATAAACTGAATAAACTGTTTTTCTGACAGCAGTAAAATGTATTTTGAATTAACTAAATTGCTTACTTTCTTCTGTATGTGTAAATAATTTTAATAATAAAAAAATTTGTACACCCTGTATAAATAATGTTTATACTACTGAATAGAAAATTAAATAACCTTTCAAATGAGCTATCACACAACCCCTACTCTTATTTAAAAAATCATCGATTACGTCATCATACCCAGATGGATGACGTCACTAGCTAAAAAGTCATAATTTAAAAATAAAATCGACCTCTCTCAGGATTTCTCTACAAATTCGCCCATTCACGAAATAATGAATTTATTCCAACTCAAACGTTCTCACTGTATATGTTTATGTATATTATATTTAAATGACCTTGATCCGTAATTATTGGTGTAATAAAAATATATATTTAATTAACTAATGGTTGACGTTTTGATTTCCACTGCGGAAATTGTTCTCAAAAAACCTTATTCTAAAAATAGGTACTGTGAAGATTTTATGACCTGATTTGTTTAAGGGTTATAAAATGTTTCCAGAATTTGTGTAATAAATAATCTTTTTTGAGAACGATTTCCGGAGTGTAAATCGAAACGACAAACATACACCAACAATTTTTGTCGCTCTCTCCCATTAACCATTAAAATGTCAACTTCTGTACTTCTTTGTTTCCCCGTGTATATTTAAATTACACAAAAACATAGATACAATATAATTATTGTGACTAACTACCAAACAATAGTTCAACTGTTTCAGTAGAACAGTAGGAAACATAATGAATAAAAAGGTTCTTTATTTGAAAATGCAATTCAGCTGGTATTTATAATACAACACATAATGAATGTCTGGCGTTGTTATCGCAAAATATATTATTTTACTGCAAGACACCTGATGACCTGATATAAAGAAATTTGAACACCATTCGCTAATCAATCGACAAGTAGATAACACACAAAAATTACACAATACATTCTCGCATTTTACACTTAGGTAGTGTCTTATAAGTATCTATTTTATATAGTGTAGTTCCTAGTTCCTGTAGTCTCCTAGTTCGTAGTCCTGTAGTGATAGTGTTAAATATAGTTCATAATATTATTTTAATAGTAGTCCTGTAGTGATAGTGTTAAATATAGTTCATAATATAATTTTATTAAAAAGTTACAATTAGTGTAACCGTTTGAGAGGCAGGCTTTTTTGCTTCAAGTGGACCAAAACCTAGAAAGTCGTAGAAAGATTTAGTAAAAATGTCTCGCGGTCGACCTCCTTCTATTGACTGCAAATTGTTAGTTGATACAGTAACTAAACACAAATCTGAAATTATCAATGAAAGTGGAAACGCAATTGTGTCGGAAACGAACGATATTTGGCAGTTAATTTGCGCAGAACTTTCCGGAAAAATCAAACCTGCATCGCTTTATTCCTACGTAACAAATGACCGCTTCCAACTTCGGACTTTACTGTTGGGCTACCAGGAAAAACACCACAGAGAAAAAATTGTGGAATCTTCATTCGTGGTGAAAGAACAAGAAGACGAAGAAAGAAAAGAATCTAGCTTTGTATTTACTTTGTCGTTCGGAAAAACGGAATTCAACGATTTGATCGTTGAAACGGAACGACCATTTAAAAACGCAAGAGGTAAATCCACATCGCGTACAGTCAACATCCTGAAACCTGGAAAATGGACGGAAATCATGTCTAAAAAAATTTACAACGACTTTCGTCTTCTTCACGGTTACCATTTTGAGAGCCACTACATAAGTAAAGAGAGAACAAGTGGCTCTTTTACAGGTAAGTTTTTTTTTTCAACTTTTTATCACTTACTAATCTCGAAATTGAAATAAGATTAATAGGGGAGTCAAGGTAGATCTAAAATTTGCATTTTTTCGGAAAAAATCAGACAAGCTTATATGTCAAACCGTTTTTGTTGGTTTATAAATATGTTAGAGTAAAAAGTTCTACTCACAGATTTTGGCAGAGTTTGAATGACTTTGTATAAACATTTTCTTACTGACATTCTTCGGTTTTTGTATGGCATTTTTTATTTTTCTTAATTTTTTCAAAAAATAATTGTTTATTGAATAACTGGGAATTTGTAGAATATATCTTAGGATTTTAAACTTGAGCAATATACTCTTAAAGTGGTAGCTAGTAATTCAGCAAAACAAAGTTTTCAAAAATTTGGAACAGTTTTTGATACATGGTATTATTTGAATTAAAATTTAGAGATATTTTTGAATGAAACTTGGTTTATACAATGTTTGAAATGTAAGTTGAGCAAATTTGAAAGTTTTATTAGGTAAAATTGTACTACTAACACAATTTTAAATTACCTATTTGTAAACCAAATTCCTGTAAATCCCTTTTTCGCCTACACTGTACATATATGCACATATATTTTTTTGGTATTATAACTATAAGATAGCTTTAATGTTCTTGTTTCATTTCCAATTTGCAAAATTTAATTTGGCCGATTACTTCAAAAATTATGTTAAATTAACTCAACCGCGTGCTCCGCCGTACGATGCCATTCTTCTTCTTCTTGTTCCTATGCATTTCGGATGTTGGAAATCATAACTTTGCTCGCTTCGACTCTAAACAGTTCCGTTGAGGTTTCTTAAACCCTGTTCTCAAATTCCGCAGCCATGGTATTCTTCTTCTACCGGGTCCTCGCTTACCTTTGACTTTACCTTCCAATATGGACTGCAGTAGGGCGTAACGGTGCACATTTCTCAGAAGATGTTCCAGAAAATGCAGTTTTATGCGTTTGATGGTAAACACAATCTCTGGTTCCTTCTTCATTCTTCTTAGAACTTCCTTGTTCGTGATCCTTGCTGTTCATGATATTCTCAGCATTCTTCTATAAAGTCACATCTCAAATGCTTCAAGTTTTTTGATAGTGGTGTCTGTAAGCGTCCATGCCTCCAGTGCCGGATTAACCATTAGGCGGACTAGGCGGCCGCCTAGGGCCCGCGCATTAGATGGGGCCCGCGTCCCGCTCAAATGCGTTAATTAACAATGAATTATTTAAGTAGTAATATACAGGGTGTTTGGTAAAGAATGGGCCATAGCTTAACCTCAGATTCCTGAGCTTAAAATAGGTCGATTTAAGCTAATTTTTCTTAGTAAGAAAGTTGATAATAACCGAAATACAGGATGTCAAAGTTAAACTTTTATTTTATTTATTCTTGAATATTTCCTGACAAGCATAGGATAACAACACGAAATTTGGTGAGAGGGGGTTTTTTGGGATGAGAAATCTTAATTCGCCACCGAAAATGATGTATTACCCAGAGGGAGCCATACCTCTTTCAGCGCATATTAATTACGTTCAATTTTTTTATCCCCACTCTACATACTTTTTTAATAAAAATTGTTATTCTCTTAATATTTTTACTTAAAAACGTATACTGCATTCATCTCGCTAAACTCAACTGTTTTCGAGATAAACGCATTTAAAATCTGCAATACAACATAATTTATTGCATAATATCAATGTAGTTAGACCCGAAAAATAAACTTAAAACCATAATAATTGTGCCAGTTCTCATATGTATGTCATTGCATCGCAAATTTCTTTTGAAGAAATTTGTGCATCCCTTATCTTCACAACCATATTTCCGGACAAAAGTAGTAGGTTACAAGTAATCATATTACAAGAAATGTATTTTTCTGGCAAAAATGTTGGGGAAAACGAACAGAAAACTGAATTATTTTAGGTTATCGACGTACTTAAGAGGAGGCATTGTAAAAAAAAATTTAAGCAGTTTTTCTCGGTTACTTTTGAATCGATTTAGCTGAAAATTGGTACACACACTAAGTACAACATTTAAAAGGGCGTGAAGTAGAGTTGTACCGAAAATTTTTCAAAAAATTTTGGAAAAATTTTTATCTGAAAATTTGTGTACATACTCCTTGAACAATGACAAACATCGTTCTTTAGATTTTTTTCTCGAAATTTCAAAAAACAAATTCCGACAAGAGGAAAATTTTGGAAAAATTTTTGTCCCATTATTTTTGTCCGACAAGTGATCCAATATGTATGTACATGTATACATGTGTACCTGTGTACAATATGTACACATGTAAAAACAGTAGAAAATAAAAATGACATCGGTAAAATAAATAAAAAAATCCAGGAAATTGACATCTTCGGCGCATCCGACTGCGCATATGCCCCGTGAAATTATCCGACAAGGTTACCACATTATTGTAAAAAGGTTAAATGGTAGATTCTGTTAAAATTAGCCATGTGGTAATAAATTTATTATTTTCATAAATTTGACATAATATGTATTTAGCGTGTCCGACGCGTCATATGGCCCAATATTTTTGTCCGACAAAATTGTTTTCGTTGTTTATATGATAAAAACCATTGATTAAAATAAAATGACCAATGTGGTTTTAAATTTTTTCTTGCATAAAATTGACAACTTCGTGACAGCTTGACAGACAAACGCCCCACTACCATAATGCGCCAAGCTCCAAATTTGTCCGACTCCACTCAAATAACAAGTACAAAAAGTTTCGATGGTGTGGTCATAAATAATAATTTTATATGTGGCCCCAAGAACTAGTACATATAATGGTACATTTAGCAGTAAGAGAGGTCAATTGCCTTTAAAATGGTCTATTGTAGAATCACCATTGACCAGTATGACCTAGAAATGGTCTATAGTATAGTATGACTATTTTTAAGTAAGATATGGTTTTTTTTAAGTAAAATAATCGTAAAACGTATCAAAAATCGTTAAAAGTTTTTTAAAAAGGATATAAGTTTTTTTTCTGTAGAGCAATGACCATACTCATGTCTTTCGCTTTTTTGCGTTTTTTGCTTCATTTTTTGAATATATTAAAAAAATATATTTTTGACATTTCGATGGTAAATTTAATTTTGAACAATTTTTGTTTAAATGTGTATGTACGAAAATTGCACAGAGCTCATCCTAATGCACCCTGTGCCTTGCGAATAATTCACCCTTTTCTCAAAAACGCAGCCCTTTAAATGGTAGTACTCCGCGGTGTTTTCATATTTAGGCGTCCATTTACCATAAAAAACAATACAGCCCCTTTAACGGGGTATTTTGATACTTTTATACTTTCGATACTTCGATATTTCGACACCTCAACACATAATATTTACTAATATATTTTTACACGTCTTTCCTGTGGTTTCAGGTCATTGCGCATGTGGAAGCCGTTTGAAATGTGAAATATTGCCACGCTATGACAACGAAGAAATTGTCAAAATTTGGTGCGTTGCTTCTAAAGGAAATGGAGACTGTAAGAAAAGGCAATGCCGAGGGGACACCCGAAAACAAATCGTCTTGCAGTTAGAAAAACAGTCGACTGAAATCTATAGAGCAAATAAAGCTTCCGATTTAATGTCAGAAGGTGATACTGCAGAACCACCACATCTCTATTCATCTGATGTATTAAGAACTGCAAAACATCAGTCTTTGCCAGAAAAATATCGTCATCCAAATCCGGTGATCTCTTTATCGCTCTTTAAACGATCTGAACAAGGGAGATATACCGTCAGAACTATTAGTTATGATCCTATTTCGGTGCAATTCTGGTCCCCTCATCAAGTTCGAGTTTATAATCTTTTAGTAAAGCGTGAACACGTTCGACTTTGTATTGACGCTACTGGTTCAATTGTAAAATGCATAAAACACATTGATGGACAAAATTCTCACCATATTTTTTTGTATCTGGGAGTTATGTATTGCTCGTATGGGCAATTTGTCGCATTTTCTTTATTTTCCGAGAGTCAAGACACAGTCACTATCAGCGAATTGTTAAGACGTTGGACACAGTCGGGTGCAAAATTCCCCAAAGAGGTGGTAAGTATTCCCTAAAGAGGTGATAAGGTGGATTTTTATAAAAACCATTATTTTGACGACGTTTCGGCAGCGATGTTGCTTGGTAGTTTCGCTTCGCGATGCTGCTTGAAGTAGAGTACAGCAGCGCGAAGCGGAACTATCTTACTTGACAATGGTGAGTGTGATCTTGCGGAAACGTCGTCAAAATAATGGTTTTTCTAAAAACTTCAAGTGTAACATATAGGGTGTCCCAAAAGTAGTGGAACGGTCGAATATTTCGCGAACTAAACATCGGATCGAAAAACTGAAAAATACGTGTTCAATCATTTTCAAAAATCTATCCAATGACACCAAATACCAACCCCCACTAAACCTCCTGGAGGTGGGGTGGGGGGTAACTTAAAAATCTCAAATAGAAACCCCTAGATTTTCTTGCAGATTTGGATTCGTTACGTAAAAGTAAGCAACTTTTATTCAAGACATTTTTTCGAACTGTGGATAGATGGCGCTATAATTGGGAAAAACGATTTATCCTGATACCATAGGTAAATTATAGAAACGGTCTAATATCTCGAGAAATACACTTCCAAATGAGAAACCAAAAAACACGTTTTTAATATTTTTCGAAAACCTATCGATAAACACCAAAAATTACCCTCCAACCCACCCCCTGGAGACGGGGTGGGGGTAAATTTAAAATCTTAAATAGCAACCCCCACTTTTTATTGCAGATTCGAATTCGTCATGAAAAATTAAGCTACATTTATTCGAAACATTTTTTAAAATTGCTGATAGATGGCGCTAATAAATCGTATTTTCCAATTAAAGCGCCATCTATCAACAATTCTAAAAAATGTTTCGAATAAATGTTGCTTAGTTTTTCATGACGAATCCGAATCTGTAATAAAAAGTGGGGTTGCTATTTAAGATTTTAATGTTACCCCCACCCCACCTCCAGGGGGTGGGTTAGAGGGTCATGTTTAGCGTTATTCGATAGGTTTTCGAAAAGTATTACAAACCTTTTTTTGGTTTCTCATTTGGAAGTGTATTTCTGGAGATATTAGACCGTTTCTATAATTTACCTATGGTAGCAGGATAAATCGTTTTTCTCAATTATAGCGCCATCTATCCACAGTTCGAAAAAATGTCTTGAATAAAAGTTGCTTACTTTTACGTAACGAATCCAAATCTGCAAGAAAACCTAGGGGTTTCCATTTGAGATTTTAAAGTTACCCTCTACCCCACCTCCAGGGGGTGTAGTGGGGGTTGGTGTTTGGTGTCATTGGATAGATTTTTGAAAATGATTGAACACGTATTTTTCAGTTTTTTGATCCGATGTTTAGTTCGCGAGATATTCGACCGTTCCACTACTTTTGGGACACTCTGTATATATAATATATACATATATAAAAGTACCTATAAAGCTTTTAAGAATATAAAGCTAGCGTATCCTGCTAGGCTTGCATGAATCACCCTATACATTAAAATTTATGTTTAAAAAGTGAGAATGTATACAGCGTGTCTAGTTAAGTTGGAAATATATGGGAAACTTTTTTATTACTAATTTTACGAAAAAAAGTTATTCTTCATAAAAAGTTATGCATACTCTAGAAACCACGATTCAATCATCAGATATCAAATTTTATCAATATTATACGAGGTATGTATGTCAACAAATGCGAATTTCGTTCAAGAGTAAAGTACCTTTATTTCTCTCAATATCGAAAATTCTTATTATGAAAAGTTGTTTGGAATTGTTTCTCTTTATGGATACTTATGTAACTTCGTTTTTATTTATTGCACATATGATAACTCTTTTATTATTACTTTTAGGAAAAAGGTATTCTTTATAAAAAGCTCTGTATGTACTAAGACGCAAGATGCAACCATCAGATATCACATTTTATTAATTTTATACGAGGTATGTAAAAAAATATGAATTTCACTTAGTACAGTACCTTTAATTTTCACAATATTGAAATTTGTTATTACAAAAAGTTGATAAGAATTAAAAACTATGTTTAAATATGCAATTACATACATATAATTGAAATATTGTGAAATATAAAGATACTATACTCATGAGCGAAATTCATATTTTTTGACACACCTCGTATAAAAGTAATAAAAGTTGATATATCATGGTTGTATCTTAGATTTTAGACCATGCTGAGCTTTTTTTGAAGAATAACTTTTTTTCGTAAAATGAATAATAAAAGAGTTATCATATTTGTAACAAATAAAAACGATATTGGGTATTATAAATTTGAGAAAAATTTGTAAAATAATTTTTTTTTTCAATTAGATGCATGTAATTGCATATTTGGTCTTAGTTTTTAATTCCAAACAACTTTTCATAACAGGAATATTCGATATTTATAAATTCGAAAATTCAAATTTTTAGACATACCTCGTATAATATTGATAAAATTTGATATATGATGATTGAATCTTAGGTTTTAGAGCATGCAGAACTTTTTATAAGGAATAACTTTTTTTCGTAAAATTAATAATAAAAAAGTTTCCCATATGTTTCCAACTTAAGTAGACACGCTTATAAAAATCGACGGTCTCAGCGTTTTTATATATATTTTTAAACAAGTACAGAAATAATTTTATTCCATAAGTGCCTTCCACACTGAAAGGTATCACAGTAAATACATGAATTTTGATCATTCCAAAACAATTATTGGTCCTCTGTTTTTAAAATTCATGGAAAGCTTATAAAGTATCGAGCTAAATTTATAAGGGCTGATTTGTTAAATTACTTTCAACTTTTTTCCATTCTCGGCAAATTTTATCTTAATGAATGGCGACTAGTCCTAAAAAACCTTTTTTCTATTTTGATTTAAAAATGTTTTAGGACACATCTCGTTCCATTTGGATAAAATTTACCGAGAAAAGAAAAACAAAATTTTCATTTATTTAAAACGTTTGGAACTTCAGACACATAAACTCTGCTAATTTTGCAGTTTTCAAATTATATCAAAGAAAAACCGTTCTTAAAAAGGAATAAATAGGAATTTAAATCTAATTATTCAATAATACTTAAAATGTAATATTATATGGAATTAAATTTTTTAGGTGTGTGATGCATCAAAAGCTTTGCTGAATGCATGCTGTTGGGCTTTTTCATTGTTTGAATCCACCGAACAATATGCCGAAGCTTGTATGTCTTGCGATTTACCTAGAACATACATCAGAATCGACGTTGCTCATTACATCAAGAAGTGGGCAGAATTTTTGAAAGGAGAGAACAAAAATGTCAAGAAATTTTACATGTTTGCTATTGGGCAGCTAATTTTGTGTCAAAATAAACACGAAGCTGCAGAAATAGTCAAGGCTCTACTAATTATTTCACTTAGTGAAACTGGAGGGGATGGAGCAACGACTCTGAAAAAGTCAGTGGAATTTATGAAAGCTTTAATAAGCGGTGAAACACAGGAACAACAAAGCTTGACAGATATTATTGAACCTTTAATGATGACGGAAGAAAACACAGAAGTGATAAATCTTGATAACGAAGAGGAAGGAGAAAATGCAGATAAATATACGGCACCAGGAAATACAAAAAATTTACAAGATTGGATAACATCCATAGAAAAAGACGTTAAAAGAATATTAAGCACTGAAAATGGTGATGATTTAAACCCTCGGCGAAGTGAAGAGTTTGCTGGTCGTCTTCGCAAACAATTAACTACAATTCCCTTGTGGTCATCTATTTGTAGGGATAGATTCGGATTTGGTCGTGTTCCAGCAAGTAGCGCACCAGTGGAGAGTGAGTTCAAAACAATCAAGCAGCAGGTTCTTCCAGGTCTCACAAGAATAGATTTAGCGGTTGAAACTCTTGTGAAATACAATGATGGCAAACTAAAATCAATTCATGCAGCCACCGCACGCAATAAAAGGACACTGGAAGAAAACACTCCTGGAGACACGATACCAGATCCTCCAGCGCAAGTTGTGGGTCCTGGAAAACCCATTTCATCCGAACGTAGTCCGTTGAAGGATATTACGTCGCAAACAAATATGAAGCCCCATTCAACATGCTGTGCTTGCAAAAACAACGATCTGCCAAATGAAGCACACCAATGCTTAATCTGCAAAGCCAATATTCATGTACTTGAGGGATGTTCGGTGGCAATTGAAGGAGAAGAAGGTTACGGAGAACGAAGGCTTTGCATGGATTGTTTTAATGATTCCAGTAAAGACGAAAAAACTGCAATGAACGAATTCGAAAACTGGAGAGGTTTGGGTCAGCCAAGTAAAAAACCAAGACAATCATTGTACCTCTCTGAAAACAATCCACAGTTTCATGATCTCCTTAACTCAACTAACTTCAAAACCATACCTATTTTGAGAAATGGTAGCGACCCGGACTTAGAATGCACAACATTGGATAAAGCTAAAATATCTGTAAAAGATACTTGTGCATTTGACAGCATTTTTCAGGTAATGTTGGCAGCAGTAACTGATTGTAAAAGCATAAAGGAGTATGCAGAAAAAAATTCAGATAAAAATGAATTTTTTATGATGGTTCTCGATGTATTAAAAAATCGAGTCCAGGCGCGGACGTATAAACAAAGAGCAGAAATCCTTCTAAAATTTTGGAACAAAAAACCAAAAGCGGGCGATATTCTATTAGTTGATTGCAATTGCAATATAATCGCACTTGCAAATGCCATTTTCAAGAATACACCAAGTTTTCAAGAAATTTTAGAATGCCCTGCAGGTTGCAGCCCAAGAATAACATCACTTTCTAGCATATCAATTGTCGACAGGGAGCTGGAAAAACCTTTGGATAGAGTTATCATGGATCACGTTATTCTTGAAGGCGTTAAATGCTTGAACGCCGGCTGTGGGAGAAATGGAAATAATAAAGTGCATTCTATTGGTAAGTTGTTAAGATATATTAAAAATGTGTTATACATACCTGATCTATTATTATGTTATTTTAATTTTATTTTTATTCACTTTCTATAAAACAATTACAACTGCAAATAAGGGGCGATATTACAATATCACTCGTTTTTTACATCGGACTCTTACATCGTTTTTTACATCCGCTGTAAGCTCGTCGGTAGAGGGGATGCTTAATTCAGTGAACTTCGGTTGGAACTTTGACATAAATGTCAAAGTTAATAATTTAAAACATTAAAATAAAATTAAAAACATTAATAGAAAAAAATATTAGTTGGCCAAAACTGAAAATGAAATAATAAATTTTAAATAATTAATAATTAATAATTTTCTCATTAAATTTCTAACAGAAGTTGCAGTGAACGAGTAAAAAATTTACATTCCATGCGAGTTGTATATTATACTCTTCTATGGATTCTACAACATTTTCACTCGCTAAATTTAATACAACAGGACAAAAATGTGCATACCGCGGGACCAGCGTGCAGCGGTTACAGTCGTAACGCCACTGAGTTAGATACTATATTTATTATGAAATAACTTGTAAACAAAATCGTTTTTCTTTCCTCCTAATTTTATGTTTTCCTTTAAAACTACTATGTTTTCAGGAGATGTGATATTTATTGGCATGGATACAGACATTAAAAGGCGGCTTGACTCCCTTCCCATATCTTTCTTCTTTGAAGAAACACAAAATACCTTCGAATTGTTGGGAGTCATTAGCTACATTGGACCATTAGTAGCGGACAATAATACTTCTGCACTTAGATCCCGCGGACATTATACCGCATACGTGAAAAGGAATGGCCATTGGGTAGAGTACGACGATTTGAAAAACAAACCAAGGAAACGAAACCAAACTACACTAGTCCATCCAGAATTAATATTCTTTGCAAAAAAATTTGAAGTTAATTAATAATTATTGATGTAGGTACCTACTTATGTTTTCAATAAACACTTAGTTTTTTTTAATTTTATTGATTTATGTAACCTTTAAAATTTACCGTCAATACCAGTTCCGTATCCGTAGCATTCAGTGTGGATTTTCTACTTTGTGACCAGCACAAACCATACATACTCATAGACGTTTCACGTAAATTGTCAAGGTCAAGACAGCAAATTAGTTACCATTCCAATCCAGAGATGTCGCTGTCAGTCAATTCTCTTGTCATAAGTTGATAATAATCTTGTCATAATAATTCACAACTGACAATTAAATTAATTTGTTATTTACTTTTTATTTTGCAGTTTGTGGCTTAATTATTTTATTATAGTGGTGTTACGTTTTTAATTAGATTTAATCACAATTTTAATAAGTGTATTAACCTCCTATCCATTTTTATGAGTAGAATTTTTAGTTTACATTGATCATCCCGTGTTGTGTTTCTCCACATTAAAAAAACAATATAATAGATCCTGAAACAGTTTATTCCAATAGACAAGTGTGTCATCAACATTTCGGACCTATATATTTTTGGAAGTTTGTAAAAGATTATAAGGTAATATTTATCTAAACAATCATCCTATGTACAAGATTCTTTAAAAAATTTTCATTCAACTCGATACACATCAGTGCTTTCAGGTGACACATAGCGTTTAGCATTTTGAAAACAAATTGGAATATTTGAAGTTTTCAGTAAAATATGGAATAAAACATTGAATTGTCTTTCTGATGTTTTAATTTCCTGCGAAATTTCATCAAAAATCCCGCAAAATTTATAATTTGAAATTCTCACGTAACTAAAATTTGTCAATTTAGTTCCCATTCCAATCAAGAGATGGCGTTAATTCGATCCGAAAGATTAACATGGTCGTGAAACGTCTATAAGTATGTATGGTTTGTGGTGACCAGTGATATGGAAGAAAGGGGATATGACATACGGTGAAGTAGATGGGCTTGGTTCCACGGACAAGAAGCACTATCCAATATGACGGATCAACTCTTAGTGTATTCTGTTTTATTCGTCAATATTCAAAAATTGATTAAGCTCGAAATATACAGAGATAGTCATTACAACAGGGAGATGATTCGTTTAACCTCCATAAAAAGATCAAAGTAGCTGCAGGCTTATATAAACACAAGAACACTGGATTTCTGACAGATAATCAGGGAAACATAGTATTGGAAATGGACACGCGCCAACTCGTAACTTTTAATGACAACAATTTTCAAATCAAAATGTACACCGGCCAATTCGTAACTGTTTTTTTACCTGACCTGCCAACCCGAAACTTTCTTCAAGTGAATTCGAAACCATTGATTAAATCTAATACCTTAAATCTAAACCGAATGTTTCTTGGTTTGCTTAAAAACGTTATATTTGTACTATACGTACCTATAAAAAATAGCAAAAACTGAAATATCTTAATAAAATAGTTGAAACAATATTATAGTGTTTCATTAACACGGTTATAAATATTATTTCCATCAAGTATAGCTCTACACGAGCTTGGTTTTATCAAGTAATTGTAAATATTTTTTAAAATTTAATATTTTTTAGATGTTTAGCAATGATAAATTATTTAAATCCATCTGATAATTTAAAAGCAAAGAGATTTTCCATATGTTTATTTCAAATCTAAAAGATTATACCTTTATTTAGTTACGAATTCACCGGTAGTTGATCGGTTACCGAAAAACTACCTGAGAGGGTCAGAGTTACCAATTGGCCTGTAATTAGGATGGGGGATTAAAATAGTTACGAATTCACCGGAACCCTTGAAAATAGACAAAAAAGGGATATTTTGATTAAATACGTGGAAAAATCTTTTCAAGATATACGAAGTAACACTGGCATCACAACAAACACCAATTGCGAATCTGGACCTCCATTTACAGTCGAAGAAGTAAAGTATGCCATCAAAATACCAAAGATACTAAAGCAGTAGGCCCTAATAATTTTCATTCCGAATTCTTAAGAGGATCGGTACGTATTTTCGGCTGCAATGCAATTCAAATGGGGATTCATTTTTTTCGAATCCTGAGAAAACTAATAAGTATTTTTTAAAAATTTAAACGCAGAATGAAAGATCACGTTATTAGCGAGGGCCGAAAGTCCCTGAGAACTTCTATAATGTTTATTTTAATAAGTTACAGGGGTGAAAAGCTAAGAGAAAATTTAGTGTGATTTTTAATTTTAAATATATCATTCAAAATAAACTTTTTATTTATTGTAAGGGACTTTCGGCCCTCGGTAATAATTTAGTCTTTCATTCTGCGTTTAAATTTTTCAAAAATATTTATTGATATTTTCAGCATTCGAAAAAAATAAACACAATGCCGTGGTAATATTTTCCAAATCTATCTTTGTCTTACAACGCACTCAACCGAATATAATATTGTCAGCATATATTGTCAGTCAGACACTGACAATATCAGTGACAATTTTAAATATTTGGAATATGTTGAGTTATTGATTAAATATTATTGAAATATAGTGTATTTGATAAATAATTGATTTAAGACGTGAACTTAATAAAAAGTTATTTATTGTGTATTATTTGTGGAAGATCCAAGCAGAGAATACATCAGGATAATAATCTGTGATCCAAGTATTTTGTTGTTAAAGATGTTCAAAATTGTAAGCGTTCCATAACAATATATTATTAAAAAATCACTTTAACACTTTTCCTCTTTTCTCGATTGAGTATTAGTCTTTGTTGTACAAATAAATTATTACAATCACGGAATACTTACATAGTTAGTGAAAAAATTATCACATTTATTAACTGAATTAATAATTTCCAATTATAAAAATAACAGTTATCCAAGAACATTCAAAACCCATCTCTTGAAATTAATGATGACATTTTCAAGTAGAATGACATTCTAGTAATGTTTACATATCCATACCAGTGTGAATTATACTACGCGTAATTTGCCGTGTAAAGACAGAAAAAGTAGGGATACACGTAAAATATTTGCGAATTATGTACCCATAGCCTTAAAACTTAAATGGACTACGACGCGACGACATAAAATATATTTAAAAAATATGTATGAACGCAGTAATAACCGGCAAAATAGCGCAAAAGATGGAAAATATATTAAATTGTGAGATAAAAAGAAATAAAACTAGTGGATGTGTTAAAATTATCGACAGTAACATATACATTGACAATAGATTGATTTTTTCCCACCTTTAGACGTATCAGAGGAGTATGTCAACTAAAACTGTCACTGTGACAGTGGCATTTCTCAAACTCGTCCGATACGTCTAAAGGTGGGAAACAATCAATATGTCAATTTTTAAGTTACTATCGCTAAATTTAACATTTCTACTAGGTTCATCCCTTTTTATCTTACAACTTAATAAGTTTTCCATCTTTTGCGTTATTTTGCCGGTTATTAGTGCGCTCATCACTGTATATGACACAGGCATAATTCCCCAAAAATGGCTAGAAACAACTTTTATAAATCTTCCAAAAAAACCCAATGCAAGAAAGTGCGAAGACTATAGAATTATAAGCCTTATATTACTTAAAACATTGCTAAAGAATATATGCAAAGTGCGAGGAATAAGCATGTTAGGAGGCCCTTTCTGCTGTACAAGTGCCTTTCAGAGATGCAGCGAAGTGATATAGGTATATGTATGCTTTATAGATTACTAGAAAGTATTTGACAGAGAAAAACATGACAAATTAATAAAGCTAATCCAAGGAATTAGAATTGACAACAACAAAGATCCGAGAATTATCAGAAACATTTTTATTATAATCAGACGGCCAAAATTAAAATAGAAGACCAGTCAACTGATGAAATTACAATAGAACGAGAAGTACGACAGGGCTGTAATTTATCTCCATTACTATTCAATATTTACTCTGAATGGGTATTTAAGGAAACTTTAGACGGTTGTGCGAAAGGAGTATTAATAAACGCAAGTAAGTAAGTTAGTAAGGTATGCTTTATTGTCAAATTTTTTTTTCAATTTTTGGACAAAGCTTATACCAAATAAAAAAATACAATAAAAAACAAAAAATAATAAAAAACTACAAACAAAACAAAAACAGAAACAGACACCAAATAAACGGTGAATGATTGAATAACATTAAATATTCAGATGCCACCAAAGTTTTTGCCGATAATCTGAATGATTTACAGATATTACCAAATAAAGGGCACAGGGGAAAAACCACATCAGTCAAAAAAAGCAAATTTCGAGAAAACAACCATTTAAGTTTTTTCAATTCTGGACACTAAACCCGTGAGTCATTTGACTCACGGAGTTCTTCCATACAAATGCATTGACTGACAGGGTTTTTCCCCAGTGTTGCATATTTTCTAACGTGGATTTTAGTAGATAGACGATGTTTTGTACAAAAGCTAATAAAATGTTTAAAAACTATTCGTTTGAAGCCACTGGATAGCGTCATCAGCCCATTTCTTGAAAAATTGACTAACGGGGTTTTTCCCCTGTGCCCTTAAAATCGTATAACAGAAGTTAGCAACACATACGGACTAGCTCTTAATACATATAAAGAAGTTAAAATTTATGACAATTAGTAAAAAACCAATAATAAACGCTCAACTTACAATCGACTTACAATCGCAATCAACTAACAGAATATCGAAAGAGTTGAGCAATATACATATCTTGCCACGAATTTAAATGCCCAACAGGACCACTCAACAGAAATTAAACAGCAAATTATAAAAGCAGAAGCAGTATACGTTAGAATGAGACTCATTTTTAACAGTCGAGACATATGTATATCATTAAAAACAAAATACCGTCTGCTAAAATGCTACATATTCACAGTTCTGATCTACGGAATGGAAGCGTGAACACTAACTGTTGAATCTATGAATGTTCTCGAAGCTTATATTAGCCGCTAATTAGCGACAAATTCACCACCAAGTCGATTAGAATTTTTGAGACATTATTCGTTGTTGTGATTCGCTATGTTCATATAAAGTAAGAGACACATAAAATATTTAAAAAATAAAAAAGCGGCAAAATTAATTTTTCCACAACTATTTAGCGGCAAAAAAGGGCCAAATTCAGCACCAACTTGATTTCAATTTGCAACATTATTCGCTTTGGCTTAAATAACCACGCATAACTCACAAATAAAAGCACTTAGGTATAGGGAATGCTTAAGAAATAAAAAAGTATCATAAAATATCATTTCATTACAATGCTAAAATACTATACTGAAATCTATTTAAGAAAACTCAAAAAATTCTCATTCCTACTTTGGACCAACCCTGTATACTAAAACTAAACGTTTCTCTATATTAATAATGTTTAACAATAGTAGAATATATTAAAATCGTTTGAACATAAATAAATATTTTTATGTCAAATTACTACAATTCTACAGGGTGTGAATATTGCTACGAAATTTAACAAAACCGCACTTAATTATCTTTTAAACTATATTACTACAAAAGCCTATATTTTAGGAAAAGAGAATCCAAAAATGTAAAAATATTCAGAGTGTTCTATTAAAAAAGCATAAATTTGGGGAATGCTGTCAATACGGATAGCCCTGTATATTTCAAAATATTTTTAAATTATGGTCCTGTCTGGGGACCAACTTTTACCTAATAACATTTTTCGTATCTCTTACGATCCATGAGTAATTGGACTTCTTCGCACTAATTCCTCACCCTTTATGAAATTAGCGAAACACCTAAAAAAATACAAACGCGGCAAAATTAATTTTTTCACAACTAATTAACGGCAAAAAAGCGGCAAATTCAGCAACAACTCGATTTGAATTTGAAACATTTTTTGCTGTTGTGATTCGCTAACTTCATATGAAGTTAGCGAAACATCGAATATTAAGAAAAATTTAAGAACGGCAAAATTAATTTTTTCACAACTAATTAACGGCAAAAAAGCGGCAAATTCCACACCAACTCGATTTGAATTTGAAACATTTTTTGCTGATGTGATTCGCTAACTTCATATGAAGTTAGCGAAACATCGAATATTAAGAAAAATAAAAGAGCGGCAAAATTAATTTTTTCACAACTAATTAACGGCAAAAAAGCGGCAAATTCAGCACCAACTCGATTTGAATTTGAAACATTTTTTGCTGATGTGATTCGCTACCTTCATATGAAGTTAGCGAAACATCGAATATTAAGAAAAATAAAAGAGCGGCAAAATTAATTTTTTCACAACTAATTAACGGCAAAAAAGCGGCAAATTCAGCACCAACTCGATTTGAATTTGAAACATTTTTTGCTGTAGTGATTCGCTAACTTCATATGAAGTTAGCGAAACATCGAATATTAAGAAAAATAAAAGAGCGGCAAAATTAATTTTTTCACAACTAATTAACGGCAAAAAAGCGGCAAATTCCACACCAACTCGATTTGAATTTGGAACATTTTTTGCTGTAATGATTCGCTAACTTCATATGAAGTTAGCGAAACATCGAATATTAAGAAAAATAAAAGAGCGGCAAAATTAATTTTTTCACAACTAATTAACGGCAAAAAAGCGGCAAATTCAGCACCAACTCGATTTGAATTTGAAACATTTTTTGCTGTAGTGATTCGCTAACTTCATATGAAGTTAGCGAAACATCGAATGTTAAGAAAAATAAAAGAGCGGCAAAATTAATTTTTTCACAACTAATTAACGGCAAAAAAGCGGCAAATTCAGCACCAACTCGATTTGAATTTGGAACATTTTTTGCTGTATTGATTCGCTAACTTCATATGAAGTTAGCGAAACATCGAATATTAAGAAAAATATAAGAGCGGCAAAATTAATTTTTTCACAACTAATTAACGGCAAAAAAGCGGCAAATTCCACACCAACTCGATTTGAATTTGGAACATTTTTTGCTGTAGTGATTCGCTAACTTCATATGAAGTTAGCGAAACATCGAATATTAAGAAAAATAAAAGAGCGGCAAAATTAATTTTTTCACAACTAATTAACGGCAAAAAAGCGGCAAATTCAGCACCAACTCGATTTGAACTTGAAACATTTTTTGCTGTAGTGATTCGCTAACTTCATATGAAGTTAGCGAAACATCGAATATTAAGAAAAATAAAAGAGCGGCAAAATTAATTTTTTCACAACTAATTAACGGCAAAAAAGCGGCAAATTCCACACCAACTCGATTTGAATTTGGAACATTTTTTGCTGTAATGATTCGCTAACTTCATATGAAGTTAGCGAACCATCGAATATTAAGAAAAATAAAAGAGCGGCAAAATTAATTTTTTCACAACTAATTAACGGCAAAAAAGCGGCAAATTCAGCACCAACTCGATTTGAATTTGAAACATTTTTTGCTGTAGTGATTCGCTAACTTCATATGAAGTTAGCGAAACATCGAATGTTAAGAAAAATAAAAGAGCGGCAAAATTAATTTTTTCACAACTAATTAACGGCAAAAAAGCGGCAAATTCAGCACCAACTCGATTTGAATTTGGAACATTTTTTGCTGTATTGATTCGCTAACTTCATATGAAGTTAGCGAAACATCGAATATTAAGAAAAATATAAGAGCGGCAAAATTAATTTTTTCACAACTAATTAACGGCAAAAAAGCGGCAAATTCCACACCAACTCGATTTGAATTTGGAACATTTTTTGCTGTAGTGATTCGCTAACTTCATATGAAGTTAGCGAAACATCGAATATTAAGAAAAATAAAAGAGCGGCAAAATTAATTTTTTCACAACTAATTAACGGCAAAAAAGCGGCAAATTCTACACCAACTCGATTTGAATTTGAAACATTTTTTGCTGTAGTGATTCGCTAACTTCATATGAAGTTAAACATCGAATATTAAGAAAAATAAAAGAGCGGCAGAATTAATTTTTTCACAACTAATTAACGGCAAAAAAGCGGCAAATTCCACACGAACTCGATTTGAATTTAAAACATTTTTTGCTGTAGTGATTCGCTAACTTCATATGAAGTTAGCGAAACATCGAATATTAAGAAAAATAAAAGAGCGGCAAAATTAACTTTTTCACAACTAATTAACGGCAAAAAAGCGGCAAATTCAGCACCAACTCGATTTGAATTTGAAACATTTTTTGCTGATGTGATTCGCTAACTTCATATGAAGTTAGCGAAACATCGAATATTAAGAAAAATAAAAGAGCGGCAAAATTAATTTTTTCACAACTAATTAACGGCAAAAAAGCGGCAAATTCCACACCAACTCGATTTGAATTTGAAACATTTTTTGCTGTAGTGATTCGCTAACTTCATATGAAGTTAGCGAAACATCGAATATTAAGAAAAATAAAAGAACGACAAAATTAATTTTTTCACAACTAATTAACGGCAAAAAAGCGGCAAATTCCCATTGTGCTTGCCATAATATTTGCGAGAAGTGATTCGCTAACTTTATGTACATCTTTATTAACGTATTTGTATATAATTTAGGACTGTTATAATAAAAACAACAGCTGACTAACTAGAAATTAATATAATATGAATATTTTTAAAAAAACCAAACTTTTTTAGATTTTAACTGTAGTCCTGTCGCCAGGGGGGGTACAACGGCCTCCTTAATTCAGATGGACTTACCCAAGTTTTTTTTATATATTTTGACCCGCAGAATACGAATTTTTTGGGTAACAGTTGATCCGGATGTCGATAAGATTGTTATAGACAAAGAACTTGAGGAATTACATAACAGCGATTTCTCGCAAAACAAAACATCTTTTTGTATTTTTTGGGTCATTTTAAGCAAAAAATATTCCTACAAGTTTTTTCGTAGAATGCATAGTTTTCGAGATAACCGCGGTTGAACTTTCAAAAAATCGAAAAATTGTAAATTTTAAACCCGAATAACTTTTGATTAAAAAATAAAGTAGCAATTCTGCTTACCGCATTTGAAAGTTTAAGTCAAATTATATCGGTTTTGATTATTTGCATTGCTAAAAATTTATTATTTTATTGTTAAACAAAGCTGTAAACTGTAGTAAACACCTAGTATGTGAGTGATGTTTTCTATGATTTCTCATTTAAAATCGAACAAGTAGGTAGAGTAGCTACAAGTGCAAGCGAGGCAATTTCTACGTAGCATGCGTTAAAACGCATGTATTAGGCACGGGAAACCTATGTGTTTATAGATTAGTTTAACAATAAAAAAATTAATTTTTAGCAATGCAAATAATCAAAACCGATATAATTTGACTTAAACTTTCAAATGCGGTAAGCAGAATTGCTACTTTATTTTTTAATCAAAAGCTATTCGGGTTCAAAAATTGCAATTTTTCGATTTTTTGAAAGTTCAACCGCGGTTATCTCGAAAACTATGCATTCTACGGAAAAACTTGTAGGAATATTTTTTGCTTAAAATGACCCAAAAAATACAAAAAGATGTTTTGTTTTGCGAGAAATCGCTGTTATGTAATTCCTCAAGTTCCTTGTCTATAACAATCTTATCGACATCCGGATCAACTGTTACCCAAAAAATTCGTATTCTACGGGTCAAAATATATAAAAAAAACTTGGGTAAGTCCATCTGAATTAAGGAGGCCGTTGTACCCCCCCTGGCGACAGGACTACTGGGAAAAAACTATAATTAATTTTTATCAGTTTCATATTTAATATTTGTATATAATATTTTGTCATCCACTGATTTCTGCATGTCGGGATCAAATTCTTCACACAATTCTTTCGCATTTTACATTGGAAACACGTAAACACAACATTTTTTGTTTTGCAAAGTTACATATGCTTAGATATTTTAGTTTTCCATCGTTAGCTTCTAAAGGTCGCGTCTCACCAACAAATAATTTGATCAAACAGTTTGAGCAAACTCCGGAAGTACGTCAAAGTGACGTCACAATTGCAGTTTTTTAAAATTCTAAAAATCTGTGCTCTCATTATGTCTAGTTTGATCAAATTTTTTGTATTGAGTTGTCTAACTTGTTTGTACTTTATTTAAAATTAAAATTTTTGAATATTATCCACAATGAACACTCAGGATGTGACGTCATTAACTGTCACTTTCAGTTTGCTCAAACCAGTTTGATCAAATTATTTGATTGTGGGACGCGGCCTTAATAGGGCTTTTCATTCACAGTCATTTGTTTCGAGCTTCTGTCATATGTCGTATAATCCGTGTAAATTAATATTATACACAGATTATACAACATTTGACAGAAGCTCGAAACAAATGACAATCGATGAAAAGCCCTATAGGCTCACCGAATGCCATAACTCTTCAATAACACCTATATACTGCTTGCACTGCTACTTGAAATCTGCAAGTTTGTTAAAACTGCACCAGAATCCAGTTTCATTTATCTGTAAAAATTCATCATCTACGTCCTGAATCTTATTTTCGGTAATGACATTGGGAAATTGTAACAAAATGTCTGAAAACTAATTTAGAAATGCATAAATACATAACAAAATGTTGAAATATACCAAAAATTTACTAAAACGTATTGCCTATATATACTAGAATTTTTTAAACAATATCAAAAATCTACCAAAAAAGTGGAAATCTACTAAATGTGGCAACGCTGTTGCAGTTTCTGCAGATGCGATGACATGCGCATTTGGAAAAGTCTTAAGTGGTGCCACCTTTCCAGTTTAGTCAAGAATTAAAGAGAATGAACCGTAATTGCCATTAAGGATAACAGTGCATGGAAATATGAAATAAATATTACTTCTGCACATGCGCTGAATCTGAGAGGGAGAAAATACATTGGACTACTGTGTACCGTCAGGCAGAAGCGAAACAAATGAACTACGTACAATATACACGCGTTCAAACTCTGTGGTACTTTAAGGTACCGTCGGGCAACAAAGGGTTAATAAAACTTGGGACCACTCACTAGAGATGAGAACACGTCTGGAAAAGGCACGTACAGTGTTTTATAAACTGCAAAAAGTTCTATGCAACCGTCAGCTAGATATATCATTGAGAACTAGAATACTTAAGTTCTATGTTTTCTTCACCTTACTCTATGGTGTTAAAGCCAGGACAATGACAGAAGCAACACAAAAATAATCCATGCATTTGAGCTCTGGTGCTACTGTAAAATGCTCAGAATATCCTACATGGGCCATACGACAAATGCGGAAGTGATGCGGAGGATGAACAAGGAAATAGAGCTTTCTTATTATGCTTTAATATTATGCTATTATGCTTATAATAAAAGAACGGAATAGACACTATTTTGGTCACATAATACCACATACCACATAAACACAAAAGAGGGCCAGGAAGAAGACGCAACTCTTCGCTTAAAAACCTACGACAATGGATGAATATGAACTCCATATAACTTTTCAGGGCGGCTGCAAATAGGATTAAATGGGCAAATGTTATGGCCAACGTCAAGAAGAAAAAATTAGAGCTTCGAAATCCTGTTTTTCCAATTATTGCTCTGCAACTCCTATGATTTGCACAGAAATGTATTTCCCTTTTCCTTTGACAAAAATTTTCTCGAAAAATCCAGATTTTCCCAAAAAAAATTTTAATTTTCAACTAAAATTTTAGGAAAGTAATTATTTCTTCATAATTAAATAGCTTGGTAACATAAAATATTTTTATAGTAATTATAGTTCTGGAAGCCGGCGACAATCTAGCAAATAGTTAACAACAATTACATTTTTAATTAAACATGTACGGGGGCAATAATAACCAGATTAAACATTATGATACACCAGAATAGCTATAGTTTTCGTGTAAAAAAGCACTATACCTATCTAAAGTACTACAGAATTGAAATTAGACTAATTGACCGGCCGCAGGAATGTTTAAAGTTATAAACAATATTTTTTTTGCTTCTGAACATATACATATATAGAATATCTTCAGAATTATTGAATTTAATTAAATTAAGAAAACGATATTGGAAATACTCAGCGGACGGCGCTTCTTTTAAAATAAAAAATGTTAATTTGGGCTGGTTGGTACCTCAGATACAACAGGTCAAATTTTTCCGGAATTCGCGACGAAGTTATAAACAATAGGACGGTATTCTTCGAATCACTACCGTTCTATTTCGTTCCTCTTTCTACACACGAATTTTCATATGTTCAAAAGATTCATACCATATATTATAATAATAAAAGCTATCGATATTACGCGTGAAAAATACTAAGAGTCTTTTGAAGATAGAAAATTTGTATGTCGAAAGAGAACCGAAATAAAAAGGTAGTGACAAAGAGGCGGAAAAAAGGTAATGGTTTTAATTTCAAAAAGGCAATGATTTGAAGATAACTATCCTATTGTTTATAACTTCGTCAAAATGCTGGTAAACTTTAACCGGTTTTATCTAAAGATTCACTCGTCGCTCTTCTAGATTCTAGTTCGCTCAAATAGTCCAATTTCAATTTCTTAAAGCAGGTTAGGTAGGTACCATCATAGTTATTCTGGTTTATCAAAGCTATTAATTTTGAAGAAACTATTAATAATGAAATTTATCATAAACCATAAACAAGAAAATCGGAAAAACAATATCTAAGTATAAAACAAATTACGGTGAATTTTTATTTGAGTGGGAATTTGAGTGAGTAAAATTAAAAGGGTTTTAAGTTACAGAGTAATAATTGAAAAAAAAAAAGGGATGAAATCGTAGCGCTCATTTGTTTAGAAACAATATAGCACAATTTCTGCTGACTTTGCATACTTTATACAATTATTTGTATTAAAAAAGTATGCTAATATTATGCAAACTTAAGATTAGCTTCCAGAAATAAAGTACCTGGTAAATAACTTTTCTCAAAAGGGCCTTTTTTCGATAATCTGCTCAGACTATTTGCCGAGGGGAAAAGGAGACTCTAAAAGTAAGTTTAATGCAAGCATGTGAGTTGATACTTAAGATCTTAACATGGTGTCTTTCTTGATATTCTCTTTATAAGGTTACGGTCAGGACCGTTAAGATTAAGATATGTTGGAGAAGGATGTGTATGTACGGAAAATTATATAGAGTGAGGTCTTAAAAATTGACGGATAAATTAATTACAGATTATTTATGAGCAGAGAATAGTTTTAAATAAAAAGCGTCAAAAGAAAAGGTCCAAGAAGAAGAAAATCGAAGTTTAGGAACGTAAGATAGGGATATGTGCTCTTGTCCGTTTCACCATTTTGACCGATTTGATTTTAAAACTGTGCTGAAATCAACTGAAATTATAATAATACCCAAATGTTATTTTATTTCTGAAACTGTTTTAGTGTGGCATGTATGAGTTGAATATTATGTTCAAATGAGATTAAGCCACAATTTATTGTAATCAAAATTTTATTTTATAATTAATGTTATTTGGTGCTTTCATTGCCACTCCGGCAATCTCCATTCAACTATTATAAAAATCAGTTGTGGTTTTGTATATTATAAACGTTATTATACAACTAAATTATGTTATTTCCAAAAAACTATTTAGTGGAGTCAATGAAGGTGGATATGAGTTATTACCTCAGATTTCGTTGAACCTTCATCGATTTTCATAAAAGTTGGTGAGTGGTTAAAGAATACCTCAAGGAACAAAGGTGACATAGTGCCAACTTGCGCTTTTTGCATTTTAGGGGTTAAATACACCCCTTTTTTAAAATAATTTTTTAGATTTCTGAAAGTGCAGTCACTGTAAGTTTTCACTTCCTATTTCGTTGAACCTTCATCGAATTTCATGAAAATCGGTAAGTAGTTAGAAGATACCTCAAGCAATAAAAGTTATATAGCATCAACCTGCGCTTTTGCATTTTAGGGGTGCAATACACCCCTACTTTTTAAATTGTAAAAAATGCAGATTTCCGCATTGTGGCGCAAGAAATCTCGTTTAATTAGGAAAAATAAATATTTTTTTTATATTTATGTGCATGAATTAATTTTTTTTTAATTTCTCAAACATTATAGCAACCAGAAATCGGAAAATTAACAAGTCGAAAATCACGAAAACCTTATTCTTCTATATTTTCTGAAAGTGTAGTCCCTGAATGTTTTCACCCACGATTTCTTTGAACCTTCATCGATTTTCATCAAAATTGTTGAGTAGTTAGAGGATACCTCAAAAAACAAAAGTGATATGGCACCAAGTTGCACTTTCTGCATTTTAGGGGTGGAATCCACCTTTTTTTTAATGATAAAAATGCAGATTTCAGCATTCTGGCTCAAGCAATCTCGTTTAATTAAGTAAAATAAATATTTTTTTTACATTTATGTGCATGATTTATAATTTTTATTAGTTTTTCAAACCTTATAGCAACCAAAAATGAGAAAATTGGCAAATCGACAATCACGAAAAAAATTATTCTTTTATATTTCCAAAAAGGCAGTCACTGAAGGTTTTCACCCCTGATTTCGTTGAACCTCTATCAATTTTCATGAAAATTGGTAAGTAGTTATAGGATACCTCAAGAAACAAAAGCGATGTGGTACCAACTTGCGCTTTTATCCTGGGGGGTGGATGTTACCCCTTCTCATGGGTGAACACTATTTTATTAAAAATAACCCCATAATTAGCTAGAGGAGTAAATTCTAAGCAAACTTTCTTTTATCAAGTTTATAAATTTTTTATTTAAATAATGTTTCATAATTTAATAAAATATTATTGGTACAGTAAAACCTGTCAATAACGGCCACTAAAAATAGAAAACAATTGGCCGTTATAGAACTGTGGCCGCTAATGCTAGGTTTCCTTTTCCACAAATAAATAGTCCATTCTTTCACGGTTTTTGCTCTAAATTTTAAAGAACCGCTTTTATTGACATGAAATTTGGCATACGTATAGCTTACATGTCAAAGAAAAAAAGTGATATTGTGCCGGTGTGTGCTTTTGCCCTGGGGGTGACTTTCACCCCCTTTTGTAGGTGAAAAAATATATGTCCAAAATAGGTAGGGAAATGGGTAAACTGACTAATTTTAAGTAACTTTTGTTCTATAGAGCTTTTTCGCCTAGTCAATACTTTTCGAGTTATTTGCAAGCGAATATGTTCATTTTTCAACAAAATAACCACATTTTTAGACGGTTTTTCGCAAATAACTCAAAAAGTAAGTATTTTGTCGAAAAAACGTTCTGTGTAAAAATATAGCCTATAAAAAAGTAAAAAAAATGGTGTACGCGTTAGGTCTCTGGATCACGTAGAAAAAAAGTTATTTAAAATTAGCCAGTTTATCCATTTCCTGACTTTCTTTGGACGAATATTTTTCACCTCCAAGAGGGGGTGAAAACCACCCCAGGGCAAAAGCACATATCGGCACAATATCACTTTTTTTTTCTTTGATTTGTTAGCTATGTGTATGCCAAATTTCATGTCAATCCAAGCGGTTCTTTAAAATTTAGAGGTTTTGCAATATTTTACCGTTAAAGAATGGACTAAAAATATAATTGAAAATTTATTTATTTTAGTAATTAAAGCAAATCTAATTAAATATAATTCTATAAACAAACGGAACATACCTTTCATTAGATATCGCAAATCACTTTGGCTGATTCTGTCTGCATTATTATGTTTGAGGAATCCCTTTTATTTGTGAGACTGGATATAGGACATTTCTCAAGTATGAATTCATATTCATGGTATATCGTTGCTATACAGGGATAATAATCTGTGCAATGTTATGGTACAGGCTACGTTAAATATGAAGTAAATGTGGAAGATATACACTGATTATTCATTTCAATGTAATTTGATTGTTTTTTAATCGTTTACAATATTTAAAATAATTAAAGATACAAAGTTAGGGATTTCAAAAATAAATTCAGTTCTCACTGGCAGGGTGGGAAATAATAAAGTGCCATACAATAGCATTTCATTACAATGCTCATTACAGGCATTACAGGCTGCTCCATTTGAGAAGACTCACACTCTCAAACTTTGAGAAAACACTCATTCAGTTTCGACCAACCCTGTATTAGCTAAAATTAAACGTTTTGCTAGATTAATAACTTTTAACAAATCACTATATTAATATTAAATCACTTGGCTATATTAAAAATCACTTGAACATAAATTGATTTTCTGATGTCAAATCACTACAATTATACAGGGGGTGAATATGGCTATGAAATTTGAAAAAAAAAACGTAATTATCTTTTAAACTACTTCGTATAACATTACAAAACCTGATATTTTAAGAAATAAAACATACAGGAGAATCCAAAATATATATAGGGTATAATATACAGGGAGTTCCATTAAACAAAAGAAAATTTTGTTTCACCCTGTCAATATGGGTGGTCCTGTATATTTGGAAAAGTATTTAAATTCTGATATTATCTATGCCCCAATCTCACCTAAATAAACTTTTTTCGTATCTCCTACAACAAACGACTAATTGGACTTCCCACAACCTGTATACAGTGCGTCCATAAAGTAACGCATAAATTCGTTATTTCGTAAACCGGCGACTATAAGGAGTAATCCCGAAACAGGTCGGTTTTTGTTTTTAAATTACGATTTTTTGGCAAATATATCATACTAGTGACGTCATCCATCTGGGCGATATGACGTAATCGATGATTTTTTTAAATGAGAATAGGGTTCATGTGATAGCTCATTTGAAAGGGTAGTCAATTCTCTATCCAATAGTATAAACATGAATATAATTATTTATACAGGGTGTTAAAAAAAATTTTTTTTAATTAAAATAAGTGAGACAAAAAGAAGAATATATGTAATTTATTTAATTCAAAATACATTTTACTACTGTCAGAAAACATAAAAAAAATTATTTGACAAATAAACATTGATTTTCGCTTAAACGAAATGTTCAAACTACCCAAGACACAGGTGGGTGGCAGCTTTAACATTGAATTTAAGTAAAAAACAATATTTATTTGTCAAATAAACATTTTTTCCTGTTTTCTGACAGCAGTAAAACGTATTTTGAATTAAGTAAATTACATACATTCTTCTTTTTGTCTCAATTATTTTAATAAAAAAAAATGTTATTTTGAACACCTTGTATAAATAATTATATTAATGTTTATATTAGTGATTAGAGAATTAAATACCCTTTTAAATGAGCTATAACATGACCCCTATTCTCATTTAAAAAAAATCATCAATTACGTCATCACGCCCAGATGGATGACGTCACTAGTATAATATATATGCCAAAAAATCGGAATTTAAAAATAAAAATCGACCTGTTTCGGGATTTTTCCTTAAAGTCGCCGGTTTACGAAATAATGAATTTATGCGTTACTTTATGGACGCACTGTATATACAAAATCTCCGCTATAAAATTTTTTCAAAGAAAATGTTACTAGTTTTTTTAAAATAACTCCGTTAATTTGTGAAATATGAGATTTATCCAAAAACCATTACAAAGCTAAGTAAAAGGTCTATAACATTGTATTAAACATAATTTTGTAAATCCTTTATTTTTTTAAATACAAGGTGAAAAGGCCCCGGTTACATGGTTCTCGCAGTAAAATTTAGGTTTTAAATGTTTCTATCTCGGTTATTTTTTGTCGTAAAAAATATTTAAAAAATAAAAAGCTTAAATAAAGATAAACTAAAATTTTGTTCTCAACCATTTTTTAAGTCTATCGAGTATTTTTGGAGTTATTATCAAAAGAAAATTAAATTCACGAAAATTTGAAAAATTTTAATTTTTTGTAATCGTATTTTTTTTCAAAAGTATTCATTCTAAACCGGTCAAAATTGTTGAAGTTATTACTCATGCTAAAATAAATAAAGTTTTAAATAGCTTACTATAAATTTTAATTTTTGTGGAAATTAAGTATGTTTAATTTTTCGTTCTTCCCTAAAAAATCTGAAAGGGTCCTCTTATTTCCATCATAACTTGCTTAATTTTAATGCTATCGACTTCTTATATAGCTTTTTGATAGTTTCCTTTAAGTACTTTATTAAAATGTTTAGTACCTATATTTAACAAAGTGCATCGTTTTTGTGTTATTTAAGCTTGAATACTAAGATTTGAGTACTCGCGGAAAAAGTATATATATTGTAATAAAACGAGCGATTTCGTATTTATATACGACATTATTTATATAACTGTACAGACGAATTTATATTATACACTGAACTCATTTACAAAAACAGTTCCAATTTATAGCCCATCGTTATTTCTCAAAAATTCTGCCCATCTCTAGTTATCGTCCAGACGTTCTTAGAATTGCTCGTCTTTCCGTCCCGCTACATCGCGTCATATCTAGAAACATCGTCGTGGAATGCCTGCGTGGAGATGTGACCTGTTTTACGACGGTCGGTCAAAAGTAATATTTTGTTACACTGCTCCCCTCTTAAGATCTGAGCGTCCCGATCAGCAACTCTAGATGGCCCAGGATGGCGGAACCTACAGGATTCTCCAGCTCTGCATACACCCCTGGAAAAGAAGTAACAGTCTACTGTCTTTGAAGGGTATGACATCTTCGGGTTCATGCAACACACAGTAATTCGTACGCCAGTTTCTCTGAAGATCACTTCAAGCATGCTTCTCACAATCTTCCAATCCAGATTTTCTACTGCATGGCCTATTTTTGGTAAAGCCAAATCTTTGATGTCATAATTACACACGATTTTCTTCAAATTAGTTAGAGCACGCCATATGTTCTCGTAGCTTGGCGTGTCCGTATAAGACTTCCTGGTCACCATATACAGCAAAGATCGAGGACCATCTTCCAATCGCAATACTCTTCCAATTTTAGGTTGTTGATTCCTTAACTCGTCCAGGCGGCCGAACTTTCTATTGAATACGGACGAGATTCCTTTAGTCATCTCGAGGTCTTGGGCAACACAGTGGGCTGGAGAGACGTTTTCTGGAACACCAAACAGATCTTGCTGAGCTTCTGTGGTCACGCCGAATCTAGCACTCTTTCTTTCTGCGTCATTTGACACAAATTCCTTAAAACTTGGCTGTGGTGCATCTTTCATCTCCTGTTGGAGGACTCGGGCTTCCTCTGTTTCATTTGAGCCAGCATATGGTGCAAGACGATTTATGTGAACAACTTTTGGTTTACCGTTTGGTAACTTCTTAATTCTGTATATTACGTCATTTATTTTCTTCTTAACTTCATACGGACCTTCCCATTGTCTTTGCAGTTTAGGACACAGGCCTCGACGACGTTGTGGATTATAAAGCCAGACAAGATCACCTACTCCGAAGCTTTCATTCTTGCAGCGAGAATCATATTGATCTTTCATTCTGTCACTGGCTATCTGGATGTGTTGTCGGGCAAGTTCATGAATGTTGTTCATTCGTAACTTCAGGCGGTCTACGTATTCCTCGCCTGCAACATATTCCTCGGAAGGTCTGCAGCCAAACTCTAGGTCGCAGGGCAAACGAACTTCACGACCCAACATCAGGCAGGTTGGTGTTTGACCTGTATTTTCATTCACGGCCGAGCGGTACGCCATCAGGAATAAATGAATGTGTTGGTCCCAATCTCGCTGATGTTCAGATATAACTTTGGACAAGTGCTTACCCATCGTTCGGTTCATCCTCTCGACCATTCCATCTGATTGAGGATGCAGGGGTGTTGTTCTGGTCTTATTGGCACCAATCAATTTACAAACGTTTTGGAAAAGAGCTGACTCAAAGTTTCGCCCTTGGTCGGAGTGGATCTCCAAGGGAACACCAAATCGGCTGAAGAATTCTTTAACAAGTACCTCTGCAACGGTAGCAGCTTCTTGATTCGGTAATGCATAGGCCTCGATCCATTTCGTAAAATAGTCCATGGCTACCAGAATGTATTTATATCCAGCATCGGTTTCTGGAAATGGACCTGCAATGTCGATTGCTACTCTTTCCGTAGAACTTCCAACATTGTACTCTCTCATGGGTGCTCTCTTTTTACCAATTAGACCATTACCGGATGCACACAGTTCACATTTCCGGCACCATCTTCTTACATCATCTTTACAGTTCACCCAATAGAACCGTTCTCGAACCTTTTGCAGAGTCTTCGTAATACCAAAGTGTCCACCTGATGTACCGTCATGCAACTGACGCAATACTTCTGACACTTTATTTTTAGGTACAATCAACTGCAGCTTAGATTCTGTACCATCATCGTTCTCAAAGGTTCTGTACAGAAGATCATCTTTTAGTACCAGGCAATTCCATTGGCTCCAGTAGGCCTTGACTTCTGGACTACATGCACTAATGTTCTGCCAACTAGGTCTCTCACCTTGCTGCATCCAATCCAATACTCTTTTTATACATGGATCATCTTCTTGGGCGTTTTGTAACTGTTGGGGCTGCCATTGCGCATTAACTACGGTGGTTGGTCTCACGGGGCAAAATCGTTCCTCTAATTTGGCACAGTGATTACAATTTGCACTGGATGGTCGTCTCGAAAGGGCATCAGCATTTGAATGAACTCTTCCGGCCCTGTGTTCTATCTCATAATCATATTCTTGCAGTCGTTCTAACCATCCTGCCATCTGGCCCTCTGGATTACGGAATTGTATGAGCCATTTTAGAGCAGCGTGATCTGTTCGGAGAAGGAACTTTCTGCCGTACAAGTATTTATGGAAATGTTCGCCAGCCTTCAATACACCCAGCAGTTCTCTTCTGGTAACGCAATAGTTTCTTTCTGGTTTCGACAGGACTTTGCTGAAATAAGCGATGACTTTTTCCTGTCCATCCTGGATTTGTGAGAGAACAGCGCCTATGGCACTGTTGCTAGCATCGGTATCCAAAACAAATTTTCCTGCCTGTCCCGGGTAGCTTAATATCGGTGCACTGATCAGAGCCCTTTGTAGTTGTTCGAAAGCTTTTTGACACTCCTCACTCCATGTATATTCTTTGCCCTCCTCCGTCAACTTTTTTAGGGGCTTGGAGATATTGGCAAATCCTTTGACAAATCGTCGGTAATATGTACATAGGCCAAGGAAACTTTTAATTTCATGTTTATCTTTTGGTACTGGCCAATCTTTAATTGCTTCAATCTTTTCAGGATCAGCTGTTACACCATTACTCGATACAATATGTCCCAAATACTTAACTTCTCGTCGAAACATGTGACATTTCTTCGGACTTAACTTCAAGTTCGCTGCCCTCAATCGTTGAAAGACTTCATTTAGATTCTTGGCATGTTCATCAAAGGACCTTCCAACCACAATTACATCATCCAAGTAAACCAGGCATGTTTTCCATGTTAGACCTCTTAAAACTACCTCCATTAATCTTTCAAATGTGGCAGGGGCATTACATAAACCAAACGGCATAGCCGTAAACTGCCAAAGCCCTGATCCTATCGAAAATGCGGTTTTCTCCCGATCGGCTGGCTCCATGTCTACTTGCCAATATCCACTTTTTAAATCGAGTGTGGAAAACCAACGAGAACCGGAGAGATTATCCAATGTATCGTCTATTCTGGGCAAAGAATAACTATCTGTTTTTGTTACCGCATTGAGCTGGCGGTAGTCGATACAAAAACGCGTTGAACCATCTTTCTTCTTTACCAGAACAACTGGTGATGTCCATGGACTGTTCGATGGTTCAATTACCCCTTGTTTGTCCATATCCTTGATAATCTCTTCGGCTTCATCTCTTTTCGCAAATGGAAGTCATCTAGGCCGTTGTCTGATTGGCTGAGCGTCTCCGGTATTTATTTTATGCGTTACTATGCTTGTTTTGCCCTTATCCTTCGTGTCAATAGCAAAAACATCTTGATACTCTATCAGCATAGACGTCACTTTTTCCGTTCGTTCATGATCAAGATCTTGGCATCTTTCAATGATCATCTTAACAAGCTCCTTTGGATACTTCGCCTTCGATGATTTCTCATTGGTATTCACAGAGCAAATTGAAGCCACGGGAACACACTGCCCGATCAAAGCTCCTCTACTTAACTTGATAGCAGTTTCCCTTAAATTCATAACTCTTACAGGGATGACATCTCGAACTTTTACCAATGTTTTCGCCGTTAGGAACTCGACATTATCCACATCTTCGACCATCCTTAAACTTCCCTCTCGGCAGTGTCCATCAAGCATGGTCATCAGAATTTTCTCACTATTACCAGGTATGGTTACGTCGCATGTAGTAAGTAAGCGGATGACATCTTCTTTGTCGTCGTGAAAGGGCAACTCTTCACCATTGATCTTGAGAACTCCATTTTGAACATCCAATATTGCCCCCACTTTCCTTAGTACGTCCATCCCCAATATGAATTCGTCGGAGATCTCGGCAATTAATACTTGATGTTCAACTGTGGTCTGGCCAATGGATACTGACATATTAGCCTCGCCATATGTATTAATTAGCTTACCAGTCGCTGTTCTAAGCTTTACTGTTGCAGGTGATAATTTATTATGGTCTCGTACTACATCTGGACGTGCGATAGTTCTCGTTGCACCTGTATCGACCAAAAATGATCTACATCTATTACTGATACGACCTTCGATGTATAAGTTGTGGATTCCACCGGAGGACGTAAGGTTGACAGTTACTATGGGGGCTCTAGTTCCCGAGGTCGGCAGTTGCCCCTGGGTGTCGACCCGCTCTAGTTTTCCGACGGCTGTACGATCTTCTTACAATTACGACGAATGTGGCCTACGTCTCCACAATTCCAACATCTAGGCTCGCGTCTCTTTGGCATCTGATTACTTAATACTCTCCGTATCATTTCCTCCAGACGTTCATCGTTGTGTTCGTCACTTTCTTCAATGGTTCTTACTCTCTGGCCTCGTGAAGTTTGACTAGCCGTTTCGTGTTCCAATGCAATAGCAAGTGCTTCATCTAAAACTTTCGGCCTTGCTAGTCGTAAAGCTTTCTGTAGTTCATTAGCTTTCAGCCCATTGACGAAGGCATCTACTGCAATTTCTTCTAAAACGCTGTTGGCACCTCTGGATAAGCCAACCGCACCACACGAGCCACATCTGCTTCAAATTCTTGCAGATTCTCACTTGCTCGTTGACTTCTACTGTGCAGTTGTGCTTTGTATACTTGTTGTAGATGGGCATCTCCATAGCGTTTTTCTAGACGAGTGAACAAGGTCTGGTAACAATTTTCTTGACCCTTAGGAATTGATCTTAATATATCTGCAGCATCACCTCGCAAAGCAGCAGTCAAGGAAACAGCCTTTTCCTGTTCGGTCCAATGATTGGCGGTCGCAATAGCTTCGAATTGTCTAAGGTATATGGACCAAGAGGACTTTCCATCAAATTGTGGTAATTTGAATCTCATGTTATGCGACATTTCGTCTCTCGGTAGTTCATCTTTTACTACAGGATCTAAAGCTACTGCATTAACTGACGGTTGCACTTTTGTATCGGTTATCATGCTTTCTAATTCTTTGATCTTCTCTTCTACGGCCAAAACTACTGCATTAACTGAAGGTAGAACTTTCGTATTGGTTACCATAGTCTCTATTTGTTTGATCTTCTCTTCTAACATTTCTTTATTGTCGTCTACACTTTTCTGTATCTTATCGAATGTTCTAGAAACTTCTTCAAATTTCTCATTGTTCTGTTTACAAACTTCTTCAAGTTTTTCGTTGTTTTGTCTACAGACCTCTTTAAAAGTTTCATCAATCTTTTGAGAAGTCTCGTCGAATCTTTTAGTAACGTTTTCGAATTTCTCGTCGCTTTTTCTACTAACTTCTTCAAGTTTCTCGTCGCTTTTTCTAGAAGTTTCGTCGATCTTTTGAGAAACACTTTCAAATTTCTCGTCGCTTTTTCTAGAAGTTTCATCGATCGTTTCAGAAACAGTTTTTAATTTCGATAAGATTACTTGTTCTGCTGACTGGAAGTGGAACTTCTCTGCGTCATCTCCGTTCTTCGTGAGGACATCCTTGAGTCGTGCTTGTAGGACTATCTTGCACCCATTGCTGTCTAATTCGTACTCTTCTAATTGTTCACGGAGCTGTTTTATGGTCAGTTCTTGTAGCAACATCTTTGGTCGGCACACACGTACTTTTCAAAATGTCTTAAGTCTTTCCGAATACCGAACAATCAACGCACTTCAATTATTCCCGACGAATAAAGTTCAAAAGTCTTTTAAAGTCTTTCCGAATTCACTTATTTAAATCGCACTAAGTTTACTGTATTTTACCGAACACCGACACCATTGTAATAAAACGAGCGATTTCGTATTTATATACGACTTTATTTATATAACTGTACAGACGAATTTATATTATACACTGAACTCATTTACAAAAACAGTTCCAATTTATAGCCCATCGTTATTTCTCGAAAATTCTGCCCATCTCTAGTTATCGTCCAGACGTTCTTAGAATTGCTCGTCCTTCCGTCCCGCTACATCGCGTCATATCTAGAAACATCGTCGTGGAATGCCTGCGTGGAGATTGGACCTGTTATACCACGGTCGGTCAAAAGTAATATTTTGTTACAATATTCAATTGCATATAACTCACTTTGTTAATGTAATAAAGGATTTTTCGAATAAGGAGCTTATTTATTTTCATATTATCTTCGATTTTGGTAATAACAACTTTTTTGAAGAAACTTATGGTTTTTGAGTTATTTATGAAAAACTGCTTTAAAACATGGATTGTTTTCAGGAAAAATCAAAACTTTTGATCTTTAATAACTCAAAAACTATTGATTTATTAGAATATCTTTATATAACAAATTTTACTTATAATTTGTCCCTCTATCGATTAGTGGTATTATTTTTAATAAAATAATTTCCACCCCCGAGAAGTGGTGGCACTCCCCCCCAGGGTAAAAGCGCAAGTTGGAACTATGTCACCTTAGTTTCTTGAGGTATCCTCTACATACTTACCAATTTTCATGAAAATCGATGGAGGTTCAACGAAATCGGAGGTGAAAACCTTCATTGACTCCACTAATTGTAGATATACCGGAGAACTTACTGCAATTCAGCAGGCCATGGCTTAATCATATCTTAATAAAAGAAGTAAGTTTGTAAGGGTTGATACGAAGACGTCTTCTTGCATGCCATTAGAATGTGGGGTACCTCAGGGTTCAGTTCTAGGCCCTATATTGTTTCTGATATACATAAATGACACCTCTAGCCTGAACATTAAATGTAAAATATGTCTCTTTGCAGATGATACTAGTATTACCTAACACGGATATTATGGATCTTCGCAATACCATAGCTACAGACCTAGTCACCATTAAATCGTGGTATAATTCGAATCTCCTGTTATTTAACGTTTCTAAAACCAAAGTCCTACCTTACAACAGTATGATGCAACCTTTAGTGCTTAATAACAATAGACTAGAGGTAGTTGAATCGGTGAAGTTCTTAGGGCTTATTGTGGATAAATCTCTAAAATGGAACTTGCACATTGATGCCTTACACAAAAAATTAAGTTCTGCTTGTTTTGCGCTAAGATCAGTTGCTACGGAAATGAATTTGTCAGCATCTAGGACCGTTTATTATGCCCTTTTTGAGTCTCATCTTCGGTACGCCCTTCCATTCTGGGGTACGTGTTGTGCGACTCAATTTGAGCGTATTTTTAAACTACAAAAGAGAGCTCTTCGTTACTCCCTGGGACCCAATAGCAGAGTTCATTGCCAAGAATTCTTTAAAAAATTTAAAATATTAACTCTTCCTTCTTTGTTTGTTTTTGAATCCGTTTGTTTAATCCGCAAACATGCATCAGAAGGTCCAGAGAGACCCACTCACAACTATCCCCTTAGAAACGTGGAGCATAATCTCTATCTGCCAACCCCACGGTCTGAGCTGGTTAAGTGCTCTATACTATACAATTCGAGAAAAATGTACAATCACCTGCCATCTAACATCAAATCTATTGCAGCATTTCCCGCTTTTCGCAAGGCCTTGAAAGCTTATTTGTTGGAGAGAGCTTTTTATACAGTGAATGACTTTTTTATAAACGATTTGAATTCAGCAAATTGACTTGCAGGATTATTACTTTCGAGTACTATTATACATATTTACAGCGGCATAGAACTTTTGATTTACTTTCCCTTTCCCTTTTCCTCGTTCGCCTTCTTTTTCTCTGACGTTGTATACATATTGTTTGCAAAAATTTTTATTTTTTAATGTGTACTTATTAACTACAAAATTATATTAAGTAGTATAACTCACGCCATTTACTTGGTGTCTGTTTCTGTTTTTGTTTTGTTTGTAGTTTTTTATTATTTTTTGTTTTTTATTGTATTTTTTATTTTGTATAAGCTTTGTCCACAAATTGGTAAAATTTTTTGACAATAAAGCATACCTTACTTACTTACTTACTTACATGAAAACTGTGGTTTTATCCATGAAAGTTAATTTGTTATTATCACAGATTCAATATACAACTCACTCTATATTTCTTAAAATCAAAGAAAAATTATCTTACCTAAAAGTTAAAAAAAAGAAATTTGCCTCATCTGGGTACATTTTCATATCGATATACGTGTCAAAGACGAAATGTGGCAATTTTATAAAATTATTATAAAGGGCCTAGCCGCGTAAGATGATGAAAAGTGCCCCCAACTCGATTCGAATTTCATATAGGTCACCGTTTAGCATATATAGTGAAACTAACTTTCTGAAATTTTTAGCCCCCTAGGTGGTCATGTGACCCACCTAGAGCCTAATTAGGCTTTTTAAGTTTTTATTTTTTATCTCAGCCGCATCGAGAACTAGCGAAAAACTTTAAATAAAAAAGTTGTAAGCTTTAAAAAGTTCTGTCCGAAAAATTTTTTTTTTTAATTTTTGGCGGGAAATTTAAATTTAAGAACGATTTTAAAATTTTAAATGAGTATAAAAAAATAACTAAGACATTCGTTTTCACGAAAAAAATATATAACATGTATTTTTGCATAATATTTCACCCTGAATTTTTTCAAATTTTTAAAATTGGTGAAACGCACCTATAAAAATAAAAAACCGCATTTTTTCGGTTTTTTTTTCTATTTTTGATATAATTTTATACATATTTTTCAAAAAGGTAATACCGTCACTAGAATAGGTAAAAAACTGAAAAATAATTGGGGTTTGCTTAATAAAAATTTTTTGTAACCCCATCCATTTTCAATATACAGGGCATTGAAGAAAACAAAATTTTACACATGTTTTACGATTTTGCCAAAACTACTGGCAACATTGTAATAAAATTTGGCGAGTTTTAAGAGGTAGTTGTTGTGCATTTTTTGACATACAATTAAGAATTTTATATTTATCATTGGCGCGCTTAGGGGTAATGGTCTGAACTTTTCAAAGAAAAAAAGATAGTACGCCACTGACATATTTCAAATTAACAATCATTTTTAAATTCCTCATTCAATTTGCGATAAAAAAACTATCCTATCATTTTTTCATACGAGGCGCCGTTTTGCTGCAAAAAATAAAATATCTTAACGCTTCCAAAGTATTAGAATTAGTTTTTATAATGGACGTACGAGTTTACGTATGTAGATGTAGAAACTACTAATAGAAGTTCGAATACTTTGTAAGGGTTAAGATTTTTTTATTTTTTGAATAAAAATGGCGCGTCGTATGAAAAAATAGGAAGATAGATTTTTTGTCACAAATTAAACGAGGAATTCAAAAAGGATTGTTAATTTTAAATATATCAGTGGCGTACTATCTTTTTTCTTTAAAAATTTCAGGCTATTACCCGTACACGCGCCAATGATAAATATAAAATTCTTAATTGTATGTCAAAAAATGCACAACAACTACCTCTTAAAACTCGCCAAATTTTATTACAATGTTGCCAGTAGTTTTGGCAAAATCGTAAAAAATGTGTAAAATTTGGTTTTCTTCAACGCCCTGTATATTGAAAATGGATGGGATTACAAAAAATTTTTATTAAGCAAACCCCAATTATTTTTAGTTTTTCACCTATTCTAGTGACGGTATTACCTTTTTGAAAAATATGTATAAAATTATATCAAAAAACGAAAAAAAAATCCGAAAAAATGCGGTTTTTTATTTTTAAAGGTGCGTTTCATCAATTTTAAAAATTTGAAAAAATTCAGAGTCAAATATGATACAAAAATACACGTTATATATTTTTTTCGTGAAAACGAATGTCTTAGTTATTTTTTTATACTCATTTAAAATTTTAAAATCGTTCTAAAATTTAAATTTCCCGCCAAAAATTAAAAAAAAAATTTTTCGGACAGAACTTTTTAAAGCTTACAACTTTTTTATTTAAAGTTTTTCGCTAGTTCTCCATGCGGCTGAGATAAAAAATAAAAACTTAAAAAGCCTAATTAGGCTCTAGGTGGGTCACATGACCACTTAGGGGGCTAAAAATTTAAGAAAGTTAGTTTCACTATATATGCTAAACGGTGACCTATATGGAATTCGAATCGAGTTGGGGGTACTTTTCATCATCTTACCCGGCTTGGCCCTTAATAAACAATAACAATAACATTGAAAATGAAAATGAAATGAAATAATAAAAAATTAAAAAAAAAATACATTGCATGAGGTGTTACTTCTTTCTCTAAAGTGTGCCACAATAATTTTAACAGAAGTTTATAGTTGCAATTAAGATTAATTTGTGTTCTTAAGCAAAACTCAGGGTTCAATTTCATTTCTCTAGTTATCTAGAGATGTTCTGAAAGGTTCATTTGTCTCAAGTTTTTAGTCAATATGTAATGCAACATTTTACTATTTTTGGATGGAAAAATAAACGATTATTATTTATATTATACCGGGTGTTTAACTAACAATTTTCCATATCGTAACTGGAGAAACATTAGCACAAAATACGAACATTTAATCCAAAACACTTAAATAAAATATTCCTCCTTGCCGAGATACAGTGTTTTATTACAAATAATGTAAAATGATTTTAGCCCATTGTTCAAGCACCTTTTAATATTTTTTGTTCAAACTTGACACGCAGTTTACACATGTTAGGGTATTTTAGCTAGTCTTAAAAAATAGATTTCAGCTGTTATCAGAGGCGTGCTGTAGGGATATATACTTTGTTTTCGCCACTATTCTCCCTCACAATCTACGCCACTGTCGTAATAATCATTTCAGCATGTTTTTTTGATTCCTTGTTACTTTTTACATAAATATCATCCTCTTGTCTCATTGTGATAAAGTAAGTAGTTTTTAATTTATTTGCGTTTAAAGATAATGGATTCCATAAGGCTATGTAATCAAGTATATTCAAATGGGAAATAAGCCACAATTTTACCTAAAAATGATTTTATTAACGTTTCGACGCCCAAGTCGGGTGTCGTTGTCAAAATACAAAATAATACTAAATAAACAAAAATGTTGTTGCTTAGTAAAAAATTCTTCTAATAATTTATTTAATCTGACTCATTTATATCGGCAATTCAGACACGTATTATACATTTTAAAGTAGACGACTTTAAAATGATATTGCCAATATTGGATCGAATGAAACAGAACAACTTAGAACGGGATCCTACAACATTCACAAGAAATAATACGAGGAAAATATCAATACCATATGTAAAAGGACTATCCGAGAAACTTAAAACAATAGGAAATAAATTCAACATATCAACAACATTCAAAACAACAAACACATTGAGATCTATTCTATCTAAAACTAAACCTAACAGCGAACAAGAGAGAACAAAAAATTGTATTTATAAAATACCTTGTGAATGCGAACAATTTTATATATGTGAAACGTCAAGACCATTAGACGTTAGAGTAAATGAACATCAGTCTTATATAAAAAATAGAGAATTTGATAGATCTCAAATATGTCAACACGCATGGGATAATGAACATAGGGTTCAGTGGAGAGATTCAAGTATAGTCCTAAAAGAAGCAGATAGTAAAAAGAGAAAAATCAAAGAAGCGGCTCTAATTATGCTAAATGAAACCAATTGTGTCGCAAATTCCTCGGTAGAATGCAGTAGGATGTGGTTACCCATATTAAAGGAGGAAGTCAATAGAAAAAAAATACCACAATTAGTAAATCAGTAACATATCGAGTTAGTACATTGAGTATTTTAGTATTATTTAAAATTTAAAATATCAAGTCAGAATTCGGTATTAGTTTTTAGAGTAAACTAAATGTAAACCCAAATACTTACGATGTCGGGATAGTATCACGAGGTTTTCCCTGGTTTTCCCTCGTGATTTACTATGGAATCTCTAACGCGAGAATTTCAGTGCCACCGTTGCATTTGGTTGTCTTTTTAAAGACAGATCACATGCTATGATTTTTTGTGGCGGATATTCTTGAGTTGGGATTGATTTCATGTAATCGAATGAACTATCTTTTAGTAAAGTCGTCCCAGGAACGCAACTCATCAATATTGGCAATATCATTTTAAAGTCGTCTACTTTAAAATGTATAATACGTGTCTGAATTGCCGATATAAATGAGTCAGATTAAATAAATTATTAGAAGAATTTTTTACTAAGCAACAACATTTTTGTTTATTTAGTATTATTTTGTATTTTGACAACGACACACGACTTGGGCGTCGAAACGTTAATAAAATCATTTTTAGGTAAAATTGTGGCTTATTTCCCATTTGAATATACTTGATTATAAAAATGCCACAAGAAAATAGCTTCAGAACAACAATAAGGCTATGTACTTTAAACTACATTCAAGAAGATTATGTATTTAAAATACATAATTTTATTGAATCCATTATATTAAAACGCAAATAACTTGAAAACTATTTACTCTACCGCATTGAGAAACTGATGATATTTACGTAAAAAGTAACGAAGAATCAAAAGAACATGCTGAAATGATTATTACGACAGTGGCGTAGATTGTAAGGGGGAAAAGGGGCGAAAAGGAATTATATATCCCTACAGCACGCCTCTGATAACAGCGGAAATTTATCTTTAAGACTAGTTAAAGTACCCTAGCATGTGTAAAATGTGTGTCAAGAATAAGCAAAAAAAATTAATAGGTGCTTTAACCATGGGCTAAAATAATTTTAAATTATTTGTGATAAAACACTGTGTGTCTCGGTAAGGAAGAATATTTTATGTAGGTGTTTTGGGTTAGATCTTCGTATTTTGTGCTAAGGTTTCTCCAGTTACGATATGGATAATTGTTAATGAAACACTCTGTATATGGTGTCAAAAGTTTCATTTTTCTGTTTTGTTGAGGTGTTTCTTGATTCCCCTCTGAGAAAGGGCTCCCATTGTTCTACCCATATAAGTCATGTTACATTCCCTATAAGACTTTATTTATAAAGTATAATTATTATATTCCCGACAGTATTTATAAACTTTTGACGTTAGTTAAACTTTGTAACATTAGTTATTTATAAGAGTGATTATTAGGGAGCGGATTTTATGCGAAATGCATATTGCATGCATATTTCGCATATTTAAGATCTTTACTAAATTTTGCATATTTTTAAAGAAACATGCATATTTTGTGCATATTTAAAAACATTTAAGTCCAAAAAAAATTAAATTTTTTAATTCGACACAAAATATTTCCCCGCACATGCTGTCATATCTATTAATTCGAGAACTACCTGAAGAGAGACGGTTAATTCACTGCCATTTCATTTTTTATTAGAAAATACCCGATCTTTACACAAAGTGCTTATAGTACGCCGTTATAAAATGATTGTAGGATGTTAAAATGATGAAGGATGGCTTACCGGAAAATCCGAATTTTATTTAGTTTTATTATATCTAGTACAATTTGTATCCCAATTTAGTAGGTACCTATAATTCTGGTGATTCTTTTAAATCCCCTATTGTTAAGGGAATTTACACCTTTAACCATTACGATTTTCTAACGGAAATTGAAATATTCATTCTTTAGGTCAGATTCCGTCGTTAAAAGGCTTTAAAACTTTGTAGGACATATGCGAAATTTTTAATGGAAATTTTGAAATTGATTTTGGTTCAGAATTTTCGGCTTTAACAAGTTATTTTAAATACGACCCAATTACTTCTGTTGATGTTATAAGGAGTTTTTCAAGTTATAAAAATATTTTATCTGATCAAAGAAAATGTTTCCTCGTAAAAAATTTGGAAAAACACATTGTAGTGAATTATAATCGAAGATATATACAGTGCTAGTCAAAAGTCCGTACCCCCCTCGTATCTTTTGAACGGTTATACATATAATAGTGAAATTTGGAGGGAGGAAATAAACGGACGTACGCTTCTTAACTAGTCATGACAGGTGACGTAATAGTGACAGATGACTTTACAGCGCCACTGTGACAGATCATTTTAAATGGGACCTTATGGCAAGTGACACCTCATTTGAAAGGTATTGATAATACCTATTCAGTCATACTAATTTTTTTGGGTTTAATTTGATTTTGATTTTGGTGAATAAATGAAATAAATATAACTTTGTAGTTGCGCATTTAATTATTAAAAATTCAAATGTCCGCCCATGGTTATTTTGTCAAAAAAGTTGACATTTTTCAGCTCTCTAGTAGTTTTTACGTCAACGTCAACCTTTTTGACAAGTAACCATAGGCGGAGGTTTGAATTTTTATTAATTAAATGCGAAACTACAATTTTATATTATTTCATTTATTCATACAAATGAGTTTAAACTCAAACAAAATTAGTATAGCTGAATGGGTATTTTCAATACCTATCAAACGAGGTATCGCTTACCATAGGGTACCATTTAAAATTATCTGTCACAGTGGCGCTGTAAAGTCATCTGTCACTTTTACGTCACCTGTCATGACTAGTTAAGAAGCATACGTCAGTTCATTTCCTTCCTCCAAATTTCACTATTATAAGTATAACCGTTCAAAAGTTACGAGGGGGGGTACGGACTTTTGACTAGCACTGTATAATGATATTGTTGTTTTATTTTAAATAGGTAACTATTGCTATCAGTTTTTGTAAAAAATGTGAATAAACTGCATGTATAAAAAATAATGATTTTATTTGAAAGATAATAAATAAAATTGCCGCCCCCGCCCCTATAAAGGAACCCCCTAGAATAGAATAGAACAGAAAATTTGTGGTTTCTGGAAATGCGTATTTTTTGAATTTTTGTGCATATCTTGCGCATATTTCGTAATTTTTTACTGCATATATATGCGCATATTTCATCAAAATTGATCGCATATAAATCCGCTCCCTAGTGATTATTTTAGCATAGCTTTGAAGATGGCTTTGTAAGCCGAAAGCGCACAGCTAGGAATTAAATTTTTGCACACTTCAAAAATACTTTTATTTTCCCATATATTTAGAATCTAATTAACTTATCTAAAGCAGCATTTCTAAGAAAGTCTCTATTTAAAAATAATTTTCTCAGATCAGCATCCGTTATATAGAGTCACTTATTTTTAAACTCAACTTTATAATTACAAAACTTTGTTAATTATCAATACTTTTGGTTTTTTGTATAAAGTTAGTTAACAAAGCAATTTGTTTGGTATATAAGGTTTTTCGTTTCCATCCGACCGCTGAAAACATCTTTTAAATCAAGACGATCACATTATTGAAAGCAAATCGCTTGAAAATTTGTCTGAAGATTTAACTTCGTGACAAGAAATTAATAATAAAAGGTTAATAAACTTTTCTGAAACAAAATTGAACAAGAATTGTTTTCGGATACACGAAATTAAGCATAAAATATAACAAAGTTCTGAAACTGTTTCCTTGTGGCATGTCATTTAAGTACCTACTATACACGAGCGGGACACCCTCAAAAAAGCGCTTAGTTTTCGAGATACTAACCACGGAGGGGTGAATGGCTCATTTTATTCATGCTTTATATTTTCGAGGGTGCTGCAAATGAAAATGAAATTTATTCTGAATTTTATGTGGGGGAAAATTGCCAAAATCGCAATTTTACCCTAAAAATAAATAAAAATACCCTCATATTTTTTTTGCGTTTACCTCGCCACAACTCTGTTCAGTTTTAATATTTTTTCTGAAATTTTTACAGAATATATCACTAACATTTCTGAAGACAACGGTACCTACTTTAAGCTTTGATTCTTATTCTGATAAAGGTTATAAATTTTTCAAAGGAAAAGGTGCGGATTTGTGCATTGCAAAGTTTAATCGCAAAAGTTGAGTAACGAAGCTTAAAATTTAGCCTTTTAATCACGTTTAGGTTAAAATAGAGAGTACAAAGAAATTTTCTGGAAAATTTTAGATCAAAATGTTTTACAGAAAAAAAAAGTGCAACTTTTATTATCGACATTAAAAATCCCCAATATAACGGTTATTTTTGGAGATACTGACCATGGGTGATGAATGGCTAATTTTGGTCTTAGATTATGTTTTTGATTGTGCTGAAAACGAAAATGCAATTTATTTGAAATTATAGGTGGGGGAATATTGTCAAAATCTCAATTTTACCATAAAAATAAAAAAAAAGTGAAATCACGTTTTTTGTGTTTAACTCGCTACAACTCTGGTCGATTTTAATATTTTTTTCTAAGGTTTGTACACTATATGTTGCTCACTATTTTGAAGACAACGGTATCTGTTTTAAGATTTTCTTCTTATTCTAGTATAAAGTTATGGATTTTTTAAAGTGCAAGGTGCAGATTCGTGAATTGCATAGTTTAATGGCAAAAGTTGAGAGGCAGAATTTAAAATTTATCTTATTTATCACGTTTATGGTAAAACAAAGAGTCCAAAGAAGTTTTCTGGAAAGTTTTAGTTGCAAAAGTTTAATAGAAAAAAAAATGGCGCAATTTTTAATATAGACGTTATACATCCCCAAAACAACGCTTATTTTTCAAGATACTGACCATGGGAGGTGAATATCTAATTTTGGTCTTATTTTATGTTTTCGATGGTGCTGACAATGAAAAAGAGGTTTATTTTGAATTTTATACCTAATATTGTCAAAATCGCAATTTTAACCTAAAAATGAAAAAAAAGTGAAGTCACGAATTTTTACGTTTAACTCGCTGCAACTCTCTTCTGTTTTAATATTTTTTTCTAAAACTTCTACGGCATATTATATCTCTTACCTTTGTGAAGACTATGAAAGTAACTGTAGTCTTTCAGTCTTTTCTTTATAAAAGTTATGAATTTTTAAAAATAAAAGGTGCAGATTCGTTAATTGCAGAGTTTTATCGAAAAAATTAAGTGTTAAAATTAAAAATTTATCTATTTGATTACGTCTGTGTTAAACCATAGAGTTCAAAGAAGTTTTATGGGGAGTTTTAGGTCTATATATACAAAAAATATGGTGCAACTTTTAATTTTAAGGAAAACGTGGTTTAACTTTTTTATTTTTAGGGCAAAATTGCGATTTTGCAAATTTTGTCCCACCTAAAATTCAAAATAAACTTGATTTACGTTTTTAGCACCATCAAAAACATAGGGTAAGACCAAAATTAGCCATTCACCGCCAATGATCAGTATCTCGAAAAATTAGCGTTATTTTGGGGATTTATAACGTAGATGTTAAACGTTGCACCATTTGTTTTCTATAAAATATTTTGATCCAAAACTTTCCAGAAAACTTCTTTGTACTCATGTTTTATTTTTGAATTTGATTTAAAATCCATATTTCAAATTTTGTCAGTCAAATTTTGCGATTAAACTTTGCAATTCACGAATCTTCACCTTGGACTTTAAAAGACTCATAACTCCTAATATAATAAGACTATAAGCTTAAATCAAAAACCATTGTCTTCAAAAAAGTGACCGATATATAGTGTAAAAACTTTAGAAAAAAAAATATTAAAACGGACCGGAGTTGTAGCGAGCTAAACGCAAAAAAAACGTGATTTCATTTTTTTATTTTTAGGGTACAATTGCAATTTGACAATATTTCCCCACCAAAATTTAAAATAAATTTCATTTTCGTTTTCATCACGGTCATAAACATAATCTAAGACCAAAATTAGCCATTCACCACCCATGGTGAGTATCTCGAAAACTAAGCGTTATATTTGGGATTTCTAATGTCGACGTTAAAAGTTGCACTATTTTTTTTTTCTATAACATTTGTTCTAGAACTTACCATAAAACTTCTTTGTACTCTCTACTTAACATAAACGTGATGAAGAAGCTAAATTTTAAACTTCGTCACACAACTTTTGCGATTAAACTTTGCAATCCACAAATCCGCTCCTTTTCCTTTGAAAAATTCATAACCTTTATCAGGATAAGAATGAAAGCTTGAGGACCGTTGTCTTCAGAAATGTTAGAGCTATATACTGTAAAAATGTTAGAAAAAAATATTATAGAACAGAGTTGTAGCGAGGTAAACGCAAAAAAACGTGATTTCATTTTTTTATTATTTTTAGGTTTTATTTGCGATTTTGACAATGTTCCCCCAAATAAAATTCAAAATAAACCTCATTTTCTTTTTCAGCACCTTCAAAAATAAAAAATATGAATAAAATTAGCCATTCACCTCTCCGTGGTCAGTACCTAGTAATTTTAGGGGTATCTTCCGCTCGCCTAAGCTACAGTCATTGGTGTAATGACAATAATACACCAGGGAAATAAGGCAAAACTATACCATGTTCGGGACACTTGAGCAGCCAGGTTGCAAATGAGTTTTTTGGGTACTATATACATAATACATTATAAATACAAAAATGCCTGTCACAGTTTGGACGAGAAATTTAGTTACCTATTAACAAATAATGGTCAAAAATGAGAGTTTTTTCGTTTAAATCGCTACAGGTAAAAATATGGTAATTAAATGTCTTATTTATAATATTTTCCTTTTAGTAGATGAGCCAGGGTTTAAAATAGCGTTTTTTGAATTTTGGTCCGATTATTTGTTGCTTCGGATATTGCAAAATAAAACTAAAATTTCGATACAAAAAATTTGCTGTAACTTTTGCGAAAATAAATCAAGGACTTTCATATTGCATGAAAAGTTGAGTCAAACAGTCCATACAATGCACAAAAAATTTTAAGACGATGCATCAATTAGTTTAAATTTTATTCAATTTGTTTATCCCAAAGAGCATTTTTTTCGCAATGTTATTGTTCAGAAAATAATAATGATACGGCAATTATGTGAAAACAATATGAAAGAAAAATAGTAATATTTTCAACGGATTAAAAAAAAAATCATTAAAAAGTCATTTTTATCACTCAGAAAACATTTTACTGAAATAGAGTCATTTTTGGCTTGTAAACAATTTGAATAACTTTGTTAATATTGACTGTAGGCTAAAACTACAATGGAATTTGCAAAACTGGTATTTTCATACGAATTTTCAAAGAAAAACTTTTCGCCTAGGTTAATTACTGTCAAAGTTACCCACTTGTTATATTTAATTGACGGCTACTTTGTTTATAACAATTAAGCAACCTAACTAGAGCAATTTTGAAGTTGAATATATATAGGTTATGTTTAAAAGTTTGAGTAAACTTTGAACCTCAACAGAGTGATTAATAAAGATTTAAAAATGGCGTCCGAACGGAATTAATTCGTGGTCGGTGGAGGGGAATTATTAAAAAATACGTGCACTGAAAAAAATGAAACTGTTTCTGCAAACATATACTGCGATTAATATCGCTGGGACTTGTTGATGGATTTTGATCATAATTGTTTTAATTTGTATGTACTCGTAGTCTTATAGAGTATGTTATGTACACGCAACCCTACCTAACATTACAAAATGTCAGGGGGAACTCCCCTTATCACCTAGGGATGTGAAAAATAGATTACGACCGATTCTAAGACCTACCGAATATACATATTATATAATTTAATAAAAATCGGTCAAGCGGTCTCGGAGGAGTATGGAAACTAACACTGTGACAGGAGAATTTTATAGATGTAAATATATAGATGTCTGTAAACAAATAGGGGTTGGTGATAGACGAGTCAAATTTAAGGGTTGTATGTATTTTTTAATTCTACATCATATAAAATTAAGGTAGATAAATTTGTCCAACAAAATAAAAAAATGTCAGGGGGGCAACCCCCTTATAACTTATGGTTATAAAAAATAGATTGAAACCTTTTTAACGTCCTACGGGATAAACGTGTAAAATTTTATAAACATCGGCCAAGCCGTTTCGGAGTAGTATGGTAACTAACACTGTTACAGGAGAATTTGATGTATATAGAAGTAACTGCGAATTAAATGATAAAAGTGGCTAACTTTGAAACTAATTAACCTAGGTAAAAAGTTTTTTTCTGAAAATTCGTATAAAAATACCAGCTTTTAAAATCCTAAAGTAGATTTACCCTATAGTCAATATTAACAAAGTTATTCAAAGTGTTTAAAAGTCAAAAATGACTCTATTTTACTAAACTTTTTTCGGAGTAATAAAAACGACTTTTGATAATTTTTTTCAATACTTTAAAAATATAACTATTATTTTTGCATGTGGTTTCCACAGATTTGCTATGTCATTATTATTTTCTGAAGAATAACATTGCGAAAAAAAAGCTCTTTACGATAAGCAAATTGAATAAAATTTAAACTAATTTACGAATCGTCTTAAAATTTTTTGTGCAGTATATGGAATGTTTGACTCAACTTTTCGTGCAATATGAAAGTTTTAAGGCCATTTTCGCAAAAGTTATAGCACATTTTTTATTTTTGAAATTTTAGAAATATTTTGCACTTTCCCAAATAAAAAAGGATCGGACCAAAATTCAAAAAATGCCCTTTTAAACCTTGGCCCATCTACAAAAAGAAGCATATTATAAATAAGATATTTAATTACCCTATTTTTAACTGTAACGATTTAAACGAAAAAACTGCCATTTTTGACCCTTATTTGTTAATAACTAAGTTTCTCGTCCGAACTGTGACGGGCATTTTTGTATTTATAAGATATTAAGTATATAGTACCCAAAAAATCCATTTGCAACCTGGCTGCTCAAGTGTCCCGACAAAAACCTTATTTCTCTGGACTATAATTGCATTTTTAATTAACTAATATTTAACGTTTCGATTTAAATGCCGGAAATTTTTCTCACAAAATTACTATTCTAAAAATTCTGTGAACATTTTATCCAGATTTAGTAGGTTATTGTAAGCCTTCTCAAAAATTGACATATTTGGTGTAGATCTTACAGGCCACAGCAAGGGTGTGGTTGAAACGTTGCATGAAGGTGAGGCTATTGCTATATGATGTCGAATTCTTACTGTTTTTTTTTGTATTATTTTGAGTTAATTTGCTTTATTATCAGCATCATAGATAAGGTTGTATACATTTAAGTTTTGTAGGTAGAGTGTCTTCGTGTATTGTGTGGTGCATATGTATTTTGTATGAGATTGATGTGATTTGCTCCCTGACTTCCTTTATTCCGCTATTGTCGGTATGCTATTGTTGTTGGTTTCTTCTTTTAATTGGCAAACCAAGCCTGCTGCATCCTGCTGATGGATTTGCTACACATTGTTTTGTTAACTAGGATGAGGGATGCTTCTTTGACTTTTTTTCATGTCTGTTTTTTTTTCTGAAACTAAGTAGGGTTTCACCGCGGTCGTTTCTGTTTCGCAAATCAAATTTTCCCAGTTATGTTACTGTATCATCTGCCTTTCTCCCTGTTTTAGCACTGAAGTCACTACATAAATATTATGGTTCGGAAAGACAATATTATAAAAAAAAATAAAACAAAATACTTATTTTCTTCCATTAACTTTATTTGTAGGAGTAGTATAAACTGTATTTATAGTTTATGTCTATTGTGTAAGTTTTATTTAATACAGTGATTATCCACAGCGACCTTTTTTTCCATAGGAATATCCTCCAGAGCGAGAACCTTTACCAGATTTCCTAATAAACAAAAAATATATATATAATCATATATTCACAAAACCAGTAAAATAAATATACAACTTAAAATAGATGTTTAAAAAGTATGGTTTATCTTAATCTACTAAAATACAGGGTTGACCACTTAAGAGTCCACCCTGACATTTAGCAATATTCATTGGATTTTGTGAAAATACTAAAACACGCTGAATTTGACAAAGGGGATATCTTTTAATGATATAGATTTATAGACAGCTATTATTTCTTATCTCCTTCCTTCCAGTACTACAAACCTTTACTAGACCAAATAGGTGTGATGTTACAATAATTAGCAGCTAGCTGAAAATTGGTAGGATTGTTCAAAACATCATCATAAATTAAATCTAAAAGTCCTCATCCATCCGACCCCAGGAAAAAAAATACTCGGGGTCAAAATTCACAAAAATGGGTTTTTGCCAATTTTCGCCGAAACGATAAGGTTTATCATAAAATCCGTTTTAACAAAAAAATGTAGATCAGATAATTATCTATAAAACATGTCTCAATACTTTTTCCTACGAGCCACCGTTTTTGAGTATAACGATTCAAAAAATTGAAAGAGTCGTAATCGTCATAATAATATGTATCAGTACCAATGAACTGTCAACACGGATGGAATAGGCACGAAGAAAATTAATGCGGCCACGATATAAGAGAGAGGTACTAGAGAGAGACAGAGAATGGGCAGGAGAATTTGACAGGCTGTGTAGTTTGAGATAGTAAGATATACCTCGACCCCCTTAAAAACACCCAAACGCGCGAACACATATCACAGCAGATAAATAGTAAAATGCACAGAATATCAAATATATCAAACGAAAACAGAACTATTAACGAATGTTGGTACGATATTCAAAACTCGATTTTAGAGGACGTAAAGGAATCTTTAAAAACACCTACAATGTTGGCAAAAAATGACTGGATGAATCAAGAAATTCTAGACCTGATGGAAGTTCGACGAAAATACAAAAATAGAAATATTATCAAATACCGTGAAATCAACCAACCCATAAAAAGAAAAATTAAACAGGCTAAAGAATCCTGGCTCGAGAATTCATGTAAAGAAATAGAAGACCTCCAAAAAAAGCATGACAGTTTCAGCCTCCACAAGAAACTTAAATATACCTCCGGAAATAGAAAACAGAAAAATGCTCACGTACTTAAAACCGCAGACGGAAAAATTTGTGATCACGAACAACAGTGCAAAGAATGGGAGAGACACATCAGTGACCTTTTTGACGATGCTTCTCGAGAAAATACTCCGAATAGTACCTGTGACAACCAATTAGACAGAAGTCCCAATATACTGAAGTGAGAAGTCATAAAAGCAATACAAGCCAAAAACAATAAAGCACCTGGACCAGATCAAATCCCTGTTGAGCTACTTAAACTTTTAGATGAGGAAAACATTACCTACTTGACTACTTTCTTTAACAAAATTTACAACGAAGGAAAAATACCAGATGATTGGTTGGAGTCACTGTTTATAACATTACCAAAGAAAAGCAGGCCCACCAAATGCAGCGATTTTAGACTAATCAGTTTGATGAGTCACACACTTAAGATACTTTTACGTATTATACAAAACCGAGTATTCCTTCTAGGAACTTCTTCTTCAAGTGCCATCTCCGTTCCGAAGGTTGGCGATCATCAGGGCTATACGTATTTTCGAAACTGCTGATAGAAACAATACGTTGTTGCTACAGCTATACCATTCCCGTAGATTCTTTAGCCAGGAGTTTCGTCTCCTTCCTATGGATCTTTTTCCTGCTATCTTCCCCTGCATAATTATTCGAGGCAGTTCATATCTTTCGCCTCTTATAATGTGTCCCAAGTATTGCAGTTTTCGTTTTTTGATCGTAAATATGACTTCCTTTTCTTTATTCATTCTTCTCAAGACCTCGACGTTTGTGACTCCCTCCGTCCATGATATTCTCAAGATTCTGCGATACATCCACAGTTCAAATGCCTCCAATTTTTTGATATCAATCTTTTTCAGCGTCCATGACTCCATTCCGTAGAACAGCACAGAAAGTACGTAACATCTCATCAGGCGAAGTTTAATTTCGAGGCTCAACTCTCTTCCACAGAACACTCTCTTCATTTTAGTGAATATGGATCTGGCTTTTTCTATTCATATTTTGATTTCTGCTGAGCTACCGTTGTCTTCATTTACAAAAGTGCCTAAATATTTTTATTTGCTAACTCGATCGATAATTTCATTGTGTAAATATAAATTTTGGACATTTAGTGTTGATTTCGATATTACCATAAATTTAGTTTTCTTTATGTTCAAAGATAGTCCATATTCTTCGCTGCAGTCTGCTATCTTATTCACCAATGTCTGTAGCTCTTCAAGTGTTTCTGCGATCAGAACGGTGTCGTCGTCAAATCTCAGATTGTTTAATCTAACACCATTTATTTTAAATCCTGTGGATTGCTCAGAGAGTGTTCTATTCATTACGTTTTCGGAATAGAGATTAAACAGGGTTGGTGACAGTATACACCCTTGTCTCACACCTCGCTTTATCTCAGTTTCTTCAGTGGTATTATTCTCTACTCTCACTACTGCTTTCTGATTGTAGTACATATTTGCTATTAGTCGGATGTCTCGTTTATCTAAATTCTTTTCTGCCAGGAGTCTGATTAGATGATCATGCCGCACTTTATCATAGGCCTTGTTATAATCTATGAAACACATGAATACATCTTGATTTATGTCAAGACATCTTTGAGACATAACGTTCAGTGCAAACAACGCCTCTCTTGTTCCGAGTCCATTTCGGAATCCAAACTGGGTATCATTGATGTCCATTTCCAGTTTTCTGTGTACTCTAGTGTGTATAATTTTCAGGAATATTTTCAGTACATGGCTCATCAAACTGATTGTACGGTAATCACTACATGGTTTGGCATTTATCTTTTTTGGTATAATAACAAAGGTGGATAAAAGCCATTCTTGTGGTATTTTTCCTGATGTACAAATGCTATTTAAAAGTTCAACTAAAATGTGGATCGAGTCTTCTTCTATCAGTTTAAGGATTTATGTTGGTATTTCATCTGGACCTGGGGCTTTACCGTTTTTCATTCTTTTTAGTGCGTAAGTTACTTCGTCTTCCGTTATTTCTGGACCTTCGTCTCCTTGTATGTTACTACTTAGTTCAGATTGTTGTCTATCATCTGCAAAGAGTTCTTCAACATAGTTTTTCCATGTCTTCAACTGTTCTTCTAGTTCTGTTATTATGTTTCCGTTGACATTATACAGGGTATTTGGCTGATTACGTTTTTGTGTACCTGCAAGTTCTTTCACTTTTTTATGTACATTAAAAATATCATGTTTTGCCTGCAATTGCTATATTTCTTCACATTTTCTTTTATAAAAATCTTCCTTTGCTATTCTGATTTCCTTTTTGATTTCTTTGTGTATTTGTTTATACGTTTGTTCGTTTTTTCCTTTCATTATTCTCCGATTGCCCATGAGAAGAAGGATTTTATCAGTCATCCATCTTTGCTTTATTTTTGGTTTTTCTTTAGTCAGAATTTTCTTCGCAGGACTTTTTATCGCCATTTTTACGTTTTGCCATTTTTTATCTATGTTGTTCGTTGGCTGAGATGTTTCTTTTTCATGGAGTATTTTCAAATTATTATTAATACATCTTTGCAGTTCCGCCTTTGCCTCCAGGTTACATAAATGACTGACGTCTCTCTGGTTTGCTCTTCTTTTCTGCTCCAATCTTTTTAGTTTAATACTCATTTGCGCTATTAGAGGGTTATGGACATCTGCTGAATAGACATCTGCGCCTGGGTAAGCCTTAACGGATTTTAAGGAATTTCTGTATCGTTCGTTTATCAGTAAAAAATCAATATGGGTTCGAATTATTATTTGGCCATTGTCCTGGGGTGATTTCCACGTATAGAGTCTTCTCTTTGGTAAGTTGAAGAATGTATTAGATACAATCATGTTATTCTCCTGACAGAATTGAAGCAGTCTGTCACCTCGTTCATTTCTTTTACCGAGTCCGTATTCTCCTACATGTTTGCCACTTTTTCCTTTATTAATTTGTGAGTTAAAATCACCTAGAATTACGGTGATGTCTCGTGGTTTCGTCGATTTTAATACTTGATTGATTTCTTCGTAGAATTGTTCAATTTCGTCCTCGGATTTATCTGCAGTAGGTGCATAGATCTGTATGGGTCTAGGAACTACAGAAGCACTATTTTGTATGCGCGTTCTATTACAAAAAAGTTGTGAATTCCGAAAGAACGTTTATGTTTGTTTGATCGATTTCGAGAAGTCATTCGACCGAGTACAACATGATACACTTTTCGATTGCCTGCAGGCAGCAGGACTTGACCACTACGATATAAGACTGCTGAAATACTTATATTACAATCAAGTAGCCTCTATCCAAATTGGAGACAGTCGTACTGAAAAACTGCCGATAAAACGTGGAGTACGACAAGGTTGTGTTTTATCACCCACCCTTTTTAATCTGTACTCTGAAGAAATCTTTAGGGAGGCTTTGGATGACAGACAAGAGGAAGTAAGGCTAGGCGGAGAAGTAATCAACAATATTAGATACGCTGACGATACAGCCATTCTTGCTGAAAATTTACAAGATCTTCAGACGCTACTAAATCTAGTCAGTGAAGCAAGTTATCGGAGAGGCCTTAAAATCAACATTTCAAAGACAAAGTGGATGGCAGTTGGAAAGATTAATATAGATCAAGGTCAGCTTTCTCTTGATGGAGAGGAGTTAGAACGGGTAAATCATTTCAAGTACCTTGGCAGCTGGTTAAATGTAAATTGTGACTCTGATGAAGAGATAGTAACTTGGATCGAAATATCACGGAAGGCTCTTATGACCTGGAAACCAGTTTTATGTAACAGAAACCTGTCGGTGAATATTCGAAAGACGGTGCAGAAATGTTATGTGTGGTCTATCCTATTGTATGGTTGTGAGACATGGACGTTAAAAACCACAATGCTAAACAAAATAGAAGCATTCGAATTGTGGTGCTATCGACGAATCCTAGAGATTTCGTGGGTTTCGCACACTTCCAATGAAGATGTTCTTCAAATGCTGAATTCAGAACGTCTGCTCATAAGCATCATAAAGAGGAGAAAAACAGAATACTTCGGCCACATAATTAGAGGACCTAAATACCATCTGCTTCGCCTTATAATACAAGGAAAAGTGGAGGGAAAGAGATGGAATGGTCGAAAAAAACCTTTATGGCTGCGTAATATTAGACAATGGTGTGGCTGCACAGTAGAAGAATTATTTCGCGCAGCAGCTGATAGAGAGAGATTTCAAGAAATTGTAAACATGATGACGGCCAACGTCTGAATACAGACACGGCACCTAAAGAAGAAGAAATAATTTGAGTTGCCTACATCAATTTAAATCGTGGAAATGGACCTCATATTTTTTTTAACTTTACTAACTTCACTTAATTTTTAAATACTGCCTATCATCCCTAGTTAAATAATATATACCAAGTTAAAACAATATGAGGTCCATTTCCCCGATTTAAATTTATATAGGCAACTCAAATTACACGGCCTGTCAATTTTTCCTGCCCATTCTCTGGCTCTCTCTAGAACCTCTCTCTTGTATGTTGGTGGCAATCTCGCTTCACTATTTGAATGGAACGGGGCCATTCCATCCGTGTTAACAGTTCATTGATCAGTACACCACGTATACAGAGAGGATCTAAATTATGGAATAAATTCATTTTCTCTAAAATGGACGACTTTGGAGAAAAATACTGAAACAGGTAGATTTCTATTTTTAAATTACAATTTTTTGGCATATATTTCATACTAGTGACGTCATCCATCCGAGCGTGATGACGTAATAAATGATTTTTATAAAAGGGAATAGGGGTCGTGTGGTACCTCATTTGAAAGGTTGTTCAATTCTCTATTCAGAAATATAAACGATAAAGTCATTATTTATACAGGGTAACCAAAAAAATAATTATTGAGTTAAATTAATTGACGCAAAAAGAAGAATGTATGTAATTTATTTAACTTAAAATGCATTGTACGGCTGTAACTAAAAAATATTTATTTCAGAAATAAACATTTTTTTCGCTTAAATTAAATCACAAACAGCCTCCCACCACCTCTTGGCAGTTTGAACATTTAATTTAAGAGAAAAGCAATGTTTATTTGCCAACTAAACATTTTTTTTTTATTTTCTGACGGTGATAAAATTTATTTAGAGTTAAATAAATTGCATACATTCTTATTTTTTCGTCAATTAATTTAATTCAAAAATTATTATTTTGGCCACCCTGTATAAATAATGATATTCATGTTTATAATATTAGTGTATAGAGAATTAAACACACTTTCAAAGTTCCCATTTAAAAAAATCATCGATTACGCCATCACGCTCAGATGGATGACGTCACTAGTATGAAATATATGCCAAAAAATTGTAATTTCAAAATAAAAATCGACGTGTTTCGGGATTTTTCTCTGAAGTCGTCCGTTTTAGAGAAAATGAATGTATTCCATAATTTAGATCCTCTCTGTATGTATATCACAGAAGCTGAAATACAAGAAATTATATCATTCTATCGGTCAGCTTAACTTATAGGTCTGGATCCCGCGTATGAAAAAAAAGTTGATTAATATCAAGCTGAAAATTTGTTAATAGCTTAAGGGTGTCTAGTCGGACAAACTTTGATATATGGGAACACTGGAACATGGGAAGTTTTAATTGTGGAACAGGTTAAAAATTTGGAACGGTCAGACCACGAAAACGGCACATTTATTTTGTCCGAAAGAAAAGACTTAAACTCTCCGAACAGAGATTAAACTCTCATTCAAAAATCAGACTGCTATTTATCACCAAATGGGCGTTTTAATGAGTGGAAGATGTAGAATATGTCAAATGACAGGAATTATGACAGGTGATAAATAGCAGGAAGGAGAAAAAGGAAGGGGGAAACACAATAGATCTGGAAAGGTCGCAGTGTATCAGGCCACCCCATTTTGTACATTATACATTCTAACAAGAGGATTTTGTTAGTAAACATAATTAACTTACTGAAATATTCCAAATGGTTAAACAGGTAGTCAATACAAGTTTGGATTTAGTCGCTAGACATATCTAATAATAAGTTTATACAGAAAAATTAGCTAAATGTAAACTTACTTGAAAAAACTCACAGTATCATCAATACTTCGTTTTTGTACATCGTACTTGATTGGTACTGCGTCAGACAATCCTTTCAATAAAAGTGATTTTCCAAGTTCTGCTGATAGTGAGGTTTGTGGCAAACTGTCTGCTGCATGTTAAAAAAATTAAATGTACAATTATTTATTAAAAAAATGAGATTTAACTAAATAGCTAATTATTATTATTAAGTCTTTTAAGTAGGACAGGTTCTTATGGCAGATTCTAGTGTTGACAGGTATATGCGAAATACACAGTATCCTCAAAGGCTCTATTTTCGCTTTTCGTATCTCTTTGTTATATTTGGGTATTTATTTGATTATACATTATTCATTCCTAATATGTATGTTCAAAGGACTCTACTTATCTATTATATATATTATTCATTCCTAATATGTATGTCCAAAGGACTCTACTTATTAGTGCTTAATGTGGCGGCTTTCTCTGACTGAATATTCGGTATATTCTGGTATAATCTACTGTTGATGTTAAAAAAATATTTTTCAACGTAGGAATGTCTCTACTGTTTTAATAAATTTTTAAGCTCTCTCGTTATATTATTTTGTTTAATTTATCTTGATACTATCTTGTGTATTAGGCTGGGCCGAAAAATTTTTTTTTCTACTTTTTCTATACGGCTAGTTGCCAAAAGTTGTGACTAGTATTTGTATAATCCTATACCAAATTTGGGACGGTTTAAAAAATAATTAACCGGGCCCCCTGGCCCTTAAAATTTTTTTTGAGTCAAAATTTTTTTTTCAAATTCTTGTACAAGGCTTGTGGCTAAAAGTTGGAACTACTATTTATATAATCCTATATCAAATTTAGGCCGGTTTAAAAAGTAATTGACCGGCCCCCCGGCCCTTAAAAGATTTTTATTTAGTTAAAAAAATGCTAGGGGCTATTAAAAAAGCTTCTGTTGCCATATTCTATTGTTAATCGAAAGAAAGATAACACAGTCGATAGAAAAAAATACTTAAGCTTTTAAATGCCGTTTTAGAAGATCTAAACTAGATTTTCAAAAATACAAAAATAAAATTCGGAGAGGAGTTAAGGAAAACAGACGGTAAATCCAGCGCGAAAATAGAAATTTAAACAAGTCAATTAAAGGGCTATACTTTGATGAAAGAAAATATCAAACCATGGTCTTCGGAAACGCGAGACGAATTATGAAAACTGAAGACCATATAGCTTTAATCGAAGGACCCGGTAATTTATATTTTGGGTACTTAGCTCTTAGCCAGTCTCGTGTCATAGATATTGTCGAAGGAATATCTATTATTATTTACAAAGCCATAATATAGATCTAAGCAGTTTAAATGTTATGAGATGTGATGGTACAATAAATGTCAATACGGCTGGAAGGTGAAATCATTGGAATTATAGAAAGGCGAGTGCATAAACCATTAAAGCGGAATGTATGCCAGTTGCAAGCTACTGAACTTGCCTTGCGATATTTTCTGCAAAAACTAGATGCGCACACAAAAGGTCCCTATTCATATTCTGAACTGATTGGATTCCCTCTTCCCAATTGCGAAAAAATACCTGTTATTAAATTTAAACCCATAGAAGCTATCCTGTCTTTTGTAAACGAAAATGATCTAAGTTCAGATCAACAGTATTTATCCAAACTATATAATTATATAGTTTTCTCCAATTATTATAATAATAATAATTTGAGATGGAATATGCTCTCAAAGTTTGGCAGAGAGAAGTCCAGGATGGCACAAACACGTTGGTTCACGACAGCGAACCGCATTCTTAGAGTTTATGTAGCTACAACTGATCCTTGTGAAAGCTTAAAGATTTTAGCTAAGTTTGTATTACAAGACAAGTATATTCTCGTATGAGGTTTGGGATAAAAGCTCAGCCAAGATTAAAATATGGTGCCAGGCATCTATGGAAATTTAATACAGGCCTCGAGAGATTTTCCGAGTAATGTCTCATCAATTATCAATAAAGTTATTCAAGACAATGCTTAATTTGCACACCCGGAAGTCATTCAAAATTATATGTTAACAGATTCACGTTAACGTGAAATTAGAGAGGTTGCTGTCAGAAAATTTTTAAAATATAGGAAGGCTGGTATAAAAATTGCGTTTTCATAGTATCCCAAATCCCTAAATCAATTTCGATGAAGAAGGTTACATACATCTCATAGTGGGAGGGAGGAACTAGCAATGTAGCTACCTCATCGTGACGAGTTCTGGGTTAAATAAATAATAATATACAAAATAATATTAAATATGTCCATAATAGTTCAATGTAACAACCTTTTGTGCCGAATATTGATTCAATCAAAGAGCTGCAAAGTTCACAGCGCAAGAATAGTAAATAAATATGAATTGTTTAACCCTCTTTTATATTTTGGTCCTCGGGGCTGGCTAAATTTTTTTAAATCATCATGAAAATTTTTAACAAGATAGTAGCAGCGATATTAATATTTTGGATACTAGCCCGCCCCAAAAATAAAGCAAAAAAAATATTTTTTTTAGGCCCCCGGGGGCCCGGTCAAAAATATTTTAATTCGGCCTATGTTTGGTACACAGTAGTAGGACTACCATACACAACTTTTTTTTACTAGCCCGTTTAAAATTTCTCAAACAAATTTTTTTGCCCTTTTTCGGCCCGGCCTATTGTGTATTTCCATAGTTTTCTTTGTCTACTTTTTTTATGAGTTATTAGATTATATGTTTTTTTTATTATACACAGCCTGGTGTAGCATTTATTGTAATATCTTCTTTAACCTTCCGCAACCAACATAGGTTTTCTGAACATTAAAGCTAACATCCATCTCAGAGACCGACATAAAAAAAAGTTTCCATTGACACACTTTCAAGCGTAGGGTTGTGTTTACTCCTTCAAGGAATAAAATTAAACAAGAATGATATTTATTTTTAATTTATTAAGCCTCTTAAACATTAGCAAAATACCAAAGAAAATAAAAACAATTATATCATATCTCATTGGAAAACAAGCTCAATTTTTCCACCTCTGCTTTTTGTACCTAGCTTCACCTTTTACTCCTGACAATTGGGTTACTAAATTATCAGCACTTGCTAGCACGTTCTTTCGTTAATATAATTATTTTTTTCATCGATTAAGTCTCATCGACGTCACGCCCAACATCGGTCTCTGAGAAAAAATTTGCCATACATAATTGCATAATCACTTAACACTGAAAACTCAAACTTCAACACTAAAAACATACACCTGAATCAGGCAGCTACCGATGGCGGCGAAGATACATAACGAACAATTTGTATATAATCGTAAAAACTCCTAACGTAAGTCTCACAGACCCAATGTTAGTTAGGGAAGGTTAAGTGATGAAAATTTGGATTCTAAAATTTTAAATTAATCTCTTGTTGTACGAGTAAAGGAAATACATACGCGTATTTCAGACATGAGATTTAGTGTACGAAGGATACTCCCAATACAAACTAAATAATAATCTTCTTGACAACGTTGCTGCTCTTCACGGCATCGGCGTGAAAGGTTGTATTAGGCAGGTACTTGTAGAGGATTATCGCTGTTAACTGCTGCGGAATACTGAAGGAGGATTTATTTATGATAATTCACAGAATGGCAAACCCGCTTGCAATATACAACCGTACTAATTCTAACGTTTGAAAGAGAGTTGTAGGTATGTATTTCTTCCCTAAAGTGTAGTACAGGCGCCAAATAGAGGTCACCGCGGTCTTTTCAATTCTAGTGGAAAACTCAACGGTTTCTCATAGATTTTTTGTTGCTGATTACGCATTTCGAGGGTAGATTTCGATTAGATTGGTCAGGAAGTTTTTATAAAATATTTAATTTTTTATAAATTGTTTATAAGGCTCTAGCTCATCAACTTAAACAGATACAATTTTTTTTCAAATAAAATTTATTCCTTAATAAGAAACAAAGAAAACGACTTTTACTATACTTAAATCCAACGATTAGAACTCAAGATGTTGTAAAATTAGTACCTAATGCAATTTGCAATTTGCAAAATAAGTATGTTTCGAAGTTTTTTCGATGGTAACTTTGCCCCTATACATGCAAATGAGCTTGGCAAAGTCTTATTTTAAAGCTGAATCCATACTTTCAAACCAAGACTTTCAAACAAAGTGTGTAAAATTACTTTATCTACTCTATCTCATATTACGTATAAGTTTTTATTTTGTAAAAACTATTATAAATGGCAACACGTAAAGGGTTTAAAGTGTGCGTAAAGTCCCAATCTATTTTAAATGGGATTTATTGTTCGCACTGTTCGCACTCTTTTTTCGCACAGGTTCATATAATCAAGTATGCTTAACTTTAGCGTTGTCATGGTAATGCCATGTGAGCAATAAATTACAACAAAAGTTTTGACAGTTTTGTGGTTTGAATTCAAGAAGTTTGAATTGTCATATGTCAAATTGTAGAACGCAAATAATGTATTCCAGTGACGACGAGTTGCAGTTTACTTCACCAGAAATTTCAGGAATTTCAAATCAAGTAAAAGAAGATCTTTTGTCCCACAAATCAAAGAAGATAATTTATGTCTGATATTTTTGGGATAAAGGGCTAAGTCAGAATTTTACAATAATGTTTTGATGCTTTCTGGACCAAAAACTAGGCTCTTTTTATTGGTAGGGGAAGTCGGGGCAAAGTGAGCCGTTGGGGCAAAGTGAACTATCTTTTTAAATTTTAAATTATTCGCGCCAGTAATACAGTTTCAAACGTAAATTTAATATATTTAAGTTGGTAACATTGTGCTTACGACGAGAACACGTTTGACGAAAGCTGCTAAGTTGTGGATGAAATTTTTATTTTATCGTGGTAAAATTCTAATCTAGTAAGTGTGTAATCTAATGTATAACTCAACTAGTTATTATTGCATTCAAACGTTGTTAATCCATTATGTTAGGCATCTAATTAGAGATAGTTTTGCAAGAAAACGAAGATGATATGTAATGACAGTCATTAACATCAAATGTCAAAAAAGTACCAGTGTGGGGTAAAGTGAAGTTTTTCGCAAGGGGCAAAGTGATCCATTTGTAGAATGTGTTTATTGAAGGTTGAAAGTTAGAAACTATATTTAGTCGGGATTTGTAAATCTCGGTTGAATAATTGTCCGAGATTAATTTACTAATTCTTGTATCGCCTAAAATTAAACCGGATAAAAAAGCTACTATAGATCAATAGGTCTGGATCCCGCATATGAAAAAAAAGTTGATTAATAGCAAGCTGAAAATTTGTTAATAGCTTAAGGGTGTCTAGTCTGATAAACTTTGATATATGGGAACACTGGAACAGGGGCAGTTTTAATTGTGGAACAGGTTTTAAAATTTGGAACGGTCACACCACAAAAACGGCACATTTATTTTGTCCGACAGAATAGACTTAAACTCTTCGAACAGAGATTAAACTCTCATGCAAAAATCAGACTGCTATTTATCACCAAATGGGCGTTTTAATGAGTGGAACATGTAGAATATGTCAAATGACAAGAATTATGAGAAAAAAGTTGCAGTAAAACGAAAAATTGCTGTTCCAGAATCTTCTGACTCCGGAGACCATGATGTTGATGATGCCCACTTGTGCGAAGATTCCAGTGACACGGAAACCTTCAGTGATGAAGATGTTGAAATTTTGCAAACAAACCAGCTTACTGCAGTTCCAACGAAAAATGTGTTTGCCGAAGATTTTATATAAGTTCAACTAACTAATGATAAAATAAAAAAAGAATTTGTTGCCCAAGTTAAAGATCCATTAAAAAACGGGTATGAAGTAAAATTTATGACACAGTACAGAGGAAACTGCAACAGCTTCGTCTATCCAGAGGTAGATGATATCTCGGTAATAACTGCATCTAAAATCATGGGAAAGCTTCGCTCTAAAAGACTCAGATATGGAAAAATCCAGTTTATATACAATCTTTTATGTTTTAAGTTTGTTTAATTGTATTTCCTGATTAAATATTTAATTGATCTGATATGTTTTACTTTGCCCCAATACCAAAGTTCACTTTGCCCCGCCTGAGGGGCAAAGTGAAGTTTTTGCGACTTTTGGGAAATATGTTTGCAGCATATTACATAAAACTGTTTTTTAGTTTTTAGGTATTGGATTATGTAGCCAAATGGTTCTGCTATCGTATGAACAACAAATAGTCGTAATTATTATTAGTCGTATAAGTCATATTATTTGACAAGTCTTAACTGGTTCACTTTGCCCCGACTTCCCCTACATACGGTTTAAGTCTACAACAGTTGAACAAAATTCACAGTACCGTAAGTGGCCGGGTTTACAATCAAATAACCTATTTTACAACAGATAGTTTACAACAAATAATCAAACCTCTTGTTTATTGTCAAATTTTTTAACTGGAAAAATACTTACCGTTATAAAAATTTTATTCTCTACATCTTGTAAAAAATGATCTATATAGTAGAGTAGTAGAGGATCGATCCGATATAAGAACAACCTTCATCAATTTATTTAATGGAAAAAATGATTTTTTTGATAAATTCTACAAAAGTTTGTTCGGACCGGACAGATAATATTCTTTTTTGGAGTTTTGAAGCTTTTTGGATAATTCGAAACATTTTGTAATTTTCCTCTTAAGTTGAATATTTTTGAGTTATCAACAAATTTAAAACTGATTACGATTTCCAAAGCTTAACAAAAAGGCAAAAGGCAAACGGGAGTAAAAAATAATATTTTTGTAAATCATTAAGTACCTAAATTCAAGTTCAAACGTTCTATCGGGTCCAGATAAGAATATTTGTCATTTTTCGTTTTAAAATAAATTTTTTTAATTATGTTAATGAGAAAGGTTCCTTATGGGAAGATGGGCGATCGAGTTGCTGTTTAATGAATAAAAATGATTTTTTTGATAAATTCTACAAAAATTTGTTCGGACCGGGCAGATAATATTCTTTTTTGGAGTTTGGAAGTTTTTTTGGATAATTCGAAACATTTTGTAAATTTCCTTTTAAGTTGAATATTTTTGAGTTATAAACTTTAACCTTTAGCTACACGCGCTGGCGTATTTTGTACGCCACTTTTGTACGCTTTTTTGTAGAAGAATTCTACTGCAAATATATTTAAAAATTTAGTTTTTGACCTTGTTTATGTCTCTAACCTATCACTGGAATATGCTTTACAATTTGGTTTTAGTTTCGTTATAATCGGCGTTCTGGGAAGATCGTAATTTACAGTTTATTATTTGTTGTTTCCGGTGGTGGACTATATACGCCACGATTATAGTAATATAAGTAGTATTATAAGTACATATTTCAATTGTTTTTTAGTCATTATGGCACAAAATATATTTTTCTTGATAAACAATACTTTTTCTCCCGTAAAAAATTACATTTCAAAAAATTTTTTATTAGCAATTTTATTTATCGTGGAATCCAGTTATTCCATGATTCCAGTTATAAATACCAATTGGCTTACTGAGAAGGAACTCCAAGTATTCACTGATGTCGAATAAGGTTTATAACAAACAACTAAATGTATTTTTTCAAAAAAAAAAAAAAACAAATCCGCTGTAATTGTGTATTTTCTTGTGGCGTATAAAGTACGCCACGCGTGTAGTTAGGTCATAACTTGATGCGCGAGTAGCTAAAGGTTAAAACTGATTACGATTTCTAAAGCTCAACAAAAAGGCAAAAGGCAAACGGGAGTAAAAAATAATATTTTTGTAAATCATTAAATACCTAAATTCAAGTTCAAACCTTCTATCGGGTCCAGATAAGAATATTTGTCATTTTTCGTTTTAAAATAAATTTTTTTAATTATGTTAATGAGAAAGTTTCCTTATGGGAAGATGGGCGATCGAGTTGCTGTTTAATGGATAAAAATGATTTTTTTGATAAATACTACAAAAATTTGTTCGGACCGGGCAGATAATATTCTTTTTTGGAGTTTTAAAGTTTTTTGGATAATTCGAAACATTTTGTAATTTTCCTCTTAAGTTGAATATTTTTGAGTTATAAATAAATTTAAAACTGATTACGATTTCCAAAGCTCAACAAAAAGGCAAAAGGCAAACGGGAGTAAAAAATAATATTTTTGTAAATCAGTAAGTACCTAAATTCAACTTCAAACCTTCTATCGGGTCCAGAAAAGAATATTTGTCATTTTTCGTTTTAAAATAATTTTTTTTAATTATGTTAATGAGAAAGGTTCCTTATGGGAAGATGGGCGATCGAGTTGCATTAACAACTAAAATACAGTGTTTTAAAATGAACTGAACTCAAAAATACTTATTAAAAACTGATAGAACAAGGCTTGAACTTGAATTTAGGTACTTCGTAAGTTAAAAATGATATTTTTTACTTATGTTGTTGAGTCTTAAAAATCGCAATTTTTCGTTTTTTTTTTGTATCCAACTGTTTATAACTCGAAAACGGTCAACTTATAAAAATTTCAAAAGACCTTTTTTCTTTCGAATGATCCCAAAAATCTAAAATAATATCTTCCCGGACAGTAAAAGTTTTGGTAGAATTTATAAAAAAAAATAATTTTTTAATTATTATCAGAGCTCGGGAAATATGCAAAAAGCATATTAAGTGCATATTTGCTTATTTTGGATAAACTTTATAAGTGCATGTGTATTTATTAAAAGTACATATTTTCAGATATATCAGAATATAGAGAATCATCATCTGAGGACACATATAAAGCAATTTAGCCATGTAGGTAAATTATCTCTCGGAAATACCCCTTAATGTTATTAGTATAATATGATAATAACTTACAGTTTCTGAGTTATTTATGAAAAACCGCTTTAAAACATGCATTTTTCAAAAAAAAAAATCAAAGTCTTTGATCTTTGATAACTCAAAAAGTATTGACTTATTTTATTTATTATTTATATAAGAATTATTTATCATAATATAAGAAATTTTGCTTAAAATTTGTTCCTGTATCGATTTGTGGGGTTATTTTTAATGAAGTAATGTTCACCCAGGAAAAGGGGTGGCATCTAATTCCAGGATAAAAGCGCAAGATGGCACCATGTCACTTGGGTTTGTTGAGGTATGCTCTAACCACTCACCAATTTTGGTGAAAATCGATGGAGCTTCACCAAAATCGAAGGTAATAGTTGATTTTTCCCTTCAGTGATCGCACTATAGAACAGAAATTGCAATTCAATAACCGAAATGTTCGTATTTTAAAAGCTCAAAAATTAGTAGACGCGATGTAGTCGCCAAATAATTAATTTTATTCATTTTAAGTACAATTTTCTCTTAAGCCAGGAAGATAAGGAAGTTTTCTTGCAAAGTCTAATCGAAATGCGCTCATTTTAAGAGTATATTCTTAAACTTTATAAGCTATATGAATTATATCCGCGATACTATATATTTTAATTTTTGTTAACATTTTTCTCCTGAGTTGAATTAATTAACGAGTTGTTTGGGGGTTAAGGGGATAAGCTCAAAATCGAAACTATATCTATCACACAAATAAAGAATAAATGAATATAATGATGTGGGTAATAGAAATTTCAATAAATATTTTTTGTAACTTTTGCATAAAAAAATTAAATACATTCAATACAAGGATTACTGCGTTTTTTATTTATATGCATTAAATGAATAAAAGCATATTTTAGTGCACATTTCAACGGTTTCTTGTGCATATTTTCCTGCATACTTTAGGGTTTTTTAAGTGCGTATTTCCCGAGCTGTAATTATTATTAATCAATTATAAATAGTCTGGACAAAATTATATCTGGCAACCCTTCTTTTATAACTTTTAACCAATTAAATTACATGTCAAATAATTTTTATCCACTAAACAGAACGGTGAAGCTCATTTTTATATCTTATCTTAGACTAACACAAAAATAACATACCGGTAACGATGAAGCATAAAGCTGCACACATTGCAAAAACAAAAATCAGTGTATCAGATTTCATTGTGATCTGAACTGTTAAATGCAACATACATTGTTACATTTTTATACTTAAATCACAATAACAACTAATATTTTTAATAATATAATTAAAGGAAATGCTTTATTATAATAGAAAGATAAATCTGATCCGGACACGCTTCTAAATATTTTTAATTTGGCAAAATTACAAATAACCGCATTAGAATGAGGTAAATATTATTTCTTAGAAATGAAAATGCTATAATATCAATGATTATTGTCCCTTGCGTGATCATAATTAAAAAAAAAACATAATTTTGTAATTTATCTTTTGGGATTTTCCGTTTTTATTAGAATTAGTTTTTTCACACTGCAAATGGTAACATCTTATACAACATGGTAATTTTTCGCGAATAAAAACTTAGCACACGTCGCCAGAAGAGTATGTCACTAGGTAACAGAAGCTGTTTACGCATAAGTACTAAATATTGTATTTTTATGGAATTGACCCCAATATTAATTGTGATGAGAAATCAATTTTCCATTTGTTTTGACGGCTAATTTTCTAATCTGAAAAAAAAAAACATAAAAAAACGTAAAAACAGAGACTTTGACAGATAATAGATATTGAAACACCACTGGGACAAATAGGCAACGACAGAATGGAAAGATGCATCAACATGAATGAAAAAAAAAGACAACAAAAAAGAAAAATAAGAAGCACAAATAATGCACCTTTCTCACCCATGACTGGCTCGTCCTCATTACAAAATTCCCAGAAGCTGAACCTTTTTCTGAAACTTGAATTTTGACGACAACAGGTATAATACAGTATAGTATAGTATATGGCTTAACACCCCATGTGGGGTTTCGCCGCTTTCGCTTTCTAGATCCATTTTACGGGGTGGATCAGTCCCCATGATCATTGTATTTGTTCACTAATATGTCTCCATTTCTTCCGGTCTATTGCCCTCTCTTTCCATTTTGTAATTCCTGCTCCTCTTAGGTCCTCCTCTACTTGAGTTAACCATTTCGATCTGGGTTGACCACGTCTCCTTTTTCCTCCTGGTTGCCACAATATCATAGCTTTTGATACTGATTCTGGTCCTTGTCTCCATATGTGACCTAGCCATTTGGTTCTTTGTACTTTTATTTTCTTTACTATATCTTCCCCATTTAATTCTTCTAAAATTTCTCTATTCGTTCTCCTTCTATAGTCTTGTTCTTCGATATATACAGTCTACGATATATACTTCTCCTATATATATAGGTATAATATACACACAATGGAAATATAGTTGTAAACTGTATATGTATTAAATTCCTTTAAGACTTACTGCTTTTCTTATACTATTTTAGGACCACTTTAGTACTCCTTAATTTCATCTAGTTTTTTGTTTTAATATTTTTTAGAAGATCCAAAAATTGGAAAATATTTGGATGGTATTGTTCTGAGGCTATTTTCTTGTAGCATTTTTGCAATTAACTAGTTTTGATGGGAATGAAGCCACAATTTTACTAAAAAAATGATTTTATTAACGTTTCGATGCCCAAATCGGGTGTCGTTTTCAAAATACAAAAAATATTAATCTTTATAATATCTATTAATATCATATTTTGAAACATTAATAAAATAATTTGTTTAGTAAAATTGTGGCTTATTTCCCATCAAAACTAGTTAATTCCGATGGTAAGTATAAAAGAGGGTCGACTTTGAATGGAAGTTCCTGCATGCATTCGTTCTTTTTAGGAAAGTAGAAAAGTATAAACTATTCTCAGCGCATAAGGTAGGTGGAAATATGGTGTCTTCAGCTATGTAGTTCTCCACCAAGAAATCTTCAAATTTTTTAATAGTGGGATGTCGGAAATTACTTCATCATTTCATCAAGAATTATGCTTCCACTTGTATAGTCTTCTTTCAAGAACTAGAACGCACGTAGATACGTAGGAAACACTTTACTTATTTATTTATTATTTACGCACTTTGACATACTTCATTTTTATTTCCTTAAACACTTTACTTGTTGGGAATCAAGAGATACACAAGAAGTACGCAGTATTCATTCATATTCAGCAAATTCACTTATCACAAAAAGTATCGCATAATTTTTGAAACAGAAAAAAAAGTTAAAATTAATTTTAAATTTTTAGAATAATATTATGATACTCGTTCGTCCATGGATAATATTTTAAGTTAAAGCGTGTTTTTACCGAAACAAAAACAGTAAACAAAACGTTGTTAAAGGAGAATATTTTTTATTTTGGGTATTTGTGGATATAATGGAGAGGTGCGTTTTTATAAAAAATGAGTAGATAATATACCGCCAGAACAAGCAGCCTAAATTTTAGGTTTAATTGGAGATGGACGATTGTAGCAATATCTTGCTAATGTTATAGGAATTCACCAATCCAGCGTTTCAAGATATATAATAAGATATAGAGCTAGTAAAGGATACACAAGAAGACCAGTTCCAGGATATCCCAGGTGCACGGACCCCGTAGATGATCGTTATTAACATTTCTAGTATTTGTCCAGTCGTTAATATCCCAATCGTCATGTTCTGCTGCAAAACTTAAACGTACTATACGATGTGTACTCGTTAACAGTGGAGTAGTAGCAGGCATTCTGTGTCTGATTACAAATTCCTTTAATCTGTTTCTAACCGACTTGGCACTTTACGAACCGAACATTCCAGGCCAAGGACTGTCGAAAGATTAATTAGCAGTTGTGTAGCAGTAACATGATACGTACGAAAAGTCTACAGATGTAGATAAATAACGTTCATCTAGGGGGTTCGTGGACCTGGGAAGTCCTGGAACTTGTCTTGTTCTAATTGTTCAGTTTTTGGCGGTTTAGCGATTCTAGACTTCTGCTTACTTACATCAATGGTGTGCAGTGTGGTCACAGTGCGATCCCTTCAATTCTCTTCATTTCTGTACCTTGCATCTTCTACGACGATATGATCAAGTACAAGCAAAACTAAAAACTCAGCAAATTAATTTGAAATAAATTAAATGGGTCCGCCGAATAACTTTGTAAGCGCCACATTGTTTTTGAAAAGTCGAATAAAAAGTTTTAAAATTGTGGTAATGGTGGTTTTATACATTTTAACGGTGAGTAATACAGTTTGTATTACTTAAAATATTTAATTACTTAAGTTGTTCAAAATGACCTCCCAACACATTTAGGCATGCCTAAAAACGGCCATTGAATGAGTTACTTACACTTCGAAGCATTTGTAAATTAACACTTCGAAATACACTTTGTATTCTATTTTTCATCCCACCTCTTGTTGTTGGAGGTATTTTATAAACTTTATTCTTAAAGCAACGCCAAAAAAAATCAGTCCAGTTTATTAGATTCTGGTAATTTGGGTAGATACTGGTCAATGGGAAAATGAAAATATCTCCAAAAGATAATAAATTAGACATAGGGAATGTTATATACAAATTAAAGTACGGTAATGGTACTTTTTAATAGTGATATAAAATACAGGGTTTTCCATTTAAAATTACTGAAAAAATAATGTAATTGCTTTGTAACTCACCCTGTATTAGATATTAAGAAAATTAGCAATATAAATCATTTTTAACAAATTTGACAACAAATAAAAAATATGGCATCAATAAACCATTACTGTTGTGCTTATTTTTATTTATACAGGGAGCTGAACTTGTTACGATTATCATATAAAATTGGTTATACCTTTGTGAATACCCTGTATAACATAGGGGAGAGGCTTGTATCTTGAACCGGATTTTTTCAAAGCTCAATTATTTTTAAGTTTTTAAATTTTAAGGAAACATTTTTGGACCAACTTGTAGTTTATATCATATTATAATATATTCAAAGGTTATTTTAATGAAACAAAACCAAACACATTTTTTAGAATTTTATATATTAGAGTTAATTTGGTCCAAGGTACAAACCAGTCCTGTACCTTGATCCACGTAGTCTTTTACGTTAAACCACCCGTAAACCTTTAAAAATATATACAAAAAATTGTGTTATTCAACATTGAACCTATCAAAATCTAAGTCAAACGCATATACTCCTTGCCTTTCATACAACCCAGCCTTACTTGGTGGTTTAAGTTTGAGCAAGACATCTTCAATGTCAGTGTCAAATTGTTGATAACTTGGGTCAGAAAATTTGTTGCTGTTCAGAATTCTCTTCAGATACTGGACCGTGAAATAGGAACTTACTTGTGCAACATAAAAATGTGTCTCCTTTTTTCCCATTAATTTTGTACGGCCCAACGTACAAGACGTGATAGCGGTCCAAGGTACAAGATTCGGCCGAAACGAAAACAAATGTGAATTTTACCTAATAAAACGGTTTTGTTATATTTCTCACTATGTTGTTTAACTACCTGTTAGTATAGGCATACACACCCTGTTATTTAATTTACGATATCTGTTAACACAAAAATATAAAAATGAAATTATCTATCCTATAAATATAGTTACTTTTTGTGAAATAAAACACTATATTTTTACGATAGCCGCAAATGATTTCTAATCACGTTCAACAACTAACTACAGAATGACAACGATTGTAGAAGAACTTAAGATACGAAACAGCGACAGTTCTCGCACAAAATAAAAGAAAAATCGGGAGGCCCATGGTACAAGCCGGCCCAAGGTACAAGCCTCTCCCCTCAACCCTTATATTTTTGTGATAAAAAAGTTAATAGGATTTTGAGTATAAAATAAAATAGAAGAGGTTCCATTTAAAAAAAACATAAACTTTGGTCAGTCACTTTGTTATCGACACTTTGTTATCGTCACTTTGTAACATTCCAACAAATTTTGTAATGTGAAGCTCAAAGTAGGCTACAATTTTTGTTATCAATTTTTATCGCTATCTATTACTATAACGGATCTATGGAGCTTCAGTGACTTGTTGAGTTTTTGGCGGATTAACGTTTCCAGACTTCTGCTCTCATGGTTGTTCTCACTACCAAGTACTGTGTACGGTGCAGAAGTTTCCTTATTCACATACTACTAACATCAATGGTGAGTAGTGTGGGCACAATGCAATCCCTTCAATTCTCTTCATTACTGTACCTTGCATCTTCTACGACGATATGATCAAGTATAGGCAAAACGCAAAACTCAGCAAATTAATTTGAAATAAATTTGTGGTGAAGGGGTATACGAATTTAACGAATGGCGACAAAATCATTTACCAATATTTTCTGGAGGTACAGAGAGAGTAAAATAATTATTTTATTACAAAAAAATTTTATTAAAAAATTATTGTATTATATATACATACTAAAAAAATTTAAGACATTACGTTTCATTCTATCCTCTGTATATATTCCAAACATCAAAATCTTTTGTGTTTGCCAATAACAAACAAAATTGCCAAACAAAATTATTGCCAACAGGAAGTTGAACTTGTTACGATTTTCATATAAAATTGGTTATAACTTTGTAAATACCCTGTATAATTTGAACCCTGTATAATGAAAATTTTGCATTATGTTAAAATATCGCATCTCTAAAAATTAAGCTTTTTTTTCATTTCGGGGTCAACCGGAAACCATATTTTGGGTAAAATTGATTGTGATAATAGATAATAAAGTACCATATATGTCTGCCAAACTACAAATTTTAGTTTCTATTACAGAGGGAGTTACGGACAGTCGAATATTTTTTTATAAAAAATTCATAACTCCCCTCCTATGGCGAGTTAAGGAATCTAACTAATGCCGTTCAATTTACCGATGGAATGTCAAAAATATATCAAAAAATAAACAAATTTTTTTGGGACATTTTTGAAAAATTCTAGTACAAAGTTATGTCAAATTTTGACACCTTAAATATAGGCAACTCATAACTTTTTCTGAAAAACGATAATATTATTCTTATAGTCCCATCTTTAGGATATATAACAACTTTTTCAAATTAAACTTATGTTCAATAAGTTTTTAGATAGGTAAGGAAATGTGCGGGTGGGCGGTCAGCCATGTTGGCAGCCATTATGAATTTGGAAATGTCAAATTCCGTATTTCTATTTACGTATCGATCAGCAAACTTTGAGCTAAATTTCATTCGTGTAAGTAAAAATTTGCAAAAATGGGCCCTAAATAACCCCCTATTTCGGCCACCTCTCCTTCTTCATGTACCATGTCCTTTCAGAACGTTGGTTACCATCATAGCTATCTTAATTTTATTCACTGCCACCCTAAATAGCATGCTTGTATCAACACCATACCAATATCGCAAGTTCTTCAACCATGAGGTTCTCCTTCGCTTTATTTAGCGTCTATCGTTCGCACTCATAAAGCGCAAATGGTCTTATGAGAGTTATGTTTAGCCTTTCTTTTGCTTTTTTTGATAGTATCTTCGATTTTAACATTTTCATACCCTTGTTACTGTGACCTTCATATTTATGAATATTATGATGTCGTTTGTTAAAGTGAGTAGTTCACATAGGTACAGGATGGGCAACCGAAAACTTTCCACGTTTAATATTTCAAGTTTTATTCAATTTTGGCATTACGAAAATGTATAGTTACGAACTGTCGATATCACGAATTGTCCGTTACCATTTGTGTGGTTACGAACTGTCGGATTACGAGATATTTACAATATTAATAAATTAGATCCAGATTAATATTTATGTCAAAAATGAATAACCATTTTCAATTTCGCTGCAAAACGAAAATACAGCCGAACCATGGTGCAGCAAGCACCTCTACCGGTTTCTAAACTTATTAGTCTCTCATCAGGAGGCACATATGCTGCTCTCTCTGATCCAACCAAAACAAACCCCAGCGTGCAGTCCCGGATTGCAACGAACGAAATGGCATAGATGCCTTAGCGGCAACTGCTAGCAAAAAGACTAAGTTTTCACTCTAATGGCATATAAAACAACATAATGCTATTCTACATCCCACCAGAATGAAAACAATGGGAACCTTCTCTGGTTACACCTCCGAGGCTTCTACAATTTGCAAGCCATACGGATGCTGAGTCTTTTTAATATTTATGTATTTATTTTCGAAAAATTATTTTTATTGAATATTTTCACGGCCAACCTGTAGTCTATTTGTATGACCGAGAGATTATTATAGCATTACTTTAAGTATAATTTTATACATAGGTAATTTACTCTCTCGGTCATAAAGATAGTCTTTAATAAACTTTTACGCATTTTTGTTGCAATTAATGTTCTGCTAAATCACGAATAACTCACAAATTAAAGTTTTAATGGTTCGCTAACTCATGAATAACTCACAAAACAGTTAGGTGTAGGGAATGCTTAAGAAATAAAAAAGTACTATAAAATATAATTTCATACAATACTAAAATACAGGGAATTAAAAATTCCATTTAAGAAAACTCAGACAATGCTCATTCCGAGTTTAGACGAACCCTGTATACTAAAATTAAACATTTCGCTGCAATAATAATTTTTAACAATAGTAAAATATTTTAAAAATAAGTTGAACATAAATATAGTTTTGGATGTCAAATCAGTACATTCTACATGTTGCTACGAAATTAAGGAGGAGAATCCAAAAATGTAAAAACACAGGGTGTCGCATTAAAAAAAGTTATAAGCCACTTCCGGTATAACCGAAATTAGAAAATAGATGAAAATATTTTCATTAAATTGTTCACTCTTCAAAACCTTTTTATTTTAATTTTCATGATTCAGTTGCCTTTAGTTCTCGAAATATTTCTAATTTGCCTCTCATCTGACTCACCCTGTTATATTGTGTATGGTGTAATAAGTTTCTTAATAAAGTAATAATTGTATTTTTAGATCATAACAGTAGCTTTCTCATTTAAGGTATACGATGTTATCAAAACTACAAAAAGAAAAAACTGACCTAAAGCCAATAATCTGTTTTTAGTTGTTTAGCTGCATTGGCAATTGTTGATAAAAAATTACATATACAACAATGTTCATTTTATTTCATATACTGACTTATTTTTATTAGATATTAGATACCGTAATTCAATCATTGCTAGAGCAGTGGAGGAAACGAGTATTCGGAGTGGGAATAGACATAGGAGGTGGTAAATGTCTAACGTCGTAGCGAATGATGAGGAAGACATGGACTACATGTTTAGAAAACTAAAGAAGGAATATGAAAAATGGGGCCTCAATATGATTATGTAAAAGACAGAGTATCTTAAAATAGGGATGATGAGCAATATCCAGAGTTCGAAATTAGAACCACAAAACCATGTAAAGAATATAGATATCTCGGATCTACTAGAAGGATCTACTAGATCTAAAGAAGGCACTACCAGAAGAGATCGTCGTTTATTATTCATATCAAATATCGTCACATAGTCCAGAAAGCCACTGCGCATCCGCTAGGAAAAATATTCTGATTCGGATTTTTTGCACAATCTTACTCAAAAAGGATCGATCCCTTTTAACAAATTTGCATGTTGCCAGGTTCAAAAGTGGATCAAACATTTTTTTTTGTTTTTATCCTAAAATTACTATTTTTTTGCCTCAATCAAGGTTTTTTTAGGATTTCGGATAATACGCCAGTCAATGGGAGCAAGAATAGGATATTACCTCCGAATTCTATCCTACTGCATGGATTTTAATGAAATTTTGGGAATAGTCTCTACTTTTCTTCTAATTCAAAGTCTACCCTATGCCGATGTGAGCTTTTATCTTGGTGGTGGTTCCTGCCCCTTCTGGGAGGTGGCTAAAGAACCTAATTCTAAGCAAAAACTATTGTTTATTCTTTTTTGAAAACTCAATACTTTTTGAGTTATGCGGGGTTGAAAATTGGCCATTTTCATTGAAAAATGACACCCTTGCGGACGGTTTTTTGCAAATATGTACCTTAAAAACCATGCATCTAACAAAAAAAAAACATAAAAATATTTTGTAGCTTATAAAAAAACAAAGAGATTCGTTCCCTCACAAATCTTCTAGTTATAATACAGAAGAGATATGTGAGGTTAGAAAAGTTTCTTTTTTGGTGCATGCTCAAATCGGTGTATTCAACTTGATATAACATAGAAACGGTCGATTTTAGGTGTATAACGATACTAATACCTTCTGTAGTGCTTAAAAGTATCTTTAAAATGAACAATATTAAATCTCGATTACATTCAAAATAAGCGAGATATGCTGCCAAAAATGATGATGACTAATGTATTTTAAGATAAAATGAGAAGTCGATTTAACCCCCCATACATCAGAATTTAAATGCATCGTTTTCCTTCTACAATACTTTTCAGTATAGTATTATTTCTATGTTCAAAAAGTTGGACGGGTTTAAAATATATGGTTTTTGAAAAAAACAAGATCAAATTATAGAGCGCATTTTTAAATTTTATTAAAAATCTTCCTTTTTCTCCATGTAACTGAAAAGTGATAATAGATACAGTAATGAAAAATAAAAACAAAATTTTTATCTAAAAAACTATACATTTTTGTGTGGCATCTTTTTTCACACTTCTTATCGTTTTCGAGTTATATGCAGAAAGAGGAAGATTTTTAAGAAAATTTAAAAATGCACTCTATAGTTTGATCCTATCTTTTTCAAAAACTTTTCATTTTAAACCCGTTCAACTTTTTGAACTTAGAAATAACACCATAATGAAAAGTATTGTAGAAGACAAACGATGCATTTAAATTATTATGGATAAGGGCTTCAATATACTAAATTTTCCTTAAAATACATGAGTCATCAAATTTTTTGCAGCATATCTCGCTTATTTTGAATCTAATCGACATTTAATATTGCTAATTTTAAAGGTCTTTTCAAGCACTACAAAAGATATTGGTATCATTGTACACCTAAAATCGACCGTTTTTATATTATTTCAAGATAAATACTCCGATTCGAGCATGCACCAAAAAAATAAACTCTTCTCTCCTCATATATCTCTTTTGTATTATAACTAGAAGATTTGTGAAGAAACGATTTTTTTTGTTTTTCTATAATCTACAAAGTATTTTCTATAGCTTTTTTCGTTAGATGCACAGTCTTTAAGGTATTCGCAAAAAAACCGTCCGCAATGGTGTAATTTTCAATGAAAATGGCCAATTTTCAACCACGGATAACACACAAAGTACTGCGTATTCAAAAAAAATTATAGGACAATTTTTGCTTAGAATTAGGTTCTCTAACCACTTCCGTGGCTATTTTAACAAAAAATTTTACACCACCGAGAAGGGGTGGGAACCACTCCCAAGATAAAAGCACACATAGGCATAGGGTAGACTTTGTTCCTTGAGCTATTCCCCACTTTGTTTCTTGAGCTATTCCCCACTTACTGTGAAAATATCGACTAAATCGATGTAGTAGGATAGAATTAGGAGCCCAATACCCTCATTGACTGCCCTATAATTAAAAACAAAAAAGTTCTTTAGTAACTGTCCTCTCAAGTTTATAGTTTTTGACATATAAGCAACCAAAAATTTAAAAATGGCTAAATCGGCCATCTCTAGCCCTCAAAAACTATGTGAAAAACTAAAAATTTCAATGTTGCCAGGATAGGTAGATATTCTTTAAACATCGATTGATGTAATCCCGAAGAGTTTTTTGCAATAAAATGTCAAGAACCCCTGTGTTTTTTAGTTGCAAATCAAGCGGCTGCTACACTATTTTCAACCGTTGCATGTATTACCAGAGAACGGCAGTTCTCGCTAGTGACGCACACCCAAATCCAAACATGCGACACTAATATATACACAAACTTTTTGATTTTTTAAATCTGACTGAATTGAAAATTAGACCAACCCCCATCTTAAAGTTCAGGAAAAGACTCACCCATTCATATGTCAACCATCCATTTTGGTCCAAGGGTGTGGATTTTACGGTCCTTCCTATTTAGGGTCTGTTTTTCGTTCTCGTCTCAAAAACTTTAATATTTTAAGTACGGCCTTTGCGGCTTCTGATAGTACTGATCATTATCTTTTCAACGCATGGAAATTCGGTTATACCATTCAAAAGTTACCGAGCTCAAAAGTATGACTTAATTTTTATTTAAAAAAGGGGAAAATATTTGTGGATATGTATGTATGTACGTATATGTATGTATATATGTATGTGTGTTAAAAAGTTAAACCGATTTGAATTTTTTTTCCCTACGTTTGAAGAGGGGGTCAGGGCCGATTCAGAACCGGTGTAGTTTGTGACTTTTGACCACCCATAAGCCAGCTACAGGACTTGGTAGGTACAAAACAGCATATTTTTTGAGGGCATATATTATTATCTTCCTATCAAGAAAAGACAGGAGAACCGCAAATACATCAAACCAATTGTGTTGAGTCAAGCTTTTAAGTGGTTTTTTAAGCCGTTAAGATCAGACATACATACTGCTCAGTATAGCCGAAAAACTGAAAAACTAATCTTTGAAAATTTTGGTTTTTAGACAATTACTCAAAATTTCAACCTACGAATTGCGCCAATAACGAAGCGTTTGTAGAACGACTCTAGACGAATTTAACGGTGTATACCAGTATACCCCATATCCGGGAAAATTCGAATTTTTAAGTTATAGGCTTCATATATATGATCAAATCTATTTCCTATGGGAAAAACGGTTTCTCAAGCTCAATAATTCCTGTAATAGCTTCAGTTATCATACTTGAGCTTAAATCCATCAGATACTACTGGTTAATACCTTTTAAACTCATGTTTACTGATTAAAATCGGTTACTCCGTTTAGAAGTTATTAAGCTACAAAAGTATAATCCAATTAACGGTTATTCCCGAAATGGTTTATGTAGTTTTAGTTATTAATAGAAAAAAATCTAGTGTACATTCGATTGACACTAAATCATTTGGGAGATAATGCAACAAAGGTGACAATTTATATAGCTTAACGTGTAATGGAGGAACATTGAATTCAACTTCATACATTTAATTCATAAATAACTTTGGAAAAACTCCTGATACAAGAATAAAAACCGCTAAACGCCGTAAAAATGTGTGGCGCATACAATATTCCAGCTACAAAAGATCTGATATGAGTATTACGTGGCGCGAAAATGTATTTTCATTTTGATGCAAAACAAATTTCTAATTTTGTTTTAAAAGATTTTTCCATAATATTTGCTAAATTTGAAATAAACGCGTCACAAAAGAGTTTCAACATTCAAATTGTATCAAAGTTACTCTTTTGTGGGGCGTTTTACTTAAAATTTAGCAAATATTATGGAAAAATCTTTTAAAATAAAACTAGAATTTTGTTTTGCATCAAAATCAAAATACATTTTCGCTGCACGTAATATTCATATCAGATCTTTGGTAGCTGGAATATTGTATGCGCCACTCATTTTTACGGCGTTTAGCGGTTTTTTATTCTTGTCCAACATTGTATGTAGTATGTGCGGAAAAACATTCTGATTCACTTTTTTCACCAATTTGCTTAAAAAGGTTCCTTCCCTATTAATAAATTTGCATGTTGCCAGGGTGAGAAATGGACCAAAAAAATTTTTTAAACTTAAAATGTTGTCCGATTACATATACAGATATGCATGCAACGGTTGAAAATACTGTCGCGCCCGCTTGATTAGCAATTAAAAGACAAATAGACCAGGCGCGTCTGTAAAAATATTAGTACATTTGGACGTTGAAAGGTGACTCAAATTTTTTTGCAGAAATTGCTTGAAAATAAATCAAATAATAATATTTGAGTTATCCTCCCTCTCAAAAAGTTCCGGAACATTGTTTAAATAATCAAAATGTCAAAAAATTAAGGAAAATTCGATTTTTTTCTTAGTTTTTTTATTATAACTTTAAAAGTATTCATTTTAGAGAAAAGTTGTACTAACGTAAAAGTTGCGTAATTAAATTTCCTACAATATAGAATTCGTTAAAAATTTAAAAAATAGTCATCCTAGTTGCAAAATAGCAATAATTGCGAAAAAACCGTACAAAAACAAGTATTCGCATTTTACGTTTTTCAACCATTTACGCTTCACTTAGGATCTTCATGTTTCAATTAGAAAAACTTTATAATACTGAAAAACAATACTGTAAATTTGGTTAAGATCGGTACAATAGATTTTGCAAAATAAATTTTTTAATCCAGCTTTCGCAAAAAAAATTGATTTTTTCAAAATGTTACAGGACTGAAAATAAAGCAGATAGCAAGTTGAAATTTTTTTTTGCGTATAGAAGTGTACTGTACCTTTCATTTGCAATTTTGCAAAATTAAAATCGATTAATACCACGGCGTCAGGATTTTTTTTAAATAAACATTAATTATTGGTGCTACGCGCAGGACAGCGGATAGTTTGCTCTGATTGGGCATTCCAATGACCTTTGGTAATGATTGATTTTAATTTTTATTACATTTCGATATAAATAAATAAATGTGTTTATTGCAAAATAAAAACACATACTCTATCCTTTGAAATAACACTTTTTTTAGCAAAAACTTTCTTTGTTAATATATTTTAACTTAAAAAATAAAAGTTTATTATTTTTAAATATATGCAATTGTGTAAACAATATTTCACAAACAATAATAAAATTAGTTTGATTTTTGTGGGATTAAAATATTAAAATACAACAAAATATAGAGTAATAAAATAATATATTAGATAAAGATTGGAGGAAATTTTGAAGGAAATCAACTTGTGTGAATCGAACACCGCTGTCCTGCGCGTAGCACCAAAAATTATTGTTTATTTAAAAAATTTCCTGACGCCGTGGTAATTAATCGATTTTAATTTTGCAAATTGAAAATGAAAGGTACAGTACACTTCTATAAGCAAAAAAAAATTAACTTGCTATCTGCTTTATTTTCAGTCTTGTAACATTTTGAAAAAATGAATTTTTTTTGCGAAAGCTGGATTGCAAAATTTATTTTGCAAAATCTATTGAAGCGCTCTTTATGAAGTTTACAGTATTGTTTTTCTGTATCATAAAGTTTTTTTGGGTAAAATATGAAGGCCCTAAGTGTTGCATAAATGGTTCAAAAACGTAAAATTCAAATACTTGTTTTTGTATGGTTTTTTCGCAATTATTGCTATTTTGCAACTAGGGTGACTATTTTTTAAATTTTATAACCAATTCTGTATTGTAGGAAATTTAATTACGCAACTTTTATGTTAGTACAACTTTTCTTGAAAATGAATACTTTTAAAGTTATAATCAAAAAACCAAGAAAAAAATCGAATTTTTCCTTAATTTTTTGATATTTAAACAACGTTCCGGAACTTTTTGAGAGGGAGGATAACTCAAATATTATTATTTGATTTATTTTCAAGCAATTTCTGCAAAAAAATTTGAGTCACCTCTCAACGTCCATCTCAAAACAGATGCGCCCTGGACTAAAAGGGTTTTTTTTAAATCATATTGCAAAAAGCTCGTCGGGATTTCATCAAACGATGCTCATATAATATCTACGTACCTTGGTAACATTTTTGGTTTTCCACATAGTTTTTGAGAGTTAAAAATGGCCGATTTTGCAATTTTTTAAATTTCCAATCGCTTACGTATATCTGGAAAACTAACAAATTTACTTAAAATCTTTTCTATTTGGAATGATCCATAAAACCTAAAAAAAATTGTCAGATGCAAAAAATTAGAATTGGGAAAAAGAAACGTTTCAAAAAATTTTGACTGCTTTTTGATCCTGGCAACATGCACATTTGTTAAAAGGGGACTTTTTCAACCAAGATGGTGAAAAATAGTTATTTTCCTAACTAGCGCGGAAAGTGATACTTTCTCGCACGAGACTGCCGTTGACCTGAACGACGCGATAGCGGAGTTCGGGCAAGCAGTCGAGTGCGGGGAAGACACTTTCCGCATGAGTTAGGCACAATATTTTTTCTAGGGCCGTACGTTTGGAAAAAATCCACAAAAACTGGAGGTGTATCAATTTTTATTTAGAAGTGAAAATACACAAATTAATTCTTTGACAAGGTTGTCAAAATCAAACTTTCAATATAAAGGGTTACCACGACGACGATATTGGTTTCCATGAGGACTATTCAAAACCATTGTAATTGTCTACTGATCTGACTTTTAAATATTATGTCAAAATAATTTTATTTCATCGAATTATCAGTATAGTCCTGTCGCCAGGGGGGGTACAACGGCCTCGTTAATTCAGATGGACTTACCCAAATTTTTTTATGTATTTTGACCCGTAGAACACGAATTTTTTGGGTAACAGTTGATCCGGATGTCGATAAGATTGTTATAGACCAAGAACTTGAGGAATCAAATAACAGCGATTTTTGGCAAAACAAAACAATATTTTGTATTTTTTGGGTCATTTTAAGCAAAAAATATTTCTACAAGTTTTTTAGTAGGATGCACAGTTTTCGAGATAAACGCGGTTGAACTTTCAAAAAATCGAAAAACTGCAATTTTTAAACCCGAATAACTTTTGATTAAAAAATAAAATAGCAATTCTGCTTAGCGCCTTTGAAAGTTCAAGTCAAATTATGTCGGTTTTGATTATTTGCATTGCTAAAAATTTATTGTGTTATTGCTAAACAAAGCTACAAACAACTAGTGCGTGAGTGATGTTTCTATGATTTCTCATTTAAAATCGAACGAGTAGGTAGAATAGGTACTAGTGCAATCAAGACTATTTCTACGTTACATGCGTTAAAACGCATGTAAAAGCACGGGAAACCCTACGTGTTTATAGCTTTGTTAAACAATAAAAAAATAAATTTTTACCAATGCAAATAATCAAAACCGATATAATTTGACTTAAACTTTCAAATGCGGTAAGCAGACTTGCTATTTTATTTTTTAATCAAAAGTTATTCGGGTTCAAAAATTGCAATTTTTCGATTTTTTTAAAGTTCAACCGCGTTTATCTCGAAAACTGTGCATCCTACGAAAAAACTTGTAGAAATATTTTTTACTTAAAATGGCCCAAAAAATACAAAATATTGTTTTGTTTTGCCAAAAATCGCTGTTATTTGATTCCTCAAGTTCTTGGTCTATAACAATCTTATCGACATCCGGATCAACTGTTACCCAAAAAATTCGTGTTCTACGGGTCAAAATACATAAAAAAAACTTGAGTAAGTCCATCTGAATTAACGAGGCCGTTGTACCCCCCCTGGCGACAGGACTAGTAGTAATTGCATAAGAGCTTAAACTTATTGAATTTTTCCCGAGTGACACTTTGACAGTTTTAATTTCACGAGCCAAAGGCGAGTGAAATTATGTCACAGTGTCACGAGGGCAAAAATTCTATATTAATTTTAGAGATCGAGTGCAATTTGTTGCGATTATTTCATGAATAAAACTGTTAAAAGGCAAAATTTTATTGTAATTTATTTATGTAAGTACAAATTAGTACAGTTAAACACATGGTTTTTATAAATATTTTACGGTTGAAAGTCATCATTTTATAATTTTTAAAACCTTAATTGTCATTAATGTCACTGAATGTATTTTTCATAGCAACGAAGGGCATCTGACGTAATATACTTGACGACGGGAAATTATCAAACATTATCAACTTATTTTGGATTTCTGTAGCTTTCTATTGGTCAGAATCTCCTATGAATGAAATAGTCAGTAGTAATTGCACAAGAGCTCTAAAATTCTATATTAATTTTAGAGATCGAGTGCAATTTGTTGCGATTATTTCATGAATAAAACTGTTCAAAACCATAATTTTATTGTAATTTATTTATGTAAGTACAAATTAGTACAATTAAACACACAGTTGTTATAAATATTGACGGTTGAAAGTTATCACTTTTATAATTTTTAAAACAATAATTTTCATTAATGTCACTGAATGTATTTTTTCGTAGCAACGAAGGGCATCTGACGTAATATACTTGACGACGGGAAATTATCAAAAATTATCGGGTATAATATCACAAGAGAGTGAGAATACATTGAAAATAATGGGACAGTTTTTCGAAAATTTGTTGTCTGGCAATAGACACGAGAGCCCGCAAGGCTCGAGTGGCTATTGCCCAATGACAACAAATTTGAGTAAAAATGAAGCATTATTTTCTTATTTATTCTTACTGTCGTGTGATATTCGTAAAATTATTTTTTATTTAGAAGTGAAAATACACAAATTAATTCTTTGACAAGGTTGTCAAAATCAAACGTTCAATATAAAGGGTTACCACGACGATTATATTGGTTTCCATGACGACGCGGACGATTCAAAACCATTGTAATTGTCTACTGAGCTGACTTTTAAATAATTTGTCAAAATAATTTTATTTCATCGAATTATCAGTAGTAATTGCACAAGAGCTCTAAAATTATTGAATTTTTCCCGAGTGACACTTTGACAGTTTGAATTTCACGAGCCGAAGGCGAGTGAAATTACGTCACAGTGTCACGAGGGCAAAAATCCTAGATTAATTTTAGAGATCGAGTGCAATTTGTTGCGATTATTTCATGAATAAAACTGTTAAAAACAAAAATTTTATTGTAATTTATTTATGTAAGTACAAATTAGTACAATTAACACACAGTTGTTATAAATATTTTACGGTTTAAAGTCATCACTTTTATAATTTTTAAAACATTAATTGTCATTAATAACACTAAATGTATTTTTTCATAGCAACGAGGGGCATCTGACTTAATATACTTGACGACGGGAAATTATCAAAAATTATCAACTTATTTTGGATTTCTGTAGCTTTCTATTGGTCAGAATCTCCTATGAATGAAATAATCAGTAGTAATTGCACAAGAGCTCTAAAATTCTATATTAATTTTAGAGATCGAGTGCAATTGGTTGCGATTATTTCATGAATAAAACTGTTCAGAACCATAATTTTATTGTAATTTATTTATGTAAGTACAAATTAGTACAATTAAACACACAGTTGTTATAAATATTGACGGTTGAAAGTAATCACTTTTAGAATTTTTAAAACATTAATTGTCATTAATGTCACTGAATGTATTTTTTCGTAGCAACGAAGGGCATCTGACGTAATATAATTGACGACGGAAAATTGTCGAAAATAACTTGTATAATATCACAAGGGAGTGAGAATACATTGAAAATATTACGACAGTTTTTCGAAAATTTGTTGTCTGGCAATAGCAGGGCTCGCGTGGCTATTGCCCAATGACAACAAATTTGAGTAAAAATGAAACATTATTTTCTTATTTTTTCTTACTGTCGTGTGATATTCGTAAGATTATTTTTTAATACGTTTATTATGGATATTTTCTTAAATGCGACAGTTGTCAAAACTAGGAAACTGGTTGCCATTAAACAGAAACAATCTACTTAAAAAAATTCTATCGGTAATTTTCTGCAGTAGATAATTCTAAGTATAATTTTAATCTGAATGGACAGAATTAAACACGTGATCAAATATCTTACTATACGATTGGAAGTTAAAATCATTAAAAAATAATCGATTTAATTTAGATTTATATAGCTTTCTATTGACCAGAATCTCCTATGAATGAAATAATCGCGCTAATTTCATTAAAACATGAACACAATAAGATAAATTTGAAATAAATTAGTAAATAATATTTAAATATCGTCTCTTCGCATGAAAAGTATACAATCTCCAAATTTTTACGAAATTGAGTTAAGTATATAGAAACGCTCAGTATCATCAATATTTTCTCTGGAATAGTGACAATCAATCGTAATTCAAGAAATATCCGCTAGGGAGCGCATTGGTTAGTTTTAAATTGGAAGGATTGTGCATCTCTTTCTCTCTAAAACGGTACAATCTTTAGTTGTGTTTACGAATCGAGGAAGTTCGCACGCTGTTTCGCTTAAAGAGTATACAAAACCAAAAATGTCAACTTGAAGGTAAGCTTTGTGTTTCATTAATAGTATATAATTTCGAATTTATTTAACTTTTCTCATAATATTTTCAAACATTTTTCTATTTAAAATCATGTAATTTTGAAATTGTACAGTTTTCGTGAAAAAATTTACTGGGATATGATGTAATCTTTATCAGTGTAATAGTATATTTGCGTAATTGTATACTGTTTCAGATAAATTTTCAGAGCAAAAGAAAAATGATTTATTGGGTTTACTGCAAAAGAAAACCATTCCAGGTTATCATCTTGGATTCTATGAAAATCTTTGAAAAACTTTCCTGTTCCTTTTAATGTGTTTTTACTTAATTGATTGTTTGTATTTAATAGTAAATGTGATTTTGTTAAATAAAGAGTTTTGTCTTCGGTGCACTCATTTCTAAGACTAAGTTTCATTGTAAAGTTTGTGCCATATTACTTACTATTTGTTATAATATTTTTGAGAATAAAAATTTGCTTATAAGCCTAATTTTTCATTGAACATACCCTATTTTATCATAATAGTACTTTTTAAACATCTGTATAATAATGGAAATTAATAATATTTTCTCTAAAAAAGTAGCAAAATTCAAAACATCTAATTTAAAAAAAATTGTTTTATTATTATTATTTATATGGTTGAAATATTTTCATGTTGTTTCGACATATAAAAGATACAACTAATGGTAGGGAATCCCAAGCGGGGATTTTTGCAGTTACTCGAGCGCGTCAGATTATTACATGAGAAGAAACCTTGTATCCTGAAAATGTATTTTTACCATATATTGGCTCTTAATGCAGGGAAGTTCGTTAAGGGGGGGGGCGAAAAAAAATCTATCCTTAGAAAAACTCGAAAGCGTCAGATTAAGATAAGGTAAGTTAGGTACATGCAAAACAGTGTATATTTAAAAAATCTGACGATTTTTAGCTGAGCGTAAGGAAATGGGTGAGTCCCAAAGTTTCACAAGAAAAAAGCGAATATTTCGCGAAATGAATGACAGATGAAAAAACTAAAAAATACGTGCTCAATATTTTTTAAAAATCTGTCGAATAATATCAAACAAGACTTCTCACGGGGAGCGGTGGGGGGTAAATTTATTATTTTAAATACGAATCCCGCGATATTTCGCGAAATGAACATCAGATCGAAAAACTTAAAAATACACTTATTCAATATTTTTGAAAAAGCTATCGAACAGCACCAAACACGACCCCCACGGAGGTGGGGTGGGAGTTACTTTAAAATCTTAAATGGAAGCTCTCATTTTTTATTGCAGATTTGGATTCCTTACGTAAAAATAAGTAGCTTTTATTCGAAACATTTTTTCGAAGTATGGATAGATGGCGCTATAATCTAAAAAAAAAACGATTGTTGGAAATGGAAAATTAAATTAAAAATGGAAAATCCCCACTAAAATGGAAAACTTTACTTAACTTTTTTTGGTATTAGGACCTACTCTTCACAAGAAAATAGGTCCCCATAACGCTCGAGTGACTGCACATTTAGCATACTTTGCTCCCCTAACATAATACAAACTAAAACAAAAACCTGCCAATGTTTATTGTGGAAAATTTTATTTACCGATAAATCTTAAAAATGCTCTCCTGAAAAGTTTGTCAATTTTGAGATTGTACAATTTTCATCCGAACGGACGATATTAGTTTATTGCATGTATTATAATATATGATAATGCCATATTACAAGATATTTTACTTTCCCGCACGCGGTGCGGGAAAATTTACTTTCACGCACGCCGTGCGGGAAAGTGCAACTTTCGGAAACGAAATGCATGCATGAAAAGTCTTTTAGCACGGCCGTAGGAAAAAATTTAATCAGAATATTTTCCGCATATATATTTACGCATATTATACATGCAACGGTTGAAAATAGTGTCACGCACGCTTGATTATCAATTAAAAAACAAAGAGGTTTTCGATATTGTATTGCAAAAAACTGTACGGGATTTCATCAACCGATGTTTAAAGAATATCTACCTACCTTGGTAACATTGAAGTTTTCATTTTTTCACGTAGGTTTTTGGGGTTAAAAATGGCCGATTTTGCAATTTTTAAATATTTAATCGCTTATATGTCAAAAACTGTCAACTTTAGTGAAAAATCATGAAAGACCTTTTCTGTTTGGAATGACCCAAACAATCTAAAAAAACTTTGTTCGATGCAAAAAAAATAATTTTGGAAAAAAAAGTTTAAAACATTTTTGACCCACTTTTGGACTTGGCAACATGCAAATTCGTCGGTCTTGACGGTCCAGTTGGCTGGGGCTCAGTCTATCGACAAGTTTAGTGGATTTGCGATTTGCGGTCGCTGGTTCGAGCCTTAGCTAGGTCATGAAATTTATAAAAGGCCAACGCCGTAGTATAAAACTCAATAGAGTCTACGGCTTGGTCTGGATAAACTGGCGTCGGATCGGCCTATGAAGGAGCGGTACGGCAAGGGATAAGGGCTTGCGGCTTGGTGATACTCCTCCATAGATCCCTACCGAAGGGCGTTGACGCCTAAGAACGGTGTATACATACAACATGCAAATTTGTTAAAAGGGATCCTCTTTGAGTAAGATTGTGCAAAAAATCTTAATCAGAATATTTTTCCTAGCGGATGCGCAGTGGCTTTGTGGACTAACACCAACCTGAGATTTACGAAAGTCCGATATGTAGATTGTAATTATATTTTGATAACGCAATTAACACGTAATTCACATTAATCTTCTTTTCTTTTTTATATTCGGTTTCAAAATAAATGTCTTATAAAAACGAAGCCTGTTTTCGACTGAATTTGTTATCCGAGATTATCACAAAATTACATTTTATCACCTTTTATGTATACAGAGCTTAAGAGTATACCAGAGACATAATATGTCTGTGGTATACTCTTGCCTTTTTACTCTTGCCTCTGGTATACTCTTCCGACACGCCTTTTAGCATGTCAATATTAGCTTTCCGGCATGCTAAAAGGCATGTCGGAAAAGTTGAGGCACCATTTTAATAAGGCCGAATTAAGACAAGGGTGTAATTTATTGTTAATTTATTAATCATGAATGGCGCTACAACTCTTCGTGAGTCTTTGCCGCGTTTACTATTGCCTTCCATGTTTGTCGGTCCTGTGCCACTATTTCCCATTGTGTCACTTCCATTTTATGTAGATCTCTTTGACTACATCTTTCCACCTTTTTCTATGCCGTCCTGCAGACCTTCTTCCATCTGGCCTTTGGCAATAATAATGGCTATTTTGACCTTCGAGGCGGTTGCTTTAAACAGTTGCCTTGAGCTGCAACCAAACGATCCTCTCAGGCTTTTTAACCAGGAAACGCGTCTTCTTACTACGCTTCTCCTACCCTCTATTTTTCCTTGAATTATTAGTCTCAAGATCTTTCGCCTCTCATCACATGTCCGAGATATTGCAATTTCCTTTCTTTTATTGTGTTTTCAATTTCCCTCTCTCTGCCTATTCTCCTTAATACTTCTATATTCATGATTCTACCCATGAAATCCTTAACACTCTTCTAAATGTTCACATTTCAAACGCGTTAATTCGATTTATTGAGAAAAACATTTTGCGCTGCTAACTTTACGGAAAAGCTAGCAGCACCCAAGCTATATTTCGGCAAGGAAAAGGGATACAGGGCCCATCTTGGTGGCATATTTTATTGCTAATTAATTGCTGTTGATTGCTACATTGACCATCCTCCAATAACTACCCCATCATCCCCTAACTCAAAAGTTTCCTTTATATAAAAAGTTTTGCTGTATCAGAGTATAACAAATAAATGTATTTAGATATTCTTTCAAATTTATTTTCATGTATGTCTCCTAAAATTAAGAAAATCCGAGAATCTATAGTCCGTCTCACTTTTCTCGTTCAGTGTGGATTAAATAGGAAAATAGCACAGTATGTCAATAGTTTCTTAGTGCTACGATGCTATGGGTGGTCCGCTTTGCTTATAGGTGTGAAACCTGGACAATAAAAGTCAAAAATATAGATAGATTAGGGGCGTTTGATGTTAGTTCTGATGTTACTCTCGCATGCTCAAAATTCTGTGGACGGCACAATTTTCAAACCAAAGTGTGATAGAAGCTATATATAAATAGAGAGCAACCATACATTTGACACCATAAAAATGAGAAAGGTCTTGAGAGAGCTACATTGACCATCTTCCAATAACTAACCCATCATCCCCTAACTCAAAAGCCTTCTCTATATAAAAAAATTACTTAGATAGGTAGAGGTATTAGAGAAATAGGTAGTTAGATATTCCTTCAAATGTATTTCATGTTTGTCTTCTAAAGAGGGATGGGAAAAACCTAACGGTTATAACCTAAAACCGGCTTTTATCCTTTGCAATAATCGGTTTTTCCGGTTGTTTTTTGTCCCGGTTATAACCGGTTTTTCTTTTTAAAGTAATAACCGGTTAAAAACCGGATAAGTGGAAAAAATACTGAATTTAGAGACAAAAATGGGAAAATTTTTCGCCCCCGTGCATAAATGAGAAACTTTAAGCTGACTGAAACTGATTTTACAACACTGATGACTGACTTCTATACTGATATGGACTGATATCGATTCGAATGTAGTATCGCAAACTAAAGCGCAATGTAAATTAACTTATTTGCTATTGGCTATGACTAAAAAACCTAACACCGGTTTTTGGAATAACCGTTTTTTTTTGACCGGTTATAACCGCCAAGTTAAATTGTAGGTAAATAAACCGGTATAACTGAAAACCGGTGTTTTTTTAACAACCGCCATCCCTACTTCTAAAACTAAGAAAATCCGAGTATCGATAGTCCGTCTCACGTATCTCGTTCAGTATGGGATAAATGGGAAAATAGCTACAGTGTCGTCAATAGTTGCTTGGTGCTAATTTAGTACTTTAAAAGTGCTATGGGTGGCTATGGTGTGAAACCTTGACAATAAAAGTCAAAAATGTAAATAGATTAAGAGCGTTTGATGTTATTTGTGATGTTACTGTCGCATGCTCAAAATCCCGTGGACAGCACACTAATCAAACGAAAATGTGATAGAAACCATACATTTGACACCATCAAAATGAGAAAGGTCTTGAGAGAGACTAAAGTGCTATGGGTAGTCCGCTTTGCTTATGGGTAGACTTAGGCAAATATGCAAATTGCATATTTTGCATATAATGCATAAAAAATGCAAAAATGTCAAATTTTGCATATTTTTATAAAACTGAGCATAAAGTGCATATAATTTGAAAATTTGGTGTAACTATATATTTTTATATTCAAACTTACAGATAGCATGAAAATGCCAATATTTAATTTTGTTTTATACCTAATCACTTGGTATTCAAATTCTTGGTATAGTAACTAATAAAAGACAGCGGCTTATAGTTTTGTCCTGGAATTAAGGGTTTGTGTTTGCCAGGTTATGTCTTTAGGTAAAAATTTTTATTTTGACGATCAGTTTTCAAAATTTCACTTGGTTTCACTTTTCTTGTAAAATTGGAGGCGTAACAACGTGTATTTCTAATTGCCAATAATTATTGTGCTTTGAAAATGCCGAAAATAATCAATGTTTCAACTTGGATAAAACCTTACACAAGATCTATGGATATGGATAAACTTTATTGCTCATGTTGTGGCAAAACCGTAAGTACATACGTATTATTTTTTATTTTATTTTAAAAATTTACACGGTGGTACAAACAAAGATTTTAAAATTGGAGATTATGTTTAAGAAAAGTACCGACACAAGGCTAGTTCGCAATAAAGCGATGTATTTTTCTTTTTTCAAGCATTTTTTAAACTCCTTGCGATAAAAAATAGGATACCTATTTAAAATTCAAATCGTTCAATAGTCTATTGAAAGGTCGCTAACATTTTTTTAACAATAACGACTTAATTAATTAAGTGCTTTTAATTTATGCTCACAGTATGTTTTCTTTAAATGTAAACAGAAAAGACCAAGAGCCTCTTGTAAATATTTGGGGGTTCTTCCTTCTTGCACAGTCATTTCTTGACATTTTCAAGATTACTACACCGATTTTTGTTTGATTTAATTTAAATATTTTAATTGTTATGCAGAAACGGTTCATTTTTAGTTTATTTCTACAATCTTAGATTTTAAAAATGGGTACAACTATAGAATATTTATATTCTTTTTTAGATTTCATCTGAAAAAAAAAATTCAAATAGATCAGCATGTAAGAACCGCGAAACATTTAGCTAAAAAAGTAAAAACCACATCAAGTGAAAAATATCAACCTTCAGTGTCCAAGTGCTTTCAGTCAATCTTTATTGGAAGCTAAGAAAGCCTTACAAAATAACATCCTCCAACAGCAACAATAACTGTCAGTCATAAAATCAAAATATATTTTTGTCCAGAAAACTATAACTCAATTAGAATCCTCCAAATTATCATTGTTAGAGAGTACAGTTTTAATAAAAGAATTTGAGTCATTGTGACAAAACGTTAAAAGTACTATTGGAAAGGAAATTTTTCAAAAATTTAAAGTAACCATGGAAAAAAATAATGGTTACCAGGTTCTTTCTGAAGTGGTTCAAGTACTAGCTGGGACATTTTCCGAACCACTTAATTTAGAACCATCTATTATAGTAAATTTGAAAAATGTCGAATTTGATGTCGAAAGAAGTTTTACTATTTACAAATATATGTATTCAGATAGAAGCCATAAGTTTTTATTAGAAAATTTTGAACATCATTTGATAATCTATTGCTACCACAATTCAAAATAATATTTATATGTTAAAATAATTGTATACGTTATGCATTTATAATATTGTATTTTTGTAAATAAAAAAATATTGTAAATATTTTTTATTACATGCATATTTTCTAGATAAATATGCATATTTTGCATAAAATACTGCATATTTTTGCATAAAATACTGCATATTTATGCGCATATTTCATACTTTTTTATTTGCATATTTGCCTAAGTCTACTTATGGGTGTGAAACCTGTACAATAAAAGTCAAAAATGTAAATAGATTAGGAGCGTTTGATGTTAGTTTTGATGTTACTGTCGCATGCTCAAAATTCCGTGGACAGCACACTAATCAAACGAAAGTGTGATATAAACTATATATATAAATAGAGAGGAACCATACATTTGACACCATCAAAATGAGAAAGGTCTTGAAAGAGGTATATATGGAGATAAAAATTAAAAAGGAGGTATGAAAACGAACAAGAAAAGATCTGCAATATCTGCACGAGGTTTCAAAGATTGGCAATTTTGTAAAAACACAAAGATTTTGATGATTGGAATAAATATAGGGGATAGAATCAAACATAATGTCTAAAATTGTGTTAGTCTCTTTCTAGATAGAAATATAAAAAATTAGAAATATATGATATAATTTGGTTTTAGAAGATTCAGAAGAAGTTTTTAAATAGCATATTAGGTTAGAAAAAGCTATTAACAGAATAAAATTGAGAATATCAATACGCTGGAAGTAGCAATACTTACGGGCGTAGACGCAAAATTTTGCGCCAATATATTTCAAATGTATTCATTTTTTTGAATCCTGAGAAAAGTAATAGTATTTTTGAAAAATTTAATTTATCCACGCAGAATGAAGCGTGGAATGGAATGGAGAAATGGAATGAATGGAATTATTACCGAGGGCCGAAAGTCTCTTAAAATAACCAAAAAGTTTCTTTTGAACGAGATATTTAAAATAAAAAATCACACTAAATTAAATTTTCTCTTTTTTCACACCTGTAACTTATTAAAATAAACATTATAGAAGTTTTCAGAAACTTTCGGCCCTCGGTAATAATATCGACGCTGTCAAGCCAAAACGGCATAAACGACATTAACTTGATTTTTCAGGAAACACAAAAAACTGATTATTTTTATTTTTACCAATTCTGCTTATCTGCATAGTGACTCAAAAAAATTGACGATTTTTTTTTCAAATTTTAATATTTTGCGAACATGAATGTAGCTGAAAATACTGTCTGAAATAAATTAAAAATTAGAAAATGGCGCTTATGTCCAATCAAGATATAACATTGGTGAATATGCCAAACTTACCTCTGGCGTTTGTGTCGATCGCATCGTTGTAAGGTTAGCCAATATGGCGCTTAAAAGGGATATATGCCATTAATGAAAAAAAAAAAACGAAAACTAAAAATTGTCGTTTATGCCAACCAGAAAAATTATGAAATTAGGAAGATTTTTGATAGGCTTTATTTTTTTAAACCAAAAATACATTCTAAGTTAAAAACAATACCCTAAATTCTTTAAACATGTTTTTGATGCTAGGATGAAATACTTAAAAGTAAGTAATTCGCAAATAGGAGCGGATATCTAATAATAGCGGATTCTAATTCATAATCACAGTCAATATTTGGTTCAACATCATTATTGATTTGATTGCTTGTATTTTCCTTATTTTGATCACTACTTATACCGGCACCCACACCATTATCTGCTGCTAAGTTGAAACATGATGTGAGATCGTGACTAAATATTTCTTCTTCTACTGCAACGTCTGGTGGTTCCTCAAAGATGATAATGTCATTGCTAAAAGCTTCTGCAATGTTGGCATTACAAATATCATAAACCTCTAAGAGGAATATAGGGGAATTATTGTCAGTCTGTATATCATTTTTACTGCTTCGGTATATGTTTTATTGTCATTTATTAAGGCCATTATTTTTTTACTTCTGCTATTCATCTGCAACAAAAAAATGGCATAAACGCCAAAAATCGATCGCCATTTTCAGCTATATAAAATTGATTTGGACTATATGCTGTAATACAAAATGAATTGTTCATCACACTAGTACAAAGTTACAATAAAAAATTTTAAAATAAACTTTTTATTTGCGCAATTTTTAAATAAGAAACCTCCATAAGAATACCATTGAGGAATGGCACTTGTGTCAACCACGATGTAAATATTTGGTTTTGGCATAAACGCCTCATAGTTTTTAGAGAATTTCAGTGTATTTACGCTTCAAAAATCAATACAAATTGAAAATATTGCAGAGGTAAGTAATATCATGTTACTTATCCATAAAAATTGTAAAAATACATACCTTTACTATTATTACTGGACCGAACTGTACACAATGATAATCTTACGGGCACTGGCGATTATGTCAATCGGTGTTCACGTCGCTGTTCACGTGTGTGACTAGACTGGCGTTTATAAAAATTTTAAACCAATATTACCCCTATTTCACTTTGTCTGGGGTTATACCGCGTTGACTGTCTGGTGCGGAAATTAAAATCCTATTTTTTGGTGCAGCTAACTAAAAAGTGGTCATTTTGGCGTTTATGCCGTTTTGGCTTGGCAGCGTCGATATAATCTTTCATTTTGGGTTAAAATTTTTCAAAATACTTATTAGTCCTCCCAGTATTCGACAAAATGAATGCATTTAAAACAAATTGACGTGAAATTTTGCAACACGGTAGTCAAAACGAAAACAAATATTGTATTTACCGTCTGCAATAAACTCAATTTTTGAGAGTTGTAACGGGAAATAAGTTATTAAAAGTATCCAGTGAACAATATAAGACATTAAGTTAAGGTTAGTGATAATTAAAAACATTAAAATAGGTGAAATGACATCAAAATAGAACCAAGGACATACAAAAAGTAAGATCGCTAAAATTGTTAAGCCTGTTTAACAAAAAAACGTAGTCACGAAACTCTGGCCGATGAAATTGCGACGTTGCCGTTGTGAGTAGATTTTCCAGGTAACCACAGAAAATAACCGATAATAAACATACAAAATAAATACGGTAAACGCTGTCTTCTCTGCACTGTTGAGGTGGAAGACAGTGTTTGGCGCCGGAAAATGGAAAGGTATCTGGAAACTTTAGACAGTGATGACACACAGTCAGAAGGAGGGTCAAAAAGGAAGGACAGATATATGGATAACGAGGAAAATGATATTTTTAGAAAGAGCAAAAAGTTCTCGAGAACACCAACAAAAAATCAAGAGAAAAGAAATAAAAAACAAAAATTGATCAATTATTAATAATGGTGAGCCACCTCACCGATGACATTAAGGAAATAAAAAGAAATCAAAAAGAAAGCAAGGAAGCAATAAAAAAGCTCATTATAGAAAACAGAGCGCTGAGAAAAGAAAATGCGGAACTAAAACAAGAGAATATAGAAATCAAGTAGGAACTCAGAGAAATAACAAACCACCTAGAGGTTATGGAAAAACACCGACGAATAAATAACGTAGTCATGAACGGTCTAAGGATAGACACATATGAGCAAGCAGGGTTAAAAGAAACAACTAACAATTTCATCAAACAACACTTAGGAGTAGAGGTTAAAATAAGGAATGCTCACAAGCTAGGAGAAAAAACATGCCCCATTGAATTAGAAAACCAAGAAGAAAAAAGAAAAATAATGGAAAAAAAGTATAAGTTAGAAGAAATAAGAGGGCTAAAGGTATATATTAACGAAGATGCAACCATAAGAGAACGAGAAATACAGAAAACAACTAGAAGCATTGCTCAGGAAGAAAGAAACAAAGGAAATGAAGTCAAGATTGGAGTAAAAAAATATGGGTAAACAACAACGAATGGAAGTGGAACGACAAAGAAGGAAAAATGATCAAAACAACATCAAAAAACTAGCAAACAATTGTACCATGGGAATAACGATGACGACACAATTACAGAAAAAGGATAACGATAATACAAAAAAAGGACAAAAGAGAAAAAAAATGAAAACCGGACAAAAACACAAGAGAACATGTCGAAAAGAACACTTACTTTTAGGAACATGGAATGTAAGAGGCACATATGGAGAAGGTAAACTTAAACATCTAGCTAGAGAAATCGAAAAGTTCCAATTTGACATAGTGGCCTTGCAGGAGAGGAAACAGCTGGGAAATGATATATTAGAAATAGAAGATACACTGTTTTTTAATAGCGGCGGAGAGAATAGAACATTAGGCATAGGTTTTATGCTACGAAAAGAACTAAGGGAAGCAATAGTAGAATTCAAACCAATATCAGATCGAATATGTAGTATCAGGATCAAGGGAAAATACCAAAAAATCACTCTCATAAATATTCACGCACCATCTGAAGAAAAAGATAATGATGTCAAAGAATCTTTTTACAGTGAACTAAATAGAACAATCGAAAGTATACCCAGATACGACATGAAAATTATTTTAGGCGACGCAAATGCCAAAATAGGGAAGGAAGAAGTATTTAGACCGACAATAGGAAAACATAGTAAACACAATGAAACTAATGAGAATGGACAGTTCCTCGTAGATTTTGCAAGAGAAAAAAATATGATCATAATGAGCACATATTTCGAAAGAAAAGAAATACACAAGGAAACATCGATTTCACCAGATAGAAAGACCAAAAACCAACCAAAGTTTCTTTTGAATGAGATATTTAAAATAAAAAACCACACTAAATTAAATTTTCTCTTTTTTCACCCCTGTAACTTATTACAATAAACATTATAGAAGTTTTCAGAAACTTTCGGCCCTCGGTAATAATATAATCTTTCATTTTGGGTTAAAATTTTTCAAAATACTTATTAGTCCTCCCAGTATTCGACAAAATGAATGCATTTAAAACAAATTGACGTGAAATTTTGCGCCTACGCTCTTAATGCAAATTATCATACAATACATAGAAATGTAAACATTTTTTTGTCAATCAATTTTTCATGGGGTTTTCTTATCAATTCTTTCGCAATGTCTAAAATATTGTTGAATGGTTTGTTCATAAATTCCCAAGTATTATTAGTAAGTTTAAAAATTTAGAATTACCTAGTATACTATTACATTTTCTTTATCAAATTAAGTGTTTTTAAAAACTTTATGACACATATTTGTAATACGGAACACGATCTTATCACAAGTACTTTGGTATCGAGATTACCTGTATTAGTCCAGACTGTATCATTGTCCCCGTTAGGTAAATTATTCCGATTCGATTTTTTTTGCATTTGTAACAAATCCACAGGGTGCTAGGAGGTACCGTGGTCGAAAAATTGTTTGAACAATTTTTTAAACAAATTCACAAAAATATTTTTTTTTACTTCTAACAATCTTTTTTTATGTCATTTGGATCATTCTTGGTAAAAAAGGTCTCTTGTAATTTTGCTCTAAAATTGATTGTTGTCAAGTCTACGCGATTTAAAATTTGCAAAACGCGAAAATAGCCATTTTCAAGGCTTAATAACTCGGTTAAAAATTATTATGATAAAAGTCAGGAAGTGACCAAATCAAAACTTAAAGTTCCCCTACAAGAACCTGAAGTCTGTGTCCTTATTGTATGACTAAGCAATTATTTTTAATTATTAACAATGAGCACTAAGTGCGTATTCGGCGGCCGTCAATGGTGAGTGCGAAAGAGCTGCACCATTCTGGCCGTCCAATGGTGTATCTCACTTGCACTCACATTGACGGCCGCCTCAATACGCTCCTAGCGCTCATTGTTAATAATAAAAAATATGATCTAAGTGATAAAATAATGACAAAAATTTCTTTAGGATCTTGTATAATCGAAGCAATAAAGCATCGAACCTCCGAAAAAAGAAACGACAAGACGGATCTTAATACAGTAGAACCCCGGTTAACCGAAATAAAGGGTTAGAGCCGTTTCGGATAACCAATTTTTCGGTTTAGCCGTCATATGCTAAAAATAGCCTAATAACACGGCGTATAGGAAAAATGACTTTACAAGCAATATACTGTAGTATGTACAGGGTTATTCACTATATTTTGACCCCCTTGTAAACTGCTTTATTTACAGAATTAGAAAAAAATGTAGAATACAAAATTTATTCGATTTTTAAATTATGATTTTTGACATATATATCGTACTAGTGACGTCATCCAGTTGGGCGTGATGATGTAATCGACTATTTTTTAAATACGAATAGGGGTCGAGTGCTAGCTCATTTGAAAGGTTGTTCAAGTCTCTCTTCAGTAATATAAACATTAACATGATTAATTATACAGGGTGCCCAAAAAAATTTTTTTCTAGTTAAATTAATTGACACAAAAAGAAGAATGTGTGTAATTTATTTAATTTAAAATACATTCTACTGCTGTCAGAAAACAAATAAATGTTTATTGAACAAATAAACATTACTTTTCACTTAAATTCAATGTTCAAGCTGCCACCCATCTGCCTCTTGGCAGTTTGAACATTGAATTTAAGCAAAAATAAATGTTTATTTGTGCAATAAACTTTTGTTTCTGCTTTCTAACAGCAGTAAAATGTATTTTAAATTAGATAAATTACATACATTCTTCTTTTTGTGCCAATTAATTTATTTAAAAAAAATTATGGACACGCTGTATAAGTAATCATGTTATTGTTTACATTACTGAATAGGGAATTAAATAACCTTTCAAATGAGCTAGCACTCGACCCCTATTCCCATTTAAAAAATAGTCGATTACGTGATCACGCCCAAATGGATGACGTCACTAGTACAATGTATATGTCAAAAAATCATAATTTAAAAATCGAATAACTTAAGTATTTTATATTTTTTTCTAATTTTGTAAATAAAGCAGTTTACAGGGGGGTCAAAATATAGTGAATAACCCTGTACAGTACAGTAATACAGTATTTTATTACAGCTATACAAAATATTTAAAATACAATAATGGATTGGTAAATACATACATAGTAGGCTACTAGAGTATGTACTGTATAAACTGAACAAATTTACTACATCATTGTACATTACTTAATACAGAAGTCAGTAATTTTTGTTTGTTTTTTCGTAAGTCCTTCACATCGTTTTCGAGCGGCGATGTTCAGCCATCTGTTAATTAGAAGGACGTCAGTAGGAGTATAGGACGACATACTGTATTACAAACACTTTTATGTAAATATTTACGTTCCGGTTGACCCGGGTTCCGGTTAATCCGATTTCGGTTGACCGGGGTTCTACTGTAATTCTTTTTGCATTCGAATCGTGAATGCGCCAGGAAACTTTGTGATCCCGAGCCATGATATAACATTGAAAAACTGCATACAAAAAATGCATTCTTAAAGTGCATCTCAAAGAGACAACAAAAAAATTCAGAACTGGTCAATTATCGGCGGAAATGAGTTCCATTTAGTTTCGGGCGTTTTTGGGGTCGCTGAAAACGAATATGACGTCGAAAGTGATCTCCGGAGTATCTGGTCCCAGGGTACCTTCTGTTTACCTCGTCTTGTGTAGTTTTCGGCAAATTCATTAAAAAATTAGTCAAGAATCATTACTTAGTGGTTTTTGGAGTCGCTAATGACGAATATGACATCGAAAGTGATTTCCGGATTACCTGGTGCCCAGGGTACCTACTGTTTACCTCGTCTTGTGGAGTTCTCGGCAAAAAATTTATTAAAAAATTAGTCAAAAATAATTACTCGCGGGGTCTTTGGGGTCGCTAATGACGAATATGACATCGAAAATGATCTCCGGAATACCTGGTGCCCAGGGTACCTACTTTTTCTGAAATTTTTGGCCAAGTCATTAAAAAATTAGCCAAAAATCATTATTCTTGGGGTTTTTGGGTCGTTGACGACGAATATGACATAGGAAGTGATCTACGGAGTACCTGGTATCCAGGGTATCTACTTTTTACCTCGTTTTCTGGAGTTTTCGGCAAATTCATTAAATAATTAGTCAAAATTCATTACTCGGGGGTTTTTGGAGTCTCTTACGACGAATATGATATCGGAAGTGATCTCCGGAGTACCTGGTGTCCAGGGTACCTACTGTTTATCTCGTGACTAATGATTTTTGACTAATTTTTTAATTATTTTGCCAAAAAATCTAGAAGACGAGGCAAACTGTAGGTACCCCTGGGCACTAGGTATTTCAGTGATTATTTATGATGTCATATTCGTCGTCAGTGACCCCAAAACCTCCCAGAGTAAAGAGTTTTGGCTAATTTTTTAATGAATTTGCCGAAAACTCCGGAAAACGAGGTAAACAGTAGGTACCCTGGGTACCAGATACTCCGTAGATCACTTCCGATATCATATTCGACGTCAGCTACACAAAAACCCCGAGTAATAATTTTTGACTAATGTTTTAATAAATTTTTTGCAGAAAACTCCACAAGACGAGGTAAACAGTAGGTACTCTGGGCACTAGTTACTCCGGAGATTGCTTCAGATGCCATATTTGTCGTTAGCGACCCCAAAAACCCCCCGAGTACTGATTTTTAACTAATTTTTTAATGAATTTTCCGAAAAATCCACAAGACGAGGTAAACAGTAAGTAACCTGGGCACCAGGTACTCCGGAGATTAGTTACGACATCATATTTGTTTTCAGCGACCCAAATAACCCCCGAAACAAAATTGAACTCATTTTCGCCGATAGTTGGCGAGTTCTGCATTTTTTTTATTGTCTGTTTGAGATGCACTTTAAGAATGCATTTTTTGTATGCATTTTTTCAATATTGTGTCATGGCTAGGGGTCACAAAGTTTCCTGGCGCATTCACAAATCGAATTAAAATTGAATTATTAAGATCCGTTTTGTCGTATTTTTTTTTCGGAGGTAAGGCCGATTTTAGTGTTTTATTGCTTCGCCTAGTAGGGGTGCTTTAAACTTTGATTTGGTGACTTTCGGATTTTTATAATAATAATTTTTAGCCGGGTTATTAATAGTCCTGTCGCCAGGGGGGGTACAACGGCCTCCTTAATTCAGATGGACTTACCCAAGTTTTTTTTATATATTTTGACCCGCAGAATACGAATTTTTTGGGTAACATTTGATCCGGATGTCGATAAGATTGTTATAGACAAAGAACTTGAGGAATTACATAACAGCGATTTCTCGCAAAACAAAATATCTTTTTGTATTTCTTGGGTCATTTTAAGCAAAAAATATTCCTACAAGTTTTTTCGTAGAATGCATAGTTTTCGAGATAACCGCGGTTAAACTTTCAAAAAATCGAAAAATTGTAATTTTTGAACCCTCATAACTTTTGATTAAAAAATAAAGTAACAATTCTGCTTACCGCATTTGAAAGTTTAAGTCAAATTTTATCGGTTTTGATTATTTGCATTGCTATAAGTTTATTATTTTATTGTTAATATTGTTAATATAAAGCTATAAACACCTAGTATGTGAGTGATGTTTTCTATGATTTCTCATTTAAAATCGAACGAGTAGGTAGAGTAGCTACAAGTGCAAGCGAGGCAATTTCTACGTAGCATGCGTTAAAACGTATGTATTAGGCACGGGAAACACTATGTGTTTATAGATTAGTTTGACTATAAAAAAATTAATTTTTAGCAATGCAAATAATCAAAACCGATATAATTTGACTTAAACTTTCAAATGCGCTAAGCAGAATTGCTACTTTATTTTTTAATCAAAAGTTATTCGGGTTCATAAATTGCAATTTTTCGATTTTTTGAAAGTTCAACCGCGGTTACCTCGAAAACTATGCATTCTACGAAAAAACTTGTAGGAATATTTTTTGCTTAAAATGAACCAAAAAATACAAAAAGACGTTTTGTTTTGCGAGAAATCTCTGTTATGTAATTCCTCAAGTTCTTTGTCTATAACAATCTTATCGACATCCGGATCGACTGTTACCCAAAAAATTCGTATTCTACGGGTCAAAATATATAAAAAAAACTTGGGTAAGTCCATCTGAATTAAGGAGGCCGTTGTACCCCCCCTGGCGACAGGACTATAAGCCTTGAAAATGGTAATTTTCGCATTTTTCAAATTTTAAATCGCGTATGACTCAACAACAATCAATTTTGGAGAAAAACCAAAAGAGGCCATTTTTGCTCCGAATGACCCAAGTGACCTAGAAAAAATTGTCCGAAGTGAAAAAATTGTTTTTGTGAATTTGTTAGAAAAAATCGTTAAAACAATTTTTTGACCACGGTGCCGCCTGGCACCTTGTGGATTTGTTATAAGGACCTATTTTTGAGTAAGTTTGTGCAAAAACAAATCGGAACAATTTAACTAACGGGGGCGACGATACAGCCTGGACTATTATTGGACATTTAATATAAATACCGTTTAAAAACTTAATAAAAATCAATTGAGAACAGACATATTCCTGTTTTTTTATTAGTTTCATATTATCTTTTATTACAATTATCCAAAATAAGTCATCGAACAGGACATCAGTATGACACTAAAAGTGGTTTTATTTTTTGGGATATATCTAGTCGCAAAGATATCTGGACATGGGATGATGTTAAATCCCCCAGGAAGGAGTTCCTTCTGGAGGTTTAACAAAACTGCACCTATAAATTATAATGATAACCAAGCTTTTTGTGGTGGAGCTTATGTAAGTATTATTTTTTAACATGTAGGCATTAAATTTTTATTTTTTCCTCTATTGTCTGTTTTGTTCCGAACGGTTGCAATTTTTTTCTTACCTACATCAACCTGATAATAAATATCTCTTTTATAAAGTATATATTTCTAAATAAATTATAGCTCTTCGAACCCATTTTTACATCCGTTTACCCCAGCTGATCAGTCCATTGATCTTCCATTCGATATATCTGGTTACAGGACTTGACAATTTCTGACATTGTTAACCATTTTCCTAAAAACTGCTCCACCCAGTAGTACCATCTGTGTTCAGTTACTTATTTCTTTATACTAACTAAAGAATAATAGACTCAAATATGTACTTAATCCATCTTCTGCATAATAGAAAAGTTTCCCTAGATAACTGTCATAAAAACTATGGAACAAAAACAAAGAATAGATGAACAACTTACAGAACCTATATACATAAGCACTGGAATAAGGCAGGGAGACTAATCGAGTCCTATGCTCTTCAATTTAATCGTAAAGGAAATCATCAAAAACGTTAACCAAGGAAGAGGATACAGAATGGGGAACAAAGAAATAAATATACTGTGTTATGCAGATGACGCAATATTGATAGCGCAAGATAAAGATAAAGATAGTCTGCAAAAATTAGTACAGAGATTTAACCTAAAAGCAAAAGAATTCAATATTACAATTTCATCTCAGAAAACTAAAACAGTAGTAATCGGTAAAGAACCAATCAGGTATAAATTAGAAATTGATGGTGTCAGTATTGAACAAGTAATGGAAATAAAATACCTTGGAATTACATTGTCAAGCTACGGAAACCAGGAAAAAAAAGTGAGAAATCAAGTACAAAAAGCAAATATATTGGTAGGATGTCTCAATAAGACTATATCGCTCTCCCGATGGAACAATGACCCAACTACAAAAGTGTAACTTTTCAGGAGAGCCGAAAATATAAAATTATTTTACTTAATGCCTCATGCAATGAACCATAATGGAGATACTGGATTAGTATTACAGTTATACCTTGCCACCGTGATATACTTCAACTCTACTACACATTCGAAATTAATTCTTAATTTTTCATCCCTAAATTTGATCCCCAATTGCAATTACGTCATTGTTGCCACAGTTACTTTGTGGCAACAATGACGTAATTGTAATTGGGGATCAAAAGGGATTAAAAATGAAGAATTTTGAATTTAGTTTGAGAAAGAAAATTTAGAATTTATTTTTAAAGATAATATCTTTAAAACTAAATTCTAAATTTTCATATAATATTCTAAATAATTTCCACAGACATACTCCTTTTGTAAATTTTTTGGTTATCTAGCTAGTTCTGAAAGTTGGCGTGGAAATAAGGACAAAAAGTCATTGAAAAAGTTTATTAAATAAATTGAAAAAATTGTAGTAAAAGCAAATATTTTTAGTAAAAAGGAACTTAAAAATAAAATTGGAATTACAAAAAAAGTAGCAACGAAAAATTGAATCGTAAAAGGCTTTACAAAATCTAGGAATTATATGTTTTGAAAGCAATTGTTTCAAATCTTTTAGTTTGTTATCACCTAAAGGAATTTTTGAAGAGTAAACCCTACGCAGTTGGTATTTCAGTAAAAACTATTCGAACGAACACCGACTCTTTCTTTTTTGGAAAACACCATCTTTGGTCCACGTTGGTTGTTTATAACTTTCTTTTTACAGGAATTAATCTTTCCCTTTTTATATCTAAAGTAACAACTGACAGCGATCTGCCGAATGGGGTAACCAAGTTTGGACCCATTGACGATATAAACTCATTTTCTATAAATTTGCAGTTACGTCAATGTTCCATCGGGATAGCGAATATGGCGAAACCGTCATTTTAAAACGCTGAGATGAATCCAAGAATTTATAAAGCCAATGTAAGACCAATAATCACATATTTATGCATTACAAACAAGACCCGATACAGCTACAACACAAAGACTGGTGGAAACGGTGGGGATGAGAGTACTGAGAAGAATTACAGGGAATACGATGAGAGATCGAAGAAGGACTGAAAACATTAGAAGATATTCTAACATACAGTGTATAATCGAATGGACACTAAATATAAAAAAGAATGGAATAATCACAAAAGCAGAAAGGGGGAGACATATGTGGTCAAAATAGGAAGAGAGCAATCTTTTATAGAGTTATCTATCCGCCAGTGAACCAGCAGAATTGCTTATAAAGAGGAAGCAGAAGTTCTTTGTTTCAAGTGTTGTTAAACGTCTTTCGTCTTGGTAACTCCATCGTATATTGGGTATCCTTTTTGGTCTTTCTCCTTCTGGTTTCCATATCGCTAATCTTCTTAGAGGTGCGTTTGTTGCACACTCTTTTATTATTCTTAAAATATTTTCTCCTTTCAGTACTTACATTATATATTTAAAAATTTATTAGTCGTCTTATTTCGTTTTCGTTGATTCTCGTGGATCCCCTAACCATTATACCTAATTGTTTTTTCTTTCGAAGACCTTTAATATTTCTTCTTTCTTATAATTAAGGCTTGTAGTTTCTGCTGCATATGTTTCTGTTGGTCTGACTATTGTATTATTAGTCTCATTTTGGTGTTTTTACTTATTTTTTTATTTTTTTAAATCTTTTTTCTACAACCGTGTTAAAAATGCAATTTTAAGCAATCCATACGAACGTTAAAAATGCTACTTTAAGGCACTAGTGCTTTAAAAATTTTAAGGCACTGCAGTGTATAGGCAATTTTGATGTAATGTCAAAAAATATAAAAATGGAATGTCAGTCAAGTTCAAGTAAAAGTTTTTGAAGATATTGTCCTGTAATTACGTTTGTAGAAAAAATATTGTATATGCGTGTTAAAAAGTACATTTTTAAGGCACTGATGTGAATTACAGAACTCGCTTCGCTCATTCTGCAAACTTTCACATGCGTGCCTTAAACGTGTACTTTTAACACTTATATCATAAATAACTATTACGTACTATATAATGTAGTACCAATTCGTAAGTAGGATTGTCAAGACATACAATAGGTATATAAACTTTTTTTAAATTAGTAATGTACTATGCTTTATTAATGGTATTAATAATGTATCAGCTAAACACATACATACATTTTCTAAACTAAGTATCAATATATGGGGTTTTGTAATAGTCATTTATGAATCAGTTCGTGAAGTAGGGTTTTTGCAAACGCACGCGATGATTAGAGCACGAGCGGCAGCGGAGCGAGTGCTATACATCGCGTAAGTTCGCAAAAAGTACTTCACGCACAGTTTCATACAATAGTTTATCTACGATAAAAAAAAACAAAAAACTGTAACTCTTCGTCACTGGAATTCATTTCTATTCTACAATTTTTAGAACTTTGACATTTAAAACTTCTAACTTCTTTCAAACCACAAAACTGTCAAAACTTTTGTTGTAATTTATTGCTCAGTATGTCATCACTATGACAACGCGAAAGTTAAGGATAATTGATTATATGAAAGTGTGCCAAAAAACAGTGCGAAAAGAAAATTTAAAATACATTGTTACTTCATGCACACTTTAAATCCTTCACGCACTGCTATCTATAATGACAGTTTTCACAAACTAAAAACTTATACATAATATGACATAGAGTAGATAAAATATTTTTATCATTTTTGTCCTTAATATTTAAAAGCTATATTCTCGTAACTTTCATAAATAAAATCTCATTTTGGTAAGACTTAGTTTAATGTTTCATTATTATTTTATTTGCAACTTTAGTAAACAATTAGATTCTACAATAGCTAGTATGTTTACATATTGTTCCATGCATTCCGTGTATGCAATTCAGTGAAAATCGAATCAAATCTACCCAAGTGAATGGATAATTAAACGGATGGATGGTTGCACCAATGAATGCCAACTATCAAAAATGAATAGTACCTATCCCAAAAAATCATGAAACTTGCAACTGTAGCCAAAATTAATATAAAAATGTTTTAGGTCCAAAATGAACTGAATGGTGGCAAGTGTGGTGTATGTGGAGATCCGTATACAGATCCTCATCCTCAGAAAAACGAAAATACCGGATTTTATGGTACAGGGATTGTCGTCAAGACCTATGAACCAGGTTCAGTTATTGATGTTGAAATCAAGATAACTGCTAATCATCTAGGAAATTTTAAATACAGGTAATAGCTATTTGTATAACAAGGGAGGTAAGTGCCACTTTTCCTCCCGAGAATGAAGTTTACTGCCCGACGCGTAGCGGAGGGCAGTAATCATTCAAGGGATGAAAAGGCACTTTACTCCCATGTTATACATATGATTTTTCCACCTTCCTCAAATTACAAGTCATTTTTTCATTTTAAAATAATTTATTTTTGTAACTAACACAATTTATTAGAAAACTTAAACTAAGAAGCAGTTTCAGCAGGACTGTCAACTGTCAAATATAAGTCAAATTATTAATGTAAACATTGGTAAATCAAAATAACAATTTACTGTTTTTTTCCATTCTGCAAAATACAAGGTGTTCTATTAATAAACGTTGAAATGTATAGATACTTACGTAATAGATCATACACAATATTGTATAGGGCGTCAATAAGTTATTTCATCAATGACATACCATGACGTCACTTTTACTTTTACTCCCTAGGGAGGAAAAGTACGACTTCTCTCCCTACAATCAGGTCCGGAAAAGTATAATTTCGGTAGAAGTGGAAAAAAATTTTCCTAGTCAAGCTATACACAATTGTATGTATTTTTAAGCTATGTCATATAGAATTTAAATTAAAAAAAATTGTCGAAAATAATAAACAAAATATTAGGTTGGCCGTACCAACTCAGAAACCGTCTCAGTTTCATTCAAAACAACTTTGCTTAAGATCATCACATGATCAAATGCATAGTTTGTGTGTATTAGCAAATACCACTGTTTTTAAACCATACTTAATGTATTAAAAACGTGTAAATGAACCTATAGGTTCAAAAAAATTAAAAAGCTTTAAACAAAAAATAAACTGAATACATTTCCACATTATGATAAGTATTAGAACACACTTCCATTGTAAATAAAAATAGACGATTCTTCAAGTTTGTTTAACATGATTCCAATAAAAGATACTAGTTTTGAATTTGGAATCCAAAGCTGCAATAAATAATGGGGGTTCCCATTTAAGATTACAAAGTTGTCACTCGCTCCACCACCCTGGGAGTGGTGGTTAGAGAGTTGTTTTTTGAGTTATTCGATATATTTTTGAAAAAAAAATTATTTAAGTTTTCGATCCGAAGTAAATTTCACGATATATTTGACCGTCCCACCTTTTTGGCACACCCCGTATATTAATTATAACTGGCATCAATAAAATACCGTCATTTGCTAAATAGTTTGAATAACTCATTCATAATTTTAGTCTATGTGAACTCAAAGATTTTGATGCTCCAGAACCCAATAATTGTTTTGAAGATTTGCTACTGGAGGATGGTTCAGATAAGTATATTGTAAATGGGGAAGATAATACAGTCTTCAATAAAGTTCGACTGCCAAATTTGCAATGCGAAAGATGTGTTCTTAGATGGACTTATAAAGCAGGTAAATATAAAATTGTAATAAAAGTAATAGACACTTACGTACACATACAACGCGAATCCTTAACAAAATATACTACGTGGCATTAAAAGTGTTACACCCAGGAGGAATTATTTTTGGATTTTTATTTTTTGGGAACATGGTACATTTTCATCAAGATTGAAACGATTACATTGACAAGACCTTTTATTGACATGTAATCAAAAAAAAATTAATAATGTGTTTGGCGACCCCGTTGCTGAATACACTCCTCCACACCTCTAGGTATTGACAAAATGAGATGATCGGTGTCTGCTTGTGGCACCTCGTTCGAAGCAACTTTAATTTCATGGATTAACTGTGCCAGAGTCTGTGGATGATGGTACAAAGTCTTCTCCCCATCATATCGCACATATGTTCGATAGGATTTAAACCCACTAACCGGGGTAGCCACGGCAAAAAATTAACGGCAGCTTCTTGGAGAAAGTCCATAGTTCCACGAGCAATATAAAGACGCGCGTTGTCTTTCTGAATAAGGGCGTTTCGACGGCCATCTAGATAAGGCAGTAAAGTGGTTTGCAAGATTTCATCAACATAACGCGCATCTGTCATACTGCCTCGAATAAACAAAAGTGGTGATCGGCTATCATATTCAATAACCTCCCAAACATTTACTCCAACTGTCCTGTGTAGACGTCTCTCAACAGTAAACTCTATTTCTCGTCGCTCTCCACTGCGGCGTCTTATCACGTTACGACCATCTTCATACCTAAACAAAATCGCGATTCATCGGTGAATGCTGCATTATGCCATTCTACCATCCAATTCTACCGTTCTCTGCACCAATTCAAACGTTGATGACAGTGGTCCGCAGTTAAAGGAAGCACTCGTCGTGGGCTGAATGAAACCAGTCCAAAGGCTCGAATGCTACGGTATAGGGTACGTCTACCAGCAGGTATATTCTACCATCTACTCCAAACCAATGATCAGCGATTTGACGCGTATTAGCAAAACGGTCTCGCAGAGCCAGAAGTCTATCTTGACGCCCTGTGGTACGCCTCGGTTGACCAGTTGGTCTTCGTCGTATTCCTCTACCTTCGTTTGTCCACACACGACACGCTCGCATAACTGTCATTGGCGTACAATTAACACGACGGGCAATTTTGCGATACGACAAACTCATATCTCTAGGCAATAACTCTACCCCTGTCAAAATCGCTAAAATGGTGGTAATTTTGGTGTCTTCGTACTTGAGGCATATTTTTGCACTGAATACAATTAGACTGAGGAATAATAACTAAAAATTTTTGTACCAACCGGTCTTCATAAATTGGTCTTGTCACAAAAAAAATTAAAGGTTTTTTTCTTTTTATTTTATTAATGGCTTTGACATAGCCAATTAGCCAGACTATTTGTTTTTTTTTGTATGGTATTACAATAACAATTTTAAGTCATTATCTAAGCCTACTTATTATCTAAATTTACAGGGTGTTATAATATATTAATGGATACATTTTTCAATTTTGTGTGATATTTTTACAATTTTTAATTTTATTATCTAAGCCTATTTAAAATTTAAATTTACAGGACGTGACATATTCGTAAAGACATTTTAACGTCTGCTTATTTTTTGGAAAAAGAATTTCGTTTAAATTGACAGGTAAAGGACAATTTAGATCAATTAACTTTTCATACATTACTTTAATATTTTGTCTGTACTGTCCACACTCCAATATGAGGTGCTGTAGATCTCCCATTCCACCACAGGCGCAATATGGGTTATCACTGATACCTATGCTGTGTTTGTATGCTGGGGTTAGTGAGTGATTTGACCTCATTCTGTTTATTGTTTTTACAAATAGCCTATTTGATTCTTGTTTAAACCATCTCTCATTGGGAATTAGTGGTTGGCAATTTCTAAAATTTATTCCCGTTGTACTTTGGTTATATACACGTTGCCAATTTTGTTTGCAATGGTTTTTACTGATATTATCTATATCGGCTACTGGTAGAAGTATGTTGTTTATGTTTCGTTTGGTTAAAGCTGCAGATTTAGCTAATTTGTCGACTTCTTCATTTCCAAATATTCCAGAATGTCCTCTAACCCAACAAATAATAATTGAACTGCCCGAGGAAGTAATATCATAATATAGACTCTTAATTTCTATCTCAATGTGGTTTAGACTTTTTTTCGATTGGATAGAAGTGAGTTTGTCCACAATACTTCTACAATCGGTGAAAATGATATAATTGTCCATACCAACAGAGGCTATATATTTTAGCGCAAGTAATAAAGCTGATAATTCGGCAGTATATATCGAAGCTTCATTAGGCAATCGGCATGATTCTTTGTATTCAGAATTCCAGTGATATATTGCACTTCCGGTTCTATTTTGAATTTTGGAGCCGTCAGTAAAAATATATTGAAACATAGGCCACTTGTCTTTAATTATTTTGTTGATAATACTGCCTGGAAGGTTTGAATCCATGTAATTTGTTTGTATTATCTTGGAAAAGAGAGTTTCAGGAGGTTTAGTGTAAATTGGAGGTATTTTATTTTTGTATATTTGGTGTTCATACATTGTCAATTTCCTATAGCTTTCAACTTATATGGGGTTTTTTTAGTACACCAATATTTGTGGCTTAAATCTAATATATTCAAGTTACGTATAGTCCTTAAGTAGCTGACGTTTTTTGAAATAGCTCTAGCTACAAACTTATCTGTACAAAACTGTCTACGTAGAGTAAGTGGTGGTTCCTTAGCTTCAATCTCAATAATAGTAATAGGAGTAGATTTTAAGTAACCGAGACAGAGTCTCAAACATTTATTCCTTTGGATTTCAACTTTATTAAGATATCCTGTTGACACAGACCCATATAAATGACAACTATAGTCAAAAATTGGTCGAATCATTGAGCGATAGAATAGCAATGCAATATTCGGGTCAGCTCCCCAACCGGTTCTACAAAAAGCTCTAAGGATATTCATAGAATTTTCTGATTTCTTTATAATATAATGAATTTGATCCTTCCATAACAATTTACAATCCAAATACGTCCCAAGATATTTAACAAAATTTTTTATTGGAAATTCTATTCTACCTAATTTGAAGGTGCCTTGAGGAATTTGGCGTTTTTTGGAGAAAAAACAAATTTCAGTCTTTGTCGTTGATATGGATAAACCTAGAGAATGGTAATCATTTTTTACACAATCTAATGTAAATTCAAGTTGACGTCTACAAATGTCTAGAGAAGAATGGGAGGTGTACAACACAACATCATCTGCAAATTGTAAAATATTAGAGTGTGGAGGTACTATGTGTTCTAAATCTATATTGTACAATGAAAAAAGAAGTGGACTTAAAATACTACCATGTGGTATACCTATACTCGTTAACCTGGGTGGTAAAAGTTTCTCGTTTATTTTTAAGTAAGTCCATCTATTCTTGTACAAGGATACAATGAAATTTGAAATTTTACCTGGCATTCCAAGATCTACAAATTTTTTATAAAGAATGTCTAAATTGATGTTATCAAACGCTGAAGTTACATCTATAAATGCTGCAGCTGTCGACGCCTGATTTGTAAAATTGACCTGTAAAGAAGAGACTAGGGAAGTGAGAACATCTTTTGTAGACCTGGATTTTCGAAAGCCGTACTGAGATTTGGGAAGGATATCTTCGGACTCAAGCCAGTATTCAAGCCGATTTTTGATTAATCTCTCTAGAGTTTTTAGTATACAGGAACTTAAAGATATAGGTCTGTAAGATTCAACTTTGTTATCTGGTTTTCCTGGTTTTTTTGTAGGTAATACAATATAGTCCTTCCATGCTTTGGGAATTAAGTTTTTGTTTTGCCATATAGTGTTAAAAATTTGTAGTAATGATAGTTTGTATTCTGTAGGTAGAAAATATAGCATAGAATATGATATATAGTCCATCCCTGGAGATGAACTATTATTTTGCTTGAGTCCATGATTTAATTCCCATAATTCAAATGGTTTCTCTAGATTGAAGTTTTCTCTGGGTACGGTAACTTTTGGTATGGTAACTTTTTCTAATTTATTTGACTTGGAACCCAAGGAGGTGAAATCTTGAAATGGAAATCTTCTATCCATGCAGCTTCGGTGTTTATCGGAAGTTGATTTGACTGCTTTCGGTTTTTGTAGCGATTTACTTTCTTCCAGACGTCGCTGATTGGAGTGTTGGAGTTTAAGCTTGCGCAGTAATTTGTCCAAGTTTGTTTTTTTCTAATTTTAAAAGTTTTCTTTGCTAAGGCATCTAATTTTTTGTATTCAATTAGATTGTGAAGATTAGGATTTGTTTTATAACGTGTATATGCTGTTTTGCGGTTATTTGCAGCTGATTCGCAGTTATTATCCCACCATGGTTTTGGTAGCTTGTTTGTAGGATATTTGTTATTGTTGTATGATTTTGGAATTGAAATGGTTGCCCATCGGTTTATTTCGGTAACTAATTCTTCATAAGTTTGTGGTTGTTTTCCCGAATAAAAGTTCGATGAATACAAATTCCAATCTGCTTTATGTAAATTCCATCTTTTGTGTGTATTGTCACCAGGTTGTATTGCTTTTTCCGAGTTTTCCAAGGCTATGATCAAGGGTAGATGATCAGAACCATGTGGATCTTGAATAACAGACCAAGTTAATTTAGATACAATGTCCTGGGTACATATTGTTGCTGGGCTGGAAGTTAGTGCAAGAGTTGGAGAACCATCATTTAAGTATAATAGATTACATTGTTCTATCGCCTCTAATCAAACTTTACCGTGAGTATCATTATTTTCGCAACCCCATGCCATGTTGTGAGCATTGAAGTCTCCACCAATGATGAATGGAGAAGGAATGTGTTGAAAAAAATTGACCCATTCTTCAACCGTTACTCTAATACCTGGTTCTTTATATACGGATATTATATGTATAGGTTTCGTGATACACGAAAGTTTAACAGCTATGCAATTATAAGTAAAATTATAATTATCCAATAAATTTATCTCTTCTGTAAATATTTTATTTTTAATTAAAATTGCTGTGCCTCCGTACCCATCAGGGCGATCAGATCTCAAACAATTATATCATGAGAAGTTATAAATTTTTTCTGGTTTAAACCATGTTTCTGATAACATGGCTACATATACATTTTTTTGAATAAGTAAGGCTTCTAAATTTGGTTTATTAGAAACTGCTGAGCGACAGTTCCATTGTAAAAAGTTTATAGGGTTAGTTGTGTCTGACATGATGTTTGAAATAGTAAGTCTTCTTGTGAGATCGCTGCCGTACTTAAGTATTTATTAATATGTTGTGTAATCTATGTTTTTGATTTGTCTAAATTTTCAGTGAGTTTTAATGAACTAATTATATTAAGAACCAATTCTAAAATTACATTATTTAATTGTGATGGTACTCCTTGTGTTTGCAGGTTTGTTGTATTTGTATGCTCTGTATATTTAGACGTATTATAAATACCACCTTTTTGTCTAGGAATATTTTCTTGAGAAAGTATTTCTTTTCTAGCTGATTCCAAAGGATTGGGAGAACTTGGCCGGTGTCGCTTAAAATTTATTTTTTCTGGGTTATTACTACTGAAGAACATTTGTGAGGAGAATTTCTTTGCGGATGAAGCTGATTGATTTGGAATTACTTGATAAGATTGCTCATTCTGATTAGAATTGGTTGGCAAGGAAGAACTACTATTTCTGGCAGCAATATTGGCATATGAAACTTTCGGAATTTGTTTACATGCATCAAAGAAATTTAGACTTAATGTTGACATCGTATTCTTAATTTGTTTCTGTCTAGAAAATTCAGGACATGAACTTAGGTGTGTAGTCAAATGATTACCTTGACAGCTGAAACAAGTTGGAGTATATTCATTTACTGTACAATCTTTTGTATTATGGAAATCATGACATTTGTTGCACCTGGGACGTTCTTTACAATTAAATCCAAGGTGTCCAAAACGAAGACAAGAGAAACATAATAGAACTTTTTGAACATAGGGTTCAACGTCTTTGATCAGTTTATTAATTGTGATATATTTAGGAAGAGTTTGTGCTTTAAAATTAACAATACATGATTTTGTTGGAACTTTGTCTATTATTGTTTTATCTTCGATATGTTTCTCTACCTTTCTATTTATTCTTCTAACCGAAACTACTTCGAACTTACAGTGCATATCATATTGTTTAATTTTATTTTTGATATATTCTTCTGAAAATTCTATATCTATGTCCCTAATTATACCCTGTCTATGGAGTATAAACTTCGGAACGTAAACATCTAAATTGTTGTTTGTAAACAATGAGCAAGCTTTTTGATTGATTAAAAAATTGGCTGATTGATAATCTTTAAATTTAATTTTAATTCTATTCTTGCCTATTGAATCAATACTAGTAATTTTGTTATCTAAATTCGAAAAATTAGAGAGTATAATGTCGCCAATTTTGATAGCATTAAGCTGACCTTTAAAGTTCGGAGTATTATTTTCTATATATGCATGGAAAGGTCCTACGTCACTGCTCTGATATAGGAAATATTCTCTTATATTGTCTGTAGAATTATCAGATTTATTACTTACAGTTTCTCCTTTATTTTTTGATTTACCGTCCCATGTGTTATTTATATTGATGTCACTTTTCTCTATATTATTATCTTGATCCATCCTGTTAATATCTGGAGGTTTATCTGGAGGTCTCCCTGCATAGTCCATATTAAATTTTAAAGTTTTTAATAATTGAACACTTTGTCACTTCTAATTGACGTCTCCAAACGGAAACCCCAAATGGGGTAAAATAGATTCAAATACAATTAACTTCTAGGTTTTTCTTGGTCACTGGCAATAAAAAACTATTAAGGATGTAATAGATCGAGTTTTACAAGCCCAAAATATATTATTTCACTATTTAAATAGTAATTTTCAGGAGCTGTTTTTTAGATGACTGTATTTGACGTCTAAAAAAGTCAAAAGTGATCAAAATTAATGGTAAAACTTTATTTTTACAAAAACTATAAAAGATAAAACATTGACATTGTTATCATAGCCTGCTTTAAATATAGTCATTGTGATGCCAAAAAATTAAGTTCAAGAAATGATTCCGTCTGGGTGTAACACTTCTAATGTCACTGACTATAAGTGTCCCTTGATTCAAATGCAGTTTGAACCGAGGGACACTTATACCGTAATACCGTAGACCAGCGGTTCTCAATCTGTGGTACATGTACCACTGGTGGTACATTTCATTATTACCCCAGTTAATAGGTAAAAAAACATGAAAAAATGTTAAGCAGCGTTTTGAAGGTGCTAAACGGTAGATGAGTGATAACTGATGATAATTCCGTGAAGACGTACAGCTAATTTTTCTTCTTCTTTTTTTTAAACAGTTACAAAGAATGAAAAACTCAGTTTTTTGACGATAAAACGTTTTTTGTTTATCTTAGAGAAAACTGTTTCCAATAAATATTGTAGACCTTAAAAAGTTCTTTAATTTGGTGGGACACATATTGAAATATACAAACAATTGACCGAGATAATTGCAAAAAATCCTCATTTTTGCACTAATTTATAAATATTAATAACTTTATTTTTTGCATAATGATATATAATTTAATTACTTTAAATTATGCTATTTAATAGGCTATTTAAGTGTGCCAAATTTCAACCAGATCGACCAAATAGTTTATAAGTTATTCAATTTGTTTATCCAAGAGAGCAATTGTTTATACAACTGTTCTTGCCCTAACAGTGACTCTAGAGATATTTAGCAAATCGCAATCAGTTATTCGAGACTCTATTTTTAAGATATATTAAAAAAATTTAACATTTTATTAAAATTGTTATTAAAAAACCGTTTGAAAAAGGCCCTACTTTTTAGGTTATAAACAATTAGAATAACTTTGACAATTTTTATGTCACACGCTGGCATGTAGGCTCACTAAAAAGCTGATGAAAAAATACATATTAAAAAAGAAAAAATAATTTTATATGAGTAATAGGAATGAAGTTAGTATTTTTTTAATAAATCAATTTTGCCTTGTTTATGAACATTAAGAGCTGAAAATTGAACATATTTTATTTATGGGAATCTATATTTTATGATCCAGTGTATAGATTGCATAGGCAGTGAAATAATAAACACTTATTATTATAATGGTGTCGTTAACTGACGGTACTCGTGAAACACCACCAACGAAAGTGAAGGTGGGAACTGTTCGAGCTTCGCTTCCTTTTTTGGAAAAAAAACTGCAATCAATTATCACCTTCCATAGCACGCGCAACCTTCTTATTTTAACTGGGGTAGCTCAAGTAAATAATAAAAATTGTGCAAATTTCACCTTCCGGGAAAATTGGAAAATCCCGTGAAAATAAATTGATTCAATTATACTATAAAATTATTGAATTTTAAGAGTATTTCGTAAAAATTCTTTAAATTTTATTAAATAAAGTATATTTTTTATATAAATATAAGATAATTATAAATTAGTACAATACATTATTTATTTATTTTAATTGCAATAATTAAAAAGTATATAAAAGTCCTTTTGTTTTATTATAATTTAATTGAAAGAAGCTATTATTATTTGTCTAGGTAGGCATCTAATAAGTATAAAAAGAAAAAATAAAACATTGTTTATGAAACTTAATTTGATTATTCTAGTGAACATCTACAACTTCTAAACTTCTCGGCAAGTTACAGTTAGTTCATCGTCTACAAAGTCTGACTTGACATCGTCAAGAACCACTGCAGCGCGATTGCAACATTTTTTCTCCTCTTCTTCCACTGCACAGTTTGTACAAAGATCCGTACAGTTTCTACCATATTTTTTACAGCCACATCTTGTACTTTTGCAACCCGTTGAACATTTACATGTTATTTGTTTTAATATCACTTCAGGAATCAAACAATCTAAGGTTTAAATGGGTTCAAAATCCATCAGTTTTTTTCTATCCATATTGGGTATGGGTAGCATCCAGTTTTTTACCTAACCAGTGTTGTAATTGATGATAAACGCAATTTTTTTCCCTGTATTTCTTATAAATTGTAAAAATCGTAACTCATTTAATGTCAATATGTTATTGTGTTTTTTTATATGTAACATCAATTGCAGCAGAATACAAAGCAACAATGGTATCATATCCGTTTTTCATGATGTCGTCCTTGTTAGCATTCTCGTCATAAAAAATATTTATCAGATCTAAAAAGTTGTATCACACCCAGTAAAAATAATTAAGAACCCAACGGATTTTCTTATATGAGAATGTTTAAACCTATTACAACTAGAATAGATAGATAGATTGTCCTTTTTCGCCTTTTTTTTTCAAAATATATGTTATTGTCCGGAGCAGAGAGTTGCGTCAATATAAGGTTTGTTCCAACCCGATACAAAACCGTTCTTGAACGGTTACGAGTATGCGCAGTAACGAAAAATGTGTTACTGCGCATAATTATTCGTTATTGCGCATGCGCGTAACGATTCAAGAACGGTTTTGTATCGAGTTGGAACAAACCTATTTATTATGATTATATCGGTATCATTACAAATTATTACAACAATCTTGTCAGGTTCATATGTATGTTCGTAAAGAGATGTCTGCACTATTAATACGTCTGCATCTTCATCTGCTACTTTAGATACGTACCTAGATTTGTTGAGCTCTGCACATAAAAGTTGAATTAATTGTAATTTTTTTTAAATTGGGATTCCATTCTAAAAAATAAAACTAAGCTATTCTTACCTTCACATTCGTTGGCGATGTTTCCCGAGTACCATCAGTTTAACGGGTCAAGACTTTTTATTTTTTCACTGCATAATATGCAGTATATGAAGTGGGTCATAAAATATAGATTTTCTTAAACAACTCATTCAATTTTCAGCTCTTAATGTTTATAAACAATGGAAATATGATTTATTGAAAAAAAAAATTCTAATTTGATTTCTGTTGGTCATATAAAATTCTTTTTACAATTTTAATGTGTATTTTTTCACCAGCTTTTCAGTGAGCCTACATACAAGCGTGTATCTTAAAAACTGTCAAAGTTATTCCAATTGTTTATAACCTAAAATGTAGGGTCTTTTTCAGACGGTTTTTTTAATAACAATTTTGATAAAATCTTAAAAGATTTTCAATACACCTTAAAACTAAAGTCTCAAATAATCGATTGGGATTTGTAAAATATCTCTAGAGTCACTGTTAGGGCAAGAACAGTTGTTGTTTAAACAATTGCTCTCTGGGATAAACAAATTGAATAACTCAAAAAACTATTTGGTCAATCTGGTTGAAATTTAGCACACTGAAATAACCCTTTAATTGGCATAATATAAAGTAGTTGAATTAAATATCGTTGTGCAAAAAATACAGTTATTAACATTTATAAATTAGTGCAAAAATGTGAGTTTTTTACAATTATCTCGATCAATTGTTTATATATTTCAATATTTGTCCCACCAAATTAAAGAACTTTTTAAGGTCTACAATATTTATTTGAAACATTTTTCTCTAAAATGCACAAGAAACGGTTTATAGTCAAAAAACTGAGTTTTTCATTCTTTGTAACTGTTTAAAAAAAAAAAGAAGAAGAACAATTAGCTGTACGTCTTCACGGAATTATCATCATTTATCCCTCATCTATCGTTTAAAACCTTCAAAACCCTGCTTAACATTTTTACATGAAATCGATGATTTTTTTACCTATTAACTGGTGTATATTGAGGTGGTACACAAAACTCAAAACAGCCAAAATCAGCACCACTATTGGCACAATTATAGTTAATTAGATCATCTAGCTAGATAGGTATTTTAGTTAGGTGGTACCAAAAATAATAAAAAGTATTTGGTGGTACTTGACTCAAAAAGATTGAGAACCGCTGCCGTAGACTATAAAAATATACAAGTTTGCTGTAGCTCTAACTAGAGAGGCTCACGAGAGTTGATTTTTAAGCAGTTAATCCATTACCAAGTTTTTTTTTGTGATTTATGTTGAAAAACAAGCAATTGGAGTTAGAACTTGGCAATAGAACTGGAATTCGATATTTGAAATCTTCGTGTAACTTTGCGTCGATTGATATACGATTTCACTAATTTTGTGTCATTTTTGCCAAATCCCCGGTGATAACTTTTTAACCGGAAATGACATTCAAATTGAAACTAAATATTTTCTATACGTTATGATTGATATACAGGGTGTCCCAAAAGTAGTGGAACGGTCGAATATTTCGCGAACTAAACATCGGATCGAAAAACTGAAAAATACGTTTTCAATCATTTTCAAAAATCTATCCAATGACACCAAACACCAACCCCCATTACACCCCCTGGAGGTGGGGTGGAGGGTAACTTTAAAATCTCAAATAGAAACCCTTAGTTTTTCTTGCAGATTTGGATTCGTTACGTAAAAGTAAGCAACTTTTATTTAAGACATTTTTTCGAACTGTGGATAGATGGCGCTATAATTGAGAAAAACGATTTATCCTGATACCATAGGTAAATTATAGAAACGGTCTAATATCTCGAGAAATACACTTCCAAATGAGTAACCAAAAAAAAGGTTTTTAATACTTTTCGAAAACCTATCGAATAACACTAAACATGACCCTCCAACCCATCCCCTGGAGGTGGGGTGGGGGGTAACTTTAAAATCTTAAATAGCAACCCCCACTTTTTATTACAGATTCGGATTCATCATGAAAAACTAAGCAACATTTATTCGAAACATTTTTTAGAATTGTTGATAGATGGCGCTTTAATTGGAAAAATACGATTTATTAGCGCCATCTATCAGCAATTTAAAAAAATATTTCGATTAAATGTTACTTAATTTTTCATGACGAATTCGAATCTGCAATAAAAAGTGGGGGTTGCTATTTAAGATTTTAAATTTACCCGCCACCCCGTCTACAGAGGGTGGGTTGGAGGGTCATTTTTGGTGTTTATCGATAGGTTTTCGACAAGTATTAAAAACCTGTTTTTTGGTTTCTCATTAGGAAGTGTATTCCACGAGATATTAGACCGTTTCTATAATTTACCTATGGTATCAGGATAAATCGTTTTTCCCAATTATAGCGCCATCTATCCACAGTTCGAAAAAATGTCTTGAACAGAAGTTGCTTACTTTTACGTAACGAATCCAAATCTGCAAGAAAAACTAGGAGTTTCCATTTGAGATTTTAAAGTTACCCCCCACCCCACCTCCAGGGGGTGTAGTGGAGGTTGGCTTTTGGTGTCATTGGATAGATTTTTGAAAATGATTGAACACGTATTTTTCAGTTTTTTGATCCGATGTTTAGTTCGCGAAATATTTGACCGTTCCACTACTTTTGGGACACCCTATATAACGATATGCATTATACTATTTCAGCGACTATATTGTGGCACTTACGATTACACCTTTTTAACCGGAAGGTTATATCAAAAAACGGATGTGTATATTTATTCTCATATTGCTAAGGTGCGTCGAGTAATATATCACTAGTACTATTTCGGAGATTCTAAAACAGTACTTTCAGTTGCAATTATGTAGCCAGGTTAAATTTCTTACCTTTAATACCTTCCTTGAGTTATAAGCGTTCACTTGACACCTCTTTTGTCATTCTATCAATTCTAATAACGTAGGAGTTATATTCTCGGACAGACAGGCATGAAACCGGAAGTATATATTTGTTTTCATCTTCTTAAACGCTTCGAGTGATATATCGCATGTCCTACTGCGACTACTTACACAGTAATGCCGGTTGCAACTCTAAAACCGGAAGCTCGAGGTCAAATTTCTCACCTCTACTAACACCCGGAACAAGGTAAAGAAGAAAATTTGACCTATACAGAAGTAAAAGATAAAATATGCAAATTTAAAAACGGTAAAACAGCGGGAGACAATAGAATATGTGCATAACTTATAAAATACGGAGGTGAGGCACTATACAGGAACATTGATGAACTAATACAGAATATATGGAGTAAGGAAACAATGCCCGAAGAATGCACGAAAGGAATTACTGTGACAATCCCCAAACAAGGAGACCACAGGATATGTAAAAACTACCGAGCAATTAATTTACTTAATGTAACATATAAAGTAATGACTGGTGTAATTAGAGACAGACTAACAATATACACAGAACAAACCATAGGAGACTACCAGTACGGTTTCAGAAAAGGAAAATCTACGATAGATGCTATCCATACACTAAAACAAGCGATAGAGAAAACATATGAGTACAACGGAGAAGCACATATGCTTTTCCTAGACTTTAAACAGGCCTTTGACAAACTAAGTAGAAGAAGAATGATCCAAGACGTACAAGAGAGAAATATATATATATATATATATATATATATATATATATATATATATATATATATATATATATATATATATATATATATATATATATATAACCGGTTCTATAGCGTTCTACGCCTTCCGGTACCCAATCGCCAAGCCTGTCGATCTAGCCAGTCATTTTCTTGAAGATTTCTTTCTGACATGGCTTTTGTAATTCCTTGTTTCCAGGAGGTCGGTGGCCTTCCTCTTTTCCGTTTTTCTGGCGGTATCCATCTCATTGTAATTTTTGGTAATCTTTCATCTCCCATTCGTTGGACGTGTCCATACCAGGTAAGTTGGTTTCGTTGTACCTCGTCCACTATTGTTTTCTGCTTACCTACTTTTTCTCTGATCTGTTCATTTCGAACATGGTCCCATCTCGATATTCTGGCAGATCCTCTAAAAAAATCCATTTCAGTGGTAAGCAGCTTATTTTCGGATTTTTTTTGTCATTTGCCACACTTCGGAGCCATACGTTAAAATTGGTTTCAGAATAGCGTCGTACATCCTCATTTTTGTATTTAAATTTATGTTATGTTGCCATAAGACAGGGTTTAGGGCTCTAGTAACCTTTCTAGCAATCGTCACTCTATCATCTATACTGGGTTCCGTTCTTCCACTATTTGTTAATTTAATCCCTAGATATATATACTCTGTACAACCCCTGATGTAGTCACTTCCGTCAAGATCTAGGTCCTCCTGTTGTATTTGGTTACCGATGTGTAGATATTGTGTTTTCCTTATGTTTACCTCTAAACCCCATTTCCTGTATTCTTCCATCAATTTTCTAGTCATATATTCTAAGTCTTCCTTATCTTGGGCAACTACCACCTGGTCGTCTGCGTAGTTCAAAGTGTATAATGTTATGTCTCCGATTGGTATACCCATACCACTGCATTTCTGTTTCCAAAGTCTGAGAGCACCGTCGGTATATATATTGAAAAGAATGGGAGATAAGCAGCACCCTTGTTTAAGGCCTTTTGTTACTTGGAAGCTAGATGACAGATGGTTACCTCTCTTTACTCTTGACATAGAATCTTTATAGAGGCATTGTATGGCTTTGATGACAGTTGCAGATATGTGTGTATTGTCCAAAACCTCCCACAGTTTTTTCACGGGCACTGTGTCATATGCTTTCGTTAGGTCGACAAAAAGTATATGTGTGTACAAGAGAGAAAAATACCGAATAAAATTATAAGAATGATAGAAATGACGATGCGAGATTCCCAAGCAACAATAGACACCGGAAGAGGGAGAACAGAAATAATAAAAATAAAAAATGCAGTAAGACAAGGAGATGCGCTCTCAACGGTACTATTTATTCTATCATTAGACAAGATAATAAAAAAGTTGTCAAACGCAGGAATTATAAATAAAAATACAGTACAAATAATTGGATATGCAGACGAAATAACCATAGTAGCCACAGATAAAAGGGCATTAAAGAAAACTTCGAAGAGGTTGAAACATTCAAATATTTGGGAGTATTAGTCAACAGAAGAAGTAAAAGTGTAGATATGAAAAGAAGAATTCAAGCGGGAAACAAGGCATTCTACAGAAATAAAAAAAAATCAGAGATAAGAAGATAAGCCGAAACACAAAAATGAAAATCTACAAAACGACCATAAGACCAATAGTGCTATAATATGCTTTCTAAGAGAAGAAGAGCAGCTGAAAATTTTTGAGCGAAAAATTACAAGAAAAACTATGGGACCAAAGAGGGAAAGCGGAGAGGATGCAAGACAATTGATGAACCACGAAATACAAGAATGGATGGGTCAAGAGAACATAGAGCAATAAAAGCACAGATAATGAGATGGTATGGACACACAATGAGAAGAGAGAAGAACAATCCGTTAAGAGTTTTAACCGAATGGATACCGCTAGGTACAAGAACCAGAGGCAGACCGAAACTCAGATGGAGACAAGTGGAAGAAGACTTAAGAAGTATGGAAATTAGAAATATAGTAAGGAAAATCAAAGAGAGAGAAGAAAGGAGAAAGTTAGTGGAAACAGCGAAGTCACACCAGCAACTGTAAAACCTAAGTCAGAATGGCATGATCCCCACAAAAAGGATCTTCAAGTGAAAGCATCTTCAGCTTCCTCGGGAGCGTATAGCTTGTATATATTATAGTACCATATTTTTGTTATAAGGTCTCCCTCGACATCTCATTTGGCGTTATTTTACTAACTCTAAAAATCTCATTTTCATTGAAGTATTTACTCCATCTTTTAACCCTTAACCATTCACATGCGGTATGTCATAACTTGCCGAAAATATATTTTGTTGTAAAACTTGTTTTATGCAATATTATTTCTAGGACAGCATCTGTGTAACTTCAAGTGGTGTGTAATTGTACCTGCTCCCAACTCCTGCAATTTTCGTCCATGTTTATTCCTTAAGCTACGTTAATAGGTTTGTTCCAAAACAACGATAAACCGTCTATGTAAAGGTACGTATATATATGCGCGCCGAACGTTTCGCGCCGTGTGTGTACTACGCGTTCGTGGCGGAGTCCATTCTTTCATGGTTTTTGCTCTAAATTTTAAAGAACCGCTTGGATTAACATGAAATTTGGCATATGTATAGCTTACATGTCAAAGAAAAAAAGTGATATTGTGCCGATGTGTGCTTTTGTCCTGGGGGTGACTTTCACACCCTATTGGAGGTGAAAAAATATAAGTCCAAAATAAGTCCGGAAATGAATAAACTGACCAATTTTAAGTAATTTTTGTTCTATACAACTTTTTCGCCAAGTCAGCACTTTTCGAGTTATTTGCGAGTGAATATGTTCATTTTTCAACAAAATAACTACATTTTTAGACGGTTTTTCGCAAATAACTCAAAAAGTAAGTATTTTGTAGAAAAAAACGTTTTTTGCAAAAATATAGCCTGTATAGTATAGTGTATGGCTTAACACCCCATGTGGGGTTTCGCCGCATTCGTTTTCTAGATCCATTTTACGGGGTGGATCAGTCCCCATGATCATTGTATTTGTTCACTAATATGTCTCCATTTCTTCCGGTCTATTGCCCTCACTTTCCATTTTGTAATTCCTGCTCCTCTTAGGTCCTCTTCTACTTCAGTTAACCATTTCGATCTGGGTCGACCACGTCTCCTTTTTCCTCCTGGTTGCCACAATATCATAGCTTTTGATACTGATTCTGGTCCTTGCCTCCATATGTGACCTAGCCATTTGGTTCTTTGTACTTTTATTTTCTTTACTACATATATCTTCACCATTTAATTCTTCTAAAATTTCTTTATTCGTTCTCCTTCTATAGTCTTGTTCTTCGATTCTCACTGGACCCAGTATTGTCCTTATTATCTTTCGTTCATTTATCCTTAATTTCTCTTCTTCTTTTTTTGTCATAGTCATGGTTTCTGCTGCATACATCGTTATTGGTCTTATTATTGTTTTATATATATATTCATTTTTGTTTGTTTGGTCAATATGTTACTCTTTAGTAGTTTTCTATTTGCGCAGTTATTCTTTCTTCGATCTCCGTTTTTCTTTCCCCTTTGTTATTTATCATAACGCCCAGATATTTAAATTTCTGTACTTCCTCGAATTTTTTATTTCCTATCCTTATCTCTTTGTTTTGTTCTGCTTTTCCGAGTCTCATTAATTTTGTTTTCTTTTCATTAATTCTTAGTCCCATCTTCTTTCCCTCTTCTTCTATCTCCATTAATAATTTTTTCATGATTTTTCGTGTTTTTGTTACTATCGCTATATCATCTGCATACGCGATTAGTTGGTAACCTGATGCTCTTAGGTTTCCCTTGTGGATCTTTCTTAACACAAAATCTACTTTCAGGTTAAATAGTGTTGCTGACAGTGAGTCACCTTGTCTCACTCCTTTATTTATTTCGAATTCTTCTGTTTCCCCTTTTTGTGTTAGGATACTTATTTTTGATTTATTCATAGACATTTTTATTAGGTTTCTTAGTTTTTTACTTACTCCTTGATATTTTAAGGCTTTCATTATTTCCTTTCTCTTTATTGAGTCAAAAAAGCTGATAGCCTGTAAAAAAGTAAAAAAATGGTGGCCGCGTTAGGTCTCTGGACCTCGTAAAACCAGAGTTATAGTCAATGAAAAATAGATTCATATTCACCAATTTTCAAATAGAATAATTCGAAGTAAAATATCCAAAAAATTAAGCACTTTTTGGGGAAAACCCATTATAACTTTTTTAAAGTTTTTAAAAAAGCTTTATTTCTGTTTTAGTAACAAGTTTCTAGCATTACATTTAAGCAAGTTACGCTCAAAATAAAGTTGGTCCCTTTTGTTTTGGCAAAAAAAATCGGGAAGGCCACCCCCTAATTAGCAACTTAAATGAAATGAATCGTTACCGCTCCACAAATTATTTTACTTATGTTGTGTTTATATGATCTGTAAGTTTCAACGATTCAAAGTGCTTATTTTGAAAAAATTTTATTTTAATGTAAAATTTTTAAAAATTTTAATTTTGAAAAATATGCTTTTTTTCAAAGTAACTTAAAAAATGTTAGAGATACCAAAAATCTCGAAAAACAAAAAAGTCAGCATTGCTTTTCTGAATATCATGTATTTTTTTGTTTTTCTGTTAGACAAAAATTGATTAAGATTTGGTGTTTCTAAATTTGCATACATTCGTGATCAGTGACACGTTCAACCCATTTTAACTTCAGCCCTTCCAAAAATAAGGACTTTGAACCGATGAAACGTATAGATCATATAAACAATACATACACGAGTCAAGAAACTTGTGAAGTCTAACGATTAAGTTCATTTGAGATACTAATTAGGGGGTGATTTTCCCGATTTTTTTACCAAAAAAAAGGGACTAACTTTATTTTGAGCGTAACTTGTTTACTTTTGATGCTAGAAATTATTTTATAAAATAAAAGTGAAGCTTTTTTTTAACACTTTAAATAAATTGTAATGAGTTTTCCTCGAAATGTGCTTCATTTTTGGTTATTTCACGATAAAATATTCCATCTGGAATTTGACGAATATGAACTTATTTTTAATTAGCTATAAATCTGCTTCTACTTAGTCCAGAAAGCCACTGCGCATCCGCTAGGAAAAATATTCTAATTCGGATTTTTTGCATAATCTTACTCAAAAAGGACTCCTTTTAACAAATTTGCATGTTGCCAGGACCAGAAGGTGGTCAAAAAATTTTTAAACGTTTTTTTTTTGTTTTTTTCCTAAAATTATTTTTTTGCTTGGAAGGAAGTTTTTTTAGGTTTTTTGGATCATTCCAAACAGAAAAGGTCTTTAGTGACTTTTCTCTAAAAATAATAGTTTTTGACATATAAGCGATTAAAAATTGAAAAATTTCGAAATCGGCCATTTTTAACCCTCAAAAACTATGTGAAAAACTGAAAATTTAAAAGTTGCCAAAGTGGGCAGATACTCTTTAAACATCGATTGATAAAATTCCGAAGAGTTTTTTGCAATACACTATTCAAAACTCCTTGTTTTTTAATTTCTAATCACGCGTGCGCGACACCGTTGCATGTGTGTACAGTATGGTGCAAATGAAAGGAATAAATTCGTTATTTCGTAAACCGGCGACTTTAAGGAAAAAACCCGAAACAGGTCGATTTTTATTTTTAAGTTATGATATTGTGGCATATATGGTATACTAGTGACGTCGTCCGCCTGGGCGTGATGACGTAATCGATGATTTTTTTAAACGAGAATAGGGGTCGTGTGGTAGCTCATTTGAAAGGTTCTTCAATTCTCTATTCAGTAGTGTATACATTTATATAATTATTTATACAGGGTATCCAAAAAATTTTTATTAAATTAAATTATTTGACAGAAAAAGAAATAGAAGGACACCCTGTATAAATAATTATATAAATGTTTATATTACTGAATAGAAAATTGGAGACCCTTTCAAATGAGCTAGCACACGACCCCTATTCTTATTTAAAAAAATCATCGATTACGTCATCACGCCCAGATGGATGACGTCATTAGTTTACCATATATGCCACAATATCATAACTTAAAAATAAAAATCGACCTGTTTCGGGATTTTTCCTTAAAGTCGCCGGTTTACGAAATAACGAATTTATTCCTTTCATTTGCATCATACTGTCGATGGAAAATAGTGTCGCGCACGCTTGATTAGCAATTAAAAAAGAAAGGAGTTGTGAATATTGTATTGCAAAAAACTTTTCGGCATTTCATCAATCTATGTTTAAAGAGTATCGACCTACTTTGGCAACATTTAAATTTTCAGTTTTTCACATAGTTTTTGAGGGTTAAAAATGGCCGATTTCGCAATTTTTCAATTTTTAATCGCTTATATGTCAAAAACTATCAGTTTTAGAGAAAAGTCACTAAAGACCTTTTCTATTTGGAATGATCCATAAAACCAAAAAAAACTTTTTTCCATGCAAAAAAAATAATTTTAGGAAAAAAACAAAAAAAAAACGTTTAAAAAATTTTTGACCACCTTTTGGTCCTGGCAACATGCAAATTTGTTAAAAGGAGTCCTTTTTGAGTAAGATTGTGCAAAAAATACGAATTAGAATATTTTTCCTAGCGGATGCGCAGTGGCTTTCTGGACTAACTAGGAATACATAGAAACGTGATATGTACACCATTTTTTAAATTTTTTACAGGCTATATTTTACTATAAACGTTTTTTCGACAAAATACTTACTATTTGAGTTATTTGCAAGAAACCGTCTAAAAGCGTGGTTATTTTGTTAAAAAAATGAACATATTCACTGGCAAATAACTCGAAAATATTGACTTCTTGAAAAAACTCTATAGAACAAAAGTTACTTAAAATTAGTCAGTTTATCAATTTCCGGACTTACTTTTGACGAATACTTTTTCACCCACAAGAGGGGGTGAAAACCACCCCCGGGGCAAAAGCACATATCGGCACAATATCACTTTTTTTCTTTGACTTGTTAGCTATGTGTATGCCAAATTTCAAGTCAATCCAAGCGGTTCTTTAAAATTTAGAGGTTTTGCAATATTTTACCGTTAAAGAACGTACTATAGATTAGTAAGAGTTAGTACGTGTTTTTAAGTGGCACACAAACGGTGCGCACACAATCCAACTTCTGTTGGCGCCAAGAACGCATGGTGTACACACGGCCCGAAGTGCACGGCGCGCATACCTATACATACCTTAACGCTCACCGTTCTGATTTTATAAGAACCTCCATCATTTTTTTAATATAATGCGGGCGTTCATAATTTTCTTGAAAAATATTATTTTATTTGGAGCAGTATTTTATCCTACAGCAGGTGTGAAGTATAATTCCGTAGTTGATGTGTAAAAACAAATAGGTACAGCGATATAAGAAAAATTCATATTAAAAAAAAATGGAAAATAGGCAACAGTAGGTATGACATAGCGCATGTCAGAGTCTACGTCCTGACAGGGCCGCGTTTAGGTCAAATGACGCCCTAGGCAATTCTCTAGTAGCCGCCCTTCAAACATGTACCATTTTTGCGAAAAAAAAAATGCAAGCAGAATTTTTTATTTAAATAAGAATGTTAGGTTCTTCAAATAATGTTTGGAAATGTGTTAAAAATATTCTTTATTTTACATCAGGCGTAATGTTACAAATTACTATTATAAGTATGTTTGAGCGTTTTGACCTGTGCCCAATGCATGCGTTTTAAGGCATGATACGTAGAAATTGCCTGTTTGTAGGCGCACCTACTCGTTCGATTTTAAATGAGAGATGCATTGAAAACATTAGGTACTCAAGCACTATGTGTTTATAGCTTTGTTTATCAATAAAAAAATTAATTTTTAGCAATGCAAATAATCAAAACCGGTAAAATTTGACATGAACTTTCAAAAGCGGTAAATATAATTGCTATTTTATTTTTTAATCAAAAGTTATTCGGGTTCAAAAATTGTAATTTTTCGATATTTTGAAAGTTCAACCGCGTTTATCTCAAAAATTATGCATCCTACGAAAAAACTTGTAACAACATTTTTTGCTTAAAATGACCAAAAAAAAAAAATAGAAAAAAAGGTTTGTTTTGCTAAAAATCGCTGTTATGTAATTCCTCAAGTTCTTTGTTTACACCAATCTTATCGACATCCGGATCCACTGTTAACCAAAAAATTCGTGTTCTACGGGACAAAATACATAAAGAAACTTGGTAAGTACATCTGAATAAAGTAGGCCGTTGTACATGATAATACGGACAATATTTTTACAGTTATTCTAAATGTTTATAAACTAGGATTTTTACTATATTAGATAATTTTTTATCTTTTATTAATACATTTTGATAGTATCACTTTTCTACTTTCATTTGGCATACGCAAAATTGTCCTATCTTCATTATTTTTTGTCGTTTGTTATTGCAAAACAAAGGTCTCTGGGATAAAAAAATATGTATAATAACTTTTAAACTAATTAATGGATCGGTCTCAAATTTTGAGGGCTTTTTATGTACTCAACTTTGAGTGAAACACTACAGTTCTAAGTTAGCTTTAGTAAAAGTTATTAATAAATAACGATTTTCAGTTATTTTCAGTTTACGAAGCAACAAATTAACTTTTTGACTTTCAAAAATCGTCATTTTGAAGGTTTTTCAATGTTCTAAAAAAATAAATTTTGTAATTTTATGTCAACTATTTAGCTTTTTAATTGAGTGCAAAAAATGGAAAAAAATCGCGTTGATTGCAGGAACTCTAGGCAGGAAACATGTAGGATTTCATCCTATAGGTCAACAGTCAACAATAACTAAAAAAGTAGTCAGCTACCTCGATATTTCAGTGTCCCGAACATGGTCTATTTCTTGCTTATTTCCCTGGAGTATATCTGTGCGACGACACGAACCTTATCTTCTTGTAATAATACAGTTTGAAAATCCCAACTCTAGCTTTAACACTTCTATTTCATTCATGGATGAACATACATACTTGTTATTCGATTTTAATTTTTATATACAAATATTTTTTGCACAGTATTTTACAGTGGCAATATAGGCCACTGCCTATATTGCCTAATGGATAAAGCAGCCCTGCGTCCTGAAACATTCATGTCAGTAGTTAAGGGTTAATATAATATATAAAAGATTAAATAAGTTTTTTTTAAATAGTTTAGTTAATAAAATTTGGTTTTAGGAAACAACTGGGGGATATGTGAGGATGGAAAGGGGAGATTAGGATGTGGACCTCAAGAACATTTCAGATCGTGCGCAGATATTGCAATTTTATAATTATTAGAAACATTTAACACTATTCAGTGAGACAAATTTTATAGTTAAATTAAGAAGTTTGGTTCTTTAAGCACTTTGAATCGATGAAACTTACAGATCATATAAACAATAACTTGTAAAGCGGTACGGTTAATTTCATTTGGTATGCTAATCAGGGGGTGATTTTCACGATTTGTTATATCAAAAATCATTAGTGGCAAAGCTTTATAAAACACTTTAAAAAAAGTTGTAATGAGCTGTCCCCGAAAAGCGCTTAATTTTTTGGTTATTTCACGTTGAAATATTTGATTTGGAAATTGACGAATAGAAACCTACTTTTCATTAACTGCAATTCTGCTTCTACTGGGTCTACAGACTTCATATACCATTCTTTTCACTTTTTTATAAGCTATATTTTTGTTAAGAATTTTTTTTTGGTAAAATATTTACTTTTTAAAAAAGACTAAGTTTTCACTCTAATGGCATATAACATATCCCACCAGAATGAAAACAATGGGAACCTTCTTTGGTTACACCTCCGAGGCTTCTACAATTTGCAAGCCATACGGATGCTGAGACTATTTCGTTTTGCAACGAAATTGAAAATGGTTATTCATTTTTGATTTACATTTACTCTGTGTGGAGTATGAAGGGAACCAGTCTCGTTGGAACTTTACCGCGCTGAGCAGATGTGACGTGAATTGTAAATTGTAGAATTCCCTCATCTTCCTTAGTCTCAGCATCCGTATGGCTTGCAAATTGTAGAAGCCTCGGAGGTGTAACCAGAGAAGGTTCCCATTGTTTTCATTCTGGTGGGATATGTTATATGCCATTAGAGTGAAAACTTAGTCTTTTGCTAGCAGTTGCCGCTAGGGCATCTATGCCATTTCGTTCGTTGCAATTCGGGACTGCACGCTGGGGTTTGTTTTGGTTGGATCAGGGAGAGCAGCATATGTGCCTCCTGATGAGAGACTAATAAGTTTCGAAACCGGTAGAGGTGCTTGCAGCACTCTCTGATTGGACTGGAATATGGTTCGGCTGTATTTTCGTTTTGCAACGAAATTGAAAATGGTTATTCATTTTTGATTTACATTTACTCTGTGTGGAGTATGAAGGGAACCAGTCTCGTTGGAACTTTACCGCGCTGAGCAGATGTGACGTGAATTGTAAATTGTAGAATTCCCTCATCTTCCTTAGTCTCAGCATCCGTATGGCTTGCAAATTGTAGAAGCCTCGGAGGTGTAACCAGAGAAGGTTCCAATTGTTTTCATTCTGGTGGGATATGTTATATGCCATTAGAGTGAAAACTTAGTCTTTTGCTAGCAGTTGCCGCTAGGGCATCTATGCCATTTCGTTCGTTGCAATTCGGGACTGCACACTGGGGTTTGTTTTGGTTGGATCAGGGAGAGCAGCATATGTGCCTCCTGATGAGAGACTAATAAGTTTCGAAACCGGTAGAGGTGCTTGCAGCACTCTCTGATTGGACTGGAATATGGTTCGGCTGTATTTTCGTTTTGCAACGAAATTGAAAATGGTTATTCATTTTTGATTTACATTTACTCTGTGTGGAGTATGAAGGGAACCAGTCTCGTTGGAACTTTACCGCGCTGAGCAGATGTGACGTGAATTGTAAATTGTAGAATTCCCTCATCTTCCTTAGTCTCAGCATCCGTATGGCTTGCAAATTGTAGAAGCCTCGGAGGTGTAACCAGAGAAGGTTCCCATTGTTTTCATTCTGGTGGGATATGTTATATGCCATTAGAGTGAAAACTTAGTCTTTTGCTAGCAGTTGCCGCTAGGGCATCTATGCCATTTCGTTCGTTGCAATTCGGGACTGCACGCTGGGGTTTGTTTTGGTTGGATCAGGGAGAGCAGCATATGTGCCTCCTGATGAGAGACTAATAAGTTTCGAAACCGGTAGAGGTGCTTGCAGCACTCTCTGATTGGACTGGAATATGGTTCGGCTGTATTTTCGTTTTGCAACGAAATTGAAAATGGTTATTCATTTTTTATTTACTTTTTATTTACTTGTAGACCCCATATATCATACTCTTCAATTAGTTTTGGTGCTATATAGTTCAAATCGTCTTGAGCCACTGACTTGATCGTCTGCAAAGTTGAGCGTATTTAACATAGTGTTGGTGAGTGGTACCTCCATTCTACATTTTTGTTTCCATATTTTTGAAGCACTTTCCACGTATATTTTATATAAAGTGGGGGACAGACAACACCCTTGCTTTAATCCTTTTGGCAGGTAAAAGGGGGAGAAGTGTACTTTTTGATGTTATATAATCTATATTATGTTATATAATTATATAATCCTTTTTATGTTATAAATCTTGTTGTTATTTGTGTCCCTGTTTTTATTTTTGTTATTGGTTGATTGTATAGTACTTTGACGGCTTTTATTAATTCTATTTTAATATTCGTGCTTTCCATTGATTGCCACAGCTTCTTCCGTGGAACACTGTCGTAGGCTTTTCGTAGTTCGACAAACAACCTAATATTTTTATGCGAACCGGTTAAACCTTCTAAGACGTCGCCGCAAAGGCATTTATCCCATGTCAATAATATTTTTTTTAAATGTTGAATATTTTTTTTGTTTACCTAAGGATTTTAACTATGTTGTTTAATTGATGGGATTTTGTCGAAAGTACTAGTAAGTTCTTTTAACGTTATTATGTAAATATTTTTATTCTGGATAATTCGATTTACCTGTATTATGTAAATAACTTTTAGCCCATAGAAAAAGCGGTTTGTTTCATGAATAATCAAAAACATTTTATTTTGGTATTTAAGGCAACGATTGTGAATGATTTTTTTAGTGTGTTTACGATTCTTGAAAGCTATCACATAAATTGTTACAAATAAACTACATGTGAGTCCTTAGTTACTTATTTTATAAGTATTGTAAATGTTTTAATACATATAAGGTGTTGTAAAATAAAGGGTTTATTAAGTAAGTCTTTATTTATTTAATCACAAATTCAGCGTTTTTCATTTGTTGAGATGTAAGTTATTAATAATAAATAAAATTAAACATAAGTGCCTAAAACAACATAAATTAAATCAAAAAAGCCGATTCGCGTAATTGTGAAAACATAACAAGTGGTGTCAGAAGTAAAATTGGTGGTGCACTGATTTTGCTGCTCAGTGTATAACAATAAATATATATAAATCGTAATAAATAAAGTGTGTGAACAGGTCTTCATACACTCGCGATCATAAAAAGCGGGTCACTCGATGAGTTATTCAAGTTAGATTTCTGGAATTTCCTAGACCTGTTGTTCGATTTGAGTGATTTTTTAATGTGTTATAGCCTTATTCTTTAACAATATCGCCATAATAATATTGTTGCTAGACAGGTAAATTGTCATTGTATACCGGGTGTAACAATCATACTGGTGTTTTATCCTCAAAGTTCGAAACACCCCGTGGAATATTTTAGCATAGATAAAATATTGAAATTCAAACTCGATTGTAGCCTTAGGCTTTCTTAACATTTTCTTTTTTGATTTGTGTTTATGTTGGATAATAAAAACGTTAGACACCTTAACAACTAACCATGTTCTTCATCAATACAGGGTGTTTATAAATAAGTGCGACAAACTTTAAGTGGCAATTCTGCATGAAAAAATAATGACCGTTTGCTTTATAAACGTATGACCGCAAATTCTTGGGTTTCGAGATACGGGATGTTGAATTTTTTCTTACAAACTGACGATTTATTTATTGTTCTAAAACCAATAGAGATATGCAAATGAAATTTGGTAGGTTTGAAGATACAGTTATTGTGGATTTATTGACATACAATTAATAATTCTATATTCACCATTGGCGTTCATACGGGTATAAACATTTTAGATACATCCCGTATGCACGCCAATGGTGAATATAAAATTCTTAATTGTATGTCAGAAATGCGCCATAACTACTTCTTAACATCTACCAAATTTTATTTGCATATCTCAACCGGTTTTCGAGCAATAAATAAATCGTCAGTTTGTAAGAAAAAATTCAACATCCCGTATCTCGAAACCCAAGAATTTGCGGCCATACGTTTATAAAGCAAACGGTCATTATTTTTTCATGCAGAATTGCCACTTAAAGTTTGTCGCACTTATTAATAAACACCCTGTATTGATGAAGAACATGGTTAGTTGTTAAGGTGCCTAACGTTTTTATTATCCAACATAAACACAAATCAAAAAAGAAAATGTTAAGAAAGCCTAAGGCTACAATCGAGTTTGAATTTCAATATTTTATCTATGCTAAAATATTCCACGGGGTGTTTCGAACTTTGAGGATAAAACACCAGTATGATTGTTACACCCGGTATACAATGACAATTTACCTGTCTAGCAACAATATTATTATGGCGATATTGTTAAAGAATAAGGCTATAACACATTAAAAAATCACTCAAATCGGACAACAGGTTTAGAAAATTCGAGAAATCTAACTTGAATAACTCATCGAGTGACCCGCTTTTGTAGTATAAGACGAAAATTCATGATATGTGCTTTAAGGAGCCAAGAAATGAATTGGAAGAGAGAGACCTGGACACTTCTGGGAAAAAGGATGATTTCGTCGAACGTGTGAAGAACGCTCTACAAGAAGAGGGTCATGATCCAGAGACCTACTGGTTTGAGGACAAGCATGCTGCTTTGATTTCATCAATTTCGATGAACAGTACATCGTTAAAGAACAAAGTTTCTGGAGAAATCTCACAAGTTTCTGGCGAGATTTCGAAAGTTTCGACCGACATTACATCGTTAGAGAACAAAGTTTCTGGTGGAATCTCCCAAGTTTCGGCGGTTATAACATCATTAGAACATAAAGTTTCCAGTGAAATTTCGAAATTTTCTGGTGATATTACATCCTTAAAAAGCAAGGTGACTGTCGAGATATCATCTCTGGAGAGTAAAATCTCTGCTAGCATCTGTTAAGTCACGATTTTGACGACAAAATATCGTCGCTAAAAACTAAGTCTCTGCTTTTGATGAAAAGATGAAAGAAATGGAAAAGAAAATAGAGGAAACAGAAAAGGTAAACGTCAGAGTACGAAAACGCCCCATGAATTTTGTCGGACAGAACTTTCAATTAATTTGTTACCCTATCATTAAACTCTCATGCAAAAATAAGACTGGTATTTATCACCAACTGGGCATTTTAATAAGTCCGGCACGTAGAACATGTCAAATGACAGGAATTATGACAGGTGATAAATCGCAGTCTGATTTTGGCATGAGAGTTTAATGAAAGGGTAACAAATCAATTGGAAGTTCTGTCCGACAAAATACATGTGACGTTTTCGTAGTCTGACGTTCCAAATTTTAACCTGTTCCACAATTAAAACTTCCCTCGTTCCAGTGTCTCTGTACATCAAAATTTGTCCGACTCCACACCCGTTATAAGCAATTAATAAATTTTCAGCTTGATATTAATCAACTTTTTTTAGTACGCGGGATTTAGTCTAGGCGCCAGAGGGGTCACCGTGTCCTTTTCAATTCTGATGGACAAACTCAACGGTTTCTTATAGATTTTTGGCTGCTGATTACGAATTTCAAGGGTGTATTTCGATCCGAGTGATCAAAAAATTGTTGTAAACAATTTTATTGTTTATACATTGTTTATAAGGCTCTGGCTCATAAACTAAAAGAGACAAAAAAAATGTTTCAAATAAAATTTGTTCCTTACTAAAAAAAAGAAGAAAAAAACGTTTATTAATCTTAAATCCAACAATTATAACTCAAGATATTGTAAAATTAGTTCACAATGCAAATTGAAAATTGCAAAATAAGTATTTTTCGAAGTTCTATCAATCGTAACTCGGTTTCTACGCACAAAAATGAGCCTTAGGAAGTCTCATTTTAAAGCTTAATTAACAGGCTTTCAAACAAAGTTTGTTAAATTACTTTATCTTTATTTGTTTGAAAGTTATACACGTTTGAAGGTATAATTTTCTTAAAAATTGTACATTAATTTATTAAGGTTTTCAAGCAAATTTGAGCTATAAACATTTATACTTTAATTAACAATAATGATAGAAGAAATGAAAAGCAACATTTTGAGCTTACGAAAATGTTCTTCACTTTATTTTTGGCCAAGATATCGATATTTTAATAGCGCAAGCACTGAGACGCAAGATCGGCTCACAGCGTAAAGTTGTTCTGAAGCTATTTCCTTGTGGCATTAATTATTCTAAATGGGAAATAAGCCACAATTTAACTAAAAAATGATTTTATTAACGTTTACACGTCCAAATCAGACGCCGTTGTCAAAATAAAAATATTAATAAACTAAACAAAAATGTTGTTGCGTAGAAAAATAATTATTTGCTAATAATAGCAAATTATTGCTAATGATTTAATTTAATCTGACTCAAAAGACTTTAAAATAATATTGCCAATATTTATGAGTTGCGTTCCTGGGACGACTTTACTGAAAAATAGTTCACTAAATCTTTAATGACAAATTTGAGTTAGGGTTGGATTCATGTAATCGAATGAACCATCTTTCAGTAATGTCGTCCCAGGAACGCCACTTATAAATGTTGGCAATATCATTTTAAACTACTTTAAAATATATATGTCTGAATTCAGTCAGATTAAATTAAATTATTAGAAGAATTTTTTAATAGGCATCAACAATTTTGTTTAATTTATTAATATTTTTTATTTTGACAGCGACGTCCGATTTGGACTTCAAAACGTTAATAAAATAATTTTTTATTTAAATTGTGGCTTATTTTCCATTTAGAATAATTATTGCCGCAAATAAATAGCTTTAGAACAACTTTACGCTATGAGTCGATCTTGTGCCTCAGAGCTTGCGCTATTAAAGTATCGATATCTTAGCCAAAAATAAAGTTACAAACATTTTCGTAAGCTCGAAATGTTCCTTTTGAGTTCTTCTATCATTATTGTTAATTAAAGTATAAACGTTTATAGCTCAAATTTGCTTGAAACACTTATAAACAAATTAATGTACAATTTTTTTAAAAAAATTAAAACTTCAAACGGGTATTACTTTAAAACAAATAAAGATAAAGTAATTTAATAAAAATTAAATTTGTTTTGCCGGGGTTTGTTTTGATTGGATCGGGGAGAGCAGCATATGTGCCTCCTGATGAGAGACTAATAAGTTTCGAAACCGGTAGAGGTGCTTGCAGCACTCTCTGATTGGACTAGAATATCGCGCGGCTGTAGTTTCGTGTTGCAACGACATTGAAAATGGTTATTCATTTTTGATTTACTTTACTCTGTTTGGAGTACAAAGGGAACTATTCTCGTTGGAAATTTACCTCGCTGAGCAGATGGGACGTGAATTATATATTGTAAAATTCCCTCATCTTCCTTAGTCTTGGCATCCGTATGGCATGCAAATTGTAGAAGCCTCGGAGGTGTAACCAGAGAAGGTTCCCATTGTTTTCATTCTGGTGGGATGTAGAGTAGCATTATGTTGCTTTTATGCCATTAGAGTGAAAACTTAGACTTTTAATTTAATAAACTTTTTTTGAAAGCCCAATAATAGACCTTTAAAATAAGATCTTCTAAGGCTCATTTGCATGCGAAAAATTCGAGTTACGGTAAATAAAGCTTCGAAAAATAATTATTTTGCAATTTTCAATTTGCATTGTGCACTAATTTTACAACATCTTGAGTTCTAACTGTTGGATGTAAATTTAGTAAACGTTTTTTTCTTCGTTTTTTAGTAAGGAACAAATTTTATTTGAAATATTTTTTTTATCTCTTTTAGTTTATGAGCCAGAGCCTTATAAACAATTAAATTGTTTATAACAATTTTTTGACCACTCGGATCTAAATCCACCCTCGAAATTCGTAATCAGCAGCCAAAAATCCATAAGAAACCGTTGAGTCTGTCCATCAGAATTGAAAAGGACACGGTGACCTCAATTTGGCGCCTAGACTAATTCAGGCCTATTCGGGATTTTGAAATGCAGAGAACACTGCGACTAGCTCGTCACAAGATACTGGTCAATGTATTTTCCGCGGCCCTCGAGTTCGAATCAGCTACGTAGGCCTCTAGTGGGTACAGTGAAGTTCAAACTGTAAAAGAAGAACAGGATGAAGACAAATTTGACCAGCTTGTTAATATGGTGAAATACATTGCATCGAATAAAACGAAGACCATGAATTGCTGTAGCTGTGGCGAAAAGGGGCATGCACGGAGTTTAAGTGAGGACGCAAATCAAGAAACTCACCAGCATGAAATAAGAGAATGGACATGCCCTAGGGGACAGCTTCGACTCAGAACTTCTCTAATGACCATCTAATACTAAGAGCTTCTTTGAAATATCGTGAAGTTAGTGTATATATGTAGATGGAGAAATAAATGGTAAAAAGTATATATTGTTGGTGGATACCGGAGCGACCAAGACCATTATACGACCGTCAGTTATAAACAGTCGTAGAAACTCCTACCAACGGGGTTGCGACTGCGGACTGCCACAGGTAAAAATACTAACAACCACGGAGAAATACAGATACAGTTAGGAATTGGAACAGAAAAGCTCGTCCACACTGTCATAGTTGCTAACATCGAAGAAGATGTTATATTAGGAATGGACGTAATGAATTTGCATGGATTTCAATTGGATTTTAAGAACTGGGTAATTAAAGTTGGCAACGAGGAGGTATTTCTTCATCCACATGATAACAGCACTGTGCTAGCAGCCATAAAGAAGATACAGTTGTGCCTGCGAGGAGTGAAACGATCATCGTAGCGGGCTACAGGGAATTGTGGAAGAAGCAAGACCAGTTATGATGGAGCCATGGAACCACGATGAGAAGGTTGGCCTAGGTATCAGAATCAGAAAGGAGTTAGTTACTTCTGCTAAAGAAATTACCGCAAGACTGACTAATGTCAATAACTACCCAGTGACCATCAAGAACGAGACAAAGGTAGGAACTTGTGACGTCCATAATCCGTCAGACGATAACATCAGATAATTCCAACGACAAGTTCGACCAAATGGTTGCAGTTGCAGGCCAGTCTCTAAATCAAGTGGAGAAAAGGAAACTAAGGAAATTTCTTCGGCGATACCGTGGTATATTTGTACCGAAAGAAGGAAAGACAGAAAGAACTACCGTTGTCAAACATAAAATTGACACTGGTAACGCTAGGCCAATTTGTCAGACACCTCGACGATTACCACAGGCAAAGATAGAGGAAGCTGAATGTATTGTTCAAGAAATGAAGAACGGGGTGATAGAACCTTCTGCCAGCCCATCGGTCTCTCCGGTGGTCCTGGTCAAGAAGAAAGACGGAACTAGGATGTTATGTGTAGACTACCGTTTGTTGAACAATGTTACCAAGAAAGATAGTTATCCTCTACCTCGGATCGACGACACGTTGGACAAATTGGCTGGAAGTAAATTGTTTTCTACGTTGGACTTGAAGTCTCGAAATTGGCAGGTAGAAATGGACCCAGTGGATAAGGAGAAGAAAGCCTTCACTACAGAATCTGGATTATGGGAATTCAACGTTATGCCGTTTGGATTCTGTAATTCTCCTGCGACATTTGAGAGGCTTGTGGAAAATGTGTTGAGAGGGTTATCTTGGAAAAGTGCCCAGTGTATTTAGACGACATAATAATTTTGGAGGAGACGTTTGAAGACCATTTGAAGAATTTCGAAGACGTTTTTAATTGACTTAGCCGCCCAGTTAATGTTAAACCCCAAGAAGTGCCAGCTACTTCAAAGTAAAGTAAATTATTTAGGTAATATAGTCAGCAAAGAAGGAGAGACCATGGATAAAGGAAAAATCGGTTCCATTCAGGAATGGCCTGAACCGACTGACAAACATCAAGTGAGAAGTATTCTGGGACTGTGTACTTACTATCGGAGGTTCATTAAAAAGTTTGCAGATACCGCTAATCCATTAACGCAACTTACAGAAGAAATAAGGGATTACTGCTGGGATGAAGACTGCCAAATTGCCTTTGAAACATTGAAGTGGCATTTAATCACAGCGCAAATACTAGGGTATCTACTGCCAGAAGGAGAGTTCAACTTAGATACGGATTCAAGTAATGTGGGAATTAGAGGAATGCTAACTCAGATTTAAGGAGGACAGGAACGAGTCCTTCAATATCTTAGTAAAGTGCTTTCAAGAACTGAACGAAATTATTGTGTCACGAGAAGGGAGCTTCTAGCAATGGTGAAATCAGTGAAACACTTTCATCAATACCTCTACGGAAGTAAGTTTCTAATCCGAACCGACCATGCCGCCCTTAAATGGTTAATGGAGCTAAAGAATCCGGAGGATTAGATAGCCAGATGGATTGAACGACTCAACAATACGATTTCAAGATCGAGCATCGGGCCGGAATTAGCCACAGGAACGCTGATTTCCTTTCTAGAAGGCCGTCCCTGCGGAGTGTAATCACTGAAACAAACCAGAATGCAAGGAGGCAGCAATACTAAGAACAACAGTAGTCAACGACGAGTGGACGCCTACTAAGTTCAAGGAAGAACAAGAAAAGATAGAGTTTTACAGAAGATGCGAAAATGGAAAGAGGAAAATCGTCGACCAGCTTGGCAAGACATATCAAGCCTAGGATCAGCAATGGGACTCATTTACCTTGGAAGACAGCTTGCTTAAACGGGTACTGGAAAATGATAATGGTTCAGCGAGGAGTACACAGTTGGTGATTTATTAGTTGATTTTTTATTTAAACTTCTTCCAAATATTATATCCATAATTATTTTTTTCTTATTTGGTGGAAATGAAACGTACTTTATGGTCTAACGAACGTAATATGTATAAGGAATTTGACCCGTGATGAGTAAGTTCAAGCAGTGACCTTACACAGGGAAAGAATTAGGTACCATGCTATCAATAGGAGGCTTTTGGCATTATAAAAGTACATATCTCTTTTGAACCCACTTTGAACCCAATAATTACGGGTCGAATTCACCTACAGACCTAATTGAAACTTTAAATAATAAATCTACTAATTTTCACAACAAACCACAGACGCTTTTTGACTGTTACCAATTTGACGTCTATTACATTTTTAAATTCTCATAGCCAACTGTAGGCTTGTTTATTAAACTAAGCACAAAATGTGGATTTATTAATGAAAAACATGGCTAGTTTTTAACGTAGATACTTAACGTTTTTATAATCCAACATAAGCAAATGAATCAAAAAAGAAAATGTTAAGAACTAAGGCTACAATTGAGTTTTGTGTTGTTAAAAGGGGCTAAGCACCATTTTATACTTTTCGACTTTTAGTAAAAAACCCTTCCCTCTTTCTAAATCCGCGTCATTTGGTGTTGAAAGGAAGCAAACGCTGATGTACTGCATGTATAAGTTTATACTCTGAAACTGCATATAACACCAAATGACGCGCATATAGAAAGAGAGAAGGTTTTTTTACCGTAATTTGAAAAGTCTAAAACGGCTCTTAGTCCCTTTCAACAATAAAAGATTCAATTAAGTTTTAACCCTTGTTCGGGCAAGGTGGGTCCAAAAGGCCCGAGACGCCAATTATTTTATCATAAACTGATAAAAAAAATTTTATTGAATTTTATGCATTACTGAATTTGTTTAGAAGTATGTTTCCTTCAACATAGTCATGAGTTTTTCAAAATATTCATTACCATTTTTGAAATTATTGCATCGAAAGAATTTTGTCACGTAAAGGGGCAACACGGGCCCGTCGGACCCTATTTGTATTTATACCTAAAGTCTAAATCTTTGTTACAGCAGTTAATCTGGCAGTTAGGTAATGTTTTCGTGGATTATCTAAACGTTTTTTATGATTCCGGAAATCCAATAATAAAGTCTAAACCTGTAACAAACAATGTAAATATCTCTTTGGTGTGAACATCAAAGAGATGCCTACAATAGGTGTTATATCTATTCCAAATGAATTTTAAAAACTGATAATCATTGTTAGAATGCAATAATATTGTTAGGTAGGTACCTATACATATTTTGAAATAAATAATGCATCTGCTATCAATAGTTTGATATCGATGTTAGTGTCGACAACTAAGCCCCTAAAATTATGTTGAATTACAGTGAAAGTAGATAGTGCGAATAAAATGTCCCGAAAACCATTATCAGCTGCAGAACTGCAAGATATTGCTAATAATTTATGGGATTTCGATGATGAAGTGTCTCTTGAAGTAGGTGGCATTGAAAGTGACTCTGAAATTCAAGATCATTTTTCGGAAGCAAGTGAAGAGGATGATCAGCAAGTAGTATTGAGTGATATTGAAGAAGAATGTGTAGCTACAAGTTCGCAGATTTCAGAGTGTGTAATTTTTGAAACTAAGGTTGGAATTAATTGGAAGAGTCAACCACAACCGACAGGACGTATGCGATCTTGCGACATAATAAAATGCAAAACGCACAAAGTAATGTTAGCCCCTGGTCAAAGTATAGATGATCTTGTTGATTCCTTTTGTTTGTTTGTGGACGAAAAAAAAAATGTGAACGAAATAGTGAAGTGTACAAATGAAGCAACCGAAAAAGTCCTGGGGATAGAGAACTGGAAATATTGCGACTCTACAGAGCTATATGCCTTTATTGGACTACTACTGACTGCAGGGCAACTGAGTGCCAACATCCATAATGTAGATATAATTTGGACCTTTGCAGTAAGTTTTATGGACCTACTATATTTAAAGCTACCATGGGGTTAAAACGATTCAAAATTTGCTAAGATTTGTTCGATTTGACCATAAAGACACGAGGTCTGAACGAAGAAGGAACAACAAATTAGCAGCAATACGCGATGTGTGAAATCAAGTCAAACAGAACTTTCAGAAACACTATTTATCAGGAAAAAACCTAACGGTAGATGAGCAACTTGTAACGTATCGACGTAGGTGTCCTTTCAAGCAGTATATGCCTTCAAATCCAGACAGGTATGGCATGAAAATATGGCAAATCCTTCAGGTAGATCGCGCCCTCAATGCAAACCGCATACTATATTAGCATCTTTTATTAATCTAGACAATTTAAATATAACTTTAGTAAAAAATAAAAAAAGAATATTAGAAATATAAATATGGGTAAATATGAATAATACACTCACGAACAGTGGTGGGCCCAACGGACCCGAGTTGCACGGTTACGTAAGTAAAATTTGTTGCCCGGATAAGGGTTTTAACACTAGAAGCACCAACATTTTTACATACCTAGAAGCACCGGAGCGGTCAAGATGACGGGTATTAGAATTTTCTATCGCCAGTCGTTTTCGTATCGTTTTTTAATTGAAAAAAAAACCTTAGTACCTACCAACAAAAGACATTTAGTTAATTTAAATAAATTATTTAATTATTTAAGCACCGTTTATGTCGTAACAAATTTTTCTTAATTTTGCTTGTACAAGACCTACTCACAAATTTTTTACAGAGGTCTATAACTTTCACATGTTTTATTTTAGTTCCAGTTCCCAGTTTTCCACTTCTTCTTCTTCAGGTGCTATCTCTGCTATGGATGTTGGCAATCATCATAGCTATTTTAATTTTTGAGTCAGTAGCTCTGAATAGTTGTTTGGAGCAGCATATATACCATTGCCTTAGGTTCCTCAGCCATGAAATTCGTCTTCTTCCGATGCCTCTTCTGCTATTCACCCCTCCTTGCATTATGAGTCATAGTCATAGGATGACATACTTCTCGCTCTGCATCACATGTCCGAGATATTGTAGCTTTTGTCCCTACCTACGTTTATTATTTGATTGTGGTGTTGTATCTCTGTATTTGTCTCCGTTGATGTTGTCCTGCCCTTAGTCAGATGAACATGTCGCAATTATTCTGCTAACTGAAGTAAGAAAGTTTTCCCAGATATTTGACAAAAACTAACTTCCTTATACAGAATCCAAGCATTTCTTCCTACCATATCTAAGATATTAAGAAAAGCCTGCAACGGCCATCTTCTTGAAGCTGATTTGGTTGAGCACTGTATGTATGGCCTTCTGATCTTCAACGTCTACTCCGTATTTTGTATGGTTGTAGTAGGTAATGGTTTTTGGTTTCTCCTTTTTGTCTATAAGTCCAGGGCCCATCTGTTTTGAGATGGACGTTGAGAGGTGACTCAAATTTTTTTGTAGAAATTGCTTGAAAATAACTCAAATAATAATATTTGAGTTATCCTCCCTCTCAAAAAGGTCCGGAACATTGTTTAAATAATTAAAATATCAAAAAATGAAGGAAAAATTCGATTTTTTTCTTCGTTTTTTGATTATAACTTTAAAAGTATTCATTTCCCAGAAAAGATGTACTAACATAAAAGTTGCGCAATTAAATTTCCTACAATATAGAATTAGTTAAAAGTTGAAAAAATAGTCACCCTTTTTGCAAAATAGCAATAATTGCGAAAAAAATCCATACAAAAACAAGTATTCACCTTTTACGTTTTTCAACCATTTATGCTACACTTATGACCTTCATATTTCACCCAGAAAAACTTTATGATACAGTAAAACAATACTGTAAATTTCATTAAGATCGGTTCAATAGATTTTGCAAAATACATCTTGCAATTCAGCTTTCGCAAAAACAATTCATTTTTTCAAAATGTTACAGGACTGAAAATAAAGCAGATAGCAAGTTGATTTTTTTTTGCTTATAGAAGTGTACTGTACCTTTCATTTGAAATTTGCAAAATTAAAATCGATTAACTACCACGGCGTCAGGAATTTTTTTAAATAAACATTAATTATTGGTGCTACGCGCAGGACAGCGGTGTTCGATTCACATGAAGTTGATTTCCACCAAAATTTCTTCCAATCTTCATCTAATATATTATTTTCTTACTCTATATTTTGTAGTATTTTAATATTTTAATTCCACAAAAATCAAACTAATTTTATTATTGTTTGTGAAATATTGTTTAAACAATTGTATATGTTTAAAAATAATGAACTTTTATTCTCAAGTTAAAATATATGAACAAAGAAAGTTTTTGCTAAAAAAAAGTGTTATTTCAAAGGATAGAGTATGGGTTTTTATTTTGCAATAAACAAATTTATTTATTTGTATTGAAATTTAATAAAAATTAAAATGTATCAATAATTATCAAAGGTCATTGGAATGCCCAATCAGAGCAAACTATCCGGTGTCCTGCGCGCAACACCAATAATTAATGTTTATTTTTAAAAAATTCCTGACGCCGTGGTGGTTAATCGATTTTAGTTTTGTAAATTGCAAATGAAAGGTACGGTACACTTCTATAAGCAAAAAAAAATTCAACTTGCTACCTGCTTTATTTTCAGTCCTGTAACAGTTTGAAAAAATTAATTTTTTTTGCGAAAGCTGGATTGCAAAATTTATTTTGCAAAATCTATTGAACCGATCTTAATGAAATTTACAGTTTTGTTTAACTGTATCATATAGTTTTTCTGGGTGAAATTTGAAGGTCCTAAGTTTAGCATAAATGGTTGAAAAAATTAAAATGCGAATACTTGTTTTTGTATAGTTTTTTCCCAATTATTGCTATTTTGCAACAAGGGTGACTATTTTTTAAATTTTAAACCAACTCTATATTGTAGGAAATTTAATTACACAACTTTTATGTCAATAGAACTTTTCCCGGAAATGAATACTCTTAAAGTTATAATCAAAAAACGAAGAAAAAAATCGATTTTTTCCTTAATTTTTTGACATTTTGATTATTTAAACAATGTTCCGGACCTTTTTGAGAGAGGGGATAACTCAAATATTATTATTTGAGTTATTTTCAAGCAATTTCTGCAAAGAAATTTGAGTCACCTCTCAACTTCCAAATGTACTAATATTTTTACTGATGCGCCCTGGTCTATATGCCTATTTCAATATTGTTTGAGTATAGAGAATGCAGCGATAGAACATTTTTGATCATTTTTCTCTGGTACACCTGGATTCCCTGGTTAGCTCAAGTCTTCGTGTATGAAAATTTTTTATTTGTATAATTCCATATTTTCGTTTTTTATTGATGGAGGAATATCCTTTCTTGCTCGGTTTATTGTTCCAGTACTGCTAGTAGCCTTCTTTCGTAATACTTTTTATGTGTCGTGACATTTCTTACTACTCTTAGAACTTACTTCTCTTATTCATAAATGGGCCCATTAGACGGCTAATTACATGTTCCCCTAGAAGTTGATTGTCTGGTCGTTGTTCGTCTTTTCGTAGGTAAGGAAATCCGTGCAATAAATATTTGGACTAGACATTAGCTGTAAGCCAGAATTTGATTCCAAACTTATCGGGTTTATACGCCATGTACAGGGTGAAATGAAGTAAAGTTTAATAAGCTAATAATAAATGGAAAAACAATGAAATGGAATAAAAACAGTAACCAGCTAGAGGAAAGTCCAGAAGGGAATCCAAAAAACTAGCACTTGAAAAAAAAACCCACAAAACACTTCACAAACGATGACGGATATGGCAAAGAAAAAGGCAGTGAATAAAAATACAAGAAATAGACCGAACACAACTGACAAGACCGAAATTGACACAAGAGAAACCATAGCCATTGGAGCGTGGAATATAAGAACCTTATATAAAAACGGCAGATTAGAGCAAGTAGGCCAAGAAATGGATAATTACAAGTTGAAATGTATTGGTTTAAGCGAAACACACTGGAACGGCAGCGGATCAACTCGAGTAGGAGACCAAAAATTAATGATTTATTCTGGGAATACATCTGAAAATGCGAAACACGAAAAGGGTGTAGCAATACTTTTATCTCAAGAAGGAAAAAATGCTTTAATGGAATGGGAACCATCATCTGAGAGAATTATTTGGGCTAGACTCAAAGCAAAGTACTATAACCTAATAGTGATCAACGTTTACGCTCCTACAAATGAAAATAATGATGCAGAAAAGGAAGAGTTTTATGAAAAATTGCAAACAACGTACAATAATATAAACAAAAAGTATAAAAGAGATATAAAAATGATAATTGGAGATTTCAATGCCAAGATTGGCAATGATAATATAGGATATGAACATGTGAAGGGAAAAGAAGGTCTAGGAAGGAAAAATAACAACGGATATCGATTAATTGAATTCTGTGAACAGAATGAGCTCATTATAGGTGGCAGTATTTTTAAACATAAGCAGATCCACAAAGAAACTTGGAAATCACCGGGTGGTAGATATAAGAACCAAATCGACCATATACTAATTGAATCAAAATGGAGAAGCTGGCTACAAGATGTCAGGGCCTTAAGGGGTGCAGATGTGGATTCGGACCACATGCTTATCAGGGCCCAATTAAAGATGAAACTAGCCAGAGAAAATAATCGCAAGACTACCAGAAGAAAAAGATTCAATATAGAAACCCTAAAGCAAGAAGAAACAAGGAAAATATTCACCGACAGACTTAAAGTTAACCGAAATATACACCACTGTAATGGAGACTCTGTGGAAGAAATATGGAAAAACTTCAAAGAGGTCATAATGAAGACAGCAGGCGAAACAATCGGGTTGAAAAAAAAGTGAAAATAAAAAATGGATAACTAAAGACACGTTACAGCTTATAGAAGAAAGAAAGAAAATCAAGAAAGACATATTGTAAAAAGAAGGAACAAGGGAAGAAGAGATCCTTGAAAGAAAATACAAAGCAAAAAACATAGAAGTGAAAAAGGCATGCAGAAACGATAAAAGGAATTACATAAACGAAATGCTAAAATCAGCAGAGAAAGCAGCACAAGATATTGATCTACGAACACAATACACGATTATACGAAACCTAACAGGCAATCGAGCAAGAAGTGTAAGAGAAATAAAAGATAAAAAAGGAAAATTAATTAAATCTGAGAAAGAAATAACTCAAAGATGGAGAGAATACTTTGAAGAAATATACGCCAAACATGACCGAACCCAAGAATTGGATGAGCAAATTGAAATACAAAAATTAGAGGTTAACACTAGGGTAATTACAAGAGAGGAAATTGCCAACGCACTTAAATTATTAAAGAATGGCAAATCCGCAGGAACAGATAATTTACCTATCGACCTGATAAAAGCAGACACCGAACAAGTCATAGATATGCTACATAAACTTTTAAATAAAATATGGGCCAACGAAGAACTGCCACAAGAATGGAAAGAGGGACTGATAATAAAAATACCAAAGAAGGGAGATCTGAGTAACTGTAAAAATTGGCGTGCAATAACTCTATTAAGCGCCTCATCCAAGGTGCTAACAAAAATTCTGCTCGAAAGAATGAAAGAAGAATTGGACAAGAAACTGAGAAGTAACCAAGCAGGCTTTCGTGCTAAACACTCTACTATAGATCACATATGCACCTTAAGAATCATCCTAGAACAAGCTAATGAATGGCAGAAAGACATAAATTTAAGTTTTACCGACTTTGAAAAGGCTTTCGACCGAGTCAATAGGGAACAAATGTGGAAAATTTTAAGACAGTATGGTCTACCAACAAAAATTATTAACCTGATCAAACTGTTTTATGATGGGTATAAAGCTAGACTAGAACACGAGGGAGCAATCACAGAAAAAATAGCTATTGAAAGCGGTGTTAAACAAGGTTGTATCTTATCTCCTACTTTGTTCCTTATCTTGGTAGACTGGATTATGAGGAAAGTAACGGATGATCGGACAGGCATTAGATGAAACCTCTTTAATCAGCTTGAAGATCTTGAATTTGCTGACGACGTCTGCCTGTTAACAGAACACAGAACTCATATGCAAACAAAAGTCGATAAGCTAACACAGTACTCTGATATGATTGGTCTCCGGATAAATACAGAGAAGACAAAAATCTTAAAAAATGATAACCCGCAAATTAACAAAATAAAAATAAAAGACAAAGAAATTGAAGAAGTAGAGAAAGTCACTTATTTGGGATCAATCATGGAAAGAAAAGGAGGATGCATGAAAGACATACAAGCAAGAATAACGAAGGCACAATTCGCCTTCAATGCGTTAAATAAAATCTGGCAAACAAGTGAAATAACAGAGTCAACAAAAATCAATATATTCAATACATGTGTAAAAAGCATATTACTCTACGGAGCAGAAACTTGGAAGCACGATGAAAGCACAACAAAGAGGCTACAGACTTTTGTAAATAGGTCCTTAAGAAAGATCTTAAAAATTTACTGGCCTAATATAATAACAAATAAAGAACTATGGAAACGAACGAAACAAACCAGTATAATAGCAACAATCAGACAGAAGAAATGGAAATGGATCGGCCATACGTTAAGAAAAGATTCTAGTAACACCACAAGACAAGCACTCGAATATCAACCTGTGGGTACAAGGAAGAGGGGACGACCAGATAATACTTGGAAGAAAACAGTAACCAGAGAACACAACAGAATCGGCTTAAGTTGGGGGGAAGTGAAAAACAAAGCAAGAAGTAGAGGAGAATGGAAGGAACTGGTACGCAGATTAACCAGAGAATAAACACAAGAAGACGCGCTGAGCTGGCCACCAGCCGTCTTACACTATCGGCCAAGAAACGCAGATGCGACCAATACTCCACTAGGAGTGATGGTCCAAGAGAGACTGGATGAAGTGATATCTTGCCTTTGTGGGAAAAAGCTGTTCGTCGATAGATATATTTTAGCCAGTTGTAGGTGTAGTAAAATATATAATTCTCTATATACTCTGGGCTAATTAGCAAAATTCATGGAAAAGTTATTTACCAGCAATTTTATTGCTGGAATCGAATTATAAGATCCTATATATTAATAATATAGGTATGCAAAGTCCGCAGATAGTGTGCTACTTTTTTATAAACAAAATGGCGCCGACAAATCGTATTTTTTTCAATTATTGCTCTATAACTCTGAAGATTTTAACTTTACAAAAAAAACACCCAAATAAAAATTCACCGCAATTAAATTCTGCATAGAGATATGTTTTTCACGATTGGCTCCGACAAAAATTTTCCTCGGAAAATGCGGGTTTTTCTAACAAAATCTATAATTTTCAAATAAAGTTTTAGGTAAGTAATTATTAATCAATAATTAAATAACTTAGTGACATCAAAGATTTCTTGGTATAGATTGTAATTCCAGAAGGCGGTGGAAATTAAACGAATATTTTAGCAACAATTCAATTGTTAATTAACAATTTACGATCGCAATAATAACCAAAATAATCATGATACATTGATCAAACTTATAAAGATTATAAAGATGAGATGCTTGTTTAATATTTTATCGACACAATATAAATTTTTCTTTTTTTTGCATAATCTTTAAACTTTGAAAAAAAAATAGTTATAATACGAATTCTAATTAGTAAAGTACAAAGAAAGGTTATTTACCAGCAATTTTATTGCTATAATGGAACCATAAGATCCTACATATTATTAATATAGGTATGCAAAGTCCACAGATAGTGTGCTACTTTTTTTATAAATAAAATGGCGCCGACAAATCGTATTTTTTTCAATTATTGCTCTATAACTCCGAAGATTTTAACTTTACACCAAAAATACTCAAATAAAAATTCACCCCAATTTAATTCTACATAGAGGCATGTTTTTCCGGATTTGCTCCGATGAAAATTTTCCTCGGAAAATGTGGGGTTTCCCAACAAAATCTCGAATTTTCAAATAAATTTTTTGGGCCAGTAATTATTTATTAATAATTATATAGCTTGGTGAAATAAAAGATTTCTTGGTATAGATTATAAATTCAGAAGCCGGTTAAAATGAAACGAATATTTTAGCAACAATTCAATTGTTAATTAACAATTCACAGTCGCAATAACAACCAAAATAATCATGAGACATTGATCAAACTTAGAAAGATTATAAAGGTGTGATGTCTATTTAATATTTTGTCGAGAAAATATAAATTTTTCATTTTTTTGCAGAATCTTTAAATGTTTAAAAAAATTGTTATAAACAAATTAACATTTCTTAGAAATTGTTTATTATATTCTAATTTTAAAAAATACTTAAAATGCGTACTTCATAGGTCTTGAAAATGAATGCTTTAAAAAATTTTTCCAACCATTTGCAAAAAAGTTATGAAACAGCAAAAGAAATATACGATATCTCCATTGTTTATAATTTGTTTTAATTGTTTCAAAGCTTAAAAGTGAGTTTATGGTACAATCTAATTACTCACAAAAAATGTCAAAAATTAGTGCAATGGATATATTTTAATCAAAGATTAAAAATACTTTTTTTTGTAATTTTTATCGCGAATGTAGGCTTGATACAGAGCCGGAGATAAAATGTTCACTCGAAGCGACTGACACGCTTAAACTCGCGCGAGTTGTGTATGTGGGCGGGTAGCTACGGTACTGTATTATTCTACTTTCGCGCGTGTAAATTACAAAAAAATATATTTATAATCTTTAATTAAAATATAACCATTAAGCTGATAATCGATATTGTTTTATAAATAATTAGCTTGTAGTTTAAGCTCACTTCTACGCTTTCAAAGAATTCAAAAAAATTATTATCACCGTAGTAATCGTATGTTTATTTTGCTGTTTCATAACTTTTTTGCAAATGGTTGCAAAAAAGTTTTAAAGCATTTATTTTCAAGATATTTGAAATGCACATTTTAACTATTTTTTAAAATTATAATATAATAAAAACTTTCTGAGAAACGTTAATTTGTTTATAACTATTTTTTTTAAACATTTAAAGATTATGCAAAAAAATAAAAAATTTATATTTTGTCGACAAAATGTTAAATAGGCATCTCATCTTTATAAGATTTCAAAGTTTGATCAGTGTATCATAATTATTTTGGTTATTATTGCGACCGTAAATTATTAATTAACAATTGAATTGTTGCTAAAATATTCATTTAATTTTCACCAGCTTCTGGAACTATAATCTAAACCAAAAATGCTTTTAAGTCACCAAATTATTTAATTATTGGTAAATAATTACTTATCTAAAACTTTATTTGAAAATTAAAGATTTTGTTTTGAAAACCCGCATTTTTCGAGGAAAATTTTCGTCGGAGCAGATCGGAAAAAACACGTCTCTATGCATAATTTAATCACGGTGAATTTTTATTTGAGTGTTTTTGTTGTAAAGTTAAAATCTTCGGAGTTATAGAGCAATAATTGAAAAAACACGATTTTCGGGCGCCATTTTGTTTATAAAAAAAGTAGCACACTATGTGAGGACTTTGCATACCTATATTATTAATATATAGGATCTTATAATTCGATTCCAGCAATAAAATTGCTGGTAAATAACTTTTCCCAAAAATGGCCTATTCTCCGATAATCAGCCCAGACTAATAAATAGGTTTCATATTGCCGACGCAAGTGCAAATTTATCTGTTGATCTTCGCTCAGATCTGATACTTCTCCTCCGTAATAAGGACCGCATTTTTTCTAGGTAGACATCAACATATTCAAAAAGTAATTACACTAAGTACCTACCTAAAAAAGAGAACCTGTAATCCTTAAATAGATGTAGCAAAGTAATAAATTTATAAGTTTCTAGAATAACTATGAATAAGTAGTAATACAGAGGGTCAAAAATAGAAAGCAGTCAAAATGACCGCCCTGGTGCTTCTAGGTAGATATTAACACATCTCAAAAATAATTACACTAAGTACCTGTAAAGGAGGAATTATAATCCTCAAATAGATCTAGGAAAAGTCCTAAATTATCAACTTTCTAAAACAACTAGGAATAAGTAATACAGAGGGTCAAAAATAGAAAGCAGTCAAAATAACCGCTCGGGTGCTTCTAGTGTTAACTTCAATATTTTATACAAGCTAGAATATTCCACAGGGTGTTTCGAACTTTGAGGAAAAAACACAGTCTGATTGTTACACCCGGTATAAAATGACATTTACTTGTCCAGCGACACTGTTAACATCGATATACTTAAAGAATAAGGTTATAACATACTAAAAAATCACTCAAATCGGTCAACAGTTATCTTATTTCCGAACTAATTTGCTATTACGGCATTTCTTAGTAGTCGATTATTAGGTCTCTTCTGAGTTGTAGGAGTTATTCTATTTAATTTTAGTTTGAATCCAGCACAGAGCAGATTGTGATTATTAGCTGCGTCTGCATTTGCGCCTGCAAAACTTCTATTAATGATAATGTAGTCGATTTGATTTCAGACTACCTTTCCCTCTTGATCAGCTGGAGATTTCTAGGTATTTTAGATCGCTGAAACAAAGTATTTTTGCTATAATGCATTTCTCTTCTTGGCGGAACTGTATTAGTCTTACCCCCTTTCGTTCTTTCTCCAAGTCCATACTTTCCGGTTATATTTTGTGTGATTTCGGCACAACTTTTGAGTTAAAATCTCCCATAATAATTGCGGAAATAAAAAGCAACAACTCCAGAAATAAAAAGATAATACTGAGAAAGATATTACTTAAACGAAGAAGTGGCCCGGGAAATATTTGGAAATAAAAAAAAGCAGAAAGACTTTGTAAAAAACTATATTCGTTGAAACTTCAATTAGTATGATAGAATTGATTCAAAAAATGACATAACTCAGACATCCAAAGTGAAAGTTATCCTCCAACACCAAATTGTTCTATATGGTCCATATAATGTTCAGAAAAAAGTCACACCTTTTTGAGCGTCGCGTCTGGGGAGGAGAGGGGGGAGAAGTAGGTAAATTCGTGGTTTTTTACGTTTTTCGTCAATATTTCTAAAAATATGAGGTTTAGCATGAACAACCTTCTATACAAAAATGTTCTACATTAGATTTGGGAGCGTTTTCAAGTATTACGTAACGCGATTTTTGAAGATTTTTACCCCCCCCCCCTACGTAAAGCATTCTTATGGGAGTTTAACAATTGCGTAACGCAATTTTTGAAGATTTCCCCCCCCCCCTACCTGCTTTACGTAATACTTGAACAATCCCTTTGAAATAAAAAAAGGCCCTATACATAATCCTTCTAAAATGAACAATTCCAAAGTTACGGAGGTAGTATAGTATAATTGGTCCAAAAAAGGCCTAACCCAGACATCCGAAGTAAAAGTTTTCCTCCAACACCAAATTGTTCTATATAGTCCACATATTGTTCAGTAAAAAGTTACACCATTTTGAGCGTGCGGTTTGGGGGGGAGATGGGGAGAAGTCGGTAAATTAGTAGTTTCTTTAGGTTTTTCGTCAATATTTCTAAAACTATGTTTAAGCGTAAACAATGTTCTATACAATAACGTTCTACATAAAATTTAAAACAAAAATTGTCTTATCCATAATTGTTATAAAATCAACGGTTCCAGAGTTACGGAGGGTGAAATGTGGAGGTTTTCGATACTTTTTATATTTTTTGGGCAATTAATGATGATTTTGGGTGGTGAGGTTGACGTTTCTTAAAGGGCTTATCACTAACATAAAATCAGCCACTGAAATAGCAAATCCTGTTAAGGAAAATTTCTTTCAATCAGTAAAAATATTTTAAATTGCTCAAAAAATATAAAAAGTATCGAAAACCTTCAATTTTCACTCTCCGTAACTTTGGAATCGCTGATTTTATAACAATTATGTATAGGACCTTTTTAACTCCCGTATAGGAGTTTTCTTTGTTTTAAATTTCATGTACAAACATTTTTGTATAGAACATTGTTTACGCTAAGTATAAAGTATAGTTTTAGAAATATTGACGAAAAACTTAAAAAACTACAAATATACCGATTTCTCCCCCTCTCCCCCCAAACCCGACGCTCAAAACGGTGTGACTTTTTTCTGAACATTATGTGGACCATACAGAACAATTTGGTGTTGGAGGATAACTTTCACTTTATATGTCTGGGTTTGGATCTAGTTATACCATACTAAAACTAAATACATATTAATATTAATTAGTAACAGATAGTAGAGAGTTATCAAGTAAAATTCTATCCATCCGTTATTTTGACACGTAAACGCTATTTTTTTACGGTATAAGTTTTAACGTATATGTAATTTTAGAGTTATCAAGTGGTCGAATTTCTGCTTCACGTTAATAGTTGGCAGCTGTCAGTCAAATTTCGTATTTGACAGCAAAATAATTAAATTTGTTTAAATTTTTTTCTGTTTTTGTTTTCTTTCACCCAAGATACATATTTTGTAATTTTGCCTCTGTCTTTAATTTCGATACCTTAAACCTGAACAAGCCAAACAGTATTTTCGGTTTGAAAAACAGGATATTCCAAGGCATGTACAATTGTTAGGGATATCAGATATAATTGTAACAGAAACTGGCCATACCTGTACTGGTAAGTAATGCTGAGAGGAACTAAAACTTTAAACTCAATCAAACCAAAACCAAGCCAAGAAAACAAAGACAAAACACCTGTTAACATACAAAATAAAATTTCATAACCCAACATATTTATTTATTACATGAACATGACAGAACTGAAATGGTCGAGTCACTCCGAGTCCTGCCGAATTGGTGCGATTCGCTGCTAACGTTACCGTATTTTAAGCCCGCTATCCGACCTACCGTAACGGAGTACGTTAACGTTAAAATCATTTCCGTTATTCAATATTCATACTGCGCATGCTCCATTGCTAAAATAACGTTACCGTATTCTCCTCGAGTTACTTGATAACTCTCTATTAATTAGCAGATATAGTGATGCATATTAATTATTATCCGACATAATAATATTATAACGTTTGCATCATGTGAGTAAGTTTTTGTATTAATTATGCACATACCGGCTCAAAATTTAAATAGGTTAAAACAAAGTTTTCATATACAACGCTCTTCTCTGGTGTATATCAAGGTTAAATGCAGATTTAAACCCACCTATTTATTGGTGACCTATATTTATCCAGTGAGTTTAGCCATGAAACTTTCCTTGAAACAAATATATTGATGGAAAAAGTATATAACATCATTAACGTTTGACATCGCAGAAACAATAAAATTAAAATTCAAAATAGTCCTGGATCCCGCGTATCAAAAAAAAGTTTATTAGTAGCAAGCTGAAAATTAGTTCATAGCTTAAAGGTGTCGAGTCGAACAAATTTTGATGTATGGGAACACTGTAACAAAGAACGTTTTAATTGTGGAACGTGATATGATTCAATAAAATTGTGTTTTGACTAGGAAAGTTTTGGGGTAGTTCTGATTTCTTTCATTATATATGGATTTTGGGCGCTGAATCCGAATATGAGGTTTGCGGACAAAATTTCTTGCCGGAACATTGAAAAAATCGCACAAAAAGCGAAAAATTTCAGCATTTTTCTGCTTTTTTGCTCAAACCTCGAAAACTATTAACTTTTAGTAAATGGTCTGTCAACAGAAATTAAAGTACTTAAAATTATCTACAAATATCACTATTTACTATTTTTTTCAGACGAAACGTTCGGTCTAGAGTACAAGTTGAAAATTGCCAATTTTTAACGTTCTCGGCAAAACCCACTTTTTATATTCCAAAATTTTATTTTTTATTAGAATACTGTCATTTGATAAATTTCTCCTAGTTTTGTGTACAAATAATAAATGTTAGTGCATAGGTATGGTATGTCTCTTGTGACAGCTTCCATGAGTCAGTCCATTCCGTCCTAAGAGGCCGGGAATGTCTCTGCTTTTCCCTTAGAGCCACAGGAGATCGGGCACAGATGGAGTCAGAGTTTCAGTTGGTGTGAACATTTCCTTCGGATCTGTTATCTTGATTTCTGATAAACCTTGAGGTTTTGTCCAGCCGTAGATTGTAAAATTTGTAAAATTTACCAGCCGTGCTTTACACAACAGGTGCTACGAAAACGCTGATTTGAACACTTTCTATGCCAGGCCTTAATTTGCATGTTGGTCCCTCAATCCCAACGTTGGTTTTTTCATCCTTAGAGCCCCACTGCCTTATATATACGTCGCATATAAATAAATAAAAAATGATCAAAACATGTTTTTCAATGAGTTTTTTTTAACCAACTTAAACGTTTTCTTTTCAAAAGTCTCATCAGAGAGCAAAACCAACTTGAAAAAATGTAATTAAATTAAAAAAAATAATGTAATGAAAATTAACATTAAAAGTTTTCTTTTGTGTGGTACTCCTCAAAACAAGACACTACGCAAAGGCCGACTCCGCAATCTCCACACATGTATCTCGATTCGCTTCTTTTTTTCTGGTCTTTTTTGTGGCTACAAACGCTTCACCTTCTAGTAGCTACCTATAAGCGTTGCCACCAGTGCTGCAATATAGAATATATCTAGAATATGTTAACAAATATATACGGCAATGGGTCCGCATGACCTGTCTTAGGTGCCAACATTTTGAAGCTTTGGGAACAATAATCTAACATTTTCGGACATGTCTCTACGGCATTGGGACACCAATGAGTCTAAAATTTTATAAGCAACGCATATTTTCGGCTTTGGTAAATTGAGACCATAACACCTTGAACGTACATATATTATATATGGCGGCTGGGAATACAGACCCACTTTTTCAAAAACATATATATGCAGCGTTGGGACAGAAAGGGTTAACGTACATACAATCGACGGATACCACATATTTTACGTCATGGGTGGCATTTCTTATATTGCACCAAAACATGCAATAGCTCTCAACCAATCCATTCCCCGGCTAAAAACTAATCCCGCACCTGAGGTTTATGGAAGTCAGGGAGCTGTTCAGCTAATACATTTTGAAAGGACAAAACCTCAAGGTTTATCAGAAATCAAGATCCAGAGGGAATGTTCACACCAGCTGAAACTGTGACTCCATCTGTGCCTGATCTTCTGTGGCTCTAAGGGAAAACAGAGACATTCTCGGTATTTTAGGATGGAATGGATTCATGGAAGCTGTGAGAAGAGACATACCATATTCATATTATGAACTGACATTTATTATTTGTACAGAAAACTAGGAGAAATTTATCAAATGACAGCATTATAATAAAAACTAAAGTTTTGGAATGTAAAAAGTCGGTTTTTCCGAGACCGTTAAAAATTGGCAATTTTCAACTTGTACTTTAGACCGAACGGTTCGTCTGAAAAAAAAAGTAAATAGTGATATTTGCAGATAATTTTAAGTACATTAATTTCTGTTCAAAGGTTCAAAGCAAGAAAGCACAAAAAAGCTGAAATTTTTCGATTTTCTCGCGATTTTTTCAATGTTCCGGCAAGAAGTTTTGTCTGCAAACCTCATATTTGGATTCAGCAGCCCAAAATCCATATAAGATGAAAGAAATCAAAACTACCCCAAAACTTTCCCACTAGGGAGCTCGTAGAGTACAAAGTGACTGGATCAATAAACGTGTTATCGTATAAAGTTTATGATTGTAAAAACTAGCAGTTTTTTTTTAAGTTTATGTAATAGCCTTATACTAAGGCGGTCTCATAAGTATTTAGCCTTCAAAAGTAAAAGGAAAACCTTGACAAACTGGTGATTTATTTCACCATCACTTGAAGCAGCGATGCTCCGACTTCAGTTTACGAAGTCGGAGTATTGCTGAGAAAAATACGTTATCTCGAGGTCAGCAAAATAAGCTTCCATGACGACAATGATCTCCTCATTTGACTTAAATTTCTGCCCGGCAGTTATTTTCTCAAGTTTGGAAACAACAAAAAGTCGTACATAGCCAAATCTGGAGAAAATCTAGTGGGTAAGGTAGAAGGTCGTAGCTGACCTAAGTCACCTACGACCAGGTGACGTAGGTGGCTTAGGTCACCTACGATAAGTTTGGCCATGGTAACGGTGGAGGTGATATATAGGAAGTGATAGTTGATATACCTATATCATACTTTGTTACTACCAGAAAACGGTGGCCATCACTTTTCCAGCCTATAGGACGGTCTTCGATTCCTTCGGTGTACGTTCGCGGGGTGACGTCCACTGTATCGCCTATTCCTTTGTCTCTGGAGGTACCGGTGGATCCATGAGTCGTCAAAGGTTATGAAGCAACATTGAAACTCCGAATTACGCTTAAACAGCCACATACATTGCTCGAAAATTGTTTCATGTTTGCCCTTGTTGGCCTGAGTGAGCAAATGCGACACCCATCACGCCGACAGCTTTCTTATGCTAAAAATTTTGTGCAGAATCAGTATGACCCACTCAACCCTTTAAGATGCATACTGTCTTCACTATTTTGAACATTCAGTCGGCGGTCTACCAATACTAAATCATGAACTTTTTCACGTTACCCTATCTATAATTATACATAGGTGAGCAATTAGATAAACAGATTGCTAATTTAAGAACTTACTTTCAAATGCAGGCTGCTCTATTTAGTGTAGGAAACAGAGGTTGAACCTTGCAAAATGGACACAAGTCCGGTTTTATTTTTTTTCTGGCATATCAAGGGGTGCTTATTATAAGACTAACTTTTTCTGAAAAAATTTCGCCGCGGAACCCCCCTTTTCACCCCTTTAAAGGGGGTAATTTATGGTTTTTGCAGAACGTAGCCCTTCCTGTACCTTTTACAAAAAATTTCTTTTATAGAAATATGAAGAGGATTATATTTTCTACGATTTATTTCCGACAGCATCTCTCTATCATCCACCGTTTAGCAAGGGTGGCGCCCCAAAGTTGACAAGTTTTTAAAAAAGATGTTTTTAAAAAATATATATTTTTCCCTAACTGTAACGGAAATTAAAAAGAAATGCTGCGGAAATTATTCACAAATAGATGTTTGATTATTTGGTATAGGTTTCACTTAAGGGTAATTGCCCTTTTTTTAATTACAGGGTGTTACATTTTAAAAAACCCCTTTTTATACCATCTGAACCGTTTATGCTAGAGTAAAAAGACTTTCAGCGATTACCCATGTACTGGTGTTATTTACAAATTTGTATAATGCACCCCCATTTTTTCCCCGGAACCACCCAAAAAAAAAGAAGAATTAATAAATAAAGTGATTTTATTGGAATCCTTCACACACAATGCCCTTCATTAATATGCTTCATATATCATTTTATGAAAGTTATTATTACCCATACATGGACACTAAAAGCGATTTCCTAGTGCAACCCCTGTAGCCAAAAACAATAAATAAAATGGGGGGTTGAAAATTTTTTTTTGTTTTTTGCTTTTTGATCCATATGGGCATATGCTTCATCAATAGTGCTTTTCAAAAATATATATGGTTATTGCAACATCCCTGCGCAAACCACCCCTATCCTTGAAAATATACTGCAGAAACTACCCCTATACCTTATCCAGCATGTTTTTACGATTTTCTCATTACCTATTCATATTTTTTAAAAGAAAACTTATACAAGGTTAAAGATCACTATTTACTCTAAAAATTAGGTCCTATTCATTTTTTTCATTTAAGCAACCGTTACGGCACAGTGGCGCCGTAAACCTCATATATGCTTTGACGGGCTCCAGTTTTCGTTTATTTTTTCGTCATCTTTTTGTTTTATTGATAGAGTACTTCTGTAAAATAAAACAACACAGTGTAACCTACAAATCATGACCTATGCACATTTTACATTCTTTGCTCCCCAAAGCTACAGTGGTGGCCCAAAATAAATTTTTTCATATTTTCGCCACCTACACGCATTTTATTGCGTTAATGCTACCTTAATAGCACAATATTCACCCCTAAGTGGTCGCTAAGCAGTGGCGGATCCAGGGAGGGGTGATGGGGGCGATCACCCCCACCCCTCTCAAACCAAGTGATATTATATTTGAAGATTATAAAAATATTCATTTATTTTTATAGAAATACTTATATTATATTAATATTATTTTTATAAGAATGACTTTTTATCCTTTAGCGACAGTGGCGGATCCAGCATCGTTAAGAGGGGGTGCCAATTGGTTAAATTTTTATAAAAATAAATGAATATTTTTATAATCTTTGAATATAATATCACTTGGTTTGAGGGGGGGGGGGAGGTGATCACCCCCATCACCCCTCCCTGGATCCGCCACTGCGTAGCGACCACCTAAGGGTAAATATTGTGCTGTTAAGGTAGCATTAATGCAATAAAATGCATGTAGGTGGCGAAAATATGCCAAAATTTATTTTGGGCCACCACTGTGGCTTTGGGGAGCAAAGAAGGTAAAATGTGCATAAGTCATAATTTGTAGGTTACACTGTGTTGTTTTATTTTGCATAAGTACTTTATCAATAAAACGAACAGATGACGAAAAAAAAACAAAAACTGGAGCCCGCCAAAGCATATATGAGGTTTACGGCGCCACTGTGCCGTCACGGTTGCTTATACGAAAAAATTAATAGGACATAATTTTTAGAGTACATAGTGGTCTTTAACCTTGTATAAGTTTTGTTTAAAAAGAATACATAGGTAATGAGAAAATCGTAAAAATATGCTCGCCAAGGGATAGGGGTAGTTTCTGCAGTATATTTTCAAGGATAGGGGTGGTTTTCGCAGAGATGTTGCAATAACCATGTATATTTTTGAAAAGCACTATTGATGAAGCATATGCCCATATGGATCAAAAAGCAAAAAACAAAAAAAAATTTTCAACCCCCCATTTTATTTATTTTTTTTTGTTACAGGGGTTGCACTAGGAAATTGCTTTTGGTGTCCATGCATGGGTAATAATAACGTGCACAAAATAATATATAAAGCATATTAATAAAGGGCATTGTGTGTGAAGGATTCCAAGAAAATCAGTTTATTTATTAATTCTTCTTTTTTTTGGGGTTGTTCCGGGGAAAAAATGGAGGTGCATTATACAAATTTGTAAATAGCACCAGTACATGGGTAATCGCTGAAAGTTTTTTTACTCTAGCATAAACGGTTCAGATGGTATAAAAAGAGGTTTTTTAAAATGTAACACCCTGTAATTAAAAAAAGGACAATTACCCTTAAGTGAAACCTATACCAAAAATCAGTCAATTATTTGTGAATACTCGCCGCAGGATTTCTTCTTAATTTCCGTTACAGTTAGGGAAAAATATATATTTTTTAAAAACATCTTTTTTAAAAACTTGTCAACTTTAGGGCGCCACCCCCGCTAAACGGTGGATGATAGAGAGATGGTGTCGGAAATAAATCGTAGAAAATATAGTCCTCTTCATATTTCTATAAAAGAAATTTTTTGTAAAAGGTACAGGAAGGGCTACGTTCTGCAAAAACCATAAATTACCCCCTTTAAAGGGGTGAAAAGGGAGGTTCCGGGGCGAAATTTTTTCAGAAAAAGTTAGTCTTATAATAAGCACCCCTTGATATACCAGAAAAAAAATAAAACCGGACTTGTGTCCATTTTGCAAGGTTCAACCTTTGTTTCCTACACTAATTATACATCGCGCTATTTGCGCAGTAGACGGTACTACACCAATCAAACTGAGGGAACCAAAACTAAGCATAAACCACCTTACAAAGGACGAACAAATGCGAACCATCCATCCATCCAATGGCACTACAGCCCAAATCCAGCCTTGGCCTCCTTCAACAAGCTTCTCCAATCAACACATGCGAACCCGGATAGGTAAACCTCTGCATGGGCAACATCCCAATGACAAAACTATGTCTAAAATACAGCTTCGGACTATTGGTTGACATCAGTAAAGATGTTCCCTGAAATGGAAAGTTAATTACTCGCCAGTCAAGGTCAGGTAATACTAACCATAAATTATATCTGTCTATCTAATGAGCCCTAAACATCCATCCTTGGATATAGGCCTCCTCTTCCTTCTTCCATGTCTCTCTATCTTGGGCAATTTGCATCCATTTGGACCCAGTGTGTTTCTTCAGGTCATCTGACCATCGCATCTGTTGTCTTCCCCTTTTCCGTTTGTGGTTCCACGGTCTTCAATGTATCTTAGTCCATCTTTCATCCTTCTGCCGTAGGGTGTTTCCGGCGAACTTCCATTTAAGCTTTGCTACTTGGGTAGAGACATCTTTTACTTTTGTTTTGTTACGGATCCATTCGTTTCTTTTCCTGTCTGATAGTTTAATGTTCAGCATTTGTCTTTCCATGGCTCTTTCTGTCTTTGCTATTTTTTCCATATTCTCTTTTGTAAACGTCCATGTCTGAGAGCCATATATTAAAACAGAGAGTATACATTGATTGAAGACTCTTGTTTTTAGGTATTGCGGGTATTTTCTATTCTTTAGAATATAAGACAGCTTTCCGAATGATGCCCAGGCCAATCTTAACCTTAAATTACCTAAAATATATTAGACCTGGATCCCGCGTACCAAAAAAAGTTGATTAATAGCAAGCTGAAAATTTGTTACTAGCTTAAAGGTGTCTAGTCAAACAAACCTTGATGTATGGGAACCCTGAAACAGGCGAAGTTTTAATTGTGGAACTGGTTAAAAATTTGGAACGTCAGACTACGAAAACGTTCAGTATTTTGTCGGACAGAACTTCCAATTGATTTGTTACCATTCCATTAAACTCTCATGCAAAAATCAGACTCGCGTTTATCACCAACTGGGCATTTTAATAAGTGGAACACGAAGAACCTGTCAAATGACAGGAATCGTTTTGGTTAGTAATAGCAGTCTGATTTCTGCATGAGAGTTTAATGAAAGAATAAAAAATCAATTGGATATTCTGTCCAACGTTTTCGTAATCTGACGTTTCAAATTTTTAAACTGTGCTACAATTAAAACTTCCCCTGCTCCAGTGTTCCCGTACATAAAAATTTGTCCGACTAGACACTGTTACGCTACTAACAAATTTTCAGCTTGCTATTAATTAACTTTTTTGGTACGCGCGATCCAGACCTATATGGTTCAAATTTAGGTTCAAAATGACAAATGCAGATATGGATGTCAAGCCCAAGAAAACTTTCAACATCTTACTGGGGACTGCCAGGCATTTGCTGCAACTGAGTACAAGGAATGGCATGAGTTGGAGAATGCAAAGTACACAGAGAATACTTATTTTAGTTTCTACTACTGGAGTCATTCCGAAGAACCGCCTAGAAAACAAAGCTGGGTCTGAACGAACTTCTCTATAAGACCATTCAGAAAGCACTCCTGCATACCAAGTTACCTAGGGCTCGATAATACGGAAAGAGACGCACCAGAGCTCAATGCTTTTGATACCGTAGGTATCTTGGATTAGTGAATTTTCTCCTAAGAGGCACTGAGGGCCATATGGCTAAATCTGAGATTAATGTATGTAACCCATTATCCCTCTTGTGGGCATAGGGTAGTCAAATATTTTTTCCATTTCTGCCTGTTTTTGGCGATGTAACTCATCTATCTAAAGGTCATATTGGCTTCTGTTTGGGTAATTCTAATCCAAGTTTCCTTTGACCATCCTTGTTTTCTTCTTCCTTGTCGGTTCCAATGAAAGATTTTTTTTGGACTTCCTTTTACACTTTTTCTGAACCCTTAAACGTCCAAGGGTGGATAAAAATGTCCGCCTAATGCATATTCCTTGTAACATATTTATTACTTCTTCTTCTTCTTCTTCTTCTTTTATATAGGCAGTACTGCCTGTTTTTCTTCAACGGTGCCTTTCATTCTGCCCCTAAGTTGTCATTCCATCTTTTCATTGGGCGCCCTATACTTCTCCTGCCTAACGGTGACTTGTCCCTTGCTATTCTTACTATCCTTGATTCAGACATCCTGCTTATGTGCTCATTTCACTCTTCTTTTCTGTTCTTTACCCAGGTACTTATATTGTCTACTCCACATATGCGTCTGATTTCCTCACCTCTTACCCTATCTTGTAGTCCTTTTCCAGCAATCCTTCTTAAGATTTTCATTTCGTTGGTTTCCAGATGTCTTCGTGTTTTGCTTGTATCTGGTCATGTTTCGGCCGTGTAAGTCATAACTGGCCTAATAACTGACTTATATATTCGGGCCTTTGTTTCCAATCTTAGGTGTTTGTTTTTCCAAATTGTGTCGTTTAGGCATCCGGCCGTTCTACTGGATTTAATTATTTGGTCTTTTACCTCTTCTTCGATATTGTTGTCGGCTGATAGATTAATTCCCAGTTATTTGAAAGTCATTACTTGTTGTATAATTTGATTGTCTAACTCCAATTTGCATCTTATTGGTTCTTTGGCAATTACTAAGCTTTTTGTTTTTTGGGCTGATATTTTCGTATTCATTTCTTTTGCGTTAATATTGAACTCATGCAATAATCTTTGTAGGTCGTCTTCGCACTCTGCTACTAACACGGTGTCATCAGCGTAACAGAGTATTTTTATCTCTCTATTGCCCATTTTGTACCCTCTTTTTTTCTTCACTTGTTTTATTATTATTATTATATTTATTACGTGTTCTAAAATTTCTCACAAATTATTTATTGTTAAAAAGACGAGCCTTTATCGAAGGTTAATTTGGTTCTACCGATATTTTTAAAAATAAAAGTAATATTTTGAGTTAAAATATGGGGGGCACAAAATGTTCACCATTGGTAAAACTTGTTACTAAAGGTTTCTGTAAAATATCTGGTTTGCAGAAACATAATGCATATAATTATCGACGTATAATTACATATTCGACATAATTATCCGCCACATAAATGTAGACGTAACGGAAGAATGTGGAGAAAATCGACAAAAATCTGAATCACTGGCTTTTACTGATATTTTAATTTTGATGCACATCCAAATTGTGTAGTAAGGTTTGTACATCGTTTATACAGTATGTCCCTGTAAGTTGTATCCATATGGAAAACTTTTTTACTATTAATTTTACGAAAAAAACTTATTCTTCATAAAAAGCTCTGCATGGTCCAAAACCTAAGATTCAATTACAGTCGAACCCGCTTACCTATTAGAATACCTGTTATAGGAATATCCCGGTTTGAGGAATAAAAAAAGTTATTCTTCTTAAAAAGCTCTGCATGGTCCAAAACCTAAGATTAAATTATGTATCAGATATCAAATTTTATGAATATTATACGAGGTATGCCAAAAAGTTTGAATTTTACTCAAGAGTAAAGTAGCTTTATTTTTCACAATATTGAAAATTGCTATTATGAAAAACTGTTTTGAATTAAAAACTATATTCTAATATGCAACTACATCCTTATAATTGAAAAAAAAAATTTTGAAAAATTATGGATAACTAACATTATTTTCAGTAATTTTAATTCTGATAACTCTTTTATTATTAATTTTACGAAAAAAGTGATTCGTAATAAAAAGTTTTGCATGGTCTAAAATACTCTAAAACCTAAAATACAACCATCTTATGTCAATTTTATACGAGATGTGTCAAAAAAGATAAATTTAGATCAAAAGTAAAGTACCTACCTTTATAGTTCAAAATATTTCAATAAGAAGGATGTAATTACGTACTGAAACATGGTTTTTAATTCTTAATAACTTTTCATTATAACAATTTTCGATATTGTGAAAAATAAAGGTATTTTACTCTAGAGCCAAATTCATATTTTTTGACATACCTTGTATAAAATTGATAAAATTTGACATGAGATGGTTGTATTTTAGGTTTCAGACCATGCAGAATTTTTTATTACGAATCACTTTTTTTCGTAAAATTAATAATAAAAGAGTTATCAGAATTGAAATAACTGAAAATAATGTTAGTTATCCATAATTAAAAAAAAAAGAAATTTCAATTAGAAGGATGTAATTGCATATTAGAATATAATTTTTAATTCCAAACAACTTTTCATAATAGCAATTTTCAATCTTGTGAAAAATAAAGATACTTTACTCCTGAGTGAAATTCAAACTTTTTGACATACCTCGTATAATATTCATAAAGTTTTATATCTAATGGTTGAATCTTGAGTTCTGAACCATGCAGAACTTTTTATGAAGAATGACTTTTTTTCGTAAAATTAATAATAAAAAAGTTTTCCATATGGATGCAACTTACAGGGACATATATTGTATAAATAGTTTAGAAAATGCTGTGTTTACTAAGCATAAGATTCATAAGTTTTTTCCATTTCTAACATTTCTAAGAACTCCCAATAAAATTGTCAGCTTTTTTCGTGGTGGACATTTTTTACTCACTCTTGGGCATACATGGAACCTACAAAAGTTTGGGCATTTAAGGATTAAGGTATGTCCCAGCCATTAAAACTTCCGTTAGGGTATTTGTTTTAAAATTTCCTCTTCTTCTGCTCGGGCCCATAATTCTCGGTTGCTTATAACTTCGGGCCTCCATATTTTAAATATTCTTCTTAGCCATCTATTTATAAAAACCTGGAGTTTATGTTCTATTGTTTTAGTAATTGTCCACGATTCTGCGCCATAGAGTAAGACTGCTTTAACCATTGATTTGAAAATTTGATTCTTGTATGGGTTGTCAGGGTACTTGTACGCTATATCTTGTTTAATCTTGCGAAATATTAATAATAACTATGTAATAATAAATTCAACTCATTTATCATTCTATCTGTTTTAATAACGGAGGAGTTGTGTTTACGGATGGACATACAGACACGGTTAATTTCATGGACATACAGACAAGGTTTTCACATTTTAATGTTTTGTTGTAAAATAGGTGAAAACAGAATTTTAAATATGCGGTATTTTTATAGGGTTAGTAATACAACACAACAATCATAATATATTTATTTATACATATAGAAAATAACTGGATGCCTAAATATAAATACACAATTTTAAATTGTCTTAAATATCGCACCTTGGGAAGAAGAGTGTGCCAACTCAAAAAATGGCAATTTTGAGTTAAGTTGACTAAACGATAGTTTTTAATGTACTCTTTTGGGTAGAAGAGTGTTCCAACTCTAAAACCTCTCATAGTTCATTCAGTTTTTAAAAGTTCAGTATTCCTTTGGCTAAATCTTTCATATATTGGCAAGAATACTGTGCCAAGTAGAATGGAACAGTCTTCTTGTAAAATATGCAGTCAGAATTATTATTATAATTTGCTGGAAGAGTGTTCCTTTTGAATTGGTACACTCTTCTCCCAATAATAACACAGCTGATCGTGGGTTGGCACCATTAAAAGTTAGGTTATGTTATGCATACTTAACATTATGACTGACAATTACTAATTTTGACAGGAGATTTTGGTTAAAACATTAGTACTTTTCGGTTTTCGTTCATATCAGAATGGAAAATAGATTATCTGTAGAAAAATCCAATCAAAAAATGTCAAGAGCCCAAAGAATAATTGAGTCGGCTTTAAAACAAATATCTCAAGGTAAGTTGTAATTTTGCATATTATATAACCTAATTTTTGTTGTTTCTATAAGCATCTAAATTAGTTTCTGAAAAGAATTTTATGAAGATACATACTTACCTACTATTTCGAAGTGAAATAGTAAGCTAATATTTGTTTATGTATTCATTTCAATTTAGTTGAGGGTTTCATTTAACTTTACAAAGTAAGCCTACCTACCAGTTTAAGTAATTATTATGATTATAATTCATCACTTTTTCTTTCCAGATGATGTATCACAATCTTATAATGAGACAGCTGTTAATAACAAAATAGAAATTTATGATGATGCTACACAAACAAGTGGGTCTACTGAATTGGCTGCACCTGATTTAACTGCTGAATCTCAAAATGATATGTCTTCTAATTCAGCCATGCAGGAGGAAATAATTACATCATGTGATGATGACTATGTTGATAATACTTCCGAGGATGAAAATTGGGAACCATTGTCAAAAAAAAGCAAGCAACGGTATTATAATAGAGTATATTCAAGTGATTCAGAGGACACAGATACTTCATCAGACAGGTTTAGTAGTAATATTAATAAAAATTGTAATGCTAGTACTCATAATGTAGTTATAAGTAGTTCTGATAGTGACATAGCAGAGACGCCTAAGAAGCGTGTACGGAAAAGGTTTCGTAACGAATTAAATTGGAAAAAAACTGCAGCAAAAATTAAACGCAATTCAGGAAGTTCGTATATTAATTCAAGTGGTAAAACGATTGAAGCAAAATCATTAAAGCCTCCATGCAGTATAAACTGTCGTCTAAAATGCACTGAGAAGATTAATAATCAAGAACGTCAAATAATTTTCAACAACTTCTATGCTTTACAAGACCTAACACGTCAGAGAGACTGGATTGTAAGGAATATAAAGAAGGTCCAACCAAAATATCGGTATACTAAAGAAGGAAGCAAACGATCTTATAATAACAATTATTTTTTTGAATGTAATGGTAGTAAAATACAGGTATGTAGGCACTTTTTCTTGAACACATTAGACATTAGTAAAAGAACTGTTAGTACTGCTTTAGAAAAATGCAACAATGAGGGATTTATTGAAGGTGAGCGACGTGGTAAGCATGGGAAACACATAAAACTTGATGACAATTTATTACAAGGCATGTTCAATTTTATCAATGCAATTCCTAGGATAGAATCCCATTATTTGAGGAATCAAACTACAAGGGAATACATAGATGGTGGCAAAACCCTTTCTGATTTACATAGAGATTATAAACTTGAATGCCAACAAAATAAAAAATTGTTTGGTAATTATACAGCTTTCAGAAAAACATTTTTAGAAAAATTTAACATAAGTTTTTTTATTCCGAAAAAAGACAATTGCAGTACATGTGAACAATATAAAAATTGTCCAGAAAATGAAGAATTTAAATTAATTTATGATGCACATTTAGAAGTAAAGGAACAAGCTAGGGAAGAGAAAAGAATAGATTCATTAAGGGCAAAAAATAAAGAGTGTGTCACAGCTGCTTTTGACCTACAAGCTGTGCTACCAACTCCATGTGGAGATGCATCCTTATTCTATTATAAAAGACGACTTTCCACCTTAAATTTTACGGTATATGATATAGGAAATGCCACTGGATTTTGCTATGTATGGAACGAAGCTCAGGCAAGACGAGGCAGTAACGAAATTGGTTCTTGTCTTCTATATTTTCTACAGAACAATTGCCAAAATAGAGATGTCATATTCTATTCTGACAATTGTCCTGGGCAAAATAAAAATCAGACAATCCCGTTAGCCTTTCTCTATGCAGTAGAAAAATTTAATGTTAATTCTATTACTCACAAGTTTTTGCCGACTGGACATACCCAAAACGAAGGTGACATGGTCCACTCATTGATCGAAAAACAAAAAAAATTAGCGTTACGTTCTGGCACTATTTCTGTTCCAGCGCAATGGATCACTGTTATTCAGACAGCTAAAAAAAATGGTAATCCACTAAAGGTTCAAGAGCTGAGTACAGAGGATGTTAAGGACATAAAGCAAATGATGGGAAATAAATCAAATTTCTCAAAAAATACCTTAGGCGAGACTGTGAAATGGAAAGAAATTAGTGTCGTTCGAGTTGAAAGAGGAAGCCCATTCCATATTTTTTATAAGTACAATTTCAAAGATGAATTTAAGGTTTTAGATATAAGAGAAAAAAAGAGAGGACGACAAGCACAATTAAAATTGAAACCAGCGTACAATGACCCTCCTGGCATTTCGTCTGCTAAAAAACAAGATTTGTTGTCCCTTTGTACATCTAATATAATAAATAAACAGTATCACAATTTTTATGAGTCTTTGCCGATTTCAAATTCAGTTGATACAAACAATTGTTAGCTGAAGTCAATGAAAATTGACTAAGATAATTAAGGTAATTAAAGATTTAATATAAGTAATAATTATTTCAGTATGTATTTAAGTGTAACCAACCTTTTTATAATTTGTAATCAGCTCTATGTAACTTAATAAATGTACGTTAGTTCTGCTACTGTGTTTCATTTTACAGTAAAACCTGTGGTAACGGCCACCTGTCAAACCGGACACCTGAACTAGCCGGCCAGTTTCAAAGTTCCCCAAACCAAAATTTGTGGACTACAAAACCTGGTATTAGCCGCCACCTTTTTATATCGGCCAATAGTTCTGTCATTTTTAGTGACCGTTATTGACAGGTTTTACTGTAGTAAAATCTTGATCTCTACGTTTGAAAAATAATAATAATAAACAACTATCATAATGGGAGTAATTTTGAGTATCTGTACCAAAACCAAAAAATAGAACTCTTTTTGGGAAGAAAACAGTACCAAGTCAAAATAATGTGTATAATTATTTATAAGATGTATTTTAATAAAATACTAAAACTTACTTTCATTTATGATGTTGTTTTTTATTTATATCCGCTAAAAGAAATATCTTTTTTCTACTATTGCATTTAACATTTTGCTTCAAACATTAAAATGCCTCTCCTGTAAAATGATATATTTTGAATTGGAGCAGTCTTCTTCTCAAGGTGCGATATCATATTATGTCATATAACAAAATCTTATACTGAAAATTTGTTCATATATTTTGCACAAATAGTTTACTAGTAAGACTATTATTATATAGTGCGTATATCTGAATTTTATTCTAGTTCATGTTCCGTTCATCTAATTCGTAAGTACACTGACAACCGTGTCGCGAGTTTCAACTGTAAACCTAGAGAGATCATCAAGTTTCTTTGTTCCTGTTATTTCTTCTGCAAGATCATATATTTCCTCCACGTTCTAAAAAAGAAATAGTACATATTTAGAAAGGTGATTTTTTTGGTTTTTTGTGAATAATTGTTATTGTTAATATCAAGTATCAATAGTATAAATTATCAGTAGTAATTGCACAAGAGCTCTAAAATTATTGAATTTTTCCCGAGTGACACTTTGACAGTTTTAATTTCACGAGCCGAAGGCGAGTGAAATTATGTCAAAGTGTCACTAGTGCAATTTGTTGCGATTATTTCATGAATAAAACTGTTCAAAACCAAAATTTTATTGTAATTTATTATGTAAGTTCAAATTATTACAATTAAACACACAGTTGTTATAAATATTAATTTGACGGTTGAAAGTCATCATTTTTTATAATTTTTAAAACATTAATTGTCATTAATGTCACTGAATGTATTTTTTCGTAGCAACGAAGGGCACCTGACGTAATATACTTGACGACAGGAAATTATCAAAAATTATCGATTTAATTTAGATTTATGTCGCTTTCTATTGGTCAGAATCTCCTATGAATGAAATAATCAGTAGTAATTGCACAAGAGCTCTAAAATTATTGAATTTTTCCCGAGTGACACTTTGACAGTTTTAATTTCACGAGCCGAAGGCGAGTGAAATTATGTCAAAGTGTCACGAGGGCAAAAATTCTATATTAATTTTAGAGATCGAGTGCAAGTTGTTGCGATTATTTCATGAATAAAACTGTTCAAAACCAAAATTTTATTATAATTTATTTATGTAAGTACAAATTAGTACAATTAAACAAACAGTTGTTATAAATATTAATTTGACGGTTGAAAGTCATCAATTTTAAAATTTTTAAAATATTAATTGTCATTAATGTCACTGAATGTATTTTTTCGTAGCAACGAAGGGCATCTGACGTAATATACTTGACGACGGGAAATTATCAAAAATTATAGATTTAATTTAGATTTCTGTAGCTTTCTATTGGTCAGAATCTCCTATGAATGAAATAATCGGGTATAATATCACAAGAGAGTGAGAATAAATTGAAAATAATGCGACAGTCTTTCGAAAATTTGTTGTCTGGAAATAGACACGAGAGCCCGCAGGGTTCGAGTGGCTATTTCCCAATGACAACAAATTTGAGTAAAAATGAAGCATTATTTTCTTATTTATTCTTACTGTCGTGTGATATTCGTAAGATTATTTTTTAATACGTATATTATGGATATTTTCTTAAATGTGACAGTTGTCAAAACTAGGAAACTGGTTGCCATTAAACAGAAACAATCTACTTAAAAAATTCTATCGGTAATTTTCTACAGTAGATAATTCTCAGTATCATTTTAATCTGATTGGACAGAATTAAACACGTGATCAAATATCTTACTAAACGATTGGAAGTTAAAATCATTAAAAAATAATCAGTTTAATTTTTATTTCTGTAGCTTTCTATTGGTCCGAATCTCTTATGAATGAAATAATCAATAATATAAATGATATTTATTACTAATATCAATAGTGTTAATAAATCTAAAGAGTTCCCTAAGGATAAAAGAGGAATTGATGAATGATGAGATAATCAATGTGATGGAACAACGGAGACAGTGTAAGAACAAAGATAACTTTATATACCTGGATATTAACCACGAGATCAGAAAGAGATAGAGGGGACCTGGAAAACATAGAACTTTAAAAGAATTTTAGAAGAAACAGGTCCAGATATTACAAAAGAAGAAATACTAAACGCATTAAAAACAATGAAGGATGGAAAAAGCCCTGTACCTATCATGCTTCCTATCGAAGTTAGATTAGAAAATTATAGATGAGAAGATTAATATTTCAGTGACACTCTTGAACTAAACAGTATAGGTCAGGCGTATAAAGAGTGCTGCGATAACTGCATTCTTTTGCGGTTTGCAATAAGCCATTAGCTTGATGTCCTATCTTCAATGATATACTAAGTAGGTACTGCTTGATATGCTACTAAATGTCATAAATTGAAGAAAAGAAATACATATTTCTTCACCATTTTTTACATGGTCCTGCTCCTGGTCCTGGTCCTGGTCGATGATGAGGCGCAGGTCATTTAGCAGACAATAAATCAGGACACTGAATTGCATGCTTATTTTTTGAATTGAAACCCTTGATATCACATGAGTAAAAGTAACAGTCGCCTCCATGTTTTTTTTAGTACCCTCCATACTATCGGAATGGCGAAGGGTAAAAAGCTACGTGTACGTTTTGTCCATTTCCTAGTAGATCGACACACTGAAATCACAGTTTGTGGGGAGTCCAAGGTTTGTCCTGATCACCAAACTTTACACCAAAGTAAACGCGATAAGCTTTCTGAATTAATTCTGTTGTTTCGTTGATGCTTTTCTATCGTTAAATCATCATACGCCTAATATATAAGCTTTGTTTTTTATTTTCTTGTGGACATTATGACGCTTTAAGCATTCAAAAAACAAAACGTAACCAGTGGCGGCGCCTGGTTTAAAATATTGGGGGTGCACACATAATGTTAACTATAAAAAGATCATGAGACCCTATTTCCGTAGGTAAAGGTTTTTGAGTGTCTTCAAATTGTAAAAATAAAAGGACCTTATTAAAAATTACAATAAATAATGTATTTTATTGACTTAAAATTATAATTTAGTGTTTAAATGTTACAAGCAATAGGTCTGGATCCCGCGTATGAAAAAAAAGTTGATTAATAGCAAGCTGAAAATTTGTTAATAGCTTAAGGGTGTCTAGTCGGACAAACTTTGATATATGGGAACACTGGAACTGGGGAAGTTTCAATTGTGGATCAGGTTAAAAATTTGGAACGGTCAGACCACGAAAACGGCACATGTATTTTGTCCGACAGAACAGACTTAAACTCTCCGAACAGAGATTAAACTCTCATGCAAAAATCAGACTGCTATTTATCACCAAATGGGCGTTTTAATGAGTGGAACATGTAGAATAAGTCAAATGACAGGAATTATGACAGGTGATCAATAGCAGTCTGATTTTTGCATGAGAGTTTAATCTCTGTTCGGAGAGTTTAAGTCTGTTCTGTCGGACAAAATAAATGTGCCGTTTTCGTGGTCTAACCGTTACAAATTTTTAACCTGTTCCACAATTAAAACTGCCCCTGTTCCAGAGTTCCCATATATCAAAGTTTATCCGACTAGACACCCTTAAGCTATTAACAATATTTCAGCTTGCTATTAATCAACTTTTTTTTCATACGCGGGATCCAGACCTACAAGTTTTGTAACGAAAGTCAGTCGCCTGTTATTTTTTGGATAAATTATTCATTCACAAACAAATTCAGTAAAATTTGGAATTTCTTGAATCATTTTTTTTTATTGAAAACATTGCGAGTGCAGTTAATCGATCCTGACCCATAGCTATTCTAAGGAAAGTTTTGATACGTTTCAATGCAGAGAGACATCGTTGTGTTTCTGCAGTTGTCACTGGCATCGTAACAAGTACATAATTGGAGAATTCCAATCTGGAATTCCAACTGAATAGTTAAAATCGTATCTTCTATTTTATTCATTATGCTTCCTCTTCTCCAAATATGTGCTTCACACCTACACAATTTGTAAGTTTTTACACAAATCTCCATTTTAAATAATCATTTATAATCCCGACGTTAGCACTTTGGTACATTCTTAACTAACAAATTTGGTTTCGGCATTTTTAATTTTTCTTCTAAATATAATGAAGAAAATTTAATTGATTTTAAATATTCCACGCTAACATTTACGTCCACAAATCCTTCCATTCTTAATATAGTTCCGAAATTCGAACTTCATGAAAGCAAAATTTAAACGTACGTGTGCCGTGCACATTGAAAACACCAAAGAACATGCCATAAGATCACATCCCACTTGTGATCCTGTGGCCATCTAAACTTGTGGGCTAGAGCGGGTAGCGGGGTGGGTGATGAGTTGTATTTTGTAGTATGAAAAGTCATTGGTATAGGAACCACTGTGAGAGCGGTGAACGCGGGGTTCTGTCTAAGGCCTCGCATCCGTGAACTTTCTCCTTTGAAATAAAATAAAAATAATTAAATGTTACCTATTAGATAGGTACTTATAAACTCCTTGGATCTGTTATTTCGAATTTCAATTACTGTATAGTTAGATTAAAATGTTATTTATAGAATGTTAAATATTACATATATGAATGTTGGTGTGAAAATAATTTTGGGGGTTCACGTGCACATGTGCACTTATGGAGAAACCGCCACTGAACGTAACTCAATGCTACAAACAACTGACCTAAACTAACTATTTTGTCAACAACCTCCGATGCCGTCAAGTTGATTTGACGACATTCTAAACGTTTCTGACGGTTCTAAATCCTGACCCACTACTTTGTGCCGAATAATTTGAATAATATGAACTTGAATCGGCGAAATGGGCATTGAGTAGTATAGGTATACAGGGTGTAACAAAAATACAGGTCATAACTTTAATCACATATTCTGGGACCAAAAATAGTTCCATTGAACCTAACTTACCTTAGTACAAATGTGCACATAAAAAAGTTACAGCCCATTGAAATTACAAAATGAAAATCGATTTTTTCCAATATACCGAAAACTATGGGAGATTTTTTATTGAAAATGAACATGTGGCATTATTATGGCAGTAGTATCTTAAGAAAAACTATAGTGAAATTTACACACTCCATAAAAATTTTATGGGGGTTTTGTTCCTTTAAACCCCCCCAAACTTTTGTGTACGTTCCAATTTAATTATTATTGTAGTGCTATTAGTTAAACACAATGCTTTAAAAACTTCTTTGCCTCTTAATACTTTTTCGAAAAGTAAGTATTTATCGAGATATTTTGCATATTTGTCAAATCCACCACATATTTGTATATGGCTAAGTACGATTATGGAGACTTGATAATAATAGGAAAATTTATTTATGATTTACATTTTTAGGTATATTTTGAACCATATTAAAAAAGAAGCCACATCACAATAAAAGGTACCTTATAAAAAAAATACAAAGAAGCAAAAAATTTTAAAAACACTGTGTTTAACTAATGGTATCGCAGTAATAGTTTAATTGGAACGTACACAACCATTTTGGGAGGTTTAAAGGAACAAAACCCCCATAAAATATCTATGTAAACATGTTAGAAAAGAAGCCACAACTCGATAAAAACTGTCTTGTTGAAAAAATACTAAGAACCAAAAAAGTTTTAAAAATATTGAATTTAACTAATAGTATCACAATAATAATTTAATTCAAAGGTACACAAAAGTTTGGGTGGGTTTAAGGGAACAAAACCCCCATAACATTTTTATGGGGTGCACAAATTTCACTATAATTTTTCTTTAAGATATTCCTCCCATACAAATGCCACATGTCCATTTTCAATCAAAAATCTCTAATAGTTTTCGATATATTGGAAAAAATCGAATTTCATTTTGTAACTTTTTTTATGTGCATATTTGTACTAAGGTAAGTTAGGTTCATTCGAACTATTTTTGGTCCCAGAATAGGTGATTTAATTTATGACCTGTATTTTTGTTACACCCTGTATATTATATTCTTTATCTACGGGGCATATAAATAATAAAGTTTTGCTGTATTAGTATTAACACTAGAAAGTCGGAGGGGCCAATTTGGCCCCTGTTGTGATTTGAAGTTATTGTAGTTTTTTTATTTGAGGCAATAAAAATTTCATATTTTGTGGCTTTTAATATTTTGATCTTCTTCTTCACGTGACATATCAGAATTATTCGACGTTGGCGATCACCATTGCACAATATTTTGATACAAAGCCTTATTTAACACAAAAAAATATTGATTACTAAATTTATTAAATGGTTTTTCTAACAAATCTACCCTAGAAATCTAAAGGGGCCAAATTCGCCCTGTGTAAGTTATTATCGTTTTCTGGAAAATTCGACGAGCCTTTCTTTCAAACTCCTGTAGGATGGGTAAAATTATATTTATGTATGTTTATTGTAAATGGTTACCCTTATACTGGTACTGATCATCTACGTAATAAAGATACAATTATTGGTGAACACAAAAATACAATAATTGTTGGTGTAGAGGACCAAAAGACGCGCCTTTTTACTACAAAAGTAACTTCAAGACGATGGTCTATGTACGTGTTTTATAATACTCTTGACTTATATCTATCTAATCAGCCCTAAACATCCATCCTTGGATATAGGCCTCCTCTTCCTTCTTCCATGCCTCTCTATCTTGGACAATTTGCATCCATTTTGACCCAGTGTGTTTCTTCAGGTCATCTGACCATCGCATCTGTGGCCTTCCCCTTTTTCGTTTGTGGTTCCATGGTCTCCAATGTATTACCATCTTAGTCCATCTTTCATCCTTCTGCCGTAGGGTGTGTCCGGCGAACTTCCGTTTAAGCTTTGCTACTTGGGTAGAGACGTCTTTCACTTTTGTTTTGTTAAGCATCCATTCGTTTCTTTTTCTGTCTGATAATTTAATGTTCAGCATTTGTCTTTCCATGGCTCTTTCTGTCTTTGCAATTTTTTCCATATTCTCTTTTGTAAACGTCCATGTCTGAGAGCCATATATTAAAACAGGGAGTATACATTGATTGAAGATTTTTGTTTTTAGGTATTGCGGGTATTTTCTGTTCTTTAGAATATAAGACAGTTTTCCGAATGATGCCCAGGCCAAACTTATTCTTCTATTTATTTCTTCGGTCTGATTTTCTTTATTTAATCTAGTGATTTGTCCTAGATATATATATATTCTTTTACTTGTTTGTGCCACTGTAATTACTGGTTCTTCTTGTTGATTGGTCATGGTTTTTGTTTTACTTAAATTCATCTTCAGTCCTATCTTTGTCGATTCTCTATCTAGTTCTTCCATCATTCTTTGTAATTCTTCACTTCTTTCTGCTATTAATACAATATCATCAGCATATAGTAAGTGATTCAGATATTGCCCGTTTATGTTTATACCCAAACCATCCCATTGCAGTTGTTTGAACACATCTTCTAGCGCTTGGTTGAATAGCTTGGGCGAGATGGTATCTCCTTGTCTTACTCCTCGGTTTATTTTAATAGGCTCCGTTTGTTTCATTAGCTTGATAGTTGTTGTTGCCTTATCATATATATTTGTAATTAAGTCGGTATATCTGTAGTCTATTCTGCTGTTTTGTAGGGAATTCTTTACTGCCCAGTGTTCCACACTATCACATGCTTTTTCGAAGTCAATAAATGCCATGTATAGCGGGATATGATATTCGTTAGCTTTTTCGATTAATATCTTCATCGTTAAAAGGTGGTCACTTGTACTGAAGCTTTTTCTAAATCCGGCTTGTTCTCTTGCCTGTTATCCATCTAATTTAGTTGTTAATCTGTTTGTTAATATCTTGGTTAATAGTTTGTACATCACATTTAGTAAAGTTATGGGTCTGTAATTCTTTAGATCCTTTTTATCTCCCTTCTTAAGTAGTAACAATGTTACTGCTTCGTTCCAAGTGTTGGGTATTTGTTTTGTCATTAATATTTTATTCATAAGTGTGTACAAAACTTCTCTAGTTGTTTTCCCACCATTTTTTAGCATTTCTACAGTTATCCCGTTTTTTCCTGGCGATTTATTATTCTTCATCTACTTGAGTGCTCTTTTTATCTCATTCTTACTGATTTCTGGTTGTAAGTCGGAATTGACATTTTTTATTTTTATTTGTAATTGCTTAAGGATTTCTTGTGTTGGTTTCTGTTTTGTATTGTAGAGGTTTTTATAATATTCTTGTGTTATTTGTATAATTTCTTCTATATTATTGGTCTCTATGCCTTCTTTGTTCTTTATACTATTAATCTGTATGCTTCCAAGCTGTAGTTTTAAGCACTTCATATTTTTATTTTGTTCAATGGTTTTTTCTATTTTTTCTTCCTGTACTCTCCTTTGACTTTCCTTGATGTTCCTTCTGATAGCTTTGTTTACCTCTTTGTAATCTACTGTGTTTCTCTTATCTTGTTCTATTAATGTTTTTCTTTTGCTCATGAGGTTTTTTGTTTCCTGGGATATATAGTTTTCCTTTTTTATTCTTGTTTGTGCTACCTCTTTTCCCGCCTTTGCTAATGTATCGGTTAATAGCTGATTTATTTCATCGATATTTTTGTTTTCCAAATCTCTAGTGGCCGGTATACTTTCCCTTATTTTTTGTTTATATTCCTCTTTTGCTTTCTTAAGTTTTCCCATATCTAGTTTCGATCTATTTTCCATTTTCTTTTTTGTTTCGAATTGGCTATTAATGCTGAGTTTGGCTCTGACAAGTCTATGATCACTACCGGTTGAGAAACGATTCAGCACTGTAACATATTTGATGATGGCTTTTTCTGTTGTAAGGATGTAATCTATTTCGTTTTTAGTATTGCCGTTGGGACTTATCCATGTCCATTTTCTTTGCGGTTTTTTGTTAAAAAACGAGTTCATAGCAAAAAGTTGTCTTTCCTCCAAGTAGTTCATTAATGCATGTGCTCTATTATTTCTTTCGCCGTATCCATATTGTCCTATTCTGTGTTCGTCTTCGTCTATTCTTACCCCTAATTTGGCATTGAAGTCTCCAATTATTAGCGTCAATTTAGTTTTCTTTTCTTCCACAGCGAGTGTTATTTCTTCGTAGAAGTTTTCAATATCTTCATCTTTATATGTGCTTGTTGGTGCGTATACCTGTATAATTTTCAACGACGTTCTTTTTAATTTAAGCATAATGTAGGCTACTCTGTCTGATATACCCTTGGTGGATTGTATGTATCTAACGATTCTCTTGTTTATTATAAAACCAACTCCGTTGGCATGTTTCCCGAGTTTAATAGTATTTTTTGTTCTCCTTTTCTTCTTATCTCTGACAGACCGATGACATCCCATTGTATATGAGTTAGTTCTTCTTCTAATTCGTGGAGTTTAGTGTCTTCATTCATGGATCTGATGTTATATGTACCTACGTTTAGTTTAGTCGAATGTTTGTTTGCCTCCCCCAAATCCTTGAGGCGGACCGGTTTGTCGGTGTGGGACTGTGAGTTGTTATCTCTACCCACCTGGGGTAATATTCCGTTTGTTTTGTGATTCGACATGTTTTCTTTGAAGAGGGTTTTTTGACATTAAAACGCCACGCTTGTCAGGCGGGTTGGCGAGTTTTCATTCAGCCGCCCATTCTGAGTCAGACGCTGTTGTCAGCCGCTCATTCTGAGTCAGACGCTGCGCTGTTTTGATTCCATACAAACCCTAAAATCAAGGGGTTGCCACGTCCGCCATCCATACCGTACCGAAGGTGTTCTTCTCCGCCATGGCTGCCGTTGTGGACTTCATCCGTAACCCTGGACAAGGCACCCTAAACAGGTACTAGTTTCCCGGGTCAGGAAACCCCTGGAATCTACGGAGGGCAGGGATTGATTCATTTTCCCTGGTAGGACTATCCAATGGAGTTCCTATCCGCACTCTTAACTTGGAAGCAATAAATGGATGGATTATTTATAAAGAAATAACTGGAAGTAGACTCAGTCTACGTAAGTTTATTCTTCGGCTGTGTGAAGAATTATGGGCCTCCCGAAATCTGGAACTGCGCCTAGCAACATCAGGTCTACCAACAGCGATCACTGTTACTCTCCAAAAACGAAAAAAATATCAGTTGAAAATATTTTGAAGTAAATCATACTTCCAATCGTTGCCACGGCTGTAACAAGGCAATGTGTGGCAAATATCAAAAGCTGCAAACTGTATGGTGTTGCGAAGGTTTTTGATGGGCAGCGAATATGTTAAACAATGAAAGTAAAAAATAAAATCAGATTCTATCGTCTAGAGTAGATTTAATTTCTTTAAACTGAGATTTAATTGATTAAAGAACGTGGGGCCAATGTGATCCCTTCGGGCTTTCTAGGTAGGTATACTAAGCCAGATTTTCTAGTGTTAACCACTTTAAAAATTCACATTGTAAGGCATGAATGAATCAAATCTGTAGAGTAATCTGTAGGTACCTACTTTGGCTTTGCTTGACTTAAATAAAAAAAATAGATATAAACAATCACAAATTTTGATGTTGGAACATATTTAAATGCCAAGTATTTAAATACTAAAAATGTACCCAAGTTTTTGGGTGAATTTTTATCTTAATCATTCACGCTTTTTGTACATTTCATATTTTTAACTTGGTATCGGAGCTAATGGGCAGGATTTCAAAATTTAAATACTTATTTATAGGTATTTAAATACTTTAGATAGAGCATTTAAATACCAAGTACTTATTTATAGTTATACACTGTTACTATTAAACAAAGTATAAAAGTTATACTGAGGATAAATCAGGTATTCGCGGTGTGCAAGTACTTGGAAAGGGAAACGAGAAACGACCGTGCGCGAGTCGCGGAGAAATATTGCAACTATCTTAAATAATTCATATTGTCAATTGAAATTGTCAAATTGACGTATATTTCATAACTTCTGTCATTGAAGCAGAAAAATTATATATTGCTTCACAATATTGATATCATATGTAATTATTATATAAAGGTAAATTTAATTAATTGTATTTTGCTTGCAGCACTGCATTTTAATAACTGATTTTATTTACTACATACAATTGTTTACGTTTGCTAAACATAACCTGCATCTTATTTTTTCTTCTTATTATTTTTTTTGGACTATGGTCTTGACAATTATCCAGCAACCAGGACTAATATAATTGGCCAATATAATTAAAAGTGCGAATAAAAGTACAGAGCGTAGAAATAGAGGTCGCTTTGCCGAACTTGCACGGTCCCAATAGGCAAAAGAGGAATCACATAACAGCGATTTTTCGCAAAACAAAACACTGTTTTGTATTTTTTGGGTCATTCTAAGCAAAATATGTTTTTACACGTTTTTTCGTAGGATGCATAGTTTTCGACATAAACGCAGTTGAACTTTCAAAAAATCGAAAAATTGCAATTTCTGAACCCGAATAACTTTTGATTGAAAAATAAAATAGCAATTCTGCTTACCGTATTTGAAAGCTCAAGTCAAATTTTATCGGTTTTAATTACTTTCATTGCTAAAAATTAATTTTTTTATTGTTAAACAAAGATATAAACACATAGTGATTGAATGGTGTTTTCAATACATTTCCCATTTGAAATCGAATGAATAGGAGCGCATACAGACAATTTCTACGTAGATTACGTACATTAAAACGCATGCATTGGGCACGGGAAACACTATGTGTTTATGGCTTTGTTTAACAAATAAAAACTTAATTTTTAGCAATGTAAATAATCAAAACCGATAGAATTTGACTTGAACTTTCAAATGCAGTAAGGAGAATTGCTATTTTATTTTTTAATCAAAAGTTATTCGGGTTCAAAAACTGCACTTTTTCGATTTTTTGAAAGTTCAACCGCGTTTATCTCTAAAACTATGCATCCTACCAAAAAACTCGTAAAACCATTTTTTGCTGAGAATCACCCAAAAAATACAAAAAAATGTTTTGTTTTGCGAAAAATCGCTGTTATGTAATTCCTCAAGTTCTTTGTTTATAACAAACTTATCGACATCCGGATCAATTGTTACCCAAAAAATTCGTGTTCTACGGGTCAAAATACATAAAAAAACTTGGGTAAGTCCATCTGAATTAAGGGGGCCGTTGTACCCCCCTGGCGACAGGACTAATAACCTATTTTCTGACTGTCAATATCATCAAAGGCAAAAATATATTATCTTTTGATTTGTTTTGTGAGTAATTATATAATAAAAAAATGTGTTAAAAGATATTGCGGCTGTCGAAGAAGTTGATAATTTAATTAACATGATAGAAAATACACGAAAAAGGAAACTTTTCAAAGATAGAATAAATCACTTTTCACAATACACCGATAAGGAATTCACAATTAAATATCGTTTTTCTAAAGAGGGTGTAAGGTTTTTAAATCCAGAGAAATAAGGTTTTTATCAGGAAACCTGAGCAGCCAGGTTGCAGATGGGTTTTTTGAATTACCTAATACAATATACAATATCAGTCACAATTGGGACGAGAATTTTAGTTATTAACAAATAAGGGTCAAAAATGGCAGTTTTTTCGTTTAAATGGCTACAGGCAAAAATGGGGTAATTCAATATGTAATTTGGGGTATTCATCTTTTAGCAGATGAGCAAAGCTTTAAAATGGAAGTTTTTAAATTGTGGTCCAATTATTTGTTGCTTCGAAAATTTCGAAAATTTAAAATTTGCTCTAACTTTTGCAAAAATGAATTTAAGACGTTGATGTTGCAAGAAAAGTTAAGTCAAATAGTCCATATAATGCCCAGAAAATTTCAAGCTGATTCGTCAATTAGTATAATTTTTATTCAATTTGTTTCTCCCAAGAGTTCGGAAAATAATAATGATACAGCAATTCTGTGGAAACCATATGAAAAAATAATACTGCAATAACTCATTTTTATCATTACGAAAACATTTTACAAAAGTAAAGTCAATTTTGGCTTATAAACAATTTGAATAATTCTGTTAATATTGACTGTAGACTTAAATCTACTTTGGGATTTGAAAAGCTGGTATTTTTATATAAACGAATTTTCAAAAAAAAACTTTTTGCCTAGGTTAATTTGGATTGTCAGTTACAGAGAAAAATCAAAATTGACATATTTGACACAATATATCGTTGTTCTATGTATTTGTGCAGAATATTACGACGTTGCCAAACTATTATTTCGGAATAAAGTGGGTATACTTATATCTAACTTATACCGACTTCATTAGTAACAAATTATGTTCGTTCTATATCTACCTTATATTTAGGATAACTATTCTAGATATAAATATGGAATAACCTTAGGATACGAGTGTTTTATTAGTAACAGTGATAGTATTTAAATACTTGGCAATTAAATACTTACTGTAAAGTCCAAAGCTTTAAACACATACTACATTCCCATTTCAGAAGCCAACGAGTAAAGTACTCCTCGCTTATCGTCTCTGCTAATAGTGTATCATATAAAAACTAGTTAGTTAATGTGCTGTGTTTACCAACAAAAATACTGGTAAGGCGATTTTTAATTAACAGCAAATATCGACAACCAAACAATTAGGCCAGTTCTTACTGGCCATACATATTTAATATTTTGGCATCCAGAATATTAAAATCAAATTATGGCATCAACATCATCTCAAACATCATCACAAACAGTACAACCCAGCTTCGCCGCAGTAACAAAAATCACACCAAAAAACCTACAACAGCAATATCATGTCCCAGTAGAAGTTTCGCCATCGTTATGAACGCTCTTCCTGACGTCGTGCTATTTGAATACATCAAGGCAATCGGCGAAATTGTTACCCCTAAAGAAATAACCTTTGCTTCACGAATTTCTAACCAGCGTATATGCATATATCTTTCTTCCTTATCCGTAGTGGATAATCTTCTGCAAAATTATCGGACCATTACTGTTAGAAATCAAACAGTATCTATTCGCAGACTTATTACACCAGCAAAGAGGCTACTATTGTCCAACGTGAGCCCTTCGATCCCGAATTCACTCATAGAGCAAGCACTTAAAGAAGAACTTCGATTACAACTTGCTTCTCCTATCTCTTTTATCCGATGCGGCTCACCTGAGGACGAATACGCTCACATTTTCAGTTTTCGACGCTCTATCTATATTATACCGGATAAAGAAAACTTTGAATTAAATACCTCAATTTTAATATCGCATGAAAATAACAATAATAGAATCTTTATCACTTCGGATAAACTTGAATGTTTCTTATGTAAACAATCTGGACACACTGCAGACTCCTGTTCTAACCCTCAAGAAATATCTACCAATCTTTCTCAAAATACAACTTCTAGCCTAATCCCATTTGAAACTCCTTCTACTATGTCTCGTCCTTCCTCCTCCTCAAAAGAAGAAATCAATCCAACTAATAACTACTTAATAATTCCAAATGAACAGTCTCTAATGTCAGTGTCCTTACCTTCAAATCCTTGCATCAAAAGAATTTATTCTACCGACACAAGTCTCGAATCACCCACTTTATCGATTACTGATAACCCCCCAGACTTAAACCCTATAAATGATAAATCTCCCACAGCCTTTGCAACTCCTAAAACAGCTCCTAAAAAGAAATTAAAAACTGATGACAAAGAACTTGGTAAAATTACTCCCTCTGCTCAATCAACTATTGAACAATTAATTTGTGCTAACCCAGAAAGATTTTCTTTGACAGCATTACAGCTTATTGCCTTCCTGGAAAATTCCTTTGGTAGCAGTGATCCTCTCAAAGAAGCTCATAACTTTACCACCAACATTAAGTCTCTTTTAGAAGACCTTACGCAAATATATCAAGCTGTATCTGATAGATCGCTTAAAAATCGAATTACAAGATTATCTAAAAAGCTTAAGATGACATTAAATCCCGTAGACGCTGACGAAGTTGCAAGCCTTTCATCCAATAATTCATGTACCTCCAACACCAATGATACCGATCTTTTCTAAAAATAATACAAAAGTCACTTTATTATAGGTACCATCCCATGTTGGCATTAGTGGTAACGAAAAAGCCGATTGCCTTGCCAAAAAAGCTGCATCATCGATGGATACCAGACTTAATGTACAAATCTGTAATGATCTAAAAGCCAGACTGAAGAAGCACACTCTATCCACCTGGCAAATTCACTGGAATAAAATTACTTCAGTGCTGCATAAAATTAAGCCCTCAGTGAACCTATTTACCTGCCCTAGTTTATCTCGGAAAAACATGGCAATCTTACGAAGACTGCGTATAGGACATACCCGTAACGCCAGCAGCTTGGTATTAGTCCTAACTTCAAAGATGTCCTCAACAGTACAGACCAAATCAACAAGGTTATCAAATTCCTCGAGAAGAATCAACTGTTAAACAAAATATAATTATTGTTAACTGATCTTTTTTTACTTATTTTAACTACTACTAATGTTAACTATATATTTATAATTTGTAATTTATAATATTACCATGTAAACTGTAACTCATGCTAATGGCCATAGATGTCACATGCACGTTAATTTAAATAAAAAAAAAATACATACTTACAAAAAGTATTTAAGTTTTGAAATAATGCCCATCAGCTCTGATACCAAGTTAAAAATACAAAATGTGCAAAAAGAGTGGATGATTAAGAAAAAAATTACCCAAAAACTTTCCCAAGTTTAATAACATTTGTGATTTTTTATATTATATCTAATCGTTGTTTTATTTAGTCAGACATATAGCCACAGTATAGGTACATATCACTCTTTATAGTAATAACTTTTTAGTTTCATTTTGAAATACATTTACAAAAGGTACTACATATTTGATTCATTCATGCCTTACAATGTGAATTTTTAAAGTGGCAAAACAGCAAAGCAGATTTACAGCAAAGCTTTATTATTTATATGCCCATTTCGCCGATTAAAGTTCATAATATAGGCAACCCAAATTACACGTCACAAAGTAGTGGGTCAGGATTTAGACAGAATTAAGTTGACAGAAATACAATAAACATGTACTACAATATTTGCTATCGATGCATTAAGTATTTCAAAAATAATAAATTTAAATGTTTTGTTCTTCTTCTTCTTTATATTTATAAGCAATTCTGCTTGTTCATCTGCATATTGATACCTCTATGGAAGGTTGTCCATTTTTTTCCGCTGTCGACCGATACTTTTTCCACTGATTGATGATTAATTTCTTAATAATTTGACCACTCGTGTCTGTTCTATTCTGCTAATGAAGTTATTCCAATATTGTTTTCTATGGAGTGACCATTCGTTTATACACTGTACGTTATATTTTGCTCTAATGTCTTCACTTCTCTTTCGATATTTCAGCGTATTTTCTGTAATTTTTCTCAATACTCACATCTCTGCCGATTTCAATAGTCTTTGGGTTCTGGCTGTATCGGGTCTTATTTCTGATGCCTAATATGCCATTATTGGCAAAATGGCACATACTATCAGAACATGTTCTGTGTTATTGGTCTTACACTGACTTTATTGATCCTTGACTTCATCTCAGTGTTAATATGTAGCCGTAATATGGTGTTATTAAGGCATCCTGTCAGCCTATTTGCTTTTTATACTTGATTTCTAACTTCTTTGTCCAGGTCTCCGTAGCTGGACAGTATCATTCCAAGGTATTTTAATTCCATTATTTGTTCAATACTGATCCCATCAATTTCTATTTTACATCTGATTGGTTATTTAGTGAGAACTATTATTTTAGAAATAAAATTGTTATATTTAATTATTGTACCCTTATGTTAAAATTGTGGACGAATCTTTGCAAACTATCTTCATCTAAGCTATGTATTGTATCGTCTGCGTAACAGAATATTTTTAAGTCAAAGTTTTAAAGTTTTCAACCTAATAGAAATAATAAAAATATTGAAAAATATTAAAAATATTCCCAAAAGATATTTAATTGAAAACTTATTGGACCATTTTCCTGGTATAACCTCCATGGCTTCTAAAAATTGCAAGCCAGATGGATGCTGAATAGGGTGGGCCGAAAAAACTAAAATTCTTTTTTTCAAGTCGTAATACCGCGGAAAAGTTGCAAATGTATGAGACTAAAAAGGGGTAAGAATTTAAAAAATATCGGTTTATATCTTCCGTTCGCGCATGAGCCATAAACTTTGCCGAAATTGGTAAAAAACTGATTTTTTGCGATAATATTTAACAGATTAAATTTAGCGTGGATACGTTTGTAATAGCTCATTTTTTTATTTTTAATAACCATACTAACTAAATTTAACCGTGTTATTAAAATCTCTTAACATTTTCCTTTCGCGCATAAGCATAAAAATAGCCAAAATGTGACAAAATTGCATATTTCATACACGTTTAATTTTTCGTAATTAAGAGTTTAGTTGAATGAAAATAATACTCACATATACATTTTGTTGAACTTGTATTGAGAACACTTAAAATAAACACACTCTAGACACATCATTTTCAGAACTTTAGTAGGCTGATATTTAAAAATATTGTTTGTGAATTTAGAAAAAACCAAATTTTTTTACGAGATGCAAGTTTTCAATTCGACAATATGGTCCAATGTCCCCAGTCCATTGTCCGTCCAGTCCATCTTGTATTATTTTAACACCTTTTTGCTATTACATAGTAGAAGGCACTTTGAACTGTGATTTTTGTGTAAAGTCCGGCATTGCAGACCTTGATAACAGTGTTGTTCTTATGAAGCCGTCGCGATTCTCAGCTCCGCAAACTTTTCCAGCGGCTTCTGTTACGAGTTTTACACATCGTTCTACTGTCTATGTATGAACAGGAAATGACTTTTATATTACATCCCAGTTAGGGGCTGAATCACTCTGAATAATTAATGTTATTTCATCATCATCTGTATCTTTTAATAATGGAGGAGGAGATAAGTCACAGTCTAACCAATGAATTATTTCTGAATAGTCTCGACATGCAAAATTTAGTTTTGGCAGTTTGAATATTCTAATGTTAGATCTTGTTTTATCTAGCTGTCTAGCTGTCAGAATTCTGCGAAGTCCAAGCTCTTTTATATGTTTTCTGTTATCTTGTGTCATAGCCAAAAATGTTCTGGATGGGCGAAAAAAGCATTACGCTCAATAACAGGTTCAACAACCCTGTTGACGAAATAACATTAACAACAACCTGAAATAAAATTAATTATTCAGAGTGATTCAGCCCCTAACTGGGATGTAATATTAAAGTCATTTCCTGTTCATACACAGGCAGTAGAACGATGTGTAAAACTCGAAACAGAAGCCGCTGGAAAAGTTTGCGGAGCTGAGAATCGCGACGGCTTGATAAGAACAACATTGTTATCAAGGTCTGCAATGCCGGACTTTACACAGAAATCACAGTTCAAAGTGCCTTCTACCACGGGCGCCCATATAAAAATTTTCAGGGGGGGCCAGAAGTGAAGATGTTGCACTTTATATTTTGTATACTTTGGATATACCATATATTATAATTTAAAGCACTCGAAAAGCCAGGGGGCCACGCCCCCCCCTGCTCATGGGTATGAGCTCCCACGCCTTCTACTATGTAATAGCAAAAAGGTGTTAAAATAATACAAGATGGACTGGACAATGGACTGGAGGACATTGGACCATATTGTCGAATTGAAAACTTGCATCTCGTAAGAAAATTTGGTTTTTTCTATATTCACAAACAATATTTTTAAATAATAGCCTACTAAAGTTCCGAAAATGATGTATATAAAGTGTGTTTATTTTAAGTGTTCTCAATACAAGTTTAACAAAATGTATATGTGAGTATTATTTTCATTTAACTAAACTCTTAATTATGAAAAATTAAACGTGTATGAAATATGCAATTTTGCCACATTTTGGCTATTTTTATGCCTTATGCGCGAACGGAAAATGTTAAGAGGTTTTAATAACACGGTCAAATTTAGTATGGTTATTAAGAATGAGAAAATGAGCTATTACAAACGTATCCACGCTAAATTTAATCTGTTAAAAATTATCGCAAAAAATCAGTTGTTTACCAATTTCGGCAAAGTTTATGGCTCATCGCGAACGGAAGATATAAACCGATATTTTTTAAATTCTTACCCCTTTTTAGTCTCATACATTCGCAACTTTTCCGCGGTATTACGACTTGAAAAAAATAATTTTAGTTTTTTCGGCCCACCCTAATGCTGAAGGGAAGAAGACAAGAGGGAATTCAAAAACTTACAATTCACGACCCCGTCTGTTCAGCTGGTAAATTCCAACGGAAAATGGACCTAGTTACTCAAAGGAGTAAAACTAATATAAAATGAAATAAAAATAAAAATGTATACCATTTTTATTCAGTTGCAATGCGAAGGTAAAACTGTCTTATTTTTCACTTAGAACAATAATAAAGCAAAAAAATAAGACAGTTTTGCCTTCGCATTGCAACTGATTAAAAACGGTAGACATTTTTATTTTATTATATTAAAAAACAATAAAATCCTGTATAAAAGGTATATTTAAAAACCCTTAAAAGGGCCACATCAAAATCACATAAATAGTTTTCGACTGGTTTACCAGTCATCATCAGTGCTTACGTGCAGTGTACATGCTAACCACCAAGATAGTATTTAACAAAAATATGTGGGTCAAAGCCCAGTAAAAGAAGTCCGTCAAGGAAACATTGGTTTAAAAAGCTACATTAAGTATGGATGTTTAAAATATTTAACTAATCTGCCCCAGGTAACATCTTAGCTGTGGATTTGACTTGTTTACATGTTAAAAGTATGACGGCAAGTGCCGTCATACTGTAAAATATAAGGTTGGTAAAGATTCGTATCGATAAAAGCTTCTGTAAGAGGAGGCGAATTTTTTATCCTCCAGTAAGAATTTGTTAAAGTTTCTGTCAAAAGTAGACCTATTTTGTGAACCATAGTTGTATTAAACGTTCTGTATTTTACTAGACATTTTTGTTTGCTAATATTTGCCTACGTATGTATAAAGGTGTTTTTGAGCCTCTGCTAGAACTGCGTGGCGATCTCTTGCTAGCAGCTATAATAAGTGTAAGCAAGCAGCTGGCAAAGATTGTACTTTGTTGGTACACAAGCAATCAATATAAAGTTTAGTAGTGGTCTTTGTGTACACAGATGGTCAGAAATTGCATCACCGTTGGTAACAGTTTTCCAAGACAACCAAACCACGGTCGCCACACCGCCTTTACAGCCAGGATCATAGTACAAGTGAGTTAGGACAGACAATATATAAACGGAGAAAGGTATTCACTCGAGCAACTTCAGAGCGGAGATATAAACGAACCGGCAAAAGAAATGTGTCCACTGGGAAAAACAATTGAAGAAGACAGTAGATCTCAGGAAAACAAAAATAACGCTAGGAAAGTTAGTCAAAGATCTCCCATGGGAAGCCCAAGCACAGAAGATAATATAGCAAAGATAACAAAGCTAAACAGTACTATAAAAAACTAAAAAAATTATTCAGCAAACGATAAAAATCAGCAACGAAAATTGGCTATGAATAAGGAAACGCTTGTAAAGAGTATAATAAAAAACAAAAAACAAAAAAATCGAAGTAAACGAAAAACTAACAAGATCAGAATAGGAGCATGGAATATTAGGACTTTATTAAGAGCAGGAAAAATGGAAGAGCTGGCGAATGAGATGGAAAAGTACAAGATCAAAATCTTAGCGCTACAAGAAATTCGATGTAAATTCAAGGATCAATAGTAAAAAATAAATACACAATGTTTTATTCCGGAGATACCAAACAAGGACATAATGGTACAGCCTTACTAATTAGCAGCAAATTAAGGAACAAGGTGATAGATTTCAAAGCAGTATGTCGAAGATTATCTTATGTCATAATAAAGAACAAGCAATCTAATTTAACAGTCATTAATGCATATGCTCCCACCGAGAATGCGAATGAGGAATACAAAAACGATTTTTACGAGAAACTCGAAGAGATATATGAAAATGTACCCAAGAATGACATATTAATTTTACTAGGTGATTTCAACGCAATGATAGGAAAGGAAGATATAAACAAGGACGTAGCTGGTAAGGAAACTCTCCACACAACTACGAATGCTAATGGGAGAATACTTTGTAACCTAGCAGCAGCAACAGACACATTTATAATGAGCACACACTTCAAACACAAAAAAGAACATAAGGTAACATAGCTAATACCAGGATCAACTGAAGGTAATCGAATCTATCATATTTTGTTTTCAAAAAAGTGGAGGAGAACAATTCAAGATGTCAAGTCGTATCGTAATGCAAATGCAGATTCTGACCACTTCCTAGTAATAGGAAATATGGAAATGAAAATAATTAAAGACACAAAGAAATTCACGAAAGAAAAAATTGGAACGTAAGGAAACTAGATTCGGATACTGTTCAGAAAGATTATTCTAAAGAGTTTAAAGCAAATTTAAAAGTTTTGAACCTTAACATAGAATAAACGTGGAAAGAAATAAAAGGCCACATTTCGATAGCAGCAGAAAAAATAATAGGATACAAAGAAATAAAAAGGCAAAAAAAATGGTATGACGAAGACTGCGAAACAGCAACCAGGGAAAAAACCTAGCACGAAAGGAATGGCTGAAGACAGGTAGAGAAGAAGATCTGGAAAATTATAGGAGAAAAAATAAAGACTCAGACAAATGCTGTACAAATAAAAAAAAAGATATGGATTGATGAAGTTACAGAAGAGTTAAAAGTAAATAGCAAGAATAATGTAAAGCTTTAAAAATATATAAAATCACAAAACAAGAAGAAACCAACAGTTAAGATTGATGCCAAAATATGGGAGACATACTACGAAGAGTTATTTAAGGTGGGAGCAAGTTCTCTCGAATATACAGAAGAAACAGACCTTGATGATGAAATCGAAATCGAAAAGCAGTCATATAAGGACTTTTTACATGTGATAAGAAATCTAAAACAAAAGAGAGCAGCAGGCCCAGACGAAATCCCAAAGGAGCAGAATGAGCTAATAAAACGAGGCAGAGAAGAACTACAACGGAAAATATACGACCTAATAATAAGGATTTTGGAAGAAGAAAGAATGCCCGAAGAATGGAAAACTGGATGGACATTTCCGATTCTTAAGAAAGGGGACACCACAAAATGTAACAACTATAGAGGAGTAACGCTGTTAAACAGCTGCTACAAAATATTGACATCATTAATCAGACAAAAACTCTCAAAACACATTGAAATTAAATTAGGAGACTACCAGCACGGATTTAGGGAGGGAAGGTCAACAATAGACGCAGTTCACATAATCACACAGTCAATTGAAAAATGTTACGAACATGATATCGACTTACACATCCTTTTCATAGACTTCAAGCAAGCCTTTGACAGCTTAACAAGACCCGACCTAATAGAAGACATGTAAAAACCTAGATATACCAATGAAACTTATAAAGCTTACGAAAATGACAATGAAAGGATCGACTGCAGCAAGAATTACAGATAACGGAAGCACCAAAAATATAGAAATAGCAAGTGGAGTACGACAAGGCGACTCTCTATCAACGTCACTATTTAATGTCGCTATAGAAGGAACAATAAGAGCTACAGAAATAAAAGGTAGGATTATAACATCGACGTCGCAACTTGTGGCGTATGCTGACGACATACTAGTATTAATTAGGAGAAACCTAAACAGTTTAAAGGAAAAATTTACGAAGTTATGCAAAGAAGCATCCAAAAGGGGTTTAGAAATAAATCAAAACAAAACAAAATATCTAATATCCTCAAGAAAAACCCAGTTAATATGATAAGCTTAAATATAGGTGAATATGAATTTGAAAAGGTAGAACATTTTAAATATCTTGGAGTCTCATTTAATGGAACCAATGATAGAAGTATCGAAATTAATGAAAAAATCCAGGCAGGAAACAGAACCTACTGGAAATACAGTAACTTCCTCAAAGATAAGAAGCTTACTCATAATACAAAACTGAAAGCACATATGGTGCTGAAGTAATGTGTCTGACACAAAAAGAGGAAGAAAAATTGAGGATCCTAGAAAGGAAAATAATTCGGAGGATAGCAGGACCACTAAACTTAGGTAACAATGAATTAAGCAAACTCATGAACCACGAAGTAAGAGAACTTCTGAAAGGAAAAGACATCGTCAGATTTATCAAGGCACAGAGACTCAGATGGATGGGAAATATAGAAAGGAGGAATCCAGAAGCCGTTATCAAGAAAATTTCCAAATGGAGACCTGTATCAAGCAGACCACGAGGAAGACCCAAAACTAGATGGGAGAACCAGATAGTGGAGGACCTTAAGAAGATGGGAGTCAGAGAATGGGTAACCAGAAGCAAAAACAGGAACGAATGGAAGAAAATTAAAGAAGATGCCAAGTCACACAACCAATTGTAAAACGAAAATGTTAATGCCGATTGATTCACCGCGACAAACGAATCGGAAGAGCCCAAAGAGAACGACAATCACTCCGCTAGGAGTGTAGATGCCATGATGATGATGATATCTCAGTCGACCTTTTGCTTGCAGCTATAATAAATGTAAACAAGTAGCTGGCAAAAATTGTATTTTGTTGGTACACAAGCAATCAATATAAATTTTAGTAGTGGTCTCACAAATGGTCAGAAATTGCATCACCGTTGGTAACAGTTTTCCAAGATAACCAAATCACGGTCGCCACATCGCCTCCACAGCCAGGATCATGGTACAAGTGAGTTAGGAGAGACAATATAGTGCATACACAGACTCTTGAATGAAAGACTCATCTTAACTCGTAAGTACTTATTGTAGTTGTAGTAGGAATTTCGTTTTTCTAATGTCTCTCAGAGTGTTGTGTTCATAGTGCTTTTTCTTGTCTCCCACTTTTATCGCAGGTAAATAGTTTTACATTTTGTATACAACCAGCACCCTATAGTAAACAGCATTCTTTCTTTATTAGGACGTTCTTTGTGTGAGTGATACTATTATCTCAACATTGGGCTCAAACTAAATTCAAAATCAGAATCAGCAGCGTGCCCGTATTAACTAAGGACACTTATCAAATTCAAAGCACTTAAAAATATGTCTTTGATAATTTTTGTAGTAGAATAGAAATATAGCGATACGCTTTAATTACTATTTTTGCTAATTTTAATTTTTCTTAATTTTTAATAACAATTCTCAAAACAAAACAACATTAGTCATTTAAAATTCACATGTAATACACAAACCATATGCCAACAAAGGCCGTTGATTTCGAGAAACGAAAATGGATCCATAAATAAATTGTATAAAATTAATGTTTTTTTCAGGGAAACACTAATTGATTACGATGCCAGATTGCCACACTTTTCATGTCAACTTTTTAAAATACAAAAAGTTCTCATCTTTTAAAAGGCAAATGCATTAATTTATGGCCCTTCTGGCCTTATCGCAAAACCGCAAATCAGTTGACATAATAGTTGGTGGTCCGGCTAGTTAGTCTCTACACAGCATGCGAACGATTCAGACACACCCTCGATCTCGCTAACAATACCCTTTCGAAATATAAGCAAAACACGTTTGTTTACTCAAAATAAATAAATATGTTACTGTTAGTACAAATTAGTACTAATAATATACTTTTGCCGGTTTTAAATACAGTGAATATCGAAAATGACGGACGGTACCAGTGCCAATAACAGTGCTTTAGTGCTTCAGGATAACAGTGCTTCAGTTGATCGGATTTCAGTTAGAATCCCACCGTTCTGGCCCAACGATACTGAAATATGGTTCCTGCAAGTAGAAAACCAATTTACACTGACAAACATAACAAGTGAAGCAACAAAATTTAACTACATAGCTGATAATCTCGAAACAGCTTACATATCAGAAGTTGGGACATCATTGTGTCACCACCAGCTATAGAGGGGTGCGTAAAATTAAAGTCAGAGTTAACTAAGAGACTTAGGGCCGGTTGTTCGAACGCTAATCAAAACTGATTATTATCAAATATTTAATTACAATTATATTTGATTAAGCGTACTTCTGGACAGATGTCGCATTTTGAGGTTATGTTGACTGATTTATTTTATTATTTTGGTTTTAATTTAAAATAAAACATAATTAAACTCTTTCTGATGTTAATTTCTTGTTTTTACTTACAAATCAATAATAATAGTAAGCAATTTTTAATAATTTAAGAGCTGCGGCTATATTTTAATTACTGTTTTACCTACAATCAATAACTGATTATTGTTTTACATGTATTTTTCATGTCGCGATTTGATTCCCATCAAGAAAATTGATTACAATAAATGATTGATTATAATTAACTTCTTGATTAGCGTTCGAACAACCGGCCCTTAGTGCATACATCTCAACAACAAAAAATTAAAAGGCTACTTGAGCATGACGAACTGGGCAATCGAAGACCTTCCCTATTCTTATGACATTTACAGTCTTTAGTAGGCACAACAGTACCAGATAATATTGTAAGATATATGTGGTTAGGTAGACTGCCATCGTCTACACAGGCTATTCTAGCTACTCAAGCTAAAGCTAGTTTGAGCGCAGTTGCCGAGTTAGCTGACACAATCTCTGAAGCTATAGCTCCTAGCGCCCAAATTTCAGAAGCTTCCAACGCGCGTAAAAGTACCATCGATAAATTTACAGCCGAATTAGTTGAAATGAAACTTCAGCTAGCTAGTTTGTCGCGGGCTCATGCACAAACTAACACATACCGTCGTAACCGCAGCAACTCAAGAGGCAGACCATATCCTAGAGACAAAGGCTACAGTAGGGAACATAACAGTGACATATTATGTTGGTGTCACTACCGTTTTGGGACCAGGCTCAAAAGTGCTCTCCTCCGTGCAAGTATCAGGGAAACATCGCGGGCAGTCGGTAAGTGCGGCATCCGATCCAAGCCCAAAGTCTCGCCGCCTTTTCGTAACAGACTATGCAACTAAAAAACAATTTTTAATCGACACCGGTGCCGATCTATGCGTTTTCCGTGAAAATATGTACGGGGTTGCACGCGAAAAGACTACATACGAAATATACGCGGCCAATGACACTAAAATCGCGACATACGGTTATGTGAATTTGACTTTAAACATCGGACTACGGCGTGATTTTACGTGGCGATTCGTAGTGACGGACATTTCAAAGCCTATTCATGCCTATTCTGTAACTCATTTCGATGATAGAAGTCAGTAAAATCGAATAGAAGTGACCAAGTCGAATAGAAATAGTCCAAATCCGTATTCCATAACTACTTCGGAATCTCTACAATCGTAATGTGAATAGAAATCACTTCGACAGCATTTACCCTGTCGAGATGAGATTTCGATTATCGGAATTGTGGTTGACGCAAGCGCATTTTGTTTTGTTTTGACGTTTATATTTTATATATAAAAATAATTAATTACATACTACTTATTTATAATTATTTATAGTATTTGTACCTTTTAGTCTGTGGTGTTATTTGTTTAGAGAACTATATATATTTCATTTAGACATGTTGTACGAGTATGAATAATTGGACCTAACCTTATTTATTTGCTACTTGGCGTCTGAATGTTTCCCATTCACATTGTTGCCATATTTTGTTCGCATATTTCTTGTACAATTGCAATCAATGGTATAATGCACAAGAATAGCATACGATAGACTTCTTATGCGTTAATTGATAAATAAATATTATACCAATATACTTGTATATTTATCAGTCAACGCTCATAGTCTGAACAAATTATAGAAAAGATGCCATTTTTGGGAAAAGCTGTTTAGCAGTTATTTCAACTGGAATCGAATCTTAAAGATTGCATATTATTAGTAATATCAATTTTAAATAATTTATTAATAATAATGAATTAATAACATCAATTTAAATATCTTTGATTTAAAAGCATTTATACTTCTTATCTTCACTTATTTTTTTTAATTATCAGTTTATCTTCTTTTTTATATCAATTTTAATTAACTTTAATTTAAAACCATTTATCCTCTTTTGAGCTTTTTGCATCCAGTATTTACACGAATATTTTATTTACTTCTCAAAACTTTGAGGATAGTATGAAGAAAGTATGAAAACATTGAGGAAATGGCAACGGTGTCATATTTCAAGTAACAAAATAGGTCACAGAACACAATTTCGCTGGTTACTGCGCGGTTGCCACCTCCTCAGAACCGCGTGAAATAGAAGTCAGAGATTTCGATTACGATATGAGTTACAGAATACCGATCCAAACACAAAAATGACGCTATAGATATCAAACATTCCGATTTTGGGTAAGTACGATTCGACTTGGTCATTTCTATTCGATTTGTTAAAAGTTACAGAATAGGGCTGATTATTGGAGTTGATTTTCTTTCTTATTTCGCTCTCCTAGTGGACATTGCTAACCAGTGCTTAATAGACAGTACGAAAACCATTCGAACTAAGGGACTCGTTAAAGAGTGTTTCGATAGTAGCGTAAAGACTATCGCGGAAGTGTCGAGTTACCATGAACTATTGCTACGATTTCCGGAAATCACGCGACCCGCCGGTATCGTGAAAGACATTCAGCATCAAACTAAGCACCACATCGATACAATACCAGGTCCACCCGTTTTTTCTAAGCCGCGACGATTAGCACCTGACAAACTGCAATGGGCTAAAAAAGAGTTTGAAAATCTTCTGCGTCTAGGCATCATAAGACCATCAAAAAGTAACTGGTCTATTCCACTGCATATGGTCCCGAAGAGAGGTGAGGAATGGAGACCCTGCGGAGATTATCGACGTATAAACCAAAGAACAGTTTCAGATAGATATCCAATTCCGCACATCGAAGATTTCGGTCAGTCGCTAGCTGCTAATTTTATACAATCTGTTTAGGGATACATTTTCGTTTCTCGAAATCAACGGCTCTTGTTGGCATATGGTTTGTGTATAACATGTGAATTTTAAATGACTAATGTTTTTTCGTTTTGAGAAAAGTTATTAAAAATTAAGAAAATAAAATTAGCAAAAATAGTAGTTAAAGCGTATCGCTATAGAAATTTTTACCATTAATAGGTATTCTAGTAATTTCATTCCTTCGATTAATACATTATTTATTTTTTTAGAAATCTCATTTCTGTAATTTAAGAAATACTACGCAGTTTTCATTACCTGAAACGCGTAGTATGAAATGCCAATACATCTGCAATATTGAAAATCCCTGTCCAATAAACAGTGTCGCGTTGACACTAATAAAAATACATAAATCCTGCAACGTAATAGCCTTTGGCTTCTTCGTGCTCGATTGGTCGCCATAAATCAAAACGGACCATCTATTGGCATTATCCTTCCTTCACGGCTTTTGCCACTTGAGTCAACAATAAATAAATTTAATATTTTATACCGTACGTTTAGATCTTAAACTGCAAGATATTAAGCTGCAAGATTGTCTAATTTTAGGTACATTCCATGTCAAATCACTCAGGCAAAAAATTTTGGATCTCCGATTTGCCTGATAGCTTCTGCAGGACGTAAAAATAAGATATTTAAAGTCAAAAAATCTTTTGGTGTTTATTTAAACAAATTTGCATTTTTTGTCGCAAAGTATCAATGAAAAACATAATATTTTAATAGAAGGCACTCAAAATTGTCATTATATGGCATTATAACAAGTTATTTTGATTCAAAACAAGGTTTTGATCAAATTTTATAGTGTAGAAAACGTTAAAATACCGTTTTTTACATTTTTCTCCATTCTCAAAATACATCATCATAGATTTGGCTAAAAATTGGCCCACCGATAGCCAAAACACAGGACTTTAAGTGGTTAGAAGGATTTGAATTATATTACAATACCAAAAAGGTTACATGCAGTAATATCAGACTCAAAAGTATATTAGTCCAGTCGGAATAGCATTTGACCTTGCATGCCGAACTGCCCAAAATTTTATTTTTCTAATCTTTAGGGGAGTCAATAGTAGCCTAAATTTAAAATCACGAATGAATTCCTCCGTTATGTTAGCCGCCATCTTGATTTTTAAGGAGAACCTGTTTTGCTCAATATCTCCGCCATTTTTAACTTTTCGACAAAAATGATAGAAACTGAAATTGTTCCAAATAAATTGTATTTACAATTATTACAATTTCTTTTTAACAATTTTTGTCGTGAGGTCGATATTTTCGTGTTAATTTTACTTACAGTAGACGCCTATATTTTTGACTATGATATTGCATGTAACATTTTTGGTATTGTAATATAATTCAAATCCTTCTCACCACTTAAAGTTCTATGTTTTGGCTATCTGTTGGCAAATGTTTAGCCAAATCGATTATGTCGTATTTTGGGAATGGAGAAAAATGTAAAAAACGGTATTTTAACGTTTTCTACACTATAAAATTTGGTCAAAAACTTGTTTTTGAATCAAAGTAACTTGTTATAATGCCATATAATGACATTTTTGAGTCCCTTCTATTAAGAGCAAACAGTAGCGATCAACAGGTAGCAACAAACGCGTTCCAAGTTTGTGGCTCTAATTTTGAATATTTTGTCGAGGTATTTGGCACACATATTCGTAATATAATAAAGAATGGCTGCCCAATTTCAGAAATATGTTTGTATGTGGAAATTACTCTATAACTAAACAGAATATTGAAAAAAGGAGCCTGTACCGCCATTAAGAAAGACAAAAAATACACTTTTTCAAATAAACTTTTTTATCCCGTGCGTAGATTTTGTCACATTGGAACTACTAAAAATCGATTTTTTTATAACAAGAAATCGAACGTCACTGACTTGGCAACATTTCGCGCCTATGTGTATAAAAATTATTGTTTTTGATAGTGTAAACGTCACTGTTAGTGTCGAGTAACCGACGCACTGTTGCCTCACTTTTGAAAGTTCGCAGAACTTTTGCAATCTTGGACCGCGTTTGTTGCTACCTGTTGATCGCTACTGTGTGCTCTTAAAATATTATGTTTTCCATTGATACTTTATGATAGAAAATGCAAATTTGTTTAAATAAACACCAAATCACTGTAAAATTGCATAAAATAACATTTTGATAAAAAAGGAGAAGATTTTTTGACCTTAAATATCTTATTTTTACGTCACGCAGAAGCTATATACCAGTTTTCAGACAAATCGGAGATCCAAAATTTTTTTTGCTACAAAATTGATTGATTTGAAATGGAATCACCCTTTAATATTTAAATGTGAGGATGCCGTAGAAATAAAAATTCTTTGGTTTTAATATTGCTACTTTTTTTCTTTAACCCGTCATTGGTCGCTAGGTAGGTTAGTCGCGAGTGGTTCTGAGTTAGAAACAACTTTAAATTGAAAAAAATCGAAAAATGACGATTTTCAAGTTCACAAACACAAAAAAATAATTTTTGAAATGAGGAAGTACCTAAATTCAAACTCAAACCTTCTCCTATCAGCTCCCTATATGGTCCAAGAGCTGTGAGATATTTTTGAGTAGGCATTTTAGGCAACCTGAAAATTTTTCAGGTTACTCTTCCATGATAGCCTAATACAAAAATGCCGGTCTGGCTGAAGGGTAGCGATTATTTTCCCCAAAAATCCCCCAAAGTTAAAAAAAAGATAAAAATTGTTATTACAAAAAATATCATTTACGTGACTTTAAAATAAATTTAAATATCTAAATATAAAGGAAATAATCAGGCCAGGCCATTTGAGGGCGATTTTAACTCTGCAAGATACTTGCATGGACGCCCCAGGATTATTTTCAGGGGATGCATTTGAACTTCAGAAGATTTAATCTGAATCTGTACATACTACTAACGAGTATAAAATATACAACTATACATCATAGCTATGTACATTCCTTCCGGACAGTGAGGTGCAACTGTTATTTTGACCGGGTATTTTTTAATATTAAAAATAAATATTCTAAAAAAGACAGATTTTTTTTTGTGAAATTTCCCAACTGCCAGGTGATCAAACAAATTACGCGTGCATATGAGAAGCGCTATAGGTAAGCAGCAGTGTGAGAAAGAGCTGTATAGCTCTGTGAAAAGTATACCGATAGCTATTTGCGTCCTCTGTTGTAGCTGAGCAAGTCCGTTCGCTCGAGAAAAATCACGTGACCTGGTGATACTCATGTTGTTGTGCCTCGAAACTTTAGAGTAATTATTATATATTATAGTTTTCTAAGTATCTTTTTCTTAATTAAGGAAAAATAATAGGTACTATACAATAGATTTTGCAAATATGATAGAAAAAGACAAATTTATTGTTATAAATATATAGGTAGAAAAGTATAAAATTATAATCTAAATTAATTCTGAGTCCGAATCTTGTATTTCTTTTTTAAACTCCTCATCTAATTTTAAATATTCATTCTATTCTTCTTCGTTAGACTCCTTCCTAGACTCAGATTCCTCTTCTACATGATCTGTAAATTGTTGTACTATGTATTTAGAATTAATTAAAAATTAATTAGTTATTAATTAATTGAGTTGATACGTATGCTCCGTCCTTTTATACAAAGTAGAAGCCTAGACAGTCACGCGAGCATCTGAAGAAAAACTTGCCATTGTTGAGATGTGGTGTTATGGAATAATGTAAAAAAATATCATGGAAACAACACGTAACAAACACGGAAACATTATTAAAGATGAAAAAGGCAAAAGAAATATTTAACACTATGAATAACAGAAAAATGAGCTACTTTGGTCATATACTAAGAAATAAAAAACGTGATATATTTGGTTAAAGTAAAACTATTAAGTATTGGTTATATAAGTAAGAATACGTAGCAACTCAATCAATTAATTACTAATTAATTTTTAATTAGTTCTAAATACATATTACAACTATTAACAGATCATGTAGAAGAGGAATCTGAGTCTCGAGGAGAGCCTGACGAAGAAGAAAAGAATGAACATTTAAGCTCGGATGAGGAGTTTGAAGAAGAAGTACAAGATTCGGACACAGAATTAATTTAGTTTATAGTTTAATACTTTTCTGCCTATATAATAATAATAAATTTGTCTTTTTCTATCATATTTGCAAAATCTGTTATATGGTACGTATTATTTTCCTTTAATTAAGAAAACATTACTTAAAAACTATAATATATTGTTGTATAATTTTTTTGGGAAAATTTAGAAAATAAATTTATATCAGAGACCACGAAATTATAGATTTTCATCGCTCTGTATGTGACCAAAAATTGTAATAGGATAATTTAGTTAGTAATCAGTGTTTTCGCAGAAAGTGAAAACGTTAAGAAGGTGGTTTGGTGCGGTCAGATTAGACAATACAGTTTTATTTCGCTTTGCAATGGACAATAAGACGTTTTATAAAAAATTCGAAGAAGGTTAAGCGGTAAACAAATTTATTGAGTTTAAAATGTAAGGCTTTTTGTTTAGCATTTTGAAACAACGAAAGGAATTTGATGTCTCCGAGAATTTAACAAAATTGGAAAGTTGCATAGAAATTAAATTGGTTCTTAAGAAATGATAATATGGGTGTAGTGGGTAGAAATGATGTTTTGCGATTGGTGGAAAATTATGGATAGAAGGGATGAAAGTGTTGAGTCTGATTTTGACGAGAGAAAAAATAGTCACTGTGTAATGAATATCTGGAGACAGCAGTCCAGTTTTTGAAAAGTGAGAAGTCAGTGTAAAGTGGTGAAATTGGCCTTTGCGAGCAGAATCAAGTTGAAACGAAATCGTTGACCGGTTTGAGAAGATAATTTTCCTGTGTCCAAGGAAGATTCCTGTGTCTGTCTAGAACGAGTAGACGATTGGTATCTATTTGCACAAGATATCGAGCAGAGAGAAAACTGAGTCAAGAATTTGAGCGAATCCTGTTTGTTTGTTTGTGAAGCAGTTTGGACCAGAGGGACCTTTTGCAACATCCTAAGAGTACGTGTGGAAGAATCGAGGACGACGCAATCCGGGAAAAGAAGTAGAGAAGAAACAAAAAGGTTAGTCAAATCATTTGTGAAACGGAGAGAGTTTGTTTATATCCACACCATATTTGCTTAATTTTTGTATTGAACAGTTCTAAAACATAATTAGTCATTCCAAGTTTTAAAGAAGAAATAAGTAATCAATTCAAAAAGAGAAAAGTAAATTATTTTATTAAATTTTGTAAGAATAAATAACAAAGTATTTAACCCTCCGTTAGGCGCGTGGTCTACAATCGTAGACCACTCTCCTTTAAGTGGTCGCCAATTGCATAAAACTGCACATACGCCCCCATCCCGCTTAGAAGCTATCACTAATACTTTCAACTTACTCTTCAGTTTGCTAAACGCTGCCGATCTGTTTGCATTATTTTTTTACCATTATTCAAAGAGCACTGGTCTACAACCGTAGACCACGCGACTAAGCGCGTTCCAGTTTTTAGTTGTATCTTCTTCTTCATGTGCCGTGCTCGATTATCGAACGTTGGCTATCAAATTGGCTATAGCAATTTTGTTAACGGCAGCTCGGAAAAGGGATGCAGAGGATATGTTATACCATTCTCTCAGGTTTTTAAGCCATGACGTTCTTCTTCGACCTGGCCCTCTTCTTCCGTCTACCTTGCCTTGTATTATTAAATGGAGTATATTATATCTCTCTGGGTGTCGCATAACATGGCCAAAATATTCAAGTTTTCGATTTTTAACTGTTCTGACGACTTCTGTGACTTTTCCCATCCGGTGCAAAACAACTTCGTTACTAACTCTATCCACCCAACTTATTCGTAGGATTCTTCGGTATACCCAAATTTCAAAGGCTTCTAATTTCTTGAGAAGAGTATCTGTTAAAGTCCAACCTTCGACACCGTACAAAAGAGTAGAGAACACATAACATCTCACTAATCTAATTTTAAGATTCAAAGTAATGTTGTTTTCACATAAAAGTTTCTTTATCTTAAAGAATGCAGGTCTGGCCTTCTCTATACGTATTCTAATTTCTTTGCCCATGTCCCAGTTCTCATTTAGATTACAACCAAGGTAGGTGATACTGTTAGTTCTCTCTAATTGTTCACCATAAGCTGTTACTACTTCCGGTTGTATTGGCGTCTTACTGACAACCATCACCTTGGTCTTTGCGGTGTTTAGCTTGAGTCCATATTCATCACACGTTGTGGTAATCCTATTAATCAGATGTTGAAGTTCTTCATAACTGCTCGCAATTAACACCGTGTCATCCGCATATCTCAAATTATTAATATTGACGCCATTCATTTTGATACCACATTGAGCATTATCCACTGCTTTATTGAAAACAAACTCAGAATAGATGTTAAATATTAGTGGGGACAAAATGCAGCCCTGCCTTACTCCTCTTCGTATTTAAAGTTCTTCAGACGTCTCCCAGCCAATCCTGATGTTTGCACGTTGATGCCAGTAAAGATTTTTGATAATGCGTAAGTCTTTATCATCAATACCCACTTTTTGAAGAATAGCAATCATTTCCGTATGTTTTACCCGATCAAAGGCCTTCTCAAAGTCAATGAAATACATATAAACCGGATGTCCGACATCTCTGCATCTCTGTACCATAACCTGAATACTAAACAGTGCTTCTCTGATCCCAAGGTTATTGCGGAATCCAAACTGTGTATCACCAAGCTGTTCTTCTATTTTTTGGTACATCCTAGAGTGCAAAATTCGTAGAAATATCTTTAAAACATGACTCATCAAGCTAATGGTTCGGTAGTCACTACATCTTTTCGCGTTTGCTTTTTTAGGTATCGTCACAAAATTCGACAGCAGCCAATCCGTTGGTATATAGCCAGTTTGATAAACTTTATTAAAAAGATGAAGGAGAGATCTTTTACCTGAATTTTCGAAGAGCTTTATTATTTCATTCGGTATTTCGTCTGGTCCCGTCGCTTTTCTGGTCTTTGCTAATCTTATTGCTTGTTCAATTTCGTCCATAATTATGTTAGGTCCTGTAACTACTTCGTTAATTTCAAGCTCGGGCCTTTCATCATTAAACAGTTCCTCAATGTATTCTTTCCATCTGTCTATTTTATCCAAATCCCGAATCAGTGATAATCAGTTTTCCGTCTCTATCAACGATGTTATTTGCATGTTTCTTGTTCTGACCGGTGAGTTCTTTTATTTTTTTATACATATTAAATGAATCATGTTTTCTCTGCAACTCTTCAATTTCTAAACATTTTTTTTCAAAGTATGTTTCTTTTGCCGCTCGTACTTTAGTCCTTATCTCTTTATTAATGCGTTTATACATTTCGATGTTTTGATTCTTAAATTTGCGTCTTTTTTCCATCAAACTCAAAATCTCATCGTTCATCCACTGTTGCTTCTTTTGATTTTTCTCTTTGAAGTTTGGAGTTGAGTTGCTTATAATCGTTTTGATTTGGTTCCAATGATCCTCGATGGATTCTTGTTGTTCGCTATTCTCAAAATTGCTCTCTAAATTGTTTGAAATCCCCTGACTGTTGTTTCTAATAAAATCGGTATCCAGTTTGTTAGAGGATCATTGTTGTTTTACCGTATAAGTTTTAATTTTATTTCGGCTAACAATAGATTGTGATCAGATGGCACATCGGCGCCAGGATAGGTTTTTACAGACTTTACTGCATTTCTGTAACGCTCACTGATGGTTATGTAGTCAATTTGGTTTCTTACGATATTATTGGGGGTATCTGCTGGAGATTTCCACGTATATAATCTCCTTTTAGGTAATTTGAAAAAGGTGTTCATTATACATAGATTATGTTCTTTGCAAAAATCTGCGAAATAGTCTCCCCTTTCATTTCTATCGCCCAGTCCATAACAGCCAATAATATTACTTTGTCTGCCTTTTCCTATCTTAGCATTAAGGTCACCCATCAGAATGGTGAGATCTCTAGTCTTGAGTTGGTCGGTAACAGTTTTTACATCGGCGTAGAACTTGTCAAGTTCTTCCAGTTCACTTTCCGCTGTCGGTGCATACACTTGTATTAAATTTATGTTTCTGGGTTTCGCGTTCAACTGAATCATTATGACTCGTTCAGATACCTGGCATACCGCCCTAACACATTTGCTAACCTCGTTTGAGACTATGAATCCTACACCATGACGATGGTAATTACTCTCTTCTCCTGCATAATATACTTGATGATCATCCACATGGCATTGGCCAGATCCGGGCCATCGCATTTCACTGATACCCAGAATTGATATTTGCAGACTTTTATCTCATTTATGGCATTGTGTGTTTTTCGTGGTTCATATAAACTCCGCACATTCCATGTGCCTATTCTTCAACTTCTCTGTATATCAAATTTGGCCAAGCGGAAGATTCTTCGCACCCCTGCCCCATTTAAGAAGCGCCCGTACTCGGGGCCATCGTTTATTTCCTCAGCCATATTGATTAACCTGGGAAAAATAGTGTAGTAGTCATTCCCTTGGCTTTCTACACCGCTGTGTACACGCTGTTTAAGTGGTTGCCACCGCACCGAGTACTATTCTGTATTGACCGTTCTGGCCTAAATGACTTCCGCTCAATACAGATACTGAAAAACCAGCTGCCGATTTCCAGGTTCGATTTTATACAAGCCCTAAAACCAGGGAGCTGCCACCTCCGTCCTCCAGACCGTTGTGAAGACCTTCTTCTCCGCCCTGGATGCCGTTGTGGGCTTCATCCGTGACCCTGGACAGGGACCCTTAGCAGGTACTAGTTTCCCGGGTCAGGAAACACCTGGAATCTGCAGAAGGCAGGCATTGATTCAATTTAGTTGTATATATAAAGCTAATATGTAGCCTGCTGTGTATATAAAGCTAATAACATCAATGAAAATGTTTCGAGAAGCGACTTCATTGAAAACTTAGCATGGGAACTAATCAAACAGCAAATTGAATATGGATCAACTATGCCTTCCCTGCTAAGAGAGCTTAGACGACGAGCTCGCGTACTGCTCGGAGTTCAAGAAGTCGTACCCCCTTCCCCTAATATTCCAACAAATTACGTGGGACGAAGTTGTATTTGTGCATGAATTTGCAATATGTCAACAAGAAGGGCATGCCAAAGATGTGACACATTTGCATTTAAGGATCATTTTGGGGATATTTGCACTGAATATTTGACGGACTAAAATTGTGCCACTTTGACCATTTAATAGTTTTGTTCTTTTTTACTTTTTAGTTCTATTCAGGGGCGGTCCGTCGGGGTAGGCAAGGTAGGCTCCGCCTAACCTCTTCAAATGTACAATAATTTACTTACTTAAGCCGTCATCTTGTACCTTACGGTGTCGAGGTAAGTGGAGAAATCAGACGTCTCCATGCCTTTCGGTCAGTAGCTAGTCTTTCTGCTTCTCTCCACCCAATATAAATGTACAATAATATAAATTATTAATATAAATTACTTAGGTACTTATTTCAAAATTGTTAAATTTTGACACAATATCTACTTACAATAAAAAAAACTACTTTTTAATTTCTCTCCGAAATTGTAATTATTTTACGCCCCTGTTAGTATGTAGTAGTATTAAGATTCCATATTCATTGGTAAGGCACTTTTAAACGTTGCCTAGAATAGAAAAACGATGCAACAGAATTGATGTGCCATCTCGCTCTTTACGTCAGCTAAAGCCCTTAAGTTCTGGCGGCACTGGGCCATAATTTCCACGAATTTTTTAGGAAGTTAGGCACCAGATTTTGGAGCCTATAGGCCTTCAGCATAACAAAATCGCTCACATCTCAGTTGATTCTCTTGTGTGTTGTGAAACTATTTTAAATTGGTTTTTAATTTGGGCTCTTAGTAGGTTAAGTATTCAATAAAAATAGGTAGAACAATTTAAATTTGTTTATGAAAAGTGAATAATAAACAGGCAAATTTAAGATTGGTCTATTGAAGGGTATTTTAATTTAGTTATAATTCACCAACAACTAATAAATCTGTGAATAGTTATTGGTGGAATAACATTTATCAGTCGATTATAATTTATTTTTATTGTGTTTCAATACAACTTTGATAGTTTAAAGTTAAAATAACGAATTTTCTTTGTTACATTTGATTACAGTGGGTGATCATATTATTAAATTTACCTAGTAAAATTCAATGTTTTAGAGGAACGGTATATAATTGAGCTGTATCATATATTAATGGATTTGTTTCCATTTGGCTGTCTGGTTACACTTTATGAAAGTGTAATGAATAGTCTGACAATAGTGGCAACACGCATGTGTGGCAATGCGTGACTCAAATGCCATTGTTTGTCAGTGCTGCCCAGCTTAGCTTGCAACTCGTGTGCCTATTATTTTGTATTCTTGGTGTTTAGAGTTATAATAAACTTTGCGCGTTTCCATTGTTCTCTAGTGATATTGTGCCAGACCTATACTATTTTTTGACCTATACTATAATTTAGAAAAAATTGCGCGTTCGTTACACTATTGGTACCAGACCATCATGGGAAATCCAAAGACATCTCACCAAGGAAAATAGCAGAAATAAAAACTTTAATATTCAATACTAATCACTCCAACAGAAACATAGCATCGATTTCTAAAGTTTCAAAGGCAACGTGGACAGTATAAAGAAAAAACTTACATACCATTATTAAACAAAAGTAAAATTTTCTGAGGTGGCTCTAATAATATTATCACCCGCTGTATACTTAGATACATATTTAAAAGTTAAAGCGAGGTTAACTTGTCAGTTTATTCGAAGAGTAAATCTTTATTTGAGGCAAATAAAGTAGTCATATTTGACGTTGGTGAAACGAAGGTGTGTTAGTTTTATTGGCCGAATATTTTTATTCATCGAATGAACTATTTTTCGTTGGTGAAACCGCCCATAGTAAAATAAAATGAATATTTTACATGATATAATCTGCAGTTTGATTGAGACGCCTTTTTTAAAACGCCAAAATCAAGAAAGATTAGAAATTATTTCAATGGGTCGGCCTTTACCAAATTTAAAAATTTTATCAACAGATAAGAAGAAAGACAATCGACCATTTTCGAGATTGTTTAAAATAATATGGTATGAAAACCATAAATGGTTAAGCGGAAGTTATTTTAAAAATTCACTTTTTTGTTGGCCTTGTCTGTTGCTCTCAAATTTGGAGCAAAATAATATTTGGATGAGTCAGGGATATTCAGATTTGAAAAATTTATCAGCTGGTGTCAAAAACATGAATTTTCAAAAGAACATTTAAGCAACTGCTTAGGTTTAAAACGGTTAGAAAAGAATAATCAAACTATTGACAGTACTTTAGCTGGACATATTTCTTTATCTAATAAGTTATATAATGATGAAGTTAAAAAAAATAGAATTTGTGGTGTAGATACATGTCGCTCGCCTACCCGCATACTGAGGTCACGAGCCGCCACTGGTTCTATTCTTTATTTATCCCTATTGGTTATTCTATAAGTTCAAAGATAAAAAATATTTTGTGTTTTTTAATAAATTGAGCTTATTTTTGTGACCATTTTCATTTACTTGCGAATAAAGACCCAAAAAACCATGACTTGGTTTTTAATTTTACCACTGTCAATGAGAAAAGCCAAGGAACAAAACATATCTAATATCAAAGTGCGAACATAAATAAACATGTTATTAACCACTAATTTGTTAATTTTGCCAAAATCCGGTATTATACGACAAAAAACTATTGGTCTACAATCGTAGACCACGCGCCTAAGCTTGTCAGCAATAACGACGCGCCTAACGTAGGGTTAAATAATTTTTTTTTTAAACAGAGGGTGTATCAGAATTAAAGCTTAATTTAGTAGATGCGAAATAGTTGAAACAAATTTAGATATTAGCATATTTTTTAAATCCTATGTTTATGATATATTGGATAAATAAATAATATTTTTAACATTTATATGACATTGAGTGTGTTTAATTTCCCTGTTTTGTCCTGGATGGAGTAAGCAACTAGAGATACCAGAAGTCACAAAGCAAAGGTAATGCATCAAAAATAAAGTAGCCCTGAGAATAAAGTTTATTAGAAAATTTAATTTAAATTTGATTTTGTTTTACATAAGCAGTAATTAAAATAATTGAGTAATTAATTAAATTAAGAAGTTGCTGATAAATCTCATAAAAGAAAGAAATACAGAGCATAACAATATAATAATTACTCTAACGTTTCGAGACACAGCAACATGGGTATCGCCAGGTCACAAGATTTTTCTCGAGCGAACGGACTTGCTCAGCTACAACAGAGGACGCAAACAGCTATCGGTATACGCTCTTTCTCACACTGCTGGTTACCTATAGCGGTTTTCATTTATATGCATGCGTAATTTTTTTTGGTCACCTGAAAGTTGGAAAATTTCACCAAAAAAAACCTGTCTTTTTTAGAATATTTATTTTTAATATTAAAAAATACCCTGTCAAAATAACAATTGCACCTTCCTGCCCGGAAAGGGAAATCTTCTGAAGTTCAGATGCGCCCCCTGAAAATAATCCTGGGCGCCCATGCAAGTATCTTGCAGAGGTAAAATCGCCCTCAAACTGCCTGGCATGTTTATTTTCTTTATATTTGGATATTTAATTTTACTTTAAAGTCACGTCAATGATATTTTTTGTAATAAAAAAATTTTTACCCTTTTTTAACTTTAGGGGGATTTTTGGGGAAAATAACCGTTACCCTCCAGCCAGACCGGCATTTTTGTATTAGGCTATCATGGAAGAGTAACCTGAAAAATTTTCAGGATACCTAAAATGCCTACTCAAAAATGTCTCACAGCTCTTATGCTAATAAGAATGGCACATTTTATTCTAAAACATTGTTTTTTTTTTAATTGTTAATGAAGCGCATTATAAGAGGACGGGTGATTTAAAACAACTAAAAAATAATGTTTTAGCAATACGTAAGACCAAATTACTTATCGTTAACTGATAAAAAAGGTTTTAACTTTAATTTAAGCACTACGTAGTTTCAAAAATAATATTCTTTTATTTGTGTTTTTAAACTTTGAAAATCGTCATTTTTCGATTTTTTTCAGTTTTTAATTGTTTATAACTTGGAAACGATTAACTTTAGAGAAAAATTAGAAAATACCTTTTTTGTTTTCAGTGATCGACAGAACCTAAAATAATATCTACCCGGGCCGAGAAAATTGATTTTTAGAATTGGTTTTAAATTTTTTTATTTTAATAAATGTAGCAATAACTCCGAAATTACGGCATTTAGGTATACGAAATTTAACATAAGAAATAATCAGTATTTCTTAAGGACTTCAAAACGCAAAAATATACAATGTCTTCTATTTGAAATAATAAAATTCATTAGATTTCCAGAAAAACGGACGATTTGACAACAATGTATTTAGCACTATAATATCGGCCGCATTAGAAGACCCTTACCCACCAAAATCTATAAAAATCGTTTTAGCGGTTTCCGAGAAATTACCGTGTTTCCATACTTTATCGATACCCTGTATATCATTAACATAAACATTAACAATTTTTTCATTCTCACTTAGAACATCGAGAATGAAGCATGCCTCTTATGAATGTTAAAATATAACGTGTATGTGAAAATATAATATTAAGAGTGTAATGTTTTAATCATTAAAGTTTAAAGTGCATATTGAAAGTGGCAAGTATGTAAGAAGTAGTCGAAACGTTTAAGCAAAAATAAAGTGTTTTAATTATCAGACAGACAAACTCAGGAATAAAAAAGTTTCTATTTATAAATTCACGGTCAGGAAATAACAAACTATAAACAAGGGTATACATTGCGAAAAAAAATACTCAGGAACTAAACTTTTTTGACAACTTAACATATATTATTATCGACATGTGCTGAAATGGGCACTTTATACCAGAATAATGAAAAATGGTGTATACTTCGTTAACACATTAAAAATTATGTAAACAGGATTGTAGCAATTACTGTGCTATATCGGTAACCAGCACACTTAGTAGATTACGGAATGTTAATGACGGAATACAATTTTTTTTACAAGGTATGCTTAAAGAAAAAGAATAACACAGTGATTCGATCGAGAAACGACCGTGGAGATAGAATGATTAGATTTTGTGTAGAAAAACAATTAGTAATATCCAACACTTTTTTTGACTTGCCTAAGCGACGACTTTACACCTGGAAATCTCCTATGGACACTTATGGAAGAATAGTAAGAAATCAAATTGATTATATCTGTATATCAAAAAGATATAGAAATGCTATCTTGTCCTCCAAAACATATCCAGGAGCGGATGTACCCTCCAACCACAACTTACTAGCAGCTAAAGTATTACTTAAATTTAAAAAGATTAAAAAACCCAAAATATCTCCTAGGATCAGCAAAGATAAACTTTCAAATGCGGAAGTGAAAGAAATAGTAACCGATAAATTAGAAGATCAGTTTCAGAAATTGGGAAATAAAAATTCAGAAGAACAATTATGGGAGTCATGCAAAGAAACATTGGAAAAAGTCCAAGAAAACCATCTAATGGAAAATCAGCGTAGGAATAAGCAACAGTGGATGACAGAAGAGATATTGAATTTAATGGATGCAAGAAGAAAATATAAGAATGCTAATCTGACAGAATACAAAAAGCTAAACAGTATGATTCGAAGAAAAATAAGATCAGCTAAATCAGAGTGGCATAAACAACAATGTAAAGAAATTGAGAACTACGAGCGTATCTATGACGCATTCAATATGCACAAAAAACTGAAAGAAGTTGCAGGACTGAATAAAAAATGTAATCCTCCACTAATCGAAGATAAAAACGGAAAAATTATAATCGATATCGAAGGTCAACTAATAAGATGGACAGAATATATAAAGGAATTATTCGATGATGAAAGAAGCGAACTAGAAACGCTAAATGACATAAGCGGTCCTCCAATAACTAAGGAAGAAGTGCAATACGCTATAAAGAACGCAAAAAACGGGAAGGCGATCGGACCAGATGGGATTTACGTAGAAACACTAAAGCTTTTAGGTGTCGAGGGCATTAAGATACTTACGAAATTGTTCAACTTAATCTATGAAAGCGGAAAAATTCCTAAAGATTGGCTTAAATCCTCATTTGTTGTACTACCAAAAAAACACAGAGCCACAAAATGCAGCGACTATCGCACCATCAGCCTAATGAGTCATGTATTGAAAACGTTTCTTAGAATCATTCATCAAAGAACATATAGAAAAATTGAGGAAAGAATCTCATGTACTCAATTCGGTTTTCGCTGTGGCCTTGGAACGCGTGATGCACTATTCGCAACCCAAGTTTTAATTCAAAGATGCAGAGATGTAAATCATGACGTTTTCATGTGCGCGATTGATTTTGAAAAGGCCTTTGATAAAGTTCGCCATGAAAAAATGCTACATATTCTCAAAACTACCGGTCTGGACGGTAGGGACATTAGAATAATCGCAAATTTGTATTGGGGCCAGGCTGCATGTATTAGGGTTGCGAATCAGTGCTCTGAAGAAGTAAAAATCAAGCGCGGAGTTCGACAAGGCTGTATATTGTCACCAATGTTGTTTAATCTTTACGCTGAAACAATTTTAAATGAAGTCTTGGAAAACGCAAAAGAGGGAATACTCATTAATGGTATGCTTATGAACAATATCAGATACGCAGATGACACCTTGTTGCTGACTGAATCAATTGAACATCTTCAAGCGTTATTGAATCGAATGGTGGCATTCTGCGCGATATATGGACTCAAACTCAACGCAAGGAAAACAAAGTTTATGGTTATTAGTAAACAGGCAGCCGTAAATAATAATAACTATAACGTAACAATCGGTAATGACTCAATTGAACGAGTAAGTAATCTTGTATATCTGGGTACTCATATTAATGAAAGCTGGAACCCTAGTACAGAAATAAAAAGTAGAGTTGCCAAAGCAAGAACAAGTTTTATGAAATTTAAGAAAATCCTGTGCAGTCATGATCTAAATTTGGAACTTCGCATAAGAATGGTCCGATGTTATATATTCCCAGTACTACTTTACGGGGTTGAAGCATGGACACTGACAGAATCGCTTTTAAAAAACCTAGAAGCATTTGAAATGTGGGTCTACCGCCGTATTCTGAAGATCAGTTGGGTAGAAAGAGTCACAAACGAAAGGGTTTTGCAACGTTTGAATAAAAGTTGCGAAGTAGTGAACACGGTTAAAAGGCGCAAATTGGAATACTTTGGTCATATAATGCGTCACCCAGAAAAATATGACATACTTCACCTTGTCATGCAAGGTAAAATAATGGGAAAAAGAAGTGTGGGCCGCCGTACAACTTCTTGGCTTAAAAACCTACGCCAATGGTTTGGGAAAACTAGCACTGAACTATTTCGTGCGGCTGTAAATAAGACAATGATTGTTAATATGCTGCGCAACATGAGAGCCAACGATCGACAAGCGGTCTCGGCACCTTAAGAAGAAGAAGAACACAGTGATTGTTCTTTAGGAACATCACGCACTACCAATGTATTCTACGTTAAATAAATGACAGAAAAACTTACCTCGCATTCAAGCAGTTTCTTGACCAAAGGATTGATGTAAATAATCTTGTCATACTCTTCTTGTGGCATTATATATTTTTCCTCTTCTTCTTCTGTATATTCTAAATATTTTTCAGTCGATATACACAACTGCTCATCTGGACTTCTAAATACGTGTCCCTTTTGAATAGTAAGACCAGATTCAGGATCAGGAGTATCGTCCCAATACAAAAATGTTGGAATCTTAACTGTAGGTATTTTAATCTAAAAGAAATTAAACGTGTTAAATACGAAAATATTTTTTTGGGTAAATGAGTAATAAAATATAAAAGTTGTTAAAATGAATAGAATATCTCTTCATCTCTACTATCCATCTGTTTTACACCTTTCGTTCTGCAGACAATTGGAATACTTTATATTTTACATTTACTTATATATACTCTTATAGTAATTGGGACATGAAGTTCGGTTGGGAAGAGAAGACGTGCGAGCTCCCATGTCGCATAGGATTAGCCTGGGCAGCGTTTGGTAAACTGAGCTATGTACATATTTAAATCGGACTTACCCATATGCCTGAAAAGGAAAATCTTTGACGAGTGTGTATTGCCTGTACTCACTTATGGAGCGGAAACATTAACACTCACAAAAAAGGTAGTAAACAAGATTCGATTAACTCAGAGGACTATGGAGCCCTAGATGTTGGGTGTCTCCCTGAGGGACCGAATCCCAAACGAAGAAATACGTCGTAGAACAAAAACAACGGACGCCGTCGAAAGACTCGCTTCGCTCAAGTGGAATTGGGCAGGACACGTCGCCAGATTGTCAGACAACCGATGGACAAAACGTATTGTTTAGCGGAGGCCACGAGAAGAAGCACTACGGAGCAGAGGACGACCACCAACCAAATGGGCTGACGATCTAAAGCGTATTGTCGGCAACTGGATGCAAGCCGCACAAAACAGAGAAAGATGGAAAGAGCTGAGAGAGACCTATGTCCAGCAGTGGACGAATGCGGTTTGATGATGATGATGATGATGATGACTTATCTATATATCCGTTTATTAGTATCTACATTGGAATATCGCCAAGCCACAAGCCCTCATCTCTTGCTGTACTTGTCTTCCATAGATGGATCAGACACAAAGGTATTCTAGTCTAAATAACATATTTATTTAGATTATTATACTACTATGTTAGCGTTTTTATTGTCTGTTACGGACTGGGAATCGGAATATCACCGCTAATACTAACTATATAAATCATTCTAAAGTGAAGCAAATGTCTGACATCTAGCCCACTTAGCCGACTAATCTGGATATCTTACCAATATGCATATACCTAATTGCATTAAATCTACCGTTGGCTAAGATGACTAGATCATCCACATAGCACAGAACATGATGCCTCCTTTTCTGAGTAGGGAAGATAAAACTAACCCCTTCTTATAGCTTTTGGCCACCTCTGTCGACGCTATATTTCCTACCAACCATGCGTATATTACACGGTTACTCAGTTTACATTACATCCATTTGCAGCTTTAGCAGTACTGAACAGTCACTATATACGAATATGCAATCAGAATCGACTTCTGAAGCACTTGGTGGCCAGGGTTACCTCTAAGGTACGTCATCTAGTGTTTCGAGGCTTTTTTGGGGCATAATTTATGCAAACAGATTACTCTAGTGTTTCTAGGATCGCTTAACATGAATACGCCATTAGAACCAAACACCGGAGTACCTGGTGCACAAAGTTAATGCTGAGACACGTCATCTTGTGGTGTTTCGACAATTTTAGCTGCTAAATTGATATAAACATACCAAGCGGGGGTTTTTGGAGCTACTGAACACAAATATGATATCAGAACTGACATGCGAAAACCGAAAACCTTCGAAATTTTTGAAGATGACGTGCATATCAGTCCCCCTAAACACAAGGTGCTCCGAGGATTGGCTTTGATGTCATATTCAGCAAGTACCAGAAAGTTTGAGCAAAAAACTATACAGTAATCTGTTGGTGTCAACGTAGTGCCGAAAATACCCCGAACTTTAGAAGATAACATGCCTAAGAAGTGGTCCTGGCACCAGGTGATCCAAGGCTCGGTTCTGATGACGTATTCGTGTTCAGTGACTCGGAATCCCCCAAGTAATCTGTTTGCATCAATTAAGTGCCGAAAACTCTCGAAGCAGATGTCGTACCTTAGCAATAACCCTGGACACCAGGTGCTGTGGTGGTCGATTCTCATTATATATCCGTGTTTAGTGGCCACAAAAACTGCCCAAATAATAAAAACTGTCCCTAAATATAGTTATTTGGACATTTTTATACACTTTTGTTGCATTTCATGGACTTTAGAATCTTTTTCTTCTTCTGGTAGCACTACAACCCGGGGTGGGTTATGGCTAAAGACTGGATTATATGCAAAATGCATATGCATATATATGCTGCATATTTCTCATGTTTTTCATAAATGCATATGCCTTGCATATTTGGAGATTTAAGAGCATATAAATGCATATTTTGATGGGAATTTACTCTACCCCATTTAAAAATAAGGTATATATTAGTAACATCAACATCCATTAAAATAAAATGTGAAAGTAAATATTTTGCTGTTAAGCTCCTTTGTTGTTGTACCCATAAACATAATGGGCGTTATTTATAGCTGCAGGTATCATTATCCGGATATTTAAGATTTATAGACTTCTCAGAATTTACAAATTACCTAAGTAAATACCGATTATATTTTGAATAACATTACAAATATTACCTGTACTTTCTGCTGGTGTCGGCCAACTATGAATTATTCTGGGAAAACCAACCAAAACGAAATTTTAAGCATTTTAAGGGTAGGATAGATTATTTTATTTTATGAATGGTTAGTCTTAAATCAATCGCCGATTATTCAACTTTTGTGATTGCAAGTTATTGACTATACTGTGTAAAAAAATCATTTTATTATTATTGTGAAAATGCCTAAAGTAGCAAGGGAAAAATCAAGTCTTCTCAGAAGTTGGATTGGAAGTATCAATCATCTAAAAGTTATCGACAGTGAAAGTATGTTTTGCACCATTTGTGATAAAAAGGTAAGTTCTCCACTTCAATAGATTTTTAAACTTATCAAACTTCTTTGCACATCTATGTGTCTGTCTATTCTAAAATGACAAACCGTCCCATTTCTTCAAAAACTGTTTTTTAAAGTTCGCAACGGTTTGGCTTATACAGAGCGAGGTGTTGAGAGTGGCCCACCCTGTATACTACGGTACACTGACTGTACTTTATTGTTTGACGATTTCAATTTCACTTTGAGAAATAAAAAAAAATTGGGGGAGGTTTAAAAAGTTTGATCATTTTAATGTAGGTATCTATTTACGAAAACATCTAAAACATCATTATCATTATATTCCAGATTCCATGTCAAAAGAAATTCCAAGTAGTTCAACACATAAAAACTTCACTTCACCAAACTAAGCTATCAAAAAATGATAATAAACCTCGCCAGCAGATTCTACAGAACAGTTTGCAGATTCAGAATACGTCAGTTGGGCAAGAAACCTTTGCAAAGGATTTATGCCATTTTTTTTTTGAACTGCAATATCCCTCTGCACAAGTTAGAACATAAATCGTGTCAAAACTTTTTAAAAACTTATTGCAAGATTAAAGATAAACCAGCTCAAATACCAAGTTCTTCAACTCTTCGGAAAAAATATGTCAGTGCATGTTACAAAGATGTGATGACGAGTATTAAAAATCAGTTAAAAGCCGAATATCTTTGGATTTCCGTCGACGAAACAACGGATACAAAGGGTCGACAAATTGCGAATCTAATTGTTGGAGTTCTTAACGACTCTGGCGATTTTAAAAACTCATACTTAATTAGTGTAAAATGTTTGGAAAAAACAAACTATGCTACAATAGCTAGATTTGTTAACGAATCCCTAACAAATTTTTTTTTACCTGATCAAGTACCATTTGAAAAAATATTATTAATGCTTAGTGATGCCGCCTCATATATGATGAAAGCTGCATCCAATCTTAAAATCTTTTTCCCTAATTTAATTCACTGTACATGTTTGGCGCACGGCCTAAACAGAGTTGCAGAGAAAGTTAGAATTGAATTTCCCAATGTAAACACCTTAATAAATAATGTAAAAAAAGTATTTCTGAAAGCACCACTACGTGTACAGGTATATAGGGAGATGCTTCCCGATATTCCTTTACCACCAGAACCAGTATTAACCAGATGGGGAACTTGGCTTAAAAGTGCTATATTTTTATCTGAACACTACGACGACATCAAAAGCGTTATTTCAAGTTTTGATCCGACTTGTACCGCTATTGATAACTGTCAAAATATTTTTAAAGAAAAGTCTATTAAAAATCAATTGTTGTATATAAAATCGAATTTCGATATCATTGAAAGTTCAATTACAAAATTAGAGGCTCAAAATTTATGTCTTCACAATAGTATGTCTATTGTTGATTCGGTTAAACAGAAAATAACAAATCTGAATGGGGAAATTGGAGTAAAAATTAAAGATAAACTTGATGACGTTTTAAACAAAAATGAGGGTTTCACTTTATTGCGTTCAATAAATAATATAATCAATTTTGGAAACTTCGATGAAAATATTAATATGGATCCGTCTCTAATAGCAAAGTTTAAATATGCCCCAATTACATCTTGTGACGTTGAGAGATCTTTTTCTGCCTATAAACAAATATTAACAGATAGAAGACATAATATTAGTTTAGAAAATATGAATCAATATATGATTATTTATTGTAACAATAAAAATATGTAAATTTGTTTTATTGTACTCTTTTTATAATATTAGTTTAGAAAATATGAATCAATATTGTAACAATAAAAATATGTACATTTATTTTATTGTACTCTTATTTATCTTGTGGTCAAAATAAAATATTTTGCCGTTTTATTTGTCACAAAACCTGAAGTTAAAAAAATATATTAAGAAATAATAATACAATTTGGTTTAAATTCAAACCTATTTATTTATTTTTATTATTTTTTATTTATTTATGTATTTAACGTAAACCATAAAATTATTCATATAAAAATAAGTGCATATATAAATGCATATTTGCATGTTAATTGTGCATATTCAGCTTGTTTTAAAATGCATATTGCATGCATATTTTAGACATTTTTTAGTGCATATTTTCCAGTCTCTAGTTATGGCTGACTGCACAACTCGCTTCCATCTCGAACGGTCGTCAACGGTCGTTTTAAATCTGACCGTATTGTCTCTGCATCGCATTCGTGGACGTCCTAAGGGCGTTCTTCCTGTGGGGGCTTCCTCCTAGATTAGTTTGGAAATGCGGTTATTAGGGAGTCTATGGACATTGGGCATGGCCAGCCCATCTTAGACGCAAAGATTTAACTTCTTGGACTTTAAAATGCAATTATGCATTTCCACTAATTTTTCCGTTCCATTTCCAAATTGTAGACTTTTTTCGTGGCATGATTCTTCTTCTTCTTCTTAAAGTTCCCTCTCCTATCGGAGGTTGGATATCATAATGGCTATGGTCACTTTGTTGGCTGCTGCTTTGAATAGTTGTAATGAACTACAGTTAAACCATTCTCTAAGGTTCCTCAGCCAGGAGATGCGTCTTCTTCCTATGCTTCTTCTTCCTTGGATCCTTCCTTGCATAATAATTCTCAGCAACTCATATTTTTCTCCTCTGGTAATGTGACCCAAATATTCCAGTTTTCTAGTTTTTATACTTTCTAACTCATAATTTCTAACCCCTTATTTAAACGTCGTAGAACTTCAACATTGGTAATCCTTTGAACCGACTGAATTTTCAATATTCTTCTGTAACACAATATTTCGAACGCTTCTATTCTTCTTATGTGTTGTCTCTTCAATGTCCAAGCTTCCATTCCGTATAGAAATATAGAAAATATGTAGCATCTTCGATCCCTCAATCTGAGAGGCAACTGAAAGTCTTTGTTTGTAAGCAGTGTCTTCATTTTTATAAATGCTTGCCTTGCAGTTTCAATTCGGACTTTAATTTCTTTGCTTTGGTCATTTTTGTCATCAACCCAGGTTCGCAGGTATTTGTATGTCTTAACTTTTTCTATTTGGGTTTGCTCTATCATTAACCTTTCATTTCCATATTCTGTTTTTGAGACAATCATAACTTTAGTTTTTTCTTGTTTATTTTTATTCCGTATCGAATGCAATAATCGTTAATTCTATTTAGCAATTCTTGTAGCGATCCAGGGTGTCTGTCATTATAACGGTGTCATCAGCGAATCGTATGTTATTTACTATTCTTCCGTTTATAGAGATTACATCACTTAGCTCCGCTATCGCTTCCTGAAATATGACTTCACTGTACAGGTTAAACAGTAGCGGCGACAGAACACAACCCTGTCTTACTCTCTACTGTTTATATCAATATTCTCGGATTTTTGTTCTTCTATCTTTATATTGGCCTTTTGATTCCAATACAGATTGATGATAATTTGTAAATCTCGTCTGTCTATATCTCTGTTTTTCAATAATTCTATTAGTTTTTCATGTCGGACCCTGTCGAACGCTTTTTCAAAGTCGATGAAACAGGAATAAATATCCAGGTTCATATCTAAGCATCTTTGAGAGAGGACATTAAACGCAAACAATGCCTCTCTTGTTCCAAGTCCTTTGCGGAACCCAAATTGGCATGATTCTAATACAATGCAAAAAACTGTAAGTCTCTTGGTGCTGTACCTATATAAAAATCTATTTATCCCAGTGTTTTTAGTGCTAAATACCCTGGTCCATTGGTGCAAGTAAAATTAACATTTTCATCTGAGGATAAGTAACGAAATATTTAGTTATAATAGTGACTAATAACTTGTTTTAGGTTACCTTAGATCTACGTTCAGCAATCAATTTGTTACAAATAGCATCTATTAGCATAACAGGATGATCAGCCATCTCTGGGGGAGCTTGACATAGAGGGATTGTTCCGTTTAATACAAGATTTTTTACTCTTTCCAGTTCTTCTGCCTAAAAAAGTGCATTATTTTTAATCTAGTATATTAATTACTTGGAGTGTATCACAGTCAGATAGAGAGAACCATATTTTAAAGATTGTCCCAACATTAAGCTAAAGCCGGATCCACATCAATAAAAATGTTGTACCGGGTGTCCCAATAAGAATGGCTCTCGGCCATATCTCAGGAACCGTTCATACTACAGCTTTGGGAAAAAAATTTTATAACAAAAGTTGCCACGAAAAAAGCCTGAAAATTATTTTCATATTTGTAAGTCCACCACTAGAGGGCGTAATTGAATATCAAAAATTAAAAAATCGAAATTTTACAAAAATTTGCCTAATGAAAGGGCACTGGAAATCCAATCATCGTATTCTTCATACAAGTCTGTGCATATTCTATTTGAGTGGGAACCTTGTTATGAAAAAATCTCTGTAAGTCCGGTTCTGCTTAATCGATTTTTACAAACTTGGTCTTGTTAAAAACAGCTCTTTTTCATCAATGTAATAGTTATAATTTGGAAACAGCCTATTACGTAATAAGCCGGCTAGAAGGCGCTATTTATTTTTTTTAGAAATCTAGTTTTCTTTGGAAAATATTAAATACAAGTATGTATTTTTTTCCTATATTACAAAATTAGACCAAATTAGCAACAGAATACTGAAAACCGCATGTCGATACCTTTTTTCTACCTCGAGATATCTTAAGAAACGTGTAAATTGTAAACATAATTGTTGCTATCATATAAGTGGAAATATATAGAAGCACGTAGTGTGCTATGGAAAAAAACAAAGGAATATTGTCCAGGTGTCACCGTATATAATGAATCAAAACAACAATAAGACAAATAACACTATAAAATATAACAAAAAAAGAGTGTGTACTTTGTTCGCGAGTAAGAAGTTATACTTCTATTATTATGATTTTAACGAAATAAATATATTTTAAACAGATTTATATTATTCTTACTGAAATATTACACTAATTTTAATACTTAAAATAATACCAAGAAAATAGCGTTAATATGTAAATTATGAATTGTTGCCTCCGCGCATTTGCTTTTCTCTCGATGAATCGTAGAAAATGTAAAAACGTCAGATTTTCTACACAAATTTTTAATTTTTATTTCATTATATTTTAATATCAATTATCCTATTCCCAACTAAGATAAATACATAACTGTTATTGTCACCGGTAAACTAAGTTAGGAAGTCAAAGTGGAAACAAGTAGTGTGCTATCGAAAAAATAGAACTATTAGAAATATTAACTTCAAAAAGTCATCATGTGTCAAATTATGTGCGAAATCAGTAGAACATAAAAATTTGTTCATTGATGGTTTGTTGCGGTTTGTTTCTATTAAATTTTATAAAATTTATACAGAGTGAAATTGAAGATGATTCTTACAAACTAAGAAGCATTTGACATGATAGACACACTCTTTGAATGCATAATAAATGCAACTGTTGCGGCTAGAATATATGCAATGAAATATCCTCAAAGACGTCACCCCAGTAGTAGAGTTTTTCATATTTTGTTTTGATTTACTATACACGGTGATCTGGAAATTGTTTCTTTGTTTTTTCCATAGCACACTACTTGCTTCTATATATTTCCACTTATAGGACTTATGTTTAAAATATATACGTTTCTTAAGATATCTCGAGATAGAAAAAAGGTATAGACATGCGGTTTTCGGTATTCTGTTGCTAATTTGGTCTAATTCTTTAATACAGGAAAAAAATACATACTTGTATTTAATATTTTCCAAAGAAAACTAGATTTCTAAAAAGAAAATAAATAGCGCCTCCTAGCCGGCATATTACGTAATAGGCTGTCTCCAAATTATAACTATTACATTGACGAAAAAGAGCTGTTTTTAACAAGACCAAGTTTGCAATCGATTAAGCAAAACCGGACTTACAGCGATTTTTTCATAACAAGGTTCCCACTCACCCCCATCTCTTATTTGCATAGGTAGACTTAAACTTGTGAAATAAAATATGCGCAGAATTTTATGAAAAATTCGATAATCAGATTTTCAGTGCCCTTTCATTAGGCAAATTTTGTAAAATTTCGATTTTTTAATGTTTGATATTCAATTACGCCCTCTAACGGTGGACTTACAATTATGAAAATAATTTCCAGGCTTTTCTCGAGGCAACTTTTGTTATAAAATTTTTTTTCCCAAAGCCGTACTATAAACGGTTCCTGAGATATGGCCGAGCGCCATTCTTATTGCGACACCCGGTACATTGTATTTGACACAAATTTGCTCGTGTGCGTTGAACCTTTTCTTGATGTGGACTGTGGGTTTTTCAGTCGAAATTTTTGCCGCACAGCAGTGTTAATGTGGACTTGATTATCTACTGTTTCTAAGTGGATTCGGCGGTGCAACACAAAATAAATATTTACGACGCAAAAATACTTGACCAGATTTAAATTTGTGCCGCAAATATTTTTTCTGCATTTTAAAATACAACACGCACAAATCTTTATTGATGTGGATCCGCCTTTAAGGTAATCGTAAAGAAAGGTATAGGCCAGTCAAATTCCTTAGTGATGGTGAAAAGAAAACTGATTCTTTGTAAGACTTCATCATTCACTTTGTAGGTGTGGCTACTATAGAGTAGCCACACCTACCCTATATTACTCAATCTAGTTATTAAAGTACTAGCCAGGGAGGTAGTGTCAAATTTGACCGGAGCATTTTAACATGGCTGCTTTCTTTTTATTTAGTTAGGTATTTCTAAGCTTATTAACAAATGATGTGTCAGCTGGCCCAAAACCGGGGATTGTAGGCAAGAAAAGGTAAAATATGAAACTTGATGGACAAACGCTACATCTTATGTCAAATATTTATCTACGTGACTTACAACTCTTAATAGCCTTGCTGACTTCTCTCCTAGCTTTCACTCAGGCAATCCGAGTTCAAATCGTGGCGTTGAAATTTTTTTGTTTTTAAAATTGACATTTTATTTTGAAAAATAATTATTTTTATAATACTACGTTTGTATTATTTATACGAGACCATATAAAAAAATCTGTATGCATTTGATCATAAATATTATGATTGACCTTAATAAGCAAAGTTGTTGTAAATGAACCGCTGAAGCTTCCTGAGTTAGTCCGACCAATCTAAGTGAAAAAGGGAGTTGCCCTCCCCACCCCCTCCCGACATTTTATTTATTTTTTGTACAAACTGTTTTTCTTAATGTGATATGATGTAGAACCAAAAGATATATACAACCCTAATTTTTCACTTTCCTATCACCAACCCCCATTTTTTAATAGCAATCTAAATAATTCCCTGTTCTCTATAATAGGTACAGTAGGAAAAATCAAAGAATACTCATGAACGAACATATAAAACACGCTGTATTTTTTTGTCAACGTATCACACAAAAAATTGGCCAGCACAAGTACATGTAATAATTATTGTTACATGTACTTGCACTGGACAATTTTCTTTGTGACACGGTGACAGGAAAATACAGCGTGTTTTATATGTTCGTTCATGGGTATTCTTTCATTTTTCCGACTGTATATAAAAATGGATGTTTGTCTGTATGAGGAGCGAGTTAAATTAATACTAAATAGCTTTGTCATGAAATATATCCAGTGGTTACAGCCAATTCTTTCCAAACGGAATATATCCAATAGAAAATAGCTATCGAAAGTGTGTAAATCAATCGAAACACAATAAATCCAGTATTCCGCTGAATAACGCCCTTATTATAAAAATAATTATTTTTCAAAATAAAATGTCAATTTAAAAAAAAAAAACAATTCAACGCCAGGATTTGAACCCGGATTGCCTGAGTGAAAGCTAGGAAAGAAATCAGCAAGGCTATTAAGAATTGTAAGTCACGTAGATAAATATTTGACATAAGTTGTAGCGTTTTTCCATCAAGTTTCATATTTTAGCTTTTCTTGTCTAAAATCCCCGGTTTTGGGCCAGCTGACAAATCATTTGTTAATAAGCTTTGGAATACCTAACTAAATAAAAAGAAAGCAGCCATGCTAAAATGCTCCGGTTTTTGACACTACCTCCCTGGCTATACTTATCGCCCCTTCACTCAAACAGTGTTATAATTCAAAAAAGCAAAGTATCGAGAAAACGACGTTTAAAATTTGTGCTATAATTTTTTCGGGTTTAATTCAAGAAAATTAAGTTAAAATTAGTGTAATAACAATTTTAGTCAGTCACAAATATTTTTATAGCTGTACAAGATTGGTTAAATTAACATCAGCCATCAAGGCCTACAGGAACTATGCAAATAGCCAAGAAAAGAAGAAAAAAACGTATATATGGACTCTTACGACAAAAGTGCAATTTTTGAGGTATAATATATTGTATACGAAAAAATTATGCAGTGAATATATAAAACAACTTGCATTATATTTTATAATATCGATAAGAAAAAAATAGGAAGACGAAAAGAAATATCATTTTACAAGGTTTACAAAAATTGGAAAAAGATATTCTTACGTGAGATTCTACCAAAATATTTAAAAAAATATTTTTTCTCAGTTGTGACACTATATGGAAAAAATAACGAAAAATTTACACAATATTATTTATCAAAAGTGGCTTTTGCATTACCGAATATAATATCATTATTATTCTAATATAATTATTTTATAATATATTATGGTTAACAGGCTTTTACGTTTTAATGATGTAATTTAAATACAATTATTAACAAAATTAAACCATAAATACTGCAAAAATAAAGATAAATAAGTGATAATGTGTCACTTTTCTTGGGCACATCTGCAGATTCTTTTGAATGAAATAATCACATACTGCCTTAATAGACCAAGAGGCAGCGCTGAAGAATCTCTTTGAATTTACTAAAGCTAGATTTTTCATAGTTGATTACTGTGAGTGTGTAGAGAAATATACTGCGGTCGGTCAAGCGAAACGTAGAACAGGGGTTACTGAGAGGGTATCAAAGTTGCTTTCCTACGAAGGTAATTATTTCCATTTACTAAGGCTGAAAATCAGTACACACATTCTAAATTAAATATAAATAAAAGTTAGTATAATCGGTCAGCTGTATGACGGGACAGAGCCGGTCGGTCGGCCCCAATAGTCGATTGAGGAAATAATGCATTTTGGCTCGCAATTTTTTGTCCAGTATGGATTTACTTGAAATTTTCACAGAAGGTAGGGAATAGTCCAAGGATCATTATATACATCATGCCGCTATCATACGCTAAATCCTTGGGGTGGTTGCCACCCATCTCGGGGGGTGGGAATTTTTTATTACATTTTCACCATGTAATTCGATTGAAAATTTGATTCTAAGAAAAAATATTTTTTACATTTTCTTCGTAAAACTAATATTCGCGTTATTCGAATTATTCGAGTTATTCGCGCTTGAAATTAACAGTTTTTCGACGAAAAAATCGACTTTTTTTAGAAGGTTTTTTGAGAATACCTCGAAAAATATGCATTTAATCAAAAAAACTGTAGATATTGAAATTGTATCTATTAGTAACACAAACCAAATTCTTTCCCTATAATATCTGTAAGACCAAGACAAACCGATATACGGCATGTTAAAGGTTAGCTTTTTTCGTCAAATGCATAATATGAAATATTCAAAGCCAAATAATGGGAAAAATTTGCAATTTTCGAGGAAAACTTTAAATAATCTTTTTTCAAGAATACAATTAAACCTTTCAAAACAAAATAATAAAAAGTTTCGAGCAAGAAAATTAAGCGACTTATAATCAAAAAAATGTCGGTGACGCTTTTCTCTACGAAAAAATCAGTGAAAACAACTCTCTAACTACCTTCCTAATTCAAAATTGGTCTTCACCTTTCTGTAGTTCCTTTTACGTTTATATTGTCAATACACTAAAGGAGTTTGACCTATTTAAAATGTCTCATTTTGGAAAAATTGGAGTTAGAAAAATTTATTTTTTGCAATTTGGTATTTTTCACCGTTTACTTAATAGTTAGCCAGATATAGCTGTTTAAAACCTCTATTTACCAGAAAACACTTCCTTATTCGAGCCCTTTAAACCCGTCCCAATTAAAAACTAAGGGATCGTACGGAATTTAATTTAAACAGTCTAATAACTCTTTAAAAATCCTACAAAATCGTTTTTGAAGAAACTTTTTATCGCCAAAAATATATAGAATATTTTTCGAGGTATTCTCAAAAAACCCTCTAAAACGTCGATTTTTTCGTCAAAAAACTTATTTTCAAGCGCGAATAACTCGAAAAATATTAGTTTTACGAAGAAAATGTAAAAAACATTTTTTTCTTAGAATCACTTTTTCCATCGAGTTACATGGTTAAAATGTAATAAAAAATTCTCACCCCAAGATGGGGTGGCAACCACCCCCAAGGTTTTAGCGTATGATAGCGGCATGATATATAAAATGATCCTTGGACTATTCCCTACCTTCTGTGAAAATTTCAAATAAATCCATGCTGGACGAAAAAATTGCGAGCCAAAATGCTTTATTTCCTCAATCGACTATTGAGGCCGACCGACCGGCTCTGTCCCGTCATACAGCTGACCGACTATAATAACTTTTATTTATATTTAATTCAGAATGTGTGTACTGATTTTCAGCATTAGTAAATGGAAATAATTACCTTCGTAGGAAAGCAACTTTGATACCCTCTCAGTAACCCCTGTTCTACGTTTCGCTTGACCGACCGCAGTATGTTTCTCTACACACTTACAGTAATCAACTGTGAAAATCTAGCTTTAGTAAATTCAAAGAGATTTTTCAGCGCTGCCTCTCTGTCTATAACTCGACAAACGACGCTTTATAAACATCTTAGATGGAAAAGTGCCTTGAACAAGTCGATATTTGACAATGTTTATGTTCGGTGCTTCGTTGATTTTGGTTAATCATTTAATGATTCTAGTGTCATATAACGACAAATACTTAAACTATAAACGTAACACTTTTTGAGATAAGATTTTGCAGGTTCATTAAATTGTTGGCGCAATAAAACGGTTTTTATTTTTTTTTTATTTGAGTTATGCCACTATTTAATCGGAGGTGCGTTATTATCTGATACGTTAATTTAACCGGCATACAAACATACCATAGTAATAAAAATCATAATTGACAATGAAGATAATTATCATTAACATCAGCCATCAAAGCCTACAGGAAGTATGGGAATAGCCAAGAAAAAAAGATAAAAAAGTATATGGACTCTTACGGCAAAAGTGCAATTTTTGAAGTATCCGAAACAATAATGCAGTGAACTTATAAAACAACCTGCATTATATTTTATAATATTGAAAATAAAAATAGGAAGAAGAGAAGAAATATCATTTTACAAGGTTATGAATATAAAAACAAAAAAAAAATGTAATATTTTTTTTCCATAAATCCATATAGTCGAGGAAATGAAACAGGAAAAATGGCAAAACGGTTTTTTTGTCCAGCACCTATTTGTACCAAATTTTGGGATGAGGCTTATTTTACCCTCTAGTTCATTTTCTATATTGAGCCGTTGTACGCTTTTAGTTTTTTAAGGGTGAAAACTACCCCTAATTGTAAAAAAATATTTTGTTGTATGACTACGGGCCCTTCAAGGCTCATTCGCCGATTCACCAATTTTGCTCATTTATTTTACAATATATTTTTCTATACCTATTTACTTAACATTTTCTATCCTACTTATTCTACATACTTTATAAGGTCAGTGGGAATACCACATCAGGCAAAAACACAGGTTTATTTATATATTATAATAGATTTTAATTTCGGTCTTTACGTTAGTTAGTTTATAATTTGATTTTTATATTTTTAATATGTTCTATAAATAATTGCATTATTTCTGTATTATTAATTTGTGATAATATATATGTTAAATTTATTGGGTGTGTTATATTTTTACAACTGTATAATTTACTTATAAACATATTTATATTTATTTGTATTAGAGGGCAATTTAAAATCATATGTTCAGCATCACCTATTTCTCCACATTGACAATATGGATTGTCTCTTTAAATGAATTTTATGTAGATATGTTGGAATCAATGCATGGTTAAATCTTAAACGGCATATTTGTCTCACTGCGTATTTTGGAAGGGTTGTCATTGCAAACCATGGACTTGATGGTATTGTACATTGAATTTCTTTATAGTACATACCTTTTTTAATTTCCTCAAATTCTTTGCTCCAGATTATTTTATACATATATATTAGTGCTAATATTTTTAATTTCTTCAGGTGTACATTTGTAATCAATATATGTCCCTTCTTTTAGAGCCTGCTTAGCTAAGGAATCTACGAGTTCATTACCCATAATTCCGCTGTGTCCTTTGACCCACAATAACCGTATTTTTTTAAATCTGTATTTAATGTGTTAATATTTTTGATTATTTCCAAAATAATATAATTTGCTTTGGAAGTTATCTTCAGATGCTTTATTTTCAACAAAGCGCTTTTACTATCACTTATTATAACAATTTCTGAATTTGTGATAATATGTTGACAATACTTCAAGGCTTCTAGTATACCTATTAACTCTGCCGAATATATGTTTGTGTTTATATTTAATTTTACCATTTTTATATACTTAACTTGTGTATCATATTTTGCACATGCTGTTCCCTCCTTGTTTTTTGATGCGTCGGTGTAAATTTGATATAAATTTGGTACTAATTCTTTTATATCTGTTTCAAATATTAGATTTCTTATTTGATTTGGATATTTCGAATAATCTCGAAGGAAATTTATATCTATTTTCATCGTTTCTTCGAATTTATAGGTATAGCTTAGGTTTATTGATGTAGTGTGAATATTTTCCTTGTTCTTAGTCAATTGTCTGTAGCATTCTGCAATAGAAGGTGATTTCTTTTTTTGCCAGTATTTATTCATTAAATCTGGTATTGACAATCGATGAATTTTTTCAATTATATTGGATTCTTTATGAAGTAATTTAATTAAAAATTGACTGCCTAGTTTGCATCTTCTTATTGTCATAGGCATTTCAGAACACTCTATAAATAAATTATTTATTGGAGTAGACTTTAGAGCGCCTAAACACGGTCTTAAACATTTGTTCACAACGACTTCAATTTTTTGTAGATAACAGTTGGCTGCGTCCGCATAAAATACTGATCCATAATCTATTATTGCTCTTATATAAGCTCTATAGATCAAAAGAGAGAGATTGGGATCTGCTCCTCATGTGGAATGTGAAACTGCTCTTAAGATATTTAGTCCTTTTTCTGATTTCCTAATTATATTTTCTATTTGTTCTTTCCATAGAAGTTTGTGATCCAAAATGACACCGAGGTGTTTAACATATTTTCGTACCGGAAAATTTATATTATTTAATTTTATTTCTACTGGGACATTTTTCCTTTGTCTAGTAAATATACAGGCTTGAGTTTTATCTTTAGATAATGTAAGTCCATTTTTAAATGCCCATTTACTAATTGTTATGTAGTTATCATTGATATTTTTGATTCCTTGTTTAATTTCAGTTTGATCTGGATAAATTACCACATCGTCTGCAAATTGTATAATTTTTGAAAATTTTGCTGTTTTTTCTAAATCATGTGTATATATAAGGTACAATACTGGACTTAATATGCCTCCTTGTGGTAATCCATCTCTAGCAATTTGAGGTCCTAACAGGTTATTGTTAATGTTTAGGAATATTTTTGTGTTGGAATGCATCTTAATTATTTTTTTATTAAAACTTGTCGGAAGACCAATTAGTGACATTTTGTTACATAGAATACTAAGATTGACATTATCGTATGCTCCTTCTATGTCCATAAATAAAGCTGTAACAGACTTATTTTCAGTAAAACTAAGATTAATATCTGTTACTAGATGACCTATGTTTTCTGTGGTAGAATATCCTCTTCTAAATCCGAATTGTGTTTCTTAAGGGTGAAAACTACCTTTAATTGTAAAAAATTATAAAATAACATTTTAAAGTTTAATATTTTCAACATTTGGTTCTTATTCGTTACATAATGATTGTTTTATGCTTTAAGTTATAATATCACAATATTTTAACCCTTAAAACCACCCTTGTTGGAGCTATATATAAAAAATTTAGTTATCCTAAAAGAATAATTTCGGATTGCATCGATTTACATAAAAATTTGGGATTAGGATCATCTCATCCTGTACTTCATATTCTATATCATGCTCAAGGGCGTTGATTATTTTTAGGGGTGTAAACTACCCATATTGTCAACAATTAAATAAAAACTTTAATGAGGGTAAAATTTGATTTTGATTGGTTAAATAGTAAATTTTTTGTGCTTTAGGATATAGTATTATAATATTTCAACCCTTAAAAACTACCCTTATTAACATTGCAATTTTTATAACTAGATAATTTGATAGATCTATACAGAAAAAAAGTAGAATTAGAGAATTAAAAAAACATTTATTTACACAAAAATACGAATTTACAAATATGTACAAATACAAACACAAATAGTTTTTTAGTCATCCTCCAGTATACGAATCGGTTCTGTGGTATAATATACATTGAAAATGCTCTATAAGGAGACTATTCGAATTTTTCGAAAAAAAAAATTGTTTTATATACATAGCTCCTTTATTTTTGGCGATAAAAAGTGTTTTCAAAAACTATTTTGTAGCATTTTTGAAGAGCTATAAGACTGTGTGAATTAAATTCCGTAATATTCCTTAGTTTTTAATTGAGGTGGGTTTAAAAGGCTCGAATAAGGGGGTATTTGCTCGTAAATAGAGGTTTTAAACAGCTCAGCTATATGTCACTAACTTTTCGCTATAGTGAAAATCTATGTACAAGGAAATTTTAGGTATTAAAAAGCTACCATTAAAAATCTATCATTTTGTTCGTATCTCCAGAATTTTCGGAGATATTTTGAAGAAAAAGGTAAAAAAAATTGCAAAAAATCTATTTTTCTTTAAACTCCAATTTTTCTAAAATTAATCCTTTTAAATAGGTCAATTTTCTTGGGTGTAGTGATGATACAAATAGGAATTATATAAAGGTAACGAACAAATTTTAATAAGGAGAGTAGTTAGGGGGTTGTTTTCACTGATTTTTTCGTAGAGAAAAGCAGATACCGACCTTTTTTTGATCATAAGTCGCTCAATTTTTATGCTAGAAACTTTTCATTATTTTTTTTAAAGGTCTAGTTGTATACTTGAAAAAAGATTATGTAAGTTATCTCGAAAAATGCAAAGTTTATCCGTTATTTGGCTTTGAATATTTCAAATTATGCATTTGATGAAAACTAATCTTTAACATGCCGTATCTCGGCTGTATTGGTCGTAAAAATATTATAGGAAAAGAATTTGGTTTATGTTACTAAATGATAAAATTTTAGTATCTACAGTTTTTTTGATCAAATACATATTTTTCGAGTTATTCTCAAAAAACCCTGTAAAAAATCGATTTTTTCGTCGAAAAACTGCTACTTTCAACCGCGAATAACTCGAAAATTATTAGTTTTGCGAAGGAAATGTAAAAAACATTTTTTTCTCAGAATTACTTTTTAAATCGATTTACATGGTTAAAATGTAATAAAAATTCCCACCCCCGAGATGGGGTGGCAACCACCCCCAAAGTTTTAGCGTACAGCGGCATGATATAGAAAATGATCCTTGAACTATTCCCTACCTTCTGTGAAAATTTCAAGTAAATCCATGCTGGACGAAAAACTTGCGAGCCAAAATGCTTCATTTGCTGGACTAATAGAAACAATAACAGGAATGTTTACACATTTTCAAGAATATCAAAAATCACTCATCATATTGCGACACCCAAATATATCTTTTGTAATGTGGCAAACATTTTATGCAAAATTGTAAAAAGATATTCTTACCTCCCTGGTTTTAATCCGTTTATCCATTTTGTCAGCATAGTCTTCGAGTATACGTATTTGTAGCCTAGTCATATACTCTCTATCGGTCAGGCTACAAATGTTAGTGCCCATGAGCTTCTCTAGTCTCAATCGTATCAAAGGGTGGAAGAAACTGTGAACAAAAAAAGCTTAGCTTAATTTTAAGTTTTAAATTTTGCTTCTACTATTTTGATTTGGAAAGAATCTTGAAAGAATCGCCCCTTAAAAGCCAACGCTTCTCGACAACCCTGCTATTTTCTAAAACCTTGGAAAATAACCAATACCATTATGCCAAAAAAAAAAGAACAAATCCAGGACCAATATAAACTCTTACAGGCCGATATCTCGTCTTAACGTTCTTGTTAAATTCTTCTAGAGTCCAGATGATCCTTAAGGAAAAATTCGTAGCTTTTATCATCGAAAACAACATCATCGTCTCTTACCAGTTCGGCTTTAGAGAAGGTCTATTAACAAAAAACAACATTCACATAAATTATAAAATATCAAACTTTATTTAAATGATACAACACTATCTTTTGGTATTTTTATTGACGTTCAGAATGTATTTAATCGAGTCTAGCATGCTGGACTGAAAAATAAACTGCTGAACATCGGTAGGTATGCTCATCCCTTTTTTTTATAAAACTAATGCATTAATATCAAATCCCTCTGGTTGCATGGTTACGGTTAAGATCAAAATCGATTCTGTATAGTCATACATATCTGAGATTTATTTCAGAATTAAGTAAGAAGTCCTTTAAACAGATCTAAAAGTAATCAATGCAGGACTCCGTCGAGGTGACATCAGCGAAGAAGCTGTAGAATAATTACAGTTAGTTACCAATAAATTTTACTACAAAATGGAAAACCAAACTAATTGAATCTAAATCAGTTCATGTTAGTTTAAGAAATAAACAAGGCAAAATATTCCAATTATAATAAATTATGCCCAAATACCATATTCAATCTTTTGCTAAATACCTAGGTATCACACTTATTGCAAAACTTCGCCGAAAAGTCCAAATTAAAAAGACTAGGGAAGAACCAGGTATCCGTTAAAATAAAATATATTGGCCGATGAGAAGAAATTCAGATTTGTCCATACACAACAAACAACTGATATACAAACAAACTACTGAGACCAGTATGCATGGTTGCCAACTCTGAAGCTGTGCCAATTCAAGTATTCAGATGTGCCAGATCATCCAGAGATACCAGAAAGAATTGTTAAGGAACATCGTTGATGCTCTTTGATATACCAGAAATGTAGACCTCCATAATGACCTTGAGATGGAAGATGTAGATAAAGTTATCAAGAAGATGGAGGTAGTCAAAAACAATAGCTCGTGTTAACTAGTGAGTGTAAAAGCAGAGCATAGTGTTGTGTTGTGTTCTATAATGTATACTTTTTGTTAAATAAAATAAGAGGACAGTATAGCGTTAAGCTCTTAGAATTCAAGTATCGTTTAGTAATTTACGTCAAAAAAGAATTAATAATTAGTCAACTGTGACCAGATTTCAGTGGACACAGCTTAGTTTCTTAATAAAAAAAACTTTTATAAAATTATAGTGAATGACTTTTTGTTCTCTACCAGCTGCAATCACCAAAGTCCTCGCATTTTCGTCTAAAACATTTATATTCATTCCTATTCCACTAGTTACCATTTTCTGTTCTCAAACACATACTCACAAAAAAAATAATTTTAATATTTACCTGTCGAATAGAATTTTACATCAACAATAGAAAACTTCCACAACTTCCCAAAGTCACGAACTTTATATTGCAGATCGGTTTTTTTGGGACAAGCACAAGCGCCTCGTTCGACAACTTTTTTATTGACGGAACCGAATTGGAGAGTTCTGTGTCAGGTGGTTTTTCATTATCGTCGTTGGAGAAGATTAGTTAAACTGTTTATCGTATAAGCTTTCAAAGATAATAAATAAATACACTTCTCCAAGAAATAAACGCCAACCTTAAAAATTGGTCATTTTTAATATCTCGAATTTCCTAAACGTGTCGTCAGATTGAAGTGATTTTTCTCTATAACATTAAAAAATTATTTTATTGGACCATAGGTTTAGGAAATTCGAGACATTAAACATGACCAATGTTTAATGTGGTGCGTTAATTTCTTCGAGAAGTGTAATTAATAAATTAATATTAATATTTAATAATTATGAAATAATTTTTTTATTTAAATTTATGTGTCTCGGCTGCAATGGCCATTGACACCATATTAATTAATTAATTAATTAATGGTTATTAATATTAATATTAATATTTAATAAATTAATATAAATACGCACCGCTTTAAAAATTGGTCATTTTTAATGTCTCGAATTTCCTAAAGCTCTCGTCAAATAAAGTGATTTTTTTAATATGTTATAGCCTTTTTTATCAATATCACCGTAATAATATTGTTGCTAGACAGGTACAATTATTGTCATTGTGTACCGGGGGTACCAATGAAACTGATTTTTTCTCTCAAAGTTCGCGTGGCCCAGTGGCATATTCTCGTATTTTAGTCCAAGCTGTGGGTTAAAAATAGGTCGATTTCAGGAGTCGACATCAAAACGATGCCAGGAATATCTCCTACCAAAATGTAACCAAAAATTGTGTGCGCTCTTTTATTTAGTACGTTTTTCGTTTGTCAAATTTGCAATTTTTAATAGTTATTTATGATGTAAGTGTTAAAAGTACAATTTTAAGGCACGCATGAGCGAAGTGAATTCTGCAATTCACATGAGTGCCTTAAAAATGTACTTTTTAACCCGTATACCATACAATAGTTTTTCTACAAACGTCTTATTTATCAACAATTATAATTTATTCATTCTCAATTACAAGACAATACCTACAAAAACTTTTACTTGAATTTGACTGCCATTCCATTTTAATATTTTTCTTGACATTACATCAAAACTGCCTATACTGTCAATACGTAAATTATAACAACTATAGAATAACATCTGTTTTTATTGTTGTATATTCTAACAAATTTTAATAGTTTTTTCTACAAACGTGTTAAAAATACAATAATACAGGTTAAATTAAATTTTAAAAAACCTGTTAAACCACCTTTTTCAAATTGCGCAAGTTGTACTATTAATATTAATGTTAATAAATGAAAAACAAATATTTTGACGTTTCACAATTTGACAATTCACTTTTAACTGCACTGCCTTAAAATTTTTAAAGCACTAGTGCTTTGAAGTAGCATTTTGAACGCTCCTATGGAGTGCTAAAAATTAAATTTTTAAGACGGTTGTAGAAAAGATTTTTAATTTTGCAGATTAAGATATTAATTTTAGAGAAAAACTTTTAAATATAAAGTTGTAGTGTATCCATTTGGCTTTCGACAAGTAAACATCACATCGTATCGTTAGCAAATGAATTAAGCCATAATTACAGTAATAAAGGTGATAATTAAAAACCGATTTTTATTAAAGTTAGAAAGTTTTTATTTGCAAAATTAAAATTCAACTGTGATAAGGTACAAAAGTATTATCTGCACAAATAAATAGTTACACTGTTAAATATTTCATGGAATATATGGCCTGGAATAGTCCAGGAAATCTCGGGCCATAGTGTGAGATGGGTGTACTGAAATATGGAAAAAGACAATATGGTTTCCCTACCGACAACATCAAGTGAAACATTATTTTTCAACAAAATCAAGTGCTCTTTACTGAGAATCAAGCCAGAAGTCAAAATGAGCAGATGTTATACAACGCCTGGTTACAGGAAAAACAAGAAATAAAAATCTACATATGAAGAAATACAACAAATGAAAATCCAAATAGATACCCTACAAAAGAAGATAGGCGAAGAAAAACAACAGCATAATGAAGATATAGAATATCGCACAGACGACGAAGAACTGGGTAAAGAAACGGAATGGATTCGACTCCAAAATTCAAAAAAAAAGGAAGATAAGCAACTCCCCAAAGGAAGTACAGCTCCACTCCCACCAACAGAGAGGTAAACCAGACGAGACACAAACGGCACGTAAACCACCACCAGTCATTATAAACAAATTGGAAAAATACGACACCCTAGTCAGCCACTTACCAGGTAAGCAAATATCTTATCAAACTAGCATGCTTGCAGGTGGAAATATAAAAATTAATGTCAAAGACGAAAATAGCTACAGAAACCTAACCAAGACTCTAAATGACACAAATCTCGAATGGTATTCGTTTGAAGATAAACAAAATAGACCTCTAAAAGTGGTTGCAAGAAAATTGCATCAAACTTGCCAAGTTAAGAACATAACGGAAGACCTAAAAAATAAGGGATATAAAATAGAAAACGTAACCCAATTACTAAGAGGAAAGGACAAATCGCCACTGCCACTTTTTGCACTTACTTTTAGTAAAGAGGAAAATACAAAAAAAGTGTATGAAATTACCGAAATTTTAAACATGAAAGTGACGATAGAAGCTTTCAGAAAACCGAATTTGATTCCACAATGTAAACGGTGTCAAAAGTACGGACATACACAAAATTATTGCAGAAGAGAACCGAGATGCGTAAAATGCATCGGGAAACATTTAACAAAAGATTGTAAGAAGCCACAAGATAAAGAACCCAAATGCGTACACTGTGGTGGTGCCCACCCAGCTAGTTATAGAGGTTGCACCACTGCTATATCTCTTCAAAAATTACGGAACAAACAGAGACCTACAACCAAACTACAAAACAAGGCAGCAGACATGGAGAATCCTACGCAAATCCATCCAAGAGAGGTTAACCAAAACCAAACATATGCCCAGATAGCCTCTAACGAGCCAAAACAACCAGTAGAGAATGATCTCAATTCGATATCAAACATGTTATACATACTAATAGAACGCATGAACAATCAAGAAGAATTCAATAAAAAAATCCTAGAAAGATTAAATAGCATAGAAACTAGAAGACGATAAAATGGCGGAAGAGTTAAGAATATTACATTGGAACGCAAACGGCCTCTTGCAACATCAGCAGGAGATGCTGTTTACCTTAAATAACCAAAAAAATCGATATATGTTTAATATCAGAGACACACTTCACTAAACAAACATATATTAAACTGAGAGGATACCAAATATATCAAGCTCTCCACCCTAGAAACACAGCTAGTGGAGGAGCAGCAATAATCGTTAAGAATAATCTAATTCACTTCGAAAGAGAAAATATAGAGACTGAAGCCATCCAGGCAGCTAGTATAAGTGTCAAAACAAAAAAATATGAAGTAACAATAGCAGCTGCATATTTTCCACCCAAACACAATCTAAAAAAAGAAAATTATGTCCATTTGTTTAACACGCTTGGAGAAAAATTTAGTATTGGTGCAGACTTTAATGCTTAAAACACTGTATGGGGTTCAAAGTTAACCAATACAAAGGGTAGAGCTACATGCAGCAATAGAAAAGATAAACGGCAAATGGCACTCAACTGGAAAACCAACATATTGGCCCACTGATCAAAATAAAATACCAGACTTAATTGACTTTTTCATTTCAAGAAAAGTAGCAACAAATTTTATGAAAATAGAAGAAGTTGATGTTCCCAGTTCTGATCACTCTCTAATACTACTCACAATCAGTGAGCATATAATACTAAGAGAAAATAACCCAACATTAACCAATAAGAGAACGGACTGGGCTAGCTTTAGACAGGAGTTAAGTGACAGAATTGAGCCTAATGTACCAATCAAAACTAATGAACAACTTGATGAAGAAACAGAGACACTAACCATAAATATACAACAAGCAGCTTGGAATAATACCAAACAAATTATAAGAAAAACCAAAGGACAAAATTATCCCAAAGAAATTCGAGAACTGGTACAAAGAAAAAGAAAAGCCAGGAAGACATGGCAAAAAAGCAGAAGTGCAGAAAATAAAAATGTATTAAACAACCTCACCCAACAGTTAAGAAGGGAAATATATTTAATTAAAAATGAATCAGTAAACCTATACCTAAATGATCTGACAGATGACCAAACCACTGACTACTCGTTGTGGAAATGTACAAAAAGAATAAATAGACCAACGCAACAGATTCCGCCGATTAGAAAAGAAAATGGAACATGGGCAAGAGATGGAAAACAAAAAGGAAATCTTTTCGCTTTATACTTGGAAAATGTATTCCAAAATAACGAAATGGGAAATAATCATCAAGCCGAAAACGAAGATGATGAAAGCACTGAAATTGATTTGAACAATACTGATAAAGACATAATAAAGCCTACTACCCCTAAAGAGGTTCCAAAATCCAAAAAGAATCCAAGAATCCCAAAAAGGCTCCAGGATTTGACTTAATAACAGGAGAAATACTACAACAATTACCTAGAAAGGCCATCGTAAAAGTCACAAACCTTATAAATGCAGTATTCAGGTTGCAATATGTACCAATAACGTGGAAAACATCTGAATTAATCATGATTCCCAAACCAGGGAAACCAACCAACAAGGTAGAATCATACAGACCAATATCTCTGCTACCAATTTTATCCAAACTATTTGAGAGGATATTGCTAGCACGAATGCAACCTATACTCGACCACAGGGAAATTGTTCCTTCCCGCCAATTAGAATTTCGCAATATTCGCAACATTCAACAATAGACCAAATTCATCGAATAACAGATATTATAGAGAGATCTCTGGAGGAGAATAAAATATGCTCAGATATTTTTCTAGACATAGCAAAAGCATTTGACAAAGTGTGGCACAAAGGCTTGTTACTAAAATTAAAAAGATATCTTCCCATCCAATTTGTACATTTAATACAATCATATTTGGAAGATAGAACTTTTAGAGTTAAACAGGAAGGCGAATATTCAGAATTACGGCCAATTAAAGCAGGAATCCCACAGGGCAGTGTTCTGGGACCCATACTATATTTATTATATACTTGTGACATACCTGTTACGGAAAATATTAAACTGGCAACATTTGCAGACGACACTGCAATACTAGCAGTCGGTGAAACATTCGAAGAAACAACTAGACACATGCAAAATGCAGTAAACAAAATAAACACCTGGAATAATAAATGGCGCATAAAAATCAATGAAGGGAAATCTGCCCATATCGATTTCACCTACAAAAAAATAAATAGTCACCCAGTTAGAATAAACAATAAAATCGTTCCGTACACGAAAACAGTTAAATATCTAGGGCTACATTTGGATAGCAAATTAAAGTGGCAGGAACATATCAGAAAGAAAACCGAAGAACTAAAACTGAAGTACAAGAAGTTATATTGGTTATTAGGTAGAAGCTCACAACTTACAATCAAAAACAAAGTATTAGTTTACAAACAAATGCTCCAACCAGTATGGTCCTATAGTCTACAGTTATGGGGCTGTACTAGTGAGAGTAACTATGCTTGCCTTCAACGAGTCCAAAACCGAATACTAAGAAACATAGTCAATGCTCCATGGTATATCCGCAACAAAGACCTACATCGGGAACTTCGTATAGCAACAATCAAAAAAGAAATAAAGAAGATTTCCAAGGGTCACGAAAAACGACTCCACAACCATACAAACAGGGAAGTGTTAGAACTTTTAGATAATCAAAACCTAGTCCGCAGGCTCAAACGCACCAAACCTTTTGAACTTGTGTGATAGTGATAAATCTATAAAAATGTCAGTGTCAATTTAAATTCGGACAGTGAACCTAGCTACAACAGTGATGTGTGCAACAATAATTATTAAATTCTAAGGTGAACCGTTGGGAATACCTAGGACAGTACAGTGTAGATTAAGTTAAATGTAAAATGCTGGTTAGTCTTAAGATTAGGTGCATTGTTTATTTAATAAATAAAAAAAAATAAAGTTGTAGTAAATTCAAAAACCTATAATTTGGGCTATGGCAAGTTTACTTAATAAATCTGTTATTTCAAACCAGCCAGCGAAACTTCAAAATGACCGTTTTTGCAGTTGCATTATTTATTCTAAATATTTTTTTATTTGAAGATCTTTTAACTACAAACATAAAAAAAAATTGAAAATCCCGATTGGTGAACTTGTTGCTTAGATATTATAAAATATTTTTGAAAAAACTAGATCCACTCTCATTCTAAATACATACTTTCATGATGTAAATAGATGCGTAAAACATTTTCCAACCTCTTATTTCGGGTTTAAAAATAAGGGGCAAAAAAGGCTCAAAGAATAAAAAAAAAGTTATTTTTACAATAAATAATGCAATTGCAAAAACGGCCATTTTGGACCTTTGGCAGGCTGTTTTTCAAAAAACAAATGCACGAAATGACACTTTCCATAGTTCAATTCGTAGGTTTTTTAATTTACTACAACTTTATATTGAAAAGTTTTTCCCTAAAATAAATATGCCAAGCTGCAAAATTAAAAATCTTTAAAAATTGCAAATTTAACAAATGAAAATCGTAAATAAAAATGGCACAAAATTTTTGGTTACATTTAAGTAGAAGTTATTCCTGGCATCGTCCTTTGCAACACCTGATAGGTTTCAAAAATTCCTAAATTATAACACGTTTTTTCACCCACAGTCTGGGGTAGATGAGGTTAAGTAGTTTCTAAAAACAAAAATATTCAGAGCGTTTCAATAAAACTAAAGATCGTGGACTATGCTAGACTTGCGTTAATCATCCTGTATATTTAAATTTATGTTTATAAAGCACCCATTTTAATTTAAAAATTTACGCATTCTTACGTTTTTTATAATTTTCTAAAATAAGAACATAAACAATGTTATTTCAGTGGTTTCTATATTTTATAATTTAAAAATCTTACCCTGTATTATTCATAATTCAACCTACATTATATAGTTCATTAAACATTATTAAGTAGCTTTTAAAATAGAAAAATATACAGGGTAATTGATTAACTAAAAAGGTTATGGACTCTGTTAGACATGCAGGAATCACCCTGTACATTTAAATTTATATCTAAAAAGCGCGCATTTATATTCTACGGGTCCCAGCGATTTTTATAATTTTTTAAAAAAAGGACAGAAATAATTTTATTCCATAAGTGCCTTCCACCCTATCTTTATACTTACATAATATATTATTATGTATTTCTATTGCATAATATATTCCGGTCTCTAGCTATGATTATAGAAAAAGTGATTTTTACTAAATACGTACCTACTCAACTTTTAACTTTCATATTCTTAATTCCCTCCCTGCATATCAAGCTAGTTATTACTCCACGCTGTAGAATCTTTTATAATCTAAGATTTTGTCATTATCAGTATTTGCCAACTACTACAATACAGATTATTGTCCTTGAAAAGCACAATTGAAATTCTATATTTAAACGTTAATCTTCCTCAAATCGCTACTTTTTAGATTTGATGTCTGTTGTTCCGGAAACTCTTATTTTTTGTTGTCACGAAATGAATTTTCTTAAAGAAAGCTTTTACTTAAATGTGAGTTTAAAATAGCTTTAACCTTAAAAATTGCAAATTATTTGACAAATAAAATTTAAATTTATTATGAAAGTCGTTCAAATTATTAGATTATTAATATGTGACAACTTGAAAATAACCTGAAAATAATGTATTGGCAGTGAAAAACTCTATAAAATAAAAGTTCCTTAGAATAATAATTAATTAGTCAGTTTACCTAATAATGGACTTATTTTGAACGTATATTTTTTACATCCGAGAAAGGGTGAACCTCTTCCCAGGACAAAAGCACACATCGGCACAATATCACTTTTTTTCTCTGAAATGTTAGCTATGTGTATGCCAAATGTCAATCTCAGCGGTAATTTACAGCAAAAACTAGTCAGTAAGTGAACTATACTGGAATATTGCTATAGTAGGTTCGCTGAACTCAGAAACAATAGTGATTTTAGTAAATAATTTTGCCAATTTCTTAAAATTGGCAAAAAATAGTTACTAAATAGTTAATAATTACTAAATAGTTAATAATTACTAAATAGTTAGTAATTTTTCCAACTTTTGGCAAAATTGACCAAAAACAGAAAAATCACCTATAGTGCAGCCGATATGTGAAAAAATTGTGCATTTATTGATAGAAGTATATAATTTGGACCACATATACTGCACATATAAAGGTTCAAATTAAGATATGAGGGCATCTCGGAATTTGCCTTTTACAAAAATGGCGGGGATTCAAAATGGCGACTATACATATGTGACTAATAGCACGATAACTTTTGAAAGAGACTTCAGATTTCAACCAAATTTGGTATATAGGTTATTTTTTTGATGTATAAGATCGAGGTCTTAAACTGGAAGAATCGGTTTACCAGAAGTTGTGTTTTTACTGGGTTTTATGTAAAAATATGCTGTTTTTTTTTTCAATTCTTTCACCCTGTATGTACTAACTTTTCAAAAAATTAATACCGCTATTGAAAAGAGCGTAAAAATATTTTTTAGGAAATATTTTTAACTTTTTAGTTATGTTTATTACCATTTAATAAATTCAAAACTTATCTTCACATGTACCTATATGCGGCAGATTCGTGCAAATATTACAGGAATTATTGTGCATTTAATGGTAGAAGCATATAATTTGGACCACATATACTACACATATAAAGGTTTAAATTTAGATAAAGTGCCACCTCAGTTTTTGTTCCTTTTACAAAAATGGCGGGCATTCAAAATGACGACTATACATACGTGACTTATAGCACGATAACTTTTGAACGAGACATCAGATTTCAACCAAATTGGGTATATAGTTTCTTTTTTTGATGAATAATATCGAGATCTTGGACTGGAAGAATCGGTTTAACAGAAATTGTGTTTTTACTGTTTTTTTTTATGTAAAAATATGTTGTTCCTTTTACAATTCTTTCACCCTGTATATATAAATTTTTCAAAGAGGTAATACCGCCATTGAATAGAGTGTAATATATTTTTTAAGAAATATTTTGAACTTTTCAATTGTGTTCATTACCATTTAATAAATGCATAACGTATGTTCATATGTACCTGTAGGCGGCAGATTCGTTTTGAATGCCCGCCATTTTTGTAAAAGACTAAATCTGAGATGGCCTCATATCTAAATATGAATCTTTTTATGTGTAGTATGTGTGGTCCAAATTATATGCTTCTACCATTAAATGCACAATAATTCTGATATTATTATTTGCACGAATTTGCCGCACATAAGTACCTATGTGAAGATATGTTATGCATTTATTAAATGGTAATTAGTATCACTAGAGAGTTCAAAATATTTCCTAAAAAATATCTTTACGCTCTTTTCAACGCCGGTATTACATTTTTGAAAAATTAATATATACAGGGTGAAATAATTAAAAAAAAACAACATATTTTTACATAAAAAAACGTAAAAACACAAATTCTGGTAAATCGATTTTTCCGGTTCGAGACCTCAATATTATTATTAAAAAGAAGCTATATACCAAATTTGGTTGAAATCTGTTATCTCGTTCAAAAGTTATCGTGCTATTAGTCACATATGTATAGTCGCCATTTTAAATGCCCGCCATTTTTGTAAATTGAACAAAAACTGAGATGGCCTTGTATCTAAATTTGAACCTCTATATGTGTAGTATATGTGGTCCAAATTATATGCTTCTACCATTAAGTGCACAATAATTCTTATAATATTTGCACGAATCTGCCGCATATAGGTACATGTGAAGATGCGTTTTGCATTTATTAAATGGTAAATAACATAACTAAAAAGTTAAAAATATTTCTTAAAAAATATTTTTACGCTCTTTTTAATGGCTGTATTAACTTTTTGAAAAATTGATACATACAGGGTGAAAGAATTGAAAGAAACAACATATTTTTACATAAAAACCAGGAAAAACACAACTTTTGGTAAACCTAGTCTTCCATTTTGAGATCTTGATCTTATACATTAAAGAAAGAACCTATATCCCAAATTTGGTTAAAATCTGAAGTCTCGTTCAAAAGTTATCGTGCTATTAGTCACATATGTATAGTCGCCATTTCGAATCCGCGCCATTTTTGTAAAAGGCAAAATCTAAGATGGCCTCCTACCTAAATTTGAACCTTTACATGTGTAGTATATGTGGTTCAAATTATATGCTTCTATCATTAAATGCACAATTCTTATAATATTTGCACGAATCTGCCGCACTACTACTAAAATCACTAGCCAGTTGTGTCTGAGTTTAGCGAACCGACTATAAGATGTTTTTCGTAAAGGAAGCTTTCAATTTTTGTTTTAATATGACTTTAAAATAGCTTTAACCTGAAAACTTGCAAATCATTTGAAAAATGGAATTTAACTGTAATATTAAGTCGTTTAAATTATTTTATTCCTATTATATAACAACTACTTCACCTGATATTTTAGCTATAAAATAGTTAATAAAGTCTGAACACCTAAAACGATAAAAAATATTGCTTTTGTTATATCTAATTTAATCTATTTTAGTTTATTACCATTTGTGATTTATAACAAGAGCTCAATAAAACAATAAGTAGATTTGAAGAACACTGTCGATAGAAGCTAACTGAAGACACTGTGGAAAATTAGATAATCGAAAAAAAAATAAAGTCTAAAGATGCAGGGGAGAGTTAGCTAATGGTGCGCGTTGGGTAATTGTGCGCATCAATGTTTCTAATCTCCTATTTCATAAAATTTCAAAAATTATACTGTAAAGCCATCTATAAGAACTGCCAGATCTATCCCACACAAACGAACGCCGTGAGATACTTAAACGGTATACAGTTACTGTTTACATGTTTTCGCGTGGTTTGTTGTTTGTATGTCTAAGAAAATAAACGGTAAGTTTTTTTTATTGAAATATAGAGACGGTTAAACTGCAAAACCTCGTAAGTCGATTTTTGGCCCATTACTACTCTTATACTTTGTTGGTTTATACTTTTATATAGGTATCTTTTAAACTACGAAAGCTTGAAAGTCAATATTTAAATTTAATGGTACTAGCGACATCTACAAAAACCTCATAAATAAGATTTTAAGTTACAAAATCTCGTAAGTTGCATTTTTATGAGACAAAACCTCGTTTATAGATAAGTTTAAAGATAGTTTAAGATTTTAAGTAACAAAACCTCGTAAGTCGCTCTTTGACAAAAAAAAAAACAATATTACTGAATTTTACTTAATCGTAATGGGATCGTTACCTAAAAGGAACCCTACACACAAAAAACGAATAAATTGAATCTTACATAGAGAAGCTAAAATGTTTTTCGTCTCTCCTCTAAAGTTACATAAAACTGACTTACGAGATTTTGCGGTTAAACTTCGATAGTTTAGAAAGTAGAGATATACACGTTATTTATTTACCATTTTAGACACTGGTATAGGTATTTAGTTAGTTTTTCCCGATTCTTTTTTATCCAATTGCGTGATATTTCGTGAATTGTGAGGTCGTCACGACAAGGTATGTGTAAAGGAAATTTTTTACATTTGCATTTGGATAGATCACGTTTTTGCTGGCGAAATAATTTTGTAGTTTGACCAGAAACTAACTGAGAGCAAAGAGGGTAACCCAATATGATTTAACCGAGTTATATAATAAAGTATAGGTGCATACTGCTACAATGCACCAATCACAATCAGGCTTTCAGGCAATCGGAATCGGTTCACCTCTTCGAGCTGCAGTCAAGGCAAAGTCAAGTTTCTAATAAAAGAAACAATGATGCTACATTTTCAAGTACATCCACCATTTTGGGAAATCTAAGCCTGCTTCTGAAACTACCTCAAACAAAAAAGAATTGGCGGAAAAAGCAAAATCTTTAGATATTAACAAAAACCTAAAACAGAAAAACTTTGAACTAAAACTGATAAAGCGTTTGAAAATTTTGAAAAGAGATGCAAATTGAAGAAAATGAAAAAAGGCAATATCGTTTAAACAAGCGTGAAAATTGACAAAGGGGCAAAGAGAAAACTACGAAATTGAAAAAAGTACAACAAGTAAGATTTTTGAATACAGCAGCTTCGAAGATATTTTAGAAAGTGAACTGTGCGATAATGATGAATGGGACGATCAGGGTAAAATGACTTCTGTGTACATACATATTAAAAAAGATGAAGTAGTATCGCACAAGTTTTCGATATGTTTTCAATGGGCTCATGCCATGTGTACAGGAGAGGATAGTCCATAAGGATATACAGTATGTCCCTGTAAGTTGTATCCATATGGAAAACTTTTTTATTATTAATTTTACGAAAAAAAGTTAATCTTTATAAAAATCTCTGCATGGTCCAAAACCTAATATTTAACCATCAAATATAAATTTTTTTAAATATTGTACGAGGTATGTCAAAAAGTTTGAATTTCACTCAAGAGTAAAGTAGCTTTATTTTTCGTAATATTGGAAATTGCTATTATGAAAAGTTGTTTGGAATTAAAAACTATATTCTAATATGAAATTACATCCTTCTAGTTGAAAAAAAATTTTTTTTGAGAAATTATGGGTAACTATCATTATTTTTTCAGTTATTTCAATTCTGATAACTCTTTTATTATTAATTTTACGAGAAAAAGTGATTCTTAATAAAAAGTTATGGATGGTCTTAAACTTAAAATACAACCATCTTACATCAAATTTTATCAATTTTATACGAGGTATATCAAAAAAGATAAATTTAGATCAAAAGTAAAGTACCCTTATAGTTCAGAATATTTCAATTAGAAGGATGTTATTACATACTGAAACAGAGTTTTTAATTCTAAATAACTTTTCATAATATGTAATAATTTTCGATATTGTGAAAAATAAACGTATTATACTCTTGAGCGAAATTGATATTTTTTGACATACCTCGTATAAAATTGATAAAATTTGGCAAAAGTTGGTTGTATTTTAGATTTTAGGCTATGCAGAATTTTTATTAAGAATCACTTTTTTTCGTAAAATTAATAATAAAAGAGTTATCTGAATTAAAATAACTGAAAATAATGTTAGTTATCCATAATTTTTCAAAAAAAATTTTTTCAATTATGAGGATGTATTTGCATACTAGAATACAGTTTTTAATTGCAAACTACTTTTCATAATAGCAATTTTCAATATGTATTGTGAAAAATAAAGCTACTTTTCTCTTGAGTGAAATTCAAACTTTTTGACATACCTCGTATAATATTCAAAAAATTTGATATTTGATGGTTAAATCTTAGGTTTTGGACCATGCAGAGCTTTTTATAAAGAATAACTTTTTTTTGTAAAATTAATAATAAAAAAGTTTTCCATATGGATACAACTTACAGGGACATACTCTATTTGTGACTTCTGTGATGTTTAGATTTTTTTTTATTTAGAAAATACAGCCGCATCCACCATAATGGTGATTAGCGGCGGCTACAGTATACAAAGTTAAATTTTGTAAAATATTCCTATGAGTTATAGAAACTTTACAATATTGTCAAATGGTTAACAGTAACTGGTACATTATATATTTCACATACAGGTAGGTCGCTTTTAGACAATAAATATGAGTGGGTAAGTCTCGTGTGTCCAATTCTCAATCGAGTTATCACCAACTGTTCTCTTCTGTTTCCAGTTGAGGGTTTCCAGGCTGTAATGTCATTTTTAATTAGTTTTAGTGACGTTTTTTCACTTGCACAAAACACGATTCTGAATGTAAGCCTTTATATCACTCGCGGTATTTCAACACTCATCTTTTTCTATATCGGCACATACGGCAATTTCACTCGCGCACTGGTCAGCTTTTTCGTTGCCTGCAATTCCAATGTGGGATGGTATTTATATAAATATTATGTGGTTTACTGGTTACCCTGAGATGACTCGCCCTCGGATTCAGAGGCCTCGTTACCCAAGTGCCATAGGATTTTATTTCTGAGAGTGTTGATAAAACGTTTGAAGGATCTGTCTTTCAATTGTGTATAAATTTCTGTTAACATATCGTATAGTCGCATTAGGTCGGAAGTAAAATCTTGAATAATTATATCAATAGGATTTTACGCGCAACTAATATTGCTTATAAGAAGATTCAGTTGGTCAAAGTTGAGGAAAATGCGGGTGAATGATTTTCGATAAAATTTTTGGCTGGTTCAAGGTTATACGATTTTGATGATTTCGTTGCTCTATGCTCCTCGTTGCTTTTAATCTTCTTGGCTTTAGGTTTAGATGAAGGTATAGTAAAGGGTTTTTCTGTATGATTTGTTTCTGGAGAAGTGAGAACCTCATTGATACTACGTTTCGGCTGAAGGTCGGCATTAATGGCTATGGAACTGTCCATGTTGCTAACTTCTTGATTTTCTTCTATATTAGGATTATTGAGATTATTTTCTGAGCTTTCTTCGATAGGAATATGTTCGTTAGATAGGAATGTAGCTGTAGGCTGAGGCATAGTTTCGGGTGAGGAAGAAGAGATAGGTTGACTGTTACTTGAACTTGCTAGTGATTTAATTTTATCGGAACAATTTGCGGCAATGTGTCCAGACTTTTTTCTGCTATAACAGACCATAGTTTCTTGAGATAAGAAAATTCGATGTGTTGTATTATCGAAGTCTAAGGTAAATGAGTCGGGTAAGGAGATATTGTGAGGACTAACGTATATTTGTCTTCTGAAGCTCAAAATATGATGGTATTCAGGAAGATTGGAACTGATTTTTAGAAAAGTGACTGGGGAGAGAAGTTTAAGTCCTATTTTTTGTAAATAATCAATTAAGAAACTGTGTGGTATAGTGGGACATACGTGGGATAAAACGATACGTTCGGCTGGAGAAATCATTATTCTAGCTTGTACAGTATTATTCTCGATTTTTATTTGTCCGTGTTTTTGCATAAATTCGTCCACCAGTTGTTTGCTTGAAAGGTACATACATATCTGATTTTTCGATAATCGAGACAAAAATATAATATTTTTTGGTTGAATTAGATTGCCCAATGGAATTAAGTAATCGTGCAGCTTCGTATTTTCTAAGCCGCTGAAGAAAATCGCTTGAAATTTGGACGGGAAAGGTGTAGAAGTGGGTGAAGAATAGGGTTTATTGGTATTTGTCTGCACTTGTTGTACATGTTGCGAGTCAGAGATATTCCGAATGTTAGGTTCCATTTTTAATTTTAACTCGAGATATGTGTTCAAAACTAATACGGACCTGACCAGTAATTAAGCAGGAAATTAAACCAGTAACAAAACTGGAATAAGTTGTTCCTTATATCGTAATTATTGATGTTATTAAATAAGAATTAGTTAAAACTAGTTTATTACGTTAGATTAAACAAAAATTATACGATTAATTCACTTACTGGTATCTACTAATATTGTCACTTAACTATTTACAAATAAACTATTACTTTTTCTACAAAAAATTTGCAATTTTGTTGGGACTAGAAATAAACACGCCATTCGGTAGGTCGTTCAGGGCCGGACTCCTAGATTTTTTTTAATATCTATATCTGTAACTTAATTAATAGGTCAAAAAGGCAAACAGGTGTATGTTTTCAAAAAAACTTTTGATAGTGTGTAAAAAATATTTTATTATCAGCTAAGTACTTTCGACACATAACGTGTCATCATCAGAGCTTCGTCCTCGTATAAAACCTTCATAGAAGAGCAACTGCTAAACAACACAATAAAAAACATGGATACTGGGCTGGGTACTGGGATGTTTTTATTGTGTTGTTTAGCAATTGCTCTTCTATGAAGGTTTTATAAGAGGACGAAGCTCTGATGATGACACGTTATGTGTCGAAAGTACTTAGCTGATAATAAAATATTTTTTACACACTATCAAAAGTTTTTTTTTGAAAACATACACCTGTTTGCCTTTTTGACCTATTTAGAAGTGTGTACAAGTCTTGCAGTCTTTTCCAATTTACTTAATTAATAACCTTTTTAGGCATATTTGTTTATCCCTTTATTATTTATGTTCGATTAACTATATTCTACAATGTTTTTTTTAGGTTCTATTATTGCGTACAGTTTTCCAACAGATTATGCGTACCCTTAGCCGAATGGGTAGTACGCGTTACATTTATTGGAAATTTCGCCTCTCACTGTTCTACTGTTCAACCATTTATTAAATGCGGTCCCTATCAATATACCTAGGCCCTTAAAGTATATCTTCAAAAAAATTGGAAACTGAAATGTTTCAAGCTTTTTAATATCATGAATTGGCATATACAATCCTGAGTTTTTTGTCACAAATATGCCTACGTTTTCTTTAACCAAATATACCATACTCAACATGAAATCATATCGTTTGATTGACAAAAGTGACATTTTGTTTTTGTATGCTAGATTCTAAGATAAATTAGTTAATTGAATAAGCCATTTACATTCCTCCAGAGCTGCTGAAGTGAAATCTGTTAGTTATGTAATAACACTTTTTTTTTCTTGAAAATACTCCGCATAAAAAAATGCTGTTTCAAACTAAGTGTTCAATCTCATGATAACAGATAAAGGAAGGTAATGGAATACTGTCCAGACGTTCTTTGTAAAATTAAACTCGTAATGGCGATTTTATAAAACCTTTTTTGAAACAAAAATCGAAAGATTATTCACACGTTTTCTTACCGAAATATGCATTGATCATGGCTTACACTTGTCTTCAAATAAAAATAGTTACAACTTTAAGGGGGGGGGTATGGTTTGAAATATTTCAAAATAATCGGAGTAAAATTACCAGAGATACAGTTGAATATCCCTACCTTCGACTCACTTTGCCGCGACTTCGCGCCAGCACGCTTGAGCGTAGTGAGAAACGTTAAACAACTGGTCGCCTTCTCTTTTGTAGATTACTCCTCGATTTAAAAAACATATTCCAATGTGCATCACTTTACGATTTGGCGGACAAATAAGAAGATGAAGATGCAGTTGTCAAAACTTTAAACGCATTTTTCTCAAAACTTCTTTTTCAAATGCGGTGGACATTGTAACTGAAAAACTACTTGGCCGATCTACCTGATATTTTGCACAGATTTCCTTTAGTCATTTTGTGAGGTAACAACGTTGAGATATTTTTCTTTTTTTGCTTATTTTTTGTTCAACAATAATAAATATGTTGATTTTCACAACATTTTTAACAAAAATTTCATTTTTTTGATTTCTGAGTGATACCAAAAATTCAAAAATCATTAAAAATAAAAAAGTCGACGTTGTAACCTCGTGAAACTCATAAGCTAATTAAATCTTTTTGAATTTTTTGTTTCGCATGATCTAGTGACGAGTTCTGATGTCCACTATAAAATCCATTTTTTTGTGAGCTGCCTGTCAAAATTTGTCACCAATGGCTTACTTTTCAATATTTTGGATTAAATTGTCTTCCAAATATTCTTTGAATTGTAATTAATATGTTTATTTAATTTAAAAATAAAATAATGGTACCATAGCTTCGAAAAAAATTCACAAAAATGTGCTTGATATGTTGATTTCAAACCATACCCCCCCTGAAAGTAAGCTCCATAAAATACTTTTTCTTCATCCAGCTTTAATTCAGGAGATGGCTTAATCCAATAGGTACTTAGTTCGGACATTGCAGCGAAGTCACGAGTTCTTAAAAAAATTACACTATAAGGCAAGCCGCACACCAACGAAACATGAAAAGTAAAACATGAAACATGAAACGAAAAACACGTTTCATGAAAATAAAACACGGCTAAACAAATCTTGAAGTCCGCCTACCAATGAAACGAATGTGATTCATGCTCATAAAACATTTTTATTTTCGGAGAGTTTCATAAATGTCCGGACGTTTATTTATTTAGCAGTGTTTAATTTCCATGAAACGTGATTTACGTTTCATGTTTCTTTGATGTGAGAAAATTAATTATTATTATTATTATTACATTCCTTAGAGCACTATTAAAATTTCCCTCAATACACAACTTTACACCATTTGTCGAGAAAATCATAAAATGAAACTAATGTAAATTTCATTCAGACAGTTACTTATTCCTAAAAGCTTCACCTAAACTTTCGTCTCTTGTGGACTTCAGAAAAACTCATTCCGCTAAAAGTGTTTATGTATGTTTCATTTTGTTTGTATATTTGGGTCATTAATTGTTTATCGGTTTACCTAAAAGCTTGTATTACATTAGGAGGTACGCTGAAAATGATTCAAGGAAACAGGTTTTATTACTCGGAAAATTTGATTGAAAAATTTCTAGAATATTTCCACAAACTCAGAAAATATTAGTATTATAGCTTTGTTTATAAAAATATGCAGAAATATAATTTCTTGAAAAAAAAAATGAAATGAAATTCAGCCTAGGGAGTAGAAGATATTTATGTACTTTTAAAATATATCAATAGTTTGGCCGAGCTCAAAATTTTATCTCTGGTTACAAAAAGAAAAAAAATATGATTAAATATATCTGTTTCATCATTCTTTTTTTAATTAATAGTAAAACTTCTACCACCCAATCTCTATTTCATTTTAAATTTCACGAAATCTTTTTTATTATAACAAAAAGCGTTCGGTATTAACTTTCGGCGAAAACATATATATTTATTCTTCGATAGTAAATAATGAAAAATCACTTGACATTTTCGAGAAGTAGTAGATTGTCCAATAGACTGTAAAATCTTTGAGGTCTGGATTGATTGATAGCCTTGATATTTGTAAACAAAATATAAAGTAATTTATATTTGTATTACCCAAAGGAAAATATAAAAATATACCGGAGTTTTTAAAAACAACATTGTAAAACGAATATATAAATGTACAGGGTGGTTCATCTTATCCGCCTCGGTGTCTGTACGGAAAACCACTTGATATTTAAAAAAAATTATTTACATAAATATACAGGGCTATTAGTACTACAATCTAAAAATAATGTGAATTATACAGGGTGCTCCAAAAAAGAGTGGTATATCAAAGTTATATTTTTTCTTATGGAATGCCCTATATCTGATGACATTATTGAATTGACCTTAAAAAATAAGCTATACTTTCATAAGGGTTCCCTATACCTAAATACAGGGTGTTTTGATTTATTTCGATTTATATAAAAATGTAAGGTTTTAGAAAAAAATAAATATCTACGAATTTAAGAATCAGTAACAAATTATTTTTAGGATCCTAATAATAGACTATTTATCATACTTAAACTGATGCTTACTGCAACAAAGTTTCTTATAGGGTGGTCAAAATATGAGATTGTTCTATTAACAAATTCAAGCTGTAATAACTTTCTTATTTTAAATAGAACACCCTATATCTTACTAGTCTATCGCGTAGAAAATTTACTTAGCTTTCAATTTGTATTAGGGTTTCCTATACCTATCTTTTTACAGGATGGTCAAAATATTAAATGGTTCTATTAACAAATTCAAGCCGTAATAACTTACTTACTTTAAATGAAACACCCTGTATCTTACTAGTCTATCGCGTAGAATATATATTTAGCTTTCAATTCTTATTAGGGTTTCCTATACCTAACTCCCTTCATTTTTTAAATATTTAAAGATCTCCTAATTTGTAAGCTTTAAAAATTAGAATTAAGTACCTATGTCGTGGTTATGTACAACACATCACCAACACCGGCCATATACTTAGACAAGGTACTGTCATTAATAAAATTTTAATTGTTATCATGTAATCACACAGAGTGTTATATTATTTTAGTTGATTTTGGCCTACCTACAGGTGAGATTGAATAATATGTTTATAATAAACTGCATACCCTATATTAGATGCCGTATTCTGGAAGATAATTAAATTATATTTCATTCCGTATAAGTATTTTCCATATCTTAGACCAACGGTTATTAAGTAAATTTAAGAACACCACTTTTTGTTTGAATTTTTGAATCGCAATTACAAACAATTAAATGCAATGACGAAACGAGCCTATTGTACAAAAATATGTAAAAATGGGTATTTACAGAATAATATGGGAATTTATATTTACAGAATATCATGTGTATTGAGAATGTTTACATGGAATTGAAGAGATATTAAATATCTTTCATTATAAAGAATAGAATATCGAGTATGCCATTTAAAATAAGAACACTTTGTGTGATTAAATGATAAAAATGTGAATTTTATTAACGAAAGTAACTTGACTAATATATTTAAATATATTGCCGGTATTGGTGATGTGTTACATAGATACTTAATTCTAATTTTTAAAGCTTACAAATTAGGAAATCTTTAAATATTTGAAAAATGAAGGGAGATAGGTATAGGAAACACTAATAAGAATTGAAAGCTAAGTAAATTTTTTACGCGATAGATTAGTAAGATATAGGGTGTTCTATTTAAAATAAGTAAGTTATTACAGCTTGAATTTGTTAATAGAACAATCTCACATGTTGACCAACTTGTAAAAAATTTTGTTAGAGTAAGCATTTGTTTAAGTAAACTAAATAGTCTATTATTAAGATCCAAGAAATAATTTGTTATTGATTCTTAAATTCGTAGATATTTTTTTTCTAAAACCTTACATTTTCATAAAAATCGAAATAAATCAAAACACCCTGTATTTAGGTATATGGAACCCTTATGAAAGTATAGCTTATTTCTAAGGCTAATTCAGTAATGTCATCAGATATAGGGCATTCCATAAGAAAAAATATAACTTTGATATACCACTCTTTTTTGGAGCACCCTGAACAATATCCCTTCGTTGGCTCAGTGTAGATGGTCTTTAAGTTGTGATGGAAACACCAAATAATAGTAGCAGAGTTTATTGATGAGACTTACACTATGGATGTTGACCCGGGGTACTTTGAGTAAAGACTTAAATGAGGATCGTTGAAGACAATCACTCGCGTTAATGAATTAATAATAATTGAATTTCTAGACAAGAGATCTTAGTTTTATATAAGTTTAAATTGGGTCAATGTAAACATGGGCCCCGCGTGAATTTGTGTATCTAATTAAGGTAAATTGTTTATCTTATGTCAGCAACTTTTGGCTGATGTCCAAATTATATTATTGATAATTGACCAAATGTGTATGTAATTTAATTAATTACGTGTGTGTGTTTAATAACAAATAAATGCATTCGATCTACTGGGTGATAAAATGATACTGTCCAATTTCGGATATGAATACTGAATATTTGATATTGGACATACTGCGGAATCGGGCAAAAACTGGCCCAAGTGTCAATACTCAAAGTTTACATATAAGTATTACATAAAATAGTCAAATTCAAACATGTTAATAAATAAATTGTTTAAGAGTAATCAACAATCTTCCAACCGTACTCTAGCTATCAATGTCCGACTCTATCTCTAGATTAAAATTAGGGCAATTGGATGAAAATGTGGAGAGTGGGATGTCGGCCTTTGAAGTCGACGGTACATTGTTATGCCGATTACTACTTAATACAGGTACTTCCTGTTCGTTAGTCTGAGTATGTGGATTCCCTGAACGACATAGTCGTACAACAGGACGGTATTTCCATAACGTGAGTATCCCAATTATTACCATTATAGTAATGGTCCCGGTGGCTACAAAATAATGCCAATTAGATTCTGGAATCGATTGCCACTGCGTATGCGTCATTTCTTGTTCTAGACTTTCCTCCTCAAGTAACGCGTGACGTAGCTCTCCTCCTGGTAGGTCCAGGTAGGTGTTTAGAGGCATGTTAAACCTGCGGGGTGTCCTCGCCACCAATTGGGCCACGGGAGTGATTGGCGCCTTCAGGTAGCTTGTTACCGCTCTCTCCATCCCACTGCTAGTGGGGAGTAATGTAATATTTTTCGTTTGGGCGATACATTTGGGTGAAAGTTTCAGGAATGTGACTCGTTCCAGTACTCTTTCGCTCCGATTTCCATCGCAAATAATGGATATGTGTATCGTGACTGGCGTGATAACGAGCCAGAGGTTGGGGGTACCCATCTTACTCCATTGAGCTGTCTGTATTGTCCTGGCTACCACTGGACATGTGCTATTCTTAGATCGCTCATAAATTTCTTCAAGTATGCAGTTTGGTTGGTTATCCATGTTCCTTATAGCCGTTGGTGAGCACGCTATCTGCGTCTTTGTCAACAGTAAACATCTTTCCCTATCTTCTGCGGTCAATTCGAAGTAGTGCAGTGTGTTATAATCTACGACCAGTAGATTCCTTGGGGCGACAAATGTGCGCAACACCGACCCCTCAACGTTAAGTGGTATGGCCGTGACTTTCAGCATGCTGTACTTAATTTTCCCTGTCACTATTAAATAGCCGATGACTGTTATATATCTGTCGTCATGACTGACTTCTGTTTCTATAATGGGCTGTCGTCGTATTTCAACCCCTTGTGGCAGTATCTGCCCTGCTTTCTCTATCAATTTGGTTCTCTCACCCGTAAAATTGAGTATATTCGTTTATGAATTCCATAACTTGCAACGCTATCGTTTGTATTCGCAACGTGCTATATTCGGTTTCTAGTCTCTGTGCTTTGTCTTCTACTTCGTTAAGTCCTTTAGATATTTCTTGTAGGCCTGTGATTAGTGCTTTGTTAAACTTGTTCATTTGCTCGTTTATCCTGTTCTCTGTGTGATTGATTGATGTTATTGTTTCTAACATTATCTTCGCTTGATGCTGTGATCCCTTTATTAGCTCCTTTTGGTTATTGTCTAATGCTTCAATGTTACTGTAGGCTTCGTCATTGACTCCAAATACTGAGGTTAATATTGTTCCTAATATTCCTCTTCTTTCCCTTGCTTTTATTTCTACTGTCAACCCCTCGCTTACTGATTCCGCCTTTCTTTGTCCTTCCTCTAACTTCCCTATTATATCCTTACAATTCACGATTTTTACATCCTGACACAGTTCTCGTACTCCTTGTATCATATTTCCTATTAGTTGGTGCTCTGTTCGAATTCTTCCCTTTTCTAGTAACACCTTTATTCGAAATGTTCCCCGGTCTATAACGACCTCTCCAAGATCTTCTGTGAAAAATCCTGGTTCCGGATTATATATTTTATACGGTTCTGCCTTTATGGGTTTTAACATCGTTAAAAACATTATAGCTACTAGTATTTTCTTCCATCTTAGTGCTGCTGCCTTCTTCGGCTTTTCCTGTTTCTCTTCTTCCAGTCGTATTAGTTTATGTATGGGTCTTTTTGTCAGTTTCCCGTTCGCCTTTCTCACTGTTACGACTCTGGTTAGTCCCTCCGCTCCAGGGTGTGTTTCTGTTACCCTCGCTAATGGCCATCTGCCTGGAGGTGTATCTTCTTCTTTTATTATAACTATTTCTTCTCCTTTTATGTTAGAGTGCGCCTTATGCCATCTATTTCTCTGTTGTAATTGGTGCAGGTATTCCTGTTTCCAAATTTTCCAGAAGTCTCTTTTTATTTTCTCCAATAATCTCCACCTCGTCGGCATCTTCAAATAAGTCGTAAGCTCTTCTTCCCGATTTGGTGATATAATTTCTCTCCCTATAAGGAAGTGAGCTGGTGTCAGGGCTATTTTCCCTTCAGGGTCTTCTGATGACCCACATAATGGTCTCGAGTTCATACATGCTTCTATTTGTGTCAGCACCGTACTCAATTCTTCATATGTTAGAACTGTTTCCCCGATGATTCTTTTCAAGTGATATTTCATTATCCGCACTGCGCTCTCCCATAGTCCTCCGAAATGTGGTGCATATGCAGGTATGACATGCCATTGGGTACCTAGTGCCAGTAATCCTTGTTTTATCTCGTCATCTATTTTTTGATTTTCTTTTTTCAACAAATTTGCTGTTCCTACGAATGTGGTTCCGTTATCGCTGTATACGTTGTTGCACTGTCCTCTGCGTGCCGTAAATCTCTTGAACGCCGCGATGAATGCATCCGTAGACATATCGCTTACTACTTCGAGGTGTACTGCCTTCGTTGACAGACACACAAATACTGAGATGTAGCCCTTATAGCTCCTCTGTCCTCTGCCTCTCGTGGTACTTATTTTTATTGGCCCGGCATAATCTATCCCTGTGTTAGTAAAGGGATGACTCGGGTTCACTCTGTCTTTCGGTAGATCTCCCATTAATTGTTGTGCTGCTTGGCTTTTATACCTCCTGCACCTTAAGCATTTTGCTAGATGATCTTTCACGGTTCTTCTGCCGTTGATTATCCAGTATTTCCTTTTTATATACTGTAGTGTTTGTTGTAATCCGCTATGTAGATTTTTTGCGTGACTATCTGCTATAAGTAACTTTGTTAATGCACTATCCTTTGGCAAAATTATCGGATGTTTTTCTCCGTACTTTAGATTCGTGTGTCTCAGTCTTCCGGTGACTCTTAGAATTCCTTGTCTATCCAGGAATAGTACCAATGACGCTAATTTATTTTTCTTGTCTAACTGCTGTTTCTTCTCCAGCTTCTTTATTTCTTGTTTGAAGTAGGCGTGCGGTGTGTGCTTTATCACCTTTAATAGCGTTTCCTCTAATTCTTGGACTGTCAGCTGACTTTGTCCACTGTCCTTCTTTTTTCTGCATTTGTCTGCAAATCTTCTACAGTATGCAAGTACTCTTCTCATTCTTTCTAAATTTGAGAATCTCTCGCATATGTCCTCCTTTATCGTTGTCGTGTGCACCGTTATTTTCGTTTTGACTTCCTCCTCATTTGTCTCTGGTATTTCTTCTGATTCCTGCGTTAAAGTTTTGCTACTAGTCAGCCAAGTTGTTCCCTTCCACCATAGCTCTGCTTCTAATAATTCTGATGCGGTACTTCCACGTGAGAGGATGTCCGCTGGGTTTTCCTTCGTATCTACCTTATGCCAATTTTTCGGTCCTATAACGCCTCTTATTTCCTCTACTCTGTTGGCGACGAACATTTTCCACCTTTTTGATGATCCCCTTATCCAAGCCAGGGTTATCATTGAGTCTGACCATGCATATACCTCCATGTTTTCCCTATTCAATGCTTGTAGGGTTTTCTTCATTAAATTTGCTAATAGCACCGCGGCACACAACTCGAGCCTCGGTAGTGTCGTTTTTCCTTTCAATGGTGCGACTTTCGATTTTGCTATCATTAGATTCGTTTTGATTTCTGGGCCTAACACCCTTGAGTAGATTACCGCTCCATATCCTTTCATAGATGCATCTGCAAATCCATGTAGTTCTACTCTGTTTGTCTTGCTTAAGTTGTTCCACCTGGGCAATGTTATTTTCTCCAGATTTACTAATTGCGCCTGGTATGTATTCCACCTGCTTTGTTGGTTGCTAGTTAATTCTTTATCCCAACTGGTTTTTTGCTCCCATAATTCCTGTATGAACATTTTCGCCTGAATTACTACAGGTGCTATCCACCCTAGTGGGTCGTATAGTTTTGCTAATTCTGACAGTACGTGTCTTTTCGTTATTTTCTTTGCTGTGGTTATCCCTATTTTGAATGTGATTATATCTTCTTTAGGGGACCAGTGTATTCCTAACGTTTTCCGTACTTCTTCTTGTTTGAATGCCTTGGAGTCTACGTTCCTCATTTCCTCCGGTACGTTCTCCATTATTTTTTCTTCGTTGCTCAACCATTTTCTGAGAATGAAACCTCCTTTTCTGAACAGTTGTATTAATTCCTTTTGGGCTATTTCTGCTTCCTGCACTGTCTCCGCTCCTCCTAGTATATCGTCTACATACATGTTTTCTTTTACAATTTTCGATGCCAACGGGAACCTCGCTCCTTCGTCTTCTTGTAATTGCTGTATTGTTCTCAACGCTAAAAATGGTGCTGCGGCCGTGCCGTATGTCACCGTCGTTAAGTTATATTCTTGTATTGGGTCCTTTGTGTCCTTTCTCCACAAAATTTTTTGATATTTTTGGTATTCTTCTGCCATTCTGATTTGTCTAAACATTTTTTCCAAATCCGCTGAGTATGCTATCTTATTGGATCTCCATCGTAATAGTATATTTGTTAAATCTTGTTGTAATTTCGGCCCTGTGTGCATAATATCATTCAGGCTTACTGCCGATGAGCTTTTACTTGATGCATCAAACACGGCTCTTATTTTCGTTGTAGTACTGTCCTCTTTTCTCACTGGATGATGAGGTAGGTAGTACCCATCTCCCTGGTTTTCTGCTATTACCATATGACCTTGGTTTTCATAATCTTCCATGAATTGTCTGTAATTCGCTTCTAACTGTTTGTCTTTTGCAAACTTCCTTTCTAGTTGCATCAATCTGGCGAATGCCTGCTGCTTAGATTCTCCTATCTTTGTTACGTCTTCCTTAAACGGAATTCTCACTTCGTATCTCCCGTCTTCATCTCTTTTTACCGTCTATCGATACATTTCTTCACATTCTTGTTCTTCTACTGATAAACTTGTTTCCTGATTTACTTCTTCTAATTCCCAGAATTTCTTTATTTGTATGTCCATCTCTTGTCTGGATATCATACAGCATACTTCTGCATTTGTAGTCTCCTTCTCTCGTACTATCCCCGAAACTATCCATCCTAGTTTGGTGTTTTGACTCAGGAGTCCATTACTTATTCTGTGCATCCCTTCTGTCAATATGTAACTGTATTCTTTTACTCCTAGTAGTAAGTCTATTTTCCCTACCTTGTAATATCTTGGATCTGCCAGTATTGCATTTTTCTCGTTATAGTCCGGTAGAATTATATCCTGTTCCGGTAAATTCCTTGTTATCTTCGGTAATACTAGTGCTTCTATTTCCATTTCGAAGTCACTTTCGTAATGAGTTTCGATTAAAAGTTTCATACTCCAATTGGCTGTTTTTTCTCCTGACGAGCCTATCCCGGATATGGTCGCCTGTATGGGCTTCCTTGTTGTTCCTAGCGTCGTCGCAGCTTGTTCCGTTATAAATGCGCATTGTGACCCTTGGTCGATTAATGCTCTCATCATGTGTGAATCTCCTTTCGCATCTCTTATGCGTACAACAGCTGTCGCTAGTAATGCTTCACCTTCCTTATGGCTTGCACAGTTTACTGAATTCTGCCCTCTTTGGTGGTCGTTGATATTCCTATGCCCATTGGTATCTTGTGTATTTTCTCGCCTTCCGTTATTTTGTTCTCTGGCGTTGTATGGATTATTATTTCCTCCTCTGTACCTATTAGCTTGATACCCGTTTCTTCTATTATTCGAATCTCTTCCATTTCTTTCTTGTGTTTGTTCTCCTTTCGTTTCATTGGAGTTTCTTTTGTTGCCTGTGTTTCCTTTCTCATAATGCAACATATGGTGATGGTCTCCACCACAGTGTCTGCACCTATATTGTACATAACATTGTTTTTCTTTTTTATGTGCTAGGCAGTGTGCACACAATCCTTTTTCTTTTATCATCCTGTTTCGGTCTCTTACATTGAGTTCCTGAAATTCTCTGCAGTTCGGTACTCCGTGATCTCCGTTGCATATCACGCGACGTGTTCTTGGTTTCCTCCCAGATCCTCCTTGCTTCTCTTGTCTTTTTTCTGACTCCAGCAGTTCCAGTGTCTGGAATCTTCGCTGTAAGAATGTTTGTGTCGATTTGTACGTCGGTATCTCTCTACTGTCTCCAACGTGGTTTTCGTACAGCCTCCTGGTTTCATTGTCCCATTTCGTTATGATAATTCGGGCTACCAATGGGCTCCACGCTTTCGTGTCTGTTCCTAACCCTCCTATGGCTTCCAGACTTTCGTGGAAGGTGTCATGTAGTGATTTCAATGCTCTAGCAGAAGATTCCTTTACTTCCTGTGCTAGTAGCATCCTGTCTATCAATTTAAACAATATCATCCTTGGATTCTCATATCTATCTTTTAGCATGTTCCAGGCCACTTCGTAGTTGGCCTCGGATATGTTTAAGTGTTGTATCATTCTGTTGGCTTCCCCTCTTAGTTGAGTTTTTAGGTACTGCATTTTTTCTGCGTTTGATAACTGGTCGTTTTCATGTATTACTTTAGTAAACAGATCGTGGAAAGTTCTCCACGTTTCATACCTGCCTTCATACACAGGGATTTTTACCTGCGGTAATATCACACCGTCCCTCCTCTGTGTGCTTTCTGGCCGTTGCATTCCTGGCCTTATTTTCTTCAAGGTTTCCCTGACTCTCCTCTTTAGTTGATTTATTCTCTCTACTTCTCCATTATCTATAGCGTCTAGTTCCTCATTTACTGCTGCTTCAATTATTAGTGTATTCACCTTTTCCATGTATTCTCTTAACTCTGACGGCAGCTCTTCATCCTCCTGCAAATCTTGTTCATTTTCTGGCCGTAATAATTCCTCGATTCTTTGCTTCCTTATCTGTATCTCCTTTACTTTCGGTGCTTTTCCTCTTTTCAGCACCCTTCCATATTCTTCCAACAGGGTTTTCCCCTCAATATATGTCTTAAATACGTGATCATGGTATTTTGTTTCAAAATATTTTTCTTTCGTTATACCTCCTTCTAGCAGCTTTTCGTGGTTATTCAGAAATTTTGCCCAATATTCTTCTAATTTTTCCTGCCTATCCCGGATGTATTGTTGAGTCCTCCGAGATTGAGAATCCTTTTTAGTATTTGAAACTAGTTTCGCTAATTCTGCTCCTATCTCCGCTTGCTTAACGTATACACTTTCCATGGTTATTTTTATAAAATTTTAAATTCAGCGGTAAATATATTAAACAATATGAACTGTATTTTATTTATTAAGCAATGCACTTAAATATGCCTATAATGTCTGGCTAATTGGCTAGTCCAAGGCCATCAAATTCACACAAAAAAAAATATCTGCTTATTAACAATTATATTTATTTACTATACCTGTACTATCACGCTCTCTCGTAAGCCAGAATGTATATAAATAAAAATGTAATTGTATGCCCTTGTCAAGTTTGCAATTTTTCAACGTTACCGTAGGTCGCTTGCCTGACTAAGTGATTTCTGTTTGTAAATAAACTGAATAGTATTACGATTTCACTAACGCTAAAATTGAAATTCTTTGGTTGGATAATTTAATGAGCCTTTGTATTTATAAAAGATCTGTAAATGACATATGTAATATTAATACTGGACTCTTATTCAAATTTGGCAATTAGATATCTATGTGATTAATTTTTACAGAAATAGGTAAAATATTTTCATTTTCTAAAATAGTGAAAATTTAACTGAAATTATTATATAGAGTGGACTTTTATCGTTCTATAAGTTACGTAGTATTTTAATTTTTTCGAAATAAAGTATTTAATTGAAATTAAAGCAAGCTATATGTTTATGAACGTTTCTTTTTTTCAAATTATTTTTCAAATATATTTTTGTCTCTGTATTATTTATATGGTATACATTCTAAAGTACATTATTTTACTATTGATAGAGTGGAGAGTGTTGTTCTAGATTGTTGAATTATAATAAAAATACAAACTTGTTAAATTGTACGATTGTAACAGTTGGAAGATTTTGTAATTATTCAAAAACTTACGGTTTTTTTTGTTTTCTTAGACGTCTAGGGTCCCTCGCATCTGGTAGGCTCTGCAATCGGCTCTCGGCTATGGTACTGCTCTTAGCTCTGCAATCGGCTCTCGGCTTTGGTACTGCTCTTAGCTCTGCAATCGGCTCTCGGCTATGGTACTGCTCTTAGCTCTGCAATCGGCTCTCGGCTTTGGTACTGCTCTTAGCTCTGCAATCGGCTCTCGGCTATGGTACTGCTCTTAGCTCTGCAATCGGCTCTCGGCTCTCGGCTATGGTACTGCTCTTTGCTCTGCAATCGGCTCTCGGCTTTGGTACTGCTCTTAGCTCTGCAATCGGCTCTCGTTCTCCCGGGTCTAGTGGTCTCTCTCTGAGGGTGTTGCTGGTGTGGACTGTATAGGCTTTCTCAAACTTCCTTGAAGTATTCGTTTTCTCGATAGGACCATGAACAATATCCCTTCGTTGGCTCAGTGTAGATGGTCTTTAAGTTGTGATGGAAACACCAAATAATAGTAGCAGAGTTTATTGATGAGACTTACACTATGGATGTTGACACGGGGTACTTTGAGTAAAGACTTAAATGAGCACTATAAACACGGGCCCCGCGTGATTTTGTGTATCTAATTAAGGTAAATTGTTTATCTTATGTCAGCAACTTTTGGCTGATGTCCAAATTATATTATTGATAATTGACCAAATGTGTATGTAGTTTAATTAATTACGTGTGTGTGTTTAATAACAAATAAATGCATTCGATCTACAGGGTGATAAAATGATACTGTCCAATTTCGGATATGAATACTGAATATTTGATATTGGACAACCCTGTATAATTCACATTATTTTTAGACTGTAGTATTAAAGGCCCAGTATATTTCTGTGAAGATTTTTTTTTATATATCAAGTGGTTTTCCACTTGATATTTAAACCATCCAGATAAGATGAACCATCCTGTATAATATGTACAGTGTTTGTTCTAATCAATAATGGGAGAGACAAAACAAAAAATTGTATGTAGGTATGCTAATCATTTTTGATATTCTGAAACTGTTTTCTTGTGGCATCTCTAAAGTACCATGTTTATAGGAGATTTAGCCATAATTTATAATGTAATAAAAATTACATTTTTAAACGCTTTTCTTTAGTTCAATAGTTTGCGTCAAATCTTTAGACGTTAATTTGACTGCCTTTTTTTCCAATGCAAATGAATGAAAATTTGCAGACGTATGAATGCGCAGGAACAATACACGAATAGTCAATAAAAAAAATAATTTTTTATGTTTATTAATTGTTTAAATAAAAAAGACGATTTTAATGGAAAATGCTTATATTCTCTTGTTTTTTACAATGTAGAAATTTTAAACTTTCACGGATTGTAGCTAATGATATGAACTATACATAATTTCACTTTTTACGTTAATTGTATACGTTATGCTTTATAAATAAACAATAAAGTTTCAAATTTTGAACGCTCATATATTTTTTATATAAAAATCGGCGCTTATTCGTGTCAAAGGGTATCCCCCTTTGATAGGCAAAATGCCCTCACCCCCAGAATTCAATGTTTTTAATTTTTTTACGTTCTATGCAACTAAACAATGAGATAATGCGGATTTTTACCTCGTCACCCCCCTTACCCCTTTCCCCCACAGCCAAAAAGGTAGATTTTTAGATTTAATTTTTTTTTTAGTTGAGTTGCAATTGATTTAAAAATTTCAAAAAATTCACACATGTATCTGAGACCTTTACAAAATATGTCCATTTTCTATGGACCCGTAGGTCGAGTCTACATAACCTCAAAATGTTTTTTAACTTTTTTAAAGCTTATAACTTTTTCTTGGAGGGGGCTGCAGGTCCAATTTTTTTTGCATTTTGTGTATTTTATCAAAAGCTGTCTCTCTGATTTTTTTCAGATTTTTCCGTTACCTGCGCCATCTTAAAATATCCGGAAAACTGTTTTTTTAGGGGGTTTTTGGGGATTTTCTCCATTTTATAGACTGCAACATAGATCAACTCAAGGTTTTGTTAATAGATCATGTAGAATTTGAAAGAACTGAGTGTTTTAGGACTATGAAAAATTGGGCAAAACACCCCAAACCCCCAAAACACCATGTTTTTTAATGTTATATAAGGGTTTTTGCCGGCTTAATGATATTTTTTGAGATCGATACAGACTAAATATTTTGAATTTTTTTCATTTTTTTTCTTTATATGTGATTAAAAAATAAGACTCATCACATTTTTAGCTCACCACCCTCTCCCCTGCCTCCACAAAAACGACAATTCTTCTATTTTTTTATTTAGTTAAGTTGCAATTAATTTAACAATTTTATGAGGCTTCTAAAAATCATATCTATTTTTTATAGGCACGTAGGTCAAGTGTACACATAACCTCAAAATTCCTTTTTTATTTTTTTAAAACGTATTTTTGACTTCGATCGATACTGCCTCAATACCTGCTTAGCGCTCATTTTTAATTATTAAAATTAATAGTTAGTAATAAAATAATGACAAAAATTTCTTCAGTCTCTTGTAGGGTGGGCTTTAATTGATTTGGTCACTTTTTGACCTTCCTAATAATTTTTAATCGAGATATTAAGCCTTGAAACTCGACAACAGTCAATTTTAGAGCAAGATCACAAGAGACCTTTTTTGTTCAGGTTGATCCAGATAATCTAAAATAGATTTGTCCGAAGTGAGAAAATTGATTTTTTGAATTCGTTTAAAAAATTGTTTAAACAATTTTCTGACCGCGGTACAGGGCACCTTGTGAATTTGTTTAAAGGACCTGTTTTTGAGTAAGTTTGTGCAAAAAAACGAATCGGAATAATTTACCTAACGGGGACAAGCATACATCGTGGACTATTTGCATTATGAGCCAAATGTAGATGGTTTGGAAAACATTAAACGATAGATATCTTGTAGCAGATGGATTTCTACTACAATATTTTATAAAAAATATCCATTAATTTTAATCCTATCCCAAGAAAAATATTAATTTTTCTAATATATTTTGCGAGTTTATATATCTTTAAAATTTCCTAAGCCGCTCCTGTTCGCATTGTAAAGGTTAGGAAATTTCCTATTTATTTGTGTAGCAATAACCAACTACGTAGATTGTTATTGAAAACATCCATTATTCGAGAATGAATCCTCTAAAAGGTTCAGTGTTTTTCCTTTAAGTTTTGAGCGCTAAAAATCCCATGTTATTATTGGTCTGCATTTTGAAAGATCCTTGAGTTGTAGTTGACGATTGGTCAATAGTTTTGGCCGAACGATCGAGAAGAAATGCATCGTTTTACGCGAGAGAGACGTGACGATGTAAAGTTAGTTCCAAAAACATGTCTGAAGAGTAAACATCTTTTTGTGTGGAACTCAACCAACAGACTCATAGAAAGTCGCACTTAGCCGGCAAAATGGTTTTCTTATTATAGTAGAAGTACAGATGGATTTTTAACTTGTCAAGGAATATAATAACAATAGTTTCACTGCATTTTACATGGATATATTATTGTGAAACAGTTTTATTGTTATGCAGTTTGGTTTGCCGGTGGTAAAAAAAAGAAGTGCGTGGTTTCCTGGTTCCTGTTTTATGATGTTTTGGATTTATTTATGTTCCAGTTTTGGATTTGTTCATGTTCCAGTAAGAAATGCCCGGATGATATTATTTGGTATCAATTTTATCCTGTTTTGTAATGATTTGGATTTGAATGTCTTCCCTCCCTCCAATCCTGAATGGAAAATTTTGAAGTTCCAAGTGTGATGTCGTGACATGTGACAAGGATTTTATTTTAACAAGGTATGATAATGTTTATATTAAATAAATTCAAAAGTGGATGTTAATTTGGTAAAGATTTTACATATTTAAATATTTTTGTTTTCAACATGGATTCTCTAAAAATTATTATGTAAAGTAAATAATTAATGGCAGTGACATTTGACAGCCATGTCAAATTTTTGTTTTGGTACACTGCTAAAAATAAGGTTAAAAATTGTAAAATCATGTATTTTGTTATTTTTATTCATTTTTTTTGTTTGAGAATGTGTCTATTCTCAATAAAAATAAAAAGGTATAAAAGGTTTAAATAAACATTATGAAATGTACACAATTTTTTTTTGTAACCTCTTTAATTTAAGAAAATTATTAACAGATATCTAATACAAGTGAATAAGTTTTAGAACAGAAGAAAATGATATGGCATAGAAGCCATATGATGATAATTGATAGCCCATTATAACTATAACGAGGAATCTACGATAAATGTCCCCAGTTGCTTTCCAGTAAGTACTCGATATGAGAATTTGAGGATTTTTCAAACGGCGTCCCAATTTGTTTAAATAGTAGGAAAGTCCTCAAGTCTGTGTAAGTATCCTTTGCTTATTTGGTTATGTAGTTTAGTCTTCTTTAAACCCTCCTACCCCTCCCAACGAATCTACGACCCGCCACCGCACAAAAAAAGTGAGCTGCCGTTCGCATGAAGGTTTATGTGTCTGTTCCTTCTACTAGCCCCATTCTGACCCCCTCAGTATCTCTATAGTTAGTTCTTTCCTTGTCCCCATAGAGCAGACCTGTAAAACGCTTCAACTGGCGCCCAACGTGGGGCCGATTAATTTTTCTGCATCCTTCAGTATCCAGTAGTTGTCTTGTCCAGTTGAATGCTTCAAATGGCCCCGGCAACGTGGGGCCCGTATCTTTTTTTGACCTCCCTCAGACCCCATTTGCATGTTCCCACTACCATGTCCTTTTAGCCTCCTTTCGGTCTCATTTGTACTACAACTGTTAGGCAGTGCCCGTCCCCTTGGGTAGCCGATCTCAGTTTGTGGTACAGGTGTTTCCGACAACATGGAAGCTCGACTCTTGTCATGTTTTGTATGCCCATTGTTACAAGTTTAGCTTGTATGCCATTTGCACTAGTAGTTAGCCTGTCTACTAGTTCCCAATGTCTTTAGCTATCCCCATTTGGTGTTACACTTGTAATACTTGTAACGTACACCCTGAAATTTGACCCGAGTAAATATCACACCAGTCTTCCCCAGTAGTTTAGCCCAGATTCCTCTTGTCTTGCCCCCAGAAACTGTTTCATGTCTTCTAGTGCCCCCGAAACTGTTTCAGTCTGTTAGTCCCCATGAAAGAGCCCATTTTTGTTATTTTTGTTTACGCATGTTAATAATTTTTCCAAAAGAGGTGTAAGTATGTACACATGGTATTGTGGTGTTGATTTGGTCATGCTGCTGATTGTATAGGCATGTACCATTTCATACATCATAGTGTATTTAACTTGTAACCCCATTTTAGGTAAACCGTAGTATACTGGTATTGTATTTTATGTATCGTACAACAGAATAGTATGTTAAATATTGTAGCGTACTTACTATATTGTATTGATATTGTACCCATGATGAAAGCATTGGTTAAATTTTTTGGAAAATATTGAGGAATTATATAGACAAACAATTGAGTAAAAAATAAAGTAAAAATTTTTTTTGAAAATTTTGGTAAAAAAGTAACGTTAAAAATTTTTTTTGAAGATTTTGCTAAAAGTTACGTTTAAAAAGTTTTGAATATTGAATCCACTTATAGAGTATAACAATATGTTGCATTTTTTTGCATGTATTCTTATAGATCAACAGTTTTTTACAGAATAAACGTTTTTTGTGATTATTGATTTGGTCGTTTGAGTAGATGTGTGATAATAGTTGGTATGGTCCGTGTATGAGCTAATTCGGTATGGTCTGTGTGAGTAAGTTCCGTGATTTTCCAGCGAAGCCTATCTATATTTGGGTATATTATTGCCACAGGTTAGTTGGAGAAGTCATCCTTGAAGAAGTAACCCCATGAAGAAGTGAAGAGGGAAACCGTGGCGAGGCCCCTCCACTTATTAATGAAGAAGTAGACCCCTTGTTTTTTCAAGCAGCCAGGAGAAAAGCTATCATTTTTTGATTTGAAGATAGCGTACTCTGTCGACACTGTTTTGAAAATAACCCTTGATATATGGATTTGTTCATGTTAGAAGTGAAGAAAAAGTAACCCCGTGAAGAAGTGAAGAGGGAAACCGTGGCGAGGCCCTCCACTTGTTCATGAAGAAGTGAAGAGGGAAACCGTGGCGAGGCCCCTCCACTTATTAATAAAATGATGTGTATGTTTTCTTGTATCTGGCATATCACAAGTGTAATACTCGTGATGAGGAAGTGTTTTTCAGTTGTCTGGGAATACTCCCATTAATAGTCGGAGCAAGAACAGTTTTATTTGTGTAAGCTCATATAAGAACCAAATTTCAATATTATTTGTGTTTGTAAGCCCATGTATATGGAGTATGACTAAGAACCAAGTTTCAATATTTATTTGTGTTTGTAAGCCCATGTATATGGAGTATGACTAGAAGTCTTTGAGTCTTTTGTTCCCTGCTTGTTTGTCTATCCCTGTTTAGTCTGGAAATTTTAGAGTCTGTTATCCCGTAATGTCTGTTAGCCCATGTCCCTGATGGAGTTTGATTTTTTTTGGCGAATAGTTCGTTGACCTCTCTTGTGTTTGTTTATTGAAAGTAGGCCAAGAGCAAAAGCTGTGACAAGGCTGGTGAGCTTAGGATCTGGCCGCGTTGAGTACAGGTGAAGCTTGCTTTCGATGGATAAATGAAAGTGGTCGTTCGTCAGAACTGTCATTCTTTCCAATATCCCTTTGGTCTTTCCCTTGTGTGTTGCTTTCATCCCTGTTTTGAAAAAGTAGTCTAACCCCAGTTAGGAAAAATAAAGTCTATCCATTGTTTTGGAAAAATAAAGTCTACTTATGTTTTGGAAAAGTAAGATCTACTTATGTTTTGGAAAAGTAAGATCTACTCATGTTTTAGAAAAGTAAGGTTAAATCCCCGGTTTTGAAAAGTACAAGCATATCTCAGTTAGTGATTTGAAAATGTGAAAGTTGTCTTGTGAACTTTCATGAAATTCTTTTATGTCCTAGGTAGGACTGTTGATTGAAAACGTAATGATGTAGTATTCCCTATGTCGTGTGTTACGTTTATTTTTTTTTTGGTCTTGATTAAATGGTTTGATATCCCGTTTGAATCCAGTATACTAGTTTTTTTTGGTCTTTTATGTTGTCACACGCATTCCCCCCTTTGTTGGTTTTGTTTGAATGAGTTGTTGAGATAAGATATTTGTGACATTTTATCTCAACGAGGTATTTAGACTGGATTGTCTAAATCCTCCTTTTGCCGATAAAAATTCCGTGAAACTCGCTAGGTGTTTAGAGTTTAAGCAGATGCCTATCTGCTGAGCCAAGAGCTCAGAAAGATTTTTTTAGTTTTTGAAAACCAATCCTGGTTAGGCAACGAGGTGATGAGGCTGTGTCTGCCCTGCTATATGGTATATATTATATGGTATATATAGTATATATATCACTTGTGTTACTACAGTGGATGTCAGCGAGGTCCACATAGGGCACAAGATTATTTCTTTCCCAAGACACAGAAACTCTTGTCACCTACAGTTCTCAGTAGAGTCTTTAAACATTTAAGTCTACTCGACTTTAAAGAGTCTGGCGATTGATGGCACGCTAGCCCACTCCCTAACAATGATGTTTTTGTTTTTGTTTAATCCCCATTAGCCATTATTTAAATATTTTTGTATTGTTGTCCTGTCACACCCAAGAAGTCAATGTTGGATTTTTGTAGTTATCGAAAACTGAATTGGTAATCCAGTTTCCTCTCTTCCGAGGAGGCTATTGTAGCAGATGGATTTCTACTACAATATTTTATAAAAAATATCCATTAATTTTAATCCTATCCCAAGAAAAATATTAATTTTTCTAATATATTTTGCGAGTTTATATATCTTTAAAATTTCCTAAGCCGCTCCTGTTCGCATTGTAAAGGTTAGGAAATTTCCTATTTATTTGTGTAGCAATAACCAACTACGTAGATTGTTATTGAAAACATCCATTATTCGAGAATGAATCCTCTAAAAGGTTCAGTGTTTTTCCTTTAAGTTTTGAGCGCTAAAAATCCCATGTTATTATTGGTCTGCATTTTGAAAGATCCTTGAGTTGTAGTTGACGATTGGTCAATAGTTTTGGCCGAACGATCGAGAAGAAATGCATCGTTTTACGCGAGAGAGACGTGACGATGTAAAGTTAGTTCCAAAAACATGTCTGAAGAGTAAACATCTTTTTGTGTGGAACTCAACCAACAGACTCATAGAAAGTCGCACTTAGCCGGCAAAATGGTTTTCTTATTATAGTAGAAGTACAGATGGATTTTTAACTTGTCAAGGAATATAATAACAATAGTTTCACTGCATTTTACATGGATATATTATTGTGAAACAGTTTTATTGTTATGCAGTTTGGTTTGCCGGTGGTAAAAAAAAGAAGTGCGTGGTTTCCTGGTTCCTGTTTTATGATGTTTTGGATTTATTTATGTTCCAGTTTTGGATTTGTTCATGTTCCAGTAAGAAATGCCCGGATGATATTATTTGGTATCAATTTTATCCTGTTTTGTAATGATTTGGATTTGAATGTCTTCCCTCCCTCCAATCCTGAATGGAAAATTTTGAAGTTCCAAGTGTGATGTCGTGACATGTGACAAGGATTTTATTTTAACAAGGTATGATAATGTTTATATTAAATAAATTCAAAAGTGGATGTTAATTTGGTAAAGATTTTACATATTTAAATATTTTTGTTTTCAACATGGATTCTCTAAAAATTATTATGTAAAGTAAATAATTAATGGCAGTGACATTTGACAGCCATGTCAAATTTTTGTTTTGGTACACTGCTAAAAATAAGGTTAAAAATTGTAAAATCATGTATTTTGTTATTTTTATTCATTTTTTTTTGTTTGAGAATGTGTCTATTCTCAATAAAAATAAAAAGGTATAAAAGGTTTAAATAAACATTATGAAATGTACACAATTTTTTTTTGTAACCTCTTTAATTTAAGAAAATTATTAACAGATATCTAATACAAGTGAATAAGTTTTAGAACAGAAGAAAATGATATGGCATAGAAGCCATATGATGATAATTGATAGCCCATTATAACTATAACGAGGAATCTACGATAAATGTCCCCAGTTGCTTTCCAGTAAGTACTCGATATGAGAATTTGAGGATTTTTCAAACGGCGTCCCAATTTGTTTAAATAGTAGGAAAGTCCTCAAGTCTGTGTAAGTATCCTTTGCTTATTTGGTTATGTAGTTTAGTCTTCTTTAAACCCTCCTACCCCTCCCAACGAATCTACGACCCGCCACCGCACAAAAAAAGTGAGCTGCCGTTCGCATGAAGGTTTATGTGTCTGTTCCTTCTACTAGCCCCATTCTGACCCCCTCAGTATCTCTATAGTTAGTTCTTTCCTTGTCCCCATAGAGCAGACCTGTAAAACGCTTCAATCTATGTCTTGTATATATCTTGTAGATGCGAGTTGCGCAAACGGCAACATAACCATAGGCTGTTCTGTTGTTCGCATGTAGCTGCCATAGTATAATATTTATGGCATGGAAGATATTCTACAAAAATCATCAAGCCAGCAGAATACCTTGCAAAACTCTTTGACAATACAGATGTTATACCTGTAATACACGAAGACAGCGATAAAAACTTTAGAACTGTTAAGTGTAATACCAACGAATATAACTCCGAATACTCTATGAATATACCTATACGGAGCTATATATTCTTTGGTAATACTTTCCTCATTCTTTTTATGGTGTTTTATGTGGCAGTAAACGTGAAGCATAATGTCATTATAGGCAGAGATACATATAGGTTACGTAGATGGTACAAGCAGATGTTTGAATAATTAGAATATGTATAAGGTAAGGTAATATTAGGGTAATTACCTAAAAAGTACAAACAAAGAACAAAATGTTTTGATTCACAAAACTACAAGAAGTATGATATATTAAAATGCACTTGTAATTTATAGTTTAATAATTATTAACTATTCTAAATCGGAGATAAGCCACAATTTAACTAAAAAATGATTTTATTAACGTTTCGACGTCCACCACGGAAGTTGTTGTCAAAGTACAAAATATTAATAAATTAAACAAAAATTTAGCTTGGTAAAAAAATCTTATCTTAAAAATATCTAATAATTTAATTTATATCTAATAATTTATTATTTATATAATCTGACATATATATATATATATATATATATATATATATATATATATATATATATATATATATATATATATTTATATATATATATATATATATATATATACGTTCCTGCTATGTCTAGGTCTCGAATGTTGTTTTTTGATTGGAATGTGTCTGAAGATATTCAACCTCTCATCTTCACCGATGAGCCCATAGAGGTTGAAGAGGGCGAAACACATTTCTAAGAGCTGGTGTTTGGATCTTCGATTCTATTCAAAAAAATTTTCTCAGCCCGAAGTAGTGGATGTGTGAATTGTTCGTAAGGGGATTTTTCCGCATTCTCTATTTCATTTGTTTGTTTTCGTACGAGTGGTCGTCCAAACCAGTACCTGTGGATCTTTTGATCACTGAGTGTGTTTCAAAGATCTACATCTTTTGTTTTTTCATAAACATTATCTTACTTACTCTAAAGTAATTAGGGAATTAAAACTTGAGAATGGCATTGTCAGGTTGGGCGTAGATTTACGTTCCTGCTATGTCTAGGTCTCGAATGTTGTTTTTTGATTGGAATGTGTCTGAAGATATTCAACCTCTCATCTTCACCGATGAGCCCATAGAGGTTGAAGAGGGCGAAACACATTTCTAAGAGCTGGTGTTTGGATCTTCGATTCTATTCAAAAAATTTTTCTCAGCCCGAAGTAGTGGATGTGTGAATTGTTCGTAAGGGGATTTTTCCGCATTCTCTATTTCATTTGTTTCTTTTCGTACGAGTGGTCGTCCAAACCAGTACCTGTGGATCTTTTGATCACTGAGTGTGTTTCAAGGATCTACATCTTTTGTTTTTTCATAAACATTATCTTACTTACTCTAAAGTAATTAGGGAATTAAAACTTGAGAATGGCATTGTCAGGTTGGGCGTAGATTTACGTTCCTGCTATGTCTAGGTCTCGAATGTTGTTTTTTGATTGGAATGTGTCTGAAGACATTCAACCTCTCATCTTCACCGATGAGCCCATAGAGGTTGAAGAGGGCGAAACACATTTCTAAGAGCTGGTGTTTGGATCTTCGATTCTATTCAAAAAATTTTTCTCAGCCCGAAGTAGTGGATGTGTGAATTGTTCGTAAGGGGATTTTTCCGCATTCTCTATTTCATTTGTTATATATATATATATATATATATATATATATATATATATATATATATATATATATATATATATATATATATATATATATATATATATATATATATATATATATATCAGTATAAATATATATATATATATATATTTCAACAAATTTTTTAACTTGCTACACTATACTGGGCCGAAAACACCGGTGTATATAGTTGCACAGAAATGTATGGAATGATGACCCTTCATCATTTTATATATTTCCAACTAAATTCACATTCACTTTACGAGTATTAGCCAATGATTTTGCTTATTTATTTTTATATTTGTACTCGATTATCCAACATCATTTTATATATATATATATATATATATATATATATATAACAGATGAAATAGAGAATGTGGAAAAATCCCCTTACATAGAAGAGGGCGAAACACATTTCTAAGAACTGGTGTTTGGATCTTTGATTCTATTCGAAAAATTTTTCCCAACCCGAAATGGTGGATGTGTGAATTGTTCGTAAGGGGATTTTTCCACATTCTCTATTTCATCTGTTTGATTTCGTACGAGTGGTCGTCAAACCATTAACCTTGGATCTTTTGATCACTGAGTGTGTTTCAAGGATCTACATCTCATATATATATATATATATATATATATATATATATATATATATATATATATATATATATATATATATATATATATATATATATATATATATATATATATATATATATATATATACATCCCGCTATCATTATGTCATCTTTTCATGTTGCAGTCATTTGGCATCACCAAGAAATACTATCATTTTCGAATTTTAATTCGTGTATGTTTGTTGAGCGCATTTTTTAACGCCCTGTATCGTTCTCAGTTTTCTAAAATTTTAATTTTAAAAATTTAAATTATATACAAAAATTTTTACACTTCATAACCATTTTGACTTCCACCACATAAAAATGTGTATTTCCCATCATTTTGCCGCTTTTCGACGTTGCCACGAGTTAAAAATACCGATCTTTTGAGGACAGGTAGAAAAGGTCTATTGTAAACTTAGAGGATGGAATATTTTGGTAAAATATTCCATCCTCTCAGATTATAAACTACATAAAAGGTAGGTTCTTTACCTGTTCAGCTGGATTACCAAGCAAGGGTCTAAATATTTTACGAGTTGAATTGTGTTTATTTGATTTCATCTGTTAAATTAAAATTTCTCATACCGACTTAAAATATTTGTTTGAAAAATTCATTTTATATTTTCGTTTAATTTACTTAGGGTTTTTGGTCAGAATTTTGAAGAAACGCTTGGTTCGACATAAAATTTGGGACACGTACCTATAGCTAATATGTTAAAGAAAAAAAGTGATATTGTGCCGATATGTGCTTTTGATCTGGAGGTGAGTTTCGTTGGTTATAGGGTATGAAAACAAATACGTTCAAATAAGTCCGGAATTGGATAAACTGACTAATTCTAAGCAACTTCTATTTTATAGCGTTTTTCACTAAGTCAATACTTTTAGAGATATTTGCGAGTGAATATGTTCATTTTTCAACAAAAAAAAAACGTTTTTATACGGTTTTTCGCAAATAACTCAAAAAGTAGGTACTTTATTGAAAAAAATTAGCAAATAGTAAATATAGCTTATAAAAAAGTGAAAAAATGGTATATGTGTCAGGTCTCTAGACCCAGTAGAAGCAGAGTTATTGCTAAGCTTTGTTTTAAAACCAAGAGGAGTAGGTAAACTAAATGGCAGATTCACACCCAAGAAAGTCACTAGAAATATCATCAGATAAATCTTCTTTTTTGGTTGATCATATCGGCCTTTGACGGTAATCTTGACTAAAAATCTAAAAATAAAAGGAAGAACGCAGAAAATACAAAAATTGCTGATAAAATAAATAAACTGACCTATGAAATGCCAATAGTGTCAAAATTTGATATGAGTAAAATTGCCGAGGTTGTACCAATTACAAACAAGGTGTACGGCGCGGGAAATTTGAATGACTCCTCTTTTTTAAAAACAGACTATAGTGAAAAATAAGCTCTTATATCTCAAATTCCAAATCGAATATTTTAACGTGAAATAAAAAAAATGAAACACTTTTCTGGGAAAACTTATTACAACTTTCTTAAAGTGTTTAAGAAAACGTTTATTTTTATTTTTTTTTAAGTTTCCAGCAGCAAGAGTAAGCAGGTTACGCTCAAAATACAGTTGTTACTTTTTTTTTGGTTAAAAATATTCTAAAAACTCCCTCTAATTAACAGCCCAAATGGAATTAATCGTTACCACTTCACAAGTAACTTTATGTATTGTTTGTGTTTGTAAGTTTCATCAGTTCAAAGTGCTTATTTGTGGAAAAATTTGGTTTTAAAGTAAATTTTTTTAAATCTTTAATTTTGAAAAAAAGACTTTTGTCAAAATAACTTAAAAATTATTAGTGATACCAAATATCTTAAAGAGTAAAAAATGTAGGTGTTGCTTTTTTAAATATTTGGAATTTTTTGATTTTCTGGAAGACAAAAATTGGTTAAGATATGGCTGTTCAAAATTTGCATATACATACTCGTGACTAGTGATTCGTTCGAGGCCTTTCAACAAAACCCCTTTCAAAAATAAGCATTTTGAACCAATGCAACTTACAGATCATATACAGGGTTTCCCCGAAAATAGTGCGTTCCTTAAAGGTATAGATAGAAAGCACAATGTAGAGCAAAAAAGTCTTATAACATTTTATTCTAAATTCAGCCGTTTGACCAAAAAACGAAAATACATTTTGATATGCAAATTGATACTCAATTAGTAAATAAACAAGGGGTCCCATTAGATTAAATTTCACAGTCACAGGTTCTTCTACGCCATGTTGCCAGGTCATATAAATTTATGAAAATAAAAATTTACTCTTATGGAGAACAACGTAATTTTTGTTGAAACGGTTAACTTTAGGAAAAAATGTTACAACACCTTTTTGTTCTAAATTGTGTATTATATCCACACCTTAAAGGAACGCACTATTTTCGGAGACACCCTGTATAAACAATACATTTATCTAAAGTAACGTGTGAAGCGGTAACAATTAATTTTCATGACTTTCTTTTGCCAAAAAAAAGGGAACGATTTTATTTTCAGCGTAACTTGCTTACTTTTCACGCTAGAAACTGTTTTAAAAACACCAAAAAAAATTTTTTTTAAACACTTTAAAAGAGTTATGATGAGTGTTTCCCGAAAAGTGCTTTATTTTTTTGGTTATTTTACGTTGAAATATTCGATTTGGTATTTGACGAATAAGAACCTATTTTTCATTAGCTGCAACCCTGCTTCTACTGGGTCTACAGACCTTATACTGACACCTCTTTTTCATAAGCTATATTATTGCTAGGAATATTTTCTTCGATAAAATATGTACATACTTACTTTTTGAGTTATTTGCGAAAATCCGTCCAATACGTGTTTTTCTATGAAAAATAAACATATTCACTCGCACATACCTCGAAAAGTATTGACCTAAAACTTTTATAGAACAAAATTTGCTTAGAATTAGAATTAGTCAGTTTATCCACTTCCGGACTTATTTTGCACGTATGTTTTTTCACCTCCAAGAAGGGGTGAAAGTCACATCCAGGACAAGAGAACATATCGGCATAATCTCACTTTTTTCTTTGGCATTTTAGCTACGTGTGTGCCAAATTTTATGTCAATCCAAGCGGTTCTTTAAAATCTGGAGGTTTTGCGATATTTTATCGTGAGTGAATGGAATAATAATTATTACAACGGCAATTATTGCCGTTGTCACTTTTAGATAAGAAGTCATTATCACAATGATATAGTCAGGTTAACTGAATTGTATAATTATTGTTTTTATCATTAAATGTGAAAACCTAGAATTATCCATATCTGTCCGTCAATAAACACAACTCGTCTATTAGTAGGACAGAAAGAATGACAAATAAGGTGTCAAATGAAAGCCTATAACCAAAATATGATATTACATGTGAGAAGTTTGACCTCGGACTGCCTGTTCCAGAGTTGCAACCGAAAGTACTGTTTTAAATTCGTCGAAATAGTACAAACTATTGGTCAACACGACTAAGAAAGACCAGAACAAATACATACTTCCGGTTTCATGCCTGTCTGTTCGTCCATATCTGTAGGTGAACAAAATTCATCCGTCATATCAACTGACAAAAAGTTACACGAAGGGTTCAAATATCGACTGCCGGTTCAACTTCCGGTCACTTTTTGTGAAAAATTAGAACTTACGATGTCCAATTGCTTGTTACAATTTTTTTTATAAGTGTTCTACTCTATCTATTCTGACTTTTCATTAACTTACTTAGATCACATATAATTTAATATAGTTTTGATGTCAGGGTCTTCAAAATTTATGTGGTGAGTTCCGGTATGTGATGAATGAAAAACGACTCCATAAGCAGAAGAAAAAAGTGTTCTCAAGACCTAAGACAATACATCGACTCACAAGAGCGTTGTGACAGTAGCAAAAATTCGAGTTGGGGTTCTAATTACTTTCTCATGCGGCTTACTCTCCTGACTTGGCCCCCTCCGATTATTAAGTGTTCCCAAATCTGAAGAAATGATGGGCGAGTCACAAAGTTTCACAAAAAAGCGAATATTTCGCGAAATGAACGTCAGATCGAAAAACTAAAAAATGCGTGTTCAATATTTTTCAAAAGTCTATCGAATGATACCAAAAACGAACCCCCACGGAAAGGGGTGAGGAGTAAATTAAAAATTTTAAATACGAACCCTGCGATATTTCGCGAAATGAACATCAGAGTGCCAGTGTGTGCTTTTTTTCTGGGGATGAGTACCACCCCCTTCTCGAGTGTGAAAAAATATAGGTCCAAATAAGTCCGTAAGTGGATAAACTAATTAAATTCCTTGTAACTTTTGTTTTTAGATGGTTTTTCGCAAATAAATCAAAAAGTAAGTATTTGATCGAAAAACTATTCCTAGCAAATATAAAGCTTATAAAACAGTAAAAAAAATGATGTATGTATGAAGTCTGGACACACAATAAAAACAGAGTTGGAGCTAATCAAAAGTTGGTTCTTATTCGTCAAATTCCAAATCGACTAGTTCAACGTAAAATGTCCAAAAAATAACGCACTTTTCGGGGAAAACCCGCCACAAATTTTTTAAAGAGTTTAAAAAAAGTTTTATTTTTGTTATATAAAAAGTATCTATTCTATCACCATCAGCATCAAAAGTAGACCGGGCAGTATCGTCGCCCCCGCTAGCGAAATTATTCCGATTCGATTTTTTTGCACAAACTTACTCAAAAAGAGGTCCTTATAACATATCCAAAGGGTGCCGGGCGGTGCATTGGTCGAAAAATTGTTTAAAAAATTTTTTTGAAACAAATTCACAAAAACAATTTTTTCATTTCGAACAATTTTTTTTAGATAACTTGTGTCATTCTGGGCAAAAAAGGTGTCTTGCCATTTTTGTTTAAAATTGATTGTTGTCGAGTTATATGCGATTAAAAATTTGAAAAATGCGAAAATGGCCATTTTTAAGTCTTAATAACTCGATTAAAAGTTATTATTATGAAATTAAAAAGTGAGCAGATCAAGTTTCAAACCCTTGCTTCAAGGTCCTTAAGAGATTTTTGTCATTATTTTATTACAAAGTTGTTATTTTTAATTATTAATAATTAGCGCTATAGTCCCGGATTTATCGTCGCCCCTGTTAGTGAAATTATTCCGATTCGATTTTTTTGCACAAACTTACTCAAAAAGAGGTCCTTATAACATATTCACAAGGTGCCGTGGTCGAAAAATTGTTTAAACAATTTTTTAAACAAATCCACAAAAATAATTTTTTCACTTTGAACAATTTTTTTTTAGATAATTTTGGACATTCTGAACAAAAAAGGTCTCTTGTCAATTTTCTCTAAAATTGATTGTTGTCGAGTTATACGCGATTTAAAACCTGAAAAATGCGAAAATGGCCATATAACTCGACAAAAATCAATTTTAGAGAAAAATCTCAAGATACCTTTTTTGCTCAGAATAACCCAACTTATCTAAAAAATCGTTCGTAATGAAAAAATTATTTTTGTGAATTTGTTTAAAAAATTGTTTAAGGTGATACAGTAGCGATCAACAGGTAGCCAAAACGCGTTCCAAGATTGCGGCTGTAATTTTGAATATTTTTTCAAGATATTTGGCACACGTATCCGTAATATAATAAAGAATGGCGGTACAGAGCCCAATTTGAAAAATATATTAGGTAATATTTGAAAATTATTCTGTAATTAAATACAATATTAAAAAAACGAGCCTGTACCGCCATTAAGAAGAACAAAAAAATACACTTTCTTCAAATAAACTTTTTTATCCGATGCCTAGATTTTGTGTCATTTTGGAACTACTAAAATGTTTTATTTCATTAGTCCAAAACAAAATTTAAATTTTTTAATTCGACAAAATATTTCCACGCACAGGCTGTGGTCTGTATTAATTCGAGAACCAAGAGAGACAGCTCATTAACCGCCTTTCATTTTTTCTTAGAAAATAAACGATCTCTACACAAAGTACTTATAGGATAATACGCCGCCGTTATGAAATGATTGTAGGATGTTAAAATGACGAAGGATGTTTTACCCGGAAATCCGAATTTTATATACTTTTGTTATATTTAATACCCTAATAGCACACGACGTCCTTTGGACGTCCAAAATAGGTCAATTTTTGGTCCTAACGTCCATGGACCATAAACGGACGTCCTTTGGACGTCCGACGCTGGACGTACTTCGGGTGTACTAAATATGTACGTCCTTTGGACGTCCGGCGTTGGACGTCCGGCGTTGGACGTCCTTCAGGTGGACTAAATATGTACGTCCTTTGGACGTCCGGCGTTGGACGTCCTTCGGGTGGACTAAATATGTACGTCCTTCGGACGTCCGGTGTTGGACGTCCTTCGGGTGGAATAAATATGAACGTCCTTTGGACGTCCGTACTCGGACGAAATACGGACCTTTTCCAATCGTCCATATTGGACATATTCTACCAATAAGGGGATTAAACAGCAAAATTATTTAATAAAATATTAACTTAATTATGTTAATAAAATAGTTTAAATGGAAAAGATTATAAATCATATTTAATTCAAAAGTGTATATGTAGTTTAATATCTAATACATGTTTTTGTTTTTATGTAAAGTGTGAAAATCTGATCGGTAAATTATTCGTTATGTCCACTCGACATCAACAATAAATTGAACAAGAAATTGACTAAGTTATTCAAGGCCAAATTTGACGAGTACAAAATGTATGATTTGTAAAAGAAAATGAAGGAATTTGATGAAATAGAACAATTGGATATGTTTTATTTTGTCAAATTTCTTTATTTTCTGTTTATTCACGGCAAAATTGAAAGTAGAATTGTGTTTTGTATAAGCCAAATTTGACCTTGAATAACTTGTCGTCAATTTCTTGTTCAATTATTGTTGATGTAAAGTGGACTTTATAATGTTTTATTATTCCCGTTACCAAGATGATAGAAGTTTGGTGGTTAATTCTAATAAGCAAAAATATAATTTTTATCAATGTATCCTTACTACAGATGAATATTGAGAGCATCTTTTTGAAGTTGAGCGTACGTGTGCCCAAAATAGGTCCAGTTTTAGTCCTAATGCGGATGGACTATAAATGAACGTCCTTCGGACGTCCGACGTTGGACGTACTTACGTGTTGAATAAATATGAACGTCCTTTGGACGTCCATTGGACGTCCGTGCTCGGACGTCCGTTGGACATTGACATCGATCCGTGAGCGTCATCTGCAAAGAAGAAAATCACAAGCCAGGACAACCAATCCAAATAGTGAGTGTTTCAAACTTTTGTGTTGTGTTGTCAAAATTTATTTAATTATTTATGTTTTTCCTTACATACTTACATATTTTTTCAAGCTTTTTGGTATATTTTTCATATTTTTTACTATATTTCGATAAAAAAATTCTTCGCAGTTTTATCCTAATCAACATCATCATCATTCTATCCAAAAAGGCAAATCGCCAAAATCGCTATTTTATCATAATATGATATGTATATTTGCATTTTACCACATTTTTTCGATATTTTGAAACATTTTTGTATATCTTTTGTGTATCTATCTATATTTTGTATATCACCCCTCCTCGGGGTGAAACTCACCCCCCAAATTCACATACTAATTTGTAAGTACACATACTTTGTAAGTATGGAATAAAGGTTGCTTAATATTAATCAGTTTATCGAAGTCCGGACTTATTTTGAACGTTTTTCACCCCAGAGAAAGAGTGAAACTCACCCCAGGGCAATAGCACACATTGGCACAATATCACTTTTTTTCTTTGGCATGTTAGCTATGCGTATGCCAAATTTCATGTCAATCCTTTAAAATTTACAGCAAAAACCATCAAAGAATGTAGTAATACTTGTTTTCATGAAGTCGGTGATAGAGTTTGACAAATCTTTATGGTTGTTAAATATCTTTTAATTTGTGTATTCGATTTTTAAAGGTAGGTACTATATACGTCCATTTGGCACAATAAAAAATAACCTTCGACCGGTACATATTGCTTGTATCGATGCTCGGTGCATTGTTCAGTCATAAATTTTACCTGTCCCTATAGCGTCGGCCGTCGGGTCCTATTGTAAATTATTATAACAATAGTCCGTCTCGGTATTTTATTATTTCTGTCATAAGTATCTCTGTGGAAATGCAAATGCTGCTTGTAACATCCCAAAAACCAGCTCTACTATTAATTGTACTCGTATAAATAAGTATATAATATGTACCTACCTACTTATTTATTGTATTCATTTATAGACCTGGATCCCGCGTAATAAAAAAAGTTGATTAACAGCAAGCTGAAAATTTGTTAATAGCTTCACGGTGTCTAGTCGGACAAACTTTGATGTACGGGAATACTGGAACCGGGGAAGTTTTAATTGTGGAACAGGTTAAAAACTTGGAACATCAGACTACCGAAAACGTTCCATGTATTTTGTCGGACAGAACTTCCAATTGATTTGTTACCATTTCATTAAACTCTTATGCAAAAATCAGACTGCGTACCAGTCTACTTTTATTCTCTTAATATTTTTACTTAAAAAAAGTGTACTACAATCATCTCGCTAAACTTAATATAACTGTTTTCGAGATAAACCCATTTTAAATCTGCGATATAACATAATTTTTTGCATAATATTGTAGTTAAATCCGAAAAATCAACTTAAAACCATAATAATAATTGTGCCAATTCTCATTTATGTCATTTATATTTTTGGAGATTTTTATGGTTTATAAGTTATTTTTCGAGTTTAGCGAGACGAATGTAGTATATATTTTTTAAGTAATAATATTAAGAGAATAAAAGTTTTGATTCGAAAAGTATATGTAATGTAGAGTTCCCTCAGCGATGTGATATAATATTATTACAGTATAGCTCCCCGTGCATGACAAGCTTATAGAGGTAGCCCATATAGCCTAGGCTATAATATTATTAAAAAAATCACTTAGATGGGACAATGGCTTTAGGAAATTCGAGACATCAAAAATGGCCCATTTTTAAGGTGGTGCGTTAATTTCTTGGAGAAATGTAATTATAATTTAATGTAAATAATCTAATATCCAATAATTGTAAATTAATATAAGATGTAATATAAGTTCCTTAAAAAATATATTTTTTATTTCCCACAATACATTCTCCACAGGTATAAATATCGTCTCTAGACGTCCACCGAACGTCCTCCCAGGACATTAGATGGATGATCGGCAGCAATACATTGGACCAAACTGGGACGTCCTATGAAGGCCCAATTGACGTCCACCGAACGTCCCTTCGGACGTTAGGTGGACCTCCATTGGGCGTTTGGCAACGTGGAATTTGGACCAAAATTCGACGTCCTGTTAAGGTCCAATTCACGTCCCCTAAGACGTCCGATTAAGATCCAATTTACTCCGATTAAGGTCCAATTTACGTCCAATTAAGGTCCCATTTACGTCCGATTAAGGTCCAATTTACGTCCGATTAAAGTCCAATTTACGTCTGATTAAGGTTCAATTTACGTCCGATTAAGGTCCAATTTACGTCCGATTAAGGTTCAATTTACGTCCGATTAAGGTCCAATTTACGTCCGATTAGGGTCCAATTTACGTCCCCTAGGACGTCCGATTAAGGTCCAATTTACGTCCGATTAAGATCCAATATATGTCCCCTCGGACATTAGATGGACGTCCAATGGACGTTCGGTAGCGCGACATTTGGACCAAAATAGGACGTATAAAGGACGTTCCTCGGACGAAAACGGACGTCCAATGGACGTCCCTAAAGTCCGTGAAGGACGTCCATTGGACGTCCTTGTGCTATTAGGGTAGGTACCTACCTATAATTCTGGTGATTTTTTAAATCCTCTATTGTTAAGAGAATTTACACCTTTAGCCAAAGTTTTACGATTTTCTAACGGAAATTAACAAGTTATTTTAAATACGCACCAATTATCGATGTTGAAAGGAGTTTTTCAAGTTATAAAAATATTTTGTCTGATCAAAGAATATGTTTCCTCGTAAAGAATTTGGAAAAACACATTGTAGTGAATTATAATCGAAGATATATTTATAGTGATATTGTTGTTTTATTTTAAATAGGTAACTATTGGTAGCAGTTTTTGTAAAAACTGTGAATAAATTGCATATATAAAAAATGATTTTATTTGAAAAATAATAAATAAGATTACTAAATAAGACAGAAAATTTGTGGTTTCCCGAAATGCGCATTTTTTGAATTTTTGTGCATATCTTGCGCATATTTCGTAATTTTTTACCGCATATATATGCGAATATTTCATCAAAATTGATCGCATATAAATCCGCTCCCTAGTCATTGTATTCTGTTGGCTGATTCCAATGATTTGAGCCGCCGTACGACACGTTGGGACCAATGGGAATGAAGATACGTAACTAATACCTATCAAGAGGTTTACTCAAACTTCTTTTCTGTACTTATACCTACCACTCGGTATAAGTACAAAAAAGAAGTTTGTGTAAACCTTTGCACAACTGTGTAAATACTAAAGAAAAATCTAAAATATTAAAAAAAAATAGTGGAATCCGTTAATCTGTTCTCGAAAAAATTAGCTATGAAAATGAGCATAATTTTCTATATCCCTAACTTTTGACGAGCAGTTTAGCTTAAATGGGGAAAAGCGGTAAGCTTAGACCAAACACCAGTAGGAGGCATTCAATTAATTGAGGAAAAAAATTAAATGGATAACAATATTCATTTCAGTTATAGAAAAGGCATTGCCCCGCTAGAATGGTTGAAATCACAAGTAACAATTAATAGTCCTACAAAAAAGACAGGCGCTTGAAAGTGATAAGACCATTGAACAATAAGCCTGCGAACTGCCTTTTAAACACATTCTTAAAAATAATCCATAACACAATTAAAAAAAGGTTTGTTAAGAAATTCTTTTATAGACTTCAGAAATTCAACAACTTCTCCTGATTATGTTTAAAAAACGTACGGAATGCACTAATTGAAAAAAAAAGAAGAAAAAGATTTATCATACCGTTATACTCTAATATATTCTTACGTTGAATATTTGATGCTTCCCTGTAGAGTATAAAACGGACAGTTGTGTTTTTCCCGTGAGCTGCCTTGTTTAGTCTTCTTTGTCGTTCTATTCGTTAAATCCTATCCTCTCAAGTCACAGCATCAGAAAGCAGTGGGTATATGCAGTGAACGGGAGGCCTATGTCGAGCAGTGAACGTTGGGGCCCTTTCGCGTTTATCATATGTAGAGAAGTCGCTTGTCAAAAACTGGACGTATGTAATCGTATTCTATTTGTTAAATACTCTCACCTAATATGTCATACCATGTGTGTTAATCCATTTTATTTCTACAATTTTAAAGTGTTATTACATGCCGTCATTTTCATTTGTCTACACCATCTTATTCTGCCAGTTAAATCCCATCATTTCAGACGCTGTACGTCACGATTGAACCAATAGAACCGTAGATACAAGACTAAGGCCCTTTTGACATGATGCTGTAATTGATTTTCATACGTCATTGTATTATATTAGTCAAATCCAGTTATTTTAGGTGCTGTACGCCACGATTGGACCAATAGGAGCGAAGATACGTAAATAAGGCCCTTTTGACATATTGCTGTATTTGATTTTTCTGTGTCATTGTATTCTGTTCATTAAACCCTACCATTTGAGCTGCTGTACGTCACAATTGGACCAATAGGACTAGATATACATAACTAGGGCCCTTTTGACTTGTTGCTGTATTTGATTTTTCTGTGTCATTGTATTTTATTTGTCAAGTCCTATTATTTGAGATGCCGTACGTCACGATTGGTCTTATAGGACCGAAGATACGCGACTAAGGCCCTTTTGACATGAGGTTGTATTTGATTTTTCTCTCATTGTATTCTGTTTGTCAAATCCTATCATTTGAGGTGCTATACATCACGATTGGACCAACAGGACCGAAGATACATAACTAAGGCCCTTTTGACATATTGCTTGTTTGATTTTTCTGTGTCATTGTCTTCTATGATGTCTAAGGCATATCTCTGATATGCCCTATTTTTAAATTGGACTTCGTAAGTCCTAGGTTTTCACCCACAAGCTTTTATTTGACACCTCATTTGTCAGTCTACCCGGTATAATGGCGGAGGAGTTATATTGGCGGTCGTACGGACCGACAGAAAGAGTACCCAGCTCAAATATGTCACCTTTAGTACCATCCTTGGATTATAAGCTTTCATTTGACACCTCATTTATTATTATAGCTGGTATAATGATAGATAAGTTACATTCGCGGTCGGACGGACCCACCGACAGACCGCCTAGGTCAAATATCTCACCTTTAGTACCATCCTTGTATTACCAGCTTACATTTGACACCTTATTTGTCGTTCTACCTGGTATAATGACGGAGAAGTTATATTCGCGGTCGTACGGACCGACAGAAAGATTGTCTAGGCCAAATATCTCACTTTTAGTACCATCCTTGGATTATAAGCTTTCATTTGACACCTTATTTATCATTCTACTTGGTATAAAGACGCAGAAGTTATAGTCGCGGTCATACGGACCGGCGGAAAGACAGCTTAGGTCAAATCGCTCACCTGTAGTACCATCATTGGATTATCAGCTTTCATTTGACACCTCATTTGTCATTCTACTTGGTATAAAGACGCAGAAGTTATAGTCGCGGTCGTACGGACCGGCGGAAAGACAGCCTAGGTCAAATCGCTCACCTGTAGTACTATGATTGGATTATCAGCTTTCATTTGACACCTCATTTGTCATTCTACCTGGTATAACGACGGAGGGGTTATATGCGCGGTCGTACGGACCGACGGAAAGACAGCCTGGGTCAAATATCTCACCTTTAGTACCATCCTTGGAATATAAGCTTTCATTTGACACCTCATTTGTCATTCTACCTGGTATAATGACGGAGAAGATATATTCGCGGTCGTACGGACCGACAGAAAGATTGCCTAGGCCAAATATCTCACCTTTAGTACCATCCTTTGATTATAAGCTTTCATTTGACACCTCATTTATCATTCTACCTGGTATAATGATTGAGGAGTTATACTCGCGGTCGGACGGACCGACGGACAGACCATGTAGGTCAAATATCTCACCTTTAGTACCATCCTTGGAATATCAGCCTTCATTTGACACCTCATTTCTCATTCTACATGGTATAATGACGGAGGAGTTATATTCCCGGTCGTACGGACCGTCGGAAAGACAGCCTAGGTCAAATATCTCACCTTTATTACCATCCTTGGAATATAAGCTTTCATTTGACACCTCCTTTGTCATTCTACCTGGTATAATGATGGAGGAGTTATATTGGCGGTCGGAGGGACCGGCGCACAGATCGCCTAAGTTAAATATCTCACCTTTAGTACCATCCTTGTATTATAAGCTTTCTTTTGACACCTCATTTGTCATTCTACCTGGTATAATGACGGAGGAGTTATATTCGCGGTCGGAGGGACCGACGGAAAGACAGCCTAGGTCAAATATCTCACCTTTAGTACCATCCTAGGATTATCAGCTTTCATTTGACACCTCATTTGTCATTCTACCTGGTATAATGACGGATAAGTTATATTCGCGGTCGGAGGGACCGAGTCACAGACCGCCTAAGTCAAATATCTCACCTTTAGTACCATCCTTGTATTATAAGCTTTCTTTTGACACCTCATTTGTCATTCTACCTGGTATAATGACGGAGGAGTTATATTTGCGGTCGGAGGGACCGACGGAAAGACAGCCTAGGTCAAATATCTCACCGTTAGTACCATCCTTGGATTATATGCTTTCATTTGACACCTCATTTGTCATTCTACCTGGTATAATGATGGAGGAGTTATATTCGCGGTCGTAAAGACCGACGGACAGACCGCCAAGGTCAAATATCTCACCTTTAGTACCATCCTTGGATTATCAGCTTTCATTTGATACCTCATTTGTCATTCTAGCTGGTATATTGACGGAGGAGTTGTGGTTACAGACAGACGGACAGACGGGCGTGGATAATACAAAGTTTTCACATTTTTTCAAAATTGGGTGAAAACAATAAAACATGATGCCAGACTGATTTCTTTATGAAAATAATATATACATTCTCAAATTGTCTATTTTTCGTTGTGAATAATATTGTATTCAACAGTGATGCCAAATTTCTGATGCCAAAATGATTGATAATGAAAGTGGGATATACGTTTTCATGTATATAACGGCAGCGACAAAACGGTAAAGCACTGAGCTAAATGTATATAATATTTTCACTGTACGATCATTTTGGACTCAAACATTTTATGGAATAAACTTATATAACTTAGTAAGAGGTAAACAAGGAAAGTTGATATATTAAAGTAACATCAAGGAATCAAATCTCTAACTACCGAGCTGATTAGACTTCTGGTAGCAAGTACAGGAATAAAGTTATTAAGGTAGTGTAAAGTGGCATCGATATACAGATGCCACTTTGCAAGACGATGCCAAATCGATGGTAAATGCATAATGTATCGATGCCAAATTGATAGTAGGATGTATATATATATATATATATATATATATATATATATATATATATATATATATATATATATATATATATATATATATATAAGATTATGGTATTCTTGACTGTATATTCAAATATCAAGCAGTGATTCTTTAGGATGCAGTCTATTTTGGCCCACAAGACAAAGAAAACTCTTTGACTTACTGTCAAGCTTTCGAATTTATTTTAATTCTTTTTCAAGACATCTGTTGACAAAAATATACAAATATAAAAATTATGTAGGTACTTACAATTTTATTAATTACTTACTAGTCATGAGATTACATTGAAAAAATTTTGAAACTTTACCAAAAGGACAATTATGCACATAGGTATGAAAAATTATTTTTAAAAACTTCAGTTATGTTGTCATGTTTGAAATATGTTAATAAATGACTGGACTAATTGGGTTTGATGTTATTATTTTTTTTTTCATAGATCAATCTAATAAAATCTAATAAAAAATAAAAAATATGTTGTTACTAGTTTTACTTTCCTCCTATATAAAGTGTATACACTTTACATATTTCATGACATATTTCAAACATGACAACATAACTGAAGTTTTTAAAAATAATTTTTCATACCTATGTGCATAATTGTCCTTTTGGTAAAGTTTCAAAATTTTTTCAATGTAATCTCATGACTAGTAAGTAATTAAGAAAATTGTAAGTACCTACATAATTTTTATATTTGTATATTTTTGTCAACAGATGTCTTGAAAAAGAATTAAAATAAATTCGAAAGCTTGACAGTAAGTCAAAGAGTTTTCTTTGTCTTGTGGGCCAAAATAGACTGCATCCTAAAGAATCACTGCTTGATATATATATATATATATATATATATATATATATATATATATATATATATATATATATATATATATATATATATATATATATATATATATATATATATATTCATATATATAATATATATATATATATATATATATGGCTCACAAATGATAGGAAGCCCGCTACAACCTGCAGATGAATGGAAGCCCGCGGTTTACGGGGTAAGTCGATTGTAGCACTGTCTTATTCCTACAGTCTTACGAAGCCCACTCGTATAAACTCGTTCACAGTGTATATGAATTACGCATTATACGAAGCCCGACGATGTTGCCATGTTTTAATTTACGTTTGAATAATACGACTGTTCTACGAGATCCTTATATGTGTATATAAGTCGTCATATTGCCTGTTATAAGAAGCCCAATTCTATTCAGCAATCTATACGAAGCATTTTAGAAGAGTCAAGGTAGAACGAAAAGATGCATTGTTTCGGAGCAATTCAAACAAGATTATCTTTTTCTAAAACTTTTTTTGTTAGTTTATATACATGTTAAAGTAAAAAGTTCTACTCTCAGATTTTGCCGCTAATTGTTTATTATTTGTTTAAACAATAACAATAATTGTTTTGTACAGTGTGTCCAATTAATACGTTGACGGACACTGCGTCAAATGTATAAGCAAGTGTTGTGACACTATATGTATTTTGCAAAGTAGAATAGGGAAAAATTCAGCGTATATAGACGTAGTGTCACATTACATCAATGGAAATTAGACGACTATAGACGTTCTGTTCGTCAACGTGAAAAGTTTTGCATGGTCTAAATTAAAAATAGAACCATCAGTTCATTTTTTTAAGCCATATACGAGATATTATGTCAAAAAATATGAATTTTACTCAAGAGTAAAGTAGCTTTATTATTCAAAATATTGAAAATTGTTATAATGAAAAGTTGTTTGGAATTAAGAACTATATTCTAATATGCCATTTCATCTTTCTAATTAAAAAAAAGTTGAATTTTTTTTAATTATGGATATACAACATTATTTTCAGTTATTTCAATTATGATAACTCTTTTATTATTAATCATACGAAAAAAAGATATCCTTTGTAAAAAGTTCTGCATGGCCAAAGATCTTAAATACAACCATCTTATATCAATTTTGATTAATTTTATACGAGGTATGTCAAAAAAGATTAATTTCGATCAAGAATAAAGTACCTTTATAGTTCAGAATATTTCAATGAGAAGGATGGAATATTGGAAGATGGTTTTTAGTGTTGTTCTGAAGCTATTTTCTTGTGGCATTTTTATAATTATTTTGATTGGGAAATTAGCCACAATTAAATTGAAAAAATAATTTTATTAACGTTTCGACGCCCAAATCGGATGTCCTTTTCAAAATACAAAATATTACCTAGTAAATATTAGTAATATTTTATATTTTGACAACGACATCCGATTTGGGCGTCGAAACGCGAATAAAATTATTTTTTCAATTTAATTGTGGCTTATTTCCCAACCAAAGAGAGATTCCCAACCTAGCGACCCGGCATTGGTCGCTAGGTAGATTGTTACGCGAGTGGTCGCGCGTGAGATTTTCTCTCACATATCCAAATTTTACCTTTTTTACAAAATAAAGTTTTTAAAACAGCTTTTAAACTTTTTTTATTAATTAATAATAAGAAAAAAAGAATATAACATAATATAGATAATAATATAAAAAGAAATAATCGGAATTAAACCAATATTAATCAATCTCCGTATCTTGATTATTTACAGCACAGCATAACAAAAATGCTCTGCAAAAATTGATTGATGACAATTACAATTTTTTTTTTACATTATTTCAGGTTTTAAGTGCCAAAATAAAATTAATTTTTATGTACAGTTCGTAACGCGGGTGGTCGCTTGATGAGAGAATGTCTCACTTGAAGCGCGCTGACTCAACAATTGGGTGATATTAGGTCAACTGAGTCACTATCTAAGCGGACGATTCTATTAGATTGTCGAGGGAGGATAGTTAGGAGACTAGAAGGAACTACAGATCGTATAATTTCCCAGAAAAAAAATTCTGTGCAATTTTCTGAAACCGTGAGAGAAAATCTCATATAGCCACCACTGGCTGGTTAATTATGGTTTTTAGTTCTAAACAACTTTACATAAGCACAATTTTCAATATTGTGAAAAATAAGGGTATATTATTTAAGTACTCTTGAAGCAAATTCAAATTTTTTTTATGTACCTCGTATAAAATTGACAAAATTTGATATAAGACGGTTGTATTTTAGGTTTTAGACCCTGTAGAACATTTTATAAAGAATAACTGTTTGTCGTAAAATGAATAATAAAAGAGTTTTCCACCTACCTCTACCGAAAGTATACTTTTCCGGACCTGATTGTAGGGAGCAAAGTTGTACTTTTCCTCCCTAGGGAGGAAAAGTAAAAGTGACATCATGGTATTTCATTCATAAAAATATAACTTATTGACGCCCTATTGACGTACAATATCTATTTTCTATTACGTAAGTTTGTATACATTTTAACGTTTATTTATAAAACACTCTGTATTTCACAGAATGGTAAAAAACTGTAAATTGTTATTTTGATTTAACAATGTTTACATTTTTATTTTGACTTATATTTGACAATTGACAGTTATATTGTACGTACTTATTAGTTTTAGTTCGAATAAATTCTGTTGGTTAGTTACATAAATAAATTAAGTAAAAATGAAAAAATGACTTGTTATTTGAGGAAGGTGGAAAAACCATATGTATAACATGGGAGTAAAGTGCCTTTTCCTCCCTTGAATGATTACTGCCCTCCGCTACGCGTCGGGCAGTAAACTTCATTCTCGGGAGGAAAAGTAGCACTTTCCTCCCTTGTTATACAAATAGCTATATGTATCATAATTGAAATAAACAACTAAAAATAATATTGATTAGAAAAATTTTCAAATTTTTTTTTGTATTAGAAGGATGAAATTGCATATCAGAATATAGTTCTTAATTCCAAACAATCATGTTAAATTATATAATTTAAAATAATTTTAAAAATATCGTTGAATTTTGTTTCTATTTTGTTTTTGATTATGCTGAATCCGAATATGGCATTACAATTTGAAAATGCTTATAAAGAAGCTCTTCTACACTATGTCTGCGTAGCAAGGAACCGTATTTAAAACATTTTTATTACAAATTTTACGAAAAAAAGTTTATTCTTCATAAATTGCTCTGCATAGTCTAAAATCTAAAACCCAATCATCAGATATCAAGTTTTATCAATTTTATACGAGGTATGTCAAAAATTCGAATTTTGTTAAAGAGATATCTTTATATTCCAGAATATCAACATATGGGTATTATAAAAAGTTGTTGGGAATTAAAAACTATGTTTTATTATAATTACATCATTCTAATTGAAAAAAAAATTCAATGTTTTCTCAAATTACGGATATCAAACTTTTTCAATTTTATACGAGGTATGTAAAAAATATGACTTTTGCTTAACAGTTCAGTATGGTTTGTTCAACAGTAAATGGTAGAGTTCAATTAGTGCGGTCGTAAATATTATTAAATTTATCTGACCTGGCCCATTGTTAAGACCCACCCGGAGCGATAAGCAACCGAGGTAGACAGAGTTGGTCTTTTGACAATTAACACTTACTAGACGGTAAGAATTTAAGGGACTGGTTTAGATGAAGTTCTATAGAACTCTTTAGAGCAGCGGTGGATATAGTAAAGATAGTGATGATGATATCCAACCTCCGATTAGGAGACGGCACTTGAAGAAGAAGAAGAAGAAGACGGTATGGGTAATCCCATAATAAAGCAAAGAAATTTTACCAGAAAACATATTTAAATTTTACCTGAAACCGGACCTTTTATACTATTATCGGTTATTCCAGGATATTTATAGTGGTAACTAATTGAACTCGACCATTTACTGTTAAACATACCATACCTTTATAGTTCACAATATCTCATTTAGAAGAATGTAATTGAACAGTGAAACATATTTTGTAATTCCAAACAACTTTTTTTAATAGCAATTTTCGATATTGTGAAATCTAAAGGTACTTTACTCTTGAGTGAAATTTATATTTTTTTACATACCTCGTATGTCAAAATGTAAAATCGTATGTAAAACCTCGTATGTAAAATTACTAAAATTTTATATTTGATGGTTGCATCTGAGATCATATACGATGCAGAGTATTTTATAAAGAATAACTTTTTTCGTAAAACTGGTAATAAAAAAGTTATTAATAGGTTCGAAGTTACGCAGACATAATGTTTAAGAGCTAAAAATATTTTTTTGTTGAAAATGTATTATTGTGTGTGTGGAAAGATAATGGCAAGGAATCAAGTCCATTTGCCACAGAAAGTTGTAAAAGGAATTTTCTTATAGTATAACTACAGAGATGTGGGTTATGCCGTTTAAAATTTGTATTTTATTTTCTTTAATAAAATTTACTAAAAGTTCAAGGTGTTTTTATTGGCAGCTAACAAAATGTGTGTGAGATTTAATGGAAGAAAATATTTCATTTCAATAAGTGTACGAATTAAATCATTGGATTTTTTAAAATGTTTTTTGCAACCGAAAAATATATGATTTAGATCTCCGTAAGAGTTCTGATCACAACTACAGGCCGAGGACTGTATAATGCCCAGCTTAGCAAGGTGCGATGGAAATCGCCCATGATTTGTTTTAAGTCGAAAAACACTTGCCGAAAAGAATTTTGAAGTAGGGTAGTTGAAAATATATAGAGGTGGGGATGGTAGGGTAGGATGTATTTTAAAGTAGGTATTTTGTGAGTTTTCTACAGTATTTTCCCACTGTCGTTCCCATTTTAATCTTATTTTATTTTTTATCAAATGAAAGACGTCTGGTAATGTATAAATATTACAAATGTATTATTGTTCAAGCTTATTATTAAATTTTAGAGAAAACATTTTTGATCACTTTTTATAAACAATTTTTTAGTTGGTAATTTTCGGTTTTTGTATTACATTTTTGTTATCTTTCTTAATTTTTGTCAAAAAGGAATAGTTTATTTCATTTCTAAAATAAAATTATTGAGTACATTTTAAAAAATACATCAAATGCTTTAAAAAATCACCTATAAAATTGTAAAAAATTTTTCAAACTTGAGTAATACCGTTTTAAAGTGCTGGTAATTCTGTAAACTACGTTTTTACTTAAAACTTACGTAAAAGTTTTCAAAAATTGCATTTTTTGCGTCATATCATTTGAATTAAATTTTTGGCATTTTTTTGAATGAAACATTGTTTAGTAAGATGTTTGAAAGGTAAGTTGTGCAAATTTGAGAGCTTTATAAGAAAAATTGTATTAGTTACACAATTTTAAATAATGTTTAAACAAAATTCAACCCACACCGTACTTATGCCCATACATTTTATTTCTTTTTATTATAACCATAAGATAGCTTAATTGTTCTTCTTTCCAATTAATCTATCCTTTCTTGTTCCTTCTCTTAATTTCCTTCTTTCTTGTCCAATTTGTAAACTTTTATTTGATCCATTAATTAGATAAATACACTGAAATAACTCAGCCGTGCACTTCGCTAGTTTACAGTGCGCCAATGTTTGTGAGAAGGGTGACTTTAGCGTTATAAATAAAAAATTATAGAAGCTACAGATTTAATTTTATAAAAATTTTAATCTTATATTATAAGGTTTTTTTCAATAGTCTGAATTTTTCAATAGTCAAGTCAGTTTTTTTCTAAAATTTATATTTTCGGGGTTATTTAAAGAAACATCTAATTTCGCAGTTCATTTGTTTAATAAAAAATTAAGTGCCCACTTCTAGAGTAGAACTTTTTAATATGTTGTTTATTAAACATTTCTTAGGGCCATCGGTACATAATTCGCAAATATTTTAAGGCTATCCCTACTTTTTCTGTCTTTACACGGCAAATTACTTGTAGTAAAATTGTCACTGGTATGGATATGTAAACTTTACTTGACAATTTCATCATTAACTTTAAAGATGGCTTTTGAATGTTCTTGGATAACTTTTACTAGTATAATTAATTACCTTAATTGTTAATTCAGTTAATTAATATGATTATTTCATATTTCCGACCAATAGAAAGCTACAGAAATACAAATTAAATTGATCATTTTTAATAATATCCCATCGTCAAGTATATTACTTCAGATGCCCTTCATTGCTAGGAAAAAATACATTCAGTGACATTAATGAAAATTACTGTTTTAAAACTTATAAAAGTGATGATTTTCAATCGTCAAATATTTATAACAACTGTGTGTTTAATTGTACTAATTTGTACTTACATAAATAAATTACAATAAAATTTTGGTTTTAAACAGTTTTATTCATGAAATAATCGCAGCAAATTGCAGCTCCATCTCTGAAATTATTATTGAATTGTTTCCCTCGTGCCACTTGACGTAATTTCACTCCCCTTCGGGTCGTGAAATTAATACTGTCAAAGTGTCACTCGGGAAAAATTCGATAATTTCAGAGCTCTTGTGCAATTACTACTGATAATTTTTTCACTACCTATGTATTCAGTAATAATTTATCTACTGTACAACAAAAGCTAATAATCAATCGAGAAAAGAGGAAAAGTGATAAAGTGATTTTTTAATAATATATTGTTACTATGAAACGCTTACAATTTTGAACATCTGTAACAACAGTTCACGTCTTAAATCAATTATTTATCAAACACACTCACACTATCAATATTATTTAATCAACAACTGAAAATATTCCCGATGCCAGGTCAAATATTTAAAATTGTCACTGTCTGACTGACAATATGCTGGCAATATTCTATTTACTACTGACAAAGATTTGGAAAATATTACCACGGACATTGTGTTCATTTTTTTTTTCAAATCCTGAAAAAAAAAACAATAAATATTTTTGAAAAATTTAAACGCAAAATGAAAGACTATATTATTACCGAGGGCCGAAAGTCTCTTACAATAAAAAAAAGTTTATTTTGAATGAGATATTTTGAAATTAAAAGTCACACTAAATTTTTTTTTAGTTTTTTTAGCCCTGTAACTTATTAAAATAAACATTATAGTAGTTCTCAGGGACTTTCGGCCCTCGCTAATAACGTAATCTCTTATTCTGAGTTTAAAATTTTCAAAAATACTTATTAGTTTTCTCAGAATTCGAAAAAAAAAAATGAATTCCATTTGAGTAGCATTTCAGCAGAAACTACGTACCCATCCCCTTAATGAAATTAAAAAAGATCTATATTGTTTGATTTTTTCCGAAGGGAAAATCTATATGCATTTGTATTAAATATTTTGTATTTGTATTAAATGAGGCGCTCAGAGCAACAGTGGCACAGTCCACAAATTGAGCATTTTTAGATTAATACATCAATAAAAGCAGAAAAATTGGATATATGGTTCAACAGTGGTCTACACAATCTAGCTCTATATTTGGCAAGATGGCACTACATAATGTATTGTTGCCTTGACAAATACTAAAAATACGAATGAAACAGTGGCCTAACCCTCAATTGTGTGGCTCAGACCCAACAAACAAGTGTTCATCGTATCAGAATCAGAATAATACGCATAATTCGTAAGAATGACTATTTTTAATTTTATAAAGTAATATTTAATAATAATAACTTTAACCCCGTCCTTGGCTGAGTGGTAAGAGCGCCTACCTTTGGATCGAAAAATCCTAATGGTTGTGAGTTCGAATCTCACCAGGGTCAGAAATGTTTCATTTATTATAAATTAATAAACGAAAATAGTTTCTGCCCTTGTGGGATCGGTACTCACCGGAGGGACCGCAGACAGCGTCTCTTTGCAAAGACAATGACGTCAACTTTGCAAAGTAACAAGACACTTACTCAACACACACACACTACACATTACACTAGGTACCTAACTGTTAAAAATTACCATACCTACCATGCCAATGGCCATTAGTTGTCGAGGCATTAACCTTTAAAAAAAAACAATAATTTAATTTGTCATATTAATTTCCTATTTGGTGGCAAATTTTGTGGCTTATTACAAACTAAAGTAGTAAATTAGTAATACAAACTATTAATTTGTATTAATTGTATCAATTAAAATAAATAATTCTTTTGTGATTCAATTTTTAAATCTTTTTTCTGTCGGTATCTTACTGTGTACAGGTAATGCTAAGAATTACCATAATCTGTTCTCGGGAGTCTTAGTACACAAGATAAATGACGATGAACGACCCAAAAATACGAAAAATGTGCATTGCCAGGTAATATTAAAAATGTTTACAACCTTATAATACTTTGAGGCATACGCAAAAACGTTGCCAAACTTCAGGGCTTCTTATAATCGGTAGCTCAATGTGGGCTTCCTAACGCTGCTGAACTTCTACAGAGTATATACTTTTTTTCGCAGCGCAAACTGGTGGTAGATACCATGAACTACGAGTGTATGTTTTGATAATAATTCCAGGCATAAGAAGCCCGGGCTTCGTATTGTTAATCATGATTTCAGAGCTACCTATGGTACATTTCTAAAATTTGTCCGAATATATATGAAGCCCAAGCGTATTTACATGTTCTGAGCTTGGTTAAAATATCGAGAGATGGTGTAAAGTACGTTTTTTGGGGAAATAACATTAAAGAATTACGAAGCCCGAATCCGGGCTTCGTAAGGAGGTGTCGGGCTTCGTATGACCGGTGCGATATAGTGTTTTTGGCTTCCTAAAGTCGGAATCCATATATATATATATATATATATATATATATATATATATATATATATATATATATATATATATATATATATATATATTATATATATATATAAAACACATTATTATATAGGCGAAACACATTTCTAAGAACTGGTGCTTGGATCTTTGATTCTATTCGAAAAATTTTTCCCAGCCCGAAATGGTGGATGTGTGAATTGTTCGTAAGGGGATTTTTCCACATTCTCTATTTCATATATATATATATATATATATATATATATATATATATATATATATATATATATATATATATACATCCCGCTATCATTATGTCATCTTTTCATGTTGCAGTCATTTGGCATCACCAAGAAATACTATCATTTTCGAATTTTAATTCGTGTATGTTTGTTGAGCGCATTTTTTAACGCCCTGTATCGTTCTCAGTTTTCTAAAATTTTAATTTTAAAAATTTAAATTATATACAAAAATTTTTACACCTCATAACCATTTTGACTTCCACCACATAAAAATGTGTATTTCCCATCATTTTGCCGCTTTTCGATGTTGCCACGAGTTAAAAATACCGATCTTTTGAGGACAGGTAGAAAAGGTCTATTGTAAACTTAGAGGATGGAATATTTTGGTAAAATATTCCATCCTCTCAGATTATAAACTACATAAAAGGTAGGTTCTTTACCTGTTCAGCTGGATTACCAAGCAAGGGTCTAAATATTTTACGAGTTGAATTGTGTTTATTTGATTTCATCTGTTAAATTAAAATTTCTCATACCGACTTAAAATATTTGTTTGAAAAATTCATTTTATATTTTCGTTTAATTTACTTAGGGTTTTTGGTCAGAATTTTGAAGAAACGCTTGGTTTGACATAAAATTTGGGACACGTACCTATAGCTAATATGTTATAGAAAAAAAGTGATATTGTGCCGATATGTGCTTTTGATCTGGATGTGAGTTTCGTCGGTTATAGGGTATGAAAACAAATACGTTCAAATAAGTCCGGAATTGGATAAACTGACTAATTCTAAGCAACTTCTATTTTATAGCGTTTTTCACTAAGTCAATACTTTTAGAGATATTTGCGAGTGAATATGTTCATTTTTCAACAAAAAAAAAACGTTTTTATACGGTTTTTCGCAAATAACTCAAAAAGTAGGTACTTTATTGAAAAAAAATTAGCAAATAGTAAATATAGCTTATAAAAAAGTGAAAAAATGGTATATGTGTCAGGTCTGTAGACCCAGTAGAAGCAGAGTTATTGCTAAGCTTTGTTTTAAAACCAAGAGGAGTAGGTAAACTAAATGGCAGATTCACACCCAAGAAAGTCACTAGAAATATCATCAGATAAATCTTCTTTTTTGGTTGATCATATCGGCCTTTGACGGTAATCTTGACTAAAAATCTAAAAATAAAAGGAAGAACGCAGAAAATACAAAAATTGCTGATAAAATAAATAAACTGACCTATGAAATGCCAATAGTGTCAAAATTTGATATGAGTAAAATTGCCTGAGGTTGTACCAATTACAAACAAGGTGTACGGCGCGGGAAATTTGAATGACTCCTCTTGTTTAAAAACAGACTATAGTGAAAAAGAATATATCTCAAATTCCAAATCGAATATTTTAACGTGAAATAAAAAAAATGAAACACTTTTCTGGGAAAACTTATTACAACTTTCTTAAAGTGTTTAAGAAAACGTTTATTTTTATTTTTTTTAAAGTCTCCAGCAGCAAGAGTAAGCAGGTTACGCTCAAAATACAGTTGTTCCTTTTTTTTTTGGTTAAAAATATTCTAAAAACTCCCTCTAATTAACAGCCCAAATGGAATTAATCGTTACCACTTCACAAGTAACTTTATGTATTGTTTGTGTTTGTAAGTTTCATCAGTTCAAAGTGCTTATTTGTGGAAAAATTTGGTTTTAAAGTAAATTTTTTTAAATCTTTAATTTTGAAAAAAAGACTTTTGTCAAAATAACTTAAAAATTATTAGTGATACCAAATATCTTAAAGAGTAAAAAATGTAGGTGTTGCTTTTTTAAATATTTGGAATTTTTTGATTTTCTGGAAGACAAAAATTGGTTAAGATATGGCTGTTCAAAATTTGCATATACATACTCGTGACTAGTGATTCGTTCGAGGCCTTTCAACAAAACCCCTTTCAAAAATAAGCATTTTGAACCAATGCAACTTACAGATCATATACAGGGTTTCCCCGAAAATAGTGCGTTCCTTAAAGGTATAGATAGAAAGCACAATGTAGAGCAAAAAAGTCTTATAATATTTTATTCTAAATTCAGCCATTTGACCAAAAAACGAAAATACATTTTGATATGCAAATTGATACTCAATTAGTAAATAAACAAGGGGTCCCATTAGATTAAATTTCACAGTCACAGGTTCTTCTACGCCATGTTGCCAGGTCATATAAATTTATGAAAATAAAAATTTACTCTTATGGAGAACAACGTAATTTTTGTTGAAACGGTTAACTTTAGGAAAAAATGTTACAACACCTTTTTGTTCTAAATTGTGTATTATATCCACACCTTAAAGGAACGCACTATTTTCGGAGACACCCTGTATAAACAATACATTTATCTAAAGTAACGTGTGAAGCGGTAACAATTAATTTTCATGACTTTCTTTTGCCAAAAAAAAGGGAACGATTTTATTTTCAGCGTAACTTGCTTACTTTTCACGCTAGAAACTGTTTTAAAAACACCAAAAAAAATTTTTTGTAAACACTTTAAAAGAGTTATGATGAGTGTTTCCCGAAAAATGCTTTATTTTTTTGGTTATTTTACGTTGAAATATTCGATTTGGTATTTGACGAATAAGAACCTATTTTTCATTAGCTGCAACCCTGCTTCTACTGGGTCTACAGACCTTATACTGACACCTCTTTTTCATAAGCTATATTATTGCTAGGAATATTTTCTTCGATAAAATATGTACATACTTACTTTTTGAGTTATTTGCGAAAATCCGTCCAAAACGTGTTTTTCTATGAAAAATAAACATATTCACTCGCACATACCTCGAAAAGTATTGACCTAAAACTTTTATAGAACAAAATTTGCTTAGAATTAGAATTAGTCAGTTTATCCACTTCCGGACTTATTTTGCACGTATGTTTTTTCACTTCCAAGAAGGGGTGAAAGTCACATCCAGGACAAGAGAACATATCGGCATAATCTCACTTTTTCTTTGGCATTTTAGCTACGTGTGTGCCAAATTTTATGTCAATCCAAGCGGTTCTTTAAAATCTGGAGGTTTTGCGATATTTTATCGTGAGTGAATGGAATAATAATTATTACAACGGCAATTACATATACTTACGGCAATAGATAAGAAGTCATTATCACAATGATATAGTCAGGTTAACTGAATTGTATAATTATTGTTTTTATCATTAAATGTGAAAACCTAGAATTATCCATGTCTGTCCGTCAATAAACACAACTCGTCTATTAGTAGGACAGAAAGAATGACAAATAAGGTGTCAAATGAAAGCCTATAACCAAAATATGATATTACATGTGAGAAGTTTGACCTCGGACTGCCTGTTCCAGAGTTGCAACCGAAAGTACTGTTTTAACCCTTAAGTACTAACATCTTAAATCAATGGCGTAAACACTAACTAACCGCCTGACAGACGGGTTTAACATTTTAGTGGTAATTTTTGTTTTTGGTAAATATTTTAATGCAAAAAAATATCTGGATGACTTACTGAAAGTATTGATTATCTAAAAAACACAGTAATTAATCTAGTTTTTCTGTATTTATTAAAATAAAAAACATTATAACAAGAATGGAAGATTGTTTGTGTACCTTTTTACTCCTGAAAAAAAGGTGTGATAAAAATTAAACAAATTAAAGAATCTTAATAAAAATTTATATTCGAGTTATACAAAGAGTAAGAAAAATGAAAATAAAAAGGTTTTTAAAAAATGTTAACACAAAAAAAAACTGACAGGTACTATAGTTAGTACAGTGTAGCAATGGTAGTCAGTGGCATCATTTTCACCACAAAATGATTTCACTTCACTTATGTCGTCTTCTACCTCATCAAACCATCTCAAAAGAGTTTCCTCAGGGTGTTTATTCCCTTATTTGATGTTTTTTTACGAACTGGGGCGCATTATGTGTAATGACGAACTGGGCACAAACACTAACACCCCGTCTATTAGACGGAAATCACACTTTGAGCCTAAATATCTTTCGAATAACAACCTGCAGGAAATTGCCGAATTCAATACTAATAAAGAACAACCCAACTTGAAAAGTCATTAATGGGCGACCTTCAAAATTTTCCAGGAAGGGAAATATCCCACTTTCGACAAGCGATGCCGTCTGAGAGACGGGGTGTTAGTACTTAAGGGTTAAATTCGTCGAAATAGTACAAACTATTGGTCAACACGACTAAGAAAGACCAGAACAAATACATACTTCCGGTTTCATGCCTGTCTGTTCGTCCATATCTGTAGGTGAACAAAATTCATCCGTCATATCAGCTGACAAAAAGTTACACGAAGGGTTCAAATATCGACTGCCGGTTCAACTTCCGGTCACTTTTTGTGAAAAATTAGAACTTACGATGTCCAATTGCTTGTTACAATTTTTTTTATAAGTGTTCTACTCTATCTATTCTGACTTTTCATTAACTTACTTAGATCACATATAATTTAATACAGTTTTGATGTCAGGGTCTTCAAAATTTATGTGGTGAGTTCCGGTATGTGATGAATGAAAAACGACTCCATAAGCAGTAGAAAAAAGTGTTCTCAAGACCTAAGACAATACATCGACTCACAAGAGCGTTGTGACAGTAGCAAAAATTCGAGTTGGGGTTCTAATTACTTTCTCATGCGGCTTACTCTCCTGACTTGGCCCCCTCCGATTATTAAGTGTTCCCAAATCTGAAGAAATGATGGGCGAGTCACAAAGTTTCACAAAAAAGCGAATATTTCGCGAAAAGAACGTCAGATCGAAAAACTAAAAAATGCGTGTTCAATATTTTTCAAAAGTCTATCGAATGATACCAAAAACGAACCCCCACGGAAAGGGGTGAGGAGTAAATTAAAAATTTTAAATACGAACCCTGCGATATTTCGCGAAATGAACATCAGAGTGCCAGTGTGTGCTTTTTTTCTGGGGATGAGTACCACCCCCTTCTCGAGTGTGAAAAAATATAGGTCCAAATAAGTCCGTAAGTGGATAAACTAATTAAATTCCTTGTAACTTTTGTTTTTAGATGGTTTTTCGCAAATAATAAATCAAAAAGTAAGTATTTGATCGAAAAATTATTCCTAGCAAATATAAAGCTTATAAAACAGTAAAAAAAATGATGTATGTATGAAGTCTGGACACACAATAAAAACAGAGTTGAAGCTAATCAAAAGTTGGTTCTTATTCGTCAAATTCCAAATCGACTAGTTCAACGTAAAATGTCCAAAAAATAACGCACTTTTCGGGGAAAACCCGCCACAAATTTTTTAAAGAGTTTAAAAAAAGTTTTATTTTTGTTATATAAAAAGTATCTATTCTATCACCATCAGCATCAAAAGTAGACCGGGCAGTATCGTCGCCCCCGCTAGCGAAATTATTCCGATTCGATTTTTTTGCACAAACTTACTCAAAAAGAGGTCCTTATAACATATCCAAAGGGTGCCGGGCGGTGCATTGGTCGAAAAATTGTTTAAAAAATTTTTTTGAAACAAATTCACAAAAACAATTTTTTCATTTCGAACAATTTTTTTTAGATAACTTGTGTCATTCTGGGCAAAAAAGGTGTCTTGCCATTTTTGTTTAAAATTGATTGTTGTCGAGTTATATGCGATTAAAAATTTGAAAAATGCGAAAATGGCCATTTTTAAGTCTTAATAACTCGATTAAAAGTTATTATTATGAAATTAAAAAGTGAGCAGATCAAGTTTCAAACCCTTGCTTCAAGGTCCTTAAGAGATTTTTGTCATTATTTTATTACAAAGCTGTTATTTTTAATTATTAATAATTAGCGCTATAGTCCCGGATTTATCGTCGCCCCTGTTAGTGAAATTATTCCGATTCGATTTTTTTGCACAAACTTACTCAAAAAGAGGTCCTTATAACATATTCACAAGGTGCCGTGGTCGAAAAATTGTTTAAACAATTTTTTAAACAAATCCACAAAAATAATTTTTTCACTTTGAACAATTTTTTTTAGATAATTTTGGACATTCTGAACAAAAAAGGTCTCTTGTCAATTTTCTCTAAAATTGATTGTTGTCGAGTTATACGCGATTTAAAACCTGAAAAATGCGAAAATGGCCATATAACTCGACAAAAATCAATTTTAGAGAAAAATCTCAAGATACCTTTTTTGCTCAGAATAACCCAACTTATCTAAAAAATCGTTCGTAATGAAAAAATTATTTTTGTGAATTTGTTTAAAAAATTGTTTAAGGTGATACAGTAGCGATCAACAGGTAGCCAAAACGCGTTCCAAGATTGCGGCTGTAATTTTGAATATTTTTTCAAGATATTTGGCACACGTATCCGTAATATAATAAAGAATGGCGGTACAGAGCCCAATTTGAAAAATATATTAGGTAATATTTGAAAATTATTCTGTAATTAGATACAATATTAAAAAAACGAGCCTGTACCGCCATTAAGAAGAACAAAAAAATACACTTTCTTCAAATAAACTTTTTTATCCGATGCCTAGATTTTGTGTCATTTTGGAACTACTAAAATGTTTTATTTCATTAGTCCAAAACAAAATTTAAATTTTTTAATTCGACAAAATATTTCCACGCACAGGCTGTGGTCTGTATTAATTCGAGAACCAAGAGAGACAGCTCATTAACCGCCTTTCATTTTTTCTTAGAAAATAAACGATCTCTACACAAAGTACTTATAGGATAATACGCCGCCGTTATGAAATGATTGTAGGATGTTAAAATGACGAAGGATGTTTTACCCGGAAATCCGAATTTTATATACTTTTGTTATATTTAATACCCTAATAGCACACGACGTCCTTTGGACGTCCAAAATAGGTCAATTTTTGGTCCTAACGTCCATGGACCATAAACGGACGTCCTTTGGACGTCCGACGCTGGACGTACTTCGGGTGTACTAAATATGTACGTCCTTTGGACGTCCGGCGTTGGACGTCCTTCAGGTGGACTAAATATGTACGTCCTTTGGACGTCCGGCGTTGGACGTCCTTCGGGTGGACTAAATATGTACGTCCTTCGGACGTCCGGTGTTGGACGTCCTTCGGGTGGAATAAATATGAACGTCCTTTGGACGTCCGTACTCGGACGAAATACGGACCTTTTCCAATCGTCCATATTGGACATATTCTACCAATAAGGGGATTAAACAGCAAAATTATTTAATAAAATATTAACTTAATTATGTTAATAAAATAGTTTAAATGGAAAAGATTATAAATCATATTTAATTCAAAACTGTATATGTAGTTTAATATCTAATACATGTTTTTGTTTTTATGTAAAGTATGAAAATCTGATCGGTAAATTATTCGTTATGTCCACTCTACATCAACAATAAATTGAACAAGAAATTGACTAAGTTATTCAAGGCCAAATTTGACGAGTACAAAATGTATGATTTGTAAAAGAAAATGAAGGAATTTGATGTAATAGAACAATTGGATATGTTTTATTTTGTCAAATTTCTTTATTTTCTGTTTATTCACGGCAAAATTGGAAGTAGAATTGTGTTTTGTATAAGCCAAATTTGACCTTGAATAACTTGTCGTCAATTTCTTGTTCAATTATTGTTGATGTAAAGTGGACTTTATAATGTTTTATTATTCCCGTTACCAAGATGATAGAAGTTTGGTGGTTAATTCTAATAAGCAAAGATATAATTTTTATCAATGTATCCTTACTACAGATGAATATTGAGAGCATATTTTTGAAGTTGAGCGTACGTGTGCCCAAAATAGGTCCAGTTTTAGTCCTAATGCGGATTGACTATAAATGAACGTCCTTCGGACGTCCGACGTTGGACGTACTTACGTGTTGAATAAATATGAACGTCCTTTGGACGTCCATTGGACGTCCGTGCTCGGACGTCCGTTGGACATTGACATCGATCCGTGAGCGTCATCTGCAAAGAAGAAAATCACAAGCCAGGACAACCAATCCAAATAGTGAGTGTTTCAAACTTTTGTGTTGTGTTGTCAAAAGTTTATTTAATTATTTATGTTTTTCCTTACATACTTACATATTTTTTCAAGCTTTTTGGTATATTTTTCATATTTTTTACTATATTTCGATAAAAAAATTCTTCGCAGTTTTATCCTAATCAACATCATCATCATTCTATCCAAAAAGGCAAATCGCCAAAATCGCAATTTTATCATAATATGATATGTATATTTGCATTTTACCACATTTTTTCGATGTTTTGAAACATTTTTGTATATCTTTTGTGTATCTATCTATATTTTGTATATCACCCCTCCTCGGGGTGAAACTCACCCCCCAAATTCACATACTAATTTGTAAGTACACATACTTTGTAAGTATGGAATAAAGGTTGCTTAATATTAATCAGTTTATCGAAGTCCGGACTTATTTTGAACGTTTTTCACCCCAGAGAAAGAGTGAAACTCACCCCAGGGCAATAGCACACATTGGCACAATATCACTTTTTTTCTTTGGCATGTTAGCTATGCGTATGCCAAATTTCATGTCAATCCTTTAAAATTTACAGCAAAAACCATCAAAGAATGTAGTAATACTTGTTTTCATGAAGTCGGTGATAGAGTTTGACAAATCTTTATGGTTGTTAAATATCTTTTAATTTGTGTATTCGATTTTTAAAGGTAGGTACTATATACGTCCATTTGGCACAATAAAAAATAACCTTCGACCGGTACATATTGCTTGTATCGATGCTCGGTGCATTGTTCAGTCATAAATTTTACCTGTCCCTATAGCGTCGGCCGTCGGGTCCTATTGTAAATTATTATAATAATAGTCCGTCTCGGTATTTTATTATTTCTGTCATAAGTATCTCTGTGGAAATGCAAATGCTGCTTGTAACATCCCAAAAACCAGCTCTACTATTAATTGTACTCGTATAAATAAGTGTATAATATGTACCTACCTACTTATTTATTGTATTCATTTATAGACCTGGATCCCGCGTAATAAAAAAAGTTGATTAACAGCAAGCTGAAAATTTGTTAATAGCTTCACGGTGTCTAGTCGGACAAACTTTGATGTACGGGAATACTGGAACCGGGGAAGTTTTAATTGTGGAACAGGTTAAAAACTTGGAACATCAGACTACCGAAAACGTTCCATGTATTTTGTCGGACAGAACTTCCAATTGATTTGTTACCATTTCATTAAACTCTTATGCAAAAATCAGACTGCGTACCAGTCTACTTTTATTCTCTTAATATTTTTACTTAAAAAAAGTGTACTACAATCATCTCGCTAAACTTAATATAACTGTTTTCGAGATAAACCCATTTTAAATCTGCGATATAACATAATTTTTTGCATAATATTGTAGTTAAATCCGAAAAATCAACTTAAAACCATAATAATAATTGTGCCAATTCTCATTTATGTCATTTATATTTTTGGAGATTTTTATGGTTTATAAGTTATTTTTCGAGTTTAGCGAGACGAATGTAGTATATATTTTTTAAGTAATAATATTAAGAGAATAAAAGTTTTGATTCGAAAAGTATATGTAATGTAGAGTTCCCTCAGCGATGTGATATAATATTATTACAGTATAGCTCCCCGTGCATGACAAGCTTATGGAGGTAGCCCATATAGCCTAGGCTATAATATTATTAAAAAAATCACTTAGATGGGACAATGGCTTTAGGAAATTCGAGACATCAAAAATGGCCCATTTTTAAGGTGGTGCGTTAATTTCTTGGAGAAATGTAATTATAATTTAATGTAAATAATCTAATATCCAATAATTGTAAATTAATATAAGATGTAATATAAGTTCCTTAAAAAATATATTTTTTATTTCCCACAATACATTCTCCACAGGTATAAATATCGTCTCTAGACGTCCACCGAACGTCCTCCCAGGACGTTAGATGGACGATCGGCAGCAATACATTGGACCAAACTGGGACGTCCTATGAAGGCCCAATTGACGTCCACCGAACGTCCCTTCGGACGTCCTCCATTGGGCGTTTGGCAACGTGGAATTTGGACCAAAATTGGACGTCCTGTTAAGGTCCAATTCACGTCCCCTAAGACGTCCGATTAAGATCCAATTTACTCCGATTAAGGTCCAATTTACGTCCAATTAAGGTCCCATTTACGTCCGATTAAGGTCCAGTTTACGTCCGATTAAAGTCCAATTTACGTCCGATTAAGGTTCAATTTACGTCCGATTAAGGTCCAATTTACGTCCGATTAAGGTTCAATTTACGTCCGATTAAGGTCCAATTTACGTCCGATTAGGGTCCAATTTACGTCCCCTAGGACGTCCGATTAAGGTCCAATTTACGTCCGATTAAGATCCAATATATGTCCCCTCGGACATTAGATGGACGTCCAATGGACGTTCGGTAGCGCGACATTTGGACCAAAATAGGACGTATAAAGGACGTTCCTCGGACGAAAACGGACGTCCAATGGACGTCCCTAAAGTCCGTGAAGGATGTCCATTGGACGTCCTTGTGCTATTAGGGTAGGTACCTACCTATAATTCTGGTGATTTTTTAAATCCTCTATTGTTAAGGGAATTTACACCTTTAGCCAAAGTTTTACGATTTTCTAATGGAAATTAACAAGTTATTTTAAATACGCACCAATTATCGATGTTGAAAGGAGCTTTTCAAGCTATAAAAATATTTTGTCTGATCAAAGAATATGTTTCCTCGTAAAGAATTTGGAAAAACACATTGTAGTGAATTATAATCGAAGATATATTTATAGTGATATTGTTGTTTTATTTTAAATAGGTAACTATTGGTAGCAGTTTTTGTAAAAACTGTGAATAAATTGCATATATAAAAAATGATTTTATTTGAAAAATAATAAATAAGATTACTAAATAAGACATAAAATTTGTGGTTTCCCGAAATGCGCATTTTTTGAATTTTTGTGCATATCTTGCGCATATTTCGTAATTTTTTACCGCATATATATGCGAATATTTAATCAAAATTGATCGCATATAAATCCGCTCCCTAGTCATTGTATTCTGTTGGCTGATTCCAATGATTCGAGCCGCCGTACGACACGTTGGGACCAATGGGAGTGAAGATACGTAACTAATACCTATCAAGAGGTTTACTCAAACTTCTTTTCTGTACTTATACCTACCACTCGGTATAAGTACAAAAAAGAAGTTTGTGTAAACCTTTGCACAACTGTGTAAATACTAAAGAAAAATCTAAAATATTAAAAAAAAAATAGTGGAATCCGTTAATCTGTTCTCGAAAAAATTAGCTATGAAAATGAGCATAATTTTCTATATCCCTAACTTTTGACGAGCAGTTTAGCTTAAATGGGGAAAAGCGGTAAGCTTAGACCAAACACCAGTAGGAGGCATTCAATTAATTGAGGAAAAAAATTAAATGGATAACAATATTCATTTCAGTTATAGAAAAGGCATTGCCCCGCTAGAATGGTTGAAATCACAAGTAACAATTAATAGTCCTACAAAAAAGACAGGCGCTTGAAAGTGATAAGCCCATTGAACAATAAGCCTGCGAACTGCCTTTTAAACACATTCTTAAAAATAATCCATAACACAATTAAAAAAGGGTTTGTTAAGAAATTCTTTTATAGACTTCAGAAATTCAACAACTTCTCCTGATTATGTTTAAAAAACGTACGGAATGCACTAAATGAAAAAAAGAAGAAAAAGATTTATCATACCGTTATACTCTAATATATTCTTACGTTGAATATTTGATGCTTCCCTGTAGAGTATAAAACGGACAGTTGTGTTTTTCCCGTGAGCTGCCTTGTTTAGTCTTCTTTGTCGTTCTATTCGTTAAATCCTATCCTCTCAAGTCACAGCGTCAGAAAGCAGTGGGTATATGCAGTGAACGGGAGGCCTATGTCGAGCAGTGAACGTTGGGGCCCTTTCGCGTTTATCATATGTAGAGAAGTCGCTTGTCAAAAACTGGAAGTATGTAATCGTATTCTATTTGTTAAATACTCTCACCTAATATGTCATACCATGTGTGTTAATCCATTTTATTTCTACAATTTTAAAGTGTTATTACATGCCGTCATTTTCATTTGTCTACACCATCTTATTCTGCCAGTTAAATCCCATCATTTCAGACGCTGTACGTCACGATTGAACCAATAGAACCGTAGATACAAGACTAAGGCCCTTTTGACATGATGCTGTAATTGATTTTCATACGTCATTGTATTATATTAGTCAAATCCAGTTATTTTAGGTGCTGTACGCCACGATTGGACCAATAGGAGCGAAGATACGTAAATAAGGCCCTTTTGACATATTGCTGTATTTGATTTTTCTGTGTCATTGTATTCTGTTCATTAAACCCTACCATTTGAGCTGCTGTACGTCACAATTGGACCAATAGGACTAGATATACATAACTAGGGCCCTTTTGACTTGTTGCTGTATTTGATTTTTCTGTGTCATTGTATTTTATTTGTCAAGTCCTATTATTTGAGATGCCGTCCGTCACGATTGGTCTTATAGGACCGAAGATACGCGACTAAGGCCCTTTTGACATGAGGTTGTATTTGATTTTTCTCTCATTGTATTCTGTTTGTCAAATCCTATCATTTGAGGTGCTATACATCACGATTGGACCAACAGGACCGAAGATACATAACTAAGGCCCTTTTGACATATTGCTTGTTTGATTTTTCTGTGTCATTGTCTTCTATGATGTCTAAGGCATATCTCTGATATGCCCTATTTTTAAATTGGACTTCGTAAGTCCTAGGTTTTCACCCACAAGCTTTTATTTGACACCTCATTTGTCATTCTACCCGGTATAATGGCGGAGGAGTTATATTGGCGGTCGTACGGACCGACAGAAAGAGTACCCAGCTCAAATATCTCACCTTTAGTACCATCCTTGGATTATAAGCTTTCATTTGACACCTCATTTATTATTATAGCTGGTATAATGATAGAGGAGTTACATTCGCGGTCGGACGGACCCACCGGCAGACCGCCTAGGTCAAATATCTCACCTTTAGTACCATCATTGTATTACCAGCTTACATTTGACACCTTATTTGTCGTTCTACCTGGTATAATGACGGAGAAGTTATATTCGCGGTCGTACGGACCGACAGAAAGATTGTCTAGGCCAAATATCTCACTTTTAGTACCATCCTTGGATTATAAGCTTTCATTTGACACCTTATTTCTCATTCTACTTGGTATAAAGACGCAGAAGTTATAGTCGCGGTCGTACGGACCGGCGGAAAGACAGCTTAGGTCAAATCGCTCACCTGTAGTACCATCATTGGATTATCAGCTTTCATTTGACACCTCATTTGTCATTCTACTTGGTATAAAGACGCAGAAGTTATAGTCGCGGTCGTACGGACCGGCGGAAAGACAGCTTAGGTCAAATCGCTCACCTGTAGTACTATCATTGGATTATCAGCTTTCATTTGACACCTCATTTGTCATTCTACCTGGTATAACGACGGAGGGGTTATATGCGCGGTCGTACGGACCGACGGAAAGACAGCTTGGGTCAAATATCTCACCTTTAGTACCATCCTTGGAATATAAGCTTTCATTTGACACCTCATTTGTCATTCTACCTGGTATAATGACGGAGAAGTTATATTCGCGGTCGTACGGACCGACAGAAAGATTGCCTAGGCGAAATATCTCACCTTTAGTACCATCCTTGGATTATAAGCTTTCATTTGACACCTCATTTATCATTCTACCTGGTATAATGATTGAGGAGTTATACTCGCGGTCGGACGGACCGACGGACAGACCATGTAGGTCAAATATCTCACCTTTAGTACCATCCTTGGAATATCAGCCTTCATTTGACACCTCATTTCTCATTCTACATGGTATAATGACGGAGGAGTTATATTCCCGGTCGTACGGACCGTCGGAAAGACAGCCTAGGTCAAATATCTCACCTTTATTACCATCCTTGGAATATAAGCTTTCATTTGACACCTCATTTGTCATTCTACCTGGTATAATGATGGAGGAGTTATATTGGCGGTCGGAGGGACCGGCGCACAGATCGCCTAAGTTAAATATCTCACCTTTAGTACCATTCTTGTATTATAAGCTTTCTTTTGACACCTCATTTGTCATTCTACCTGGTATAATGACGGAGGAGTTATATTCGCGGTCGGAGGGACCGACGGAAAGACAGCCTAGGTCAAATATCTCACCTTTAGTACCATCCTAGGATTATCAGCTTTCATTTGACACCTCATTTGTCATTCTACCTGGTATAATGACGGATAAGTTATATTCGCGGTCGGAGGGACCGAGTCACAGACAGCCTAAGTCAAATATCTCACCTTTAGTACCATCCTTGTATTATAAGCTTTCTTTTGACACCTCATTTGTCATTCTACCTGGTATAATGACGGAGGAGTTATATTTGCGGTCGGAGGGACCGACGGAAAGACAGCCTAGGTCAAATATCTCACCGTTAGTACCATCCTTGGATTATATGCTTTCATTTGACACCTCATTTGTCATTCTACCTGGTATAATGATGGAGGAGTTATATTCGCGGTCGTAAAGACCGACGGACAGACCGCCAAGGTCAAATATCTCACCTTTACTACCATCCTTGGATTATCAGCTTTCATTTGATACCTCATTTGTCATTCTAGCTGGTATATTGACGGAGGAGTTGTGGTTACAGACAGACGGACAGACGGGCGTGGATAATACAAAGTTTTCACATTTTTTCAAAATTGGGTGAAAACAATAAAACATGATGCCAGACTGATTTATTTATGAAAATAATATATACATTCTCAAATTGTCTATTTTTCGTTGTGAATAATATTGTATTCAACAGTGATGCCAAATTTCTGATGCCAAAATGATTGATAATGAAAGTGGGATATACGTTTTCATGTATATAACGGCAGCGACAAAACGAAAACACTGAACTAAATGTATATAATATTTTCACTGTACGATCATTTTGGACTCAAACATTTTATGGAATAAACTTATATAACTTAGTAAGCGGTAAACAAGGAAAGCTGATATATTAAAGTAACATCAAGGAATCAAATCTCTAACTACAGAGTTGATTAGACTTCTGCTAACAAGTACAGGAAAAAAGTTATTAAGGTAGTGTAAAGTGGCATCGATATCGTAGTGTAAATGCATAATGTATCGATGCCAAATTGATAGTAGGATGTATATATATATATATATATATATATATATATATATATATATATATATATATATATATATATATATGTATATATATATATTTATAGATCGCCCCAAACCCTTTTTTCAGTGCGTCCTTGATTATCGAATTCTCTCTAACGCATTACAGATGGAAAACAAAATTATTTTTTAGTTAAATTGTGGCTTATTTCCCATTTAGAATAGTTAATTACAAAAATGCCACAAAGAAGTAGCTTTATAACAACATTTGCGATAAAATTGCACAGCCAACTTAAAAAAAAATAAAATCGAAAAATTTACGTTTTTGGCTTTGGGGAGGGGTAATAGGGGAAGTGGCCTAAAATTACGGTGAGTCATAATTTTTTAATCACATAGAACGTAAAAAAATAAAAAAAATATTCAGGCTGTATCGACCTCAAAAAATATGATTAGACCCGCAAAAACCCTTACAAAACTTTAACTAAATAAGAAATAAAAGAATTGACGTTTTTGTAGGGGCAGCGGGAGGGGGTGGTGGGCTAAAAACGCGATGAGTCTTCTTTTTAATCACATATAAAGTAAAAAAATGAAAAAATTTAAAATATTTAGGCTGTATCGATCTCAAAAATATCATTAAGCCGGCAAAAACAATAACTTAAAAAAACATGGTTTTTGGGGGGTTTGGGGTGTTTTGACCAATTTTTGATAGTCCTAAAATACTCAGTTATTTCAAATTCTACATAATCTATTAACAAAACCTTGAGTTTATATATAACCCATGTATAAAATGGAGAAAATCCCCAAAAACCCCCTAAAAAAACAGTTTCCCGGATTTTTCAAGATGGCGCAGGTAACGGAAACATCTGAAAAAAATCAGAGGGATAGGTTTTGATAAAATACACAAAACGGAAAAAAAATTGGACCTGCAGCCCCCTCCAAGAAAAATTTATAAGCTTTAAAAAAGTTAAAAAAATTTTTGAGACTCTCTCCATCTTACTCCATTACACTCCATTACACTCCATCTACGGGTCCATAAAAATGGAAATGTTTTTTAAAAGTCTCAGATACATGTGTGAATTTTTTGAAATTTTTAAAATAATTGCAACCCAACTAAAAAAAAAAGAATGTGTGTGTACTTTGTACGCACGTAAGAAGTTATACTTCTATTATATGATTATATGATTATAAACGAAATTAATATACTTTTTATTTATATTTTATTTAAATATTAAATTAATTTATACTTACTACTTCTCAAACATTTTTATTAAAACAGTGCCAAAAATTAAAATAATAAAAAAATAAAACATACACAAACTTATTAAAAATGCCACAAATGATTTCTGAACATTAATTGTGGGTAAATTTTTTAACTAAATACGTATTTTCTGAAAATAAAATTATATAATAAATATACTTACAATCATAAAATGTATAAAAAAAATAAAAAAAATAAAAGTTTCTATTGGGATTCGAACCAACTTACCACGCGGCTGGTATTTCCGTTGTATTGGGATTCACTCGCATTAAAGCTTGGCCACAGAGACAGCTTGTCAGTATGTGCGGAGATCGTCTAACTAAACAGATTAACCTTTTGACATTTTTAACTTATGGAAATCAAATTATTTTGATTTTGAATTGAAATGATTTAGAATTGAAAAAATACAACAAAACATATAGTAAGAAAAAAAATATATTAGGTGAATATTGATATAAATTTTGATGGTAATCAAATGATGTAAATAAAAGTATTACATACTACTTATGTATTTTGGTAGGTTCAAGGTAAGTATCGGAGCCCGTATAACGACTAATAAATTTCGCAATCACTTGCGTCGTGCAAAGTGGCTATGTTCAAATATCATAACAAAATTTGATCAACTATTTATAAAACACTTACCAGTGAAAGATTCTTTAGCTTTGAATAAGCGAGATCTGCGGCACTCATTAGTCACAGTTTGATGAGCTTTCACATTGGCATGCAACAATCATCTCTTCTATGTAAATAAGTCCAAAAATATAATATGAAAACTATTTAAAAAGGCATTAACTAACTTTTTGTTTGTTGTTTCTCTTCCTACAAATTTTAAAACGCAACAAGCATACATTATAACCAAACCACAGTCCCACAGCTGCCATATTGGATAATTTTTGTCATGTCATTTGAACATCCAATCATAACAAAGTTATAATGCGCATGCGCCCGGTCGCTAGGTTTTCCATATAAAATTTCACCGTCATTACGCCCGTAAAGAAGTATAACTTCAATAAATCTAAAAATCTACGTTTTTGACTGTGGGGGGAGGGGTAAGGGGGGTGGTGAGCTAAAGATCCGCGTTATCTCATTTTTTAGTTGCGTAGAACGTAAAAAAAAAACAAAATTGAATTCTGGCAGTGAGGGCATTTTGCCTATCTTAACGGGGGGTACCCTTTCAATACGATACGAAATAAAACTTCAACCAAAACTCGAATTCAAAAAATTCGTGTTTTTATCGTAGTCTTAGAAAAACCACCGGTAGAGAGGTTTTGTGCTACAATTAACATTATAATTCGTTTTGGCGTATTAATTAAACGCTTTTCTTTAGTTCAATCGTTTGGGTCAAATCTTTAGACGTTAATTTGACTGCCTTTTCTTCAATGCAAATGACTGAAAATTACAGACATAATATGCATTCGCGGGAACAATACACGAATAGCCAATAAAAAATTTTTTTGATGTTTATTCATAATTTTTTAAACAAAAAAACAATTTTAACGGAAAATGCTTAAATTCTCTTGTTTTTTTACAATGGAGAAATTTGAGAGTTTTAAAGATTGTAGCTGATTATATGAACTATACATAATTTCACTTTTTACGTTAATTGTTTACGTTATGCTTCATAAATAAACAATAAAGTTTCAAATTTTTTGCGGATTCTGACTACTTTTCATGTTAGTACATCATATGTTTTATGCATATTTTAATAAACATGGCGATATATTTTAATGTTTGAAAAGTGTAAGACTAAAAAGTAAAAAATAAAAAAATATGAAAAAAATTTTTAGGAAACTCTTTTTTTAGTTAAGAGTGACTAAAATTAAAAATAGCAAAAAATACAAATAATTGAAAAAATTTGACACATTCGTTAACCTTCCGATGACCAACCTTTTTTTGTTACACGGGTGACCAGGGGGGGAAAATGACCCCAGGTCAAAAATGTCAAAAATGACATTTAACAAAAAAATTAAGTTTTTTTTTTCTTAATTTTTTTTTTAATTTTTTTTATGGCATGGACTTTATGTTATTCAGCCAGTCACAACATGAGTATTAGTGTCATGTGTAGTGTGTATGTTGAGTAAGTGTATTGTTACTAAGTCGACGTCATTAGCGTAAAACTACTTGGAATTACACATTATAGACGGTATTTTACTAAACATCAACTTCAGAATATATTTTTTATTCGTAAAATATAAGGATTTTTTTTATTTCAAAATATGAGGATATGTAGAATGATATTAAAGTCAAATAAAAAAATATTGGGTTAAAAATTGATAATACTTTTGAATTTATTAAAGAAAAACATACGCTGGGGTCACAATTTCCCCCGCTTGGTCATCCGAAGGTTAAAGAAAAGCGTGGGGCGAAATCCGTTTATTCGATGAAGACGCGCCACGCTTTTCTTTGGCGAATGTGTTAGATTTTTTCAATTTTTTTTATTTTTTGCCTTTTGGTTGATTTTTTTATAATATATTTAATTTTAGTCACTCGTAACTAAAAATAAGCGTTTCTTAATTTTTTTTATTTTTTTATTAATTAATAATGTTCTGATCGATTTTCACTCCGGAGATCGTTCGCAAACGAGAAAAAGAAAATTATTCTGAAAAATTCTGGGAACATTATAACATGATTTTTTTTGGTTACATATTTCACACGATGAAATTTTGGCCTCGATTCTATGGGCTATAACAATCTATGGTTGAAAAAAATTGTTTGAAAATGATGTTATTGCCCTGGGACTATCGAATGCTGACAGTTGTTGTGTGCCATTTTGTAATGATTTGTTTATGTAACCGGTGTCGTTGATGTGATTGATGAAAAAATTATTTTTTTAAATTTTGATCATAGTTGTGTTGTGTTTTGCATATGTATTATGTATGAGATTTTCAATGGTTTGTTCTTCAACTTACTTTATTCCGCTGTGGTTGGTATGTTTTTTTTTTTGACTTCTTCTTTTAGTATTGGCAACCAAAGACTAATGCATTATGGTGATGGATTTGCATGCTACACATTTTTCTTCGTTAAGTAGACGAGGGTTGCCTCTTTGTAGACGAGGGTTGCCTCTTTGTAGACGAGGGTTGCCTCTTTGTAGACGAGGGTTGCCTCTTTGTAGACGAGGGTTGACTTTTCCCTGTTCCGTTTCTGTTTCTTTTATATTCATCTTTCTATTGTACTCTATGTCTCCTTATCTCCTTACTCCTTATCTATTACTGTACTCCTTATCTCAGGCCTGTTTGCATATTTGGGAAGTCGCCGTTCTTGAAGTATGTTTCAACCTGACACTTAGTGGTATTGAAATTTCTCCAACGTAGGTATTTTATAGATGCAGTTTTTGGATCTTTCTTGTGTGCTGTTGGATTTGGTTTTGGATAGGATGAATATCAGAGTATTGGTTGTTTTAAAAGTCGTTGTGATGTTGCACTTGTTTCCTATAATTCTAAATTTTTTGAGAAGTACCTCTGGAGCGCTTCTGATGTTTTGTTGTTTTTTTTTTCGTCAATCTATCGTATGGGGTTTAATAATTATTTAATATCTCTTTGTGTGGGTTGGTGTTCTCTAGAAATTGGCTGTATATCATGTACTTTCTTTTGTAATGGGCCCGTTAAGAAAAGGAAGTGTATTATTGTTTTTCTGTTCCAAGGTAAAGTTGATGGATTCTTCTTTTATTTATTGTTGAAGTCCATTAGAGATTGGTACAATGCCTCTGGTCGATAATGCCAAATGGAGAACACATCATCTACATAACATGCTGTTTGCTATATTGTGTTTGAAATCATCCATTAACTCTTAAACGCCCAAGGGTGGGTAAAAATGTCCACCAAATGCATATTCCTTTGTAACATATTTATTACGTGTTTAAAAAATTTTCAAAAATTATTTATTATTAAAAAGACAGCCCTTTATCGAATGTTAATTTGGTTCTACCGATATTTTTGAAAATAAAAGTAATATCTTGAGTTAAATATGGGTGAGCACAAAAAGTACACCCTTAGTAAAACTTGTTACTAATGGTTTTTATATAATTTCTCGTTGGTAGGAACATAATTAATATAAATATCGACGTATAATTACATAATCGACATAATTATCCGGCAATAAGGAGGCTGAAAGGAAGAATTTGGAGAAAATCGACAAATCTGAATTACCGGCTTTTACTAGTATGTTAATTTTGATGTACATTGTAATTTTGTTATAAGGTTAGTAAATTGTTTATATTAATATTTTAGAAGATGCTGTCTTTATTAAGCATAAAATTCTTAAGTTTAATCCATTCCCAACCACCCTCAATAAATATATTAGCTATTTTCTAGGTGGACATTTTTTGCCCACCCTTGGGCTTACATGGAACCAAAAAAAGGTTGGGCGTTTAAGGGTTAATATATCAACTAATAATAAATAGAGTCCATAGATAATCCAATATTTTGTATATAGGAGTCATTATCTAGTTGAAAATAAATATTCTCTGTGCAAAGTGTTATTAGCTTCCTTGTTCAATCTCAAATATTCATCATTCATATCCGATATTAAACAGTAAATATTTACCCCAGTATATCACCCCGTATATCACATCAACCAATTTCTTTTTATATTGCAAACATATGCGGGCTATTTAAATTGTTTAATTGTTGCAAATCATAAACAATATTTTGGCAATGGACAATAATTGTGCTGACTAAATAAAAACCTTTGTTCTTTTGGTAGTGTGGGCTATGACCCAATTCATGTTGCCGACAAGAGAGAACATACATTTCTAAGAGTATATCTACGATTCTAGAATCTACAATTCTGGGAATAAAAAATGAATACAATACTTAACACATTGAAGCATCTTTCCCACTAAATACCTTTTCCTTTACCTTCACCTAAACTGAACTTTAACTTGAATGTTTTTGATTTAAATTCTGATTTAGATTTAATTTTGATATTATTACTTAAGTTGTTGCAGTTGGAGGATTGATAAGTTGGTCAAATACTAGTGTCTTCACATCACAGCGTAGATTAACCTATTATGTTATAAATATTTTACTATCATTGTTAGCGTTGCTTTACTGACACCTTGTTCGGATTTATTTGCGCTGGGCATTATGTTCAATATTCATAATTCATATCCGATATTAAACAGTATATTATATTTATCACCCCGTATATCACATCAACCACTTTGTTATTATATTGCAAATATGTGCGGGCTATTTAGTTTATTTAATTGTTGCAAATCATAAACAATATTTTGGCAATGGACAATAATCGTGCTGACTAAATAAAAGCTTTGTTCTGTTGGTCGTGTGGGCTATGACCCAATTCATGTTGCCAACAAGAGAGAACATACATTTAGAATTGTTCGCGGGAGTCAACTCAACCAGGCCAAATGTGCCTTTAAATTCATTCCTTCGAGTCACCTCATACATTCAACATGTAGCATCATCATGGTAGTCTCATTTTAATTCTTATACGAAACGAATCGGTACAGCAACGTTCTAACGGGGTTTACCCTATTGTCATTCTCTATTAATAAATCATCTAAGTGCATTTGGTGTTTCAATAACAGGTAGATAGATTACCAGCTGAGCTCGACAATTAGACACCATAATGGCTTATATTATGTTCAGTTTGGTTTTTGCTGTCAATATTTCATCCCTTTGTAGTTTGCCTCTTATTATTTTTTAAGGTTTTTCTAGTAATGTATTGGTATACAGATGAATATGAATGATGTTATAATATTATTTTAAAAGTGCATATAAGAATTTATGGAGAAAGCAAATAAAGTATTTTAAACACGGAAGGAATGAGTATTTATGGAGTGAAAAAGCAACAACAGACGAGAAAGAAAAGCAGCAATTAATATGTTTGGTGGTAATATATGGGAAATAACAGATGAATAAAAAAACTAAAATTAATTTGAAATGAAAGAATAAGGAAAAGGATGTGAGATTACACATAAAAAAATGTTGTCAAGTAAAAAGTTAAAAAAAACGTAAAGAACAATCCTTATTAACAGCCACTTGACCACATTAAAACCATAAGACATAGTGTATATTGACACGAGTGACTCGATAGATTACAGTTCAGGACAAGGAGGCACATTATAGCATATACCAGAAGAATATTTGAAAACTTCGTACCCACTCACGGACTAATGAGACAAATTAGAAGATATACGGTACGGAATATGAAAATGAATCAATATAGTCTGGGCTGATTATTATCGGAGAATAGGGTATTTTTGGGAAAAGTTATTTACCAGCAATTTTATTGCTGGAATCGAAGCTTATGATGATATATATTAATAATATAGGTCTGCAAAGTCCGCAGATAGTGTGCTACTTTTTTTATTAACAAAATGGCGCCCCCAAATCGTGTTTTTTTCAATTTTTGCTCCATAACTCCGAACATTTTAACTCTACACCAAAAACACCCTAATAAAAATTCACCGAAATAAAATTCTGCATATAGACATGTTTTTCCCGATCTGCTCCGACGAAAATTTTCCTCGGAAAATGCGGGTTTTCCCAACAAAATCTTTAAATTTCAAATAAAGTTTTAGATAAGAAATTATCTACCAATAGTTAAATAACTCGGTGACATAAAAGTTTTCTTGGTTTAGATTATAGTTTCAGAAGCCGGTGAAAATTAAACGAATATTTTAGCAACAATTCAATTGTTAATTAGTAATTTACGGTCGCAATAATAACCAAAATAATTATGATACACTGTTCAAACTTTGAAATCTTATAAACATAAGATGTCTATTTAATATTTTGTCAACAAAATATAAATTTTTAATTTTTTTGAATAATCTTTAAATGTTTAAAAAAAATAGTTATAAACAAATTAACGTTTCTCAGAAAGTTTTTATTATGTTCTAATTTTAAAAAATATGTAAAACGCGTATTTCAAAGATCTTTAAAATGGATGCTTTAAAACTTTTTTGCAACCATTTTCAAAAAAGTTATGAAATAGCAAAATAAACATAGGATTACTATGTTGTTTGTAATTTTTTTTAATTCTTTCAAAGCGTAAAAGTGAGTTTAAAGTACAAGCTAATTACTTACAAAAAATATCGATTATTAGTTTAATGGTTACATTTTAATTTAAGATTATAAATATTTTTTTTTGTAATTTACACGCGCGAAAGAAGACTAATACAGTACCGTAGCTAATAACATTTTCACTCGAAGCGACAACCGCCCGCGACGTACGGTAGTTAATAAATAAAATTAAGCTTCGGCTCTGTATCAAGCCTGTTTTCGCGCTAAAAATTACAAAAAAAAAACATTTTTAATCTTTGATTAATATATAACCATAGAACTAATGTTTGATATTTTTTGAGAGTAATTAGTTTGTACCATAAACTCATTTTTAAGCTTTGAAACAATTAAAACAAATTATAAAAAACGGAGTAATCGTATGTTTATTTTGCTGTTTCATAACTTTTTTGCAAATGGTTGGAAAAAAATATTAAAGCATTTGTTTTCAAGACCTTTGAAATACGCATTTTAATCATTTTTTTAAATTATAATATAATAAACAATTTCTGAGAAATGTTAATTTGTTTATAACTATTTTTGTTAAACATTTAAATATTATGCAAAAAAATGAAAAATTTATATTTTGTCGACAAAATATTAAATAGGCATCACATCTTTATAACCTTTCTAAGTTTAATCAATGTTTCATGAATATTTTAGTTGTTATTGCGACTGTAAATTGTTAATTAACAATTGAATTGTTGCTAACATATTTGATTAATTTTCACCGGCTTCTGCAGTTATAATCTATACCAAGAAAGCTTTTATTTCACCAAGTTATTTAATTACTGATACATAATTACTTGCCCAAAAAATTTGTTTGAAAATTCGAGATTTTGTTGGGAAAACCCACATTTTCCGAGGAAAATTTTCGTCGGAGCAAACCGGGAAAAACATGGCTCTATGTAGAATTAAATTGGGGTGAATTTTAATTTTAGTGTTTTTGGTGTAAAGTTAAAATCTTCGGAGTTATAGACCAATAATTGAAAACAACACGATTTGGGGGCGCCATTTTGTTAATAAAAAAAGTAGCACACTATCTGCGGACTTTGCATAGCTATATTATTAATATATAGGATCATAATATTCGATTCCAGCAATAAAATTGCTGGTAAATAAACTTTCTTTGTACTTTACTAATTAGACCAACGTATTATAACTATTTTTTCCAAAATTTAAAGATTATGCAAAAAAACGAAAAATTTATATTTTGTCGATAAAATATTAAATAAGCATCTCATCTTTATAATCTTTATAAGTTTGATCAATTTATCATGATTATTTTGGTTATTATTGGGATCGTAAATTGTTAATTACCAATTGAATTGTTGCTAAAATATTCGTTTAATTTTCACCGGCTTCTGTAATTACAATCTATACCAAGAAAGCTTTGATCTCACTAAGTTATTTAATTATTGATTAATAATTACTTACCTAAAACTCTATTTGAAAATTAGAGATTTTGTTGGGAAAACCCGCATTTTCCGAGGAAAATTTTCGTCGGATCAAATCGGGAAAAACATATCTCTATGCAGAATTTAATTGTGGTGAATGTTTATATGGGTGTTTTTGCTGTAAAGTTAAAATCTTTGGAGTTATAGAGCAAAAATTGAAAAAAACACGATTTTCGGGCGCCATTTTGTTTATAAAAAAAGTAGCACACTATCTGCGGACTTTGCATACCTATATTATTAATATATAGGATCTCATAATTCGATTCCAGCAATAAAATTGCTGGTAAATAACTTTTCCATGAATTTTGCTAATTAGCCCAGAGTAATATCGAATTTGACAAAAATGCTCGACATTCGACATAAATTATTGACAGCGTATCACCCGCAACCGATCGGAAGTTTTAAAAACTGCATCGGAAACTAAACGATTATATCAGGGATTTTATTAATGATTGCAGGGATTGCAAGGATGATTGCTCTTTGTGGGTGAGTGGAGAATATACTTGAAAACCTCACCGCTAAAATTCAACCGTGCTACAATATAGACGCGTATTATAACGAACTACCCATTAACGCCTACGGGTATCATATGGAGCCAAAAAATTTCGTACGCATCGGAGTCTATTTATCATGTTGTGAGGTAAAATTTCGCAGAGACATTCGGCCTATTTGTAGTTCAAGGCTACCTCTTCTTGAATTAGCAATTAAGATTTAGTTATATACCTATTTTCCAGTGTAATAAATTTTTGAATTTACGGTTGGTTTTTTTTTGTGGCAAAATATGGATATTGGTTTTCATTTATTATTTTTTGCACTAGGATCTTCGTTCTTATTTTAATAAATACCTTGTACGGGTTTTCATGATATTTAATCTTTTGGTTTTTTCGTAATTAGGCCAAAAATATGGGTGTTCCCAAATGGAACCGCTAGGCGGTTTGCCGGATATGTTGTTTTTACTATTCTTTTTTTTACTTTTCTTATTTTTACAAGAATTTCTTTGAAAGAAGGTACAAATTACAAAAGGATTCATTGTATAGCTTTTAAAAAATTTAATTTTTTATTTAATAAAAAATAATTGTTTGCAAAGTTAATATACAAGGTGTCCCGAAAAGATTGGTCATAAATTATACCACAGATTTTGGGGTCACAAATAGGTTGATTGAACCTGACTTACCTATATATAATCGTGCACACAAAAAAAGTTAAAGCCCTTTGAAGTTACAAAATTAAAATCGATTTTTTTTTCATATATCGAAAACTTGTAGGGATATTTTATTTAAAATGGACATGTGGCATTTTTATGGCAGCAACATCTTAAAAAAAATTAAAGTGAAATTTGTGTACCCCATAAAAATTTTATGGGGGTTTTGTTCCCTTAAACCCCCCCCCAAACTTTTGTGTACGTTCCAATTAAATTATTATTAAACACAATATTTTTAAAACTTTTTTGCCTCTTAGTACTTTTTCGAAAAGTTAGTTTTTTTGAGATATTTTGAATATTTGTCGAATCCTCCACATATTTGTATATGGTTAAGTACGATTATAGAGACCTGTTAATAATCTGAAAATTTATTTGTAATTTACATTTTTAGGTATATTTTGAAAAAGAAGCCACATCTCGATAAAAGGTGACTTATCAAAAAAGGCTAAGAGGAAAAAAGTTTGAAAAACACTGTGTTTAACTAATGGTACCACAATAATAGTTTAATTGCAACGTGCACGAACATTTGGGGGATTTAAAGGAACAAAACCCCCATAAAATATTTATGTAAACATGTTAAAAAAGGCTAAGAGGCAAAAAAGGTTTAAAATCGTTGTGTTTAACTAATGGTACCACAATAACGAATTAATTGGAACGTACACAAAAGTTTGGGCGGGTTTCAGGGAACAAAACCCCCATAAAACTTTTATGGGGTGGACAAATTTTACTATAATTTTGTTTTAAGATGTTCCTGTCATAAGAAATATACATGTCTATTTTCAATAAAAAATCTCCAACAGTCTTCGATATATTGAAAAAAATCGATTTTCATTTTGTAACTTCAAAGGGTTATAACTTTTTTATGAGCACATTTGTACTAAGGTAAGTTATGTTCAATCGAACTATTTGTGACCCCAGAATGTGTGGTATAATTTATGACCAATCTTTTCGGGACACCCTGTATATTATATACATATTATCTGAATATCATATTATGAATATTTATAAATATGACGGATGATGAATATGTTAGATGTTTCATCTGTGATACGTTTTTTGTCTTAATTTAATATTTGTATAGGTAAATTGTATGTACATTGTTTATTATGTAAATAATATTTACCTTTGTTGATCAAATAAACAAAACTGTGTACCAACTCAAAAAGTTATTCAATTTGGTTATAAATTTAAAAATACTGAAATTTTACGTTATTTTTCATATTATTCGGTTTTTTTAGGAAATACGGATAACATAGTCAAGACGAACTTATGCCACAATCGTCATCCGGACACGCAAAAACTGGGCCGTCAAGCTATTAGCAATATGCTCTCTTTGGATATTAGCAATATCCAAAATTATAAACAAAGAGGTAGCGACTTCCTATTTTAAAAATGCTATTACAGTTCAGGATTTGGATTTAGTACGCCATAATATGAATAGGAACAGAAACCAAGCTTTCGCCAAAATTCCACAAAATATCACAGAGGTACATCAAACAATTGCTACATTACAGCTTCTAACTGACCGCGGAGATTGTTGTTTACTCGAGAACGACCACATTAATAATATAATTATTTTTGGCTGCAACTCAAACTTGAAATGTTTGTCCGAATCCACAACTATTTATATGGACGGTACCTTTACCTACTGTCCAAAGTTTTTTTATCAACTTTTTTCTATTCACTGTCTCAACCGTGGATATTATATCCCTCTGATTTTTTGTCTTTTACCCAATAAATTGTCTTCTACATATGAAATTATCCTAAAAAACTTATTGCAATATCGCATAAAATTAATTATTCTCTGTATCCAAAAATGGTAGTTGTTGACTTTGAACTAGTTATTCATAAAGCTGTCAAGTCCGTTTGGCCATGTACAAATATTTTTGGATGTAGGTTTCACCTCACTCAATCATGGTACCGTAAAATTCAAAGTTTAGGTCTCTCAGCAAAATACAAAGAAAACAGTGAAGATGGCAAATGGCTACATCATATTTTTGGTCTAGCGTTTCTTCCTCCAGACAGCGTAAGTGACTGTTTTGTTGAAAATTTCATGGCAACTATTCCCAATATCACAAATTTTATTCAGTTATCGGATTATCTTGTGGAGACTTATATAAGTGAAGATGCTATTTTTCCTCCAAAAGTATGGGCTTCAATTCATCTGCCTTACATCTTACCACTAACCCTTGTGAATCATTTCATTCCCATCTTTCTGACAGTTTCTACTACCCCCATCCAAATATAAACATATTTATCGCTACTCTTCTGTTATTCCAAACAAATATTTATATCAAACTACAAAGTATTGACAAGCGGCCGATTACTAAAAAGAAGGCAGTTAGAGATGCGCAAACATATATTGAAAGTCAGATTACAAAACTCTCTACAAACGAAATTACCGAGTATGAATTTGTAAAAAGAGCAGCATTTCGTTACCATCCATTAAAGTAATTTTGTTTTGTTAAATTCAACCCATTTCAAAAGTTTATAATTGTATGATATAGATATTAATCATGGTAAATATAGTATTTCTATTGTAATGTATATTATATAACCTTTATTGTAATATAATAGTCCTGTCGCCACGGGGGGTACAACGGCCTCCTTAATTCAGATGGACTTACCCAAGTTTTTTTTATATATTTTGACCCGTAGAATACGAATTTTTTGGGTAACAGTTGATCCGGATGTCGATAAGATTGTTATAGACAAAGAACTTGAGGAATTACATAACAGCGATTTCTCGCAAAACAAAACATCTTTTTGTATTTTTTGGGTCATTCTAAGCAAAAAATGTTTCGACAAGTTTTTTCGTAGGATGCATAGTTTTCGAGATAAACGCGGTGGAACTTTCAAAAAATCGAAAAATTGCAATTTTTGAACCCGAATAACTTTTGACTAAAAAATAAAATAACAATTCTGCTTACCGCATTTGAAAGTTCAAGTCAAATTATATCGGTTTTGATTATTTGCATTGCTAAAAATTTATTAGTTTATTGTTAAACAAAGCTAGAAACACCTAGTGCGTGAGTGATGTTTTCAATGATTTCTCTTTAAAATCGAACGAGTAGGTAGAGTTAGCTACAAGTGCAAGCGAGGAAATTTCTACGTAGCATGCGTTAAAACGCATGTATTAGGCACGGGAAACACCATGTTTTTATAGCTTTGTTTAACAATAAAAAAATTAATTTTTAGCAATGCAAATAATCAAAATCGATATAACTTGACCTAAACTTTCAAATGCGGTAAGCAGAATTGCTACTTTATTTTTTAATCAAAAGTTATTCGGGTTCAAAATTTGCCATTTTTCGATTTTTTGAAAGTTTAACCGCAGTTATCTCTAAAACTATGCATTCTACGAAAAAACTTGTAGGAATATTTTTTACTTAAAATGACCCAAAAAATACAAAAAAATGTTTTGTTTTGCGAGAATTCGCTGTTATATAATTCCTCAAGTTCTTTTTTTATAACAATCTTATCGACATCCGGATCACCTGTTACCCAAAAAATTCGTGTTCTACGGGTCAAAATACATAAAAAAACTTGGGTAAATCCATCTGAATAAAGGAGGCCGTTGTACCTTCCCTAGCGACAGGACTATAAATATTATTTGCAAAAACAATGTTTTTTTATATAATGTGTAATCTTTTAGACTTGAGATAAAAACATGAAAAATCTCTTTGCTTTAAAATTATCAGATGGATTTAAATAATTTACCATTGTAGAGCTATACTTGAAAATAATATTTGTAACAAATATTAATGAAGCACTACTAGACCAGGGCGGATCTGTTTTGAGGTGGATGTGAGAGGTGGCATTCGGATTTTTGCAGATAAAGTTAGGTGATAACTTCAATAATTATAATCGGCTTAAGATTCTTCTCAGATATTCCCGGAACATTAATAAAAAAATTTAAATATTTAAAAATTTCGAAAAACATCGATTTTTTTCTATTTTCATTGCTTATAACTTAAAAGACTGGTTAAAAATGTCTTTAATTATTACCCTTCCTGCAAAATAGCAATATACAGGGTGTAACAAAAATACAGGTCATAAATTTAATCGCATATTCTGGGACCAAAAATAGTTCGATTGAACCTAACTTACCTTAGTATAAATATGCACCTAAAAAAGTTACAGCCCTTTACGCGTGTGTGTGTGAAAAAATGGCTTGGATGCGAGTCCGTTAGCCACAGATTTTTATTTTATTTTTACCTCAATTTATTAGTTTTGTTATAATTATACGTATTTCACTTAAATGATTATATTTGTTTCTTTCAAGTAGTTTATGAGTAATTTAAATATTTCCATTTTATGACAACTTAGTAAATATTCTATACTAATTGGAAAATGAACTTGTGTTTGTCGTAAATTATAATATAATTGATTTATATATCTCTCGTTAATTTTGCATTCCAAGAAAATATGGTTTAAATCTCTAATCGAAACATTATCACAAAAACATACTGATGAATTAATTATTCCTAATTTGTGCAGATGTGCCTCATATTTCCCGTGTCGAGTTACAGCCCTTTGAAGTTACAAAATGAAAACCGATTTTTTCCAATATATCGAAAATTCCTAGAGATTTTTTATTCAAACTAGACATCTGGTACTTTTACGGCAGGAGCGTCTTACAAAAAAATTATAGTAAAATTTTGACACCCCATAAAAATTTTATGGGGGTTTTGTTCCTTTAAACCTCCCAAACTTTTGTGTACGTCCCAATTAAATTATTATTGTGGTACCATTAGTTAAACACAATGTTTGTAAAACGTTTTTGCCCTCTTAGTATTTTTTCGAAAAGTCAGTTTTTATTGAGATATTTTGAATATTAGTTAAATCCACCACATATTTTTAAATGTTTAAGTACGATTATAGGTCTGGATCCCGCGTATGAAAAAAAAGTTGATTAATAGCAAGCTGAAAATTTGTTAGTAGCTTAAGGGTGTCTAGTTGGACAAACTTTGATATATGGGAACACTGGAATAGGGGAAGTTTTAATTGTGGAACAGGTTAAAAATTTGGAACGGTCAGACCACGAAAACGGCACATGTATTTTTTCCGACAGAACAGACTTAAACTCCCCGAACAGAGATTAAACTCTCATGCAAAAATCAGACTGCTATTTGTCACCAAATGGGCGTTTTAATGAGTGGAACATGTAGAATATGTCAAATAGCAGGAATTATGACAGGTGATAAATAGCAGTCTGACTTTTGCATGAGAGTTTAATCTCTGTTCGGAGAGTTTAAGTCTGTTCTGTTGGACAAAATAAATGTGCCGTTTTCGTGGTCTGACCGTTCCGAATTTTTAAACTGTTCCACAATTAAAACTGCCCCTGTTACAGTGTTCCCATATATCAAAGTTTATCCGACTAGACACCCTTAAGCTATTAACAAATTTTCAGCTTGCTATTAATAAACTTTTTTTTCATACGCGGGATCCAGGCCTATTAAGGAGACTTGGTAATCGTATGAAAATTTATTAATAATTTACATTTTTAGGCATATTTTGAACCATATTAAAAAAGAAGCCACACCTTGATAAAAGGTGCCTTATCGAAAAAATACTAAAGGACAAAAAAGTTTTAGAAACATTGTGTTTAACTAATGGTACCGCAGTAATAGTTTAATTGGAACGTACACAAACATTTGGGGGGTGTAAAGGAACAAAACCCCCATAAAATTTTTATGTAAACATATTAAAAAAGAAGCTGCAACTCGATAAAAACTGCCTTATCGAAAAAATACTGGGAGGCAAAAAAGTTTTAAAAATGGTGAGTTTAACTAATGGTACCACAATAATAATTTAATTGGAACGTACACAAAAGTTTGGGGGGTTTAAGGGAACAAAACCCCCATAAAATTTTTATGGGGTGCACAAATTCCACTATAATTTTTCTTTAAGATGTTCTTGCCTTAGCATTGCCACACATCCATTTTCAATAAAAAATCTCGAATAGTTTTTAATATATTGGAAAAAATCGATTTTCATTTTATAACTTCAAAGGGCTATAACTTTTTTTATGTGCACATTTGTATTAAGGTAAGTTAGGTCCAATCGATCTATTTTTGGTCCCAGAATATGTGATTTAATTTATGACCTGTATTTCTGTTACACCCTGTATACAAAGTAAGCCTGTTTTTATTCAGTGTTTTTCAACCACATTGGTTGCATTTAGAACCTTCTTAATTCTATTAGATAATCCTTACAACATACTTAAATTGTCCACCAAATTTAATTAAAATGGACTTGATAGATTTTGCATAATAATTTTGCATTCTAATTTTTTTTAAAAGGTTCAAATTTTTTAAAAACTTTCTGAACAAAAAGTAGACCATTTAGAAGTTTGCTAATTTTTTACATATAAAGAGTAGTCCGTTCTTTAACGGTAAAATATTGCAAAACCTCTAGATTTTAAAGAACCACTTGGATTGACATGAAATTTGGCATACACATAGCTAACAAGTCAAAGAAAAAAAGTGATATTGTACCGATATGTGCTTGCCCCGGGAGTGGTTTTCACCCCATCTTGGAGGTGAAAAAATATTCGTCCACAGTAAGTCCGGAAATGGATAAACTAATTCTAAGTAACGTTTGTTTTATAGAGTTTTTTCACTAAGTCAAGAAAATAACCACGTTTTTAGACGGTTTTTTGCAAATAACTCAAATAGTAAGTATTTTGTCGAAAAAACATTCTTAGCAAAAATATAGCCTGAAAAAATTTAAAAAAATTATGTATATATCACGTCTGTATACCTAGTAGAAGCAGAATAATAGCTAATTAAGGATAGGTTTATATTCGTAAAATTCCAAATGGAATTCTTTAACGTGAAATAACTAAAAATGAAGCTCATTTTGGGGAAAACTTATTACAACTTATTTAAACTGTTTAAAAAAATCTTCATTTTTGTTTTATTAAAAAAATTTCTAGCATCAAAAGTAAACAAGTTACGGTCAAAATAAAGTTAGTCCCTTTTTTTTTGGTAAAAAAATCGGGAAAATCACCCCCTAATTAGTATCTCAAATGAACTCAATCGTTACGACTTCACAAGTTTTTTGACTCGTGTATGCATTGTTTATATGATCTGTAAGTTTCATCGGTTTAAAGTCCTTATTTTTGAAATTATTGTAGTTAAATGGGTTGAACGAGTCACTGATCACGAATGTGTGCAAATTTAGAAACACCAAATCTTAATCAATTTTTGTCTAACAGAAAAACAAAAAAATACATGATATTCAGAAAAGCAATGCTAACTTTCTTTGTTTTTCGAGATTTTTGGTATTTCTAACAATTTTTAAATTATTTTGAAAAAAATCATATTTTTCAAAATTAAAATTTTTAAAAATTTCACTTTAAAACCAAATTTTTTCAAAAATAAGCACTTTGAATCAATGAAACCTTAGGATCATAATAATATAATCACAACATAAGTAAAATAATTTGTGGAGCGGTAACGATTAATTTTATTTAAGTTGCTAATTAGGGGGTGGTTCTCTCGATTTTTTTTTTGCCAAAACAAAAGGGACCAACTTTATTTTGAGCGTAACTTGCTTAAATTTAATGACAAAAACTTTTTATAAAAACAGAAATAAAGCTCTTTTTAAACATTTTAAAAAAGTTATAATGGATTTTCCCAGAAAGTGCTTAATTTTTTGGATATTTCACTTCGAAATATTCTATTTGAAATTTGGTGAATATGAATCTATTTTTCATTGGCTATAACTCTGGTTTTACGAGGTCCAGAGACTTAACGCGTACACCATTTTTTTTACTTTTTTACAGGCCATATTTTTTCTAAGAACGTTTTTTTTTCGACAAAATACTTTTTTTTTAGTTATTTGCGAAAAACCGTCTAAAAATGTAGTTATTATGTTGAAAAATGAACATATTCACTCGCAAATAATTCGAAAAGTGTTGACTTGGCGAAAAAACTCATTAGAACAAAAGTTACTTAGAATTAGTGAATTTATCCATTTCCGCACTTATTTTGGACTTATATTTTTTTACCCCAAGAGGGGGTGAAAGTCACCCCCAAGGAAAATCACACATCGGCACAATATCACCTTTTTTCTTTGACGTGTGAGCTATGCGTATGCCAAATTTCATGTCAATCCAAGCCGTTCTTTAAAATTTAGAACAAAAACCGTGAAAGAATGGACTAGAGGCACTCTACCTATCCAATACACTTTACATGATTAAAATTGGATTTTCTAAGCGGCCTCAGCACTGTTCCAAAGTTATAAACAATTCTTTGGCTTTTAAAAAAATACAGTGAGGACGCTTGAGTCGGAATAAATTCATTTTCTCGAGAATGGGCAACTCTAGGGATAAATCCTGAAACAGGTCGGTTTTTATTTTTTTAAAAATAAATTTTTTGGCATATATATCAAACTAGTGACGTCATTTATCTAGGTGTGATAACGTAATCCAGTGATTCCCAACCTTTTATGTCTGGCGACCACCTTCTGATGTTTTTTCATATTCCCGACCCATCCCTCACCCATGATGATATATAATGTACGCTCTCAGCTACTGTAAGGGCCACGCCGCGACCCACCTGAAATCTGCCCCGACCCACCGGTTGGGAAACGCTGGGGTTTCCAACTCGTAATAGGGGTCGTATGATAGCTCATTCGAAAGGATATTCAATTCTCTATTTTCTAATATAAACCTTAACATATAATTATTTTTACAGGGTTTCCAAATTTTTTTTAACTAAATTGAGACAAAATAAAAATGTAGGTATATAATTTATTTAATTTGAAATACATTTTACTATTATCCTAAAACAGAAAAAAAATATTTTATTTGATAATCAAGTATTGTTTTTCACTTAATTCAATATTAGTTGCCACCCACCAGCCTCTCAGCAGTGTTAACATTTAATTTAAGCGAAAAGCAATGTTTATTTTTCAAATTCACATTTTTTTCTGTTTTCTGACTGCAGTAAAATGTATTTTGCATTAAATAGATTACCTACATTCTTTTTTTTTCTTAATTAAATTAATTAAAAAAAAATTTTTTGGGCACCCTGTATAAATAATTATGTTAATGTTTATATCAGTGAATACAAAATTGAATAGCCTTTCGAATGAGCTATCACAAGGCCCCTATTCTCATTTAAAAAAATAATCAATTGCGTCATCACGCCCAGATGGATGACGTCACTAGTATGATATGTATACCAAAAAATTAGAATTTAAAAATAAAAATCGACCTATTTCGGGATTTATCTCCAGAGACGCCCATTCTCCAGAAAATGAATTTATTCCAACTCAAACGTCCTCGCTGTATTTGTTTATAAGCCAAAAAATTGTTTATAACTTTAAAACAGTGCTGAGGCCGCTTAGATAAACCGATTTTAATTATGTAAAGTGTATTAAATAGGTAGAGAGCCTCTTTATATGAGAAAAAAATTAGCACATTTCTAAATGGTCTACTTTTTGTTCAGAAAGTTTTTAAAAAATTTGAACTTTTTTTTTTAATTTAGATTGCAAAATTATTACGCAAAATATCAGGTCGATTTTAATTAAATTTGGTGGACGATTTAAGTATGTTATAAGAATTTTCTATGCGAAATACGTAGGTTCTAAGTGCAACCAAAGTTGTTGAAAAACACTGAATAAAAAGAGGTTTATTTTGCCCTCTTATTTTGTATTTATTGCTATTTTACAGAAAGGGTAATAATTTAAGACATTTTTAACTAATCGAATATCATACAAAATTCAATTATCTTTATTTTATTTCCCCACGATTTTGCTCCAAAATGAATCATTTTATTATAAGCAAAGAAAGTAGAAGAAAATCAATGTTTTTCGAAATTTTTAAATATTTTAATTTTTTTATTAATGTTCCGGGCATATTTGAGAAGGAGCATAAGTCAATTATTATTATTGAAGTTGTCACCTAACTTTATCTGCAAAAATCCGAATGCCACCTCGCACATCCGCAAATAAACTTTTTTTACAGATCCGCCCTGGACTATACATATCATATTGTTTCAATTATTTTATTAAGAGATTTAAATTTTTGTTATTTTTCTATAGGTACATATAATACAGAACATGTTTTTAAGCGAACCAAGAGTCATTCGCTTACATAATATGCTATATGCCCCGTGTTGGCTTAATCCGTTACTGTTCAAATTTATTTCTTACCTTTTAAATTAACTACCTGTGGTATTGGAATTAAACAATGGTTTCGAATTCACCTGTATAAAGTTGCGAGTTGGGAGGGACATGTAGTAAAAACGTTACGAATTGGCCGGTGTACATTTTGATTTGATAAAGTTTGTCATTAAGAGTTACGAGTTGGCGCGTGTCCGTTAAGGTATGAGGTACAGGGATATAAGTTATATTTTTAAAGTAAAAATATAGCGAATGGCGAGGATGAAATTTCCTTCATAAAAATAGATAAGAAAGATGTCAAGAGCTAAGGACAACTATCCTCTGACAAAAAAAAAACAGAAAAAAACATGCCATATACGAGTCATGATAAGCTAAGAGTCAGATATAGAGAATAGCGTAAGATTCACCTTATTATAAGGATTTTTTTAATATAATCTTCCAAACTGACACAGGTCCTCATTTTCGTATTTCTCCAATCTGAACAGTAATAACACCCATCCTGTCACACTTAGTTTAGAATCGATAACTATGGATGTCAAGCAAGATAATTGAAGACCAAAAGAATAAAAGTAGAACATGAAATTCAACAAAAAAAGAAAAATACTGATGCTGATAAGTTAAATATTTACAATAAAAAATTGTAGTTATATAATATAACAGTGCCTATGTAGTGCTATAAATATTTGTTTTAAAAAATGAGAGCCTTTGTTAAAAATCCGTTAAAAAATAATAGTTTTTTATATAAGCATCTGCTCTAAGTGAAATGCAACAAATGTTTAACCCAAAAGTTTTTAACATAATATGTATATAATATATGTGCAAAGTTTTAACAGAGTGAATAATATTTATGTATGTGTATATACCTGGTACGCGGTGATTTTTCAGTGTCACAAAATAAGTTGTTGGCGACCTAATATCTTGGGGAGTGTAGGACGCGCGTGCGGTGTTCAAGACTCTTTTCCGGAAAATGGCAAATAGACCCACACAAACTCTACAAATCACACCGCGATGGCACATTAGGGGTGAAAACAAGCTTCGGAAAACCGCTTTGCACATAATGTAGTGCAGCAAAATTAGCTCGAAATTTAAAGATTTTTTTAGTAAATTTTTAAACCTTTTATTAGTAAATTTAATTTATTAAACAAGAGAACTATATAGGTATATAAATATATATGATAACAATAGTTTACAACCAATTTGCGACTCGAATGCAAAATGCTGTTTTTTGTTAATTTTTGCTCTCTGAATATGATTATGCTGGTAAAAAGTAAACACGTAAGAATTTGAGTTATGATTTGTTCAAAAAAATGAGTTATGATTTTTAGGTTATGAGTATTTTACTAATTTTTTTTTAAAAAATCATTTGTAATATATCAGGGCGTGATCTTATCGGGGCGTGTAATAAATTAACGTTTTTTCTAAAAATTATGCATCATTTGGCAACACTGGGATATCTAATGTCTACGAATAACACATTAACATTTAAATAAAAAATAAACCAAAGATAGTCCTTAATCAGTAAATCTAACCATTTAAACTTTTATTTAACTACAATTTTAACGACTGTTATTCCTGCATGACAAAAGTGTCTGGGTTTTCAAGGAAGAACAAGCATAAAAGTGAATATCCAGATATTACCTCAGCAATAAAACCGGTCTTTCATGGAGAAGATTTACCAGTTCCAGAACCCTGGGCAAATTGGGAGAAAGATTTGGAAATGTATGGTGACAAAAGTGAACCTGATGATGTATCAGAGAAGAATGATTCTTATTTTCCCGAAAGCGACGAGAAAGAACCTTATTGCATCCAACAAGCCGAATTACATGATTTATTTGAAGACCTTTACTTGTTCAAAGGACATGCTTAACCCTTACATAATAGGTTCTAGATTACAATATTGGATTTTTTTTAAATGGAATTTACTAGCCAGGACAACTTATAATATTTAGGAACAGTAACCATGAGTTATCCTCGTTGTTTTTTACTATGCAGGATAAAATAAAATGCGTGTTTGTGTTAATCCAAATAGTGTTATGGGAAAATTGAGATATGCACAAAATTGTATACAAAAGACATAATATAGTTTTTGTTTCTAGTTCTGAACTTACGTGTATACAGTATATAAGAATTTTTATAATAAACAGCTATATTTGATGCATTCTAAACTCAAAATCTAATATTTCACCTGACCAGACAATGTACGGTGGACGCATACGCAGAAATGGGCGTCACTTTGAGAAGAAGATAACTCAAAATATATACGTGGTGGAATATTTTGGTGTTTGAATTCGCATTCAGGACGCTTTTTACTCCCCGATACAGCTATTTTAACATCAGTCGCAACTATTTTGTTTATTTGTTGACTAGTGTAATTAAATGGGACAACAACAATAGACAACAGACGTCAATATACTCTGAACAAATGAATAGTCAACACAATGCCACACGGTTTAAGCTAGATATTGTCCAACAAACAAGAAGGATGAAAAACAAAGTCAACCTACGAAAACCCTCATCCATAGAATCAAGTCGACATATGAAAGGAAATAATAGTATGAGCAAAGAAGTGCAAGACAAACTAAATAAACCGATTTCAAAGGCAATAAGAAAAGACTTGAGAAATTAAGAAGTAGAAAAAACGAAACTGAAGAGCTAAACACGGAAAGAACTGAAGAGTTGGAGAAGAGACTACGAGCAGATATTGGCAATAGTCAAAAAGTTCTACATATAGCTATATAGATCAAGAGAAAACGTAACAATACGCAATCTACAATAATTCATCTACATATGTAAGGATTTTTACAGCTGTCGCCGCCTTCCTTCTTTCAGCCAACATCTTCAGTCGTTTCTGTTCTGCCATTCTCCGTCTCTAAGGTCTCGTCTTGCCATGGCCTCGTCCACTTCATCTCTCCATGGTTTTCGGGGTCTACCCCTTCTTCTCTTTCCTATTTGGCTCCAAGCCGAATTCTTGGATATCCACCTTGTAAGATCTGCTCTTCTCACCTGTCCATACCAAATTTAACGTTTTCGTTGGATGTAGCTGAAGATGTCTTATTCTAGTGACATTCTTCTTTTTATCTCCTCATTTCTAATGCGATCTATTCGTGTTATTACAGTAACAACTGGGGTATTCAGGATCGAATTTAATGCCCGAGTTCACTACGGAGACCAAAGGATGGTATCTTCGCCTAGAACAGAGTATCCTACTCTTTATATTCGTGAATCCTCGCATTCAAAATAATGTAGTTATTTTACATAGCGATCGATAATATTTATAGTTTCGATCGCCAGGTAAAATAAATATATTATTTTAAATGCGAGAATTCACGAATATGAAGAGTAGGATACTCTATTCTAGGCGAGGATACCATCCTTTGGTCTTCGTAGTGAGCAAACCTTTAGACATTTTTGGGTAGGTACTTAAGGCAATCTAAAAATTTTTCAGGTAATTCTTCCTTAATAGCCTAATAAAAAATGCCGGTCTGGTTGGGGGGAAGTGGTCATTTTCCTCAAAAATGCTCCCAAATTAAAAAATTGAGGTGACTAATACCCGCTGCTTTATATAGGTTTGAAAGTGGCGTTGGTTTCATGCACCCCGTTACTATCCTGCATGTTTCATTTAGCGCAGTATTAACTTGTTTAGCGTGGGCAGATGTGCCCCAGACTGGGCATGCATATTCAGCAGTTGAGAAACACAGTGCATTTGCCGTTGTTCTTAAGACGCCAGGACATGCACCCCGTTTACTTCCCATTAGCTTTCTTAGTATGCTGTTCCTAGTTGTTACTTTCCCTCTCGTTTTTATGCAATGATGTCTGTAGGTGAGGGACCTGTCCAGAGTTACTCCAAGATATATAGCTGGTTTGTGTGCTCTAGTATATTACCATTCCACACAATTTGAAGTTTTCGCTTGGCTTCCTTAGCGCGAAGGTGGAAGGCGTAGACATTGTGTTTTAGAGGGATTGGGTCTCAGGGAATTCTGCAGATAGTACTCTGTCATTGTTTTTAAGGTAGCTTCGAGTTTCTCCTCCACTTCTTCAAAGCTATTTCCTTAAGCACATATTGCGAGATCGTCAGCATAGAGAAAATGCTTGGTTTCAGTCGGCGTAGGTTGGTCGTTATATATTGAAAAGCATTGGTGCTAAAACACTTCCCTGTGGGAGACCGTTCTTTTGGACTCTCCACCTACTTACTTTGCTATCCAGTATAACGAAAAAATGTCTGTTTTTCAGTAAGGAATATACGACCTTACCCAGATGGTGGTAATTGAGAGTGTCGTATAATTTTCGGAGCAATGTTTTGTGCCTAACTGTGTCATAGGCTGCTGTCAAATCTACGAAAGCAGCCCCTGTTATAAGTTTTTCTTCAAAGCTCTCTTCAATATGTTCTGTTAGTGCGAGGACTTGACCGGTGCAAGATTTGCCGGGTTTGAATCCTCCTTGTTGTGGGATGAGGTGCTTGTTGACAGTTTTTTCTATTCTGGCGAGGATGAGCCTCTCATATAATTTGAAAAAGTGACACAACAGCGAAATAGGTCTGTAGCTACTGGGATTTTCTGGGTCCTTTCCTGGTTTTAGCAAGGCTATCACTTTAGATTTTTTCCATGATTTTGGAATTTTGCAGTCTTTTCAGCACGTATTGTAAAGTTGCAAGATCCAGTTTTTTGCTACTTGGCCTAGATGCTTTATTTGCTCACTGCATATATCATCCACACCTGCAGCTTTCCCGTTTTTTAACCTGTTCATACCGTCGTGGAGTTTTTTTAGTGTAAATGGAGCTCCTAGGTGGTTTGTCTCCTGATTCAATCCTCTTCTAGTATATGGGTGTTCACATGTGTTCTTAGTTCTTCCATTCATAAGGAGACGAGTAGAAACTTGGTTTGCTGTAACCTTGCAAGGTAGTTTATGTCCTTTTGAGTGCTAAGCTTTGGGTTAGCGCTAAGTTTTTTTACAAGGTTCCATGCTATTTTGCTACTATGTCTCATGTCCATTTTTTCCAGGATTTCAATCCACTTTTCTTTTCTTGCTTGACTCAGCTGTTGTAGTAGGACTGCTCCGCAGTCAACCGTTTCTTGGCTAAAAGGGTCAGTGGAATAGAGGGTTTCGTATGTTCTCATTAGTTCTTTGGACTCGCTGGATATCCCGGGAACATATTGTTGCCTACATCCTCTGAGGATAGCTTTCCTAGACATATTTTTTAATTACCTCTACAAATTTTTCGTAGTTCTCTACTTTTGGCTCAAGACGTAGCAGCTCAGAATCTAGTATATCTGCATACTTTTGCCAGTTTGCCTTTTTGAAGTTAAATCTCCTTCTGAAATGAATAGTTTGTGGTATGACAATTGGAAAGATGTGTATACTAATTGGTCTATGCTGAGTTTTTGGTATGGGGCCATATACTACTTTGGTACATCGGTCTTCTAGGTTATTACTTCAAAAACAGATATCTGGGTTATATCCCCTTTTCCAAACTTTGCTCTGAAAAGTTGGTGGAAGTTTAGGATCATGGATTAGCGAGAGGCCACTCATTTCAGCCCATGCTTCTACTGCGTCTCCATTTGCATTCGACTTTCCATAGCCCCAGAGTAAACTATTACGGTTAAAGTCTCCCAATATAAGCTGATTCGGTTGTGATTGGAAGTTAGTTGGGGGTGAAAATATAAAAGGCTCGATTGGGGGCTTGTATACCGAAGTTATTGTGCGCTTTCCGATCTCAATGGTTATTACCTCTATATCATTTACATTTGTTGTTCCCACAAATGAGATTATGGTTTAACTTCTCACAAATATAGCGCTCCCATGCTTATTATGTGGTATCTCCGCAAACAGTTTCATACCTGAAATTTTCGGTCTCGCTGCAGTTAGGTCTCTGTGGGTCTCCTGGATGCACATTACCTGGCATTTCGTGTGTTTGCAGAATTCTGATAAGATGTCTTGTTTTGCTGTAGTGATGCCCTCGATATTTATGCTCACTACCGTCAGTGTTGGCTCTGAGAAAAACCGATGTGGCTTGATGTTTGCCATCTGATTTGGTTTGGTCCGGTGTTGGAAGGATTAGCCGTCTACTAGTAGACGTTTCCAGGGGATGCCGTCAATAGTGATGACTGTTTTGTATTTGATGTGGCACTATTGATCTCGTGGAGGCTCCTTCCGTGTCCCCATTCCTGGCTGAAAAATGTACGTTCGTGGTTGAACACAACAACCACAAATATTTTCAAAGCAGAAGTGTGCAAAGTTCAGATTGCCTTGATGGTCGCCAATATCCGAAACGGATAGGCGCTACAACAAGAAGAAAGACTCAGTAGGTTGAAATGATATTTTAGTATATTGTACAAGTTTCATTATAAATAAGTAACTTTCAGAGAATCGCTCCACTTTTGCGCGAAGTTATTTTATTAAATCGATCTAAGTACAAAATGTCATTTGATAGTTCAAATTTATTTCATAGGTGGCGCTAAAAGTTTTCGTCCGGGACAGAGTGCATTTTCGCTTGACGTGTCGTCGTAGCCTTTTATTAGCTTAGATAATTTTTATATGAAGCTAGACGCGTCTATTCTAAGTAAGAATTCCATTTTTAAGAATTTATTTGTCCTCTTGTCTCTTCCCTTCATTTGTTCCGCAAAGTTTAATTTAGTTCCAGCAATGTTTTTCAAATCTTCTGACCTATATTAATTATATCTAATTCATCTTCAATTGAATTAAAAATTACATTATTTAAAAGACGTGAAGAGATATTTATAGTTTAAAATAAAATTTATGAAACTTTTGACTTAACTCATTCTTAATCTTTCTGAGGAAATTATTTTTTTTTTCCTTTTACCTTTGTTGGTTTAGGAGTATTTTTATATTCACCAGATTTTTCTTTCAATACATTAAAAAAACTGTTGACTTTGTTACCCCTGTCATATTGGATGTTTTTTCAATCATATTGGCAACACTTCCTAAGTCATTTTCTTTCTTCAAAATTCGTATTATGTATTTTACATATATGTACTTTTTTTGTCTCCAAGAGAAAAACATCTTTAATAATACCTAATATCTACATCTTAGTTTAAAGTGAGTACACTTCAAGCGAATAACTTGCAGTACGGAATAAACGTCAAATATATTTGACATAAAAATAGCCACGGAAAGAACTACATATTTTGTAGTAGTAGGTTTATCTACTGTAATTTTGTGAACTTTGTTTAAGTTTATTAATGACCAGTTTTAATTTTGTAAGTTTATATTCTATACAAAAACTATTAATTAATAATTTTTGACTGTTAATATAACATTTCTGTAATAGACTGGGAGATATTATACAGAAGTTCAGCCACGATTTTCTAAGTCCTGCCTTTTGCAATACTGGAAGGGTAGACGATGTAATTACAATCTGTGGAAACATCCACAAATTTCCTGTGACATTTTCCTGTAAAAATTAGATTTTCCCAAAAAATAAAAATAGGGTTTTGCGATGAATTTCTAAGTCCTGCCATATCCGTAGATAGACAGGATACTATCGATTTTATGAAGAACATTTTTTGGGCAGGACGGTCGCAAAAGTACTTAGGGAGTATACATATATACAAATATGTAATGAAAATAATGAAATTTTCATGATTTTCTAAGTCCTGCCAACTTAATAAACTAAACATATTTATTTCAAAATGATCAAAAAAATATTGGCATGACGTCTCCTAATGTTTAAGTATACTTGTCCCTTGGAAAATTCTGCGGAAAATTCTCACCCTGATTCCGTGATTTTCTAAGTCCTGCCTTTAAAAAGTTATAATACTCAAATACAATCAATACCTTTTCGGTACTCGGCAGGAAGGTTAAACAGTTCTTGTAAGACGGCAGGAGTCCTAGATTTGTAAGAAAATTCGTGAAAAAGTCAACGATTTTCTAAGTCATGCCATTTTGCACATGTTTCAAGAATCTTAATATAAGTCTATATACAAAGAGGCAGGATGGTTTTATGGTTATTTTGTATACAGGGTGGGGCATTAGTGTGGGCTAGTCCAATTACTCGTTTGTCGTAAGATATACGAAAAAAGTTATTTAGGAAAAACATGTGCCACAGATAGGACTATAATTTAACAGTATTTTCTAATATACAGGGCTACCCGTTTTCACAGGGTGACAAAAATTTATGTTTTTTTAAATGGAATACCCTGTATATTTTTACATTTTTGGATTCTACTCGATGTTCTCTTTAATAAAATATAGTGTTTTGAAATATTATACGAGGTAGTTTAAAATATAATTACGTTTTTTTTTTATTTTGTAGGAACATTCACACCCTATACATATTGTTAGTGATTTGATATCCAAACTTCTATTAATTTATGTTTAAACGATTTTTAATATAGTCTACTATTGTCAGTTATTAATAGTATACCAAAATGTTTAATTTTAGTATACGGGGTTGGTTGAAACTTGAAACTCGGAATGAGTATTTTTTGAGTTTTCTTAAATGGGACACCCTGTATTTTAGTATTATAATAAAATGATATTTTATGGTACCTTTTTATTTGCTAAGCATTTTCTATACCATATTTATATATTAATTTCGGCAGTAAATTGATACAGACAGATAACTCAGGTGGTTTTTGGGGTTTCTGAACAAGAATGTCACATTAGAACAGATCTTTACCTAGTGCCCGGGGTGACTGATAAACACGCCGTATTCTTAAATTTCGAGGCTTTCAGACACTAAAGTGATGCAAGTAGATTTCTCGAAGAGTTTTGTGGTTGCTGAACATGAATACGCCATCAGAATCGACCTCCAAAAACTCTCTTAAATTCGAGATCAGTCACCCTTTGCACCAGGTGCTCCGAGGGTCGGTTGTAATGTCATATTCGTGTTCGGCCATCCCAAAAACCATCGAATATTCTGTTTTTTTTTTTAATTTATTGCCGATATCCCACGAAACTCCAGATGGCGTGCCTTAGCAGCAACTCTGGGCACTAGGTGATTCAGAGGTCGGTTCTGCTTGCGTATTCGTAACTCCATAAACCTCAAAAATAACAAAATTTTGCCCTTCATACACCGATTTTTACAGGTTTATGCACTTTTGGATGCATTTTATGCACTAAAATGCAATTTCTACCCATTTTTATATTATACACCTTTTCCTGATGTTATCCTGAACACAATGCAAAAAGTTGCAAGTAGATAGATGCTGTATTTAAAAATCGTTATTCTGGTGTTGTTAGTGTTAGTAAATTTTGCTATCAAATATAGGAAACAATATCAGGATAATATCTACAATCCTACAATATTAGGAAAACGAGTTGAGTGCGGCAACTCAGCGCCTGTTACATGCGTGTGTATTTTGTGTTCGAACAAGTAAGAAGGCGGGATAAAATTGCTATGCAACAAAATAAATTAATAACAACAAATTGATTTTAAGGCAATTAATAATTGCAATAAAGGCAATTAATAAATTTAATAATTTTACGACAATTTAACACAATTCAACTAATCTGAAAATGCTTCCTAAGGCAGATTAAAATAACATAAAACGTGAAAGATGAGACGTGAAACATGAAACTTGAAATAAGAAACAAATAAATTGTGAAAAAACATATGATTTCATGTGATATACTAATCGAAGAAACAAAAATAAAATTTGTATAGTCGACAATGGAAAGTTATGACGAGGTCGTTGCTGTCATGGCAAACCTTTATTACTTTCTAAGGGAGGCCGCAGATCAAAGAAACGTGAAGTAAAACATAAAACGTAAAACATGAAACAAAATGAATTGTGAAGGACGAAACCGTTTCATATTATATACTAATCAAAGAAACAAAATGAAAATTTGTATAGCCAACAATGGAAAGTAATGATGACGAGGTTGTTACTCTTGCGGCAACTTTTTATTACTGCCCAACATCATAATCATAGTACGTATTTGGTTGCAAACGAACTAAGTAATCATCTTCCCAAATTTAAATAATTTTATAGACTGAGTATTCAAACATCTACATTGTTTTATTGTGGGTCCTGGTTTAAAGAAAACTGATATTTTCTTATCATTACCTATTCGAGTACCTCTCCAGGTTATAATAATTGTACAACTCTTCATTCTACTTTACAACAGAAACCAATGCAATATTAAATTCTTGGTTGGAATTCATATTATGCACGTAATTAACTGTCCAAAACAATGAAACTGAAACCGAAAAATACAACACGATCTCTTTCCTGAAACAGATTTCACCAAGATAAAAATGTTTTATGTGCATGAATCACACTCGCTTCTTGTGTGTGCGGACTTCAATTTGTTTAACTGTGTTTTATTTTCATGAAACGTGTCATGTTTTATGTTTCTTTGGTGTGGGGCCTCTCGAAGATAAAAAAGTTTCAGGCACATGAATCACACTCGTTTTATTGGTGGGCGTACTTTTAAATAGACGGAGGCCTATGACCAGTACTAGAAATTCACAATTGATAAAATCGATTCATCTCTGGAAGAGAAATAAACGTAGCAGTTTTCGTTTTTCTAAATAGAATTTTTCTAAATTCTTTTAAACTCAAAAAACCAAAAAGCGAAAAATTTTTCACATCGATTTTTCTAGAACACTGCATTGCGTATTCTTCTGAGTTAAAGCAAAAGTACCTTTTAGTACAAAACTAACCCAGAATTCAATAATCCAGTGTCAGAGATGCTTAAAAGTTAGACAGAAAAGTTATTCGATAATATATCCGTTTCTGTACCCAAACGGACCCCTATGACCGGTACTAAAAATTGACAATTGATAATTGACATTTGACAATTGACCTCTGGAAGATAAATAAGTGTACCAGTTTTCGTTTTTCCAAATAAAAGCGTTCTGCAGCTATTTTAAAGAAACTAATTACAAGACATCGATATGCTTCTTCTAGACGAAGCATATCGAAGTAGAGGTCGTCCGCCAACCAGATGGTCTGATGACATTTGTAAAGTTGTAAACGGTTTTAGATTAGTGTTTTTTAAGCATACTCGACATGGTATGACTCAAGAAAAATGTGGTGATATGAATATGTTTGTATAACACCCTGACATAATTTTACAGACAGATAATTTAATTTTTTTATACGAAATAACTATACAACCATCCTGCCTCTTTGAAAATAGATTTATATTAACCTTCTTGAGATATGTGCGAAATGGCATGACTTAGAAAATCGTGTAATTTTCCACGAATTATCTTACAAATTTTTTAACTATATATAGTAAAAAAGGTGTAACTAAACATCCTGCCATTTTGCATAATGTATACTGAAATTATTTATTTTGTAACAAAATTTATTTTATGACTTAGAAAATCACGGAACCAGAGTGAAAATTTTATTCAAAATTTTCCAAGAAACAAGTGCAGTTAAACATTAGGTGACGTCATGCCAATATTTTTTTTGGTCATTTTGAAATAAATATAATTAATTTATTAAGTTGGCAGGACTTAGAAAATCATGAAAATTTCATTATTTTCATTACATATTTGTATATATGTATACTCCCTAAGTACTTTTGCGACAGTCCTGCCCAAAAAATTTTCTTCATAAAATAGATAGTATCCTGTTATTCTATGGACATGGCAGGACTTAAAAGTTCATCGCAACTCTCAATTTTTTTATTCATGGAAAATCTAATTTTCACAGAAAAATGTCACAGGAAACCCGTGGATTTTTTCACAAATTGTAAGTACCTTCTCTAACCTTCCAGTATTGCAAAGGGCAGGACTTAGAAAATCGTGGTTGAACTTCTGTTAATATCTCCCGGTTTATAAGTTGTGCTGTAAAAAACAAACTGTGTTGAAAACAACTTAAGTCTTCTATCAATTCATCGTTTTAAATCCAGTTTTTAAAGACCAACTGTAACGCTGATCAGAGCCGTATTAAATACTTAGGTTATTAAATACAATCATTTTAATGATTTGGAAGAAATTTAAATATAGATTCTGACAGCAGCATCTCGCCTACCTCACTACCCGCACTTCAAATGAACTCTTATCATAGCTGAACGTAAGAATTCAGCAACTTTAAATAAAATAGTAAATTTAACAATCTCCAGCGATTACATTCCAGAATTGAATAAAAAATTAAGAAAGAAATGGGAAACTATTTGGCTCAAGTTTGTACAAACTTCAAGGAATCCATACACTTACGTATACCCACAACAACTTCCCCAAAATATCCCACATATATTTGATTATGATGATAATACTGGGGGAATTTAACGCTCGAATAGGTAACCAAGTAATACCCGAAATTAAACAAAAACACAATGAGAATGTTGAAAACGAAAATGGAGAACTGATGATAAAGTTCTGCATAAATAACGAACTTAGAAAAAACAACACTTTTGTGACCACAAAGACCAACACAAATATACATTCAATAACACCCGTGGACAAAGATCTATGATAGATTATGTTGTAACCAACAGAGATATGCATCCATCAAAAATAACCGACGTAAGGTGCCTCAACTCAGTAGATGTAGGTAGCGACCATAGCCTAGTATTACGTAAAATAGGAATCATTATGAAATATTTCACACCTAGGAGGGCAGCACCACCACAATCAAAAATCAAAGTCGAAGGACTACATACGGAATCCACGGAATATTTATACAGGAAAAGAATATCAGAGAAGATTGCTGAGAATGGAATATTAGAAAACGATAACATCGATGAAAGCTGGCAAAAACTCAAAGATAACATAATCGACGCTGCAACAGAATCACTTGGAGAGAGAAAAGTAACGAATACTCACATATTAAAGAAGAAAACCCCGTGGTTTAGAGAGGAAGTTAAGATAAAATTCGAAGCAAAGAAGAAAACCTTTTTACAGTATGGAACAAAACAAACACAACAGGCATATAACCACTACAAACGAATCAGAAACGAAACGAATACTTTAGTGAGGCAAATAAAAAGGGAGCACTTGCAAAGTTTCTCAAAACAGATGGAACACGACTTCTACGGAACACAAAAAGAAGTTTGGAGAATGATCAGAGTGCAAAGAAAGGAAATGAACGAATTAATAAAAGCGAAACACATTCAGAAGGCAACATGGGCAGACTACTTCCGATCTCTATTTGCTAAAGGCGACGATAATGAACCACCAACACCTGAGGTTACGACAAACGAAGAAATAATCATCGAGGAGGGAGAGGTGAAGGAAGCATTAAAAAATTAAAAAAGAGAAAATCTCCAGGAGAGGACAGAATATCGAACGAACTCCTAAAGTACGGAGGACAAGATCTAACTAAACAACTATTAAAACTAATACAAAAAATAATAGAACAAAACAGAATACCACAAGAATGGAGATCAAGCATCCTAATACCTCTCTTCAAAAAAGGAGACAAATTAGACCCGAAGAATTACAGAGGGATTAAGTTGTTAAACACAACATTAAAATTAACAACAAAAGTGATAACAAACAAATTGAATGAAATTATAACCTTAGCAGGAGAACAACAAGGTTTTAGGTCGGGAAGGTCATGCACTGACGCTATATTTATAATGAGTCAAGTTCAAGAGACATCGTTAGAATACAACAAACCGGCATATTTATGTTTCGTGGACCTTAAGAAAGCAATTGGCAGGGTCACATTAAAGGACGTTATCCACTTGCTATACTCGAGAGAGGTACCTCTGGGAATAATTAAAACGATAGAAAACATCTACCAGAACAACACAATAAAAGTAAAAGTGGAAGATGAACTAACTGACCCAATTGAAGCCGGCAAATGGGATAAGACAGGGGGATTCCTTGAGTCATTTATTATTCAACCTGATCATGGACGAAATAATAAAAAAAGTAAGAACTAAAAAAGGATACCAAATGGGAGAAAAACAACTTAAAATAATCTATGCGGACGATGCAATACTAATCTTCCAAAGTGAAGATGATTTACAACGTATGCTTCACCAATTCAGTATAATCGCCAGAAAATTTAACATGTTAATTTTCTCAAAAAAGACAAAATGCATGGTTATAACAGCAGATCCAATAAGATGTAAATTAGAGCTAGAAGGTCAGATAATAGAACAAGTGATGGAGTTTAAATACCTATGCATCACACTATCTAGCTACGGAAGGCTCGAAACAAAAGTGGAAGATCAAGTGAATAGAGCAAACAGAGCCGCAGGTTGCCTGAATGACACAATATGGACAAATAAAAATATTGGAAAAGAAATGAAAGGCAGAATTTACAAAACGGTCATCAGACCAATAATGACATACGCGGCAGAAACACGACCCGACACAGAGAGGACAAAAAGATTGCTCGAAACAGCGGAAACCTTTCGAAAAATCGATGGTAAGACTCTATGGGACAGAGCTAGAATTACAGATATACGACGGAGATGCAAGGTTACAACATTAATAACTGGGTAAGAAACAGAAGAATAGAATGGAATGACCACATAAGCCGAATAACAACAAATAAGGTAGTCAGGACAGCGAGAGACGGTTCCCCAATAGGAAGACGATCAGTGGGAAGACCACGAAAACGATGGAACGACAACTTACTAGAGGCACATTGAAAAAGCAGACAGAGTAATGTCCATGCAAAAAGAAGAAGAAGAAGAAGAATATATTTGATTATCACCTTACCCGATTGTATTCCACATCCCTAAGTCGCTTAAGATGAAACCATGGCACATTTCCTGCAAATTTAGCTAAAATAGGAATGCGTATCACCTCTCTCTGTTCATGTGATAACTACTCTACTGCAGATTTAAATCATCATCATCATCATCATCATCATCATCATCATCATCATTATCATCATCATCATCAATGGTGCTACAGCCCTATGAAACAGCCTCGACATTCCCAAGTCTATTAGGCTAGGCAGTCCTCGCCATTGCCAACCGTTGACAGTTTGCTGCGCCTATTTTTCTCCTATCTTCATCTGCACCATCCTTCCATCTGAGTGTTGGCCTACCCCTGTTTCTACTTTTTACAAGTTGTGATATAAGGATTCTTCTAGGAGAGTTGTTCTGCTGTGATCTTGTAGATGGCCTGCCCATCTTAGTCTTACTATTCTTATAAGAGATACTACGTCTTTACCACCAAATTTTTGTTTATATCTGTGATACGCTTCGTAGTTGTACCTCCTCCTTCAAACACCCTTTTCACAGATGCCACCGAATATTCTTCTCAGGATTCTTCGTTCAAATATAAGCAGAAGGTTTTCATCTGCCTTGGAGAAGGTCCATGCATCTGATCCATATGTCAATACTGGTTGTATAAGGGTTTTGTGTATAATTATTTTTGTTTTTTGGCTTAAGTTTCTACTTTTCATATGTCTACTCAGTCCAAAATAGCATTTGTTTGCTGGATTACTCTTCGCTTGATTTCTTGCGTCATGACATTCTCCTTGGTGATCAAGGAGCCTAAGTATTTGAATTTGTCCACCAATTCAAAGGTAGAGTTATCAACCGTGAATAATTATTGGTGACCGATGTTTCTGGCTCTATTGTTGGGTGTTGATGCCATCATCTTAGTTTTCTCCTCGTTTACTTGCAGGCCCATATTTTTTTAGGTATTTGAGAAGGTGGTATACATTTTTTCTAGCTTCCGTGTTGTGCGGACAACTAGGTCCACGTCATCTGCATATGCCAAAATTTGGGATGATTTATTAAAAATATTTCCTCTGCTGTTCATTCGGGCCTCTCTGACCGCCTTTTCCAGAGCTATGTTGAAGAGGAGACGCGCCAGCGCATCTCCCTGTCGCAGCCCAACTTGCGTTTGAAACGCCTGTGATTGGTCGCCCTGTATTTCGACTTTGCAAACAACTTTACGCATTGTAGCCTTAACCAATCTTATTAGCAGTAGATTAAAATCATATAATTTTTAATTGTGAACTTAATAAATACCATACGAAAACATCAATTGCTAGACTTTAAGAGCAGAATGTAAGTTTACCTCTGAATAATTTACACCTACTAAGCTTCAACACCAAAACTATTAACGATATTATCATACAATTTCTTAAAGAATCTAAAATAAAAATTTAATATGACATCTTTAACTTTCAAATATCTATGACAAAAAGTTTATCTAATGCCATCCCCTCTTTGTGAACACACACACACATAGCTGAGCGTACTCATTAGGTCATTAGCAACAGCAAATACCTACTCAATTCTATCTACTAAATGAATCAACACCATACTAAAAAAGAAAATTCTTTATACCTAAGAAGAGTAATTTGCGGTCCGATAGTGATATGTCACAATTCAGTACCTCAATATTTATTTACTTCTTTTAAATGAATAAATTCACAACAGTATCGCAAATAAATATCATTCATCGACTTGTCTTTTTACAGAAACTCATTTCAGACGATTGCCCAGATGTAATATCTATTCAAGAAACTAAACTTAGTCAAAACAAAAATTACAATTATTCTAAGCAGTTCAGCTGTTTTAGAAATGACAAGAGAAGCAACTACTGTAACTACTATTATGTCGGGCGTGCAACTTTGGTAAAAAAATATTGAGTAGAAAGCCTGAATCCTCTAAATACTACAATTGAAGCAGTAGTGCTAAAATTTACCCCGCTAGAGAAAATGGTAAACTCTGAAGTAAAATGGGCTCAAATTCCATAAAAATTATCTTCCTAATTTCGTATCATATTGGTATTGAAGGAAACGAGCAGCAGACCAGTGCGCTCGTAAAGTATCAACAACTAAACAGATATAACTGAGTAAATAGACGGAGAGCTAGAGGCGAGAAATCATCGTCATAAGTAATATGGAGTTTGGCATGTGAAATGTGTCTATTGTATATTGATAACTATGACCCGTTTCAGGCTGACACCTCAGTGGATACAGGAAGTAGCAATAAGGGATGAACGGGGAAAGTTGGTGCAGTCATTAAATGTTTTCACCTTCTATTTTGTTAAACCTCCATCGATTTGCATGAAAATTGGTGAGAAGCTAGAGCATAACTCAAGAAACAAAACTGATATGGTGTCAACGTGCGCTTTTACCCTGGGGGTGGATGCCGCCCCTTCTCGGAGTTGAAAACTATTTTATTAAAAATAACCCCACTAATCGATAGAGGGACAAATTTTAAGAAAAATTTGTTACTTCTAACTATTAAAATAAGTCAATAATTTTTGAGTTATTAAAGATCAAAGATTTGAATTTTTCGTGAAATAAGTGCATGATGTAAAGCGGTTTTTCGTGAATAATTCAAAAACTGTAAGTTTTATCAAAATAGTTATGATTACCAAAATTGAAAATAATAAAAAATAAAAAAGATTTATTATTCGAAAAACCTTTGAGAATTAATAAAAAGTGAGTTATAGGTGATGGAATGTATATTTTTTTCGGCTAGTACCCAAATCTAAGTATTCAAGCTCAAATAACGGGAAAACGGTGCATTTTATAAAATATATTTACTGAACACTTGTCAAAGTACCCAAGAATACCTATCAAGTGAGCTCCAGATGAAGTTTATAACATCAAAGCTAAGCAAGAGATGATGAAAATAAGAGAACCCTTTGGAGTTTTTAGGAAAAAGTGAAAATTAAAATTAAAACAAGTAATTGGACTTCGTAAGTCCTAGGTTTTCACCCAAAGTAATCGAAAGTGAACTGAAAGTCGATGTTTGAATGCTTCGTGTAACTTTGTGTCGATCGATATACGATTTTGCTAATTTTAAGTCTTTTTGACTAAACTTTGGGTCATCATTATTTAAACAGAAATGACTTCAAAACAGGACCTAAAGATTAAAATTTAACTTTTCAATACGCTTCGATTGATGTGTTACATGTACTATTTCTGCGACTATAACGGCACTTCTGGTTACAACTTTTTAAGCGGAAAAACCAAAACCAAAATTTTTTCTCATCTTGCTAAGGCACGTCCAATGATACATCGCTTATACTATTTCGGTGACTTTAGAACAGTTCATACGGTTGTAACTCTAAAACCGGAAGTCCGATGTCAAATTCATCATCTTTAATACCATCCTTGGGTTATAAGCTTTTATTCGACACCTCATTTGTCATTTTACCTGTATTAATAATGGAGGAGTTGTATTCGCGGACGGAAAGACAGATGAACATACAGTCATGAAACCGTAAGTATATATTTGTTCTCCTCTTGCGAAGTAGCGTCGAATAATATATCACGTGTACTATTCCGGTGACTTTAAAACAGTACTTTTGGTCGAATTTCTAAAACCGGAAGTCCTAGGTCAAATTTAACATATTTAGTACCATCCTTGGATTATAAGCTTTCATTTGACACCTCATTTGTCATTCTACCTGGTATATTGACGGAGGAGATATATTCGCGGTCAGATGGACCGACGGACAGACAGCGTAGGTCAAATATCTCACCTTTAGTTTCATCCTTGGATTATATGCTTTCATTTGACACCTCATTTGTCATTCTACCTGGTCTAATGACGCAGGAGTTATATTCGCGGTCGAGAGGACCGACGGACAGACAGCCTAGGTCAAATATCTCACCTTTAGTACCATCCTTGGATTATAAGCTTTTATTTGCCACCTCATTTGTCATTCTACCTGGTATAATGACGGAGGAGTTATATTCGCGGTCGGACAGACCGACGTACAGACAGCCTAGGTCAAATATGTCACCTTTAGTAACATCCTTGGATTATAAGCTTTCATTTGACATCTCATTTGTCATTCTAGCTGGTATATTGACAGAGGAGTTGTGATTACAGACAGACGGACGGACAGACGGACGTGGATAATTCAAAGTTTTCACATTTTTTCAAAATTGGGTGAAAACAACATACGCTATTTATATATTTATTTTGAAATTTGTTAACAGAATAATTTTTAAAGGAATTTCGGGAATGAAGTTAGGATTATAATTTATTATCAAGTTCGTTTTATTAGAATTTAAATATAACAAGTTAAACATGCGAGCATTATTATAACGAAAACTTTGTTTTTTATGTGTTTAAATTCCTAATACGGAAAATTGCTATTATGAAAAGTTGTTTAGAATTAAAAATTATGTTTAATGTGCAATTATATCCTACTATTTAAATATTGTGAGCTATAAAGGCACTTTACTGAGCGAATTTCTTGAGCGAAATTCATATTTTTTACACATCGACTAAAATCGATACAATTTTATATAATCTTATGTTTATGATTGCATCTTGGATTTTAGACCGTGCAGGAATAAAAGAGTTATAAATGAAAATGATGATTGGTAGGTATCTCTAATTTGAGAAAAAATTTAAATGTTTTTTTTTTATTAGAAGAATGTAGATAATAGTTACATTATTATAATAATTATTAATTATTTAATTATAATATTAACAACTATTGCATATATTAGAACACAGTTTTTAATTCCAAACAATTTTTCGTAGTAACAATAATTTACAACAGTGTGAAAAAAAAGATACTTTAATCTTGAGCGAAATTCATATTTTTTAATATACATCCTATAATATAGATACAATTTGCTATCTGATGATTGAATCGTAGGTTTTAGACGATGAAGAACTTTTTATGAATTATAACTTTATTTCGTAAAATTAAAAATAAAAAAGTGTCCCGTAATATATGCGTCCAACTTAAGTAGACACACTGTATATTATACAATATAATATACATAATACATAAATCATTGGGTAGACAGCACCAAAAATTTGTAACCTGCCATTTAACATTACTTACATTAAAATTAATAATATTTATTTATTTGATATTTCAATTCTTTTACAGTTTATATGAAGTAATATATTTTTGAAATAATATGAAATTTTCATTAGAAGATTATTTTCATCAAGAACATATTATTATTAATTAAATGCATGTTACTAAAATATTATTTTTATAAATAGTTGAAAGACTGATAAGTTTGTACACACTTGAATGAATAAGGGAAAATGAAAATTTAGTATGTCAAAGTGTGTAAATAATTTATTTCCTTAGCTGAGGGCTTTCGACATAAACGTCATCATCGGAGCTAATGCTAAAATAAAAAAAGAGATCTTGTAAGAAAAAGAAGTACAAAACTCTTTTTTTACTCACCTAAAATACTAAAAAATACCGCTACATAGAGGTGTAAACAAGTGCATCTTAGGAATGTAAATTTGATTTTTAAATTGTGAATGCTAACTTAGTCCTCCGTACAACAGCAAATAGCAAAAAAACAGAAAGAAACGGCCACATACACGTTGTACAAAAACATATAAACTTTTTTTCATGGTACGGGTGTCGATATCACCCGTCCATCCTTGGCCTAGTAACAACAGCTGACTGATAAGGTCGGATATTCAAATCTGCTTTTATCTGTTATGCGTTGACGTTGACAGCTGACGTTGAAACATGAATATTTTAAACATATTGAAAGGAAAATTGAAAATTTTTACAATGAAATTGATAAGGAAATGTACCTTAGATGTTTGTACTAATCAACTATTAAATTAATTGATGACATGCTTGATTTTGAGACTAATTGGCCCAACTTACATACACTGTGTTAAGTTAAAAAATTAAATTAAAAAACAAAAAAATTATTAAACAGAAAGTAATGAGAAAGATCAATTTTGATTGTGAATTCTCAAATTCAATATTCAGAAGATGTTAGCTTGAGGTCTTATCATACCAGCCGACGAGTAAAGACGTTAAATTCTAATTAATATTCGCTTACAGTTTTTGCAACAGTTAAAAACGCGTTTTGTGAATGTGTTATTTTAACGATAAACATTGGTAAGGTGACTTTATTTAAATACATATTATAGACGACTTCAAAAATAGGCCAGTATTTACTGGCCCCAAATAATTGATATTTTGGCATACAAAATATCAATTTCTACATCATGGCATCCTCATCTACGTCAACTAAACCTACTTCTACACCAGACCAACAATCTCTAGAACCTAAAAGCTACTCTTCCGTAACCAGACAACCAACCGCTAATGTTTTTCCATCAAGAAACCAAGCAATTGTGTTCGACGCAATTGACAACACCAAAATTGAAGATTACCTCCACAGTTTAAGCCAAATTATTCGACCAATAAATATTATTTTCTGTTCAAAGTTATCCAACAACAGAATGTGCATTTACTTAGCAAATGAAAAATTAGTGGACGACTTTATTATCAACCACGGAAAAATCAAAGTTAATCAACAACTCCTACAAGCACGACGACTAATCACACCCAGCCAACGACTAGTACTCTCAGGCGTATGTCCATCTATTCCACACTCAATCTTAGAATCCGAATTGCAAGCACTTGGTGTCAACCTTTTGTCACCCTTATCATTTCTCCGTATAGGGACTTCCAGTCCTGAGTTCCAGCATATATTAAGCTTTAGGCGACAAACCTATATATCCCCTTTAACCAACCATACCTTACCCGATTCTTTTATTATAACCCACGAGGAGACATCATATAGAATATGGATATCTTTAGACAACCAGACTTGTCATATATGCAAAAACACCAAGCATTCAGCAAAAGACTGTCCAACAAAGGCATCTGTATCAGGTGACACCACTTCAATTCCTCAAAATACAGAATCAGGTGAGAACTCTATTGAAAATAATTACAATCAGGCGACTAAAGAACTAACGAGTGGCATCCCACAAAATAAAACCGAACTTAACGATCAAGTTGAACAAAATGAAACACTAAGCACAGAACTCCAAACTAACCAAATAGAAACAGATCCAATATCACAAAAACGCACAGTTTCTGAGCGTTCTCCAACTCCTTCATCAGAACACGCTTTTGAAGTACCAAAAAACAAAGAGAAAAAGACTAAATTAAACCAAGGCAATAAACCAAAAAAGACGTTAGAGGAAATGCTGAAACCCACAGAAGAATTATTTAGAGACCAAAATTCCAGTTATCCCTTAAACTATGATCAACTAATAGATTTCTTCGAAAATTGTACAGGCGCTTTCGATCCAATAAGCATTACAAAAATGTATACCAATGAAATTTCTGAAGTTACAGACCTACTGACAAAAATTTATCCTAAACTAATTGACCGAAAAATTAAAAGCACATGCACCCGAATAAGAAATAAAATTTTACGACAGATGGATCCGGACTTCCATACCGAACCAGAAAGCGACACCTCTACGGACACATATTAAAATATCAATATCATTCACTAGTTTAATTCAATGGAATCTGAATGGGTATTACACCCATTTAGAAATGTTGCAAATACTAATCTCAAAATACAGACCAATGATTCTATGTTTACAAGAAACTAATTTTAAAAACAACACTGCACATAAACTAAAAAACTTTAATTGTTTCTTTAAAAATCGACAACATGCTAAAATCGCCAGTGGAGGAGTAGCCATATACATAAAGGACGACATTAATAGCACAGCAATACCACTAGAAACAAACATTGAGGCAATTGCAGTCAGAATCAAAGACGTAACTAGTTTTTCCGTATGTAACATATACATCCCCCCCAATCAAGAACTTAACCATAACGAAATATCGGATCTTTTAGAACAAATACCTACTCCACGATTAATTGTCGGGGACTTCAACGCACATAATCCTTTATGGGGTTCAAAAAAATTAACACATCTTGGTAGAAAAATAGAAGTACTTCTGGAAAAACTCAACCTAAATTTACTTAATGATGGACAACATACCCGTTTCGACATAAGAACGGGCGAGGGTTCTGCTATCGACCTATCTATATGTGAACCATCAATAACGCATACACTTTCATGGGATGTATTACCAGAGCCATACGACAGCGACCATTATCCTATTTTAATCCATAACGAAGATGCATCTACAGCTATACCAGAAGCAAAATGGAACTTAAAAAATGCGGATTGGACGAAATTTCAAAATCATATCGAACGCAACTTGCATGCCATAAATGAAAATAGTAATGTGATCGAAGAGGTAGATTTTATTACAAAACTAATAATAGATTCAGCAGATAAAAATATTGGAAAAATTAACTTCAATAGTAAATTCCATCCAGTTCCTTGGTGGAATCATGAATGTCGACAAGTAATACAACAATCCAAAAAAGCGTTTAATAAATTCAAACGACAGAAAAATGAACAAAACTCTTTAGAATTTAAACGATTAAGAGCTATAGCCAGATTTACTATCAAAAAAGCTAAGCGCGAATCTTGGAAAACGTACGTTTCAACAATTGACAGTTCTACTCCAATGACAACTGTATGGAAAAAAGTAAAAATAATATCTGGTGCAAAATCACACAAGTCAATAAATCTGTTAGAGCAAAATAATATACCTAATATATAAATCCCAAAAGGAAATATCAAATATACTGGCATTAGTTTATGAAAAAAATTCAAGCGACGCAAACTATTCACCAAATTTCTTAAGCAACAAAAGAAATGAGGAAAGATATACCATAGATTATGAAGATCAAAATAATAGTGAAATAAACTTTCCAATATCGATGGATGAATTAGAAGCGGTAATAAAAAACTGTAAGAACTCGTGCCCTGGACCAGATAATATACCCACTATTTTTCTAAAAAACCTCACCTACCCATCTAAAGAACACTTACTCAGCATTTTCAACTTAATCTTCTCGAAAAGTTTATTTCCAAAATCGTGGAGAAATTCAATAATAATTCCTATTCCTAAGCAAAGTAAATCAAAATCAGATCCCGAAACATATAGGCCAATATCTCTTACTTGTAGTATGGGCAAAATGCTAGAGAAAATAATAAATAACAGACTAATGTGGTATCTGGAATCAAAAAAATTAATTATACCAGAACAGAGTGGCTTCAGAAAACATCGTTCTACTGTAGACAATCTTATTGACGTAGAATCGGAAATACATGAGGCTTTTGCAATTAAACAACATTGTATCGGAATATTTTTCGACATTCGTAAAGCCTACGATACAGTGTGGAAATTATCAATATTAAAAACTCTTAGCGAATGGAAAATTAGAGGTAATATACTCAAATATATATCAAACTTATTAGAAAATAGACAGTTTCAAGTCAGAGTAGATGGCGTATATTCCTCAACAAGAAATCAAGAAAATGGTATACCACAGGGCTCGAACCTTAGCACAACTCTGTTTCTTATAGCTATGAATTCTATTACCGCAAAGATTAAATATCCTGTAAAAGCTAGGCTATATGCAGATGATTTGGTTATACTTTGTAGAGGAAAGAACCCAAGAACCATCCATAACCATGTCCAAAAAGCCATAAATCATATTGAAGAATGGTCATCCACAAGTGGACTTCAGTTTAATACCCTTAAAACGAAAGCAGTGTGTTTTACAAAAAGTCACCAAATACAACTGAAGAACTTATACGTAAATGGAGCACAGGTTAAATATGTAGACGAAGTTAGATTTCTCGGTATGATATTTGATCAAAAACTAACTTGGAAAATACATTTAGAATATTTAAAAAAGACATGTCAGCCTGGAATAAATTTGTTACGATCACTTGCAAACAAAAAATGGGGCGCCGACTCGTCTACATTACTACATATCTACAAGGCCCTAGTACGTTCCAAACTTGACTACGGCTCAATCGTTTACAACTCCTCAAAAAACGTACTTAAAAACAATAGATGTGATTCAAAATACAGGTCTTCGAATTTCCTTAGGAGCACACCACACAAGTCCAATACAAACTCTATACTGGGAGACTGGAGAGATCCCACTCACGTTTAGAAGACAATATCTAAGTCTTTCTTATGCCGCTGCAGTATCCTCTAATCAAGATAACCCAGTTAAACACAACGTATTTGCTGACCGCTTTAAAAGTTGTTTCCAAAACTCAAATAGAACTGATCACCCTTTTTATTACCGCATACAAACTTACTTATCAAAAATAGGTATTCATTTTCCAGACACCTATGATATTTCCGCAATCCAAACCCCTCCTCCTTGGACAATTCGCCTTCCCTCTACTGATACCAGCTTATTGCGACTAAACAAATCAGAAACGCCTGCAAGTCAAATCAATCAAGAATTTCTTAAAATATTAAGCAAATATGGTAGCTGCTTCAAAGTTTACACCGATGCCTCCAAAAACGAAGACGGAACTGGCGCAGCAATCTACTCGTCAGATTACACAGCAGCTTATAACTTACCTTCATATACAACAACGTTCTCCGCTGAACTGTTTGCTATTCTAAAGGCATTGGCTCTGATAGTTAACAAAAATAATAAGAGAAACATCATTATCACAGTTTCTCTCAGCTCAATATTGGCATTAAAACAACTCTATACTGATCATCCACTACTACTTTTCATTAAAAAGGAACTGAAATATGCAGAAAATATGGATATTAAAGTTAATTTTATTTGGGTACCATCTCATACTGGAATCGAAGGTAACGAGGTTGTGGACAAAATAGCAAAGAATGCACCTAATAACCCAAACGCAGAAGAGAACATGAAAACCCTACACACCGACCTGAAAGCATATTTCAAAGTAAATACTTTTAAAATATGGCAGGATACATGGAGGGACTCATCAACCAAGCTATACGAAGTCGACATTAACCACAATCAAATTCCACAATTCAAAAACAGAAGAGAGCAAGTAATCTTCACTCGTCTCCGGATTGGCCATACTCGATTAACCCATGACTACATACTCCAACGTGCCGATCAACCTGTGTGTGATTTGTGTAGAAGTGTCCTTACCGTAAAGCATTGTTTATTGCAGTGTCCGAAGTATAAAGTGCAACGAAAAAAGTGCAACATACCACCAACATTAAATAGTGCACTCGGAAAAGACAGTGATACAAAAAGCATCTTCACATTCCTCAAAGACTGCAACCTCTTACCAAAAATATAGTATTTTACTTTACTTTGTATAGACTTACAGCTTTTTATAATCTCCTATTGTTATGTTTAAAATCTATTTTTAAGTTATAATTTTGTAACACAATCCATACACGCTAATAACCCTGCGTGGTTGATGCGTAATGTAAGAAAAAAAAAAAAAAAAAAAGATGTTAGCTTGTTGAAGTTAAAGATTGAGATAATATTATACTGTTGTTATTTATCATCTTTTTTGTCATTTATGTAAGTCATTGCAATGACCTTGACTTGGTGTATGGATATTTTATTAAGTTGAAAACCTAATGTTTATGTAGAAATATTAAATGATTTTATTAAATGCTATGATGTTAAAATGGGTATATTCAGTGTCTATTGTTGTAAGACGTCGATGACAAAATAGAAGGATATAGTGTTCGGTGGAATTCAATTTTTAGCAAAATAGTTTCGAACACTTTTGTTGTTAGGTGTTTTATTTCTAAGGCTCTCATTACTTGTTGGTAGAATCTGTATTAATAATGTATATATAAATCTGACCAATAGTCAAATGTTTTCCTTTTTTTATATAAAGTTATAAAATTAAATTTTGAATAAAAATACAATAGTTTTTATATAAATAAAAGATTGTAAGAGGTCACTACTCAACTGTCTCCCACAGATACTTGAAGAGAGGTTTATAATTACAATTTAAATTGATCTGAGTATTAACACAAAAATCAGGATCTTCATCTCTCTAGAAATCTCCAGGTCCTCCAACAAATTCATTAATCTATAGTTTTTAGATGGGATGTTATGCAAAATTTGGCTGTCTTTAGTAGGAGAGAAGGAATGATTGGTAGATTTAACATGATAGCCAAAGTTTGATTTTTCTGGAGTTCTGACATGCTCCTTGATTCTCTGAGAAAGGGTTCTCATTGTCCTTCCTACATAGGTGGTACTACACTCACCACATGATAGCTTCTATATGCCACTCTTATTTAATTTATCTAATTTGTCTTTGGTTTTACTATACAGTGATTTGATTGAATTTTTAGTTTTAAATGAAATTTTGAGGTTCTCAACTTTATTTAATATTACACTTGACAGTTTATCTGAAATTGGTCCCAAATAGGAAATAGATCTGTAAATGCAGTTTTTGGAAGTGTGTTCTTCTGTGTTAAAGGCTGATTTAATTTTATTTTGAGCAATTTCTTTCTTATAATGTTGTCTATTATCAAAGGAGAGTAACCATTGTTGACTGCTAACTGTTTTAGTATAGAAACCTCATTATTGTAGTTGTCTTTGGACATAGGGATGTTCAACAGTCTATGTATGTAACAGTGAAAAGCTGACATTTTTTGTTGGTATGGATGATTAGATGAATTTGGGATGATGTGGTCAGTTTGTGTAGGTTTTCGGAAGATTGAGAATTCCAGTTTAGAAGGTGTCTTTTCAATAGTTAGATCTAGAAAGTTAATACTGTTGTTGATTTCAGTCTCTAATGTAAATTTGATGGATGGGTGTAAACCATTGATCAAAGATAGGATGTGATTAGGTGTGTTGGTGGGACCTTCAATGAATGCTAAAATGTCATCAGTTAAAAACAACCAAGAGTTAGTCTCTAAACTGTCTTCCATACCTTTGCCATCCAACTTCATTATGGTCTCCTTCGATGTGACAAATCTTTTTACAAATGTTCCAAGACAAGAAACCATACCCATTATTAGTGATTTATTATTATCCAACAACATAGATCCTCAAAAAATCCTTCACATCACATCTCTGTTACAATTTTGCCTGTCTCAAGATTTTTTTATATTTAACAACAAACTATACAGACAACCAGAAGGGTTAGCCATGGGAAATCCACTCTCTCCTTTGCTAGCTGATCTTTTCCTAGATTCACTTGAAACTAAGTTCGGTTAATCACGTCCTGAAATTATTCTATGGCACAGATATGTAGATGATATTTTAGCATTCATTGAAGGTCCCACCAACACACACAATCACATCCTATCTTTGATCTATGGTCTACACCCATCCATCAAATTTACACTAGAGACTGAAATCAACAACAGTATTAGCTTGCTAGATCTAACTATTGAAAAGACACCTTCTAAACAGGAATTCTCAGTCTTCCGAAAACCTACACAAATTGACCACATCATCCCAAATTCATCTAATCATCCATACCAACAAAAAATGTCAGCTTTTCACTGTTACATACATAGACTGTTGAACATCCCTATGTCCAAAGACAACTACAATAATGAGGTTTCTATACTAAAACAGTTAGCAGTCAACAATGGTTACTCTCCTTTGATAATAGACAACATTATAAGAAAGAAATTGCTCAAAATAAAATTAAATCAAGCCTTTAACACAGAAGAACACACTTCCAAAAACTGCATTTACAGATCTATTTCCTATTTGGGATCAATTTCAGATAAACTGTCAAGTGTAATATCGAATAAAGTTGAGAACCTCAAAATTTCATTTAAAACTAAAAATTCAATCAAATCACTGTTTAGTAAAACCAAAGACAAATTAGATATATTAAATAAGAGTGGCATATACAAGCTATCATGTGGTGAGTGTAGTACCACCTATGTAGGAAGGACAATGAGAACCCTTTCTCAGAGAATCAAGGAGCATGTCAGAACTCCAGAAAAATCAAACTTTGGCTATCATGTTAAATCTACCAATCATTCCTTCTCTCCTACTAAAGACAGCCAAATTTTGCATAACATCCCATCTAAAAACTATAGATTAATGAATTTGTTGGAGGACCTGGAGATTTCTAGAGAGATGAAGTCTAATCCTGATTTTTGTGTTAATACTCAGATCAATTTAAATTGTAATTATAAACCTCTCTTCAAGTATCTGTGGGAGACAGTTGAGTAGTGACCTCTTACAATCTTTTATGTATATAAAAACTATTGTACTTTTATTCAAAATTTAATTTTATAACTTTATATAAAAAAAGGAAAACATTTGACTATTGGTCAGATTTATATATACATTATTAATACAGATTCTGCCAACAAGTAATGAGAGCCTTAGAAATAAAACACCTAACAACAAAAGTGTTCGAAACTATTTTGTTAAAAATTGAATTCCACCGAACACTATATCCCTCTATTTTGTCATCAACGTCTTACAACAATGGACTCTGAATATACCCATTTTAACATCATAGCATTTAATAAAATCATTTAATATTTCTACATAAACATTAGGTTTTCAACTTAATAAAATATCCATACACCAAGTCAAAGTCATTGCAATGACTTACATAAATGACAAAAAAGATGATAAATAACAACAATATAATATTATCTCAATCTTTAACTTCAACAAGCTAACATCTTCTGAATATTGAATTTGAGAATTCACAATCAAAATTGATCTTTCTCATTACTTTCTGTTTAATAATTTTTTTGTTTTTTAATTTAATTTTTTAACTTAACACAGTGTATGTAAGTTGGGTCAATTAGTCTCAAAATCAAGCATGTCATCAATTAATTTAATAGTTGATTAGTACAAACATCTAAGGTACATTTCCTTATCAATTTCATTGTAAAAATTTTCAATTTTCTTTTCAATATGTTTAAAATATTCATGTTTCAACGTCAGCTATCAACGTCAACGCAGAACAGATAAAAGCAGATTTGAATATCCGACCTTGTCAGTCAGCTGTTGTTACTAGGCCAAGGATGGACGGGTGATATCGACACCCGTACCATGAAAAAAAGTTTATATGTTTTTGTACAACGTGTATGTGGCCGTTTCTTTCTGTTTTTTTGCTGTTTGCTGTTGTACGGAGGACTAAGTTAGCATTCACAATTTAAAAATCAAATTTACATTCCTAAGATGCACTTGTTTACACCTCTATGTAGCGGTACTTTTTTAGTATTTGACGTGAGTAAAAAAAGAGTTTTGTACTTCTTTTTCTTACAAGATCTCTTTTTTTATTTTAGCATTAGCTCCGATGATGACGTTTATGTCGAAAGCGCTCAGCTAAGGAAATAAATTATTTACACACTTTGACATACTACATTTTCATTTTCCCTTATTCATTCAGGTGTGTACAAACTTATCAGTCTTTCAACTATTTATAAAAATAATATTTTAGTAACATGCATTTAATTAATAATAATATGTTCTTGATGAAAATAATCTTCTAATGAAAATTTCATTAGAAGATAATAAAAAAAAACATTTAAATTTTTCTCAAATTAGAGATACCTACCAATCATCATTTTCATTTATAACTCTTTTATTCCTGCACGGTCTAAAATCCAAAATGCAATCATAAACATAAGATTATATAAAATTGTATCGATTTTAGTCGATGTGTAAAAAATATGAATTTCGCTCAAGAAATTCGCTCAGTAAAGTGCCTTTATAGCTCACAATATTTAAATAGTAGGATATAATTGCACATTAAACATAATTTTTAATTCTAAACAACTTTTCATAATAGCAATTTTCCGTATTAGGAATTTAAACACATAAAAAACAAAGTTTTCGTTATAATAATGCTCGCATGTTTAACTTGTTATATTTAAATTGTAATAAAACGAACTTGATAATAAATTATAATCCTAACTTCATTCCCGAAATTCCTTTAAAAATTATTCTGTTAACAAATTTCAAAATAAATATATAAATAGCGTATGTTGTTTTCACCCAATTTTGAAAAAATGTGAAAACTTTGAATTATCCACGTCCGTCTGTCTGTCCGTCTGTCTGTAATCACAACTCCTCTGTCAATATACCAGCTAGAATGACAAATGAGATGTCAAATGAAAGCTTATAATCCAAGGATGGTACTAAAGGTGACATATTTGACCTAGGCTGTCTGTCCGTCGGTCTGTCCGACCGCGAATATAACTCCTCCGTCATTATACCAGGTAGAATGACAAATGAGGTGGCAAATAAAAGCTTATAATCCAAGGATGGTACTAAAGGTGAGATATTTGACCTAGGCTGTCTGTCCGTCGGTCCTCTCGACCGCGAATATAACTCCTCCGTCATTATACCAGGCAGAATGACAAATGAGGTGTCAAATGAAAGCATATAATCCAAGGATGGTACTAAAGGTGACATATTTGACCTAGGCTGTCTGTCCGTCGGTCTGTCCGACCGCGAATATAACTCCTCCGTCATTATACCAGGTAGAATGACAAATGAGGTGGCAAATAAAAGCTTATAATCCAAGGATGGTACTAAAGGTGAGATATTTGACCTACGCTGTCTATCCGTCGGTCCATCTGACCGCGAATATATCTCCTCCGTCAATATACCAGGTAGAATGACAAATGAGGTGTCAAATGGAAGCTTATAATCCAAGGATGGTATTAAATATGTTAAATTTGACCTAGGACTTCCGGTTTTAGAAATTCGACCAAAAGTACTTTTTTAAAGTCACCGGAATAATACACGTGATATATTATTCGACGCTACTTCGCAAGAACAGAACAAATATATACTTACGGTTTCATGACTGTATGTTCATCTGTCTTTCCGTCCGCGAATACAACTCCTCCATTATTAATACAGGTAAAATGACAAATGAGGTGTCGAATAAAAGCTTATAACCCAAGGATGGTATTAAAGATGATGAAATTGACATCGGACTTCCGGTTTTAGAGTTGCAACCGTATGAACTGTTCTAAAGTCACCGAAATAGTATAAGCGATGTATCATTGGACGTGCCTTAGCAAGATGAGAAAACATTTTGGTTTTGGTTTTTCCGCTTAAAAAGTTGTAACCAGAAGTGCCGTTATAGTCGCAGAAACAGTACATGTAACACATCAATCGAAGCGTATTGAAAAGTTAAATTTTAATCTTTAGGTCCTGTTTTGAAGTCATTTCTGTTTAAATAATGATGACCCAAAGTTTAGTCAAAAAGACTTAAAATTAGCAAAATCGTATATCGATCGACGCAAAGTTACACGAAGCATTCAAACATCGACTTTCAGTTCTACTTTCGATTACTTTGGGTGAAAACCTAGGACTTACGAAGTCCAATTACTTGTTTTAATTTTAATTTTCACTTTTTCCTAAAAACTCCAAAGGGTTCTCTTATTTTCATCATCTCTTGCTTAGCTTTGATGTTATAAACTTCATCTGGAGCTCACTTGATAGGTATTGTTGAGTACTTTGACAAGTGTTCAGTAAATATATTTTATAAAATGCACCGTTTTCCCGTTATTTGAGCTTGAATACTTAGATTTGGGTACTAGCCGAAAAAAATATACATTCCATCACCTATAACTCACTTTTTATTAATTCTCAAAGGTTTTTCGAATAATAAATCTTTTTTATTTTTTATTATTTTCAATTTTGGTAATCATAACTATTTTGATAAAACTTACAGTTTTTGAATTATTCACGAAAAACCGCTTTACATCATGCACTTATTTCACGAAAAATTCAAATCTTTGATCTTTAATATCTCAAAAATTATTGATTTATTTTAATAATTAGAAGTAACAAATTTTGCTTAAAATTTGTCCCTCTATCGATTAGTGGGGTTATTTTTAATAAAATAGTTTTCAACTCCGAGAAGGGGCGGCATCCGCCCCCAGGGTAAAAGCGCACGTTGACACCATATCAGTTTTGTTTCTTGAGTTATGCTCTATCTACTCACCAATTTTCATGCAAATCGATGGAGGTTTAACAAAATAGAAGGTGAAAACATTTAATGACTGCACCAACTTTCCCCTTTCATCCCTTATTGCTACTTCCTGTATCCACTGAGGTGTCAGCCTGAAAGAGGTCATAGTTATCAATATACAATAGACACATTTCACATGCCAAACTCCATATTACTTATGACGATGATTTCTCAAAAATGATTTGAATTTGATTTTTCTCAGAATTGAATTTTGATCCTCAAAAAATCCTTCACATCACATCTCTGTTACAATTTTGCCTGTCTCAAGATTTTTTTATATTTAACAACAAACTATACAGACAACCAGATGGGTTAGCCATGGGAAATCCACTCTCTCCTTTGCTAGCTGATCTTTTCCTAGATTCACTTGAAACTAAGTTCGTTCAATCACGTCCTGAAATTATTCTATGGCACAGATATGTAGATGACATTTTAGCATTCATTGAAGGTCCCACCAACACACCCATTCACATCCTATCTTTGATCAATGGTCTACACCCATCCATCAAATTTACACTAGAGACTGAAATCAACAACAGTATTAACTTTCTAGATCTAACTATTGAAAAGACACCTTCTAAACTGGAATTCTCAATCTTCCGAAAACCTACACAAACTGACAACATCATCCCAAATTCATCTAATCATCCATACCGACAAAAAATGTCAGCTTTTCACTGTTACATACATAGACTGTTGAACATCCCTATGTCCAAAGACAACTACAATAATGAGGTTTCTATACTAAAACAGTTAGCAGTCAACAATGGTTACTCTCCTTTGATAATAGACAACATTATAAGAAAGAAATTGCTCAAAATAAAATTAAATCAAGCCTTTAACACAGAAGAACACACTTCCAAAAACTGCATTTACAGATCTATTTCCTATTTGGGACCAATTTCAGATAAACTGTCAAGTGTAATATCAAATAAAGTTGAGAACCTCAAAATTTCATTTAAAACTAAAAATCCAATCAAATCACTGTTTAGTAAATCCAAAGACAAATTAGATAAATTAGAGTGGCATATGCAAGCTATCATGTGGTGAGTGTAGTACCACCTATGTAGGAAGGACAATGAGAACCCTTTCTCAGAGAGTCAAGGAGCATGTCAGAACTCCAGAAAAATCAAACTTTGGCTATCATGTTAAATCTACCAATCATTCCTTCTCTCCTACTAAAGACAGCCAAATTTTGCATAACATCCCATCTAAAAACTATAGATTAATGAATTTGTTGGAGGACCTGGAGATTTCTAGAGAGATGAAGTTTAATCCTGATTTTTGTGTTAATACTCAGATCAATTTAAATTGTAATTATAAACCTCTCTTCAAGTATCTGTGGGAGACAGTTGAGTAGTGACCTCTTACAATATTTTATGTATATAAAAACTATTGTATTTTTATTCAAAATTTAATTTTATAACTTTATATAAAAAAAGGAAAACATTTGACTATTGGTCAGATTTATATATACATTATTAATACAGATTCTACCAACAAGTAATGAGAGCCTTAGAAATAAAACACCTAACAACAAAAGTGTTCGAAACTATTTTGTTAAAAATTGAATTCCACCGAACACTATATCCTTCTATTTTGTCATCAACGTCTTACAACAATAGACACTGAATATACCCATTTTAACATCATAGCATTTAATAAAATCATTTAATATTTCTACATAAACATTAGGTTTTCAACTTAATAAAATATCCATAAACCAAGTCAAGGTCATTGCAATGACTTATATAAATGACAAAAAAGATGATAAATAACAACAATATAATATTATCTCAATCTTTAACTCCAACAAGCTAACATCTTCTGAATATTGAATTTGAGAATTCACAATCAAAATTGATCTTTCTCATTACTTTCAGTTTAATAATTTTTTTGTTTTTTAATTTAATTTTTGAACTTAACACAGTGTATGTAAGTTGGACCAATTAGTCTCAAAATCAAGCATGTCATCAATTAGTTTAATAGTTGATTATTACAAACATCTAAGGTACATTTCCTTATCAATTTCATTGTAAAAATTTTCAAGTTTCCTTTCAATATGTTTAAAATATTCATGTTTAAACGTCAGCTGTCAACGTCAACGCAGAACAGATAAAAGCAGATTTGCATATCCGACCTGGTCAGTCAGCTGTTGTTACTAGACCAAGGATGGACGGGTGATATCGACACCCGTACCATGAAAAAAAGTTTATATGTTTTTGTACAACGTGTATGTGGCCGTTTCTTTCTGTTTTTTTGCTGTTTGCTGTTGTACGGAGGACTAAGTTAGCATTCACAATTTAAAAATCAAATTTACATTCCTAAGATGCACTTGTTTACACCTCTATGTAGCGGTACTTTTTTAGTATTTGACGTGAGTAAAAAAAGAGTTTTGTACTTCTTTTTCTTACAAGATCTCTTTTTTTATTTTAGCATTAGCTCCGATGATGACGTTTATGTCGAAAGCGCTAAGCTAAGGAAATAAATTATTTACACACTTTGACATACTACATTTTCATTTTCCCTTATTATTTTTATATTATTTCGATATTTAATTGAATTTTTTCTATCGATATAAACTTAGTGGAGGTTCTAGCCAGGGGGGCAGCTGCCCCCTGCCCCCCCTTTTCAGTTTTTACAGTAGTTTTGTACTATAATTTTCGTTAAAAATGCACGTTATCTTGTTTATTCACCGGTTGTGTTCCCTTGCCCCCGACTTTTTTTGGTCTAGAACCGCCCCTGTATAAACTGAATATGTACAGAAACTGAGGGTGTCCAATAATGGGCACATTTGATATAATATTCAAATACATTTTTGCTATATTTTATATAAATGTCTTAAAACAATTTTAAAAACTTATATAAATAATATTTTTTTTATGGCATAGACTTGGGTGTCATTTAGCCAGTCACAACTTTTTTATATAAATAATATAATAATTAAGCTCCAAATTTTTGGAGCTTAAACTTTGAAAAATGTTTGTAGCAAAATGTTTAATGGTATCAACTTTTCCGGGAGCTCATTTGGTCCATATTTCTAAGTACTTTGACAAGTGTTCAGTAAATATATTTTATAAAATTTTTTTAATTGTTTTCCCGTTATTTGAGCTTGAATACATAGATTTGGGTACTAACCGAAAAAAAATATACATTCCATCACCTATAACTCCCTTTTTATTAATTCTCAAAGGTTTTTCGAACAAGAAATCTCTTTTACTTTTTATTATCTTTAATTTTGGTAATCATAACTATTTTGATAAAACTTACAGTTATTGAATTATTTACGAAAAACCGCTTTACATCATGCATTTATTTCACGAAAAATTCAAATCTTTGATCTTTAATAACTCAAAAAGTATTGATTTATTTTAATAAATAGAGGTAATAAATTTTGCTTAAAATTTGTCCCTCTATCGATTAGTGGGGTTAATTTTAATAAAATAGTTTTCACCACTGAGAAGGGGTGGCATCCACCCCCAGGGTAAAAGCGGACGTTGGTACCATATCAGTTTTATTTCTTGAGGTATGATCTAACTACTCACCAATTTTCATGTAAATCGATGGAGGTTTAACAAAATAGGAGGTGAAAACCTTTATTGACTGCGTTAACTTTCCCGTTTCGCCCCTTATTGCTACTCCCTGTATCCACTGAGGTGTTAGCCTGAAAGGGGTCATAATTATCAGCATACAATAGACACATTTCACATGCCAAACTCCATATTAATTATGACGATGATTTCTCGCCTCTAGCTCTTAGACTAAAAGAAATCTCATGATTTAACATCGTATATTAGAAGTTTAAATACCTGTAAGTGAAACCAAGACTGGAGTCATAAACAATCAAAACTAAGGAAAATTAAATCAAATGAACTTAACAGGTATGTAAAATGTAAAATGTTTCGAACAATATCAATAAACTTTTCGGTACAGACTATAATGATGTTGATATCGCAAAATTAACTAGAACGTATCGTTTTATATTATATTATATTATATTATATCGTTTTATATTATAAAATATATAGTATTCGAATTGTATATCTACAGTGTATTCCCGCTAATCTCGCAGTAAACCCGGTAAATGATGCAATAAATTTCTTAAAAAATAACATGCTGTATAATATTAAATCATATAATAGAAAAATATCTTTTATTTCCTAATAGATAAAAAACGAAACGAGCAAAATGATCTCGAGCACAGGATAGCTAAAGGAAACCGTAAGGTCTGCAGTTTAAAAAAAATATATTAAAGTCAAAGTACGTAACGAGAAAGACGAAAACCAGAATATACAAAACCGCAATAAGAGCAACAGTCACCTACGGATGTGAGATGTGAGACATGGGTGCTAAATAATACAGAAGAAGAAATGATAGAAAGGTGAGAATGTAAGATACTGAGGGCTGTTTTCGGGGGAAAAATAAGAAAGACGATTGGAAAAGAAGAACCAATCAAGGATTAAGGATGCTTTACAAGGAACCAAGTATAACAAGATACACAATCAAAGAATCAGGTGGGCAGGTCATGTCGAGAGGATGGATAGGACAAGAATGCCAAAGAAAGTACTGCTAGGAAGACCAGTTGGGACAAGGAGACGAGGTAGACCAAGAAAAGGACGGCACGGCACGAAAGTTTCAGGAATCTATAGGTTTATAGGATCGATGGAAATTACAGACTGGAAAGAGAAGGGGGAAAATAGGATACAGTGGAGAAACATAGTGTAGCAATTTTTACATAAATATTAATAATATATAAGATATTAGTATACAGTCATATGTGTATTATGTAAAATTGTAATTGTAAAGCCCTAGGCCTAGGAGGTCTGTTGAGAATATTAAATAAATAAAAATAGTTTCATAAACAAAAATCGTATTTCTACTTTATCAAAATAATTTATTTGTGAATCTTACATATGTTCAGTTGATCAATTCCTATTAGAATCGTGTGTGGGAACCATTATTTAGAGCAATGCATTATAAGCAATACATTGATTTTCTCGAATTCTATACCTGATTTTAGCTGAAAATGGTGTTTTAATATTTACTGATTAGTGAGCGCATTATCGGAGAGTAAACTAACTGTACTTTGGAAATATATATTTTAGCATATAAGCGTATTTTGATACAAAGCTATTGTTTAAGCTAAATTATTGATGCATTTACAAATATAGAACTTTGAAAGAGAGAGAGAGCGAGAGAGAGAGAGAGATAGAGAGAGAGATAGAGAGAGAGAGAGAGAGAGAGAGAGAGAGAGAGAGAGAGAGAGAGAGAGAGAGAGAGAGAGAGAGAGAGAGAGAGAGAGAGAGAGAGAGAGAGAGAGAGAGATGCATGCATTCGAACTAATTTGATTTTACTCAACACCCTTGACTTAACTTTGTAAAAAAGTTTGACATGACTTGATTTTGATATCTTTAGGTTTCACTTGAATTCAAACTTTTTTAAACAGTTTGAAGTTTGAATATTATATTGCGCAACGTGTTTATTTCCAATACTATTTGAGAGCGTACTGCCTTTTATTTTGACTTATTTGCACAGGTCTGCACCTGTACTCTGCTACTCCACAAATTAGCTATAGTTCATATTTAGAAGTATATGCTTGGCTTGTTTGTATAATCGTTTTAAAGTGTGTGCTTTGTGCGATAATGTCTGAACCATGAACCTTTTTCTTCTCAGAATACGTATCAGAACAAAGCGAATCTGATTTTGAAGATACCGCACTGCAAAAGTTTGAAGATGAGGCAGAATTAATTAACAAGAAAAATAAATATACCTACTGATTTATGTAATGTTGCGGCAGGCAATTTTAAAACAATGAAAACTCCAAAGTGCACATGATGTAAAAATAAAGAACACCGTTATAAAATGCAGTGGAAATAAACAAACCAAGACACGTTAAATGCTACTAGGAGCATTCCCGAACTTACAATGTATAAACTTTGGAAATCATGATTTGGAATCTACAATGTATATACCTACATTGCAAATTATAATTTGGGATTGTTCCTAGTAACATTTAACGTGTCTTGGTTTATTTATTTCTACTGCATCTTGATTGTAAATTTAGTATAGTTCTTTAAAACGACATCTGATGAAAAGTTGAAAAGTCATAAAAAATTGTATGCGGAAGAATTTCCGTAGGAAGCAACAACTTTTAGGACAAATAGTGTAGGTAATGGCAATGCCATAAAACGTTGGATCCAAAATTGTCCGGAAAGTTTTTATACAATTAAGTAGGTACATTTTTAAAGTATGGCACCCGTTTACTCCTGAAACGTTAAACCTACTATTTTGTTGTTCCTTCATAAATTTTTGTTGAAGTAGATTAAATTACACTATCCAGCGGATTTTTTGTTGTAATCTAAAGCAACACTCAAATAAACATAAAAAAGGTATAGTTGACCAAACAGAAGGCATAAAATTATCACTGATAAAACGAAACTTGCTAGCAAGCAACTACGCGTAAAATAATTATTTTCTTGAATTTACGACTCTATTTTGACTTGAATCGCTTCCGTATCAAGTTGTTTTTATATGGGGATTAATTGTATTTTTAATTTTATTGTATTAATTGCCATCTTAATTACATTTCTCGCTCTAAAAAAAGTATATCTACTAAATAAATTATTTTTCAAACTCGTTCAAGCTAGTTTGGAAAACAGTTTGTGTTTTTAAACCTGTAACCTTTGACCAGTTTGACTTGGCTTGAATTATTTGTCAGAACGATTAAGTCAATTTCAAACATTTAAGTCAAACTTGTGCAACTCTAGCTAGAGAGAGGGAGCAATATAAGTATTAAAAAAATTAAATATTGCATTTTTATGGGCTTAAGCCACAATAATTTTAGGTTGTAATGAAAATTACATTTTAACGATTTCTGGAGTAAAAATGGAAATGTCAAACTGCAGTTAAAAATGTAATTTTCGTTACAATAAATCGTGGTTTAATCCCATACACACATAATATTTATCTAATCCAATATTTAACTTAGATGATATGTCACAAGAAAACAGATTCAGAAACTTATTAAAAAATTAGTTGAAAAATATGAGATAGGAAAAACAGAGAAATGATATAAAATAGAATAGATTTAATTACACAAGCCAACAAAAAATAATTGTATAAAACTTTCCTTACAAATTTATGTGAAACGTTTGTATTTTTTGGCGCTAAAAAGAATCTGAAATTAGATTTTACGTATCACCCATAGTTTCCCCACAGTATGACACTGGTTTATTATACATTATAATAATTTGAAAAAGACGAAATACCGAAATACATTAAAATTATACATTATTAGAGTAAAACCTTTTATTTAATTCTTATTGTGTAATAGTATAGGTCTGTGCAATCATTTCAGGAGTCAATGCTTTTGTATTTTCTTTCTATTTTTTATATAAAACTTCTAAAGTAGCTTTTTTCCTATGCGAGGCACTATGTGAGCACCCCGATGAAGTGACCAACAGTAATCACCCATCACATTGGTGTGCCAACGTCCCTGGTATCGTGTCTCCATCACCTTGATATCCTAGTGGAATCGTTCGCCTTGTTTTTCACTGACATCACCCATATGTTTAGGGAAAAAGTCAAGATGGTTATGCAAAAGGTGGATTTTGAGGCTCATTTGACATTCCAAATCTTAAATCTTATCTAATATCTTAAAAATTTATGTAATAAATTATATATATATATATATATATAATCCGGTTCTCTTTTACCGTGAGGTGTCGAGATGTAATAAATTAGCTTATTTTTAAAAATTTTATTTTAATTTTTTTTTTTAATGAGCACTTTGAATCGATGAAACTTACAGATCATATAAACACAACATAAGTAAAATAATTTGTGGAGCGGTAATGATTAATTTCATTTAAGTTGCTAATTAGGGGGTGGTTTTCCCGATTTTTTTTTGCCAAAACAAAAGGGACCAACTTTATTTTGAGCGTAACTTGCTTAAATTAATGCTAAAAGCTTTTTATAAAATCAGAAATAAAGCTTTTTTTAAACAATATAAAAAAGTTAAAATGGGTTTTCCCCAAAAAGTGCTTAATTGTTTGGATATTTCACTTCTAAATATTTTATTTGAAGTTTAGTGAATATTAATCTATTTTTTCATTGGCTATAACTCTGGTTCTACGAGGTTCAGAGACCTGAGGTGTACACATTTTTTTTACTTTTTACAGGCTATATTCTTGCTAAGAACGTTTTTTTCGACAAGATACTTACTTTTTGGGTTATTTGCGAAAAACCGTTTAAAAATGTAGTTATTTTGTTGAAAAACGAACATATTCACTCGCAAATAACTCGAAAAGTGTTGACTTGGCGAAAAAGCTCTATAGAACAAAAGTTACTTAAAATTAGTCAGTTTATCAATTTCCAGACTTATTTTGGACATATATTTTTTCACTCCCAAGAGGGGGTGAAAGTCACCCCCAGGGCAAAAGCACACATCGGCACAATATCACTTTTGCTTTGACATGTAAGCTATGCGTATGCCAAATTTCATGTCAATCCAAGCGGTTCTTTAAAATTTAGAGCAAAAACCGTGAAATAATATAGTAATTATCAAGGCTCAAAACACAAGTAAAAATATTATTTTTGTAATCATCAAGTACCTAAATTTAAGCTCAAACCCTTTTCTATCAGTTCCTGATAATAATTTTTTGCCATATTTTATTCTAAAATGTAGGATAGTTTTTTCATTTTTAAGGAGGAAGGTTTATTATGGGAAAACGGTCGATTAACAACTAAAAAACAATGTTTTAAAATAAAATGACTAAAATAAGTCCAAACTACTTATCAAAACTGATAGAATAATGGTTGAACTTGAATTTAGGAATAGACTTCGTAATTTCAAAAATGATATTTTTTACTATATTTCGAGCCTTAGAAAACGTCATCTTTCTTTATTTATTCAGTTTTATTACTTTATTGTTTATAATTCGAAAAAGATCAACTTAACGAAAAAATATCAAAAGATCTTTTTTGTTTCGAATGATCTATAAAATCTAGAATATCTGAACCGGCCGAATTTTTTCAATTTATAAAGAAAAGGAATTTTTCAATTATTAACTAACTGTATTCAGAACAAAATTATATCGGGCACCGCTTGTTTTTTATAATTGTTAACAGACTAAATTACATATCCAATCATTTTTATCCAATAAACAGATTGGTGAAGTTTGACATTGTACGCTTAGGTATATCGTATCTTACACTTACTGGACAGCCTTCGAGGCTAGCCTCGAAGGATAGTGAAATTCGCGTTCCGAAATTGAACCGCAGTTAGAATTTTGTTGTTGGTTTGACGATATACATCAGATGTATATCTGGTCCCGTTGACGAAAATGTTTTAAAAGGCAAGAGAGGCTTGTTTCACTTGCCTTTTTTCACGATAATGATTTAAAACTTTATATGCCAGACGTTTTTAAATTATTATGGATTTGTGTTGTTTTGCCAGTGACAAGTGCTTCTGCAGAAAGAAGTTTCTCCGCGCTAAAAAGGAGTAAAATTATATCACACAATTGGGTAATATGGCAAAAGTCTCAACTGAAAATTCATTTATAAAATCGCAGGATGAGAACGCTTTTATATACGAGGTAATGCATGATTTCGCAGAATGTACTGTAGACGGCCTCACGTTATAACCTCACAAAATCGACCTTCTGGCCATTAAAGAGAATCTAACAACATAATAATAATAATATTCCTCAAATGTAGGGTGCTCTCATTATCTTGTACTATCACTAGCCGCCCCTGCTTGGTAGAGAAAGACAAGGAAGAGAAAGAGGTCATCGAGGTTTGGAGACACGAATAAGAAATGGTGAAGGAAATAGTGTAATTAACTTTGCAGTGACATGGAATTTGTCTGATTAATACGTTCTTTATGAAGACTGAAAACCAATATGTTACCTATAGGAGCAAGGAAGGGAAAGTCAGATAGATTTTGTGCTGCGTAGGAGGGCGTAGAACCGTAGAGGACAAGGGCGAGTATATAGCTACAACACCGACTGTTGATAATGGATATGGAGATAAAGGTGAGGTGGAAAGGAAAGTAAGTAGGACATCAAAAGGTAAAGATGTGGAAGTTAAAGGATAAAGATTTGGCAAGAATGTTTAAGAGTATAATGCTGAAAGAGCTTGAGGTAAAAGATACAATAAATGACTGGTGGGAAGCCAGCAGCAAACTTATGGTACGAGTGAGGGAGAAAGTGCTAGGAGAAATACCTAGTAAATGGCTTCCAAGTGACAAAGAAAATTGGTGGTGGAATTATGAAATGTAACAGAAGATTAGAAAGACGAAAGAGGCTAAAAAAATGTGTATGCCAGGTATAAAAGAGAAGAAGAGAAGGAGATACACATGGTAGCAAAGCACTCTTTAGCTGTCACTAAGACAAAAACACCCGAAGGGATGAAAATATTATACCGCATTACTAAAGCAAGGGAAAATTAATCAAAAAACATTTTACATTATTCATATTCTACTATATCTGCGGAGTAGGTCTCCCTAATAGTTAGGTCTCCCTAATATCTTGATTTTCACTGAATCATTCAATATATTGTTTTTAGGAAGAAAGCAAAATATATGTCAACGTATTTTGCTCTTCCTTATACACACACATTTTCTTTCGCTGTGTAAATCACAATCTCTGTTTAAGATAAATTTACTGCTTTTCTGCTCCACGTAATTCCTATTAATTGCATGGAAGAAGCTGTTTAAAGTTAATATGCCCTTAGTTCGTGCCTAGTTCTCAGTAGCTCGGTTTGTCTGCAAACGTTAATTTATAAATTTCAAGCTGTGCAGTCATATTTCTGGCAGGGACAAGATAAATAGACCAAGCGTTATTTGATAACTTCCGTTCCCTTCCCAGAACCCGATAATACGAAGATAATTGGATTGTGCGCGACTCCCACAATCATAACATTCGAATATGCGGGTTATGTTGTGTGGAAAATACGCGATTTTTCTAAGAAATGAACTTGGAAAATAGAACGCTGGGTTAAAGTGATAAATAACAATAATCCCATAGAAAGTAAAGCATATTATGTTCGTAACTTCCGCATTATTATTATTTGTGGACAGAAAATTACGAACTATTTTGGATCTTTAATTTTTATTGTGTATAACTGCATTTAATTAACTAACTGTTATCACTCATAACAATAAGTAGGTCCATTTTGCAGGAAAAATTTTCCTGGATAAAACTGCAGGAATTTTTTCCACTGAGAAGCTTCCTTTAATACCGGGTGTCCACTTATATTTTCCCCCAATTTAACTGCCTATAACCTCTAAACGGCTCAATATAAAAATATGCGAATTTCGCTGAAATGTTTTATTTTAGTAAAAGTTTTGTCTGAATTCATTGAATTTTTTATATCGCTTTCAAATACGAACAAAAAATGGCGGATTTTTGAAAAAAACGTTGTTGACTTTTTTTTAATGGAACACCCAGTATATTTTTTTTGTAAATTGAAAGAAAGGTCATTCACCTATCCAGCGATATAAAGGTTTTCAAAATCGGTTGTCAAATCACTGAGTAATTAATTTTTAAAATGAGAGGTGCAACGTGGATATCACATACCTAAATAACATAAATAAGCAAATTGATATTATGTTATGTGATTTCCACATTGCATCTCTCATTTTAAAAATGAATTGCTCAGTCATTTGACAACAGATTTTAATAAATTTTATATCGTTGGATAGGTAAATGGCTGCTTTTTTCAAGTTTTTAGGTAAACGACCATTTTTTATATCGCTTTTAAATAAAAAATGGCGGATTAAAAAAAACGTTGTTGACTTCTTTTATTAAAACACCCAGTATATTTTTTTATAACTTGAAAAAACGGTCATGCACCTATCGAGCGTAATAAAATTTTTTAACCTTGAACTACCCGCGCATCAAGTTATAGCATAACTGCACGCGTGGCGTACTTTATACGCCACAAGGAAATACACTTAAAAACAGCGGATTTGTTTTTTTTAATACACTTAGTTGTTTGTTATAAACCTTATTCGGCATCAGTGAATACTTGGACTTCCTTCTCAGTAAGTCAATTGGGATTTATAACTGGAATCATGGAATAACTGGATTCCATGATAAAATTACTAATAAAAATTTTTTTGAAATGTGATTTTTTTTCAGGAGAAAGATATTGTTTATAAAGAAAAATATATTTTGTGCCATAATGACTAAAAGTTATAGTTGTTTGTTATAAACCTTATGCGGCATCAGTTAATACTTGGAGTTCCTTCTCAGTAAGCCAATTGGGATTTATAACTGGATTCCATGATAAATAAAATTACTAATAAAAAATTTTTTGAAACGTGATTTTTTCAGGAGAAAGGTATTGTTTATAAAGAAAACTATATTTTGTGCCATAATGACTGAAAAACAATTGAAACATGTACTTATATTACTACTTATATTAATATAATTGTGGCGTATATTGTCCACCACCGGAAACAACAAATAATAAACTGTAAATTACGATCTTCCCAGAACGTCGATTATAATGAGACTAAAACCAAAAAGTAAAGCACCTTCCATTGATAGGTTAGAGTGTTAGAGAGATAAACAAGGCCAAAAATTAAAGTTTGAAATATATTTGCAATAGAATTCTTATATCTGGCGTACAAAATACGCCAGCGCGTGTAGTTAAAGGTTAAAATCGGTTGTCAAATGACTGAAAAATTAAATTTTAAAATGAGAGATGCAATGTGGAAATCACATAACATATCATTTTGCATAGTTATGTTACTTAGGTATGTGATATCCACGTGGCACCTCTCAATTTAAAAATTAATTACTCAGTGATTTGACAACCGATTTTGAAAAACTTTATATCGCTGGATAGGTGAATGACCTTTCTTTCAATTTACAGAAAAATATAATGGGTGTTCCATTAAAAAAAGTCAACAACGTTTTTTCAAAAATCCGCCATTTTTTTCGTATTTGAAAGCGATATAAAAAATTCAATCCATTCAGACAAAAATCCATTCAGCCTTTTACTAAAATAAAACATTTCAGAGAAAACCGCATATTCCTATCTTGAGCCATTTAGAAGTTATATGCAGTTAAAATGGGGGAAAATATAAGTGGACACCCGGTATATTAACAAAGTTAATAATGTACTAAGTTTGATTTTTAAACCAAGGGGAGTAAACTAAAAAGACAGATTCACGCCTAAGAAAGTCACTAGAAATCTCAACAAATACATCCATTTTTTTATTGATCATATCGGCCTTTGACCGTAATCCATAAATATTATATTATACTAATACGTCGCTAAATGGTTCTAAAAACAACTGTTTTTTTTATATAAAACAGACCAAAAATCTAAAAATCTAAAAATTAAAGGAATAACGCATAGTCCAGAAAGCCACTGCGCATCCGCTAGCAAAAATATTCTAATTCGGATTTTTTGGACAATCTTACTCAAAAAGGACTCCTTTTAACAAATCTGAATGTTGCCAGGACCAAAAGATGGTCAAAAATTTTTTAAACGTTTTTTTTTTTGTTTTTTTCCTAAAATAATTTTTTTTGCATGGAAAAAAGTTTTTTTAGGTTTTTTGAATCATTCCAAACAGAAAAGGTCTTTAGTGACTTTTCCCTAAAAATGATAGTTTTTTTGACGATGATACAATAACCCAAGATATGACACGCAGCGTTCCTAGTTTCGTTCAGGTCGCGCATGACGTCACGGTTAGATCCTTTACATTTCGAATGCATTGCCATTATGATTTAGGGATTTTAGCTTTTAATATCAGTTGTGAAATTTTCGATAAGTGCTGTTTTGTTTAGTATGATTAAATATAATTATTGAGAACCTAATCTAATAAGAGAAATCAATTACAAACATGATTTTTTATTATTACGCAAGATACGTCTCATTAGGTATATATTATACTGTATAATACACAGCGTTGCTCTCTACTGTAGTTCTGAAGCTATTTTCTTGTGGGATTTTTGTAATTAACTATTTTTAATGGAAAGTAAGCCACAATTTTGCCAAAAAAAAAGGATTTTATTAACGTTTCGACGTCCAAATCGGATGCCGTTCTCAAAATACAAAAAATATTAATGAATTAAACAGAAATGTTGTTGCTTAGTAAAAAATTCTTTTAATAATTTATTTAATCTGACTCATTTATATCGGCAATTCAGACATAATATATTATACATTTTAAAGTAGAAGACTTTAAAATGATATTGCCAATTGTTCATTCGATTACATTAAATCAACCCCAACTCAAGAATATCCGTCACACAAAAAATCATAGCATGTGACTTGTCTTTAAAAATACAACCACATGCAACGGTGACAGTAGAATTCTCGCATTAGAGATTCTACAGTAAATCACGAGTGAAAACCAGGAAAATACCTCGTAATACTATCATGACATCCTAAGTATTAGCGTCTTACTATTATTATGGTAAGTATTATATTAGAATCTGGTATTAGTTTTGAGAGTAAACTAAAATAAGACCTAATACTGACAATGTCGGGATGGTATCACGAGGTTTTTTCCTGGTTTTCCCTCGTGATTTACTATGGAATCTCTAACGCGACAATTTTACTGTCACCGTTGCATGTGGTTGTATTTTTAAAGACAGATCACATGCTATGATTTTTTTTTGTGGCGGATATTCTTGAGTTGGGATTGATTTCATGTAATCGAATGAACAATTGGCAATATATTGTCTTCTATCCAATGTCTTCTACTTTAAAATGTATTATATATTATGTCTGAATTGCCGATATAAATGAGTCAGATTAAATAAATTATCAAAAGAATTTTTTACTAAGCAACAACATTTTTGTTTAATTCATTAATGTTTTTGTATTTTGACAACGACATTCGATTTGGACGTGGAAACGTTAGTTGCTCTCTACCAGAATCCACTTTGCCTTTTCCCGCTTTGGCTAAATTTTGGGATGGAATAGCTTTTTTTTAAGGCATTAAAAATTTTTAGGAGAATATCCAAGCAGCTCGTGTTTCAGACTGCGTTCATAGTCGTCGCTGTTACAATGTGTTAAACAGATGCGAGCGTTGTTAACGTTGAAATTGTCTGCACGTTTTTACATAATTGTTTTCACACACATCGCACTTTTTTGTCTTTTGGGAAACTAAAAAACTTGATATTCGTATCGAAACCTTGTGATTGATTGTCCACATTACAACCAAACACGGCACACCTCATTTTTAATAAAAGTTTAAGAAATTATAAGTAAAATTCACCTTAAACAAAAAAATAAACACCGTCTACTATACGACCACACTCAATTTAATGCTGTTCTACTCACAGAGTGACGTAGCCACGTAGGCCCCGCCCACCGACTCCATGTCATATCTTCAGTTATTGTATCATGGTTTTTGACATATAAGCGATTAAAAATTGAAAAATTGCGAAATCAGCCATTTTTAACCCTCAAAAACTATGTGAAAAACTGAAAATTTGAATGTTGCCAAGGTAGGTAGATATTCTTTAAACATCGACTGATGAAATCCTGAAGAGTTTTTTGCAATACAATATTCAAAACTCCTTTGTTTTTAATTGCTAATCAACCGTGCGCGATACTATTTTCCACCGAGAGTATGGTGCAAATGAAAGGATTAAATTTGTTATTTCGTAAACCGGCGGCTCCAAGAAAAAATCCCGAAACATGTCGATTTTTATTTTTAAGTTATGATATTGTGGCGTATATGGTATACTATTATATGGTATTTTTTAAATGAGAATAGGGGTCGTGTGGTAGCTCATTTGGAAGGATCTTTAATTCTCTATTCAGTAATGTAAACATTTACATAATTATTTATACAGGGTGTTCTTCTACTTCTTTTTTTGTCAAATAATTTAATTTAATAAAAATTTCTTGGACACCCTGTATAAATAATTATATAAATGTTTATATTACTGAATAGAGAATTGAAGAACCTTTCAAATGAGCTAGCACACGTCCCCTATTCTCATTTAAAAAAATCATCGATTACGTCATCACGTCCAGATGGATGACGTCACTAGTATACCATATATGCCACAATATCATAACTTAAAAATAAAAATCGACCTGTTTCGTGATTTTCCTGGTTTTCCGGTTTACGAAATAACGTATTTATTCCTTTCATTTGCACCATACTGTCGGTGGAAAATAGTGTCGGGCACGCTTGATTAGCAATTAAAAAACAAAGGAGTTTTGAATATTGTATTGCAAAAAACAGATGTTGAAAGAATATCTACCTACCTTGGCAACATTCAAATTTTCAGTTTTTCACATAGTTTTTGAGGGTTAAAAATGACCGATTTCGCAATTTTTTAATTTTTAATCGCTTATATGTCAAAAACTATCATTTTTAGAGAAAAGTCACTAAAGACGTTTTCTGTTTGGAACGATCCAAAAAATCTAAAAAAACCTTTTTCCATCCAAAAATAATAATTTTAGGGAAAAGACAAAAAAAAAACCTTTAAAAAATTTTTTACCACATTTTGGTCCTGGCAACATCCAAATTTGTTAAAAGGAGTCCTTTTTGAGAAAGATTGTGTAAAAGATCCGAATCAGAATATTTTTCCTAGCGGATGCGCAGTGGCTTTCTGGACTAGCAGAAAATAGAAGAAATCGCTGATATAGCTTAACCCGGGAGTAGTCGCGCTCACTTGTGTAACGTGAATAGTCGCGTGTTAGATTTCATCTCACAATACGAATTTGAATAGGAATTTACAACAAATTTTTATTTTATAGTATTTTTATTTACTTGCTATGTTATAAATATTATTTCTAACAATTATTAAAGCTAATTGGCTCTCCCCAAAGCCATAAATTCCATAAAAAGAAGAAGAAAAAGAAAAAAAAATACCTTGCATTTCTACACATTTCCTCGAGGCACTTACGAAATTTTTTCAAAATTGCAAAATTTTTCATCAAGTTATCGTGAAAAAGGGTAAAATGTGAGATTCTATCTAACGGCGCGACTACTCGCGGGTTAATTAACCTATGAAATGCCAATAGCGTCCAGATTTTATAAATGTCATTAGTGTCAAAATTTGATAACAGTGGAGTAAACTTGCCTGAGGTTGGACCAATTACAAACAAGCTTTACGGAGCGGGAAATTTGAATTACTCGTCTTGGTTTAAAAACAGACATAATTCTATTTGAATCTGTTAATTAAGTCTGTAGGCTTAAAACGCCTTAGTCGACGCACGTCGTTGTTGACATTAAATAAGTCACTATAGTTCAGTAGGCTTCAGTGCGGCTTTATATATTAAATTCTTGTCTTATCTGTTAGATTTAATTATGATTTTCTACCGATAAGCCAGTAAAGTTGTCTCAGTTTGAGTCCCAATTGTGTTCATTTCGTCAATGTATGTGTTCTCTATGTATGTTCATCTGCTGTTAAGATGTAGACCTAAATATTTAACTTCGTTTTTATGACTAATCATTTGATTATTTAGTAACACTCCTGGACATATTCCTCTTGGTGAAGTAAAGGTAATATGGATTGATTTGGTCTCATTAATTCGAATTTTCCATTTTTCAACCATGCTTGGATATTTATTGGGGCTGGCTTATAAATTTCTTGAGGCAGTTACTGGATCATGATGAGAGGCAAGTATTGCAGTATCATCTGCGAAGGTTGCTGTTATTGCAGTTCTTGAGATTGGTAGATCTGCAGTAAAAAACTGGTACAGCATTGGTTCTATCACGCTGCCTTGCGGTACTCCTAATTTTATTTGATGTAGTTCTGAATATACTGAATGGTACTTAACTGAAAAGAATCTGTCAGATAGATAAGAATTTATAAGTTCATAATAAGGATGAGAAAATAGATTCTTCAGTTAAGAGAGTAGAACTTTGTGCCAGACTTTATCGAACGCTTGGCTTATATCAAGAAACTCTGATGAGCAATGTCGCTTTTGTTCAAGGTCATTGTTGATATGTTTTAAAAATCTCAGGATCTGCTCTATAGTTCTATTTTCTTTTAGACCAGAGTTATTTTATAACTTCCGTTCCCTTCCCAGAACTCGATAATACGAAGATAATTGAGGCCATAAGAACTAATGTCCTTGACAATTTGGATTTAGGTAGTAATTATAACCTTTGTCAAAATATACCCTACGCCGAACTGTGCATTTATCCTGGGGGATAAAAACAACCCCATCTAGGGGATCAACATTTTTTCAATCAAAATAACTATAGAAGGCAATAGATTGACCAATTCTGAGTCAATTTTGTTCTATTTTTCATATAAAATTTTTTGGCGAAGTTGATACTTTCCACGTTATTAGTGATTGAATTTTTAATTGAAAAAACTCACGTTTTATAACCGCTTTTCATGAATAACTTAAAAAAATTTAATTTTATAGAAAATCTCCTGAAGAAGAAAATTGGAGCTAATAAAAAAATAAAAAATGCCCGTCTGAAAGACCTATGTAATTCCAATAACGACTGAGTTATGGAGAAGTCTTAATCTTAAATTACTCGAATATGGTGCCATTTTTAGGAAAACTCAAGAAACATCTACTAAAGTTCATTAAAAACCTTTTAAATAAGCTCTGATAAAAGTTTTTTGCAATGACGGAAATAAAGTCGCTCTCTCCTTTTTTCTTTTTGAAATGTAAAAATGAAAGCGTCGTCGTTACAATCCTAACAGAAATGAATATCTTTCCACTTGAAATTAACTTTATTTAGGCATACTTGATATGATCCATATGATTTGACTGGTTTGGAATGCTTAGTTTAGAAAAAAATAGTTGATTAAATCTAAAATGACATTTTTAAAGTATTAAAAACAAGTGCATTTTTCTTAAATAAATTTAAAATATTCATAATACGAAAAAATGTTTCAAATAATAATTATATAATTTCCTTTAGTAAAAATTTTGATTGTTTTTTGTTTTTGTATCATCAATACTTTTAGGTTTATTTAAGAAAAATGCACTTTTTTTTTAACTATAATAATGTCATTTTCGATTTAATCAACTATTTTTTCTAAACTAAGCATTCCAAACCGGTCGAATGACATGGATCGTATCAACTATATCTAAATAAAGTCAATTTCAAGTGATAACTTGTTCATTTCTATTAAGGGTGTATTGACGAGGGTTTAATTGTTACAATTTAAAAAGAAAAAAGCAGAGAGCGACATTATTTTCGTCATAAGTCAGTCAGTTATAATGCAAAAAACTTTTATCAGAGTTTATTGAAAATAATTTTTAATGATCTTTAAAAGATGTCTCTTAAGTTTTCCCAAAAAATTTTACCACATTCGAATTATTTGTGATTGAAGGTTCTCCATTTCGAGGTTCTTCGAAAGTAACCACCCTTTAAAGAGCAATATCTCAGTCGTTATTGCTCTTAGATTGCTTATAGATAGCTCTTTCCAACGCGAATATATTTTTTTTATTAGCTACAATTTTGTTCGTTATGATTTTTTTATAAAATTATTTTTTTTTAACTTATTCATGAAAAACGGTTATAAAACTTGAGTTTTTTCAATGAAAAACGCATAGTTCAATCGCTAGTAACTTGGAAAGTGTCAATTTGCAAAAAAAATGTATAGAACAAAATTTACTTAGAATTGGTCACTCTATCGATTTCCATAGTTATTTTGACTAAAAATTTTCATCCCATAGATGGGGGTTGTTTTCACTACCAGGGCAAAAGCGCAGTTAGGGGTAGGGTAGATTTTGAAAAATACGTTGAAACTATTACAGTTTTTTTTACCGCTGATGAGTGATCTATTAGTTTGATCATTTTCCTTAATTATGTATACAGGGTGTTTCATTAATAATTGTCCATATAGTAACTGAAGAAACCATGGCACAAAATACGAAGATTTAACCTAAAACACTTAAATAAAATGTGGTTCCTTACTGAGTTACAGGGTGTTTTATCTAAAAATTTAAAAACTGTTTTTGCTCATCGTTTTAACACTATTCAACGTATCCTTTTCGTGCTTGACAGAAAGTGCGACTACTGTACACCCTACTTAATTATGATAAACAAACGTTTCTAGGTACTACCAGAGGCGTGCGACAGGGGATAGTGAATGGTTGACCCTTCTCAAATTATACGCCACTAGAGTAATTATTATTTTTGTGAAATTTTTATATTCTACAATACTTTCTACGTAAATAATGTACTCCTCATTGGTAACGATAAAGTCATTGGTTTTCGAGATATTTGAAGTTAAATATGAAACGGCACAGTTATTTTGATTAATTTATGACATGATTAATGTGATCAAAATTTAAAAATTATTTGTACCCAGCACTTTAAAACTATTTGGCGTATCCTTTTCATACTTGGCAGAATGTGTAAGTACTGTACATCCTACTAAATTAAGATAAATAAACGTTTCTAACTACTAACAGAGGCGTACGACAGGGGATAAAGTCTGGTTGACCCTTCCCAAATTCTACGCCACTGACGAAGTTGCTATCTTAGTTTAATTTTTTGATTTTCCAATACTTTTTATGTAAATAATATACTATTCATTCGTAATGATAAAATGATTAGTTTTCGACATTTTTGAAATTAAACATGAAGCGACACAATACATTAATCAAAATAACCGTGTGGTTTCATTTTTAACTTCAAAGATCTCGAAAACCAATGACTTTATCGTTACGAATAAAGAGTATATTATTTTCATAGAAAGTATTGGAGAATCCAAAAATTGAACTGAAATAGCAATTCCGACAGTGGCATAGAATTTGGAAAGGGTCAACCATTCACTTCCCCTATCGTACGCCTCTGGTAATAGACAGAAACGTTTGTTTAACATAATTTAGTAGTTTGTACACTATCTATACTTCCTGCCAATTATAAAAAGGATACGTTGAATAGTTTTAAAATGCTGAGCAAAAATAATTTTTAAATTTTTAGATAGAACACCCTGTAACTCAGTAAGGAACCACATTTTATTTAAGTGTTTTAGGTTAAATCTTCGTATTTTGTGCTAAGGTTTCTCCAGTTACTATATGGACAATTATTAATGAAACACCCTGTATAAAGTAATGTTCTATCAGTTAGGCCATCCTCGTTCTCATGGCCGTCTTAATAATTGAACTTGGCAATAGAACGCTGGTTAAAGTGACAAATAACTCAAAAAATAAGTATTTTATCGAAAAATATTCTTAGCAAAAATGTAGCTTATAAAAAAGAACGAATAAGAAATTACAGTACTGATATGTAAAGTAAGTAAAGCATTTTTAGGTAACTATATTTGGGTGACAAATTATACAACAGGTTAAACCTAGTTAATTCCTAAATGTTGTATTTTATTTGTAGTATGTTCAATTTGCAATTTATTTAAATTTTGCAATATATTGTTTTTGTTTTATGTTCAGTTTATTTTATTTTGTATTATTGACGATTTATTAAATTTCAGTAAATTGTGTTTCGTTTATTTTATTTTCGGTCTTTATGTAAGCTTCCTCCATACAATTGTAAAATTTTCAGTGACAATAAAGCATATTTCGATTCTAAATTACAAAAAATTTTATTTTCAATATAAACTAATTAGAAGTCAAACAATAAGGAATGCACGTAATTTTCCCTTTGTTGTCATATTCTAAATTTGAAAACATATTAGGGAGTAATCAGATTTTATTGACATGACATTCCTATTACAGCGGGCATTTTATTGGCTTAGAAGTAGCAAATACTATGTACTCTTTTTTATTTATTGACAGTCCATAGTATTTGGAAGTAGTCACGATTATAATATGACGGCATTATTATATTTGGTCAGATGGTAAACGGTAACTGAAGTCTGTCATAATATTGTAGTTTAAATACAATGTCAAATTATTATTTTCAAATTATATTTTATTTATTAATTTATATTTTAACAACAGTTTTTTTTTCACCAACTTCATTTTCTCTGCCCTATCCTTGATTGGTCTTGTATGGTAGGTTTAATTAAGCGTTAATTTTAATAAAATGTTGATAGCTAAATGGGCACAGCTCACAAAGGCCATAAAAAAAGAAGAAAAAAAATAAACAAGTTTGTATAACCTTATATCGGACAATGTCAGTTTGACACTTATAATAAAAATAGTTAGTTATATATTTGTTTCACACTCTTAAAGACAAAGAGAAACAGTGTAGGCTGTAGCAGCTTCGGTAAATAAATATGTGTTTTTTATTTGGCAAAAGCGCTGTCCTGTCAAATTTGACGGTAGCGAAAAAACTATTATATGAAGAAAAATTTTTTTAAATAGGGCTTTCATTCACAGTCATTTGTTTCGAGCTTCTGTCATGTGTCACATAATATTAATATATCTACGTCATACGTTATTTATATAACCAATGATACAAACCAAAGACGTATGACGTAAGGATATTAATATTATGTGACACATTACAGAAGCTCGAAACAAATGACAATCGATGAAAAGCCCTATTGGTTTGCAGTTAAGTTTGTACCGGTGGGTTAAGATGTCATTAAATCTATGACATGCATTCCTAATAGGAAACCTGCACATTTTTTTATTACATAATAATGTTCAGTTTTGTTTAAAAACGAGATTTCCAAATTTTCACGCTTCAAAAGCTCATAATAACTTAGAAGTACAAATTTAAATTCTTCTGTGATTTAAAATGGTTCAAACGACCCGTGACGTCACATAGTTCTACTATATGGTTATGTTTGTGGTTATAATTAGGTACATTCCTCTTCTTCTTCTTTAGTTTATTGGTCTATACCTACTTGGGTATTTGGCTAGCTCATCGTCGCGGAATAAGGGAAAAATATTTATATTCTAATGATATTTTTCGTATGTCATTGTAATAATATAAACCAGTTTGTTGAGATGGGAGTTTGATATAGTTTTTGAAGAAAAGGAAACAAGGTTTACTACGGAAAATAAAAGAAAACACTATAAGTGTTGTTTAGTGCCAGTTGTGAAAGCACAAGTTTTCTGTGTTGTATTTAAAATAGTTCAAACGATCAAAAAGACTTGTGACGTCACATAACTGTATTTTTTAGTGACGTTTATAATGTCTTATTTAAAATTATATACAATTTTGTTGACTGTGTTGGTGCAGAATGTAAACACACAACCGTATGACGTCACGACGCGTTTTGAGCTAGCTGCTTTAATTTGAATTTAGAATCGTCTTTTGGGGCCAAACGGAACACAAAAACAACTTTTTTATCTGTTATATATTTTAAATTATGTTCTGTTATGGTGTATAACATTTTTTAGAATTTAAAATTTTATGCAAGTTCCCTATTGTTTGACTTCTAGTTTACATATTATGCACATTTCTATAGTAATCGGCGCATTTAAGTTTTTAATGCCGTAAAATCATTTTTATTTAAATCTAAAATATTTGATAAAAGAATGTAAATTTCCTGAACGGTGTTTTGCAATCGTATATAGCACTTGGATTTATACCTAATAGTTCAAGAAAATAAGATTTTTCTGGTGACACTGACCCGGTCAGACCGGCGAAATGAAATTCATCCGGTTCATTTTATGACACCACGAAATTGGTCCGAATTTATTTTAGACCTCAAAAGTAAACATGAAATTCGTCCGATGCCACCATGAAAGTCGTCTGATTTTAATTTTGTTCATTTTAACCAGATATTATTTATTATCGGTATTTATAATATATGTAATATATCATGTAATAGAGATAAATGCATTAAAATATCATTAGAACAACCAAGGTTTTGTTTAAATTTGATTATTTACTTTGGTCAGGTAAAATTAATTTTCATTGTTTTTTGTTTGTTACCATTGTTATTATTCATGGCGCCAGTTGCCGAAATTACTTTAAAGTATTATTTGTTGTTTTAAACTATTCTTGTTTTGATGGGGGTAGTATACAGATAAATTGAAGTGAATAAAATGAAGAATTTTTCTAAGAGAAAGTAAGTAGCAAAGTGTTTTCTAAGATTACCGTCTAGAAAAAATAACTAGTGAGCGTGGCAAAGATGTTATTATTGAATGAATTTAAATTAAAACATAAATTATTATTGGAGCTGGTAAATGGTGAAGACAAATGGATTTTTATCGGGCTCATCCCTCTATTTTTAATTTTGTTGACGCGTTAAAAAAGTTCAGGTAGAAACTTTAGTATATCAAAATTCAAACTGCTCTATTACAATTAGAGCAGATATCCTTAAAATTTCTGATTATACAGGGTGTTTCATTAATAATTGTCCATATAGTAACTGGAGAAACCTTAGCACAAAATACGAAGATTTAACCTAAACCACTTAAATAAAATATGGTTCCTTACTGAGTCACAGGGTGTTTTATCTAAAAATTTAAAAATTATTTTGGCTCGACCTTTTAAAACTATTCGACGTATCCTTTTCATACTTGGCAGGAAGTGTAGGTACTGCACAAACTACTAAATTATGTTAAACAAACGTTTCTGGCTATTTCCAGAGGCGTGCGATGGGGGAAGTGAATCGTTGACCCTTACCAAATTCTACGACACTGGCGGAATTTCTATTTTAGTGCACTTTTTTTATTCTCCAATATTTTCTATGAAAATAATATCTATACTCTTCATTCGTAAAGATAAAGTTATTAGTTTTCGACATCTTTGAAGTTAAAAATGAAACGATACGGTTATTTTGATTAATGTATGGTGTCGCTTCATTTTTAATTTCAAATATCTCGAAATCTAATCATTTTATCGTTACGAATGAAGAGTATAATATTATTTACATAAAAAGTATTGGAAAAAAAAATTACAGTAAAATAGAAATTTCGTCAGTGGCGTAGAATTTGGGAAGGGTCAACCAGCCACTATCTCCTATCGTACGCCTCTGGTAGTAGCTAGAAACGTTTATTTACCTTAGTTTACTAGGGTTTACAGTACCTACACTTTCCGACAAGTATGATAAGAATACGCTAAATAGTTTTAAAGTAGTGGGCAGAAATAATTTTTAAATTGAGGCGTTCTTTTCAAAAACCCCAGATGTCACTTTTTACAACATCGGAGATATTTAAAAAAAAGTTATTTAATTGAACCCTATTAAGTTTACGGAAATTCTCAAATTAGTGATTTATTATTTTGATGATTACACACAGTTTACAATATAAATAACATTATTTTTTCCTTTTGTTTATTTATGAAGGACATTTATTCATTTGACATATGGGGTTTTTGCAGGAATTTTTCATTAATTTATAGGAAAAACGATATTTATAGTAATAAACCAAAATAAAAAATGAACGAAAAATGGTTTTTACTTATAAAATCACACAACACAACTATTCGAAGGAACTTTAACCTATAAAAACCTACTGACAGCCAAGCGATAAAGTTTCCCGCAAAAACACCAATAGTCATTAACAAAGGGAATTGCACTTGACATATGGGGTTTATGCGGAATCGCCTATACTTTTGTCGCTTATATTTTGGACTACTGTAACTTTAATGGAAGTTTCTTACGCAAGGAACGTAGGTAATTAGTCCTTCAATCCATAGATGGCATAAGTACATTTTCGGAAAAAAAGGACTACTGGGGTTTTTGCAAAGAACGCCTCAATTTTAATCATAATATGAATCATATCATAAATTCCAATATAAAATAAATTCAAATATCTCGAAAACCTATGACTTTATCGTTACCAATGAAGAGTATTGTAACAAAAACGAGCGTTCGGGTATTTATTTACGACTTTATTATTTATTTATACAAGTTTACTTTACAAACTTTAGCTTAAGACTAAACTCTATTTACAAATATGCCCGTATTTATACCCAGTTGTTATTCTGGAACAATCGACGCCCATCTCTAGCTATCAGCTTGTTCCGCCTACGGGACGTACGTTCGAGAAGTCTCTCCTCCTCTCCGCCGAGGCCTAGATCATTTGATTACGTCATTCTCGAGGTGTTTACTGTTATACGGCGGCCGGCCAAGATTTCTCTTTCGTTACACTGCTCCCCTCTTAAGATCTGAGCGTCCCGATCAGTAACTCTAGATGAAGGCCCAGGATGGCGGAATCTACAGGATTCTCCAGCTCTGCATACACCCCTAGAAAAGAAGTAGCAGTCTACTGTCTTTGAAGGGTATGACATCTTCGGGTTCATGCAACACACAGTAATTCGTACGCCAGTTTCTCTGAAGATCACTTCAAGCATGCTTCTCACAATCTTCCAATTCAGATTTTCTACTGCATGGCCTATTTTTGGTAAAGCCAAATCTTTGATGTCATAATTACACACGAGTTTCTTCAAATTAGTTAGAGCACGCCATATGTTCTTGTAGCTTGGCGTGTCCGTATAAGACTTCCTGGTCACCATATACAGTAAAGATCGAAGACCATCTTCCAATCGCAGTACTCTTCCAATTTTAGGGTGCTGATGTCTTAACTCGTCCAGGCGGCCGAACTTTCTATTGAATACGGACGAGATTCCTTTAGTCATCTCGAGGTCTTGGGCAACACAGTGGGCTATAGAGACGTTTTCTGGAACACCAAACAGATCTTGCTGAACTTCTGTGGTCACGCTGAATCTAGCACTCTTTCTCGCTGCGTAATTTGACATAAATTGATTAAAACTTGGCTGTGCGGCGTCTTTTATCTCCTGTTGGAGGACTCAGGCTTCTTCTGTTTCATTTGAGCCAGCATATGGTGCCAGACGATTTATGTGAATAACTTTTAGTTTACCGTTTGGCAACTTCTTAATTCTGTATATTACGTCATTTATTTTCTTCTTAACTTCATAGGGACCTTCCCATTGTCTTTGCAGTTTAGGACACAAGCCGCGACGACGTTGTGGATTATAAAGCCAGACAAGATCACCTACTTCGAAGCTTTCATTCTTGCATCGAGAATCATATTGATCTTTCATTCTGTCACTGGCTATCTGGATGTGTTGTCGGGCAAGTTCATGAATGCTGTTCATTCGTAACTTCAGGCGGTCGACGTATTCTTCGCCTGCAACATGTTCCTCGGAAGGTCTGTAGCCAAACTCTAGGTCGCAGGGCAAACGAACTTCACGACCCAACATCAGGCAGGTTGGTGTTTGACCTGTAGTTTCATTTAAGGCCGAGCGGTAGGCCATCAGGAATAAATGAATGTGTTGGTCCCAATCTCGCTGATGTTCAGATACAGCTTTGGACAAGTGTTTACCCATCGTTCAGTTCATCCTCTCGACCATCCCATCTGATTAAGGATGCAGGGGTGTTGTTCTGGTCTTATTGGCATTAATCAATTTACAAACGTTTTGGAAAAGAGCTGACTCAAAGTTTCGCCCTTGGTCGGAGTGGATCTCCAAGGGAACACCAAATCGGCTGAAGAATTCTCTAACAAGTACCTCTGCAACGGTAGCAGCTTCTTGATTCGGTAATGCATAGTCCTCGGTCCATTTCGTAAAATAATCCATGGCTACCAGGATGTATTTATTTCCAGCATCAGTTTCTGGAAATAGACCTGCAATGTCGATTGCTACTCTTTCCATAGGACTGCCAACATTGTACTGTCTCATGGGTGCTCTCTTTTTACCAACTGGACCATTACCGGATGCACACAGTTCACATTTCCGGCACCATCTTCTTACATCATCTTTACAGTTCACCCAATAGAACCGTTCTCGAACCTTTTGCAGAGTCTTCGTAATACCAAAGTGTGTACCTGATGTACCGTCATGCAACTGGCGCAATACTTCTGACACTTTACTTTTAGGTACAATCAACTGAAGCTTTGATTCTGTACCATCATCGTTCTCAAAGGTTCTGTACAGAAGGATTATCTTTTAGTACCAGGCAATTCCATTGGCTCCAGTAGGTCTTGACTTCTGGACTACATGCACTAATGTTCTGCCAACTAGGTCTCTCACCTTGCCGCATCCAATCCAATACTCTTTTTATACATGGATCATCCTCCTGGGCGTCTTGTAACTGTTGGGGCTGCCATTGCTCATTAACGACGGTAGTTCGTCTCACAGGGCAAAGCTGTTCCTCTACTTTAAGCCGGTGAATAAAACTTTCACCGCATGGCCGTATCGAGGGAGCATCTGTATTTGAACGAACTCTTCCAGCCCTCTTCACGCGTCTCTTCGGCATCGTGTCACGAATCAGCTTCCGTACCATTTCCACCAAACGTTCATCTTTTCTCTTATCGCCTTTTTCCACGGCTATTACTCGATTGTTTCGTGAAGCTTGGCTAGCTGCTTCGTGTTCCAAGGCAATAGCAAGTGCTTCATCTAAAACTTTCGGTCTTGCTAGTCGTAAAGCTTTCTGTAGTTCACTATCTTTCAGCCCATTGACAAAAGGTATACCTCCGGATAAGCCAACCGCACCATACGAGCCACATCTGCTTCAAATTCTTGCAGATTCTCACTTGCTCGTTGACTTCTACTTCGCAGTTGTGCTTTGTAAACTTGTTGTAGATGGGCATCTCCATAGCGTTTTTCTAGACGAGTGAACAAGGTCTGGTAACATTTTTCTTGACCCTTAGGAATTGATCTTAATATATCTGCAGCATCACCTCGCAAAGCAGCAGTCAAGGAAACAGCCTTTTCTTGTTCGGTCCAATGATTTGCGGTCGCGATAGCTTCGAATTGTCTAAGGTATATGGACCAAGAGGACTTTCCATCAAATGGTGGTAATTTGAATCTCATATTATGCGACGTTTCGTCCCTCGGTATTTCATCTTTCACTACAGGATCTAAAGCTACTGCATTAACTGACGGTTGTACTTTTGTATCAGTTATCATGCTCTCTAGTTGTTTGATCTTTTTTTCTACGGTCTCTACACTTTTCTGCATCTTATCGAATGTTCTAAAAACTTCTTCAAATTTCTCGTCGTTCTGTCTACAAACTTCTTCAAGTTTTTCGTTGTTCTGTCTACAGACCTCTTTAATCACTTGATGAAGTCTCGTCAAATTTTTTAGCAACGCTTTCGAATTTCTCGTCGCTTTTTCTACTAGTTTCATCGATCTTTTGAGAAATGGTTTCGAATTTCTCATTATTTATCTTAGAAGTATCATCGATCGTTTCAGAAACAGTTTTTAATTTCGATAAGATTGCTTGTTCTGCTGACTGGAAGTGGAACGTCTCTGGATCATCTCCGTTCTTCGTTAGGACTTCCTCGAGTCGTGTTTGTAGGACTATCTTGAGCCCACTGCTGTCCACATCCCGTTTCTCTAGCTGTTCAAGGAGCTGTTTTACTGTAAGTTCTTGTAGCAACATCTTTGGTCGGCACACACGTACTTTCCAAAATTCTTTTAAAAGTCTTTCCGCATACCGAACAATCAACGCACTTTAACTATTCCCGACGAATAAAGTCCAAAATCTTTTAAAGTCTTTCCGAATTCACTTATTTATATCGCACTAAGTTTACTGTATTTTTACCGAACACCGACACCACTGTAACAAAACGAGCGTTCGGGTATTTATTTACGACTTTATTATTTATTTATACAAGTTTACTTTACAAACTTTAGCTTAAGACTAAACTCTATTTACAAATATGCCCGTATTTATACCCAGTTGTTATTCTGGAACAATCGACGCCCATCTCTAGCTATCAGCTTGTTCCGCCTACGGGACGAACGTTCGAGAGGTCTCTCCTCCTCTCCGCTGATCATTCGATTACGTCATTCTCGAGGTGTTTACTGTTATACGGCGGTTGGCCAAGATTTCTCTTTCGTTACAGTATATTATTTATGTAGAAAGTATTGAAGAATCTAAAAATGGCCCTAACATAGTAATTACTCCAGTGGCGTAGAATTTGAGAAGGGTCAAACATTCACTATTCCCTGTCGTACGCCTCTGGTAGTAGCTAGAAATGTTTGTTTATCACAATTTAGTAGGGTGTACAGTAGTCGAACTTTTTGCCAAGTATGAAAAGGATACGTCAAATAGTTTTAAAATGCTAAGCAAAAATAATTTTTAAATTTTTAGAAAAAACACCCTGTAACTCAGTAAGGAACCACATCTTATTTAAGTGTTTTAGGTAAATCGTCGTATTTTGTGGTAAGGTTTCTCCAGTTACCATATGTACAATTATTAATGAAACACCCTGTATACAGAATCAAATGGATTTATAATATAATTCCGGTAGAAAAACCACAAAAGAATTTGTTACAACATTTGCATATACACTGTGGGCCAAATAAAAGAGTCCACCTCGATATTTGGCAGTATTTATTAGATTCTAAGGAAATGAAGAAACAGGTCGATTTTTGATCTAAGGGTGACACATTTTTACGGTGTCATCATACATCTGCCATTTGTCAACCCCCTCCCTTCCACTTCCACTCCCCTTATTTTTAAATATTGAATAGGGGTCGTGTGCTAGCTCATTTAAAAGGTTATTTAATTATCTATTCAGTAATATAAACATTACATAATTATTTATAGAGGGTGTCCAAGAAAAAATATTTTAATTAAAGAAATTGACACAAAAAGACGAATGTATGTAATTTATTTAATTCAAAATACATTCTACTGTTGTCACAAAACAGAAAAAAAAAATGTTTTTTGATCAATAAAAAATTGCTTTTCGTTTAATTTCAATGTTCAAGCTGCCCCATCTACCTCTTGGTAACTTGAATATTGAATTTAAGCAACAAACAATGTTTATTTATCAAATAGACATTCTTTTCTGTTTTCTGTCAGCAATAGAATGTATTTTGGGTTAAATAAATTACATGCATTCTTTTTTTGTAAATTAATTTAATTTAAAATAATTTTTCTTGGACACCCTGTATAAATAATTATGCCAATGTTAATACTACTGAATAGAGAATTGCATAACCTTTCAAATGAGCTAGCACACGACTCCTATTCCCTATTTAAAAATAAGGGGTGGGGGAAGTGGAAGGTAGGGGGTTGACAAATGACAGATGTATGTACCGTAAAAATTTGTCCCCCTTAGATCAAATATCGACCTGTTTCGGCATTTCTTTAAAATCTAATAACTACATACTGCCAAATATCGAGCTGGAATGTTTTCTTTGGCCCACTCTGTAGATATATATAAAATGTAGAATATGTATATAGTTTATGTATTTCTATGTTTAAACCTTTTACTTGTTTCATGAAATTTTTGTCCTAATTTATACTATTTTATATTATCTCGGACGAATTTCATTACAATATGTTAAGCATAGGCGGACGAAATTCATGGTCATAAAATGAATAATTATTTACCTGATCCGAATTGCAAGGCGGACCAATTTCATTGCGCCCGGTCAGACAAGCGACTACATTCGCTATTACAACAATTCTTTGTAACTATTATCATATTAACCAACTTTGTAATTATTGTAACTAACACTTTTTATAACTGAAAAATTTCAATGTTTTAATTTTATAATGTCATTTACATCATACTTAAAAAACGTAACTAAAATAACGAGGTCTGCCATATCGAAAAGGCCGTAAAAGATTTCTGGATACTTTAATTTTTTCCCAAAGTATATTTAAGATGCTTAAAACACGTTAATAAATGCAACGTTTCCTCATAATACAGTTTAGATTCATTAAAAGATTGTTACGAAGTTGCTAATGAATAACCTAAATATTAAATCTATTTAAACGGGTAACCTGGTAGTGGGTATGAGGCTTGTGATAAAATTTAATGATACGCTTTTGCTAATAAACTTTTATGAGGATTATAAAAAACTAGTATACTTTCTTCATTATTGAAAGAATAATCTCCGATAAAACGTATGGCGAAATACTAGCTACTTCATATTAATTCCTACATATTAGACATTTTAAAGTCGATGAAATGGCAAGAGACTACTCGACTACTGTCAAATACACAATTTAATCGTCACAAATACCTTCTATGAACACAAAGATATTCATAAGTACAGTTGAGTCCGCGAGTCTTTACCCGTGCGTCATCATTTAAAGCATACGAAATAAGTCGGAAATTTACTTAACGCAACGGCAAATGGATATTATTCCGATCACGGGTTATTATAAAATTGGACGTTATCAAATAAATAGAATGTCAAATTTAAGTTTTGCTTTACAATTTTGGTGCATAATTACAGCTACATTTGAAGTAGCTCAATAAATTATTTTACTATCATTGATTAATAAATAAATTAACAATTTATAAAAAAATTCAATAAAATATTTTCTTTTTGTTATTTTACTCACTTTGGCGGAACCTTAACCTTCGGATGACCAAGCGGGGGAAATTGTGACCCCAGCGTAGGTTTTTCTTTAATAAATTCAAAAGTATTTTTAATTTTTAACTCATTATTTTTTTATTTGACTTTAATATCATTCTAGATATCCTCATATTTTGAAATAAAAAAAATTCCCTATATTTTACGAATAAAAAATTAATTCTGAAGTTGATGTTTAGTAAAATAGCGTCTATTATGTGTAATTACAAGTAGTTATAAGCTAATGACGTCGACTTTGCAAAGTAACAAGACACTTACTCAACATACACACTACACATGGCAATAATACTTATGTTGTGACTGGCTGAATGACATAATGTCCATGCCAAAAAAAAAATTAAAAATTAAGAAAAAAAAACTTTATTTTTTTGTTAATTGTCATTTTTGACATTTTTGACATTTTTGACCTGGGGTCATTTCCCCCCCCCCCCCCTTGGTCATCCGTGTAACAAAAAAAGGTTGGTCATCGGAAGGTTAAACACAAGAATTCAACTGTGTCAACAATGAGGTTAGTTTTGTACGTTGTCAAAATTTATTGTAAAATACCATAAACTTAATACAAAATTTCTAACTCCAATATAAAATTAGTTGTGAAAACAACTGTTTGTATACTATAAAAACTTCAAAATGCAAAAATTCGACAAAGTAACAGTAAAAAATTCAACAAACTGACAGCCACAAAAGTAAACAAACCAAAACGTCAGAAATTGTACTTAAAATATGTGAAGACATCCCCAATCGTCTTTCTTTGTATACTTTGTCTCTTTTCAATACATTGAGTCTAAATCGTTCATAAAAATAACATGTCGTGTTTTTACTTAATAACAGACGGCAGTTGGTTTGTCATTAATTTCGTGCGTGGAAGAGAATGATGCAAAATAAAAAGTATGTGTTTGATCTCACCAGGTATTAATGACGCACGGATAAAGACTCGCGGACTCAACTGTATACAAGGGAAGAACCTAGCAGAGGTGAAAAATCCATAATAGACTATTAGTCGAGGAAATGAAGCATTTTCGCTCGCAATTTTTTCGTCCAGCATGGATTTACATGAAATTTTCACAGAAGGTAGGGAATAGCCCAAGAATCATTTTCTATATCATGCCGCTGTACGCTAAAACCTTGGGGGTGGTTGCCACCCCATCTCGGGGATGGGAATATTTATTACATTTTAACCATGTAAATCGATGTAAAAACTAATTCTAAGAAAAAAATGTTTTTTACATTTTCTTCGTAAAACTAATATTTTTCGAGTTATTCGCGCTTGAAAGTAACAGTTTTTCGTCGAATAAATCGACTTTTTTAGAGGGTTTTTTGAAAATACCTCGAAAATATGCATTTAATCAAAAAACTGCAGATAACAAAATTGTATCTTTTAGTAACACAAACTAAATTATTTTTCTATGATATCTTTAAGACCAATACAAACCGAGATACGGCATGTTAAAAGTTAGCTTTTCTCGTCAAATGCATAATTTGAAATATTCAAAGGCACATAACCGGAAAACTTTGCATTTTTCGAAAAAAACTTAAATTATCTTTTTCCAAGTATACAATTAAACCTTTCAAAAAATAATAATAAAAAAATTTCTAACATGAAAATAGAGCGAGTGAAAATAACATCCTAACTACCCTCCTAATTAAAAACAGGTCTTCACCTTTCTGTAATTTCTTGTATATTTCTATTATCAATACACCCAAGAAGTTTGACTAATTTAAAAGGCCTAATTTTAGAAAAATTGGAGATTAAAAAAAATTGATTGTTTGCAATTTCGTAATTTTCACCTTTTACTTCAAAATATCTCCGAAAATACTGGAGATACGAAAAAAATTATAGACTACTAAATTTTAGATTTTTCAATAACTAAAATTATATTGATTTTCATAGATTTTCATTATAGGGAATAGTGAGCGAGATATAGCTGTTTGAAAACTTTATTTACGAGCAAACACCCCCTTATTCGAACCCTTTAAACCCACCCCAATTTAGAAGAAAGGGATCTAACGGAATTTAATTTACACAGTCTTACAGTTCTTAAAAAATCTTACAAAATTGTTTTCGAAAAAATTTTTATCGCCAAAAATGAAGGAGCTATGTTTATAAAACGATTTTTTTTTTCGAAATATTCGAACAGTCCGCTTATGGAACATTTTCAATGCATGTATAAAACCACAGAACTGGTTCGTATACTGGAAGATGACTTAAAAACTATTTGTATTTGTACTTCTACATATTTGTAAATTCGTATTTTTGTGTAAATAAATGTTTTTGTAATTCTTTAATTCTACATTTTTTTTCTGTATAGATCTATTAAATTATCTACTTATAAAAATGGTACTGTTTTTAAGGGTTGAAATATTATGATATTATATCCTAAAGCATAAGTCAATCATTACTTTTAGCCAATCAAACCGAAATTTTACCCATATTAAAGTTTACAATGTTTTTATATAATTTTTGATAATAGGGGGTAGATTACACCCCTAAGAATAATCAACGCCCTTGAACATGATAATAATATAGAATATGAAGTAAAGGGTGAAATGATGCTAATCCCAAATTTCTATGTAAATCGATACATGCCGAACTTATTCTTTTAAGGATAAGTAAATTTTTTATATTTAGCTCCAACAAGGGTGGTTTTAAGGGTTGAAATATTATGATAGTATATCTTAAAGCATAAAACAATCATTATGTAACTAATTAGAAGCAAATGTTGACAATATTAAAGTTTAAAATGTTATTTTATAATTTTTTACAATTAGGGGTAGTTTTCACCCTTAAAAAACCAAAAGCGTACAACGGCTCAATATATAAAATTAACTAGAGGGTGAAATGAGCCTATTCCGAAATTTTTGTAGGAATCAATTCTGGACGAAAAAATTGCGAGGTTTTGCCATTTTTTGAGCTTCATTTCCTCGACTATATGTGCTGATAGAAAAAGAAAATAGAAGAAAAATCACTGAAGTAAGAGTAAGACGCGGTCCAGAGATAAGTAGTGATCATTATTTACTCGTGGCAACAATAAAAGACGAAGTAACAGAGGATCACAACCAAATAGCAATAACAAAAGAATTTAAAACAATCAAATCATACAGATTAAGACACAAAACTTTAGCGAACAAATATGTAAATGCTTTGAACCAAGAATTAGGAGGGAAAAATTGGGAAAACTTACAAGTGGAACAAATGTGGCAAACATTCAAAGACACAATTATAAAAACAGCAGAGGTGGAATACACAAAAGCAACAGTAAATAGAAACTAACAGCATGGTGGACAGAGGAAATCAGAAGACACACGCTCAAGAAAAATGAGATGTGGAGAAAATATCTAGGTAACCGAACAGAAGAAAATTATAAACAATATAGAGAGCAGCGGAAAAGCGTTAAAAATATAGTAGTAGTAGCAAAACAAAAGTCCTGGAAAGATTTTGGAGACAAATTAGAACACGATAGCAGAAGCAATCAGAAATTATTTTATAAGGTCATAAAAAGAATAAAAGGTAATAAACATAAAGAAGTAACATCACTAAAAGATCAGAATGGAGATCTACTGACTGATGAAGTGAGCATTATGAAAAGATGGAAAGAATATTTCCAGAAACTACTACAACACGAACCACACAGCACAAGTGAATAAGATGAAGAAAGAACTGGCGAAAAAGAAGTTGAATTTATACCAAACATTACAATGGATGAACTAACTGACGCGATTAGGAAGATAAAAAATGGAAAGGCACCAGGTCATGATCAAATTACGGCGGAAATGATTAAAAACATGGGTGATATGGGACTACAATAGTTATTAGAACTATTTCAAATAATTTGGAGAGACAAACAAATACCTACAGACTGGGAGATTGGTCTGATTGTACCTATACATAAAAAGGGTGACAACAAGAATTGCAATAACTATAGAGGAATAACTCTGTTAAGTACAGTGATGAAAGTTTATGAGCTAATAGTAGAGAGTAGACTGAGAAAAATAATAGAACCAACTTTAGAAGAATGGCAAAGTGGTTTTAGACCTGGTAGATGTACACAAGGTTACATTTTTACGTTAAACGATATAATAAATAAAAGATTATCTAGGAAGAAAAAAACGTACCTCAGTTTCCTTGATATGGAAAAAGCATTCGACAAAGTACCTAGATCAAAAGTATGAAAAAGTCTGAAGAACAGAAACATACCACAGAAACTTATACAGGTAACTAAATCAATATACAGAGACACTAGAAACCGTGTGATAAGTAAAAATATGATATCTGACCAGTTCAGAACAACTGAAGGTGTAAGACAAGGGGGAAGCTTGAGCCAGTTACTATTTATTACTTTTATGGACGAAATAAAAAAAGAAACAAAAACAAAAGTTAGACCATTACACATATGGTATAGAAATCTGAAAAGCAAAGAGATAGCAGATTGTACATTTGCCGACGGTGTAGTAATTTTAGCAGCGACTGAAGACGAGCTACAAAGAAGCGTAAAAACATGAAACACAGTTTTAAAAAAGTATGGTATGACTATGAACAAAGAGAAATCGAAGGTAATGGTAATAGCTAAAGAAAGAGAGGATGTACATGTCCAGATAGATGATACATAGATTAGACAGGTACAATCATTTGAGTACTTGGGAGTAACCATTGAAGAAACAGGTAGACAGGGAGGTGAGATCAATAAAAGAATTGATAAAGTGAATAGACTGTACCACGCAATAGGAAAAACAATTATTAACAAAAAAGAAGTATCGAAACATACGAAAATCAAGGTATTTAAGGTTATATACAGACCAGTACTTACATACGGATGTGAATCCTGGGTACTAAATAGACAACAGAAAAGTAAGATACAGGCAGCAGAAATAAGGTATCTACGCAGAGTTCAAGGAGTCACTAGAAGGGATAGGGTAAGGAATATTTACATATCGAGACAATTATGGAGTATGTTGAAAAAAGACAATTAAATTGGTGGGGGCATCTACAACGACTACAGAAAGAAGTACTAGTTAAAAAGATATGGGAAACGAAGGTGCAGGAAAAAAGAAGTAGAGGAAGACCGAGAGAGACATGGAACGAAGTGATGGCAAGGATTCCTGACAAAAAAGGAATATCATGGAACGAAGCAAAGGCGATGGAACAGGACAGGAAACAATGGAAGAGATTTGTGCACTGTTAACAGAGCACACGTTAATACCTACACCCCAGAGGGTAAGAGGTCTAAAGATTATAAAAAAAAGTCGATGAAGGGTGTTAAAGCTTTTGCGGTGCATTCCTTTATTGGAGATTTTTCATTCGATTACGTGAAATCAACTTGAACACAGACGGAATAAAAATTATAGTATAGGTATAGGTAATTTGTCTTCCAAGACAACCATATCCAATCATTTTTCACCAATTTCTTCTAGTAACTGATTTCATTGTAAATAATGAGGAAATACGAAAAAAATATCAAATTAAATATCAATATAATGGAAAAAATGCAGAGAGATCGAGAACGTTGAAACAAGATACGATCTACACTGAGTGGTACAAAAAATGGCCACCCCACAAAATGGGTAATTTTTGATGTCGTGAATTTTTTAAATCTGTTGTCCAATTTAAGTGATTTTTTAACAATTTATAGCCTTATTCTTTAACAATATGGCTGTAATAAAATTATTGCTAGATAAGTAAATGATCATTGTATACCGGGTGTACCAATCAAAATGTGTCTTATTCTCAAAGTTCACCACACCCTGTGTAATATTCTAGCATTTATAAAATATTGAAATTAAAACCCAACTATAGCCGCAGGTTTTCTTAACATTGTGTTTTTTATTCATTCGCTTATGTTGGATAATAAAAAAGTTAGGTACTTTGACAACTAGCCATGTTCTTCATTAATACAGGGTGTTTCTAAATAAGTGCGACAAACTGTAAGGCGCAAATCTGCATAAAAAAATAATGGCAGTTTGCTTCATAAACACATGTCTGCAAATGCTTCGTTTCCGAGATACTGGATGTTGAATTATTTTCTTACAAACTGACGATTTATTTACTGCTCTAAAACCGGTTGAGATATGAAAATGAAATTTGGTAGGTTTTAAGATACAATTATTGCACATTTTTTGACACACAACTAAGAATTTTATATTCACCATTGGCGTGCATGCGGGTAATATTACCCGTCATATTACCCGTATGCGCGCCAATAGAAAATATAAAATCCTTAATTGCATGTCAAAAAATGTGCAATAACTGTATCTTAAAACCTACCAAATTTAATTTTCATATCTCAACCGGTTTTAGAGCAATAAATAAATCGTCAGTTTGTAAGAAAATAATTCAACATCCAGTATCTCGGAAACGAAGCATTTGCCGACATGTGTTTATAAAGCAAACGGCCATTATTTTTTTATGCAGATTTGCCCCTTAAAGCTTGTCGCACTTATTTAGAAACACCCTGTATTAAGGATGAACATGGCTAGTTGTCAAAGTACCTAACTTTTTTATTATCCAACCTAAGCGAATGAATCAAAAAACAGAATGTTAAGAAAACCTGCGGCTATAGTTGGGTTGTAATTTCAATATTTTATAAATGCTAGAATATTACACAGGGTGTGGTGAACTTTGAGAATAAAACACAGTTTGATTGGTACACCCGGTATACAATGATCATTTACCTGTCTAGCAATAATTTTATTACAGCGACATTGTTAAAGAATAATGCTATAAAATGTTAAAAAAATGACTTAAATCGGACAACAGATTTAGAAAATTCACGACATCAAAAATTATCCGTTTTGTGGGGTGGCCATTTTTTGTGCCGCGCAGTGTATTTAATCTACACAAGAGAGTAGTACTAAGAAAACAAAATTTTACTGGTGCGCTTCTGGATAAACGCGGGATTAATAACACAGAATGACGAGAAACTAAAAAGCTGGGCAGAATATATAGACGAACTGTTCGATGATGAAAGAGGATACCCGGAAAACATAGAAATTACTTCAGAAAAAATAGGTTCAGATAATGCAAGAGAAGAAATATGTACAACACTCATTAAAGACAATGCACAACGGGAAAAGCCCTGGGCCTGACATGTTTCCTATCGAATTAATAAAAATTATAAATGAGCAGCACATTGATCTGTCTCCCCAAAAAGAAAAACTCAAGAGAATACGCCGATTACAGCATCACTAGCTAGATGTTCCATGTGCTAAACTTACTACTAAACGTCATCCATAACCGAATATATCATAAACTGGACATATGTTACACAATTTGGGTTTCGCAAAGGCTTAGGAGCGCGTGAAGCATTTTTCTCACTTGATATCCTAATACAAAGGTGCCTAGATGTCAACGAAGATATGTGTGTGTATTTTATTTAGTATAATAAAGATTTAGATATTAACTTTCGGATGACCAAGAGGGGGAAATTGTGACCCCAGCATATGTTTTTCTTTAATAAATTTAAAATTATTTTCAATTTTTAACTCATAATTTTTTTATTTGACTTTAATATCATTTTAGATATCCTCGCATTTTGAAATAAAAAATTCCCTATATTTTACGAATAAACAATATATTCTGAAGTTGATGTTTAGTAAAATACCGTCTATTTACCGTTTAGTAAAATACCGTTAAAATACCGACTTTGCAAAGTAACAAGACACTTACCTACTCAACATACACACTACACATGACACTAATAGACATGTTGTGACTGGCTGAATGACATAAAGTCCATGCCAAAAGAAAATATTAAAAAAAAACTTAATTTTTCTGTTAATTGTCATTTTTGACATTTTTGACCTGGGGTCATTTTTCCCCCTTGGTCATCCGTGTAACAAAAAAAGTTTGGTCATCGGCAGGTTAAAGTACGACATGTAGGGGAGCAAAGTATGCTAAATGTGCAGTCACTCGAGCGCTTTGGGGACCTATTGGGTTGTGAAGAGTAGGTCATAAAACCATAAAAAGTTAAGTAAAGTTTTCCATTGTAGTGGGCGCTTCCCATTTTTTAATTTAATTTTCCATTTCCAACAATGGTTTATTGCGATTATAACGCCATCTATCCATAATTCGAAAAAATGTATCGAATAAAAGTTACTTATTTTTACACAAGGAATCCAAATCTGCAACAAAAAAATGAGGGCCACTATTTAGGATTTTAAAGTAACCCCCCACCCCACCTACGTGAGAGGTAGTGTGTGATGCCATTATACAGGGTGTAACGAAAATACAGGTCATAAATTTAATCGCATATTCTGAGACCAAAAATAGTTCGAATGAACCTAATTTACCTTAGTACAAATATGCACATAAAGAAAGTTACAGCCCTTTGAAGTTACAAAATGAAAATCGATTTTTTCGAATATATCGAAAACTATTAGAGATTTTTTATTGAAAATGGACATGTATAATTTTTGTGGCAGGAACATCTTAAAACAGAATTATAGTGAAATTTGTTCACCCCATAAAAATTTTATGGGGGTTTTATTCCCTTAAACCCCTCCAAACTTTTGTGTACGTTCCAATTAAATTATTATTGTGGTACCATTAATTAAATTCAATATTTCTAAAACGTTTTTGCCTCTTAGTATTTTTTCGATAAGGCAGTTTTTATCGAGTGGCGGCTTCTTTTTTAATATGTTTACATAAAAATTTTATGGGGGTTTTGTTCCGTTAAACCCCCCAAATGTTTCTTTATGTTCCAATAAAACTTTTACTGCGGTACCATTAGTTAAACACAGTGTTTTTAAAACTTTTTTGCCTCTTTGTATTTTTTCGAGAAGGCACTTTTTATCGAGATATTACTTCTTTTTTAATATGGTTCAAAATGTACCTAAAAATGTAAATCATAAATAAATTTTTTTATTATTACCAAGTCTCCATAATCGTACTTTGCCATATACAAGTATTGTGGTGGATTTGAAAAATATTCAAAATATCTCGATAAATACTGACTTTTCGATAAAGTACTAAGAGGCAAAAAAGTTTTAAAATGTTGTGTTTAACTAATGGTACTACAATAATAATTCAATTGGAACGTACACAAAAGTTTGGGGGGGGTTTGAAGGAACAAGACCCCCATAAAATTTTTATGGGGCGTCCAAATTTCACTATAATTTTTTCTTAAGATACTACTGCCATAAGAATGCCACATGTCTATTTTCAATAAAAGATCTCGAACAGTTTTCGATATATTGGAAAAAATCGATTTTCATTTTGTAACTTCAAAGGGCTGTAACTTTTTTCATGTGCACATTTGTACTAAAGTAAGTTAGGTTCAATCGAACTATTTTTGGTCCCAGAATATGTGACTAAATTTATGACCTGAATTTTTGTTACACCCTGTATAGATTTTTCAAAAATATTGAATAAGTGTATTTTACAAGAGACTAAGTTTTCACTCTAATGGCATATAACATATCCCACCAGAATGAAAACAGGGTTGGATCAGGGAGAGCAGCATATGTGCCTCCTGATGAGAGACTAATAAGTTTCGAAACCGGTAGAGGTGCTTGCAGCACTCTCTGATTGGACTGGAATATGGTTCGGCTGTATTTTCGTTTTGCAACGAAATTGAAAATGGTTATTCATTTTTGTATTTTACAGTTTTTCGATCTGATGTTCATTTCGCGAAATATCACGGGATTCGTATTTAAAATATTAAATTTACCCCCCACTCCTCTCCGTTGGAAGTCGTGTTTAGTATCATTCGATAGATTTTTAAAAAATATTGAGCACAAATTTTTTAGTTTTTCAATCTGTCGTTTATTTCGCGAAATATTCGCTTTATTCTTGTGAAACTTTGGGACTCACCCTTTTCCTTACGCCAGTCTCAAATCGTCAGATTTTTTAAATATACACTCTTTTGCATGTATTTAACTTACCTTATCTTAATCTGACACTTTCGAATTTTTTTAAGGATAGATTTTTTTTTCGTGCCCCCCTTAACGAACTCCCCTGTGTTAAGTACCAGGTTTCTCCCCATCTGATAATCTGACGCGCTCGAGTAACTGCAAGAATCCCCGCTTAGGCTCCCCTACCATAATAAATATCCTGAAATCAAGGAAGATAGACTACAGTGACCTTAGGATCATGTCTAATTTATACTATTAGCAGCGAGAAAAAGTACGTGTTAACGTCCTCGTCAGAGGAGATTCAAATTAGACGTGGTGTGAGACAAGAATGCGTATTGTCGCCAGTTCTTTTTAATGCCTACTAGGAAGATTTTCTAAAGATTTCTCGAAAGAGATTTCTTGAGGCTGAAACAGCTGGAATAAAGGTAAACTGAGTTCCCATTAACAACATTAGATATGCGGATGTCATCTTAGCCGAAAATATTGAAGATCTTCATAGAGTGGTGAACAGAATAGCGATATATAGCCAAGAATACGGTGTAACAATGAACGTAAAGAAGACAAAATTTATGAAAACATCTAAAACGCAAAGAAATAGTGAGAACTTACTCATAAACGAAACCAATTTTGAACGTGTAGACCAATATGGATATCTTGGAACAATGATCAACTCCACAAATGATTACTTCCAGGAAATTAAAATCAGAATAGAAAAGGTTAGAGCAAATTTAAGCAAAATCAGAAAAGTGCTCTGTACAAGATACCTGAGGTTAGAGCTAAGAGTAAGGTTGGCTAGATGCTACGTTTTCTCGACTCTGTTTTACGGAATTGAAGTTTGGACCTTGAATGCGGCATCAATAAAAAAACTGAAATCATTCGATTTGTAGGTGTATAAAAGAATTCTGAAATTATCACGGACATAACACGTCACAAACAAAGAGGTTCTGAGAAAGATGAATAAAGAAATGGAAGTCTTAAATACAATCAAAACCAGAAAATTGGAATATCTCGGACATATTACACGGGGAGAGAGATACAACTTGATCCAACTCATTATATAGGGAACAATTCAAGGAAAAAAAGCATAGGGAGACGTAGAATATCATAGCTGCGCAACCTGAGAGAACGGTACGGATGTAAATCAAATGAAATTTTCAGAGCAGCCGTCACTAAAGTCCGAATAGCTATGATAATATTGCCCACCCCCGTCGTGGAGATGGCACTTGAAGGAGGAGGTCAACATAAAAGTCATCTCTAGTTTTATATGTATGTCATTTAGAACATAAATTATGTACAAAGAAATATTATTATTATTAGAACCCATTCGATATTTAAATATTATTGACTTCAAATAGTGGTATTTTCTTTTTATTATTTACTTTAATATTGGGCTCAGAAGACTCAAACGAAGAAAACAGTGGCGTGCGGTGACATTTTCGGAAGAGAAAGCGATTCAATAAGGGTTTAACAAATATTTTCTTACGAGGGTCGAGATCAAAACATATACCTACTTAATAGGTGTATACCTAATGTATTACCTGTTAACTTATATCGACTAAAAGCAAGAACTACAAAAAATTAGGTATAGTGTTTAACCCAGTCTGAGAGACATGCACACGCCTTGAGAATGAGATTCGGGTGATATAAATTCATTGAGGCAAGGAGGATTTACTCTTATAAGCGGGCGTCACTCCGTCCCGCCCCAATGCTTCATGCTATCCACTTCCCCTCCGATAGCACTCTGATGCGCTATATGGGCTCTCTATCAGCAAAGTGCTTATTATGTGGGAGTCCTGGATACAAGGACTCACAAACGAAATCCTACCCCGATCAATGCAGGTTAGTGACTCTAGTGACTTAGTATATCGTATATCTAGTGACTTATCATCGATCTGTACTGCTTGCTCAGGGTCGAGTCCCTGCTCCAGGCTTGGTTTCTTTAAACTTAAAAAGAAGAGTTCTATTGAAAATTGTTTTTATATTCCGATTTCGAATCACCTTCCATAACACACAACTTTCAACAATATGACACTTATTTACTTATACTTGAGTCCTATTCTCTAATCAACCAATGCAAATTTTTTGTCGATAACATCGTCGTAAAATTTTGGATTTTCTGATAATTGTTTAATAAATGCACTCTTCTTCAATGGATAATAGGGCTAACTTGGAAAGTCTGTCTTCACTTGTAAAATTTATTGTAAAACTTTGATGCGTTTTAATACTGAAAAACTTCGTTCAACTGATGCACTTGTAGCTGGGATAGTTAGTACTTAATTCACACAACTTGCCCACTTCACACAGAGACTGATTTAAACCAGTAGTATTCAAAAAATTCAACCAATTCCTAAGTATTTCTTTATCACTAATTTCAGGTGTTCTATAAATGACATTTAACTGAGAATGCAAAGCTAGATTATCAAAAAAAAATCATAATTTAATCGTACTGAATTAAATAGGTACATACCTCTGTGGGAGATTTTAATGAATTATAATTTGACATATTAAAATTACATAATTCTACATATTTTATTTCTTTAAAATTTTCAAAGTGATAATTCATTTGTTGTAGAATATTATCAAAAATTTCGATGTATAATCGTCGATAGGTCTCTCTTTCGCCGACAATATCAATCATCATTATTTTTCTTTTAGGTTCGAAGCCCATATTTTCAGCTTTATCCCAAATATTTTTAAATAGCTCATTTTTTTAATCATCATAAGTCATCAAATTGTCTTATACAAAATGCAATGTCACTTGACTTCGTCTGTAAAATGTCGAAGTTACTATATAATATCTGTAAAAGGAAAAATCTCAAAATGTCAAATAAAATATTAGTAAAAATATTAAGCAAAAAATTGAAATCAAGCCATTTGTACCTAAATACCTACCCCTTGTAGCAGCAGTAACAGACTCCGCATCTCGTTTTCGAATCGGAAGCGGTCGGACGAGTGCTTCCAGGCGTATCAAAATTCGCGTGAAAGGAACATGACTAGCGAGTGAGGTTATTAAACCCTGACCAATTTTTGAACGGGACAAATGCATGACAAGCAGCGATTTTGAGATGCGCTTCCGTCAGGACCGGACTGAATCGTTGAATTGTGTGCTTATTTGAGACCGTTCGTATGCGATAAAATTTTAATAATGTTTCAATGCCTATTAGTTACATAATAGATTACTTAGATTAGGGAAACATTGTTGATAATTAAATACTAATTAATAATATAATGTATTTTATTATATGGAAGTATAGGGAAGCGGTGCTTCCCCCGCTTCCATGGACCGCACGCCTCTGGAAGAAAACCATTTGAGTTAGTGTAAAGTATTAGTTTAAAAGCAGAGCATAGTGTTGTATTGTGTGCAATTGTTTGTTAGTTTTAGTTTTAAAATGCATACTTGTTTAAAAAATAAGAGGACACCATAGGGTTCAGATCTTAGGTTATGTATCATTTAGTAATATAAGTTAGATAAGAACTGATAATTGGTGAACCGATGACCAGATTTCAGTAGTCTAAACACAGCTTGTGTTTAATAAAAACAAACAAAAACAAAAAAATATTGGGCATTCTGCCAAGAAATAATTCACGACGCAATTGGTTTCACTACAGATATATTTGTTTCTTTTAGTTAGAGGAAGCTAATGAGATATACATTCTAGCAAAGAAAAGAGCAAAGCGCGATGTAGCTACTGCTAAGGAAATCTCGTCTGCCTAGTTGTATAAAGAGTTGGAATCACCCGAGGGGATGAAAAGATGATAGAGCATTGCCAAAGTAAGGAAAAAGTTATCGAAGGACTTTCATGTAGGAAAATTAAGAGTGCCGATGAAAAAGTTTATTAAATTTCCCATAATTTTTAAAATTAATTTCTTTTTCATGCTGAGAACGATTTCCGGAGTGGAAGTCGAAACGTCCAGTAGTTAATTAACACATGTAATTTTTATTACAGCAACAAGTGTGGTTACACCTCTTCGCTACCAGGTATCCAACGGTAGATACATTAAGGTAACTCTCCCAGATTCCAGTGTATCCGTATGTGAACAATCCTGTATTGCAATATTTTTTGATTTGAAACAAGTTTTTAACACTTGTTGGAAATTTAATATAATAATAATAGTCTCCCGTTATATACCGCTGACTCGGCTTTGAAATTATAGCAGGGTAGTCTGCTATATCTAGGGCCTACGGTATACAAGGAAGGTAACAGGACCAGTGCTACGCTTCAACCGCCTATTATTACCCCTGGTTTTCCCCAGGTATTCATTTTATTCAGGTTGAGTCGACCTTGGACCTATAGACATTTTTTAAAATGGCTAGTTGTTCTTGCCGGCGTAGGATTTGAACCCCGGCCTACCAGCACTCGAGCCAAGCATACTACCGCCTGAGCTACGCCGGCCCTTGGAAATTTGATATCATCAGAAAATTACAGTCTTGGAATATAGACGGAAACTGTCTTAATTTTATCAATTTTTTTTTGTATAATAGGTCATTTCGAGTATTCGAGTTAGGGTACATAATTCGTACTCTGAGGAATACGCTGAAGAAAATGAAACTCCACAAGGTTCAGTACTTAATCCTACTTTGTTTTTAGTAGCAGTAAATAGTATCATTCATAATCTACCTAATCCCCTAAAAGCTCGATTATTTGCAGATGATCTGGTTGTATACATTAAAGGTAAAAATATTAAATTAATGACAGATGCATTGCAATCAATGCTAAACAAGTTAGAAGTATGGTCAGCCAGTACAGGTTTCGAATTTTCAGTACCAAAAATTTTGGCATTATTCTTCACCAAAAAACCTCCTCAAGTGTACCCAACATTAAAGATGTATAACTCCAGAGTGGCATTTAAACCATCCGCAAAATGTCTAGGTATGTGGTTCGAGCAAAAACTATCGTGGCAAGAGCATATTAAACAGACTGTACCCGAATGTCATAAAAGAATACACCCATTGAAAACACTAGCTAATAGAAATTGGGAATCAAAGCAAACAACTCTATTGAGAGTATATCGAACATTAATAAAATCTAAAATGGACTACGGGTCAATCGCATATACTTCAGCCTCAGCAACACTTAAAAAGCTCGACACTGTGCATAATCTTTGCATTAGAATTGCTCTTGAAGCATTCCGGACAACTCCCATCGAAAGCTTAATGAGTGAAGCCGGTGAGCCACCTTTACAATACAGACGAATGTATGTAACATTATCTCATTCAACTTCTATTGTCTCAGATCCAAGTAAACCTCTGTACGACAATACCTTCAACGATAAATATATAAACTATTTTGATAATAGGCCTCGCACACCTAAACCTTACTATGAAAAAATTTGAATGTACTGTTCTGAACAAATATACAGAGAACTTGAATCGATTCGAAATTCATTTCACTTATTCCCCGTTAGAGGGCGTTCTAACCATACTGCGATATAAATTGTTTTAATTTATATCGAGAAACTGCGGTCGTAATCGTAAAAATCTGTCTTCCTCAGAGCCTCCTTGACAACAGGTAGACCTAGAAATAGTATTATCGGGGAATGGAGGAAGACAGATTTTAATCAAAATGAAACCGTAGATTTTCTTATTTATTTTACTAATGCCATACTCTGTATAGAGTACACAGACTCGTTTCGTACGGGTTCTCTGAACTGCAAAGTGGAATGTTTTCCTAGCGGTGCCTGTTGGTATGGTTATACCTGGGTAAACAGAGAACTTGAATCGAGTCGAAATTCATTTCATTTAAATACACAATTTCCAAATTTTTTCCAATAAAATCTGACAACTGGCCCCCGTCGAATATTGCAAAACCGAAAATTAAACTATCATTAAGCTTAAATATTAAAGACCAAACAAATCCATCAAACTGTAAAGTAAAGCTTAACTTTATCTTGAACCAGCAGTATAAAGACTGGTTTAAAATATTTACCGATGCATCAAAAACTGAACAGAGAGTTGGTGCAGCTATTATCACATCAGACGGTCCCTTAAAATTTGACCTTCCCACTTATTCCACCATATTATATTCATCAGAACTTTTTGCTTTGTTCAAAGCCCTACACTATATTAACAGCAAAAACATCTCCCACAGTGTCATTCTTTCCGATTGCCTCTCCGCAATTAAAGCTATGCAAACTCTTTACCCGAAACATCCCATAGAGAAGATGATGAAATTGGAACTTCAGAAAACTCAAGAAAATCTCAGAACAGTAAACTTCTTGTAGATACCTTCGCACATTGGTAACGAAGGCAGTGAATTGGCAGATGTAAGTTCTCGCGATGCTATTGGTAATGACGAATCGGATGTCAAACATCGGAGTGCGGCAAGTGATTTAAAAGCCTTTTTCAAAAATAAAGTGTTAAGTACGTGGAACCGGGAGTGGCAAAATTCTGTTTCGAAACTAAAATTGATCAAAAGTGATATTTATCCGTGGCAACCGAAAACAACAAGCAGAAAATCTCAAATAATCTTAACACGTCTGAGACTGGTAGTCCAGAAAGCCACTGCGCATCCGCTAGGAAAAATATTCTAATTCGGATTTTTTGCACAGTCTTTCTCAAAAAGGACTCCTTTTAACAAATTTGCATGTTGCCAGGACCAAAAGGTGGTCAAAACTTTTTTAAACGTTTTTTTTTTGTTTTTTTTCCTAAAATTATTTTTTTTGTATGGAAAAAAGTTTTTTTAGGTTTTTTGGATCATTTCAAACAGAAAAGGTCTTTAGTGACTTTTCTCTAAAAATGATAGTTTTTGACATATAAGCGATTAAAAATTGAAAAATTGCGAAATCGGCCATTTTTAACCGTCAAAAACTATGTGAAAAACTGAAAATTTGAATGTTACCAAGGTAGGTAGATATTCTTTAAACATCGATTGATTAAATCCCGAAGAGTTTTTTGCAAAACAATATTCAAAACTCCTTTGTTTTTTAATTGCTAATCAAGCGTGCGCGACACTATTTTCCACCGACAGTATGGTGCAAATGAAAGGAATAAATTCGTTATTTCGTAAACCGGCGACTTTAAGGAAAAATCCCGAAACAGGTCGATTTTTATTTTTAAGTTATGATATTGAGGCATATATGGTATACTAGTGACGTCATCCGTCTGAGCGTGATGACGTAATCGATGATTTTTTTAAATGAGAATAGGGGTCGTGTGGTAGCTTATTTGAAAGGTTCTTCAATTCTCTATTCAGTAATTTAAACATTTACATAATTATTTATACAGGGTGTTCTTCTACTTCTTTTTTGTCAAATAATTTAATTAATTAAAAATTTTTTGAGACCCTGTATAAATAATTATGTAAATGTTTATATCACTGAATAGAGAATTGAAGAACCTTTCAAATGAGCTAGCACACGACCCCTATTCTCATTTAAAAAATCATCGATTACGTCATCACGTCCAGATGGATGACGTCACTAGTATACCATATATGCCACAATATCATAACTTAAAAATAAAAATCGACCTGTTTCGTGATTTTTCCTTAAAGTCGCCGGTTTACGGAATAACGAATTTATTCCTTTAATTTGCACCATACTGTCGGTGGAAAATAGTGTCGCGCACGCTTGATTAGCAATTAAAAAACAAAGGAGTTTTGAATATTGTATTGCAAAAAACTCTTCGGGATTTCATCAATAGAAGTTTAAAGAATATCTACCTGCCTTGGCAACATTCAAATTTTCAGTTTTTCACATAGTTTTTGAGGGTTAAAAATGGCCGATTTCGCATTTTTTCAATTTTTAATCGCTGATATGTCAAAAACTATCATTTTTAGAGAAAAGTCACTAAAGACCTTTTCTGTTTGGAATGATCCAAAAAACCTAAAAAAAAACTTTTTTCCATGCAAAAAAAATTATTTTAGGAAAAAACAAAAAAAAACGTTTAAAAAATTTTTGACCACCTTTTGGTCCTGGCAACATGCAAATTTGTTAAAAGGAGTCCTTTTTGAGTAAGACTGTGCAAAAAATCCGAATTAGAATATTTTTCCTAGCGGATTCGCAGTGGCTTTCTGGACTATGGACTATAGTAGGTATACACACGCACACCTATTCACAAACAGCGAAGCTCTAAAGTGTTCCGTTTGTAATGTAGTAGACAGTATAGATTATTTCTTAATTAATTGTCCTAAATATACTATTGAAAGACGTCTATATGGCATCCTGGGCAGCTTGCAAACGTTACTGAGAAAGAACTTTGAGTACACAAAACTAATAGGTTATTTATCTTGTATCAATATGTTGTACAAAATTTAATCATGTAAGTAATAGATAATACTGATATTTGTATCTATTTCAAATTGTAACCGTTATGTCGCTAATATTCTTAGGGATGATGCGGCTTTGTTTTAAATAAAATAAAAAAAATAAAAAAAACAAAAAAACTTTATACAGGGTGTTTGGTAAAAAATGGGCCATAGCTTAACCTTAGATTCCTAAGCTAATCGATAGGTTGATTTAAACTAACTTATAATCCATTCTTTCACGGTTTTTGCTCTAAATTTTAAAGAACCGCTTAGATTGACATGAAATTTGGCATACATATAGCTTACATGTCAAAGAAAAAAAGTGATATTGTGCCGATGTGTGCTTTTTCCCTGGGGGTGACTTTCACCCCTCCTTGGGGGTGAAAAAATATATGTCCAAAATAAGTCCGGAAATAGATATACTGGCTAATTTTGAGTAACTTTTGTTCTATAGAGCTTTTTCGCCAAGTCAACACTTTTCGAGTTATTTGCAAGTGAATATATTAATTTTTCAACAAAATAACCACATTTTTAGACGGTTTTTCGCAAATAACTCAAAAATGAAGTATTTTGTCGAAAAAAACGTTCTTAGCAAAAATATAGCCTATAAAAAATTTAAAAAAATGGTGTACGCGTTAGGTGTCTGGATCTCGTATAACCAGAGTTATAGCCAATGAAAAATAGATTCGTATTCACCAAATTTCAAATAGAATATTTCGACGTGAAATATCCAAGAAATTAAGCACTTTTTGGGGAAAATCTATTAAAACTTTTTTAAAGTGTGTAAAAAAAGCTTTATTTCTGTTTCTACAAAAAGTTTCTTGCATTCAATTTATGCAAGTTACGCTCAAAATAAAGTTGGTCCCTTTTGTTTTTGCAAAAAAAAATCGGGAAGATCACCCCCTAATTAGCAACTTAAATTAAATTGATCGTTACCGCTTCACAAATTATTTTACTTATGTTGTGTCTATATGATCTGTAAGTTTCATCGATTCAAAGTGCTTATTTTTGAAAAAATTGGGTTTCAAAGTAAAATTTTTAAAAATTTAAATTTTGAAAATTATGTTTTTTTTTTCAAAATAACTTAAAAATTCTAAGAGATACCAAAAATCTCGAAAAACAAAAAAAGTTAGATTTGCTTTTCTGAATATCATGTATTTTTTTGTTTTTCTGTTGGACAAAAATTGATTAAGATTTGATGTTTCTAAATTTTGCATACATTCGTGATCAGTGACTCGTTTAAGCCCTTTTAACTACAGCCCTTTCAATAATAAGGACTTTGAACCGATGAAACTTGCAGATCATATAAACAATATATACAGGAGTCAAGAAACTTATGAAGTCGTAACGATTAAGTTCATTTAAAATACTAATTAGGGGGTGATTTTCTCGATTTTTTTACCAAAACCAAAAGGAACTAACTTTATTTTGAGCGTAACTTGTTTAATTTTGATCCTAGAATTTTTTTTTATAAAACAAAAATGAAGCTTTTTTAAACGCTTTAAATAAGTTGTAATGAGTTTTCCCCGAAATGTGCTTCATTTTTGGTTATTTCACGTTAAAATATTTCATTTGGAATTTGACGAATATGAACGTATTTTTCATTAGCTATAACTCTGCTTCTACTAGGTGTAGAGACGTGATGTACATACCATATTTTTAAATTTTTTACAGGCTATATTTTTGCTAAGAATGTATTTTCGACAAAATACTTACTATTTGAGTTATTTGCGAAAAACCGTCTAAAAGCGTGGTTATTTTGTTGAAAAAATGAACATATTCACTGCTAAATAACTCGAAAAGTATTGACTTAGTGAAAAAACTCTATAGAACAAAAGTTACTTAAAATTAGCCAGTTTATCCATTTCCTGACTTTCTTTGGACGAAATTTTTTTCTTTTTTCACCCCCAAGAGGGGGTGAAAACCACCCCCAGGGCAAAAGCACATATCGGCACAATATCACTTTTTTTCTTTGACTTGTTAGCTATGTGTATGCCAAATTTCATGTCAATCCAAGCGGGTCTTTACAATTTAGAGGTTTTGCAATATTTTACCGTTAAAGAACGGCCTATTACCTCAGTACGAAAGTTGATAATAACCGAATTACAGGGTGTCAAAATTAAACTTTTATTTTATTTATTCTTGAATATTTCCTGAGAGGCATGGGATAATAACACGAAATTTGGTAGGTTGGGGTTTTTTTGGAACGAGAAATCTAAATTCGTCACCAAAAATGATGTATTACCCAGAGGGCGCCAAATACGTCTTTCAGCGCTCATTTAATACGTTCAATTTTTTTTATCCCCACTCTACATACTTTTTGGATTAAAACTTTACTTCTAATTATATTTTTACTTAAAAAAGTAATACTACATTCATCTCGATAAACTCAACTGTTTTCGAGATAAACGCATTTTAATTCTGCTGTGCAACATAATTTTTTGCATAATATCATTGTAGTTACACCACAAAAATAAACTTGAAACCAAAATAATTGTGCAAGTTCTCATATTCATGTCAAAAATAGCAGTATGATTTTTGCATGAGAGTTTATTCTCTGTTCGGAGAGTTTAAGTCTATTCTGTCGGACAAAATAAATGTGCCGTTTTCGTGGTCTGACCGTTCCAAATTTTTAACCTGTTCCACAATTAAAACTGCCCCTGTTCCAGTGTTCCCATATATCAAAGTTTATCCGACTAGACACCCTTAAGCTATTAACAAATTTTCAGCTTGCTATTATTCAACTTTTTTTTCATACGCGGGATCCAGACCTAAAAGTTTTGACTCAAAAAGTATATAATAGAGTGGGTAATAAAAAAATGAACGTATTAAATTAGCGCTGAAAGGCGTGTGTGGCGCCCTCTGGCAATAAATGCTCGTCAGGAAATATTCAAGAATCAATAAAATAAAAGTTAAACTTTGACACCCTGTTAATACCGTTAAGCTATTAACAAATTTTCAGCTTGCTATTATAGTTATTAAGTTAGCAAGGGTATTATAAGGATAATAACGCTTAAGGTCAATGGTGTATATAGCGAGGGCCTTTGGCTCGAGGGATATACGTTAACCGAAAGCGTTATTATCTAAAATACTCAAGCTTTAATGTCCGACTAAATGATTCTTTATTTGCAAAAAATGTTAATGAGTTTTGAATCAATTTGTTTTAAAATAAGTACATTTCCCAGCATTAGTCGTAACGTAAGAGTGGTAACCATAGTTTAACTTAGGTTGCTATTTGTCAACTTTACAGGATTTAACTAGTTATTTAAATTTAATGCCCTAGGGCGTTATTTTGTTACACCTTTGTCTATCTCGGGTCTAGTATTACTAACGATGGCAACTGTGAAGCAGAAGTTCGGAGACGTATTGGTATGGCAAAAAATGCGATGAGTCGCCTAACTAAAGTTTGGAAAGACAGATCTATCTCTCAAAATATCAAGATGAGACCGGTGAATGCCCTTGTATTCTCAATATTTCTATACGCAGCAGAGACTTGGATTCTTCGCGCATGCGAGCGCCAAAAAATTGATGCCTTTGAGATCTGGTGCTGGAGAAGAATGCTGCGCATGCCATGGACAGCTCATAGGACAAACGTTTCCATTCTAAACCAACTTAATATTAAAAAAAGGCTGTCCACAATATTTCTGCAATGAATTCTGCAATTCTTTGGTCACGTGGTTCGCAGAGGTGACGACAGTTTGGAGAGATTAATCGTTTCTGGAAACGTTCCGGGGAGAAGATCAAGAGGACGATCACCAACTAGATGGTCCGACCAAATAAAGAATTCAGTTGGAAACTCAATGTTAGGAATATTGGAAGAAATCACGATCCTCAGTAATGGGGTAACGACAAGAGAGAGAGGGCGTTATTTTTCAAAATAACACCCAAGGGCATTATATCATACTTAACTGATTTCGAAATCATGTCATTATTTGTCAATATGCCAGTCGGACATTAATAAACTATTATCTAAAATCGTAGGAAACTCTGTAAATATGTTACTTTTTAGCAACATATTTAGCTGATTTCGCTTCGTATATAATTCTAAATATTTTATGAATACTAAATTCTTAAATCACAAATGATCTGATATAATCCAATTCAAGATACAAAATTAAATATCGTAGTACCTACTGGAGATTTACCTTTAATTAATTTCTAGTTGAAGTATTAAGGAAACCGATACGAATTTAATATTAGGAATTTGGGGGCAAAACCACCTAATTGTTTAATTTTGACGTTTGGATAAAAGAAGAAGGCATTTTGGTAAATATAATCTATAAATGGAATATAAACTTACGTGCATAGAAATCGGCCCACTTAAAAATTTGGTCATTTTTAATGTCTCATATTTCCTAAACTTGTTGGACGATTTAAGTGATTTTTTGAACATGTTTAGTCTGATTCTTTAACAATATCAGTGTAATAATATTGTTGCAAAACAGGTAAATTTTCATTGTATACTGGGTGTACCAATCAAACTGTGTTATCTTCTCAAAGTTCGCATCACCCTGTGGGATATTCTAGCATTTATAAAATACTGAAATTAAAACCCAACTATAGCCTCAAGTCTTCTTAACATTCTGTTTTTTGAATCAGAAGTTTATGTTGGATAATAAAAAAGTTAGGTACTTTAACAACTAGACATGTCCTTCATCAATATACGGTGTTTTTAAATAAGTGCTACAAGCCTTAAGGGGTAATTCTGCATGAAAAAATAATGACAGTTGGCTTTATAAAGGTACGTCCGCAAATATTTCGTTTCCGAGATACGGAATGTTGAATTTTTCTTACAAACTGATGATTTATTTATTGCTTTAAAACCACTAGAGATATGCAACTGAAATTTGGTAGGTTTTAAGAGATAGTTATTGCGGATTTATTGACATAAAATTAAGAATTTTATAGTCACCATTAGCGTGCATATGGGTAATATGATCGGTCATATTACACGTATGCGCGCTAATGGTTAATATTAAATTCTAAATTGTATGTCAAAAAATGTGGATTAAATACGTCTTAAAACCCACTAAATTTTATTGACATATTTCAACCGATTTTCAAGCAATAAAATAAAGCGTCAGTTTGTAAGAAACAATTCAACATCCCTTATCTCGGAAACGAAACATTTGCGGACATACGTTTATAAAGCCAACTGTCATTATATTTTCATGCAGAATTATCCTTTAAAGTTTGTCGCACTTATTTAAAAACACCGTGTATTGATGAAAAACATATCTAGTTTTTAAAGTACCTAAGAATGAATCAGAAAACAGAATGTTAAGAAAACCTGAGGCTATAGTTGGGTTCTAATTTCAGTATTTTATAAATGCTAGAATATTCCACAGGGTGATGCGAACTTTGAGAAAAAAACACAGTTTGATTGACACCCGGTATACAATGAAAATTTACCTGTTAAGCAACAATATTATTACAGTGGTATTGCTAAAGAATCAGGCTATAACATGTTCAAAAAATCACTTGGGCCAACAAGTTTAAAAAATATAAGACATCAAAATGACCAAATTTTTAAGTGAGGCGATTTCTATGCACGTAAGTTTATTTCTTACTTGTAAGTTTGAAAAATTTTCCTTGGTAGAATGCATATCTATTTAAAAACCCTCAAAACGGCCACCAAATATCACAACAAAACGTTTTCGCTCTCTAAAACGAGCATCATCAGTGTTACAAGCGTAACATGCTGAGCCACCCAAAAATACAAATGTATAGTTCAGAGAAATAAGGAAAAAAATATCATGTTGGTGACACAACCCCCTCCAGGCCGAAACTAAATTTTTTCAGTAGCGTGAACATCTATAATAATAATATATATGTTTCCTGCAGCCGATTTTGATGATATACATAGTTATAAACAAATGAAATTCAAAAAACGCTAAATTTTCGCTTTTTTCGTCTATTGCCAAAAGGTTAATAGCCTAATAAAATAAAAAAAAGTCAAAATGTAAATTCGTACAGGTTAAAACAAATTTTATATCAAAGTTTAGGTGGGTACAAAAGATATTTTCAAGAAAGTATCCAAATCATACAAGGGGATCATTGTTTAAATAATTAAAAAGGGGTAATTTTTGCAAAAAAAAAATAATTTTTTAACTGCTGAGGTAACTAACTTATTAATGGAGGTCTATGGGATTTTTTTCTGCAAAGTTGAAGAGTAAATCTTTCACATAAGACTTACTAAATTAAATTTGACCCCCTATTTATTTAAATAATTGTATATATAACTTTAAAAACAAATTTGCAAAAAATTATTTTTAGCGTTTTAAATAAGCGCTATAAAATATCTTATTTTACAGATTAAGTTGCGCTATGTTACCAGTATTAAGCAAAAAAAAAATTGGTCAAAAAATATTTAATATTTTTTGAAATATTGAATTTATTTATTAAATGTTACTATATTTTAAATTGCAAAAACGCGGTTGTTTCAAAAGAAATATTCACCTGCTTAACATCTCATTATTTCTATTTTTATGTATATTTTCGATAAATGTGTTGATAAATTCAAATTTCAATTAAACTCCCCCCTAAAGTGGCAGTTGAAAATTATTCAAATTTGTTTATAATTTGTTTTTTTAATAACGTCGCGGGGATTAAGTATTTTCAAATGCCGTTTCGATAATTGGGTTCCTGGGAATTTTTTATTAATTAACATAATTTTTTTGTCGTTTTTTCTTCTTCTTTTTTTCTTGGAGTTATATTACTACGGGCCCTTTTAGGGTTAAATTTTATTAAGAATGTCGAATCTCTGATTTATAGATTCTAGACCTAAAAATATTAAGATTTGACTAAAATCTCTTAAATAAAATGTAGCTACTTACTGAGTTACAGGGTGTTTTATTTAAAAATTTAAAAATTATTTTTACCAAGTACTTCCAAACTATTTGACGTATCCTTATCATACTTGGCAGAAAGTGTGGCTATTATAGACCCCACTAAATTGTGATTAATAAACGTTTCTAGCTAGTGCCAGAGGCGTACGACAGGGGATAGTGAATGATTGACCCTTCCCAAACTCTACGCCACTGAGTGAATTACTATTATAGCGAAATTTTTCGATTCTCCAATACTTTGTATGTAAATAACTTTATTGGTATCGATAAAGTCATCAGTTTGAGAGATATTGAAAGTTTAAAATGAATGAATGGATGAATCAAAATAACTATGCCGTTTCATTTTTAACGTCCAATATCTCGAAAACTAATGACTTAATTGTTACCAGTATAGAGTATATTATTTACATAGAAAGTATTGGAGAATCGAAAAATTTCGCTAAAATAGTAATTCCCTCAGTGGCGTAGAATTTGGGAAGGGTCAACCATTAACTATCCCCTGTCGTACGCCTCTGGTAGTAGCTAGAAACTTCTATTTATCACAATTTAGTAGACTGTATAGTACCCACACTTTCTGTCAAGTATGATAAGGATACGTCAAGTAGTTTGAAAGTACTTGGTAAAAATCATTTTTAAATTTTTAAATAAAACACCCTGTAACTCAGTAAGTAGCCACATTTTATTTAAGTAATTTTAGGCCAATCTTAATATTTTTAGGTCTAGAATCTACAATTTAGAAATTCAACATTCTTAATGAAACTTAACCCTAAAAGGGCCCGTAGTATAATATAACTCCAAGAAAAAAAAAGAAGAGGAAAAAAGGACAAAAAAATTTGTTAATTAGTGAAAAATTCCCAGGAACCCAATTATTGAAACGGCATTTCAAAATATTTAATCCCCGCGACGTTATTAAAAAAACAAATTATAAACAAATTTGAATAATTTTCAAATGCCATTTTAGGGGGAAGTTTAATTGTAATTTGAATTTATTAATACACGTATCGAAAATATACATAAAAATAAAAATAATAAGATTTAATACAGGTGAATATTTTTTTGACAACAACCGCGTTTTTGCAATTGAAAATAGAGTAACATTTAGTAAACAAATTCAATATCTCAAAAAATATTAAATATTTTTGGACCAAATTTTTTTATTTAATACTGATAACATAGTGCAACTTCTCGTGTAAAATAAGATATTTTGTAGTGCTTATTTAAGACGGTAAAAATAATGTTTTGCAAATTTGTTTTTAAAGATTTATGTATAATTATTTAAATAAATAGGGGGTCAAATTTAATTTAGTAAATTTTATTTGAATGATGTTCCCTTCAGCTTTGCAGAAAACAATCTTATAGACCTTCATTAGTAATTTAGTGACCTCAGCAGTTAAAAAAGTAATTTTTTTGCAAAAATGACCCCTTTTTAATTATTTTTACAATGATCCCCTTGTATGATTTGGATACTTTCTTGAAAATATTTTTTGTACCCACCTAAGCTTTGATATAAAATTTGTTTCAACCTGTACGAATTTACATTTTGATTTACAGGTAGTGTAATTTTATTTTACTAGACTATAAGCATTTTAAACAAATTTGTAAGTAAGAAACTCATAAATCATATAAAAAACTTCAATATGGCGCCCGCTGAATATATCTATCCTCATTGGTTGCTTAGAAAATTGCAGAATAATTAATAAATTTTGAGTTTTTATAAATATTCATCTTCTTCTTCTTCTTTAAGTACCGTGCCCAAATTTTTAGACGTGGGTAGCTTCCATAACAATTTGCCGATATCGTTCTCGATCTTGTGCGGCATGTAACAATTGATCTGCTGATAAGGCAGTCCATTGAGGAAGGTTTCGGAGCCATGAATATTTCTTTCGACCAATTCCTCTTTTTCCGTCGATCTTTCCATTGAGTATTAACTGCAGCATCTTGTATCTGCTACCTCTCATTATGTGCCCCAGATATTCAAGTTTTCTCTTTTTTATCATCTTCATTAAGTCACCTTCGCCTTGACCTACTCTGTTTAAGACTTCTCTGTTTGAAATGCGTTGAACCCAAGATATTCTGAGCATTCTACGATACGACCACATCTCAAAGGCTTCTAATTTGTTCATCATGTTAACCTTCATGATCCAGGTTTCACATCCATATAATAATACAGGATACACATAACATTTTAGGAACTTGATTATTAGTTGTAAATTCAGCTGAGAGTTGCTCAGAATAGATCTAAGTTTCATAAATGCTCCTCTTGCAATTTCTATACGAGTTTTAATTTCTTCATCCAGATTTAGTGTCTCGTTTATCCAACATCCTAGGTATTTAAAATGGTTAACTTTTGTTATTGATTCATCACTGACAATTAGTTGCATAGGGCCGACGTCTTGTTTACTAACCACAAGTAACTTTGTCTTTGTTGCATTTATGTTAAGTCCGTTATTGGAGCATTCTCTAGTGACTCGATCAATAAGGAATTGAAGATCTTCGATATTTTCAGCCATGATCGCGGTGTCGTCTGCATATCTGATGTTGTTAATAGTTTCTCCCCCGATTCGAACTCCACATTGTCCTTCCAAGGCTTCATTAAAAATTATTTATGAGTATACGTTAAACAAAGTTGGGGATAACACACAACCTTGTCTGACACCTCTTTGAACGCAAATTTTGTCTGTTTCTTTGCCGTCTACCAGAATAGAAGCTTCTTGATTCCAATATAGATGTTGTAAAAGTCTCAGATCTTTATCATCTATTCCAATCATTTCTAGATGTTCAAACAACCTATCATGTTGAACTCTATCAAACGCCTTTTCAAAATCTATAAAGCAGACGTAAATTGGTTTCTGTACTTCCCATGATCGTTGAAGTAATGTTAACATTGAGAACAAAGCTTCCCTTGTTCCCAATATTCCCAATATTCATAACTTATGTAAAAATTAACTTAGAACCTTCTTACTGTACGGAATGCTGGAACTTCTGGTGTTTAAATTATACTCTAAATTTCATAATAATTGGTCAAACAGTTTAAAAGTTATTTAATTTGTTTTTCCCAAATTAACTTTTTTGCAACACTATAAGTCAGAAAATGATGAAACTACAGTAATACTTTGGATAGTTTATGAAAGAAGAAGATTTATGCTAATAGTTTAATTAAAAAAAAAAAATGACAAAAAATGATTCTAAGTATCGCAAAATTATTTTGCAAGACCATGTCGATTTTTTGCTTATAAACAATTAGAATAACTTTTTAACCATTACCCGTAGAAAAATTATTTTTTCATATTTAGAAAGACTGAATTTTTATACAAATTTAAAAAAAGAAAAAATTGTCCTAGGACAATTAGGGACGAAGTTGCCCGCCTCCTTTTTTTTAAATCACAGCAGCTTTCTTTATAACAATTTCGAAATCAAATCAGTCACATTTGAAAGAACATACTACGGAGTTTTAATGTACCAAATATTATATTTCAAATACTTTCAAACAAATCGTCCACAAGGCTTCAAAATGTGACTCTGAAAATCGGCCGGTCTGGAAACTTGGGAGATCGATGAGAAGGGGGAAGGAACTGTTAGCTGTATCTCTTGTTCTCGCCTACGGATTTCGACGTTTCTTTTTTTAATTTATATGTTCTTTTTGCGTACAGTACGAGTATGCATTATTTAAATAAATTAATTGTTATCTACACCATCAAATTTGTTTTAAAAATTTTTTTTCAACTTTTTTTAATAATATTTGAAGTAATTTTAATCACAAAACATGTATATTTATGAATAATATAATAATACATAGTTTTTTATTAAACTTAGTAATAATTTAAAGTATGAAAAAACAAATTATCCCATTCAATTGTTTCTAAAAATAGTGTTGATTTATAGAAATCAGAAAATCTCAAATGAACTAGGTTTTATTTTTTTGGTAAACATGCTATTAGATGAATGAAAAACTGAAGTTACAAAACCACCAAACAAGACATAAACGTAATTGATTGGGGTTGGAAATTAAGCTAAGAACCGTTAGTACCGATTCGATCAAAAGATCTTCTTTATACCAGATATTTTATTAAAATAAACTATCTGCTCTTGCAAAACTGGTTGCACCGAGTACTTGTTGGTACAGAGATATAAATAGTTTATGGACTTCGATAACCAAAACCTCTATCTTCCACTATTATATATTTTGGAGTTTCTTTTTTTAATCTGTATGTACTCTTTGCGTACGTTACGGATATATTTTTTGTTAATAAAGTGGTTATTTAAATAACTATGTAAATTGTGTAAACAATTTTTGGAAATTCTTTTACGATATTTTGCATATGCACTTGACTTTACAATAATTTATATTAAATTAATGGCTAACTGATAATTGTTACGTTGTTCATAAAAATACAAGTCTTCCTAAATAAATCTCCTTTAATTTTATTTTAATAGTCTTGTTATAATACCAAAATATATGAAATATCTTAATTTTTGTTTTTTTTTGCAATCTTAAAATTATAACTTTCAATCTTGTAAGATACAATTATTACAATATTGTGGAAAATTTCTGAAAATAATTTTGTTCTTTTTATCCTCTCTCTAATTTTGTTACATTTCATTTTTCGTTTATATCTAGTAGCATGTTTATCAATAAATAAAACCTAGTTTATTTGAAATTTTTTATTTTCAATTATAAGCCAATGTTAGATTTAGGAATAATTGAATAGGATTAGTGTATAATAATTACAGGGTGTACAAAAATACAGGTCATAAATTTAATCGCATATTCTGGGACCAAAAATAGTTCGATTGAACCTAACTTACCGTTGTATAAATATGCACATAAAAAAAGTTACAGCCCTTTGAAGTTACAAAATGAAAATCGATTTTGTGCAATACATCGAAAATTCCGAGAGATTTTTTATTGAAAATAGACATGTGGTATTTTTATGGCAGGAGCATCTTACAAAAAAATTATAGTAAAATTTTGACACCCCATAAAATTTTATGGGGGTTTTGTTCTTTTAAACCCCCCAAACTTTTGTGTACGTTCCAATTAAATTATTATTGTGGTACCATTAGTTAAACACAATGTTTTTAAAACTTTTTTGCCTCTCAGTACTTTTTCGAAAAGTCAGTTTTTATTGAGATATTTTGAATATTAGTCAAATCCACTACATATTTCTAAATATGGTTAAGTACGATTATGGAGACTTGGTAATCGTATGAAAATTTATTTATAATTTACATTTTTAGGCATGTTTTGAACCATATTAAAAAAGAAGCCAAATCTTGATAAAAGGTGCCTTATCGAAAAAATACTGGGAGACAAAAAAGTTTTAGAAACATTGCGTTTAACTAATGGTACCGCAGTAATAGTTTAATTGGAACGTACACAAACATTTGGGGGGGGGTGTAAAGGAACAAAACCCCCATAAAATCTTTATGTAAACATATTAAAAACGAAGCCGCAACTCGATAAAAACTGCCTTATCGAAAAAAATCTAAGAAGCAAAAAAGTTTTAAAACAGTGAGTTTAACTAATGGTACCACAATTATAATTATAATTACAATTATAATTTAATTGGAACGTACACAAAAGTTTGGGGGGTTTAAGGGAACAAAACCCCCATAAAATTTTTATGGGATGCACACATTTCACTATAATTTTTCTTTAAGATGTTTCTGTCATAAGAATGATACATGTCCATTTTCAATAAAAAATCTCTAATAGTTTTCGATATATTGGAAAAAATCGATTTTCGTTTTGTAACTTCAAAGGGCTATAACTTTTTTTATGTGCATATTTGTATTCAGGTAAGTTAGGTCCAATCGATCTATTTTGGGTCCCAGAATATGTGATTTAATTTATGACATGTATTTTTGTTACGCCCTGTAAAACTAATATGTACGTTTTACAATAAAAGTTACATCAAATATTATTTAAAAAATTGAAAAAAAATTGTATAAACAAATTTTATAGTGTATATAACAATTAGTTTATTTAAATAACGCCTATTCGTAATGTACGTAAAAAGTACATAGAAATTAAAAAAAGAAACAGCGAAATAAATAATCGAGAACCAGAGATACAGTTAACAGCTCCTTCCCCCCTCTCAACGCTAACCCAAGTTTCAACGCTGGCCGATTTTAAGGGGCAAAATTTTAAGCTTTGTGGACGATTTCCTTGAAAGGAAATCTTTTGTATACTTGGTAAGTTAAAATTTTGATGTATGTTCTTTCAAATGCGGCTAATTTTATTTCTTAATTGTTATAAATAAAGCTGCTGTGAATTAAAAAAAGAAGGGTGCTAACTTCGTCCCTAATTGTCATAGGATAATTGTTTTTCTTTATAAATGTGTATTAAAATTCAGTCTTTCTAAATATGGAAATTTTCTACAGGTTACGGTTCAAAAGTTATTCTAATTGTTTATAAGCAAAAAATCAACATGTTTTTGCAAAATAATTTTACACTATTTAAAATTATTTTTTGTCATTTTTTTTAATTGGGTTAATAGCATAAATCTTCTTCTTTCATAAACTGTCCGAAGTGTTACTATAACCCAATCGTTTTCTGACTTATAGTGTTGCAAAAAACATTACTTTGGGATAAACAAATTTAATAACTTTTAAACTATTTGACCAATTGCGTTGAAATTTAGAATATAATTTAAGCACCAGAAGTCTCAGCATTCTGTGTAATAAGAAAGTTCTAACTTAATTTTTACATAAGTTGTGAACATTTATATAATCTCAAAATTTATGATTTCTTTTCCAATTTTCTAAGCAAAAATTAAGCATAGACATAAGCAACGGACGCCATATTGCAGTTTTTTATATGATTTATCAGTTTATGACTCTCAAATTTGTTTAAAATTTTTCACTTTTTAGTAATAGACGAAAAAAGCGAAAATTTAGCGTTTTTTGATTTTCATTTGTTTATAACTACGTATATCATCAAAATCGGCTGCAGGAAACATAAAGGTTATTATTATAGATGTCCATACTACTCAAAAAATTTGGTTTCGGCCTGGAGGGGGATGTGTCACGAGAAAAATCTTATTTCTCTGGACTAGTAAACACCTTTTAAAAGTTGACAAAATGTCTTACATGATTAAATAAATTGTGAAATCCAATGGATGGATATAATCCCAATGAGATGTGGAGTATCTGATGACCTAATTATTACCTAGCAACCCACACGAGGGAGTCATATGTTGCCCTAGGGCCTTATGCATATAGATTATATCCATCTCTTGGATTCCACAATTTATTTAATCATGTAAGATATTTTGTTAAAATCAATGGGAAAATCTCCTTCACTTTTGTTGGTCTGTGTTCATTGAACTGGCAAGAACCACAAGTTTTTATCGAGCAGGGAACCATGTTGCCCTTTGAGCACTCCTAACACATTCAATCTTTTAACATCGACTTGGAATCGCTATAAATATTATATAAGTATGATGTAAACCACATTTCTCGATGTTACCAATTTTATAAGGTTGCTAGTTTCATGTACTAAGCAGAACGTAAGTATTACCATATTTTTTCTTCAACTAGTCACAATTTTAACCTTTTGCATTCATTCTAACGTGGAAATAATTCGTTCTAGGTACTGAAGATGATCTGCTCTAGATCGAAAACGTTTTGCGAATCCTTTTGGATGACTTTTAATGGTTTTTAATAAACTTTTTTATACCATTGTACAAACGGAGTTTTTACTTCTGTATGATATTTTGTTAACTTTTAAAATTTTTGCCTTTGTATTTTTGGGAGGCTCAGCATGATAGGCTTGTAACACCGATGATGCTCTTTTTAGAGAGCAAAAACGTTTTGTTGTGATATTTGTGGCCTTTTAAGGGTTTTTAAATAAATATACCTTTTACCAAGGAAATTTTTTCATTAAATTTACTTGTAATTAATGGTACACAGCCAGCTACAGGAAATTTTTCCTTGTGGATATATTTTTTACTATTATCGATTAACCAGGAAAAAAATCACCACCCCAAAATGTGGGACAATTAAAAGAAAACGAACAACGAATTCATGTGGCGTAAATGAGGATGCTTAGATAATATAAGAATGTACATAGGAAACAAGAATCAGCAAATAGTTCAACCATTGCATCCTTCCTATCATGACATATGGATGTCAAAGTTGGAACCTAGAAAGTCTCCTAGAAATTAGTTTTTTCATTTTTTTAATAAATTGGTTAAAATTGCGCCTTATTTTTTATCGCACAGAAAGTAATTTATTATCTGGTGTGGGAGTCCTCAACTTCTCTCTTGAATAGAGAAGAAAACTTGAATATCTCGGTCATATAATGAGAGGTACCAGATACAGGATGCTTCAGTTAATACTCAACGGAAAGATCGGCGGAAAAAGAGGAATTGGTAGGAAGAAATGTTCATGGTTCCGAAACCTTCGTCAATGGAGTGGCTTTTCAGCAGATCAACCATTACATGCAGCGCAAGATCGAGAACGATATCGGCAAATTGTCATGGAAGCTACTCACGCCTAAAATTTGTGCACGGTACTTAAAGAAGAAGTGGGACCCTAGGCAGGAGATGTCTTAGAGACTTGTGGAGGGTAAGTAATACCAATTTTCTATTATTGCAAATTAAAATCGATTTATAACGCCACTACTATGCAGTGTTAAGAGCATTAACACGTTGGCTGCCGTGAGACACAAATGGTGTGTCTCATGTTGTATTTAATAATAGCCGCGTGGCACACCGTAGTTGTCACGTTAGGCAGCCTCGTGACGTGGGCACGCATACGACCAAGTATCATGTTGTTTTCGATATCAGCTTCATGATACACCGTAATTGTCTCAATAGCATATAAAGAGGAGCCTATTGGCCGTAGTCACCCATTTTTTTAACATTGTGGGAGCCAACGCGTTAAATACCTCCCCAGATGCCAAATGGAAAAATCAAAATGGAGTAACATAATATTGACCAATATCGTTGCTTCCAGTGATTTCCAAATTGCTTGAAAAACTCCTATTCAAAAGATTAAAACCTAAAATAGAGCAAAAATAATCACACAATACTAGACCAGGTTCACAGAATCACTTATCAAAAAGAAACATCTCTAGAGGAAAAATATATATTTGGCTGTTTTTCTTGATGTTGCCCAGGCTTTTGATAAAGTTTAGATAAAGATAGAATACAAACTGGATTTACTTTAGTAAATTGACTTACTAGTATTTACTAGTACTAACTTTACTAATGTTGTTCTTAAGCTATTTACTTGTGGCATTTTTATAATCAACTACTTTTAATGGGAGAAAAGCCACAATTTTACCAAGAAAATGATTTTATTAACGTTTCGACGCTTAAGTTGGGTGTTGTTGTCAAAATACAAAATAATACTAAATTAAACAAAAATGTTGTTGCTTAGTAAAAAATTCTTCTAATAATTTATTTAATCTGACTCATTTATATCGTCACTTCAGACATGTATTATATATTTTAAAGTAGAGACTTTAAAATGATATTGCCAATATTGATGTTTTGCTTTCCTGGAACGACTTTACCAAAAGATAGTTCATTTGATTACATGAAATCAACCCAACTCAAGAATATCCGCCATAAAAATCATAGCATGTGATCTGTCTTTAAAAAGACAACCACATGCAATGGTGACAGTAAAATTCTCGCGCTAGAGACTCCATAGTAAATCACGAGGGAAAACCAGGAAAAACCTTGTGATGCTATCCCGACATCGTAAGTATTTGGGCTTACATTTAGTTTACTCTCAAATCTAATACCAAATTCCGACTTTAATATTTTAAATTTTAAATAATATTAATAATACATAGATATTGTATACATAATACTGAAATATAAAATATGTACAAACTCGATATGTTACTGACTTACTAATCACGGTAGTTTCTTTCTATTGACTTCCTCTTTCAGTATAGGTAACCACATCCTACTGTATTCTACCGAGGAATTTGCGACACAATCGGTTTCATTTAGCATAATTAGAGCCGATTCTTTGATTTTTCTCTTTTTACTATCTGCTTATTTCATGACCATACTTGAGTCTCTCCACTGAACTCTATGTTCATTATCCTACATGTGTTGAAATATTTGAGATCTATCAAATTCTCTATTTTTAATATAAGACTGATGTTCACTTATTCTAACGTTTAATGGTCTTGATGTTTTACCTAAATCAAATTGTTCGCATTTACAAGGTATTTTATAAATACAATTCATTGTTCTTTCTTGTTCAATGTTAGGTCTAGTTTTAGATAGAATAGATCTCAACGTGTTTGTTTTTTTGAATGTTGTTGAAATGTTGAATTTATTTCCTATTGTTTTAAGTTTATCGGATAGTCCTTTTATATATGGTATTGATATTTTTCTCGTATTATTTCTTGTGGCTGTTATAGGAACCCGTTTTACGTTGTTCTGTTCTATTCGATCCAATTTTGACAATTCCTTATTTATAAACGATACATAACAGGATAATCATTTTTTATTAAAACACACGTTAACAATTGTTTTTCTTCTAACAATGAATTTTCGTCAAAACAAGTAATTTTGGCTCTATCATATAAGGATTTAATGATTCCCTTTTTAACGTTGATATTGTGATTTGATTTGTAATTGAGATATCTATTGGTGTGTGTTGGTTTTCTGTATCATATCCAGCATCCTTCTTTGAAAAACAACGAGAAAAGGCAGAGTGTTATTATATTCCTTTTCCATTGTAAATTTTATTGTCTCTTATTGATCGTTTATAATATTTAGGAACGTATCCAACAATTCTGATCTATGAGGCCATATTGAAAACACATCATCTACAAATCTCCACCGTACTGTGGGTTTAAAATTTTGTTTAGAAATGATATTAGTTTCGATATTCTCCATAAATATATTAGCCAATAATGGAGATAAAGAAGAGCCCATTGCTAGACCAAAATTTTGTTCATAGAATTTATTACTTACACTGGGGTGCAAAATTAACCGGACATCTTAAAAATGGGTCATTTTCGATGTCTCGAATTTCCTAAACCTGTTGTCCGATTTAAGTGATTTTTTTATATGTTATACCATTATTCTTTAACAATATCGCTGTAATAATATTGTTACTAAACGGGTAAATTTTCATTGTATACCGGGTGTACTAATTAATCTGTTTTTTTCTCAAACTTCGCATCACCCTGTGGAATATTTTGGCATCTATAAAATACTGAAATTAAAACCCAACTATACATTCATGTTTTCTCAAAATTCTATCTTTTGACTCATTCTCTTATGTTGGACCATAAAAAAGTTAGGTACTTTAACAATTACCCATGCTTTTCATGAATACAGGGTGTTTTTAAATAAGTGTGGTAAACTTCAACGGGTAATTCTACATGACAAAATAATGAGAGTTTGCTTTAAAAACCTATGTCCGCAAATTCTGAGATAGACGGTGTTGAAATTTTTCTTACAAACTCACGATTTATTTATTGCTTTAAAACCGCTCGAGATATGCAAATGAGATTTGGGTTTTAAGGCAAATTTGGTGGGTTTTAAGACGTAGTTATTGTACATTTTTTGACGTACAAGTAAGAATTTCATATCCACCATTGGCGCGCATACGGGTAATATGATCGGTTATATTACCCGTATGTGCGCCAATGGTGAATATTAAATGTTTAATTGTATGTCAAAAAATGTGCAATAACTACGTCTTAAAACCGACCAAATATCATTTGCATGTCTCAACCGGTCTTAAAGCAATAAATAAATCGTTCTTTTGTAATAAAAATTTCAACACCCCTATCTCGGAAACCGTTCTCGGAAGTCTACCGTTTATAAAGCAAACTTTCATTATTTTTTTATGCAGAATTTCCCCTTAAAGTTGGCCATACTTATTTAAAACACCCTGTATTGATGAAAAACATGGCTAGTTGTTAAAGTACTTAACTTTTGTATGGTACAATGTAAGCGAATGAATTAAAAAACAAAATGTTGAGAAAACATCAGGCTATAGTTGGCATTTAATTTCAGTATTTTATAAATGCTAGAATGTTCCACAGGGTGATGCGAACTTTGAGAAAAAAACACAGTTTGATTAGTACACCTGGTACAATGAAAATTTAACTTTTTTGCAAAAATACTATTACATCGATATTGCTACAGAATAAGGCTATAATATATTAAAAAAATCACTTAAATCGGACAACAGGTTTAGGAAATTCCAGACATCAAAAATGACCCATTTTTAAGGTGTCCGGTTAATTTTGCACCGCAGTGTAGTTGAAAATAGGTAATATTATTACATAATGTCAATAACTCCATTATAGCTGATACATTTAGTCTTGTCCTAGTTGTTAATCTATTATCATTCTCTAATTTCGTTTTGATTATGTTTAAAGTTTTATCTAATGGTACTTTTGTAAATAAATTGTTTATGTCAAAACTTACTACATAAAATATTATTTGGATTAAATTCAATATTTGATAATTTGTTTAAAAAATGTTGTGTATTTTTTATAAATGTGTCAATATTATTTGCAAATGGTTTTATAATATTTAATAAAAATTTTGATAGTTCACTACAAGGAGAATTGATGGTACTACAAATGGGTCTAAGTGGAATAATCGCTTTATGAATTTTCGGTAGTCCATAAAAATGTGTAATTTTCTTTGATAGTACGTTAGATCATTTTTAAATTTAAATAAAGTTCTATAGATTTTGTTTTCCAGTGTCTTAGTTGGATCCTTCGTTAATTTGGTGTAAGGTCCTATAATTTTGTCCTCATATTGTATTTTATCCATTATTACATTTTCATTTTCTTTATCCGGTGGTAGGATTGTTATAGAAACATCATTTTTTAAAGTTTTTAAAGCTTTCATTTATAGCCTCTCGAAAGAAGCGAAATTGAGGACTCGATACGTTGCTCGACACTAAATAGAGTCTCAGGACAACTTCAAATTCCCATAATAAAGGCATACGAATCAAGTTGCCCATTGAAGCATAAAACAGTTACTAGGGATGTTCCCTGGTAGAACAAATACTTGGTTAAACTTCAGAAAAGGTCAGACACTTCTTCAATAGGGCAAAATGTACAGGTAGTTGCAATTCCGACGGAAGTGCCCTTACTGAGTACAACAAAGAGCTTATAAAATCAACGAAGAACTCCTGAAAAAAATTGTGCAAAGGGATAACAGAATTAGCACCTGCATAACGACTCCAAAGGTTCTCTGAAAAAGTCACACAAATAAAATCGGACTGATTAAAAAGCCAAATGGTGACTATACTGAGAAACTAGTAGAAACTATTAGAGAGCTTTTAGAGCCTCATTTTCCTGGCTCAATAAATACTAGAAGATATACGGCAAAGCACCCACCTGGCAGAGGATTCAAAGGGCCTCAATAGATCCGGCATGCAGCTTGCGGAAAAAATCTTTACAAAAAACAAAACTGAATTGGCGGGTTAAGCTTCAAACCTTTTAAATATCCGAGCAAGGATGGAATATTTGCTGCAATACTCCAAAAAGGCTTGTTCTAGGAGCCAATTTCAAAAACTTGAAGGAACGAAAAACTAGCATTTATACCAAAGAAGGGGAAACGTCCTACGAACGAACCTAAGTCTTATAGCCCCATATGCCTCACCACCTTTCTCCTAAAAACAATGGAGAAACTAATAGATTTCTGCATAAGAAGCGAAACTCTAACTAGAAAAGCGCTCCACAAACATCAATTTGCATACCAGACAGGCAAATCCACTATCCATTTTGTGAATTCCCTAGTGGAAACCATTGAAAACAACAATAGTGTTAAAAGAAATAGCTCTTTGCGCTTTCATTGACATAGAGGGAGCATTCGAAATTACCTCATATGAATCCATAAAAATGCACTATTAAAAAGGAGCACAAAAGCCTCACTAATACAATGGATGGGGTACCCTTAAGGAGAATTAGGTAATATAAATTTTAATCTGTTTATCCTTTGTCCAGTGCGTGTTACGTTATGTCTTAAGGGAAAAGGCGCAAAATGTCGCATGTAAAAAATTTCAATGTGTTTTAAATGTATCCATTTTTTCGAATCCTTAGAAAACTAATAAATATTTTTGAAAATTTTAAACGCAGAATGAAATATTACGTTATTACCGAGGGCCAAACGTCCCTTAAAATAAATAAAAAGTTTCTTTTGAATGAAATATTTGCAACTAAAAATCAAACTAAATTTTCTCTTATATTTTCACCCCTGCAACTTTTCAATATAAACATTATAGAAGTTTTCAGGGACTTTCGGCCCTTAGAAATAATGTAATATTTCATTCTGCGTTTAAATTTTTCAAAAATATTTGTTAGTTTTTTTAGGCCTCGAAAAAATGAATACGTTTAAATAGACAAGAGGAAAACGGCGGGTTCGTTGGGAAAAATATTCCTATGAGACTTTTTTGCATAATTACGTTCGTGAGACATTCCAGAATAAGGTTCAAGAAGTCGTCCACCTGAAAAGTGCGCCAAATTTTTTTTAACAATTTTTTTTTAGTTAAATTGCAACATTCAATATTTTTGGCTCGGTCAATTTTTTTGTAGGTTTTTTGGACCATTCTGGATAAAAAATGTCTCTTATAATTTTTCGCTAAAGTCGATCGTTTTCGAGTTATAAGCAATTTAAAATTGAAAAAAAACGAAAAATGCGATTTTCAAGGCTTAATATCTCGGTTAAAAGTTATTATTATGAAAGTCAGAAAGTGACTAAATTAAAGTTTAATGTCCCCCCTACAAGATCCCGAAGAAATTTTTGTCATTATTTTATTACTAAGCTGTTATCTTTAAGTAATATTATTGAGCGCCATGCACGTGGCAGGCGGCAGTAATGTGAGTACAAGTAAGGCTACGGCTCCACGGGCGAGAAATTGACGCTAGCAGTAGCTGTAAAACGAACTTAAGGTTCCGCGGAACGGAATAGGAATAGCCGAACTGTACCGACTACAGGAATTGTGCGTAGTCGGTTCAGTTCGGCTATTCCTATTCCGTTCCGTGGAACCTTAAGTTCGTTTTACGGCTACTGCTAGCGTCAATTTCTCGCCCATGGAGCCGTTCGCTAAGATGCACAATTGGACTGCCGGAGTGGCATCTCTCTCGCACTCAGCATTTACGGCTGGCTACCACGTGCATGGCGCTCAATATTATTACTTAAAAATAACAGCTTAATAATAAAATAATGACTAAAATTTCTTCGGGATCTTGTAGAGGGGGCATTAAACTTTGATTTAGTCACTTTCTGACTTTAATAATAATAACTTTTAACCGAGTTATTATGCCTTGAAAATCGCCATTTTTCGTTTTTTTTTTTTTTTCAATTTTAAATTGCTTATAACTCGAAAACGATCAACAGAGAAAAATTATAAGAGACCTTTTTTATCCAGAATGGTCCAAAAAACCTACAAAAAAAATGTTCGAGCCAAAAATATTGATTTGTGCAATTTGAATAAAAAAAAATTGTTAAAAAAAATTTGCCCCACTTTTCACGTGGGCGACTTCTTGAACCTTATTCTGGGATCTCTCACGAATGTAATTATGCAAAAGAATCTCATGGGAACATTTTTCCCAACGAACCCGCCGTTTTCGCCTTGTCTAAAAACACATATGTCACTGATGATGCGGTAGGAGCGAAAGTATACTTGTGCAAGATTTAATAAAACACCGACGTAGTGGAACAACGCGGAATCGTCTTACTTCATAAGAAGGGAGATATCAGAGGCCTTAGAAACTACAGACCCATTAGCTTGTTGTCACTAGTATATAAGCTATTCACAAGAGTTATTACCAATAGGCTGGGAGGTAAGTTGGATTTCTATCAGCCAAGAGAGAAAGCAGGTTTTAGAGCGGGATATAAAACTAATCATCATTTACAAGTGGTTAAGAACTTGATATAAAAGAGTGTTGAATATAACAAGCCATTAGTCCTGATATTTGTTGACTATCAAAAAGCTTAATAGAGTGCCCTATAGATCATCAAAGAAACTGGCAAAATAAAAAACCAACGCATTTAAAATAAAACGGGGAGTGCGAAAGGGAGACACAATTTCACCAAAATTGTTTACAACATTATTAGAGCATATGTTTAGGAACGCCAATCTGAGTGAAAAATAAATTAATGTCAACGGAGAAATACTTCTTAGTTATTTGAGGTTCGCTGACGATATTGTTCCTTTTGCTGACAGCATCGATGTTATAGTATCGCAACGGAGGAACTATACCTAGTCTCCCTATAAGTTGGATTAAAAATCAACCACACAAAAACACAAATCATGACAAATCTTATGTTAAGCGAATAGATTTCAGTAAATAACATGCATATCGAAGAAACCACCTATTATAAGTACTTGGGCATGAGATACGCCTAATAAGAGATAATCAAAAGTGCGAACTAAGCCGCCGCATAGGTGGCATTCGGCAAGCTGAATTATGTCCTTAAGTCAGAACTGCCTATGTGCCTCAAAAGAAAAGTCTTTAATCAGTACGTGTTGCCAGTACTTACATATGGTGCAGAAACTTTAACAGTAACTAAGAAAATAAGAAATAAAATTTGTGTTACACAAAGAGCCATGGAAAGTTCGATGCTAGGCATTTCTCGTAGGGATCGGATTACAAAAAAAAGAAAGACAGAAAACAGGCGTGACAGATGCCATAGTAAGAATTCTGAACATTAAGTGAAACTGGGTGCAGCACATAGCTAGAATGTCGGATAACAGATGGATACAGCGAATAATACACTGAAGACCAAGACAAGAAGCATATCGAAGTAGAGGTTGTCCCCCAACAAGATGGTCTGATGACATAAAACGGATCGAAAAAAATTTGATGCAAACAACACAAAACAGTAATACATGGAAAAGACTGAGTGAGACCTATAGCCAGCATTGGAGTTATCCGAGTTAAACGATGATGATGATGAGTGCTCGATATCTGCCTGTTATTTCTGTAAAATTAATATTATATTTTTTAAAATAAAAATGTATACCATTTTTATTCAGTTGCAATGCGAAGGCAAAACAATCTTACTTTTCAATTAGAATACGGAGTGCAGCCCAGTCCCTTGAATCGCGATTTTCGGCTCTTATTGGAGCCTTCATCGGAAAAAACGTAGGCACTGTTCTCCATATTTTAACTGATTTGAATCGAGAGGTTTTCCCACCCATTGCAACTGAAGTGATGATAGTAGGTGGCTAGCGCCATCTGGCATTGAAAGACGAAGTAGTTTTCAATCCTAATAGTAAATTATTAATATTGAAAATATTAAAAATATTACTACAAGATTTTTAAATTGAAAACTTATTGGTACACTCTCCTGGTGACACCTCCAAGACTTCTACAATTTGCAAGTCAAATGGATGCTGCAGTGAAGACAAGAGGGAAGGAATTCTACACTATGCAATTCACATCCCCCGTCTGCAGCTGGTAAAGTTCCAACGGAAAAATGCACCTAGTTACTCTACGGAGTAATACGACTATAAAATAGAAATGTATACCATTTTTATTCAGTTGCAAGGCGAAGGCAAAACAATCTTACTTTTCAATTAGAATACGGAGTGCAGTCCAGTCTCTTGAATCGCGATTTTCGGCTCTTATTGGAACCTTCATCGGAAAGAACGTAGGCACTGTTCTTCATATTTTAACTGATTCGCATCGAGAGGTTTCCCCACCCATTGCAACTGAAGTGATGATAGTAGGTGGCTAGCGCCATCTGGCATTGAAAGACGAAGTAGTTTTCAATCCTAATAGTAAATTATTAATATTGAAAATATTAAAAATATTATTAAAAGATTTTTAAATTGAAAACTTATTGGTACACTTTCCTGGTGACACCTCCAAGACTTCTACAATTTGCAAGTCAAATGGATGCTGCAGTGAAGACGAGAGGGAAGGAATTCTACACTATGCAATTCACATCCCCCGTCTGCAGCTGGTAAAGTTCCAACGGAAAAATGCACCTAGTTAATCTACGGAGTAATACAACTATAAAATAAAAATGTATACCATTTTTATTCAGTTGCAATGCGAAGGCAAAACAATCTTACTTTTCAATTAGAATACGGAGTGCAGCCCAGTCCCTTGAATCGCGATTTTCGGCTCTTATTGGAGCCTTCATCGGAAAAAACGTAGGCACTGTTCTCCATATTTTAACTGATTTGAATCGAGAGGTTTTCCCACCCATTGCAACTGAAGTGATGATAGTAGGTGGCTAGCGCCATCTGGCATTGAAAGACGAAGTAGTTTTCAATCCTAATAGTAAATTATTAATATTGAAAATATTAAAAATATTACTACAAGATTTTTAAATTGAAAACTTATTGGTACACTCTCCTGGTGACACCTCCAAGACTTCTACAATTTGCAAGTCAAATGGATGCTGCAGTGAAGACAAGAGGGAAGGAATTCTACACTATGCAATTCACATCCCCGTCTGCAGCTGGTAAAGTTCCAACGGAAAAATGCACCTAGTTACTCTACGGAGTAATACGACTATAAAATAGAAATGTATACCATTTTTATTCAGTTGCAAGGCGAAGGCAAAACAATCTTACTTTTCAATTAGAATACGGAGTGCAGTCCAGTCTCTTGAATCGCGATTTTCGGCTCTTATTGGAACCTTCATCGGAAAGAACGTAGGCACTGTTCTTCATATTTTAACTGATTCGCATCGAGAGGTTTCCCCACCCATTGCAACTGAAGTGATGATAGTAGGTGGCTAGCGCCATCTGGCATTGAAAGACGAAGTAGTTTTCAATCCTAATAGTAAATTATTAATATTGAAAATATTAAAAATATTATTAAAAGATTTTTAAATTGAAAACTTATTGGTACACTTTCCTGGTGACACCTCCAAGACTTCTACAATTTGCAAGTCAAATGGATGCTGCAGTGAAGACGAGAGGGAAGGAATTCTACACTATGCAATTCACATCCCCCGTCTGCAGCTGGTAAAGTTCCAACGGAAAAATGCACCTAGTTACTCTACGGAGTAATACGACTATAAAATAAAAATGTATACCATTTTTATTCAGTTGCAATGCGAAAGCAAAACAATCTTACTTTTCAATTAGAATACGGAGTGCAGTCCAGTCTCTTGAATCGCGATTTTCGGCTCTTATTGGAACCTTCATCGGAAAGAACGTAGGCACTGTTCTTCATATTTTAACTGATTCGCATCGAGAGGTTTCCCCACCCATTGCAACTGAAGTGATGATAGTAGGTGGCTAGCGCCATCTGGCATTGAAAGACGAAGTAGTTTTCAATCCTAATAGTAAATTATTAATATTGAAAATATTAAAAATATTATTAAAAGATTTTTAAATTGAAAACTTATTGGTACACTTTCCTGGTGACACCTCCAAGACTTCTACAATTTGCAAGTCAAATGGATGCTGCAGTGAAGACGAGAGGGAAGGAATTCTACACTATGCAATTCACATCCCCCGTCTGCAGCTGGTAAAGTTCCAACGGAAAAATGCACCTAGTTAATCTACGGAGTAATACGACTATAAAATAAAAATGTATACCATTTTTATTCAGTTGCAATGCGAAGGCAAAACAATCTTACTTTTCAATTAGAATACGGAGTGCAGCCCAGTCCCTTGAATCGCGATTTTCGGCTCTTATTGGAGCCTTCATCGGAAAAAACGTAGGCACTGTTCTCCATATTTTAACTGATTTGAATCGAGAGGTTTTCCCACCCATTGCAACTGAAGTGATGATAGTAGGTGGCTAGCGCCATCTGGCATTGAAAGACGAAGTAGTTTTCAATCCTAATAGTAAATTATTAATATTGAAAATATTAAAAATATTACTACAAGATTTTTAAATTGAAAACTTATTGGTACACTCTCCTGGTGACACCTCCAAGACTTCTACAATTTGCAAGTCAAATGGATGCTGCAGTGAAGACAAGAGGGAAGGAATTCTACACTATGCAATTCACATCCCCGTCTGCAGCTGGTAAAGTTCCAACGGAAAAATGCACCTAGTTACTCTACGGAGTAATACGACTATAAAATAGAAATGTATACCATTTTTATTCAGTTGCAAGGCGAAGGCAAAACAATCTTACTTTTCAATTAGAATACGGAGTGCAGTCCAGTCTCTTGAATCGCGATTTTCGGCTCTTATTGGAACCTTCATCGGAAAGAACGTAGGCACTGTTCTTCATATTTTAACTGATTCGCATCGAGAGGTTTCCCCACCCATTGCAACTGAAGTGATGATAGTAGGTGGCTAGCGCCATCTGGCATTGAAAGACGAAGTAGTTTTCAATCCTAATAGTAAATTATTAATATTGAAAATATTAAAAATATTACTAAAAGATTTTTAAATTGAAAACTTATTGGTACACTTTCCTGGTAACATCTCCAAGACTTCTACAATTTGCAAGTCAAATGGATGCTGCAGTGAAGACGAGAGGGAAGGAATTCTACACTATGCAATTCACATCCCCCGTCTGCAGCTGGTAAAGTTCCAACGGAAAAATGCACCCAGTTACTCTACGGAGTAATACGACTATAAAATAAAAATATATACCATTTTTATTCAGTTGCAATGCGAAAGCAAAACAATCTTACTTTTCAATTAGAATACGGAGTGCAGTCCAGTCCCTTGAATCGCGATTTTCGGCTCTTATTGGAGCCTTCATCGGAAAGAACGTAGGCACTGTTCTCCATATTTTAACTGATTCGCATCGAGAGGTTTTCCCACCCATTGCAACTGAAGTGATGATAGTAGGTGGCTAGCGCCATCTGGCATTGAAAGACGAAGTAGTTTTCAATCCTAATAGTAAATTATTAATATTGAAAATTTTAAAAATATTACTAAAAGATTTTTAAATTGAAAACTTATTGGTACACTTTCCTGGTGACACCTCCAAGACTTCTACAATTTGCAAGTCAAATGGATGCTGCAGTGAAGACGAGAGGGAAGGAATTCTACACTATGCAATTCACATCCCCCGTCTGCAGCTGGTAAAGTTCCAACGGAAAAATGCACCTAGTTACTCTACGGAGTAATACGACTATAAAATAAAAATGTATACCATTTTTATTCAGTTGCAATGCGAAGGCAAAACAATCTTACTTTTCAATTAGAATACGGAGTGCAGTACAGTCTCTTGAATCGCGATTTTCGGCTCTTATTGGAGCCTTCATCGGAAAGAACGTAGGCAGTGTTCTCCATATTTTAACTGATTCGCTTCGAGAGGTTTTCCCACCCATTGCAACTAAAGTGATGATAGTAGGTGGCTAGCGCCATCTGGCATTGAAAGACGAAGTAGTTTTCAATCCTAATAGTAAATTATTAATATTGAAAATATTAAAAATATTATTAAAAGATTTTTAAATTGAAAACTTATTGGTACACTTTCCTGGTGACACCTCCAAGACTTCTACAATTTGCAAGTCAAATGGATGCTGCAGTGAAGACGAGAGGGAAGGAATTCTACACTATGCAATTCACATCACCCGTCTGCAGCTGGTAAAGTTCCAACGGAAAAATGCACCCAGTTACTCTACGGAGTAATACGACTATAAAATAAAAATATATACCATTTTTATTCAGTTGCAATGCGAAAGCAAAACAATCTTACTTTTCAATTAGAATACGGAGTGCAGTCCAGTCCCTTGAATCGCGATTTTCGGCTCTTATTGGAGCCTTCATCGTAAAGAACGTAGGCACTGTTCTCCATATTTCAACTGATTCGCATCGAGAGGTTTTCCCACCCATTGCAACTGAATTGATGATAGTAGGTGACGATGAAAGACGAAGTAGTTTTCAATCCTAATAGTAAATTATTAATATTGAAAATATTAAAAATATTACTAAAATATATTACTAAATTATATTTTTTGTTAATTTGTTTAATAGAAAAAATAAAGCACTCAGTTTTAGCCTATACATATTTATTTAGATAAACTTTAACGATTTTATAATTTTGAAGACGAAAATTAGTAGGCATTCTTAAAAAATTTTGAGTAGAGGAAGACTGTACTGACCAAGCAGGTGATGCATGCTGGTTCGACGGTTTGGCGTGTCGAATATCCATATCCATCCGGAAAAGGATATTCTGGTTCGCTAGGAGGTTCACATTATGGTTTTGTGACTCTGACTGTGAATGCCACCCCTAATTTGATGATTATAAACGGCCTCCACGCTGTTTTCTAATTTTTTGGATCAGTGACAGTACGCCTGAGTGAAACTCTAAAGTTTCATCTTCGTCAAAAGACGTGACACTCGGCAGAACACCTTTGAAAAAAGAGAGCATTGGATGTTCTTCACGTTTGTCTGTTGATAGCATGCTATCTAAAAACAGGCTCATTTTGTCATCAAGGGTCATGGGCTTTTTGGAACTACTCGGCATTGGTCTCATGGGCTTTTTGGAAGTACGTGGCATTGGTACCTCTGGCCTTTTTTCTTTTTTTCTGACCGCCGGTGTCTCTACAAATGTATATGCTAGACGCTTCTGGAGGATCGGTGATCTAGGCTCACGAGAATCATGAGTGCGGTTAATCTTTTTGTAGGCTTTGTGTAAAAAGCTCATCTGTCGTTTATATATATATGGTTTTGAAAACTTCGCCCCTGCTTCGGATTTTCTGACTTCATTTTTAGTTGCTCTCAACCAGGCATCTCGTAAATTCGCCCACCTTGTAGATACTAATTTACCTGCAATTAAAATAGGTTCATAAAGAAATGTGATTATGTTACAATAGTCGAGGAAATGAAACTGAAAAAATGGCAAAACCTCGAAATTTTTTCGCCCAGCATCGATTTGTACAAAAATTTGGGATTAGGCTCATTTCACCCTCTAGTTCATTTTCTATATTGAGCCGTTGTACGCTTTTGGTTTTTTAAGGGTGAAAACTACCGCTAATTGTAAAAAATTATAAAATAACATTTGAAACCTTAATATTATCAACATTTGGTTCTTATTATTTACATAATGATTGTTTTATGCTTTAAGATATACTATCATAATATTTTAACCCTTAAAACCACCCTTGTTGGAGCTATATATAAAAAATTACTTATTATAAAAGAATAATTTCGGCTTGCATCGATTTACATAAAAATTTGGGATTAGGATCATCTCACCCTGTACTTCATATTCTATAACATGCTCAAGGTAGTTGATTATTTTTAGGGGTGTAAACTACTCCTTATTCTCAAAAATTATACAAAAACATTGTAAACTTTAATATGGGTAAAATTTGGTTTTAATTGGATAAAAATAATGATTGTTTAATGCTTCAGGATATAATATAATATTTCAACCCATAAAAACCACCCTTAAGAACATTACAACTTTTATAAGTAGATAATTTAATAGATACAGAAAAAAGTAGAATTAAAGAATTACAAAAACCTGTATTTACACAAAAATACGAATTTACAAATATGTGGAAGTACAAATACAAATAGTTTTTAAGTCATCTTCCAGTATACGAACCAGTTCTGTGGTATGTATATTATACATGCGTTGAAAATGTTCCATAAGCGGACTATTCGAATATTTCGAAAAAAAAAATTCGTTTTATAAACATAGCTCCTTCATTTTTGGGGATAAAAGGTTTTTTCAAAAATGACTTTGTAGGAGATTTGAAGAACTATAAGACTGTGTAAATTAAATTCCGTTAGATCCCTTACTTTTTAATTTTACTGTAACTGTTCACTGTAATGAAAATCTATGAACGAACAATATAATTTTAGCTATTAGAAAAGCTACAATTTAGTAGTCTATCATTTTTTTTGTATCTCCAGTATTTTCGGAGATATTTTGAAGTAAAATGTAAAAATTACGAAATTGCAAAAAATAAACTTTTATTTAAACTTCAATTTTTCTAAAATTAGGCCATTTAAATAGGTGAAACTTCTCGGGTGTATTGACAATACAAATATACAAGGAATTACAGAAAGGTAAAGACCAATTTTTAATTTGGACGGTGGTTAGGGGGTTATTTTCACTGATTTTTTCGTAGAGAAAAGCAGGTACCGACTTTTTTGATCATAAGTCGCTCTATTTTCATGTTAGAAATTTTTTATAAATATTCTTTGAAAGGTTTAAGTGTATACTTGAAAAAAGATAATTTAAGTTTTTCTCGAAAAATGCAAAGTTTTCCCGTTATTTGGCTTTGAATATTTCAATTATGCATTCGACTAGAAAAGCTAACTTTTAACATGCCGTATCTCGGTTTGTATTGGTCTTAAGGATATTATAGAAAAAGAATTTAGTTTGTGTTACTAAAAGATACAATTTTGCTATCTACAGTTTTTTTTGAGTAAATGCATATTTTTTGAGGTATTCTCAAAAAACCCTCCAAAAAAGTCGATTTTTTCGACGAAAAACTGTTACTTTCAAGCGCGAATAACTCGAAAAATATTAGATTTACGAAGAAAATGTAAAAAACATTTTTTTCTTAGAATTACTTTTTTATCGATTTACATAGTTAAAATTTAATTAAAAATTCTCACCCCCGAGATGGGGTGGCAATCACCCCCAAGGTTTTAGGGTACAGCGGCATGATATAGAAAAGGATCCTTGGACTATTCCCTACTAGTCTAAGAGCTAGTGAACCATCCGACTAACGGTCGTCCTGTAAGGCTAGAAATTTTTCTAGTGATAATTCATAGCACATCAAGGCTAAAAACCATGACCTGGCAGGCCTCAGGGGTGCACGTGTATCTACCAGGTGAATCGAAAAGTGCAAATTTAGGGGGTAAAATAAACTTTCTCCTGTAAGGTTTAAATTTAAGTATGTGTTTGAGTAAGTCATTTAGAAGAAATGTGTACAATGACAGGCGATTCTGAAGAGCATAAGACCTTGCCAGGCCAGTGGCGGCTCGCGACCTCAGTATGCGGGTAGGCTACACATATACTTCGGGTAGGCGACAAAAAATATCCTACAATTTGTAATACATTTTGAGCCGTCTTGCAATACTAAATGTAATCTATGAGCGCAACAATGTGTAAAAACTGCTTTTGGAGCATCTACTTTAATTTTTTATTGTAATCCGTTTAAAGAGCCAGCCATTACACTTGCACCATCGTAAAATTGAGCAATTTATTTATTTTTGTAATCATATGGCTCAAGCACGTTTGAAATTAAACTATATAGAGCGTCTGCAGATCTATTCTCGCTAACATCAAAAAACCCTAAAAATCTTTCTGTTACCTGACCAACTTTAAAAAAAAAACGGATTGTTAAAGTACACTGTGATTTTTCGGTTATATCAGTAGTATCGTCCGCTAGTATAGAAGAAAATTGACTTTCATTAATTTCTGTCGAAATTTCATTTTTTACGTAATCGGCAAGGCAATCTATTAAATCATTTTGTATTGTTTTTGACAAACCCGTGAACACCCCTTCTATTTTTTAACATGATCCTGGATTTCCTGATCGCGTTTAACTACTAAATTAAAAATTTCTTTAAAATTACCCATGCTTGAAGAATTATGGCTCTCATCACGACCGCGAAATGCAGGTTCTTGTTTTATTAACAGAATTGTAACATCAATTTCTTCAACTTCTTCAATCTTTTTCAACTTCTTCATTATATATCTTATTAGATAGAGAAATTTGTCCAGCTAAAGCACTGTCAATAGTTTGTTTATTTTTTTCTAACCGTTTTAAACCTAAGCAATTGTTTAAATGTTCTTTCGAAGATTCATGTTTTTTTACACTAGCTGATAAATTTTTCAAATCTGAATATCCCTGACTCACTTAAACATTTTGCTTCAAATTTGAGAGCAACAGACAAGGCCAACAGAAAAGTGAATTTTTAAAATAACTTCCGCTTAGCCATTTATGATTTTCATACCATATTGTTTTAAACGATCTCGAAAATGGTCGATTGTCTTTTGTCTTATCTGTGGATAAAATTGTTAAATTTGGCCGGCCCATTGAAATAATTTCTGACCTTTCTTGATTTTGGTGCCTTGAATAAGGCGTCTCGATCAAACTGCATATTACATCGTTTAAAATATTCATATTCGATGACTAAAGTTTTTCCACCAATAAAACTAACACACCTACGTTTCAACAACGTCAAATATTACTTATTTTATTTTTGTATCAAATAATAATTTACTCTTCGAATAAATTGATAAGTTAACAATTATTAACCTCGCTTTAAATGTTTAATTATCTATAAATTCTAATAACACTTCTATCTATATCTATAAAATATAATGGACGACTGACAAATAACTATTCACAGATTTATTTGTCGTTAGTGAATTATTACTAAATTAATATAAAATTAAAATGCCCTTCAATAGTCCGATCTCAAATTTACCTGTTTATTATTGTTTTCATAAACAAATTTAATTTGTCCTATTCTTTTTCTCATGAGCATCTTTCAGTGCGTCACAGTTTTTCGATTTCTCTCTAACGCATTAAATTGTATGTGACAGAAAAAAAGGCACGTCTGGGAATATTTCGGTAATTATTCTAGTTCGGTGATTATTCTAGTTGTCGATAGATGGCGCCATAATCAAAAAAGAATTATTTATTAAATAAAATAATAATATTATCAATATAATCTGTACAATTTATAAGACTATACAAATGAAAGAAAATACCATTTTATAAATGCAATAGACACAATTGATTTGGTTTTATTCCAAATTGAAAATAAAATTTGACAACTGTCAGATTTAACTAAAATGTCACGTTAGAATAAATGTCATAAATGTGTATTATCACGGACTTACCTTTTTTTCTATAATTTGTGACGCACTGAAAAATGTTCATGAAAAGGAGAATACCTAGTTTTATTCAATACTTAACCTACTAATAACAGCCAAGATCAAAAAACAAAATTATTTAAAACAGTTTCACAAGACACAAGAGAAGCAACTGATAAAATTTTGGAGGTCCGGCTATTAGACTCTGTGCCTATACGCCCTTTCAAAATCGTAGAATACGCGAGACCTGCAGCAGGCCTGCTCGCGTAAACAGAGAGAGATCGCACGTCAGTTCGGTGTTGGCGGCGTTCTATTTCAGGCTACGTTTTCAAGTGCCTGACCCAGGAAGAATATAGAATCTTATACAGTACTACTGATACTACAAGGAGCGTACAATAATTATAACTACGGAGAAAATTTTTTGGATATTTTTACAAATAATTTGGATAATTTTTGCTATTTTTTTATTGTAGGTATTGTGTCAAAATTTATAAATTACAATTTAGAAATAAGTAATTTATATTATTAATTTATATTATTGTACTACATTTGAAGAGCACACCGACGGGCCGCCCCTGTGCCAGGCGAGGGGAAAGATTAGGGGTTTTTTCTAAAATTATTCTTTTTGCATCGACCAATTTTTTTTTTAGGTTTTTTGAATAATTCCAAACAGAAAAGGTCTTTAGTGATTTTTCTCTTAAGTTAATAGTTTTTGTTATATAAGCGATTGAAAATTTTGAAAATTGCGGAATTGGCCATTTTTAACCCTAAATCGGACATTTATCTAAAAATTTCGAAGTTGCCAAGGTAGGTAGATATTCTTTAAACATTGATTGATGAAATCTCAAAGAGTTTTTTTTAATACAATATCGGAAACGCCTTTGTTTTTTAATTGCTAATCAAGCGGGCGCGACACTGTGGTATAAGTGAGGACGTTTGAGTTGGCATAAATTCATTATCTCGAGAATGGGCAAATTTCAAGAGAAATCCTCAGACAGGTCGATTTTTATTTTTAAATTAAGACTTGTTGGCATATATTTAATACTAGTGACGTCATCCATCTGAGCGTGATGACGTAATCTATGATTTTTTTTAATGAGAGTAGGGGTTGTGTGATAGCTCATTTAAAAGGTTATTTAATTCTCTATTCAATAATATACACATTAACATAATTATTTATACAGAGTGTACAAAAAAAATTTCTTTTATTAAATTAACTTTGATTAATTACGTATTTTTTATTTTTTAATAAATTCATTTTTTAGTAAAATTGTGGCTTATTTCCCATAAAAAATACGTAATTATAAAAATGCCACAAGGAAATAGCTTCAGAACAACTTTGATTAAATTTGACAAATAGAAGAAAAATTTTTTTTGTACACCCTGTATAAATAATTATGTTAATGTTTATATTACTGAATAAAGAATTAAATAACCTTTCAAATGAGCTATCACACAACCCCTACTCTTATTTAAAAAAATCATCGATTACGTCATCACGCCCAGATGAATGACGTCACTAGTATTATATATATGCCAAATATATAGTACTATATATATGCCAAAAAGTCCTAATTCAAAAATAAAAATCGACCTATCTAAGGATTTCTCTTGAAATTTGCCCATTCTCGAGATAATGAATTTATGCAAACTCAAACGTCCTCACTTATACTACAGTGGCGCGCCCGCTTGATTAGCAATTAAAAAAACAAAGGGGTTTTCGATATTTTATTGCAAATGACTCTTCGGGATTTCATCAATCAATGTTTAAAGAATATCTACGTACCTTGGCAACATTGAAATTTTTAGATAAATGTCCGATTTAGGGTTAAAAATGGCCGATTTCGCAATTTTCAAAATGTTCAATCGCTTATATAACAAAAACTATTAACTTAAGAGAAAAATCACTAAAGACGTTTTCTGTTTGGAAAGTATCAAAAAACCTAAAAAAAATTTAATCGATGCAAAAAGAATAATTTTAGGAAACACCCCTAATCTTTCCCCTCGCCTGGCAAGGTCTTATGCTCTTCAGAATCGCCTGTCATTGTACACATTTCTTCTAAATGACTTACTCAAACACATACTTAAATTTAAACCATACAGGAGAAAGTTTATTTTACCCCCTAAATTTGCACTTTTTGATTCACCTGGTAGATACACGTGCACCGCTGAGGCCTGCCAGGTCATGGTTTTTAGTCTTGGTGTGCTATGAATTATCACTAGAAAAATTTCTAGCCTTACAGGACGACCGTTAGTCGTAGGGTTCACTAGCTCTTAGACTATACCTTCTGTAAAAATTTCAAGTATATCCATGCTGGACGAAAAAATTGCGAGCCAAAATGATTCATTTCCTCGACTACAAACTTTTAGGATAGGTGCAAGCTAGGTTACTGCGGCCTTTTCAATTCTGATGGGCAAATCAAATTTTTTATGTATTTTGGGATGCTGATTTCAATCCGAGTGATCAAAAATTTTTTATAAACAACTAGCTGACCCGGCGAACTTCGTACCGCCTTAGAAATAAATCAATAATGTGTCAAAGTTTAATAAATGAAAATCAACAGAAAATCAAAAAAACACTTAAAAAATATTACGTATTACCCAATATAAAAGTAACAATTTAATTAATTCTGATAAGTAATATTTATTTGCCGTGCGCAAATATAAAACGATGGCGGTTTTTTATTGCACGATTAATTTTTCGTGTCCGAAACATGGACACTTAAAGTTTATTCCGTAAACTCCCAAAAAACTTGCGATTAAAAACATCACTACTACGCTCGATACATACATAAACAAATTACATATTGCTGTTTGCTGAGTAAGAAGTGACACCGGTAGACGCCTGTCGGGGATTACTTACTGGTCTAGTCGTAATTGGTCAATTATCGAACTTGGTTAAAAATTATTAAATTACTAATATAAATGGCGATATTTACTAATATAAATTAAAAAATAGGGGTATTTGATAAAAGATACAAAATTAAGTGATGTATGTATTTTTAATTATTCTTCTCCTTTTCACATCATAACCATGGATGGGTCTTTACCTGTATTGCTATACCCTTCCAGTTAGACCTTCCTTATGTCCTTCTTATCCATTGTCTTACATTCATAGTTTTCAAGTCGTCTTCTACGTCAAACAACCATCTCATTCTGGACCTTTTACACTATCTCACAATTTATTAATTTAATCCTTATTTGTTAATTTCGTCGATTCTCGACAAAACCCCCGCGTCCCGCCGCCCTCCCCCGCGACAACAACAAATTTCCTTAGGTCATCATAATATGATGAAATCCATAGTTTACGAGCCTCTAAGGTACATACATACATACAAACATTAATTTTTATTTATCTAGAAGACGCAAATATTTAGATGGCTGTTAAAATATAACGGTTGGTGATAGAAAAGTGAAAATTTAGGGTTGAATGTATATTGGTTCTACGTCATATAACATTGAGAAAAATCAATTCGGAAAAAAAAATAAAAAAAATTCGGGGGTGCAACCCCCCTTTTCACTTGGGTTGATCCTACCAACTCACAAACCTTCCCAGGTTCATGTACAACAACTTTGATGAAGGTCATCATATGATGAAATGCATAGTTTGCGAGTCTATAGGGTACATAAATATTTACCTACATACATACTAGTCCTGTCGCCAGGGGGGGTACAACGGCCTCCTGTATTCAGATGGACTTACCCAAGTTTTTATTATGTATTTTGGCCCGTAGAATACGAATTTTTTGGGTAACAGTTGATCCGGATGTCGATAAGATTGTTATAAACAAAGAAGTTGAGGAATTACATAACAGCGATTTCTCGCAAAACAGAACATGTTTTTGTATTTTTTGGGCCATTCTAACCAAAAAACGTTCCTACAAGTTTTTTCGTAGGATGCATAGTTTTCGAGATAAACGCGGTTGAACTTTCAAAAAATCGAAAAATTGCGATTTTTGAACCCGAATAACTTTTGATTAAAAAATAAAATAGCAATTCTGCTTACCGCATTTGAAAGTTCAAGTCGAATTCTATCGGTTTCGAATATATACATTGCTAAAAATTGATGTGTTTATTGCTAAAAAAAGCTATAAACACATAGTGTTTCCCGTGCCTAATACATGCGTTTACATGCATGCTACGTAGAAATAGCCTCGCTTGCACTTGTGCATACTCTACCTACTCGTTCGATTTTAAATGAGAAATCATTGAAAACATCACTCCAGCACTAGGTGTTTATACTTTTGTTTAACAATGAAATAATAAATTTTTAGCAATGCAAATAACTAAAACCGATATACTTTGACTTGAACTTTCAAATGTGGTAAGCAGAATTGCTATTTTATTTTTTAATCAAAAGTTATTCGGGTACAAAAATTGCAATTTTTCGATTTTTTGAAAGTTCCATCGCGTTTATCTCGAAAACTATGCATCCTACGAAAAAATTTGTAGGAACACTTTTTGGTTAGAATGGCCCAAAAAATACAAAAACATGTTTTGTTTTTCGAGAAATCGCTGTTATGTAATTCCTCAACTTCTTTATTTATAACAATCTTATCGACATCCGGATCAACTGTTACCCAAAAAATTCGTGTTCTACGGGTCAAAATACATAAAAAAACTTGGGTAAGTCCATCTGAATACAGGAGGCCGTTGTACCCCCCCTGGCGACAGGACTATACAAACATTCATTTGTATTTATATAGATGCAATTTTTTATAAGTTGTTTATAAGGCTCTAGCTCGTAAACTAAAAAAATATAAAGAAAATGGCGTTTACTAAACTTAAATCCAATAATTAGAACTCAAGATATTGTAAAATTAGTGCAAAATGCAAATTACAAATTGTGAAAGATGTAATTTTCGCAGCTTTTTCGATAATAATTCGACTTCTTGACATGGAAATAAGCTTTACAGACTTTAATTTTAAAACTTATTTCATAGACTTTCAAACAAAGTCTGTTACATTACTTTATCTTTATTTGTATTAAAGTTATACCCGTTTGAAAGTATTATCTTCTTAGAACGTTTGTACAATAATTATTTGTTTATAAGGGTTTGTCCAAGAGATAGATAGCAAGATCGGCTCATAGCGAAAACCTTCTCGCGCGAACCTCTCGATACAAATGATAATTTATACAGTAAGCGCCACGCTACTAGATACATACGTAGATACCTAATTGCTATGCTTATGGGCTAATCCGGTTCGTTCTCAGATGTGACGGTTATGCCTGTTATGTTACTGACAAGAAAATATTCAAAATAATTGTTTTTACATACAAAAATACATTAATTAGGTAGTAGTATTGTTACACTGCTTTAAAGTAACTTTATTCAAACAGCAAGAATATTACAATACTTTAAAGCTTTTACAACTTAACAAAATGACAAATTAAACGTCAAATACAGCTGATCTATTTGGATCTACAGGATTTCTAAATCCCCAGCAGGGATCCTTATTAGAATCCCTATTATAGGAATATCCCGGTTTAAGGAATAGAAATTTGAGGTCCCGAAACGTTTCCATTTGCTCCTTAATATGTAACCGCTTATAGGAATACGTTTTAGTAAACCATTACCGCTTAACCCTTAAACGCCTAACCTTTTTTAGGTTCCATGTACGCCCAAGGGTGGGTAAAAAATGTCCACCTCGAAAATAGCTAATATATTTATTGAGAGTTGTTGGAAATGGATTAAATTTAAGATTCTTATGCTGCATAAACACATCATCTTCTAAAATATTACTATAAACAATTTACAAACCTCACAACAAATTACAATGTACATCAAAATTAACATACCAGTAAAAGCCAGAAATTCAGGTATGTCGATTTTCTCCAGATTCTTCCTTTCAACCTCCTCATTGGCGGATAATTATGTAGATTATGTAATTAATTATACGTCGATAAATATATGGATTATCTTCCTACCAACGAGAAATTATATAGAAAACTTTAGTAACAAGTTTTACCAAGGGTGTACTTTTTATGCCCACCCATATTTAACTCAAGATATTACTTCTATTTTCAAAAATATCGGTAGATCCAAATTAACATTCGATAAAGGGCTGTCTTTTTAACAATAAATATTTTTAAAAAAAAATTTTAAACACTTAATAAATATGTTACAAGAGAATACGCATTAGGTGGACATTTTTCACCCACCCTTGGGCGTTTAAGGGTTAATAGAATATTGTTCAGATAAACCAAAAACTTTTTATGTACGTACAAATTCCTACAAATTTAAGTGTCTGTCAGGCAATTTAAGTGTCTGTTATAGGGTCTGTCAGGCAATACTTTATTATTTGATTATGGGCATCAATAATTATACCATCTGACCAACATATTCACAGATCATAAAGCAGGTACTTTTCATTTTTGTAAACATTTTTATTGCTAACCCATTGTGTTGTCAGTTAATAGATTTTAAGAAACAGTTAATTTGGAAGTCATAACCGCTTGTAGTATTATAAGAAGTTTTCTTTAAGGCCAATCCAATGTCAATTTTTAATCATTATAATTTAGAGCAAAAAGTGAATAATCTTTTCTGTAAAACAAATTTGTCTAAGATTACCGTTTACTTTTCCAAATAAAAATAAGTAATTCTGTTGTGTGTGTTTAAATAAGAAAATATGTATACTATCTACTCGTACATATTGCATACATTTCATACGTATTAGATTATGCATGCACCTATAATGTAATTTAGTTTTTCAATAAAATAAGTAATAGTTAGGTTAGTGAGGCAAATTCGAGCAAATATTATAAGAATTGTGCATTTAATGATAGAAACATATAATTTGGACCACATATACCAATATAAAGGTTCAAGATTATATATGAGGCCATCTCAGATTTTACCTTTTACAAAAAGGTGGGCATTCAAAATGGCGACGATACATATATGTTACTAATAACACAATAACTTTTAAAGGAAAAGTCCGACTTCAACCAAATTTGGTATATAGGTTATTTTTTTGTAGTATAAGATCGAGGTCTTGAACCGGAAGAATCGGTTTAACAAAAGTTGTGTTTTCCTGATTTTTTATATAAAAATATGTTTTTGTTAATTCTTTTACCCTGTATATATTATTTTTTCAAAAAGGTAATACCGGCATTGAAAAGAGCGTAAAAATATTTTTTGGAAACATTTTGAACTTTTTAATTATATTAATTACCTTGTAATAAATGTATAACTTATCTTTACATGTACATAGGTGCGGCAGATTCGTGCAAATATTATAAGAATTATTGAGCGTTTAACGGTAGAAGCATATAATTTGAACCACATATAGTACACATACAAAGGTTCAAATTTTGATATGAGGACGTCTCAGAATTTGCCTTTTACAAAAATTGCGGGCATTCAAAATGGGGACTATACAAATGTGACTAATAGCACGATAACTTATGAACGAAAAGTCCGATTTCAACAAAGTTGGGCATATAGGTTCTTTTTTTGATGTATAAGATAGAGCTCTTGAACCGGAAGAATCGGTTTACCAGAAGTTGTATTTTTCCTGATTTTTTATGTAAAAATATGTTGTTTATTTTTTCAATTTTTTCACCCTGTATATATTAATTTTTAAAAAGGTAATACCGGCGTTGAAAAGAGCGTAGAAATATTTCTTAAGAAATATGTTGAACTCCTTAGTTATATTAATTAGCATTTAATAAATGCATAACGTATCTTCACAAGTAGGTACCTATAAGCGGCAGATTCGTGCAAATAATAATATAAGAATTATGCATTTAATGGTAGAAGCATATAATTTGAACCAAGCATACTACACATACAAAGATTCAAATTTAAATATGAGACCATCTCAGATTTTGTCTTTTACAAGAATGGCGGGCATTCAAAATGAATCTGCCGCCCATAGGTACATGTGAACATACGGTATGCATTTATTAAATGGTAATTAACATAACTAAAAAGTTCAAAATATTTCCTAAAAAATATTTTTACACTCATTTTAATGGCAGTACATATTACCTTTTTGAAAAATTAATATATACAGGGTGAAACAATTGAAATAGAAACAACATATCTTTACATAAAAAACAGTAAAACACAATGTCTGGTTAACCGATTCGTCCGGTCCAAGACCTCCATCTTATTTATCAAAAAAAGAATTTTGATGCAAAATTTGGCTAAAAACGGACTTATCGTTTAAAAGTTATCGTGCTATTAGTCATATATGTATAGTCGCCATTTTGAATGCCCGCCATATTTGTAAAAAGAACAAAAACTGAGATGGCCTCATATCTACATTTAAACCTTTATATGTGTAGTATATAATATGTTGTCCAAATAATATGCTTTTACCATTGAATGCACAATAATTCTTATAATATTTGCACGAATCTGCCGCAGATATTAACATAACTAAAAAGTTCAAAAATATTTCCTAAAAACTATTTTTACGCTCTTTTTAATGGCGGTATTAACTTTTTGAAAAATTAATAAATACAGAGTGAAAGAACTGAAAAAATAGACAATCTATTTTTATATAAAAACCAGGAAAAATACAACTTTTGGTAAACCAATTCTTCCCGTTCAAGACCTCGATTTTATGCATCAAAAAAGGAACCTATATACCAAATTTGGTTGAAATCTGAAGTCTCGTTCAAAGTTATCGTGCTATTAGTCACATATGTATAGTCGCCATTTTGAATGCTCTCCATTTTTGTAAAAGGCAAAATCTGAGATGGCCTCATATATAAATTTGAACCTTTGTATGTGTAGTATATATTTTATGTAGTTCAAATTATATACTTCTATTATTAAATGCACAATTGTTTCACATATCGGCTGCACTAGGTACACTACTCTATTATCAAAAAGAAATAAAACCGTAATTTATTACATATATTATATACGTACAGTAGGAAAAATGAAAGAATACTCATGAACGAACAAAACACGCTGTATTTTCCTGTCACCATGTCACACAAAAAATTGGCCAGCGCAAGTACATGTATTAATTTATTGTTAGATGTACTTGCACTGGACAATTTTCTTTGTGACACGGTGACAGGAAAATACAGCGTGTTTTATAATGTTCGTTCATGAGTATTCTTTCATTTTTCCGACTGTATGTATGTACATACATAGTATGTACGCAGTAAATTACTTATTTACTATTAGTCACCAGTGATCGATTATTAGAATATCGCGGTTATAGGAATATTTTTGCTTGGCACGAAGGCTATTATATCAATCAGCGGGCTCTACTGTATTCAGTATCTATTAACGAACTGTTATGTTAATACTGATGAAATGGGGATGAAGCGAATTTAATGCGGCCAGGACCAGGATGAGAGAGACAGCTCAGGGAAGGATAGAAGATAATCGCCATCTTTAGTAAACAATAAAATTGATAGTGGTAGTGGTAGTTGTAGCAAATTTTCCCTGACAAATTCTTTTTCTCTCTAGGTCTTCTTTCTTGTATGTTAGCCGCAATCTCGCTTCACTGTTTGAATGGGACGGGGCCATTCCATCAGAATTTACAGTTCGTTGGTTTCTATACATTTTTTGATGCTCCAAACTTCACTAAGTATAAAAATAAACATTGGAAACAGTGAAGGGTCCAGGACTGTAATATCTCGATGTTCCTATGTATATAGTAGGGTGGCGGTTAATGTATATGCATACATTATCTTAATTTTTCATTTTTGAAGATTTTAATACAATTTTATCGTATAATTCTTACAATTAAATCATTATAGAGTACCTGGTGTCACCCTTCATTATCTGCACTTTTTCTTTGATTTTTTGTACTAAATGAGAAAAAGAAACATTTCAGAAATATAACTTAAATCTGCAGAAGTTTTTAGAGCAATTTGTACAGTTACATGGTGGTACTACGTCTGTTCTTAGAGGCATTAATAAAAATATAAAAGTTTTTGGGGCTTTACAGTCTCACTATCTATAATCTAGATGATATCCATGTATAACGGTGGATCAAATTCTTTTGCAGCACCATCATTGCATAGAAAACGAACATTCTATGTGGCGGTGTACACACAATTATTGACGTACCTTGATGACATGCAAAAGAACGCGATCCACTTTTATATAGATATCATATAGATAATGAGGCCAACGAATATAGAATGCCAACGAAGCCTTGGAGGTGTCACCAGGTAAATGTACCAATAAGTTTTTCAATTTAAAAATCTTTTAGTAATATTTTTAATATTTTCAATATTATTAATGTTGCTTTTAGGATTGAAAAACTTCATCTTTCAATTGCCAGATGACGATAGTCTCCTACCCTATTTGTTTCAGTTGCAATGTGTGGGAAAAGCTCTCGGTGCTGGTCAGTTAGGATATGAAGAACAAGCCTGCGCTCTCTCCGATGAGATTCCAATAAGAATCGAAAATCGCGATTCAGAGAGCTGGATTGCACTCCGTATTCTAATTGAAAAGTAAGATTGTTTTGCCTTCGCATTGCAACTGAATAATAAAAATGGTATACATTTTTATTTTATATTCTTATTACTTCGTAGAGTAACTAGGTGCATTTTCTGTTGGAACTTTACCAAGCTGCAGACGGGGGATGTGAATTGCACAGTGTAGAATTCCTTCCCTTTGTCTTAACTGCAGCATCCATTTGGCTTGCAAATTGTAGAAGCCTTGGAGGTGTCACCAGGTAAATATACCAATAAGTTTTTCAATTTAAAAATCTTTTAGTAATATTTTTAATATTTTCAATATTATTAATGTTGCTTTTAGGATTGAAAAACTTCATCTTTGAATATAGAATCTTTATTCATTAGTGAGACTCTGAAGCCCCAAAAAGTTTTAATGTTAATGCCACCAAGAACAGACAATGTACCAACCAAGTACCACATGTACACTCAACCAAACTTATATGGAATCACTATTTATTTGAAACCTGCAACTTTTGGAATCCATAGGTATAAATATTTTAGTTAAAACGATAAGAAAAAAGAGTTGCCGTGCCCAAGGACTACATAGCAGGAGGAAGTTGAGGGATCTCGATTTAACCCAGCAGCACAATATTGATAACGTTAATGTGGTGTCTTCAGCACCACAAATGGAACATTGGAAATTGAAAAAGTGTGCTATTTTCAAACGAAAGTAGGATGCGTAAAATCAGATGATTAAGTAATTCGTGTACTTAGAGGGCAAGGAAGACAAGCAAGAACGGAAACTGACAGATCTGTTCACAAATATAATAGAGGAAGTATCATGTTCTGGGGAGGAGTTATGATCGGTAAAAAAACTTTAATTTTCATCCAACCAACTTTAATAGTTGTTCTGAAGCTATTTCCTTGTGGCATTTTTATAATTACGTATTTTTTATGGGAAATAAGCCACAATTTTACTAAAAAATGAATTTATTAACGTTTCGAAGCCCAAATCGGGTTTCGTTGTCAAAATACAAAATACTATTAAAATAAAACAAATATGTTGTTGCTAAGTAAAAAAATTCTTCTAATAATTTATTTAATCTGACTCATTTATATTGGCAATTCAGACGTATATTATACATTTTAAAGTAGAAGACTTTAAAATGATATCGCCAATATTTATGAGTTGCGTTCCTGGAACGACTTTACTAAAAGATAGTTCATTCGATTACATGAAATCTTATATCAAGATAATCTTGAGTTGGGATTGATTTGATGTAATCGAATGAACTATCTTTTAGTAAAGTCGTCCCAGGAACGCAACTCATAAATATTGGCGATATCATTTTAAAGTCTTCTACTTTAAAATGTATAATATACGTCTGAATTGCCAATATAAATGAGTCAGATTAAATAAATTATTAGAAGATTTTTTTTACTTAACAACAACATGTTTGTTTTATTTTAATAGTATTTTGTATTTTGACAACGAAACCGGATTTGGGCTTCGAAACGTTAATAAATTCATTTTTTAGTAAAATTGTGGCTTATTTCCCATAAAAAATACAACTTTAATAGCTCGCAGGTATGTTAATTTGGTTCTATAACCTGTAGTTAGACTCCTGAGAGATGCGATGAAAGAAAATTGAATTAAACATTAATTCGCTTAAAATGATAAAAAATATCAGATGATTCCATATAAGTTTAGTTGAGTGTAATTGTAAAAATAGATTTAATAAAAACTTGATGAGACTCTAAAGCCCCAAAAAGTTTTAATTTTAATGCCTCCAAGAACAGACTTAGTACTACATGTAACTGTAAAAATAGCTTTAAAAACTTATGTAAATGTAAAAAAGATGAGATTTGATGTATATCTTGATACTTACTTTCCGTGTTCGGAACACCAACAACTTGAAATTCTGTATTTCCAATGGTTGGCCACATAGATGGCCCTGTCATTTGCTATAATTAACCTTTAACTACACGCGCTAGCGTATTTTGTACGCCAGATATAAGAATTCTACTGCAAATATATTTAAGAATTTAATTTTTGACCTTGTTTATCTCTCTAACCTATCACTGGAATGTGTTTTACTATTTGGTTTTAGTTTCGTTATAATCGGCCATCTGGGAAGATCGTAATTTACAGTTTATTATTTGTTGTTTCCGGTGGTGGACAATATACGCCACGATTATATTAATATAAGTCGTAATATAAGTAGATATTTTAATTGTTTTTTAGTCATTATAGCACAAAATATATTTTTCTTTATAAACAATACATTTTCTCCTGTAAAAAATCACATTTCAAAAAATTTTTTATTACTAATTTTATTTATCACGGAATCTAGTTATTCCATGATTCCAGTTATAAATCCCAATTGGCTTACTGAGAAGAAACTCCAAGTATTCACTGATGCCGAATAAGGTTAACAAACAACTAAGTGTTTTTTTTTTCAAAAAAGATAAAAATATCCGCTGTTTTTAAGTGTATTTTTTATGGCGTGTAAAGTACGCCACGCGTGCAGTTATGTTATAACTCGATTCGCGGGTAGTTAAAGGTTAAGTCTTCTTCTGTGCAGGTCTCTCTCATCTCTGTGCATGAGAATAGATGCCGGCTAGTCTAAACCGCGCCACAGTCCCAGGTATTGTCCTCCTGGTATCCCCATTTTTTCAGGTTACTAGCACAACGTGAAACGCCGATTCTTAGTCTGTTTAGCGCTTTCCAAGTCAGATACGGTAAATTGTGTCCAGCAGCCATTTCCTCTGAGGGAGGAAAATGTGTTGCGGTAGCTGACGCTTGCCATAGGTGTATTCGGCGCTTCTCTGGCGCTTCGGGAATGTTTCTGGATGTTTTCAGGAAGCTTTTTCCGAGATCTTAGTCTGCTTGGCTGAGTTTGGTGGTCATATAAGGGGTGTCTTCGGTCCGTCTCCTGCTTTTTTCGTTCCACCTCTGACGTGACCTTCCTCCTGATAGGTGGTGGAGCAATCCCAGCTATGGGGTATACCTCTTCGATAGGTGTCGGTTTCAGGCAACCCGATATTATACGAACTGTTTCATTTAGAGCCACGTCGACGTTCTTTACGTGAGCAGAGTTTGCCCATACTGGTGCTCCAAACTCCGCGGCCGAAAAACATAATGCTAACGCAGAAGTGTGGAGCGTGTGTGGTTGTGCTCCCCATTTTGTATTAGTTAGCTTGATGATGATATTATTGCTGGCACTTACTTTCTTCTTGACATTTTGACAGTGGTATCGGTAAGACAGAGTTCTATCAAGACGGACGCAAAGGTATTTTGGCTTCTCGTTGCGTTCCAGCATCTGACCACGACATTACACCTCCAGTGGCCTTCGGGCATGCTTGTTTCTAAGGTGGAAAGCACATACTTGGGTTTTTGTGGGATTGGGTTTCAGATGGTTTTTATCGTAGTATAGAGCTAAGTCTCCCAGGGGATTTGTCAGTTTCACTTCGACTTTATTGAAGGTTCTTCCCTCAGCTGCCACAGCTGTATGATCAGCGTAAATAAATTGCCTTGTTTGTTGGTGTATGGGTTGGTCGTTGGTGTATATGTTGTATAGAATCGTCGCAAGGACACTTCCCTGTAACAGCCTATTTTTTTGGTCCTTTCACCGACTATTCTCGGACTGGAGCGTTACGTAGAAGCGTCTATTCCGGAGGAAACTTTTCACTAACCTTGTTAGTCGGAAACCATCAAGTGGCCGTTGATAGTTAACTGTGTCATAGGCGGCAGTTAGGTCTATGAACGCCACTCCTGTTATTTCTTTCCGTTCAAAACCATCTTCAATATGTTGGGTGAGATTAAGAATTTGACTGCAGCAGCACTTTCCGGGTCTGAATCCTGCTTGTTCTGGAATAATTTTCGTCTCCACATATTCAGCGATCCGGTTCAGTATCACTCTTTTAAATGCCTTGAAAAGGTGGCACAAAAGAGAGACAGGTCTAAAACTCTTTGTATCCGCCGGATCCTTCCCTGGTTTTAAGAGGGCTACCACTCTAGCTTTCCTCCAGATTTTGGGGATTTGTAATGTACGGATGCAGCAATTCATCATTTTTACGAGCCACTCTACGGTTTTTAGTCCAAAGTTTTTTATTTGTTCTGTTCGTATGTCGTCCAGGCCAACCGCTTTTTTATCTTTCATTTGGTGGATGGCGCCTCTCATCTCCTCTAGACAAAAAAAATACCTAAAACATATCTTTCTTCGTCGATATTCCGTTGTGCTCGCACCTTGTTCTTTCTAGATGTCGTCTTACCGTTCATTAAAAAACGATGAGCTATCTGATCGGGTGTGATTTCTGTCATGTTGACTGCCGGAGCAGCGGGATCGTTGCCAAGATTCCGAATCAGCTTCCAGGCACGTCTGCTGTTTTGTTTCATGTCCAGACTCGTGACCAGCTTGCACCACCTTTCTGTTCTGTTGGCGGATATCGCATGTAATATCATGTATATCTTGATGCAAATGCATGAAAGAAAATGTTTGTAAACATTGTATTAATAAATAATAATAACTTTCTTTTTTAAGTTACCTTTCTGATATCTTAGTTTTTCATGAAGAAAATTAAGAATCTTAGTTTCTTAAAAAAATCGAAAAAAAAAAGTAAATACAATGACAGGTAATATATGACTTTATGTATGGACTATATACTTTATGATGATTTGACTATATAATTTATATGATAAAATTGTATTAAAATCTTCAAAAAATAAAAATGAAAGTAATGTGTACATTTTATATAAATTCTAAATTTTATCCAGAGGTTACCGCGCAAAGATTTTCGTTGTAAGCCGATCATGCGCCTCAGAGCGTGCTATTAACATATTTATAACCTGGCCAAAGATAAACCAACGAACATTTTACTAAGCTTAAAATATTTCTTTTGAGACCTTCTATCATTAATGTTAATTAAAGTATAAATGCGTATTGCAAAAATTTGCTTATAAAATATAAAACTTATAAAATAAACTCTTATAAATAATAAACCCTTATAAATAATTAACCCTTATAAGGGTTATAAAACCCTTATAAAATAAACAAATTAAAGTAAAAATGTTTTAAAAAAATTATAAATTCAAACGGATGTAATAATATATAACTTTAATACAAATAAAGATAAAGCTGTTCTGAAGCTATTTTCTTGTGGCATTTTTGCAATTAACTATTTTTGATGGGAAATAAGCCACATTTTTAATAAAAAAAAGGATTTTATTGATGTTTCGACGTCCAAATCGGATGCCGTTGTCAAAATACAACGTAATGTTATATTATTATATATTTTCACAGGCTTATTTCCCATCAAAACTAGTTAATTATAAAGATAAAATAATAATTTAACAAACTTTGCTTGAACGTCTATGAATTAAACTTTTAAATGAGACTTTGTAAGGCTCATTTGCACCCATAGGAGCCGAGTTACAACGGAAAAAGCTTCAAAAAACTACTTTTTTGCAATATGCATTACGCACTAATTTTACAATGTCTTAAGTTCAAATTATTGGTTGTAGTTAAGTAACTCCATTTCTTTGTTTTTATCAAGGAACAAATTTTATTTGAACAATTTGTTTTTATCTGTAGTTTACGAGCTAGGGCCTTATGGTAGGGGAGCCAAAGCGGGGATTTTTGCAGTTACTCGAGCGCTTCATATTATCGCATGGAGAAAAACCTTATACTCTGTAAATGTACCTCTACCATATATTGACTCTTAATACAGGGGAGTTCGTAAAGGGAAGTCCGAAAAAAAATCTATCCTCAGAAAAACTCGAAATCGTCAGGTTAACATAAGGTAATTTAAGTATTTACATGCAAAAGAGTGTATACTTTAAAAATCTTACTTAAAAAAACTTAACCTTAAGTACTTAACTTAAATAAAAAGCGAATATTTCGCGAAATGAACGTCAGATCTAAAAACTAAAAAATACGTGTTGGAAATGGAAAATTAAGTTAAAAAATGGAAAGTCCCCCACTTTATGAAAAACTTAATTTAACTTTTTTTGTTTTTTAGGACCTATTCTTCACAACCGAATAGGTCCCCATAACGCTCGATTAACTGCAAATTTATAATATTTTACTCCCCTATGGTAGGGAAGTCCAAGCGGGGATTTTTGCAGTTACTCGGGCGCGTCAAATTATTACATGGGGAGAAACCTTGTACCCTGAAAATGTACCTCTACCATATATTGGCCCTTAATGTAGGGTACTTCGTTAAGGGGGGCCGAAAAAAAAATCTATCCTCAGAAAAACTCGAAATCGTCAGATTAAGATAAGGTGAGTTAAGTACGTGCCAAACAGTGTATATTTTAAAAATCTCACGATTTGAGCGCGGCGTAAGGAAATGGGTGAGTCCCAAAGTTTCACAAGAAAAAGCGAATAATTTGCGAAATGAATGACAGATCCAAAAACTAAAAAACAGGTGCTCAATATCTTTAAAAATTCTATCGAATGATGCCAAACACGACTTCCCACGGAGAGGGGAGGGGTGTAAATTTAAAATTTTAAATAAAAATGCCACGATATTTCGCGAAATGAACATCAGATCGAAAAACTGAAAATACACGTATCCAATATATTTGAAAAATTTATCGAATGGCACCAAACACGACCACCCACGGAGGTGGGGTGGAGGGTTACTTTAAGATTTAAATGGGAGCCCCCATTTTTTATTGCACATTTGGATTCCTTACGTAAAAATAAGTAACTTTTATTCGAGATATTTTTTCGAATTATGGATAGATGGCGCAATATTCTAAAAGAACGATTGTTGGAAATGGAAAATTAAATTTAAAACTGGAAAGTCCCCACTAAAATAACTTTACTTAACTTTCTTTGGTTTTAGGATCTCCTCTTCACAACCCAATAGGTCCCCATAACGCTCGAGTGACTGCACACTTAGCATACTTTGCTCCCCTACCACCAGTGGCGGCTCGTCAGAGGAGGCAAGGAAGGCTCAGCCTCCCCATAAATTTTTTACACACTCTACACTGTTTTGTTTATCATGAATCGCGAAAATAACAAGCACTCTCACTATTATACAACGTGTAAATTCCATATTATCACTAATTATCCATACGTACGGAGCATTAGCATTAGAATGCATGATAGCGTCTCAGTTCTATTACAAATATTATTGTAGGCAGGACCCTGGGTTATCCCGAGATGGATGAACGGAGCACGGAGCCGAGAAGCCCAGCAGTCTCCGTTGCTAATGCTCCGTGCAGCGCAGCAGGCCTTTAAGGAGACCTGGTCTCCTAAGGGCTCTATTAGTCTAGGTAACTGGTGGCGCAACTAGTGGCGCAACTAGTGTGCCCACCAAATTGTGAGCACAGGCAACTAGTGGCCGAGAATAGCCACCAGCAAAAATAATAAAATGAATTGGAATTGGAAAAATAATCAAATGCAATTGGAAACTTGTTTGTTATCAACTTTTACGAAAAACAGTTATTCTTCATAAAATGCTCTTAATAGTATAAAATATAAGATGCAACCATCAGAATCAAATTTTGTGAATTTTATACGAGGTATGTCAAAAAATATGAATTTCGCTCAAGAGTAAAGTATCCTTATATTAAACAATATCGAAAAATGTTTTATAAAAAGTTGTTCGGAATTAAAAGTTATGTTTGAATATGCAATTACATTCTTCTAATTGAAATATTGTGAACTGTAAAGGTACTTTAATCTAGGACGAAATTCATATTTTTTAACATACCTCGTATAGAATTGATAAAAGTTTATATATTATGATTGCATCTTAGATTTTAGACCATATAAAGCTTTTTGTAAAAAATAACTTTTTTCGTAAAATTAATAATAAAATACTTATAGATATTTGTAATAAAATGATGTTGGGTATAAGTAATTTAAAAAAAATTGCATTTTTTTTCAATTAGAATGATGTAATAAAATTAATGAGTCCCAAAACATAGTTTTTTTAATTCTTAACAACTTTTCATAATAACAATTTTCGATGTTGTGAAATCTAAAGGTACTTTACATACAATTTTTTTGACATACCTCGTATAACATAGACTATGCAGAGCATTTTATCAAGAATATATTTTTTTTTTCGTAAAATTGATAAGAAAAAAGTTTCCCATATGGTTCCAAGTTACGCAGACATACTGTACCTATATAGGGTGAGGCAGATAACTGGCCTATTAGAAATATCTCGAGAACTAAAGGCAACAGAATCATGAAAATTGAAATGAAGGGGTTTTGAAGGATGATCTATTAAATGAAAATATTTTTATCTCTTTGCAACTTCCGGTTATACCGGAAGCTGCTTATAACTTCGTTTTTTTAAATGGGACACCCTGTATATTTTTACCTTTCTGGATTCTCCTCAATATCTTCTTTCTTAAAATATAAGGTTTTGTAATATTTTGCGGGTTATTTTAAAAGATATTTACGTTTTTTTATTAATTTCGTAGCAACATTCACACCCTGTAGAATTGTAATAGTTTGACATTAAAAACTCTGCTTACGTTCGAGTGATTTTTAATATAGTCTACTATTGTTAAAAATAAATATATACCTAATTTTGAAATTTTAGTATACAGGGTTGGTCAAAACTCGGAATGAATATTTTCTGAATTTTCTTAAATGGAACACCCTGTATTTTAGTATTGTAATAAAATGATATTTCATGGTACTTTTTTATTTTATAAGTATTCCCTATACCTAATTGCTTTAATTTGCGAGTTATTGGTGATTCAAGCTAAACATTAATTGCAACAAAAAATAAGTAAAATTTTATTAGGTTGGCCGTGAAAAAATTCAATAACAAATAATTCTTCAGGAATAAATACATATTAATCCAAACTGATCCTTAAAATTACCAATAATGGTTTAGCTATCAAAATACCTACGTGGTTAAAATTGTTGGTGCGATTAACAATTAAGCACAAATTAAAGCAGTTAGGTATAGGGAGTGCTTAAGAAATAAAAAAGTACCATAATATATCATTTCATTACAATACTAAAATACAGGGTATTCCATTTAAGAAAACTCAGAAAATACTCATTCCGAGTTTCGACCAACCCTGTACACTAAAATTAAAAATTTAGCTATACTAATAATTCTTAACAATAGTAGACTATATTAAAAACCATTTAAACGTAAGTAGAGTTTTAGATGTCACACTACTACAATTCTACAGGGTGTGAATGTTGCTACGAAATTAATAAATAAACGTAATTATCTTTTAAAATACCCTGTATAACATTATAAAACCTCATATTTTAAGAAAGAAGACATCGAAGAGAATCCAAAAATGTAAAAATATACAGGATGTCCCATTTAAAAAACGAAGTTATAAGCAACTTCCGGTATAACCGGAAGTAGCAAATAGATGAAAATATTTTCAATAAATAGATGACTCTTCAAAACCCCTTAATTAAAATGTTCATGATTCTGTTGCCTTTAGTTCTCGAGATATTTCTAATAGCCTCACCCGTATATAAAAGCTCAATTTTTTTAAATTTTCCAATTAACGTCACATTCGGATTCAGCATAATTAAAAACAAAATAGAAACATTTTTGATCAAGGTAAAGTGATGAATTCACCGATATTTCTAAAATCTAAAAATAGCTTTTATTGTTTGAACAATGAATAAACAATTAACGGCTAAATCTGCGAGAAGAACTTTTTAATATAGCATATTTATAAATCAACAAAAAAGGTTTTAGAAAAATATACGCTTGTTAATAGAAAATATAGAAGTTAATAGAAAAGAAATACGAAGCACTCGATTACAATACAAATGAACTAGTGGTGGCCGACACCAGTTGCTCAGTCTAATAGGGTCCATATAACATAATGCCCCGGCTTGGTGGCGCCACCAGACCCGGTTACCCGGCTGGTGGACTGGTTCGGCCACCAGATCGACAACAATTTCTGGTGGCGCAACCAGTTGCCGTAGTCGAATAGGTCTCATTTACTTAAATTCCCCGTGACGTCATGAGTCACTGGTGGAGCAACTTGGTGGCGTCACCAGTTGCCTAATATAATAGCGGTCTAACAGTGGCATCTACTACGGTGCCATCACACGCTGTCCGGAGATATACCAAGGGAGGCAGAATAGCTTCTCGGCTCCGTTGCGTGGTTGCGTGCGTCTCAGGACAACGAATTTTAGGGTCCTGACTAAAAATAATGAGAAATCTAAAAGTGCGAATTTTGTTATGAAATTTGGTATGTGGGGTTATAATAATATTTGGAACAACTTGCTCAAATACCTTTTTCCAATATCTCTAACTCAAAGCAAAATATCGGTAATTTATGGTGTTTTTGAATTCGCGGTAGGCCGCGTTTAGAATTAAAAAATTCAGTTGAGTATCTTAAAAAATTTGAAGCTTCATTATGTATGGACTGCAAAACTTCAAATCTGTATTTATTTTGATATGCGAGGTATCTATTTACAAATAGATGGAATTGTTAACAAATAAACGACACAAACTTTGGTATTAAACTTTTGCAATTAGACGAACTATTTTTAAAATGATATTATATCATGAAATTATGAATTAGGATGATATTATGAAATGTAAATAAAAAATGGTCAAAAAATGGGGCCTTAAATTAGATTTTTTTGGCGCATTTTTTTGCTAGTGCAAATTTGTCTAGATATTTTACAGTTACGTATAGCCTCCCCTATTGTAAAAAGCACGAGCCGCCACTGCCTACCACTACTATTATTTTATTTGTAACAATTTTTTGACCACTCAGATTGAAATCCACCCTCGAAATTCGTAATTAGCAGCCAATACAGTCGAACCCGCTTAATAGAGTACCGGTTTTAAGAATATCCCGGTTTATGGAATATAAATTGGAGGTCCCGAAACGTTTCCATTTACACCTTAATAAATTTATCCGTTTATTGGAATACGTATTAATAAAGCAATAAAGCTTACAAGAATATTATTTTTCAGGTCAACGAATAAATTTTTACCTACAATTTCGAATTTCCTAAAAATTTAAATTATATCTTGTACTATGGTTTCTAGCCAAGGGCTATATTACTTGGGTTTGTCAGATAGGTAATAAATATTTTATTACGTTATTATGAGTACCAATTCAATCGTTTACCGACAAATTCAGTCGTAAAATATTTTTTCTACAACCACTATTCAAAGTGCACTTTTCTGCACGGTTTTATGTTAGCAAACTTGATATTTTCTCACAGTATAAGATATTTGACATTAGTGTGCAGAAAAGTGACGTTTCTGTGCCGCAAAGTGACGTTTATGTGCCGCAAAGTTCTTTTCTGCACAGTTGACTACCTCATTCTGAGTAACATTATATTCTGTTTACATCCGTGGACTACCGCATTCTGAGTAACGTTATATTCTGTTTAAATCCGTGGTTAAACTTTAGACAAATATATAACCTATAAGACAATTATTATATTTAACTATAGCATAGAAACTAAATTATGGATGTTACAACTGTTTTATTTTACAATTTTATTCTTATTAAACATTTTATAATTATCAAATAACCAATAAGGATTTAGCAACCTGTGCAAGAGACGTCGAATGAAATAGGTTTTATGTAAATCCGTGACTGCATAAATATAATGTCAATAATGTGTAATAACTGTTTAAATTTAAACAAATTAAGGCAGTGCATTAATTTTTTAACTGATTTCTGTGCAATTTATTTAGGTATAAGGAATTTAAATTGATTAGTAGGTATTAATTAAATACAGTTTAAAATTTATCACATAGGTACCTATTATAATTAATCGTCGTTTGGAAATTGTGATTTTTATTTTTAGGAAAAACTGTGCTTGTAGAAAAAGTATAGTGTAAAACACGTGCAGAAAGGTAATTTCTCACTCGTTTGAATTGCTGCACTCGCTTGCGCTCATACCGCAACTTTTCAAACTCGTGAGAAATTAGTACCTTTCTGCACTTGTTGCACAATATACTATTCCTTTGTCTATAAACTATACATATTGCCACCCAGTTGCCTGTTAAAATTTTTAAGAAACAGTTCGCCCATCCTAATCCCTTGTAAAGCTATAAAACGTTTTCGGGATGGCCAAACCATTGTAAATTTTCCTAATTTTTATAATTCAGAGCAACAAAAGTAACTAGTATTTTTTGTAACAAAAAACAAGCTACAATTACCGATTATTTTGGAAGACTAAATAAATAATTTTCTTATTAAGTATATTATGTATTTTAATACGAAAATTTTTACATAGGTAATCTATATATTGTATACAATTCATATTAATTACTGTATGCATCCATATAATATAATGTAAATTAGTTTTTTAATAAATACGTTACGCTATTGTATTGCGTATCTCTCTACCCAAGTAGCAAAGCTGAAATGGAAGTTCGCCGGACACACCCTACGGCAGAAGGATGAAAGATGGACTAAGATGGTAATACATTGGAGACCATGGAACCACAAACGAAAAAGGGGAAGGCCACAGATGCGATGGTCAGATGACCTGAAGAAACACACTGGGTCAAAATGGATGCAAATTGCCCAAGATAGAGAGGCATGGAAGAAGGAAGAGGAGGCCTATATCCAAGGAAGGATGTTTAGGGCTGATTAGATAGATAGATTGTATTATTGACATAAAAAGACCTAAAACAATATAAATATACATATTAACATAGTATGTACTATTATTAAGTATATTTGGTACACTTATTACGGCTAGTCACCAATGATCGGTTATTAGAATATCCCGGTTATAGAAATATTTTTGCTTGGCACGAAGGCTATTCCAATAAGCGGGTTCGACTGTATTACATAAGAAAAACGTGGATTTGCCCATTAGAATTGAAAAGGCCACGGTGATCTCTCTTTGGCGAATATACTATTTTTATTATACAATTATTACAATAGAATGGAAAATTTATAATTTTACAGATATTGTGTAACAGGTTGTTCCTTCGGAGAGTTGGTGTGTGAATTATTAGTAAGATCTACAAAGAAATTAGTTGCACCATCTGGGATGTACTAGGTGGGTTCATGAAAATTCCTGATAATGAAAGTAAATGGTTGGAAATTGCAAAAAGTTTGGAAACCAATTTTCGGCATTGTAGTCGGAGAGATAGAAGCAGATTTGCTAGTGATAAGTAATATGAACAAACTATACGGGGATATGTTGAATTAACCGCGTATATGATACATGACTTTTCCATACGGGCGGACACCATAACGTGGGACGAGGGTAGTTATAAGGGGTCAAAGTCGTGGTTTTTATGATTCTTTTTGTGAGGTTCATGATCAAGTTACACCAAAATTTGGGAATAAGTTGGTCATCACGTAACTAGGCAAACTCTTCAGGGGCTAAATGCTGAGTGGTGGCAAAGGGGTGGGGGCAGGGGTGAATTTAAATATAAACGGTTTTTTATGATGTTTGTGATCAAGACAGTGCACCAAAATTTGGCAATAAGTAGATCATGACAAAACTAAATAAAATATCCAGGGGCGGAACTCTACGTGGGAGAAAGGGTTGGTGTGCAGGAGTGAAAATAAAAGTGATAAGAAGTTCTTTGTGACGTTTTTGATCGAGATAGTGCACCAAACTTTGGGAATAAGTAGATCATGACGTAACTAAGCAAAATCACCAGGGGCGAAACGTGGGGGTCTTGTTTCTAATGCATATTGTTATTGGTCTTAAACTGGCTTTATAAATTCCTGACTTCATCTCAGTGTTAATATGTCGGTTTCGCCATATAGTGTTATTAAAATAGCCTTCTTTGTCAGGTCTCCGTAGCTTGACAATGCAATTCCATGATATTTTATTGCCATTACTTGTTTAATACTGATACAATCAATTTCTGTTTATCATCTAATTGGTTCTTTGCTGATAACTATTGTTTGAGTTTTCTGAGATAAAATTGTTATATTGGGTCCTTTTGCTCTTATGTTAAATCTGTGGAATAATCTTTGCAGATTATCTTCATCTTGGGCTAGCAATATTGCGTCGTATGCTTAACATAGTATTTTTACTTTTTTGTTTTCCATTATAAGTCATCTTTCTTTATTGCAGCTTTTGATGATTTCATTCATGATTAATGTGAAGAGCATAGGACTCAAAATTCTCCCTCTCTTATTCCGCTACCAATGTTTATAGGTTCTGTAGCTTGTCAATCTATTCTGATTTCTATTTTATATTGGTAGATATTTTTAATAAAGATGTTCTTTATGATATCTAGGGGTCAAGCAGACAGAAATGCTGGTCTATTTATTATACTCTATCTAGTGATTTCTCATCTTCATCTACCAGTATGAAAACTGCGTTCTTTATCTGCTCAACTTATCCTCTGATTCATTAGTTCTTTTTAGTAGAGGTTTAGGATCGCATTTAACAACTTTTTATCTCCTTTTTGAACTGTAGAATTAGTTCGCTAGTTCTCTATTCTTCCGGTATTTTATGGTGTTTCATGGTTTTACTAATTAATGTTGTTAAATTTTTGTGTTATTGCTGCTCCACGATATCTCAGTAATTCCTTTGGTATTTCATCCTTACCTGCAGATTTTCTGTTCTTCAGATTTTCAAGTGATTTTCGAATTTCCTTTATAAATAATATATTAACATCTTCATTTGTGGTAATTTCTGGTTCTAGCGTCATTTTTTATTCCTGTTCGTAGAGTTTTTTTTAGATAGTCAATCCATGTATTTTGGTTCTATTAGCTCTTTTACCTCCGTCCTTTGACCTCTTATAAAGCGCCATACATATTTCCTTTCGCAGACTGTAAATATCATGTCCCAATTGTTTCAGAAAACGTTTACTATGTTCATTTTTTATTCTTATTAAGAGAAAATGTTTTGCGTTTATACGCATGTTATTGTGTATGTTTAGTCTCGTTTTTAAATATTATTAGTATAAATTCCAACAGTAACCTAAAGTTATTAACATACGTCCCAAGACATGTGATATGAAGTGCCATATCTACTCAGAACATTAAATATAATGGGCAAACCTAGTTCTGTTTTGGTGAGGATTCATGGTCTTGTCGGCATACACACGGAATACACGGCAAATTTGGCATACACATGGCTAACATATCAAAGTAAAAAGTGATATTGTGTCGATGTGTGCTTTTTTCCGGGGCGTGAGTATCACCCCTTCTCGGGGGTGAAAAAATAAGCGTTTAAAATAAGTCCGGAAATGGATAAACTGACTAATTCTAAACGACTTTATGTATAGCGATACGCTTTAATTACTATTTTTGCTAACTTTAATTTTAATATTTTTTCTCAAAAACGAAACAGCGTTAGTCATTCGAATACACATGTTAAGAGACATGGCACATGGCTTTACCCTGTCACATCTGTTTTTCGTCTGTGCGGTGCAACAAGCTGCACCCTCATTGATTAAGTACTTTATCAGACAATTATTGTGTCAACAACTCACTATGCATTCGAAATTGTTTTTCTTAAAACTTCGAAAGTAGACAGCAGACCTAGTGATTTATTTGCTCATCTGGTCAGGGGAAAAGAAACACAAAGATTATCATCGTTTGTGGTTGTTTTCTTCAGTCACTACACAGCATGCGAACGGTTCACACTCACACCGACTCGACCCTCTCCGAGAGACCTAAACGAAACACATTTTCGTTACAACAATAAAATTACCGTTTGTTTTATTATATTCATTTTTAATTAAATTCCGGCAACTCACATATCGGAATAGTTCTATAGAGTTTTATTACTAAGTTAATACTTTTCGAGTTACCCTAGATCCAGTCAAAGAAGAATTGTAACTAATGAAAAATAGTTTCATACTCGCCCAATCCCAGGTCGAATATTTCAACGTAAATAACCAAAAAATAAAGCACTTTTTGGTGAAAACTCAATAAAATGTTTTTAAAGTGTTTAACCTTCCGCAACTAACAGGATTTCTGAACATTAAGCTAACATCGGGTCTCAGAGACTGACATAAAATTTTTTTCCATTGACACATTTTCAAGCGTAGGATTCTGTTTACTCCCTGAAGAAGATTAAACACAAATGATACCTATTTTTAAATTATTAAACCTCTATAACATTAGCAAAGTACCAAAGAAAATAAAACAATCACATAACATCTGATTTGTCAAAAACAACCTCAATATGTCCATTGCTGTTTCCTAGTACCTAGGTTCACATTTTGCTCCTGGCCATTGGGTTACTTAATTATCAGCACTTCTTTGCACGGTCTTTCGTTAATCTAAATATTTTTTTAATCGAGTAGATCATGGGTCCAACATGGGTCTCTGAGACAATATTTGCCGATAATTGCATAATTAGTTGACACTGAAGATTCAAACTTCAACAATAAAAACAGGCATCTAAATCAGGCAGCTACTGATGGCGGCGAAGATTCATAACGAACGATTTGGATATAATCGTAAAAACTCTAACTGGTCGGTCTCACAGACCCGATGTTAGTCACAGAAGGTTAAAAACAGCTTCACCGTGGTGTTTTAAAAAAGTTTCTATCATTAAAAGTAAGGAAGCTACGCTCAAAATAAAGTTGGTCCCTTTTTTTGTTAAAAAAATTGTGAAAATAACCACCTAATTAGCATCCAAAATAAAATTAATCGTCATCAATTCACAAGCTGCTTTAATCGTGTATGTATTGTTTATATAAAATGATCTGTAAGTTTCATCGGTTCAAACTGCTTATTTTTGAGAGGGCTGTAGTTGAAAGGGCTTGAATTAATGAGTAAAACTGAGTGTATGCTAATTTTGAACAGCCATTTCTTAACCAATATTTTGTCTTACAGCAAAATAAAAAATCTAAATTATTCACAAAAGCAAAAATTATAATTTGTTACTCTTTGTAATTTTTGGTATTATTAATACATTTTAAGGTATTATGAAAAACAGCATTTTTTAAACATTAGAAATTAAAAAAAAAATTACTTTAAAACCAAATTTTGTCAAAAAAAGCACTTTCAACCAATGAAACTTACAGAGAATATAAACAATATATTAGTAAAATAACTTGTGAAGCGATAACGATTAATTCGATTTAAGATGCTAATTAGGGGGTGAATTTCCCGAGATTTTTTAACCAAAAAAAGGTGACCAAGTTTATTTTGAGCATATCTTGCTTACTTTTGATCCTAGAAACTTTTTTCAACAAAAATAAAAATTCTTTTAAACTCTTTAAAAAAGTTCTAATGAGGCTTCCCCAAAAATGCATTCTTTTTTGGTTATTTCGCGTTGAAATATTCGTTTTCCCCTTTAACTCGGAAAACATTGATCGCATAAAAATAATAGTGCAAAAGAAATGGTAGTAGTAGTTCTACCATTTTTGTCGAAAAGTTGAAAATAGCGGAGAAATTAGGCAACAACGGCTCTCCTTTAAAATCAATATGCCTGCTAACGCAACCGCAGAATTCAGTCGGGTTTTAAATTTACACTAATATTGATCTCCCCTAAAGGTTAGAATCATAAAATTTGGGACAGCTCGCAAACAAGATGCAATCCAATCATTATGCTTCCCCATCCCTTTTTAATATTTCCTTGCTTAACTCGGAAAATATCAACGGCGCGAAAAAATTGTTAAAAAATTGTAGGAAATCATATTTGGAACAATTTTAGTTCCGGCCATTTTTGTCGAAAAGCTAAAAATTGCGTAGATATTAAACAAAAACAATTGCCATAAAATCAATCGGGTCTTACGCTCGCGCCTTTGCCGCATACGTACTACCTTAAATATTTTGTCGTAAAACTAATAATAAACGAGATAATTCAATAATTATTATGATCTACCTGTCAATATTTTCCCATAACACGGAAAATATCGACTGCGCGAAAAAAATTGTAATAAAAGAAATAATAGAAAATCACATTTTTAACAATTTTCGTTCTCATACTTTTTGTTGAAAAGTTGAAAATGGCGGAGATATTGAGCAAAAACGGTTCACGTTTAAAATTAAAATGACGGCTAACGCACGGCGGAATTCAGTCGAGATATTAAATTTATTTAAAGATTAGAAAAATACAATTTGGGACAGCTCGGCATACAAAGTTAGGCCTGTTATTGGTCTAACCCAACTGGACTATTATTATTTTCTAAAATAAGCGCACAAACAATTTTATTCCATAAGTGGTTTCCATATTGTATTATTTCAAAATTTCACCCTGTCATATTTATAATAGATCCTATAATATGATATAGTTCGTTGAGTTCAACCTTCCAGCAAACAGGTTTGAGCCCAATTACGTGATGATTACGTTAACTTTACGGCAAATTTCAACGAATACGTAACTCGGTGATTTATGACGGGAAAAAAACGTATTTCAGTGCGAAATCATTCACCTATATAGGGTGAGGCAGATAACTGGCCTATTAGAAATATCTCGAGAACTAAAGACAACAGAATCATGAAAATTGGAATAGAGGGATTTTGAGGGATGATCTATTTAATGAAAATATTTTCATCTCTTTGCAACTTCCGGTTATACCGGAAGTTGGTTATAACTTGGTTTTTTTTAAATGGGACACCCTGTATATTTTTACATTTTTGGATTCTCCTCAATATCTGAATATCTTCTTTCTTAAAATATGAGTTTTTATAATATTATACAGAGTATTTTAAAAGATACTTACGTTTTTTATTAATTTCGTAGCAACATTCACACCCTGTAGAATTGTAATAGTTTGACATGAAAAACTATGTTTACGTTCAAGTGATTTTTAATATAGTCTATTATTGTTAAGAATCATTAGTATAGCTAATTTTGAAATTTTAGTATACAGGGTTTGTCGAAACTCGGAATGAATATTTTCTTAAATAGAGTTTTCTTAAATAGAACACCCTGTATTTTAGTATTGTAATGAAATGATATTTCATAGTACTTTTTTATTTTATAAGTATTCCCTATACCTAACTACTTTAATTTGTGAGTTATTGGTGATTCAAGCTAAACATTATTGCAACAAAAAATAGGTAAAATTTTATCAGGTTGGTCGTGAAAATATTCAATCACAAATAATTTTTCAGAAATAAATACATATTAATCCAGACTGATCCTTAAAATTACCAATAATGGTTTAGCTATCAAAATACCTACGTAGTTAAGATTGTTGGTGCGACTAACAATTAAGCACAAATTAAAGCAGTTAGGTATAGACAATGCTTAAGAAATAAAAAAGTACCATAAAATATCATTTCAAAACAATACTAAAATACAGGATGTTCCATTTAAGAAAACTCAGAAAATACTCATTCCGAGTTTCGACCAACCCGGTGTACTAAAATTAAAAATTTAGCTATACTAATGATTCTTAACAATAGTAGACTATATTAAAAATCATTTGAACGTAAGTAGAGTTTTAGTTGTCAAACTACTACAATTCTACAGGGTGTGAATATTGCTACGAAATTAATAAAAAAAACGTAATTATCTTTTAAAACACCCTGTATAACATTACAAAACCTTATATTTTAAGAAAGAAGACATCGAAGAGAATCCATACATGTAAAAATATACAGGGTGTCCCATTAAAAAAAACGAAGTTATAAGCAACTTCCGGTATAACCGGAAGTTGTAAAGAGATGAAAATATTTTCATTTAATAGATCATCCTTCAAAACCCCTGTATTCCAATTTTCATGATTCTGTTGCCTTTAGTTCTCGAGATATTTCTAATAGGCCAGTTATCTGCCTCACCCTGTATATTAGTGCTTCCTTTATACATGTTTGACATTAGGATAATATAAAATCATAATGACGAATATAGTACATGTTTTTTATAATAATTTTATAATTTTGAGAAATATTTTGGAAAACAAAATTTTACAACGGTGTTGGTTAAATACGTATCGCTTGAATTTTACTCACTGTATTTTATGGACTTCGAAAAATTAAATGTATTTCACGTAAAAGTAATGTAGACAATACCAATATTTAAACAAAAAGTTCATGATTTCGCTTTTAAAATCACTTAGCATAACACTGTTTCAATCCAACCTTGATTTGAAGCTATTTTTGCTATTTTTTTCTTTAAAAATATCACAGGAGCTAAAATGATGAGTCTAATTTTCAAATCGCGCGCAGTGATGACGTACTGCCAAGCCTTTCTCCTCCTTTACATACTATCACGTGACCACGGTACGTGACTAACATAGTTGGTTCGAAAACTAAATTAATCGATTTATCGAATAATAGATATTATACTGGTATTGAAATAGATTTTTAGTAAGACCAATTAGTTAATAGTAGAAGAAATTTAAAAACAAAAAGAGAATACGTAATACTAATTTAAAGTAAGTAGAATAATTTGGCTGTAATTTAAAAATAATCGATGACCATAACCTCTAATATCAGCTTCTCACATTTCTCACAACAAAAAGTGAAACGTGAAGAACTTTATTTCCCTCGTTTTATTTTAGGCGGGTTTATTTATAATAATGTTTTTCGTATTAACGTTTACCTCACTGCTCGAGGGTTGAAGTGCCGATGATGCAATTAGAAAAAACAAGAAAGTGTTCTCCTCGAAATAAAAAGTGACCTGGGTTGTGTTTTGTGTTGGCAAATTTTTTAATGTGTCTTTAGGTCGGTACCATTTTTGGTTCATTATCTTGTATAATAATTATACAAGACAAATGTTTTAAAGTCTCTAAATTCTACTAAATAAATACATTGTTAATACTTTATATGCTTGTTTTATTTATATCATATGAGGATAATATTTACGTGATTCATAAGTTAATTAAGGTCGAATTATTTACGTGAACCGAGGACGTATCTTTCACGTGAATACTAATATATGTATATACACCGTTCTTACCCTAACAACACACAACATTCCAGGAATGTACTGCCAAAGTTCTATCAATATTTGAATGTCCTGGACATTTAGGGAACATTCGGTGAACATCTGATTAAATTATTCCTGGAATGTTACCATAAGACATTCTGTGAACATACTATCAATGTTCCTATATGTTCATTTTCAAATTCACGGCGCATGTATTTGTGCATGGTGCTTAGAGAGGGCATCACGTGACTAAAAACGACCAATGACCTCACTTAGGACTTCGGCGCTTCGGCCATCTTGGCATGCATCTTGGCCTTGGCCACCTTGCCGTGCGTGATCGCTGTTTGTTTTTATTTGTGCTTTTTAAGAATATTTTTTTAATTCGGATACTTTTATAATAACTTTAATAGTATTATTAACACAGTGCATAAAATCAGTTGGAGTAGCAGAAGCAATGTAGATAAAAAATCTGCAGGAATAACGTTTCAAAGGTTAGTACCTATGCAAATATGTAAACAAAGGCATGCCCGTATTTCAGAAAATATCCATTTATTATTTTAATAATTGCGAATAAGCCACAAACTTGCTTATTCCTAACTAAAATAGTAAATAGGGATAATAACAAACGGATTATTTGTAAAATTAAATTTTTTTTTTGCGTTTTTGCTAATGTATGCGTTTATAAACAGGATGGTAGACCACACACTATGAATAGTACCAACTAATGAATACACAGTATGAATAGTATAGTCGGTTCGCTAAACTTAGTCTCAGACACAACTGGCTAGTGATTTTAGTAAATAATTTTGACAATTTGGTAAAATTGGCAAAAAATAATAACTAAATAGTTAGTAATTTTGGCAAAATTGGCCAAAAACAAAAAATTATCTACTAAAATCACTAGCCAGTTGTGTCTAGGGAAACGACTATACTAATAAACAATTTCTAAGCTGCTTTTTATAATATTTTGTGAGTTCATTAATCATATTTTTTATTTAAAATTAAAATTTGTTAATAATGCTCAGTAATGCATATATTTTGTATTTTTAGCTTTCCAGAAGATCCTGCGAAGAAGGCATGAAGTATTGATCAGATTTGTTAATAGAGCAGTATGTTCAAAACATTTTTTAGAAAAAGATATTGACAGAACTTCACTTTCAACTGTTCGTTTGAGAGACTGTGCTGTTCCAATAGCTTATATCACACAGGTAATATGCTTAACCCAATTAATAATACAATTACAATATACAGTTGGAAAAATTAAAGAATAGGGCTTTTCATTTACAGTCATTTGTTTCGAGCTTCTGTCATATGTCGTATAATCTGTGTTGTATTAATATTATACACAGATTATATAACATATGACAGAAGCTCGAAACAAATGACAATCGATGAAAAGCCCTATAGGGCTTTGTTCATTGTCATTTGTTTCGAGCTTCTGTCATGTGTCACATATATTAATATATCTACGTCATACGTCTTTGGTTTGTATCATTGGTTATATCAATAACGTATGACGTAGATATATTAATATTATGTGACACTTGACAGAAGCTCGAAACAAATGACTGTGACTGAAAAGCCCTATAACCATGAACGATCACATCAATCACTTATTTTGTATTTGCCGTCTTTTTCTATAAATCACAAACGTTTGTTATAGAAAAAGATCATCGTCATCATCATCATTGGCTCGACAGCCCTTTCTGGGCTGGTTCTTGGCCTGTTCCAGTATTCTTCTCCACTCTGATCTGTTTTGTGCTTTTTTTCTCCACTTTTTTATTTTTAAGGTTTTTATATTATTTCCTATTTGTTCTAAAATAGAAAAAGATAGCAAATACAAAATAAGTGATTGATGTGAACGTTAATGGGTATAGGGCTTTTCATTCACAGTAATTTTTTTCGAGCTTTTGTCATGTGTCACATGATATTAATATATCTACGACATACGTTATTGGTATATACAATAATACAAACCAAAGACATATGACGTAGATGTATTAATATTATGTGACACATGACAGAAGCTCGAAACAAATGACAATCGATGAAAAGCCCTATTCTTTCATTTTTCCAACTGTAGATACCGTTGCTATTCATTATCTACATCAGAGATCTAAGTTGACATTGTTGCCCAATTACAAAAAATTTTTGAATTCATTTAAGTCCAATATATCACATAATTATTGCGAAGTAGATTATACAAGAAAACAGATTAATATTGAATGTAAATAAATAAAAACATCAGAAATAGAAAACAAGAATTAAGTTATAATCTTAAGTTAAAGTAAATAATAAAAACAATAAATATAATAAAACAAAATACTTATTTGTTTGTGAAAAAGCTATTTCTTTGTGGCATTTTTGTATTATTGTAACTATTTTAATGGGGAAATAAGCCACAATTTACTTGAAAAAATAACTTTATTATGGTTTCTACTTCCACATCGGACGTCGTTGTCAAAATACAAAATGTTTTATTATTTTCTTTATTAAATATTATTTATTATTTATTTAAATATTATTTAATTTATTATTTATTTTATTATTATGCATATTATTACCTGTAAATATTTCTTCTGATTGTTAATTGTAAAGGATAGAAAAATTACCATTTATTTTATTTTCTTTTAGAATCAGCTGAGAGAAGTGGTCTACAAAAAAACCAGGAAGGAAATGGAATATGTGGCTATGAAAGGCAAGAGAAAGGTTTACAAAGCAAATGTGACACATTTTTTATAGGAATATCAGTAAATTACATTAAAACAATGTATGAAAAGATTTTTTGCAATAAAAATGTTTATATTTATCAAGGATGTATTATTTGGTATGACCACATATCGTCAGTGATGTAACAATACCTCCTATCTGTTTTTTCATGAGATTTGTAAGATAGACTAAAAACTTGTTTGAGCCACCTCCTGTTTTCATATATTTTTTGACTTGTTTTGCAGTAAATTTAACTATCTATTTACTACAAAACAAGTCAGAACTTACGTATGAAAACAGGAGGTGACCTTAAAAAATGTTTTTCGTCTCCTGCAAACCTCATGAAAAAAGATATAGGTGGTATTGTCACATCACTGACGATATATTTCAGAGAATGTCTAAAAAATATACTGTGAATGTTCAAAGAACGTTTGTAGACATTCATGGAATGTTCCAACAAGACATTTAGTCTAAAAAATATACTGTGAATGTCCAAAGAACATTCATGGAATGTTCCAACATTCATGGAATGTCCCAATAAGACATTCAGTCTAAAAAATATACTGTGAATTTCCAAAGAACATTCGTATACATTCATGGAATGTTCCAACAAGACATTCAGTCTAAAACATATACTGTGAATGTCCAAAGAACATTCGTAGACATTCATGGAATGTTACAACAGAACATTCTAAGAATATTTAAAATGCTGACACAGCACTTTCCTGGGACTTTCCAGGGACATTCGTGTGCATTTGGGGACATTCCAGGAATGTTTTCAATGTCCTGTGAGTACCTTCTAGGAACATTCCTGGAATGTTTTGTGTTATTAGGGTAGGCGTCAACGCCCTTCGGTAGGGATTTATGGGGGAGTATCACCGAGCCGCAAGCCCTTATCCCTTGCCGTACTGCTCCCTCATAGGTCGATCAGATGCCCGCATATTCCAGTACTATACTAATATATACATTCCCTAAAAGATACGTTAATCAACACGTATTTTCAATGTGACATTACAACCAAATTTTCACGTGAAATTCACGTAAGCAATTTACGTATATTGGTGACAAATTTACCCAAAATTCACGTAATTAACACGTCGGTCTATTTGCTGGGTTGTTAAGGAACTTTTAAAAATATAAAATTATGCAGGGTGTTACATTAAACATAAAGGTTATGGACTATACTAAGCTTGTGTGAATCACCCTGTACGTTTAAGTCTATGTTTAATAAGCGCACATTTATAGATAAAAATCGACGGGTCTTAGCGTTTTTTTATCTTATAATTTTTTAAAATACGGACAAAAATACGTTTATTCCATAGGTTCCTTCCACAGTGTATAAACCTTTTTTTTTTCACTTTTTTATAAGCTCTATTTTTGTTACCTACTTACTTTTTGAATTAATTGCCGATAACCGTCTAAAACATCTTTTTTTTTTCTAGAAAAATGAACATATTCACTCGCAAATAACTGGAGAAGTATTGACTTAGTGAAAAAACTCTATACAACAAAATTTGCTGAGCATTAGTCAGTTTATCTAATTCCGGGCTTATTTTGAACGTGTTGTTCACCCCCAACAGGGGTGAAAGTCAACCCAAGGGCGAAAAGCACAATATCATTTTTATTTTTTGATATGTTACCTATGTGTAGGGATACCAAATTCCATGTCAAACCAGCGGTTCTTAAAAATTGTGAGGTTTTCAATATTTTACCGTGAGTGACTGGACTATTTATTCTATACATTCTCACAGCTCCGTCACGTAGTGACCGTTAAAAATTTGAATCAGCTTCTACCTTGGCGACAAGCGACAACCGATTATTATGCGAAGTGTGAATTCGATACACGACAGGTGAGAAAGGGCTGTAACCTATTTTTAAATAAACTACTAAGACACTTACCACATGCTCGTCTTTCACGTTCGTCCAAATCTTCATAATCAGGTATGAGTTGGCAGCAAATTTCTTGCCAAGCAGATACTTTCAGTGGCTTTTCTTTATAACTATCTAAAGTTTTGTCCCAAAGGACACCTCTTTCCTGAACTAGTGGAATCAAATCTTCAGGGTTTATAGTTACATCCATTATTACGAATCAGCAAACGTAATTACATACGTACCTACAATAAATACACAACACTGTCTGCACGCCACGATGTGTGTTGGCGTTGGCGATCGTCGATCGAAACGATAAAACGCACCACGGATGGAACAAGTGAAGCGGGGAGGGAAGTCGGCCTCGCCCGATAACCGACAAAATATTATGAACAGCGAGCGCTATTCTTATTCAGAGGCGAGCGACACGATTTTTTTCTGGGAGCTGAGGGCTCGCAAAATATCCGACATTCATTGTCGGCGCCGACAAAAAATTGGTTTCTGATATAGGGGTCAATATAGAACGAAAACTTCTAGTTTTTCTAAAACTTTTTTTGTTAGTTTATGTACATGATAAAATAAAAAGTTCTACTCACAAATTTAGCCGCTAATGGTTTATTAATTGTTTAAACAATAACAATTGTTTTGTATAAGTAATTTTAAAGATATGTATCGTTGAATTCATCATTTTACTTTGATCAAGTTTCTATTTTGTTTTTGATTATGCTGGATGGGAATCTGATACTACAATTTGAAAATTAAAAAAAGAATTTGAGCTCTTACATAGTAGGCTCTTACACACTAGGTATATCTGCGTAACTAGGAACCATATATGGTAAACTTTTTTATTATCACTTTTACCAAAAAAGGTATTCTTCATGAAATGTTCAACATGCTCTAAAATCTGAAGCTCAACCATTACGTATCAAATTTTATCAATTTTATACGAGGTATGTCAAAAATACATATATACCTATCGTTTTGTTTAATTCATTTAATTGTAAATTTACAATCTACTCCACACTAACATTTAGAGTAATAAGTAAATAGTTTATATTTTGTAGTATGCATGTGCCGGGTTCAGCAATGCCTCTAAGTACAGTTACTCAAGTAGGTCTTCTGGCCAGATTCGTTTCAATCTTCTATCTTCTAAGGGCTGATCGAATAGGTTTCTTTTGAACAGATTGTCATGATCTGATGTTCGTTATTTGTATTTATCCAGTCTAAACGACATTTCATCTTTTATCAATGGGATTTTTTTGGTATTTGATACTGTAATATTTTGGTATTTGATGGTTTGCTACATCCACAAAGCTCAATCCCATATGTCCAAATTGACTTTAGTATATATTTGAAGATGGTCAGTTTGTTTTCAAGCGATAGTTTGGACTTTCTATTGAGTTGCCAGTACATATTTTTAATTTTCAGATTAAGTTGGCTTCTTTTGGCTTTTATGTTTGTCTTCCATGTCTGTTTCTCATCCAAGTGGAGTCCAAGATATTTTACCACAGTTTTTACTGGGATAGGGTTGGTATTTATGGTAACTCTAGGTGGTCTGCTTCTTCTTGTAGTAAATGTTATTTGGGCGGATTTATCGGTATTAACACAATTTTCCATTTATGTAGCCACCTAGAAAGGATATCCAGATGGTATTACAGCTTCTCAGATGCTCTCGTCGTGTCCATGTCTGAGATTATTATTTCAGTATCATCTGCAAATGTACCGTAAAGTGAGGCTACTTTGTGACACATGTGGTTACTTTGTGACAGTGGCCACTAAAGTTAAATATATTAACTTGGCCGAGCCATTGGAAATGCTGGAATAGTTAAAATGTTTTATTTCAATAGTAGAATATGTGCGCTATCTAGGGAACACTAACCAAAGTTCTTAGTGTAACTTCGCTCGTCATGCCAGAGCTGATTTGATCATCGTCAAAACAGGTGATTTTAGTTTAGCGCGCAAACTTTGACTTTTTTAGAAGAATTTTTAGAAGATATTTCTATCAAAGTAAATTTATATTTTAACGCAATGTGTTGCTTCCATTTAATATTAAAATGTTGTCTGTACAAAATGTACGGATGTTTCTTCGTGCCACAGTTAGAATTCCATATAAATATCGCAGAAAAATTTACGTGTCACAAAGAAACCCCCACCTATGGGGCGACTTTATGACAACTTTGTTTGACATTTTCTTGATTTCTATAAGATATAGCGCATTATAGTTTTCACTGAACATAGAGGAAATATTGAGCTTCCAGGTGGTATTTTTAAAATTATAATAAACCGAAAGTTTATGTACTATATCATCACAAAACTCAAAAAAGTGTCACAAAGTAGCCTCAGTTTACGGTAGCTGTTATAATATTGTCGGTTTGTGGGAGGTCTTCAGTATAAATGAGATAAAGGAAAGGGCCAAGTACGCTACCCTAAGGAACTCCCGATTTTATAGGTTTAAAACTTGATAGATCATCATATATTTTCAATTGGAAGTATCTGTCACTTAAATACGATTTCAAGATAATGTAAAATCAATTAGGTAATAAAATTTTTAAATTATATAATAGTCCATCGTGCTGTACTCTATCCAATGCTTGTTGTACGTGTACATCTAAAAACAATGAAGCACAGTGTTATTTTTTTCCATCTAAACTAGTTTTGATTTGATTAACTATTCGATGACACTGCTGTATTGTTAAATGTTTTCTTCTAAATACAAATTGATGATACAGTATAATCTAGTTTAGAGGCACCGTTTTTTCTATTCTATTAAGTAACAGTCTTTCAAATGTTTTTGACATTGGTGGTAACAAACTTATCGGCCGATATGAGTTGGTTTAGGTTGACGGCTTACCAGGTTTGGCTACCATAATGACTTGTGCCATTTTCCATTGGATGGGGTAGTATCCAATTCTCAGTACACCATTCTATAGTCAGCAGGACTACTGCTTTTCGTGGCAAGTTTTTCGAAATATCTCCTACTATTAAATCGTGTCCAGGTGCCTTATGTGGGTTTAATAATTTCATTTCTTGTAGTACTTCTGTGGGGGAAAAGGGTTTTATAGGAGTCGATAATTGGTAGGGAGCATTTAAGAAGTCTTCGACGTCATGATCATTATTGTTTTGTTGGACTAGTGGAATCAAATCTTGAGGGTTTATATTTTACATCCATTATCACGAATCAGCAAACGTAAAATATTTACATATTATGTATTTTTGTACTTAAAATGAATACACAACACTTCCTGCACGCCCCGATATGTGTGTTGGCAACGTTGGCGATCGCCGATCAAAACGATAAACCACTTACATGTCCGCACCACGTCAAGGATTATAACCGAACCGACTAGTAGAAGCACAAACCGATTGCAGATCCTAGCTTTGTAGGCATACGCGGTACGAATGGATTATATTAAAGGTTAAGGATATGTACTTAAAATATATTATTATAATTTTACCTAAAATACATCAAAATTTTAATAATTTTATAATAGGTAACTAGGTACAGCTGGTTCCTAAAAAAACTGATACGACTCTGTATCTTCCTGATTGTAAGATTTGATCATTTGAGCAGTAGGGGAGTGCATATAGATTTTCCCTTCGGAAAAAATCAAACAAGATAGAACTTTTTGTAATTTCATTAAGAAATGTTTAATAAACAATATTTCAAAAAGTTCTACTCGAGAAGTGGGTGCTTAATTTTTTATTAAACAAATGAACTACGAAGTTTGATGTTTTTTAAATAACTCCGAAAATATAAACTTTAGAACAAAACTGACTAGACCATTGAAAAATTCAGAAAATTTTACAAAAAAAAACCTTATATAAAGAATTTTCTAAAATTAAATCTGTATCTTCTATAATTTTTTATTTATAACGCTAAAGTCACCCTTCTCACAAACATTGGCGCACTGTAAACTAGCGTACGGCGAAGTGCATGCTTGAGTTATTTTAATGTAATTCTTTAACTACTTTTTTCTGTAAAACTTACCTAAAATACATTTAATAATAAACTTAACAATAATAAATGTTCAGCAAAAATTTTTTTTAGCTCTTATACAGTATGTCTGCGTAACTTGGAACCTATTGATAACTTTTTTTATTATCAGTTTTACGAAAAAAAGTTTTTCCTTATAAAATACTCTGCATCGTATATAATCTAAGATGCAATCATCAAATATCAAATTTAAGGAATTTTATACGAGGTATGTCAAAAAATATGAATTTCACTCAAAAGTAAAGTATCGTTACATTTCACAATATCGAAAATTGTTATAAAGAAAAGTTGTTTGGAATTAAAAAATTTGTTTTAGTGTTCAATTACATCTTTCGAATTAAAATATTGTGAATAATAAAGGCACGTAACTATTAGGAAAAATTCATATTTTTTACATACCTCGTATAAAATTAAAAAAGTTTAATATCTGATGGTTGTATCTTAGATTTTAGATAAGAGAGAGCATTTTATTAAGAATAACTTTTTTCGTAAAGTGATAATAAAATAGTTACCATAATTGTAATAAAATGATGATGAGTATCCGTAATTTGAGAAAAAAGTGAAAAAAAAAATTCGACTAGAATAATGTAATTGTATATTTAAACATAGTTTTTAATTTCAAACAACTTTTCATAATGGCATTTTTTTGATATCCTGAAATATAAAGGTACTTTACTCTTTAACGAAATTCATATTTATGACATAACTCGTATAAAATTGATAAAAATTTTAAATCTGATGGTTGAGTTTTAGATTTTTGACTGTCCAGAGCATTTTATGAAGAATAACTGTTTTTCGTAAAATTGATAATAAAAAAGTTTTCCATGCGGTTCCTAGCTACGCAGACATACTGTATAAGAGCTTCTGTATAAGAATTTTCAAATTGCAATGCCATATTCGGATTTAGTATAATCAAAAACAAAATAGAAACATATTTGATCAAAGTAAAATGATGAATTTAACGATATTTTTAAAATTAATAATATAAAAAAATTGTTATTGTGTAAACAATTAATAAACAGTTAGCGGCCAAATCCGCGAGTAGAACTTTTTACTTTAACATGTATACAGGGTGTCCAGAAACTCTACCGACAAACGAAGACAGGAGATTCCTCAGATAATTTTAAGATAATTTAACCCAGTTCACCTAGTCCGAAAATGCTTCCTAAGGGAGCTAGAGCTCTTTGAAGATGGCGTCATGTAATTAGTTTTTCTTAAATACCTCCAGAACGCTTCAATATAGAGAAACGAAAATTTGTATACATGTTTACTTTCCTGAAATGAATCGATTCCATCCATTGCTAATTTCTAGTACAGGTCATAGGCGTCCGTTTTGGGCAGGGCAACGGTTATTTTATCGCCTAACTTTTTTGTCTTTAATTTTTAAGCATTTTTGACTCTGAATTATTAAATTGTAAGTTATTCTAGTACTAAAAGGTACTCTTAGTTTAAGTCGGTAGAATACACCGTTTTCTAGAAAAATCGATTTGAAAATTTTTCGTTCCTTGAATTTAAAAAAAAAAAGATTAAAAAAAAAACTATTTAGAAAGATGAAAACTGGTACATTTATTTATATTCCAGAGATTAATCGATTTTATTAATGGCGAATTTCTAGTACCGGTCATAGGCGTCCGTTTTGGGTAGGTCAACAGTTATTTTATAACATAACTTTATTGTCTTTAATTTTTAAGTATTTTTGACACTAGATTATTTAATTATGAAATGTTCGAGTACTAAAAGTTACTCTTGCTTTAAGTTGGTAAAATACATCGTTTTTTTTTTAATTTTTTTAACTTTTTTTTTTCAAATTCTCAAAACTAAAAACTTTCAAATCGATTTTTCTAGAAAACGGTGTATCCTACCGACTTAAAGTAAGAGTACCTTTTAGTACTAAAATACCTCACAGTTTAATAATCCAGTATCAAAAATGCTTAAAAGTTGAAGACAAAAAAGTTATACGATAAAATAACCCTACCCAAAACGGACGCCTATGACCGGTACTAGAAATTCGCAATAGATGGAATCGATTCATTTCAGGAAAGTAAATATGTATACAAATTTTCGTTTTTCTAGATAGAAGCGTTCTGGAGGTATTTAAGAAAAACTAATTACATGGCGCCATCTTCAAAGAGCTCTAGCTCCCTTAGGAAGCATTTTCGGACTAGGTGAATTGGGTTAAATTGTCTTAAAATTATCTGAGGCATCTCCTGTCTTCGTTTGTCGGTAGAGTTTTTGGACACCCTGTATAAACTAACAAAAAATGTTTTAGAAAAATATAAGCTTGTTTGAATTTTTCCGAAACAATGCATATTTTCGTTCTAATTGCACTCCCCTCTAATGGTTTGACATTATATTATCTTATATTATATTATATTTTATTATATTATATTATATTATATTATATTATATTATATTATATTATATTATATTATATTATATTATATTATATTATATTATATTATATTATATTATATTATATTATATTATATTATATTATATTATATTATATTATATTATATTATATTATATTATATTATATTATATTATATTATATTATATTATATTATATTATATTATATTATATTATATTATATTATATTATATTATATTATATTATATTATATTATATTATATTATAATTATATTATATTATATTATATTATATTATATTATATTATATATACGTTACAGAATTGGAGCTTGGAACGGCAGAACCAGGTATGAAGCATGAAGACTAGCGCAAGAATTAAAAGAAATGGAAGAATTAAGGATACAAATTATGGGGCTATCTGAAATAAGATGGCCTGGGCAAGGAGACACAACAATATCAAACGGAGGACTACTGTTACACTCAGGAAACGATATTAAAGAAGACAGGAGAAATGGAGTTAAGATCCTCCTAAGGAAAGAATGCTAATAAAATGGCATCCTATATCAGACAGGCTTATAGTAGCACAACTCAAGTCTCAAATAAGAAAGATAACCATTATTCAATGTTACGCACCTACAGAGGTAAGCGCAGAAGATGGGAAAAAAAATTGCTGCCAATAATTAACAGATACTATTGGAAAGGTGAACAAACGAGATATAGTCGTAGTCATGGTAGATCTGAACGGGAAAGTTGGCAAAGACAACAAGGGAGTGGAAACATACATGGGAACACATGGACTAGGGAATAGAAACAACAATGGAGAGAAACTTATAGCACTTAGCCTAGAAAACAATCTTGTCATTGGAAGAACGATTTTCCGACACAAAGACTGCCACAAAATAACCTGGATATCACCAGATAATAAAACGCAAAATCAAATAGACCACATCTTGATTAATAAAAAATTGAGAAGCAGCCTTCTAACAATAGCAAACGAACAAATAGGAGTAAACAATATAGCAAACGAAGAAGATACAACACAAAACGACTGAAAGACAGTGAAACCCAAAAAATGTGGAGGAACAAAATAAAGTTGAACACAGAAACTGTGAACAACACACAGACAAATATAGCAAACAAATGGGAGATGATCAAAAAGGCTGTACACCAGACCGCACAAGAAGTGTTGGGCTACAACGAAGAAACGAAATCAGAGTGGCTAAGTGATAATATATGGCAACTGATAAAAAAGAGGAAGGATTTAAAAGCCGAACTAAACAGAATACAAAAATTAGACGATAAAATCAGAATAACTCAAGAGTATGCAGATGCAAATAAACAGGTAAAAAAGAGCGCTAGGAGTGACAAAATAAAATGGACAGAGAAGATGGCGCGCTTAGCAGAAGAGAGCTATAATAGGCCCACTAAACCTCTTGCAAATAAGAACTTCAACATTGACGAAACACTAAAAGACAAACAAGGACAACTGCTTACAACAACAGAAGGGCAAATACGAAGATGGCATGAGTAATATAGCGAACTCATGACATAAGAAGAAAATGAGCCGCCGTTCCAAGAGGGCAGGTCCGGCAGGGCCGCGCCGTCCACGTGTGCAATGTGTGCGGCGCACACAGGTGCCAGCAATTAAGGGGCGCCATTAGAGTTTTCAAAAAGAAATTTAGGTGGATCAAAATATCACTTATCCATTTTTTTCAGCTTCTATCAAACGTTGGTATTTCATAAAACAACACTTTGCAAGTCTGGCTTTAAAGCATTTATCTAATACACGCTGGTCCAGCAGAATTGATGCTTCTAAGCCATTTTGCAAAAATTTGTCAGAAATTTATTATGCTTTATGTGATATACTGCATTAGGATAAAGATCGTGATTGAAATTATCAAGCTAGATATTTAGCAGTCAAGTTATCAAGCTCAGTTGTTCAGTCTACATACCTATGGTGTAAAGTTCCGATGAAAGTTAACTTCGTTAGCGAAAATTTTCAATTAAAAACAATGAATATTTATGCATCTTGACTTAAATGCTTTACATGAGATAAAACAACTGTTGTTCGAGTTTCTAACAGATATCAAATTTAATGATATTATTACTACAGCAAACGAAACTGCAGAGAAACTGGATGTGGAGCCCAGTTATCAACCAGCCACAGGGTTACGGCTTCGGAAAAAAACTGAGAGTTGGATTACGAACATAAATACCTACGACCCGATTTTGGATCCTAAAATTTAATACAAAGTTAATTTTTTCATTGTGTTCTCGAGCAAGCAATAATGCCAGTAAATGAAAGATTCGAGCAAGCAATAATATCAGTAAATGAAAGATTTTCATATTGGAAAATCACAGTTAACACTTTTGTGTAGAAATTTGGAAAAAACTGAGATTTAATGATCATCTATATATTATAGAGGGAGACGATTTGTTTAACGAATTATTCAATAGCAAACTTTATATTATAATATTATATGAAAACTGTTTTTCCGACAAATATGCTGGGCATTTTAATAAGTCCGACACGTAGAATATGTCAAATGTAATGGATTATATTGGTGGTAAATAGGAGTCTGATTTTTGCATAATAGTTTAATGAAAGGGTAACAAATCAATTGGAAGTTATATCCAACAAAATACATGGGACGTTTTCGTAGTCTGACATTCGAAACATGTAACAGGTTGTATAATTAAAACTTCCACTGTTCAACTGTTCCCGTACATTAAAGTTTGTCCAACTAGAGACCGTTTAGCTATTAACAAATTTTTAGCTTGCTATTAATCAACTTTTTTTTGGTACGCGCGATCCAGGCCTATTAATACTGGCGTTAACAACAGATTAGAAGCCTTCGAAATGTGGCTTTATCGTCGTATCGTAAACATACCATGTTTACGACACGACGTAAATATAGATGTCACAAATGTAGATGTTCTTAAAAGAATCAACCAAGAATTTTTCGAAACCATCCAACTATTCAAAACCATCAAGAAAATGAAAACGGCCTATCTAGTTCACATCACTCGAAAAAAAAATACCAGTGCCTTCAACTTATAATCGAGGTTGAAATTGAAGGCAAGAGATGAATAGGACGCAAGAAAATTGGCTCCGAACTATAAGGCAATGGATATGGACTAACGACATACAATCTCTGATACACATTGCCAGAAACAGAGAGTTAATGGCTAATGTGATCGCTAACATTCATTAGTGGATTTTTATCTGAAGAAGAAGACTGGCGTTAAATTAATATCTTAAACACGATACTGTCCGAAGTCTTGTATACATTAGAGTAATAAAATTTACCGCGTAATAAAATATTTACCCTATCTATAATAAAAATGTGGTCTTTAATAATTTATCAAAACCTACACATTTTGCAATTCATTTACAAATAAAAAAGCTAAAAACTCATTTCGCAAGGTTTTCTATGTTGCAATGCAAATAACATTGTATATTGGCATACATAAGACCTAAATGTACATGCCAAACCATCCAATAGTGGTGAAATATCATTTCAACAATGAAAAATTGCGGATGAAAAATCTTCCAAGCGTTGGGAAACTGCCATTTGTATCAGCAGGATCAGAGAATTTAATAAAACATTTATATTTCCATCATAAAACATGTTTATGTGTCGAAGTATAATATCTGGAAATTATGAATGACAAATTATTTTAGGTAGGCAACATAATAGATTCGACATGTGAATCGAACTTGTAGTAAGTAATAAGGATCTGAATGTACTGAATTTACTAAGGATCCAATAACTGATTAGCATAAAAAAGAAATAGGGCCGGTTGTTCGAACGCTAATCAAGTCCCTCTAACAACCATCAAATAACAAAACTCGTACGCGAATCAGTTGATTGTAATAAATTTTCTTGATAGGAATCAAATCGAGATATCAAATACACAAAAACACTAATCGTTTATCGTGATGCGTTGCATAAACGTCAATCAAACTGACGTTTATGCAACAAATAATCAATCAATCACTAATATAATATAATCTAATATAACCAAATAATCACTAATGAATCAGTAAAAATTCAGCAACTCAATCAAAGTTGATAGTAATTAAATTTTTTGATGATCAGTTGATTCCATTTTTGATTAGTGTTCGAACTAATTCGCCCATGGTGTAATAGTCCAGAGAAATAAGATTTTTCTCGTGACACATCCCCCTCCAGGCCGAAACCAAATTTTTTGAGTAGTATGGACATCTATATTATTAACCTATAATATGTTTCCTGCAGCCGATTTTAATGATATACATAGTTATAAACAAATGAAGATCAAAAAACGCTAAATTTTCGCTTTTTTCGTCTATTACCAAGAAGTTAAGCACTTTAAACAAATTTGAGTGTAAGAAACTCATAAATCGTATAAAAAACTTCAATATGGCGTTCGCTGAATATGTCCATCCTTATTGGTTGCTTAGAAAATTGCAAAATAAATCATAAATTTTGAGTTTTTAAAAATATTCATAACTTATGTAAAAATTAACTTAGAACCTTCTTATTACACGGAATGCTGATACTTCTTGTACTTAAATTGTATTTTAAATTTCAAAGCAATTGGTCGAATAGTTTAAAAGTTATTTAATTTGTTTATCCCAAATTCATTTTTTTTGCAACACTACAAGTCAGAAAATTATGAGGCTACAATCATACTTCGGACAGTTTATGAAAGAAGAACATTTATACTATTATTATTATTAAAAATAAATGACAAAAAATAATTTTAAACAGTGTAAAATTATTTTGAAAAAACATGTCGATTTTTTGCTTACTTATAAACAATTAGAATAACTTTTTAACCATTACCTGTAGAAAAATTATTTTTTCATATTTAGAAAGACTGAATTTTTATACACATTTAAAAAGAAAAACAACTGTCCTAGGACAATTAGGGACAAAGTTAGCCCCCCCATTTATTTAATTCACATGCTTTTGCAAAATAATTTTGCAATATCTATAATTATTTTTTGTAATTTTTTTTAATTAAATTAATACTGTAAATTTCCTTCTTCCATAAACTATCCAAAGTATTACTGTAGCTTCATCATCTTCTGACTTACAGTGTTGCAAAAAAAAATAAATTTGGGAAAAACAAATTAAATAACTTTTAAACTATTTGACCAATTTCTTCGAAATTTAGGGTATGAATTAAGCACCATAAGTCTCAGCATTCCGTGTAATAAGAAGGTTCTAAGTTAATTTTTACATAAGTTATAAATATTTATAAAAACTCAAAATTTATGATTTATTTTGCAATTTTCTAAGCAACCAATAAGGATAGACATATTAAGCAAACGCCATATTGAAGTTTTTTATACCGTTTATGAGCTTCTTACTCTCAAATTTGTTTAAAATGACTATTTTCTTAGTAATAGACGAAAAAAGCGAAAATTTACCGTTTTTTGATATTCATTTGTTTATAACTATGTATATCATCAAAATCGGCTGCAGGAAATATATAGGTTATTATTATATATGTCCATATTACTCAAAAAATTTCGTTTCGGCCTGGAGGGGGTTGTGTCACCAACGGGCTATTTTTTTTCCTTATTTCTCTGAACTATAATATAATGTTGCAGTTCAAAATTAATTTTAAAAAATAAAATAAGTTTTATTTCAAAGCCCACAGGACCATAAATTTTCAAGACCTTGTCTATGGTAAGATTTTGTAAATAAAATAATTTAGCATTAATTAAGAAAAGTTTCGCAGAAGAGTGAATTTTTATAGTGGTTAAGTTTCTACGAACAATTGGTTTGATAAACATTTTAGAAATTCAAAAGAACGGATAAGTGTTTAGAAATAGTAAGTATGATTTACAAATAACTTTTGTATTGTTTTCCTCGAAGACATTGGGTAGTAAACATACTTTTGCGGTTTAATATATACATAGCGTTTTTTTAAATTGTTTTACCATCTAGATCAAGCAGTCCAGTTTGAAAGCAATGTGTTTAGTGCAAGTTGTGTTAAGTTGGTGATAACAGGATCGTGGAAGGCGAAACGAGACCAAGTAGAGAATTCCAAAGGCCTTGTGTCCGAAAAGATTTCAGTTTCTGTGAGTAAAGAATAGAAGTATTATACAGTGAGCAGGTGAGCACGTAAAGGTTGGAAGAAATTCATTATTTCGTAAACCGGTGATGTTAAGGAAAAATCCCGATATAGGTCGATTTTTATTTTTAAATTACGATTATTTGGCCGTATACTTCATTCTAGTGACGTCAACTATCTAGGCGTGATGACGTAATTCTATGGTTTTTTAAATAAGGATAGGGGTCGTGTGATAGCTCATTTGGAGGGTTATTTAATTCTCTATTTAGTCATATAAACATTAATGTAATTATTTATACAAGGTGCTCTAACAAATTTTTTTAATTAAATTCATTGAGACAAAAAGAAAAATGTATGTAATTTATTGAATTCGAAATACATTTTATTGTTGTCAGAAAACCGGAAAAAATGTGTATTTGACAAATAAATATTGTTCTTCGCTTAAATTCAATATTAAAACTGTCCTTCACCTGCCTCTTGGCAGTTTAAACACGTAATTTAAGCGAAAAGCAATGTTTAATTTTAAAATAAACATTTTTGTCTGTTGTCTGACTGCAGTAAAATGTATTTTGAGTTCAATAAATTAGATACATTCTCCTTTTTGTGTTAATTAATTTAATTAAAAAAAATTTTGGACACCCTGTATAAATAATTATGTTAATGTGTATATTACTAGAATTGAATAACCTTTCAAATGAGCTATCACACAACCCCTATTCTCATTTAAAAAAATCATCGATTACGTACTACGTCATCAAGCCTAGATAGATGACGTCACTAGTATGGTATATATGCCAACAAATCATAATTTAAAAATAAAAATCCACCTGTTTCAGGATTTATTTCCAAAATCGCCCATTTATGAAAAAATGAATTTATTTCAACCTTTACGTGCTCACTGTATAAACTTTTCACGAGGTGCCAAGTCGTGGAGAAAAATCTTTAGGTCCTAAAGATTGCTATTATTTTTAAATCGAGTCGGAGATTTTGATTTGTGGAGATAATTCGAACGAGTGCTGTTTTGAAACAGTTGAAAGGAGAAGCACAGTTTCTAGAATCAGAGGAGCACTTCGTAGAGATTAGATTAAAAGTTTGGTCAGATTATTTGTAAGGTGAGAGTGGTATTTTGTATTACATACCATAATTTAGTTTTTGTGTTTGTGTGTTTTGTGTTTTATTGGCACTGGTTTTCACAACCAACTGGCCAGGCAATTTCACAATGATTTTTTAGACTACAATTTATCACTAACTCAGGAGAGTAATGTGTACTGTGTGTGTGTGTGTGTGTGTTGAGTAAGTGTCTTGTTACTTTGCAAAGTCGACGTCACTGTCTTTGAAAAGAGACGCCAATTGTATCCGTTTAAAAGCCACATCAATTTAATAGTAGTGGAACATAAATTATTCATCCATAAATTCATAGAAGGTATAAAGTGATTGATTTAAAGAGTGGAAATTAAAATTTGTTATCTTTTTATAATAATAATTAGAGAAAGCTACAGATTCAATTGAATAAATTTGGTTCACAAAGGAGATACTAGAATTAAAGTTTAGCATAAAGATTGTTTTATAGAGGGTGAGTCACCACTAACGCGACGGAAGATTACCGGGGAATAATAAAAGATTTGAAAAAATTTTTTAACTAGTGGTTTATAAGTTGTTAAAATCTACATTTTAAAATTATTTTGAAATATACAGGGTGTCCCAATAAATGGCGGCGTATCAAAGTTTTATTTTTTCTTGTGGAACACCCTATATTTACTGCATTTTCTAATTGTCCGCAAAAAAATAAGGTATAGTTTCATAAGGCTTCCCTATACATAGGTACAGAGTGTTCTGAGTTATGGTGACTTTTCTTAAAGTGTAAAGTTTTAAAAGAAGGCTTATTCTCAAGTTATTTAAGAAATTATAAAAAAAAATACTTTTACATCTAAATATTTGGATATTGGTTGAATATATTTCATGATTAAATGTTACACATTTATTTACAGATCTGTAAATCGATTTTAAAACAAAAGATGTAGTTAATTAATGTCATTGTATGACATTGTTATTTTATGACAGTACGGTCTGGTAATTATTTTATAATTAATGAATTCCATGATTGATTATTACACATTTATTTACAGGGTGCTCAAAATTTACAGTTTCATTATTGGATTATTTAATGTGTCATATGATGCCTAGTTTAAATAAAACACCATGTATGTTAATAAATTATTATACTAAATACAGGTTCTTCTTTCTAATAGTATAGGGATGTTTCATAACCAGGATTCATAGTTTTTGCGTAATTTGAAATTTTCTTAAACGGTAAATTGATTTTAAAACAGTTATTTATGAAACAGTTCGTGAAGTATGCTTTTTGCCAACGCACGCGATTTTTAGAGCACGAGCGACAACGGATCGAGTGCTATAAATTGCGTAAGTTCGCAAGAAGTACTTCATGCACAGTTTCATACAATATTTTATCTACGAAAAACAAATAAAAAAAGCTTTAACTCTTCGTCACTGGAATTCATTTCTATTCTACAATTTTTAGAACTTTGACATTTAAAAATTCTAACTACTTTCAAACCACAAAACTGTCAAAACTTTTGTTGTAATTCATTGCTCATATTGTCATCACCATGACAACGCGAAAGTTAAAGATTGTCACCATGACAACGCGAAGGTTAAAACAGTGGGAAAAAGTAAATCCCATTTAAAATACATTGTTACTTCACGCACACTTTAAATGCTTCAGGCACTGCTATCTATAATGACAGTTTTCACAAACTAAAAACTTATACATAATATGACATAGAGTAGATAAATAATATTTATGCACTCTCGATTTTTAAACTGTACGAAATAAATGTTTGTTTACTCTATCATATTGAAATGAAAATTATGTCTATTTTCTAGACCATTAATATGAAAAGTAGGTAGATTGGTCTGTATGCAATACATTTAAAAAAAATCTGAATCTACTCCATATCTGAAGTCTAAAATCCATAAACGATAAGTTAAATTCCATAAGGAAAAATTTTCCGGTAGCTGGCTGTATACCATTAATTACCAAAATTGAAGAAAAAGATCTTCTGTGTAAAAGGTATATTAGTTTGAAAACCCCAGTAAAGGGCTACATTAAAATACAGAACGATTTCGCTCTAAAGAGAGCATCATCAGTGTTCTAAGCAAGCTCTACATGCTAAGCCACCAAAAATACATGGGTTAAAATCCTTAAAATGCCGACCAAAGGTCTTATATTTGCATATTATTTATTAAACCCTGGAGATAGGTGAAATTTAAAGGGTATATCTCAAGGCACCATATAACTATACCACAAGCATGTGGGTGGTTGAGTTGAGTTCTCTGTCTTCACAAAGAGAAATCCATTTACTTTCCGCACACATCGTACTTACGCGCAGCTTTTTTTTTTTTTTTGTTACAAATATAAGATAGCTTTAATCTTCTTGTTTAATTTCCAATTTGTAAAATTTAATTTGATTAATTAGTTAAAATAATATAATAAATTAACTCAATACAATTCAACACTCTGTTAGGTTGATGACACCCTGTTAAGTAGCAGAGTTCTTAGAGGACCTACAAAGTTTACGGCACGAATTCAACACGCAAATGAAATAAATATGAAAATATCAGCCAAAAAAAAGCTTATACGAAATTTACAATCAAGATGCAGTAAAAATAAACAAACCAAGATACGTTAAATGCTACTAGGAGCACTCCCAAATCATAATTTACAATGTATATGTTACGGTAAAAGTAGATAATTGGCAAATTTATACATTTACCGGTAATTGTATACAATTACCAGAGCCGACGGTAAATGTAGGAAATTATTTCCAATTATCTACTTTTACCGGTAATTGTTTACAATTACCAAGGACCAGTGGCAAAAGTAAGTAAAATGATGAATAAAAACAATAAATTCCAAAAGATATTAAAGGAGTTTGATTTTTATTGAACTGAATTAAAAAAAACAAGAGACATTTTGTTTAACCTGAATTGAGCTATTTTGCCTGAAATAATACTACTACTTTACTTATTTACTATTTATTGTGACATGGCAAACTCTCATGAAACTTGGAATTAAGCAACTTTCCAGTTTTTACTTCAACCAACCTTTAGATTTGGAACTATGTCTAAAGAAATGAATGATTATTTGGAGATGGTAAATTGATTTCTGCTATGCAACTGTAGCAGTCGCCCTTCTTTAGTACCCAATTCATATAATTCATTTTAAATACTCATAAAAACAGCCAACAGTTTTTGATCTTTTAAGCATTTTCTTCTCTTAATATTCAAGGTCTTCCTTTGCCACGTGTCCATTTAATTGCAACAGAATCTCGCCTTTCTGAAATTTGATTAGAAAATAGTTTTTCTTTAATCGCATTAAATTCATTCACTGATGGTTGCTCAGGTTTTTCTAGTTCTTGTTCTATTAGAAGCTCATTTGGTTCATCCGCTTATGCTTCTTCACGTTCTTCAAAATCAGGACCTGATTGGGTTTCTTCTACTTGTTCTTCTATTTCCAAATTTCTTCTTCAATCAAAATATTTTGTAAAAGATCTTCTGGCAGTGATGAAGTTTTGAAACTAATTCTGGCAGGAACCACAAACATAGCTTCATGCCGATTGCATTTGATGCCATAAGGGTAAGCTTGGTTTTTGGTGGATTGTACAGATCGAAGACCCTCTGACAACTTGTTTTTGTTTGATTGCTTTTTAACTAGGAACTTAGTATATTTTCAATGTCTTTATTCGTAACAGATCCTTGTGACTGTGTCTTGGCTTACCGTGCACTATCTTTAATAATCTGAGCTAATTAACAAATATCAAGGAAAAGTTATTTACCAGCAATTTTATTGCTGGAATCGAATCTAATGATTCTATATTATATTAATAATATAGGTATGTAAAGTCCGCAGATAGTGTGCTACTTTTTTTATAAACAAAATGGCACCCGAAAATCGTGTTTTTTTCAATTCTTTCTATATAACTCCAAAGATTTTAACTTTACACAAAAAACACCCAAATAAAAATTCACCGTAATGAAATTCTGCATAGAGATTTGTTTTTTCCGATTTACCCCGACGAACAGTTTCCCCTGAAAATGCGGTTTTTCCAACAAAATCCTTAATTTTCAACTAAAATTTTAGAAAGTGATTGTTTATCAATAATTAAATAACTTGGTATTATAAAAGTTTTTTTAGTATAGATTTTAATTCCAGAAGACGATTGAAATTGAATGAACAGTTTAGCAACAATTGAATTGTTAATTAAAAATTTACGGTCGCTATAATACCCACAAAAATTATGATACATATATGAATAACTATGATTTTTGTATAAAAAGACACTGTAAATATCTAACGTTTTTTACAGATTTGAAATTGGACTATTTAAACGGCCTCGGGAATATTGTAAAATTATAAACAACTTTTTGGCTTATAAACAAATATAATATCTCGGGAAATATTAAATTAAATTAAATCATAAAAACTTAATTGAAAAAAAGCGGCAGGACGCTTCTTTTAAAACAAAAAACGTTTAATTGTGATGAGTGGTTCCTGAGATACAACCGGTCAAAGTTGACCCGAATTTAATTTTCATAATTTTCAAACCATCACCTTTTTTATTTTTGTCCTCTTCCTCCACATTAATTTTCATATCTTTAAAATACTCATAACATATAAAAAAAATTTATAATAAAAACTATCGATATTACCAGGGAAAATTGCCAAAAATAGCAAAATTTCGATCAAAAATTAGGTTGGAGAAAATGTAGTCTCATAGTTTGTTCAAAGTCGGTATACGTTAAAAAAAAAGCATTAGCTCGGCTTCCCATGGAGCAATTTTCTTCATTTTTTGTTCCCAAGTAACTTGAGTAGAGCCATCTAAATAATTCATTATTAAATGTCAAACTTGCTTTTGTTTTGTTATAATAGATTAATTTTTTTATAAGAAAAAAAAACTACATATTTTTTCCAGTTGTAGACTTTTTGTAGATAAACTTACTACAACTGTACCTTTTAACGTTAAAAACACAAATATTCTCATTTGAAAGCTGTATAATTATTTAAACAATTTAAAAAATGTTGTTATAATAAATGGATTAATATATTATAACAAAGCAAAAGCAACTTTGACATTTAATAATGCGTTAGTTAGATCGCTCTACTCGAGTTACTTGGGAATAAAAAAAGAATGAAGAAAATTGCTCCATGGTAAGCCGAGATAATGCATTTTTTTAACGTATACCGATTTTAAACTTTGAGATTTAGTCCAGAAAGCCACTGCGCATCCGCTAGGGAAAATATTCTAATTCGGATTTTTTGCACAATCTTACTCAAAAAGGACTCCTTTTAACAAATTTGCATGTTGCCAGGACCAAAAGGTGATCAAAAATTTTTTAAACGTTTTTTTTTGTTTTTTTCCTAAAATTATTTTTCTTGCATGGAAAAAAGTTTTTTTAGGTTTTTTGGATCATTCCAAACAGATAAGGCCTTTAGTGAGTTTTCTCTAAAAATGATAGTTTTTAACATATAAGCGATTAAAAATTGAAAAATTGCGAAATCGGCCATTTTTAACCCTCAAGAACTATGTGAAAAACTGAAAAGTTGAATGTTGCCAAGGTAGGTAGACATTCTTTAAACATCGATTGATGAAATCCCGAAGAGTTTTTTTCAATACAATATTCAAAACTCCTTTGTTTTTTAATTGGCAATCAAGCGTGCGCGACACTATTTTCCACCGACAGTATGGTGCAAATGAAAGGAATAAATTCGTTATTTCGTAAACCGGCGACTTTAAGGAAAAATCCCGAAACAGGTCGATTTTTATTTTTAAGTTATGATATTGTAGCCTATATCGTATACTAGTGACGTCATCCGTCTGGGCGTGATGACGTAATCGATGATTTTTTTAAATAAGAATAGGGGTCGTGTGGTAGCTCATTTGAAAGGTTCTTCAATTTTCTATTCAGTAATGTAAACATTTACATAATTATTTATACAGAGTGTCCTTCTACTTATTTTTTTGTCAAATAATTTAATTTAATAACAATTTTTTGGACACCCTGTATAAATAATTATGTAAATGTTTATATTACTGAATAGAGAATTGAAGAACTTTTCAAATGAGCTAGCACACGACCCCTATTCTCATTTAAAAAAAAAGCATCGATTACGTCATCACGTCCAGATGGATGACGTCACTAGTATACCATATATGCACAATATCATAACTTAAAAATCAAAATCGACCTGTTTCGGGATTTTTCCTTAAAGTCGCCGGTTTACGAAATAACGAATTTATTCCTTTCATTTGCACCATACTGTCGGTGGAAAATAGTGTCGCGCACGCTTGATTAGCAATTAAAAAACAAAGGAGCTTTGAATATTATATTGCAAAAAACTCTTCGGGATTTCATCAATCGATGTTTAAAGAATATCTACCTACCTTGGCAACATTCAAATTTTCAGTTTGTCACATGGTTTTTGAGGGTTAAAAATGGCCGATTTCGCAATTTTTCAATTTTTAATCGCTTATATGTCAAAAACTATCATTTTTAGAGAAAAGTCACTAAAGACCTTTTCTGTTTGGAATGATCCAAGAAACCCAAAAAAACTTTTTTCCATGCAAAAAAAATAATTTTAGGAAAAAAACAAAAAAAAATCGTTTAAAAAATTTTTGACCACCTTTTGGTCCTGGCAACATGCAAATTTGTTAAAAGGAGTCCTTTTTGAGTAAGATTGTGCAAAAAATCCGAATAAGAATATTTTCCCTAGCGGATGCGCAGTGGCTTTCTGAACTAATTACATTTTCTCCAATTTAATTTTTGATTGGAATTTTGCTATTTTTGGCAATTTTCACTGGTAATATCGATAGTTTTTATTTTAATAATATATGTTATGAGTATTTTAAAGATATGAAAGTTAGTGTGGAGAATGAGAATAAAAATAAAAAGGTGATGGTTTGAAAATTCTGGTCATATTGTTTATATCTTTGCCGTAATATCCAGTCAAATTTGACCGGTTGTATCTCAGGAACCACTCATTACAATTAAACATTTTTTCTTTTCAAAGAAGCAGCCTGCCGCTATTTTTCTAATGTGGTTTTCATGATTTAATTTACTTTAATATTTCCCGAGATATTCCATTTGTTTATGAGCCAAAAAATTGTTTATAATTTTTAAATATTCCTGAGGCCGCTTAAATAGTCCAATTTCAATTCTGTAAAGTACATTAGCTATGTACAGTGTCTCTTTATACAAAAATCACAGTTATTCATATATAACATAATTATTGTGGTTATTATAGCGACCGTAAATTTTTAATTAACAATTGAATTTTTGCTGAACTGTTCATTCGATTTCCATCGGCTTTTGGAAATGTAATACAAAAAAGCTTTTAATATTACCAAGTTATTTAATTATTAATAAACAATCACTTATCTAAAATTTTAGTTGAAAATTAAAAATTTTGTTGGAAAACCCGCATTTTTCGGGGAAAATTTTCGTGGAAGTAAATCGGTAAAAAACGTCTCTATGCAGAATTTAATTACGGTGAATTTTTAATTGAGTGTTTTTGGTGTAAAGTTAAAATCTTTGGAATTATATAGCAAAAAGTGAAAAAAACACGATGTTCGGGCGCCATTTTGTTTATAAAAAAAGTAGCACACTATCTGCGGACTTTGCATACCTATATTATTATACAATCATAAGATTCGATTCCAGCAATAAAATTGTTGGTAAATAACTTTTCCCAAAAATGGCCTATTCTCCGATAATCTGCCTAGACTATAAATCTTTTTACATAAAGCACAGTTCTTATGTCTATTAAGCCAGATCATCCATTTCATAAGTCCATATTTGGAATAGTTTCATATTTTTTTGCTAATTTTTTGCTAATTTATTACCACAAAAACAAATTTTTTGCTCCACCCCTAACCGAGAAACAATGGTTGATGTAGCTTAATATTATGTCACATCATCGATAGCCATATCTCGCGAACCTAAAGAGCTAGAAAATCGTACGACGCGGCATATTTTTTTGCTAATTTATTGCTGTCGATCTGCATATGCAACATACCCCAAAACCACCCCTGCTTCCATTACAGCTAGACAACACCCCCAAAAAACAACGAAAAATCTTGAAAAATGATTTTTGTGATATAGTTGACGGTTGATATTTAATTGCTAATTTTTTGCTGTCATTAGCCGTAAAAAACAAATTTTTTGCTCCACCCCTAACCGAGAAACAATGGTTGATGTAGCTTAATATTATGTCACATCATCGATAGCCATATCTCGCGAACCTAAAGAGCTAGAAAATCGTACGACGCGGCATATTTTTTTGCTAATTTATTGCTGTCGATCTGCATATGCAACATACCCCAAAACCACCCCTGCTTCCCTTACAGCTAAACAACACCCCCAAAAAACGACGAAAAATCTTGAAAAATGATTTTTGTGATATAGTTGACGGTTGATATTTAATTGCTAATTTTTTGCTGTCATTAGCCGTAAAAAACAAATTTTTTGCTCCACCCCTAACCGAGAAACAATGGTTGATGTAGCTTAATATTATGTCACATCATCGATAGCCATATCTTACGAACCAAAAGAGCTAGAAAATTGTACGACGCTGCATATCGTTTTGCGAATTTATTGCTGTCGATCTGCATAGGCAACATACCCCAAAACGTCCCCTGCTACCCTTACATCTGAAGAGCACTTTTAATAAATAATTAAAAATCCTAAATTTTTGCCGTCTTAAATCGTTTGCATTTTTCGTTTCTGTAAACTTCGTTTTTCTTGGATCAAAATACGGCTGTGGACTTAATCTTATAAATCGATGAAGTATTAGTTTTTTTTTTAATTCTTATTTATGACTACTACAACCGTCAACTATATCACAAAAATCATTTTTCAAGATTTTTCGTTGTTTTTTGGGTGTGTTGTTTAGCTGTAAGGGAAGCAGGGGTGGTTTTGGGGTATGTTGCATATGCAGATCGACAGCAATAAATTAGCAAAAAAATATGCCGCGTCGTACGATTTTCTAGCTCTTTAGGTTCGCTAGATATGGCTATCGATGATGTGACATAATATTAAGCTACATCAACCATTGTTTCTCGGTTAGGGGTGGAGCAAGAAATTTGTTTTTTACGGCTAATGACAGCAAAAAATTAGCAATTAAATATCAACCGTCAACTATATCACAAAAATCATTTTTCAAGATTTTTCGTTGTTTTTTGGGGGTGTTGTTTAGCTGTAAGGGAAGCAGGGGCGGTTTTGGGGTATGTTGCATATGCAGATCGACAGCAATAAATTAGCAAAAAAATATGCCGCGTCGTACGATTTTCTAGCTCTTTAGGTTCGCGAGATATGGCTATCGATGATGTGACATAATATTAAGCTACATCAACCATTGTTTCTCGGTTAGGGGTGGAGCAAAAAATTTGTTTTTGTGGTAATAAATTAGCAAAAAATTAGCAAAAAAATATGAAACTATTCCAAATATGGACTTATGAAATTGATGATCTGGCTTAATAGACATACAGTTCTTCTATAATTATGTTGGAGAGTTCTCGTTCATTGTCGCTTTGAAGAATGCTAGGAGCTCCCAAGAAACAAAATATGTCTTGAAGAACTAACGCAACTTCTTCTGCACGTATAGTTATCATCGACAGTAATTTTACAAATTTTGTTACGTGATCTTGGTAGACAATAATGAACTTGAATTAATTATCTGCTTGTGCTTTCCCTCTACTATTCATTTCTTTTTGACAGTATAGGTTTCACTACTAAACCTTTTTTGGGAACTTGAGATTTTTTCTGGCAAGTTTCACACGGATCCAAATAGATCTTTATGATTTCTACAATTATGTATTGTGTCATTCCGCTTGCGTGTCCATCGTTATAATTTGAATTTCTAACTTTTACCAAGATCCTCTGGGAAATGCATACAATTACCGGTAAAAGTAAGAAATAAAGGGTTTTTAAAGAATATTTCCTACATTTACCGTCGAATCTGGTAATTGTATACAATTACCAGATTATCTACTTTTACCGTAACATATATACATTGTAAATCCCAATGATTTCATGATTTCCAAAGGTTATACGTTGTAAATTATGATTCGGAGTTGCTCCTAGCAGCATTTAACCTGTCTTGGTTTGTTTATTTCTACTGCATCTTGACTGTAAATTTAGTATATATAGTAATAGCCATATAACAAACAAGATGAAAATTTAAGTTATACAATTAAATTATACAAGAAGTAATGACTTTCAAATACCTGGTAATTAACCTATCAGCAGAAAACAATATCGAAGAAGAGGTAAAAGAAGAAGAATAAATTAACTCAAATGTGCGCTGCGTCGAACGGTAATAAAAAGCTATTATACAGTGTGCCAATGTTTGTGAAAGAGGTGACTTGAGCGTTATAAATAAAAAATTATAGAAGCTGTACGTTTAATTTTAGAAAACTCTTTATATAATATTTTTTGTGTAAAATTGTTTTAATTTTTCAATGGTCCCGTCAGTTTTTTATAAAATTTTATATTTTCGTAGATATTTAAAAAAACAACTAATTTCGCAGTTCATTTGTTTCATAAAAAGTGAAGCACCAACTTTTGGAGTAGAACTTTTCGACATGTTGTTTATTAAACATTTCGTAATGAAATTACGAAAAGTTATATTTTGATTGATTTTTTCTGTAAGCAAAAACTCCATTGACTCCCCTAAATGTCGATTTTTGCTTAAACTTTTATAAAAAAACACCGACGCAGTAAAAATTCCAATACCCACGATTAGCCCAGTAAATGAACGGGAAATTCGGCGATACCGTGTAATTTTCAGGGGCAACTCCGAATTGCATGCAAATTTGGATTTAGGTTCTACTTACCCTCCACTTCAAAGTTGAAACTGTGCCGTTGGTTGCTTTTACTTGGGGGGTGACAGTCACCCCTTCTCGGGGTTGAAAAAACATACGTTCAAGATAAGACCGGAAATGGATAAATTGACTGATTTTAAGCAACTGTTGTTCTATAGAGTTTTTTACGTAAGTCAATACTTTTCGAGTTATTTGCCATTGAAAATGTTGATTTTTCGACAAAAAAAACTACATTTTTAGACGGTTTTTCGCAAATAACTGAAAAAGTAAATATTTTATCGAAAAAAATATCCTTAGCAAAAGTGTAGCTTATAAAATACCCTAAAAAATGGTGTATCACTAAAGCCTATCGATCAAATAAAAACAAAGTTGTAGCTCATGAAAAATACGTTCCTATTCGTCTAATTACAAATCGAATATTTCAAGGTGAAATCATTGAAAAATTAAGCGCTTTTCTGGAAAAACCCATTTATACTTGTTTAAAGTGTTTAAAAAAAGCTTTGTTTTAATTGTTAACATTAAAAATAAGCGAGTTACGCTCAAAATAAAGTTGGCCCTCTTTTTTTTGTGAAAAATCATGAAAATCTCGCTGTTTAGCTCCCCAAATGAAATTAATCGCTGCCGCTTTACAAACAATTTACTTACCTATCTATTTTTTATATGATCTGTCTGTCTCACCGGTTTAAAGTGTTTATTTTTGAAAAGGTTATAATTCAGAAAGCTTGAATAGGTCACTAATCACGAGTGTATGCAAATTTTGAACAGTCATATCTTAACCAATTTTTGTCTTACGGAAAAACAAAATAAAACTAGCATATTTATAATAGCAAAGCCTACATTTTTTTACTCTAAGATTTTTCTTATCACTAATACTTTTTAAGTTATTTTGAAAAAAGGAAATTTTTCAAAAATTTTTAGAAATTTTTTTTACTATAAAACCAAATGTTTTCAAAATAAGCACTTCAAACCAATCAAACTTACAGATCATAGGTATAAACAATACACATACAGTTAAAATAGATGGTGAAGCCAAACGATTAATTTCATTTAGGGTGCTAAGGAGAGGGAGGTTTGCACGATTTTTTTTTACCAAAAAAGGGGCCAACTTTTTTTTTCAGTGTAACTCGTTTATTTTGAATGCTGTAAACTTTTGTAAAAAACAAATAATAAGCTTTTTTTCGATACTTTAAAAATGTTAATAAGGTTTTCCCGAAAAACGCTTCTTTCTTCGGTGATTTCGCGTTGAATTATTCGATTTGGAATTAGACGAATAAGAACGTATTTTTCATGAGCTACAACTTTGATTCTACTCAATTTGTAGACTTTACTGGTACACTATTTTTTTCGTTTTTTATAGGCTACACTTTTGCTAAAAATATTTTTTTCGATTATTTTTTTCACCTGTCAAATTCTGACGTTTTTGCTTTTTCAGCCAATCACCACGTGTCGTTCTAGCCAATCATTGAGTGTAATACTGATAAAACAGCCTCTTCCTTGATAAAACAGTCTCTTCCCTGATAAAACTTAAGGTACCCTAAATTTCACATAATACGTACATACCTGTGTTTACTAACTTAATTTATGAACAGCCCTGGTACATAGATATTTTAAAAACACTAACCACGATATACTCAGATTTTCTACAGTTTTTATTTTCAAAATAAATATTTCTAAACTTTTCATAAACGTCAAACAGAACCGATGTAAACCGTAAACAGAACACAGAACTAATTCTTCTATTTTGTTGCCGATTTCAACAAACCAGTGTTATCACATAAAAGGATTCGATATTGGTTCACAAAATAATCTTTTCAAATACTACCCGTCCTCTAAATTTTGCTTGATAAATTTTTTCGTTTTCATACTTAAACTTGTTTATTTAGGGTAAAATCACTCAAACAAACCGAAATGGATAAAATCACTCGTCCTTCGGACTCGTGATTTTATCATTCGGTTTGTTTTCGTAATTTTACCAAATAAAGAAGTTTTCGTGAAAACAAAAAAATTTATCGATAAAATTTAGAGGACTCGTGGTATTTATTACCTTTGATAAAACGTAGTTTTTTGTCGAAAAATAAACATTTTAAATCGCGAATAACTCGAAAAGTATTGACTTACGTAAAAAACTTTATAGAACAAAAGGTGCTTAAAATAAGCCAATTTATCCATTTCCGGCCTTATTTTAAACACGCGTTTTTCACCCACCGAGAAGGGGTAAATGTCACCCCCCAAGTAAAAGCAACCAACGGCACAAATTCAACTTTGAAGTGGAGGGTAAGTAGAACCTAAATCCAAATTTTCATGCAATTCGGAGTTACCCCTGGAAAGTACACTCCAAAACGGTTATTTATTGGGCTAGATAGGTATGTAGGTACGCTTTTTCTACTCGCTTCCCCAGATATTCTATTGATAAATAGCGCCCAGTAATTTTTCGATTTTCAGTAATAATGCAACGCTGTGTCTTGGGGTATTGATCATAATTATTATTTCATTGTAATGTTTTTAAAGCTGCAATATTCTGTGAGTCATAAGCATGGATCCCGCGTACCAAAAAACGTTGATTAACAGTAAGCTCACAATTTGTTAATAGCTTGACGATATCTAGTAGGACATTTTTTGATGTATGGGAACACTAGAACAGGGAAAGTTTTAATTGTGGAACGTGATTTTAATTGTGAAACGTTTATGATTGTGAAAGCTAGCAGGTAGTGTTTAAGTTTATTAAATAGCAAACGTTATATAATACCTATATGAAAAAATGTTTGTCCGAAAAATATGTTGGCATTTTAATAAGTCCGACACGTAGAACATGTTAAATGACAGGAAGTATGTTGATGATAAATAGCAGTCTGATTTTTCATGAGAGTTTAATGAAAGGGTAACAAATCAATTGGAAGTTCTGTCCAACAAAATACATGTAGTCGAGGATATGAAGCATTTTGGCTCGCAAATTGTTCGTCCAGCATTGATTTACTTGAAATTTTCACAGAAGGTAGAGAATAGTCCTAGGATCATTTTCTATATCATGCCGCTGTACGCTAAAACTTTGGGGGTGGTTGCCACCCCAGCTCGGGGTCGGGAATTTTTTATTACATTTTAACTATGTAAATCGATGTAAACAGTACTTCTAAGAAAAAAATGTTTTTTTTACATTTTCTTCGCGAAACTAATATTTTTTGAGTTATTCGCGGTTGAAAGTAACAGTTTTTCGATGAAAAAATCGACTTTTTTAGAAGGTTTTTTGAGAATACCTCGAAAAATATGCATTTACTCAAAAAAACTGTAGATATCAAAATTGTTTCTTTTAGTAACACAAACCAAATTCTTCTTCTATAATATCTTTAAGACCAATACAAACCGAGATAGGCATGTTAAAAGTTAGCTTTTTTCGTCAAATACATAATTCGAAATATTTAAAGGAAAATAACAGAAAAACTTTGCATTTTTCGAGGAAAACATAAATAATATTTTTTCAAGTATACAGTTAGGCCTTTCAAAAAATAATAATAAAAAGTTTCTAGCCTAAGATTTAAGCGACTTATGATCAAAAAAATGTCGGTATCTGCTTTACTCGATGAAAAAATCAGTGAAAACAACCCCCTAACTACCCTCCTAAGTAAAAAATTGAAGTTAAAAGAAAAATTATTTTTTTGGAATTTCCCATTTTTCACCTTTTACTTCAAAATATTTCCGAAAATACTGGAGATAAGAAAAGAATAATGGATTACTAAAATGTAGCTTTTTTAATAACTAAAACTCCTTGTGCATAGATTTTCATTTCAGTGAAGATTTAGCGAGATATAGCTGTTTCAAACGGCTATTTACTAGCAAACACCCCCTTATTCGAGTCCTTTAAACCCACCATAATTAAAACCTAAGGGGTCTTACGGAATTTAGTCTACACAGTCTTATAACTCTTCAAAAATCTTACAAAATCATTTTTGAAAAAAAATTTTATCGCCAAAACTGAAGGAGCTACGTTTTTAAAACCAATTTTTTTTCGAAAAATTCGGATAATTCGCTTATGGATAATTTTTAATGTATGTATAATACCACAGAACCGGTTCGTATAATGAAAGATTACTAAAAAACTATTTGTATTTGTACATATTTGTAAATTCCTATTTTTGTGTAAATAAATGTTTTTGTAATTCTTTAATTCTACTTTTTTTCTGTATAGATCTATTAAAATATCTACTTATAAAAACTGTAGTGTTATTAAGGGTGGTTTTTAAGGGTTGAAATGTTATGATATTATATCCTAAAGTATAAAACAATCATTATTTAACCAATCAAAACCAAATTCTACCCATATTAAAGTTTACAATATTTCTATATAATTTTTGACAATAAGGGGTAGTTAACAACCCTAAAAATAATCAAAACCCTTAAACATGATATCGAATATGATGTACAGGGTGAGATGATCCTAATCCCAATTTTTTATGTAAATCGATGCAAGCCGAAATTATTCTTTTAGGATAAGTAAATTTTTATACGAGCCCTAACAACTATATGTTGGAACAAGCAGTTATTTAGCGAATAAAATGCCAATTTACCGAAATTATTTTATTTATATTTTTTTAAAATGTAAATATGACATTAACAACATTTTTTATGATGTATGGAATTATTTCTACGGTTTAATTATATATTTTGTGTTGAATACCGTTCAATTAATTGTTTAATAATCGAAAACTGCTGACAACTAAATATTGGAACATTTTAAATTTTCCTCGCGTTTTAGCGTGCCTGGCGAGAAACGAGTGAAGTTTTATAAGCTTGACGGAAAGCAGGCTTTGAAATCAAACATACGAGTAGCTAGTTTGTTGTCAACAAAAATTATAACGAGTCATTTGACTTTGAATAAATTAACAACTGTCAGTTTTATTATCAGTAAAATACAATAATGGCACGCGGAAAACCTACTGATCCAAAAGTGCGAGAAATTATTATTCATCAGTACCAGAAGGGGAAAACAATGCGTGAAATTTCCAGTGAATTAACGGTAGCAACAACTACTGTGTTTAATATAATTAAAAAATATGGTGAAACTGCCAGTATTGATGTTCACGGCAAAAGCTCAGGCCGTCCAAAAGCTGTTTCTCAAAGAAGTGTCAGACATTTAGTCAGAATATGTAAGTCGGGAAGAAGAAATACATTAATCAGAAGTAACTGCTAGATGGAATAGAGAAACTGGGATGAATGTTTCCAGAGAATGCTCTCTCAAATATATCCACAAAAGCGGTCTTAGTTTTTATAAGGTATGTTTGATTGGTTCTTACTTGCGATATAAATTTTCTATTTTTTTATTTATTTGAATAGGCCAAAGAAAAACCATTGTTGACGGAAGTTCAGAAAAGAAATCGTTATATTTGGGCTAAATCTAAACTTTCGTGGACCAAACTTGACTGGGACAAAGTTATCTATAGGGACGAAAGCAAATTTGATGTCTGCGTGGGAGATTACCGAAAGCGTGTGATTAGGGAAAAGACAGAAGCATTTCATAAAGATTGTCTCAAAAGGACTGTAAAGTTTCCACAGGGTATCATGGTTAGGAGTTGTATGTCGGCCAAAGGGGTGGGAACTTTACATTTTATTGAAGGCATAGTAAACGCAGCCACATATCAAGATATCCTTGAACATTCGTTTTTACCAAGTGCGGCAACGTTATATCCATCCGAAGATTTTATCTTCCAACAGGACGGAGCCTCATGCCATACGGCTAAATCTACCAAAAAATGGATGGGAGAACATGACATTAAAGTTTTGTCACATCCTGCTAGTAGCCCGGATCTAATCCAATAGAGACACTTTGGCACAAAATGAAACAACGCCTAAGAAATAACCCTCAACGTACTTTGCCACACCTACGTACTAAATTGCAAGAAATATGGGGTAGTTTCACCCCTGAGTTCTGTGAAGGCCTAGTTGATACAATGCCTAATAGAGTTCAGGCTGCTATTCAAGCTAAGGGCGACGTTACGCCTTATTAATTTTTATTTTAATTTGTTAAAAACCGCTTGTTCCAATATTTAGTTTTCAGCATTTTTTGATTATCTAACAATTAATTAAATAGTAACCAACATAAAGTATATAATTAAATTGTAAAAATAATTCTACACACAAAAAAGTTGTTAATTGCATATCTACAATTATTAAAAAAAAATTAAATAAAAGAATTTTGGTAAATTGGCATTTTATTTGTAAAATAACTGCTTGTTCCCACATATAGTTGTTAGGGCTCGTATACAGCGTGTCTACTTAAGTTGGAAACATATGGGAAACTTTTTTATTATTAATTTTACGAAAAAAAGTTATTCTTTATAAAAAGTTCTGCATGCTCCAAAACCTAAGATTCAATCATCAGATATCAAATTTTCTCAATATTATACGAGGTATGTCAAAAAATATTAATTTCGGTCAAGGATAAAGTACCTTTATTTCTCTCAATATCGAAAATTCTTATGATAAAAAGTTGTTTGGAATTAAAAACTAAGATCAAATATGCAATTACATGCTTCTAATTTAAAAAAAAAAATTTATGAAAAAAAGTTATTTTTCATAAAAAGCTTTTCATGGTCTAAAATCTAAGACACAACCATGATATATCAACTTTTATTAATTTTATACGAGGTGTGTCAAAAAATATGAAATTCGCTCAAGATTATAGTACCTTTATATTTCACAATATTTCAATTAGAAGTATGTTATTGCATATTGAAACATAGTTTTTAATTCTAAACAACTTTTTTAATAACCGTTTTCAATATTGTGAAAAAATAAAGGTACATTACTCTTGAGTGAAATTCATATTTTTTGACATACCTCGTATAAAATTAATAAAATGTGATATCTGATGGTTGCATCTTCGGCCTTAGGACATACATAGCTTTTTATAAAGAATACCATTTTTTGGTAAAAGTAATAATAAAAGAGTTATCGTATGTGTAATAAATAAAAACGAAGTTGTATCAATAAATTTGAGAAAAATTTGGAAAATATTTTTTCTCATTAGAAGCATGTAATTGCATATTTGATCTTAGTTTATATTTCCAAACAACTTTTCATAATAAGAATTTTCGATATTGAGAGAAATAAAGGTACTTTACTCTTGAACGAAGTTCATATTTTTTGACATACCTTGTATAATATTGACAAAATTTAATATCTGATTATTGAATCTTAGGTTTTAGAACATGCAGAACTTTTTATAAAAAATAACTTTTTTTCGTAAAATGCATTACAAACAAGTTTGCCCATATGTTTCCAACTTAAGTAGACACGCTGTATAGCTCCAACAAGGGTGGTTTTAAGGGTTGAAATATTATGATAGTATATCTTAAAGCATAAAACAATCATTATGTAACTAATAAGAACCAAATGTTGACAATATTAAAGTTTAAAATGTTATTGTATAATTTTTTACAATTAGGGGTAGTTTTCCCCCTAAAAAAACCAAAAGCGTACTACGGTTCAATATAGAAAATTAACTAGAGGGTATATTAAGCCTAATCCCAAATTTTTGTACAAATCGATGCTGGACGACAAAATTGCGAGATTTTGCCATTTTTACAGCTTCATTTCCTCGACTAATGGGACGTTTTCGTAGTTTGATTGTCGAAACCTGTAACCTGTCCCACAATTAAAACTTTCCCTGTTCCAGTGTTCCCGTACATCAAAGTTTGTCCGACTAGAATCCGTTAAGCTATTAAGAGGAAACAGTAGCGATCAACAGGTAGCGAAAACGCGTTCCAAGTTTGCGGCTGTAATTTTGAATATATTTGGCACATGTATTCGTAATATAATAAAGAATGGCGGTACAGAGCCCAATTTGAAAAATATATTTATATGTGGAAATTACTCCGTAATTAAATACAATATTAAAAAAACGAGCCTGTACCGCCATTAAGAAGAACAAAAAAATACACTTTCTTCAAGTAAACTTTTTTACCCGATGCTTAGATTTTGTTTCATTTTGGAACTACTAATGAAATAAAAATTTTTAGTATATAGTTCCAAAATGACACAAAATCTAGGCATCGGATAAAAAAGTTTATTTGAAGAAAGTGTATTTTTTTGTTCTTCTTGATGGCGGTACAGGCTCGTTTTTTTTAAATTGTATTTAATTACAGAGTAATTTCCACATATTAGTATATTTTTCAAATTGGGCTCTGTACCGCCATTCTTTATTATATTACGAATACGTGTGCCAAATATCTCGAAAAAATATTCAAAATTACAGCCGCAATCTTGGAACGCGTTTTTGCTACCTGTTGATCGCTACTGTTTCCTCTTAACAAATTTTCAGCTTGCTATTAATAAACTTTTGTTTGGTACGCGGGATCCAGGCCTGTCAGTGAGCTGGTGGATTCAAAAGAATCAAAAAAAGTTACTGTACCCAATTAAAGTATAAAATCTATACATGTGAACGAATAGTTGTGTGGAAATGAAATTTCTCGACGTGAACGCTAAACAAGTAGTAACTTTAATAAAGCAAGAACAAAATCCACTATACAATTATCTCATTAGATATAAAGTTCCGGGTCAAATCGTTGTTTTAAGGATTTAATAACACAACACATACACCTTCGTCTTATAATTTCCCTCGCTTTTATCCTCGGATGACTACGCGCGTCTAGAAAAGTTACGTGGCTAAACGCACACGGTCGAAATGTCCGGGTCGTTATTTACAATTTTAACTGACATGATTTTTCAACAAATTCTATTTCATTTAAGAGTAATAATAATGAAAATAGATGATATGTGTGTGTATGTGAAAAATTGGCTTGAATGCAGGTCTGTTAGCCACAGATCTTTTTTTTTTAATTTTTACCTTAATCTATTAGTTTTGTTATATTTATATCTATTTCAGTTATGACTATATTTATTTCTTTTGAGTAGTTTATAATTAATTTAATTATTTTCAATTCATGACAACTTAGTAGTAGTGATGTTAATTATAGTTACTTTCGAGTCTTCGTTACAAATCGTTACTTTTGTATAAAGTAATCATTTACAGTATTCGTTACTTTCATTACTATGATTACTTCTGTTACTTTAGTGTTTGAGTACCGGTAATCATATCCTGAATCGTATTTCTCAGTAGGTAGGTATTTTGTATAGGTATTCCGATATAACAACGACCTTCACCGATCTGTTTAAGGGATAAAAATGATTTGATTACTACGATTACTATGATTACTTTTATATTTGAGTACTGGTAATCATATCGAGAATCGCATTTCTCAGCAGGTAGGTATTTTCTATAGGTATTCCGATATAACAACGACCTTCACCGATCTGTTATATAATACCTATTTTATCGGAATACCTATTTTCTTCATAACCCTACCAAAAAAACAACGTCCAAAAAACTGTAGCGATTATATAATGATAAGCCTTATGAGCCACACCTTGAAAATCTTTCTACGTATCGTTCACAGTAGAATCAGAGATAAATGTGAAGAAGACCAGGATGAAACACAATTTGGCTTCAGAAATGGACTGGGAACCCGAGACGCACTCTTTGCACTAAATGTGTTATTGCAGAAATGCCGAGATCAAAGGAAAGACGTCTTTGCTGTATTTATTGATTATGAGAAGGCCTTTGATCGAGTACAACATCACAAATTAATTAAAATATTAAAGGATAAAGGAGTTGATAGTCAAGATGTACGAATCATAGAAAAATTATACTGGCGTCAAACAGCGACAGCTTGCATAAATGGAAAATCAACAGAAATATGCAAAATACAAAGAGGTGTCAGACAGGGTTGTATACTGTCCCCACTGTTATTCAATTTATATTCAGATAGAATATTTAAGGAAGCGCTGCATAATTTGGAATGGGGTGTGAAAGTTAATGGAATTCTGATAAATACAATCAGATATGCAGACGATACAGTTATTTTAAGTAATGATATAAATGATTACAACACCTTTTAAATGCCATTGACACAGTGGGAAGAGAGTTTGGCCTAAATATAAACTGTTCAAAAACAAAATACATGGTATTTAGCCGTTTCGCCCATCAGGATTCACGGTTATATGTTGATGGTCATATAATTCAAAGAGTACCCAGTTTTAAATATCTTGAGTGCCATATTACTGAACAACTAGATCCAGCTAAAGAGATAAAATGTAGAATCGAGATAGCCCGCAAGACATTTTTAAAAATGAGGTCATTCTTCTGTAATGATACCTTGCAACTTAAACTTCGAAAGCGCATGATTAAATGCTACATTTGGTCAGTCCTCTTGTATGGTGTCGAAGCATGGACATTAAAAATATCCACCATTAACCGTTTGGAGACCTTTGAAATGTGGCTGCACAGACGTGTACTGAAAATACCATGGACGACTATGCTGACAAATGCGGCAGTCCTTAAGAGAGCAAATGCTACCCGCGAGCTGCTTGAAACCATCAAGTATAGGAAGATGGCCTATTTTGGACACGTAGTAAGGTGAGACCGGTATAATATTCTTTAACTTATTATGATGGGTAAAATCGAAGGACGCAGAGGAATTGGTAGAAAGCAGGCCTCTTGGTTGAAGAATATCCAGGAGGGGACAGGAATAAAGAAAGCAGAACACCTATTTAGAATAGCTCGAGAGAGAGAGAGTTTCGCCATGTTAATCGCCAACGTCAATGGGACTTGATAGGGCACGTTAAGAAGAAGACCTATTTTCTATAAACGAGGACCTTCACCGATCTGTTTAAGGGATAAAATTGATTTGATTTCTACGATTACTTTTGTATTTGAGTACCGGTAATCATATCGAAAATTGGTATTCCGATATAACAACAACCTTCACCGATCTGTTTAAGGGATAAAATTGATTTGATTACTATGATTACTTTTGTATTTGAATACCGGTAATCATGTCGAGAGTAGTATTTCTTAGTAGGTACGTATTTTATATAGGTATTCCGATGTAAAAACGATCTTCACCGATCTAGATAAAAATATAGAGTTCTCGCATTCGATCTTTGTTATTAATATACATTACATATTTTACGTATAACATTATACCTCCCTCTGTTTCATCTTCTATCTTCTCCTCACCCTCACACCCTTAAAACGCTTCATACCGATAATGATATTCGATAACACTCGTAAAATACCGGTTCCGTCCGTTACTCGCTGGGATACGATTTATTAGAAAGTAATCAAGTGTACTGGTTGTAGATACAATAGTCGTTACTCGCTCTGATACGATTGTTACGAAGTAACGAAGTAATCAGAGTAATCAAAGTAACGACTTACCTCTTTGTATATATGTATATTTGTAAGAAGTAACGAAGTAATCAGAGTAATCAAAGTAACGATTGGCCTTTCTGTATAGTAATCGTTACTTTCGGTATTCGTAAGTAACGAGTACTTTGTAACGAATAGATACTTTTTTAACATCATTAGATACAATACTCAAAATCAAAATAGGTACTCGCTCTGATATATTTGGTACGAAGTAACGCAGTAATCAGAGTAATCAAAGTAATCAAAGTAACGATTTACCTCTCTGTATAGTAATCGTTACTTTCGGTATTCGTAAGTAACGAGTACATTGTAACGAATAGTTACTTTTTCAACATCACTACTCAGTAGATACTTAATAGACACTACTCAGCACAAGCTCCGCCTACTACGCATACGTCATTCAGAACTGTAAGTATCCCTAACCGATATCAAAAAATTTACTAAATTTACCCATACCCAAAGAGGACATCTCGGAGGGAATAATAATGCAGTTTTATGGTTTGATAAATAGTTTATTAAAAATTAATAACCATTTTCAATTTCGTTGCAAAACGAAAATACAGCCAAACCATATTCTAGTCCAATCAGAGAGTGCATCGAGCACCTCTACCGGTTTCGAAACTTATTAGTCTCTCATCAGGAGGCACATATGCTGCTCTCTCTGCTCCAACCAAAACAAACCCCCAGCGTGCAGTTTCGGATTGCAACGAACGAAATGTCATAGATGCCCTAGCGGCAACTGCTAGCAAAAAGACTAAGTTTTCACTTTAATGGCATATAAAACAACATAATTCTATTCTACATCCCACCAGCATCAAAACAATGGGAACTTTCTCTGGTTACACCTCCGAGGCTTCTACAATTTGCAAGCCATACGGATGCTGAGACTAAGGAAGATGAGGGAATTCTACAATTTACAATTCACGTCTCATCTGCTCAGCGCGATAAAGTTCCAATGGGAATGGTTCCCTTCATACTCCAATCAGAGTAAATGTAAATCAAAAATGAATAACCATTTTCAATTTCGTTGCTAAACGAAAATACAGCCGAATGCTTTTTCGTTTTGCAACGAAATTGAAAATGGTTATTCATTTTCGATTTACAGTTACTCTGATTGGAGTATGAAGGGAACCATTCTCGTTGGAACTTTAACGCGCTGAGCAGATGGGACGTGAATTGTAAATTGTAGAATTCCCTCATCTTCCTTAGTCTCAGCATCCGTATGGCTTGCAAATTGTAGAAGCCTCGGAGGTGTAACCAGAGAAAGCTCCCATTGTTTTCATTCTGGTGGGATGTAGAATAGCATTATGTTGTTTTATATGCCATTAAAGTGAAAACTAAGGGTCGGTTGTTCGAACGCTAATCAAAAATGATCATTATCAAATATTTAATTACTGTCACAACTGTCAATGTCAACTTTGATTTTGTTGCTGAAAACATAATTATTGAGTACAATTATGAAATTAGTTAATCGATTATGTTAATAATTGTTATGTTAATTAATTAACTAATCTCATAATTATAATCAATTATGTTTTCAGCAACCCAACCAAAGTTGACATTGACAGTTGTGACCGTAATTAAATATTTGATAGTGATCATTGTTGATTAGCGTTCGAACAACCGGCCCTTAGTCTTTTTGCTAGCAGTTGCCGCTAGCAACTATGCAAAATTATATGCCATTTCGTTCGTTGCAATCCGGGACTGCACGCTGGGGGTTTGTTTTAGTTAGATCAGAGAGAGAGCAGCATATGTGCCTCTGATGAGAGAGTATTAAGTTTTGAAACCGGTAGAGATGCTTGCTGCACTCTCTGATTGGACTAGAATATGGTTCGGCTATATTTTCGTTTTGCAACGAAATTGAAAATGGTTATTCATTTTTGATTTATATTTACTCTGATTGGAGTATGAAGGGAACCATTCTCGTTGGAACTTTACCGCGCTGAGCAGATGGGACGTGAATTGTAAATTATAAATTATAGAATTAGAAATTAGAATTATAATTATAGAAAAATTAGAATTATATAGAATTGGAATTATAAATTAAATTATAGAATTCCCTCATCTTCCTTAGTCTCAGCATCATGTAGAATAGCATTATGTTGTTTTATACGCCATTAGAGTGAAAACTTAGTCTTTTTGCTAGCAGTTGCCGCTAGGGCATCTATGCCATTTCGTTCGTTGCAATCCGGGACTGTACGCTGGGGGTTTGTTTTGGCTGGATCAGAGAGAGCAGCATATGTGCCTCCTGATGAGAGACTATTAAGTTTTGAAACCGGTAGAGGTGCTTGCTGCACTCTCTGATTGGACTAGAATATGGTTCGGCTGTATTTTCGTTTTGCAACGAAATTGAAAATGGTTATTCATTTTTTATTTACATTTACTCTGATTGGAGTATGAAAGGAACCATTCTCGTTGGAACTTTACCGCGCTGAGCAGATGGGACGTGAATTGTAAATTGTAGAATTCCCTCATCTTCATTAGTCTCACCATCCGTTTGGCTTGAAAATTGTAGAAGCCTCGGAGGTGTAACCAGAGAAGGTTCCCATTGTTTTCATCCTGGTGGGATGTAGAATAGCATTACATATGTTGTTTTATATGCCATTAGAGTGAAAACTTAGTCTCCTTTTTTTAAATAGTTTATTTTTTAACCTGCATTAAAACATGCACTAAAACTTACAGATAAAAAATAATTTTACTGGGTAGGCGCAAAATTGGCTTGCCATGCTCTTTAAATGCATTTATTCTTTCGAATCCTGAGAAAACTAATTAGTAATTTTGAAAAATTTAAACGCAAAATAAAAGATTACATTATTACCGACAGCCGACAGTTCGTGAAAACTTCGATAATGTTTATTTTAATAAGTTACAGGGGTAAAAAAAGAGAACATTGAGTGTAATTTTTAATTTTAAATATCTTATTTAAAAGAACATCGAAATACATTTTTCATACGTATTTAGGTGAAACGATGACCACAAACAAACTGAAAACCAATAGTTTGTTAAAAGGTTAAAATGGCACCAAATGTGCTATAATCATGTATTTTTAGTAAGATGTGTTGAGAGCGGGTAGGATTTTTACAGTACTGGACGGCAAATGCCTACGAGGCGGAGCTTGTGCTGAAAGCGGTTATATTTTGTGATGAGTTGGAAAACGGGCAATAGTAAACTCACTATAAAACTCTTCTTCTTTCTCATAATCCTTAGTGCCCTTCAGGGCGTCGGATGTCGAGTTTCACCTTTTATTAATTTCTTCCAAGCGCTTCTATTGGTGGTCAGGTTCTTCATATCCCCCATACTCATGTGTCTCCTTTCATCTATGTCCTGGATCTGGTCCATCCATGTCTTCCTCGGCCTTCTCTTTTTTCTTTTGTTTCCCATTTTGGCTTCGTGTACCTTCTTTTAAGTCTCTTTTGCTCCATTCGTTGTATGTGTCCAAACCAGCTTAATTGTTTGTTTTCCATCTTCCTCATTATCGGTTCTTCTTCCAGCTCGCTTCTTATATCCAATGTAAAACTGCTTCCCTAATTATTTTATATCAAAACACATAAGAAACAATTTGTAGAGGATTAAACTCTGTATTGAAAACAACTGTTAAAATTGGTCTACCAATTAAACATATACCAAAATTTTGTAAAAATATAATACATTTTTCAGAGTATCACGCCAAAGTTAGGCCACACACAGTGCAATAATGTGTATAAGGGTTGCGTTCGGTCACAATGAAGTTATTATATTAACAATATTTGAACTCTAAAATTTTTTTATTTCATCATTTATTGTTTAAAAAACAATATAACCCAACAAAATACACCCTCAGTTAAGGATACAGTATTAATAATAAAGATGTTTTATTGAGTCAATAGTGTGCGCGCACTGTGAGTTTAATAGTAACGAGTGGCCTAACTTTTACCCACATACCTACTGTGGCAAATATATTATATTTTTCAAAATTTTGGAATGTGTTTAAATCGTAGAACAATTTTAGCTTCTGTTTTTAATACAAATTTCAATCCTCTACAAATAGCTTCTCATGACTTTTGATGTAAAATAATTAGGGAAGCAGGAATTCAACAGTTTAGAATTTTACATTGAGTTTCCTATGGCCCTATGAGTATTACGATTCATCACCCAGTATAATTGGTCTGGATGGAATATAACTGGTCTATATATCTCTCGTTAATATTTTGAATGCAAAGAAAATATGATTCAAATATCTAATCAAAACATTATCACAAAAGCAAACTGATGAATAAATATTCCGAATTTATAGAGAAGTGACTATGTTTTATATATTCTAGCCATGGCCCCCACAAGGGTGGGGCTGGTGCAACTCTGGTCACAGGGCCCGGGCTCCTGGGGGGCCCAGGCCTAGCCCTGTTTTTTTTTAATTGCAGAATATTTACAGGGGATCATAGATTAAAAACTCAAATAGGCCTATATAATTATTACAAAGTCAGAGTGTTGTGAAATAATTATTAATTCTAGGTTATTGGTTATTTACGATATAATTAGGAATTAGGTGCGTACCGTACATGCTAGTTACTGTTGTTTGTATATTAGTGTACAACAGCCTGCTCGGGCCCCACACACTCTCTCTACCTTCCCCTTCCCCCAGGCGCCTAGCTGCCCCGCCCCCACTTCCGCGGCCAGTCCATCTTTGTCTCTCCGCTTTGTTCTAAAAATAAACACTTCTCATCAGTTCGTCAGTTCGTCTGTTGACTCCGTTTGATATGGGCGGAATTGTTTAATTGTTGTGCTCTGCTCTACTATTACTATTGACAGGTAATTATATAGTTGAATGTATCTTTGTTTAAAATGTTCTTAAACAGTAAAATTGTGTTTGTTTACAATTAAAGCCGTCTTGGTTTTTTGTTACGGTATTCAAGAGATTAGTGTTTAGACATACTGTATATGTACTGTAATCTGGCTTTCTTGCCGTCCCGAAACAAAAATAATAATTAATTTTAATACATTTTGAGAAAGCCGATCGTCACAATAGTGTAAAAAAGCAAATTTAAAGGAAAACAATAGTTGTATCTTTTTCAACTTAAACATGTAACCTACTCAATTGTTTTGTTTGTATACAATGGGAAAGCACATAACTTTACTTTAGGTAACGGTAAAAGATCCAAATATTTATATGCTTATGCTTAGGATCGAAAACCATTGATCTTATTATGATTTTATCCGTCGTGTTTTGTTTCAGGTTAAGATGTCAAGCTATAAACATAAGTCTGGAGCTTTGAAAAGAAAGCTCCAGAAAGAAAAATTAGAACAATCTGCTAAAGGTCGCCAGGATATTAAGAAGTTTTTTAAGAGTAACGAAAAAGAAGAGTTGCAAGAATTTCAACCGGATTTCAATCCAGAACCTACATCAGCCTCACAGACCCAACTTTCTTCAGCTTCAATCCAAAATGCTTCTACGTCTACTGTATGTGAGGGAAGTAATGACGAATGTGCTAGTGCTGATCCAAATCTTAGTAAGGATACTGTCGATGACAATAAAACTTTTAATTTTGACGATCCTAATACGTGGCCTGCGGTGATGAGTGATAAAATACGGCAGGAAATAGTATTGTGCTACGGTGGTTTTCAAGCTTTTCAGGCCAGATCAAAATCATTTCCAGCTGACCCCTCAGGAAAACATTTCCATGAAACATTGTTGTACATGAAAACAGACAACAGAACATGTAAAGCAATTCCACGTGAATGGTTAATGTGGAGTGAAACAAAAAACAGCATTCATTGTTTACCCTGTAGCATTTTCCATTCAAACCAAAACAAAAGTAAACTTGCAAAAGAAGGTTTTTTCCCTGAAAAACAACAATACAAACGATTATACAGGTTATTTTCGATGCATGAAAGAAGCTCTGAGCACAGAAAACACTACCTAGAATGGAAAAGTCTTCAGATATCATTGAAAGGACATGGTGTCGACAGCAATCTGCAACAGATTATTAACTGTGAAGCAACAAGATGGAAAGCTATTCTTCAACGAATTTTGGACACAACAATATTCTTGAGTAGTAGAGGTTTAGCTTTCCAAGGGGAAAATACCCAGATCGGTGATGTTCACAATGGAAACTTTTTAGGAGTATTGGAATTAATAGGAAAATATGACGAAGTAACTCGTGAACATTTAGCCAAAGTAAAAGAAAACCAGTTGAATAAAAAAAGTATGATAGGTCAAGCTCACTATCTCTCATGGTACTCGCAGAATGAATTTATTTCTCTCTGTGGTAAAAAACTACTGAATACTATTTTTCACCAACGAGAAGAGTCTGTATTCTATGGGATTATTGCTGATGCCACCCCTGACATTTCCCATCAGGAGCAGAATGTACTAATTCTACGGTATGTTTTTCAAAATGAAGAAAAAAATACATTCGAAGTATGTGAAAGATTTATTGAATTCCTGAACTTTAGCGGGAAAACAGGTGAGGTTATAACTGATGAAATTCTGTCCGCTTTAGACAATATTGGAGTACCACTTTCTGACTGTCGAGCTCAGGGATATGACAACGGCTCTAACATGCGGGGACACACTAAAGGTGTACAATCAAGAATACTTGAAAAAAACCAGTCTGCTATATTCTCTCCCTGTGGAGCACACTCGCTCAACAGAGTTGGTGTCAATGCTGCAAAACTGAACCACGACGTAGTGACATTTTTTGGTAACATTGATAGTTTCTATTCTTTGTTCTCCAGCAGCCCTGGTCGTTGGGAATTATTAAAGCAACACGTCCCTTTGTCTTTACAAAGCCTTTCCGAGACTCGTTGGAGTGAAAGAATTCAAGCTGTACGACCAATTGTCAAACATTATCCTTCGATCCTCAAGGTTTTGGACCTGCTCCTGGAAGAAAATCATTTGCCTACTTTGACTCCAGCTGCCAGAAACACAGTTTTCGCGCTGAAGAGGTACTTTGGATCTTTTAAAGGCCTCTTGACATCATTGTTTTGGCACAAAATCTTGGCCTCCATTGATCAAAGAAATGAGATCATACAAAGGAAAGGAATTTCCTTAAACACAGAAACTCAACTGATTAAAGATTTGTTAACTGAATTGCAGACCCTAAGAGATTCATGGGAAACCATTCTTAACGAAGCAAAACACGTCGCCGGTGCAGTTGGCATTATACCAGAATTCTCTCTCAAAAGAAAATCTAGTGTTGAAAATACGCCCGAGCAACTTCAGCAACAAGCTTCACAGGACTTCAAATCTTCTGTGGTCTTTCCTGTTTTGGATTTCATCATGACTGATTTGAAAACCAGATTTGCAAGCTGTGAAGAAATTTGTAACCTGTTTGCTCCAGTGTTAGGTTTCATGGATCTAGACAACGAGGAACTGAAACTTAAAACTGCCAATCTCGTTGCATATTACCCTTCAGACTTTGCTGATCCAGAAGCCCTATTTGAAGAAACTCTTCATATGAAGAATGTATTTGTAACAGTGTTCCAGTCAGAAAAGGACCCATTGAAGCTTCTAAACTCAATATATGAGAAAAACCTCCAGCCCATTTTCTTGAACCTGTGCACAGCTATACGACTTTTCTGTACAATCCCAGTGACAGTTTCAACGGCTGAAAGGTCTTTTAGTAGGTTGTCTAATTCACTTAAAACTTGGCAACGAAGCACAACTGGCCAAACTCGTCTAAACCATCTGGCAATGTTGGCAATTGAGAATGAATTGGCCAAAACTGTTGACTTTTCTGATGTTATAAATGATTTTAGTGAAAAGAAAGCTAGGAAATCTATGATTAAATAGACTATCAAACATCAAAGTAAGCGTTTTCTTGTCAGTGTATTAAACACTTAAAAAACATTTTAATTGTTTAGCTCCTAACTTTCTTATAATCTCATTCTTAGTATTTTGTCAACTTGAATTTTATTCTTGGTCAGTAAGGGAAATCAATCTCAAAATGGAAATGTACTGTACTTTCAGTAAAATATAAATGATTTACTTTATGTTTGCAACAATTTTGTCAATAAAGTTTGGTTTTTAGATTAAAATAATAGCCTTAATTGGACGGCGTTATGCAGAAAGCTACCAACCCTCAATATATCAGATATTGGGTTGGATGCATATTTGGACAACAAAATACGAGTTCTGCATTCTGCAAAAACCTACCACCTCTAGAAAAATATATAACCTATAAAACTATAAAAATGCTAAGCCACATATTAAATTTATCTGATATTCTAATTTGCAGAAACCTACCAACCCACTTGGTAGTATACTTTTAATTTACAGAAACCTTCCAACCCACTTGGCAGAATTTTAATAAAGCGCCACTTGCATCCAAGTGGGTTGGTAGCTTTCTGCAAATATTGGGATTTCCATTGTAACTGTACATCTAAATGTGCAGAAAATGTTTCTGTTGAAAGTCGAAAATATGAATTTGAGAGGTTTTGGTCGCTAAATTCATATGATGCTCAAACTAATTTTATTGCTGCTAGTGTATCCGAGATTGAAAAAAAAGGTCTTATTGTAGAAATATTGAAAAAAGGAAATTATTTCGAATTTATAAAATAAAGGACACAAAAGTGTTTAAAGAAATTTCATGTTCGGGCTCCTATTAGTGATCAAAGAGGTTTAAAGCAGGGAGGCAAAAACAAATTAGCAGATGAACGAATTCAAGCAGTTGTTAGTCATATTAATAAAATACCAAAATACATTTCACACTACCGTCGGGAACAAACAGAGGCGAAATATTTACCACCTGGTATCACTTTACAACAAATGTATGACATGTACAAGCAGGAAGAAACCAATCCCGTAAGCTTAATGTCATACAAGAACATATTCTACACGAAATTTAATTTGAAAATAAAGCCATTAAAAAAAAGACACCTGCAATGTTTGCGATACTTTTAAAATGAAAATAGATAATGAAAAGGATGAAGAAAAGAAGAAAAAGAAGAGTTCAAGCAGGAACATACGAAGCATTTGCAAGTTGCAGAGAAGGCACAGAAAATGAGAAGAGATGATTTCAAGATAGTGACTGAACAAACAGATCAAGAGTGTTTAAGTTTTGACTTGGAAAAAACCCTACCGCTTCCCAGAATACCTACAGGCATCGTATTTTATAAGCGTCAGTTGTGGGTGTATAATGCAGGAATACACAGTGCTAAAGAAAATAGAGGATATACGTTTGGGTAGAAGGTTCAGCTGGAAGGGGCGCCCAAGAAATAGGCTGTTGCTTTATAAAACATGTTACAACTAAATTAACTCCAGAAGTCAAACATTTTACGCTTTGGTGTGATTCTTGCGGTGGGCAAAATCGAAATATTAAGTTAATATTTATGCTTAAATCAATTTTGCATGGGACACGCACAAACCTAGAAAGCATTACCGTAAAATATCTCTGTTCTGGTCATAGTTTTTTGCCCAACGACACTGATTTCAGCGATATTGAGTCGGCTCTTAAACGACAGCAAATATTATATACCCCAAATGACTATATCGAGGTAATGCGTTCTTGTAGAAAGCAGAGACCATTGGTAGTAACCTAAATGCACGTCGAAGATTTTTTAGGCGTAATAAACATTGAGAAAAAAATTGCTAATCGCAAAGTGACCGAAGATAAAGAAAAAATTAATTGGTTGAAGATTAGGTTTAAAGTCTGACCCATTTAGGCTAATGATACAACAACATGATTTTTCAGAACCGTATCAAAAAATTTCTATCAAAAAATCTTCTCGAGGTAGAACTGCTAACGAAGATATCTTTAGCGATTTAATACCACTGTGGCCTAACGGGAAGTCTATAGCTGAGGCGAAATTACAAAATTTAAAGGAAATGATGCACCTTATTCCTGCTGATGCATTGACTTTTTATCAAAATTTGCAGGGTGCCAATGTAACTGAAGATGTTGAGGGTTACAATGTCAATGTTGAAGATCTAGATTTTGAAGTGGATGAAGTAGATTAATATTAAAATTAAATTAATACGTTAAATATTCATATCCTTAACTTCCTGTAAATAAAAATAATTTTTCTAACTTTACTGTTGTTTTTATTTAATATTGTTGGTGGTAATTTCCCACTTTGCAAAATGCAGAAACCTACCAATCCACAAAAATTTGCCATTTCTCTTTTTAATTTACAATTAAAATATTTAAACATATAGAAAATACCAAAATATTTATCCAAACTCAAAAAAAAGTTACAAAGTAGTAGCAACGTATCCTACAGATTTTTTAAATCAATAAAAACTTTAAACTTGATTATCTCAGTTTGCCACTATTGAGGGTTGGTAGCTTTCTGCATAACGCCGTCCAATTATTCCTTAATATCAATAATCATCAGTTTAAATAAAATTTGTAAACTAAAAAATTACCATGTAAATTGTTGAAACATAGCATAGCACGCGAACATAGGGGGGTCCGAGCCTGATCCTGGTTACAGGGCCCGCAATGGAATGTGGGGGCCATGATTCTAGCTTTGACGAATGAAAATAGATACTAAACAACTCATCACTGGTCTACAAAGTCAACAAACTACTGGTCTACAAAGCCATTATAAAGCCCATTTGGACCTACGGTATCCAGTTCTGGGGAACATCTTCTAATAGCAACATTAATATTAGAGGTTCCAAAACAATACGATAAGGCTGATTCTTGATGCTCCGTACTATGTACCCAACTCAATAATCCAACAAAAGTTAGAAATTCCAACAGCGCAAAAATAATAGGTGAAATAATGCAACATAGCGCGAAAGAGTGTCTGTATATCCTAACGAGTTAGCCAGCGGTTATTTGAAGACTGAAAGGAGAGTAAAAAAAAAATAAAACGAGGAGACTTAATTAATAACATTAACTAATTTGTACAAAGCGGAGCCAGAGAAGGTGACTCGTTAAGCCCACTCTCTTTAATATAATAATGGACGAAATAATAGAAGCAATACGTAATGATCATGGTTACAGAATGAGGAATAAAGAAATCCAAAAATTAAGTTATGCAGATGACGCCGCATTAATCGCCGAGACAGAAGATGATCTCCAAAGATTGACACACATCTTCAAACACAATATGATAATATCAGCAGCAAAAACCTAATGTATGACAACATCTAAATACCTACTGCGATGTAAAATCGAAGTTGATGAAAAAATAATAAAGCATGAAGCAAGGTTTAGATATCTAGGAATAGATATAATCAGTTACGGAGATGTTGAAGAGAAAGTACGACCACAAAGCTTAAAAGCAAGTAAAGCGGCGGGATCTCTTAGTGACACAATCTGGAAGAACAAACACCTAAGGAAAGACACAAAAGCAAGTATCTATAAAACAGCAATAATTAAACCTATTATATATATATATATATATATATATATATATATATATATATATATATATAAACATGAGATGTAGATCCTTGAAACACACTCAGTGATCAAAAGATTTTTTGATTCTATTCAAAAAATTTTTCCCAACCCGAAATGGTGGATGTGTGAATTGTTCGTAAGGGGATTTTTCCACATTCTCTATTTCATCTGTTTGATATATATATATATATATATATATATATATATATATATTGACATACAGGGCGGAGACAAGACCTGACACATCTAAAACGAGACGACTACTAGAAACAACAGAGATGAAAAGACTCCGACGAATATCAGGGAAAAGTCTGTTGGATAGGGAGAGATGCGAAAACATAGAAACAAAGATCATGCAATATAGAAGACATACATGGATGGGTGACGAAACGGAAACAGGAGTAGAACAAACACATTAGTATAATGGTAGAGAATAGAATAGTACGAATAGCACGAGATAAATCACCAAATGGACGAAGAAGTATTGGCAGATCAAGATAAAGTTGGTGCAATAACTTACACAATTTAGGAGGCTAAAATTGAAGAAGAAACAGGATTTAAAGCCTACATACAAGAAGGAAGATGAAGAAGGAGTATGTAATTTGTATTATACATATTTGAAATAGTAAAATATTTTAAATTATAAATAAAGTAATTATTAGAGGTGATCCCACGAAGCTAGCAATACCTACATTATAAAGTAGAGTGCTTAAGCATCCTGCACAAGCCATAATTATTTGTCAACAAAAACGCTTTTTGTCATTATTGAGAGATTTCTGAATAAAGGAGTTAAAAAAATATCGATTAAAAACATTTGTTTTAAAAATAGTCACCAATAAAATAGTTGACTACAACACTGATAGTTGAATGTCACAGCAAATCTATGACAAGAGGGTGGCTGTCGCGACGCCGTCGATGTCGCTTTAGGGCGCCGGATGCTTTTTCGTCGCCGCCATAGCCGCAGCCGCCCCCAGTTCAGGTCGTGAATACGAACGATACCGTACCGCCTGGCACAAGGGCCGATGTTGACGATCCTAATTTTGACACTGTTATTTACTGTTTTGTTTAGAGTATAACAACATGCAGGGTTACGACGTCATGTTGGTTTTACAGTAGCCATATATTTATAATAACTGTTTTACAGTTTTTTAAATTTCGCTGCTATTTTCGTCCAGGGTAATAAGGTTTTTTTCCGTGACACTTTAATAGCCAGGGTACTGGAGCGTTTTTTTGACAGGTAATACCTATAAGAACAAATTGTAGCTATTTCCTGCGTAGGATCTGGCGGCCAATTGTATTTATATGTATACAATTTATTGTCAAAAAACGGCATTTTTCCTTTTTTTCAAATTAATGGAAAACAGTAAGACTTCTTAGTACAAACACCTTCGAGAAAATGGAAAAAGCTTTAAAATGACGTATTAATTTATGGCCAATTTTTCCTTCTAAACTTTTATTTTTTGTTACATAATAAACTATATGTACAATTACAATTTTTCATCAATTATTATCATATTGTACATACTATTACTTGGTAGTTGTGCACCTAAAACACGGTAAAAAATAGATTATTTTGAAAAAATTATTCAAAAAGTTTATCAGAAAAAATTGGCGATACTTTTGCATACTTATTTATTACTAATAAGTGCATTTTTTATTCACCTTTTTAAACCAGTTTGAAAGTTTAGCTCATGTTCTTTCATATGACACCAATAGAATGGTCCTAAAGTCCTTTCTTTCTGACATATGTTATTGCAAAACAAAGCTGTCTGGGAAAAACAATTTGAATAAAATTAAAACAATTCAATGAATCGCTTTAAAATTTTTATCACGTATCAAACACTAAAGAATCCTCATTTGACAAAAATTTCAAAGCTGTACACTTATTTTTACAATAGATATTGCGAAATTAACTTTTTTGCAATTACTACATTTGTTCACAATTATATTAACAATAGATGAGTATATCACAATTTGTAATACGCCATTTTAAAGCTTTTTGAATTGTCTTGAAGATGTTTGTACTAAGAAATCCATAAGTCGTGCTGTTTTCCATTAATTTGTAAAAAAAGGAAAAAATGCCGTTTTTGACACTAAATTGTTTATAAATAAAAATGGCCGCCAGATCCTACTCAGGAAATAGTAACAATTTGTTCTTATAGGTATTACCTGTCGAAAAAACCTTTATTACCCTGGCTGTTGAAGTGTGACGAACAGGGTATTTTTTTATCCTATTACTCTGGCCTATTTGGGAACAACGCAAAATAAATATGTTAAATTATATGTCTTTTAAATTAGTGAAATTTTCGTTCTGATTTATGACAGGTAATACTGTCTATTGTTGTTTTATTTATTGCTTGTTAATTGATGTTATGTCTGTCTGTAAAAGATATCTCTCATATTATATTGAAGACCTTATACCTTATGATTATGATAACCATTCTACGGATTGTTCGTATGATGTCGTCATTTGTTTCTTTACTTTTTTTATGATTTTTTTTAACTTTTGCATACTACTTTTGTGATTTTTCTATCTTCTTTTTAATATTAACACTAAGAATTTCAACTAGAACTTTACAGAAGAAGTAGTAACAGTGGTTGCATCAAAAACGCTATTCTAGACCATAGGTATTGATGAGTAGCCAGAAACAAGAATAACAATGATAGCATCCTGAATCCTGAATTAGGGGTAGGTATACTGCATGAAAGCGAAAAGAACGGTTAAGGAACAGTTACTTCACCCCTTAAGGTACGATTCCGACATCGACGGCAGGCGGCAGACGGAAACTGCAGGGCGGCAGTTGCAGTTGTCGCCTGGACCCCTGGACGACGTCATTAATTTGCATTATTAATTTGTATATTTCTTAGCAACTTAAGTTCTGCCGAACAGCAGTTGCTAATAAATATACAAATTATTAATAGTGCAAAGTCGTTATGGTGACACCTCTAACTCCCGCTTCACTCAACGAAAAAGGTACGTCATATTAATAAAAATGTTAATTCAGACAACAAAAGCAATACTTAAAATTTGTCAAATTCTTGGTTTTATTGGAACAACAAAGCGATGTTCATCAATTCATTATTTTCGTTAGTTGATCCAATGTATTACGTTTATTGATATTACGAACACTGTTCACTAAGTCAACGAACACTATTCATTGAAACAACAACGTCGTTAATTGACCGACGAAGACTACTCGCTGTGTCAATAACAGTGTTATTTCTCCTAACGTATACTACTTCATGCATCTAATAAATTTTGTTTATTTCTGCAATTATTTCCGTCTATCCTTGCAATTAATTCCGCTCATTCCCATAAAAAATACGGTTATTTTTTCAAGCAATTCTATTCATTCCTACAATCAGTTTCGTTCATTCGTACTATGAACGTATTTGATATTAATAACTACTAAATGCATTAGATCAAGGTATGATATTAATTGATTAATAATAATTTTGCAAATCCCCTTTTTTGTCCTAAACCTAATGAACTTTACACTGTGTGATTTCTCATATGATTTCACTTATACAGTGCGCTAGAATATGTGTTATCCCCGCCCTTATTAACTTATTTATTTTTAGCACATAAGCAAAACTCTCGGACAGGTCGATTTTTAAAATAATCAAAGTATATTATAACATTAATGTTTTGAACTTTACGCGATCCCTCTTCAGGTGACAGGCACAACTTTGATTTTTTTAAATGGGAAAGTACATCATGTGACAGCTCATTTAAAAGCGTTTAAAGTAGTGATTCCAAAAATGTATAACACTTTAATCCTTTTTGAGAGCGCAGGTGCAAAATTTCGATCGAATTCTTTTTAAAGGCATTAATTTTATTTTTGGAATCCCGAGAAAATTAATAAGTATTTTTGAAAAATTTAGACGTAGAAAAAAAGACAACTTTATTACCGAGGGCTGAAAGTCCCTTAGAATAAAAAAAAGTTTATTTTGAATATTATGTATTTGAAATTAAAAATCATACTAAATTTTCTCGTTTTCATCCCCTGTGACTTATTAGAATAATCATTATAAAACTTCTCAGGGATTTCAGACCCTCGATAATACTGTAATATTTTATTATGTGTTTAAATTTTTCAAAAATACTAATTAGTTCTCTCAGGATTCGAAAAAAATGAATACGATAATAGACACACGAAAACTTCTTTCCAGTACGGACTACACTTGGAAACGAAATTAAATTATTCGGCACTTCGGCAGAGGTAACAGAGAAGCTCGGGGTATCACGATAAGGAAAGCCGTTACATTTCAATTGGTCAAGCAAAACATTTATTGTTTCAACAACTGCGTTTATTAATACCATGAACGCATTGATTGTGGTTATAAAACGCAGTAGTAGATTGATTAATGCATTCGTTGTCACAACAATCAGTTTACATCTATGGAATAATCAAATATTACTCCATATTAACAACATTTTTACATTGTTTTAATGAAATCTGTACGTTGTCACGATAAACCAAGGTAATTGCTTATCATTTACGAAATGAAGAAAGTGAGTTGCTGCCAGAATTATTATTATTTATTAAATATACAAAACTAACTTATTGGCTGAATAAATTGAATGTTGTTGATTAATGTACTCTAGTTATTTTCACAATTATTATGCAATCACTGTGACAATAACCAAATACATTCATCAATGTCTAAAAGTTCGTTGAAACAAAAAATTAAATTGTTGATACAACGAAAAACAATTCAATAATCACTGTTAATCAATATTTCGAACTAAATTTTTTTGAGTGTTGCAGTTGCCGTCTGCCGTCTGCCGTCGATGTCGGAATCGTGCCTTTACATGCAATTACTTAATAACAATTACTTCTACCAGACTATCCAAAACTATTGAAGGGATTTAGAACTTACTTCCTCGTGTCCGGACATGTCCTTTCAGGATCGGGGTACATCGCTTCTATTTTTGTTGTCGAGGTACAAATCTTCGAGGGTACACCGATGAGGACAGTTTCTACATGTATGGTGACGTTCCATATTCTGTATTTCTTCACAGTCACAGCTCCCATCATATTGGTCTATTTTCCCCCATTTTACCATATTTGATTTTACTGGAGCGACGACCGTTTTTATCCTATTAAAAGTTTTCCACATTTTAAAGTTCAGAGATTGGCCGGTTCACTGAACCTGGGGAAAAAGAAAATTTCATGGTGTTCTAGCTTTGTATAGGCTCGTCTGCGATCTATTTAATTTTCTCTATGTGCTCTGTGAAGGTACGATTCCGACAACGACTGCAGACGGCAACTAAAGACGACAGTTACAGTTGTTACCATGACATACGTATTTACTTTGCACTATTAATTTGTATAATTATTAGCAACTGACGTTCTGCCGGACAGCAATTGCAGTGAGATGTCGGAATCAGTCTCATAAAAATTAATAGTACAAAGTAGTGACATCTGTCACGGCGACAACTGCAACTGCCGTCTGCAGTTGCCGTCTGTCGCCTGCAGTCGATATCGGAATCGTACCTTAACACCTCTGCGCAGATAGGGTACTGCAAAACCAGCTGCATTACATAGATTTGAGAGCGGCGCCGGTTTCATACACCCCGTTACTATCGTGCGTGTCTCATTGAGCGTAGAATCAACTTGTTTGGTGTGGTCGATCTGCCCTAAACATCTTCAGCAGTTGAAAAATACAGTGCCCTGCCGTTGTTCTTAAGACATCAGGATATGCAACCCATTTATTTCCCGTTAGCTTTCTGAATAATTGCATATTATGCTCTTCTTAGCTGTTACTTTCCCTCTCGTTTTATGTAATGTTGTCTGTAGGGGCGCATATGAAATGCCTCCCGAAGAAAGGTTTCTTACCTGTCGCTAAAATGGTCACATACGAATTGCCTCCCAAGCTCTAAATAAATTACATGCTTCTAATCTTTATGTGAAGGTGAGACATGTTGCCAAATCTTCGTCCCTTTGTTCATTTTTGGTAAAATTGGTATTTTGTTATTTAATTTATTTTATTTTCAACCTTTATATATATAACATTATTGACACTAGGCAGTATTTATAAATTTCAACTAACTTATACATATATAATTAGTTTTATAACCATTATAATATAATAACCATTATTTTTTGTTATTAATAATTTGACAAAAAATACAAAAGCATAAAAAGTATTTATAGATTTATTAAAAATAACATCACAAAATACTTATTTGGAAAATATTACAAAATTTGTATAGAAATATAAAGTTACAAAATATTTTTCCTAAATTTATATATGATAGGTAGGTACTACTTTGACAAATTCTCATCTATTTATTTTACATTCTCTTAATTCTAAATTTTTTTCATTTTGAAAATTTATTTTTGCTGTACTTTCCGCAATAGTTTTTTTGGTGTTGAAACAGAATTCATTTTAATGAAGGTATTTATTTGAAATTGTAAAATTATATCAATAAAATTATTAATGTTATGATGAGAGCAGTAGAAAGAAGAATTATATTTGGAATGAAAACTTTCGCATGGGTTTGTGGTTCTCTGTAAGGCCGCATATTAAAGAAATATGAAGCGTAAATTACGTTTTATGGAAATAAAACAGTGCTAAACAAATATACGTCCGGCCATTGATGAAACTCTCCGAAAATAAAAATGTGTCATGAGCATGAATCACACTCGTTTCATTGGTAGGCGGATTTTGAGATTTGTTTAGCAGTGTTTTAGTTTCATGAAACATGTTTTTCGTTTCATGTTTCATGTTTTTCGTTTCATGTTTCTTTGGTGTGCGGCTTGGCTAAGGATGAAGATGAAGAGCGCTCAGCCCAAAGATGTAATTATCAACAAGATAATCACAAAACTGGGTGACTCTTTCATCGACTGGTTTAATTTCTGCCAAATCTATAGCAAAAAAATCGCACACACCTTCAGGATGTAAGAATGAAGACAAAAATATAAATAAAAAAAAAATCGTAATTTCAGTTAAGTCAACAACTTTTTTCTGGTATTCTCGAGGTAAGCCCAGTGCTTGAACCTTTCTATACCATGCCTGACCCAAATGAAAACGACATCCATGAAGATCTGCTTCAGGAAATGCCATACGGATCCTATTATGAATGGAAATTTCAAAGTCTGAAGATATGACTTTAGGGAATACAGGACAATTAATTCTAAAACATTCTTCTACGATACATTTAAAAGCGAGATAATATATTATGAAGATGACTTTAATCTTGAAGTAAACAAAAGACAAGAGGAATAAAATGTCCATTTTTTATAAATCAAAATAGATAGATAGTACCTATTTAAATTATGATTTGGCAGCATTGTCTCATTATGCAGAGATTAAATAGACAAAATATCAGCCTAAATGATTAACGAAACGGAGGCATTTCGATTGTACATGGGAGGCATTTCATGTATGAAAATATTTACCTGAAAAAGTGAGAGGAAGTGGCGACCCCTGATTTTAGGGTTCGTATAAAATTAAACATGTAGCGACTGACCCAGAGTGGGCGACTGCAAACAGCGACGGACCCAGAATGGGCGGCTGAACAAGAGGCCCTCCAAATGGGGGTTATGGCGTTCAGGATTAAACAACCGAACACATGTAAAAACCAAAGGAAATATGAAGAAAAAATGGCAAAATGAAAAGTCGCGGAAAATATCCCCGGGTGGTAACCCACACCTCTCTAAGAGGGAGCCCCAACGGATACGGGGGGGGGCAATTTTGCTATAGATCTTCAGAGTCCAGTTGAAAACGTCAGCAAGGCAAAACAAAAGAAGAAACAGAGAAGAATCAAGATGGGAACATGGAATATTCAAGGATGGAACACAAAATACAGGGAACTCTTAATAGAAATCAGAAAGATGAATGTCGACATATTAACTATAAGTGAAACTAAGAAAAAGGGAAATGGCATAGAGGAAATCGGAGATATAATACACATATGGAGTGGAGTTGATAAAGATAGAAGAGCGAAAGCAGGAGTAGGAATTATTATTAAGAAAAAGTATAAAAGGAACATCAAATCGTGGGAGCCCATAAATGAAAGAATTATAAAAGTCCATATGACCTTATTCGGTAGAGATATAGTGGTATGAGGAGTATATGGTCCAACAGATGACAGTAACATCAAGGAAAAGGAAAACTTCATGGATACGCTACAAGGTGAAATCATAAAGGTCAAAAAAAGGGAAGAAATAATCATCGCAGGAGATCTGAATGGCAGAGTTGGGAAAAAAGAAAATGACCAAACAATTGGAAGATTTGGAGAAGACGTTGGAAACGACAATGGAGAAAGACTTACAGAACTATGTGAGATGAACGGCCTCAGAATCACCAACGGCTTTTTTGAACATAAAGACATTCACAAGTACACATGGACTCAAGAAACCAGAAACCTTAAGTCGATAATAGATTACGTCATACTGAAGAAAGAAACCACAATGCGAATAAGAGACGTAAGAGTACAAAGAGGAGCAGAATGCGGCAGCGACCATAGACTACTGATAGCAAGATTAGAACTACCATGGGTACACCAAAGTGCACAGAGTAACCAAGAACCACATAAAGAATTACCAACAGAAAAAAGACTGAAGATACACTTACTTCAGGACGACTCCATAAGAAACTTGTACCAAAGAAGATTAGATCAGAAGCTAGTGGAATTTCGTTTTGAGGAGAATATCAACAGTACATACGAACATATAAGAGAAAGCATAATACAAGCAGGTCTGGAAGCGCTAGGAGAAATAGAAAATACAAGAGATAAAAATTACAAATGGGAATTCCACGAAGACACCTTAGAGAAAATAAAAGAAAAAAAAGAACTATACCATAAATACCTAAGCACAAAAGATCCACAAGACCTTCGTAAATATAGAGATAAGAACAGAGAAGTTAGGGTATTACAACGAAAGAAAAAAATGAACAATGGGAAAGGTCATGTAGAAGTATAGAACAGAATATGGGAGGAACAAGAAGTTCAGAAGCCTGGAAAATTGTGAAATCATTACGAACTAACAGGAAAGAGAAAACTTTTATACAATACATACCAGAGGACGAGTGGGAGAACCACTATAAAAATCTACTGATAGAGCAAAGACCAGAATTCAGCATCGATGGAGACGAACAAAAAATAATGACCACAGAGGAAGAAAAAATAGTCATAACAGACAAAGAGATGAAAGAAGCAATAAATTCCATGAAGAATAATAAAGCTGGAGGACCAGGAGGAATTGTGGCGGAACTAGTCAAATACGGAACACAGAAATTAAGAAGAATGATATGCCGAATCATGGAAAGAGCAATAAATGGAGAGGACATCCCTAAACAATGGCAGGAAGCCTACACAACATCGATATACAAAAAAGGTAACAGAAAAGATTGCGAAAATTACAGGGGATAAGCGTCATCGCTACAATGGGAAGACTGTATGGCAGGATCCTCAGGAACAAAATAGAGAAAAATATAGAAGGTAAAATCGGAGAAGAACAAGCAGGTTTTACAGCAGGGAAATCATGTCTAGATCATATCCATACAATACAACAGACAATAGAGAAAAAAAGAGCTAAGAACAAAGATGTACACATGGCGTTTATAGACCTTAGGAAGGCATACGACACCGTGCCAAGGAAAGAACTGTACAAAGCAATGACTAAAATAGGGATACCACCTAACCTAACACAAGCAATTAAAAACATGTACAGTGGAAATGAAGTAAATGTAAAAATCGGAAACAAGGTAGTTGCTAACTTCAAAACAACAAAAGGATTACTACAGGGATGCCCAACGTCACCGACTCTATTTAAAATATTTTTAGAACACGCACTAAAAACTTGGAAGACAAAGTGTAGGGGTATGGGAATACCGATAAGGGACGATTATCTCTACACATTGTGTTTCGCAGACGATCAGGTGGTGATGGCTCAAGATGAAGAGGATATCAGTTACATGGTAAGAAAACTAAAAGAGGAATACAAAAAGGTGGGCCTGGAAATAAATATGAAGAAAACGGAATACTTAGTGATATCGGAAGAAGACGTAAAAAACTTAGAAGTAGAAGAACAAGTTGAAATAAAAGGAACGAAGAATTTTAAATATTTGGGCTTTATAATGTCGAAAAGCGGAACAACAGAAGCAGAAATAAAAAGTAGATTGGGACAAACTAGATCTTGCATCAGACAACTCCATAATGTAATCTGGAATAAAAACATCAAGGGAAAAACAAAAAGAATGATATACCAAACAATAGTAAGAAGCATCATGACATATGCCGCAAAAATTTGGGTCATAAACAAAAAAACCCAAAAAAGCATTCTGGCAACCGAAATGGAATACTGGAGAAGATGCTGTGGTCTCACCAAAAGAGACAGAATAACAAATGAGGAGATAAGGAGAAGAATGCAAGTGGAAAAAGATGCCCTGCAATATATAGACGAGAGAAGACTGAAATGGTACGGCCACGTACGCAGAGCAGAAAACACTTGGATAAACAAGGTTGCAGAATGGAGCCCAAGAGGAACGAGAAGAAGAGGACGACCTAGAAGATCTTGGACAAATGAAGTCGACGAAGCCATGTCTAAGAAAGGATTGGAAGACGGAGACTGGGAAGATCGAAAAAAATGGAAGCGCTGGCTGACGGAAGGGAAACGGCATTAGCTGTAGACAACCCTTTATATATATATATATATATATATATATATATATATATATATATATATATATATATATATATATAAAGTGAGAGGCATTTCGATAACGCCGGTCTGTAGGTGGGGGCCCTCAAAGTCAAATTATTAACTCATTAATCATAATCTTTGCTTTTAATTTATTTATGTACAGTTTATGCTTCCAAACTCACTCATTCTTTTCATTATAACAGCTCCCTCACAATTATTTAAAATTAAAAAAATGTTAATGTCGCGGTAACGTCATTCGTATGACTAAAGTCAACTAGCTCTTAGCTAAAGTCCAAAGGCGGAAACTATCGTACGTAGTAATGTTTTATAGGTTAATACCGATGAATTACCTCTACTATTTTCATCTCTTTTTATTTCACAACGCATTATGTTGTTCATCTTTTTCGTCATATTGCCGGTTATTAGCGCGCCCGTCACTGTATTATAATTTAATTAAACGTCATAACTACTATGAATATAATATAAATTTTGTTTTTTAAATATGTGTTAATGTCGTTAATTTTACGATGTATTAGTATTAAAGGATATTCAAATCATATTAGTATTCTAGAAGAATACTTATCTTTAAAATTTCAAATTTGTTTACTGAATTGCTTGGTATAAGGTGTAACCCTTCCATTAACAGACCTTTTCCTATTTAGTATACTCTATGGCTTACGTTATTTTCTATTGATCATTTCGTTTCTTATTTTATTTTAATGGCAAGTATTAATTACTTTTCGTCAGGGTCTCAGGAGTTATGTGCGACTTGTCTGAAGAATTTAATTAGCTGGCATCCGGAAAACATGTTATTGCATAACCAACGCAGGCTAAATTTATTGAAAGATATATAATACTTCTCTTGGTAATTTAGTTATTTGGTTTAAATATTAAGGTTTTAATTATTTTTATAACTATTAGAAGTAATATTTATAAACTATTTCGTTGACTTAAATAAACTTTATCAAATATATCTTTCGAAATAAAGTCATTGTAGCTCAAATAAACTCTTTATTTGGCGGTATGGTTTTTGCTTTATTTATATTTGGATATAACAAACATATATATTTTTCATGCATTATTTTTAAAGTAATCTTACTAGCCAAAAAGTAAAGTAATCTTTAAAGTAAGCAACAAAATATGGATTTATACAGGGTGTTTGGTAAAGAATGGGCCATATCTTAACCTTAGATTCCTTAGCTTAAAATAGGTCGATTTAGGCTAACTTACCTTAGTACAAAAATTGATAATAACCGAAATACAGGGTGTCAAAGTTAAACTTTTACTACTGGATAAGGAAATTAGTGAATACTCGCAATCTTATAGTTTGTATGTTGTTTATTAGTTGTTATAAAATCATGGGGCAACCGGTTTCGAAGTTTACATTATATGCTTCATCTTCAGGCCCAGTACCTACATATAGTTTTCACATGTACAAACTACCTACTAGATATAAGTATTTGGAACTGTTCTTCAGCCAAAGATATTTATGTTGTAGATGATAGATCTTTTTTGTAGCTACAGTTGTTTTTTGTCTCAAAACTTTTTAAATGCAGTTGTTTTTTATTTTGTATTTAATGTTTGTTAAGGTGTAAAACATTTAAGTTTAAAACTGGGACAACACTCACAAATTTACATGCACACAATTTTTAAAAAGAGGTTTCTTAGGATGACATGTAGATTTTTTTTTCTATTTTTTCTCCATGGCATCCTAAGAAACCTCTTTTTAAAAATTTTGTGCATGTAAATTTGTGAGTGATATCCCAGTTTTAAATTTAAATGTTTTTACACCTTAACAAACATTAAACACAAAATAAAAAGCAACTGTAGCTACAAAAAAGATCTATCATCTACAACATAAGATTTAGAATTAAACTAGTCTGCCTTTTGATGGGGCTGGTGACTTTCGAAGATATCTTTGGCTGTAGAACATTTCCAAATACTGAAGACTATATGTACTGGGCGTGAAGATGAAGCATAAAATGTAAGCTTCGAAACCGGTTGCCCCATGATTTTATAACAACTAATAAACAACATACAAACTATAAGATTGCGAGTATTGACTCATTTCCTTATCCAGTAGAAAAATGAACTCGCATTGGCAACCCTTTCATCATTTTTAAACTTTTATTTTATTTATTTTTGAATATTTCCTGTCAGGCATGGGACAACAACACGAAATTTGGTAAGTAATACTTTATATGTAAAAAATATCCTCTTCATTCGTAACGATAAAGCCATTAGTTTTCGAGATTTTTGAAGCTAAAAACGAAGGAGCATAATACATTAATCAAAATAAGTGTGCCTTTTCATTTTTAACTTCAAATATCTCGAAAACTAATGACGTTATATAATATATTATTTTCATAGAAAGTATTGGAGAATCTAAAATTATGCTAAAATAGCAGTTTCATCAGTGGCGTAGAATTTGAGAAGGGTCAACCACTCACTTTTCCCTGTCGTACGCCTCTGGTATTAACCACAAACGATTATTAAACATAATTCAGTAGGGCGTATAGTACCTACACTTTCTGCCAAGTAGCATAAGGATATGTCAAGTAGTTTTATACTACCGGGCACACATATTTCTTAAAGTTTTAAATAAAGAATAAATTATTAAAAAAAAAACAATATTTTAAAATAATTTGACATATCCTTGTGATACTTGGCAGAAAGTGTGGGCACTGTACACCCTAATAAATTATGTTAAGTAATCATTTCTGGTTACTACCAGAGGCGTACGACAGGGGAAAGTTAATGGTTGACCCTTCCCAAATTCTACGCCACTGACGAAACTGCTGTTTTAGCATAATTTTTGAATTCTACAATACTTTATATGCAAATAAGATACTCTCCATTCGTAACGATAAAGTGATTCGTTTTCGAGATATTTGAAGTTAAAAATCAAAAGCCCCCTTATTTTGATTAATGTATTATGCTCCTTCGTTTATAGCTTGAAATATCTCGAAAACTAATCGCTTCATCGTTACGAATGAAGACTATGTTTTTTACATAGAAAGTATTGTAGAGTCAAAAAATTGCACTAAAATACCAATTCCGCCAGTGGCGTAGAATTTGGAAAGGGTCAACCATTCACGTTCATAATTCACGTAATAGCCAGAAACGTTTGTTTAACATAATTTAGTAGATTGTACAATACTAGCACCACTTCGTTTTCCACCAAATTTCGTATTGTTGTCCCATGTCTGTCAGAAAATATTCAAAAATAAATAAAATAAAAGTTTAACTTTGACACCCTGTATTTAGGTTATGTTCAACTTTTGTACTAAGGTAAGTTATCTTAAATCGACCTATTTTAAGCTCAGGAATCTAAGGTTAAGGTATGGTTCATTTTTTACCAAACATCCTGTATGTTTTGTTTGATAGAGGGCGAAAAAAAAATTGTCCGGACTTCCTAGTAGGTACGCACTATTTATCAAGGTTACAAGAATATTTTTAAAACATGAAGAGATTAAATACAATAATAATTTTTTGAGAAATTTTTTTAATTGCCAATGAATCGTACTTTGCTTTTCACACAAGACGGTTTAATTGTCCTTTGCCAGTGGATAGTATAGTCGTGCAAGCAAACCAAGAGGGTCATTAAATTCAGCTCAGCGGGGTACTATTGATAGAAATGTATACTTAAATAAACAAGGGATTATTCCATAAAACAAGTAGATCCCTTGTTGATAAAATTCCACACCTTGAAGCATAGCACCCCGCTGAGATGAATAGTAATGACTTTCTTATATATAGTTCTGCTGAGCGGCGTGCCATTGTCTGAGTTATGAAATTATATAAACAAGAGTTTAATTCTATAAAACAGGTGGAACCATTGTTTATGGAATTTCTCAACTCGGACAACAGCAACCCGCTCAGCCGAATGTTAATGTCTCTCTTAGATAGTTTGTCAGACTTTATCATACTTCTCAAAATTTTCCATTTCGCTATACAGGGTGTTTCATTGGAAAACGGAAATACTTGAATGGTGAATAGAGGTCACTGATGAGGTTCTAGATGTGAATCATTAATTGCCCTACCGATTTTTATAACCGAGTTACAGGGTGTTTTATCGATTTTGCCCATTTCTTTCTGGATCCAAACTTTTAGAACCACTTTGTATATTTTTTTAATATTCTGTAGACATATGTCTCACTAAGAACCCAAACTACCTAACTACTACACCTTGACCGACCTTGAAACAACACTCTGTATATTGAAATTTTGAAAGTCTGTTTGCATATCTGAAAAGAGCACAAAAAAGTAAGTTTAAGGGTTTGCTTCAACTTTTCGGCCAGACAATTTTATGACTTTAATTTTGAGATTATATTGAATTTTTTAAGAACTCTGACATTAAAAAGCAGGTAGAATTAAATTTGAATTATAAATTATTAAAGTTAATGAAAAAATACTCATTTTAAAAATAATCAATAATTATTTACCACATTGGAACGACACAATTACTAATCACAAGGAAAATCCAGGTCCGGATAAACAAACAAATATTAAAGTAATTGTGACCTTGAAACAACACCCTGCATATTGAAACTTTGAAAATTTGTTAACGTATTTTAAAAGAACATAAGAAACTGCGTTTAAAAGTAAACTATATAATATTCTTATTATTGCTTTTCCTAAATTAATAAGCTCTTTCTATATAGTCCTATTTGCGTTTATTCGCAATATTAGAAATTAACAATTTATCCTTCGAGCTAATCAGGTCTGCGAGAGAAAAACAAAATAATCAATACAGCAGCAGTGTAACTCTCGTTACATAATATACTTACACACTTGTGACGCTATAAACGTCTCATATTTATTATTTATATTTACATTATATCTTTTTCTTTTATTTTTTTACTAATTCATAAATATTTTATTTTTTATTCATTTTATATTTAGTTTAAATTAACGTGTCTTTCCTACGTTGCCAAATATAGTTTTTAGAAACCGCCCCTAACCTACTTAAGAGGGACGCAAATCTTCCAAAGCGTTCACACACGCTTTTAGTAATGAGATATAATAATAGGGGAGAAAAGTAAGCTAAATTTGCAGTTACTCGAGCGTTATGGGGACCTATCGGGTTGTGAAGAGTAGGTCCTAAAACCAAAAAAAGCAAGTTAAGTTTTCCGTAAAGTGTGGGACTATCCATTTTTTAATTTATTTTTCCATTTCCAAAAATCGTTTTTTCCGATTATAGCACCATCTATCCATAAATCGAAAAACTGTCCCGGATTAAAGGTATTTATTTTTACGTAAGGAATCCAACTATGCAATAAAAAAATGAGGGCTCCTATTTAAGATTTTAAAGTAACCCCACCTCCGTTAGTGGTCGTGTTTGGTGTCATTAGATATGAACATTACCCTCCACCTCTCTCCCGTGGGGGGTCGTGCTTGGTATCATTTGATAGACTTTTGAAAAATATTGAATAGGTATTTTTTAGTTTTTCGATCTGACGTTCATTTCGCGAAATATTCGCTTTTCTGTGAAACTTTGTGACTCGCCCATTTCCTTAGCTGCGCTTAAATCGTCAGATTTTTGAAATATACACTATTTTGCATGTACTTAACTTACATTATCTTAATTTGAAGATTTCGAGTTTTTCTAAGGATAGATTTCTTTTCGGACCCCCCTTAACGAACACCCCTGTATTAAGAGCCAATATATTATGGTAGGGGTACATTTAGAGGGTACAAGGTTTCTCCCCATGATAATCTGACACGCGCGAGTAACTGAAAAAATCCCCGCCTAGGCTCCCCTACCATAAATGAAAGAACACAGTTTTATGTACAGTTTAAACCCATCCAAAGTGCCCGAAAACCAACACAATTAATTCCAGTCGAGTGAAGCAGAAAAAGAATACGAGCGACTGAACGTAAAGGTACCGTACAATGTCTATTTACATACACACACACCTTAAATTACTTACTCAACACACACTACACATGACACTAGGTACCTAACTGCAAAAATTCACCGTACCTACCATGCCAATGGCCATTAGTTGTCGAGGCATTAGCTAAATAAAAAAAATTAATTTTGCTATTAACTTATTTCGATATGATATTTATAAAATTCTTAAAAATTTATTAAAATTATTAAAATTAAATAATTATCTTATTTCTAACCCTTTAGTTATTAAGAACAAAGGATTCGGTTTATTTTTATTCATTTCTTAATATTATGGGCCGGGAAGCTCAGGCGGAAGTATGTCTGACTTCATAGCAGAAGGCAGTGCGTGCTTTATAGCAGAAGACAGAAGGTGTCTGAAAGCGCCAGGTCGACTCAGCCTGAATAAAATGAGTACCTTGGGTAAAACCAGGGGGTCATAATAGGCGATTGAATTGTACCATAAAATTGAATACCTCCATTGTATACCGTAGGTCCTAGAGATAGCAGACCTACGGTATACAAGGGAGCTATAAGACCAAAGTGTAAAAGGGAGACTGTTATAACATTCTGTTTTGTTTTACTATTTTTCTTCTAAAAATGTGGGCGCTCAATTATCTTATTCTTCAATGTCCTTATCTTTTCCCCGCATTTAAAAGCACTATCTAATATATAATCGCTAAAGTGACAAAATATTTTGTCATGTCAATCTCTGCTTAAAATAAAAGTTGTAAAATTTTTTTCTTATATCTCTTTATGGTAGAAGAGATCAAGCTGGGATTTTTGCAGTTACTTGAGAGCGACATATTATCACATGGGGAGAAAAATTGTACCATGTAAATATATTGGCTCTACCATAACATTGGCTATTAATACAAGGAAGTTCGTTAAGGGGGGTTCGAAAAAAAATCTATCCTTAGAAAAACTCGAAATCATCAGATTAAGATAAGTAAGTTAAGTACATACAAAACGGAGTATATTTCAAAAATGTGACGACTTGAGGAGCGAAGGAAATGGGCGAGTCACAAAGTTTCACAAAGTTTCACAAAGTTTCACAAAAAATAAAAAATGCATGTCCAATATGTTTCAAAAATCTATCGAATCATGCCAAACACGATCCACCACGGAGAGGAGTGGGGGGTAAATTTAACATTTTAAATACGAATCCCGCGATATTTCGCGAAACGAACATCAAATCGAAAAACTGTAAAATACCCGTACCTATACAATATTCTTGAAAAATCTATAAAATGATACCAAACACGACCCCACGGAGGTGGCGTGGGGGGTAACTTTAAAATATTAAATAGGATCCCCTTTTTTATTGCAGATTTATTTGGGCTCCTTACGTAAAAATAAGTAACTTTTATTCGAGATATTTTTTCGAATTATGGATAGATGGCGCTACAATCGGAAAAGCGTTTGTTGGAAATGGAAAATTAAATTAAAAAATGGAAAGTCCCCCACTTTATGGAAAATTTTACTTAACTTTTTTTGATTTTAGGATCTAATTTTTATAACCCAATAGGTCCCCATAATGCTCGAGTAACTGCAAATTTAGCATACGTTCCTCCCTTACTATTAAGACCATGTATCTTTGCAAAATTTATTGTATTTCGTCAATATTTTGGTTGATTTAATATTTAACGAATATATAGGACCGGTATTTCCAACAGCACTTAAGCCAAAGCTTACTTTAAGCCTGAGCTTAAGCTCAGATATATGTATTTCCACTTCAATTTGAGGTTTAAGCGTAGGCTTAAACCAAATAATTTTAAGGTAGCGCGGGAGTTGGTTTAAGCCTTTGCTTAAAATTGGTTTTCTGTTTTTTGAGGGTATTTCTATAGATTAATAATTATAGAGCTATTTTTAAAACCAACTTTTATGTAATAACGTTATTATTGGATAATTAACAATTATCAACATTCTTACTCCTTTTGGAAGGTGTAGAAAAATTGTGTGTGCTGAAAATTATTTATTTCTACAATGCTTGGTATATTAAGACTTGGTATATTAAGCTTGGAAAGTAAACTTACATTCCAATTTGACATTTAATGGAATATATCCAATAAACAAAATTACAAAGACGGATCTACTGCTTATGCAAAGTAACATTAAAATATATAACCAGAGACAATAAAATACACGCAATAAACTAACAACACTTGTACCATGTAGGTACACAAAATTAAGTGAAGTAAATGACATTTACACAGATAACAAGATAAAATTAAATATGAACAGTAGTGGTTTTTACCTCAGAACAGTTAGCTCTGGCATTTTGTCGTATTCAGAGGTAACATACCAATTAACTTTACAGTAGTGATCAGTTTAGTTAAGGAAATGATAAAAATACGATACCCAGCTTAAGCTTCTCCTTAACTTTTGACACAGACTTAGCTAAGCAAAAGCTTAAATAGCTGTTAAAATACCGGCCCATAGTGTTTTTTATAATTTCTACATTCTATTGAACTTTTTACGTTTTTAACATTACCGCAGTTATTCAAAAACCAGAATTTATTTTCAATCTTATTAATCGTAAGTATACAAGTAGGAAAAATGAAAGAATACCCATGAACGAACATATAAAACACGCTGTATTTTCCTGTCACCATGTCAGACAAAAAAATGGCCAGCGCAAGTACATGTAATAATTAATGTTACATGTACTTGCACTGGACAATTTTCTTTGTGACACGGTGACAGGAAAATACAGCGTGTTTTATATGTTCGTTCATGAGTATTCTTTCATTTTTCCGACTGTATATGTATTATGTTACCGGCCAAACCCGATTTCAGGACAAACTAGTTTGGCCTAGGATGTATATTTCTTTTCGTTTAACTCTGTCAAAAGCTTGTTTAAAGTCGATGAATAGGGCCATTACAGATTTCCCGTATTCGTAGCTTTCCGCTTGTATCTCACGAAGCAAGAAAATTTGATCCACCGTGCTGCGTCCTCTTCTGAATCCACATTGATTTTCTCCTATTAGACCAGAAGGATCTGTTTTTAGGTGGATGTTAGAGGTTGCATTCAGATTTTTGCCGATGAAGTTATGTGATAACTTCGTTAATAATAATTGATTTATAGCCTAATAAAATAAAAAAACATCAAAATGTAAATTCGTACAGGTTGAAACAAATTTTATATCAAAGTTTAGGTGTATACAAAAGATATTTTCAAAAAAGTATCCAAATCATACAAGGGGATCATTGTTTAAATAATTAAAAAGGGGTCATTTTTGCCAAAAAATTACTTTTTTAACTGCTGAGGTCATTCAATTACTAATCAAAGTCAATAGGATTATTTTCTGTAAAGTTGAAGGGTAAATCTTTCAGACAAGACTTACTTAATTAAATTTAACCCCCTATTTATTTAAATAATTGTATATAAAACTTTAAAAACACATTTGCAAAAAATTATTTTTAGGGTTTTAAATAAACACTATAATATATCTTTTTTTACAGAATAAGTTGTGCTATGTTACCAGTATTAAGCAAAAAAAAAATTGGTAAAAAAATATTTAATATTTTTTGAGATATTGAATTTGTTTATTAAATGTTACTATATTTTCAATTGCAAAAACGCGGTTGTTGTCAAAGAAATATTCACCTGAATAAGATCTCGTTATTTTTATTTTTATCGATAATTTCGATAAATGTATTTATAAATTCAAATTTCAACGAAACTCCCCCCCCTAAATTGGCATTTGAAAATTATTCAAATTTGTTTATATTTTGTTTTTTTAATAACGTCGCGGGGATTAAGTATTTTGAAATACCGTTTCGATAATTGGGTTCCTGGGAATTTTTTACTAATTAACAACATTTTTTTTGTCGTTTTTTCTTCTTCTTTTTTTTCTTGGAGTTATATTACTACGGGCCCTTTTAGGGTTAAATTTCATTAAGAATATTGAATCTGTGAGTTGTAGATTCTAGACCTAAAAATATTAAGATTTAACTAAAATCTATTAAATAAAATGTGGCTACTTACTGAGTTACAGGGTGTTTTATTTTAAAATTTAAAAATTATTGTTACCAAATATTTTAAAACTATTTGACGTATCCTTATCATACTTGGCAGAAAGTGTGGCTATTATACACCCTACTAAATTGTGATTAATAATCGTTTCTAGCTAGTGCCAGAGGCGTACGACAGGGGATAGTGAATGATTAACCCTTCCCAAATTCTACGCCACTGAGTGAATTACTATTTTAGCGAAATTTTTCGATTCTCCAATACTTTGTGTGTAAATAACTTTATTGGTATCGATAAAGTCATCAGTTTGCGAGATATTTGGAAGTTTAAAATGAATGAATTATTAATGAATCAAAATAACTATGCCGTTTCATTTTAAACGTCCAATATCTCGAAAACTAATGACTTAATCGTTACCAGTAAAGAGTATATTATTTACACAAAAAGTATTGGAGAATCAGAAAATTTCGCTAAAATAGTATTTCTCTCAGTGGCGTAGAATTTGGGAAGGGTTAACCATTAACTATCCCCTGTCGTACGCCTCTGGTAGTAGATTGAAACTTTTATTTATCACAATTTAGTAGACTGTAGAGTACTCACACTTTCTGACAAGTATGATAAGGATACGTCAAATAGTTTGAAAGTACTTGGTAAACATAATTTTTAAATTTTTAAATAAAACACCCTGTAACTCAGTATGTAGCCACATTTTATTAAAGTGATTTTAGACCAATCTTAATATTTTTAGGTCTAGAATCTACAACTTGAAATTCAACATTCTTAATGAAACATAACCCTAAAAGGGCCCGTAGTAGTATAACTTCAAGAAAAAAAAGAAGAGGAAAAAAAGACAAAAAAATTTGTTAATTAGTAAAAAATTCCCAGGAACCCAATTATGGAAACGGCATTTCAAAATATTTAATCCCCGCGACGTTATTAAAAAAAAAACAAGTTATAAACAAATTTGAATAATTTTCAAATGTCATTTTAGGGGGAAGTTTAATTGAAATTTGAATGTATCAATACATTTGTCGAAAATATACATAAAAATAAAAATAATAAGATTTAATACAGTTGAATATTTGTTTGGCAACAACCGCGTTTTTGCAATTGAAAATAGAGTAACATTTAATAAACAAATTCAATATCTCAAAAAATATTAAATATTTTTTGACCAATTTTTTTTCAACTAATACTGATAACATAGCGCAACTTCTCCAGTAAAATAATATATTTTATAGTGCTTATTTAAAACGCTAAAAATATTTTTTTGCAAATTTGTTTTTAAAGTTTTATGTATAATTATTTAAATAAATAGGGGGTCAAATTTAATTTAGTAAGTCTTATGTGAAATATTTACCCTTCAACTTTGCAGAAAACAATTCTGTAGACCTTCATTAGTAATTGAATGACTTCAGCAGTTAAAAAGTAATTTTTTTGCAAAAATTACCCCTTTTTAATTATTTAAACAATGATCCCCTTTTATGATTTGGATACTTTTTTGAAAATATTTTTGTACCCACCTAAACTTTGATATTAAATTTGTTTCAACCTGTACGAATTTACATTTTGATTTACATGTAGTGTAATTCTATTTTACTAGACTATTATGCTCCTTCTCAAATATGCCCGGAACATTAATAAAAAAAAAAATAAAATATTTCAAAATTTAAAAAAATTTCGTTTTTTTTTTTCTACTTTTTTTGGTAATAACTTTAAAACGATTAATTTTGAAACAAAGTCGTATAGGAATAAAACAAAGATAATTAAATTTTGTATCAGATTAATTTATCACCCTTGCTGTAAAATAGCAATAAATATAAAATAAGGGGGCAAAACAAGCCTGTCCTTATTCAATGATTTTCCATCACTTAGGTTACACTTGGAACCTTCCTAATTCGCTTAGAAAATTTTTGTAATGTACTAAAATCGTACACCAAATTTCATCCAAATTGACTTACTAGATTTTGAATAATAATTTTGCAATCTAAACATTTTTTAAAAAATTAAAATTTTTTACTCGGCACGAGCCGAAGGCGAGTGAAATTATGTCAAAGTGTCACGAGGGCAAAAATTCTATATTAATTTTAGAGATTGAGTGCAATTTGTTGCGATTATTTCATGAATAAAACTGTTCAAAACCAAAATTTTATTGTAATTTATTTATGTACCTAGGTACAAATTAGTACAATTAAACACACAGTTGTTATAAATATTTGTCGGTTGAAAATCATCACTTTTATAATTTTTAAAACATTAATTGTCATTAATGTCACTAAATGTATTTTTTCATAGCAACGAAGGGCGTCTGAGGTAATATACTTGACGACGGGCAATTATCAAAAATTATCGTGTATAATAATACAAGAGAGTGAGAATAAACTGAAAATAATTCGACAGTTTTTCTAAAATTTGTTTTCTAGAAATAGACACGAGAAATATCAGGGCTAGAGTGGCTATTTCCCAATGACAACAAATTTGAGTAAAAATGAAGCATTATTTTCTTAATTATTCTTACTGTCGTGTGATATTCGTAAGATTATTTTTTAATACATATATTATGGATATTTTCTTAAATGTGACAGTTGTCAAAACTAGGAAACTGGTTGCCATTAAATAGAAACAATCTACTTAAAAAAATTCCATCGGTAATTTTCTACAGTAGATAATTCTCAGTATAATTTTAATCTGATTGGACAGAATTAAACACGTGATCAAAGATCTTACTATACGATTGGAAGTTAAAATCATTAAAAAATAATCACTTTAATTTTTATTTCTGTAGCTTTCTATTGGTCAGAATCTCCTATGAATGAAATAATCGGGTATAATATCACAAGAGAGTGGGAATAAATTGAAAATAATGCGACAGTTTTTCGAAAATTTGTTGTCTGGCAATAGACACGAGAGCCCGCAGGGCTCGAGTGGCTATTGCCCAATGACAACAAATTTAGGTAAAAATTAAGCATTATTTTCTTATTTATTCTTACTGTCGTGTGAAATTCGTAAGATTATTTCTTAATACGTATATTATGGATATTTTCTTAAATGTGACACTTGTCAAAACTAGGAAACTGGTTGCCATTAAACAAAAACAATAAAAAAAATACTTAAAAAAATTCTATCGGTAATTTTCTACAGTAGATAATTATCAGTAGTAATTGCACAAGAGCTCTGAAATTAGTGAATTTTTCCCGAGTGACACTTTGACAGTTTTAATTTCACGAGCCGAAGGCGAGTGAAATTATTTCAAAGTGTCACGAGAGCAAAAATTCTATATTAATTTCAGGGGTCGAGTGCAATTTGTTGCGATTATTTCATGAATAAAACTGTTCAAAACCAAAATTTTATTGTAATTTATTTATGTAAGTACCATTCAACACACAGTTTTATAAATATTTGGCGATTGAAAGTCATCACTTTTATAATTTTTAAAACATTCATTGTCATTAATGTCACTGAATGTATTTTTTCGTAGCAATGAAGGGCATCTGACGTAATATACTTAACGACGGGAGATTATCAAAAATTATTGATTTAATTCAGATTTCTGTAGCTTTCTATTGGTCAGAATCTCCTATGAATGAAATAATCAGTAGTAATTGCACAAGAGCTCTGAAATTATTGAATTTTTCCCGAGTGACACTTTGACAGTTTTAATTTCACGAGCCGAAGGCGAGTGAAATTTTGTCAAAGTGTCACGAGAGCAAAAATTCTATATTAATTTCAGAGGTCGAGTGCAATTTGTTGCGATTATTTCATGAATAAAACTGTTCAAAACCAAAATTTTATTGTAATTTATTTATGTAAGTACCAATAAACACACAGTTTTTATAAATATTTGACGATTGAAAGTCATCACTTTTATAATTTTTAAAACATTAATTGTCATTAATGTCACTGAATGTATTTTTTCGTAGCAACGAAGGGCATCTGACGTAATATATTTAACGACGGGAGATTATCAAAAATTATCGATTTAATTCAGATTTCTGTAGCTTTCTATTGGTCAGAATCTCCTATGAATGAAATAATCAGTATAATTTTATTCTGATTGCACAGAATTAAACACGTGATCAAATATCTTTGATACGATAAATAAATACAGTAAATATACGATTGGAAGTTAAAATCATCAAAACATAATCGCACAAATTATTATTCTACATAAAAGTCACAGCAACAATTAAATATATTATACCATTTCCAAATTCCATTTAAAAATAAACATAAAACATTACAATCTTCACTTGCGAAGACGATGCGAATGATTACAAGCACTCGTAGCGAGTTTGGAACGTTCGCAATTGTTGCGAGTGCTCAAGAATACGAAAAACTCTATTTCGTTCGCATCGTTCAATCTTGCGAATGACATAATTTGTACTTACGAGTGGTCAAGAATAGCGCCCCTGCACTCTGAAAATTTTCCAGAAAGGGGTAGACTCGCTCAAGCGAAGCAGTTACAAACATTTTTAATACTTTTGTAATCATTTTCAAATACCGGTGTACTCGGGACTATAAGTCTGACTACCTAACGCAATTAAGTAATTATATCCTAACTAGTAAATAAGGTCCGTAACGGTCGTAAACTATTTAGTGTCATAAAATATCCCGAGAGGATAATCATTACCAACTTCTGGTAATTTTCCTGAAACTTAATTAAAAACAAAGAAAGTTGCCATCAGACGATAATACCATTACGTCACTTAAACGTTGATCGATTTTGAACTTAAAATAGGTTATCTAATTTAATTTGGAAAAAGAGTTACAAGAAATATTCAGATCGTCATTGACGAGCGGTAAACTAGTTATACTCTTGAAACAATTAAGTCCCATTTTCTGTTTTCTTTTGTCAATAGGTAAAACTTCAAAATTATGATTAAATTTATTAGGCCTGGATCGCCCGTACCGAAAAAAGTTTATTAACAGCAAGCCGAAAATTTGTTAATAGCTTAATGGTGTCTAGTCGGACAAACTTTGATGTACAGGAACACTGGAACAGGGGTAGTTTTAATAATTGTGAAATAGGTTACAGGTTTCGAACGTCAGACTACAAAAACGTTCCACGTATTTTTTCGGATAGAACTCACAATTGATTTGTTATTCTTTCATTAAACTCTAATGCAAAAATCAGACTGCTATTTATCACCAACATAATTCCTGTCATTTGACATGTTCTACGTATCGAACTTAAAGTTGCGCGGATTAAAATGCCCAACATATTTGTCCGACAATCATTTTTTCATATTATATTATATAAAGTTTCCTGTTGAATAAACTTAAAAACAACCTGCTAGTTTTCACAATCATAAACTTGTCAGGATGATAATTTCCACAACTAAAAGCACGTTTAACAATTAAAACTTCCCCTGTTCTAGTGTTCCCATACATCAAAATTTGTCCGACTAGACAACATTAAGCTATTAACAAATTTTCAGCTTGCTATTAATAAACTTTTTTTGGTACGCGGGAGATAAATTTTAAGGTGATTTTGTGCAAAAGTGGTAATTAGTGGTAATTAGTATGTAAAGTAGTTAGTGGCAACATAAAATAGTGCAATTCTAAACTGTAAGTAGATTATATTTTAATAACCTCCATTAATGTTGAAATTAATTATCAATAATTAAAAGAACGAAAGTGAACAATAACTGTTAAAATTTGTAAATATTGGTAGACCTATAGAGGTGGGAACGAATAATTTTAAGAGTTACAAAATAACTAAAATAAGAATAGATATAATTAATTATTAAAAATAGAATAATAAATTTTTTAATTACTAAAAATACACAGAAATTGCTACACTAAGAGAAACGGGTATTTTTGAAGGGTTGACCTGGATACCAGTTTCTATCGCGGTGTAAGCAAAATGTATGATTCCAATGATTCAACTACAGTAGATGAGTCAGGAAAAAGAAAAGCTACAGATGTTTTGGATGCTTTTCAACAATCTAAAAAAACCACCAGATCTCCAAAGAAAGATGACGGTTCCAACAAAGAAATGCTAATGTAAATTATGTCTACCGTAAAGCGGGGTTACTTTGCACCATTTATTATTATTTTTTTTAGAGTGGATATAAAGTTACTTGAAGGAAGATCTGAACTGTTTATTATATACATCTATTAAACAGGTCGTAATATAGCTTTTATTTTAGCTATTTTTTAGGTATATTGCATAATTAAAAGAAAAACCTAGTTTTATTAGTGGTGCAAAGTATACCCTAGAAGAGTCATACTTTGCACCACTCGATATTTTAATAATATTTGGCTACAAGATGCTTGCTGGTGCATAGTAATCCTACAGGATTTTAAACTTTGCACCAATTAAATGCAAAAAAAATGTTTATTGGCCAATTTCTTTAATTTAAACCTACCTACATTTATGAAAGAAGCATAAAAGGAAAAAACATTGCTACATTTTAAATGAATAAACTTTATTATAACGACCATAGTGAAAATACAAAGTTTGAAACTAATCCCACCACAATTTGCCGCATTTTGGAACAATGCACAATCCTCGTCTGGAAATATTTTTGGGAGGTTTTATGGCACCAATGACATTGTCCCACGAATACCATATTTCGTCGCGTCTTTCTGGCCATTTCCAAGACTTTAACGATTTTGCCATGGCATTGATCATCGCTCCATCATTTTCAATTGCTGTTATTACGCCGGGGTATACATGATCTTCATAGAAAAATAAAACGTACTCACCAATATTTTTTTTAACAACATCTAATTCAGAGTTTTTAACTTTTTCAGCAATATTTCTTCCAAGAGAACCGGAGGCGAGTTTTTCATTAAATTCGCTTTCTTCTTCCATCTCTTGCATCTCATTTATTTCATAGTCTGATGAATCCCTGCCTACTGGAAAGTGGTCGTCCAAAACATTGTTCTCCTCTGAATCATCTACGATTTCTGGCTCAACAGCGTTATGAAGTGTGGAAGTAGATGCTTCAGTTAGATCTTTTAAACTAATTTCAGAGTGGGCAATACTTTGTCCTGCCGGAACAGTTATTTTCTTTTTCTTCCCACGTGTCTTAAACTTTATGGCTTCCTTTCTTTTATTTTCTAAATACTGAATGAAAGTGTTTTCGATATCCGACGAACTTGATTTATTATTTGTTGAATCACTATCAGTTATCACATTAGATCGCTTAGTTGTTTTTAACCGCTCCAAGAGCGGTGTTACATCACAAGGAACGATACCGCATTTCTTAAATCCGGACTTTAATATCTGATCGCCATTATTTTGTATTTTTTCGATTAATGACCGTAAAAGCGTTGGACAATGCTGTTTCTCAAGTACATTTGATCTACTGCCTACATGAGTTTCCTTATATTGAGATAAAATTTCCCTCCAGGCCTTTTTCATTGGAGCAAAGAATGCAACATCTAACGGTTTTGTAACGGGGGTGCTATTCGAAGGCAAACATATAAAATGAATGTCGTGTTTTCGACACAAATCCAGGACTTCAACATTAATATGAGAAGACAAATTGTCTCCTAAAACGACCTTCTTTCCCTGAATTTTTTTAAGCCTGGGCAATAAAATAGTGTTAAACCAATTTGCAAATGTCTGTGATTCGAACCAACCAGAGGCAGCATTTGCATAACGTGTACCAGGGGGGCCATTTTCAGTCCAGGTGTCCCACAAATGCTTGGATTTGTACACCACATAAGGAGGTCGTAGCTCACCAGCTGCATTTCCACACATCATAAGAGAAATGCTACTTTTTGAAAAGTTACAAATTCGTTCAGGATATTTAATCCCACGTCTATAGGTCTGGATCCCGCGTATGAAAAAAAAGTTGATTAATAGCAAGCTGAAAATGTGTTAATAGCTTAAGGGTGTCTAGCCGGATAAAGTTTGATATGTGCGAACACTGGAACAGGGGCAGATCTAACTGTGGAACAGGTTAAAAATTTGGAACGGTCACACCACGAAAACGGCACATTTATTTTGTCCGACAGAACAGACTTAAACTCTCCGAACAGAGATTAAACTCTCAGGCAAAAATCAGACTGCTATTTATCACCTGTCAGAATTCCTGTCATTTGAAATATTCTACATGTTCCACTCAGTAAAACGCCCATTTGGTGATAAATAGCAGTCTGATTTTTGCATAATAGTTTAATCTCTGTTCGAAGAGTTTAAGTCTGTTCTGTCGGACAAAATAAATGTGCCGTTTTCGTGGTGTGACCGTTCCAAATTTTTAACCTTTTCCACAGTTAAAACTGCCCCTGTTCCAGTGTTCGCATATATCAAAGTTTATCCGACTAGACACCCTTAAGCTATTAACAAATTTTCAGCTTGCCATTAATCAAATTTTTTTTCATACGCGGGATCCAGACCTATTAGTTAATACCTTTTTTTTCCGGGATCATCTGTTAAGTTAGTCCCATCATAATTAAAAATAGCATGTGGCTCAACACCAGTTATAGTTTGTCTTAAATTTTCATTGTATTCAGTCATTTGGTCTGCATTGAGTGCTGCTCTGCTTCGTTTAATGTTTGAGGCTGAGGCTATCCTTGCAGTAAGGTCCTTATGATGACTTAAAAATGATTTGACCCAATCGATACCTGGAGTATTATCCTTAAAGCGAGTAATATTTTTTCCTTGTCGATTTAAATAACTCTTTATTATTTGCCGCAATTCCATCCCAGTAACAGGAAAACCAGCATCACTAAGGCTCTGAATACATTGTACAGAGCACCTTTCCTCTTCGTACGAGAATATTGTTGGGTATCCTGGTTTTCCAGCGTGTACTCCTTTTAATTTATAAGTTCTCCTTGGGATTTTAAAGGTTTCACCTGCAACTCTTGTGCTCATGCCATCTTTTATGGCTGACAAACATACCTTCAGATCTTCTTCTGTGTAGTCTGCATATTTGCGAGATCCCAGTTTCTTTTTATAATGTCTGGGCATTTCCTAAAACAATTTTTCTATTTAACTTTTACTCCTGGACTCCTGGGGATACTTTGCACCACTTGCAAGTTGGCGGTGCAAAGTTTACCCAATTTCACGTCTTAAGTGCACATGTTAACAATGTTTTTTTTTGTTACTGCGATCCTCGTTTAAAACCGTTATTTTAACAACTAAAAATCGCAATCGGTTATGGTATATAGCATTAGATGTGTACATACCAATTTTTGAGCGCTGTGACTGTCTGTACTGTATGATTTTGCAAAGCCAGAAAATAATAAATTTTTAAGGTTGATATTCGAATCGTTGCGGATGAATAACTGGCGACCACAGGGACAATCGCGCGCGTCTTACTGATTTATTGCGATGTTACCTATGTGTTCTAAAGGTAGTACAAATATCTAAAGAAAATTGAGCGTAGATTTACACAAAATATACTTTTACACGTTCGGTGCAAAGTTACCCTGCTCAGTGCAAAGTAACCCCGTTTTACGGTATGTTAAAAAATCTTAAAGAGGACACAGAAGAAATAAGAAAACAACAAAAAGAACAAGATTAGAAAATAAAGGAGATTTCCGAGGAACTAAAAGAACTAAAAAAAGAACAGATTGGAAATAACAACGAAATATCAGCAATGAAGAATAAAAATGAAAAAATGTTACAAGAAATTAATAATTTGTAGAAAGAAATAATGAGTTGCAACGAGCGAATTCAATACCTTGAAAGCGACAAAATAAGGAAAAATATAGTTATACAAGGCATCCCGATAACTGCAAATAATCCAACGATATTAAGAGAATCAGTAAAAAAAATTATCGACAAGGAAATGGGTATAGAAGTAAAAATAAATGAAGCAAGGAAATTGGGAGATAAAATATACTTAGTCGAACTGGATAGCAAATACGAAAAGATGAAAATAATGGAAAACATACATAAACTCAAGGAACTGCCGAACCGCGTATACATAAATGATGATCTAACAAAACTTGAAAGAGAAATACAATCCAATATTAGAGCAACTGCTAAAGAAGAGAAGATCAAAGGGAAAATTGCAAAGGTGGGATATCAAAAGTTAATTTTGGATAATGAAGTATGGAAATGGAACAGCGAAAGAGAAAAGCTGGAAAAAGTAAATTATAACCGCTCAAAAAACTAATAAGGGATAACGGACAGAACAAATACCCTAAAGACGACACGGCAAAGAAAAAGAAGACAAGAGGGAAAAGACGAAACAAAACAGAAAACAATAAAATCAAATGAAGTAATACGAATGGCGACATGGAATATAAGAGGAAGTCACAAAGAAGAAAAATTAAAACAAATGGTACTTGAACTTAAAAGATATAGTTTTCAGATCGTCGCATTACAAGAAACAAAGCAATTAGGGCAATACAGTCAGGAAATAGAAGATTACTTATTCTTTAATAGTGGAAAGCAAAATAGAATGCTAGGTACAGGCTTTTTAATACATAAAAACTTTAGAGCAGGAAATAGAAGATTACTTATTCTTTAATAGTGGAAAGCAAAATAGAATGCTAGGTACAGGCTTTTTAATACATAAAAACTTTAGAGCATCAATTGTCGAATTCAGAGCAATATCCGATAGACTTAGTTTTCTTAGAGTAAAGGGAAAATTCCAAAAAATTTCATTTGTAAATATTCATGCACCTTTCTGAAGAAAAAGAAATAGAGGTAAAGGAAGAGTTTTTTAACTTACTGGACCAAGTATATGAAAGCATCCCCAAATATGATCTCAAAATAGTTGTTGGAGATACCAATGCCAAAATAGGTAGAGAGGACATATTTATGCCTACTATAGGAAAATATAGCTTGCATCCAACAACGAATCAAAATGGACACATGTTCATCGACTTTGCAAGGGAAAAAACCTTTTAATAAAAAGTACCTACTTCCAGAGAAAGGAGATACACAAGGGCACTTGGAGATCGCCGGACGGTCAAACGGTAAACCAAATAGACCATGTTTTAATAGAGAAGGATGTAGAAAAAAGCATAATGCATATACGTTCATATAGAAGGCCAGGTATAGACTCAGACCACTTTTTAGTGGGAATAAAAATGAAACAAATAATACCTATAAATAGACACAGAAACAGAGAAAAACGTATGATGAACAAGCTAGTCAGGTTACAAAGAGAAGAAGAAAAAAAGGTATACCAGTTGACACTTAACAAGAAACTGGAACTTGTTACAGAAAATAACAATGTAGAACAAGTATGGGACTTAATTAAAAATACTTTAAAAGCCGTATCAGATGATAATAACAAGCCAATCAAGAAACAACAAAAGGCATGGTTCGAAAATGAATGCAAACTAGAAATAGAGAAACGGAACAAGCTACGATTAGAAAGTCTAAGACTGAAATCAAAAACAGCGGAAACACTTTACATAGAGCAAAGAAAAAAAACCAGCGCAATTTTACGAAATAAAAAGAGAAAATTTTATGAAGATAAGTTGAAAGACATTGAAGAGAACTACAAAAATAATCTTATTAGAAATTTATATCAAGGCATTAAAAATCAAAAAAGAGAATATAAACCACAGCCCATTTATTACAAAGATAAAGAAGGAAAAATGATATTTGATGACCAAAAAATATTAAAACGATGGAAACAATATTTTGATGAATTGTTAAACGGGGAGTATACAAATAATCACAATGAAGAAGGCACATATGATGGAAATGAAGAGCACATAAATCAATGAAATCACATAAAGTTGAAATTATTATTAAGAATCTAAAAAACTATAAATATCCTGGAAGTGATTCTATAACAGCGGAGATGTTAAAATATGGAGGAGCGCAGCTGACAGACAAAATACACAAACTACTAAAAAACATATGGGAAAAGAAAGAACTAGCAATGGAGTGGAAGCAAGCAGTGATATGTCCTCTTTATAAAAAGGGGGACAAAGCAGAATGTCAAGATTATAGGGGTGTGGCACTATTAAATGTAATATATAAGATATTAGCAGTCCACATCAAAATCAAGCTAGCAAAAAGCCTTAACAATAGCATAGGTGTGTGGCTTTAGAAAAGGGAGAAGTACTATAGACAACATCTTTACTTTAAGAGAAATACAAGCTGAGAGCTATGAATATAATAAACCAACAATGGCACTCTCCATAGATTTTAAGCAAGCTTTTGATAGAATAAAAAGGAAAGAAATATATAAAGCGTTAAAAAATCTAGAAGTTTCACCAAAAATAATAGGAATGATAAAGCTTACACTTACGAAAACAGAAAATAGAGGTAAAGTAAATAACAAACTAACAGAAAATTTTGAAGTGAAAGAAGGAGTGCGACAGGGGGATCCGTTGTCATTACTACTATTTAATGTAGTATTGGAAATGATAATAAAAGAGGCTAATATTAACAGATCAGGACACATATATCATAAAAAACATCAATGTTTGGCATTCGCGGATGATGTAGTAATTCTATCTAGAAGCAAGGAACAATTAAAAGAGGTATTGGAACGACTAGAAAAGACAGCTTGAGAAAATGGACTTTATATAAATGAAAAAAAAAACTAAGTACATGGAATAGACCGACAAAAAGTTTGAACAAGGGCGATATTTAATGATAACAACGAATGAAGGAAAAATGTATAAATTTGAAAAGGTAGAGAGGTTTGAATATTTAGGGAACTTATTTTCTAGTAGACCAAATATCCGGGAAGAAATACACAAAAACTATGTAATGTCAGGGAATCGTTGCATGTATGCACTCAATAGAATACTCAGAAGCAAAAATATATCCAAAGCAGCTAAATTAAGAACGTATAAAACTGTGATACGACCAATAGTTACGTATGCCTCAGAAACCTGGGCTATGACAAAAACCGAGCAATCAATCTTACAAGTATGGGAAAGAAATATACTTAGAAATATATTTGGGGGAAAAATGATCAACAATCAGTGGACACGAAAAACAAACAAGGAGTTAGAAGAATTGTATAAGGAGCCTTATATAATTGCAGTTGTAAGATCACAAAGACTTAGATGGTTAGGACATTTCCAAAGAATGGCCCAAGTTAGAATGCCTAAAATCATGTTAAGCGCTACAATAGGTGGTAAAAAGAGAAAATGAAGACCTAGGACCAGATGGAGCCCTGAAGTTAATGATGACCTGAGGTATCTCAATGCAACCAATTGGAAAGAAAAAGCGAAGAACAAGCAAGAATGGAGGAAGATTGTAAACCAAGCCATGAGCCTGCTTGGCTAGAAGTGCTAATGTATATATATAATTAACAATTAAAACTTCCCCTGTTCTAATGTTCCCATACATCAAAGTTTGTCCGACTAGACAACGTTAATCTATTAACAAATTTTCAGCTTGCTATTAATAAACTTTTTTTGGTACGCGGGATCCGGGCCTATAAGACTTTTTGTAAAAAATGTAATATAAGAAATTTATTTTCAACATTAATATCACATATAAGAGTGGAAATAAATTGAAAATAATGCGACGATTTTTTGAAAAATTTTGCCTGGAAATGGACACGAGAGCCCGCATGGCTCGAATGACTTGCCGAATGTAAACAAGTTTGAGAAACAAAGTGGAGCATTATTTTCTTTTGAATTCTTAATCTCGTGTAAGTAATATTTGACAGATTATTTTTTAATACTTACATACAAAACTCAAGTCTTTGTAAATAAACATTCAGTGACATTAATGACGATTAACATTTTACAAGTTGTCAAATTTCACACCATGTACTGGTTTAGCAAATATTCGGACGAAGTTATCAATAAAGTATTAGTTAAAATATTTAAAAATACAGTTTTATTCACGAAATAATCTTACCGAACTACACTCGAGCGCTTAAAATTGCCGATTTTTATTGCCCTCGTAACAATTTGACATTAGATGCAGAACTAAAAGATTATTTTGGTTAATTTTATTAAATGTGACAGTTGTCCAAACTATAAACTCGTTATAATTAATGTCTGTCCAATTAGATTATTATTATAAGTACTAAATTAAGAACGTATAAAACTGTGATACGACCAATAGTTACGTATGCCTCAGAAACCTGGGCTATGACAAAGATGTAACTGAGTCAATCTTGGTGTTCTTCGATGTTCGTTTGGGGATCGAATGACATTGAGGTAAGACGGATGACATTCGGTCTGTCCATCTTGGTTTTTGGTCTTGACAACAGTGCTCGGTGTGTTGGCTAATTCTGTTTCCATCGGTTAGAAAATACGGTCCAAGTTTGTGAAAAACTTAGCGTCTGGAAGAGTTTTGCCAGTGACGGATTTGGGGCCGTATATTTTGTAGTGCCGGTGGAAATTTTTATCAGTTACGAGCATAACCTCAACAACCTTCTCCGTTGGCCGCATAACAACCTCAGGTAAATAACTTTAAAGCTATATTAGGCTTATAGCCTCTATTATTTCTACTGTCTCGTACAGTCCCTGCTGACAGTGTATTTTCTCTCCTGGGTAGGCCAACTTCCTGGGGACACACTTGGGGGACCAGTGGCTGTCCGCTCTCCAAGCATCAGTACCCAGCACCAGTAACCAGCGTCATTAATCAGCACCAGTAGCCAGCCCTAGTAACCGACATCTACAAGTACCAGAGTAAGCAAGGACAGAGAAAGTCAGTACCCTTATAATATCTTTCTTTTTTTTCTTATATTATACCATATTTTTTTATACTCCATAGTGTGTCTGTTTTGGGGTGGTGTTGTTACGGTTTTTTTTTGTTAAACCTCCACAATTCATTTTTATGTGTTGGACTGAAAGATATTTATAGTTTGTAGGAGGGGGAGCAAACCTTTGCAATCTAACTTCAGTGTCTTCGACATGTCTACTTAACGTAAGTAAATCTTCGATACTCTTAATCTGCTGTATTGCAAGATGGGACTGGATATATGGAAGAAGATTACGACGTATGATCGCGAGGCGAGTTTCTTCAGAAGGAAGACTTGATAATTTTCTAAACATGCTTTCTATAGCCAGAATAAAACTTAACACTTTCTCTTCACTACCTTGCGTTCTATGCCTAATCTCCTCCCAACGATCCTCGTCCGATCTCTGGTACATAAGTCGAAGTTGATTAGCAAAATCATCCCAATCTGCAAACTGTCGTGTTCTAAAGAAGCGAAGAGCATCATTAGCATCATTTCTGCAAAAGTTTAGTTAAAAGGAATACTTCGAAATGGAACCAAACCGTCTTATCAACGAAGAGCTGACATATGAGCTACGGATTAGAGGGTTATCGACCGGTGGGAGGGTAGAAGAGAAAAGACCACGATTAAGAAGAGCACTTATTGCTGAAAGAAGAGGTGAAGCTTCACCACCTACTGGTGTGACCAATGAAGATCCAACAAGTGAATTGTGCATTTGTAGAGCGAAGCTACATGGAATTTCGGTTGATCTTCAGCAATTTAATTTTCAAAATCGTCAAATTGAATTTGACAGGATCTACTCTCGACTCTTACATACCAACGGGAGACTTTCTCGAATCCAATGCAGCACTGGACTCGACAAGCACATGCAGGAAGAACTGAAGAGGCAAGGTGTTAGATTAGTTGGAGAACTTAATCTTAAATTTGAAGGCTTGGAATTGGGAACTAGTGAAGTACAATCATCCAGTTCACAACAACAAACTGCTGATTCATTGTTTGAGATTCCAGCTTCAAACCAAATTGAAAGTAGAGATGTCCTCCAACCTCGACGAGTCATTATTCCAACACCCCAGTCAACCATATCTTATGACTTGGTAGATGTTAGTTCTGGACCAACAGTTGACACTCTATCGCAAAGAACTAGTGCTGAATTGGATATGATATCCTGGGATGGTCCCCAGTCAGTTCATATTATTCCTCCACCTAAAGAATATGGTAGTCGAAGTGATGTACCAGTGCACAGCATTATTCCATCTACATTCTGTGACAGATCAGGAGAAATTTTTGAAGAGTCACCTATTCATCCTAGGGACACTAATCGTTTTGTGGGCGAACAACCTGTTTTAGAGAGTACTCAACTACATGAGCGTGGAGAAACGACCACTAGAGAGTATGCACGACTCGAGGAAGCCACTTCTAATTTAAGAATTAGTATGGATAGACTTCAACAATTCTTAGCGGATGGTATGTCTGGATCTCGAGAAAGGTTTCCTAGGGATCGTATAGTTAACTCCACAGAAGATTTTTATGAACCTAGGACAGATATAGGACAGAGTAATGTTGATTCTCGTACCATTAGGGTAGCTGACTATTCTGAAAACAGAGCATCTGATTTCCATCTACAGTCGAGACGTGGTAGCCGTGTTCATTTTGCTGACTCACATACGGCAGTTAATAACTCCACTAGGGTACCAGGTACGCAGTCAACTTCTTTGTTAGGTTTTAATGATCGGTTGAATGGGGATCAGTTTTCTTCAATGCGTGATGACTTTACTATATCAGGTAATCTACAAGGAACACAAACTTCATCTACGAACAATACTAATTTACAAACAAGTTTGGGTAATTTTACATCGTCGACATCTACATCAAATAAAATTGTCAAGGAACAAACTCATATGTGCCTAACTTAGAAAATTTTAATCAACCTTTACCATCAAGCACAACTTCATTTCAAAATATGCCAACTTTATTAGCCAACAACAATAATTCAGGTACACAATCCTTTATTCCAAATGTCGGTAACTTCACTCAAGTGCCACCTTTAGCTTCATTTCAAGTTCCTCCTGGGAACCTTCCTTCAAATTATATTGCTGTTCCTTACATTATTCCTCAAAGTAGTTCAAGTTGTTGTTCGCGTGGTAACGGTATTGATGTTAGTAGATGGAATGTTAAGTATTCTGGCGAAGGTAGTGTAGAAGATTTCCTTGAGAGGGTGGAAGAGTTGCGTATTGCTAGGGGTGCTTCTAAAGAACAACTGTTTAGTGCTGTCCCGGATTTGGTGACAAATGATGCTCTTCGCTTCTTTAGAACACGACAGTTTGCAGATTGGGATGATTTTGCTAATCAACTTCGACTTATGTACCAGAGATCGGACGAGGATCGTTGGGAGGAGATTAGGCATAGAACGCAAGGTAGTGAAGAGAAAGTGTTAAGTTTTATTCTGGCTATAGAAAGCATGTTTAGAAAATTATCAAGTCTTCCTTCTGAAGAAACTCGCCTCGCGATCATACGTCGTAATCTTCTTCCATATATCCAGTCCCATCTTGCAATACAGCAGATTAAGAGTATCGAAGATTTACTTACGTTAAGTAGACATGTCGAAGACACTGAAGTTAGATTGCAAAGGTTTGCTCCCCCTCCTAAAAACTATAAATATCTTTCAGTCCAACACATAAAAATGAATTGTGGAGGTTTAACAAAAAAAAACCGTAACAACACCACCCCACCTAAAAAAAAGACTTTCGAATGAAAGTTGAGAACACCATTTTGTTCAGACGTGTATAGGTGAACCCTCACAATATGGGTATACGCAATCAAACTGATACAACCCGAAGGACATATGGATTCACCAGTATCCATCTATAAAATAACCTAACCTACTTAAAATTGGGAATCATTTTGTGATGTGTATGGGTGAACACACACACACAACAGGGTCATACACAATCAAAATGTGATCCCAAAGTAAAAAACGTATGGCTTCACCATTATCCACACATCATAAAAACTACAACTTATGACAGGTTGTTCTTCAACTCAGTACTGTCCAACACCAAACACCATCACACCTGCAGAGGGCTCGACTTGATACCAGTAGCCAGAACCTCCATAGATGATGGGCTCGCCGCAGCTACCCATCGGGCTAGCTCTGACCCCCCAATACCAAGCCCCCAACCACAAGCCTCAACTTTCCCAAAAGAAAGGATGTGATTGTGTAACCGCTGAACACCTACTAAGTGAAGGGCCTTAGGCAAAAAAAAATAAAAAAACTAAAACAAACAAATCTCCCCCAGGACATAGAATTAAGACACCCAAGTGTGGTCAGTCATCAAGCAACCGAAGAAATGGCAATGGAAACCCCCAGACTGAATTGGTACACTGATCCGAAAAATGGATTGTAACTAAACTCAGGAAGCTCAAGTTGCACCTCAGGTTACTGGTGCCTTGAGGTCTCGTGCAGGAGCTCTCAAATCAACCTAAAAATCTCCAAAGCCATAACATCAATCAACCCAACAACATGCCATGACCGGAAGTCAACTCTGCACAACAAGTAAGACAATTTCAACCAAATAAGACAACTTCCACCAAACGAAATGACAAACAGTGAATTGTTAAATTAACGAAATTGTTTCACGAGCATTCAATGAAAATGTAAACTGCCAGCAAACAATTCGTTTGGCATGATGTAATGCCTAAGAAACTAGTGTAAACTTAGTGACAGAAGAAGCTAAGTTCAGAGTTTCAAAATACGTGCCCGCCTCTAACCCGATGTAGCAGTCTCTGACCGGAAGATCATAAATCCAAAGAGCTGCCACCCAAAAAAAAAACTTTTAACTCATATCCATGAACCGGCAAGCGTTGTCAATGAGAAGAATCCAAAACAACAATTATTCAGAGTCCTCAGGTGGATGTAACTTAATGTCCTTAGCATGCCATACGCCAACATTACGACCTGAAACATCAACTAATTCGTACGTCCACGGAGATACGACTTTACCTATGGTAAACGGACCAACATATCTTTTCGCGAATTTCGCAGTAAACTTTTTAGCTGCGTCAGAAATTACATAATTCTTTCGCCAGACCTTTTGGCCTACCATATACCTATCCGGTCGTCTACGAAGGTTGTACGAATCTTTGGATTTCTCATATGCCTTACTCAACTGCACACGAACATCAGCAAAAACCCTCTGCATCACTTCACTCTTTGTCATAGCATCAAGAGGTGGTTGATCCCTATCTTCAAAGTGCTTATCGGATGATTTACCGAAAGCAGGTATTTCTCTACCAAACATAACAAAATTTGGGGTATGTCCATGAGATTCATGAACAGCGGACCTAGCGGCGTACGATATCTTACCAAGAAATTGATCCCACTTAGTATGAAGTTCCGAAATATAGCTTGTTAACATGGTCTTGAGACCACGATGTGTTCTCTCGACAGAATTACATTGAGGGTGGTAATATGCAGTATACCTGTGTTTAATTTTATATTCACTAGTCAGAGCTCTAAATTCCTTACTCTTAAATTGACCATTGTCAGCAATAATGATATCCGGAGCACCATATACAAGAATTACATGATCCTCTAACCATTTTAGAATGCTATGAGTTTTTGCATTCCTCAAAGGAAAGAACAAAACAAATTTGCTGAAGACATCTACAACGGACAAAATAAAAGTATAACCATTCGTTGATCTGGGTAACGGACCCACCAGATCACAACTAATAATCTCCCACGGCCTCTTAGCAACTGGAGTCATGCTAAGCATATGACCAACAGGAGCCTTATTATCTGGCTTCGCCATTAAACAAGTCTGACATTTGGAAATGTATCTAGCAACATCACACTTCATGTTTGGCCAATAGTAGTACTGAGATATACGAGCGGTTGTTTTAAAAAATGCCTTGATGTCCACAAGTGGGTGGATCGTGATTTTCACGGATAATTTTAGCACGTTCGCGTTTAGGTACCACTCTTAACCAAACATTCTGTGGATCGAGCAGATCTTGAAAAGGATGTTTAGTTCTCTTATATAAAATACTGTTTTCAATAAGCCAATCAGGAAACTTAGAAGGATGTTCTTGAATTCTTCTTAACATAGAAACATACCACCGATCATTTTCACCAGAAGAATTACTGTTACCTGCCACAGAAGCATCTACAGAGTCTACAATGGGAACGGAACGAGAGAGAGCGTCTGGAACTACATGTTCTTTCCCTTTTCGGTGAACAACGTCAAAATCGTACTGTTGAAGTCTCACCGCCCAGCGCGCAATTCTACCAACAGGATCTTTGATACTGTTCAACCATTTTAGACTGTAGTGATCCGTGATGACAGTAAACTTAGTACCTTCAAGGTAAGGACGCAACTTCTCTATCCCAAACAATACGGCCAACGTTTCCTTTTCCGTCACAGAATAACGCCTCTCCTGCTTAGTCAGTGATCTGCTGAGGTAACAGATAACCTTTTCTTCGCCGTTTTGTACCTGACTAAGTACAACACCTAACCCAAAATCTGAAGCATCACACTGAACCACAAACGGACAATTAAAATCTGGACAGGAAAGAACCGGTGCCTTGACAAGATTTTCTTTAACAGATTGGAAAGCCTTCTCGCAATTTTCATCCCAGACAAACCTGGTATTTTTACGAGTTAGAGCTGTAAGTGGTGAAACAAGTGAAGAAAAATCTGGAAGAAAACGACGATACCAGCTTGCCATACCTATTAAACGTCTAATATCTGAAACAGTTTTTGGAGTTGGAATATTGATAATTGCCTCTACCTTTTCGGGATCGACTAGCAAACCTGACGAATTAACGATGTAACCAAGATATCGGAGCTCCGGCTTACAGAATATACACTTTTCCCGATTCAAGGTAAGTCCAGCGTTAGTGATTCTGGTGAGGACTTCTTTCAGAATTTCTAAATGTTTGGAAAAATCCGGGCTGATAACAATCACGTCATCTAGATATTGAAAGACGTAAGGCTCTAAGTCAATTCCAATAACGTTATCAATGAATCTTTGCCAAACGGCTGGAGCATTCTTTAAACCAAACGGCATACGTTTAAATTGAAACAAACCCCTACTCGGTACAGTGAAAGCTGTAAGTGGTCTTGATTCCTTGGAAACTGGAATTTGCCAATATGCGGATTTGATATCTAACGTGCTGATGTATTTAGCATTACGAAGCTTGTCCAAGGTTGCGCTGACAAATGGAATTGGATAGGCATCAGAGACAGTAATCTTATTGAGAACACGATAATCTACACAAAATCTCCATTGCCCTGACTTCTTCTTCACCATGACAATCGGTGACGACCACGGTGAATTAGAAGGTTCCACGACGTCATTCTGAATCATCTCGTCAAGCTCTTGATTCACTTGCTTTTGAAGAGCAGGAGATAATGGGTAGTATCGCTGTTTAACTGGAGTCGATTCAGTTTTAATGACCAATTCCACCAAGTCAGTACAACCAAGTCCAGACCTCATTTTAGAAAAGCATTCGTCTAGAAGTGAGTTCAGATGAAGTTGATTTTCTTCACTCAACATGTCCCTTGATTCAATAGAAGCTACCTGGATGTCATTGACATCATTAGAACGAAAAGACCATTCATTTTCTCGAAGATCTGGAATTATTCCCATTCGCGTCCAAAAATCGATACCTAAGATGAGAGTATGGGGAAAATCTGGCATAACTAACACCTCCAAAACTACCACCTTATCTTGAACACAAAACGGTAAAACAACAGATCCTAAACATTGACAACTTTGTCCATTCGCTACAACACAATTGGGTTGAGTTTCCGTATTCAAATAGCAAAAATCTTTTAACATATTCCACCCGGTAGAACCAAGAATAGTTCTAGAGGAACCACTATCTAAAAGACCAAGAACAGACCTACCATAAATAGAGACATTCAAATACGGTCGCTCGTCACCTTTTGCGTGAGATATGATGAAATCCAATACGGCATACTGAGCTGGATCAATGGTGGCCATTGAGCTACTCAATGGAAAGGACGACTGACCTATCTCCCCTCCGTGCTCAAGTTTTTTGAACAGCCACATTGCGCCAAAAGTACATTGTCTCTCCCACACTTGAAACAAAATCGACGCCTAGGCTTTGAGCATTTCCGGAATCTATGACCAGTTTCTCGACAGTTCCAACAAACAACGGAGCTACTTCCAGAAGAACCTGGTTGAACAGCAGCAACTGCAATATTAGACGAATCATGACCACTTGATGATTCCTGAACAGAGGCGACAGTAGTCCTGCTCGGTTTGTGATAGGCTAAGTCGGGATCCACAAGATATTTATGGTTGATTTGAGAGCTCCTGCACGAGACCTCAAGGCACCAGTAACCTGAGGTGCAACTTGAGCTTCCTGAGTTTAGTTACAATCCATTTTTCAGATCAGTGTACCAATTCAGTCTGGGGGTTTCCATTGCCATTTCTTCGGTTGCTTGATGACTGACCACACTTGGGTGTCTTAATTCTATGTCCTGGGGGAGATTTGTTTGTTTTAGTTTTTTTATTTTTTTTTTGCCTAAGGCCCTTCACTTAGTAGGTGTTCAGCGGTTACACAATCACATCCTTTCTTTTGGGAAAGTTGAGGCTTGTGGTTGGGGGCTTGGTATTGGGGGGTCAGAGCTAGCCCGATGGGTAGCTGCGGCGAGCCCATCATCTATGGAGGTTCTGGCTACTGGTATCAAGTCGAGCCCTCTGCAGGTGTGATGGTGTTTGGTGTTGGACAGTACTGAGTTGAAGAACAACCTGTCATAAGTTGTAGTTTTTATGATGTGTGGATAATGGTGAAGCCATACGTTTTTTACTTTGGGATCACATTTTGATTGTGTATGACCCTGTTGTGTGTGTGTTCACCCATACACATCACAAAATGATTCCCAATTTTAAGTAGGTTAGGTTATTTTATAGATGGATACTGGTGAATCCATATGTCCTTCGGGAATAATGTAATTTGCAATCGTGTAGTAATATTTTTCATCACATTTTTAATTTTATCCAATCAGATTATTATTATTATACCGGGAATAATCTACTTACATTATTCCCAGTATAATACACACACCTAAACTTATATGGAATCATCTGATATTTCTCACTATTTCGTGCGAATTTAAAAAAACGAACACCGGAAGTCAAATAGTAATTATTTTAAAGCAATTTAATAACAAATACATAACAATTAAATAAAACAATAAAGTATTTAACAAACAAATTGAAAGTAGTTGCTTTAAAGTCAATAGCATACAAAATTTCAATGTAAAACGAATAATGTTTAAATTGTTTTTATTTTTTTTTTGTATTTTGTGGTAGCCAGTGGTATCACCTCTAGTCTTTATGCAAGCTTCAGTTTGCATATGCACGCTCCTAATTAAATTATCAACATTTTATTGTGGTAGGTTGCTCCATACTTTAAGAGCAGCTTGTACTACCCGTGTGGTGTTTTGTGGATTATACCGGCGAGCTCTAATTTTTCTTTTAAGCATATCCCACCAATACTCTCTAGGATTAAGCTCGGGTGAGCAAGCACGCCACTCCAGACAAGGGATACTTTCTGTTTCAGTGATGTCTGTAGTCACTCTAATGGTATGTAGAGGTCCATTATCATGCAATAAAATTCAATTTTATCCTGTTGCACCTCTCCAGAGCCTGGCCTGACTACAGGTTATCAACATACCTGTGAGCAGCTAAAGTTGATTGGATGAAAATTAAAGGAGTTTTTTTACGGATCACAATTCCTCTCCAGTACATTACACTTCCCCTTGTATATTTGTGAACATATCTGACAGTTTTCATTCTTGCTTGTCTCCCTCCACCTTTAAGTACACGATTTCGTGGGTCATGTGATTTTACACAAATCCTGACTTTTTTTGAAAATAGCACATTTTGTTAATTCCTAATTTTCCAGTTTTTTGGTGGTGAAGACACCAATTTAGGCGATCAATCTTGTGCTGCCTGGATAACTCGGGAACCCATAACTGTCTTATGCCGTATACTTCTTGGTACGAACTCTCCTTCTTATCGTTTCAACTGAAACAGTTACAACTGTAGCTTCCAAAAGCTGCCTTTGGAGCTGCAGGTGAGAAATGGTTGGATGTCTTCCAGCTGATTGAACAATGAAACGATCGTGGAGAGCCGCTATTACTTTTGGTGACTTTCCCTTTCTTTATTTTTGAGCTTTCCTTGTTCCTGTTACCTAGCATAGGTTTTGGACACAACGCTCTGTATTACACCTAGCTCTACAGCTATGTCCCTCTGAGAACATTACTTACTCCACAAGACCAATAATCTTTCCTCGTTGTAAGTTCTATGAGCCCACATGAGGCATATTTTCGTTTTTGGATGTAAAAGTTAGTCTACTTATTTATTTTCCTTCAATTTGCAACTCAAGCAAATAGCCCATACCATACCGAGCTGTACTATCCGATTGTCTTATATATTTGTTTATTTTCAATAAAAACCTTTATTCTTCGCAACAATAACAAGTTTTTTCAAAAGAAATAAATTAATATAACTTTGACATTCATGGTGATTCCTTATAAGATTGGGTGTGTGTAATAATCTGATTGGACAGATATTAATTACAAGTTTTATAGTTTTGACAACTGTCACATTTAAGAAGATTAACCAAAATTAACTTTTAGGTTTACATCTAATAGGGGAGTGCAATTAGAATGAAAACATGCATTGTTTCAGAATAATTCAAACAAGCTTATATTTTTCTAAAACTTTTTTTGTTAGTTTATATAAGGTACATGCAGCCAATATGGCCATGCTAATACGTTTTATTTTTTTACATAATAATATTTTCAGTTTTTCAAAACTTTTGATATGGCATAGTATAAACTACATTATTAGAAAGATATTCTAAGTAATTAAAAGTCAACCGTAAGAACCGTTACAAAATATGAGTAATATAAGATATAATATGAGTTGGCCATATTGCCAACCGGGTGTATGGCAATAAGGCCATACAAAATATTCATTATGTTCAGAATTACAAAAAAAATGTTATTCGGGAATAATTGAAATAAAAGGTCAAAATAATAACATAAGCTCAAAAATTAATTTATTATGACAGGTCAATATAGGGTAACTGCAAAAACAAATTTTTTATTCATAAAAATGAAATTTTTATCCACAATCTGGACACATGAAAATTTCTATGACATCGTCTTTAGTGAGTTCCATGCACTCCTCATGGACGTAAGCCTTGCATTTAACACATAAGCGCATATCTGCTTGTCTATCTTCCCTGCAGGGTTTACAATACCAAGACTCATTTAAAATTTTACATTGTGGTTTTGGTGCTCTAGATATTTTTGATTTTTTTTTGATATTCGTACTTGATACTGAAATATCCTTAAGGATTTTGTTTTCTTTAGTGAACAAGTTTCTTGTGACAACTTGGGTTCTACTGTTCAGAGCAGGTTTTGTGGGTTTCTTAGCTTTGGTTAGTACCATATCTGGAGTTGGTTGCATCTCAATAAACGAATCGTTCTCGTTCAAGGCAGGATCTTGTACAATTTCTTCGTCAGAATAAGAGTTACTAGATTCATCGTGTACACTGAAATGACTGTCTGAATCACTGCTGCTGTCATCATGAGTACAAGTTCTGGCTCTAGTACCGTTTTTCTTTTGTGATCCTACACCAGATGGTAAATAAACCAGATGTATTAGATGGAACTGTTTTTTGAGACATTTGCTGTAGCTGTTGAGGTTCTTGGTCCTGATTTTGACTTGCAGTGCTTGGAGCAAATGCAATCTATGGAATTGCTTCACGAATTAGAGAATATATATCCCTGTTGCTCTGAGGCCTGCTTTAATATTTGACATTGTCATTGTTTTATCCCAAACAGCTGAAAATATGCCTCCAAAACGCATCTTACTAATTGAACGTTCGTCTGGATGCGTGGAAAAATATTTTACTACTTCATCGTCCCAGTAATACTCAAACGCCCTAAATACAGCCTTATCCATTGGCTGGAGTTCGTGAGTCGTATTACTGGGCAAACAATACAACGCTATATCAAATCTGTCAGCGGTTTCCAAAATACTGTAGTCCAAGTGACACTTGGCTCCATCAAAAATAAGCAGACATTGACCTTGAACCTTAAACTTTGCAAAATGCTCTATCCAACGGGAAAATGCTGCTTGTGTCATGCTACCTTTTTCGGTCATAAGTACTGGAGTAACTGCAGGCATTGAATCACTCCATTCTTGTTTCATGCGCTTCCCTTTAAATAAAATTACGGGAGGTATTGCTGTTCCGATAGCATTACCACAGGCTACAATTGAAACATTTTGTGCGTGTTCGTTCGTAACGAGATGTACCCGCCGTGACCCTTTTGCAGCTAACACCTTTTGTTGATGGTGCAAACAGAGCCTGCATCCTTTCTCGTCGATATTATAGATTCTTTCAGGATGTTCCATTATATGTAAAGATCGCAACACTTCTTCTAGCTTGGTGAAATGGTCATTTACAATGAATTTGTTTAGTTTTTGGGCTCTTGCCGGATTTAGATTTTGTGCTTTTCTAACTCGAATTTGAGGGTTTCTTTCCATAAATTCCTTTAGCCAATATCGCCCAGCCTTTTCTTTTTCTTCTCTAAAAGGTTTTGGAATATTATTCAACTTGGTATACCGGTAAACACATCGATGAAGTACACTTGCAGTTAGCGGGTAACCTACTTCGGATAACCGAATGATTCTTCGACTTAATTCAGCTTCTTGTTCTTGAGTTAAGATGGGTTTACGACCTATGGCGGCTTTTCCTGTCTTACCTTGCTCGACATAGCGCCTAAGGGTTCTCCTTGGTAGATTATAAGTTGTACTGGCCCTATTTACTGACATACCCGCGTTCACAGCTTGAAGCGCTTGGGTTAAGTCTTCTTCACTCCATTGCCCTCTTATGCCTCTAGAGCGAATACGACCCATCGTTATTCCTTGAACAATAGAGAAAACATTACAAAAAAACTGGTATGATACATACGCTATTAGGAAAATGTATGCATAGCAATATGGCCATGGCCATATTGCTGTCTATCGATAATGGCCATATTGCTCACATGAACCAAATCAACTGTTTTTTCAAATATAAAGCACTATCATAAACTTATCCAAAAAATAACTGCACTCATTTATCATCGTACCTTTGCACAATCTAAACGTAATATCTACTTAAAAAATACTTACGTGATTGTTACTGTAAAAAGAGATATAATAAGTTTCACGTTTATAATGACGCACTTACGAGGCACTATTTTCTTCTCTAATGCAGCACACACTCACAATGTCGGCTTAAGACTGATTACTCTAGCGGCTGTCGTATTTACTCGAGTCTAGATCCCGAGCCGAGGATTAGCGGCGTGTAATTTGTGTTGCCTATATAAACTTGAATCGCGAATGTTTATTATTCAAAAAATTACAACTGTACAAATCAATGACATTTGTGTGCATTTTTTTGGCATGAAAGTTTAAACTTGGCTTATGTCTAAATTTATAGACGTTGCCTTTAAGCACTTTTAAAGGGGCAATTGCATCCAATTTGTCGGGATGCGAACTTTTTACATGTCTTTTTAAATCATGTTTACGTTTATACACGTTTCCGCATTCCAAGCACTTATTAATTATTATTTCCACACCGAACATTTTCGTTGTCAAGAAAATGAAATACCTACTCAAAAGCAAACACAAACACAGAACTGTGAACAGTAGAAATGATTGAATCGGAAAATTGATCTAACAGCTTCACTGTTCAATTGATAATTATACAAAGAGTCTACATTCTACCACATCCAATACTATTTTAATATTAAATATCATGCAACCGCAGTAAATATCGGTTTTTGCCTGAAAGGAGGAAGACCTAACCCTTCGGTCCAAACCTAACTTACGGGTATTAGAGTGAGAGAACCGCAGGGCAGGAGGTATTTGATCGCTGCGCGCAATCACAACCCACCCTTTTTATTAGGGAGTTTTTGTGCACACAAATACGTAAACGTAACGCATCTTTTTGACATATACGCTTGCGCATTAATGGTTGAACTCCCGTATCGCGATACGTATTACCTAAGGTTACGGGCTGGTACGTTAGGTTCATACGCATCCCTATCGAGCCGAAAGTCACCGAATGCACACGAGGATCTTGCCCGATTACCTACCAAATGAACATTTCATCAGCGTACTACCTGTTTATAAACATTTTAAGGTTATATTGGTTATTGGTTTAGTATATTTGAGTAAAATTATTATGTGTTTGTAATTGGAAATTGGAGCTTCATAATAGATTTAAAATTTTATTGTTTTTAAGTTGTCTATTAATAAAGCAAAACAAACAAATCTTGTATTAATTTAAGAAATACAGTGATCACCACAATTAATAACTAGATAAACAAATGACCTAGTTTCAGTAAAATTTTCAAATAAATATTATCACACTATTTACATTATACGTACTGGAATTCTGATGTAGGTATACAATAATTTACAACTAAAAAGTAGGTATAAACAAAAATAAAACAATTTTAACCTAAGGAAAAATAGTATTTTTATATTTAAATAGAAGCAATTAAAACCATACAATTTCATCATTCATTTATCTTTTTTTACATTTGTATATTAATTGTATATTGTGTGAACATTGTTTTATTTTTTTAAATGTCAACGGAATTTAAAAATGACTTTACGATTTGCTTTACGTTACGTTAAGGCAGTTACAAAAACTACCTATTTTAACATTCATCCTCTACGACACGTTAGTTGCTTTAAGGCGGGGCCAGATATGCGGTATTTGGCAAATACTGAACAAGTGCTTGCTAAATATCAAATATTTGAGTGCTCATGAAAGTGTTCGTTAAACGGCAAGCACCTTGCACCACATATTCGAGATTGTTCGTATATCGAGCCACTGTGGGAACAGCAAATATATTCTAAACGAACAAAAAAAGGTACATAATGGATAGTGATACAGAGCTTCTTATAAATTCATTATTAAATTTATTTAAATTTATTATTAAATAGCAGAAAAAAAAAGCAATTTGCATTCCATATTATGGGTTCATTTTCATATGCATCCAAAAATTGTAAAATACTTTCATTGGTCCACTCCATATTTATTATTTTCAATATTTTCTACACTCTGTGACAATAACTACAGTAGGAAAAATGAAAGAATACCCATGAACGAACATATAAAACACGCTGTATTTTCCTGTCACCGTATCACACAAAAAATTGGCCATCGCAAGTATATGTAATAATTATTATTACATGTACTTGCGCTGGGCAATTTTCTTTGTGACACGGTGACAGGAAAATACAGCGTGTTTTATATGTTCGTTCATGGGTATTCTTTCATTTTTCCGACTGTAAACTACTTTAATAAACGTTATAAACTTTAACCTAACCTAAAAAACTTGCTTGTGCTTGCAAAAATATGTGGATGACACTACAAATATTCAAACGGCGAATATTTGTTTACTTTGAAGTGTTGAAAAGACCGACAACGTACGGGAACACGACAAATATTCGACAAGCACTAAAATTGGTCAATGCCAAATAACAAGCGACCCATCCACACTAATAGGCAAATAGCAAGCATTTGCTCGGTATTTGCCAAATACCGCATATCTGGCGCCGCCTTTACGTATACGGAGATGCGTACGTTACGTAGCAACAAAAACTCCCTATTATCACTAAACGGTCTTTTCAGCGTTTTAAATAACACTCAAGGCCCATTTCGTTGATTCAAGTTTATATAGGCAACCCAAATTACACGCCGCTAATCCTCGGCTCGGGATTTAGACAGAATAGTCGTACTCGGCGAACATACGGTTTATATCTATTGCGCCATCTACTTCAAATTCAAGGTAGTTACCGAGTTATAAGGAAGTGGCCATATTGCCTGCTTGGCCATATTGGCTGCATGTACCTTACATGTTAAAGTAAAAAGTTCTACTCGCAGATTTGGCCGCTAATTGTTTATTAATTGTTTAAACAATAACAATTGTTTTGTATAAATAATTTTAAAAATATCGTTGAATTCATCATTTTACTTTGATCAAATATGTTTCTATTTTGTTTTTGGTTATGCTGAATCTGAATATGGCATTACAATTTGAAAATTCTTATACCGAAGCTCTTATACAGTATGTTTGCGTAGCTCGGAACCACATGGAAAACTTTTTATTATCAATTTTACGGAAAAAAGATATTCTTCATAATATACTCTGGGTAGTCAAAAATCTAAAACTCAACAAACAGATATTAAATTTTATCAATTTTATACGAGTTATGTCAAAAATATGAATTTATTTAAAGAGTAAAGTACCTTTAAATTCCAGAGTATCAAAAAATGCTATTAATTTAATTAATTAATTAATTTCATTATCAATTTTACGAAAAAAAGTTATTTTTTCATAAAATGCTCTACCTGGTCTAAAATCTAAGATACAACCATCAGATATCACAATTTTTCAATTTTATGCGAGGTGTGTAAAAAATATGAATTTTTTTTAAGAGTTAAGTGTCTTTATTATTCACAATATTTTAATTATACGGATGTAATTGAACACTGAAACATATTTTTTAATTCCAAACAACTTTTATTTATAAGAATTTTCGATATTGTAAATTATAAAGGTACTTTACTCTTGAGTGAAATTCATATTTTTGACATACCAGGTATAAAATTAAAAAAATTTTATATTTAATGGTTGAATCGTAGATTATATATGATGCAGAGTATTTTATAAAAAATAACTTTTTTCGTAAGACTGATAATAAAAAAGTTATCGATAGGTTCCAAGTTCCGCAGACATACTGTATAAGAGCTAAAATTTTTTTTTTGTTGAACATTTATTATTGTTAAAGCTTATTGTTAAATGTATTTTAGGTAAGTTTTACAAAAAAAAAGTTTTGATCACTTTGTATAAACATTTTTTTAGCTGGTAATTTTCGGTTTTTGTATTACTTTTGTTATCTTTCTTAATTTTCTCAAAAAGAAATAGTGTATTTTATTTCTAAAGTAAAATACTTTAATGCATTTTAAAGACTACATCCTAAGCTTTAAAAGAATCTATAAAACTGTGATAGACCTGTTCAAACTTGAGTAATATCGTCTTGAATTTGTGTTAATTCTGTAAAACTATGAAATTTTCAAAAATTACATATTTTGAGACGTCGTATCACTTGAATTAAATTTTTGAGATTTTTTTTTGAATTAAACATCGTTTAGTAAGATTTTTGGAAGGTAAGTTGTGCAAAATTGAGAGTTTTATAAGAAAAATTGTATTAGTTACACATTTTTGAATCAGTTTTAAACAAAATTCATGTAAGTCTCAATTTCAGCCCACACCGTACTTATGCCCATACATTTTATTTCTTCTTATTATAACCGTAAGATAGCCTAATTATTCTTCTTTCATGTCCAATTTCCAAAATTTTATTGGATCGATCAGCTAAAGAATTACATTAAAATCTCTCAACCGTGCACTTCGCCATAAGCTAGTTTACAGTGCGCCAATGTTTGTGAGAAGGGCGACTTTAGTGTTATAAATAAAAAATTATAGAAACTATAGATTTAATTTTGTTTTTTTTTTGTAACATTTTCTGAATTTTTCAAGTCAGTTTCTTTCTAAAGCTTATATTTTCGGAGTTATTTACAAAAACATCTAATTTCGCAGTTGATTTGTTTAATAAAAAATGAAGCACCGACTTCTCGAGTAGAACTTTTTGATATGTTGTTTATTACACATTTCTTAATGAAATTACAGAAGGTTCTATCTTGTTTAATTTTTCCGAAGCGAAAATCTATATCTACTCCCCTATAATGTCAAATTGTCACGAGGGAAGTAGAAATGGAAAATTTTAAGCACTCGAGTGTAATTCGGTAAGTTTATTTCATGAATAAAACTGTTTATAAATAGGTTTAACTAATATTAACTATTTAACTATTTCATTGATATCATCGTCCTAATATTTGCTAAACCTGTATATAGTGTTAACTTTGACAAGTTGTAAAACGTTAATTTTGATTAATGTCATTGAATGTTTAAATTTACAAAGACTTGAATTTTGTTTGTAAGTGTTAAAAATAATCTGTCGAATATAATACGATAGTAAGAATAATTAACCCGGAAGCAGTCGCGCCGTTAGGAAAATCTCACATTTTATCCTTTTCCTTGATAACTTGATGAACAATTTTGCAACATAACTTTCCACTCGTAAGTACCTCGATGAAGATTGTTGTAACGCGTGGGACTTTTTTTTATTTTTTTTTATTTTTTTATTTATTTTTAGGCTTTGGTGAGAACCAATTAGCTTTAAAATTGTTAGAAATAGATATTTTTAACATAACAAGTAAACAAAAATATTATAAAATAGAAATTTGTTTTAAATTCGTATTTAAATTCGTATTGTGAGATTTTTTCTCTACGCGCGACTACTTTTACTTGGCAGAAGTGAGCGCGACTGCTCCCGGTTTAAAAAAAATAATAAATTTTCAGAAAAAAGTCGCATTATTTCCAATTTATTGTCGCTCTCTTGTGAAATTAATGTTAAAAAAGTTAAAAAAGTTTAGTTATTCGTTATTTTCCTTTCAGTGGAAATATAAGAGGGCGTTTAGGACAAAATAAATTAATTTTTAAATTCAGCACCTATCGACATGCAACCTTTTGCATTGTGTTAGAGATGAAGTCAGGAATTTATTTTTTTTTTATTTAGCGTATGGCTTAAGTACATCACAGAATATATTCAGATTTATGCATTATACAATGCATCACAAACAGATGTTCAGTTTTTTATATATTCTATTGACCCTTCGGTTGCCATTGCAAAGTCTATAGGGTCGCCTGTGTATGCTCGGCGTGGGCAGTCCTGAACAATGTATCTGATCGTCTGTCTTGCAACGCCGCAGTGACAAGAAGGCGAGGGAAGTTTACCCCATCTGTAGAGGGAGTCGGCGCATCTTCCACAGTTTGTTCGAATTCGATTAAGGGCTGCCCAAATCTTACGGAGACGTTCAAATTCGCCAGGTTTTTCTATGATGTCCGGTAGACTATGGTAATGCGGATCTGTATTACTTTCCCAATCTTCTCTTCATCGGGTATTTAAGTCAAAGTTGGATTGCTGCAGCGCTTCAGCAGATTGTAGAGGGGGTAACCTGGATCGGAGACGGTATCCAAGAATATCGGGGATGTCGTGGACTAGAAGCTGGCGAGTGTCCATTATTTTGTTGTATACTTTAACCAATGCATGTTCGCGGCGTAGGTTGGGTGGTGCTATATTACTAAGGGTGGGTAGCCACATTGTAGGGGTGGGCTTAATTGTGCCTGTTATCATATGCATAGCACGGTTTAGTTGAGGGTCGACCAGGTGGGTATGCCTGCTATTTAGCCACACTGGTGCAGAGTATTCTGCCACCGGATATATCAGGCCAAGAGCAGAGGATCTTAAAGTTGATGCTGTGGACCTCCATGTAGTGCCGCAGAGTTTCTGTATTATATTGTTGCGTGTTTTCAATTTTGCTGCTGTTTTCGTCAGGTGTTCTCTGAATGTGAGCGTTCTATTTAGAGTAACCCCAAGGTATTTCGGGTATTTATTTTGTTTCAACAGCTTGTTATTGAAATACACTCGAAATTCTCTGTTTGCCAGCTTGTTGTTGAGATGAAAAGCTGATACTTCAGTTTTTGTAGTACTTCGTTGTAGTCTCCATTTTTTAAGGTATTCGCTGAGGATGGATAGGTCATTCGTAAGAGTGATTTCTGTAGTTTCTAAAGATCGGTGGCTTGTTGCAAAGGTCCAGTCGTCAGCATATCCAAACTTCCGAGATTCGGTTTCAGGCATGTCAGCAATATAGAGGCTGAAAAGTAAGGGGGCAAGGACAGAACCCTGTGGAAGGCCATTGTTAAGTTTCATCTGTCTACTCGTCTCCTTTCCCATTATAAACTGGAAGGCTCTGTTTGTCAGCATGTTGTCAATGAGGTTAATTATCTTTCTGCAGGGGATAATACGGGCCAGTTTATATATTAATCCCTGTATCCAAACAGTATCATATGCTGCTGTTAGATCTATGAATACTGTTGCTCTCTTTTGTTTCTTTGAAAACTAGCTTCTATAGAATTTGTTAAAGACAGCACTTGGTCCGTACAGCTTCGATGAGGGCAAAAGGCAGTTTGTTCAATGGGGACGTGTTCTAGTATCCTGTGACTAATTCTGTTGAGGAGAAGCTTTTCTAATAGTTTATACACCATGCTGAGTAGAGCTATGGGGCGGTAGTTTTCTGGCTTATCGTTTGATTTACCCGGTTTCGGAATTGAAATTAGCTTTGTTTACTTAAGTGAGAAAGAAATGTTACCTGACTGAAGTATATCATCAAAGAACATTGCAAGCCACTGTTTCGTGTATGCACCACTATGTATCAAGAACTCAGGATGGATACCATCAAACCCAGGTGCTTTACCTGATTTAATTTTTTCAGCGCATGTGTGATTTCAGAAAAAAAATATTCTTGCTGAATATTCTGAGTTCGTTCTGTTCGTTTGTTTTAATGCCCTTAAGTCTTTTTTCACGTTGGTAGTATGTGTTCGATCTCGTGGAGCTCTGGATAGAGATACTATAGTTAGGAGACATTTTAGACTCTCTGGATTCCAGCAGGTTAGCTCCTCCAATTTTCTGCAACAGGGACCATGCATGACGTCAGGAAAAAAGTCTATAATGAAAAATGGATGGAAATGCATAATGGCATTTACAGTGTATAAAATGCAAACAAAAATGCATAAATGTGTCAAAGTCAGTATATTAAGGGCCAGATTTTGTTACTCTGTGGTCTTTGGGGTGGCTGGATATAAATATGTAATCATAACCGACCCCCGGAACACCATTACCCAGGATTACCGCTAAGCTGAACACGAATACGTCATCAAAACCGAACCTCGAAGCACCTGGTGCTCAGGGTTACTGCTAAAGTAGGTCATCTTGAGTTTCGAGAGCTTTTGGCAGTCAAATGATGCAAACAGATAACTTAGAGGTTTTTGGGATCGCTAAATACGAATACGTCATCAGAACCGGCCCCCGGAGAACCTGTGCCCAGGGTCACTACTGAGGCACGTCATCTTCTGTAGTTTCGAGTGAATTTGACACTAAATTAATGCCAACAGATTACTAGGAGGTTTTGAGACCGTCGAACACGAATACTTCATCAGGACCGACTCCCGGAGCACTTTGCTCCCAGGGTCACTGCTGAGACACGTCATATTCTGGAGTTTCGAGGGTTACCGGTACTAAATTGATGCAAACAGATTACTCGGGGGGGATTTTGGGGTTGCTCAACACGACTATGACATCAGAACCGACCCTCGGAGGAACTAGTGCGCAGGGTGACTGATGTGCATGCCATTTTCTGGAATGTCGGACACACCAAGCAAAAAGCTGTACAAACTTCTACAGTCTACAATTCCAGACTGGGTGTTGGAAACAAGAATGAGAGATCTTTTAGATCAGACGCGAGCAGAGAAGAAAAAAAGCTATTTTTGTTCCGATTGACACTGAGTTTCTAGACCTGTAGGACTTGCTGAATCAAAGTTTCCAAAAGGTATGTTTTATCCTTGCGTCGATTTAAAAATTTAAAAAGGAATATTAACTAAATATAGAATAACAATATATAACTTTATTTATTCGTATTAAAATAATTTTAATATATTTATATATTTTTTCACGTCGACTGGTACTAAAATCTCATCGTATATAATATCGTATACACTTCGTGTTTTCTTTCAAGAGATAAAATATTTATGATGTGAGTATTTATAACTTGCTTTATCATAAATAGACAAAAAAAAAGTTATATAGTTTTCAGCACAAAAGTATTCTATTAATGATAAGAAATTGGAAGTAATTAGGAAAATTATAAAACAAAAAAGGACCAACTAGAAAACTTATGAAAGTTGATAGAACTGAACAGTTTTATAACCAATTAAGGAATGTATAAAATCAATAAATTCTAACGAAAAAAAATTAAAGCCCTCATAGTATAGTATAGTTGATCCAAAAGATGGCATAACCCAGACATCCAAAGTGAAAGTTATCCTTCAACACCAAATTGTTCTATATGGTCCACACAATGTCCAGAAAAAAGTCACACCATTTTGAGCGTCGGGTTTGGGGGGAGAGGGGGAGAAATCGGTAAATTCGTAGTTTTTTAAGTTTTTCGCCAATATTTCTAAAACTATGCGGTTTAGCATGAACAACCCTCTATACAAAATTGTTCTACATTAAATTTGAAATAAAAAAGGTCCTATGCATAATCTTTCTGAAATGAATGGTTCCAAAGTTACGGAGGTAGTATAGTACAACTGGTCCAAAAAAGGCCTAACCAAAACATTCAAAGTAAAAGTTTTCCTCCAGCACCAAATTGTTATATATGGTCCACATATTGTTCAGTAAAAAGTTACACCATTTTGAGCGTCAGGTTTGGGAGGGAGATGGGAGAGAAGCCGGTAAATTAGTAGTTTTTTTAAGTTTTTCGTCAATATTTCTAAAACTGTGCTTTATCGTAAACAATGTTATATACAAAGATATTCTACATCAAATTTAAAACAAAATATGTTCTATACATAGTTGTTATAAAATCAACGGTTCCAGAGTTAAGAAGGGTGAAAAGTCGAAGTTTTCGATACTTTTTATATTTTTGGGCAATATTTATGATATAACTATACCAAAAACCCAGACATCCAAAGTGAAAGTTATCCTCCAACACCAAATTGTTCTATATGGTCCACATAATGTTCAGAAAAAAGTCACACCATTTTGAGCGTCGGGTTTGGGGGGTGGAGAGGGGAGAGGAATCGGTAAATATAAAAAGTATCGAAAACCTCCAATTTTCACCCTCCGTAACTCTGAAACCGTTGATTTTATAACAATTATGTATAGAACCTTTTTTGTTTTAAATTTTATGTAGAATATTTCTCTATAGAACGTTCCTTACGCTAAAGCATAGTTTTAGAAATATTGACGAAAAACTTCAAAAACTACTAATTTACCGACTTCTCCCCCATCTCCCCCCCAAACCGGACGCTCAAAATGGTGTAACTTTTTACTGAACAATATGTGGACCATATAGAACAATTTGGTGTTGAAGGAAACTTTTACTTTGGATGTCTGGGTTAGGCCTTTTTTTGGACCAATTATACTATAATACCTCCGTAACTTTGGAACCGCTCATTTTATAAGGGTTATGCATAGGGCCTTTTTTATTTCAAATTTAATGTAGAACAATTTTGTGTAGAGGGTTGTTCATGCTAAACCGCTTAGTTTTAGAAATATTGACGAAAAACGTAAAAAACTACGAATTTGCAGAATTCTCCCCCCTCTACCCCCCAAACCCGACGCTCAAAATGGTGTGACTTTTTTCTGAACATTATGCGGACCATATAGAACAATTTGGTGTTGGAGGATAACTTTCACTTTGGATGTCTGGGTTTGGGTCTAACTATACCCTACTATCATGGGAGTACCGACAGAAGCGAAAAATTCTTATAGTACATAAATTACGAGCTCAATGTTTTTCCCCATCCAAAAAGAAGTGATATATCTATATTATATACGCGTTGCGTACGTTCTATGCTATTTATGTATACACATACATAATATAATATATACCTACATACGAAATTAAGTTCGGCAAAGTGATGACGGTCGCAAACTCAATAATTTTTCCCCATCTAAAAAGTGGACAACGTCCCAAAAGAAGTTTTCACTTCAAAAATGTATTTCGTCGAAGCAATGGCGGTCGCGATGACGGTCGCTAATTCAATAATTTTTCTACATTTAAAAACGGCACAACGTTCCTAAAGAAGTTTTCACTTTAAAAATTTATTTTATCGAAGCATTGACGGTCGCTAATTTAATACTTTTTCCCCATCTAAAAAGGGCACAAATTCCCTAAAAAAGTTTTCACTTCAAAAATTATTTCGTCGAAGCAATGACGGTCGCTAATTCTATACTTTTTTCCCATCTAAGAAGAGCAAAACGTCCCTAAAGAAGTTTTTACTTCAAAACATTATTTCATCGAAGCAGTGACGGTCGCGATGACGGTCGCTAATTCAATACATTTTCCTTATCTAAGAAGAGCAAAACGTCGCTAAAGAAGTTTTCACTTCAAAACATTATTTCGTCTAAGCAATGACGGTCGCGATGACGGTCGCTAATTCAATACTTTTTCCCCATCTAAAAAGTGCACAACGTCGCTAAAGAAGTTTTCACTTAAAAAAATAATTTCGTCAAAGCAATGATGGTCGCGATGACGGTCGCTAATTCAATACTTTTCCCCATCTAAAAAGTACACAACATCCTTAAAGAAGTGTTCATTTCAATAATGTATTTCGTCGGAGCAATGACCGTCGCGAAATAAATCCTTTTTCCCATTGAAAAATAAGATTTACATTTATTTTAAATTTAAATACTTCTATACAATTTATATAAACAAACACATAATATACCTATATATTATGTACAAAATTTATTTCGCCGAAGCGATGACGGTCGCGATGATGGTCGCGAAATCAATCCTTTTTTCTCATCCTAAAATAGGTTTTACATTTATTTTAAATTTAAATGCCTCTACACAACTTACATATATATACATATAATATATAGCATAATCGATGACGGTCGCGATGACGGTCACGATGACGGTCACGATGACGGTCGCGAATTCAATGCTTTTTCAACTATACAAAAATCGCACAACGTCCCTAAAGAAGTTTTTACTTCAAAAATTATTATGGGCGACTTTAAAGCCAATGTAGGAAAGGGAGCAACAGAAGCATGGAAACTTTGGATAGGGAGAAAAGTTTGAACGAGGAAAAATGTTGGTACAATTCTGTTAGAAAGAAGAATTAAAAAAACGTAGTAAAATCTCTCACTCAGCCGATTATATCCATGGAAATCTTCACGATGGAATACACTGAACAACACAAGACTTAAAACCAAATATAATATTTTATATCCTGGAGCCTATATTGGCTCTGTCCATATGCCACTAATTCGTAACTTTAGGATCACAGGTAAAAATAATGATCTCTAGGCAATAAAATCACGTTAAAAAATAAAGTTAATGAATACTATTCAACAAAATAACTTAAGATATTTATCAACAGGAGAACCCACATACTGGCCTACGGACCCCAACAAAATCCCAGATTTGGTAGATTTTGCTGTAACAAAAGGGATATCTGACATCCATAGTGCAATAGAGTCAAACTTCGATTTAACATCAGACCACAGCACAATAATAATAACATTAAGCACACACATAATATGGAGAAGAATACCACCCAAACTGACAACTAAAGAAACAAACTGGGATATTTTCCAAAATTCTGTAAATACAAATATTAGACTAGATTTTAGGATAAAAGAAAACCAAGAGGTAGAGGAAGCAGTAGACTATTTAACAACAGTTTTACAAACAGCAGGGTGGGAAGCAACACAGCAGCGTCAAAGAAGTGTGCAAGAAAACCATAATATTCCCCTCCATATAAGAAAACTTGTAGCAGAAAAGAGAAGAGCTCGACGCATATGGCAACAAACGAGAAATCCATTAAATAAAACGTACCTTAATAGGATAAGTCATAGACTAAATAGAGCACTACATGAGGAAAAAAACGACTCCTTCCAGTTTTATATTTCGAACCTCTCACGTGAAGACCACTCTATATGGAAAGCTACAAAAAAATTTAAACGGCCGACAATAACAAATTCACCTTTAAGAAAAACAGATATCACCTGGGCCCGCACAAATGAAGAAAAAACCACCGTATTCGCAGAGCAACTTGCAACTGTATTCTCAGCACCAGAAAATAATGACGATGAAGATGACGATATAAAAAATACCTCGAAACTCCTTGTCAACTATCTCTTCCTCTGACAACATTTACTCCGACAGAGGTTCGACAACAAATAAAAATGCTAAATCCTCAGAAAGCTCCTGGCTATGATTTGATAATAGGAAAATTACTTCAGAAGCTACCGAGAAAAGCACTGGTGTTATTAACAGTAATATACAACAGCATACTACGTCTTCGCTATTTTCCAATACAATGGAAATTAGCTCAAGTTACTATGATTCCGAAACCTGGTAAACCTGCAACACAAGCAAATTCATATCGCCCGATAAGCCTACTCCCAATAATGTCGAAAGTATTAAAACGGCTACGATTACATACAATCGAGCAAGTTGTCCCCATAAACGAAATTATACCACAACACCAATTCGGATTTAGACGTGAACACTCAACCATACAACAATGCCACAGAATAGTAAATATAATTAAAACAACTCTTGAAGAAAAAAAGTTTTGCGCTGGAGTGTTTCTCGATATACAACAGGCATTTGATAGGGTATGGCATCAAGGTCTCCTCTATAAACTAAAATTACACATGACAGACCAACTATACTTTATTCTAAAATCGTATCTGACTGACCGATATTTCCAAGTCAAAATTGAAGACAACTTCTCAAATTACCACATCATCCAATCTGGCGTACCACAGGGTAGCGTTCTCGGCCCACTTCTCTATCTGATATTTACAGCCGACGTTCCAACCAGAAATGATACCTTATTAGCTACTTTTGCCGATGATACGGGAATTTTAGCAGTGGATGTCGACCCTAATGTAGCATCACAAAAAGTTCAAAATCATTTAGACCAATTACAAAACTGGCTCAAGCGATGGAAAATAAATGTTAATGCCAGCAAATCAGTACAAATTACTTTTACCACCAGAAAATCTACATGTCCCCAAGTTTCTATAAATAATACTCCGATTCCCATCAAGCCAGTTGTCAAATACTTGGGATTGCATCTGGATGAAAAACTCATATGGAAAACGCACATTAAAATTAAACGTAAACAATTAAATCTTAAACTAAAAAATATGAACTGGCTATTTAACAAGAAGTCTCAATTATCTCTTGAAAATAAACTGCTTCTGTACAAAGCTATACTTATACCAGTTTGGTCTTACGGAATAGAACTATGGGGCTGCAGTAAATCTTCAAATACGAAGATACTCCAAACATTCCAATCCAAAATTCTCCGTATGATAAGTAAAGCTCCATGGTATGTATCCGACCAGACACTCCACAATAATCTGGACATCCCACTAATCAAGGACTTAATAAAAAATCGTTCAATAAAGTATCAAAATCGCACCACTGACCACACCAACGACTTGATAAATAATTTATTCACCCAACCACTTGCTGAAATAAGACTAAAGAGAATATGGCCAGACGACCTACCACAATAAAGAATAATACTTAGAGAACCGTCACTGGATGGTACCTAATTCACGTTAATTTACTTTCAGACTATTTACTTATTACTTTGTGTTTAGAGTAGATTGTAAAAATGCAGTATATCAAAAAAAAAATAAAATAAAGTTGTCAACCTAAACTCCGCTATGTGAGGTCTAACCTCTGAACATTACAACCAGCATGGTTAAAGTCATGTGATGCGGGAGTTAATGTAGGAATATTTTTAACAACGTTTAAATTTTCATAATATAATCTCTTTGTATCTGTACATCTCTTTGTATCATAATCTGTAAACTCTTTAAAACTTTAAAACAACTTCCCATGAAAAATAAAAATGGACTTCAAGTTTTAAAGTTTTCAACCTAATAGAACTATTAAAAATGTTGAAAAATATTAAAAATATTCCTAAAAGATATGTAATTGAAAACTTGGACCATTTTCCTGATAACACCTCCATGGCTTCTTAAAATTGCAAGCCAGATGGATGCTGAAGCGAAGAAGACAAGAGGGAATTAAAAAACTTACATTTCACGACCCCGTCTGTTCAGCTGGTAAATTCCAACGGAAAATGGACCTAGTTACTCAAAGGCGTAACTAAAACTAAAAATGGACTTGTTTCGGCATTTTCTTCCAAAATCGCTTGTACACGAAAAAACTAATTTATTCCTGTCATTTGCACCATACTGCATATTAAACCAAGTATTAATAGCAGCAAATAAAACGTAAAACTTAAATAAATATTTAGGAAATTGAAATATCACAAAAAAAACATTTTTAAAACAATACAAATAGACGGGACTGTACCGTCGCACCCGTTAGCAAACTCAAAAAGAGGTCCTTATAACAAATCCACAGGGTGCCAGGCGGTGCCGTGGTCGAAAAATTGTTTAAACAATTTTTTTTGAACAAATTCACAAAAATAATTTTTTCGTTTCGAACAATTTTTTTTAGATAAGTTGGTGGGTCATTCTGAGCAAAAAAGGTCTCTTGTCATTTTTCTCTAAAATTGATTGCTGTCGAGTTATACGCGATTTAAAATTTGAAAAATGTGGAAATGGCCATTTTCAAGGCTTAATAACTCGATTAAAAATTATTACTATGAATGTCAAAAAGTGACCAGATCAAAGATTAAAACCCCTCCTTCAAGACCCTTAAGAAATTTTTGTCATTATTTTATTACGAAGCTGCTATTTTTAATTATTAACAATTAGCGGCTATAGTCCAGGATGTATCGTCGCCCCCGTTAGCGAAATTATTTCGATTATTGTTTTTTGCACAAATTACTCAAAAACAGGTCCTTATAACAAATCCACAGGATGCAGTCGGTACGTCGGTACTTTGGTCGAAAAATTGTTTAAACAATTGTTTTAAACAAATTCACAAAAATAATTTTTTTACTTCGAACAAATTTTTTTTAGATAATTTGGGTCATTCTGAGCCAAAAAAGGTCTCTTGTGATTTTTTTCTAAAATTGATTGTATTGTTGTCGAATTATAAGCGATTGAAAATTTGAAAAATGCAAAAATAATTATATAGCTCTAATTGTTAATAATTAAAAATAACAGCTTTGTAATAAAATAATGAAAATCATTTCTTCAGGATCTTGAAGGAGGGGTTTTAAACTTTGATTTGGTCACTTTCTGACTTTCATAATAATAATTTTTAATTGAGTTATTAAGGCTTAAAAATGCTCATTTTCTCATTTTTAAATTTTTAATTACCCCTATGTGGATCAATGGTAGGAGCGCATACCTTTGGATCGAAAAGTCCAAATGGTCGTGAGTGAGAATCTCACCTGGGTAGAGAATTTTTCGTTTATTACAAATTAATAAATGAAAATAGTTTCTGTCCTTGTGGAATCGGTACTCACCGGAGCGACCGCAGATGTTCGGATACAATTAGCGTCTCTTTGCAAAGACAATGACGTCGACTTTGCAAAGTAACGAGACACTTACTTAACACACACTACATATTACACTAGGGACCTAATTGGCAAAATCCACTGTACCATGCCAATGGCCATTAGTTGTCGAGACATTAGCTAAATAAAAAAAATTAAATCGCGTATATCTCGACAACAATCAATTTTAGAGAAAAATCATATGCGACCTTTTTTGCTCAGAATGACCCATAGAATCTAAAAAAAATTGTACGAAGTGAAAAAACTGATTTTTTGAATTGTTTAAAAAAAATTGATTAAACAATTTTCCGACCGTGGTACCTCCCGACACCCTGTGGTTTTGTATAATTTGTATGTGGATTTGAATAATTTACCTAACGGGGCGACGATACAGCTTGGACTATAGCGCTAGTTGTTAATAATTAAAAATAACAGCTTTGTAATAAAACAATGGCAAACATTTTTTCAGGATCTTGAAGGAGGGATTTTAAACTTTCATTTGATCGCTTTCTGATTTTTATGGTATATTTGTTAATCGAGTTATAACTCGATGGTATAACTCGACAACAATCAATTTTAGAGAAAAATCACAGAGCACCTTATTTGCTCAGAATGACCCAAATTATCCAGAAAAAAATTGTTTGAAATGGAAAATATTTTTTGGTGAATTTGTTTTAAAAAAAATATTTAAACAATTTTTAGACCACGGCACTGCCTGGCACCCTGTGGATTTGTTATAAGGACCTCTTTTTGAGTAAGTTTCTGCAAAAAAATAGAATCGGAATAATTTCGCTAACGGGGGCGACGGTACAGACCCGTCTAAAAATAAACTAGACACCTACACGAATCATAAAAAATGTAAAAGTTACACTATTATAAAAATAAAAAACCTACTTGCACTCAATTTTCGGCAGATTGAGGTTTTTCCTAAACTTTTTCACTTCTTCATCAGAAATACATAATGTTTCACTGACGTCGGACATTTTCCTCTTCCATGCACTTTTAGGCTCTAATTCTTCCTCGTGCACACTTGGTGCCCTTTTAGGCATAATTCTCTCGACCCAGTCTTGAACGTCTTCCTTGAGCGTTCTTTGCCAATCGTTCCCCACCAAAACTTTCATTGTGTTCCAAAAATCGGCTTGGGCCATTGCGATGGCTAATTGTTCCGATGATTAATGGAAAACACTTCAATCAACCGGATAAAGTAAACTAAACTTCGGTAAAACAATCGACAAAAGTGGACAGTGGCTTTCGATATTTAGCTGATACTGTGATGAAGTGATCTAATAAGGTTTAAGTGTCAAAAAAGTAGGGGTAATGTTGGTATTTTCTATTCTCAGTATTGCGATGAATAATCAGAAGCGGGGCGGTAACCCTATGTTGTAACAAGGAGAGTTTGGGTCTCGCAGACGAATTTATATAGCGTGGCACAAAAAAGTAAAAAGTAGTTATTTAATATTTTCACGTCGCTATGCAAGTCTCAATTATTGTTCAATGCCTACACCGAACCAATTTTTGATGAAGCGTTAAAACATCGTCGCGAAGACGTTAAAATCGGTGGTGCCATAATGGCAGAGAGTCTGGAAGACCTTCAAACCCTAATGAACGCTGTAAACAACGAATGCATTGCAAAGGGCCTAACAATTTTTTTTCCATAATCATCACTTCCTCTTCTTCTACGGCACTACAGCCCAAATTGAGCCTTGGCCTCCTTTATTTTTTGCCTCCACCCTTGCCTGTCTGTGGCTGCTCTTCTCCATACACGGACTCCTAAAAGGGCTTGTGCGTCGCTGTTTACTGTGTCTTCCCAGCGCTTTCGTGGCTTCCCAACCGGTCTCTTTCCTTGCATTCTAGCATTCAGTGCTCGTTTTGGTAGCCTATCCTCTCCCATTCTTATCACATGTCCGGCCCATTGCAATCTTTGTAATCTAATGAAGTCTGACAGGGGCGTTTCCTTATAAAGTTGATAAAGCTCGTTGTTGTATCGACTTCTGAAGATTCCGTTTTCCCTCACAGGTCCTAGTATTCTCCTAAGTACTTTCCTTTCGAATGTGTCGAGTTTGTTTTTGGATGTTTCTTTCAGCACCCAGACTTCACTGCCATAGTATGTTATTGGTCGAATTAAGGTTTTATAGATTCTCATCTTTGTATTTCGGTGGACACTTTTTGACCGAAATATATGGGAGAGGGCAAAATAAGCTCTGTTTGCCTGCGTTATTCTCTTCCTTATTTCTCCATCTTCTGATCCGTCGGCATATATTTCTACTCCCAGGTATGTAAACTTTTCAACCGTTTCAATGTCATCTTCATGTATAATGTTTTCTGGGACTATATTTCTTCTCGTCTGAGTCATTATTTTTGTTTTTTCTGTGTTAATTTCCAGACCTAGCATTTTTGTTTGTGTTTTTAACTCTGCATATGTTTCCTGTGCTCCTGTTGATGTTCTACTCATAATATTAATATCATCAGCATAAGCGGCCAGTTGAATCATCACTACGATGATGATTATTACAATTACAATCTGGTCATAATTGACCAATGAGCAATTTTAATTTAACCTAAATTACTACTGTTCCTTAAAATTAAGAGCTTACCCCATAGCGTCTCTTATCTAATCTAACAAGATAGTGCACTATTCTAGCATACACACTAACGCGCACAATCACTATGCTCTGCTTTTCACTATCACCTATCACTTAAACTAGTTCAAAAGGTCAAAAATGAATAACCATTTTCAATGATGATTTTGATTTACATGTTTACTCTGATTGGAGTACGAAGGGAACCATTCTCGTTGGAACTTTACCGCGCTGAGCAGATGGGACGTTATGTCTTGCAAATTGTAGGAGCCTCAGAGGTGTAACCAGAGAAGGTTCCCATTGTTTTCAGTCTGGTGGGATGTGGAGTAACATTATGTTGTTTTATATGCCATTAGATTGAAAACTTAGTCTTTTAGTTGAAAAGGCTTTGTCCTCTTCAGTCTTCTAATTTGCCCAGTGGTACCGGGAAGCTGGATTGCCTCAATATTCTCGTGCATATGAAGTCATTGCTCGTGACTTCCTGTCATCTTCTTGATGATTATATTCACAGTTTCCATTCCTAGGTCCTTATGGAGATCACTGTTTGTCACATACCAAGGAACATCTAAAATATTTATTACTATTATATTACTTGGTCTAATACACCCCCATATTGAGCATCCATAAGTCCATACAGGTCTCAATATTTGTTTGTAAAGTAGTAACTTATTATGCATCGACCATGTGGAGTTTTTTCAATTAGCCAATGCATTTTTTTATACCTTATATTTAGTTCTTCCCTTTTTTCTTAACGTGTACCTTCCAGCGTAGTTTTGCATCTAATGTTATACCCAAATACTTAGCAGTATCTGCACATAGTACTTGGATATTGTTGATTATAACTGGTATATATTGTATTTTTTTGTTGGTGAAATTAGCATGGACAGATTTAGCTTCATTCAGCCTGATTTTCCATTTTTGTGTGCATTTATGCATTTGGTTAACTGATATTTGGACCTTGTTGTTCGCATCTTCACTTGTCGTCCCTACTGTTTGAATAGCTGTATTATCAGCAAAGGTGGCAACTCTGTTGTCTTCCAGTACAGGTATATCGCACGTGTATTTATAGTAGGTATACGACCGGACCCAACACACTGCCCTGTGGAACACCTATTCTAATTTCTTTTAAGTCTGAAAACAATATTCTTGCTTAATTCTAAAATGTTGTTCTTTTATGTTCGATTGTAAAAGTTTTGAGTACTGTATAGGTAAAAAAACCTTTTAGTTTGTATGTTAAACCTTCATGCCAGACTTTATCAAATGTCTGTGCAGCATCAAGGAATACAGTTGAACATACTTTCTTTTCTTCTAGGAATCTTTCGATAATATTTGTGACTCTGTGCACCTGGTCAATTGTTGAATGCTTATTTTTAATTCGGGATTGATGTGTCAGTATCAAATTTCTTGCTTCGATAATTGGTTTTATTCTCTTGAGGAGCAGTTTCTCAAACAGCTTCGATATTACAGGAAGCAGAGATATCGGTCTGTATGACGAAACCTGATGTGCTGGTTTTCCTGGTTTAGGAATCATAATGACTTTAGCCATCTTCCATATCATTGGTACATATTTTAGTCTGAATGCACCGTTAGGTCTTAACCGGGCTTAACAATTAACGCAAAGAAAGCAAAATGGATGGTGGTCGGAAAAATTAATATCGAAGACTCAGTACTAAAATTAGATAACAAAATCCTAGAATGGGTGCAACACTTTGGATATCTGGGTAGCTGGTTTGACTGCAGGGTTGAAAGTGATCAGAAAATGACGACCAGAATAGAACTTGCACGAAAAAGCTTTATTAGCTAGCGTTCTGTATTGCGCAGTAGAAGTCTTTCATTGACCACACGTCTAACGTATGTCCTATAAGTTTTGCTACAAAATTCATTGGCTTTAATTTTAACAAAAACAAAATAATATCGAGTTACCTTTTAAAATAAAAGCTCTTTCACATTGTTTACTGTCAGTTAAGATCTATTTATTTTAAAATTTTCGGTTTAAAATGTAGTATACTTTAGAAATATGAAAAAGTATATAAAAGTTGGTTGGGCAGGCACCCAAAGCTGAAATCTATCGAATATTTTAGAATGAAAACAATTCACGCAGAACCATTTATAGAACAATAACGGAGTGGAGCAGGGAATACCACGGCGTAATCTACCAAAATATGGAAGACAACGTGCATTTACTGCACAGAAACCAGAGATATTTTTGAAAAGAGCAAAAAACCAGCTTGGAATGGAAACTAGAAGACTGGCTCCATACAGATATATGAATAGTACGATATCGTTGGAATTGAGGAGGAATGTTCTTAAATATCGAAAGAGACGTAAGTGCTCCAAATCCTCTCAAGCGCAACTCCTTCAGACCTACTCTTACTGAAGAGATACTCAGAACTGATGTTTACAATACCAAATACCCTTTGATCCGAAAAACGATAATCGTCCAAACTTGCCGCAGGCTCGTCCAATAGAGGATTTTTGTGATTTACTGTGTAGGAAAGTTTATTATGGAAGCTGCGAAGCCCAAGATGAAGAACAATTAAGACGGTGAATTTACGAACAACTAAGAGAAATTGACCTGATTTCCGCCTAGGATCTCATGAAAGACATTCTAAGAAATTTGCGTCTAGTAGAAAAGAATGGGTCACACCACATAATTTGATAGTATAGTTTAGTAGTAATTTATGATAACTAGTTAGTGTTTAAATAAATTTCTTCATTAAAAAAAAATTCGATAAATATTTTGTGCCAAAACTTTTAAGACATAATTAAAGAGTATCGAAGTGCTACATCCCATCACATCACATCACGTAGCGCTACAACCCTGTGTGGGTCCTGGCTGAATGTACAACTTTCTTCCAATTTGTTTGGTCTTCCATCAACCTAGGGTCAAATGAAATGTTCATTTTTCGGAGATCTGCTTGGATGTTATCTTTTCATCGCATTCTGGGACGTCCGAGTGGTCTTTTGCCTGTAGGAATCTCCTCCCATACCAGTCTTACAAGTCTCTCGTTATGAAGTCTGTGCACGTGGCCTGCCCATCTTAGACGCTGTGATTTAATTTCTTGGGCAATATCGGTGTCATTGTAGAGTGCTTTTAATTCGATCTTGGTTCTGATCCTATACTGGTTTGTAATCAACTATTTTTAATGGGAATAAGCCACAATTTTACCAAGAAAATGATTTTATTAACGTTTCGAATTTATAACAATTATTTATAATTTATAATAATTTTATAAATTAATTTATAAATTAAACATATTACAGTCAGAATTTGGTATTAATTCTTTGAAGGTAAATTAAATGTAAGACTAAATACTTACGATGTCGGGATAGTATCACGAGGTTTTTTCCTGGTTTTCCCTCGTGATTTACTATGGAACCTCTAACGCGAGAATTTTACCATCATCGTTGCATTTGGTTGTCTTTTTAAAGACAGATCACATGCTATGATTGTTTATGACGGATATTCTTGAGTTCTTAGTCCGAATGAACTATCTTTTAGTAAAGTCGTCCCAGGAACGCAACTCATAAATATTGGCGATATCATTTTAAGGTCTTCTACCTTAAAATGTATAATATACGTCTGAATTGCCAATATAAATGAGTCAGATTGAATAAATTATTAGAAGAATTTTATTCACTTAGCAACCACATTTTTGTTTATTTCAGTAGTATTTTGTATTTTGACAACGAAACCCCATTTGGGCTTTTAAACGTTAATAAAATCATTTTTTTGGTAAAATTGTGACTTATTCCCGTTAAAAATAGTTGATTATAAAAATGTCACAATAGTGCGGCCGATATGTGAAACAATTGCACATTTAATGATACAAGCATATAATTTGGAACACATATACTAGACATATAAAGGTTCAAATTTAGATATGAGGCCATCTCAGATTTTGCCTTTTACAAAAATGGCGGGCATTCAAAATGGCGACTATACATATGTGTTTAATAGTACTATAACTCTTGAACGAAAAGTCCGATTTTAACTGAATTTGGTATGTAGGTTCTTCTTTTGATTTACAAGATGGATGTGGTGAACCAGAAGAATCGGTTTACCAGAAGTTGTGTTTTTACTGGTTGTTTATGTAAAAATATGTTTTTTTTTCAATTTTTCCCTCTGTATATATTAATTTTTCAAAAAGGTAATACCGCCATTGAAAATAGCGTAAAAATATTTTGTAGAAAATATTTTGAACTTTTTAGTTATGTTAATTACCATTTAATAAATGCATAACGTATCTTCACATGTACCTATGTGTGGCAGATTCGTGCAAATATTATAAGAATTATTGTGAATTTAATGGCAAAATCATATAATTTGGACCAGATATACTAAACATATGGAGGTTCAAATTTAGATGTAAGGCCATCTTAGATTTTACCTTTTACAAAAATGACGGGCATTCAAAATGGCGTCTATACATATGTGACTAATAGCACGATAACTTTTGAACGAAAAGTCTGATTTTAACCAAATTTGGTATATAGGTTCTTCTTTTGATGTGTAAGACGAACGTCTTAAACCGAAAGAATTGATTTACCAGAAGTTGTATTTTTCCTAATTTTTATGTAAAAACATGTTGTTTTTTTACCAATTCTTTCACCCTGTATATATTAATTTTTCAAAAAGATAATACCGGCATTCAAAAGAGCGTAAAAATATTTTTTAGCAAATATTTTGAACTCTTTAGTTATGTTAATTACCAATTAATTAATGAATGAATCTGCCGCTCATAGCTACATGTCAAGGGACGTTATGCATTTATTAAAAGGTAATTAACATAACTAAAAAGTTCAAAATCTTTCCTTAAAAATATTTTTACACTCTCTTCAATGGCGGTATTACCTTTTTGAAAAATTAATATATACATGGTGGAAGAATTGAAAAAAAAACAACATATTTTTACATAAAAAACAGTAAAAACACAACTTCTGGTAAACCGATTCTTCCGGTTCAAAACCTAAACCTTATTCATCAAAAAAAAACTTTGGTGCCAAATTTGGCTGATATCGGACTTTTCGCTCAAAAGTTATCGTGCTATTAGTCACATATTTTTGAATGCCGCCATTTTGAATGCTCGCCATTTTTGTAAAAGGCAAAATCTGAGATGGCCTCATATCTAAATTTGAACATTTGTATATGTAGTATAGGTATATGTGGTCCAAATTATATAATATGCTTCTACCATTAAATGCACAATAATTCTTATAATATTTGCACGAACCTACCACACATAGGTACATGTGAAGATACGTTATGCATTTATTAAGTGGTAATTAAAATAACTAAAAAGTTCAAAATATTTCATAAAACATATTCTTATGCTCTTTTCAATGGTGGTATTACCATTTTGAAAAATTACTATATACTGAACAAATTAGAAGCGTTCGAGTTGTGCTGTTACCGTCGCATGCTCAGAATCCCATGGACAGTACACATATCCAACGAACGTGTGCTCGAGACCATGCACAAAGAGCGAGAATTGATCAACGTCATAAAAATGAGAAAGGTTCATTACTTCGGTCAGAGCAAAATCGAAAAAAAACGCTGGGTTGGAAGAAAACAATTGTCCTGGCTGCGTAACATTAGACAATGGACAGGTCGAACGGTCGAGGAATTGTTTCATATAGCTACCGACCGAGAAGCTTTTCATCAGATTGTTAATACGACGATAGCCAACGCTTGAAAACAAGCACGGCACACAAAGAAGAAGATGCAAACCTCATGAATAGCTAATAAAACGACTTGTAAACATTGTACCTTTTTTATTAAAGTAGGTAATTCACTGACTCTAACCTTTTCTAAAACAATTAAATGCCTTTTGTAGAACAAATTTTTCTCTAGTCTTTTAATCTACCGACATCTCTTCTTCTTATCCTTATATCCTTAGCCTTCTTTAGTTCATTTTTGGACATAGGATTCTGCTACATCGCTTACATCGATCTTCTGCTTACATCGATCACTATCGTGAATAACATAATTCCCAATTTTTTCCTGCTATTTTTTGATGTCATTTAACCATCTCATCTGTGGACTTTCTCTTGGTTGTCTACCTTTGTAAGGTCTTCAATGTTTTATTGTGGTATTTCAGCATTGGTCTTTTGTCTAGCCGTGTGACCTATGAAGTTCCATTTTAGTTTCTCAATTTTTGTTGTAGTATCCTCGACTTTTGTTTTTGATGATAGCCATTCATTCCTCTTTCTATCTGATAGGCATATACAAATATTGCCCTTTCCATTATCCTCTATATTGTGGCTAATTTTGCCTTGTGTTTAATCTCAAACATTCAATTTTCATATTCGATATAAATAATCTTTTATCACCCCGTATATCACTTCTTCTTCTTTTTCTTCTTTTCTTCTTCTGGTAGCACTACAACCCGGGCTGGGTCTTGGCTGACTGCACAACTCGCTTCCATCTCGAACGGTCGTTCATGATAGTTGGGGCAGTGGGTAGCCCCATTGTTCTTAGATCTGACTATATTATCTCTCCATCGCATTCGTGGGCATCCTAAGGGCCTTCTTCCTGTGGGGCTTCCTCCCAGATCAGCTTGGTTAGGCGGTTATTAGGGAGTCTATGGACATGGCCAGCCCATCTCAGACGCTGAGATTTAATTTCTTGGACTATGTCACTCGCCCTATACATTTGCTTGACCTCAGCATTTGTTCTCATGATGCTCCGAGGTATTTAAAACGTCTATCACAATAACGCAATTATTACTACATTGTAAACATGTACGTCCTATTTAATTAATTTAATTACTGCAAATTATAAACAATCTTTTTTTCAATGGACATTAATAATTTTGCTGACTAAATAAAAACCTTTGTTCGTTGGTAGCGTGGGCTATGACCCAATTCATCTGGCCGCAAAGAAAGAGTATACATTAGATTCATTCTTTCGAGTCAATTCGAATAGTCAAGATGTGGCTTTAAAATTCATTCCTTAACATGTAGCCTCATAGATGATTATCAGTTCAACCATCAAACTTATCGGTCACTAAAGCAACGTGATTAAGTAGACTAAAGCAACGTCATTAAGTAGACAAATGCATCCAAAACAGAAGTTAGTTGCTTTCACCTGAACAATAAACTTGCTGGAAAGGAACTCAACATACGGTTTGAAAATACCACACTTACCCACAACAAAACACTTAAGTACCTGGGCGTAACACTAGACAGAACGCTATCATTTAAAGAGCGTCTAACAAAAACTGCCCAAAAGTTGAGTACAAGAAATAACATCATACAGAAGCTCTGCGGCACCACCTGGGGAGCATCGGCTTCCACTCTCCGCTCTACTGCCTTAGCCCTTGTTTTCTCGACCGCTGAATATTGTGCTCCAGTTTGGCTATGGGCCATTCCACGAACATACGCCTGTTTTGGATTACTTCGACAACGAATATTTTACTGTGCAACATAAGAAGTACGAAAGTAAATGGAGCTAATAATTATTCCAATAAACAACAATGTAATTTGCAATTTACTTTCGTTCTTCTTATTTTGCACAGTAAAATATTCGTTGTCGAAGTAATCCAAAACAAGCGTATGTTCGTGGAATAGGGTATACACAGCCCACACGTAAAAAAGTTCGACACTCAGCTGCATCATAGCACTATGAGGATGATAGCTGGTACAATTAAATCAACTCCCACCCAATGGCTTCCAGTATTAAGTCACATCCCACCTCCATATTTACGACGAGTTGACGCACTTACACGTGAATACAAAAAGATCATGAACAATATAAATCTGCCGATCCACCAAAATACCGAAGATGCACGAAATACCCGTCTCCGCTCTAGAAAACCACCAATAAAAACGGCAAGAATGATATATGAGGAGTTCAACATCATGAATGCATGGTCCCAAGAATGGAACGCATGGCAAAATAACATGCCCTGCATTACCCACAAGCCTCCAGGTTTTGATCTTCCACGTAAAAGTCTTCCACTCTAAGTAGGATCCGAACCAGATATGGCAGATATGCATACATGCTACATAAATGGCATAAATGGGGAAAGAACCCGTCTCCTCAATGTGACTGTGGGGAGAACCAAACCATTGACCACTTTATTGAAGAGTGTCCCTCAAGATCCTACAATGGTAGCCCTGAAGACTTCCTGTTTGCAACTTCAGAGTCAATTGATTATATTAATACACTTGATGTTTGTTTGTAACTATTTAAAATTTGTCATATACCTATATTACTGGTGTTTGTAATTTGGTTCTAAATGTGTTTTAATTGCCATACGATAAATAAAATAAAATTAAGTAGACATTTAAGGTCTCCCGTGTGAAGAGTGTAGTTAGAGAAATAAAGTATCATTTTTAATTTGGTATTTCACTACGGGCGATAGATCCTAGAGCTGAGCCGGAGTGTTGGGAATATAAGCAATTGATCAACCTAATCTTTAACGCCCTTGAAATTTGACAGTCCTTCCATATTTTGGTCATTTTTGCTGTGGTCTTTTGCTAGATCACATCTATGTTTAATCTCTTCCTGTACTGACCCTGTGTTTGTGACCAATGATCCCAGATATAAGAATGAGCTCACAACCTCAAACCGGTCAATTGTGGTTACATGTGGATGATTGTTATGTAGACTATCCACTATATTCTGCTGACTGATCTTATCAGTGTCATCTGCGAAACGTAGGTTATTTCTTTGGTGACCAATTACTGAGATGCCCTTTTTCCATACTTTAAGTGCTCTTATCATAATATATTCCCCATATATATTGAATAATTGTGGAGATAGTAGGTATAAATTCTTGTCTGATACCCCGTTCTGGATGGAATTCCTTTAGTTCAGTTATAAGCGGAAGATGAAATAACTGACCAAATTAAATCCGACAGTGGGATAAGACAGTAGGATTCCTTGAGTCCTTTATTGTTCAACCTGATCATGGACTAAATAAAAAAAGTAAGAACTAAAAAAGGATACCAAATGGGAGAAAAACAACTTAAAATAATCTGCTATGCGGACGATGCAATACTAATCTCTCAAAGTAAAGATGATTTACAACGTATGCTGCACCAATTTAACATAATCGACAGAAAATTTAACATGTTAACTTCCTCAAAAAGACAAAATGCATGGTTATAACGGCAGATCCAATAATATGTAAATTGGAGCTGGAAAGTCAGATAATAGAAAAAGTGATGGAGTTTAAATACATAGGCATCACACTATCTAGCTACGGAAGGCTCGAAACAGAAGTGGAAGATCAAGTGAATAGAGAAAACAGAACCGCAGGTTGGCTGAATGACACAATATGGAGAAATAAAAATATCGGAAAAGAAATAAAAGGCAGAATTTAAAAAACAGTCATCAGACCAATAATGATATAATCGGCAGAAATACGACCCGACACAGAGAAGACAAAAATATTGCTCGAAACAGCGGATATGAAAACCTTTCGAAAAATCAATGGTAAAATTCTATGAGACAGAGCTGGAAGTACACATATACGACGGAGATGCAAGGTAGATAACATTAATAACTGGGTAAGAAACAGAAGAAAAGAATGGAATGACCGCATAAGCCGAATGACAACAAATAAGGTAGCCAGGATATCGAAAGACGGTTCCCCAATAGGAAGACGATCAGTGGGAAGACCACGAAAACGATGGAACGACAACTTACTAGAGGCACATTGAAAAAACAGACTATGTCATGTCTATACAAAAAGAAAAAGAAGAAGAAGAAGTAATAAGTAATTAATTTAGCTGTTACAATGTTTAATTTACGTCAAAATTAGAAAGTACATACCACTACTGAAGATGGACTTCATTAGAAAAAAATTAGATTGAAGAAAGCTATAAAATTTTTTGTTCGACTTTAAAAAACTTGGATGATGGTTGAAAAATCATTTAATAAACGGCATATTAGGACTTCACAAAAACACATTAAGTTTTGGTCATGGCTAGATGGATTTGAGGCGGCAGCTAGACTAAAGATAACCTAATGCCAGTGTCTTAAAAAATGTCTTGTCAGTTGTCATTCTAAAAACATATTAAGAAGCCGATATTAGAGGCTCTCTTCATTTTGTCTGTCCTATAAACTCATCTATTTGTTAGATTTTTTTTATTGATCATCAAAGTTTTTTAACTTAAAAAAAATATTTTTTTAAGTTAAAAAGTATCTTTTAAATTTTGACGTAAGCTAAACAGTGTAACACTTAAAATTAGTTACGTGTATTAAGTTACAAGAACAAAAAAACAGCTAAACGCCGTAAAAATAAGTGGCGCATAAAATATTCCAGCTACAAAAGATCTGATATGAATATTACGTGGCGCGAAAATGTATTTTCATTTTGATGCAAAATAAAATTCTAGTTTAAAATATTTTTTCATGATATTTGGTAAATTTGAAGTAAAACGCGCCACAAAAGAGTAACTTTGACACAGTTTAAATTTTGAAGCTCTTTTGTGGCGCGTTTATTTCAAATTTAGCAAATATTATGAAAAAGACTTTTAAAATAAAAGCAGAATTTTATTTTGCATCAAAATTAAAATACATTTTCGCGCCACGTAATATTCATATCAAAAGTAGCTGGAATATTGTATTCGCCACTCATGTTTACGGCGTTTAGCGGTTTTTTATTCTTGTATCAGGAGTTTTTCAAAGTTATTTATAAATAAAATGTATGAAGTTGAATGTATTGTTTCTCGATTACACGTTAAGCTTTATTAATGGTCGCCTTTGTCGCATTATCTCCCAAAAATTATCTAATGTACACCGAATGTAGATTAGATCTGTTTTCTATTCAAAGTATATTGAAAAAAAATATTGGGATGGACGGTAAATGAACTCGGATTGCCCGTTGCTTGATCAAATTTAGCGTCATAACCACTACAACTACATCAACCATTTCGGGGATAATGGTTAATTGGATTATATTTTGTAGCTTAATAACTTCCAAACGGATTAACCGATTTTGATCACTAAGCATGAGTTTGAAACGTATTGGCAAGTAGTATCTGATGAATTTAAGGTCAAGTATGATAACTGAAGGTATTACAGGAATTATTGAGCTTGAAAAACTGTTTTTCCCCATAGGAAATAGATTTGATCATATTTATGAAGCCTATAACTTAAAAATTCGAATTTTTCCGGATATGAGATATACACCGTTAGATGAGCCTAGAGCCCTTCTACAAAAGCTTAGTTATTTGCGGAATTCGTAGGTTGAAATTTTGAGTAGGTAATTGTCGAAAAACCAAAATTTTCAAAGTTTAGTTTTTCAGTTTTTCGGCTATACTGAGCGGTGTGTATGTCTGATCCTGACGGCTTACACACCATTTGAAAGACTAATTCAACGCTATTGATATGGTATATCTGCGGTTCTCCGGTCTCTTCTTGAACCGAAGATATGTATGTACCCCCAAAAATATGCCATTTTGTACTTACAAAGTCCTACAGCTGGCTTATGGGTGGTCAAAAGTCACAAACTACACCGATTCTGAATCGACCCTGACCCCCTCTTCAAACACAGAAAAAAAATTCAGATCGGTTTTTCACATACATACATACATACATACATACATATCCACCAACATTTTCCCTTTTTTAAATAGAAATTGAGTCATATTTCTGAGCTTCGTAACTTTTGAATGGTATAACCGATTTTCAAAATTAGGCATGCGTTGGAAAGATAATGATCAGTACTATCAAAAGCCGTAAAAGTCGGACTTAAATTTTTGAAATTTTTGGGAGTTTTGGGGACGAGAACCAAAAACCGACCCTAAATAAGAAGGGCCGTAAAATCCACAACCTTAGACCAAAATAGATTTTTGGCATATGGATGGGTGAGTCTTTTGCTGATCTTTAAGGTGGAATTTGGCCCAATTTTCAATTCAGTCAGATTTAGAAAATCGAAAATTTCGTGTATATATAGTGTATAGTGTAGGGGGGTTGTGCGCCACTGGCGAGAACTAGCGTTCTCTTGGAATTTTAGTGTAGCATATCTCTAAATATGGCTTTATAAGCCGAAAGCGCTCGGTCAGCTAGGAGTGAAATATTTTACACACTTTTAAAACACTTTTCTTTTCCCATTCATTCATTTTGTATTGTGTCAGGTATTATTTATTGTAACATTTTCTCTTTTGTAATCATCCTTGTGAAAGCGGACTTCACATGAATGAATTTTAAATAAAAAAGTATATGTTATACAGTTATACGTTTTTATTATTACGAAATTTAAGATTTGCTTCTTTTTAAAAACGATTTATTCTTTTCAGATTAATGTTTGTGCCTCTCTGTAACACGGGAACAATGAACCTACTTGGGGGTGAGTTACACCTTGCATGTGAATTTTGGCTTTTACAGTCAACTGTTTTATTCAAAAATGCAATTTAGCAGACAGAAAGGGGCTAATCGATACTTCACGCACTGACAGGGTAATTATTAATCGAAATTTCGCAATTATAGCAAGTCGAAAACTGCCAAAGTCTAGCACAACTTCTTCTATTGTTAGATTTTAATTAACATAATAATTGTACACAAATTGAATACAAAATCAATATGACAGTACAAAAAATTGAGTTTATAAGCTAAAAATTGTGTTTAAAGCGTTTGAAACTAATAGTAACAAAAAACTCGCATAAAAAATCATTTATTACAGTGTCTGCAAAATTCTATGTACAGAAATTTTCAGAATCAACAACAAATTAATTCTTATTATTCAGTTTATTGTTCTAATTTTCATAAAGTATTATTTGACAATCATATAATAATGCACTTAAAAACTCTTTATAATGCCTACCTCTTTGAACTACACCAGAAAAATGGAATAGTGTGATTATATAATAATATTGCATAAAAAATGGAGATGTAAGAGAAATGGGAAACTATAGACCTGTCAGCTTGTTATCTCATTAAAATAAGCTCTTCATGAAAATAATTATTACTAACAGACTGAGACCTAAACTAGATTTTCACCAACCGCTAGAACAAGCCGGATTTAGGAATCGCTTTGGAACGAGTGACCACCTACCCTAAAAGTAATAAAATCCTTAATAGAGAAGGCTACAGAATACAACAAACCATGATATTAATATTTGTAGACTTTGAGAAAGCATTTGACTCAGACCAGCATAGTTCCATGTAAAGAACTCTTACAGAGTGAAATATTGATCATAGGTACACAACTCCTCTACTACTACAACTATCGGTTTAAACGTTCTCCGACGCCTTCCGACTCCTCACCGCCATTCTTTTCTGTTTAACCGTTAACCTGGAGGGATTTTTATTTCCTCTAGTTCTTCTTCAATTACCTCTCTCCAGCTTCTTCTCGGCCTTCCTTTTTTTCTTCTCTCTAGTGGTGTCCATGTCAAAATCTGTTTAGGGATCCTGTCATCTGACATTCTCTGTACATGGCCGTATAATATTAGTTGTTTTGTTTTTATGTTATCAATTATTATTGCATGCGCGACTCCAATCATTTCTCGCATTCTCTCATTTGATATCCGATCTCCTCTTGATTTCCCTGATGCTCTTCTGCAGAAGTCCATTTCTGTTTCTAGTAACATTTTCTTTGTTCTTTATTTCATTGGCCAAACGTCACTGCCATATGTGATTACGCTTTTAAGTATGGTATTGTATATGAGCTGTTTGTTCTTTTTAGATAACACATCTCCTCTTTTGGAACACATCTCCTCTTCGGAATGTATAATATAATAGCGCAACAGCTGCATTGAAAATGTGCTATGGCGACACAAATACATTTTCTTAGAGAGGAGTATTAGGCAAGGAGATTACCACCTCTTCCAAACTATCCACCGCTGTGTTACAGAGTACCACGAGAAACAGTAATTGGTAACATATTGCAGTTAGCATAAAAGGGGAGTTTCTAAACAAATTGAGGTTTGCAGACCACATAGTCCTTATTTCAGACCAGGTAAATCATGCCTGCCAACTATTTCAAGACCTTCAGAACTTTTGTACACGAGTTGGTCTTAGAATTAACTTTTTTAAAACACAATATGTACATGACCAATCTTGTACTGGCCAAAAACATCTCAACCAATGGCACGCAAATTGAACAAGTGTATAACTATATCTTTTACCAAGAGATTAAATTAGGAAGAGACAATTAAGCAACAGACTTAAACAGGAGAATATGACTAACATGGGCAGCTTACGGCAAATTGAGGGAAGTCTGTTCAGATAACATTCACAACAGATTTCACTGAAAATGATAAACGTCAAAATTATTAATGATATGTAAAAGACATGCCGTATCGCTTATCCTTGTTTAGCTAATTGTAGTTTTTATGGACAAGCGACTTAATTTTGCGATACCAATTTCTGTAAGAAAAAAGAGACCTAGTATAAAAAGTAATTCGTTAATAATTTCATGCATGCGCAAGCAAAGATTCGCTGGAACAATTGTATATTTATATTTTAAGTAAAGAGCGGATTTGTCTATGTAAAAAATACTAAAAAACAAGTTAATAGTTATTTATGATATAAGTATTAAAAGTACACGTTTAAGGCACGCATGTGAAAGTTTGCAGAATGAGCGAAAGCGAGTTCTGCAATTCACATGAGTGCCTTAGAAATGTACTTTTTAATACGCATATCATATAATATTTTTCTACAAACGTAATTACAGGACAAGATCTACAAAAACTTTTACTTGAACTTAACTGACATTCCAATTTTATATTTTTTTGACATCAAAATTGCATATACGGTTAATACGAACTGCAGTGCCTTAAAAATTTTAAAGCACTAGTACCTTAAAGTAGCATTTTTAACGCTCGTATGGAGTTCTAAAAATTGCATTTTTAACACGGCTGTAGAAAAAGTAATATAAAAGAGGATATCCAGGACTATCCGATGTCATGGCCACTATACAATTTTGCCAGCAACTCATTTTTGCAAAACAAACCTTAGTTGGCTTTTGCACATGGAACTATTATTGTTTTTATTAAAGTCCATTGTGAGTTAAGGCCGTACCTATGACACTATGCATTTTCTTGTATCATTTCTAATATCGTTTCTGATATCGTTTCTGATATACATTTTCTTGTATCGTTTCTTGTACGTACATTTGTGCCCTGTATGATATAATATGCAAGTAGTTCAGAGAAATAAGGAAAAGAAATATCATGTTGGTGACACAACCCCCTCCAGGCCAAAACCAAATTTTTTGAGTAGTATAGACGTCTATATTAATAACCTATATGTTTCCTGCAGCCGATTTTGATGATATACATAGTTATAAACAAATGAAGATCAAAAAACGGTAAATTTTCGCTTTTTTCGTCTATAACCAAAAAGTTAAGTATTTTAAACAAATTTGGGAGTGAGAAACTCATAAATCGTATAAAAAACTTCAATATGGCGTTTGCTGAATATGTCTATCCTTATTGGTTGCTTAGGAAATTGCAAAATAAATAATAAATTTTGAGTTTTTATATATATTCATAACTTATGAAAAAATTAACGTAAAACGTTCTTATTACACGGAATGCTGAGAATCCTGGTGCTTAAATCATACCCTAAATTTCAAAGCGGTCAAATAGTTTAAAAGTATTTAATTTGTTTATCCCAAATTAATTTTTTTTGCAACGCTAAAGTCAGAAAATGATGAAGTTACACTAATACTTTGGATAGTTTATGAAAGTAGAAGATTTATAATATTAATTTAATTTAAAAAAAAAATGACAAAAAATAATTCTAAATACTGTAAAATTATTTTGCAAAAACATGTAAATTAAAAAAAGGGGGGGCTAACTTCGTCCCTAATTGTGCTAGGACAATTGTTTTCCTTTCTAAATGTGTATAAAAATTCATTCTTTCCAAATATGAAAAAATAATTTTTCTACGGGTAACGGTTAAAAAGTTATTCTAATTGTTTATAATAGTGTAGGAAACAGAGGTTGAACCTTGCAAAATGGACACAAGTCCGGTTTTATTTTTTTTCTGGCATATCAAGGGGTGCTTATTATAAGAATAACTTTTTCTGAAACAATTTCGCCCCGGAACCTCCCTTTTCACCCCTTTAAAGGGGGTAATTTGTGGTTTTTGCAGAGCGTAGCCCTTCCTGTACCTACTACAAAAAATTTCTTTTATAGAAATATGTAGAGGACTATATTTTCTACGATTTATTTCCAACAGCATCTCTCTATCATCCACCGTTTAGCAAGGGTGGCGCCCCAAAGTTGACAAGTTTTTAAAAAAGATGTTTTTAAAAAAAATATATTTTTCCCTAACTGTAAAGGAAATTAAAAAGAAATGCTGCGGAAATTATTCACAAATAGATGATTGATTTTTTGGTATAGGTTTCACTTAAGGATAATTGCCCTTTTTTTAATTACAGGGTGTTACATTTTAAAAAACCCCTTTTTATACCATCTGAACCGTTTATGCTAGAGTAAAAAGACTTTCAGCGATTACCTATGTACTGGTGTTATTTACAAATTTGTATAATGCACCCCCATTTTTTCCCCGGAACCACCCAAAAAAAAAGAAGAATTAATAAATAAAGTGATTTTCTTGGAATCCTTCACACACAATGCCCTTCATTAATATGCTTCATATATCATTTTGTGCAAGTTATTATTACCCATGCATGGACACTAAAAGCGATTTCCTAGTGCAACCCCTGTAGCCAAAAACAATAAATAAAATGGGGGGTTGAAAATTTTTTTTTGTTTTTTGCTTTTTGATCCATATGGGCATATGCTTCAACAATAGTGCTTTTCAAAAATATATATGGTTATTGCAACATCCCTGCGCAAACCACCCCTATCCTTGAAAATATACTGCAGAAACTACCCCTATACCTTATCCAGTATGTTTTTACGATTTTCTCATTACCTATTCATTTTTTTTTAAACAAAACTTATACAAGGTTAAAGACCACTATTTACTCTAAAAATTAGGTCTTATTCATTTTTTTCGTTTAAGCAACCGTTACGGCACAGTGGCGCCGTAAACCTCATATATGCTTTGACAGGCTTCAGTTTTTGTTTACTGTTTCGTCATCTGTTTGTTTTATTGATAAAGTACTTATGTAAAATAAAACAACACAGTGTAAACTACAAATCATGACCTATGCACATTTTACATTCTTTGCTCCCCAAAGCTACAGTGGTGGCCCAAAATAAATTTTTTCATATTTTCTCCACCTACACGCATTTTATTGCGTTAATGCTACCTTAATAGCACAATATTCACCCCTAAGTGGTCGCTAAGCAGTGTCGGATCCAGGGAGGGGTGATGGGGGCGATCACCCCCACCCCTCTCAAACCAAGTGATATTATATTTGAAGATTATAAAAATATTCATTTATTTTTATAGAAATACTTATATTATATTAAGGCTATGGGTACATAATTCGCAAATATTTTACGTGTATCCCTACTTTTTCTGTCTTTACACGGCAAATTACGTGTAGTAAAATTCACACTGGTGTGGATATGTAAACATTACTAGAATGTCATTCTACTTGAAAATGCCATAATTAATTTAAAGAGATGGCTTTTGAATGTTCTTGGATAACTGTTATTTTTATAATTGCAAATTATTAATTCAGTTAATAAATGTAATAATTTTTTCACTAACTATGTTTTCAGTGATTGTAATAATTTATTTGTACAACAAAAACTAATAATCAATCGAGAAAAGAGGAAAAGTGTTAAAGTGATTTTTTAATAATATGTTGTTATTTTGGAACGCTTACAATTTTGAACATCTCTAACAACAAAATACTTGGATCACAGGATATATCTGATGTATTCTCTGCTTGGATCTTTCACAAATAATACACAATAAATAACTTTTTATTAAGTTCACGTCTTAAATCAATTATTTATCAAATACACTATATATCAATAATATTTAATCAATTTCTCAAAATATTCCCGATGCAATGTCCAATATTTAAAATTGTCACTGATTGTCAGTGTCTGACTGACAATATTATTATATTCGGTTGAGTGCGTTGTAAGACAAAGACAGATTTGGAAAATATTACCACAGCATTGTGTTCATTTTTTTCAAATCCTGAAAAAACCAATAAATATTTTTGAAAAATTTAAACGCAGAATGAAAGACTAAATTATTACCAAGGGCCGTAAGTCCCTTAGAATAAATAAAAAGTTTATTTTGAATGAGATATTTGAATTTAAAAATCACACTAAATTTTCTCTTAGTTTTTTCACCCCTGTAACTTATTAAAATAAACATTGTAGAAGTTCTCAGGGACTTTCGGCCCTCGCTAATAACGTAATCTTTCATTCTGCGTTTAAATTTTTCCAAAATACTTATTAGTTTTCTCAGGATTTGAAAAAAATGAATCCCCATTTGAATAGCATTGCAGCCGAAAATACGTTCCGATCCTCTTAATATTATTTTTATAAGAATGACTTTTTATGCTTTAGCGACAGTGGCGGATCCAGGATCGTTAAGAGGGGGGTGCCTATTGGTTAAATTTCTATAAAAATAAATGAATATTTTTATAATCTTTGAATATAATATCACTTGGTTTGAGAGGGGGGAGGTGATCGCCCCCATCACCCCTCCCTGGATCCACCACTGCGTAGCGACCACCTAAGGGTAAATATTGTGCTGTTAAGGTAGCATTAATGCAATAAAATGCATGTAGGTTGCGAAAATATGCAAAAATTTATTTTGGGCCACCACTGTGGCTTTGGGGAGCAAAGAATGTAAAATGTGCATAAGTCATAATTTGTAGGATACACTGTGTTGTTTTATTTTGCATAAGTACTTTATAAATAAAACAAACAGATGACGAAAAAAAAAAACAAAAACTGGAGCCCGCCAAAGCATATATGAGGTTTACGGCGCCACTGTGCCGTAACGGTTGCTTATACGAAAAAATGAATAGGACATAATTTTTAGAGTAAATAGTGGTCTTTAACCTTGTATAAGTTTTGTTTAAAAAGAATACATAGGTAATGAGAAAATCGTAAAAACATGCTCGCCAAGGGATAGGGGAAGTTTCTGCAGTATATTTTCAAGGATAGGGGTGGTTTTCGCAGAGATGTTGCAATAACCATATATATTTTTGAAAAGCACTATTGATGAAGCATATGCCCATATGGATCAAAAAGCAAAAAACAAAAAAAAATTTCAACCCCCCATTTTATTTATTTTTTTTTGCTACAGCGGTTGCACTAGGAAATTGCTTTTGGTGTCCATGCATGGGTAATAATAACGTGCACAAAATGATATATGAAGCATATTAATAGAGGGTATTGTGTGTGAAGGATTCCAAGAAAATCAATTTATTTATTAATTTTTCTTTTTTTTGGGGTGGTTCCAGGGAAAAAATGGGGGTGCATTATACAAATTTGTAAATAGCACCAGTACATGGGTAATCGCTGAAAGTCTTTTTACTCAAGCGTAAACGGTTCAGATGGTATAAAAATAGGTTTTTTAAAATGTAACACCCTGTAATTAAAAAAAGGGCAATTACCCTTAAATGAAACCTATACCAAAAAATCAGTCAATTATTTGTGAATAATTGCCGCAGGATTTCTTCTTAATTTCCGTTACAGTTAGGGAAAAATATATTTTTTTAAAAAACATCTTTTTTAAAAACTTGTCAACGTTAGGGCGCCACCCCCACTAAACGGTGGATGATAGAGAGATGGTGTTGGAAATAAATCGTAGAAAATATAGTCCTCTTCATATTTATATAAAAGAAATTTTTTGTAAAAGTTACAGGAAGGGCTATGTTCCGCAAAAACCACAAATTACCCCCTTTAAAGGGGTGAAAAGGGAGGTTCCGGGGCGAAATTTTTTCAGAAAAAGTTAGTCCTATAATAAGCACCCCTTGATATACCAGAAAAAAAATAAAACCGGACTTGTGTCCATTTTGCAAGGTTCAACCTTTGTTTCCTACACTATAAGTAAATAAAAAATTCAACGTGTTTTTGCAATATAATTTTACACTGTTTAAAATTACTTTTTGTCATTTTTTTTTAATTAAGTCAATAGTATAAATGTTCTTCTTCCATAAACTGTCAGAAGTCTTATTGTAACCTCATAATTTTCTGACTTATAGTGTTGCAAAAAAATTAATTTGGGATAAACAAATTAAATAACTTTTAAACTATTTGACCAATTACTTTGAAATTTAAAATATAATTTAAGCACCAGAAGTCTCAGCAATTCGTGAGATAAGAAGGTTCTAAGTTACTTTTTACAGAAGTTATGAATATTTATAAAAACTCAAAATTTATTATTTATTTTGCAATTTTTGTAAGCAACCAATAAGGATAGATATATTCAGCGAACGCCATATTGAAATCTTTTAGACGATTTATGAGTTTCTTACTCTCAAATTTGTTTAAAATGCTTAACTTTTTGGTTATAGAAGAAAAAAGCGAAAATTTACCGTTTTTTGATCTTCATTTGTTTATAACTATGTATATCATCAAAATCGGCTGCAGGAAACATAAAGGTTATTAATATAGATGTCCATACTACTCTAAAAATTTGGTTTCGGCCTGGAGGGGGATGTGTCACGAGAAAAATCTTATTTCTCTGGACTAAAGTTCTTGTATCGAAAATTGTATGAAATGCGGCACGTGATTGGTCGAAATTTTGTTTGTCACCCTGTGTCACGTTACATTGGTATGGTAGTACTGCGTCTACAGTAGTGATGTTGATTATAGTTACTTTCGAGTATTCATTACAAATCGTTACTTTTGTATAAAATAATAATTTAAAGTATTCGTTACTTTGATTACTTTTGTTACTTTTGTATTTGAGTACCGGTAATCATATCGAGAATCGCATTTCTCAGTACATATTTTGTATCAGTATTAGTAGGATACTTTGATTACTATGATTACTCTTGTATTGGAGTACCGGTATTCATATCGAGAATTGCATTTCTTAGTATTTCGTATAAGTATAAGATTCAATATAACGACCTTCACCGATCTATTTAATGGATAGGAATTAAATGATATGTAATTGTTCTGTCATTGCTGCTCCACAATATCAGTAATATCGAGTAATCTGTTTGCATCAATTAAGTGCCAAAAACAAACCCTCGAAACTTTAGATGACCTACCTTAGCAGTAACCCTGGGCACCCAGGTGCTTCGGAGTCGGTTCTGATTGCAAATTCGTGTTCAGTGACCCCAAATACCCCGAAATAAGAAAATCTGTCCCTTCATATACTGATTTTAACATGTTTATACATTTTTCGGTGCGTTTTATACACTTTAAAATGTAATAATGCATTTCCACCTATTTTTTTATTGTAGACTTTTTTCCAGAAGTCGTCCTAATCCTAAATACAATGCAAAAAGTTGCCTATGTAAGTCTCTATGTACCTACTATATTTAGGAATAGATTTATTCCTGTGTTTTTAGTGTTAAATGCCCTGCTCTAATAAAACAATGCCGTACCTACATGTAAAATTAAAGTTGATGATCATAGTCTAGAAATATTAGTCCATTCTTTCACGGTTTTTGCTTTAAATTTTGAAGAACCGCTTGGATTGACATGAAATTTGGCATACGTATAGCTTACATGTCAAAGAAAAAAAGTGATATTGTGCCGATGTGTGCTTTTGCCCTGGGGGTGACTTTCACCCCCTCTTGTGGGTGAAAAAATATATGTCCAAAATAAGTCCGGAAATAGGTAAACTGACTAATTTTAAGTAACTTTTGTTCTATAGAGCTTTTTCGCCAAGTCAACACTTTTCGAGTTATTTTCGAGTGAATATGTTCATTTTTCAACAAAATAACCACATTTTTAGACGGTTTTTCGCAAATAACTCAAAAAGTAAGTATTTTGTCGAAAAAATCGTTCTTAGCAAAAATATAGCCTATAAAAAATTAAAAAAAAAATGTTGTACGCGTTAGGTCTCTGGATCTCGTAGAACCAGAGTTATAGCCAATGAAAAATAGATTAATATTCACCAAATTTCAAATAGAATATTCGACGTGAAATATCCAAAAAATTAAGCACATTTTGGGGAAAACCCATTATAACTTTTTTAAATTGTTTAAAAAAAGCTTTATTTCTGTTTTTACAAAAAGTTTCTAGCATTAAATTTAAACAAGTTACGCTCAAAATAAAGTTGGTCCCTTTTGTTTTTGCAAAAAAAAAATCGCAAAGACCACCCCCTAATTAGCGACTTAAATGAAATTAATCGTTACCGCTTCACAAATTATTTTACTTATGTTGTGTTTACCTGATCTGTAACTTTCATCGATTTAAAGTGCTTATTTTTAAAAAAATTTGGTTTCAAAATAAAAATTTAAAAAATTAAAATTTTGAAAAATACGCTTTTTTCAAAATAACTTAAAAATTGTTAGAGATACCAAAAATCTCGAAAAACAAAAAAAGTCAGATTTGCTTTTCTGAATATCATATATTTTTTTGTTTTTCTGTTAGACAAAAATTGATTAAGATTTGGTGTTTAAAATTTGCATACATTCGTGATCAGTGACTCGTTCAACTCCTTTTAACTACAGCCCTTTCAATAGTAAGGACTTTAAACCGATGAAACTTACAGATCATATAAACAATATATACACGAGTCAAGAAACTTGTGAAGTCGTAACGATTAAGTTCATTTAAGATACTAATTAGAGGGTGATTTTCTCGATTTTTTTACCAAAACCAAAAGGGACTAACTTTATTTTGAGCGTAACTTGTTTAATTTTGATGCTAGAATTTTTTTTATAAAACAACATTTTTAGACACTTTAAATAAGTTGTAATGAGTTTTCCCCGAAATATGCTTCATTTTTGGTTATTTCACGTTTAAATATTCCATTTGGAGTTTGACGAATATGAACCTATTTTTCATTAGCTATAACTCTGCTTCTACTAGGTGTAGAGACGTGATATATACACCATTTTTTTAAATTTTTTACAGGCTATATTTTTGCTACGAATGTTTTTTCGACAAAATACTTACTATTTGAGTTATTTACGAAAAACCGTCTAAAAGCGTGGTTATTTTGTTGAAAAAATGAACATATTCACTGCCAAATAACTCGAAAAGTATTGACTTAGTGAAAAAACTCTATAGAACAAAAGTTACTTAAAATTTGCCAGTTTATCCATTTCCTGACTTTCTTTGGACGAATATTTTTTCACCTCCATGAGGGGGTGAAAACCACCCCCAGGGCAAAAGCACATATCGGCACAATATCACTTTTTTTCTTTGACTTGTTAGCTATGTGTATGCCAAATTTCATGTCAATCCAAGCGGTTCTTTAAAATTTAGAGGTTTTGCAATATTTTACCGTTAAAGAACGGACTATATTATCATTTCTACATTTTCCGGTCAATCTAAGCTATTTTTTTCTAGGGCTGATAAGAAAAGTGTGTATTTATTATTAAAATCTAATGTGTTGCATTTTTATTTTCAAAAGAACTAACATCTGTGAAATTCTGTGAATTATCTACCTCGACAAATCGTATAGATATCTGTTTCTGGGTGCATGCTTTGTTAAATGATATACCTCCCTCTTTTTCAGCTACTTCTCAGCGCCCTATAATCCTATAAAACCCTCCATAGCCTTCGCCCTTCAAAGATAAAATTTTAGTTAACTGTACTGATACCGAACACTCGTGGAATACCGGTCCGACTCCGATAACAACCGAGTAGATATAATACTCAAAATCAAAATAGGTACTCGCTCTGATACCTTTGGTAACAATTAACGAAGTAATCAGAGTAATCAAAGTAATCAAAGTAACGATTTGCCTCTCTGTATAGTAATCGTTACTTTCGGTATTCGTAAGTAACGAGTACTTTGTAACGAATAGTTACTTTTTCCACATTACTAGCCTACAGCTGATTTTAAGGATTTTATAAAATATAGAAACTTTTAAAAACATAAATTTTGTGGTTACTAATGTTAACCAGAATTTTTACGTTGACTGTTGATTATGTGTGTTTTTATTTTGTTTTGATATTTGTGCTAAAATATTTGCATTAGAATTATCTTCAGTTTGATCCAAATTAGTAGTCCAAGTAATGAAGCTTAAAATAGGACAAAACCTCGCAATTTTTACAGAATGGATCGATTTGCTTGAAAATTTGAGAATAAGTAGTAGATAGTCCAAGGATCAAAATCTATATAATGCTGAAAGGCGTTTTTACCATGGGGGTGGTTGTCACCCCATCTTGGGGGTGGAAATTTTTTATTATATTTTGACCGCAAAAGTTAGTAAAAACATTCATTCTAAGCAAAAAAAGTTCTATACATTTTTTTGATAAAATTAATAGTTTTCGATTTATTCGCTATCGAAATTGTTAGTTTTATATCGAAAAAATCGATGTTGTTAATAAGTTTTCGGCTAATAACTCCAAAAGTTTTCGTTTTATCAAAACAACTTTTCTTAACAAAAATGTACCTTTTGAAACAGTAAACAAAACCGTTTCTTTTAGTTTTTTTAAGACCAATAGTAATCGAACTATACATTATTAAATGTTAGCTCTTCTTCTTCAAATGCTAAATACTGTAGTTTCAACGTCAAAAGACGGGAAAACTATGCATTTTTCGAGGATAACTTGTTTAAACTAATTTAAAGCATTTTAAAATATCTATCTCCAGAAATAAAAACAAAGTCATTAGCACAAAAATTAAGTGACGTATATTGAAAAGAATGTTAGTCTCTACTTTTTTCAGCGAAAAAGTGATCCGAAGCAACCTCCTAATCACCACCCTAATTAAAATTTGTCATTAACCTTATTTGGTCTTCTTTATTTTTATACTAATAATAGGTTCTAGAAGTTTGACCGTCTTAGAATGATTAGTTTTTAAAAAAATTGAGTTAGAAACGAATAACGAATTTTTGTAGTTTGGATAAAAATGTTTAAATATTAAATTTTAGCTTATTTAATTCTAAAAAGACTGGTTTGCAAAAATTTTTACTACTACAAAGATTGAGTGAGCTATTGATAATTAAAACTTGTAATAACATGCAAAAACCACCTTTACCAACCCTTTTAAAGTCACCTCTTTTTGCGACTGAGGATTTTAAAAAGAATTAATATTAATAGACTTATAGACCTTATAAAAACCTACAAAATTCGTTTTTGCCAAACTTACTAAGATAAAAAATAGAAAAGTTACGGTTAAAAAATCAATATATTTTTTTGAAAAAAAAAAAAGGAGAAATCCAATTGGAAGCATAATATTGTAAGTTAGCGATGTTTTTAGTCCTTGGCCTTATTCATTCTTCTTTATTTATGTATTATTAATAGATTCTAGAAGTTTGACTGGCTTAAAAAGATTAGTTTTTAAAAAACTGGAGTTAAAAGCGAATAACGAATTTTTGTAGTTTGGTAAAAATGTCGATTTCTTCAGAATAGAAAGATTAGCATCAGAGATACGAAAAAATGTTTAAATATGAAATTGTAGGTTATTTAATTCCCAAGAAATTGGTTTGAAAAAATTTTTTCTACGGCAAAAATTGAGTGAATCGTAAATTAGTATATTATTGAAAAACACTTATTTTTTCGAAATAAAACTAACACTTTCGATAGCGAATAAATCGAAAACTATTCATTTTATCAAAAAAATGTATAGAACATTTTTTGCTTAGAATGGATGTTTTTATCAACTTTTGTGGTCAAAATATAATAAAAAATTTCCACCCCCGGGATGGGGTGGCAACCTTCCCCATAGTAAAAGCGCCTTTCGGCATCATATAGATTTTAATCCTTGGACTATCCACTACTTGTTCTCAAATTTTCAAGCAAATCGATCCATTCTGTAAAAATTGCGAGGTGAAAAGCTTCAGTTCCTGGACTATAGGAACTATTGTATTTTCCTCTATTAAAAAATTATGCAACATGAAACCCAAAGTTATACATAGTTTGAACTTTACTAGGAGCTAAATATATGGTTATTAGTAGAACAGTAGTCCATACCAAACGGTATATTAAGTATCAATAAAAGATTTATAAATAATACCTACAAAAACACAAATAAATTCATCAAGACATAAATCATGTGACCTCATTTTCAGCCGCCATTATGACATTAAGGGCCGGTTGTTCGAACGCTAATCAACAATGATCACTAACAAATATTTAATTACTGTCACAACTGTCAATGTCAACTTTGGTTGAATTGCTGATAACATAATTGATTATAATTATGAGATCAGTTAATCAATTAACATAACAATTATTAACATAATTGAATAACTAATTTCATAATTGTAATCAATAATTATGTTTTCAGCAACCCAATCAAAGTTGACATTGACAGTTGTGACAGTAATTAAATATTTGATAATGATCATTTTTGATTAGCGTTCGAACAACCGGCCCTTAGATGTTTTACCAGCAGGTTTTACGTTTTTGCTCTTTGCGCAGAAATTGGCGCAGTTCTTGTACAAGAATCTGTGCCTGACACAAATTCTTGTATTGTTTCTAATATCGTTTCTTGTGTCTGTGTATGACACTATGCATTTGTTTTGATATATCAGAAACGACATCAGAAACGATACAAGACAATGCAGAGTGTCATACAGCCTTTAGTTATGTATGTGTATGTTATCTGGCACCACCAGCACTGGGCCTCAACATTGTTTCAAAACTGGAATACATCTGCTATAAGGATTGCATAAATGCAGGGAGTATAAAGAAACAACTAATCAATATAACCCGCGCCTATTGTATCTCTGAATTTTCCAAAATATACCACAGCTGTCCTTCTCTTACTTTAGTAAAATAGGTATGCTTCGTCTAACTCGCAGGATAATAATGTTACTCCCATTTCGTGAACATTATTTTTATAATTTGCGATACATTTTGCTGCGTTTGACATTTATGAGTTCCTGTTATTCGCTGTTGTGTTTGGTAAAAGTACAGGGTATAATTTTATGGTATTTATTTGTATTTATTTATTTGTGTTTGAATAATAATCTGATTGAAGGAGACATAGGAATACTCGCATAATATTTATAATAATCGTTATATAAAAACAGATCAAAACTATATCTACAGGGTGTAAAAAAAGGCAGGAAATAAATTAAATCACATATTTTTGGACCAAAAATAATTCGATTGAACCTAACTTACCTTAGTAAAAATGTGCACATAAAAAAAAGTTACAACCATTTAAAAGTACGAAATGAAAATGACTTTTTTCCACTATTTCGAAAGCTATTGGATATTTTTTTATTGAAAATGGACATAATATAGTGCAGCCGATATGTGAAACATTGTGCATTTAATGATAGAAGTATGTATAGAGGGTGAGTCATGAGGAACTGTACATACTCCTACCTCGTATAGAGACTCCTATGGGGCATAACAAATGACCATTAAAAAGTGTCTGCCCCCATTGTTTAATAATATACAGGGCGAGTTTCGCATTTTGACAGAAATTTGTATTCGTCATAATTTTTGAACGGTCAGATCGATGTGTCTCTTATTTTGGTCAATCGTTATACTATTATCACCCAATCAACTGATTTAGTCAAACTAGAAAAAAAATCAGGTCCGGCTTTAAAAAATTAGTTCGTTTGGGTCTTAGAAAAAATTTCACGCTGTATACGCTTTTTGAAAACTCTAATATGAATTTTACAAATTAGACAAATAGACAATTAAAATGGCATATCTATTTTTTCCCCACACGATTATTTAATTTTTTATAAAAAAATCAAATTTGACTATGAATTAAAAGTTTCATCTAAGGGAACGTTTGTAAACAGATTTTCAACGTCGAAACTGACCATAATTCCATCTTTGTGTCTGTCTTGGTTGGTAATTTCCTTCACAAATGAAAATGTATCTTTTACTGTGAATTCGTTTTCAGTCAGTATTTGAAGGTGTGGGACAAGATATTTAGCTAACAGATAGTTTGGAATATTGATGGAGCTGAGAATCGGTCTTAGAGGGCCACCAGTTTTGTGCACTTTTGGGACTCCGTATAAACGTCCAAGTTGTGAACCAGCGCGAGCAGTTTCTTTGAATATCTTGGAAGAACAATTTTTAAGTTTTTTCCGGAAATTGTCTTCAAATGATAACATTAATTTAAATAGGTTATTAAATGGTATGTTAATAAATTTTGTGTTATCCGATAGAATGTTGTTTAATTTTTCTACGTAATTTAAGCGATCTAAAATGACTATTCTGTTGCCTTTATCAGACCGGATAAATTTATGGGTTTTATCTTTAAGTTTATTATTTTTATCAAGTTTAATGGTGTGTCCTTATCTACATACATTACTCAAACCTATGGACGCGAACTATTAGAAAAATCTAGGAAGATTGAAAAGGATATTTTCAAACATCGACGAAGTGAACTCGACATTAAATTCCTCGTCACTTGCTTGGATAAAAATGTGGTACCGACATTTTTAAATTTTAAAGTGGCAAATAAATTTCTTCAGAACTCTGGAACCAGAAGATCAGCCAACGTGACCTGATCGAAGACAAGAAATCGACCGACACCATCGACGTTCCAAACATTTCCAAAAAGAAGCCCAAGAACAAAACGTCATATTTAAAAGTTCAATATCTTTTCTTAATTATCTTTAGATTTCATCCTGTTGGAACAGTTCCATAAAGAATTGGCTCACAAAAACATCTTTAATACACAGTCAAAAACTAAGAAAATTATTAGGATCATTCACTGGACAGTCATCTTTATCCGCTGAAGGAGTAATTTTTAACTTTTCCACATATGTACTTAATGAAACTGAGAAACATGTTTTATCCAAAGGCTTAAATTATGCTTTAGCTCCCCAATGAATAAACAAAATGAACTTCGCAGTACCGATGGAGTATACAGCACGCCACCTTCACAATTATGCCAATCAACACCCAAATAACTGTTTACAACCTAACTGTGGAATAACGCTAGATGGCCTTAAAGATATAGCACTGAATTCTTTAAACTATTTTAAGCCGCCACAGTCAAACCTCACTAAAGAAGAATTTAATGTCTTACGTAATTTACAAAAAAATAAAAACATTATCATTATCCGGCCTGATAAAGGCAACAGAATAGTCATTTTAGATCGCTTAAATTACGTAGAAAAATTAAACAAAATTCTATCGGATAACACAAAATTTATTAACATACCATTTAATAACCTATTTAAATTAATGTTATCATTTCAAGACAATTTCCGGAAAAAACTTAAAAATTGTTCTTCCAAGATATTCAAAGAAACTGCTCCCAGTGGTTCACAACTTGGACGTTTATAAGGAGTCCCAAAAGTGCACAAAACTGGTGACCCTCTAAGACCGATTCTCAGCTCCATCAATACTCCAAACTATCTGTTAGCTAAATATCTTGTCCCACACCTTCAAATACCGACTGAAAACGAATTCACAGTAAAAGATATATTTTCATTGGCGAAGGAAATTAAAAGTTTGGTAAAGTGAACTATAGATTCAAAAAAAATAACTTCTATTACAAAAATTAATTTTTTTTAAACAAATATTTAATTTATGTTACCACCCAATCAACTGATCTATTTAAACTAGAAAAAAATCAAGTCCGACTTTAAAAAATTAGTTCGTTTGGGTCTTAGAAAAAATTTCACCTTGTACATGCTTTTTGAAAACTCTAATATGAATTTTACAAATAAGACAAATAGGCAACTAAAATGGCATATTTATTTTTTCCCCACACGATTACTTAATTTTTTATAAAAAAATTAAATTTGACCATGAATAATTATTAAAAGTTTGGTAAAGTGAACCATAGATTTAAAAAAATTAAATTTTATTACAAAAATTAATTTTTTAACAAATATTTAATTTATGTTACCACCCAATCAACTGATTTGTTCAAACTAGAAAAAAATCAGGCCCGGATTTAAAAATTAGTTCGTTTTGGTCTTAGAAAAAATTTCACCCTGTATACGCTTTTTGAAAACTCTAATATGAATTTTACAAATTAAACAAATAGACAATTATAATGGCATATTTATTTTTTCCCCACACGATTACGTAACTTTTTATAAAAAAATCAAATTTGACCATGAAAAATTATTAAAAGTTTGGTAAAGTGAACCATAGATTTAAAAAAATTAAGTTTTATTACGAAAACTAATTTTTTTTTATTTAATTTATGTTACCACCCAATCAACTGATCTATTTAAACTAGAAAAAAATCAGGTCCGGCTTTAAAAAATGTGTTCGTTTGGGTCTTAGAAAAAATTTCACCCTGTATATGCTTTTTGAAAACTCTAATATGAATTTTACAAATTAAATAAATAGGCAATTAAAACGGCATACTTATTTTTTCCCCACACGATTACTTAATTTTTTATAAAAAAATCAAATTTGACCATGAATAATTATTAAAAGTTTGGTAAAGTGAACCATAGATTTAATAAAATTAAAATTTATTACAAAAATTAATTTTTTTTAACAAATATTTAATTTATGTTACCACCCAATCAAATGATCTATTTAAACTAGAAAAAAATCAGGTCCGGCTTTAAAAAATTTGTTCGTTTGGGTCTTAGAAAAAATTTCACCCTGTATATGCTTTTTGAAAACTCTAATATGAATTTTACAAATTAGACAAATAGGCAATTAAAATGGCATATTTATTTTTTCCCCACACGATTACTTAATTTTTTATAAAAAAATCAAATTTGACCATGAATAATTATTAAAAGTTTGGTAAAGTGAACCATAGATTTAAAAAAATTAAATTTTATTACAAAAATTAATTTTTTTTAACAAATATCTAATTGATGTTACCACCCAATCAACTGATTTAATCAAACTAAAAAAAAAATCAGGCCCGGATATAAAAAAATTGTTCGTTTTGGTCTTAGAAAAAATTTCACCCTGTATACGCTTTTTGAAAACTCAAATATGAATTTTACAAATTAGACAAATAGGCAATTAAAATGGCATATTTATTTTTTTCCCCACACGATTACTTAATTTTTTACTAAAAAATCAAATTTGTCAAAATCGGAATTTTAACCTAAAAATGAAAAAAAAAATGAAATCACGGTAACTCGCTATAGTCGAGGAAATGAAGCTGAAAAAATGGCAAAACCTCGCAATTTTTTCGTCCAGTATCGATCTGTACAAAAATTTGGGATTAGGCTCACTACACCCTCTAGTTCATTTTCTATATTGAGCCGTTGTACGCTTTTGGTTTTGTAAGGGTGAAAACTACCCCTAATTGTAAAAAATTATAAAATAACATTTTAAACTTTAATATTGTCAACACTTGGTTCTTATTAGTTACATAATGAATGTTTTATACTTTAAGATATACTATCATAATATTTCAACCCTTAAAACCACCCTTGTTGAAGCTATATATACAAAATGTACATATCCTAAAAGAATAATTTCGGCTTGCATCGATTTACATAAACATTTGGGATTAGGATCATCTCACCCTGTACTTCATATTCTATATCATGCTTAAGGGCGTTGATTATTTTCAGGGGTGTAAACTACCCCTTATTTTCAAAAATTATATAAAAACATTGTAAACTTTAATATGGGTAAAATTTGGTTTTGATTGGTTAAATAATGATTGTTTTGTACTTTAGGATATAATATCATAATATTTCAACCCTTAAAAACCACCCTTAATAACATTACAGTTTTTATATGTAGATATTTTAAAAGGTCTATACAGAAAAAAAAGTAGAATTAAAGAATTACAAAAACATTTATTTACACAAAAATACAAATTTACAAATATGTACAAATACAAATACAAATAGTTTTTTAGTCATCTTCCAGTATACGAACCGGTTCTGTGGTATTATACATACACTGAAAATTATCCATAAGCGGACTATCCGAATTTTTCGAAAAAAAGAAATTCGTTTTATAAACATAGCTCCTTCATTTTTGGCGGTGAAAAGTCTTTTCAAAAATGACTTTGTAGGATTTTTGAAGAGGTTTAGGACTGTGTAAACTAAATTCCATAAGATCCCTCAGTTTTTAATTAGGGTGGATTTAAAAGGCTCGAATAAGGGGGTGTTTGCTCGTAAATAGAGGATTTAAACAGTTATATCTCGCTAACTGTTCACTGTAATGAAAATTTATGGACAAGGAAATTTTAGCTATTAAAGAAGCTACAATTTAGTGGTTCACCATTTTTTTCATATCTCGAGTATTTTCGGAGATACTTTGAAGTAAAAGGTAAAAATGGGAAATTCCAAAAAATTTATTTTTCTTTAAACTCCAATTTTTTTAAAATTAGGCCGTTTAAATAGGTCAAACTTCTTGGGTGTATTTATAATACAAATATAAAAGGAATTACAGAAAGGTGAAGACCAATTTTTAATCAGGAGGGTAGTTAGGGGGTTGCTTTCACTGATTTTTTCATAGAGAAAAGCAGGTACGTACTTTTTTTGATCATAAGTCGCTTAATTTTCAGACTAGAAACTTTTTATTATTTTTTGAAAGGCTTAACTGTATACTTGAAAAAAGATATTTTAAGTTTTCCTCGAAAAATGCAAAGTTTTTCCGTTATTTTACTTTGAATATTTCAAATTATGCATTTTACGAAAAAAGCTAACTTTTAACATGTCGTATCTCAGTTTGTATTGGTCTTAGCGATATTACAGAAAAATAATTTGGTCTGTGTTACTAAAAGATACAATTTTGATATCTACAGTTTTTTTTATTAAATGCATATTTTTCGAGGTATTCTCAAAAAACCCTCTAAAAAAGTCGATTTTTTCATCGAAAATCTGATACTTTCAAGCGCGAATAACTCGAAAAATATTAGTTTAATGAAGAAAATGTAAAAACATTTTTTCTTATAATTACTTTTTACATCGATTTACATAGTTAAAATGTAATAAAAAATTCCCGCCCCCGAGATGGGGTGGCAACCACCCCCACGGTTTTAGCGTACAGCAGCATGATATAGAAAACGATCCTTGGACTATTTCCTACCTTCTGTGAAAATTTCAAGTAAATCCATGCTGGACGAAAAAATTGCGAGTCAGAATGCTTCATTTCCTCGACTACTACAACTCTGTTCCATTTTAATATTTTTTTTCTGAAATTTTTACAGCACATATCTCTTACCATTGTGAAGACTATGAAAATTGTTGCAGACTTTCAGTCTTCTTCTCGTAAAAGTTATGAATTTTTAAAAATAAAATAGGTCTGGATCCCACGTATGAAAAAAAAGTTGATTAATAGCAAGCTGAAAATTTGTTAATAGATTAAGGGTGTCTAGTCGAATAAACTTTGATATATGGGAACACTGAAACAGGAGCAGTTTTAATTGTGGAACAGGTTAAAAATTTGGAACGGTCACAGCACGAAAACGGCACATTTATTTTGTCCGACAGAACAGACTTAAACTCTCCGAACAGAGATTAAACTCTCATGAAAAAATCAGACTGCTATTTATTACCTGTCATAATTCCTGTCATTTGACATATTCTACATGTTCCACTCATTAAAACGCCCATTTGGTGATAAATAGCAGTCTGATTTTTGCATGAGAGTTTAATCTCTGTTCGAAGAGTTTAAGTCTGTTCTGTCGGACAAAATAAATGTGCCGTTTTCGTGCTGTGACCGTTCCAAATTTTTAACCTGTTCCACAATTAAAACTGCCCCTGTTTCAGTGTTCACACATATCAAAGTTTATTCGACTAGACACCCTTAAGCTATTAACAAATTTTCAGCTTGCTATTAATCAACTTTTTTTTCATACGCGGGATCCAGACCTAAAGGTGCAGATTCGTGAATTGCAAAGTTAAATCGCCAAAAATTAAGTGAAAAAATTTAAAATTTTTCTATTTGATCACGTCTATGTTAAACTATAGAGTCCAAAGAGAAGTGTATGGGGAGTTTTAGATCTAGACGTGTTATAGAAAAAAAAATGGTGAAACTTTTAATTTTAAGCAAAACGTTGTTTAATTTTTTTTATTTTTATGGTAAAATTGCGATTTTGACAAATTTGATTTTTTAATAAAAAATTAAGTAATCGTGTGGGGAAAAAAATAAGTATTCCATTTTAATTGCCTATTTGCCTAATTTGTAAAATTCATATTAGAGTTTTCAAAAAGCATATACAGGGTGAAATTTTTTCTACGACCCAAACGAACTAATTTTTTAAAGCCGGACCTGATTATTTTCTAGTTTGAATAAATCAGTTTATTGAGTGGTAACATAAATTAAACATTTGTTTAAAAAAAAATAAATTTTTGTAATAAAAGTTAATCTATGGTTCACTTTACCAAACTTTTAGTTCATAGTCAAAATTGATTTTTTTATAAAAAAATTAAATAATCGTGTGGGGAAAAAATAAATATGCCATTATAATTGCTTATTTGTGTAATTTGTAAAATTCATATTAGAGTTTTCAAAGAGCGTATACAGGGTGAAATTTTTTCTAAGACCAAAACGAACTAATTTTTTAAAGCCGGACCTGATTTTTTTCTAGTTTGACTAAATCAGTTGATTAGGTGGTAATAGTGTAACGATTGACCAAAATAAGAGACACATCGATCTGACCGTTCAAAAATTATGACGAATAAAATTTTCTGTCAAAATGCGAAACTCGCCCTGTATATTATTAAACAATGGGAGCAGACACTTTTTAATGATCATTTGTTATTCCCCATAGGGGCCCCTATACGAGGTAGGAGTATGTACAGTTCCTCATGACTCACCCTGTATAATTTGCACCACATATACTGCACATATAAAGGTTCAAATTTAGATATGAGGCCATCTCAGATTTGCCTTTTACAAAAATGGCGGGGTTTCAAAATGGCGACTGTACATTGTGACTAATAACACGATAACTTTTGAACGATACTTCAGATTTTAACCAAATTTGGTATATACCCACATAACAATTTCATGTTCTTAGTATATTCACAGAACATACTTTTCAGAAAAAGTATATGCTGAGAATATGCGTAATTACCATTGGGAATGTGCAGAGCAGATGCTGAGTGTGAGTATATACTACATTACAGTACTTAAACGTTCTATGTATATGTTATAGTCAAAGCCCGAATTTCAGGCACTCCTAGGTTTGACTAGGCAATCCTCAGGTCTGACTGACGGTCTTAGTCAAAGCCCGAAATAAATTACAGTTTCGGCCTTTGACTAGTCAAACATAGGAGAGACTAAGTTGGTCAGGCAAAGGTCGAAATTTAATTTTATGAAATCGGGGTTTGACTACTCAAACCTCGATTAGCTATTAAAATGTCGTAATTTGTTAGATTGGGTTTAAAAAAACGTCATTTTTTAATTTCAGTGTTTATTATTTTTATTTTGTCCTAATTAAAATTTAAAAAATTTGTGTCTATTTTCACTTGTTAAGGCATTATCGCAATTAGAGTTGCACAATACATTAGACTTTTTACGCTTATATAATTTTGAAGAGCATTTCTTATGATAATAGCATTTTATAAAGCCTTGTCCTCCAAATTCAGAATCTTTTGTACTAATTTCTCTTATAGACAGCTTAACGTCTGAAACATCTTCGAAATTAAGAGAATTCTCTTTGCATTCTCTTATTTGATTTCTTGAAAAAAAGTGTGTTTATTGTTCCGTATTTTATACCAACTCTATATAAACCGTTAATTTTTTTATCTTGTATGATACAAAAATTTTTTCGGGCAGCTCCTTTGGCTCTATCAAAGCTGGAGGTAGATATTGTTGCCGTTTTTTCGATCGGAATTGGAGGACATTTTTTTCACTTAATTGTTTCATAGCATTAGCCTGGGCATGAAGACCTTCCACCGCCTTTACTTTATTTTTATTTAAATTTTTTCTGTCTGTGTACAATGCATGCATGTAACTTTTCTTTCAAAACCTTCATAGTATGCACCTAGTGTGCTGTCAGCGCACACAACATGTACAACCTGATTACAAATTATGCACGTATGTGCATCAGAGCTCCCCTTTTGGCAAATACAACAAACCACATCTGAAGAAGTAATCTGAATTTTTTGACAATTTTCTTTCTCTCCTAGTGACGACGGTCCAGGAGCTTCGTTAGTGTTATGATGATCCTAAGATTTTTCTCCGATTGCAATATCTTTTTTCACAGTTGACGATGACATTCCTATTCCATTTGTATGTGCTAGAATAAAATTCATATTCTTAGTCAAATCAAATTACGTGTAAATAATAATCAAACTCCGTTCGCTCCGCTCAGACGCATTTTGACAGATTCAGACTAGAAAAAGATTAAAATAAAGGAAAGGCGATTGAAGGTCTTCATGCCCAGGCTAATTCTATCAAACAATTAAGTGAAAATAAAAAAGTCCTCCTAATTCGATCGGAAAAACTGTAACAATATCTATCCCCAGCTTTGATAGAGCCAAAGGAGATGCTCGAAATATTTTGGGTATAATACAAAATAAAACAATTGACGGTTTATATAGAGTTTTTACGAAATACGGAACAATAAACACACTTTTTTCAAGAAATCAAATAGGAGAATGCAAAGGGAATTTTCTTAATTTCGAAGATGTCCAGTCTGTCTCTAAGAGAAATTAGTACAAAAGATTCTAAATTTGGAGGACAAGACTTTATAAAATGCTACTGCAATAAGAAATGCTCTTCAAAATTATGTAAGGATTATCTAACGTATTGTGCACCATAATGCCTCAACATATGAGAATAAACACTATTTATTTATTTTAATTTCGACAATATAAAAATAATAAACATTAAAATTTAAAAAATTACGTTTTATTAAACCTAATCTAACAAATTACGACAGTTTAATAGCTGATCGGGGTTTGACTAGTCAAACCCCGATTTCATAAAATTAAATTTCGACCTTTGCCTGACCACCTTAGTCTCTCCTAGGTTTGACTAGTCAAACGCCGAAACTGCAATTTATTTCGGGCTTTGACTAAGACCATCAGTCAGTCCTGAGGATTGCCTAGTCAAACCAAGGAGTGCCTGAAATTCGGGCTTTGACTATAACATATATACTTAGAATGTACTACCGCACTTCTTTTCAGTATATACCAAGAATATCCGTTTTAGAACATTCTAAGGAGGTGCTGTAAACCTTCTATTTATATACGTAGAATGTACTACCGCACATCTTTTTAGCACTTTTTAGTATATGGGAAGAATATTCCAAGGAAGTGCTATATATTGCTCAGAAGTATGTTTTCAGCATCACCGAATCTCATCCTAGGTTCTACTTTCTACTAAATTTACATATTATATATGAGAATGTAGTTTGTACATTCTACAATATTACTTAAAAAGTAAATATGAAATAAATAAATTTTTGTCAGTTATATAAATATTATATAGATAAGTAGGTATATATATTTAGGTATATATTATATTTAGTTTATTTGCATATAAAAATAAAAATGCTGAATATACCTATAGTACCCAAATATACAGGGTGTAACGAAAATACAGGTCATAAATTTAACCACATATTCTGGGACCAAAAATAGTTTGATTGAACCTAACTTACCTTAGTACAAATGTGTATATAAAAAAAGTTACAACCCTTTGAAGTTACAAAATGAAAATCGATTTTTTTCAATATATCGAAAACTATTAAAGTTTTTTTATTGAAAATGGACATATAACATTCTTATGACAGTAGCATCTTAATAAAAAATTATTGGGAAATTTGGACACCCTATAAAAATTTTATGGGGGTTTAGTTCCTTTAAACCCCCCCAAACTTTTGTGTACGTCCCAATTAAATTATTATTGTAGTACCATTACTTAAACACAATATTTCTAAAACTTTTTTGGCTCTTAGTACTTTTTCGAAAAGTCAGTTTTTATCGAGATATTTTGAATATTTTTCAAATCCACTACATATTTGTGTATGGTTAAGTACGATTATGGAGCCTTGGTAATAATATGAAAATTTATGTATGATTTACATTTTTAGGTATATTTTGAACCGTATTAAAAAAGAAGCCATATCTCGATAAAAGGTGCCTTCTCGAAAAAATAAAAAGAGGCAAAAAAGTTTTAAAAACATTTTGTTTAACTAATGGTATCGCAGTAATAGTTTAATTGGAGCGTACACAAACATTTGGGGGGTTTAAAGGAACAAAACCCCCATAAAATTTTTATGTAAACATATTAAAAAAGAAGCTGCAACTCGATAAAAACTGCCTTATCGAAAAAATACTAAGAGCCAAAAAAGTTTTAAAAATATTGAATTTAACTAATGGTATCACAATAATAATTTAATTGGAACGTACAGAAAAGTTTGGGGGGTTTAAGGGAACAAAACCCCCATAAAATTTTTGTGGGGAGCACAAATTGGACTATAATTTTTCTTTAAGATGCTCCTGTCATAAGAATGCCACATATCAATTTTCGATAAAAAATCTCTAATAGTTTTTGATATATTCGAAAAAATCGATTTTTATTTTGTAACTTCATAGGGCTATAACTTTTTTTCTGTGCATATTTGTACTAAGGTAAGTTAGGTTCGTTCGAACTATTTTTGGTCCCAGAATATGTGATTTAATTTATGACCTGTATTTTTGTTACACCCTGTATATTATGTAAAATATGTATGTAAATAACTAAAATTTATATGTTGTTTATATGTACCTATATACATACAGTCGGAAAAATGAAAGAATACCCATGAACAAACATATAAAACACGCTGTATTTTCCTGTCACCGTGTCACAAAAAAAATTGTCCAGTGTAAGTACATGTAACAATAATTATTATATGTACTTGCGCTGGCCAATTTTTTGTGTGATACGGTGACAGGAAAATACAGCGTGTTTTATATGTTCGTTCATGGGTATTCTTTCATTTTTCCTACTGTACTTACTATTTAAGTAATATTGAAGTACCAAAATGAATTTTTTATTTGTAAGTTGACCACAAACAAAATAAATAGGTTAATTATGCATGTTCCTATTCCTTGTAGAAATACTCGGTCTTCCTCATAACACAGCACAGACCAAAATACACATCCCGCATAGACAGTGATAGTGTTGAGTGTAGATACAAATACAAATGCCAAATGCCTTGCCTAACTGTTTTTCATACTTTGTATTTTGCCTTTGTTCCCAACCCCTTACCCCTTATGCAGGTATGAAGCGGTCGTTTCCTCTTTGTTTGTGGGTTTTGGCTCAGCTTTATCTGAATGTCAATTCCCATGTAAAAATAAAATTCTAAGAATACTCATGATAAACTTATTAAACCAAAATAGTAAATGCATTTCAATGATGAAAGCGAAACGAGAATTTCTCCTTTTTCGTTAATACAATTAATTTTTAAACATTTTTACCATACAATTAAAACAATTTTAAATAATGAATTCGGCAGTTCAATAGTACTGCCTACATACATATATTTTTAAATTTTATTAATTATTCATAACGAAGTTGATAATCTGTTAGCCTATAAATATATAGGCTAACATTATTCTTCCTATCCATACACATATTCCTTTTAAGATATTTTAAAAGTAGTTATAAGTATGTGTCAAGTATATACTTTTATGTAATATTCGATAAAGGTATATTCTAAGAATAAACTTTTTTGAATATTCCGAGATACTACTTACACGAATGTACTCAGTATATTCGGTACGAGGATATTCCTTAAAGTATATGCAAAGAACATGAAATTTAGAATGTTTTTTATGGTACATGCTACGCTTGTACTACGCATATACTAAAAAGAATATACTCCGACGAATGTTGGTAGTATATGCTTTGAACATGATGCGAACATCATTGTTATGTGGGTAGGTTCTTTTTGTGATATATAAGATCGAGGTCTTGAACCGGAATAATCGGTTTACCAGAAGTTTTTTTTCCTGGTTTTTATGTAAAAATATGCTGTGTTTTTTCAATTCTTTCACTCCGTATGTATTAACTTTTCAAAAAGTTAATACCACCATTGAAAATAGCGTAAAAATATTTTTTAGGAAATATTTTTAACTTTGTATGTATGTTAATTACCATTTACTAAATGCAAAACGTATCTTCACATGTACCTCTATGCGGCAGATTCGGGCAAATATTATAAGAATTATTGTGCATTTAATGGTAGAAGCATATAATTTGGACCACATATACTACACATATAAAGGTTCAAATTTAGATACGAGGCCATCTCAGTTTTTGTTCCTTTTACAAAAATGGCAGGCATTCAAAATGGCGACTGTACATATGTGACTAATAGCAGGATAACTTTTGAACGAAACTTCAGATTTCAACCAAATTTGGTATAGAGGTTCTTTTTTTTTTGTGAGTAATATCAAGGTCTTGAACCGAAAGAATCGGTTTAACAGAATTTGTGTTTTTACTGTTTTTTCATGTAATAATATGTTGTCTCTTTCTTTCAATTATTTCACCCTGTATGTATAAATTTTTCAAAAAGGTAATAACGCCATTGAAAAGAGTGTAAATATATTTTTTGGGAAATAATTTGAACTTTGCAGTTGTATTAATTACCATTTAATAAATGCATAATGTATGTTCACATGTACCGATGAGCGGCAGATTCATTTTAAATGCCCGCCAATTTTGCAAAAGACTAAATATTAGATGGCCTCATATCTAAATTTGAATCTTTGTATGTGTAGTATGTGTGGTCTCAATTATATGCTTCTACCATTAAATGCACAATAATTCTCATATTATAATTTGCAAGATTCTGCCGCACATAGGTACCTACATGTGAAGATACGTTATGCATGTATTAAATGGTAATTAATATAACTAAAGAGTTCAAAATATTTCTTAAAAAATATTTTTACGCTCTTTTCAACGCCGTTATCACCTTTTTGAAAAATTAATATATGCAGGGTGAAAGAATTTAAAAAAAAACAACATATTTTTATATAAAAAAAAAAAACAATAAAAACTCAACTTCTGGTAAACCGATTCTTTCGGTTCAAAACCTCGATATTATTTATTAAAAAAGAACTTATAGACCAAATTTGGTTGAAATCTGACATCTCGTTCAAAAGTTATCGTGCTATTAGTAACATATGTATAGTTGCCATTTTTAATGCCCGCCATTTTTGTAAAAGGAACAAAAACTGAGATGGCCTCGTACCTAAATTTAAACCTTTATATGTGTAGTACATGTGGTCCAAATTATATGCTTCTACCATTAAATGCACAATAATTCTTATAACATTTGCACGAATCTGCCGCATGTAGGTACATGTGAAGATACATTTTACACCTAATAAATGGTGTTGTTCTGAAGCTATTTTCTTGTGGCATTTTTATAATCAAGTATATTCAAATGGGAAATAAGCCACAATTTTACCTAAAAATGATTTTATTAACGTTTCGACGCCCAAGTCGGGTGTCGTTGTCAAAATACAAAATAATACTAAATAAATAAAAATGTTGTTGCTTAGTAAAAAATTCTTCTAATAATTATTTAATCTGACTCATTTATATCGGCAATTCAGACACGTATTATACATTTTCAAGTAGACGACTTTAAAATGATATTGCCAATATTGATGAGTTGCGTTCCTGGCACGACTTTACTAAAAGATAGTTCATTCGATTACATGAAATCAATCCCAACTCAAGAATATCCGCCACAAAAAATCATAGCATGTGATCTGTCTTTAAAAAGACAACCAAATGCAACGGTGGCACTGAAATTCTCGCGTTAGAGATTCCATAGTAAATCACGAGGGAAAACCAGGAAAAACCTCGTGATACTATCAAATAATTATAATAATAAATATATATTAATAAAATATATATTAATAAATGGTAATTAACATAACATAAATTAAAAAGTTAAAAATATTTTCCAAAAAATATTTTTACGCTCTTTTTAATGACCGTATTAACTATTTGAAAAATTAATAAATACAGGGTGAAATAATTGAAAAAAACAACATATTTTTACATAAAAACCAGGAAAAACACAACTTCTAGTAAACCAATTCTTCCGGTTCAAGACCTCGATCTTATACATCAAAAGAAGAACCTATATAACAAATTTGGTTGAAATCTGACGTCTCATTCAAAAGTTATCGTGCTATTAGTCACATATGTATAGTCGCCAATTTGAATCCCCGCCATTTTTGTAACAGGCAAAATCTGAGATGGCTTCCTATCTAATTTTGAACCTTTACATGTGTAGTATATGTGGTCCAAATTATACGCTTCTATCATTAAATCTGCCGCACTAATATGGCATTATTATTACAGGAACACTTTAAAAAAATATCAGTGAAATTTGTGCACGCTATAAAAGGTTTATGGGGTTTTTTTGCCTTAAACCCTCCAAATATACGTTCCAACTAAATTACTATTGTGAGACCATAATTTAAACACGGCGTTTTTAAAACTTTTTTGCCTCTTAGTATTTTTTCGATAAGTCAGTTTTTATCGAGATATAATGCTTCTTTTTTAATATGTTTACATACAAATTTTATGGTGCTTTTGTTCCCTTAAACCCCCTAAATATTTGTGTGGGTTCCAATTAAATTATTACTGTGGTACCATTAAACACAATGTTTTTAAAAGTTTTTTGATTCTTAATATTTTTTTAATTAACTAGTTTTGATGGGAAATAAGCCACAATTTTACTAAAAAAAATGATTTTAATAAAGTTTCGACGCCCACATCGGGTGTCGTTTTCAAAATACAATAAATATTAATGAAATAAACAAAAATCTTGTTGCTTAGTAAAAAATTCTTCTAATAATTTATTTAATCTGACTCATGTATATCGGCAATTCAGATATATATACATTTTAACGTAGAAGACTTTAAAATGATATTGCTAATATTTATGAGTTGCGTTCCTGGGACGACGTTTTGAAAGATAGTTCATTCGATTACATGAAATCAACCCCAACTAAAGAATATCCGTCACAAAAATATCATAACATGTTATCTGTATTTAAAAAGACAACCACATGCAATGGTGACAGTAAAGTTCTCGCGCTAGAGACTCCATAGTAAAACACGAGGGAAAACCAGGACAAAAACCTCGTGATACTATCCCGACATTGTAAGTATTAGGTCTTACTTTAGTTTACTCTCAAAACTAATACCAAATTCTGAACTTAATATGTACATATGTTATTTTAAATTATAAATAATATTAATATTATATAGATATATAAACAATACTAAAATATAAAATATGTACTTCGATATGTTATTGACTTACTAATTCTGGTATTTTCTTTCTATTGACTTCCTCTTTTAGTATGGGTAACCACATCCTGATGCATTCTACCGAGGAATTTGCGACACAATTGGTTTCATTTAGCATGCCGCTTCTTTGATTTTTCTCTTTTTACTATCTGTTTCTTTCAGGACTATACTTGAATCTTTCCACTGAACTCTATGTTTATTATCCCATGCGTGTTGACATATTTGAGATCTATCAAATTCTATATTTTTAATATAAGACTGATGTTCACTTATTCTAACGTTTAATGGTCTTGATGTTTCATTTAAATAAAATTGTTCGCATTCACAAGATATTTTATAAATCTAATTCTTTGTTCTTTCTTGTTCACTGTTAGGTTTAGTTTTAGATAGAATAGATCTCAACGTGTTTGTTGTTTTGAATGTAGTTGAAATGTTGAATTTATTTCTTATTGTTTTAAGTTTCTCGAATACAGGGCAGTCAATGAGAAGAAGAACAGGTTATTACCTCCGAATTCTATCCTACTGCATGGATTTTATTGAAATTTTAGGAATAGCCTGAAAATATCTCCTTATTCAAAGTCTACCCTATGCGGATGTGTACTTCTTTCTTGGGGGCGGTTCCCACCCCTTCTCGGGGGTGGAAAATTTTTTGGTTAAACAACTGCGGAAGTTGCTAGAAAACCTAATTCTAAGCAAAAACTGTTGTATAATTTTTTTTTTCGAAAACTCAATACTTTTTGAGTTATTCTTGGTTGAAAATTGGCCATTTTCATTGAAATACATCACCTTTTCAAACGGTTTTTTGCGAATACCTTAAAAACAATGCATCTAACTAAAAAAAAATATATAAAACATTTTTGTAGCTCATAAAAAACAAAGAGATTCGTTCCTCCTTCAATCTTCTAGTTATAACACAAAAAGAGATATGGTAGGTAAAATGAGTTTGTTTTTTTGGTGCTTGCTCAAATCAGTGTATTGTACTTGAAATAACAGAGAAACGGTCGATTTTAGGTGTATAATGCTACCAATACCTTTTATTATGCTTAAAAAGTCCTCTCAAATAAGCAATATTAAATGTCGATTACGTTCAAACTAAGCGAGATATGCTGCAAAAAATTGATGACTAACGAATTTTAAGAAAAAAATTGAGAACTTTATTTAACCCCTCATCCAAAAGAATTCAAATGCATCGTTTACCTTCTAGAATACATTTTACTACAGTTTTTGTTTTATGTTCAAAAAGTTGAGCGGGTTTAAAATGAATGGTTTTTGAAAAAAACAAGATCAAGTTTTAGAGCGCATGTTTAAATTTTCTTAAAAATCTTCCTTTTTCTCCATGTAACTTGAAAATGATAAGAGATACTGTTATATAAAAAAAGAATGTGTGTGTAATTTATACGCATGTAAGAAGTTATACTTCTACTACATATTATGTGATTTTTAAGACAATACCAGAAATTTAAAAAATAAAAGAATAAAACGCACACAAACACATTGAAAAGAAGGTGCTCTACTACATATTCTTCTCGAATGTTCCCATCAATCAGTACATATAAACAAATTTTATGATATTCTTAATATTTTAAAAATTCCACTTCCCGTCTACCTAAACAATTTGATTTTTTCTGAAGATATTAATATATTAAAAACAATTTACGAGCATATCAAGAACTGTAAATATAAATTGTAGCAATATAATTAACCCTATATTTAAGTAATTTTGTTAAAACAAAACAGGCATGTTTGTTAAAACAAAACAAACATGTTTGTTTTGTTGTTATTTTTTTTTAACCCTCTAGATTTAAGTATTTATTGTATATTATAATTGAAAAAAAAAGAAAAAAAAAGAGAGAAAAAAAAAACAAAAAAAAAGAGTAAAAAAAGAGAAAAAAGAGAGAAAAAAAAAACGAAGAAAAAAAACTAAGAAGATGTAAACCTCCGCGAAGTTGAATCGGGTTTATGTCTTAGCGTAGTAAAAAAAACCATTAAAAAATACATTTAAAAAAACAATTAAAAATATATATAAAAAAATATATATATACAAAAAAAATAAATATATACAAAAAAAATATTTACATCCAAAATAATGTATTTATATAAAATGTCTGGCTAATTGGCTCAGCCAAGGCCATCAAATTCACACAAAAAAAAACACATTGAAAAATGCCACAAAGAAAAAATGATTTCTGAACGATAATAATTGTTGGCAAAAATTTTAAATACGCATTTTCTGAAAAAGAAATTATATAACAAATATACTTACAATCATAAAATGCATAAAAAATAAAAAAATAAGAACCCGTGAATTTCGAGGCTCTTTGATTCGTAATCGAAGCCTAGACTCACTCGTCCAATTCCACATTATTTGTCATGTGGAAAAATAGGGTAACTGAACGTTTTACTGTTTGACAGTTGTTTTGAATATAATTAAATTATGTAGTTTAAATTTTGTGGAAGAAAATATTAAAATATAACAAAACAGTAAGAAAACAATATATTAGATGAAGATTGGTAGAACTTTTGTTGGTAATCAAATTAAGTATGTAAATCAAAGCATTACATACCTACTAGACAAATAAATCTACGCCAAAAAATCATAATTTAAATATAAAAATCGGACCTAATTTGGGATTTCTCTCTAAAATCTCCATTCTTGAGAAAATAAATGTACAGTAGAGCGTCGATTATCCGAACGTCGATCAACCGAACGACCGCTTATTCGAACTATCGACTCCCGCGTCCCGCACTCGAATACCGAGCAAGCGTTAGTAATTGACGCTTAAAATATCTTAAATTTTCTTCAATATTGTATCCAAAAATAATTATGTTGTTGCAAAGACTGCACTTTTTTGTTTAGTTGCTAGTTGTCATTATCAAGATATAAATAAATATGTAGGTATATAAATATGGCTTTTATTTACTTGTGGATAAATATGTATGACTATAAATATGTATTAATATATTGTAGTTCGATTATCCGAACAAATCGGTTTTCCGAACACCTATGTCCCCAATTAGTTCGGATAATCGACGCTCCACTGTATTTCAACCTAATCCAAATGTATAATTACAATATGCTTATAATAAAAATTACTTACCAAATTAGAATGAGTTTTTCTTGTCCAAAATAGTCCAAAAGTCCAAAAATATAGGTATATGAAAACTATTTAAAAAGGCAGTATAACTATTAACTTACTTTTGTTTGTTGTTTCTTTTCACACAAATTTTAAAACGCAACAACCATAAATAATCTAACTACAGCTGTGCCACAGCCGTCATATTGAATAATTTTTGACATGTCATTTGAACATCCAATCAGAACAAAGTTATAATGCGCATGCGCCGGAATCATAGGTTTTAACATATAAAAATTCACCCTCATATCGCCGGTAAAGAAGTATAACTTCAAAAATAAAATCAAAATGTTCATCTAGAAGAAACCTACATTTTTGTATGGCATCTTTTTTTGGCATCTCTTATAATTTTCGAGTTACATGGAGAAATAGGAAGATTTTTAAGAAAAACAACCACCTGCAATATATGTCTGAATTGCCGATATAAATGAGGAGTCAGATTAAATAAATATTTAGAAGAATTTTTTACTAAGCAACAAGATTTTTGTTTAATTTATTAATATTTTTTGTATGTTGACAATGACACCCGATTTCGGCGTCGAAACGTGAATAAAATCATTTTTTTAGTGAAATTGTGGCTTATTTCCCATCAAAACTAGTTAATTGCAAAAATGCCACAAGAAAATAGCTTCAGAACAACATTCATATTTTCTCGATAAGTCAGTTTTTATCTAGATATTGCTTTTTTTCTTAATATGTTTCAAAATATAGCAGAAAAATATAAATTATAAATTTTTCATATTACCAGGTATAATCTCTATGTAATCTTACTTAAACCATTTATGAATCCGTGGTGGATTTTACAAATGCTCAAAATAGCTCGACAAAAACTGGCTCATCGAAAAAGTACCAAGAGGCCAAAAAGTTTTAAAACCATTGTGTTTAACTAATGGTACCACCATATTAATTTAATTAAAACGTACAAAAAAGTTAAGGAAACAAAACCCCCATAAAATTTTATGGGGTGCACAAATTTCACTCTACATAATTATTTTTTAATATTCCTGCTATAATAATTCAACACGTCCATTTTCAATAAAAAATCTCCAGGAGTTTTAGATATATAAATATGTATTGGTAAAAGTCGATTTTCATTTTGTGACTTCAAAGGACTGTAATTTTTCATATGGTCCCAGAATATATGATTTAATTTATGACCTGCCTTGGTGCTACCCTACTCCCTGTATAATAATTTACAGGATGTTTTAGAAAAAAAAATATACAATAATAAAATTCGTAAAAAATATTAATTTATATAATTGTTTATCTTTTTTAAAGTAACTTTCTTCTCCGAATACTTTAAAAACTATGCCATGCTTTAATTCGAATTTGTATTGTGTAGTGTATTATATAAGTACTACATTGTACACTAATTTTTATTTTCCACTGTTCACCATACAAAACCTACACGGACTCAACTAATTCCAGTTGGCTCTGAATCCATCACGTCCCTTTATAGAAAATTAGATCTGTTTTGAAGTCAATGTGAGAGGTGTCAGTCTGATTTTTGCAAAAAAAGTTGTGTGATAACTTCAATAATGATAATTTCGCCTCCTACACAACTAGGTCCGGAATATTAATAAAAAAATTTATATACTTAAAAATGATTACGAACGTTGTTTTTTTTTTCTATTTCGCTTGCTTATAACTTTAAAACGATTAATTTTAGAACAAAGCCGCAATACAATAAAATAGCTTGAACTAAATTTTCTCTAAGATACGACTGGTTAAGACTCACTAAATCTATTACCAATAATGCCAAATAGGAATAAATCCAAAAATGTTGGAAATAAGCCTTTTCTTGTTTTTCAACCAGTTTTATTTCATTTAGGGCATTCATAATTCTTTATAATATAAATAAAATCTTTATAATATAATATAATTGTTAACAAAATTTCAAGAAAATTAATTAAGTAGATTTCGCATAATAATTTAGATTGTTAATTGTAAAACGGTAACAATTAATTTCATTTTGGATGCTAATTAAAGGGTAATTTTCACGATTTTTTACCAAAAAAAAATAGGAGCGTCTTTATTTTCACCGCACTTTGCTTAGTTTTGATGCTAGAAATTATAAAATATTAAAAATATAGCTTTTATAAAACATAAAATATAAAAAAAGTGCTTCATTTCTTAGTTATTTTACCGTGAAAAATATTTTATTTGCAATTTACTGAATAAGAACTTCTATTCAGGAGCTACAACTCTGCTTGTAGTCGGTCTGTTGACTTTACACATATACCATTTTCTTAATTTTTTTTATAAATGCTACATTTTTGCTAAGAAATTTTTTTCGTATATAATATCATAAGACAGTAAATTGTGCCGGCAATATTTTTGACTGGTATGAAAGTTTTGACAGTTAAGTCACAAGACATCAGTCGACTGAAAATGATATTCGGCAAGACTATTTTACGAGACAATAATTAATGCGCCATATCAATGAAACATAATATTTATTTATTTGTTAACAATATTAAATGTACAATTATTATAGGCTATAGTGGTTTGCGCATTCGTTTCTACCAAAACATGATTTTATGTATTATTGACCTGTAGCATTTGGCAACTCGAAGGTCCAGCTTCATTTGTTGTTTTGAGATTTTCGATCAACTTCTGGTTGTGACTAGAAGCAGCTGTAGATATGGTTTAGAGAGCTTGCATTTGAGTGACCCATTAATATAATTAACTTCTGTTTAGAAACACCTTGCTTGAACAAAGCTGACACAGCTGAAGATCGATGAGAATGGTTTGTTATTTTATGTTTTTTTGTGTATATTTCAATTTTTTCAGCTGACATTTCTGTCCACTTAGATACGGTGTTGATTCCAAGTGGACAGTTTTTTAACCAAGATCCATCCTTCCAGTTGGGGTGAATGGTAAGAAAGAGTCTGTCTGATAAAATATTTGGTCCCTTTTCTCCATTAATTTTAAAAATAATCTAACTCAACATACATTTTCGTTTGGTGAATTTCTTGCCAAACTCTTGCTGCTTGCCAAACTTTTCGAACCGCCTTGATTTTTTTGGAAAGCTGCTGTTGTATTCAATTCGGCGCGTAAATTCTCCCATAACATCAAATTACTCCTGGAAAAAGTGAATCTTGCAGTTTACGGCCTCATTGCCTCTTCAAGCAATTTCAAATGAGCAAAGTTGAAACAAACTTTTTTGTGCTCCATCGCGGTTTCTTTGTCGTAGATTTCGATGATTTTTAATAGTTGTTCGACGGATAATGCTTTTAAACTGAGTTTTCTTTTTTTATTGAACACTTTGAAGCTGCCCCCGCTTGGTATCCCTGGCCAATCTTGCACATTTAAAAGATAAATCTGTGAAAGGGTCGATCTTTATGCCGTACTCCGTAAAATGATTTTCTTGTACCATTTTTGCTGTAGTATTCCACATTGACTTTACAGACGACTCTTTATAGTCTTCTCCATTGCCTTTTTTCATGTTCAAGGCATAATTCTCGAGAATTTTTGCTAGTTCCGTTATGGTAGTACATCCATCAAGCGTAAAATTTCTCAACCGTAGGAACTCCGAGAATTGGGTCCAAATAGAGCTTCTGGACCTCTGCGTGTTTGTAGCAAAAAAGAGAGCTTCTGTTGAAGTGAAAGTGAAGAAAATGATAAACTCCAACAGAAGTAAGGAAAAGAAAATTAACTAATGTAAGAAAAAGTAACAAAAATGTGTCAAAAATATAGGTGGCTTCTGTGTTGAAGCCGAAGTTACAAAATACATACTACCTTTGCAGTAGTATTTGTAGAGGGAAAATGATAAGATGAAGAAAGTGGGATGAACTGATAATAGAAGTATGAATAGACAGATACAAACTGAATGGACTCGGGCTAGCAGAATATGCAAGAGAGACCGACAACTTGACGCTCAAGGATGAATACGGCCAATTTTCATGCTTTTCAAAGACGGTAGCTCAAAGAAGAAAGTGATGATGACTAAGAATGGAAATATTAAGATAAGAATAATGTACTGAAAATGAACAAAGATGAATAACTGCGAAAGAAGAACAACTGAATAAAAACAAACAAATCATGGGCGTCAGGAGATAATCTTCGATCACTTTCCCAGGTATCTTACACTGCTGTGAAGTATGTATATTAAATCAGTAAGTAAATATAAACATAAAGGAATAATAATAATAAATGATATATCAAATAAACAAAATTTATTAAGTATATATTAAATACCTGTTACTTACACATAGGGTACAACTCACATGAGACTACCTTTACCAAACGATCATAGTACGCTTGCTACATACAACTAAATTAGATACAAAATATGAACAATATTACAAAGATATAGTGATCTCCAAATGAGTTAAGCAGACATCAGCCTGACTAAGTGAAATAGAACAAAATGAATTAAGCAAAATGAACCTTAAATAAATTGAAGTGAAGATAAATATACAAACGACATGAATTGATCGAACAAATGAAGATAAGCAAATGAACACCAAAATATCTGGGAAACAAGCCATTAATATTACAAACTTAATTTACATAATGAAATGAAATTAACCAAATTAACAACAAAATCCAATAATACCTTTTTGGCAGATACACCGAGCTCAACGTACAGTACCGCAGGGTTATACATAAGTTTGGGAACTTACTAAGCTTATATGTATATTAAAAAAACCAAATAAATGCAAGCTAAATCTTAAAAATAACAAAGTCTAAGTTTTTCAACGTAATAAAAATATTTTTAAAATTAAATATTTTTAAAAGATTTTTAATTGAAAAACTTATTGGACCATTTTCCTGGTGACACCTCCAAGGCTTCTACAATATGCAAGCCAAATAAATGCTGCAGTAAAGACAAAAGGGAAGGAATTCTACACTATGCAATTCACAACCCCCGTCTGCAGCTTGGTAAAGTTCCAACGGAAAATGGACCTAGTTACTCTATAGGAGTAATACTAATATAAAATAAAAATGTATACCATTTTTATTCAATTGCAATGCGAAACCAAAAGCGAAACCAAAACTGTCTTAATTTTTACTTAGGTTAGAGAGCGCGGCCAGCACTCTTATCGACGATCTCACCGCTTGTTAGAGGCTCTTCAGAGAATGCATAGGCTACTATCTCTACTCCAGGTAAAAATTTTCGACATTTATTAGTCCCCCAGTGCTGGCCGCGCTCTCTAACCTAAGTAAACATTAAGACAGTTTTGGTTTTGCATTCTAACTGAATAAAAATGGTATACAATTTTATTTTATATTAGTATTACTCCTATAGAGTAACTAGGTCTATTTTCCGTTGGAACTTTACCAAGCTGCAGACGGGGGTTGTGAATTGCATAGTGTAGAATTCCTTCCCTTTTGTCTTCACTCCAGCATCCATTTGGCTTGCATATTGTAGAAGACTTGGAGGTTTCACCAGCAAATTAGTCCAATAAGTTTTTCAATTAAAAATCTTTTAAAAATATTTTATTTTACAAATATTTTTATTAGGTTGAAAACTTAGATTTTCATTTAGCAGATGCCGCTACGCACCTACTACCTTTACGTCAGTTGCAGTGGGGGACTAATAAATGTCGAAAATTTTTACCTGGGGCAGAGATACCAGCCTATGCATTCTCTGAAGAGCCTCTAACAAGAGGGGAAATCGTCGATAAGGGTGCTGGCAGCGCTCTAAGTAAATATTAGTAAAACCTAAGTAAAAATTAAGAGAGTTTTGGTTTCGCATTGCAACTGAATAAAAATGGTATACATTTTTTCTTTATATTAGTATTACTCCTATAGAGTAACTAGGTCCATTTTCCGTTGGAATTTTACCAAGCTGCAGACTGGAGTTGTGAATTGCATAGTTTAGAATTCCTTCCCTTTTGTCTTCACTGCAGCATCCATTTGGCTTGCATATTGTAGAAGCCTTGGAGATTTCACAGGAAATTAGTCCAATAAGTTTTTCAATTAAAAATCTTTGAAAAATATTTTATTTTATAAATATTTTTATTAGGTTGAAAAACTTAGGGCCGGTTGTTCGAACGCTAATCAAAAATGATCATTATCAAATATTTAATTACTGTCACTAACTGTCAATATCAACTTTGTTTGGGTTGCTGAAAACATAATTATGGATTACAATTATGAAATTAGTTAATCAATTATGTTAATAATTGTTATGTTAATTGATTAACTAATCTCATAATTATAATCAATTATGTTTTCAGCAACCCAATCAAAGTTGACATTGACAGTTGGTGACAGTAATTAAATATTTGATAGTGATCATTTTTGATTAGCGTTCGAACAACCGGCCCATAGACTTTCATTTAGCAGATGCCGCTACCGCACCTACTACCTTCACGTCAGTTGCAGTGGGGGACTAATAAATGTCAAAAATTTTTACCTGGAGTAGAGATAGCAGCCTATGCATTCTCTAAAGAGCCTCTAACAAGAGGTGAAATCGTCGATTAGAGTGTTGGCGGCGCTCTCTAACCTAAGTAAAAATTAAGACAGTTTGGTTTCGCATTGCAACTGAATAAACATGATATATATTTTTATTTTATTTTTTATATTAAAAATAAAAATTACTAAACATAGTGCAATAAACCAAAATGTCTGTGATATGAAACACCATATACAGAAAGTTACTGTCACAAAAACTAATTGTTCCCAAACAAAATTAAACGACTTCTAAAAAGGTTGCTGTTGCATCTCCCAAAATGAGCACCAGGAAGGTGCCAAACCATGCCTCCTGTAGGCCCAGGTGCATCGACGAAAATGGAGCTGGAACGCTCCAGAAGCTTGTTCCCCCAAGTGACTTATGGTTGGAAACGGTTGCCTCTCGGTGTTATGGGATGTTTTTTTAAGTTTTCACATGAGTGGCGAAAAAAATGGCCATTTACTTTAATTTCCCAAGTGTAAGTCAAAGAAAAGGAAGAAAAAAGAAACTAGGAAAGTGCTTTTAGTATAGATAGTAATGTAAAAACGGGCCATTAATTACACAAAAAAAATCTCTCATTACTGACAAAATGAATACTTGACCTTGACAAAAATGAATGTGTGTAACAATTTCAAATTGCAGACACGTGAATTTGGAATTTAAATACAGAATTGATACGATTTCTTTAAAATAATTATAGGATGCATATTCATAATATTGGAATAATTCAAAAGAAATTTTGACTTTTGTGTTACAAAACAAATAAGGTTAGGATTTTCTCTGAATGAATATTAATTAGAGATATTGGAATGATTAAAAGGTACTAAATTCACTGAATAAAACAGAGTAACAACAGGTTGTTATAAATAATTAATATAAAAAGATGCCGGAAAACTCGATAGATTTATTTCTTGAGTTTCTCTAAACACCCCTGAATACATTTTATTGATCCATATTTCGAAATTCAATTACTTTTAATTATAAAACTAGGTCTTCACCTGTAAATTTGACCGAAATTTGTCAAATGCCACTCACCGGAATGATTTTCAAGACAAAAGTGATCTCCAGTTTCTCTGTCCGTCAAAATTAAGACTCGGAACACGAAGTTATATTCACCACTAGGTGATGTATATTACAAACCCACCAGTGATACCACAACATAATTAGGTGTGGCATCATCGCAAGAAATTTTTAAATATAAAAAAAGATAATTATAAATAGTTAATTACGAGAAAATTGGAGAAATTAAAAGAGATTAAGGGAAAATAATTAAGAAAAATAATTAAAGATTTTTAAAAATACTTGAGTAACGGGACGCACTGTTACATGTTCAATGGGACATGTTCCCAAACCAATTTTTTTATTTATTCACCTGACTGGCATCCAAATCTTGATTTTTCGTCTGGATTCATTATGTCTGTCCAAAATTGATTACGCCTCCATGACGTTTGTCAAACTGACAACAACAGAATTACCAGACACCTTCGTGATGGATCTGTCATAATTTTGTCGCTGAGAAATCACGGGCGAAATCAAGGAGTTTTGTCAGTAGGGAACGTGGCGTTGCTAAGACGTTTTATCGTATATGAGGACCTTCGAGCACAAGGGGTCTAAGTAACATTTTTGAAAAAAATGAGTTAGGTGCATGAATGAGTTGTGAAAATATTAATCTATTTGGTGGTGAAGAGATCCAAGTGATTGTTTTGATAGATGCTGTCATCTAGCGTGCTGCCCCTTAACCACTGAGTAGTGATAAGTTTAAAGTTGGAACGCTAAGGGTCCAAAGGCACTTAGATCCCTATACCACGAATGATCACAATTTAGTTGTAGTTGACGTAAGTGTTATTTAGAACGATTTTGATTATATTGTCTTTGTAAATGATGATAATACAAGTTATTTTACTGCTGGTGTTTTTCAAAGTATATATTATATTAAGTATATAAGTGTGTTACAATAATAAAACAGTTCCTGATAATCTTTCTAAATGGAAAAAAGTGAGGAAGAAGTTCAATCTAGCCTACAATATGCAGGTAAGGTGTAATTACTAGATATTCCTACTTACTGTTCTATTTAGATATAGTTAGTATTTTATTAATATGCAAGAATTAATATAGCAGTAATAATAAACATGACAACTGTACATTTTTTTACAAAATGATTAGTTTTATAGATTCTATTCACGAGTAAAGTAATGAGCAGTAATATGAAGATGCAAATGATGACAATATCAGTTTTCTAAGTGGTAGCAGTGAAGAACCATTATTTGGAGAAGGCCATGATTCCGAAATAGACAGAGATTATAATCCTGAGGATGATGATCACATTCTGAATGTGATCAAGATTTTGGAATCATAGAACTTAAAAAGAAGAAGAACCAACGTGATATCTATGTACCAGAAGACTGGATAAATTTGGCTGCCTCAGCAAGTAGAAAATTTATTGTGACTAAGTTAATGGATGAAGACTTTATTGATCTTCAGTTACTAAATCAGTACTTCCGAAAAAATGTGCCAGGGATACGAGGAATGCAGATATGGCATTATGAAAAGGCAAACCCAGTCTCTCCGTTTTATAAGACATCAGCTGAGGGTATTATGCCTTACGAAAAATTTCCAATGAAGAACAATGAGCAGGTAGAACTCCTAATCAGTTTTCCGTGTTTCATCCGGTAATTGAAAAGCCCAAGCTTAAATACAAAAAGTATGAAGATCTGATGGAACTCTTGCAATTCGTCTCACTGATATACCATGGGTTTTATTCCAAGCCTCTCACTAAGCAAAGACTGGAAAGCCTTTAGCTACACGTACTGTGGTAGGCAACGAAAATGATAATCACTTTGATAACAACGTTTATGACACAGATGATAGCAATTAAATAGTTTTAGAGTGCCAGCATATTGTAATATTTTCTGTTTTAGTACTGTTGTATAAAAAGAACTTACAAAAATAAAAATAAAACCACTTATGTACTTTTGTGCACATTGAGCATTTTAATTCTTACAATATTAATGAGAGGTAAAGGGATCTATGTGCGCACCATAATTTTTTTTTATACATAAAACAATAACCGAATGTTGTAATACTTTCTGCTATTGGCAATAAACATAAAAAGACCTGATTATCCTTCTTACACAGTCAAAATGATTCAATTTTAATTTTCCCTCTTACAACAATCTTCCAACTTTGACTTGAGTTTTCTCAAAATGTTGATTTTGCCACTTAGACCCCTTGACCTCTAGGGGCCTCATATAATATCACAAGAGAGAAAATTTTGCCGGCAATATTTTCGACTGGTATGAAAGTTTGTTGCCTGGCAATTTTCGTGAATTAAATTTTGACTTAAATCACGAGACATCAGTCGAGTGATTTTGTCAAAATTTTATAAGCGAAAATTACCAAAAGGCAACGAACTTGAATGAAACCAGGAGAAAATTTTGCAGGTAAATAATTTTCTCTCGAATGATGTTCGACAAGATTATTTCACGAGACAAATATTGCACCATAATAACAAAATATAATCTTTATTTATTTGTTATTACCAGAAACTTTCGTGACGGATCTGTCATAATTTTGTCGCTGAGAAATCACGTCGCTAAGAAGTTTTGTCAGTAGGAAATTATCCGTTGCTATGAAGTTTTATCAGTTAAAAACAGTCTAGTGAAATAGTCAGTTAAAAATAGTCTAGTGAAATAGTCGATAAACCAGGTACTTACTTTTTGAGCTATTTGCAAAAACCATCTAAAAACGTAGTTCTTTGTTGAAAGATTAATATTTTCACTCACAAATAACTCAAAAAGTATTGACTTGGTGAAAATCTCTATAGAATACAAGTTGCTTAGAAATGATCAGTTTATTTATTTCCGGGCTTACTGCGAACAAACTTGGCTGCTTAGTACATGTTTTTTCTTTCTTAGTATTTATTTAATTTTTACTTTGAAAAAAACATACCAGAACATATTTTTGAACAAAAAAGAAATAAGAGAAATAAAAAATATGTACGAAGCAGCGAAGTTTTTTCGCTCTCCTGAACAATTGTAGATTTTGACTTACGAGGTTTCGGCATTTAACCGTCGATATGTTTTTTCATCTCTGAAAAGGGCTAAGAGAAAACCACCCATAAGTAAAAGAAACCACCGGCACAGGTTCAAAAGTGAAGTGAAGGGTAAAAGGAATTTAAATCCAAATTTTCGTGCAATTTATGTAGGTGATGAAAGGTATCAATGTGTTTCAGGTTCAGTTATTATTTTTCATAATATTGATAATTAAAAACAAAATTAAAGTAATCTGCGACGCATTATTGGAGTGTTCTCCTAGCGACGCGACGCCGCTTGGTACTACTGTATCTCGGTTAACAGGTTACTGACTCGTGGTCGAAATTATTTTCACTCATTTCGATATTGATAAATACATGACTGAAAGGGTTAACTATATAGGCCTTGGGCCCGCATATACAATTATTATTTATGACCACACCGTTGAAACTTTTTGTACTTGTTATTTGGGTGGAGTCGGACAAATTTTGAGCTTGGCGCATTATGGTAGTGGGGCGTTTGTCTGTCAAGCGGTGACGAAGTTGTCAATTTTATGCAAGAAAAAAATTTATTACCACATTGGTCATTCTATTTTAATCAATGGATTTTATCATATAAACAACGAAAACAATTTTGTCGGACAAAAATATTGGGGCATATGACGCGTCGGACACGCTAAATATGTCAAATTTATGAAAATAATAAATTTATTACCACATCGATAATTTTAACGGTATCTATCATAAAACCTTTTTACAATAATGTGGTAACCTTGTCGGACAATTTTCACGGGGCATATGCGCAGTCGGACGCGCCGAATATGTCAATTTCCTGAAAATTTTTTATTTATTACCACAGATGTCATTTTTATTTTGTACTGTTCTTTTACATGTGTAACGCATATTGGATCACTTGTCGGACAAAAATAATGGGGCGTTTTGGTACAATTAAAAGAAAAAGTAATTTTTATGCATACAGGGTGTTTGGTAAAGAATGGGCCATAGCTTAACCTCAGGTTCCTGAGGTTAAAATAGGCCGATTTAAGCTAACTTACCTTAGTACAAAGTTTATAATAGCCGAGATACAGGGTGTCAAAATCAAACTTTTTTTTTATTTATTATTGAATATTTCCTGATAGGTATGGGATAACAACATGAAATTTTATATCTGGGGGTTTCTTGAGTCGAGAAATCTAAATTCCTTACCAAAAATTATGCATTGCCCAGAGGGCGCCACATATGCCTTTCAGCACTCATTTATTACGTTCAATTTTTTTTATCCCTCACTCTGTATAATTTTGACATTAAAATTTTTATTTTCCTATTAGTTTTACTTAAAAAAGGTATACTTCTTTCATCTTCCTAAACTCAACCGTTTTCGAGATAAACGCATTTTAAATATGCGATACACCATCATTTTTAGCATAATATCATTGTAGTTACACCCAAAAAATAACTTAAAATTTATGAAGATAATAAATTTATTACCACATGGATAATTTTAACGGTATCTACCATAAAACCTTTTTACAATAATGTGGTAACCTTGTCGGACAATTTTCACGGGGCATATGCGCAGTCGGACGCGCCGAAGATGTCAATTTCCTGAAAATTTTTTATTTATTACCACAGATGTTATTTTTATTTTGTACTGTTTTTTTACATGTGTAATGCATATTGGACCCACTTGTCAGACAAAAATAATGGGGCGTTTTGGTACAATTTAAAAAAAAATAATTTTTATACATTTTTGACCTCATATTAAATTACGTATTTTTCGGCTCATATTACCCGTATGCGCGCCAATGGTGAATATTAAATTCTTAACTGTAGTTAAAAAATGTGCAATAACTACCTCTTAAAACCCACCAAATTTCATTTGCATATCTCAACTGGTTTTAAAGCAATAAATAAATCGTCAGTTTGTCAGAAAAACTTCAACACCCCCTATCTCGGAAACGATGCATTTGTGGACATACGTTTTTCTCGTAAAGCAAACTGACTTTATTTTGTCATGCACAATTACTCCTTATTGCCATACTTATTTAAAAACACACTTTGTCTATGAAAAACATGGCTAGTTTTTAAAGTCCTTAACTTTTTTATTATCCAACATAAACGAATGAATGAAAAAACTGAATGTTGAGAAGGAATGAGACTATAGTTAGGTTTTAATTTTAGTATTTTATAGATGCTAGAATATTCCACGGGGTGATGCGAACTTTGAGAAAAAACACAGTTTGATTCATACACTAGCTTTGCAATAAAAATTATGTGTGTACCGACAATATTACTACATGGATATTGCTAAAGAATAAGGCGCTAATGTTACGAAAAAATCACTTAAATCGGACAAGAGGTTTATAAAATACAAACCATCAAAAATAACCCATTTTTAAGGTGGTTGATTAATTTTGGTCCAGAGTGTACATATACAGGGTGTTTGGTAAAGAATGGGTCATAGCTTAACCTTAGATTCCTGAGGTTAAAATAGGTCGATATAAGCTAACTTACCTTAGTACGAAAGTTGATAATAACCGAAATACAAGGTGATAAAGTTAAACTTTTATTTTATTTATTCTTGAATATTCCCTAACAAGCATGGGATAATAACACGAAATTCGGTAAGCAGGGGTTTTTCGGGACAATAAATCTAAATTTGCCACCAAAAATGATATATTATCCAGAGGGCGCCACATACGCTTTTCAGCGCTTATTTAATAGGATCAATTGTTTTATTTCTCACTCTACATACCTTTTGAATCAACACTTTTATTCTCATAACATTTATACTTAAAAAAGGTTACTATATTCATCTCGTTAAACTCAACCGTTTTCGAGATAAACGCATTTTAAGTCTGCGAGGCAATATAATTTTTTGCAAAATTGTGATCTGATATTTGCTTACATACTCCTTGAACAACGACAAACATCGTTCTGTAGTTTTCTTTTCCAATTAAAAAAAATTTCCGACACAAGTATCAGGTTATAAGTGGTTATATTCTAAATCAAAAAATCTAAGTGTCCGACAAAAATATTGGGCCAAATCCAAAGTCGGACAAAAAATTTAATTTTTATTAATAAACTGTCTTTTAAACAATACTGGGTTCGTGCAACCCTTACCTTTAAAACCATTTTTCCGACAACATTAGTAGGTTATAAGTAATTATATTCTTAATCAAAAAATCAAAGTGTCGGACAAAAATATTGGGGCAACTCGACAGTCGGACAAAAAATTTAATTTTTATTAGTAAAGTATACTTTCAAATTATGCTGGGTTCGTGCATCCCTTATCTTTACAACCATTTTTCCGACAAATGTAGTAGGTTACAAGTAATTATATTCTTAAACAAAAAAATGTAATTGTCTGACAAAAATGTTGGGGCAAACGAACAGAAAACTTAATTCTTTTAGGCTATCGACGAGGAGGTATTATCAAAAAAAAATTTAAAACAGTGTTTCTCGGTTACTTTTGAATCGATTTAGCTGAAAATTGGTACACACGCTAAGTAAAGCATTTAAAAGGGTATGACGTAGGTCGGAACCCAAAATTGTCTTAAAAAATTTTCCGACAAGAAGGAAAATTTTAGAAAAATTGTGATCTGATAATTTTTGTACATACTCCTTGAACAACGACAAACATCGTTCTGTATTTTTTTCTCGAATTAAAAAAAAATTTTCAGCACATGTATCAGGTTATAAGTAGTTATGTTCCAAATCAAAAAATGTAAGTGCCCGACCTAAATAGTGGAGCACATCCAAAGTCGGACAAAAAATTTAATTTTTATTAATATACTTTTAAACTATTCTGGGTTTGTGCATCCCTTATCTTTACAACCATTTTTCCGACAAAAGTAGTAGGATACAAGTAATTATACTCTTAAACAAAAAATTTAATTGTCTGACAAAAATGTTGGGGCAAACGAACAGGAAACTTAATTCTTTTAGGCTATGGACGAGGAGGTATTTTCCAAAAACATTTTAAAACAGTTTTCTCGGTTATTTTTGAATCGATTTAGCTGAAAATTGGTACACACACTAAGTAAAACATTTAAAAGGGTATGACGTAGATTTGTACCCAAAATTTTCGCAAAAAAATTTCGGACAAGAGGGAAAATTTTAGAAAAATTGTGATCTGATATTTGCGTACATACTCCTTGAACAACGACAAATATCGTTCTGTAGTTTTTTTTCTCGAAATAAAAAAAATTTCCGACACAAGTATCAGGTTATAAGTAGTTATATTCCAAATCAAAAAATCTAAGTGTCCGACAAAAATATTGGGGCAAATCCAAAGTCGGATAAAAAATTTAATTTTTATTGATAAACCATACTTTTAAATTATGCTGGGTTCGTGTATCCCTTATCTTTACAACCATTTTTCCGACAAAGGTAGTAAGTTACAAGTAATTATATTCTTAAACAAAAAATGTAATTGTTTGACAAAAATCTTGGGGCAAACGAACAGAAAACTTAATTATTTTAGGCTATCGACGAGAAAGTAATATCAAAAAATTTTAAAATGGTTTTTTCGGTTATTTTTGAATCGATTTAGCTCAAAATTGGTACACACATTAAGTAAAACATTTAAAAGGGTATGACGTAGAGCTGTACCCAAAATTTTCTTAAAAAATTTTCCGACAAAAGGGAAAATTTTAGAAAAATTGTGATCTGATATTTGCTTACAGACTCCTTGAACAACGACAAACATCGTTCTGTAGTTTTTTTTCTTGAAAAAAAAAAATTTCCGACACAAGTATCAGGTTATAAGTAGTTATATTCCAAATCAAAAAATCTAAGTGTCCGACAAAAATATTGGGACAAATCCAAAGTCGGATAAAAAATTTAATGTTTATTAATAAACTATAATAAATATTAATAACTATAATAAATGATTGTGAGTAAGTCTGTGTTTCATTACTACATTTAATAAACTATACTTTTAAATCATGCTGGGTTCGTGCATCGCTTATATTTACAACCATTTTTCCGACAAAGTAGTAAGTTACAAAGTAGTAAGTTAGTAAGTTTTCTGTTCGTTTGCCCCAAGATTTTTGTCAACCAATTACATTTTTTGTTTAAGAATATAATTACTTGTAACTTACTACCTTTGTCGGAAAAATGGTTGTAAAGATAAGGGATACACTTACCCAGCATAATTTAAAAGTATAGTTTATCAATAAAAATTAAATTTTTTGTCTGACTTTGGATTTGCCCCAATATTTTTGTCGGACACTTAGATTTTTTGATTTGGAATATAACTACTTATAACCTGATATTTGTGTCGGACATTTTTTTTTTATTTCGAGGAAAAAAACTACAGAAAGATATTTGTCGTTGTTCAAGGAGTATGTACGCAAATATCAAATCACAATTTTTCTAAAATTTTCCCTCTTGTCCGAAATTTTTTTGGGAAAATTTTGGGTACAGCTCTACGGCATACCCTTTTAAATGTTTTACTTAGTGTGTATACCAATTTTCAGCTAAATCGATTCAAAAATAACCGAGAAAAACTGTTTTAAAATATTTTTGGATAATACCTCCTCGTCCATAGCCTAAAAGAATTAAGTTTCCTGTTCGTTTGCCCCAACATTTTCGTCAGACAATTAAATTTTTTGTTTAAGAGTATAATTACTTGTATCCTACTACTTTTGTCGGAACAATGGTTGTAAAGATAAGGGATGCACGAACCCAGAATAATTTAAAAGTATAGTTTATTAATAAAAATTAAATTTTTTGTCCGACTTTGGATGTGCCCCACTATTTATGTCGGGCACTTAGATTTTTTGATTTGGAATATAACTACTTATAACCTGATACATGTGCTGACATTTTTTTTTAATTCGAGAAAAAAATACAGAACGATGTTTGTCGTTGTTCAAGGAGTATGTACACAAATTATCAGATCACAATTTTTCTAAAATTATCCCTCTTGTCGGAAAATTTTTTAAGAAAATTTTGGGTTCCGATCTACGTCATACCCTTTTAAATGCTTTACTTAGAGTGTGTACTAATTTTCAGCTAAATCGATTCAAAAGTAACCGAGAAACACTGTTTTAAATTTTTTTTTTGATAATACCTCCTCGTCGATAGCCTAAAAGAAATAAGTTTTCTGTTCGTTTGCCCCAACATTTTTGTCAGACAATTACATTTTTTGTTTAAGAATATAATTACTTGTAACCTACTACTTTTGTCGGAAAAATGGTTGTAAAGATAAGGGATGCACGAACCCAGCATAATTTGAAAGTATACTTTACTAATAAAAATTAAATTTTTTGTCCGACTGTCGAGTTGCCCCAATATTTTCGTCCGACACTTTGATTTTTTGATTAAGAATATAATTACTTATAACCTACTAATGTTGTCGGAGAAATGGTTTTAAAGGTAAGGGTTGCACGAGCCCAGTATTTTTTAAAAGACAGTTTATTAATAAAAATTAAATTTTTTGTCCGACTTTGGATTTGACCCAATATTTTTGTCGGACACTTAGATTTTTTGATTTGGAATATAACTACTTATAACCTGATACTTGTGTCGGCAATTTTTTTTAATTGAAAAAAAAACTACAGAACGATGTTTGTCGTTGTTCAAAGAGTATGTAAGCAAATATCAGATCACAATTTTTCTAAAATTTTCCCTCTTGTCGGAAAATTTTTTAAGAAAATTTTGGGTACAGCTCTACGTCATACCCTTTTAAATATTTTACTTAGTGTGTGTACCAATTTTGAGGTAAATCGATTCAAAAATAACCGAGATAACTCTTTTAAAATTTTTTGATATTACTTTCTTGTCGATAGCCTAAAAGAATTAAGTTTTCTGTTCGTTTGCCCAAAGATTTTTGTCAAACAATTACATTTTTTGTTTAAGAATATAATTACTTGTAGCTTACTACCTTTGTCGCAAAAATGGTTGTAAAAATAAGGGATACACGAACCCAGCATAATTTAAAAGTATAGTTTATCAATAAAAATTAAATTTTTTGTCTGACTTTGGATTTGCCCCAATATTTTTGTCGGACACTTAGATTTTTTGATTTGGAATATAACTACTTATAACCTGATACATGTGCTGAAAATTTTTTTTTAATTCGAGAAAAAAATACAGAACGATGTTTGTCGGTGTTCAAGGAGTATGTACACAAATTATCAGATCACAATTTTTCTAAAAGTTTCCCTCTTGTCGGAAAATTTTTTAAGAAAATTTTGGGTTCCGATCTACGTCATACCCTTTTAAATGCTTTACTTAGCGTGTGTACCAATTTTCAGCTAAATCGATTCAAAAGTAACCGAGAAACACTGTTTTAAATTTTTTTTTTGATAATACCTCCTCGTTGATAGCCTAAAAGAATTAAGTTTTCTGTTCGTTTGCCCCAACATTTTTGTCAGACAATTACATTTTTTGTTTAAGAATATAATTACTTGTAACCTACTACTTTTGTCGGAAAAATGGTTGTAAAGATAAGGGATGCACGAACCCAGCATAATTTGAAAGTATACTTTACTAATAAAAATTAAATTTTTTGTCCGACTGTCGAGTTGCCCCAATATTTTTGTCCGACGCTTTGATTTTTTGATTAAGAATATAATTACTTATAACCTACTAATGTTGTCGGAAAAATGGTTGTAAATAAAAAAATTTCAGGAAATTGACATCTTCGGCGCGTCCGACTGCGCATATGCCCCGTGAAAATTGTCCGACAAGGTTACCACATTATTGTAAAAATGTTTTATGGTAGATACCGTTAAAATTATCCATGTGGTAATAAATTTATTATTTTCATAAATTTGACATATTTAGCGTGTCCGACGCGTCACATGCCCCAATATTTTTGTCCGACAAAATTGTTTTCGTTGTTTATATGATAAAATCCATTGATTAAAATAGAATGACCAATGTGGTAATAAATTTTTTTCTTGCATAAAATTGACAACTTCGTCACCGCTTGACAGACAAGCGCCCCACTGCCATAATGCGCCAAGCTCAAAATTTGTCCGACTCCACAAAAATAACAAGTACAAAAAGTTTCAACGGTGTGGTCATAAATAATAATTGTATATGCGGGCCCAAGGCCTAATAGACAAATAATATCAAGACTGCGAGCCACATGCTAAAACCGTCTAACCATTGCGACAGAGAAAACTGAAGCTCTAAGGCCATTCGCACACACAGCTGCTAAAAAGAAACCAGTTGGTAATTTTAGTTAGCAATCAGTTACTTAGTAGTCACTGTCCAGGTATTTTAATGAGCGTCCTCACACAGCACTACTAGTTAGCAGCCGGTCTATAATGCGAAAATGATCAGTCGACAGCGGACTGGACATTAGGCCGGGATGAAAAAACTTTTTTTTTAATTTTTCTACACGGCTGGTTGCCAAAAGTTGGGACTAGTATTTATATAATCCTGTACCAAATTTGGGCCGGTTTAAAAAATATTTAACCGGGCCCCCTGGCCCTTAAAAAACTTTTTTTTTGGGTCGAAATTTTATTTTTTAATTCTTGTACAAGGCTAGTTGCTAAAAGTTGGAACTAGTATTTATATAATCCTATACCAAATTTGGGACGATTTAGAAAGTAATTAACCGGGCCCCCCGGCCTTCAAAGAATTTTTATTTTGTTAAAAAAATGTTTGGGGCTATTAAAAAAGCTTCTGTTGTCATATTCTATTATTAAGCAAAAGAAAGATAATACAGTAGACAGGAAAAAATACTTAAGCTTTTAATTGCCGTTTAAGAAGATCTAAACTAAATCTTCAAATATAATACGGTGCTGGTGATCAACAAAAATAAAATTCGGAGAGGAGTTAAGGGAAACAGACGGCAAATCCAGCATGGAAATAAAAATTTAAACAAGTCAATATTGAAGGGCTACACTTTGATGAAAGGAAAGATCAAACCATGGTCTTCGGAAAGGCGAGACGAATTATGAAAACTGAAGACCATATAGCTTTAACTGAAGGACCCGTAGTTTATATTTTGGGTACTTGGCTCTTAGTCAGTCTCGTGTAATAAATATTGTCGAAGGAATATTAGACTACTTACAAAGCCATAATATAGATCTAAGCAAATTAGGTGTTATGGGATGTGATTGTTCAAATGTAAATACGGACTGGAAGGTATCATACGAATTATAGAAGTGCGAGTAAATAAACCATTACAGTGGAGTGTATTCCCGTTGCACGTTAATGAACTTCTCTTGCGATATTTGCTGCAAAAACTAGATGACCACACAAAAGGTCCCTATTCATATTCTGAGCCGATTGGATCCCTTCTTCCCAATTACAAAAAAATGCCTGTTATTAAATTTAACACCATAGAAGCTGCCCTGCCTCTTGTAAATGAAAATGATCTAAGTTCAGATCAATAGTATTTGTCCAAACTATCGTAAGCAATAATTGGAGATGTAATATGTTCTCAAACTTCAGAGAAAATTCCAGGGAAGATGGCACAAACACGTTGGTTCACGACAGCTAACCGCATTCTTAGAGTTTATGTAGCTACAACTGATCCTTGTGAAAGTTTAAAGACTTTAGCTGAGTTTGTAATACCAGTATATTTACGTATGAGGTTTGAGATAAAAACACAGTCAAGATTGGAATATGGTGCCAGGCATCTATGGAAATTAATGCAGCCCTCGAGAGATTTTCCGAATAATGTCTCATCAATTTATCAATAAAGTTATTTAAGACAATGCTTAATTTGCGCACCCGGAAATCATTCAAATTTGTATGTTAACAGATTAACGCCAAGGTATTAGAGAGCATGCTCTCAGACGGATTTTAAAATGTAGGAAGGCCGGTATAAAAATTGTGTTTTCATAGTATCCCAAATTCTTAATCAATTTCGATGCAGAAGATTACATAGATCTCATAGACTAGATGAATGTACTCTAACAGATCATCCTCTAATACAGCATTTGGCCGACGAAGAATAAATATTGTGGATTGTGGGACATGGTGAAACAAGTTCCAAAGTTTGACAATTTTCCTTGCCATACTTAAGCGGTGGAGAGGTGTGTGAAGATAATAATTACTGATGCATCAATAAAAGTGTGTGGTGAAGAATCTAGAGATGGTTATATCCGAGCTAAACTTGATGCCAGAAAGAATTAGCCGATATTTGAAAGTAAATGTCGACGCTATGGTTCAAGGAGTGACTAAGTAAAAATGTTGAGCAAAGGATGGTGGGCGGTTGGAACTCACCGTGCAGCAACCTCATCGTGGTGAGTTCTGGGTTAAATGAATATACGAAATAAAGTTATATATGTGCATAATAGTTCAATATAAAAAACCTTTCGTGCCGAATATTGATTCAAGCAAAGAGCTGCACAGTTCACAGCGCCAAAATAGTAAATAAAAATGCATTGGTTACCATTCTTTTATATTTATAGTCCTGGGGGCCGCTTAAATGTTTTTAGATCATGATGAAAATTTTTTAACAAGATAGTAGCATTAATATTAATATCCTAGACACTACCCCTTCCCAAAAATAAAGCAAAAAAAATAATTTTTTTTAGGCCCCCGGGGGCCCGGTCAAAAATAATTTAATTCGGCCTATGTTTGGTACACAGTATTAGGACTACCATACACAACTTTTTTTTAATAGCACGTTTAAAATTTCCCAAAAAATTTTTTTTGCCCTTTTTCGGCCCGGCCTACTGGACATGCAGGTCGCTGGGATACTAGTTCGTAAACATTTGGAAAATGAATAAAGGATTGAATGGGTCGAACTTTGGTGCTCAGCGAGAGGTAGGTATTTATTACGGATATAGGTAAAGAAATAGTGGGAATTGGTTTACATGTTCTATTGTTGTTTACATTAAAAATAAAAGATGGGTATTTTTGATATCTTAAATAAGCTTAAGATATGAACATGGTTTGTTTGAATTATGCGTGTAAAATTTTTTTATTAGTAGATATTTCAAAGCTAGTATTTTGCAGTAAATTAAGCTAAGCCAAGTTATTTTGTGTGAATTATTGCTCTTATACAGTAAAATTATAAAGGCTCTTAACGATATAATTTCTTATTTGCAGTAAAACTTATTACCTATCTCAGAGAAAAAAGTGTCATATTTTGTTAAAGTTTAACACGCAAAATCAGCGGAATCGTTTAAAATAAAATTAGTGCAAGAAGTGGAAAACATCCGTGCCTATATAAACTTAATTAACTAGTACCTTTTGATGGGAAATAATCCACAATTTTACTAAAAAAAAAATGATTTTATTAACGTTTCGTAGTCCAAATCGGATGCCGTTGTCAAAATACAAAAAATATTAATGAATTAAACAAAAATGTTGTTGCTTAGTAAAAAATTCTTCTATGTATTTTTTTTTAATCTGGCTCATTTATATCGACAATTCAGACATATATTATACATTTTAAAGTAGAAGACTTTAAAGTGATATTGCTAATATTTATGAATTGCGTTTCTGGGACGACTCTACTGAAAGATAGTTTATTCGATTACATGAAATCAACCCCAACTCAAGAATATCCGTCACAAAAAATCATGGCATGTGATCTGTTTTTAAAAATACAACTACATGCAACGGTGACAATAAATAATAACAACAATATGATTTTAAAGTCTTCTACGTTAAAATGTATAATATACCTATGTCTAAATTTCCGATATAAATGAGTCAGATTAAATAAATTATTTGAAGAATTTTTTACTAAGCAACAACATTTTTGTTTAATTCATTAATATTTTTTGTACTTTGACCACGGCATCCGATTTGGACGTCGAAATATTAATAAAATTATTTTTTAGTAAAATTGTGGCTTCTTTCCCATCAAAAACTAGTTAATTACAAAAATTTCACAAGAAAATAGATTCAGGACAACATAATATATAAACTTAAACACCGCCTAACAAAGCTATTCAGTACAAAGTACAGTCAAGAAGTGACTCGTTTTATTAATTTTCGGTAGCGTAATGTGCGAGCCAAAGTTCATAACCCGTTGATAGCTCTGATTACCAACTAGTTTAGTTTCTTTTTAGTAGCTGTGTGTGCGAAAGGCCTTAGGCCGGAAGTCTCTGTATCGGAGGGGTATATCGACCACGTCACTTTTCCATTGTATCAAGTATCATTTGACAGTTCGAGGGAATGACGACGCAGAAGTAGTGTCTTTGCTTTCGAATTTTCATAATCGTGGTTCGAATCTCATACTAACTTTTATTTTTTTTTATTTTATTTTAATATTAGGCCATATTTTTTATTAGATATTATTACATAAAGACCTGAATCCCGCGTACCAAAAAAAGTTGATTAATAGCAAGCTGAAAATTTGTTAATAGCTTAAGGGTGTCTAGTCGGACAAACTTTGATGGACGGGAACACTGGAACAGGGGAAGTTTTAATTGTGAAATAGGTTAAACATTTTGAACGTCAGACTACGAAAACGTTCCATGTATTTTGTCGAACAGAACTTTCAATTGATTTTTTACCCTTTCATTAAACTCTCATGCAAAAATCAGACTGCTATTTATCATCTGTCATAATTCCTGTTATTTGACATGTTCTACGTGTAGGACTTATTAAAATGCCAAGTTGGTGATAAATACCAATCTGATTTTTGCATGAGGGTTTAATGAAAGGGTAACAAATCAATTGGAAGTTCTGTCCGACAAAATACATGGAACTTTTTCGTAGTCTATCGTTCCAAATTTTTAACCTGTTCCACAATTAAAACTTCCCCTGCTCCAGTGTTCCCGTTCATCAAAGTTTGTCCGACTGGACACCCTTAAGATATTAAGAAATTTTCAGTTTGCTATTAATCAACTTTATTAGTAATTAGTTACCAAAGGGCCGATTGTTCGAACGCTAATCAACAGTGGTCACTATCAAATATTTAATTACTGTCACAACTGTCAATGTCAACTTCGGTTGGGTTGCTGAAAACATAATTGATTATAATTATGAGATTAGTTAATCAATTAACATAACAATTATTAACATAATTGATTACCTAATTTCATAATTGTAATCAATAATTATGTTTTCAGCAACCCAAACAAAGTTGACATTGACAGTTGTGACAGTAATTAAATATTTGATAATGATCATTTTTGATTAGCGTTCGAACAACCGGCCCTTAGTGGTTTAGAATGTTTTCATTTAAAGAAATTAAATAAATGTTACTTCCTTACCTGAGGGTTATTAAAATCCTTTTTTTCCGCTCCAACACATTCTCGAATTGGAGTATTTTCTTGTGAATTGCAAATACAAGCAATTGTACCAAATGTAAATAAGATTCTTTTGACATCCTATAAAATGCAGGAAATTCAGCCTCACTTTCTTGTAATTCTTTTGCAGCAACAAAGGCTCTGCAATTTTTATTGTTTGCAATGTAGAGATGAACCCAATACCTCCTTTTTTCTCCTTTTTAAGTCTTCTGTTATAATAATAAAGAATACTATCTTCAGCACTTGAATCACTAGACATTTTTAAAGCGATATTAACATTCAATAATATCATAAAATATAAAGGTTTGAAATTTAAACACCGTATAACAAAGCTACTCGTACAGTCAAGAAGTGACTCGTTTTTATTAATTTTCAGTAGCGTAGTGTGCGAGTCATAGTTAGTATTCAATTGGTAATTCTAGTTGCTAACTAGTTTAGTTTCGTTTTAGTAGCACTGTGTGCGGACGGCCTTAGAGAACTGTCACTGGACGGTACCTAACTCACCATTGGCTTACAGACTATTAACTTATAAATTTGCATACATATAAAGTAAGTTGTAAAAATGCAGGGTGTAAATAAAAAAACTTGAGTTTGAAGTTTGTTTAGAATAGTAACAACAGTGGGAAAGTCACGTGGTTAATATACCCCTCCGATTAGAAAGAGACTTCCGACCTAATAGCCTCAGTTTTCACTGTCACAAAGTTTTAGCATGTAGCACGCATTCTAGATATGTCTATGTCTATGGGGTTAACTAACTTAATCTCGACAAAATAAAGAAAAATCTCATCATGTTTTTGGTACTTACGCATATTGGATACTAGGTTTCTCCCACCAGGTGAAAGTTTTTGTTCTTGCAGCTAAATCTTTCTTTGACTCCATTTTGGTAATTTTGAATAGCACAAGAATTTTAAATCACAACGAATTTCACTTTCAAACTAACGCGGAAATTTGGATCACTGACATTTAGGTACTGAAATGACAAAGTAACAAATATAGATAGGTATTCTTCTTCTTGTTTCTTCACGTTTGGCGTGCATACTAGTGCATTTGCCAGCACATTTCTTAGTATTGCATTACTGTTTATATGATATTAATGAATTGAATTTAATCTTATTGGTTAAGTTCAGTAGAACACAAATAGCACAATAAAGGAGTTTAAACGTTTGTCTCTCTAGGGCAGCGGTTCTCAATCTTTTTTGGCGACGGAACCCTTTTTGAAAGCAAAATACTTGACGGAACCCTACAATAAAACAATAGTTTTTAAAAGTGTATTTTTTATTAATAAGTATAATCAAATTCCAATGTAACAGTTACTTATTACTTACTTACATATATGTAACAAGTATAATAATATAATATAATATTAAAATAAAAAAATCTAACGAATGGGAGGTATGAAACTGTTTTATTATTTTTCATCAATTGGTTGATGTCAGGTTTAATAGATGACATTTGTCCATACTGGCATTTGTCTCATATTAGGTTCGGCGTCCAGTTTATTGCGGTATTTTGTTTTCGTGGCTGCATATGTTGAGAATCTTGTTTCGCACAAATATGTTGTTGGGAACGGTAGAAGAATATTCAGAGCCATTTTGGCAAGCATTGGATATTCATCACGGATTCTGCACCAAAAATCTTTCGAGAAGCGTCGTTTTAAACAATGACTCCATAAATGTGTCTGATGACATTTCTAAAAGAGATTCGTTTGACATCTCGTTTGACATATTTTCGGGCTTTTTAAGTTGGGTTTATGAATCGATGAATTCAGTTTCATTTTTGTGTTCTGTTCTTCGGGAAAATACTTTTCAAAAGATGCACGCATGGAAGTGAGATATTTGACCAATTCTTCAAATACATCATCTCGGAACATTTCTGAGTCCGTATCTCTAACAAACTCAGTGATGTAAAGCTTTTTATTTCTCTCTTTCTGACGCAAATAATTAAAAAATCTAATTTTCTTTTGAAGGCAGTTATTTTGTTACAGGCCTGGAACACTTTTGTCTGTTTACCTTGCAATAATAAATTTAAATCGTTCAGTTTTTGAAAGATATCCGCCATAAAAGACATTCGGAACAACCAAGTTTTATCATACAAACGATCTTTCAAATTGAAATAACTAGCTTTTAGAAACATTTGTAACTCGGCTCTACGTTCAAATAGCCTTATTAAAGTTTTACCCCGAGACAGCCATCGCACTTCTGTATGGAGCAGCAGTTATATTTGCTGCCATAATCTTCACACAAACATGAAAACAATCGGGATTGTAGGGGTCGTGATTTGATAAAGTTAACTCTTTTTACTGCTTCATCCATAACTAATTTTAGATTTGACGGCATTTGCTTCATCGCAAGTGCTTGTCTATGCAGGATACTATGGCTAGAGCTATAATTAGGAGCTTTATTTTTTATTCGTGACACTAGTCCTGCTGTATTACCTGTCATTGCCTTGGCCCCATCTGTACAAATGTCTGTACATTGCCCCCGTTCCAATTGAGATTATTTTCCTCAAAAAACATAATTATTTTATTAAAAATTTCCTCTCCGATTGTGTTTGTGGGCACCGGTGAACACATAAGCATGTCTTCATCAAAAGAACTTTCATATGGATATCTCACGATAACCAGCAAGGTAGCCAGACCAGCGATATCAGTAGACTCATCTATTTGCAAGGCGAATCGTGTTTTTTGTAGTAGGTTGTTCTTGTTTGACGTAGCTGGCCAGATCATAAATTCGCAGTGAAACAGTATCGTTCGATAGCGGTATTTACAGTAGAAAGATACTTTGCAGATTTTTCATCGAGCATACATTTTGTTATGTCTAACACACATGGTTTTATTAAATTCTCAGCGATATTGTGCGCTTCACCTGCTTGTACAATGCGATAGCTAACTAAATATGATACCTCTGTGGCCTTTTCATTGAAAGTTTGGGTAACATGCATCATAGTTTTTTGACTTTCTAATAACTGTTCTTTTTTACGTATAAAAAATTATTTATTCTTGTTTTTAGAATCGGAGTGTACAGTTTCTAAATGTCGGCGCAACTTGGCAGGTGCCATGGATCTATTATCATCATATTTCCTCTTTTTCGCCTTTGAAACCGTGGAACTTGACGTCGTTGCATAATCGTCTTGACCGGTAATTGCTGTATACTCCGCGCGTACTGCTTTCGAACATTCGGCTTCGGTAGAAGATGTTGTTGCATCACGTTTAACGCCTTTAAGCCAACGTTCCATTCTTCTTTATTAAAAACCACAAAATAACGTACGATCACAAACAACAAAAGTACAAAATTGATACAATCAGAATACAGCAGTAGAAAAATAAACACTTTTTTTCTAGCAGGTCGCTCCGAACCCTAATTGTCGACTGACTACTGAATAAGGACTAAGTCACACCAAAGAATGCCCCAACCAACCAAGTTGGTTGGGGTATTCTTTGGTCACACAAGTTGTGTATAGGCGGTGACAGGCTAGTAAAATTGTATGAGGCAACTAAGTTCGACCTGTGGTTCGACTACGCCTCGTGAATCGTGCTATGCCGCGTCAGAAAAGTCGACCAGAGAGAGGTGTTTTGATTTTTTTTTCTAAATTCTCGCGGAACCCCTACAGGGGTATTGCGGAACCCTAGGGTTCCGCGGAACACACTTTGAGTATCGCTGCTCTAGGGTAACGGAAAATTAGGCAGTCTAAAAAGTTGCTTAAGGTTATAAGAACCCAGAAAGGTTATAACTTTGGGTTAGCTTCTTAGTTACTTTGGTATAGAGGTAGGTATATATTTTCTTATTTTTATTAGATTTTTCATTCTTTCATTTAGAATAATGTCCTTAGTATTAATCCAGGAATCTAAGGTTTTCACCTCTCAATTTTTACAGAATAGATTTAGTTGCTAGAAAATTTGAGAATAGGTATGTACTTGATAGTCTAAGGATCAAAATACCTATATACGATGCCGGAAGGTGCTTTTATTATGGGGATAGTGGCACCTCATTTCGGGGGTGGAGATTTTTTATTATATTTTGATTGCAAACATTGGAAAACATTTAATTCTAAGCAAAAAATTTTTTTACACAATCTTTTAATATAATTAATATTTTTCGATTTATTCATTATTGAAAATGTTAGTTTTATACCGAAAAATCAATGTCTTTTAATCAGTTTAAAAATTTAAATTGTAGTTGTTAAATTTATCAGTTTTATTCAGTTTAATAAAATAAACAAATTTTTAATTGTTCTTCTTTTTCTTCTTCCTTTATGGGGTTATATCCCTTGGGATAATTCGCCCAGCTTACACCAGGGAAATACTCTTGTCTTGATCTGGGCAATCGAATATTTCCAAATATATAAGCTAAAGCCTCAATTTTTTTAAATATATATTAGTAGGAACACCTTCTTATAGGGCCAGACAGTCCCTACAGGAAAGGCATTATTATAACACAAGGGTTAAAACTTTTATCGTTTGGAGGTCTAATATCTTTTTATATCTATATCTTCTTAATTTTTTTAATTCAAAGTTGGGAATTGATTAATTTATAAGTAAAGTTTGGCTAAGTTAAGGAATATAAGGATCAGGTTAATCCTAAGTGGATTAAGGTTGGACATCAATAGGCAAATTTCAATGGGGGTAGGGATATTTTGTTTTAGCTAATTTTTTATATAGGTCAAAATTGGGTGACATATTTATAGGGCACTCAAAAATCAGATGATTTAAGGACCCAACTTGGCCACAGTCACAATATGGGTTGTCTTTTACTCCTATCTTGAATAGGTGAACTGGAGTAGCACAATGACCTGTCCTCATTCTAATAATGGTGGTTATATATCTTCTGTCTTGGTAATCAAAATTGTGGTACCAGGGGAGTTTATCTATCTGACCTACAATTTTAGAGTAAAATGAATTATTTCGATTTTTCCCCTGTCATTCTTGCTTCCACCGATTCCAGACGGAATGCTTGATGTCTGGTAGAAAGTTGGAATAGTGAAGAGTGAAGAGTGAGAAAACCAGCAGCTACATTTAAGGTTCTACCTATATTAGCTAGTTTATCAGCCACCATGTTCCCTTTAATATTCGAGTGTCCTGGAATCCATGCCAGACTAATATTAACGTTATTTTCTTTCGCTTCAATGATGCCTCTCTTGGTTATGAACGATGAATGTTCTGTTTCCATAGAATAGGTTGATCTGCCTATTTTTTGTATGGCACTTTTAGAGTCCGAGCAGATGATTGCTTATTTAATCCCATTTTTCAAAATAATTTGGAGGGCATGATTAATTGCGACAATCTCAGCCGTACATATTTGGGAATACTTAGGTAGTTTACTGGTATAAGAATAGTTGATCTCTGGGCTAAAGACACCAAAGCCTGCTGATCCTTTACCATCAACCAAGCCATACGTGAAGAGTTTGGTGTGACTAGGTTTATTTAGAATTATTTTTTGGAGTTGAACTGAGGCAAGTTCATCTGAATGATTAGATTGGATATTTATGATTGGAATTGTTGATAATTGATGGTCTAGTTCAAAGTTGTTATGGAATGGGTATAAGTCACTTAAATATAAGTTGGGATAAGTACTTTTAAATTTGTTTTTTAAAAGCACTAGAAATGGAATATTTCTGTTTTTTTAATGATTTTGGTTCCTTTGAATTGCCAAGTCTAACAGGTCGAGAGCGGAAATAATTGGGTTGCCAATTAACATTAAATTTTTTAATATAAATTTAGAGCTAAGCCATTCCCATCTAGATTTAAGCGAGATCTGAACACTTTCACTTAAGAGAGCATGAATTGGGGTAGATTTCATGCATCCAGTTATAATTCGGATGCTTTTGTGTTTTAGTTTCTCCAATCTTTTAATTAAGGAAGTTGGGCAATCGAAAATTACCTGGCAGCCATAGTCCAGATGGCTCTTAACCAGACCATTGTGTACAATTTGTAAGGTTTTTGGATCACTTCCCCAATAAGTCCCACAAAGAGCTCTCATCACATCCAGGCCACGATTTACTTTTAGTTCTATTGAGTTTACATATGAATTCCACTTTAAATTTTTTTGAACATTTACCCCCAGGTATTTGACTGAATCCACCCAACCAATATTCTGGTTACAAAATATTACGTTGGGGAGAGAGATTTTCGTGTTTCCTTTTGTAAATAATATTGCAGAAGATTTGTTCTGGTATAGATTTAAATTGTGCTCTAGCAACCATGATTCCATCTGAATCAAGAATTTATTTACATTAATTAACAATTCATTAATATCACTCCCTCTAATCAGAAGAACTAAATCGTCTGCATACTGAATTATTTTGCATGAAGAGGGGATTATATTATACAGGGAAAGACAATATAGGTTGAAGAGGATAGGGCTTAATGGGGAACCTTGGGGTAGTCCCAGACTTGATTTTCTTGGGCCATGGGTTTGTCCCAGTTTGTCTTTGACAAATAGCTCTCTGTCATTTAGAAGGCAGAAAATTAAATTAGCCAGTTGGGTTGGAATGTTATACTTTAATAATTTTGAATACAGGAGTGATATATTGACATTGTCATAAGCAGAAGAGATATCTAGAAAGATGCCAATAGTGTATTTGTTTTGAGCGAAGCCTATTTGAATTGTTGAGGTGAGGTATGTAAGGCATTCCGTACAACTTCTACCCCTTCTAAATCCTAGTTGTAGTGGATTAAAAATCTTATTATGTTCCATAGTCCACTCTATTCTATTCTTTATAAGAGTTTCGAGCATTTTGCCTACACATGAAGAAAGAGCTATTGGTCTAAAATTTAACGGATTATTACAATCTTTATCTTTTTTGATTATAGGTAAAATAACTGATTGTTTCCACTAAACAGGAACTATACCCGTTCTAAGACTTTCATGGAAAAGTTGAATTAATAACAAAGATCCAATAACGGAAAGATTTTTAACATGGAGTAGGAAATCTGATCCAAACCAGGAGCCGAGTCAGATTTAATTGAGAGGGAGTTCTGATACTCGTCGAGAGCAAATGGCGGTTCTAGGGCTTGAGGAGGTCTAACCAATACTTTATTGACAGCGGAAAGAGGGGTTAAGCAACATAGAATTTCATGGGATATAGGAGTAAAGGGCAATTGAGTATATATTGTTGAAGGTTTCGAAGCCGATGCCTTATTAATTTTCTCCCACACAACTTTTAGAGGAGTGTTTCTATTTAATTTACTGCAAAATAGCCTTAAACTAGTTTTACGTTTTGATTTTAGGAATTTTCTTGATTTGGCTATATTCTTTTTAGCCTCGATATAGTTTTCCATTGAGGGGATATTTTTAAAATTTTTAAGGCAGACACTCTCGCAGACACGACTTCAGCACATGAGTCATCCCACCATGGAATGTGGTATTTGGAATTATTAGGAAGGTGAAGCCAAGGTATTGTTTCATCAGCTACCGATGATATGGATTTAGTAAAAAATTCGTAATCTTCCCTGGGAGAAGCTGAGAAAATTCTGCTTAAATTGTTGTGATAAGTAGACCAATCGGCTTTCTTTAGATTTCTTCTTTTACATGAATGCGGGGGAGGTTGAGGACATACACCTATCTGACATATTATGGGGAAGTGGTCACTAGTTCCAGTATCTGAAATAGTGGACTACTTGCCCACCCTGGCTGCCGCATCGACTGATGCCATTGTTAGATCTACTACCGGCTTACTGCCCCTGGGGCCACCAATTTAGTTGGGGACCCATCATTGAGAAATACTAGCTCAAGTTCCTCGAAAGAGTCAAAAATAATCCTACCATTGTGACTGTCTCTAGAACTACCCCATGCCTTATAATTACAATTTAGATCACCCATGATTAAAAATAATTTATTAAGTGATTTCACAAGGGAAGACCAGTTGGATTTGGGGATAGAGTTGTCTTGTGGACAGTATGTATTAAGAATATTCAGATTAAAGTTAGGGAGAAGTCTGAGTTGGAATTGGTCATCATGATTGAAGCCTGGATTGGCAATTTGAATTTCCCTATAATCAATTCCCTATAATTAATCCGCCATAACCATCCTCTCGATCTTTTCTGATTATTTGATACCCTCTACATCTTATAACATGTTGGTTTGCGAGCCAAGATTCGCTAAAAGGATTATATCTGGGTTAAGGTTTTCTATAAGGATTTTTAGATTGTCAGAATTAGTGTTATATGAACGTATATTCCACTGAATAATAGTAATCGGAGTGTTAGGATTCATTATATAGAGTATATTTGCTAAACCAAGGAGTCAGAAGATCTCGAATCCTCAGCCTCGAGATCCTCTATTCCCCTCCGACCCTGGTTTACATTTGTATTGAAAGGTGATACATTTTTATTTATGCTGGTCTTTAGATCTACCATATTGTAAGGAATGGAGTGGAACTCAGTTTAGAACCAAGACAAACATTGCTTAAGTGTTATGTTTGATCTGCACTTCTGTATGGTGCCGAAGTGTAGACGCTAAAAGTATCGATCATGAACAGAAATGAAGCATTGAAAATGTGGATTATTAGACGGATGCCGAAGATACCTTGGACAGCAAGAAAAACTAATAAAGAACTAATAAGAAGGGTCAACAAAGGTAGAAAATTACTAAAGACTCTTAAACACAGGAAAATAATATCTTATCGGGGACAAATAGTGAGGGAAAATCGATATAAAACATTACAACTGATCCTTAAAGGCAAAATAGAAAGCTGTAGAGGTGTAGGAAGAAAACAAGTTTCTTGGTTAACAAACATTCGTGGATGGACTCGACTCAATCAAGATATCAAGATATCAAATGCAGGAAAATTATTTCATATTGCAGAAGATCAAGAAGCCTTCGCAAAAGGTGATCGCTGAATCGGATAATTACGATATCTCACGTGAAGAAGATATTACTTCCGGTTCAAATATCGACTTCAAGTTCTACTTTCGGTCACTACGTTGGGTGAAAACCTAGGACTTATGAAGCCAAATGTTGGTCCTTTTTATATTCTCATACAAGTGTGAAGAGGTAAATTATTATTTTTATTAAATTTTGTAAATTTTATTTTTATATACAACAGAAATGCCTTAAAATATATTTATACTGGTTTTAACTCATGTCCTTGGCTACGATTTTGATGTGCTAAAAATAATAATATATATTTTAGTTTGAACGACTATTTATTGTACAATAATAATTACAACTTACCTATATCACTCGTTATGCCGATATGTTTTTCCCACAGTTCTCTATGACCAGGATCAGCTGGCCCCCAGTTGGTGTCTTTTAATGATGAAGTAAGTCTCTAAATAAAAATAGATATTCAAATAAAATAAATCATGAATAAGAATATTAAAGTTTCATTAAGTTCAATAAAATTGATTTTAGTTCCCACAATTTTTTTTATTTACAAACAAATTTATATATCTTGCAAACCCAAACAGTATTCCATACTTTTTCCTGTTTTTTTTACTGTCTTTTTAGTCGTGCTGCTACTATAGTTTGTTGTATTTGCTCGCCACAAGAACTCAACCAACCATATATTCTAGACTCTAGACTTTAGTGTGATTTATACGTAAGTTATCTTAAATTAAAACTAAGTACATCATCGTCATGTTCCATGTACTTTCAGAAAGTTCGTGGTTGGTTACCATCATAGCTATCTTATTTTTATTCACTGCCAGCTTAAATAACATGCATGTATCAATACCATACCAATCTCGCAAGTTCTTCAACGATGCATTATATCCATGTAAACCTTGCATAATATTTTGTAGCAACCTATATTTCTGATACCTCTCATTACATGTCCGAAATACTCCAGCTGGCTCTTGTTGACGTTTTTATATTTTCTTGATTAGAGCTACGTGTTATAATTATTATGTAGAATAGGTCTTTTCAGCTTATTTTTTATAATGTTCTCTAAACCATTTTGACGTATGCCTGCATATTCTCACTCATTTATGTCTTCGTATCTTAATTTAGATATTGGATTAATTAAAATTTGTAAGGAATATTGCTGCTGCTACTGCTGAGTTATTGTCTTCTTCCTCTTTATGTACCTATCCGTGACGAATGTTGGCGATAATTACGGCAATCTTAATCTATTCTGTAGCAGCGTGGAAAAGCTGCACAGATGTGTTGAACCAGATTCTTAGATTATTCAACCAGGATGTTCTTCTTCCTAGACCCCGCATTCCAATTATTTTTGAGTTGTTTATTGATATACATATATTTAAAATACTAGTTGAAAACTAATGCATTATTGACATTTTTATTCTAAAGGATGCCTAATAACTGCTATTCGTAAATTTTGGTCATTCGCAATATTTTTTAAAAAGTGTTTATTACAAAATATAAATTTAGAAGACTTCATATCTAATACAATCTGCATATCCACCTTCCTTTAGAATTCATACCAGCACTGCATCTGGTCTGTTAGCTGAGGTTTTAGCTTTTGGCTTTTCCAGGATGTCTTTTTTGTCTTATACATTATTTCAATTTATGTTCTGACTCTTAATTTCTTCATTAGCAGTCTCGGTTATTTGTGTTAATCTTCAGGCATCTAATAATTCTGTTATCTCTTTTGGCTATTTATTATTCCAATGTTATACTTACCTCTTTTACACTGAACCTACAGTTTCAAAATATTATCGCTCATATTTGCTATCTCCTAATATTTTTGCTTTATATGGTCTCCAGCATCCAATCTCTTAGTTCTCTGTTTTATCTTCTCGGTGTTGCTTTGGTTTTATTGCTTGTCCATTTATTCTTCCTATTTAGCCATGCAGTTTTCAGCGTTTTATTTCCATGGCTATTTAAATTATCTATTTTTATGCAAATCGATTCTGGTAAATACATGGTTACATCTCTGTACCTCCGTATAACACAGCAGATAAAACACATGCATTGAATAACTGTTTATTTTGGGTTTAATGGTGAGCCTATGTCGTATTATTAATAGCCGCCTCTCTTATTCCCAATCGTCTGTTTATATTTTTTTATTTGCGCAATTTCGGCTGCTCTTACTGCTTATTCTAAGTAATTATGTTTTTATGGGCATGTTATATGTTTTTTTATCGCTTACGTTAGTGTCGTTTCACTTCTTTTGATCCTAGTACTGTCACCAGTGGATCATCAGAAAATCTAATAGTAGGGGAGCAAAATATGCTAAATGTGCAGTCACTCGAGCGTTATAGGGACCTATTGGGTTGTGAAGAGTAGGTCCTAAAACCAAAAAAAGTAAAGTAAATTTTTCCATTTTAGTGGGCGCTCGCCATTTTTTAATTTAATTTGCCATTTTCAACAAGATTTTTTTCAGACTATAGCGCCATCTATTCATAATTCGAAAAATGTTTCGAATAAAAGTTAATTATTTTTACGTAAGGAATCCAAATCGGCAATAAAAATGGGGACTCCTCTTTAAGATTTAAAAGTAACCCCCCACCTCACCTCTGTGGGGGGTTGTGTTTGGTGCCACTCGATAGATTTTTCATAAATATTGAATAAATGCATTTAAAAGTTTTTCGATCTGATGTTCATTTCGCGAAATATCGCGGGATTCGTATTTAAAATATTAAATTTACCCCCCACACCTCTCCGTGGAAAGTCGTGTTTGATATCATTCGATAGATTTTTAAAAAATATTGAGCACATATTATTTAGTTTTTCGATCTGTCATTCATTTCGCGAAATATTCGCTTTTTCCTTGTGAAACGTTGGGACTCCCCCATTTTCTTACGCCCGGCTCAAATCGTCAGATTCTTGAAATATACTCTCTTCTGCATGTACTTAACTTACCTTTTCTTAATCTGACAATTTCGAGTTTTTTTAAGGATATATTTTTTTTCGGGCCCCCCTTAACGAACTCCCCTGTGTTAAGAGCCAATATATGGTAGAAGTACATGTTAGGGTACCAGTTTTCTCCCCATATGGTAATCTGACGCGCTCGAGTAACTGCAAAAATCACCGCTTGGGCTCCCCTGCCATAAGGTCCAATAATGTACAGTAACAAAAATATCTTTATTGTAACTGTCCGATGGAGAGATTAAATCTGATTGCCTAATTATTCTGCCTGATTGGGTTTTATTCTGAGGGTATCATTTGGCGGGTTAACATTCTATATATTGAATGGGGTTCGATTGGGTGGCGGCTAGAACTATTTTACAGTTCTCAGTGCATAATGGACAGACAACTTTAGAGCTTGGCATCCCTATCCCTACGCCAGCTATTGTTTATCTCCTAAGCTCTCTTCGTAAGAGAAAATAGGTCCCAATTCTGTAGTCCACCTGATACGCACATATCCTTCTCGTCCCATACCTCGACCGTAAGGGCGTTAAATATTCCCGACGGAGAGCAACAGCGACCGGCAGATTCTAAGACGCATAGAAACGGATTTTCATTGGATTTTCACAAGCGGAGCTGTATCAGCAGAATTGTTGTTATCATTCATTTCATTATCATTCACAAGAAAGTTATGCGTGATGTCGAAGAGAATACTTTGGATGTTGTCAAGCAGTCTGGATGGCGACCGCCGCTAACTTTAGTCAGGGTCAAAGAGTGCGAAATTGGCAACCGGCTACGCGAATGTTAGTGATGAGCGACAAGCAGAAAGAAGAAAGATAGATGCCACTGTTAAAGAAGAATGTTATGTATTCCATGGACCAACCAGAGGACAAATAACTTAATTTTAAATTAGCTAAATGTCAGCAAACGGCTCTCAAGCCAAGGCCACCTTTATAAATTAAAACACTTTGAACATGTTATGAGGTCAAACACAGAAAACATGGAAAAAATTATTATCTAAGGAAAGGTAGAAGGCGGAAGATCTCGATGAAGTTCCTAACAAGATCATCATCATCATGGCTTATTCACTCCTGGCGGAGTGTTTGCCGCCTTTTTGGGCTGTCTGATTCATTTGTTGCGGAGAATCAGTCCGCTGTTGTCTATTATTAATATAGCAGCGTGTGTGAGTTGGCCTTGTAGACAATTTTCCTCCATTCTTTCCGGTCTTTACAAGGATCCTTCCCATTGTAGATTCTCAGCTTCTTTATAACTCCTAAGACTTGATCTTTCTATCTTGTTTTTGGGTCTTTACTTTGGTCTCTTGGTTGTTGGTCTCCAGTTATTCGCTTTAGCGTAGGGTCTGGGTAAGCTCTTTCTGTGTGTCCCGTGTGTCCCAGCCACCTGAGCCTTTGCACCTTCACGAACTTGATTATGTCTTCACCCTGGATGACTTCTTTAATTTCTTCATTGGTTAACCTTATAAATTCGCCTACACTTATCCTCACCGGTCTCATTCTTCGTCGAATTATCTTTCTCTCTAAGATTTCTAACCTCATTTCATCTTTTTGTGTTGGTCACATAATCGTCTCTGCACCATAGGTGATTACTGGCCTGATTGCAGTCTTGTAAATTTTTAATTTGGTTGTCTTACTAATGTGTTTTTCTTTTAAGAATTTTTGGTAGTTCCAATAGGCTTTATTACCCAGTAGGATTCGTTCATTTATTTCATCCGTTCTATCGTTTCTGCTATTCACCATCACTCCAAAGTATTTAAAACAGTGTACTCTTTCAAATGTATATGCACCAAGCTTAATTTCTTTCTCGATGTTCGCATTCTCTCTTAAGCACTTGAGTATTTCGTTTTCCTTTGGTTTATTACTAGCTCCCTCTTCTTTGCTTCTTTATCTAGGATTAACATTATATTCTGCATGGTTTTTAAATCTCTAGTCCATCCTAACAAGATGGTACGACCAAATTACAGAAATATGGAAAAGACCTATGTGTGTGTGTGTGTGTGTGTGTGTGTGTGTGTGTGTGTGTGTGTGTGTGTGTGTGTGTGTGTGTGTGTGTGTGTGTGTGTGTGTGTGTGTGTGTGTGTGTGTGTGTGTGTGTGTGTGTGTGTGTGTGTGTGTGTGTGTGTGTGTGTGTGTGTGTGTGTGTGTGTGTGTGTGTGTGTGTGTGTGTGTGTGTGTGTGTGTGTGTGTGTGTGTGTGTGTGTGTGTGTGTGTGTGTGTGTGTGTGTGTGTGTGTGTGTGTGTGTGTGTGTGTGTGTGTGTGTGTGTGTGTGTGTGTGTGTGTGTGTGTGTGTGTGTGTGTGTGTGTGTGTGTGTGTGTGTGTGTGTGTGTGTGTGTGTGTGTGTGTGTGTGTGTGTGTGTGTGTGTGTGTGTGTGTGTGTGTGTGTGTGTGTGTGTGTGTGTGTGTGTGTGTGTGTGTGTGTGTGTGTGTGTGTGTGTGTGTGTGTGTGTGTGTGTGTGTGTGTGTGTGTGTGTGTGTGTGTGTGTGTGTGTGTGTGTGTGTGTGTGTGTGTGTGTGTGTGTTTGTATTACATTTATTATGGCATCATGTGTGTGCATTTTGCTACGTTATGGCATCTGCGAGCGTTGTGGCATCATACACGCGATGCCATAAAATTTTAAGTCGATTTTTAGCATCTACGGCATTATATTGTCACAGATGGCGTCATTTTAATATTTTGTAATATTTTGGTGTGTATGATGCCATAAGATGATATCGTTGTACATTCACACACATCTATTTGTTATGGCATCATTCTCGCTGCGTATATAGTGCTGCCCCCTACGATTAAAATAATATGTGCATGAAATAATTTACACTCCTTTGGAACATGATGCCATTAGGTACGAGCTATCAGAAGCGAGTGGTGTGTACCTAATTTGCGGAATTATATCGATTTATACTTTGTTAGTTTTTTGTTGTTGTTGTTGTGGCCGTTATAAAGATAATGTAGTGTGTGTGATGTTATCATGACAATGTACGTAAACTTCAAAAATTCAAAAATATCACAGGTCAACCAGGGGCAACTGAAGCTCTAATATATTATTTTCTCGAAGGTTTTTGGTGGTTGGTGCACTGAATGTGAATCTGGGGTCAAAATTGTTGTGTCACGTCAAGTTTTCGAGATATCCTAACCTTTATTGTATTATTTTTAATATCTCATTTTTGATAACTTTGAAATAAATGAAATATAAAATGAAAATACTGAAAGCCAAGGGTAAACTAATGCACTACACGCAACATAGAGTATTTAATTTTAGAATGTGACCTAACAGTAAAAAATATAGAAATACCTAAGTACAAAGAAACCTTAGGAAGATAGCAACAAATGAAAGACTAATGGAAAAAGGACAAAAATTGGCTATGGTTTCATAGTTATTGAAAGCATTAGATGGAAATGGAACCAAAAAACAAGCAGAATAGAAAAAGTAACAAACAATGCAGAACCAGCTAGTTCATAAAACTAGCTCAAGAAAACCGTGACCAGACATCTCGTAACGCGACAATTCGTAACCGGACAAGTGGTAACGGACAACTCGTAACGGCGACAGTTCGTAACAGCGACACTTCATAACGGCGACAGTTCGTAACTATACAAGTTCGTAACGGACAATTCGTAAACGTCCAAATTGAATTATTCTGTTTATGTTTGTTAACGTGAAAACTAACTGTTCTTACAGTTATAATTGAATGTTTATCAATTTAACGAATCAGTACCGGGATGAACATGTTTAATACATTTTATATTTCGTGTTTCAGAATAATATATTAAAAGTCCTTAATAACAAACAAATATTTAAATACATACAAACTTTTAACAATATTTTTAAAAGTTTATCCCTCTCATTGTTCCTTAAATTTACATATACCTAGACAAAGGACTAATGAAGTAATTAATGAAATCTTTAAGCCGGCAACCGTCTTTAGACATTCCCAACTTTTTAAGTAAACATTTTGTAAAGGAAAACAACTTTTCTTCTTCTTCACTTGCCTTGTCCGTTGCGGACGTTGGCTATCATCATAGCAATTTTAATTTTGTTTGCGGCGTTTCTGAATAACTCGATCGATGTTAGTCCAAACCATTGGTGTAAGTTTTGAAGTCATGAGTGTCTTCTTCTTCCGGGTCCGCGTTTGCTTTCTATTTTACCCTGTATTCTTAGTTGGAGTATATAATATTTATCGTGTCTCACAATATGACCGAGGTATTCAAGTTTCTGTTTCTTAATTGTGAAAGAGATTTCTTTTTGTTTTCCCATTCGGTGCAGTACCTCTACGTTTGTGGTATGAGTCGTCCAGGATATTTTGAGGATACGTCGATACACCCACATTTCGAATGCCTCCAGCTTTCTCATTAATGTTTCCGTCAGTGTCCATGCCTCTGCGCCATACAGCAAGACTGGAAATAAATAGCACTTTTGCAGCCATATTTTTAGTAGGAGAGATATGTCGGATCGGGTGAATATATTATTAATGTTGTTAAATGTTGCTCTGGCATTTCAATTCTAGATCGTGTTTCAGTTGTTTGATCCCATTTGGAGTTGACGACTGTTCCAAGGTATATATACGAGTCAACGTGTTTAATTAGTTGTTTTTTTTTTAATTGTCTGGCAGGTTTTTGAATTTGGCTGACCAGCATCCATTTTGTTTTATTTATGTTGAGGTTAAGTCCTCTTTCTTTACTCGTTCTTTGTACCATGTCCATTAAGATACTGTAAAAAACAACACTTGTCCAAAAATTAAAATTTTGGCAAATCAAGAAAAACTTACCAGACATCTGTTGTTTTCTATAGAAACATCCAAATGTTCTATGTAGTTTACTCCGGACATAATAGATTTTTACAAAACTAAATGTGTCGGATGGATAAAGAAACTACTATTCTATGAGAAGAATACATAAAATCGAATTTTCTTAAAATGGACATGTATTGTTTTTCAAATAAACGCTTCAATTTTAAAAATGTTTATTCTGATACTGATTTATTAAATTGATTATTTTTTTCACCTGTCAAATTCTGACGTTTTTGCTTTTTCAGCCAATCACCACGCGTCTTTCTAGCCAATCATTTAGTGTAATACTGATAAAACAGCCTCTTCCTTGATAAAACAGTCTCTTCCCTGATAAAACTTAAGGTACCCTAAATTTCACATAATACGTACATACCTTAATTATGAACGACATTGGAAAATCTCATATTAGTTATAAAAATTGTGTTTTTAATAATTGTTTATTTTTGATTTAAACAGTTTTTTATGTATTAACAATATAATAAATAAATTGGCTCATTTTTAAATCATAAAATAATTTATCTATAACCTACTTAAGACATTGATCCTAGTTGTCTTAAAAATATTTCACAGATGCCCGTATTTACTAATAATACATATTGGTTCACAAAATAATCTTTTCAAATACCACTCGTCCTCTAAATTTTGCTTGATAAATTTTTTCGTTTTCATACTTAAACTTCTTTATTTAGGGTAAAATCACTCAAACAAACCGAAATGGATAAAATCATTCGTCCTTCGGACTCGTGATTTTATCATTCGGTTTGTTTTCGTAATTTTACCAAATAAAGAAGTTTTCGTGAAAACAAAAAAATTTATCGATAAAATTTAGAGTACTCGTGGTATTACCTTTGATAAACATAATTTCATTTATAACTGTTTAACAGTTAGTTTCAACGTTAACAAAAATAAGCAGAATAATTCAATTTGGACGTTACAAATTTGTATAGTTACGAACTGTCGCCGTTATGAAGTGTCGCCGATACGAACTGTCGCTATTACGAATTGTCCGTTACCATTTGTCCGGTTACGAACTGTCGCGTTACGAGATGTCATGGAACCGAAGAAAACACAAAGACGGAACGAGAAAAACAAAACAGGCACAATACAGGGACATGAACAGATCTAAAGGTAATAACACAAACGGAAGGAAAAACAAAGTACAACAAGTTAAGCACAGAAAAAAACAAAACAATTCTGAAAATGGCATCATGGAAAGTAAGAGGTATAAATGGAAAGGCAATAGAACTGCGGGAAGAAACTAGAAATAAGAACATTGAAACAGTAGCTTTAACAGAGACAAAGAAGGAAGGAAGAGGATCAATAATATTAGAAAAAGGAATGTTACTAATATACAGTAAAGTGGTAGAAACGAAGAGAGCTCAGGCAAGAGTAGCGTGCATAATAAAGATGAATATTATCAACAAAGTAAAAAATTGGATATAATACAACGAACATATACTAAGAGTAGACGTAGATATGGATACAGAGGAAACCAATACAAAACTAATCATATGCTATGGACCAGATGAAGACGCAAAAAAAACGAAAATAATGAGTTCTGGGATAAGTTCCCAGAAGTGATAAATATTTGTACCTACAGAGAAAATTATGATCACAGGAGACATGAACAGTAGAGTGGGAAAAGAAGCAGAAAAAGGGAACAATGTCATTGGACCTTATGGGGAGGAAAAAATAAACAAAACTGGAAATTACCACTCAAATTCTGTCTAGGTCTAGACAATAACCTGGTGATTATGAACACACACTCCCGGCATAAAAGTATACACAAGATCACAAGAGAAGTCAAATCAAGAGAAGAACAATCAATTATGGACTATACTATAGTGCAAAAAGCAGAAGAACTGGATAAGAGACGTAAGGGTGAAAAGGTGTTATGAAATTGGCAGTGAACACTATATACTGGAAACCACATTCAAAAGCAAAAGAAAAGAAATAAAAAGGAATGAGAGCATAAACAGAAAACACAAATAAATAATAAAAAAATTATAAACTAAGGGAAGAATCAACGAATCAACGAAAATAATATACACAGAGGAGCTAGAGAAAGAGATGGAAAATGAACACGAAACAACAGAAATAATAGAAGAAGAATGGGAAAGATTTAAAAATGCGATGATAAAATCAGCTAATGCATTTGTGGGACTACAAGAAACAATAACAGAGAGAAACGAACATCTTGGTGGAATGATGAAGTGAAAAGATAAATAAAAGAAAAGAAGAAATTATAAAAACAATACGTAAAAGACAAAACACAAAAAAATATGAAAATTATAAGAGACAAAGAACAAAAATGAAAGAGATAGTGAAGGAAGAGGAAAAGAAAAGTTAGGAAAAATTCGGAAAAAAAATGGAAGAAAACAGCACAGAAACTGTAAAGTTATTTTATAGAACACTGAAGAACCTAAAAAGCAACAAAGAAACAAAGGTGAAACAAATAATGAACAAGGAAGGAACAATAATAAACGATAAGAAAATAATGGAAAGATGGAGGGAACACTTCGAGCTGATACTGAATGGAAAACAAGGGAATACAATGGAAAAAGAAAGCCAGATCAATAGAGGGTCCAGAGAAACACGGAAAATCAAGAAACTTTATAAAAAGAAGAACTGGAAGAAGCAATAAGAAAGATAAAGATTAGAGAAGTACCAGGAAGCGATGAAGTAGCACCAGAAATGATGAAATATATAGAAGTAAAAAAAAATTAATTTTTATAATTTGTTTAATTTGTTTTCATAAAAAAATTACTATGCATATAGAACCTAATATGGAAAATAAAAGTAATACCCAGACAATGGACAAATGCAGTAATTACAGTAGAATCCCGATTATCCGTGCTCCTTGGGACCGGAGGTGGCACGGATAATTGAAAAGCACGGATAATTGAGAAGCACGGATAATCCGAACATGTGTTTCTTATGTATAATACATAGTCGGAAAAATGAAAGAATACCCATGAACGATCACATCAAGCACTTATTTTGTATTTGCTGTCTTTTCCTATAAATAACAAACGTTTGTTATAGACAAGGACAGCAAATACAAGGAAAGTGATTGATGTGATCGTTCATGGGTACTCTTTGAGTGTGGCATCAAGAGTGTGGCAAGCAAAACCAATAGCGAAGAACAGAAGACGACGAAGCATTAAAGAATGGAATAGTCACATCTCGCAGATACTAGAAAGTAAGAGAAAAACTTGGCAAGAAGCAACACAAATTGCCACCAATAGGAAAGAATGGAGGAAGTTCATTGAGAGTTAGACGAAACTCCCGACACCTCAGAAGATTAAGACACTGATTAAGATTGAATGAATGGCCCAACACCGAAAGGTATCAATGAATCTACTGATTAACTAAGTAAAGAAGTAAGTTTTTTCGCATCACCTTTTAGTTCAATTGTTAAACATTAAAGAGCAGGTGTCCAAGAATCAAGAAAACAGAAAATCATCGGCAATAGAAGAGGTGTGAGTGATATGAATTAAAAAAAATAATAATAGATTAAACAAAATTGTAGAGATAAATATCTGCAAAAAAAGAAACACAAGTTAAAAAAAAAAAGAAACGCAGTCAGTAAAAACTCTTAAAACACCTCAAAAACCCCATGGATGCCCGAACAAATAAAATCCGTAATGGCTTTCTTTAAATTTGATTTGAAGAAGGAAGTAGTACCAGGAAAACAAAAATGTGAATAGTGCAAATCAAAATACCCAGTATTTGAAATGAGAAAATTTACGGATATAAAGTTTAATTTGAAAAACTATTAGAGCCGCAATAAGCGACTAATAAATAATAATGACAATAAATTAATAACATAGATTTTATGCAAATTGTTTGCAAATAACTGACAAAGTTAAAAAAACAAGAATTTGTTCTGTAATTTATTAGTTTTTTATTATCCCAAAAATGTCGGGCATAATTCAAGTATTAAGTCATGGTGTGTCAAGTGTGGTATTTATGACATCTCAAGGTACATGTGGCATCTGATGCCACAAGTAATGATATCATAGTTTTCCCTGTAGTTTTGTTTAGAAGGAGGGTATAACAAAATTAGAAATATATTACTGATCCACACCTAATTAGAATCAACCTAACGTATGTAGACTTGATGATGCCACTTTGCAGTCTGAAGCACAGATGCCACAACAAATGCGGCGCCGTGTGTGTGTGTGTGTGTGTGTGTGTGTGTGTGTGTGTGTGTGTGTGTGTGTGTGTGTGTGTGTGTGTGTGTGTGTGTGTGTGTGTGTGTGTGTGTGTGTGTGTGTGTGTGTGTGTGTGTGTGTGTGTGTGTGTGTGTGTGTGTGTGTGTGTGTGTGTGTGTGTGTGTGTGTGTGTGTGTGTGTGTGTGTGTGTGTGTGTGTGTGTGTGTGTGTGTGTGTGTGTGTGTGTGTGTGTGTGTGTGTGTGTGTGTGTGTGTGTGTGTGTGTGTGTGTGTGTGTGTGTGTGTGTGTGTGTGTGTGTGTGTGTGAAAAAATGGCTTGGATGCGAGTCCGTTAGCCACAGATTTTTATTTTATTTTTACCTCAATTTATTAGTTTTGTTATATTTGTACGTATTTCACTTAAATGATTATATTTGTTTCTTTCAAGTAGTTTATGAGTAATTTAAATATTTCCATTTTATGACAACTTAGTAGATATTCTATACTAATTGGAAAATGAACTTGTGTTTGTCGTAAATTGTAATATAATTGATTTATATATCTCTCGTTAATTTTGCATTCCAAGAAAATATGGTTTAAATCTCTAATCGAAACATGATCACAAAAACATACTGATGAATTTATTATTCCTAATTTGTGCAGATGTGCCTCATATTTCCCGTGTCGAGTTTTTAATCTGACGATAGTAGAAATATCTTGCTTTGGCAGGTTATATTTAAATATGTATTCAGGTGGCGGAGGAAGTTCTTGATGTAAAGGAAAATATAAATTTTTTGGCATGCTTGTAATATTTTTCCATTCTTTTTTCCATATTTTATTTATTCTAACTTTGACGTCATTTATTGCATCTGTCGATAAGATGTGAGTTAGTATCTCACCTTTTTTTATTGCATCTTTGGCCAACTCATACACTTTCTCATTACCCAGTATACCGGCATGCCCTTTTGCCCATATAAATACTACTTCCACTTTAGACAAATTATTTTTTATATTACATAAAATTTTTGATTTGTATGAACTAAAATCAGTATTTTCAATTGCATATATTGCAGATCTGAAGTCTGTTATTATCACAGCTTTTTCAATATTATTCTCTTTGATCCATTCTAGAGCTTTTTCGATGGCTATAATCTCAGCTGTAAAAATACTACTAATACTAGATAATTTGTAATTATTATGTTGATGGGTATTTTGCACATACATAGCACATCCTACTCCTGTTTGATTTTTAGAACCGTCCGTATAAATTACTGTGTAATCCACAAAGTCGCTCAGTATAGATTTTACTAAAATATTATTTAAATGATTTGATTCTGTATATTTAGGAATTATGATTCTGGGTTTTTTTATCAAAGTTTTATACGGAAATTTATAAATTGGTAATAATTTACTCTTGTGTAAATCTGTATAATTCCTGGTTTCAATGAATGCATCTGTTAGTGGTGGTGAATTTTTTATCCTCCAATATTTACTAGTTAAGTTTTCCATGTTTAATAGAGCCAGATTTGTTAAAAGGTCTGACTCAGTGTTTCTTAGCTTTATGCAGTATTTTTGAGCTAAAAATTGTCTACGTAAATTTAATGGGATTTCATTACACTCTGCTAGCATAACGTTTATTGGAGTGGATACCATTGCACTTAAACATATTCTCAAGCATCTGTATTGTATCCGATCTAAAATTTTTAAGTTCGTATTGCTTGCTGATCCATATATCCAACACCCATAAGTCCACGACTGACCGAATACAAGCATTGTAGAACAATAAAGCTGTTTTGGGATCTGCACCCCATTTTCTGTTGGTAATACACCTTAGTATATTTATTTTTTTTTCACACTTACCTTTGATGTATTGAATATGTTTAGTCCACAGAAGTTTATTATCTAGTACTATCCCTAGATATTTATACTGATTCACCACTGGTATAGTACGCCCACTCGAGGTTACGTTTCCCGGTGCGCGCAACCTATGCCTGGTGAAAAACATAATATTGGATTTTTCTGTGGACATTGTCATATTATTTTCATTTGTCCATTGTATAATAATTTCAACTATATGCCTCAATGATCGTAGACAGTCGTCGTAGGTTTTTTGGGTGGAGTATATACAGATATCATCTGCATATTGTAAACATTTAATATTTTCGTCAAACAAACTATGAATACTAGCAGAATATAAGTTGAATAATGTTGGACTTAATACTGAACCCTGTGGCAGACCTTGATTTACAACTCTTGGTCCGTGTAGTATATTTCTATGATCTTTTAACCATACTGTTCTATTAGTATATAGATTTAATATATTATTACAGATTTCATTATTGAAACCAAGTGAACACATTTTATATTTTAGTATGTTATGATCTACTGAATCATAAGCTCCTTTTATATCCAGAAACAAACAAACTAGGTACTCATTTTTAGACAGCGCAATTTGTATATCTGTAACTAGCTTTGTTACTACATCCAATGATCCAAGACCTCGGCGAAATCCATACTGTGTACTAGGTAAAATACAATTTGATTCTAAAAACCATTCTAATCGAGCTTTGATTAATCTTTCAAAGGTTTTACTTATACATGACATTAAAGAAATTGGTCAATATGACTTGGATAAATTTTTGTCTTTATTAACTTTTAATAATGGTTGTATGATATATTTTTTAAAATGATCTATGTATTGCTCTCCTACCCACCAACTATTGAAAACTTTAATTAATTGCTCCTTAGCTATTATGGGTAAATTATAAATTAATTCATAGGTAATAAAATCATATCCAGGAGTAGTATTCTTCGCTGTTTTCATTGCAACCTCCAAATCTTCAAGATCAAACGGAATTTGAAGCTCATTGCAATCTATTACATGCATATTATTATCAATAGTCTTTAATATATTTGGTACATAACTTGGTGCATATGTATATAATAATTCCTCAATAATTGATTGCGTTAGTGGAGGTTTTTTGTGAGTGTTATTCTTATTTGATATTTTTTTAATAAAATTCCAAATTTTTGATATTGGTGTGTTTTTATTTAGTTGATTGATAAATTCTACCCAACATTTTTTTTGTTTTTGTTTGAATAGTAGTTTACACTGTGCTTGTATTTTGCGTAGATCTATATAATTTTCAAAATTTGATACTCTATTATACTTCTTTAAAGCGTCTTTTCTATCTCTCACTTTCTCGTCGCAATCTCTATCCCACCCCACTGGTCTTGTGTTTTTCTTACTAGCGGCTGTGCAGCATTTCATTGCCTCACAAGCTGCTTTATTAATATTAGAGACTAACTGTTCAAAATGAAAAGACCTATGCATGAGTTAAAAGAAATGACCAGAGATAGAGATTTTTGGTGACCGACAATACATGATATCATGATGACCACTACACTCTCTCCGAGACGTCAGGACGGAAGAGAATAAGGGAGAGAGAGACATCTTGGATATATGCGGCACTTTGCGAATCCCTTTCTAATTATCATAGGTTTACGCTTTCGAAAGATTTTTCATAGCTAATGGATGCTACTTGTAGTAAGAAATTATTGTCGTTGACTTTTTTGTTAATACTTTAACCCTGGAAGGACCAAGGGTGGGTAAAAAGTATCCACAACATTGCATTACATACGATTTTCTAAATGAAGAAACAAGTCAATGAAGGGTATATGTGGAGATTTGCAAGTTGTTTAGAAAAATGAAGTTAAATTTTTATACTAGAACTTTTTTACTATAAGATCTAAATAGACTAAATTCATAGGATACTATTAACCCGGGAGTAGTCGCGCTCACTTCTGTAACGTCGATAGTCGCGTGTGAGATTCTATCTCAAAATACGAATTTAAAACAAATTTATATTTTGTACTATTTTTATCTACTTTTTATATTGAAAATATATATTTCTAACAATTTTATTAAAAAAACCTGTGTTAACGGCCACCTGCCAACATCGGTCACCTGTCCTAACGGCCAGTTTAAAAATTTCCCAAACCAATTATATGTAGACTACAAAAACTGGCAATACCGTCCACCTTTCTATATCGGCCAATAGTTCTTTCATTTTTAGTGGCCTTTACTGACAAATTTTACTGTACAGTAAAACCTGTGTTAGCGGCCACCTGTCAACATCGGCCACTTGTCCTAACGGCCAGTTTAAAAATTTCCCAAACCAATTATATGTAGACTACAAATACTGGCAATAGCCAGCCACCTTTCTATAGCGGCCACCTTTATATATCGGCCAATATTTCTTTCATTTTTAGTGGCCGTTACTGACAGGTTTTACTGTATTACGAAAAAGGATGAAATGTGAGATTCTATCTAACGGCGCGACTACTCGCGGGTTAAAGCTAATTGGCTCTCCCCAAAGCCATAAATTCCACAAAAAGAAGAAGAAGAAGAAAATAAAATTCCTACGCATTACTACACCCTTCCTCAAGGCACTTGCTAAATTTTTTCAAAATTGCAAAATTTTTCATCAAGTTATCGCGAAAAAGCATAAAAATTGAGATTCTATCTCACCGCGCGACTACTCGGGGGTTAAAAAAAACTTAAAAATATTTATTATATGTATAATTTTTTATATATCAAAAGTGTACATAGATCCTTTATGCACTTATATTTTAAAATGTACTGTGTACATAGATCCTTTACACTCTAGTAGTTTAGAAAATATTAATTTTAAAACGTGTTTGGCTTGTTTGAAAGAATTTATAGGTTCGAACTTTTAACATAAAAAACATGTTTCGAAAAATTTGTCATATAGACCCTTCATGCACCTGTGTCTTCAAATATCTCTGTTCAGAAAAATTTCAAATAATTACTAGTTGTCCGGCGTATTACTGCTCTATTAGATGCCATAACCGGTATTTGTATAAATTATTTCAGATTTTCTTACTTTTATAAAAACTTTAAAAGTAAGGAGCCGGCGTAGCTAAGCGGTAGTGTGCTTGGCTCGCATGCCGGTGGTCCGGAGTTCAAATCCTACCGCCGGCAAGAACAACTAGACATTTTTAAAATGTTTATAGGCCCCAGATCGACTCAGCCTGAATAAAATGAGTACCTTGGGTAAAGCCAGGGGTAATAATAGGCGGTTGAAGCGTAGCACTGGCCCTGTTACCTTTCTTGTAAACCGTAGGCCCTAGATATAGCAGACTACCCTGCTATACTCCCAAAGCCATGTGAGCGGTATAAAACGGGAGAATATTATTATATATAAACTTTACGGTAGACTGTAAGTAACCCCCTTGGTCCATTTTGGAACAGACAGCTATCTATTATAGACTGTTCGGTAGTAATACGAGTAAAGAGTTACGTCGAAATTATTATATTTCGAAGATTCGAGAAAATATACGTCGAAACTATCGACGCGAAGATGTCCACTTTCAGATTTTTTCACTTTGTTGGATATTGCAGCCATCAATGAATACTCTCTTTTAATTATCTATTTTCTAAATTGGAATGAAAATAAGAGCAATCGTCATTGTTTGTATCTGCAAGAATTAGAACTGCTTAACACTGCCTTTCATTAAAAATTTTAATCGATTTTAACATTTTGTACCGCATGCAACGCAACCGCAATGTAAACTTTTCTTCAACAGCATAAAGGGACGATGCCATTCAAGTTGCAAATTAGCCAAATCTAAAAGAGAAAAGAGCAGCAAGTTGGCAAAAACGACTAAAGTTTTAGGTGTGTCGTAAGCACAGCAAGAAGTCAAATGTTTGTGTATCCTGAGATGATGCCAATTCCACTGAAACCAAGACTCTGGGTAAATTATAAATTTTCATCTATGTAACTGTTCCATAAACGTCTAGGACTACTTTTTTATTTGTAAAAGTGCTATTTTTCAATTAGTTTTAATAAAGAAGGACGTTTTTGATTAATATATGTGTGGACATTTACTGACCCACTTGGTCCTCGCTCTTTCTAATATAAAGTTGGTCCTGCAAGGGTTAAGAGTGTGAAAGGGTTCGGTTGGGTTGTAAAGGTACGTATCCATTACGTTGGTTTTCCGCGCTCCATGCAGCAGCCCCACATAGTGGATATTTTGGTGTTCTTGCTCGGCGCTCACCCTCTTATATAACGGTTTATATATAGGGGAGCGCATGCGCATGCCGTATCCATTTGAGCAGCTATACGGAGAACGGAGCATGAACCTAATGGATACGTACCTTAACACTCTTCATAAACTCTGTCTGTCCTACTAATGCATATGCATAAAATTTGCCACAAACACTACATATTTACCTATCAAATATTTTTTTTGTTGTTAGTCTTATAATTAATATTATTACCTCCTTTATTGTTCCTTTTTCAACATATGTGAGCCTGTATATCATATAAAGGGGTATGCACATCATTGAAGCTATAGATGAAAACCACCCAATTGCTACCATCCAGTCAGGATATGTACTTTTATGGTAAACTATCCTCGTATTGAATACTATCACCATAATAAATATAAACTAAAAAAACAAACGGATCATCAATTCAAGAAAATAAAATTCCAACAAATATAGTGCTTTTGTTTCGGAGATATTAATATCAATATACTAAAATTTTGGAAAATTATGGTTCCATGCTTGATACGGTATTGCAAAGTATTGCTTATGTTTAAACATTCCAATTACCTATTACTAATTTATTGTTTACGTTTCAATTTTTTTTGGATACCGAAAATAAACTACAGTCTAACAATAAAACATTGAATATTTTGTTTTCAATACTCCCAAAAATGTATTATAACTTAATGTCACTACAGATGTTTCAGCAGAGTGCCTTTCTTAAGTGATCTAGTTCACTATGTTTCTGAACTTGAACGTTTTTAACTGAGTAGGTTAAGGAGTGGGGAGCTCTTGGTCTCAATATGGTTCTGAAGCTATTTCTTTGTGGCATCTTATGCAACTTAATATTTTACTTGGGAAATACCTAAGCCACCATTTTGATTTGGAAATTAGGAAATTAAATTTATTGACGTTTCGACTTCCTTTTCGGAAATCTTTATCGAAATTCAAAATATTGATAAAATAAACAAAATTTCAAGAATAAAAACTGTATAATAAAAATTCCATGAAAACATATTAATTTATTAATATTAAAATACTTCTTTCCTTACCAATAACAATATAGGCGTAGTCATCTTCCATGAAATGATCCAAAATAAAGGCAGTTTATCGTTAAGCATAAACTCAATATCTCTTCTAAATTTTTTGACCCCATATATCCATCCAACCATAAACACTTCCGCTAAACATATAAGAACTACAGGTATAGAAGCTGAGTACCAATCAAAGAGTTGAAGCCAGTACATACCACCCTGAAATGTAGATTTCATTAAATGAATTCCTAAAAACCAATTTTGTTGATTTCTACAAAAAAATTGGGAAAAGGTATAATCTTCTAAAATAATAAGCAATGAGCAGCAAAATAATGGAAAAGATGGAAAACATATTAAGTTGTGAGATAAAAAGTAATTAAACTAGTAGAGGTGCGAAATTTAGCGATAAAAATCTAAAAATTTACATTATATCTATTGTTTCCCACCGTTAGACGTATCGGACGAGTTTGGCAACTGGCACTGTGACTGTGACAGCTTTAGTTGACATACTACTCTGATATGTCTAAAGGTAGGAAACAACAAATATAATGTAAGTTCGCTAAATCTACCACCATTACTAGTTTCATTTCTTATTATCTCACAACTTAATATGTTTTCCATCTTTTGCGTTGTTTTGACGGTTATTAGCGCGCTCATCACTATATAATATTGTTGTATACAATTTAAAATATAACATCCAGCAAAATATAAGAAATTGTAAGACAATTTTATTAAGTAAAGGGTTGTACCGAAAATAAATCTTGATTAAAATTTTCCTCCGAATATGGTAGGTGTTTGTTTCCTTGTACCTTCATGTCTTGGTCTCCTCAGCTGTATTTAAGGTCTGAAATATTTTCAGGTGATGCTTCCAATATAATATCTGGGTAATGCTATAAAAATGCGGTTACGGTGATGTCCTAGAGAATTCTCTGGATTTCCTTATTCTCTTGTTTTTAATTGCGTGTATCCTTTTCACGTTAGTCTTACATATTTGTTCCCATGCTACCAAGGTGAACAATAATATCTGTATCTGTAATGTTAACTGTATAGTCTTATCTTTGTTTGAAATTGAGTTTACAGCTTGTTTCTATTAGTCCAGCTGACTTGGTCATTTTTGTTTCACTTATCTATTTCAGTACCGAGTATTTTGGGCTTGTGTCCTTTTCGTAAAGATAGCAGCTTGAGTTTACTCGGGATTGGCAGATATTTTCAATTGAATGCACCACTCTCCTGATTCTGTAGTTTTCGTGTGGCAAGAAGATGTGGATGCAGTGGATGCTGTAGTCTTCGTGTGGCAAGAACTGGTCTTAGCCTTTTTGCAATAATGATCATTTCATCGGTATATGTATATACTCAGTAGCGTAACCGGTATATCTCATGAGAGCCATATAAATCACCAGAAATCAATGGTATGTATCTAGTGTTTTTACATAAGTGATTAAAATTTTTGTACTTCAGAACATGCGATGTAGGAACTCAGAAGTAGTGTAATCTTCGGGTAGGTACATACCTAAAGGATAAAGAGAAATTAGAGAAACTTTCATTGTTAAACCAGGGTCAAGAGGACGGGAAAAATCAAGTATCTAAAACCAATAAATCTAATGTCATTCCTACGGAAGGTATTAGAGGAACTGCTCGATGGGTATAAACATTGGTACACACTCCAAAACATCTAGAAGAACATGTCTATAGAGCATGGAATTCATTCGAGACAGCACTTCACAGACTCATTTAAAAATATATAACCCAATTGAAAATAAAGAGTTGATGTTGGGAACCTTTTGGGATATAAACGACAACATATATTTCGACAACACTTCTTATATAATACTCATAACCAATGCCCTGAGACGTCAAGGAGTTGAGGATATGTGTTTGAATTGGATAGAATATATGTTCAGGAATAGAATATTAACACAATTATCTTTAGTATGGTATAACTAGACCCAAACCCAGACATCCAAAGTGAAAGTTATCATCCAACACCAAATTATTTTATATAGTCCACATAAGGTTCAGAAAAAAGTCACACCATTTTGAGCGTCGGGTTTAGGGGGAAGAGGGGACAGAAATCGGTAAATTCGTAGTTTTTTAAGTTTTTCGTCAATATTTCTAAAACTATGCGGTTTAGCATAAACAACCTTTTATACAAAAATGTTCTACATTATATTTGAAATAAAAAAGGCCTTATTGATAATCCTTCTAAAATGAACGGTTCCAAAGTTACGGAGGTAGTATAATATAATTGGTCCAAAAAAAGGCCTAGCCCAGACATCCAAAGTAAAAGTTTTCCTCCAACACCAAATTGTTCTATATGGTCCACATATTGTTCAGTAAAAAGTTACACCATTTTGAGCGTACGATTTGGCGGGAGATGGGGTAGAAGTCGTTACATTAGTAGTTTTTTTGATATTTTTCGTCAATATTTCTAAAACTATGCTTTAGCGTAAACAATGTTCTATACAAGAATGTTCTACATAAAATTTAAAAAAGAAGATATCCCATACATAATTGTTATAAAATCAACGGTTCCAGAGTTAAGGAGGGTGAAAAGTGGAGGTTTTCGATACTTTTTATATGTCCGGGGCAATTTATAATATTATTACTGATGAAAGAAATTTTCTTTAACAGGATTGTGTTTTGTAAATAAAATTTGCTATTTCAGTGGCCGGAGGTATGTTAGTGACAAGCCCTTGAAGAAACGTCAACCTCACCACCCAAAATCATCATCATATTTGCAACAAATATGAAAAGTATAGAAAACCTCCACTTTTCACCCTCCATAACTCTGGAACCGTTAATTTTATAACAATTATGTATAGAACCTTTTTTGTTTTAAATTTTATGTAGAACATTTTTGTTTATAACATTGTTTACGCTAAAGCATAGTTTTAGAAATATTGACGAAATCCGTAAAAAAATACTAATTTACCGACTTCTCCCCCATCTCCCCCCCCCCCCAAACCGGACGCTCAAAATGGTGTAACTTTTTAGTGAACAATATGTGGACTCTATAAAACAATTTGGTGTTGGAGAAAAATTTTACTTTGGATGTCTGGGCTAGGCCTTTTTTTGGACCAATTATACTATACTAGAAAAGTCAAGACTATACTAAAAAAGGATGTCAAGAGGGAGGAATACTATCTCTACTACTGTGGAATCTGGTGATGGACGAACTAATAGATAACTTTATGGCAGATGGTCATATAACAATAATTGGATATGCGGATGATTTGGTAATCAGCTTTTTGCTTTCGTGTCAATATCATTGAGTCAATCCATGTCACTCCTTTTCTTTATAATATCTTTCCTATTACTTTATCTCCTAGCTGTCTGGGTCTTCCACTTTTTTTGGTTTTCTTCAATATTTTTGCTTCCCACTCTCTTCTTACTGGTATTGCATCTTTAATCCGGTGTAAATGACCGACCAACTCAGTCGTCTCTCTTCTATAAGCTCCAATGTGAATTCCTTATTTCTGAGCTTCTTATTCTCTCCATTTGGATAGCACCTTTAACTATTCTTAAAAACTTTATTTCTACATCCTGTTTCTTGCTCTTTTGCTGTTCCGTTAGTACCCGTGATTCGTTGCTAAAAGTCGGAACAGGTTGATAAACTGCTTTGAAAGATTTTAGTTTTGTATCCGTCAGATTTTTTTATGTATATAAATTTTTTGATCAATAGATGATACAGTTGTAGTATTTTCTCTACTGTGCTATTGATTTGTGTTTCTAGAGTTCCTGGGTCTTCGAATATTACTCCTAAATTTAATTTAATTTAAAAAGTTATGCTATTTTTGTCCTATCTGAATCAATTTTGTTTTGTCAGTATTAATCTTCATTACCATGTACTGATACAGTTGGAAAATGATACACGGTTTTCGTCAATGTGCAATGTCAAAGTGCAGTCCAAATTATGCACATATGTAGAGACAGCATAAAAAGAGGAATAAGGTCCCTGAAATAACCGCAACAATAAATAACAGATCTCTTTAGAGATACATTATTAGGGTGGGCCGAAAAAAACTTTTTTTTTTTTATTTCGTGTTGCTATACCGCGGAAAAGTTGCTACTGGGATAAAGTTTTAAATTACAAAAAGAATTTTTCAAATTGGTTGATATCTTCCGGTCGCGCATTGGTCGTAAAGTTTGAAAAATTGGTTGTTTTTCAATTTTTTTTTAAAAACACAAAAATATTTTATCCCGTTTTGGTATACCGCGTACTTCTTTCCTTGAGGGGTCAGGATTAAAATAAAGCAAAGAGAAAAAGATATATTGACATATTCCGGTCGCGCATCGTCCATGAAATATTAAAAAATATCGTTTTTTGCTATTCTCTTCTTTGAAAATACAACGCTTTTAATAATATAAAACCAATTAACCGGCCCTACTTTTCATATGAGAGGCACAAGACTTAAAAAAAAACTGAATTGCAAAAAAATGCAATAAAAATTTCAAAAACAACCAATTTTTTTAAATTTTACGACTAATGCGCGACCGGAAGATATCAACCAATTTGAAAAATTCTTTTTGTAATTTAAAACTCTCTCCTAGTAGCAACTTTTCCGCCGTATAGCAACACGAAATAAAATAAAAAGTTTTTTTTCGGCCCACCCTAGTACATATTGGAAGCATTTCATAATCACATGAGCTTATTTATATCGCAATGGAAAATGTGTAAATTAGTAGTGTGCTTTTTATACGTAGACATGTAACTTTAAACAAGTCACATCTTTTCTATTTTATTTGTAAATAAACATTTTATTTTCTTTTCTGTAATATTTCATTAGGTACTAATAAACTTCCTATATAGGGTGAGGCAGATAACTGGCCTATTAGAAATATCTCGAGAACTAAAGGCAACAGATTCATGAAAATTGGAATAATGGGGTTTTGAAGGACGATCTATTAAATGAAAATATTTTCATCTCTTTGCAACTTCCGGTTATACCGGAAGTTGCTTATAACTTCGTTTTTTTAAATGGGGCACCCCGTATATTTTTACATTTTTGGATTTTCTTCGATGTCTTCTTTCTTAAAATATGAGGTTTTGTAATATTATACAGGGTATTTTAAAAGAAAATTACGTTTATTTATTAATTTCGTAGCAATATTCACACCCTGTAGAATTGTAGTAGTTTGACACCTAAAACTCTACTTACGTTCAAATGATTTTTAATATACTCTACTATTGTTAAGAATCATTAGTACAGCTAAATTTTTAATTTAGTATACAGGGTTGGTCGAAACTCGGAATGAGTATTTTCTGAGTTTTCTTAAATGGAACACCCTGTATTTTTGTGTTGTAGTGAAATGATATTTTATAGTACTTTTTTATTTCTTAAGCATTCCCTATACCTAACTGCTTTAATTTGTGAGTTATTGGTGATTCAAGCTAAACATTAATTGCAACAAAAAATACGTAAAATTTTATAAGGTTGGCCGTGAAAATACTCAATCCCAAATAATTTTTCAGAAATCAATACATATTAATCCAGACTGGTCATTAAAATTACCAATAATGGTTTAGCTATCAAAATACCTACGTAGTTAAGATTATTGGTGCGATTAACAATTAAGCACAAATTAAAGCAGTTAGGTATAGGGAATGCTTAAGAAATAAAAGAGTACCATAAAATATCATTTCATTACAATACTAAAATACAGGGTGTTCCATTTAAGAAAACTCAGAAAATACTCATTCCGGGTTTCGACCAACCCTGTATACTAAAATTAAAAATTTACCTATACTAATGATTCTTAACAATAGTAGAGTATATTAAAAATCATTTGAACGTAAGTAGAGTTTTAGATATCAAACTACTACAATTCTACAGGGTGTTAATTTTGCTACGAAATTAATAAAAAAACTTAATTATCTTTTAAAATACCCTGTATAATATTACAAAACTTCATATTTTAAGAAAGAGGACATCGAAGAGAATCCAAAAATTTAAAAATATACAGGGTGTCCGATTTAAAAAAACGAAGTTATAATCAACTTCTGGTATAACCGGAAGTTGCAAAGAGATGAAAATATTTTCATTTAATAGATCATCCTTCAAAACCCCTTTATTCCAATTTTCATGATTCTGTTGCCTTTAGTTCTCAAGATATTTCTAATAGGCCCTTTATTTGCCTCACCCTGTATAGGTTTTACCTGTTTTCCCCGTTAAAAATTTGTTTGGTGCCCTATATTTCCTGTTACAGCCAATTATGTTTACATTCTAAAACATCGAAGTTGTAATACGAAACATGCTTATTTCATCTTTCTATTCTCTAGACACTGTCAATGTCATCCCACCGTTTCAATAGTATTGGGACCGTGCAAGTTCGGCAAAGCGACCTCTATTTCTACGCTCTGTACTTTTATTCGCACTTTTAATTATATTGGCCAATTACATTAGTCCTGGTTGTTAGATAATTGTCAAGACCATAGTCCAAAAAAATAATAAGAAGAAAAAATAAGATGCAGGTTATGTTTAGCAAACGTAAACAATTGTATGTAGTAAATAAAATCAGTTATTAAAATGCAGTACTGCAAGCAAAATACAATTAATTAAATTTACCTTTATATAATAATTGCATATCATATCAATATTGTGGAGCAATATATAATTTTTCTGCGTCAATGACAGAAGGTATGAAATATACGTCAATTTGACAATTTCAATTGACAATATGAATTATGTAAGATAGTTGCAATATTTCTACGCGACTCGCGCACGGTCGTTTCTCGTTTCCCTTTCCAAGTACTTGCACACCGCGAATAGTCTCCTCTGACTGTCAGACCAAGGTTTTATGGTTATTTTATTTTATTTCATTATAACATCATCTCTCGGGGTAAAAAATGTATTACATATATCTTATTGAATTCACTATATTTTTACATTCACAGTTTTTTATAACAATTTTTTCTATACCTAACCTCCATCTCCAAAAGCACATATTCTCATATTTTACATTTCGATACCTAAACTCCAAAACCTCTCAACTGAAAATCTTCAATTGTACTTTATGGACAAAAACCTACTTAAAGCAGTAAATTGACGGTAAAAATCTATACCTTTTTTATTTTGTAAGGTCTTAACTCAATGCAGAATGCATTAAAAAAAGTTGCAGTAGCTCTGGTACACCAAAAAGACCAAGATATGAAAAACGAACAAAAACAGTTGAGAAGTTTTGGAGTTTAGGTATCGATTTTCAATATTCTCTTTACTTAGAAATATGCATGTAGAATAATATATGTGTAATATGCATCACTATTAATTATATTTTATTCCTTTGTTATTTGCTATTTTTTAAGATCATTTAGCAAGGAAAGGTTTCACTACTTCTTGATGTCTGATACACATTTTGTCTTCTAGTTTTTGGAAATTAAAATCAAAAAGGACCTTTCCCCCTTCGGAAACTTAAGCCTTCGTCAACTGTGATGCCACTACAAGGTCAACAAGAACATGATGCATCAAGACTATCCAACATCTATAGTTGCAGTAGCCGAACACCTCCAAAAACTCTAGCTCTAGGGACGTGTGGCCACAACATCTGCCCAGATCTACAACCAGTCAACAGCTGTACCATTCGACATCAAGAAGTTAACCGTCAAATACCATAAGCCTAAGCATAATCCAAAATTGTGAGCTGTTGGTAAGAAGTTAAACATATAATGCTAAAAATTTTTTTCAATATTATAGTACATAAAACAACATCCAAAAATGTAATTCTATAGCCTACCAGATTGAAAACATTGGGAACCTTCTCTGGTAACACCTCCGAGGCTTCTACAATTTGCAAGCCATAACAGATGCTGAGACTAAGGAAGATGAGGGAATTTTACAATTTATAATTTACGTCCCATCTGGTTACCTTCGTACCCAAATCAAAGTAAACATGTAAATCAAAAATGAGTAATTTTTTTCAACACATTTTCAATTTCGTTGCAACACGAAACTACAGCCGCATCACTATTCTAGTCCAATCAGAGAGTGCAGCAAGCACCTCCACCGGTTTCGAAACTTATTAGTCTCTCATCAGGAGGCACATATACTGCTCTCTCTGACTCAACTAGAACAAACCCCGTCGTGCAGTCACGGATTGCAACGAACGAAATGGCAGGGATGCCCTAGCGGCAACTGCTAGCAAAAAACTAAGTTTTCAATCTAATAGTATATAAAACAACATCAAAAAATGTTACTCTACATCCTACCAGATTGAAAATATTGGGAACCTTCTCTGGTAACACCTCCAAGGCTTCTAAAATTTGCAAGTCATAACGGATGCTGAGACTAACAAAGTTAAGGGAATTTTACAATTTATAATTCATGTCCCATCTGCTCAGCATGGTAAATTTCCAACGAGAATAGTTACCTTCGGTTGACAACGGAAAATGGTTATTCATTTTTGATTTACATGTTTACTCTGATTTGAGTACGAAGGTAACCATTCTCGTTGGAACTTTACCGCGCTGAGCAGATGGGACGTGAATTATAAATTGTAAAATTCCCTTATATTCCTTAGTCTCAGCATCCGTTATGGTTTGCAAATTGTAGAAGCCTCGGTGGTGTTACCAGAGAAGGTTCCCATTGTTTTCAATCTAGTAGGATTTTAAATAATATTTTTGAATGCTGTTTTATGTGCTTTTAGATTGAAAACTTAGTTTTTTGCTAGCAGTTGCCGCTAGGGCATCCATATTGTCATTTCGTTCGTTGCAATCCGTGACTGCACGCCGGAGTTTGTTCTAGTTGGGTCAGAGAGAGCAGCATGTGCCTCCTGATGAGAGACTAATAAGTTTCGAAACCGGTAGAGGTGCTTGCTGCACTTTCTGATTGGACTAGAATAGTGATGCGGCTTTAGTTTCGTCTTGCAACCAAAATTGAAATTGGTTATTCATTTTTAATATAATATTGAATTAAATACATCAGATTTTTATTATACTTTTAATAAAAATAAACTTAGGGCCGGTTGTTCGAACTCTAATCAACAATGATCATTATCAAATATTTAATTACTGTCACAACTGTCAATGTCAACTTTGTTTGGGTTGCTGAAAACATAATTATTATTACAATTATGAAATTAGTTAATCAATTATATTAATAATTGTTATGTTAATTGATTAACTAATCTCATAATTATAATCAATTATGTTTTCAGCAACCCAACCATAGTTGACATTGACAGTTGTGACAGTAATTAAATATTTGATAGTGATCATTGTTGATTAGCGTTCGAACAACCGGCCCTTAGTTTAATAAAATTAGTTTACTTATTGTTTTGTTTGCTTCTATCTAAATTTTCAGCGTTCATATCATCTTTTGATTAAGGAAAGGTATACTTACAACCTGAAAGACTGAGCTAGAGCCACTAAACGACAACTACCTATCATAGTTGATTAAAATTAGGGATGGGAAAAACCTACCGGTAATCACTTAAAACCGGTTTTTTCCTCTGCAATAATCGGTTTTTCCGGTTGTTTTTTTTTGTCCCGGTTATAACCGGCTTTTTCTTCTTAAAATAAGAACTGGTGAAAAACCGGATAAGTGGAAAACATATTGAATTCAGAGAAAAATGGGAAAATGTTACCTATTGGGTATTGGATGTGACTGAAAAAAACCGAATACCGGTTTTTTTCACCGGTTATAACCGGCAGGTTAAACCGTAGTTAAAAAAAACGGTATAACCGAAAAGCGGTGTTTTGTCAACAACCGCCATCCCTAATTGAAATATTAATTTACAATAATATTTCAAATCTCTGTGGTAGTTTATCGTTACACGAAACGGGCACAACGGGCTTTATTCGGTACAGAATATTTCTTGAATGGTAGAGTGTTTTTAAAGTAAGTTTTATTGTAATAAGTATATTGAACGATTAGGAGACCATCTGAAAAATAAAATATGTATTTTACACAAAAATTTGATTCCTTTTGGGTCACATAACCAACGGACTATCGTCGTATCCATAATATGCAAGCATGAAACTGGTAGCTGAAATACTGGTATGCGTTATGTTATACTTACGTTTGTAGTATATATTGTAGAAATACACATCATAAGAAACACTATACCAACAGTTACTAAAGAATGTCGCTTTCTTAAATTCGGAAACTCATCCATTATCGCTGTAATGACGGTTTCTACCTGGACAAACTAAAAAAATTATTAAAAATACGTTAATTAAGTATTTTTTTCCTACTGAAATAAGTCAGAATTTTTTAAAAATGTATTATTATTTGTAAAAGCTATTGGGTGAAACTCACTTATGGAATATCATTATTTCCGTGATTATTTCAAAAATATTAAAAACTCCGTGACCGGTCGAAATTTTTATTAGGGCTGTCAATGAGGGTATTTGGCTCCAAATTCCATCCTTCTACATCGATTTACATGATATTTTCACGGTAAGTAGGGAATTGCTAAACAAAGTCTACCATATATACTATGGCGCTTTTATCTTGGGGATGGTTCCCACCCCTTTCAGGGGGTTGAAAATTTTATGGTCAAAACAACTACGGAAGTGGTTAGAGAACCTAATTCTAAACAGAAACTGTTCCATAATTTTTCTTAAATCAATACTTTTTGAGTTATTCGTGGTTGAAAATTGTCCATGTTTATTGAAAAATGACACCTTCTCGGAAGGTTTTTTGTGAATACCCTAAAAATTTTGCAGCTAACTAAAAAAACTACATAAAACATTTTTGTAGCTTATAAAAAACAAAGATATTCGTTCCTTCATAAATGTTCTAGTTATATTACAAAAAGAGATGTAGGTGAAAAGAGATTATTTTTTTTGTGCATGCTCAAATCAGTGAATTCAACTTAAAATAACAGAGAAGCGGTAGATTTTAGGAGGATAATGCTGCTAATAACTTTTTTAGTGCTTGAAATGGCCTTTAAAATGAGCAATATTAAATGTCGATTACATTCAAACTAAACGAGATATGCTGCCAAAAAATTGATGACTAATGTATTGTAAGAAAAATAAGAAGTATATTTAACCCCTCGTCCACCAGAATTTAAATACATCATTTTCCTTCTACAATACCTTTTAGGATAGTGTTAATTCTATGTATTCAATAAGTTGGACGGGTATTAAAAAGAATGGTTTTTGAAAAAAATAAGATCAAATTATAGAGCGCGTTTTTAAATTTTCTTAAAAATCTTCCTTTTTTCCATGTAACTCGAAAATGATAAGCGATACGAAAAGAAGATATTATACAAAAATGTATGGCTTTTCAAAAAAACATTTTGTTTTTGTTTTTGATTACTCTTGATTGCTTATATTTAATACGCTTCTTATTTTTCCTTAAAATACATTAGTCATCAATTTTTTGGCACCATGTCGCGCATATTTTGAAATTGATCGAAATTTAATATTGCTCATTTTAAAGGTTTTTTCAAGCACTACAAAAAGTATTGGTAGCATTATACACCTAAAATCGACCTGTTCCCTGTTATTTCAAGTCGAATACACCGATTTGAGCATGCACCAAAAATTTTCACCTACCATATCTCCTTTTGTGTTATAAATAGAAGATTCAAGAAGGAACGAGTCTCTTTGATTTTTTATAGGCTACAAAAATGTTATATAGATTTTTTAGTTAGATGCACAGTTTGTGAGGTATTCGCAACAAACCGTCCGATAAGTTGTCATTTTTTAATGAAAATGGCCAATTTTTAACCACGAATAACTCAAAAAGTATTCAGTTCTTAAAAAAAATTAAAGAACAGTTTTTGCTTGGAATTAGGTTCTATAGCCATTTCAGTGGTTCTTTTTATCAAAAAATTTTCCACCCACATGAAGGGGTGGGAACCGCGCCTAAGATAAAATCGCCATAGTATATAGGCTAGACTGCTAGACTTTGAATTAGGAGATAAGTAGAAACTATTCCCAAAATTTCATTAAAATCCATGCAGTAGGATAGAATTAAAAAAATCCACAAACCTAATCCTATAAGATACGATATCAAACAACTAAGAGATGATGACATAAAGCAAGAAGTACGGGAATATCTGCAGAACAACATATCTAAGTCAGAAGTAGTTAATGATGTTGGCACAGAAATAAACCACTTACAAAACATTGGGAAGGAAATATTAGACCAATACCTGGGACCGAAAAAGACAGAATAGAAAAAACCATGGATGGCCGACGGAATATTACAGATGATGGACAGAAGAAGAGAATTCAAGCGGAAAGACTACGTTGCAATCAGTTTCTAGACACAGAGATAAAAAAAGCTACCATAGAAGCTAAAAACAGAAATCTGGAAGAACAGTGCGAAGAAATCGAGAATTGGAACATAAACACGATTCCTTCAACCTCCACAAAAAGATCAAAGAAGCAGCAGGCATCTATAAATCAAAAAGGCCGGGCACTTAACAGACGCTCAAGAAAATCCAATAGTTGATATTGAAGAAACAAAAACAACATGGATGAGCTATGTGACAACAACATTTGAAGACGATAGGAATGTCACCATCACACAAAATAAAAATGACGATACCGGACCACCTATTCTCGAAGCGGAAGTAGAAGCTGCTATAAACAACGTTAAGGAGGGAAAAGCCGCAGAACCAGACGAGTTCTACTCATAATTTTTGAAAATTATGGATAAAGGCAAAGTAAAAAGACTTAAAAGGAAGACTAAGTTTTCACTCTAATGGCATATAAAACAACATATGCTATTCTAAACCCATTGTTTTCATTCTGGTGGGGTCTTGTAGCTGTTGCCGCTAGGGCATCTATGCCGTTTCGTTCGTTGCGGTCCGGGACTGCACGCTGGGGTTTGTTTTGGTTGGATCAGGGAGAGCAGCATATGTGCCTCCTGATGAGAAAATAATAAGTTTCGAAACCGGTAGGGGTGCTTGCCGCACTCTCTGATTGGACTAGAATATGGTTCGGCTCTATTTTCGTGTTGCAACGAAATTGAAAATGGTTATTAATTTTTTTTAAAGACACCTTGATCTTCAACAATACATACCAAAGTGGAAAAATACCCCAACAGTGGCTAAGATCAACTTTTATAACAATCCCTAAAAAACCCAATGCCAAAAAATGTTAAGATTATCGAATAATAAGCCTTATGGGTCATCTCCTGAAAACTTTTTTAAAAATTATACATAAAAGAATATATAAAAAGTGTGAAGAACACCTGACAAATACACAATTCGGCTTCAGGGATGCATTGGGTACTCGAGAGGCACTTTTTGCAATACGAGTTCTCTTTCGTGATGTAGAGACGTGAATTGTGATATACAGGGTGTCCCGAAAAGATTGGTCATAAATTATACCACACATTCTGGGGTCAAAAATAGTTCGATTGAACCTAACTTACCTTAGTACAAATGTGCTGATAAAATAAGTTACAGCCCTTTGAAGATAAAAAAATGAAAATCGATTGTTTTCATTATATCGAAAACTATTAGAGATTTTTTAATGAAAATGGACATGTATCATTCCTATGGCAGGAAAATCTTAAAACAAAATTATAGTGAAATTTGTCCACCCCACAAAAAATTTATGGGGATTTGGTTCCCTTAAAACCCCCCAAACTTTTGTGTACGTTCCATTTAATTCATTATTGTGGTACCATTAGTTAAACACAACGTTTTAAAACTTTTTTGCCTCTTAGTATGTTTCTCGATAAACCAGTTTTTATCGAGATGCGGCTTCTTTTTCAATATATTTACGTAAAAATTTTATGGGGGTTTTGTTCCTTTAAACCCCCCAAATATTTGTGTACGTTCCAATTAAACCATTATTGTGGTACCATTAGTTAAACTAATGGTACCACATACAATGGTATTAATGGTAAATAATGAGTAATGTACAAACTAATCTTGTTATTGACAACTTCAGTCTTGAAAATGTAGACCACTATATACAGCGTGTCTACTTGAGCTGGAAACATATGGGAAACTTTTTTATTATTAGTTTTACGAAAAAAAGATATTCTTTATAAAAAGTTGTGCATGCCCCAAAACCTAAGATTCAATCATCAGATACCAAATTTTCTTAATATTATACGAGGTATGTCAAAAAATATGAATTTCGGTCAAGGGTAAAGTACCTTTATTTCTCTCAATATCGAAAATTCTTATGATAAAAAGTTGTTTGGAATTAAAAACTAAGATCAAATACGCAATTACATGCTTCTTATTGAAAAAAAAAATTTTTTTTCTCAAATTTAAGGATACCCAACATTGTTTTTAATTATTACAAATATGATAATTCGTTTATTATTCATTTTACGAAAAAAAGTTATTCTTCGTAAAAAGCTTTGCATGGTCTAAAATCTAAGACACAACCATGATATATCAACTTTTATTAATTTTATACGAGGTGTGTCAAAAAATATGAAATTCGCTCAATATTATAGCACCTTTATATTTCACAGTATTTCAATTAGAAGAATGTAATTGCATATTGACACATAGTTTTTATTTTAATAACTGTTTTCAATATTGTGAAAAATAAAAGTAATTTACTCTTGAGTGAAATTCATATTTTTTGACATAACTCGTATAAAATTAATAAAATGTGATATCTGTTGGTTGCATCTTCGGCCTTATGACCTACAGAGCTTTTTATAAAGAATACTTTTTTTCATAAAAGTAATAGTAAAAGAGTTATCGTATGTGTAATGAATCAAAACGAAGTTAGTATCAATAAATTTGAGAAAAATTTGGAAAATATTTTTTTCCAATTAGAAGCATGTAATTGCATATTTGAGCTTAGTTTTTATTTCCAAACAACTTTTCAGAATACGCATTTTCGATATTGAGAGAAATAAAGGTACTTTACTCTTGAACGAAGTTCATATTTTTTGACATACCTCGTATAATATTCAGAAAATTTGATATCTGATGATTGAATCTTAGGTTTTGGGGCATGCAAAACTTTTTATAAAGAATAACTTTTTTTCGTAAAATTAATAATAAAAAAGTTTCCCATATGTTTCCAACTCAAGTAGACACGCTGTATATCTTGGACATACCATCAAAATCGGCAAAGAAAACCAAATAGCCGAAATAAAAAGACGCATACAATTGTCTTGGGTAGCTTTCGGCAAGTTAAGCTTTATCTTGAAGAATAGAGATATACCAATGTGTCTAAAACGTAGAGTTTATGACAAATATATCTTGCCTGTAACTACATATGGACTGGAGACCATGGCCTTTACAAAGATAACCTTAGAACAGCTCAGTACAACTCAAAGAGCGATGGAGAGGGCCATGCTAGGAATTAGTTTGAGAGACAAAATTCGAAATATCGACATTCGTGAAATAACAAAGATTATTGATGTCGCAGAACGTATAGCAAGGCTCAAGTGGCAATGGGTCGGACATGTTGCCCGAGATAATCCAGAAAAATAGACACAGAGACTAACAAACTGGAGACCAAGAGAGAACAGGCGAGGAGTAGGCAGACCGCAGAAGAGGTGGGCAGATGATATCAAACAAGTCGCGGGCAAGCAGTGGATGAGAATTGCCAAGAGTAGAAATCGATGGAAGCAAATGGAAGAGGCCTATGTCCAGCAGTGGACGAACACAGGCTGAAGAAGAAGATTAGTTAAACACAGTGTTTTTAAGACTTTTGCCTCTTAGTCTTTTTTATATAAGTCATCTTATATCGAGATGTAGCTTCTTTTTCAAAATATACCTAAAAATGTAAATTATAAATAAATCAGATTATTAACAGGTCTCTATAACCGTACTTAACCATGTACAAATATGTGGTGGATTCGACAAATATTCAAAATATCTCGATAAACACTGACTTATTGAAAAAGTACTAAGAGGCAAAAAAGTTTTAGAAACATTGTGTTTAACTAATGGTGCCACAATAATAATTCAATTGGAACGTACACAAAAGTTTGGGGGGGGGGGGGGTTTAAGGGAACAAAACCCCATAAAATTTTTATGGGGTGCACAAATTTCACCTTAATTTTTTTTAAGATGTTGCTGCCATAAAAATGCAACATGTTCATTTTCAATAAAAAATCTCTGAGAGTTTTCGATATATGAAAAAAAATCGATTTTCATTTTGTAACTTCAAAGGCCTGTAACTTTTTTTGTGTGCACTATTGTATATAGGTAAGTCAGGTTCAATCAATCTATTTTTGACCCCAGAATGTGTGGTATAATTTATGACCAATCTTTTCGGGACACCCTGTATATGTGTGTTTTGTTGATTTTCAGAAAGCTTTCGATAGAATAAAACATGACGAACTGATAAAAATATTAAATTCAATTGGTCTAGACAGCAGAGATCGCCGTATAATAAACAATATCTATTACGAACTAACTGCAGCTGTTAGAGTAGGAGATCACTTAAAAGACGACATAAAGATAAAAAGAGGTGTGCGACAGGGATGTATATTGTCCCCATTATTGTTCAATACATATTCAGAGCACATTATGAACCTAGCGCTAACGGACATAGACGAGGGAATATGAGAACGGAGAACGATTGAATAAAATAAGATACGCTGATGATACTGTCATTTTTGCAGACAGTCTTGAAGGTCTGCGGACACTTGTCTCCAGGGTGGCAGAAGTAAGTAGCAGGTTTGGGCTTGCTTTTAACATCAAAAAAACCAAATACATGGTTATAAGCAAAAATACGATACCACCTGGTCAATTACTAGTTAACCAACAACCTATAATACAAATCACCAACTTTTGTTATTTGGGTGCAAACTTTAATAAACAGTGGGACCAATCGACGGAAATTAAGATAAGGATCGAGAAGACAAGATCAGCTTTCGTCAAAATGAAAAAAATCTTTAACAGCCACGATATAAAATTGGAAATAAAAGTTCGTTTACTAAAATGCTACGTATTCTCCGTTCTTTTATATGGCTGGACCTTAAGTGAAGCATCACTGAAGAGACTCGAAGCGTTTGAGATGTGGTGCTATAGACGCATGTTAAGGATTTCCTGGATAGACAGAGTTACCAACGAAGAAGTTCTACATAGAATGGGTAAAGAGCTCGAACTAGTCGTAACCATAAAACGTCGCAAACTGGAATATCTGGGTCATATAATGCGCAATGAACAACGATATGACCTAATTCGGACCATACTTCAAGGTAAAGTGTATGGGAAAAGAGGTCCAGGACAAAGAAGAATATCCTGGCTGCATAAACTGCGAAAATGGTTTAACTTAACCACTACCGGACTTTTCAGGGCAGCAGTCAACAAAGTCAGAATAGCCATGTTAGTGTCCAACATCCGTAACGGATAGGCACCATAAGATGAAAGATAGAATTCGGATGTAATAAAATGCTGTTATTGCTTTCATTGATTGCCGTATATGTAAAGGTAGGGTTTTTAAACATAAAATTTAAATGTACAGGGTGGTTCACGCAAACAGAGCATAGTTTATAAGACTTATTTATAATGTAACACCCTGTATGTTTTATATTTTTAAACACCCTGTATAAAAGCTTCTAAACAACCGAATATCAACGAACTTTATCATGTAGGGTCTATTATAGACCGTTTTACCCTCATGTAGAGGGTAACATTTTGTAATAATAATATTAAGTGTGGACCAAAGTTTGTAATTTTTATAAAGCGTTCTTCTTCTTTTTATGTAGACATGACTCTGTGTGTTGTTCAATTTCACTTCTTTTCCGATGTTCTTATTTCTCCATATTGTTTCATTCAGGCAAACTACGCCTCTGTTTGCTTTATTCACCTGATCTTCCACTTCTGTTTCGAGCTGTCAGTAGCTAGATAGTGTGATACCTAGATATTTAAACTACATGACTTGTTCTAATATTTGACCCTCCAGCTCTAATTTACACCTTATTAGATCTGCTGTTTTAACCAAGCATTTAGTCTCTTTTGGGGAAATTAATATGTTAAATTTTCTAGTGGTTGGTTATATTAAATTCGTGCAGCATACGTTTTAAATCATCTTTACTTTGAGAGATCAGTATTGCATCGTCTGCATAGCAGATTATTTTAAATTGTTTTTCTCCCATTTGGTATCCTTTTTTTCTTCTTACTTTTTTATTATTTCGTCCATGATCAGGTTGAACAAAAGAGAACTCAGGGAATCTCCCTGTCTTATCTCATTGCCAGCTTCAATTGGGTTAGTTACTTCTATTGTATTGTGCTGGTAGATATTTCCGATCGTTTCAATTATTCCTAGAGGTACCTCTCTTGCGTACAATAATTGAATAACTTCCTTTAAGTTGACCCTGTCAAATGCATTTTATAAGTCCACGAAACACAAGTATGCCGGTTTGTGGTATTCTAATGATTTTTCTTGAACCTGCCTCATTATAAATATAGCGTCGGTGCATGATCTTCGGGACCTAAAATCTTGTTGTTCTTCTGCTTATGTTATAATTTTATTCAGTTTGTTTTTGTCACTATGGTCCTTAATTTTAGTGTTGTGTTTAATAAATTAATTCTTCTGTAATTCTGCGGGTCCGATTTTTCTTCCTTTTTGAAAAGATGTATTAGGATGCTGCGATCTCCATTCTTGTGGTATTCTGTTTTGTTCTAAATTCTTCTTTATTATTCTTATAAAGTGTTATGGAATAAAATTGTGTCTTACTGTTTTAGTTTGAGTGATTATTTATGATCTTAAATCGTTAAAATCAATAAACCTTATTATTAATCATTATTGCCGATCGAAAAAATTTAGCAATGATGACTGAATATTTTTTATATTTAGAAATAAATTTATATCATAACTAGAACTTACCAAACTATCCAATCCTAGCAGAAACAACATAAAAAAGAACAACACTGACCATAACTGAGGCAGCGGTAGTAGACTTATTGCTTCTGGGTATGTCACAAACACCAAGCCAGGCCCACCACTGGCTACAAGTGGTAACGGTAAGCCAGTTTCGTGTGAAAGGAATCCAAGAACAGAAAAGACGACAAACCCAGCGAATATACTCGTTCCGGAATTTGCCAGGGGTACAATAATGGTATCTCTAAAAAATATTGTGTAACATTGGTATCAGAGTCATAAAATAGTTACAGGTTCACACATCCAAAAACAAAGTTGCGTCTTCTACATAATGTTTAATTTGTTATGTCCAGCCTTTTCTTGAGATGTTACGTTGACCCTGAGGTTCTTATCTCATAATATTATTATGTTATAGTCAGAATTATACAGGGTGTTTCATTAATAATTTAAAATATTTTAACTGTATATTCTTGGGCTCAAAACATTAAGATATAACTCAAATCACTTAAAAAAATGTGGCTTCTTACTGAGTTACAGAGTGTTTTATTTAAGAATGTAAAAACTATTTGTACGCTTTACTTTAAAAGGTACTTACTATACTCCCTACTAAATTATGTTAAGCAAACGTTTCTGGCTACTACCAGAGGCGTACGACGGGGGGAAGTGAATGGTTCCAAATTCTACGTCATTGCCGAATTGCTATTTTAGTGCCATTTTTGGATTCTACAATACTTTATATCGTCGCACTAGAACAATTCTTGGATATCTTCAAATATTTGACTTTTGAGTTATCTGCTCTATCTGATGTAAAATTTCATAAGCTATCTGTAGGCCAGGAACCGAAGCTTTTCAGCTCGCAATTTATACAGAATGGATCGATTTGCTTGAAAATTTGAGAATAAGTAGTGGATAGTCCAAGAATCAAAATCTATATGATGTCTAAAGGCGCTTTTACCATGGAGGTGGTTACTACCCCACCTCGGGGGTGAAAATTTTTTATTATATTTTGACCGCAAAAGTTGATAAAAACATTCATTCTAAGCAAAAAATGTTCGATACATTTTTTTGATAAAATTAATAGTTTTCGATTTATTCGCTATCGAAAGTGTTAGTTTTGTATAGAAAAATCAATGTTTATCGATATTTCGATTCACTCAATTTTTGCCGTAGAAAATTTTTTTTTCAAACCAAGTTCTTGGGAATTAAATAACCTACAAATTTAATATCGAAACATTTTTTCGTATATCTGATGCTAATCTTTCTATTCTGAAGGAAATGGCATTTTTTACCAAACTACAAAAATTCGTTATTCGCTTTTAACTCCAGTTTTTTAAAAACTAATCATTCTAAGCCAGCCAAACTTCTAGAATCTATTTATAATACATAAATAAATAAGAATGAATAAGGCCAATGACCAAAAACACCGCTAACTTACATTATTATCCTTCCAATTGGATTTCTCCTTTTCTTTTTTTTAAATATATTGATTTTTTAACCGTAACTTTTTTATTTTTATCTTAGAAAGTTTGATAAAATAGGTGTTTATTAAACAGTTTCTTGAAGTATGCTCTTTGCGAACGCACGCGATGTTGAGAGCACGAGCGACAACGGAGCGAGTGCTATACCTCGCGTAAGTTCGCAAAAAGTACTTCACGCACAGTTTCATATAATATTTTATCTACGATAAACAAATAAAAAATCTGTAACTCTTCGTCACTGGAAATCATTTCTACTCTACAATTTTTAGAACTTTGACATTTAAAAATTCTTATTTCTTTCAAACCACAAAACTGTCAAATTTTTTTTTTGTAATTTTTTGCTCATTATGTCATCACCATGACAACGCGAAAGTTAAGGATATTTGATTATACGAAAGTGTGTCAAAAACAGTGCGAAAAAGTAAATCCCATTTAAAATACATTGTTACTTCACGCACACTTTAAACCCTTCACGAACTGCTATCTATAATGACAGTTTTCACAAACTAAAAACTTACACATAATATGACATAGAGTAGATAAATATAATTTTATAGGCTTTTACAAGATCTATAAGCCTATTAATATTAAATTTTTTTAAAATCCTTAGTCGCAAAGAGAGGTTACTTTGAAAGAGTTGGTAAAGGTGGTTTTTGCATGTTATTACAAGCTTTAATTGTCACTAGCTCACTCAATTTTTGCCGTAGAAAAAATTTTTGTAAACCAAGTTCTTGGGAATTAAATAAGCTACAATTTCGTATTAAACATTTTTTCGTATATCTGATGTTAATTTTGCTATTCCGAAGAAGAGGCCATTTTTCCCCAAACTACAAAAATTCATTATTTGCTTTCAACTCCATTTTTTGAAAAACTAATCATTCTAAGCCGGTCAAACTTCTAGAACCTATTAATAATACATAAGCAAAAAAGACCTAATAAGGTTAATGACTAATTTTAATTAGGGTGGTGATTAGGGGGTTGCTTGCGATCACTTCTTCGCTGAAAAAAATGGAGACTGACATTCTTTTCATTATAAGTCACTTAATTTTTGAGCTAGAGACTTTTTTTTATTTCTGGTGATAGATATTTTTAAGTGCTTTAAATTAGATTAAACCCATTGTCCTCGAAAAATGCATAGTTTTCCCGTCTTTTGACTTTGAAACTACAATATTCAGCATTTGGCGAAGAAGAGCCAACATATAATAAAGTATAGCTCGATTACTGTTGGTCCTAAAGAAAATTTAAAAAAACGGTTTTATTTATTTTTTCAAAAGGTACATTTTTGTCAAGTAAAGTTGTTTTGAAAAAACGAAAACTTTTGGAGATATTAGCAGAAAATTTTTTCGATACAAAACTTACACTTTCGATAGCGAATAAATCGAAAACTATCAATTTTATCAAAAAAATGGATGAAACGTTTTTTGCTTAGAATTAACGTTTTTACCAACTTTTGCGATTAAAGTATAATAAAAAATTTCCACCCCCGAGATGGGGTGGCAACCACCCCCATGGTACAAGCGCCTTTCGGCATGATATAGATTTGATCCTTGGACTATCCACTATTTATTCTCAAATTTTCAAGCAAATCGATCCATTCTGTAAAAATTGCAAGGTTTTGTCCTATTTTAAGCTTTATTACCTGGACTACTGGAGAGATACTAAGATTTGTTAAATCGGCTGTTTTGTGGTGTTTATGAGCAATATCCTAATATTGCACTACATAGTTGATTTGTTGGAAATGCCTGGGTTAAAAGGAAGATATCTTAAAATACCTTTTTATTATCTGATTAATATTTGCCTTTTCTAATCATAGTTGTGGTGAAATACCCGGACATTTCCACATGTCTTTGTTTAGCCCCACATCTAGAAACTTGTCCGACTATTTCACCGAGTGTGGCAAAGAAAATTTTAAATTAACCTATTTTTTTAAGTTTTTTCTGTATTTCCCTAACTAAGCTTCAAAAATAAGGATTATTTGATTAAATGTCCGAATATATCCCCACGCTTACCTACGAATTCGAGGATGAGTAAAGTATTCCTGAAAGGAAAAGTATTTTTTGTAGTTTTTATAAAATAGGAAATAAGAACAGTCAGCGGTTTTTCATAAACTCTTGCATAAGCCCAAGCCTAAAAAATATAGAAATCCGAAACCTGGAAGTAAGCGTTGTTTAAATTTTTCCTACCATTTTAATATAGATCGTAAAAAAATTAAAGTTTGCAAACAGATTTTCAAGAGAACTTTAGATGTAAGCAACACTGCAATTACTACTGCAATTTTAAAAAGGAAAGACGTTGGAATAGCTTTACAAGATTTTAGGGGCTCACACAACAATCACAAGAAACTTGATGAAAGCTTGAGGCAAGGAGTTATTGATCACATTAACACATTCGCTAGAATTGAATCACATTATTGCCGAACAAACAACCAAAAAGAATTTATTGATGGTGGTCTTACTCTAGCAGAAATGTATCGCTTATACATAGCAGAATGCTAGCGACTTAACAAGATATCCGTAAAAAGTTCCATGTATGCATATTTTTTAATACACATTAAAATAACCGTTGCCCTACCCAAAACGGACGCCTATGACCGGTACTAGAAATTCGCAATGGATGGAATCGATTCATTTCTGGAAAGTAAATATGTATACAAATTTTCGTTTTTCTAAATAGAAGCGTTCTGGAGGAATTTAAGAAAAACTAATTACATGGCGCCATTTTCAAAGAATTCTAGCTCCCTTAGGAAGCATTTTCGGAGTAGGTGAATTGGGTTAAATTGTCTTAAAATTATCTGAGGAATCTCCTGTCTTCGTTTATCGGTAGAGTTTCTGGATACCCTGTACAACTTCTAGGATTTAGAACTTTATGTTTATATGATCTTGAACCAGTGGCGGCCCGTGAGGTAGTGCCATAGAGCCATGGCACTACCTTGCTAACTATGCAGAAACATATTTTTTATCTTCAAAACTTTTTAATTCCTGTTAATTTCTTTGTGTGTATTTCTTTTGATCTTTATAAATTATATAAAATATGGCAACTATGGGCGTAATACAATCCCTGCCGACAGCGGAGAGTATTCGACAGGAGAATCTCCTTCGTGCCGAAGTCAGTACTGGCACGACCAAAGAGAGAAAGATTTTACGAGCATTCTATGCAAGTGACAGAGAAAGATCTATATTGGACTATGAGTATACCTTAAAATTAGAATCTCTGTGCCAGGCACGAGGGTATGATGCCAGGTCTCTTTATTTTGATTTTCTTTACGTGTTGGTTTGTCGCTTTTATTATGTATATTTTCCGTTAAAAAGTTTTTGTATTTATAATTAAACTTTAAGTGCATCATGATCGTGGGTATTTTGATATTTTGATTATTTCTTAAGTTTAATTTATTAATTAACAATGAAGATCAGTATAAAAATTTTTTGGTGGTTTTTCGCTAGAAGAAAAACTACAAATGTTATAAGGTGTTGTGGAGCTTTCGAGTTCGCTTTAAGAGGTCACGACGGAAAAGGAAATTCAGAAAATAGAGGCATAATTTAAGGAGCTGGTCAATTTTAGCGCCGAATAGACAACGACTTAAAGGTTCATATTATTCAAAGTACCAGATCTTTCAAAGGTCTACCTTCTCCGGACATTTAGTTGCTTCTAATTTATTTATGTCGGAGAAGTTTTCTGCTTAGAAGCATCAGTTCTCCGAATCATTGCTTAATGAAACATGGAGACAATTTTAATTTTTAAGCAAAACTCGGTTTAAAACTGAATTAGAAGTAGGTACTGTATTAGCGAGACGAATTAAGTACTACCTCTGGGGCTGTTTGGCTATCAGTTTTATTGTAGAGGGAAGGTTTAAAAAGCACATTTGAAGAAACCATTAAACTTTTAAGTATTTTAGTTACCATTCCTATATCAACATCTGAAGCAGAACGCTGTTTTTCGATGTTAAAACATAGTGCTTTAGGTATGCTATCTGCAGAAAAGCATTTTGTAAATTGTATTGATTACTTCATTCATAGGAGAATCTGACACAATAGAAAGCTACAGACATGCAAATTAAGGTGATAATTTTTGATAATCTCCCGTCGTTAAGCATACTACGTCAGATGCCCTTCGTTGCTAAGAAAAAATACATTCAGTGACATTAATGACAAATGTTTTAAAAATTATAAAAGTGATGACTTTCAACCGTCAAATACATATTTATAACAACTGTGTGTTTAATTTCACTAATTGGTACTTACATATATAAATTACAATAAAATTTTGGTTTTGAACAGTTTTATTCATGAAATAATCGCAACAAATTGCACTCGAACTCTAAAATTAATATAGAATTTTAGAGCTCTTGTGCAATTACTACTGATAATTTTAATTATAAAGTCATTGACAACTTTGCAACCAAAAAATAGAAGATTGAACTTCATATATCGTAAACTTTAAAAGTGACATTACAAAAATTTGTGCATGTGTGCGAATAATGAAATAGTATTATTTTTATAAATTGGTAAACAGAGACTAAATCGTAATAACAATTTTCAAGCACTATCAGCAGTAAATGCTGGTGGTAGGTTAAGAGGTTTTTATTATTAATTAATTTACGGAACTGTTTTGATCAATGTTGGACAGTTGCTTGGCACCTCAGATCAATAAACTTAAGATACATAAGATAAAAATATCCGCGCATATTTTTTTAGTTTTTGTTGTCAGTATACTTTTTTTTTGACAATATCGTGAATCCGTCACTAAAAATTTTGGCGGCTGCCCGAGTTCTGGCACTACCTTCTTAAAGTGGTACGAGCCGCCACTGTCTTGAACCACAATGATTATTGGTGTAATGAAAAATACATTTATCGCCAACCATCACAAAAGTCATTCATTATTGTACTCATTTGTACTCATTTGCGGCAGTAAAGTAACACTTTATTGCACTGAAAGAAGAATTTTACTTTACCTGCCGCGACTAATCAAATTAACCCAGATTGAATGTAATGGTAGGGGAGCCCAAGCGGGGATTTTTGCAGTTACTCGAGCGCGTCAGATTATCATATGGGGAGAAACTTGGTACACTGCAGGAGTACCTCTACCATATATTGGCTCTTAACACAGGGGAGTTCGTTAAGGGGGGCCCGAAAAATAAAATCTATCCTTAAAAAAACTCGAAATTGTCAGATTAAGATAAGGTAAGTTAAGTACATGCAAAAGAGTGTATATTTCAAAAATCTGACGATTTGAGCCGGGCGTATGGAAATGGGTGAGCCCCAAAATTTCACAAGAAAAAAGCGAATATTTCGCGAAATTAATGACAGATCGAAAAACTAAAAAATATGTGCTCAATATTTTTTAAAAATCTATCGAATGATACCAAACACGACTTCCCACGTAGAGGGGTGGGGGGTACATTTAATATTTTAAATACGAATCCCGCGATATTTCGCGAAATGAATATCAGATCGAAAAACTGTAAAATACACTTATTCAATATTTTTGAAAAATCTATCGGATGGCACCAAACACAACCCCCCACGGGAGTGTGGTGGGGGGTTACGTTAAAATCTTAAATAGGAGCCCCCATTTTTTATTGCAGATTTGGATTCATTACGTAAAAATAAGTAAATTTTATTGGAAACATTTTTTCGAATTATGGATAGATGGCGTTATAATCGGAAAAAACCATTGTTGGAAATGAAAAATTAAATTAAAAAATGGCAAGCGCCCACTAAAATGGAAAACTTGACTTAACTTTTTTTGGTTTTAGGACCTACTCTTCACAACCCAATAGGTCCCCAAAGCGCTCGAGTGACTGCACATTTAGCATACTTTGCTCCCCTACCATAAGTGGTCGATGGCACTAATCGAATGGCGAGAATTTGAGTGAACTTAAAATTCATTTACTTTAATTATTAAAAATATTGTTCACAATTTGCGTAATTATCAATTAAATTTATGTCAAAAAGTGAAATTCTGTAATATTTTGTAAATATATTCATATAAAATAAATTAAAACTTTATCTATTTAGTAATTATTCAATATTAATAACTATCGATTAAAAATCGAAAGCGGCCATCTTGCAAAAGTTATCTGTCATCACTGTCATGAAAGTATTATGACTCTAAAATTTAAAAAGTTCTTAAATTGTAAATGGCAAGTAAGTGTTAAAACCAATATCAAATTTTTGTAAAAAGTGAAATTGTAGATAAAATAGATATATTTTGTCATTATCCAAGCTGTCAGGCTTTCAGTACTTTATTTTCCAGTTTTTCATTCAGGGATTATTAAAATTAAAGATGATTAATTTTATGAAATAATGAAGATTATCAAATTTAAAAAATGTGTAGTGTTATAATGAGATTTTAAATAAGTCAAATAAACGACAGTTTTTTATTCAATTTATTTTATAAATTTTATATTATTTTTAAATAATTACAGAGCCCAAACTCTTACGTAGACAACTTAAAGTGCGAATCATCGGAATGCAAATTCCAAGTTGATTTCCAATCAAATTATATTGGCGATAAAATTTTGTAAGCACCACGTCAGTAAAGACTCTTTATCGAACTCGTCTGTTACTCGCCTCGCTCGCTACGTTCGCTCTTCTCGTAATATCAAGACTCGTTCTATAAAGAGTCACTTTACTGACTTGGTACATAAATAACTATTTTAATTACATACTGTTTCTTCTTGAGTGGCTTTACAACTCGGGGTGAGTATTCGCCGCATCCACTATAATTTTTTTTTATTTAGCTGCATTTAATTTACAATCTGTTATCACTCGTAACAATAAGTAAATTTTATGACAATTCTTATAAGAAAAAATGACTTATAGGAATTATCTCCAGTGAGAGGCTTCCTTTAACATATAGTTAAAAAACCAAGTTAATAATGTAGTGGTAAATGTTAATTAATTTTATTTAAATCTGTTTATTAAGTCTGTAGGCTTAAAACGCTTTAGTCGTTAGAGTGAGCACTAGTTTTGTTTTTGTATTTTTCACTGTACTTTGTGACTTCAATTTTTATGGATTAAACGTGGAAGTCTGTTTCTATTATGTTGTTCGAAACATACCACGGAGTATTGGTTATAATTCGAAGAACTTTTTTCTGGCATCTTTGTAGGATATCTAGGTTTGAATGAATAGCAGAACCCCATAATTGAATTCCGTACGTCCATATTGGCTTCAGTACGGCTTTATATATTAAGATCTTATTTGTGAGATTTAATTAAAAATAATAATAATAATAATAATAATGACTTTATTGCTTTTTTTTCAAAAAAAAAATACAAACTAGACAAACAGTAATAATTATAATAAAGCAAAAGGCGACGTTCGCTCTTAGATGATGTTCCTAGAAACACCAGCTAAGAAGCGCTTTTCCACGTAACCGCAATACAAATAATTACTATGCTAGTGTAACCTAAAGACCTTATTTACATGCTAAAATAAATTTATCGTATATGATAATAACACTAATTATCTATTTTTATTGAATAAATTTTTATTGAATAAACTTTGCAATCATTCAAACGAATGCAGCCAAATTTACTTGTTTATAATCTAAATTTTAATTTTATGCTATTATTAAATGGAGACTTTTTTACGTTGGATTTAAATTGAGAGATGGGTAAAGTTTTGAAATTTTCAGGGATCATATTGTACAGATTAGCAATATTGTAAGAGAAGCAAGATCGAAATAACGAGGTTTTATGTTTCGGTATATTAAGTTTATTTTTGAATCTGACATTAATATTATGTACTTCTGACCTTTTTTTAACTTTTTTATATAAATAATAGGGCTTTTTGGTTAGCACTATTTTATGACATAATACTGATCCGTGAAGAATACGCCTGTTACTAACATTTAACCATCCTAGATCCGCAAGATGCTTAGAAGTTGGATTTCGACGTCTGATACCACAAATGAAACGGACACACATATTTTGAATTTGTTGCAAACGATTCTGATCTAGTTGTGTTAATGCTGGTCCATATATTACATCACAGTAATTAAACTGTGAAAGCACTAAACTATTGCAGAGCATAATAATTTTAGTGGTTCTATTAAACATTTGTCTATGTGAGAATAAAAGTTTTAAATTACAAAATGCTTTCTGAATTATTGATGAAATATGATTAGAGAACGTTAGGGAGTCATCTAATATGAGTCCCAGGTTTTTTTCACAATTAGATAGAATTACATTTTCGTTATTGATTTTTAAATGTATTTTATTATTTACTCGATTTTTCTCAATTCTACGTCCAAACAGCATGGCTTTGGATTTTGAGGGATTTATGCTTAAGCAGAATTTGTTTGAAATGTCTGAAATAGATTTTAGTTCTTTATTAATTTTAGAACAAGCATTTTCAACTTCTGATTCTTTAAACTCTAAGTACAATTGTGTGTCATCTGCATAATAGTGAGATTTCATATAATTTAAATAACTTGAGAACTGGGAGGTGTATATCGAAAACAACAAAGGTCCCAATATAGAACCTTGCGGAACTCCTCGTGATAGGTAAATTTTATTTGACGACTTTTTATTTAAAAACACGCTTTGAGATCTTTGATCTAAATATGACTTTAACATTTTTTGCGCTTGTTTATTAAAAGACATAAAATTACATAGTGAGAGAAGTAGAGGGTGGTTAATTTTATCAAATGCCTTCGAGTAATCTAATAAAACTAGTATGCACAGGTAGTTGGAGTCAATATAAGAGTAAATGTCATCTAAAACTTTAAGAAGTGCGGTAGTGCAGCTATATCCAGGACGGAAACCTGACTGATGTTCTGGTAGGAGGTGAAATTTGGTAATGTGTTGCCTAATTTGTTCATCCATCACTTTTTCTAGGATTTTAGAAAAGGTACATATAATGCTTATGGGACGCAGCTCATTGTAGTCAACAGGACTATCAGTTTTTGGAAGAGGTATGACTTTCGACTCTTTCCAAACAGGAGGGAAAATAGATTTTTGTAGACAAAAATTAAATATGTGAGTAATAAATGGTAAAATGTAGGGGCAACAATAAAGAATCATAGTGATATTAATATTATCATGTCCAGAAGCGTTTGATTTTATTGAAAGTATTTTTTCATATACCTTTAACTCATCAATTACTGTAAAACTAAAATTATCAACACCAGGAAATTTAGAAGAAGAATAGTGGTTTAAAACGTCAGCATCAGGAATGTCGTGACCACCAATACCATGAACGAAATAATTATTTATAGAATCCGGATCTTGCAAATGATCAGGAATAAATGACGACGATTTTTTATTACTAATGATGTTATGCTTCTTCATTTCTTTCCACATATTTTTTCCTCGCCGTAACTGAAATTCAAAATACGCCTTCTTTTCGCGTTTAATTGCATGATTAACTTCATTACGAATTGATTTGTAAAAATTCCAATGATTCTCATTTTTTGATTTTTTAAATCTTAATAATGCTTTATCCCTTAATTTCATCATATACCTTAATGTGTCTGTTAACCATGGAGCCTTTTTTCTTGTAATTTTAATTTGACGAAGAGGTGCATGAATTTGAAATAAATTTAGAATAGTGGAATTTAATACGTTGATTTTACTTTCAATATCATTAAGTAGATAAATTTGTTGAAGGTCGGAAGCTGCTAGATCTCGATGAAAATAATGCGGTTCAAAATTACTAAAGTCACGAAAAGTGAATTCAAAAGGTTTAAATTTTTTTATACCCGGTGATCCAAAGTAACAAGATGGCATGGAGTGATCTGATACTAAAGGACACTTAGTAACTTTTACATTACTGATTTTTAAAGCTTCCGTACATAATATAATATCGAGTAGTTTTGGACCTCTTGTTGGTTGGTCAACAACTTGAGTAAGGCTGTAAGTGTCAAAAATTGACTGTAGAGTTCTACATTGTAGGCTACTCGGTTCTAAAAAATTAATATTAAGATCCCCAGCAAAAACAATATAGTCATACGATGGCGATAATGTACCTAAACATAAGTCAAGATCGTTAGCGAAATCGTGATAAGAAAAATCATTAGGCCTGTAAAGTGAACCCAAAGCGTAAGTTTTATTATTATAACAAAACGAAATCCATAACTGTTCGGAAGTAATATTGTCCAGATTAGTAATAGGTTTAGGCTTTAAACTATTTTTAATATATACAGCAGTACCTCCACCTATTCTCAAAGATCTATCCCGTCTGAAAATTTTGTATCCCGGTAAATCGACTACTCTATTTACAATATTAGGTTTTAGCCAGGACTCCGATACTGTAATTAAGTCAAATTTATTAAACACAGCATCTTTAAAAGCAATAAAGTTAGCCAAGATAGATCTTGCATTTATATGACAAACAGATAATGGCTCATTCATTTGATTAAATAAGTACAAAATCTATCAAACTATATTCAAACTAAATAATACCCAAATTTAAGCGTGTTGAAAAGAAGTATTATGAAAATAAAAAAAAAATTTACAGATATACTAAGCTGAAAAGAATTGAAAATAAATGTACAATTTTAAAATATTGTTTTTTTTAGTTAATGTTGTCTATATAAGCATTCATATAATTTTTAGTTGTTATATTGACGCATAGTTACAAATATTGATATGAACGACATAAAACTCATTTAATTATAAAAATAAATAAATTCCCTAATCACCAGAGTACAAAAGAAGAAAAATAAATTAGTATAATCTAGCATAAAAATCTAAGAAACAAAATTAGAGTTCATTCCACCAAAAAGAAATAAAGGAGCCTTTATTTTCTAGCGTTCGCAGTTTGTTTCTGATTTCTCGTTTTAGGGCTGTAGTTAATTTTTCCTCGCTTCCGTTTCTTGAACACTGGCTTCTCACTCTGATGGATCGAAGTGCCGGCCTCAGTATGTTTATGAACAGTAATATTTTGGTTGGATTTAGTGCTACATGTATCACTTTCATCTGAAGACGGCGAGTCTACTTGTTGTTCTAGGTCTTCCAAATCATCTACTGTGTATATCTGGTCCTCTATTTCTAATTTATAACCTCTTATCTTAGCTCGCAGGTTCTGTTCTCTGGCTAACTGGTTAAATGTTTTAAGAGTTTTTTTTTGTATTACCCGGTCCTCAACGGATGCATTATTTACTATTGATATACCTGTTCCTTTTAATTTTACAATATTTTTATACAGATCTTGCTTTCTTAAAAAGGAGACAAACTCGAGAAATACAGGAGACTTTTGAGGATCTCTTTGTGTTTGATAGACGTTGTTGATGTCTTCTGCTTTGAGATTTATCTCTAAAAGGGAATTTAATTTTGCAAGAACTTCTGACAGTAAATTATTCTTATCTGTGATTTTGAAGCCAAATATAACCACATTATTTTTTCTTATCTTTCTATCTAGAAAGCAAACTTTATTTTCAAGTTCAATTACTTTTTTATTTTGTTCTATTATTTGCGAAATGTTGTCCAAACTAGCAGCAATTTCATTTTTAATTTCAAGTGTTTGTTTACTAGTAACTTCTTTAATCGCGTTATGTATAAGATTGGTCAGGTCTGAAACGGTAAGTTGAGATATATTTGTAGCTTCGTTATTAACGTCTACCATTATTTACCGCAGTGACTCGTCTATTAATTTTGGTGGAATTGATGTCTAGCAAGAATATTCGACAAAAAGTGACTTCAGTGAGTGATTTTCTGCAATTTAGGTGTATTTATCTAATATTTTTAACTCACTTTTTAGATGAAGATGTCCGTGCACTTTTGTGGATTAGTTGTTGAAGAACTCACTTGTTTTTATCATTTTTGTACCACTTAAATTTACTAAATAGCAGGAGCGATTTTATACACGTGTATACACCAGCAAATTACTTTGACTCCTTTTGTGATGTCCTGCCAATAAGCCAGTAAAGTTGTCATAGTTTGAGACCCAATTGTATTCGTTTTGTAAATATACAGTGAGCACGTAAAGGTTGGAATAAATTCATTTTCTCGAGAATGGACGATTTTGGAAAAAAATCCCAAAACAGGTCAATTTTTATTTTAAAATTACGACTTACTGACATATATACCATACTAGTGACGTCACCCATCTGGGAGTAATGGCGTCATCGATGATTTTTTTAAATGAGAATAGGGGTCGTGTGATAGCTCGTTTGAAAGGTAATTAATTCTCTATTCAGTAATATAAACATTAACATAATTGTTTATACAAGGTGTCAAAAAAATTTTTTTTGTAATAAATTTATTTACATAAAAAGAAGAATGTGTGTAATTTATTTAATTCAAAATACATTTTACTGCTATCAGAAAATAGGAAAAAAATGTTTATTTGGCAAATAAATATTGATTTTTGCTTAAATTCAATATTAAAGCCGCCACCCACCAGCCTCGTGACAGTTTGAACATTTTTTAATTTAAGCGAAAAGCAATGATTATTTTTCAAATAAACATTTTTTTCAGTTTTCTGAGAGCAGTAAAATGTATTTTGAACTAAATAAATTACATAATATCTTCTCTTTATGTCAATTAATTTAATCCAAAAAACATTTTTTTTGGACACCCTGTATAAATAATTATGCTAATGTTTATATTACTTAATAGAGAATTCAATTACATTTCAAATGAGCTATCACACGACCCCTATTCTCATTTAAAAAATCATCTATGACGTCATCACGCCCAGGTGGGTGACGTCACTAGTATGATGTATATGCCAAAAAGTCGTAATTTAAAAATAAAAATTGACCTGTTTCGGGATTTTTTTCCAAAGTCATCCATTCTCGAGAAAATGAATTTATTCCAACCTTTACGTGCTCACTGTATGTGTTTTTCATGTTAATCTTCTGTCAAGATGTAAACCTAAATATTTTACTTCATTTCTCTGAGTAATCATTTGATTATTTTATAACACTGCTGGATATATACCTCTTCTTAGTGTAAAGGTAACATGGATTGATTTGGTCTCATTAACTAGAGTTTTCCATTTTTTTTACCATGCTTGGATATTATTAAGGCTGGCTTGTAAGTGTCTTGAGGCAGTTATTGGATCATAATGTGAGGCGAGTATTGCAGTGTCATCTGCGAAGGTTGCTGTTATTGTAGTTCTTGAAGTTGGTAGATCTGCAGTAAAACGCTGGTACAACATTGATCCTAACACGCTGCCTTGCGGTACTCCTGATTTTATTTGGTATAATTCTGAATATTCTGAATGGTATTTAACTGAAAAGAATCTGTCAGATAAGTAAGATTTTAGAAGTTCATAATACGGATAAGGCAATAGGTTTTTTAGTTTATAGAGTAGACCTTTGTGCCAGACTTTATCGAACTATTGGCTTAAGTCAAGAAACGCTGCTGAGCAATATCGCTTATTTTCAAAGTCGTTGCTGATAGGTTTTACTAATCTATGAACTTGCTTTATGGTTCCATGTTCTTGTCTAAACCCAAACTGATGTTCTGGTATGAGATTTTTGCTATCTGGTATTGGCTTGATGCTTTTCATTATTAATTTTTCCAGCACTTTGAAAAGCAGAGGCAATGAACTTATTGGCCTATATGATGTTAATTCCTCTAGTTTTTTTCCTGGTTTTGGGATCATAATTATAACTGCCATTTTCAGTTGTTGCGGAAAATAATTTAATCTTATTATTGCATTAAAAATTTGTAATATTGCCGTTATTCCTTTCTTTGTTAATTTCTGTAGTATCCTACCCGTTATCAGATCATAACCAGGAGCTTTTTTAGGATTAATTTCTTTCATTATTACATCCTTAACTTCATTGTACTTAAATTTCGGTATGGGCAGCTCCATTTGGTAAGGTTCATTTAGTACTCTATTTATTTCCTCCAAATCTTTAGATGTTGTGTTCATTGTTTTTTCTTATTGGTGGTATTGGTGTCTGAGGACTTTCTAGTTTCCTTGTGGCTTTCCATAGTGAGTAGTCGGTGGCTTTTGTTGGTGTAAGCCTTTCTAAGTATCTGTGTATAGAACCATTTTTTACTTGAAGTATTATTTTTTTAGGTCCCTTGCTGCTTTATTAAATTTATTTTTATTGCTCACTGTTCTGTTTTGTTGCCAATTTCTTCTTAGCCTTCTTTTCTCTGAAATTTTCTCATTTATAGTTGGAGGGCAGGAATTCACTATAATAGCCTTCCATTTTCTATGATAATGCGCTTCCATTTTCATTTGTGATACCCCACTCCTAGATAAATCGGCTTCAACATCATCCTTTCATCTTTTTATATAATATAGTCTCCCAAAAATATACTGTCTTTAACACTCTGTCGTCCTCTGATCTTACCACATGACCTGCCCATTCTTATCCGGTTAGCTTTTATATGGCTGACGATGTTTTCAGTACCATACAGAGCAACCAATTCAGCATTACGGAGAAAATTTGAAATTTTGCAACCCTCTTCTCTTAGGCGAGCCGCACACCAACGAAACATGAAACGTAAAACATTGAACATGAAACGTAAAACACGTTTCATGAAAACAAAACACGGCTAAACAAATCTTAAAGTCCGCCTACCAATGAAACGAGTGTGATTCATGCTCATAAAACATTTTTATTTTCGGAGAGTCGCATAAATGGCCCGACGTCTATTTGTTTAGCAGTGTTTTATTTCCATGAAACGTGATTTACGTTTCATGTTCCTTTGATGTGCGGCCTGCCTAAGAGACCCTCCTTTTAGGTATATTTATGTTCTTTTTGTTTCTGTTCTATTCAGAGTCTCGTAGCGGGTTCAAATCTCACACACACAAAAGAGATGCATTTTTTTTTCTCGATTTTTTCGAAGAGAGTGAAGTTGTGTATAATAAGTTGTTATTGTTTTAGATGGATTTAGCAAAAATAAACAAGGTTTCATCTATTGCAAAGAAGAAGCCAATAATTAAACTGAAGGATCTGACACGAGACGCACCTTTTAAAATTATAGCTGCTAAGATAGTAAAGGCTAAATACGGAGAAGCAGTTCTACTGGAGTTGAAGGAGAAAGTGGTTTTTCTACCAAACCGCGTAACAAAGGACTACATGCCATTTCTACCAGAATTTCCAAGCGGAAGATATTCCCTAGTATTCCGAGGATTGCAAAATATCGGAAACAAACATCCAGCAGTCAAATTCGAAATCGTTGAAACTAGATCTTAGAATAAAAAAAGAGGTAATATTTGTATGTATAGAATATTATAAATAAGATATTTAATTACCCTATTTTTAACTGTGACGATTTAAACGAAAAAACTGCCACTCTTGACTCTTATTGGTTAATAACTAAGTTTCTCGTCCGAACGGTGATGGGCTTTTTTGTAATTATAATGTATTAGGTATATAGTACCCAAAAAATCCATTTGCAACCTGGCTGCTCAAGTGCCCCGACAAAAACCTTATTTCTCTGGACTATACGCCCTGTCGCTGAATGCGGCTCTGATCACCAACTCCTTTTTGCAACATTAAAGTAAAATTATTTGAAACGTGTGCTCGGGTTCGAAATAAGAGGCTACCCCAAATAAGCGATGCACAAAAATCTAGGAGGCAAGGTGTAGCATTAATATTTTTCAGCTATAGTCGTTTCAATACAACTGGCTAGTAATTTTTGTATGTAATTTTTTTTTGTTTTTTGCCCATTTTGCCAAAATTGGCAACATTACTAACTATTAGAGCAGTGGTTCTTAACCTTTTCAAAGCTGGGGAACACTTGACAAATTTTGAAAAAGTCGCGGAACACCATTGTGTTATTTTATAGGAAAGACTAAATAAGGGGTGCAAATGTAAATACAAATGTAAACAAAACGCGTTCTTTAACTGCAAATACATGCAAAAACAAAATATAAGAATAAAAACATATTCTAAAAATAGAAATTAATAAAAAATACGTAGATTAGTAAATACATTTTATTACATTTTATTTTACAATTAGATGTATGGGCATAACTAACATAATAACATAAAAATTTCACAAATTTAGTGCGACACTTGAGCCTGATGACTTTTGCAAATTTTAGAAGTATGAAGTTTCAAACTGTAGTAATACCTTTAATGCTCTTGTAGATAGAAATGGGTGTTCAGCTTGCACAGAAATCCAAAATTCTTCAAGTGACATTTCAGAAAACTTTAGAGTCAGAGTGCGATCCGTTGACAAGCCACTAACTCTTCTTCCAGTTGTAATGATAGCTGGTATTTCGACATATTAATCGAGATAAAAGGATTTCGAATCCAATAATAATTATCTGTATTTAGGGAAGGAAAGTAGTGATCAATTTTTTCTTCTAATAGCGTCAAATATTCAATGATAACGGATTTCATTTCTTTAATATTTGCGCTAATACTGGGAAACATATCCAATGTACCTTTTTCTAATATGCGATTTTTCCAATGAGATATTTTCTTTTGAAACCCTGATAATTTGTCAGTACAAGACAAAATATTTTCAAATTTTCTTTGCGACACTCGTGTTAATATTATTGAGATATTTAAAAATGTCAGTCACAGCCAAATATCCTAATTTGGCAAGCCAAATATTATTTTCTAAATATATTGCAAATTTCTGTTGCTGCACCTTCTTCTTAAAAAAATGCTAACAATTCGCATTTAAGCTCTAAAACTCGATTCTCGAAGAGTTTTCCTCTGCTTAACCACCTAATATCAGTATGCAAAAGCAAAACTTCGTGTTGTGCTTCCATTGCAGAAGAAAGCTGTTTAAAAAGGCGTGTTTTTAATGGCCTTGATTTTATGTAATTGGCCATTCCCACTACTTGATCTAACACAGGTTTTAAAGCATTTGGCAACGTTTTGCACACTGTGATTCTCTGTGCAAGAAACAATGCGTAATTATTATGTTTGGGTTTCTCGTTTTTCCAAGTGTAGCAAATCCCTTAATAGAGCCTAATATTGATGGTGCCCCATCTGTACAAATACCCACGCACATATTCCATGATAAATTATTTTCTTCAAAATATGATGTAATGCACTTAAAAATATTTTGACCCGTTTTATGTTCGTTTTCGGCGAGAAACGGTTGCGTGCACGTGACAAATAGGGCGTATTTAAACAAAACAAATGAGCAATCTTAAGCTTGGAGTTCGCACCACTACCGAAGACCGAGACCAGCAGTGTTGCCAGGTACACCAGAAAACAGGTAACCGGGTAACCGCGACAATAAATACACGCATAGCATACGCCGACGAGACTGTCAAGAGAATTTTTCATTCTTCCCGATCTCTTGGAAGCGACACACGTCGGTCTGCGAGATTAACGTATATTTTTCACGGAACACTTGCAACCATGGTACAATAAATTTCCCTTTATTGTACCATGACTTGCAACACATTCGCGGAAAACATGTGTTCCGCGGAACACCGGTTAAGAATCACTGTATTAGAGCTTCACGATACGATACAATATCGATACTTTTTAAGTATTGAGTATTGTATTGGTTATGCCAATGAAGTATCGTATCGAGTACCGATATCGACAATACTTTCTTATAAAAATATCATATTGATATTGATTTCGATACGATATCGATAAAATACTCGATAAAATATCGACATAAAAAGGATTATACATCTGAGCTGTGTAGGCTTTCTATGCCTACTTTTGCATGCTTGGCAAATGGACATTATTCTAAAAATATTACGAATATTTCTTATAACTTATAGATTCTTATAAAAATTGACTATGGCTGAATGCTTTTTTGTAATGTTTGGAATTCGACTAATACTTAGATACTAATACTAATTCTGTATTGTTTAAAAACTACTTTTGAAAAGATAGGGAAACCCCCTGAAATTCGCAATAAATCGCAATTCAGTATTTGTTGAAAAAATGTTTGCGTCATCATCACTCACTTCCATAATATTGCCACAAATGCCACATGATATAAACAGTGTAAGCATAATAGTCATTTACTCACTCTCAGGGGTTTCAAATTCAGGCACTTAAGTGTAAAATTAACAGCTTCTGATGCTTGAGTTGCAGATCACTTATCTTCTTCTTCTTCAGGTGTCGTCCTCGTTCCGCAGTTTGGCTATCATCAAGGCTATGCGTATTTTTGATACCGAAGATCACTTATACTTTTATGTAAATAATAATTCCACAAAATATAATCAAACAACTGTGGCGTTTTATTTTTTCTCGATATCGATATTTTCAATATTATCGAGGGAAGCGTATCGACAATAATACAAGAGTATTGATTTCAGATAATGAGTATCGTATCGACATTAATATTGCTAAGGTATGTATTGTATCGGTATCGTATTGATTTTCGATACGATATCAATACAATGTCGATATTTTTATCGAATATCGTGAAACTCTACTAACTATTTAGCAATTATTAAAACTTTAGTAATTATTTTTTTGGCAATTTTGCAAAATCTTTTTGCCAAAATTGCCAAATTGACAAAATTACTTACTAACATCACTAGCCAGTTTTGTCTGAGTTTAGCGAACCGACTATTACACTTATTATTTTTTTATAAAATATTAATTATTTTAAGTCAATTAAAATATTCCTAGTAAAACCATGTACTATAATTCCCTTTCTTTTTCTACACGCGTAGAACACGCGTACAATATAATAAAACACGTTTTAAACATTCTGAATTTTCCATTCAAAATATCAGTTTAGTCATGCATCATGCCGAACAAACCTTATTTGGAAATAGAATGCCAAACAAGATTGCGCGAAGAAATGGGAAGCGGTTATGGAAGCGGTCGTTAGGATTAGATGGAAACCTCCACGATGTGGAGAGTACAATTTTAGCCTCGAAAGAAAAAACACCTTGTCGTTTGGGTGTATTTACGTACCTGCTGGCAAAAAATTTGATTTTCTTCTTCTTCTTTCTTCCTACTTAAATACGCTCAATTTCTGTTTTACTTCGGTTTTTAGCCTCAATTGACGTTGTCTGACCATCTTGTCCTCGGTCGTCCCAATGATCTCCTTCCATTTGGCGATTTGTCTCTTATTATTCGTACTATTATATTTTCTGTCATCCTTTCTATGTGTTGATTCCATTCTATTTTTCTTCTTTTGGTCCACATGTTTATTTCTTCTATACCACATCTCGCTCGTATTTCCTCACTTCTTACTCTGTCTTTTAGAGTATGGTTTGTTAGTTTTCGTAAGACTTTTTTTCTGCTATTTCCAACAGTCTTTGTGACTTTGCCGTATTTGCTCTTCTTTCCGCTGTGTACAACATTATCGGTATTATTGTTGAATATATCTTGGTTTTCATCATCCTGCTGCTCTGTTCGCCATGTTCACTTGTTTTTGTACTTCTTCTTCCACTTTTCCGTATCTTGAGAGTTTTATTCCCAAGTATTCCGTTTCCATCATTTGTTCTATTATTTTGTTATCTACGACCAGTCTACATCTTCTCAGTTTCGCTGATATCACTATCGATTTAGTTTTCTCTGTTGAGATCACCATGTTGTATGTGAGTGCCGTATCTTCGAATTTTTTAAGTAGTATTTAAAGGTCATCTTCCTTCTCGGCTGTTATTATGGCGTCGTCGGTGTAGCATATTTCCTTTATTTCCTTTTCTCCCATTCTGTATCCTCTTTTTTTAACTTTCTTTATGATTTATTCCATTATCAGATTAAATATTAAAGGGCTCAGCGAATCTCCTTGTCTAATGCCAGTTTCATACTTGATAGGTTGCCATAGTTTTCCTTTACATCTTACCATAGTTATGATTTTCATTTTGATCAGCGTATAGTTCACACAAAATGGGTAGCGAGTAGGAACTCTTTAAATTATTGAAGATATTCCTATCAGGAAAAATGAATCAATCCCTGCCCCTCGCAGATTCCGGGGGTTTCCTGACACGGGAAACTAGTACCTGTTTATGGTCCCTTGTCCAGGGTTACGGATGAAGTCCACAACGGCAGACATGGCGGAGAAGCGGAGCTTCGATACGGTGTGGAAGGCGGAAGTGGCAACCCTCGATTATAGGGGTAATATAGAATCAAAACCGTAGCGTCTGATCCAGAATGGACGGCTACGAACAGCGTCTGGCCCAGAGTGGGCGGCTGATATAAAACTCACCAACCTGTCTAGCCAGCGTGATGTTTTAAGGCTACTCATCCTTCCAACTACATAGAAATGGCGAATACTAAAACGAACGGATATGGTCCCCAGGTGGGTACGGTATGTTATGCCAAGTCCCACACCCAGAAAAGGGTCTGCCTCGTAGAATCTGGGGGAGGCAAGAATTCGCTTAGTACACACAAAATGCACATCGGAACATATAACATCAGAACGATGAGGACAGAAGATAACCTAGAAGAGTTGCAAGATGAACTTAAAACCATAAAATGGGACGTAGTAGGCTTATGCGAGACAAGGCTTAAAGGCGGAGAAACGACTCTACTAAAATCAGGGCACACTTTGTACCAATACAATTCAGGAAATAACCAAGGTATAGGAGGCGTAGGCTTTTTGGTACATAAAAGAATTGAAAACTTGGTAACTAAATTCCAAGCAATTTCTAATAGAGTTATCTATCTGGTAATAAAACTACATTGTAGATACAGCATTCAAATAATCCATTGTTATGCGCCAACTTCTTCTGCAGATGATGAAGAGGTAGAACAACTTTATGAAGACATTACAAGAGCCAGAAACCTAGAGAAAACATATTACGTAATAATTACGGCAGAGTTCAACGCTAAAATAGGAAAGAACGAAAATAACAACGACAACGAATATATTCGAAATTTTGGACTGGGAAGTAGAAATCACAGGGGAAAATATGCTCGCAAATTTCCTTAGCAAAGAAAAGCTATTCTGCAAAAACATATTCTACAAGAAAAAGATGCAGAGAAAATGGACTTGGCACAGCCCAGACGGCAAAGTAAAAAATGAAATGGACTTTATACTCTCTAACTTCAAAAATATTGCTAAAGATGTTACTGTACTAAATTCTGTCGACACTGGTAGTGACCATCGATTAGTTAGGGTGCGAATAGGAGTAAATACGAAATTCGATAGAAGAAAATTATTAACACAGGATAAATTACCAAACATAGAAGCACTCTAAATGAATCAAGAGGAATATCAAAGTGAACTAAAAAAGGGAGTAGGACCTTTACCAGTATTCAACACGAAAGATATAAATGAAAAAACACAAAAATTAACGAATGACATAACATCAACTACAAAAAAGATCTGTGGTAAAAATAAAAATCCGAGAAAAACGAAACCTAAACACACAACACTGGATTTAATGGAAGAAGGAAGAAGAACATCTAAAGAATTACCAGAATATAAGGGTATTAACAATAAAGTTAAAAAGAGCGTAAGGTCAGACTTGCGGGCTTATAAAACAAAACAAATACTGCAAACCATCGAAAACAATAGAAACATGAGAGTATTGAAATCAAATTTAACTAAAGGAAAATCGAAGATAACTAAAATTAAAAACCAACAGGGGAATATGGTGAAGGAAAAAACTCAAATAATCAACGAAATACAAACGTTCTACAAGAATCTTTATACATCCACTATACAGAACCCCGGAACACACCATAGAACAATTCTAAACGTCGGCTCGGAAACTCTCCCTAAAATAACTTCTGCGGAAATTAGACATACCTTACAGCAAATGAAGAATAAAAAAGCTCCTGGCGAGGATCATATAACGTCTGAAATGTTAAAAATGGTTGGCAACACCGTTGTAGAGGTTGTGGAAGTCTTGCTGAATAGGTGTCTAATAGAGAAAAGAATACCCAGTCGGTGCGAAGACGCCGAAATAATACTTTTACACAAGAAAGGAGACACTACTAATATTGAAAACTACAGGCCTCTAAGTTTGTTGTCACATTTATACAAATTTCTAACAAGAATAATAACCAACCGCATAACACAAAAACTTGATTTATATCAACCGTTTGAACAGGCGGGATTTCGAAAAAGGTTTGGTACTAACGATCACTTACAACAGATCAGAACACTGGTAGAAAAAACCACAGAATATAATGTACCCTTACATATGGCATTTATTGACTTTCACAAGGCTTTCGATAGTATTGAAACCTGGTCCTTTTTGTCAGCCCTAAGGGATGCTCGAATAGACTCACGGTATACTACACTCATTAAAAACATTTATGAACAGGCCACATTCCACATCAAAATCAATGAAGACCAAAAAACCGAAAAAATACGCCTTGGTAAAGGTATTAGACACGGTGATACTATTTCACCAAAACTTTTTACTTTAGCATTGGAAAATGTATTCAAACAGCTCGACTGGGAGGAAAAAGGTCTAAACATTGATGGTGTATGTTTGAGTCATTTGAGGTTTGCGGACGACATAGTATTATTCAGTACAAATATCAAGGAACTGGAGCAAATGATGAAGGAACTAAACCAGCAGTCAAATAGAATAGGTCTCAAAATGAATCTTCAGAAAACAAAAATAATGAGTAATGTACAAACTAATCTTGTTATTGACAACGTCAGTCTTGAAAATGTAGACCACTATATATCTTGGACATACCATTAAAATCGGTAAAGAAAACCGAATAGCCGAAATAAAAAGACGCATACAATTGTCTTGGGTAGCTTTCTGCAAGTTAAGCTTTATCTTGAAGAATAGAGATGGCAATGTGTCTAATGTGTCTAAAGCGTAGAGTTTATGACAAATGTATCTTGCCTGTAACTACATATGGACTGGAGACCATGGCCTTTACAAAGAATACCTTAGAGCAGCTCAGTACAACTCAAAGAGCGATGGAGAGGGCCATGCTAGTGATTAGTTTGAGAGACCAAATTCGAAATATCGACATTCGTGAAAGAACAAAGATTACTGATGTCGCAGAACGTATAGCAACAGTCAAGTGGCAATGGGTCGGACATGTTGCCCGAGATAATCCCGAAAAATGGACACAGAGACTAACAAACTGGAGACCAAGAGAGAACAGGCGAGGAGTAGGCAGACCGCAGAAGAGGTGGGCAGATGATATCAAACAAGTCGCGGGCAAAGAGTGGATGAGAATTGCCAAGAGTAGAAATCGATGGAAGCAAATGGAAGAGGCCTATGTCCAGCAGTGGACGAACACAGGCTGAAAAAGATAGTTATGTTACCTTTATATCTATATTCTCAAGGGTTTTTACTAAATCGAGTGATATTCCCTTTTCTCACTCTATCAAACGCTTTCTTCAAATCTATCAGACACATATATCTGGTTTGTTGTATTCCAGCGACTTTTCTTTTATTTGTCTTAGTACAGAAACTGCATCCGTGCATGATCTTTCGGTCCGAAATCCTTGCTATGCCTCTTGAGGAGTTATACGATCGTTTATCTTAGTCACCATAATTCTTGTTAATTCTTGTTGTCAATTTGGGTGTTGTATTTAAAAGATTTATAGCTCGAGAATTATTGTGCATGTGTAATTAAAGGGAATAATAATTGCCAGTTAAAGTGGCTTTTGTATGGTATGAGATATTATTCCCTCCGTTTGCTGACATAGAGAGAAATGGCTCTATTTTTTCCGGTGAGGAAAGGCTTAAAAAAAATGGCGTCTTATCTACGTTGCTGAAATAATTGATTTTCCAATAAATGGTTCATGGTTTAGGATGTTTATTTGGCAGCCGATGAGTACGTATATCCAGTCCCCTTTTTATCCCGAAAATTTGAATTCCAGTGAACAGTTTTCTTCTTCCAAAATCGTCTTGCCCGGCGCATCCACCAAAAGGAAGCAATTAGTGGTTAGGGTGGTTCGAAAAAAATTTTTTTTCTTAATTCAGATCGCTATAGTGCACAAAAGTTGCTATTGGTATAGACTTGAAAAAAGCACTAATTATTATTTTTTTATTAATTTGTCTTCCGGTCGCGCAATGCCATCGAAGTGAGCAAAAATTGTGAAAAACCTTAATTTTTCAAATATTTTTTTTTAAACAAAATACATGTTTTTAATTTCGTTCCTATGCCATGAATTAACTACTAAAAGTATGTAAAATCAATATAAATGCACTTATTATACATTTGTTTCATATCTTCAGGTCGCGCAACGTAATATAAAATGAGTATAATTAGTAGTTTTTGCAAAATTTCAAAGTTTGACTGTTTAGTACAATTTAATCATACGCCTTTTAGAGATTTTAGAGATGCTATAGTTTAATTCAATTACAATAATATATTTAAAATCCAAGCATCTAAGATACATTTTGATATTCAAGAGGAATTACGTCGCGCAGTTTCGTCAAAAATAGCAGACTACCGAGAGGCGAGGCGAAAGTGACGAATGCCAGCGAAGCTCGCGCATCCACAAATAGAGATACATGTGGGAAGACCTCTACAATGGAGTATTTTTCTTCTCCATTACAACGAACTGCCATTCCGCCACCTTTTCCAACACTTAGATGGAAATACAACAGGCACTATAGGATATCCGGACCGATTGGAAAGGCCCTACCTGATTGTGAAAGACTACCAGTTGTTGTTGATTTTAATCGTTGGCATCGCTGAGCGGTGCAATAATGTGGTTCTAATATAGCCGTCTCTGGAACGGTGTCCACACACTTTACTTGAAGCTACGGTCACTAGCTTAACGCATCTTTCAATTGCCTGTGTATGGCATGGCAACCTATCTATACTCATAACAAGCTTGAAGTCATTGCTCACATACTGTTTTATCTCTTCGTTAGTCAATGTTCTTAGCAGTAGAGGGCAGTCAGTGTACTGGTGTTCCATTTGATAATTTCGTAATACTATTTAGCTTCAAAGTTTAAGTTTGGTGGTTTGAAGATTCTGATAGAGTCATTTTCAGATATTGCTTGCTTTTCCTTCATGATACGCCTAAAGCCCAGCTCTCGGATATGGTTTCTGTCATCAGTTACCATAGCCAAAAGTAAATTTTCGGGATGGGCAAAGTAAGCATTCCGTTGTAAAACGGGATCAACAACTTGAAGAAGCTCTTCTGGTAAGTACCTTGAATATCCAATGATTTTGTAATCATGTCTAGGCCCATCTGTGAATTTGTGGTTTATTTTTGTGGCAAATTACATAGGCATATTATAACATTTGAGAATGAATGTGACAATCTCTCTCAGATTTTCAGAATGGTTGTACACACTGATGTAGAAACGCAAAACTCGGTTTGCAGTAGTAAGCCATCTTGAATGTGACGTTGGGATAGGATCACGTACCCACTACAAAGTCTTCTAAACAATGTCCTGACTTGATGACTTCTGATATCTCAAGCAAGTACAATTATTGGTGCTTGTTAAGAATACGCTTGTCAACTTTTGGAAACTCACAATCAATAGTATTAAAATCAATAAGTGGTAGTCTTTCACAATCAGGTAGGGCCTTTCCAATTGGTCCGGAATATCCTATTGGACCTGTTGTATTTTCACCTAAGTGTTGGAAAAGGTGGTGGAATGGCAGTTCGTTGTAATGGAGAAGACAATTACTCCATTGTAGAGGTAATCCCACATGTATCTTTATTTGTGGCAGCGCGCGCTTCGCTGGCATTCGTCACTTTCGCCTCGTCTCTCGGTAGTCTGCTGTTTTGACGAAGCTGCGCGACCGAGTTCCACTTGAATATAAAAATTTATCTTATATGTTTGGATTTTAAATATATTATTGTAATTAAATTAAACTATACCATCTCTAAAAGTGGTATGATTAAATTGTACCAAACAGTCAAACTTTGAAATTTTGCAAAAACTACTAATTTTACTCATTTTGTATTATGTTGCGCGACCGGAAGATATGAAACAAATGTATAATAAGTGCATTTATATTGATTTTACATACTTTTAGCAGTTAATTCATGGTATAGGAACGCAGTTAAAACCATCTGGCCTGTTAAAAAAATGTTTTTATGTTTTTCACAATTTTTGCTAACTTCGATGGCATTGCGCGACCGGAAGACAAATTAATAAAAAAATAATAATTAGTGCTTTTTTCAAGTCTACACTAATGGCAACTTTTGCGTACTATAGCGATCTGAAATAAAAAAAAAAAATTTTCGAACCACCCTATTAGTGGTCTTTTGATGTGGGAGGGATAATTTTCAATTTTCAGAGAACACACAATTAGTATGGTATAACTAGACCCAAACCCAGACATCCAAAGTAAAAGTTATCCTCTAACACCAAATTGTTCTATATGGTCCACATAATGTTCAGAAAAAAGTCACACCATTTTGAGCGTCGGGTTTTGGGGGGAGAGGGGGGAGAAATCGGTAAATTCGTAGTTTTTTTTTGTTTTTCGTCAATATTTCTAAAACTATGCAGTTTAGCAAGAACAACCTTCTATACAAAAATATTCCACATAAAAATTTGAAATAAAAAAGACCTATGCATAATCCTTCTAAAATGAACGGTTCCAAAGTTACGCAGATACTTGGTCCAAAAAAGGCATAACCCGGACATCCAAAGTAAAAGTTCTCCAACACAAAATTGTTCTATATGGTCCACATATTGTTCAGTAAAAAGTTACAATAATTTGAGCGTCCGGTTTGAGGGGGAAATGGGGGAGAAATCGGTAAATTAGTAGTTGTTTTACGTTTTTCGTAAATATTTCTAAAACTATGCTTTAGCGTAAACTATGTTCTATACAAAAATTTTCTAAATAAAATTTAAAACAAAAAAGGTCCAATACATAATTGTTATAAAATCAACGGTTCCAGAGTTACGAAGGGTGAAAAGTGGAGGTTTTCGATACTTTTTATATTATTGGGGCAATTTATAATATTATTACCGATGAAAGAAATTTTTTTGTAAATAAAATTTGCTATTTCTACCCAATTAGAAGCATACGCGGATGATATAAACATAATGAGCAGAACAATGAATGCAGCGGAAGAAACCTACGTTGAGTTGAAACAGAGTGCAGAAGCAGTAGGGCTAGCAATAAACACAAATAAAACAAAACTACTCATACAAACCAGATCAAATAGATCGGCGCAACAACACTTTATTGACGATATAGAACATGTGAATAGATTCACGTACCTAGGAATGGATCTGGTTGCAAGCAATGAAGAAGAACCGGAAATAAATAGGAGGCTTGTGCTGGCAAATAAAGCCTATTTTGCGATGGGCCACATATTCAAATCGCGAGACGTACACCGGAAAACAAAACTCCGGGTATATAAAACAATAATCAGGCCCATAGTAAGTTATAGCTGCGAAACATGGGTGGTGACACAAAAATCTGCCAATGCATTAGATGTGTTTGAAAGAAAAGTATTACGTAGGATACTGGGCCCAATAAGTGAAAATAACAACTGGCGAATTAGGTATAATAGAGAAATATACGAGCAATATAGCGAACCAACTCTAGCACAACACACTAAACTGCAGAGATTACGGTGGGCAGGGCACGTGGTCCGCATGAATGAGAGTAGAATCCCCAGAAAATTGCTGAATGCAAGAATGCAGGGAAGATGACCTGTTGGAAGACCTAAAAAGAGATGGGAAGACGAAGTCGATGAGGATGCCAGGAACTTTCTGGGAACGCGTTCATGGAAAACAAGAGCGGTAAATCGAAATGATTGGAGAAGCTTATTGAAGGAGGCCAAGGCTCGATTTGGGCTGTAGTGCCATTGGATGGATGGATGGATTTCAGTGGTCGATGGTATGTTAAGCCATGGTTTGTTAGAACAGTGAGCGACGCACGGCATACGCGTACAGCAGAATCTGTTGTACTCGACGCACGGCAGATTTGACTGGGTCGGTTTGTTAGCATATTTTGTCGCTCTCAAAATAGTTTCAGTTTTCAGTTTGACGTTTGTTCTCACGAAGGGTATACGTAGAAAAATTAATTCTGACAAAATCAAAGCAATCATTTTATTACTCCTAGAAGAGGAGGAGGAAGAAGAGTTAATAATACTACATTTAAATAAAAGAAATAAAAATGTAAACGAAATGTTTTCATGTGCGTTTAAATTAACAGTCGAAATAAGATTATTTCAGAACGAGGAAAAATTTCGAGAATATTTTAGACTGTCCAGGGATTTATTTGAGACTGTATTACAATTTATAAGGGGTGAAATTACCAAAAAACCCTACAACAGAAGACAACATCCGATTTCTGCAGAAGAAAAATTAAGCATAACTTTGAAGTACCTAAGGTTTTTTTTATTTAGAGAAGAAATAAAAATACAGTGTTTAAGTACAAAAAAGAAAACTTCTTAAAAATGTATATCATAAATGGATCTTACATTTCTGCATTGGTATTAATTGATTCTGGCGAAAATACAAACGAATGCACGCTCTGAGATCCTATATTGGGTTCCAAAGAATTTTTTGGTCACAAGAAATATTTGTTATATTATAAAGGAACCAATGTTATGAATAGAACCAATTCATATACCTAATTAATTTGCAGCCAGCTCAGTTTCATATCGCGAAACAATATTCATGAGTTCAGCTTTTATTCTGGCCTTTTCAATCGTACAAAATTTCGATACTGTGGAAGCCACACTTTCAAAAAACATGTGTATAGAAGTATCACCTGATTTTTGAGCCAATGTCGATGATGTTTCCGATTTTTTAACAAGTTTTTCAGTCAAAGCGGTTCGTTCCTCTCGTCCCATTTTTAATTCACTCATTAATGAGAAATTTCTGTTTTTAGACATTGACTGTTTTCGGTTAGAAGACTCCTTGTCAGATTGAAATTTCTTGGAAATTTCTCTTATGTGGAAGTTATTGACAATTTGTATTTTATATTACCATTACATTGGCCAACATGGTTTCGAAGTAAAGAGACTTAGCAACTGTATATTTCTGGCTCCTGGCGACAGGGACCAGGAGTAATAAATCTTATAATACAATAATAGTAATAGAAATTAGATGTTCGCTTCCCTTGAAGCATATGGTGTCTTTGAAGGGCACTACTGAAAGGTTTATAGTAGATATCTTTTGTTAAAGGCAACCTGCTTTTCTCTTTGAATATTTACCCAAAGTATTGACCTCAAAACAGGTCAATTAACAGAGAACTATGTACATATTTAAAAATATGAAAATAGAATATGAATAAATGAGATATTCAATCAAAGCATACTTTAATAGTGATCAGGGATCTGTATAATATGGCAAGACAAAATTGTGTCACGTGTTGAATAACAACGATACACTTTATTTTGTACCCACGTTGTTTTATTATAATGCATGCCTCAGTTTAATAAATAATAGTAATAATACCAATTAATTTAAATACCAATTAAATACTAATAATATCAATTTAATACAAGTGACTTTTTCATTTACTTTGTGCAATTTAAAATATATCAAATCATCTAAACTTCTTTTGTTTGAATGAAATTAGTTTACCACCATATTGTACACCGTGAGTTCAGCTGAACGTTTGCGTCCAAATCAAACCCCTGATGATTCCAGCGCACACCGTCGACGTACACTGCTGTCGGTCTTCAGAGCGCGCAACTCAGCAGAACCTAACAATCCGTTAACATACAGAAACCATTCCTTTGATTTGGACTGACGTGAAAAACGTGACGTGAAAAAAAACACGAAATTTACCGATTTCTCCCCCCTCTCCCCCCCCCACCAAAACCCGACGCTCGAAATGGTGTGACTTTTTCTGAACATTATGTGGACCATATAGAACAATTTGGTGTTGAAGGATAACTTTTACTTTGGATGTCTGGGTTATGCCATTATTTGGATCAATTTTATCATACTGTTATAAATCACCTAGCATAGGTGTAAGTAGATGGAGTAAGTCAGACTAATAAGGAATCTGACAGATATATTTGTCAATTTAGAAGTTTTGTCATAATAATTGTTTTTGTCACGTTTGAATTTTGGAGGACTTATTTTTGTACTTTAGTTTATTAGGAATTTTAATAAACTTGTTAAAACAGAGTAACAATTCTCTTAATCCCTGAACCCATCTAGAATTGCAACAATTAGTGTCAGAAGTAAAGTGGGATTAAGAGAATTTATATGGTGAAAACAAGAAGCGAGACGATGGAAGAAATTAGAGACATGATTGCCGCCATGGAAAAACGTCGGCAGGAAGAAAAAGAAAATGAAGACAAACGTCGGCAGGAAGAAAAAGAAACAGAAAATTTACGTCGTCTAGAAGACAGAGAGTTGCTCGTGACACTTATCTCAAAAATAGAGACTTCAAAAGTGAGTACAGAAGATATGAAAAAAGAAATCGAAGAGACAAAAGAATATATGAAAAAAGAAATCGCAGAGACAAAAGAAGATATGAAAAAAGAAATCGAAGAGACAAAAGAAGACATGATTAAAAAGATTGAAGTAACAAGAGGCCTAGTAGAAAAAAGGCACGATGAGGTAACGAGAACTCTTGAGAATATCCGCCTAGAGGTTGAAAAGTCCCAGAAACTGAGAGTTGAAGGTAAACCAGAAGTGATTTGTTCCCCTGTCAACGGAATAATTAAGCCTCCTACATTTGACGGCGAGATATCCTGGCCAGTGTATAGAAGACAATTCGAAACTGCTGCACAGAATAATGGATGGACAAATGAACAGAAGGCAACTGCTCTCATATTAGCACTTCGAGGTAAGGCTGTAGAAATCCTCCAAAACATTCCAGAGGACGCACAAAAGAAATATGAGACTGTCGTATCGGCTCTAGAACTAAGATACGGCAGCCAATATTTGAAGCAAGTATACCAGAGCCAACTAAAAGTGCGTATCCAAGGCTCCAACGAATCTGTGCAAGAATACGGAGCAGAAGTAGAAAAGATGGCACGACTCGCTTGGCCCGAAGCCCCTGAAGAGTTTCTACACCAGTTTACCATCCAATGTTTCCTTGATGGCCTGCGAGATGTAGACCTCCAGCAAACATTACGACTAGGAAGAGGACGCTACCAAATATTGAAGGACGCTATTTTCGCAGCATTGGAGTACGAAGCCGTGAAGAATGTGTCCCGCCATCAACGCAAAGTCCATCAAATAAGAGGTGTTGCTGAAGTGGAAGAAGGCGATCTAAATACGTTGTCCCAGGTGTTGGCCGCCCAATTCGAGAAATATCTTGGCCCAATAGCTGAATCTTTGAAGCAAAAACGTCAGGGGCGCCCAAAGTGTTATTTTTGTGGATTGATAGGCCACCTTCAACGTGATTGCAGACAACGTACAAGATCAGAGGACAGTAGGCAAGCTCCACAATATCAACGCAATTCGGAAAACTAAAAGAAGTCAACGTCAAGGGGCGCACGTTGGCTGACCTGTCCCAAGCTCCCAGATTCTCAATATCCACAATAAGACGAAGTAGTGACAGCTTAGTTGCCGATGGACTTCTCAATGGCGACAGATGCAGTTTTACCATCGATACTGGGGCAACTAGGTCAGTTATGAGTAAACGTTTACTGGACCAGTCATCTACACGAATAATATCGAAATCTCCCATACTAGAGACAGCGACAGGCGAAAACATAACTGTTTATGGGGACAGTTGCGTAAAAATCGAGCTGGGACACATCGAGATAGAAGTAGTGGTCCTAGTAGCCGACATCGTAGACGAGTTCATCCTAGATGTCAACTACAGGAGGCTGAATAGCGTTACCAAGAAGGACAGCTATCCACTACCCCGTATTGATGATACACTTAGTGCCTTGGCTGAGTCGAAATGGTTTTCCACTGTGGACCTCAAAAGCGGTTATTGGCAAGTTGCAGTACACCCTGAAGACAGAGAGAAGACCGCATTTTCTGCTGGAAATGGGCTCTACCAATTCAAAGTGATGCCATTCGGATTGTGTAATGCACCTGCCACGTTTGAACGTTTAATGGAGCTAGTACTTAGAGGACTTACATGGAAAATCTGTCTGGTATACCTCGACGACATTATGGTCATCGGAAAAGATTTCGACGAACATCTTGCCAATTTGAAAGAAGTTTTCACCAGACTAAGGAACGCTCACCTACAAGTAAATGCCAAAAAGTGCGAGCTCTTCCAAGAAAAAGTTAGTTTCCTTGGACATGTAATTTCATCCTCAGGAATTGCAGCAGATCAGGCGAAAATAAAAGCAGTACAGGAATGGCCCACACCAAGAAACAAACACGATATCCGAAGCTTCCTTGGTCTTTGCAGTTACTATCGTCGCTTCGTGAAAGATTTTGGTAAGATTGCCAAACCTCTCCATAATCTGACTGAGAGAAAACTGTCATTTGACTGGACACCAGAGTGCCAGCTTGCCTTCACCACACTCAAGCATAAATTGACTACGGCTCCAATCCTGGCATATCCGAAAGAACAGGGTATTTTCGTGCTTGATACAGATGCTTCTCAAAATGGTATCGGGGCGGTGCTTTCCCAAGTACAAGAGGGCGAGGAACGCGTCATAGGATACTTCAGCAAAACTTTGGGAAAAGCAGAAAGAAACTACTGTGTCACCAGAAAGGAGTTATTGGCAGTCGTCAAAGCAGTAGAACACTACCATTCGTTCCTCTATGGCAGAAAATTCTTGATAAGAACCGATCATTCTGCCTTGCAATGGCTTTTCAATTTCAAGACACCTGAAGGTCAGATAGCTCGGTGGCTGGAGAAACTACAGACTTATGATTTTGAAATTCGTCACAGAGGGGGAAGAAGTCATGGGAATGCCGACGGTCTCTCGAGAAGACCATGCAACGGGAGGAACTGTCGATTCTGCGACCGCCAAGAAGAACGAGATGGCCAGATTCTACAGTTGAGAACCATAGAGGATAGAAATGACGAAGAAGCTCTAGAAAACCTTCAGGCTGAACAAAAGGAAGATACAGATCTAAAAATAGTTCGGGAGTGGCTGGACCACGGAGCTAGACCACAGTGGCAGGAGATTGCAAAATATGGGCAAGCAGTTAAGGGCTATTGGCTTCAGTGGGACTCCCTGTGTCTACGAGATGACATCATCACTCGTAAATGGGAGAGTCCAGATGGAACAAGAACAGTGCCCCAAGTTGTTCTCCCAAGGTCATGTGTTAAGGACGTGCTTGCAGAACTTCACGATAGTCGCTCCGGCGGGCATTTTGGAATCAATAGGACTCTGGCCAGAGTCCGTGAGAGATATTATTGGGTTCATTGTCGGCAAGATGTGGAAGAATGGTGCAAACGATGTGACCTGTGTGCATCCAAGAAAGTACCCAAAACAAGACTTAGGGGAAAACTCCAACAATATATTACTGGAATTCCATGGGAACGAGTTGCTGTAGACATTTTGGGACCATTTCCAGAGACAGCATCAGGAAACAAATATTTGATGGTTGCTATGGATTATTTTTCCAAATGGCCTGAAGTAGTTGCACTACCCAACCAAGAAGCAGTCACAGTTGGTGAAGCCCTGCTGGAGAATGTCGTTTCCCGACATGGTGTTCCACTTCTGCTTCATTCTGACCAGGGGCGCAACTTCGAATCGGCAGTTTGGAAGACCATGATGGCTTTGTTAGCAATTAAGAAGACCAGAACAACACCGCTCCATCCTCAATCCGACGGCATGGTAGAAAGACATAACCGGACCATCAACAACTACCTGTCCCTGTTTGTAGACGAGAACCAGAGAGACTGGGACAAACTGGTGCCTCTGTTTCTGCTAGCATACCGAAGTTCCCAACATGATGCAACTGGTTACACTCCAGCAATGCTGTTAACTGGTCGAGAGATGAGGCTTCCCATCGATCTCCTACATAGTAATGTACCAGACGGAGAGGCGGGTCAAGAGACACTTCCCGAGTATGTCAGCGGTCTAAAGGATCGACTGGTTAAGGTCCACGATTTCGCCAGAAACAAGCTACAACTCACCAGTGACCGGATGAAGGTTAGGTTCCATAAGAAATCCACACCTGTTAGTTTCAAGGAAGGTGATGCAGTTTGGCTCTACCAACCAACGAGAAGGAAAGGTCTAAGTCCCAAGTTGCAGCGGCCCTGGGAGGGACCGTACCTGGTCATTAAGAAGATAAACGACCTTGTGTATAGGGTGCAACTGACGCCACGAAGTAAGCCGAAGGTCGTCCACCTAGAGAGACTGTGTCCTTATGAAGGGCAGAATCCACCGACCTGGTCCATTTAGGTACTGTTCGGGGCGAACAGCCTGAAAGAAGGGGGCGGTGTTATAAATCACCTAGCATAGGTGTAAGTAGATGGAGTAAGTCAGACTAATAAGGAATCTGACAGATATATTTGTCAATTTAGAAGTTTTGTCATAATAATTGTTTTTGTCACGTTTGAATTTTGGAGGACTTATTTTTGTACTTTAGTTTATTAGGAATTTTAATAAACTTGTTAAAACAGAGTAGCAATTCTCTTAATCCCTGAACCCATCTAGAATTGCAACAATACTAAATTTTCTTTTAAAAAAAAGAACTTACTTTTAATAATTTACAAGTAACTTTATTAGAACTCTTAAGTATTAATATCCCCAATAATTTTATTTTTAACTACATAACAAATTTTGCTTTTATATACAATAAAAAGGGTTATATATGTAAACGTTTTTTCATGTAAGAAATATTCACGAGGAAAAGAAAATTCCTGTAGCTAGCTGTATACCATAAATCACAAAAAATTACTGAGTCCTTAGTAAAAGGTATATTTAAAAGACCCCAATAAGGGTTACATCACATTAACAAAACGTTTTCGGATTAAATATAATCCATCATCAGTGTTAAAAGCCAACAGCATGCATGCGTGAGCCACCAAAATGTTATGGGTAAAAACCCTTTAAATGTTGCAAAATATTAAATGGTACTACATATTGTTAACAATAATATTGGATGTTGCAAATACTTCTGGATATTACCCAGGGCAACACAGGACTCTAACACACGTGGATGCAATGTTTTTTATGCAGTCTGTTAACTGGCATATATAATTGTTTAAACTTTAATTAACCCATAATAACTAAACAATTTATTCATGTTTTTGGAACTTGACTTTTGACAGTTGGCGTTGGCATTTTTTGACATTTAGTTTAATATATTTGTTTCACTGAACAAGTTTTTAGTAGTTTGGTTAAATATGGTTGTTTTGATAAATTTGATGTAATTAGGACATTTTTTTGGCAAATTATAAAATTGCATAATGTTGTTGATGATGGGAGGGATATTAAGCAGACTGCATCTTATAAATATTTTCGAAATTAGTACTTCGGTTGGGCAGAGATAACCAGGCATGTGAGCTTCCAAGTCGCATAGGATTGGCCTGGGCAGCGTTTGATAAATTGAACTATGTATTTAGATCGGACTTACGCATATGTCTAAAAAGGAAAATCTTTGACCAGTGTGTGTTGCTTGTACTCACTTATGGAGCGGAAACATTAACACTCAAAAAAAGGTAGTGAACAAGATTAGCGTAGCTGAGAGGGCTGTGGAGGGCCAGATGTTGGGTGTCTTCCTGAGAGACCGAATCCCAAACGAAGAAATATATCGTAGAACAAAAATAATAGACGCTGACGCTAGAACCGTGTCTCTAAAGTGGAACTGGGGCCAGGACACTCCACCAAAAAAATCGTATTGTCGAGTGGAGGCCACGAGAAGAAGCACTGCGGATCAGAGGACGCCCACCAACCAGATGGACCAACGATCTGAAGCATGTTATCATTATCTGGATACAAGCTGCACAGGACAGACACAGATGGACAGAGCTGAGGGAGACCTATGTCCAGCAGTGGGCACGTATGGGTTGATGATGATGATAACAGCAACAAGCAGGAATGGGTTGTGGTTATTGTAATATTTTTTAAAATTCAGAATGTTTATATTTGTTAAAACAGTAAATATTTTAAATTGATAATTTCCCACTTCTACCAGTTTCATCACTTTTATATCAGAACGTATTACTTTTTCCGCCTTTTTCGTTATTTTGCCGGTCATTAGCACACTCATCACTCTTTAACAATACATGCGTCTTGCCACCAAAAGATGTACTCTCAAGCTGCATATATGGTTCATCTCCCAATGTATTAATAACAACGTTTTTCCTAAATTTTGCAATGTCAAAACAACTAGAAATGTTCCAGTCAACTTAAAGAACACCTTCCAACGGAAAATTTTGAAAAAGGAGATCTGTAACCATTATAGCAAGCTCAACTTTATTAATTGTAAGCTCAAGGTAACATATGACTCTTTACTTATATCTTTAGGCTTTGATAGTTTGAGTAACTTTGTGAATGATGTTCAGGACAGTCTGGATCGAGTAACCTTTATTAAATTCAATACACTAAAATCTAAACTCAACAATTTAATTCTCAAAAATTTTCATTTATCTAAGAGAAACAGTAACAACAACACTAAATTCTCCAATTTTAAATTTTACCCCAAACTTAAAAATTTATCGACGGTTATCTTTGACAAAAACGCATTAGATCTACTTCATCTAGGACTCAAATACTCAATTCCGAGAAAGGTCTCTGAAAAAGACCTCCAGTCTTTTAATTGAGCTAGATATTATTATTCAAAACCTCTCCGTTTCATTAAATTAAAAAACTTCTATCAGAAACTACTGTTTCAATACTATTAATATATTAAAACATAAATACATTTCACTTTCTAATAACTCCACTACTAATTTTTCATTAAATACGTCTAATAACGCCTCGTCTAATAATGTGCCTGCCTTTTCTCAGAACATAGTTCTGAACTCCAGCTTTCCTCAATTTTCTGACAAGCAACGTCAAAATCATCTTAAAACCCTTAATACCATCAAAAAAAGTCAAATCTAATAACTTAGTAATTAGCAAGGCAGACAAAGGCAATTGTCTGGTTATTCTACACCAAACTCTCTATATTGACAAAGTCACTACTTTTCTTTCCGATAATAATTTCGTGTCACTCCCAGAAGATTCCTCCAAAAAATTCATTAACAAACTCAAAGATGACCTCAAACCAGTTACCGAATTTATTTCTGAACAATTTGCACCTTACTATAAAATACCTAGTAATCCTTTAACACCAAGACTGTATGGTTTACCTAAGATATATAAAGAGGGAATCCCCATTCGTCCAGTGGTTAGCTTCATAAACATTCCTGTTTCCATTCTTTCAAAATTCATACTCAATCTTATTAACAACATGACGAACTTCACCCCTCGTTTCTCTGTCAAAAACATAAGTCATCTTGTCAACAATCTCCAACAAATCCAGCTTCGTCCTAACATTACCATGCTTTCATTTGATGTTAACAATCTTTTTACTTCAGTCCCAAAACAAGAAACTATTAATCTGGTACACTCTCTTCTAAGAGCAAATTCCATTACCATTTCTACCACTGATTCAATTATTCAATTATTACAATTTTGTCTAGCTCAAGACTTCTTTGTATTCAACAATAAATATTACAGACAACCTGATGGTTTAGCCATGGGTAGTTGCCCATCTCCTCTTCTAGCTGACATTTTTATGGATCATTTGAAATCCGTACATATCATGAAAAATCCTGAAATTCTCCATCGGTATCGTTAGGTTGATGATTGTTTATTGATCATCTCAGGTAACTCAAATAGAGCTGATTTATTACTTTCTAAAATTAATCAAACCCACCCCAATATTAAATTCACCATGGAATTGGGGTCATCCCAATCAATTAATTTTCTTGACCTCACTAATACCAGATTAAATGACCACTTCGATTTCAGTATCTTTAGGAAACCGACACAGACTGACCATTGACCATGTCATACCACTATCTTCTAACCACCCAATGTCACACAAACTTGCCGCATTTCACAGTTACATACACCGCCTTGAAACCATTGAAACCAACATATATACCCTATTCCACGAACATACGCCTGTTTTGGATTACTTCGATAACGAATATTTTACTGTGCAAAATAAGAAGAACGAAAGTAAATTGCAAATTACATTGTTGTTTATTGGAATAATAATTAGCGCCATTTACTTTCGTACTTCATATGTTGCACAGTAAAATATTCGTTATCGAAGTAATCCAAAACAGGCGTATGTTCGTGGAATGGCCCATAACACTCATCTATAGTAAAACCAAATCAAAAGTCTAATTTTCTTTCTGGGTCCCGTTCATGTTCCTTTCTCATTAATTACCTCACAGACATTTCACACCCCCCAGCCCCTACTGTCATAATTTTGGTTTCACGGTTTTGGTTTTTGGACCCTTAGGGACTGTCATCACGGTTTTGGTTTTTGGACCCTTAGGGATCCGGGTAGCCTGCGAGGTCTTAAGGAGTTAGTCGCCTAAGTTTGAGCTTGTACTTTCTTAATGATACATCCCCCTAGATTATTTAAGACAATTTTGCACCTCAATCACCCCATTGTGATTTCTTTTTCTTTTTAAACTTACACAAATTAAAACAGCTACTAATAAGTTAAATAAATTCGATAACTTAAAATCAACACAAAATTGCTTTTTTAAATCTTAGGTCTCTTGCCCACAAGATCCTTTTACTGACTTTAGTTCTCGAATACTAACATTTGTGTAATGTGGTTTGCCTAACCGCCTCCACTGACAGTATACGTGAATACATTTTTAACTACAACATCTAGTTTACTGAATTTTCAATGATAATTTTCACAATGAAGTGTGTTGTTACATCATTTCTAATTTTAACAAGCTGTACACCATAGTCTTTAAATATGACAAGTAAATTTTTCAACTTCCTGTGGAACTGTCATTTCTGTCTTGTCATCGTTTCTATCCATTTCATTGTCACTTGCTGCCACATTTCCACCATGTGAACAAGTCAAATCACAGCTCAGATGTTACCTGGAGCACATTAGTAAAAATATTTCAAACATCCACGCTTAAATTAGCATTTTCCACCTATGTTTCCTTGATAGATTACTTATACAGGGCTTTGACCCTCATATTTTTGTTATGTTATATCTTAACGGTTAGCATGTAAACTTCACGTGAGTATAACCTACAACTTTTCTTAACCGTAGTCAAAATTTCAAAATCTTTACATTATTTTACCAGGTTATATTCATTTTAGGTAAGCACTGATGATGACTGGTAAACCAGTCGAAAACTAGTTATGTGATTGTGATGTAGTCCTTTTTAGGGATTTTAAATATATACCTTTTATAAAGGATTTTACTGTTATTTTTTAACATTAAATATTTAATGTAAAATTATTAAAATTAATTTTTTACCTACTCACAATCTTCCATTATTTCTGAAGTCATTGTAACTTGCAATGTTCACTATTCCTCCCCATCCAGGCCCCAAAGAGAAAAAGATTTGTATGGCAGCATCTGCCCATACCTGCAATTGTAATAATCATAGATCGTGTTTAAAAATTAAATGATAATGATCCAACAGTACGAAAACTAAGAGAATTAATAATTTCTAAACCAATGTTAAGATACTAAAGTTAGTTCAACTAATCATTATTTTTTGTCATCTATATTGAATTGAAAAAAAAAAACGTACAAGAAAAAAAACAAGACAGAAAAGATAAAAGAAACTGTATAAATGAGATGCTAAATACTTATATCAGAGATAGCAGGAAAGAAAGCGAACCCTACGAGCACAATATATAATGATACGAAACCGAGCAAGAAAAGCACAAAGAAATGTATGAGAAGTAAAGGATAAAACAAGGAAACAGAATAAAAAATGTGAAAAAAATAATACAAAGATGGAAAGAATACTCTGAAGAAATATATGCTAAACATGAAATAACCCAAAACGTAGAAGACGGCATAGAATTATCAGAGCTAAGAGTGAATATTGGAGAAATTACAAGGGATGAAATTGGAAACACCCTAAAACTACTAAAAATTGGCAAAGCCGCAGGAATCGCCAGTATACCCATTGACCTAATAAAAGCAGATACCGAGCAATCGATAAACTTTTGAACAAAATATGGACTGACGAAGATTTATCAAAAGAGTGGAAGGAGGGATTTGATAATAAAAATACCCAAAAAAAAGGAAACCTAAGTAGATGCAGTAATTGGCGTGCAATAACACTACTAACTAAGCACCACATCCAAATTGTTGACCCAAATTATATTGGAAATATTGAAGCCGGAATTTGCTTTTGTTCTTGAGCATTGTGTTTTTATCTACGGGGTCTTATAAGGCAAAAATGATAACTCTAGTATTTTACTTAGAATTTAGCTGATGTATCTACTTATCTTAATAGGTTAACTAAAAAGCTTACCTTAACATTTGTAAGTTCGTCCCAATCCGGAACAATATAGTACTTTATGCCTTTCCAAGCCCCAGGCAATGTAACTCCTCGAATAAAGAGTATCGTTAATATAAAAAACGGAAAAGTAGCAGTAAAATATACAACTTTTCCAACAGACTTGATTCCTCTGATTATACAAACGTACGTAATTATCCAAGAAACCATATTTGCTACAAAAAGGGGCCACACTATACCGCCGACATCTGTGACTTCCGGAGATATTTGTAGTATTTTGTGACTGAAATCAAGACAGGTATTAATTCGTTTTAGTTTTGGACACTCCTAAAAGTTTTTATTTAAGTTTAGAACTAATCATACCATAATGTATTACCGACTTGTTTCTTTTTTTTTAAGTGCCTATCCGTTCCGGATGTTGTCGATCATCATGGCTATCTTAACTTTGTTTACCGCAGCGCGGAACCGAATTGTTTAACTTAACCTAATTTTTAGAGAAATAAGATCAGTTAATTGATCATATAGAAGCACAGATATCAAAACGAAGAAAATTTTGAAATAAGTTACCTGATTGATGTTTATTTCAACACAAAGAAATGAAAAAGATAAAGAACAAAAGGTGTAATGTGGAAGAAGAAGATAGGGGAAGACAATATTATCTAGAAATAAGAAATAGGTTTAAGGTATTAAACAAAAATGAATAGTGCAGTCACTGAAGGTTTTCACCTCCGATTTCGTTGAACCTCCATCGTTTTTCATGAAAATTGGTGAGTAATTAGAGGATATATCAAGGAACAAAGGTGACATGACGCCAACTTGCGCTTTTACTCTAGGGGTGGATGCCACCCCTTCTCGGGGGTGAAAATTATATTATTAAAAATAATACCACATGTCGATATAGGGACACATTATAAGCAAAATTTGATATATAAAGTTATTAAAATAAATCAACACTTTTTGAGTTATCAAAGACCAAAGATTTTATTTTTTCGTAAAAACATGCATGTTTTAAATCGGTTTTTCACATATAAATCAAAAATTATAAGCTTTCGCAAAAAAGGTTATTATTACTGAAATTGAAGATAATAAAAAATTGAATACATTTCTCACATAATGAACTAAACTAATATTAGTTCAGAGTGAGTTATTGGCAATTGAATGTGTATTTTTTTCGACGAGTACTCAAATCTAAGTATTCAAGCTTAAATAACGGGAAAACGATGCAATGTATAAAATATTCCTGCTAAACATTTGCCAAAGTACTTCGGAATACCTATCAAATGAGCTTCAGAACAATGTAATAGCGTCAAAATTAAGCAAGTTATAATGAAAATAAAAGAACCGTTTCGTTTTTTTCAGGAAAAAGTGAAAATTTAAACAAACGCCATTTCCACAAAAATTAAAATTTATAGTAATTCTTACAAGAACTTCTTTATATTAGCATAAGTGATGTGTTCGATAGTTTTGACCGGTTTAGAGTGCATATTTTAGAAGAAAGATATAATTTTAAAAAATCATAAATTTTAAAATTGTTGTAATTCTCATATTCTTTTGATAATAACTCCAAAAATACTCAATATACGTAAAAAATTATATTTAACCAAATTTTAGTTTTTTCTGTGCCAAATATTTTACCTGTTTTGCTATTTCTTTAGGGTAAAAAATTACCGAGACAGAAACGTTTAAATCTTAAATTTTGCTGTGGGAACCATGCAACCGGGGTCATTTAACCTTTTATTTTTAAAAAAGTAAGGGGTTTAAAAGATTAGGTTCAACGTATTTAAATAGCACTTGGGATTAAATTTCAAACAGTTTTTACATGAACCTGATATCCTAAACACGAACGGAGTTAAAAAAAAAACAATAACATTTTTTGGAAAAATTTTTGAAAGATAAATTTTGAAAATATTTTGGACAATAAATTTTAACGCTATCAACATATTCGGGGCTCATTTAATAGATATTTTTAAGTACTTTGACCAATGTTTAATAAGTTTATGTTATAAAATATATCAATTCCCGTTATTTCAGCTTGAATATTTAGAGTTTTTTACTCGCCGAAAAAAATATACATTCAATTACCTGTTACTCACTTTTAGTTAACACTAAATGGGTTTTGTAGTAAGGGGTTTATTTCTTTTTTTATTATCTTCAATTTTGATCATTATAACTTTTTTGTAAAAACTTACACTTTTTGAGTTATTGATGAAAAATTGGTTAAAAACATGCATTTTTCTCAAGAAAAATTAAAATCTTTGATCTTTAATAACTCAAAAAGTTTTCATTAATTTTAATAACTTTATATAAAAAATTTTGCTTGAAATTTGGCCCTCTATCGAATTATGGGATTATTTTTAATAAAATAATTTTCACCCACGAGAAGGGGTGGCATCCACCCTCAGGGTAAAAGCGCAAGTTATCACTATATCACCTTTGTTCCTTGAGATATCCTCTAACCACTCACCAATTTTCATGCAAATAGATGGAGGTTCAACGAAATCGGAGGTAATAGCTCATATCCACCTTCAGTGACTCCACTAAAAGTGAGGATGAGATCAGTAATGGCAATTCACAAAAATAATTATTACAGAACCATAACAGCACAATAACATAAGGACACAAGAGCCATTATTAATGGTTCGACGAAAAATGCGAAAGGGTTCTAGAAGAAATAAACAAGAGAAGAATGGGTCATCTGTTGAGAGAGAGAGAGAAGAACACTAAGTCAAAAAAAGACAAAAAATATGTAGGATGTGATTTATGATGTATGTATTTAGTGTCGTGTTAGTGTTATCTGTCAGATAATTCTACTTTGTTTTCATCATCCACCATTTTCTCATAATTATCCCGTATACTCTCTGCCGCCTATCTGAGTTCCTCAGACGTTTGAGCCAGACGACCGTTAATCGTGATGGAAACTCGAGATGTAAACACTATATACATAATAAAAATAGACTGGCTAAAATATGGGCCGCTAGGTAAGGTTAACATCATCACCATCATTAATCTGTAAGCGTCTATTACTGGACATATATCTTCCTCAGATCTTTCCATCTATCTCTCTTATGCGGCTTGCATCCAGTTACTGATGACAGGTTTCAGGTCGTCAGTCAATCTGGCTGGTGGGTGTCCTCTGCTTCGTATTGCTTCTTGTCGTGGTTTTCACTCGAGGTGGTAGTGGGTAGATACTTCTCTGTGATCCCGGCAGGAAATACATCTACTTCAGGAATATCACACATGAGAGCTCATGGATTTCTCCAACCTTCCATCACCGGGGAAACCATGCCCAAACCCAAAGGATTCCCATCTTCACTATTTCCTCCCTCAAATTCATACCAACTCGCCAATACGCACAAGCCACGCGTGGCCTTTTAATGGCTTAAATCCCAAAAGTAACTAGAGGTGAAACTCCAATATTCACTTCACTGAGTCGTCTAGTTACGTTCGTGTGTCATACTCGCTTCATCGTGCGGTAAAGATAGATATATAGATCACTCCAGTAAAATAGACTATACCTAGCTCACCATATCTTCTCTTTTCTTATTATGTCTACGGTAAACATACCGAATGGTTATCGTTATCGTTATCATTCTCATGATGGCTGAGAGGCTTTTTTTGTGTTTTGGGGGGTAATGTGTGTTGATTGTGTTTAAGGGGGTTTATATTTAGTCTATTTCATCCTGCAGAGGTTTGTCTAAGTAATCAAAAGTTATTATTTTTTCATTTTATCACGAAGTCAATTAGGGCACTAGGTATGCGATATACTGTGGAGTGATCTCAGGATGCGATGTATAGTTGTTTGTGATATGGTGTAAGTTGTGGTGGCTGTGGGATATTCAAATGGTGTTTGATGAATAGTGTGAGTGTCGTGTTGTGTTTTGCTGCCTTTTTCAGGCGCTTATAATAACCTCGGATCTTAGAAGACCAGTTTCGATAATATATCAGACAAGGGCTAGATGCCGCACTATTTCTGCTGTACTTCTGGGGTTGGCCCTGTTGAATACCAAGTGTTAACAGGCTATTTTCCGATACTCGGTGCGAACTTGACTCTCCCTGACAACGCCGTACTTATATACCGGGCGGTGAATTGAAAAACGGGCCATAGAAAACTCAATGTAAAATTCTAAATTGTTGAACTCCTGCTTCCCTAAATATTTTACATCAAAAGTCATAAGAAACTACTTGTAGAGGATTAAAATCTGTATTAAAAACAAAAGTTAAAATTGTTCTACGATTTAAATACATTCCAAAATTTTGAAAAATATAATACATTTTCCATAGTAAGTGCGTAAAAGTAAGGCCACACGTTACTATTTCTGACAGTACGCACACTATTGACTGAATAAGACATCTTTGTTATTACTACTTTCTCCTCAACTGAGGACATCTTTTCAACTTTATTGTTTTTTAAACAATAAATGATAAAATGAAAATACTCTGAGTTCAAAATACTATTAATATAATAATTTCATTGCGACCGAACGCAACCTTATACACATTCTTGCACTGTGTGTGGCATAAATTTGGCAAATACTTTGATAAAATTTATTATATTTTACAAAATTTTTGAATGTGTTTAATTTGTAGAACAATTTTAACAATGGTTTTCAATAAAGATTTCAATCCTATACAAATAGTTTCTCATGTGTTTTGATGTAGAATAATTAGGGAAGCAATAATTCGACAGTTTAAAATTTTAAATTGAGTTTTCTATGGCCCCTTTTCCTATTCACCACCCGTATACTTCGTCTAATATACTTACCGTTGCACGTCATCCGCGTCATAGCCTGTGATGTCACGTGATACCAACACGAAATATTTAGGGGCTAAGTGTGTTCTTTTTTAGAATCATTTTGCCGAGTACACTGGAATTACATCCACTAGACATATTTTATTATATACGCGTAGAAATAATATTTGAAGATTTCTTTTAATGTTAATTTAAATTAATACACAATAATTAATACGTTTCATCTAATTTGTGTAAATGGATTATAGAGCGTTTTTATAAAACACACTTGTTCGGAAAACGCTGTAACTGTAATCGAACAAAGATGATATTTTGGCATAAATTGGTAACATTTATTTGACAGTTGCGGTGATGACACTTCATATTTGTTTTTTTTTTCTTTACTATAAATATTTGTTTCATTATATTTACTGTTTTTATTTATTTACATTGAATATTAATTTGTTTTGTTGTGTAATCCACTTCCGCAAAAATTATGTAATATATTTGATTTGAAATGAATTCAAGAATTTTTTTGTAATTGGGCAACAATTTCAACTTAGATCTCTGACTTAGATAATGACGTGCAACGGTAAGGATATTAGACAGACTGTAGTTGGTCGACCTTTGCGCGGTTCCCTCGAACGTACCTTGGCAGTGCTTCTCGTGAGTACTACTGTGTGTGCATGGGTAGGAAGGGTCCTACTATTTGGTTCTGTTGCCTGATTTATCCTGATTTATTTTTTTTTCCTCTTCTTCAGTAGGTACTTTTTTCCATGTTTGCTTTGGCCTTTGGTCATCATTTTTTTTTTTTATTTTATACTGTTGGAATTTTTCCTATTTTAATGGAATCTCTAACTTTACGTTTTCTTTTATTTTAATTTTAATGTTAGCAATCATCGTTTATTTATTTAACATGCTCTACAGATCTTGGAGGCCTAGGGCTTTACAACTTAACAGTAACAATTTTATATAATACAAATAACAATATATACTAATGTCTTATATTTATTATATAATTTGATTTAATGACTATGTAAAAATTGCTGCACTATGTTTCTCCACTGTATCCTGTTTTTCGCTTTCTTTTTCCAGTCTGTAATTTCCATCGATCCTATATCTTCTTGAAACTTTTCGTGCCATCTTTTTCTTGGCCTACCTCGTCTCCTTGTCCCAACTGGTTTTCTTAATAGTATCTTCTTTGGCATTCTTGACCTATCCATCCTCTCGACATGACCTGCCCACCTGATTCTTTGTGCCTTTGTATATCTTGTTATAGTTGGTTCCTTGTAAAGCATCCTTAATTCTTCATTAGTTCTTCTTTGCCAACCATCTGCCGTATTTTTTCCCCCGAAAATAGTCCTCAGTACCTTGCGTTCCCATCTCTCTATCATTTCTTCTTCTGTTTTGTTTAGTACCCATGTTTCACATCCGTAGGTGACTGTTGCTCTTATTACAGTTTGGTATATTCTAATTTTCTTCTTTCTTGATACGTAATTTGACTTTAATATATTTTTTAAACTGCCGACCTTTCGGTTACCTTTAGCTATCCTGTGCTTTAGTTCGTTTTGCTCGTGTCCTTTTTCATCTATAATGGCACCTAGATATGTAAAGTGATTTACTCGTTTAAATTTATATTCTTTTCCATCGAACGCTGTTAACTTTAGCATATCTACAGGTTCTCTTTCTGTGTTGCCTAGCACCATATACTTCGTCTTTTCTTCATTTATTTCTAGGCCGAATTTTTTTGCCTCTCTGACTAATTTTCTCATGATTTTCTTTAATTCGGTATTAGTTTTTGCTAGCAGTGTAAGGTCGTCGGCGTAGGCCATGCATTGATGTTCGTTACGGTAGATCGTTTCTTGTGTTTCTATTCTGCTGTTCCTTACAATTGTTTCCAAAACTAGGTTAAATAACACAGTTGATAGAGGGTCACCTTGTCTAAGTCCTTTTTTGACTATAAACTCTTCCGATTTGTGACTGTTCCACACTATTTCGTTAGATGTCATATTTAAGGTAATTCTTATTAACTTGATTAGCTTTTCTGGTATTTCCATTTGCCGTAGGGCTTCATACATTTTTTTCCTATTAATTTTGTCATAGGCCTGCTTAAAATCTATGAATAGTGCATATAAAACCATTTTATGTTCGTAGCAGCTTGTTTGGATTTCTTTTATGTTAAATATTTGCTCTGTCGTCGATCTATTGTTTCTAAAGCCTGCTTGGTATTCTCCTATTAGTTTCTCTGCGTATACCTCTAATCTTTCTCTTACAATCCTAGCAAATATCTTATAGCACACGTCCAGCAAAGCAATACCCCTGTAATTCTGCAACATCGTTGCATCCCCTTTTTTATGTAATGGGATTATCCAGGCTTTGGCCCACTCTTCAGGTATCTTTTCTTCTTTCCATGTAAGTTCTATCAGTTCATACACCTTTTCCAGTAGTTTTCTTCCCCCTGCTTTCAGCATTTCTGCACTTATTTCGTTTGGCCCTGGAATTTTATTGTTTTTCAATTTGCTTACAACTCTTTGCACTTCGTCTTTGGATGGTTCGGCTATTCTTATATCTGCACCCTCTGTTCTGTCTTCGTCCTCTCCCTGATCTTCATCATCACTGTTTAGTAACGTTTCGAAATACATTTTCCATTCTTTCATAACTTTTCCCGGCTCACTTACTAGCTCTCCTTCCCTGGTCTTTATGTAGCTTGTTTTGCTTTGGTAACCTTTTTCTACTTTTTTTACCTCTTGATAAAATGATTTTATTTCATTGTTTTTAAATTTTTCTTCTATCTCCTGCAACTTTTTTTCATTGAATTCTCTCTTTTTCTTCCTGCAACTTTTCTTTAACTGTTTTCGTACGTGGTTATACTCTTCTCTGTTTTTGTCGTTAGGGTTGGTCAACATACGTATTCTTAACTTTTTCTTCTCCTCTGACAGCTCTACACACTCCCTATCAAACCACTCCTTAGTTCTTGTCTGTTTTTTAATTCTGGGTATCAATTTTCTGCTTACTTCTTTTGTAATGTGTTTTATTTGTTCCCATCTTTCTTCTACATCTGTGGCTTCATTCTTTGTTTCCAAAAACATTTTTTCTATTTATTCTTGATACTTTTGCCTGGTTGTTTCTTTTTTCAGTTCATCTACTTTGTATGATTTTGTTCTTTTTGCATCCTTTTTTACAACTATTTTTTCTTCTACTTTACTTTTACATTCAATTTTTACTAAAAAATGGTCTGAACTGCAGTCTGCTCCTCTCATACTTCTGACATTTGTAATAAATTCCGCGTGTCGTTTTTCTATCATTACATGATCAATTTGGTTAACGGTTTTTCCGTCCGGGGATGTCCACGTACCCTTATGTATCTCTTTCCGCTGTAGCTGTGTACTACTTACCACCATATTTTTTTCCATTGCAAAACTTATCAGTCTCTGTCCGTTGTCATTTGACTCGTCGTGTTTGCTATGCTTTCCTACTGTATTTCTGTAGATTGCCTCTTTCCCCACTTTTGCATTTACATCTCCCATTATAATTTTGACGTCATGTTTCGGTATCTTTTCATATTCCATCTCCATTTTTTCATAATATATGTCTTTTATCTCTTCATCTTTTTCTTCGGTAGGGGCGTGTACATTTAAAATGCTTATATTTCTTTTTTCCCTTTTATTCGTATATAACACATCCTCTCCGATATGGGATTAAAACTCATAATCTTTTCTTTTAGACCTTTTCTTATAATAAAACCTGTTCCCAACATCCTATCTGCTCCTCCACTTTTGAAAAAAACCACATTTTCTAATTCCGATATTTCTGACCTCAATTGTTTTGTTTCTTGTACCGCTACAATATCCAATTTATATCTCCCTACTTCTTTTACTAATTCCTTCATGGCTCCTTCCTCATAGGTGCCGCGTACATTCCATGTTGCCATTCTTATTTCCTCTTTTTTCCCTTTTTCCACTCTTCTTTTTTCTTCACCCATTTCTTTACCTTTTTCATCATTCTCTACGTAGTCAGACTTTTGATCTCTTGGCTTTTCTGACTTATGGTTTTGTTTTGCCTCGTTATCTTGTTTATACTTCGTATTATCATTTTCCAATCTCATGTACTTGTCCGTTGCTTTAGTCGTTATACTTATTGTAGTCGTTTCTGCATTCCTTTTTAGTTTTTTGGGAGTCCTCTCTGGCTGTTCTGTGTGCTTTCTGTCAGTTTACCATTATCCTTATCCCATTTCCTATCTTTTCCATTAATATTTAGCTTCATATACCCTATTTTTGTTGTATTACCCTTATCTTTTTCCTCCTTCGCTATTTTCCTAATTATAGCCTGTATCCCTCTTTCCATTTTTGTCATGTCAGACTCTATATATACTCCTTGTCCTGTTATGTTTCTAAGTTTACTTTTGATCTCAGGATGCGATGTATAGTTGTTTGTGATATGGTGTAAGTTGTGGTGGCTGTGGGATATTCAAATGGTGTTTGATGAATAGTGTGAGCGTCGTGTTGTGTTTTGCTGCCTTTTTCAGGCGCTTATAATAACCTCGGATCTTAGAAGACCAGTTTCGATAATATATCAGACAAGGGCTAGATGCCGCACTATTTCTGCTGTACTTCTGGGGTTGGCCCTGTTGAATACCAAGTGTTAACAGGCTATTTTCCGATACTCGGTGCGAACTTGACTCTCCCTGACAACGCCGTACTTATATACCGGGCGGTGAATTGAAAAACGGGCCATAGAAAACTCAATGTAAAATTCTAAATTGTTGAACTCCTGCTTCCCTAAATATTTTACATCAAAAGTCATAAGAAACTACTTGTAGAGGATTAAAATCTGTATTAAAAACAAAAGTTAAAATTGTTCTACGATTTAAATACATTTCAAAATTTTGAAAAATATAATACATTTTCCATAGTAAGTGCGTAAAAGTAAGGCCACACGTTACTATTTCTGACAGTACGCACACTATTGACTGAATAAGACATCTTTGTTATTACTACTTTCTCCTCAACTGAGGACATCTTTTCAACTTTATTGTTTTTTAAACAATAAATGATAAAATGAAAATACTCTGAGTTCAAAATACTATTAATATAATAATTTCATTGCGACCGAACGCAACCTTATACACATTCTTGCACTGTGTGTGGCATAAATTTGGCAAATACTTTGATAAAATTTATTATATTTTACAAAATTTTTGAATGTGTTTAATTTGTAGAACAATTTTAACAATGGTTTTCAATAAAGATTTCAATCCTCTACAAATAGTTTCTCATGTGTTTTGATGTAGAATAATTAGGGAAGCAATAATTCGACAGTTTAAAATTTTAAATTGAGTTTTCTATGGCCCGTTTTCCTATTCACCACCCGTATACTTCGTCTAATATACTTACCGTTGCACGTCATCCGCGTCATAGCCTGTGATGTCACGTGATACCAACACGAAATATTTAGGGGCTAGGTGTGTTCTTTTTTAGAATCATTTTGCCGAGTACACTGGAATTACATCCACTAGACATATTTTATTATATACGCGTAGAAATAATATTTGAAGATTTCTTTTAATGTTAATTTAAATTAATACACAATTATTAATACGTTTCATCTAATTTGTGTAAATGGATTATAGAGCGTTTTTATAAAACACACTTGTTCGGAAAACGCTGTAACTGTAATCGAACAAAGATGATATTTTGGCATAAATTGGTAACATTTATTTGACAGTTGCGGTGATGACACTTCATATTTGTTTTTTTTTTCTTTACTATAAATATTTGTTTCATTATATTTACTGTTTTTATTATTTACTTTAACGTAAGATTATAACTTCATTCTTGTTTTGTATTTCTAAAGTTTTTATTTATTTACATTGAATATTAATTTGTTTTGTTGTGTAATCCACTTCCGCAAAAATTATGTAATATATTTGATTTGAAATGAATTCAAGAATTTTTTTGTAATTGGGCAACAATTTCAACTTAGATCTCTGACTTAGATAATGACGTGCAACGGTAAGGATATTAGACAGACTGTAGTTGGTCGACCTTTGCGCGGTTCCCTCGAACGTACCTTGGCAGTGCTTCTCGTGAGTACTACTGTGTGTGCATGGGTAGGAAAGGTCCTACTATTTGGTTCTGTTGCCTGATTTATCCTGATTTATTTTTTTTTCCTCTTCTTCAGTAGGTACTTTTTTCCATGTTTGCTTTGGCCTTTGGTCATCATTTTTTTTTATTTTATACTGTTGGAATTTTTTCTATTTTAATGGAATCTCTAACTTTAGGTTTTCTTTTATTTTAATTTTAATGTTAGCAATCATCGTTTAGTTAAGGTTTGTTTTATGTCCTGTATTTAAGTCATGTTGTGCAAAGGACGACATTCTCTTCAATAGTCAGGCCATGTATTTAGGATGGACGCAAACAGGCTTCGAAAAACACTGTTGAATGCAAGAATGCAGAAGAAGAAATCTATTGTATGAGGACGCAAGAAATCTCCTTGGCAGCAGATCGAAGGGGATACTGGCTAAAAACCGTAACGAATAGAGAAGTTTTATGAGGAAAGTCAAGGGCCGGAATGGTCTGTAGAGTGATAGGATGGATCGAAGGGACGTTTTAGTCAAAATTTACAATGGCCTGGCATTGTCTCTGTATAAAATTTTTAAAAATATATCCGTAGGTTTAAAAATTTAAGCTTAGTTAATAAAGTACGAAGAGTTTAATAATTTTATTTACTATTTTATATTTTTTTATAAAAAACGAAAAAGAGGAAGACCGAAAAAATCTTGGATTGGTGGTATACGAAGATCTATGAGCGAAAGAGGATTATCCGATGAGGACTGGAACAATCGAGGGAACTGGCGCTTAGGCAGCTGACAACATCGCAGGACGTTATAAACCGACAATATATATATTTTTTATATTAAAGAGCTACTTTTATATAAAGTGACTTACTGTGACTCATACTTACTGAAAAAATTCGTCGGCAGGAGTTTTTAAGTCTATGGCTTTAATCGACGATATGGAATGAGACGTATTAAAGCCTTGCTCATCTATAAACTACTCGTAAAAAAATTAAAACATCTGATTTGTTGCGTGAACATAATAGATAATACAGAAAATAATAAAGAAAAAGAAAAAGAATTACTCTCAATCATTTTCAGGTTCCCGTTAAAAGTTTACTTAACCAATACCAGTACAAGGCAATATATTCAATGTAAGTAATCTAATTCATTAAGTTCTTTAAACCTGTTACCTTGTAGCTTTAACTTTTATAAAAATTCTTTTACTCGTTTTGTGGAGGTGAAAGCAACCATTCTCTTTATTGTGTAGCGTTAAGAATATGCTGTAAGTACTTTTTACTTTGTATAAGTCTTTCTTATTTTTATTTTAAACCATTTTATCATCTTCTATTGTATCTTCTTTCTTTTTAAATCAGTTCGATCTACGCATGCACTTGAAAAACGTATTCTTTTTAAGTTTTAGCACGAGACACCGACATCCATATTAAGAGTCAATGGATAAGGCCTGCCATTGATTTTATAAAGTATTAATACTCTCTGGAACGACAAACCAGGACCTCCATGTGGTTTCTTTTATCAGTTTTGTTTCCTTCATGGATTTGTATAGTAAGGCGTTTCCATTAATAAGTTTTCTTGCCGTGTAAACCTATCCATCAACTACGTTTTAATTTTTGGGTGTGACCCCAGGTATTTCATAGTTATACCTTCCAAAAGCGTTGACAAAGCGTCCAAAAGTTTTTTAATATAGACAATTTAATTTAATTTAGTTTTAAGAATTTAGTTTTTATCTTACTACGTTCGTGTGGTTCTTTTTAAATTACGGTTCATTTTGCCTATAAAATGCGGTACCTACTAAATGTAACTTTTATTTTTATTTGTAAATACTTATCTGATCTTATTTGACAAGTCACGCAGGCTCTCGGGGACATTTTTGTCGATATGTAAACATAAAATGACGCTTAATAAACGTCATTTTATTTTTTTTATATCTTTTTTATAACAGCTAGAATATGTGAACCGATTTAGCTGATTTCGATTTTGAAACATTGGTAGAAAATTTTAAAAGTTTAAAAAATTGTAAACAAATATACTAAAAACAACAATGTTATGTATTTGCATAAAAAGCTTTAATAAACTCCTGTAGATAGACGTTACTAAAAACCGCAGATATTTTCGCGTCTATTTACTTTATACGGCGAATGAGTTCGGACGGAGGTAAATTCCTCACCAACCAGTAAGAACATATAATCCGACAGGTATTTTCCTCACCAAATTTAAAGGTTCCTATTAATCCGGTAGGTATTTTCCTCACCAACTCACTCAGGTAATAAAATAAAAATATAGATTTAATTTAGGAATGTCTATTATGAAAGCATCCGAAATCCGAATACAAGACATTAATTTCCTTATATTATAATAATAGTTTATAATATAGATAATATGCAAGACGTATAAATTATTATTTAATATTTACTATAATAAGAGAGACACTTTACAAAATCCATTCTAGTCATTTGATTAGACTGATATCTTATTAATAAATTTTCTACATTTTTCAATTTCTGCTTAGCTTGTTTACCATTGATATGTTTGGCAATATGCAAACTTTAAATTTTAACATATACGTATCTACCTGAAATTCTTTAATTTTTTTAAAGAAAATATAATATATGGATGGCTGCGTATTACAAAACGATAAATTAAAATGCGAATGAAAAGATTCGCAAGCATTCGTAATACGAATAACAGAAGAATTTGCCTCTGTCCACAAATATGGGGAGAATATGGCAGTTTCGTCTATAGAAGTTTAAAGTAAATAATCAGCATATCTATCTTAAATTTCATTTTCTGATTTGCATGACAATAAATCAAACACAAAACAAGCTGATACGTCTTCTGGTTTTATATGTAAGGCCAAAAGTATATTTAAGCCACTTGCCTCCTTCAGAATAATTTTTATATTCTGATATTAATCAAGAGACCAAGACATTTCTATACCAAGCTTGGTGTAGGTGAAATTTACAACCATGTATTTCAGTGTTCGGGCATATTTCAATGATTGCATTATATATAGCCTTTTCAAAATCTTCAATAATTTTACTAGCATTAACTCAATTTTGGGAAGTTTAAAAATGTCTGATTTTAAAAAATAAAAAATATTGTAATTTTTTTTTTGTTTGGCAGTAAACGGTATAATAAAGAAATATAATGCCCATTAATTAGCCCATGAATAGTGAATAATTGCAAATAATATGTGGTACAGTAAGAAAATGTGCCATCCATATAATAAAATTCAATGTGGGTAAAAGTCTTATATTTGTTTCACAACTAATTACAATTATCCTACTTTTGACACAGTTTATAAAGAGAAAATTTTCTCTCTTGCTTATTTTTTGAGCACACATCTTCACAATAAATTCTTGAACCTCATCAATATTGGAAGTAAGTCGACCAGGCATCATTTTTCGTCGATAATTATATATCTTTTCTTATGTAACTGACAACAATCGTAGTAATTGTTTCAGACAAATTAGCTGCAAGCGCTTGGCGTATAATTTTTGCTGGTTTTTCAATAATATTCTCTTTGGCTTTACGTTTACAATAGTTAGAAATAATTTTTCGATCTAACATCTGAGAATGTGGTTCATGATTATGTTGTAGGCTACTTCTAGATATTGTTAAAGTTGCACCAATAGTAAAAACTTTCGCACTACAAGTTGTTTTATCCTCCAGAACACTTCTTCACTTTTTAAAACTTTCACTTTATAAAAAATAAAATTTTCAAATACCAATACCGCGTAAGGTTTACCGCGATCAGTTTCTATTAAACATGTCATTTTTGTCAAAATTCCAATTGTGATTAAAAATAATATAATATATAATTAATTAATTAATTGTTATAGGCATCTACTGTAATTTAATAGTAGATCAATAATTCAATTGAATGCCTTTTAGTAAAATCTACCTGAAATAACTTAAATAACCATTTCGGTCTTGGTGAGGAAAATACCTGTGGGATTATGACATACCCTTCTAAACGCAGGCAAAAGATTATTTTGGTGAGAAAATTACACCCGCCGATAAGTTCGAACCCCAACCAATGAGAACTTTTTTTATATTTTAAATCCCTAACTTTTTATCTCATTATTTTAAATCTTATAAATGATTAAAAAATCTTAAAAATGATTAAAAAATAAACCGAATTAAAATGAAAAAACTAACCAGTGTGTATCTTCCACATTTACTTTATATTTAACATTGCCTGTAATTTTTAAATCAAATGCCTGTTATCGCTACCCAAGATAATAATGATAATGAATAAATATAAGATGATGATGAATAAAATAGACCAAAATAAAATAGGCAATATTATTTTATTTTTAAAATATAATAATAATCAAAATTAAGTAATTACGCAAATATAAGATAATAATGAAAATGTAAATAATGAATACATTCTGTATTATATTTAACACATTAGATCAAATAGAGTGACAAAATAAGCTAATTCGAAATAGTTGTCATGTACCTATCATAAAAATGGATAATTCAGTATCCTTATATACCTACCAACGATTTACCATGAATGTGCTTTAATATTTGAGGAATGTCATATCTCTCTCTCTCTCTCTCTCTCTCTCTCTCTCTCTCTCTCTCTCTCTCTCTCTCTTGTCGTTTCCCCATTACTTAGAATCGTGATTTCTTTCAATATTCTTAACAATTTTTTTCCATTGGTCTCTATCTTCAGCTGCCTTACGAGCTTCGCAAAATGAGTTTACAGCTGAATTCTTAATTTGTTCGGACCATCTAGTTCCTCTTGATCTTCTCTCCGGAACGTTTCCAGAAACAATTAATCTTTCCAAACTATCGTCACCTCGTGACCGAAGAATTGCAAAATTCATTGCAGACATATTCAACAAATGTCATATATCCAGTCCCAAAAGGGATTTCTCGCACATATATCTGCAGACAAAATCAACCGAACTGATTTGCGATATCTAATGAAAGGTTGTAAGAAGCTGGTTTTGTTAAATATAGCATGATAGCACGACGATATTTTAGTGATATGCAGACGCATATCAATAGCAATAGTATATAACGCGCTATTAGAAGTAATCGCTTCTGTCGCAACTGCCACGTGTCGTTGTTTATTTTCATTCGTTTTTAATACATAATACACTATATTAAAAATAAATTGAAGGGTGTCAGAAAAAATTGGAGAGTGTCAGAAGGAATTGGCGGATTCCATAAGAGTAGGAAGGAGTTGAATATGCCGGGAAGATATAAGATGAGGTGATCCTACCGTTTCTCTATCCCTAACGGCCGGTTTAACAAAGTAAAGTTAACTTGTGGTTAAGAGATAACCAGAGGTTACCCCAAAATATGCGTTTTAGTTTCAGGTCAACGGGGAAGCATGATTAACTCACAGAAGTTTTAACCAGAGGTTGGAGTGGGTTACCCTTATGGGTATACCCAGAAGGGTAACAATTATGAAACTGAAACCCATATTTTGGGGTAATTTTGAGGTTATCTCTTTACCACAAGTTAACTTTACTTTGTGAAACCTGCCGTAAGTAATTTAGTTAATAAGGATATTTTATTTAAAGGCAGTTTTTAGATATTCTAGAACATATTATTTAGCTAAGGTACCAAAAATATATGTTGGTCTTTTATAATAAGTATTTTTACTCTAACTCTGTCAAATAACTAAATGGTAATTGTTTGTTGCATTATTTCATTGATATATCCTCCAGAATGTTTATTATAAAGTGAAAAATTAAAGCTTAAACACTTTTCTTATTTAAACAATATAATTAATTTTCTTTTCTCTGTGATAGTATAGTGTTTTGTGTTATTTAGGTTTCCCATAGCAACAAGAGATAAGTTTTTTATTTGTACCTACATGCAGGAGTACAGGGTGATCTTTTGTTCCTCTCCTTTTGGTATCCCTTAACTCTCAAAGCTGTTTCAAAGGAAACTTTTAACAGGGACCTGAAGAAGAGCTTGATTTTGTAGGGCCCTAAACCAGTTACAATAAAATTAATTGTGAGTATTTTTCTTTTTCTTTTTCTTTTGTTATCTTCTGAAAAAGCCTGTCATTTGTAAACAATTCATCAATATAGAAATATTAATTTATATTTTTGTCATTTTACGTACCCCTTTGCAAAATATTGTATTCCAGGAATTTGAACAGAACTGCCACGGTAATTTTGATTTAAATGAGTGAATCAAAAATATTAATGGATAGGCACATATCGTATTAAAGTATGTACAAACTACTAGGTTAACAACGATCATGGCATACCCAGCACCTAGAACAATGTTTTTAATAAATTTATGTGATTAGTGTTTATTTAAAACTATTTACATAAAATAGACAAAAATTTGGTCTAACTATATGGAATAAAAAACACGTGTGTCCACAAAGAAAATAAGTCAGAATACATTTTCTGTACAAACAACAGACTATTCTATAAGTGAAAGCAAATATAAATACAGTTTTGAAAGGAAATTCCTGGTAAATTTTGATTCAACACATTTTGTTTGACAAAAATAATTGTGTTTGTATTGTGCATGTTACCATGGAAATGGCGATCATGGGTATGGAAAAACGGCGATGGCTGACTTTTCTCACTGCAATGGCCGACTTTCCTCACTGCATGAGAAATGTTTCATTTTGATTGTATAACTGCAAAACACTCTTTAAGCAACTACAGCATTTGCCCAAATGTTGAGTCCACGAGTCTTTACCCGTGCGTCATCATTTTAAGCATACGAAATAAGTCGGAAATTTACTAAACGCAACAGCAAGTGACAGAAAGTGGGTGTTACTCCGATCACGGGTTATAGAATAAAATTTGAAGTTTTCAAATAAATAGAATGTCAAATTTAAGTTTTGCTTTAAAATTTTTGTGCATAATTACAGCTACATTTGAAGTAGCTTAATAAATTATTTTATTATCATTGATTAATAAATAAATAAACAATCTATAAAAAAATTCAATGACATATTTCCTTTTTCTTATTTTATTCACTTTGGCGGAACATTAAACACAAGCATTCCTTAACTGTGTCAATGACGTTAGTTTTGTACGTTGTCAAAATTAATCGTAAAATAACATAAACTTGCCATAAAATTTCAAACTCCAATATAAAATTAGTTGTGAAAACAGCTGTTTGTAAACTATAAAAAACTTCAAAATGCAAAAATTCGACAAAATAACAGCAAAAAATTCAACAAACTGACAGCCACAAAAGTAAACAAACCAAAACGTCAGAAATTGTACTTAAAATATGTGAAAACATCCCCAATCGTTTTTTTTTGTACCTATCTCTTTTCAATGTACTGAGTCTAGATCGTTCATAAAAATAACATGTGTTTTTACTTAATAACAGGCGGTAGCTGGTTTGTCATGAGTTTCGTGCGTGGAAGAGAATGTTGCTAGATAAAACGTATGTGTTTTATCTCGCCAGGTATTAATGATGCACGGGTAAAATCTCGTGGACTCAAGTGTATTTAGCAGATTATAGCCAGAGAACGAAATACATAGTTGTCATTGATTAACTTCAAATTTCGTGGATTATTATGGTATTTGAGGAGAAAGAGGAGTAATTTCACTGGCGTCTAAAATCATAGTGTAAGTTTACGTATATAATTACAGTATGGTGCAAATGTTTGGAATAAATTCGTAACTTCGTAAGCCGGTGACTTTAATGGAAAATCCGGAAACAGGTTGATTTTTATTTTTAAATTATAACTTTTTGGCATATATATTATACTAGTGACGTCATCCATCTAGGTGTGATGACGTTATCGATGATTCTTTTAAATGAGAATAGGGGTCGCGTGCTAGCTCATTTGAAAGGTTATTATATTCTCTATTGAGTAGTATAAACATTAACATAATTATTTATACGGGCTGTCCAAAATATTTTTGAAGTTATAATTCTTTAGGCGCGATAGGGAGTGAATTTTTATTACTCTGCACGCATGCGCAGAGAGACAGTATGTTGTTCGTTGCTAAATCTTTTAAGTTACATGTATCCGTCCAAAAAAGGTGTGGAAAAATATATTAGTGTTTTTAGTAAATATATTTATTATAATTTTTGTGTCATTGGATTTATCTTCCTCGGGAGTAAGGTAATACATATTATTAAAACATTTTTATTTAATACTTCACTTCGTTTATTTGTTACCGTGGTTTGTCATAATGTCCGAGAAATCGTCAAAACAATGCCTTCGTAGCCTCATTGGTACAGCATTCGACTTCGGATCGAGAGGTCCCGGGTTCAAATGCGGATAATTGCTGTCTTTTTTTTTTTAATTTTTGGATATTTGGAAAGTGGTAAGTAACTATTAAAATCAGTTTAATATTTAATAAAATAAAAATAAACTGTTAAAAGTATTTTATTTCGCTGAAATCCTATAATAGAAGTATAACTTCTTAGGTGCGTACAAAGTACACACACATTCATTTTTTTAAATTAAATTAATTGACGGAAAAAGAAGAATATATTTGTGTAACTTAGTTAATTCAAAATAAATTTTACCACTTTCAGAAAATAGCAAAAAATGTTTATTTGATAATTATTGTTACGTTTCGATTTAATTAAATGTTCAAACTGCCAAGAGGCAGGTGAGTGTCAGCTTGAACATTGAATTTAAGCGAAAAGCAATGTTAATTGTCAAATAAACATTTTTTTCTGTTTTGTGGCGGTAGTAAAATTTATTTTAAATTAAATAAATTACATATATACTTCCTTTTGTGTCAATTAATTTAATTTAAAGAAATAATAATTGGACACCCTTTACATATAATTATGTTAATGTTTATATTACTGACTAGCGAATTTAATTTAATAGAACCTTTCAAACAAGCTAGCACACGACTCCTATTCTCATTTAAAAAAATCAACGATTACATCATTACAGCCAGATGCATGACGTCACTAGTATGATAAGCTAAAAACCACCGGCTACGAAATATCGAATTTATTCCAAACATTTACACCATACTGTATAATTTTATAATTATTATACTATTATTTGAGTGAGCAATAAGTAGCATTTAATGCAATAACTCACTGCCAACTATTTCGTTCTTTTGGTATACATAAGCCGATTATTTGAGGGTTCATACTTAGACATATTTCAAAAATTTCAACATTTTATCAAAATTGTTATTAACATAATTTTTTGAAAAGGGGCTCATTTTTTAGTTTTTATTTATTTGTATTTAAAACAGCTTTGATATTTTTTATGTCACGTGCTTGTAAGTAGGCTGAAATGCTGAAAAGATAGTGAAAAAACATTTTTTTATATATAATTTACACTAGCTGGCAAATTTTTTTTCTTAAAATCATATTTTCATTATTTATTTATATTAAGAGCTGAAAATTAAAAATATTATAATTGAAGATCTAGATTTTGCAAGATTCATGAAGAAGACGGGAATGAAATACCTGAGGAATAATGGAATAAATAATTTTATTTTTATAGCAATTGCAATGAAGCAACGGGCAGAAAGTATAATGAGCCACTTTTTAAAAAAATTTCTTCGCATTATTTATGGCAGAATAAGAAGGGTGCACCCTTTTATTGCCTTCTATAACTTCATACTCTTCTCTGTTGTAAGATTTTTAATATTTTGTCCTATTTCCTTTCATTCAGAAAACGAACCTGCGCTCAAATAGTGTCACAACTCAAAAAAAATTTTAAACGGTTTAATTGCACCAACAGTTTAATAAAACTATAAAATCTCATCTCAAAAAGTGTTAGGTACGTTTATAGTTCAAGTATTTGTCATTAGATGACACTAGAGTCATTATAATATGATTAACAAAATTCAACGGTGCACCGAACCTAAACACCTATCGACTTGTGCAAGGTATGCAAGGTATTTGTCTACATAAGATGGGTATAAAGCGCCGTTTGTCAAGTTAAAACAGTATAATATGCACATATGTGTTTTCTTTATTCAAAATAATTTGCGTATGTGCTCAAGAAAAGTGACACATTTATTACTTATTTATCTTTCTTTTTCCAGTATTTTTTTACTCTCGTTACTTGTATTTAAAGTTACATCATTAAAAAGTATTAGTCTGTTAACCCAATAAAAATAATGATATTGTCTTTTGTTCTGCAAGAGCCACTTTTGATAAATAATGTTTCGTAAATTATTCGATATATTATCTGTATAGTGTCACAACTCAAAAAATAATAATTTTTTATTATTATTAACAGAATTAATACACTATCTTGCAGAGCTTCAAAAACCTTTATAACTGACTAAAATAGGTAGTTATGATACTATTTTTTTCTACAACCGTGTTAAAAATGCAATTTTTAGCACTTCACAGGAGCGTTAAAAATGCTACTTTAAAGCACTAGTGCTTTAAAATTTTTAAGGCACTGCAGTTAAAAGTGAATTGTCAAATTGTGAAACGTCAAAATACTTATATTTCATTTTTTAACATTAATATTAATAGTAAAATTTGCGCAATTTGAAAAAGGTGGCTTAAAAGGTTTTTAAAATTTAATTTAAGCTGTATTATTGCATTTTTAACACGTTTGTAGAAAAAAACTAACGTATTGACAATATAGGCAGTTTTGACGTAATGTTAAGAAAAATATAAAAATGGAATGTCAGTCAAGTTCAAGTAAAAGTTTTTGTAGATGTTGTCCTGTATTTTAGAATGAATAAATTATAATTGTTGATATATAAGACGTTTTTAGAAAAAATCTTGTATGATATACGTGTTAAAAAGTACATTTTTAAGGCACTCACAAAGAAACTTTTACATGCGTGCTTTAAAATTGTACTTTTAACATTTATATCATAAATAACTATTAACAATTTTTGAATTAAACCCATAAAAGTTCAAGCACAAATTTTAAACGTCGTTTTCTTGATACTTTGCTTTTTTGTTTTATGATACTGTTTGAGCGGAGGTGCGAAAAGTTAAAATTGCTATTAAATGGATCTCTTTAGTAAACTATGTCGAAAAAATATCGTATTAAATAATAATCAATACTATTATCAAATTAAGTCGAATTAAATGAAACTTACCCTTAAATAAGGGACAAATATTGAACAATTTTGTACATCCTACACTCGCAAACTGGCCAAGCGAAGTTTCTAAAAAAAATAACGGTATTCCACAGAATACTAACATTATTAAGTATGGCACCAGAAAAGCACCTGAAAAAAAAACAGGAAATTATTTGGTGTTTGTTTTTGTGTTTAGTTTTTTAAAATAAAGTCAATTTCAAAACATAAAGAACTCTTAAAAGAGGTTTAAAACTGTTTTCAAAAATACTATTTTTCTATAAGTGACATGAAATGTTATTATTTGCCACCTCTGGTCATTTGCTGAAACGTCACTTCTCATCCCATGGGGCAAAACCTATTTCTGAAGAAAAATTATAAAGTATTATGAGAGCTTATCGATGAACGAAGCCTCTTTTGTAGCTGCTAATTCTGGCGACGCACAGTGGTTCCTAATACTGAAAACGTGGTCATGAGGTAAAATAAAAAGTCCCTATTTAGGGATTTTCATGTTTACAGTTGTTTTCTCGTACTTTCATAGATTCGTAATACGCAGGTATATGGATCATACCGGATCTATTCTTATTCATAACTCCGGGACAAGTGAGCCATGTACGACCTTATTTTGGCCAACAGTTAAAGTCAAAAAGAACGCGTATATTGAAAGCTCTGTAAAACGTTGTGTTTTACCAATTTTATTGCTATAAAGCAGGTTTTTTTTTCAAGTATGTATTAATATAAGATAAAAGTTGACTAAAGATTTGACAAAAAATAAATGCATAAAATTTGTTAATGAATTTTTTTTAGTGCCTATTCGTTTCGAATATTGGCGATCATTCTGGCTATAATTATTTTATTACCTGATGCTTTAAATAGATTAGTTGATGTTGTGGAGAATCATTTCCTCAGGTTCTGTAACCATGATATTCTTCTTCTCCCAATTTCTCACTTTACCTTGAAGAATTACCTTTAGTAATCTGTATTTAGTGCAGTTTCTCATTATGTGTCCGAGATATTCTAACTTTCTTCTTTTAATGGTATACATCACCTCTCTTTCTTTGCCCACTCTTCGTAATACGGTCTCGTTGGTTATCTTGTCCGTCCATGATATGATATCGTTAATGAATAAACAGTAAAAATATACTTAAAATAATAAAAATTTCGGAAAAATACATTCAAAATTACATAATTCTGCATACATAATTCTGCGACTAATGTTTATTAATCTCAAAATGTATAGTCAGAAGATAGAGAATCACATTGTTTTAGCTGCCTTTAATTGCCTTTGCGTTGCTGGAAGCTATTTGAATACAAAAGTGTGGAATGACGCATATTACATGATTCTGGCGATTGTTGCGTATGTATGGGCGGTTGTACATAAGTAAGAGGTTCTGAATATTGTACTTCAAAAATAAAATGAACTGTTAATCAGTAATTCCAAAGTACCTTATAGTATATAATTTCATAAAAATATGCGTTTAAAATAAAATTTTCGAATTCCTTTCGGCCATATTGGACCCGCCATTTTGTTTTTACAAACATATTGTTAGATTTCTACTCAGCGACTTTAAACTGCCAAATTTGACAAAAAATTTTACGTTTTAATTGATATCTTCAATTTTTTTCCACCATGTTGAATCCGTCATTTTATTTTTCAAAAAAATAAGGTCAGATTCGTAATCAGCGATGCCAAAAACCGTTTTACTCGGGTCTAATTAGCAAAATACAAGGAAAAGTTATTTACCAGCAGTTTTATTGCTGGAATCAAATCTTATGATGGTATATATTAATAATATAGGTATGCAAAATCCGCAGATAGTGTGTTACTTTTTTTATAAACAAAATGGCGCCCGAAAATCGCGTTTTTTTTCAATTTTTGCTCTATAACTCTAAAGATTTTAACTTTACACCAAAAAGCACCCAAATAAAAATTCACCTTAATTAAATTATGCACAGAAACGTGTTTTTCACGATCTACTTCGACGAAAATTTTCCCCGGAAAATGCGGGTTTTTCCAACAAATTTTTTAAATTTCAATTACAATTTTAGATAAGTAATTGCTTATTAATAATTAAATAACATGGTAATATAAAAGATCTTTTCGCCTAGATCAGTGGTTCCCAACCTTTTTCCCATGATCGCCCCCTTTGACAGGTTTCACCAGTTGTGAATTCCATAATCGCCCCCCCCCCCCAATTAAATTGAAACAAATAATTAATCAGTACAATTTTTATTTATTTTTACATTTCGTAAAATGATAAATTAATGATTAGTAATAATTGAGGGGGTTAGAAGTAAAAGGGTTTAAGTGCACTTTTTTAAAATTTTACTCTAAGTAGGTACATATTCGCATACTTAAATGGTATTAGGACTTGGTGGTAAAACGATTTAAGCATATTTCGCCCTAAAGTCGCCATCTTCGCCATTACATTTAGTTAACTGAAAACAATTGCAGGTTGCTTTGGTAGTAAACAAGTTTAACCGTGCGCTTGAACCGTTTTACCACAAAACTATTTGTAGTATTCTATAAAAACAAATAGTAATAAACGGGGTTAAGTGCGCTTGAACCATTTTACCCCAAAACTATTTTTATATTCAGTAATGTGTAAACACATGTTAATACACGATTAATTTCAAGTAACTAAATATTAGATTTGTGACCAATTTTGAAGACTAATTAAGTATTATGTAACGTGCCAGTTGTAGTTGCCCTGTGGATAACAGCTGAGACAAAAATGATTAGTAATATATGTAGTTAATATCTACAATTGAACCGTTTTACCAGTAACATTTATCAACACCATGTACCGATTCAAGTACATTTTTTTAATAATTGAAAAAAAAAAAGGAAGGATATAGTAAGAGTAATAATATACCCTTACATTTTTATCATTTCGTAGTACCTTGTACACTACACATTGTACACATATTTTAGTTTAATGACTCCTAGACTTTATACAACTCAAACAACTTTAAAGCTGATTATCTCAGAACTATCAAAACTGCACTTAAACCCTTTTACCTCTGGCCCCCTCAATTGTTAATTTCTCATTTGGGCTTTCTCAATGTTGGTTAATAGCAACCTCAAAGCCCCTCTTTCTATTATGTCGAGCCTATTTATTTGTTTGTGTTTCAATATACATACAGAACTAAAACCGGTCTCCACTAGATATGTTGTGGGGAATGCTAATACTGTGGAATTTGGATGTGGGTTTGTAGTTAACGGAAAACTCAAGTCTGCCATAATTGATTTCAAACCAATCAACAAGCGCATGTGTTCTCTAAGGCTTAAAGGAAAATGGTTTAACCTAACCCTCTTCTCAACCCACGCACCAACTGAAGAAGCAAATGAAGATGACAAGGAGGAATTTTATGAAATTCTAGAACAACAGTACAGAATGGCACCCAGACACGACGTCAAAATCATACTGGGAGACTTCAATGCCAAACTAGGTAAAGAGGACCATCTTAGAGCGGTGATCGGTACACATAGCTTACACGATAACACCAATGATAACGGATCAAGATTGGCAGAGTTCGCTGTAGCCAACAATATGGTAGTGAAAACTACACAGTTCCAAAGGAAAAATATACATAAAGTAACCTGGGTGTCAAATGACGGAGTCACACGAAACCAGATAGACCACGTGCTCATCGACGGAAGACACTCTAGCAATATCATCGGCGCACACAGTTTAAGGGGAGCAGAAAGTGACTCTGACCACTTCCTGGTCAGAATAAAAATGAGAATAAGGCTAAACACGAGACATCCAAAGCAACGCCAACAAGGAAACAGATGGGACATTTCAAGGCTCGATCTACCTGATAATGAACGCCAATATCAGTCACTGATCCAAAATAAATTGCAGACAATGGAAGAAGAAGAGACATCAACACCAGAATTGACCATAGACCAGAAATTGCAAAATATAACAAATGCCATAGAAAGCGCCGCAGCGGAAACGATAGGGAAACAAAAGAATAACAAGAAGAAAAACCAGTGGTTTTACCAGGAGTGCGAACAAAGCTTACAGCAGAAAGCAATCAAGAGGCTGGAGCTACTAACGCGACCTACAGAAGAGAACAGGGAAGACTACAACAGAGTAAGGACTCAAACGAGAAGACTTTTGAGAAGAAAAAAGAAACAGTACCTAGAAGCACGAATACAGCAACTCGAGGAGGAACATAGAACCGGTCAGTCTAGACAGTTTTATAGGGACATAAAAACAATGACGGGCAACACGATCAACAGCCCAAGATTTATAAAAGACGATGCAGGACAATTGCTCACTGACGACGAAGAGATAAGCCGCCAATGGAGAAAGTATTTTGAGCAACTCTTAAATACAGAAAACCCCACAACGACAGGGCAACAAAGACAGTACCAGTTAGCCGAACCTGAAATACCAGGGCCCACACTAGCTGAAGTAAAGTCCGCAATTTCGTCCCTAAAAAACCATAAAGCCCCAGGCCCAGACGGCATACAGGCGGAACTACTAAAAAAAGGGGGAGACAAACTACATCTTGAGATATATCATCTTATAACAGAAGTCTGGGAAAGAGAAGAAATACCGAAACACTGGCATGAAAGCCATATAATACCTATTCACAAGAAGGGAGACAAACAAATATGTCGGAACTATAGAGGAATATCGTTAATTAATACAACATACAAGATTATATCCATAATACTGTTTAGAAGATTAACTCCATACGCAGAGGAAATAATAGGCGACTACCAAAGCGGATTCAGACCGGGAAGGTCGACTATAGACCAGATCTTCGTCCTACGCCAGGTGTTGGAAAAAAACTGGGAATTCAACCGCGATGTACACCAAATCTTCGTGGACTTCAAACAAGCTTACGATTCTGTTAGCAGAGAAGCATTGTGGGAGACTATGGTAGAAATGGGAGTACCTGGAAAACTGGTACGATTAGCAAAGGTGAGCACGGAGAACGCTTCCGCACGAATCAGAGTCGGCAGCAACACGTCGGAGGAATTCCTCATTGACACCGAACTTAGACAAGGAGATCCTCTCGCCCCCCTGCTGTTTAACTTCGCACTGGAACATGCAGTAAGGAAAGCTCAGCCACAACTGACAAACGGATTTGCCGCCCAATGATCAAAAATACTATTAGCCTTTGCGGATGACGTGGACACAATTGCACAATCCACCAGAGATGAAAAAGAAGTTTTCACCCTATTCGAGAACGGAGCCAAGGAAGTTGGTCTTAAGGTCAACGAGGACAAGACCAAGTACATGGTGGTTACGAAGAACCCAAGACCAAGGGTTAGACAAAACGTAACAATTAATGAATACAATTTTGAAGTCGTCAAAGAATTTAAGTACTTGGGAGCGATCATAACATCATAACGATCTGAAAATAACTATGAAAAGGACGTGGCAGCCAGGATTATTGCAGGAAACAGGGCATATTACTCGTTAAGGACCCTACTTAAATCAAAAATACTCTCAAGACCAGCAAAAATAAGAGCATATAAGACAATAATTCGTCCCACAATAACGTATGGAAGCGAAACCTGGACTCTGAATCAGCGGGAAACAACAAAATTACTGGTACTTGAAAGAAAGATACTGCGGACTATCTATGGGCCTTGCAGAGAAGAGACAACAGGAGAATGGAGAAGAAGACACAATGATGAACTCCAGACAATATACGGAGATGAAAACATAGTACGCTACATTAAATCAAACAGAATACGATGGGCGGGTCACGTACTAAGATCAAGTGACGAAAGACTTCTAAACGCCACATTCTGGGAAAGGCCCGTTGGAAAAAGGTCAGTTGGTTGCCCAAGAAAGAGATGGAAGGACGCAGTAGCCAGCGATCTACGCAAAATGGGAGTACAGCAATAGGAAATAGCTGCTCAGGACCGAAAACAATGGAGGGAAATAGTAAACGCGGCCAACACTGACATAGAGTTGTAGAGCCAAATGATGATGATGATGAATGCTAATACTACTAATTTGATTGCATTCCACAAGATTGGATACGCTTCTTTTATCCGCGGCCAAAATCTTTCATGCCCACACTCCCGAGACAGACTTTCAGAAAGACATGGCGTTGTAACTTCCACGCTGAAAGGATCGATAAATCAAGTTGGCATTTGTAACGGTTACCCGTTGCCCTTCAATAATTTTTCTTCGCCCGCCTATGGCGACTGAGCAACCAACAGAGGTCGCTCCTCGGACTCGCTTGGCGCTGGGCAAGATCGTAAGCGAGGGATTTTAGTGTGGTCAGTATACTCGTCGCGGACACGTCTGAGATTTTATTCTCATTGTTTGTGACGGAATTGAAACCAAATGAAATGTAACTAAAAGGAAATCGAACGCCTAATACATGTGGGAAAACTAATAAATTAAACTTGAATACATCTGGAAACATACTCATATAAAAGAATTATATTTCACGCAACGCGACGTGTCCGCTGTTTCAGTAAGTACATAATGCATTTATATTATATCTCACATTTCTTCCTTGTAATATTCCATGCATCATTGTAGTCAGGTATTTCGTTAGATTGATTTACCACATACAATTATATATAATCCATATTATAATAATGATATTCATTCCCATTTGCAAAGGAACAGTTATTCAAGGTCATAAGTTTTATTGTTACATTTAAATTTCAATTTACTTCATGTGCTACCATTAGGCTTTTTGTCGTTTTTTTATATAAAAAAATTTCCATAAGTATTATACAGCCTTCTGCACTCTGCGCATGTTCATACTTCGCGCGAGTCTGTCATGTCTACATTGAAGTAACTTCATAAATTTTGACATGAAACATACCTAACCTGAGTTTTTTGTTTTGGATCCCAGTGCAGTGAACTTGTACTGTATACATACTGCTATTAAGAATATAATTAAACTAGATAAACTTTATTTTAGATTCCGTTACATCCTCATTCAGTAACTTAGCCACAGTCAATTAGTGGTTTAATCATTTAGTTACCTTACCTCACTTAAAGTATGTACCAGCAATATTATTAGCAACTTTGCCATGGTTCACTCATAGAGTGTGCTGTTTTTGTTGAAGAAAACCACTACCTGAGTTGACAACATCCAGGATTCTCCAATAAGACTTACCCACCACAGCAGCCAACTAGCTTTGTTGTGCCAAAAGGATTTTTCCTAAGGACTTTCATTTTTTTAACCATCGGCTGTTGTATAAGATAAGTTCTTATTTACTTTAATTATTTACTTTAGGTAATCTAGATTTGTTACTCTGTAAACTAATTGTATATATACAAATAGGTGAACTAAGTGGTACATATTTTCGGGATAGATAGGTTTTAGGTCGTTGTTTTTTTTTTTCTTTCTTTGGTTCTATATAATTAGTAATTTGCTTAAATAAATCAAATCAGGTCTTCCTTTTTAATAATAACTATAAATCATTGTATCTTAAAATTTAATAGGAAATCGGGGGTAAACTTTTGTCGAGGTTTTAAAATAGGGAATATGTCTTGAAGGTTTTTACATTGTATATAGAGTCACTGACCCACTCATTTATATAAGTAATTTTGCTAGGTGAGATACATTTTTTTGCAACCGTAGCTGTTATTTTAGTGTACCTATCTCACTCTAGGCTAGTTCAATTTAGGAAATACTTACTAACTTTTTAGTTGTAAGGACGTAGTGCTATTCTGACGGACTTTTGATTTGGATTTTGATTTTAATACCTTTGCTTGGCCAGTGATAGTGGATAATTGCTTGTTAATTAGCCTTTGCGGTCCTATTTGATTTTTCCCCGTCCACTATCACTGTTATTACGTTGCGTTATATGTAAATTGTTAAAATTTAACATTTATTGTTAATATATTTGTATGTATTAAGGTTGGTGTTTTATTTCAGTCTGTATTACCAGTATATGACATAGCAAGACAAGATCAGTATTTAGTATTTTGAATTTCAGGTGGTTGTAACCAGTGTCATAGAGTTCCTGTTGTTCGTTACTTCAAAATCTCGAACCTGTCCAACTTCTTGGTTCTGAGAGCCGAGTTGTTCGTTCGAGTTGGCGCCCTTTTTTCTTCTTTTTTCCTTGTTGTAACTCGATATTATTTTATCTCTAGCATTCTTATCTATTTTCCTTCCATTTTTGTATTAACAGTCTCATTTTCTTCCTAGTTACGATCATTTCATTACCAAATTTTCTTCTCATATCTCCAAAGCCAATATTCGGTGTATTGATGCTAGCCCGAATACTCACTTGAGATTTAGCGTCTCTCTGCCCTTTTAATTTTTTTCCTGAGCTAAGCCCCTCTTCTTGTCGTCTTAAATCTCTTATCATTTATTTTCCCACTATTTTGTCAGTTCTTCTTTTTCTTTAAAAATCTCTATACCCAGAGTATAGAGGTTTCAATTGGCTAGACCCAACGTGTGGCTTCTTTTACATTTTTGGCTTTAAAAATATTTTCTTTAATTTTTGGTTTTTATCTTGGTGATTTCAGTGATTGGGTTTGGTAGATTTTCACTTTGACGTTGAGTTTTGTACTTCAACTTGTTTTTTTTTGGGACATTACCTTATATCTATATCTTGTATAAACTTGTTTTGCTATAGTATACTATGTGGACTGAATAAATCGCTTTGTTTTGATTGGTTAAATAATTAATAATAGATTAAATTGAATTAAATTAAAATTAAAAATTTAAATATCTTGAATTTAACGATTTCACTTATTTTTACAAGTCCAGAGTAGCATTAAAAGAGAATCACTACCTTGAATTAAAAGTATTATTCAATTTTAGGTTTATCGGGAGTGTAGCAGTACATTTCATTGGATTTCACGACTGGACCAAACAAATAAACATTGCTGGTATAGGTATCGACTCACAACATTAACTTGAGGACAGAGAGTAAGTTACACTTTACCTACTTACATTTTATCTCATTCTCGTGTTTACTTCCCAGTTGTTTATAATGACATCGTTTAAGGCAGAACATCTCTTAACTCCTGAACTAGACTATGAATTAAAAATTCGTCAATTAAGTGATCCATCTTTGACTACGGATGATGCTAAAATAGTGGTGTTGAGAGGTGCGTTGAAGCAAGCTTCAGCAAATCGTAGTTATGCTGTTCTGTCAGCTTCCCATCTCAATTTTGTTGATGAGGTCCGTGAAATAGAAGCCACTCTTACAGATCTAAAGACCCAAATTACCTCTTTCGTTGGCTCCTATAGTGATGTAGTATATGGTCGCTTGACTTCCCGTTTAGGTCATGTTTCAGGTAGGGTTCATTTGTTAGAGTCGGTAAATGAGGAAGAGGATGCCATTAAGAAGTCTCTCAACTTCAAGATACTTAATCTGGAAGGCGAACTTGAGTATAAAGTAGTTCCACAGGCTCACTCCACTCCTCATAACCCTAGTGTTTCAGTAAATTCCTTCCCTTTCTTTAAGTCGGCTCCCATTTATAAATGGGGCGTACATTTTTCTGGTGGTTCTAATGAAAATGTTGTTGGTTTCTTGGAGAAAGTAGAATGTCTGCGTCTAGCGCGTGGGAACAGTGAAGATGAGTGCTTTTCATCAGCAGGTGATCTTTTTAAGGATTCAGCCTTTACTTGGTACCTCAATAATCGAGGTAGTTTTACTTCATGGCAAGAGTTAGTTGCCAAAATTAAGTCTGATTTTCTTCCTTACAACTATGAAGACAACTTATTAGACGAAATTAAATCCCGGAAACAAGCTCCCCAGGAGAAAGTCACCATCTTCATCAATGCAGTTGTCAGTTTGTGTAACCGTCTGGAAGTTCCTCTTTCTGAGTCCCATATAGTAAGAATTATTAGGAAAAATTTGTTGCCGCCTTATCATCCGAGTCTGGCACTCACTGATATTATCTCGATTGCTGATCTTACAGAAAAATGTAAGAGGTTAGAAGAAGTTTTGTCATGGTCTTCTGAACCTATATCTAGTGTCCCAAGTCAGTCAAATTTCAGAAATCAGGAATCGTCCTTTTCTGATATGCAAAATTATTCCCGGTCTGGTAATGTCTCTACTTTTAACTCCAGAATTACCTGTTGGAATTGTCGTCAGCCAGGACATGGGTATTTTGACTGTTCTGAACTGAGAGGGTTGTTTTGCTATGGGTGTGGACATCAAGGAGTCCGTAAGTTTGAGTGCGAATTCTGTTCGGGAAACGACAGAAGGGGTGGGCCGTCTCCCCTGGCTCCCACTCCTCATCAAAATACAGGGAATACCCTAGAAAATCCTCAAAACCCAGGAAGCAGTTTCTCGAGTCAGGAGGCCCATGCCTCAACCACCCAAACATCCCAACCTCCACCGAAAGACAAAAGACCACGGAACGGCAGATCCCAACCGAAAAGAGGACGTTAGTTGACCATGTCCTTTGTGATTCTTCTGTAGTTTCTCCAAGTAATCCCTTATCTTCCCTCATTGATATTGACATTAATTCATTATTAGTTAGAAAAAACAAGGATAATCGTCCATACCTTGAAATATCTATCTTAGGACATTCTTGTTTAGCTTTACTGGACACAGGGTCCAATATCTCTATTTTAGGTTCTTTAGGTCTGGAATTTCTCCAGAATTCTAATTTTAAGATAGGAATGGATGAGAGTTTGCAAGTGACTACAGCTGATGGTCAGGTCCAACCAATTTTAGGTCAGTTCACAACGGAGATTTCTGTTAGTTCATGTAAAAGGATGATTACATTTTTTGTTATACCTTCTGTTAAGAATTCAGTTATCCTAGGGATGGATTTTCTGAAAACTTTTAATAGTGAATTGAATTTTTCTGAATTTTCTTCTTCTTTTAATATCTCTTGCGTTGATGCAGGTAAAGATATGAGTAGACTTAATGCTCAGGAGTTAGAGCAGTTGAATAATGTCATCAAATCCTTCTCTTCTATCTCTTCGAAGAATCAGTTAGGCAGAACTCATCTCATCGAACATCACATTGATGTGGGTTCGTCTAAGCCCTTCAGACAATACCAGTATCCATTGCCTCAAGCCTGGCATGAGAGCTTAGTTAAGGAGGTGGATGAAATGCTTAAGCTTGGTATTTTCGAGCAGAGCTCGTCTAGCTTTTGTAGTCCCTTATGGATGACAAAGAAGAAGGATGGGACTTTTCGTGTCTGTTTTGACGGACGTAAACTTAACAGCATTACGATGAATAGGGATGCCTATCCTATACCTCGTATAGATATCATCCTCACCAAGCTACAAAATGCTAAATACATTTCATCCATCGACTTAAAGGAGGCATTTCTACAGATCCCATTAAGCGAAGAGAGTAAGAAACTTACGGCTTTTGCAGTAAGTGGCAAAGGATTGTACCAGTTTACTACAATGCCTTTTGGTCTGGTGTCTGCTCCCCAGACTATGTGTAGATTAATGGATTTGGTAATAGGTCCTGCTTTAGATCCCTATTGTCAATATTATCTTGATGATATTCTAGTCATTACTCCTGATTTCGACACTCATATCTCTGTATTGCAACAGTTGTTTCAGCGTCTCAAAGATGCAAATTTGACTATTAACTTAGATAAAAGCAGCTTTTGTCGTGATTCTATTAAGTTTTTAGGATATGTTGTAGATTCTCATGGCTTACATACTGACCCTGACAAGGTGTCAGCTATTCGTGATTTTCCTGTGCCTAAAAATACCACCCAGGTCCGTCGATTGTTAGGAATGGTGGGCTATTATAAAAAGTTTGTTAAGTCTTATTCTACCTTGTTGTCCCCTATCACTGATTTGCTTCAAAATAGGAAAAAGGGACAAAACATTGTGTGGACTCCTGAAGCTAATGAAGCTTTCATTAAAATCAAGGAGGCTCTCACCAACTCCCCAGTTATGGTAGCCCCAGATTTCACTAAGCCTTTCTATTTGATGACTGATTGTTCAAACACAGCATCTGGTGGTGTACTCTATCAAATTGTCGATGGAGAGGAACACCCTATAGCCTATACAAGCAGGAAATTAAACAAAGCCCAGAAAAATTATACTACAACCGAAAAAGAGTTGTTAGCTATAATTACTGGTATTGAGCATTTCAGATATTTTCTGGAAGGTCGTTCGTTTACGGTCATAACTGACCATAGTAGTTTGGTGTGGTTACAGAGTATGAAGAACCCATCTCCTCGTTTGGCTAGGCGGATTTTAAAATTGGCACAATATGATTATAAAATTGTTCATCGTAAAGCTGCAGGTGTAGTAGTCGCTGATGCACTATCTAGAACTTTTGATATTAACTTGTTAGATTTATCTACTCTACAACCAGATGACTGGTATCGAAAAATGTTGGATGATGTCCAGAATGTTCCAGGTAAATTTCCTGATTTTAAAGTTGAGCATGGTGTTTTATATAAACATGTTTTAAGTTCTATGGATGCCCTTACGGGAATGTCTGAATGGAAGATAGTCGTTCCAACAGCAAATAGAGCAGAGGTTTTGGCCACTTTTCATGACCATCCTACTGCAGCTCATTTTGGCTTCTACAAAACTTACTGTCGTATATCTGAACTGTATTACTGGCCGAAGATGCGTCAGACTATTCGTAGTTATCTCGCCCGATGCAAAATTTGTGCTACGTGTAAGTCGACAAATCTTCCCCAACCAGGTTTAATGGGTAATTATCGACGGATTGATTTTCCATTCCAACTTATATCTTTAGATCTTATTGGTCCTTATCCTAGGTCGTATAAAGGTGTTCAATATGCCTTAGTAGTTGTTGATTACTTTACAAAATTTCCTTTGGTTCATACGATGTCTAAAGCAACTACTTCAGCCATTATCAAGTATCTAGAGAATGAAGTTTTCCTAATTTATGGTGTTCCACAGATCGTGTCATGCGACAATGGACCCCAGTTTACAGCTAAGGCTTTTCGCGATCTCATGTCTAAATATAATGTACAAAAGATCTGGTACAATGCGAACTATCATCCTCAAATTAATCACACTGAAAGAGTTAACAAATCAATCGTGACTGCTTTAAGATCATATTCTTTTCCTGATCAGAGAGCTTGGGATACTCATATCCACTCTGTAGTACAAGCTATCAGGACCTCTTCTCACGAAATAACCAAATGTCCTCCATCGTACTTAATGTTTGGTCGTCATGTTCCTCTTTCTGGTGATTATTTTGGTAAAATCTCAGAAAATGCCACTAATTTTCCTGCAATATCAGATAAGTTACACCGCTTAGAAGATATTCAGCATCTTCCTGATATATATGTGGATGTTCGCAAACGTTTGAAAGCATCTTATGACAGAAATAAGAGCCGTTATGACCTGAGAAAGCGAGCCTTATCTTTCAGAGTTGGAGATTCCGTTTTAAAGAAAAATTTTGTTAAATCTGATAAAGTAAATTTCCAATCTGCCAAGCTGTGTCAAAAATACATACCTTGCACCGTTATTAAGGTTATTTCTCCTTTGATCTATGAGTTGAAGGAAACCTCCACTGGCAGGAAACTAGGAAGGTTTCATGTCAAAGATTTACTTGAGGATAAGACTGTAGGTCCACATAACTTGTCTGATAATTCAGATGGTTCATCTTCAGATGAAGATTAAATCGTGTGAGACCAGTTTGTTATTTAAGATCTGCTTATTTATTTTGTTTACCTGGTTAACATCTGTTGTTGTGCCTTTTATCTTATTTTATCTTATCTTAATGTTGGTTAATATCTTAGTTTATGGACTTGTTCATTTTGCTGTTAGTTGTGTCTTGAAAGCCCAAACTGCCTATCATAGGAGTACAGAATGGATAATGGGAATTTTCCCCATCTTGAATTCTGAGTTAAATAAGTATTTATAGGGATAATTAGGAACACATTTCAAATATTTTCTTTGATTTATGGTTTTGTATAGGTTCGAACCAAAGCCATAAAGCTTAGGCATTCACTTAACTGTGTCGGTGTTTTAGCGTGGGTTCAGGATTGATCACCCTGGACTTGCGCCCTTCACTTGGCTCAGGAATATACCAATATCTATCAGTTTTCCTATAGTGTCTCTTAGGTTGAAATTAGAATGTGTCATATAGAATTGGATCGTTCTGGTATTCAGCAGTAAGTAAGTCTGTTTAACTTGGTTGTCATCTCCTATGTTATTATCTTTCAAATGATTTGAGTTGTAACATATCATATTACCTTATGTTTGGTTACCTGTCTCTCTACCACTTCCTTGGATTAGTTGATGTGAGTATTTGAGTTACCTTATTTGTCTCTCTACTGAACAGTATGTTAGTAGATGTCCTTCTGCCTTAAATATGAAAAGGGAGATGTGAGTTTATCTTTACCTTTACCTGAAGTGAGTTTAGCTTTATCTTTACCTTGAGTTTATCTCATACCTTTACCTTGATGAGTTTATCTCTTATCTATATCTTGATTGAATATATATCTTATCTTTATCTTGATTATTATAAAGTCCTAAGAATCTGTCCTTCTCTGTGCTTGTCGTGAGTAAAGAATTGGACCACGTCAATAGTACAGTTTAGGTATTACAGTTGGGATTTTATTATCTTTTACCTTGTGCATACCACAAGTAGATGTGGGCTTGCAATTATCTTTTTATACCTTTAGCATACCCTATACCATGAGTATAGTGGGCTTGCTAGTATCTTTATCTAGATTGTGTCTTCCTACCGTTATGAAAGCGAGTAGATGTTATGGATTATCGCTTACCTTGAGTTTTAGATGTTGTTGATATCCAGAACCATATCATATATGTTTAGGTTTGTAGTAATGTAGTTTCAACTAGTCCTGATGAATTCGTCCCTCATTGAACTCTTGGGTGATTAATAGAATCTGTTCGCTCTAGTGTCAATGTTGGGTAAAGTTGATAGGATGTGTTGTAGTTTGATTGTTGTGTATGGTTCTTGGTAATATTGTGTTAGAGGTTGTTAATAAACACCTGTAATTTAGTTTTAATAATGATTTACTAACACATGAGAATGTAGATAGTAAGTAGTGTTAAGAGTTGACTTACTCTATAAGGTTGTATAATTATATTTAGAATGTAAGTGATTAACGCGTAATTATTTGTTTTTCTCTATCTTTGGGTTTACTAAATTAAAGTAAATTATCTTGTTGTATCAGTTACACATCTCTTTTATGTTTTATACTTTCTGTATTACTGGCTGTATACTGGCTGTATTACTTCGTCTCGGTTTTTTGTTCCGTCTCCTCCGCAAATACTACGACTGTTGAGCTTACCATCATTATGTTTTTATACCACAACGTTACTCCTTTACCGTGTCCATCCTCAGGTTCGCCCTAGCGTCAGTCCGTTCTGGAAAATAAAAAAAAAGGAAACTTCTAGAAGTTTTCCTTTTTTTGTTGGAGATGAGGGAGAATGTAACGGTTACCCGTTGCCCTTCAATAATTTTTCTTCGCCCGCCTATGGCGACTGAGCAACCAACAGAGGTCGCTCCTCGGACTCGCTTGGCGCTGGGCAAGATCGTAAGCGAGGGATTTTAGTGTGGTCAGTATACTCGTCGCGGACACGTCTGAGATTTTATTCTCATTGTTTGTGACGGAATTGAAACCAAATGAAATGTAACTAAAAGGAAATCGAACGCCTAATACATGTGGGAAAACTAATAAATTAAACTTGAATACATCTGGAAACATACTCATATAAAAGAATTATATTTCACGCAACGCGACGTGTCCGCTGTTTCAGTAAGTACATAATGCATTTATATTATATCTCACATTTCTTCCTTGTAATATTCCATGCATCATTGTAGTCAGGTATTTCGTTAGATTGATTTACCACATACAATTATATATAATCCATATTATAATAATGATATTCATTCCCATTTGCAAAGGAACAGTTATTCAAGGTCATAAGTTTTATTGTTACATTTAAATTTCAATTTACTTCATGTGCTACCATTAGGCTTTTTGTCGTTTTTTTTATATAAAAAAATTTCCATAAGTATTATACAGCCTTCTGCACTCTGCGCATGTTCATACTTCGCGCGAGTCTGTCATGTCTACATTGAAGTAACTTCATAAATTTTGACATGAAACATACCTAACCTGAGTTTTTTGTTTTGGATCCCAGTGCAGTGAACTTGTACTGTATACATACTGTTATTAAGAATATAATTAAACTAGATAAACTTTATTTTAGATTCCGTTACATCCTCATTCAGTAACTTAGCCACAGTCAATTAGTGGTTTAATCATTTAGTTACCTTACCTCACTTAAAGTATGTACCAGCAATATTATTAGCAACTTTGCCATGGTTCACTCATAGAGTGTGCTGTTTTTGTTGAAGAAAACCACTACCTGAGTTGACAACATCCAGGATTCTCCAATAAGACTTACCCACCACAGCAGCCAACTAGCTTTGTTGTGCCAAAAGGATTTTTCCTAAGGACTTTCATTTTTTTAACCATCGGCTGTTGTATAAGATAAGTTCTTATTTACTTTAATTATTTACTTTAGGTAATCTAGATTTGTTACTCTGTAAACTAATTGTATATATACAAATAGGTGAACTAAGTGGTACATATTTTCGGGATAGATAGGTTTTAGGTCGTTGTTTTTTTTTCTTTCTTTGGTTCTATATAATTAGTAATTTGCTTAAATAAATCAAATCAGGTCTTCCTTTTTAATAATAACTATAAATCATTGTATCTTAAAATTTAATAGGAAATCGGGGGTAAACTTTTGTCGAGGTTTTAAAATAGGGAATATGTCTTGAAGGTTTTTACATTGTATATAGAGTCACTGACCCACTCATTTATATAAGTAATTTTGCTAGGTGAGATACATTTTTTTTGCAACCGTAGCTGTTATTGTAGTTTACCTAACTCACTCTAGGCTAGTTCAATTTAGGAAATACTTACTAACTTTTTAGTTGTAAGGACGTAGTGCTATTCTGACGGACTTTTGATTTGGATTTTGATTTTAATACCTTTGCTTGGCCAGTGATAGTGGATAATTGCTTGTTAAGTGGCCTTTGCGGTCCTATTTGATTTTTCCCCATCCACTATCACTGTTATTACGTTGCGTTATATGTAAATTGTTAAAATTTAACATTTATTGTTAATATATTTGTATGTATTAAGGTTGGTGTTTTATTTCAGTCTGTATTACCAGTATATGACATAGCAAGACAAGATCAGTATTTAGTATTTTGAATTTCAGGTGGTTGTAACCAGTGTCATAGAGTTCCTGTTGTTCGTTACTTCAAAATCTCGAACCTGTCCAACTTCTTGGTTCTGAGAGCCGAGTTGTCCGTTCGAGTTGGCGCCCTTTTTTCTTCTTCTTTCCTTGTTGTAACTCGATATTATTTTATCTCTAGCATTCTTATCTATTTTCCTTCCATTTTTGTATTAACAGTCTCATTTTCTTCCTAGTTACGATCATTTCATTACCAAATTTTCTTCTCATATCTCCAAAGCCAATATTCGGTGTATTGAAGCTAGCCCGAATACTCACTTGAGATTTAGCGTCTCTCTGCCCTTTTTATTTTTTTCCTGAGCTAAGCCCCTCTTCTTGTTGTCTTAAATCTCTTATCATTTATTTTCCCACTATTTTGTCAGTTCTTCTTTTTCTTTAAAAATCTCTATACCCAGAGTATAGAGGTTTCACATTTTCAGACTAGTCAAATCTTGGAATCGGGACTGCAGATCTTCTTTTAATGTTTGAAGGTGGAGGCAATATGTTTGAAGATCCTCAAAATCACCACAGGGAGATTTCAAGTTCGGGAATTTGGTCAGTTCTCTTCTCTGTATATTTTCTTTAAAAATAGATAGTTTGTCAATGAATCCTCCGACTATTCCTTTCGATTTGGTCATATTTATGTTCTTCCTTTATAGTTGCAGTTCGTTTCATTAATTTTTCCAAAAATATCTGATAAGTAGGTGATGTCATTTCGCTTCTCTTGTAGGGCAGTACTAGATGTGGAGTCAGGGGTCAGTAGTATTAAGAAATTCAATAACAGTGTCCATGAGACTGAAGAGCTGCCGTAAGTAATTACCTTTAGAAAGCCAGCTGACTTCCATAAGTAGTAGTAATGTATTAAATATCTCATCATTTTCTTCACAAAGTGTACGAAATATTCGATCATTCTTTGGTTGGATTTAATTTCATTTACTGCATCTATGACAAGACGACCAGTCTATTTCGGCCGTTCGCTTTTTGTTCGAGTCAGATCAGCAGAGTCGGTATCTAATTTCATCATTCTTATCCCACTTCTATCTCTTTCTCTTTTTTGCAGATGTTCGCATAATACGAAAGCTAGATCAAAGGAAAATGCAGAATGTATTATAATGTACCTATTACTTACCTATAGAATTAAATTGTATCATGATTAATATCACTCTGTTACTAGACGAGATGTTTGTGTTATTATTACCTGCATTGGTATACATAATATTATATTTACTTTTTATTATCCTATGGATATCCAGTCGAAAGTATTGTATTTTTTCTCAATTACCCATTTCTCGTTTCCCGTATCCTAATCGCCCCCTTATCTCTATTGCTTCCCATATCGACCCCTTTGCTCTAACGCACCCCATACCGCCCCCTTTGCTCTAACGCCCCCCTGAACATTTCAAATCGCCCCCAGGGGGCTATCGCCCCCCGGTTGGGAATCACTGGCCTAGATTATACTTCCAGAAGCCGATGGAAATTGAATGGACAGTTTAGCAAGAATTGAATTGTTAATTAAAAATTTACGGTCGCTGTAACAACCACCATAATTATGATACATAAGAATAGCTATGATTTTTGTAGAGAAGGGTACTGTATCTATCCACTATAACTTTACAGAATTGAAATTGGACCATTTAAACTGCCTCAGGAATATTTTAAAATTATAATAAATTTTTTGGCTTATAAACAAATAGAATATCTCGGGAAATATTAAAATAAATTAAATCATGAAAACGTTATTGGAAAAAAAGCGACAGGACGCTTCTTTCAAAAAGAAAAAATGTTTAATTGTGATGAGTGGCTCCTGAGTTACAACTGGTCAAATTTGACCGGCATTTACGACAAAGATATAAACAATAGGATCATAATTTTAGAACCATCCCCTTTTTGTGTTTGTCCTCTTTGTATACACCAATTTTCATATCTTTAAAATACTCATAATGTATATTATTATAATAAAAACTATCGATATTACGGGTGAAAATTGACAATAATAGCAAAATTTCAATCAAAAATTAGGTTGGAGAAAATGCAATCTCAAAGTTCAAAATCGGTCTACGCTAAAAAAAATGCATTTTCTCGGCTTTCCATGACGCAATTTTCTTTATTCTTCTTTTTTTCCAAGTAACTCGAGTAGAGCCATCTAACTAACGCCTTATTAAATGTCAAACTTGCTTTTGTTTTGTTATAATATATTAATTTATTTATAAGAAAGGAAAACTACATATTTTTTCCAGTTGTAGACTTTTTTAGAAAAACTTACTACAAGTGTAGCTTTTAACGTTAAAAACACAAATATTCTCATTTGAAAGCTGTATAATTATTGCGGGTAACAATCTTTGCGGGTAATAAACAAAAATGCGGGTCAACTTTGACCGGTTGTATCTTAGGAACCACTCATCAAAATTAAACGTTTTTGAAGTTATACCGGCGATACCGCCTTTACCGGCGATAGAGGGTGATTTTTTTATATGTTAAAACCTATCAGCCCGGCGCATGCGCATTATAACTTTGTTCTGATTGGATGTTCAAATGACATGTCAAAAATTATCCGATATGGCAGCTGTGGTTTGGAGGTAAAGGTAAACAAATGTATAATATATTAGTTTTATTGTTGTGAGGACAAAAACAAAAAAGTTTATAATATTGTAGTGACTTTTAAATAGTTTTTAAAAGCAACAGGTACGTAATAATTGTTAATGTATCACGGGTATAAACCTACCTATTTGATCTGCCAAAATACATAGTATGTAATACTTTTATTTATATAATTTGATTAACATCAAAATTTCTATCAATATTCACCTAATATATTGTTTTTTTACTCTATGTTTTGTTGTATTTTTTCAATTCTAAATCATTTCAATTCAAAATTAAAATAATTTGATCAATTTTCAAAATATCAAAATATCACAAGTTTAATCCGTTTAGTTAGTCGATCTTCGTAAATAATGACACATAGTGTCTGTGACTAAGCGGAGAAGGCGAATGAATTCCAATACCAACCGCTCTTATCAGCGCTGGTTCGAGTCCCAATAGAAACTTTCTTTTTTGTTTTTTTTAATACATTTTATGATTGTAAGTATATTTATTATATAATTGTATTTCCAGAAAATACGTATTTAGTTAAAAAAATTTTCGACAATTAATGTTCAGACATCATTTGTGGCTTGTTTAATGTGTTTGTGTGTGTTTTATTCTTTTATTATTTTAATTTTTGGCACTGTTCTAATAAAAATGTTTGAGAAGTAGTTAGTATAAATTAGTTTAATATTTAAACAAAATATAAATAAAAAGTATATTAATTTCGTTTAAATCATATAATAGAAGTATAACTTCTTACGTGCGTACAAAGTACACACACATTCTTTTTTTCTTTGAAAACAAGCGTCCTGTCACTTTTTTTCCAATACCGTTTTCCTGATTTAGTTTAGTTTAATATTACCCGAGATATTCTATTTATTTATAAGCCAAAAAATTGTTTATAATTTTAAAATATTCCTGAGGCCGCTTAAATAGTCAAATTGCAATTCTGTAAAGTACGTTAGATAGGTACAGTGTTTTTTATACAAAAATTATAGTTATTATTATGTATCATAATTATTGTGGTTATTATAGCGACCGTAAATTTTAAATTAACAATTTAATTGTTGCTAAACTTTTCATTGAATTTCCATTGGCTTCTGGAATTATAATCTATACGAAACGAGCTTTTATAATACCAAGTTATTTAATTATTGATAAACAATTACTTATCTAAAATTTTAGTTGAAGATTAAAGATTTTGTTGGAAAAACCCGCATTTTCCGGGGAAAATTTTCGTCAAAATAAATCGGAAAAAACATGTCTATGCAGAATTTAATTACGGTGAATTTTTATTTGGGTGTTTTTGTGTAAAGTTAAAATCTTTGTAGTTATAGAGCAAAAATAAGAAAACACGATTTTCGGGTGCCATTTTGTTTATAAAAAAAGTAGCACACTATCTGCGGACTCGATTCCAGCAATAAAATTGCTGGTAAATATCTTTTCCCAAAAATGGCATATTCTTCGAAAATCTGCCCAGAATATTTATGAAAGTAATTCCGAAATGTATGAACAATATACGCTTTTAATGGTTCATGGAAACCTTTTCGGCATTTGGAACCACAGTGCAGGAAAATAAGGGATCACTATCCACTTCGCTCAGATTTTCACAGATCTTGCTAAAATTTATATGACACTCTTAGACAGAATTTTTTGTATGACTGATAATTGGTAAGATATCCACGTTGATTTTCTTACCCAGGATATTCCACACTTTTTGACAGACAAACGTTAAGAAATGTCATTTCGATACCATATTGGCGTTTATTGAAATTCAGATACCGTTTCCTAAACGTGTGCTGCCGTGCTAAGCCCAAAGGCGGTAACTGATTTTTTATCTAAAATGAGATTTTTGTATTTTTAGGTAGAATAGGGTATTTAGTATATATTTATAAAGTCTTTGGAGTTGTAAAAGCATTATATTTTAAATAAAATTGCAATTTTGTTAGCGGTATCTACACTTTTCAGTTAAAATACTAAGCCATTTGGCGGTAAATGTTAAATACTATGGCGTTTTGACGGTATCTGATACAGTTGCCGTCTATACACCTTAGCATATTGCATTAACCGCTAATCTACTTTAAAGAATGCTACGCCTGCATTTAGAAACCGCCAAATCGCCTTAGTATTACGAAGTAAATTCGGCCTAACTTTACAAGGTTAAATTATTGTTTTAGTTAAAACAGTTGTGTTAGTAAAAGAAATAATTAGCGAGGATGATGAGAACTTTTCTGGCATTACACTGGCGAAGCGTCCATGTAACCACTGTTACCATTGGTAACAGTTAAAAATCTTGCAAATAAATATTTTATGACGCTGAATAATTCTATGTACCAATATCTTTACCAATAGAAATATATTATTATATTATGTGGTAACAGTAACTAACTCAGTAAATAGCCAACTACTCGTAGACACGAAAATATTGGCAAGTTTATGTGACTCAGTTTCACTTTATTATACTCTGTTACCAGACTCATTTCTGGTTACAATGGTTATATACCCACGCTGGCGCTCGGGACCGGCTAGTGACTGAAAATTTAGAAGAAGCGACGGCATAAGCGCGCTGTGTATCAGTAGCGCTGTTACCAAATTTAAAATTGGTGACAGTACCTATAAGAAGTGTGCGTGCAGTTAACCATGGATGAGTGTCGCTTCTTAATCGATCAACTACTTGAAAAGTAATTCTCCTTGTATAATTTTGAAGAAAAAAATGAGATTAAAAAGAAAGACCTATTTTAAACAATTTAAAAAAGGAATCAAAAAAAGTAGTTCGATATTTTAAATTTAGTTGGTACACAGTGAATATCCTTGGTTATATTATGGTTGCAAGAAAAACATACTGTATTGTTGGCCATGTCTTCTGATTTCTACAGAAAAATGGGTGGATCAGGTTAACGATTTAAATAGTGTTAGATTTTTAAAAAGGTGACATGAAATTTCTCCGTTACCTACATGTAAGATGATACCCAATTTGATTCAGTTTGGCAAAACAAAAATCAAAAGTTCTCTTAACCAAGCTTTTAAAGCAAATACATATTGCTAAACATAATAAATTTGTTAAAATAATAGATAGGTATATCCTTAGCACACTTATAATAGATACTGTATCTTTTTGGGCCAAACAAGAACTAGCGTTTCGTGGTCATTTTGAGTGCGACGACTCTGACAATCCAGGAAATTACAGGGAATTGTTGACATTAATTGCCAAAAAAGATCAAAAATTTTGTCAACATCTAGAATCATCTGTTTTTTCGAGAGTTTCAAGTGATATACAAAATGATATTATTGAAGCTACACTCACCGGCACAAAATTCCGCCACCCAAAATTTTTGATTTTGACAATTTATAACTTTATTATTTGTACTCCGATTTTCAAGATTCTTACACCAGTTTGTAGGTACATGTATTCATATTGTTTGGTATTATTCCGGTAACAAAAAATTTTGCTTGCATGTCATTGTACAGGGGTGAAAGGAAGCGTTGTATTTTCTCCTAATTTTAAAAAATTCTTTGGAAAAATCGAATAGCTGATTTTGTTTCATAGTCCTGTCATATTTTCCCGGAGGCATCAGCAACATTTTTTTTAATTATCCGAATATCTTTTTTCTTGTAAGAGCTGTACCATTTTTTGTAAATAAAAACACTGATTGACTCATACAATTGAGGTTGGATTGATAAGATTAGAACGGCCCGCATGCAGCCCAGATCTCAATCATATTGAGCATTTATGGGATAAATAAAAAAAGCTATTTTCCGTCATCCTAGGCCTCTATAAAATTTGATACAGTTATGGCCCTGGTAGAGGAATAACGGGCTATTCCCCAGGCAAGGAAAACACATCTTTATTAGATGTTAAACAGATTGCGAGCAGTCGTTGCTACAAGAGGTGGACATAACCGCTATTGAATTGTTTTGTTTTGTTTTGTTGTTAAATTTGTTTTGTTTTGTTAATTTTAGTGCGTTTGATATTTTTAATTAAATAAACCTTCAAAGCAGTGTTTTTAATTACAGCTCTTACAAGAAAAGAGATATTCAGATAATTCAAAAAACAAGACCTTAGTGATACCTCCAGGATAATACAAAAGGAGTATGAAACAAAACCAGCTCTCCAATTTTTCCACAGAATTTTTTTAAATTAGGAGAAAAAACAACGCTTACATTCACCCCCGTATAATGCCATCTAAGCAATTTTTTGTTACCGGAATAATAGTAATTGACATCAATACATATACCTACAAACTCTTGCAAGGATCTTTAAAATCGAAGTACAAATAATAAAGTTATAGATTGTCAAACTTAATCAAAAATTTTGGGTGGCGGAATTTTGTGCCGGTGAGTGTATATATACATTTAGCCATATTTTCATTTTTTTAAATAAGATTTTTTGCATCTGGTTTTGGTAACACTTCAGAAAAAGTCACGCGTCGCCACTGAGGCAGTAAGAGATTTTCACATTTAAAAATATTCCTTTTTTTTTAATTAGGTGTTAAAAACTTAATAATATATCCACACGCTGTCCACAAGCATTTTTAGAAAAAGAGACTTATAATATTTTGTTTTTTTTAGAAAATCAAGTAGAGTCGAGTAAGAGTTGTGGAACATGAGGTGAAACCACTGAAGACAATATTATAGAATATAGAAAGAGGACAATTTATTGTAAAGTAATTACAAGAGGTGAAAAAAAATTATGTTCAACCTGTATCAGCCTGTACAACAGGCGCAAGGTTTGTTTCATACTTAAAGTTTTCTGTAAAAGCCTGTGTTGGTCGTACATGGGATTAGCAGTTCCATTGATTGCATTTTTTTTTGTTTAAATACAAGCTATTATCATTGTTTAACTAGACAATATCTAGTAGTCTAGTTATATAATGCTATTATAAATAGGTAAAAGACAATGTGATCATATTTTAATCATAACATATAACTAGTTTGTACAATACAACTAATAAAATGTTAAAATTTGCCCTAATTACATTAAGTAATGGTATTTTAATACCCAATATGATATTGTGAAATACCCAATAATATAACAATGCATAATAATATTAGGGTAGGTGTCGGCTATCATAAAAATGTTAAAGTTGTTTAATAACATGTCGTAAATAAATAACGAACCTTTGCCGCTAAGAATATAATAGCTGAAAATAGAAAGTGAAAAGTATGGTTTACAATCACATTCACAGTTCAAGAATTCTTTAAAACGCTTAACATCAGCAGATAACAATTTGAAGGGATTCTGTATTTTCCTAGTATAAGTACAGTTTCGCCTAAATTATTGGACGCACTATAAAAGATTTTATAAAAAATGTTAATTATGAGGTAATATCATTGTAATACTAAATAGGTTTTTCGGTATGTACCAGACACAAGGTATGTTGTTCGGTTGTCTATTTAATTGTCTATATTGAATCACAAATGGAACATTATTATTAATGAACCAATATGTATTTATTGAATCTTGAAAGAAAACAGATATAACGACAACTAAATATTGTCAATTTGTTGTTGTCATATCGTGGCTCAACAAAATAATAACATTTAATAGTACTTTAATTCTTTCAATTTAATAAACTTTAATACACAGAAAAGCTTTTTATTTCATATCAATCACAACTGTAAACCACATACCGCTAATAGGCTTCGTATTATAGTAAGTTTTGATAAAACGTTTTAGCGGTATCTACCTCTTTTTATACAAAACTTTGTTTTAAAATATAATTAATGGTTCCCTTAATAAACTGCGGCATATATTAATGCAATAAATCTATTAGCTAGTCCATAAAACCCTAACGGGCCAAAATTGTAGCATTCAATTTTGAAATCGATTTTGCCACCATTTTTTCAAATGTTAGTTACCGCCTTTGGGCCTAGCACGGCAGTGTGGGACGGTACGTTTTCAAATTTATGATATTGAAAATTGCACTTAAAACTGATTCTTTAACTTCTATAACTCATAAAAAATAAGAACTTTTACTCAACATAACCAGAATTACCTCTCTGAAAAGTTTCAACCATGTTAACTGAAACCACTTTCACATAAGAAAAGTACAGGCGTATTTTATTTCATAACAGGTAATCATTTTTTAGCTTAAGAATGTAAAAACATTTATATGCACTCAAACTTGTATTGTATTGTTGATGCGGCTATGTGTAAAACAAATTTAAGTACCTGCTAGCTTTGGAGGTAGTTTCGTTGGCCTAGTTAGAGAAGAAGTATTTGAAATAAAAATTTCTCTAATGATTTCAAACCTCCTTAAATAAAATGCCACATGAAAAACACATACTGCGTGCTAGCTAGACTTATAACAAATATATTTACATAGTGGCACTTAGACATAAATTTCAAATAATAGCACTAATTTAATTATTATCTTTGATTTTACCTATCATTAATTATCATCATCAACAGCTATTCCATACATCGTCATATGTAAGCCTCCCTTAGGTATGTCCATTCATATCTGCTGTTTGCTGTTTTTTTTTTGCATCCATTCGTGGTCAGCTATTCGCTTATCATCAGTAGAAACTTGCTTGACGTCTGCCTCTACTTCTTTTGCTTGTCCTTGATCGCCATTCGAGAGTTTACTTTGTCCAGCGGTTGTCTTCCATTCTTCCGATGTGCCTGCCCAGTTTCATTTTAACATGGCGATCTTCTGGATCACATCTGTCATTTTGATCGTTTTTTATCTCTTCACTGGACTTGCGATCACTGAGCTTAATGTTGAGTTTCCTTAGGTTCATAGTTCTCTAAATGACTAGACGTTTGTGGACTATGCTGTTGTTAAAAACCCAAGTTTCAGTTCCGTATCATTAATTAACATAATTTTAATTCATCACTATTTAATTAAATAAATGAACTTTAACTTTAATTTCAGTCAAAACAATTCTCTTAGAGGACACATAGATACATTGTGTTAACTTACTTAAAACTACATATCTTAAAGGCTCTGCCGTTAAGAAGTAATTGTCATTAATCAATTGGATTAGTTGATCTTCGCTCTCACCATAACACCACGTGCATTTCGAGCAGGGATGTGTATATCCCCTTTATCATTTAAAAAAATAATGTATTCGACAGTTACTTGATGGAAGTTCATTTTATCTAACAATAAAACACTGAAAACTTTTTTGTAGAAATGTTAGGGTATAGGAAGTCTAATGCTCATAATCTTATTGAAGGTTTTTATTAAAACAGTTTTCAGGCAACCGGTTTCGGCGCTTACAGTTTATACGCCATCATCAGGCCTTTTAAGAAACTGAATAAGCTAAAATAAATAAGCTGTTAAAAAATACAGTTGCCCTAGGTTAAATTATATGTTTAACTCTAACAACTAGTAACAAGTTAATAAAAAGTTTCACAATGGTGTTTCAACAGACCAGTACTACTCTGATGTTAACTGTTTAAGTCAGTATATGATATATAAAGTATTAATAATGATATTGTCAGTGTACACTGTAATTTTCTTGTACTGATATGTAGGTACCAATAATATCATTATTAATACTTTATATATCATATACTGACTAACACAGTTAACATCAGAGTAGTACTGGTCTGTTGGAACACCATTGTGAAACTTTCTATTAACTTGTTACTTGTTGTTAGACTTAAACTTAAACTTAACCTAGGGCAACTGTATTTTTTAACAGCTTATTTATTTTAGCTTATTCAGTTTCTTAAAAGGCCTGATGATGGCGTATAAACTGTAAACGCCGAAACCGGTCGCCTGAAAATTGTTATAGTAAAAACCTTCGATAAGATTGTGAGCATTAGACTTCCTATACCCTAACATTTATACAATGTGCTCATATCAGCAGCTTGTTCATCATTTGAAAACTTTTGTTTTCGATACTTCCACAGAATTTATTATAAAACTATGTGACTACAGCTGTTGCAGCAGAGTACCTGTCTCAAGTGATTTATTTTATTATGTGTTTGCACTTTAAAGTCTTGAACTAAAAAGGTCAAGGAGCGGGGAGCTGTGTGTGTCAATTTGGTCATTCAGAATTCTATCCGTATTTTTCAATTTATTAATTTCCATAGATTCTAATAAAGATAGCTTATGGCCTTTATTTTGAATATAAAGAATTTTAAACTGTTCATTAAAAGAATGATTATGATCTAGAAGGTACCCAAGTAGCAATTTTTCGACACATTGGTTGTCAGTACAAACAAATGCACTGTATATAACGTTGCCCGAGAGCATTTTCAGTTGTTTCGGCCAACGTCCCCTATCCCGACTGACATTACGATGTTACAACTTTAAGTAATACCTTTAGTTATACGGGCAACTAATTTATTACCATTGTGACAACTACATATCACAGTTCAGTTTTTTCAACAATCGCAACGACTTAAAAACGTTATAATGCTAAACTAATTTACGCCCTGGCCGATTTGGGTTTTCTGGCCGACTCTGAAGTTGTCTGTCACGACCCTAGGTGTTGTTCTAGGTGTGTGACACCTTTGCGGCAACTTCAGAAGGAGAAAAAGGATTTACTTTATAACCTTATTTTTTTCTTATTATTATGTTTTATTTTGCTGGAAATTTTCGATTTATTTAACAACCTGTTTGTTTGTTTTTTTAATAGCTAGTTTCCATTCCATTGTCCACTGTTTTATCAGTAGATTTGATAATCTTAATCTTTCAATCTTTGTATCAGCTTTGCTAGACGGGGTTGCCAGGTCAGTTTTTACTCTTTCAGTAGTTTTGCTTTCACAAAATCAGTAGATTCTTTTTAGGCCATGTAAATACAGTATACTTATACAGTAAACTGCATATCCGTCTTAACTGTCCCAAGAGGAATTCCAAAAAATTGGAAACCTAATTATTCCAAAACAACAACTGGTAATTACCATTTTTTAGCTAAAATCTACTAAATCAAAAACTAAAATATACTTAAGGATTTTTGGGATATATTTGGGATTTTTGATAATAAAAACAACAGCTAACTTAAGGGGATAGGCGCAAAATGTCGCCCGTTAAAATGTTCAATGTATTTTAAATGTTTTCATTTTTTGCGAATCCTGAGAAAACTAATAAGTATTTTGAAAAATTTAAACGCAGAAAGAAAGATTAAGTTATTCCGAGGACCGAAAGTCCCTGAAAACTTCTATAATGTTTATTTTAATAAGTTACAGGGGTGAAAAAAAGACAAAGTGTAAAAAAAGACAAAATGTAGTGTCATTTTAATTCCAAATATCTCATTCAAAAGAAACGTTTTGGTTTTTCTAAATAATGCAGTCTTTCATTCTGCGTTTAAATTTTTCAAAAATACTTATTATAGTTTCCTCATGATTCGAAAAAAATGAATAGGTACATTTAACAACTAGAATATTTTCTCATCCACTAATTTTAACAGCTGCATGTCTGGATCAAATTCTTCAAACAATTGTTTCACATTTAACATTAGAAACACGTGAACACAATATTTTGTGTTTTGCAAAGTTACATACGTTTAGATATTTTAGTTTTCCATCGTTAGCTTCTAATAGGCTCACCGAATGCCAGAACTCTTCAATAACACCTGAAATACTGCTTGCACTGTTACTTGAAATCTGCAAGTTTGTTACACAAGAATCCAGTTTCATTTCTCTGTAATATTCATCATCTACGTCCTGAATCTTATTTTCGGTCTTATTTTCGGATTTGGAAATTGTAACCAAATGTGTGAAAATTAATTTAGAAATGGGGTAAATACTATTAAAAAGCAAATTTTATTTTAGTCATAACAAAATGTTGAAATATACCAAAAATCTACTAAAAAATATTACCTACTAGAATATTTTAAAAAATATCAAAAATCTACCAAAAAAGTAGAAATCTCCTAAATGTGGCAACGCTGTTAAGGAGAATGCTACACTTTTGACACTGGTCACATGACCTCTCTGTCACCCAATAAGAGGGTGCGTTCTAAAATGGTTGGGATAGTCAGCGCGGCCGGGTTTGGTTGGCGATTGGACTTCTAAGTTGTCTTATCGGTCTATGGTTGGTAATAAGGTATTTTTTTAGTAATCTTGGTAATATTGTTTAATGCACCATTTTGGTTTTACTTGAGATTTTTGGGATGTAAAGAAAATGAAAACACAGAATATAAAAAATGCAGGCATTTTCTGATACCTTTAAAAGCACCATCAAAACATTAAATTTATACAGAACATCTTTAACATAAATTTTGACTTTTATATTAAAATTTAATTATTTTAAATTTGCATATTTTTTGTCAAAAATGTCGTAAAAAAGTAGCGCGTGTGTTTCTTAAAGGTGAAATATCCATATTTGACGGTAATCTGAGATACGTTTATAAATTTCAGATCAGGTAATTTTGTTATGTCCTTTATGTATTTATATAAATTTAAATACCTAATACGATGTCAAAATAGTTACCTTTTTGGTTTTCGCATTCACCATACAGGTGTTAAAAATATAGGTAAAAAAACATAACTAGTCTGACTCCTAGAGCAACCATTGCACGCGCAGGTTCTTTTTATAGTCGCTTCAGTTGTCTTATGCAACGCTTACGAAACGATGTTGCTTCATAGGAGGTTGCCTAGGCAACGTCAAGACAACTCAAAAATCGTCCACCAAATTAGTGCAGAATAGGGTCGTCTTCTAGGCAATGACAACGTTGTAACAAAACGTTGCCACGCGGTAGACAACGTTGTCGCGTCGACAAATTGCTACTTGGGTAAAGTTCGTATGTAGAATCTGTTTTTCTATTGTTGAAATCCATTTTGTGTTCTGCTATCCGTTTATCAAAGGTTCTGCCAGTTTGACCGGATGTAAGTTTTCGGAGAGTCACTACAAGTCAGTTTGTAAACACCACTCTGTATTTATTTTCTCTTTCGGCTCTTATTGTTCTTAATGTATTTGATTAAGTTGTTGTTAGTTCTAAAAGCTGGTGTTCTTTCTTTCTTTTTTATGTATCTGACTATGTTTGTTGATATCTTCCTTGAATATGTGACAGACCAAAAGGTACTGAGTTCTTTCTGTGGTAGCGAATAGACCAATTTCAGAGCTTTCTTATGGAGTTTTTGGTTTAAACACAACCAACAAACAATTAACAAAATTTTAAACCAAAAACTCCATAAGAAAGCTCTGGAATTAGTATATCTACTACCACAGAAAGAACCGAGTAACTTCTGTTCTATCACATATACAGATAAGATATCAACAAAAACAGCCAGATACATAAAAAAGAAAGGAATGACACCAGCTTTCAGAACTAATAACACCTTAAGCAAATACATTAGGAACAATAAGAGCCGAAATAGAAATCAACTACAAAGTGGTGTTTACAAACTGACTTGTAGTAACTGTACGAAAACCTACATCGGTGAAACTGGCAGTACCTTTGACAAACGGATAGCAGAACACAAAATGGCTTTCAAAAATATAAAAACAGATTTTACATACGCACTTCACCTTTTAGATCATAATAATTCTTTAATGAACAGTTTCAAATTCTTCTTATTCAAAATAAAGGCTTTAAGCTATCTTTATTAGAATCTATGGAAATTAATAAATTTAAAAATATAATTCTGAATGACCAACTCGAGATAAACAGCTCCCCACTCCTCAACCTCTTTAGTTAAAGACTTTAAAATGCAAACACAGTAAAATAAATCACCTGAGAAAGGCACTCTGCCGAAACAGCTGTAGTCACCTAGTTTTATAATAAATTTTGTGGAAGTATGGAAAACAAAAGTTTCCTTTATTATTTGTTTTTTTCTTTTAACATCGACACAATTTCATAACGCTCATAAATTTAAATGCTTAAACGATGTATTTTAGCAGTCTTTTGACCCATTTCTGTGGCTGGTTCTAATTTAGATGTAAGTCGTTAGTATCCACATGCTTACACAAGGTAGTTTAGTGGCACATTTAGTGCCCATCTACAAAAAAGGAGACAAAACATAATGCGCGAATTACAGAGGAATTTCACTCTTAAACACGGCATGTAAAATCCTCTCAAACATATTTCTTAGTAGATTAACCCCTTATGCTGAAAATGTCCTAGGAGAATATCAAGCCGGTTTTAGGGCAAACAGATCCACAATAGATCAACTATTCACGCTGAGACAGCTTCTAGAAAGGGGATGGGAGTATAACAGACCCATAAACAATCTCTTCATAGACTTTCGACAGGCATATGACAGCGTAGAAAGAAGCCAATTATGAAATGTCATGACGGAGTTCTCAATACCACAGAAACTCATTCGGATGACTAAAGTCTGTATGGAGGGTGGAATATCAAACGAACGTGTAAATAATAAACTGTATGACAGCTTCGAAATCAACAGTGGACTCAAACAGGGTGATGCGTTATCTCCACTACTTTTTAACCTTGTATTAGAGAAATAAGGTGAGGTCGGCCGAAATAAAAACAGAACTGCTATCGGTTCAAGGTCCCAAGTTATTACTAGCATACGCAGATGACATTTATCTCGTTGGAGACTCCATCCTATCCACAAAATCCATTTTCAACAAGGTGGAAAGAGCAACAAGCGAAGTAGGACTGAGGATTAATAAAGAGAAGACGAAATAAATGTGTATAAATAGAACGAAACGAAGAGACAGGATAGGACAAAATGTGACTGTCAACACCGTTAATTTCGAAAGAGTAAACGTTTTAAGTATCTAGAGGCCGTAATCACAGCTGACAATGATGTAACTGAAGAAATAAAATACAGAATCCAATCAGCAAATCGCTGTCTATTTGCACTGAATAAGCTTATAAAATCAAAAAATCTTACAAGAAGTTCCAAGATCAAAATCTATAAATCCATTGTCAGGCCTGTACTTATGGTTGCGAAACGTGGACCATGACCAAATCAAACGAAGAAAAGCTCAGACGTTTTGAACGAAAAATACTTAGAAAAATTTTCGGACCTCACCACGACATTAACACAAACCAACCTCGAATTTAAAGAACTCTACAATGACACCGATATTGCCCAAGAAATTAAATCACAGCGTCTAAGATGGGCAGGCCACGTGCACAGACTTCATAACGAGAGACTTGTAAGACTGGTATGGGAGGAGATTCCTACAGGCAAAAGATCACTCGGACGTCCCAGAATGCGATGGAGAGATAACATCCAAGCAGATCTCCGAAAAATGAACATCCCATTTGACCCTAGGTTGATGGAAGACCGAACACATTGGAAGAAAGTTGTACAGTCAGCCAGGACCTGCCCAGGGTTGTAGCGTTACGTGATGATGATCCACTTGCTTAACTTATATAACAGTCAAAGTTTCACCCTTTGCTTTAACTTAGAGTGGTTTAACTTATTTCTAGGGTTGCACTGATGAAGGTCTGATATGACCGAAAACGTTCTGTGATGATTTTAACTAATCCATATGGATAATTAAAAAAAATTAATATACAATTCACAATGGAAGTTTGTTACTTAAATAGTAAGTTTAAAACATATATTTACCTCCTCCATTTCTATAACACAGGTATGGAAATCTCCATATATTTCCAAGTCCGATAGCATAACCAAGAATAGATAATATAAATTCTGTTTTATTGCTCCATTGTCCTCTGGCCTTGACTTTTTCACTTACACTTTCATGGTGATTATTTTCTGCTGAATTAGATAAACTCTTTTCTTCTTTTGCGTCATTCATGATTTAATACATTTGCCTGGAAACAAAGTGATTTTATAAATAACCCAAAATAGTCCTGTCGCCAGGGGGTACAACGACCTCGTTTATTCAGATGGACTTACCCAAGTTTTTTTATGTATTTTGATCCGTATAACACGAATTTTTTGGATAACAGGTGATCCGGATGTCGATAAGATTGTTATAAACAAAGAACTCGAGGAATTATATAACAGAAACTTCTCGCAAAACAAAACATTTTTTTGTATTTTTTGGATCATTCTAAGCAAAAAATGTTTCTACAAGTTTTTTCGTAGGATGCATAGTTTTCGAGATAACCGCGGTTAAACTTTCAAAAAATCAAAAAATTGCAATTTTTGAACCCGAATGACTTTTGATTAAAAAATAAAGTATTTAAGTTAATTTGAAAGTCAAATTATATCGGTTTTGCATTGCTAAAAATTTATGTTTTTATTGTTAGACAAAGCTATAAACACATAGTGTTTCCCGTGCCTAATACATGCGTTTTAACGCATGCTACATAGAAATTATTGTCTCGCTTGCACTTGTAGCTACTCAACCTACTCATTCGATTTTAAATGAGAAATCATTGAAGATATCACTCACGCACTAGGTGTTTATAACTTTGTTTAACAATAAAATAATAAATTTTTAGCAATGCAAATAATCAAAACTCATATAATTTGACTTGAACTTTCAAATTCGGTAAGCAGAATTGCTATTTTATTTTTTAATCAAAAGTTATTCGGGTTCAAAAATTGCAATTTTTCGATTTTTTTGTATGTTCAACCGCGTTTATCTCGAAAACTATGCATCCTACGAAAAAACTTGTCAGAACATTTTTTGCTTAGAATGGCCCAAAAAATACAAAAATATGTTTTGTTTTGGGAGAAATTGCTGTTATGTAATTCCTCAAGTTCTTTGTCTATAAAAATCTTATCGACATCCGGATCAACTGTTACCCAAAAAATTCGTGTTCTACGGGTCAGAATACATAAAAAAATTGGGTAAGTCCATCTGAATAAAGGAGGCCGTTGTACCCCCCTGGCGACAGGACTAAAAAGTCTAACGAAATAGTATTTAATTTTTTATAAAAATGCGTAGAGTGGTACGATTTTTCGAACATGGAAAGTTGATAGCAAATATCAAGTGAGACAATGCCATGAGTATATTTATTTATATTCACACTTCATTTATACAGGGTGTAACAAAAATGCAGGTCATAAATTAAACCGCATATCCTAGGACCAAACATAGTTTAATTAAGCCTAACTTACCTTAGTCTACCTCTTAACTTACCTAGTCAAAAGTTACAGCCCTTTGAAGTTACAAAATTAAAATCAATTTTTGTCAACATATCGAAAACTATTACAGATTTTTTATTGAAACTGGAGATGTGGCATTCTTATGGCAGGAGTATGTTAAAAAAAGTACCAGTCAAATTTGTACAACCCTTAAAAATTTTATGGGGTTTTGTTCCCATAAACCAGCGGTTCTCTTTTTTAGTCGCGGCACCCTTGTAGGACTAAAAATATTTCGAGGCACACCAACCCTTGAAGCGATTTGGGAAAGGACAAAAAATGAAAAAAATATAATTCTGAGGCTCATTTCATTTCAATATAAATTTTATTTCAGATCAATAAAATGCAGTACATTTGATATTCAAGTATCCTTACTTAATGTGATGAATCAAGCTGCTTCGATGATGTTTTCATTATTATATAATTATGGGAATCTTTGTAAGTTTGACTCCCAAATACCTTGGTGCTTGAAGTTTTCTTCTGTATTTGTTTTTAATGTAAGCACATGCGGAGAAAGGAGACTCACAGAGATAAGTCGATGTGAAACACACAAGTTTTTTCACTGCAACCTTGCCAACAACATTATTTTCTGAATATACCTGCTTCCAGAACTCCTCTTGGCTTCCTTCACGGTATTTGAGTTTTAAACTGCTATATCTTCGCTTATCTCAAGTATATTTTGAAAAACTTAATTTATCATTCCCACAGGTTTATTTTTTGGGTCACACGACAACGGGTCCATCATCCAGCTATATAAGTCATCTGAGTCAATGTCAGGAAAATAGTTTACAATACTTTCTTCCAAACCTTGCAAATGAGCAATAACAATTTCAAAGAAGAGTTGAGACTTCTGAGCTTCACCGATGAGGCATAAGGATGCTGAACTAGCTATATGGAGATGGTGGTCCAACTCTGAATCAAATATAAACAAAACCTGCCTTGATCTTTTTTATCAATTTCAAAGAAGTTCGTTTGAGGATTGATTTTATTTGTTATAAAAAATTCCTGTAATCGAGAGAAATTCGTGAGGTTCCTCTTTTCAATATATGCTTTGAAAAATGTAACTTTTTTACGCAAGACTTTAATTTGATCTAATTGTGCTCTTCCTTTACCTTGAAGCGAAGTGGTGGTTTTATTTATTATTTCGAAGATGTCTGAAAGGTATCCAATTTTAGCAGCCAATTTACATCTTTTAATTCTTGGATGAAAGACCCGTAAATGTGATAATCAGTGGATCTTTTAGTTCAAATAGTCTCCCTGAAATCGTTCCCCTCGATAGCCACCGGACCTCTGTGTGGAGCAAAAGATTAAAATGATCCATGCCGACCATACCCATATCTTCAGCGGTGAGCTTTATAAGGAGTGCTTGAAGCGGACGGCTCTTCACGTGGTTAATTATTTTAACATAACCATCCAATACGTCTTTAAAATCTTGCGGCATCTTTTTAGTTGCCAAAGAATGGCTATGCAAAACACAATGACTGCCAGAGGCATTTTCTGGCACTACCTTTATTCTAGACACCGCCTGTCCAAATTTACCAACCATTTCAGCCGCTCCATCACTGCAAATATCCACACATTTACTCCACTCTATATTATTTTTCTTATATACTCGTGGATATCCTTGAAAATTTCTTCACCACTGGCATAACTTTTAAGCTCTTCACACATACGGAGTTCTTCTTCTATTTTCATCCCGAATGGAAACCTCACAAACACAAGCAAGTCCAGCAGCGTCGGTACTTTCATCACGCTGTAAACTGAAGAATTCACAAGTTATTAATCTATTTATAAGCTCTCTCTCTCTACAAGTGAATGAAACAGTGTGAATTCTCTTGCTTATATTGCTGTTTGACATTTACACATTATCAATCTTCTTGGTCATATCTGGACCTAACAAGCATTGTATGACATCCTTCACGCAATGTTTAATCAGTTCCTCGGAAATGGTATGGGGTTTTCCAGCTTTTGCAATGTGCAAAAGCAGTCGCGTCGGTCGAATTCTGCTGTTTGTGTCTCGGTCGCCATCGAGAATACACTAGTACAAATAGTCAGCATGTTTCGATTGGACAGTGGCACAGCGGCCGGTTGTTCGACTTTTCTTAAATATTCCACGTCACCCCTGGCAAATGCTTGAGGCACCCTAGGGTGCCGCGTCACCCACTTTGAGAACCCCTGCCATAAACCCTCACAAACTCTTGTGTACGTTCCAATTACATTATTATTGTGAAAACATTAGTTAAACACAATGTTTTTAGACACTTTTTGCCTCTCAATATTTTATCGATAAGTCAGTTTTTATCGAGCTGTGGCTTCTTTTTTAATATGTTTACATACAAAGTATATGGGGGTTTTGTTCCTTTAAAACCCCAAATGTTTGTGTACGTTCCCATTAAACTATTATTTTGGTACCATTAGTTAAACACAGTATGCATTTCTAAAATTATTTGGCTAGTAGTATTTTTTAGATACGACCTTTTATCGAGATGTAAATTATAAAATAAACTTTACTCCCTGTGTAGCTCACTGGCTAGGAGGGCCTACCTTTGGATCGAAAGGTGCGAATGGTCGTGAGTTCGAATCTCACCAGGTTCAGAAACTTTTCGTTTATTATAAATTAATAAATGAAGATAGATTCTGTCCTTGTGGGATCGGTACTCACCGGAGGGACCGCAGACGTTCGGATACAATTAGTGTCTCTTTGTAAAGACAATGACGTCGACTTTGCAAAGTAACATGACACTTACTCAACACACACACACTACACATGACACTAGGTACCTAACTGTAAAAATTTACCGTACCTACCATGCCAATGACCATTAGTTGTCGAGGCAATACCTAAATAAAAAAAAATAAAATAAATTTTCAGATAATTAACAGATCTCTCTAATAGTACTTCACCATATACAAATATTTGGTAGATTCGACAAATATTCCGAATATCTCGATAAACACTGGCTTATCGAAAAAGTACTAACAGGAAAAAAGTTTTAAAAATATTGTGTTTAACTAATGGTACCACAATAATAATATAATTGGAACGTACACAAAAGTTTGGGGGGATTAAGGGAACAAAACCCCCATAAAATTTTTATGAGGTGCACAATTTTAACTAAATTTTTTTTAAAGATTCTCCTACTCTAAGAATGCCACTTGTCAATTTTCGATAAAAAATCTCTAATAGTTTTCGATATATTGAAAAAAATCAATTTTGATTTTATAACTTCAAAGGGCTGTAACTTTCTTTATATGCACATTTGTACTAACGTAAGTGGGGTTCAATCGAACTATTTTTGGTCCTAGAATATGTGATTTAATTTATGACCTGCGTTTTTGTTACACCCTGTATATCGTATAAAGTTTTTCTATATTGGTACTAAAAAGAAAATAGATAATTGAAACTCTTAACAACTTTCTCTTTTTTATTAACCCCACAAACTATCTACCACAACAAAAATAATAGGACTGACAATTTGTTGACATATAGGGGGGCATTCAGTGATGCGCTCCTTTCTTAAACTTAGTCTACAATATTGACTACACCTGACAGAAACTTAATACCACCTCAAACCATATACAATATACCTCTATAGCTCACTGTTCCGACACTGCAGCACTGGGAAAGTCATTCTTCGGGCCTTCAATAGACGCGTCCTGTTCTTTCATTGCTATACCAGTACATTCTACTCTTATCAGAGAATAAAACTCTGCTCAATTGGCAAAGGTCCCAATTGACGTGTTCTCGAGCAAACTTAAGTCGAGATTGTTTCTGATGTACGTTCAATTTGAGCCCTGTTTTAGCTCATCTGGGAGTCAAATTGGCAGCCTTAAGTCTTCTCCTAACTGTCAACTGAGTGACAGTGACACCAGACACCACATTCATTCCTCAATGATTGTTGAAGTTCAACTCGTGTCGCGCGCCGTTTCCGCAAGGCATTCGGGACAATTATTCGATGATCCTTCCCTGTTATTACACGTCGCCGACCCGAACCTGGTCGTCAGTTGTAGCTATCGGTCTCCTGGTATCGACGCTAAGCTCTTCAGACTGCAGACTGCGTTATAAGTAGGCGACGGGGCGACCGCTCTCGTAATAATGCAAATATCTGGGCAACCTTCACTGGTGAAATATCCATTTGTAAAATACAGTAAAACATGTGTTAACGGCCACCTGCCAACATCGCCCACCTTTCCTAACGGCCAGTTTAAAAATTTCCCAAACCAATTATATGTAGACTTCAAAAACTGGCAATAGCGGCCACCTTTCTCTATCGGCCAATAGTTCTTTCATTTTTAGTGGCCGTTACTGACAGGCTTTACTGTACTCACTTATTCCACTTCGAAGTTTACACACACGTCCACGTTTGAAAAGCGAACTGAGACCATCACCGGTAAATTTAGAGAGTGTAGAAAATCTACATTGCGTAGAACATGCCCGTTACAATGTTTCTTGCAATTCCTATGCTAAACAGCAGTAGGCAAGTTTTACAACACGTGGCCAATTTGCATAAAATAATTATTTTTTGGGAGCTCTATAATAGGGTGGGCTGAAAAAAAGTTTTTGGATATAAGAATTCTAATAGCGCGGAAAAGTGGAGCATAGGCACGCTTATAACGGGAAAAATAATAAAAAAATTCCTGATTATATTCTTCAGATCGCGCATAAGGGTTAAACTTTAGAAAAAAATCAAAAATCTGTTGATTTCATAACATACCATCATATATTTAGACAAACATTGCAGCTCTTCGCTCATTTCAGCAATAGCCATTTGCTGAAATGACCCAGAACTCACCAGCGCGGAGGTGGCTGCAAATCGAGTTCCACCCACACCCTACCCAACCATCCAACCAATTTGGGCGTGGGGCTCTAACTTATGGGATTTGCCTTGAAATTTTGTTTAGTTTCAAACATTGGCATCATAGCCCTAGATTGATGTCCGCACACTTTGCCTGCTGCTTCCTTCACTAGCTTGACGCATCTCTCAATAGCTTGAGTGTGACATGGGTATTTTAAAAACTCAAAGTCTGGTATATTTTCGTCCGTTATGAGAGATGAAATTATCTCTGTTGTCATCTTCTCCATTAAAGGAGGTGGTGTAAGTATACATATATTCCAATCTATCAATTCGATATAGTCCGTAGCATTAAAATTCAGTATGGGAACCTTAAATGTTCTAACAATTTCTGTCGTCATATTCTGATTCTTAGACTTAAGCAACCTCCTGTAACCTAATTGTCGGATGTGTCGTCTCTCATCTGTTACCATCGTCAACAGCATGTTCTCTGGATGACAGAAGTACGCATTTCTAGCGATGACAGGATCGATAATATTTTTAATGATATCTGGAAAATTCCTTGTAGTTTCCACGACTTTAAATATATGTTTGGGCCCGTATTTCACTGAATGATATTGTTTTATATCAAACCATACAGGAGCATATGTCATCATAATATAATCCACTAGTGTCTTTAACTCTCTTGAAGGACTTGTTTGGGAGATGTATAGTCTTAAAACACGGTTAGCACATGTTGACTAACGGGAGTGACTGATTGGCCCAGGATCTTTTACAGCAAGTTCTGGTTCACATTGTTCGGTCTGGATTGCTTTTTCCATGTCCAAAAGGTACAACTGGTCTTTACTCAGATCTTTTTTTGTACTATTGATACTTTCTGATTGGATTGGTAAGTAATCTACAACAGGTTGTTTCTCACAAGCACGCAGCTGTTTTCCCATGATTCCAGAAAATGATGTAGGTCCCGCTGTTTGACCATCCAAGTATACAAACAAGTGTCTGAAGGGCAATTCATTGAAGTGTAGTAAACAAATAAACCACTGCACTGGACGCTTAAGCTCGACTTCAATGGAATGTATGACGCCACTTTAGTCCATGTGGTGAGACCGCTCCCGTCTGAAAAAATTTCTGATTCGGTTTCTTAGTGGATTCCTATTTAAAAATGTCCCCCTTAAACAAATCTGAAGGGTGCCGGGCGGAAGTTTTGGGCAGAAATTGTTTAAACAATTTTTTTAAACAAATACAAAAGATAACGTTTTTTTGCTCTGGGTCATATATTTTTAAGTTTTTTCGGTCGATATAAAAAAAAAGGTATCTGTAATTTTTCTTAAAAATTGATAGTTTTCGAGTTATAGGCGATTTAAAATCTGAAAAATGCGAAAATACGCATTTTCGAGACTTAAAAACTCATATTCAAATTAGTATTTTTGATGTTGCAAGATACGTAAATGAAGACTAAACATTCAGCTTCAAGATTCTGAAGAGTGATCGTGTCTAACCTTAATTTATACCGTTGTTTTTTAAATGTTAAATATGCGTGTTTATCCGATTTTTTTGCCGGTGCGGCGCGCTCTATTTCAAAAATCTCCTATTTTCCTCCGAAAAATATTTTTTCTAGATTCTTTGGGATATTCTAAATAAAACAAGTGTCTTGGCATTTTCCTCAAAAGTTAATAGTTTTAAAGTTATGAGCAATTTAAAATCCGAAAAATGCCAAAAAACGCATTTTTGGATTTTAAATCGTTTATAACTTTAAAACTGTTAACTTTTGAGAAAAATGTCAAGAAACTTATTTTATTTAGAATGTCCCAAAGAATCTTGAAAAAATGTTTTTCGGAGGAAAATTTAAGATTTTTGAAATAGAACGCGCCGCACCGGCAAAAAAATCGGATGGACATGCATATTTACCAATTAAAAAACAACGGTTTAAATTAAGGTTAGATACAATCACTCTTCAGAACCTTGAGACTGAATGTTTAAACTTCAATTTAAGTATCTGGCAACCTCAAAAATACTAAGTTAAATATGAGTTTTTAACCTTTAACTGGTCCGGTACTGTAGCAGTAGCGTAACTGGTCCGGCGTCGTCTGCGAAACTACTGTTTTCAAGAAAGCCAAACAACACTCAAAAATAATTTTTTTATATAAATAAATGTTACAAACATACCTTGATATGTTTATATAAAAGTGAACGTATTAGATTTGGGCGTTACTTGGGTTAAGAAAAAAATATTAAAATAAAACTGAAATCCGCACAAATATTTGTGAAAAAGTACATAGTTTAGTAAAGTAAATAAAAAAAATATAAAAACAACATGAAAAACAAAATGTATTGCTAGGGTAGATGTTCAAACTGCACACTAAACAAAAAACTAGGTAAAATAAAAATCGATCAAAAATGTTTGTTTCCAGCATCAGTCAAACTTTACCTATTTTATATGCAATTTTTACATAGGTAGTGGTTTTGTACATCCCAAACAAACAGGCTTTTTGCAACGCAAGCACAGGTATTTTGTCATCCTGCGCTTTCTACAAGGTCATAAACTGCAACTCTTGCGTTTTTCTAAAATAAGAACATCCTCTTGTTCTTCTTGAACTCCAAGTATGAACACAAAAAAGTGACACCAACGGTCCGGCGTCGTCTGAGAAACTACTCTCAACCTAACTGTTGCGATAACTTTTTAGGAACTGAGAGAAACTTGTCTCAAGTACTTGTCAAGCTCAAATAGTTTAAGGATTCGATAGAAAGACTTGCCTGTGAGCGGTGCCAATTTCCAACAAAAAATAATCAAAGTTATTGAATCGTCTGTCAGACGACGCCGGACCAGTTAAGGGTTAAGCCTCGAAAATGCGTATTTTCGCATTTTTCAGATTTTAAATCGCCTATAACTCGAAAACTATCAATTTTTAAGAAAATTTACAAGATACCTTTCTTGTTTAGAATGACCCTCACAACTTAAAAATATATGCTGCGGAGCAAAAAAACGTGATCTTTTGTATTTGTTTAAAAAAAATTTTTAAACAATTTTTGCCCAAAAATTTCGCCCGGCACCCTTCAGATTTGTTAAAAGGGGACATTTTTGAATAGGAGTCCACAAAGAAACCGAATCAGAAATTTTTCCAGACGGGAGCGGTCTCACCACATGGACTACTTTTCCAACCGGTATTTATAACCGAGCCATCACATCCGATTGCTTCTACTGAAGTTATATCAAAATCATTATCATTTAAATTTTTTTAAATAGCTTTGGCTATTTCAACTCCTGTACCGTCATTTGGCGTTAAGTGGCCAATGAACTGGCTACCTGGTTCACTAATTATTGAAATGTGTTCCTCTTTTAAAGTTCTTCGATACATTTTGTTTCCTACCTTTTCTTGCACAATAGTTTCATCTTTTCTACCATCAAAGTAAATTCCATTTAGCAGTCTTGACTGATTTGCTTCTTCTTTCACAGTTTGGCGAGCTTTCTGCTTTTCTCTTCTTATCTTATTTTTGTCGATAACTTTGGACATGTTCAAATCTGATACAATCCCTAGATCATTTAGAACACCAGAAGCTATAGCAGCAAGCAAGCAAGCATAGTGATTTAACCCAGCCTGAGAGACTTGCTCACCCCTAGAGAATGACATTCGGGTGATACAATTCATTGGGGCGAGGAGGATTAACTCCCGTAAGCAGGAATCACTCCACCCCGCTTCAATGCTCCAGACCATCCACTTACCCCCCGATAGCACTCTGATGCGCTGTAGGGGCTCTCAATCAGCAAAGTGCTTATCATATGGGAGTCTTGGGTACACTGACTCCCATATGAAATCCTACCCCGATCAATGCAGGCCAGCGTGAGGCGCTCTATTCCCGCTATCTCTAGTGACTTATCTTCGATCTGTTTTGCTTGCTCGGGCGCCGAGTCCCCGCTCTGGGCTATGTCCAGTTCGGCGACTCGGCGCTCGAGGATGTGGGCCCCTCATGCCCGTTTTTTGGGTTTTGTTACTAATATTTTTTTGTGGCTTTCGCCTATTGTTAATATTTTATTGATTTGTTTAGTGGCTGAAGCCGTTTTGAAGTTTTTTGTATATTTTTTTTGAGGGATGTCTGAAAATTATAAAAATCAACATTAATAAATATAATGAGATGCCAAAGGTGAGCAAGTTGTCTTCTTTTGATAGAGCTACGATTATCTAGCCTTTATTATATATTTACTAATATTTGTTGTTTGGGTCTCCTATGTTTCCATCTATGGTACACATCATACCTTAATATCTCTTGCAAGATTCGGTTTGGGTGGTCTTCTAGCTCAGCAAATTTTGTTCTGGCTTTTTCTTCCATAATATCCAGTACTCTTATTTGTTTTGGGTCTCTAAATAAGAACCGTTCGGCGACGTATCTGGGCACGTTTGCAGCTTCTCTGAGGCAGTTGTTGTGTGCCGCTTGTATCTTATTTTTGTTACTTTGACTTATGTGACCCCATGCAAGAGATGCGTATGTAATTATTGGCAGTATAATGCTATTTATCAGTCTTAATTTTGTTTTCATAGCTAATTTGCTTCTTCTTCCTGTGAGTCCTCTTATTGCCGATCTGGCCGCTGCTGTTTTCTGGACTGTTGCGTTGACATGTGATATGAATGTAAGACCTTGGTCCATTGTGACTCCTAAATATTTAACTTCGTTTTGCCATTCGATAGGTCTGTCTTGCAATGTTAGCTGTTCTTCTGGGTTATCTCTTCTCTTTTTGAAGATAACCGCTTGGGTCTTATCTGGATTTATTGCTATTTTCCATTGGATACTCCATTCTTCTATTGTATCCAATGCCGTCTGTAGATTTCTTACAGCTATATCTAGGTTCATGTGTTTTGCAGCAATTGCAGTGTCGTCTGCATAAAGGCTGATTAATGTTCCGGGTGTTCTTGGAACATCTGCTGTATATATGCTATACAGAAGGGGTGATAAAACTGCCCCCTGTGGTACTCCAGCTTCCGGCATTTCGTGTTCTGATAGAACTGGTCCTATCCGGACCCTGAACTTCCGGTCGCTTAGGTACGAGGAGATGAGTTTCGTCATGGCCCCGCTGTATCCATAATCTCTCATTTTGTATGTCAGTCCTTCATGCCACACTCTATCAAAGGCTTTGCTTACATCCAGAAAGGCTGCTCCCGTCTATTGTTGGTCATTGAATCCAGCTACTATATATTCGGTAAGTCTTAATATTTGAAGTTCGCTAGAATGTTGAGCTCTGAATCCAAACTGTGATTCTGGGATTATGCCTAGCCTGTCTGTCTCTGATTGGAGCCTGGTTTGGATGACCCGCTCCACTATCTGACTGACTGCTGGAAGTAAGCTAATCGGCCTGTAATTTTGAGGAAATATGTGGTTCTTTCCTGGCTTGGGTATCATAATTACATGGGCTTCCTTCCATCGATTTGGGAAGAGCCTGTATCTTAGTATTGCGTTTGTTATATTTGTCAAATACACAACTGCTTTCGAGGGAAGATACTTCAGAGCTCTGTTAGTGATTTCGTCTGGACTAGGTGCTTTCTTTGGTGAACTTTTTCGAATCAGTTCACTTATTTCTCTTGGTGATGTGGGATTTATTATTTCTTCTTGTTCTTCGGGCGTTTCTAGTTCTGTTTCTTCGACTTCTTCGATAAATGTTGGCAGCATTGCGCCACTCAGTTCTTTCGGTAATCCAAATAACGGGCAAAGATGAGATTGTCTTGTAACATATACTTTGCTGACCCGCCATTGTAATATTACACAAAATAGATCTGTATTATAATACCTGTAAGATCTGTGGTTAACGCACACAGACACGTACAAGCACGATCAGTCGATCAGTCTTATAACAATCACTAGCACAGTACACAACTAACTGACCTGCAGCGCAGTAGCCGACATACTGGCACACCAAGGTCCAGACACAATGCAATGGCGTGCAGGCTATTTATACCCATAGTTGTGTGATCTAAAGAATATAACCATGAATATTTTATGTATTTTTCTGGTTATTGGCGTACCATTCCCCAACTTTTCCACGCTATTAAAATTTGATTAACAATATTTGAATATTTTTTACAGATTTTTGAACAAATGTTTTTTTTACTTTTTCTAAAACTCTGAGCCCTTTGCGCGATCTGATGAATATAATCAGGAATTTTTTTATTATTTTTTCCGTTATTAGCGTGCCTATGCGCGACTTTTCCGCGCTATTAGAATTATTATATCCAAAAACTTTTTTTTTTTCAGCCCACCCTACTCTATAACCGAACATGTTTTGCATTAGTTGTTTTAATTCTAAGTTACACAACATAAAATTACTACGCATAAATTGCAATTAATTGAGTGAGTCGATATTTTTGCTCGCAAGCGTAGATGTGCGGAATAACAGGCATGGCCAAATTTTAATCGAGAGATGATAGCAATATCGTATGTTGAAAAATCTATGTTTTTATGACAAGAATCTGTCGAGATTTCCAGATATAAAAGAGTCTAATTTTTCGGACGGTTTAGACAGTAGTGATTCCATTGAAGTTTCAAGTTATCATATAGCCTGAGCCTGACTTTACTTTTATGGTTAAGCATTCTTGAAGTATCATTTTATGCTTCCTCTCCACTGAAAATGATGTATATTGCTAACTGATCTACCTTTTTCATTATATTCAAGACTAATATGAGCTTCTATCCACGTAAATATTATACTAAACTACATAGTTGTTGGATTAGATAAGATATTGTCTAGAAAATTATACTTGAAAATTTTTACCTAGTTTTTCAGTCGCGTCGTTAGATTTTATCTCACAAAAGTCAATTCTACTCATATTTAGTTACAATGTCCGGTAGAAATGATCCGGTTATGAGTAGAAAGCTATGTTGCCAAATGTTTCATCAAGTTATAACGGAAAAAGATAAAATGTTAGATTTTTTCTAACAGCGCGATCGATCCCGTGTTAAGATCATTGTGTCTATACTACAATAGTAAGCTCCTTAAATGTCAAGGAATCAAGCATTTAAGTACTGATTTTTTGAATGGCAGAGCTAAATATCGAATTCAAATAAAGCTTATGTTTGATAACTTCGCTCAAATATTTTAAAAATGCACGATTGAAGAGCCATATGTCGATATGATAGGTACCTCTCAATTCTAAAATTTATCAACGTTATAGGTTTTATTAAATTTTCGTTGCATACTTTTTATAAATAACCCGGCTTCCATGGCGAAGTTTAATTTTGTATTTTCCCATGAGACTGTCAATAAGTATACTCCGCCCATGCGTCTGTTGTATTATTCCAGTAGGTGCGGACAAAATATCTTGATTTTCTTAATTTCTTTTAGGTCAAACATTTCTACTTCCCACATAGGTAACTTTCCAGGAAAATTAGATATAACACTTTTGTTACCCTCATAATCTAATATTACACAACGTTCTCGAGTTACAAAATATGTGAATGTAATAAAGTAGTGTGTATCGAATATGTACTAGCACTGTTTTAATTTAATTTTGTCAGTACGTTATCCTTGTTTTCCGGTTAGTTTCATGTGATACATTTACTCCAGTGAAATAAGCAAAAAAATACTCTCTTCGGAACTTGAAAAATCCAGGTATACGAAAACTTTTTTTTATAAACCTATAGGTATAAAAAAATCGACCCCTTTCCTGTCAAGAATTTGGAGTCGTTGTTTAATTATTAACAATTTAGTGCAAAAGCTCGATGTTTTCGATTTTTTGCACCCAGTTAAAAAGCTAAATATTTGACATAAAATTACAAAATTTGAGTTTTTTGGAACATTAAAAAAGCTTCAAAATAGCGATTTTTTAAAGTTAAAAAATTCATCTGTTGCTTTGCAAACAGAAGTAGAACTTTGGTATTCCACCCTAAATTTTGTATTGGGGTACTTAACAAACCCTCAAAATTTCATAAAGTCCATCAATTAATTCAAGACTTTTTTCGCAATAAGATTAGTCAAAAAATAATGTAGATACGGTTATTCTACGCATACCAAATGAAAGTTTATGAGTACTGAGCAGTGGCGTAACAAACTCTGTCGCCCCCTACCTCCCCTACCCCCCTACCCCGCAGAATTGGCAATGGGGTCCTTCTTAAAAAATTACTAAATGCGACTTGTGTAGCAAAAACTTATATGCTTTATAGCTCAGTAAATGAACGTGAAATACGGTGATACCTTGTAATTTTCAGTGTTTCCACCGAAGTGATCAAATCAATACTTTTCGAGTTATAAGTCTATCGACCCAGTAAAAGCATAGTTGTAGCTCACGAAAAATTATCCTTATTCGTCAAATTGCAAATCGAATATTTCAAAGTGACATAATAAAAAAAATTAAGCACTTTTCGGGAAAAACTTATTAAAAGGTTTTTAAAGTGTTTAAAAAAGCTTTATTCTTATTTTTTATAAAAGTTTCTAGCATCACAACTAAGCGAGTTACGCCCATATAAAAATTTACTTCATCCCTTTTTTGGTAAAAAAAAATTAGTGAATAACTCCCCCTATTTAGCACCCCAAATGAAACTAATCTTTACCGCTTTGCAAATTACTTAACTTTTTTATATGACCTGTAAGTTTTATCGGTTCCAAGTTCTTATTTTTGAAAGGGTTCTAGTTGAAAGGACTTGAAGTCACTAATCCCGAGTGTATGCAAATTTTGAACAGCCAAATCTTAACCAATTTTTGTCTTACAGAAAAACAAAATACAATCAAAATATTTATAAAAGGAAAACCTACATTTCTTTACTCTTTGAGATTTTTCGTATCACTAATATTTTTTAAGTTATTTTAAAAAATATAAAAGCTTTTTTTACTATAAAACCAACTTTAAAAAAAACTTGGAACCGGTCAACATGCAGATCATAATAAACAATACATTATATAAAGTAAATGGTAAAGCGCTAACGATTAATTTTATTTGGGATGCTAAATAGGGGGAGATTTTCACGATTATTTTTTCAAAAAAAAGGGGATATTTTATTTTGAGCGTAACTTGCTTAGTTTGGATGCTAGAAACTTTTATTAAAATGAAATAAAGCTTTTTTTTAAACCTATAAAAAAGTTTTAATTAGTTTTTCCCGAAGAGTGCTAAATTTTTTATTATTTCACGTTGAAATATTTGAGTTGGAATTAAACGAATAAGAAGAATTTTTCATGAACTACAACTTTGCTTTTACTGTGTCGATAGATTTAATGAATATACCATTTTTTTAAAAGCTACATTTTTCCAAAAAATATTTTTTGGTAATTTTTCGATAATATTTAATGCGATAAAGTACTTATTTTTTTAGTGATTTACAAACAACGTGGTCTTTTGTTGAAAAATAAACAATTTCATTCGCAAATAACTCTAACAATATTGACTTAGATAAAGAAACTCTATAGAACAAAAGTTGCTTATAATTAGCCAATTTATCCATTTCCTCACTTATTTTAATTGTACGTTTTTCTCCCCCGACAAGGGGCGACTTTCACCCACCAAGTAAAAGCAACCAACGGCACAAGTACAACTTTGAAGTGGAGGGTAATTAGAACCTAAATCCAAATTGTCAAACAAATCCTTCGTGACGCTGATCATTACACTTCAAAACGGTTATTAGTCAAAGCTGTGGGTGAAAAATAGGTCGATTTCAGGATAGAATTCAGGAATTTTTGAAACCTATCAGGTGTTGTAAAGGACGATGCCTGGAATAACTTATACTAAAATGTTACCAAAAATTTTGTGCGTTTTTTTATTTATGACGAATTTCATTTGTTAAATTTGCAATTTTTAAAGATTTTTAATTTTGCAGCTTAGGATATTCATTTTAGAGAAAAACTTTTAAATTGAAAATTGTAGTAAATTTAAACCTACAACTTGAGCCATGGCAGGTTTAATTTTGTTTATACGTTATTGCCAAAGAGCCTGCGAAAGGTCCAAAAGGGCCGTTTTTTGCAATTGCCTTATTTGTTGTAAAAATAACTCTTATTTATTATTTAACACTTTAAAATGAAGATCTTTCAATACTAAACATAAAAAAAGTTTGTAGTGCCCGATTAGTGAACTTGTTGCTTAGATATTATAATTTGTTTATCCCAAGAGGTCAAATGTCCAAGGCTATAACTTTTTGAAAAAAAATCGTACAGAGTTAATCCAAGATCCACTCTCCTTCTAAGGACTTATATTTTTATATTCTGATGTAAATAAGTGCGTATATCATTTTTCAACCTCTTATTTCGGGTTTGAAAATAAGGGGGCAAATTTCGTTATAAACATTTAGAACTAAAGCAGCCCCTGTACATCCTATGAGTTTCTAACTTGCACGTTACTATTTCTGAAGACAAAATAAATATTCAAAACCAAATAAAAATTTTCTACGACCAACTGAAGCCGAGATAATTGTTTTTGTTTCTTAAATCGTAGTGACTTTATTTATAACAGTTAAAAAATTATTTCACCGTCATTGACTAAAGAAAGACTTATATTATCTTAAAATAAAAATTATTTTAACCTAAAATTAGACTTAATTATTAAAAATGATTTTTAAAGCGGGGTGGAGATTTATTTTTCGTTATGACTGTGATTTATTGTGTCGGTTGCCCTTAGCAACGGCTAGCAACTTATAATACATTGAATCACGGTTTTTGCTTTAAATTTTAAAGCACCGCCTGGATTGACATGAAATTTGGCACACACATATATATATAATAGATAACATGTTAAGGAATAAAAATGATATTGGGCCTCTGTGTGCTTTTGTCCTGGAGTTTCACCCCTTATAAGGGGTGAAAAAATATATGTTCAAAATAAGTTTGGAAGTGGATAAAACGTCTAATTCTAAGCACCTTTTGTTCTATAGCATTTTTTCACCAAGTGTATACCTTTCGAGTTATTTTCGAGTAAATAATTTCATTTTTCAACAACGAAAAGACACGTTTTTAGGCGGTTTTTGACAAATAACTCAAAAAGTAAGTATTTTATTGAAAAAAGAGTTTTAACAAAAATATAGCAAATTGAAAATTTATGATGTATGCATGAAAATGATGTATACATGAAATTTCTAGACCCAGTAGAAACAAAGTTCTAGCTAATGAAAAATAGGTTCATATCCGTCAAATTTCAAAGTGAATTATTTCAACGCGAAATAACGAAAAAATCATGCACTTTTTGGAGAAAAATCAGTACAACTTTTTTAAAGTGTTTAAAAAATATGTATAATTGTTCTTAAAAAAAGTCTATAGCATCAAAATTAAGCAAGTTACGCTGAATATAAAGTTGATCTATTTTTCTTTTGGTCAAAAATCTCGGGAAAGTCGCCCCCTAATTATCATCAAAAATGAAATTATTCCATTTTACTTCAATGTTGTTTTACTCTTGTATGTGTCGTTTATGTCTGTAAGTTTCATCGGTTCAAAGTGCTTATTTTTGAAGGGGCTGTAGTTAAAAGGACTTGAACTATTCAATAATCACGAGTGTATGCAAATATAGAACAGCCATATCTTAACACATTTTTGCCTTCCAAAAAAACAAAAAATAAAAAATATTCATAACAACAAAAACTACATTTTTTATTCTTTTTGGTTTTTGGTCACATTAATAAATTTTAATTTATTTAAAAAAACATTTTTTTCAAAATTAAAAATTAAAACAGATTTACTTAAAAACCAATTTTTTTAATAAGCCCTTTGAACCGATGATACTTACAGATCATATAAATAATACATGAGCAAACAAACTTGTGAAGCGGTAATGATTAATTTGATTTAAGATGGTAATTAGGGGGTGATTTCCCCGAGTTTTTTGACAAAAAAAAATCAGAGATCAACTTTATTTTCAGCGTAACTTGCTTACTTTCGATGCTATGAACCTTTTTTGAAAACAGATATACATATTTTTTAAACACTTTAAAAAGTTGTAATGATTTTTCTCCAAAAAGTGCATGATTTTTTTGTTATTTCACGTTAAAAGAAATCACTTTGAAATTTGACGGATATAAACCTATTTTTCATTAGCTAGAACTTCGTTTCTGCTGGGTCTAGAGATTTCATGCATACACCATTTTATCAATTTTTAATTTGATATATTTTTGTTATAACTCTTTTTTTCAATAAAATACTTACTTTTTGAGTTATTTGTCAAAAACCGCCTAAAAACGTGTTTTTTTTTGTTGAAAAATGAAGGGATTTACTCGAAAATTACTCTAAAGGTATTAACTTGGTGAAAAAATGCTATAAAGCAAAAGGTGCTTAGAATTAGGCGTTTTATCCATTTCCGAACTTATTTTGAACATATATTTTTTCACCCCTTATAAGGGGGGAAACTCACCCCCAGGAAAAAAGCACACAGAGGCCCAATATCATTTTTATTCTTTAACATGTTATCCATGTGTTTGCCAAATTTCATGTCAATCCAAACAGTGCTTTAAAATCTAAAGAAAAAATCGTGATTCAATGTATTATAAGTTGCTAGCCGTTGCTAAGGGCAACCGACACAATAAATCACAGTCGTAACGAAAAATAAATATCCACTACATTTTAAAAATCATTTTTAATAATTAAATCCAATTTTCGGTTAAAATAGCTTTTATTTTAAGATAATATAAGTCTTTCTTTAAACAATGACGGTAAAATAATTTCTTAATTGTTATAAATAAAGTCACTACAATTTAAGGAAACAAAAATAATTATCTCGGCTTCAGTTGGTCCTAGAAAATTTTTATTTTGTTTTGAAACTTTATTTTGTCTTCAGCAACAATAACCTGCAAGTTAGAAACTCATAGCATGTACAGGGGCGGCTTCAGTTCTAAATGTTTATAACGAAATTTGCCCCCTTATTTTCAATCCCGAAATAAGAGGTTGAAAAATGCTATACGCATTTATTTACATCAGAATATAAAAAAATAAGTATTTAGAAGGAGAGTGGATCTTGAATTAACTCTGTACGATTTTTTTTCAAAAAGTTATAGCCTTGGACATTTGACCTCTTGGGATAAACAAATTATATTATCTAAGCAACAAGTTCGCCAATCGGCCACTACAAATTTTTTATGTTTAGTATTGAAAGATCTTCATTTTAAAGCCTTAAAAAATATATAAAAGCTATTTTGACAATAAATAAGGGAATTGCAAAAAACGGCCATTTTGGATTTTTGCAGGCTCTTTTGCAATAAAGTATTAACAAAATTAAGCTTGCCATAGCTCAAATTGTAGATTTTTTTAATTACTACAATTTTCTATTTAAAAGTTTTTCTCTAAAATGAATATCCTAAGCTGCAAAATTAAAAATCTTTAAAAATTGCAAATTTGACAAATGAAAATCGTCATAAATAAAAAACCGCACAAAATTTTTGGTTACATTTTAGTATAAGTTAATCCTGGCATCGTCCTTTACAACACCTGATAGGTTTCAAAAATTCCTGAATTATATCAGGTTTTTTCACCCACAGTCTGTGGTATATGTAGTGCGCTATTAGTATATTCATGCACTGTTTATAACAACTTACATTTTTCATCTTCATTGGTACAGAATAAAACAGAACAAACATTAATAAATTATTACATTATTGCATTGTATTGAAGATATATGAACAACTATGAGATGAACAACTTTCTTCGTGCACTACTATCAGCGAAAATATATGTACAATTTTATTAATACATCTATCTATTAATCTATCTGTTGGACCAATTGCCAACTCTGCATGCGTAAAATAATATAACAATAAAACATATTCATATAATATATTAGACGACAAGATGGGGCCCCTGACATATTGGGGCCCCCGCGAGCTTCATGCTGCGGGGGCCTATGTTACGCCTCTGGTACTGAGAATACCTTTCTAAGAAGATAAAGAAAATCATTTTGATAACCAAAAATCGTTTTGTAAAATTACTGGTATTTTTAGCGTATAAACATTTATTAGAATATCTTATAAGCTATTATCCGTAGACGAAATATGTTTCCATATTAATAATGTTGACAATTTTACATTAATGTTACTTTAGAACGATTAGGTACAAAGTGGGGATAAGATTAAACTTAGACAGCATTATGTGTGACTACTAAAAATGAGGCACAAATGAAAATTATTTGGGCCTTGTTAAGGGGCAACTAAATGTTCAAGCGTTCAAAAATGGTAATTAAGTTTTTTATCTCCGATTCTAGTTGAGAGATTTTGAAGTTATAACTTTTTTGAAGTTATAGTTCTTTAGGCGCGATTGAGAGTAAATTTAAATGTGCGCGAATTCATCAAAACATTTTGGTACTACGCGCAGATACATTGTAAGTTTGCTCTGATTGGGTATTCCAATGGCATGTCAAAAATTAGGCAATATGCCGGCTGTCGTTAAAGAATGTGTTATTATTTTTATTATTATGGTTATAGTTGTTAAGTTGTGTTTTAAAAGTTGTGAGAGCAGAGACAAAAATGAGCTTACAGTTGTACTGACTTTTTAAATAGTTTTTTTCTACAACCGTGTTAAAAATGCAATTTTTAGCACTCAATACTAGCGTTAAAAATGCTACTTTAAAAAATTTTAAGGCACTGCAGTTCGTATTGACTTTATATACAATTTTGATGTAATGTCAAAAAAATATAAAATTGGATTGTCAGTCAAGTTCAAGTAAAAGTTTTTGTAGATATTGTCCTGTAATTACGTTTGTAGAATAGTTATTTATGATATAAGTGTTAAAAGTACACCTTTAAGGCACGCATGTGAAAGTTTGCAGAATGAGCGATAGCGAATTCTGCAATTCATAATAGTGCCTTAAAATGTACTTTTTAACACGCATATCGTACAATATTTTTTCTACAAAGGTAATTACAGGACAATATCTACAAAAACTTTTACTTGAACTTGACTGATATTCCATTTTTATATTTTTTTGACATTACATCAAAATTGTCTACTATACGGTCAATACGAATTGCAGTGCCTTAAAAATATTTTAAAGCACTAGTGCCTTCAAGTAGGATTTTTAACGCACGCATGGAGTGCTATAAATTGCATTTTTAACAAGGTTGTAGAAAAAAAAAATTGTATGATATGCGTGTTATAAAGTATATTTTTAAGGCACTCATGTGAATTGCAGAACTCGCTTTCGCTCATTCTGCAAACTTTCACATGCGTGCCTTAAACGTGTACTTTCAAAACTTATATAAATTAGTATTATATATATTTTTGGACTTATTAATATAGAAAAAAAGAATGTGTTTGTACTTTGTACGCACGTTAGAAGTTATACTTCTATTAAAATTGTGTAAAAAATCTGACGCTTTTTAGATATTTTAGGATTCCTCAAGGTAAAAGCAATTGCTTTTATCGCATATCGATTAACATTATTTTCCGAGAATTTACCATTTTTAATGATTTTAAAATTTGACCAAAAAAAAAACAGCAGAAAAAAAATTATACAAATATTTTTTCTAAAATTAAATATATAGCTTCTATAAGTTTTTATTTGTTACCCTAAAGTCACCCTTCTCACAAACTGCACTGTAAGCGCACCGTAAACTAGCGTTCGACGAAATGGACCGTTGAGTTATTTTAACATAATTCTTAACTTCTTTAACTAATGGAGTAAATTAAATTTTACGAATTGGGCATGAAAGCAGAACAATTAAGCTATCTTACAGTTGTCATAGAAAGATATAAAATGTATGGGAAAAAGTACGGCATGGGCGGAAAGTTAGACATGAATTTTACTTAAAAATGATTTAGAAATGTGTAACTAATACAATTTTACCTATAAACTGTCACATTTGTACAACTTACCTTTCAAACATATTTTTAAACGATGTTTTATTCAAATTAAACTTATTAATTTAATTCTAGTAATTAGTAATTCTAGTAATTAGTAAAACTTAGTAATTTTACATAATTACTACTCGCTTAAGACGGTACTACTCAAGTTTGAACAAAAATGTTACAATTTTAAAGGTGTTTTTTAAATTTTAAATCTTAAAAATGCACGAAATTATTCAATTTTAGAAATGAAATAAATAATTTCTTTTGGAGAAAATTAAGAAAGACAAAAAAGTTTAATACAAAAACTGAAAATTACCAGCTAAAATAATGTCTATATAAAGTGATCAAAACTTTTTTTTACAAAACTTACCTAAAATGCGTTTAAAACTAAGCTACAACAATAATAAATGTTCAACAAAAAAATTTTTTTTAGCTCTTATACAGCAGCTTGCATAACTTGGAACCTATTGATAACTTTTTTATTATCAGTTTCACGAAAAAAAAACTTATTATTTATAAAATACTCTTAATCGGAGGTGCAACCATCAGATATCAAATTTTATTAATTTTATACGAGGTATGTTAAAAATATGAATTTCACTCAAGAGTATACCTTTATATTTCACAATATCGAAAATTGTTATTAAGAAAAGTTATTTTAAATTAAAAACTATGTTTCAGTGTTCAATTACATCCTTCCAATTGAAATATTGTGAACTATAAAGGCACTTAATTGTTAAGCGAAATTAATATTTTTTTAGATATCTCATATAAAATTGAAAAAGTTTGATATCTGATGATTGTATATTAGATTATAGACCTATGCTTTTTTTCGTAAAATTGATAATAAAATAGTTATCATAATAATTATAATAGAATGATAACTATAAATTAAAAAAAAAATTTAATTTTTTTTTAATTAGAAGGATGTAATTCTAGATTAAAACTTATTTTTTAATTCCAAACAACTTTTCATAATAACAATTTTTGTTACTCTGGAATATAAAGGTACTTAACTCTAACGAAATTCATAGTTTTGACATACCTCGTATAAAATTGATAAAATTTGATATCTGATGGTTGAGTTTTAGATTTTAAACAATGTAGAGCATTTTATGAAGATTAAATTTTTCGTAAAATTGATAATAAAAAAGTTTCCCATATGGTTCCTAGTTACGCAGACATACTGTAGAAGAGCTTCTGTATAAGAATTTTTAAATTTTAATGCCATACTCGGATTCAGCATAATCAAAAACAAAATGGAAACATATTTTTTTTTGTTTATTGTGTCTCAACAACAAGGTTATTGACACTGGGCCAATTTTGTTACATAAGTTTTTACATTAGATTATTGTCTACAAGAGGTAGTGAAGTTACAAGAAGAAGAGAGAAAATACCTAAAAAGAAACATTAAATTTTATAGTACCTATTTGTTACACGCAGAAAGTCAAGTACATTCTGAACATGTTTCAAGTCACTGAGGATCACATTCGTAAGACCCTGTATCGAGTATTTTTTTTGTTCTTGTTCGAACTCGGTGCACTGAGTGAGAATATGCTGAACGGTTAGCGATTCACTGCACTTTCCACAAACACTTGATGTCTCTGAAGCCATGAGGTGTCCATGTGTCAACCGTGTGTGACCAATTCTCAATCTGCGAATGATTACCTTGTCTCTTCTGCTTAAATTAGGTAGCTGAAAGGTTTCGACAGTAGGTTGTATTTTGAATAATTTCGAGGTTGATCTCTTCTATTGGTTTTGCCAGGATTTTTGATTTGGGACCTGAAAAGTGGTTTTAGATCTGACGCTAGTTGAACGTGTTTGATGTCTGATTTGGCTGTAATTGCTTCTTTTGCAGCAGTATGGGCGGTCTCATTGCCTGAAATCCCAACGTGTGAAGGAGTCCAGATTAATGTTATATTTGTTCCAGAAGAAATGAGACGGTTTGTTTCTTCGTGTATGGCGTGAACTAATGGATATTGGGAGTATATATTTTTAATTGAGTCGATGGAGGACATCGAATTAGTACATACTGCAATGCTTTTGGCTTTAGTTTGGCTAGATAACCATTTTAAGCTTGGAGGATGGCATATAGTTCTCCTGTATGGATGGAGTTGGATGCTGGAAGGCAGAACTTCTAAAGAACAGTATTTTCAGTTGTTACAGAATATCCAACCCCTGTCGCAGTTTTAGATGCATCTGTGTAGAGAATTTCGTCGTATGGGTTTGTGTTGACCAGCTTTAGGAACGATTGTCTCATAATTTGGCTATTGGTTTCATTTTTGGGATAGTTGTTAAGCGAAAGGTTAATTTTTGGAATATTGTTAATCCAGGGAGGAGTTGATGATATTATATGAGTATCTGTTACTGATAAATCAACAGGTCGTGAAAGAGGAAGTAAAATTTGACATAGTGTCTGATATTTATTATTGGGCGTGCAGTTATAGGGTTCACAAATTATCTCATATACAGGGTTGTTTCGATTAGAAGACACCCTAGCAAAGTAAGTCAGAAGCGATTGTTGCCTACGAAGTGAAAGAGGAAGTTCACCAGCCTCGCAACGAAGGCTTTCGGTGGGACTGGACCTGAAAGCTTCAAGACATATTCTTAATGCGGTATTCTGAATAGTGTCAAGAGTTCTTACATAAGACTTTGATGCTGACATGTATACAAAGCATCCATAATCTAAGCGAGAGCGAATGAGAGATCTGTACACCATAATTAGGACGTCCTCATCAGCTCCCCAGTGATGGTTTGCTATAGATTTTAATAAATTTAATCTGGTTGAGCAATTAACTTTGACATTTGCAATCTGTGGTTTCCATGTTAGTCGATTATCAAATATTAAACCTAGTATTTTGTGTTCATTACATACCGTGAGCAGAGTACCATTTAATGCAATTTGAGGTGATATACTGCTACGTGTTTTTCGACTTAATTTGACTACTTTTGATTTTTCAGCAGAGAAATTAATACTTACCAAAAATTGAAGACCAAGAAGTTAGTTAATTTACTGCAATTTGGATTAAATTTGTAGTTGTGAACGTATATTTACCGCGGCAATATAAAATGAGGTCATCTGCGTATAAGTTATACTTCACTGGGCTATGAATATTATTGCAAATATCATTGATTGTGATTATGGATAAAGTGGAGCTTAGAACCGAACCTTGGGGTACGCCGTTTTCTTGAACATAAGTGGAGGAAGCTTTTCCGTTAACTAATACTTTAAAGCGGCGACAAGAAAGAAACTGTTCGATAAAAGATAATGTATTTCCTGAAATATTGTATTCCATTAATTTGGTTAATACAGTAGAATGTAGTAAAGTATCAAAAGCGCTCTCGATATCAAATGATGTTGCTATTAAATCTTGTTTGTTTTGAAAAGCGGTTGTGATTTCTGTTTGTAGCATTACTAAGTTCTCAGCGGTGCTTCGGGACGTACGAAATCCAGATTGAGCTGAATCTAAAATTTTGTATTTTTCTAGATACCATATTAGTCTTTTGTTTATTAGTTTTTCTAGAAGTTTACACAAGGTGCATGTTAGTGAAATAGGACGGTACGAATTTGGGTTAGTAGGGGACTTGTCTTGTTTCTTGATTGGTATAACGATAGATTCCCTCCCTAATGTTGGAAATTTTTGATCGGTCCATGTTATGTTGTAGAGTATTAGAAGTTTTTGACGGCAGACGTAGGGAGATTTTTGAGGAATACGAAGGGGATGTTGTCGGGACCTGCAGCCGAATTCTTACAAGTTGGAAGAACATTTAATAATTCCTGAAGTGTAAAAGGAGTGTTTAAGACAGTAGAGTCAAATTCGAGTGATTGAGAAGGATATTGTACAGAATGTTTTGCTTGTTTGGGTATGTTCTTATTTTTAAAGCGTTGATAGAAATTTTCGGCAATTACGTTAACAATTTCTTGGTCATCCGTAACAAAATTAGTTTTATGTAAAATAGCTGGAATTTTTGTGTGTGTATTTTTCCCCTCATTTGATTAATTTTCTTCCATACTTGAGAAGGATGAGTATTATCTGTTATAGTGGAAACGTAGTTCTTCCAAGAGTGCTTCTTACTTTGTTTTAAGACATACGTCGCTTTGGCTCTAAGCTTTTTAAAATTAATGCTGTTTTCTTCACTTTTATTTCGACGATACCTATTAAAAGCGGTCTTGTATTCTCTTATGGCAGTTGTACAACGTTCATTCCACTAAGGAGTACATTTTCTCTTAGGAGTTATTATACTTTTTCCTATGTAAATGTCAGTAGCAGAGATAATGCATTTGTTAAAATTATCTACATCATTATATATGTTACCAGAGAAGGAAAATTGTTCTATTTGATGGTTAAGTTCTAAAACTTGCCCAGTCCGCATTAGAAATCTTCCATTTTACTATTGTTTCTGATGATTTTTCTTCGTTATTCGTTATGAGGATGGGAAAATGGTTACTATCATGTAGATCATCTACAACATTCCATGTAAGAGAAGAATATGTTTTGGAATCGCATAGGCTTAGGTCAATCGCTGAGAAACTTCCGGTGGAAATATTGAAATGAGTGTTGGAACCATTATTTAGAAAACATGGGTCAGTAATGTTAAGTACGTTCTCTACAACTTTTCCTCTACCGTATATGATTTGTGATCCCCATGAAATATTGTGGGCATTAAAGTCTCCGACAATTAAAAATGGTGCTGGAAGTTAAAAAATTAAGTCTACTAGTTCAGCTTCAGTTGGATTGTAACTTGGTGGGATGTATATACTGCAGATAGTTATTCTTTTAGGGCACCATATGGGTTTGTAATTAAAGGTAAATGTGTTAAATAGACGTCTTGGTCGACAAAAATTGAGGTTCCTCCACTTGCTCTCAGGCATTCTGTTCTTATGTGATGATAGCCTTCATAACCTTTAAGAACAATATTATGATTTTGTTTGAAATTTGTTTCTTGTAGGCATAATATATTTGGATTAGTGTCGCTAATAAGTTGTTGGATTCTTTCCAAGCGGCAGAAGAATCCGTCACAATTCCATTGAAGTAGTGTGAAAGTTATTGATTTTTTGATATTTCAGGTTGTCGTAAATGATCGGTTGAGTCATCACCGTCAGAGGTATCCATAGATGTTTCTGATAAAAAGCTACCTGTATCGTCTGTTTGTGCAGATAGTTCCCGTTTGAGCTTCTTTGATATTCTTGTGAATTTATTTTTTGGTCCTCTGGTGGTTAGGTGTGGATAAATTTCATACATGTCAGATACTAGCGAGTTAATGTTAGAAGTAAATTGGTGGGCTTCTTCTGTCAGATTAGTACTTCCTGGGGCGTTCTCAAGAAAGGCTATGAGATTATCTAGTGGAGTAGAGAAACTTTGTGGGTTGTTGGTGTAGAGATCTCTCATTATTTTCTTAGATTTTTCTGATATTTTGGATTTATCTGTCGGATCCATTTTTGACATTTTCTTTACGTGCTTTATGTTACTTGCTAAAGAATCTTTAGGAGGGAGAATCAATGAAGAGCTTTCAGTATGAGAATTAGATGTAAGATTATCGAGAGGAGAGGAATCTGGTGTGCTCAGTGGGCTAGAGAGTGGTCTTTTGTGTCCATGTGTGAGCTTATGAGATAATTGTTCTATAGGAGGGGACACAGTTTTTGTTTGTTCACCGGACACACATGACTGTTTACCGGAAACTTGAGGAACATTAGTGTTTTGACAATTTTTACAATTTCCGGCTGTATGACCTGTTTGTTTACATATGAAACATTCCATCTTATCAGTAGATAGGAATATACGGTTTGTTGTGGAATCGAATTCAATGAGTAGAGAGGTCTGAAGCTCATAATTTTCGGTAGGTGGGATTATGTACACTTGTCTTCGAAATGAAAGAATATGGCTATAATCATCTCCTTGGATTCCAGCTTTTAAGAAAGAAACGGGAGAAGCGAGTTGTAAACTAATGCCGCGTAGAGCAGATTCTACGAGATCGTGAGGAATTGAGGGACTGACATTCAAGATTAGGATACGTTTTGCTGGAATAACTAATCTTCTGATAGGTGGGAAACAATGGGATGGTTTGAAATAAGCTGGTCAACAAGTTCAACTTTGCTTAGGTATATGCAAATCCGGTTGTTCGAGATTCTAGATGCAAATATTATATTTTTGGGACCAACAGTATTACCTGTGGATTTTACATAATCGAATAGTTTTAAGTTCTGTTCTGAATGATAAATAATTGCTTGTTCGTTTTTCAGGAAGGAAGGCTTCGGTCTGGATTTCATAGCAGCTACGTAAGATGTGGGTGTTGAAGATTCAGTGTTACTAGATGAAGGCATTGATGAGTTATTATTGACTGTAGATTGATTGTCCATAATTTTATTGCTTTTTTAGTTAAAAGCAATGGAGTGGTCAAGATTAATGTTTATATTTCTCCTGGAGTATCCGCAAACAGCAATTCATATTGTAAAATATGTTGCCTACCTATTGGTATCCCAGCAAACAGACCGACGTGTTAATTACGTGAATTTCTGGTACATTTGTCACCAATATACGTAAATTGCTTACGTGAATTTCACGTGAAAATTTGGTTGGAATGTCACATTGAAAATACGTCTTTAAATTACGTGAATAACTCGTCTTCAATAGACGTGTTATTCACCTTAAATACCAATAAAATGTTTCGGGAAATTCACGTTGCAAATACGTGTTGATTAACGATTAACATATCTTTTAGGGAATGTATATATTAGTATTCACGTGAAAGATACGTCCTCGGTTCACGTAAATAATTCGACCTTAATTAACTTACTAATCATGTAATTATTATCCTCATATGACATAAATAAAACAAGCCTATAAAGTATTATCAATGTATTTATTTAGTAGAATTTAGAGACTTTAAAACATTTGTCTTGTATAATTATTATACAAGATAATGAACCAAAAATGCTACCGACCAAAAGACGCATTAAAAAATTTGCCAACACAAAACACAACACAGGTCACTTTTTATTTTGACGACACTTTCTTGTTTTTTCACGACACTTCAACCCTCGAGCAGTGAGGTAAACGTTAATACGAAAGGCATTATTATAAATAAACCCGCCTAAAATAAAACGAGGGAAATAAAGCTCTTCACGTTTCACTTTCACTTTTTGTTGTGAGAAATGTGAGAAGCTGATATTGATATTAGAGGTTATGCTCATCGATTATAAAAATCGATTATTTTTAAATTACAGTTAAACTATTCTACTTACTTTAAATTAGTTTTACATATTTTCTTTTTGTTTTTAAATTTCTTCTGCTATTACCTAATTGGTCTTACTAAAAATCTATTTCAATACCAGAATAATATAAAAAAATAATCCTATCGAATTATCCTATTATTCGATAAATCGATTAATTTAGTTTTCGAACCAACTATGTTAATCACGTATCGTGGTCACGTGATAGTATTTAAAGGAGGAGAAAGGCTTGGTAGTACGTCACCACCGCGCGCGATTTGAAAATTAGACTCGACATCATTTTAGCTGTGATATTTTTAAAGAAAAAAAATATAGCAAAAATAGCTTCAAATCAAGGTTGGATTGAAATAGTTATGCTAAATGATTTTAAAAGCGAAATCATAAACTTTTTGTTTAAATATTGGTATTATTTACATTACTTTACGTGGAATACATCTAATTTTTCGACGTCCATAAAATACAGGGAGTAAAATTCAAGCGATACGTATTTAACCAACACCGTTGTAAAATTTTGTTTTCAAAAATATTTCTCAAAATTTAACCAAAGGAAGTTATTTATGTTTCGTGATTATTACGTGAAATAAACCTACCTTTGCGATGTAACCGACATTCACACCTATGATAAAAAACATGTACAATATTCGTCATTATGATTTTATATTATTCTAATGTCAAACATGTATAAAGGAAGCAAAAATATATTGGTGAATGATTTGGCACTGAAATACGTTTTTTTCCCGTCATAAATCTCCGAGTTACGTATTCGTTGAAATTTGCCGTAAATTTAACGTAATTATCACGTAACTGGGCTCAAACCTGTTTGCTGGGATGTCAAAAGCCGAGGCAATTGACCGTACTAATTACTTTGTTATTAATAAGTAGATAGCAAAAAACTAGACAATTGAATAATAAACGCTGGAATACCTGCTTGTTGGCTGGAACCCGCCACAGCAGCAATGAGAAAATATCACCAATCTGTTCACCACTGTTTATTTTCTTTATCTTCCAAATTAGAGTTAATGCAAACCTCGTGAACCTTGAAAATGCGTATGTATAACCGAAACAAAATGAAGCCTAAAAACATACGACTATTATTTTATATGCTGCGAATTGCGCGACAGGGTCCCATCTGAACCCTGATATTTTCAGTAATGTCATATTCAATCGTTTCGTTCGTATATTGACGTCACCAAATGAATGAATTAGGTTCACGAGATTTTGTAACAGCAATACACTAATTAATGTTTTGGATTAATCACATAAAATTGAGTAAAAGTCGGTGCAAAACTTTTTACCAACTAAACTCGTTCAGAGCCGATAGGCCAGTCCGGAAACCTATTTGATCAAAGTAAAATGATGAATTCAACAATATTTTTAAAATTATTTAAGCAAAACAATTGGTATTGTTTAAACAATTAATAACAATTAATAAACAATTAGCGGCAAAATCTGTCAGTAGAGTTTTTTTAGTTTAACACGGCATCCGACAGGTGTAGTACAGGTGTAGTACACCCCAACAATGCTGAGTCGCCTAAAATATAAAGAAATTTTGCATGTAGTGGAACTAGCGGCTAGATAGCTTTCTATTGTATATTCATCTATGTGATGCCACATAGTTTTTAGTCGTCTGTTTGGTTTAAACAAGTACATTTGGATTGAAAGTGGTCACACCCCACGAGTCGGATTTTGTACTTTCTGCAGAATGGTCTTTATTTTGTATTACTCCTATAAATAAGTAAGTATAGGTAAGTGAATAAAATAAACCCCTAAAATAAACTTATTACAGATTTTAACATATTTTTTATTAGTCTACGCTAAAATGAATTTCGAACCAGAAGAAGCACGGCTTCAGGCATTTTGGGATGAAGTAGACAGTGACGAATGTATTGACAAGAGTGATTAGGAAATAAGTGAAGAAATAGACAATGTTAGTGTAAATAGTGACTATCCTGACCAGCTTCAAGATGTTAACGTTCCACATATCACAGAAAACTAAACGTAAACATATTTTTGACATTATTTAACTCTTTCAATTGCTAGGGTTTGTCACACCCCACATGTCTGTTAGTGGCAAAAAGTTCGCCTGTGGGATGCCGGGTTAACATTTATAAATAAATTTACAAAAGAAGTTTTAGAAAAATATAAGATTGCTTGAATTTTTCCAAAACAACGCATGTTTTAGTTCTATATTAACTCCTCTAATAGTATAAATTTTTTGTCGAAAAACGACGTTTTTTAGAGTTTATACGATTCTTCACGAGAAAAGCAATTGCGGGAAAACTCCAGTTTAACGTTATTTTTAATTTTTGGTATTATTTTAAGTATTAAAAATTTGTTTCATCTTGAAATAAACATCAGCAAATGCAAGACGATGAAAATAGGTCAGCAGGAGCAGGAGATTGGAGGCGAAACACGAGTGTTCTGTAAAGGACAATAATTGGAGAGGGTGACGGCCTACGAGTACCTAGGCACGATAATATCGAATGACGGAAAGCTAGACCTAGAAATTGCAAATAGGTCAAAGAAAGCTACGAAAATATATTATGCGATTAATAATGCGATACTGGGAAAACGGGAAATCAGCCAGGAAACAAAAATGCATGTATATAATACAATTACAGTACCAACTCTTCTATATGCAAGCGAGATATGGGTCACAAATAAAAGACATGAAAGTGCCATAAATGCAGCAGAAATGAAGCAGCTGAGAAAAATAGCTGGAAAGACGAAGATAGACAGGGAAAGGAACGGAAATATCAGAAACGTGCTAAGTCAGGAACCAATAGAGAAAAAAATTGAAAAAAGAAAACTGAATTGATTTGGACATATAACTAGGATGAACGAGAACAGACTAGTAAAGAAGGTGACAGATGCCAAAAGAGAGGGGAAAAGAAGAAGGGACAGACCTAGAAAGGGGTAGATGGAGCAGATCAAGACAATCGGTACGAAGAGAGATAAAACAGTGCAACAGATGAAGGAAATGGCAGGAGACCGGAAGGCGTGGAAGAAATGGGTAAAAGATGGATAGGTGATACCAAAGTCCGACGATCTTATAGGGTATAAGGACAAGGAGAAGAAGAAGAAATTAGTTTCATATTTAAATAAAAATACAGTTAAAATATTTAAAATATATGTGTTTCGTTGAAATCATAAAAATAGAAGTATAACTTCTTACGTGCGTATAAATTATATTATGTACACACTCTTTTATTTATTTGTATCTACTTTTTGCGTAGATTACAAATTTGCAGTGTTTTAATAATATTATTAATAATTATCTATATTCTTTTGAAGCTATTTCTTTGTTGAACCTTATACAATTTACAATTTTCTTATAAAATAAGCCACAATTTAAGTTAAAAATGAAATTTATTGACGTTTCGACTTCTAGTTCGGAAGTCGATACGAAATACAAAATATTAATAAATTAAACAAATTTTCTTTATGTTGTTTAGTAAAAAATAATAATTATGTTTAATTTATTAATATTTTGTGTTTCGAAACGACATCCGAAGTGGAAGTAGAAACGTCAACAAATTTAATTTTTACCTTAAATTGTGACTTATTTCCCAATAAACTAGTAAATTAATTAAGAAGCAATGTGATTGGTTTAAACAGTTGAAAAAGTATATTTCTTCCAAAAAATTCAAATTTTGATACTCTCCTGTATGGTCAAACTTTGTTTCTTTATCTTTAAAAGGAAACTAACTACTTTTTTTTCAATTACTATTGTAAACAAATTAGTAAGGTAATCCTCAATTTTTATCTAATCGCCCCACAATAAACTATTATATCTATGTCTTTCAAATTTGTTGAAAGATTATCAGCTTTTCGAATATTAGGATATTGATTATGTATTTTAGAAAGGAACTACAACGTTAACGGGGTTTTATTGTTTTATATAGTCAATGGACCTCTAAATATGAAAAACCCGCTGAGGGCTACCATTTAAAGGGGTTTGTTTTTGAGAAAGGGTTAAATTAGTCCCTAGACACGGGCGAATTAGGGTGCGTTCTGTGCACTTTTGGTACAAACACGTCTACAGGAAAATTGTTCCAGGTTAAATATATTATCGAAACATCACATTTTAATGTCAAAATTATTTTTTTTTTACAAAACTATATTCAAGAGAAAAGCAAGAAAAAACACGAAAGATAGTAATTTTTTTTTTGCCCCATAACTTTTTTCCACGAGGATATAGCTATAGGTATTGCTTCACGAAAAAAACACTTCCATTTTTCCTCTTTAAAAAGGCGTTTGGAAAAAGTCTCTACGATTGACAGTTTTCAAACTATAATTTTTCAAACTTTGATACTCGCAGCGATTTTGGCCCATTTTCCTTGTTATTTCTCAAACATTGTTCTGTATCTTTTTTCTACATAGCTTCAGGTATATGCAATTTAATAGGAAGAAAAGTCAATTGTCTTTAAAATGGTCTATTGTAGAAAGTTGTACGACTGTTTTTAAGCAAGATATGGTTGTTCAAAATTTTATACTTTTAATGGTTTTTGATATATTTTACGATTATTTTTATATTTCTCATTTTAACTGAGAATTACTATAAACTAATCTAATATATAAAAATTCTAGGACTATTTTTAAACAAGATATGCTTTTTCAAAATGTGAATATACACATGCAATTGGTCCCACTAAGGCACCAAGCTGGAACTACATGGAAAACTTTTTTATTAATAACTTTATGAAAAAAATTATTCTTTATAAAATTCTCTTCGTCATCTAGCACCCACGATGCAATCATCAGATATAAAATTTTATTAATAGTGTACGAGCTATGTTAAAAAATATGAATTTCATTCAAGAGTAAAGTGCCTTTATATTTCACAATATCGAAAAGTGTTATTAAGAAAAGTTATTTGGAATATAATGATGTTATAATATGAAGTTATATTCTTCTAATTGAAAAAAATTTAAAAAGTTTAAAATTTTTCTCAAATTACGGATACCCTTGGATATCCTACGGATATCTTATTTACAAATATTCCTAGAATTTTTTGCAATACACCATTTGAAAGTAAAGAAAATAAGCTTTTTTTATTTCACAATGCATATAAATGTACAAGAAAAAAAGTCATAATGAGAAATTTAAAAATAATCATTAAAAATATCAAAAATCATTAAAAGTATAAAACCTTGAAAAAGCATAACTTGCTTAAAAGGCAGTATAATCTTATAAAGTACACCATTTTAAAGATATTTGACATCTCTTTCTACTAAATGTACCATTGTATATACGTAGAAAGGCGTAGAAAAAAGTTACAGAACAATGTTTGCGAAATAATAGGGAAAATGGCCCAAAAATGCTGTGCGCGGCGAATTTTGAAAAATCCTATTTCGGAAACTATGAATCCTAGTGACTCTTACCAAACTTAATTTTGAAGAGAAAGGATGGAAATTATTTTTTCGCTGCAGCAATGTCTATACCTATGTCCCTGTGGAAAAAAGTTATGGGGCAAAAAACAAAATTGCTTTATTTCGTGTTCTTTTTCTTGCTTTTCTTTTGAATATGTTTTTGTAAAAAAAAATACTTTTGACTTTAGAATGTGACATTTCGATAGTAAATTTAACCTGAAACAATTTTCCTGTAGACGTGTAGAACCCACTTTAATTCACCCTGTCCCTAGGGAATAATTCACCCCTTTCTCAAAAACGCACCTATTTAAATGATAGCACTCCGCGGTTTTTTTTAAGCTAGAGGTCCATTGACCATATGAGACAATAAAATCTTGTTAACGTTGTAGTTCCTTTTAGCTTTCTTATTTTGAACATAATAGCCTATATTTATTATGTACCAATATTAACGGAAAATAGTTTTAAAGTTAGTCTAAATGTTTATAAACTGAAAGGGTCATTAATTATGCATTAGCATTTTTGATTATAATAAACATATTTTTGATATTTTTTAATATATAATACTGGTAGTATAGACTTCTACTTTCATTTGGCAACCGCTAATTGCCATATCTTCATTACTGTGTGTCTTATGTTAGTAAAATGTTTTTGCAACGGTAAAAATGACTTTTATTGACTTTTTAAATACGCTCACCGGAGCGAAATTCTGTGGAAGAATTGTTTCATAATCCTTTTGTATTATTCTATAGGTATCACTAAGGTTTTGTTTTTTGAATTATCTGAATATTTCTTTCCTTGTAAGAGCTGTAAATATAAACACTGCTTTGAAGGTTTATTTAATTAAAAATATTGAACGCACTAAAATTAAGAAAACAAAACAATTCAATAGCAGGTATGTCCATCTCTTGCAGCAACGACTGCTCGCAATCTGTTTAGCATCGAATAAAGATGTGTTATCCTTACCTGGGGAATAGCCCGATATTCCTCTACCAGGGCCATAACTGTACCAAATTTTCTGGAGGCCTAGAATATTCGTCCCATAAAAAATACTCAATAGGATTAAGATCTGGGCTGCTTGCGGGCCATTCTAATCTTATCAATCCAACTTGTATTTTGTGAGTCAATCAGTGTTTTTATTTACAAAAAATGGTACAGTTCTTACAAGAAAAGAGATATTCGAATAGTTCAAAAAACAAAATTTTAGTGATACCTCCGGGATAATATTACAGGACTATGAAACAAAATCAGCTGTTCCATTTTCCCACAGAATTTTTTAAATTTAGGAGAAAATACAACGCTTTTATTTACACCTGTATAATGAAATGAGTCCTAGGCCCCATACTGTTTAACATTGTCTTGGATGATATAATTAAAGAAACTAGAGCAGAAACGGTAAAGTTATATGTCGGACATAGAAATTTAGAAGCAGTGTGGATCTTAGAGTGTGCATACGCAGACGATCTAGTGATATTTGGGAAAAATGAAGAAGCACTCAATCAAAATTTACAAGTATGGAACGCTGCACTAATTAAACGAAATCTGAGAATCAATAATGAGAAGACGAAAGTAATGGTATGTGGAAAAAGTAGAAAACAAACGAAGATAACAATTAACGGAAATACACTTGAACAGGTCGATACTTACAAATACTTGGGAGTACAAATAGAGAGCAGAGGAACTGAAGAAACTGAAATAAGTTCCAGAATAGAAAGTGCTGCTCGGATGTACCACGCAATCAAAAGTACGTTTCTGTCAAAAAAAGAAGTATCCCAAAAAGCCAAAGTGTCCATATACAAGACGGTGTTTGTGCCGATTTTAACTTTTGGTAGTGAAAGTTGGACGCTTACTGATAAGTTAAAATCGAAAATACAGAGCATAGAAATGAAATTTCTTAGAAGAATAATGGGTATAACCAGGTTAGACAAGATTAGAAATGAGGCAGTCAGAGAACATCTTAAGGTCCAACCAATTATAAAAAAATTGAAGAGGCCCAATTGAGATGGTATGGACACATGGTTAGAATGAACCAAGAAAGACCAGTTAAAAGAGTATGGGAAGCCAGAAGACAAACCAAGAGACCAAGGGGCAGGCCAATGAAGACATGGGATGATAATGTAACCTCAATCCTAGAAACACGAGGAATCAGCAAAGAACAAGCAAGAAACCAAGCAAAGAATAAGAAGCAATGGAGAAAAGTTGTACATGCAACTAACTAAAGACATTACACCCAACACCTTAGGGTAAATGGGTTTAGGATTAGATATATATATATATATATATATATATATATATATATATATATATATATATATATATAATGAAATGCAAGCTAAATTTTTTTGTTACCGGATAATACCGAACGGTACCAACACATGTACCTACCAACTGGTGCAAGAATCTTGAAAATAGGAGTGCAAATAATAAAGTTATAAATTCTCAAACTTAATCAAAAATTTTGGGTGGCGGAATTGTGTGCCGGTGAGTGTATATTGAAAATTCTTCTTTCAAGTGGTATCCGCAGAATTGCTGTATCATTATTATTTTCTGATCAAAATATTGTAGACCAGGAAGGATCTGTTTTTAGGTGGATGTGAGAGGTGGCATTCGGATTTTTGCGGATAAAGTTAGGTGATAACTTCGTTAATAATAATTTACTTTTGCTCCTTCTCAAATATGCCCGGAACAATAAAAAGTAAAATATTTTAAAAATTTCAAAAAATTTCTTTTTTTTTACTTTCTTTGCTTATAACTTTAAAACGATTCATTTTGGAACAAAGTCGTATGGGACTAAAACAAAGAAAATTAAATTTTCTATCAGATACGATTAGTTAAAAATATCTTAATTTATCACCCTTGCTCCAAAATAGCAATAAATACAAAATAAGGGGCAAAACAAGCCTGTCATTATTCAATGTTTTTCCATCACTTAGGTTACACTTGGAACCTTCCTAATTCGCTTAGATAATTTTTGTAATGTGCTAAAACCGTCCACCAAATTTCATTAAAATTTACTCACTACATTTTGCATAATAATTTTGCAATATAAACTTTTTTAAAAAATTAAAGTTTTTAAAAATCTTGCTCAACAAAAACTAGAACATACAAAGATTTGTCAATTTTTTTACAAATAAAGAAGCATTCCATCTATCTAATGCACTTTACAGAATTGAAATTTGATTATTTAAGCAGCCTCGGCAATGTTTTAAAATTATAAAAAAATTTTTTGGCTTATAAACAAATTAGTGCTGTGGCCAGGAGGGGGTGCTACGGGCTTTTTATTTAGATGGACTTACCCAAGTTTTTTATATATGTTGACCCGTAGAACACGAATTTTTTGGTTAACAGTTGATCTGGATATCGATAAGATTGTTATAAACAAAGAACTTGAGGAATTACATAACATCGATTTTTCGCAAAATAAAACTTTTTTGTATTTCTTGGGTAATTCTAAGCAAAAAACGTTCTTTTTAAGTTTTTTCGTAGGATGCATAGTTTTCGAGACAAACTCGGTGGAACTTTCAAAAAATCGAAAAATTGCAATCTTTGAACGCGAATAATTTTGATTAAAAAATAAAATAGCAATTCTGCTGACAGCATTTGAAACTTTAAGTCAAATCATACCGGTTTTAGTTATTTGCATTGCTAGAAATTAATTTTTTTTATTATTAATTAAAAGGTATTTGTTTATAAGCCAAAAAATTGATTATAATTTTAAAACATTGCTAAGGCTCCTTAAATAATCCGATTTTAATTCTGCTAAGTGTATTAGATAGGTAAAACACCTATTTATATGTAAAAAAATTAGCCAACTTCTAAATGGTCTACTTTTTGTTCAGAAAGATTTAAAATTTTTAACTTTTTTAAAAACATTTAGATTAAAAATTTATTATGCAAAATCTATTAGGTCTATTTTAATGAAATTTGGTAGACCGTTTAAGTAAGTTATACGAATTTTTTAAGCGAATTACTAAGGTTCTAAGTGCCACCAAAGTGGTTAAGAAACATTGAATAACAACAGGCGTATTTTGCCCCCTTATTTTGTATTTATTGCTATATTGCAGAAAAGATAATACCTTAAAACATTTTTGACCAATCGTTTATCATACAGAGTTCATTATCTTTATTTTATTTCTGTATCACTTTGTTCCAAAATGAATTGTTATAAAGTTATAAGCAAGAAAACAGAAAATACTCGATGTTTTTCGAAATTTTTAAATATTTTAATTTTTTTATTAATGTTCCGGGCATATTTGAGAAGGAGCATAAGTCAATTATTATTATTGAAGGTGTCACCTAACTTTATCTGCAAAAATCCGAATGCCACCTCCCACATCCAAAACTAGACGTTTTTTTTTACAGATTAGTCCTGGTCTATTGCAAAAAAAAAGATCTGTTGGATAAACAAAATGAATAATATTTAAATAAATTAACGAATCTTAAAAATGTTTGTGCATTATAAAAACTATCTTACTCAACTATATCATAGCCCTAGGTTAATTTTTGCAAAAGTTATAGCAAATCTTTTAGAAATTTTAGCCTTATTTTGCAACTTCCGAAGCAACAAATGATTGGGCTCAAATGTAAACTGCCATTTTAAACCTTTAACCATCTACTAAAAAAAAACATCTACAAAAAATGAATACAGTGGAACCTCGATAAGTCGGATTAATCGGGACCGCGGCCGATCCGGGTTATCGAAAATCCGGGTTAGCGGGAGAATATGGTAAAAATTAATAAAATACAGTATACATATAAAATCCATTATAATTGCAAAAACATGAAATACATCCAAATTACGTACAGTTGTATACAGTATTGCTCATTCCTTGGTAAAAAATTCAGTTAGTTTCGATCGTGTCAATATTACATTTTTATTGTTGAAATGTGTCTGATGAAAATCGGTCCAGGTTAGCCGGACTTCCGGGTTATCGGAGGCCGAGTTATCGAGGTTCGACTCTACTTAGTCTATAAGATATATAGTTACTCTATTTTTACCTATAGCGATTTAAACGAAAAAACGTCCAAGTTTCCAAATAAGTGTAGTAAAATTTTCACTGGTACGGAAACTGCAGATGTAAACATTAGTAGTTGACAATGACATTGTCATTAGCATTATAGAGATTTTCGTTCAGTTTTTGAATGTTCTTGGATAACCGTTACTTGTGTAATCGCTTAAATTATAAGGTTATTTTTTCACTAACTATGTATTCAATGATTGCAATAAGTTATTGTACTATACAATAAAAACTAATACTTAATCGAGAAAAGAGGAAAAGTGATAAAGTGATTTTTTAATAATATATTGTTACTATGGAACGCTTCTATAAATTTTGAACATCTTTAACAACAAAATACTTGGATTACAAAATATATCCTGGTGTATTATCTGTTTAGATCTTCCATAAATAATAAACAATAAATACCGTTTTATTAATTTTACGTCTTAAATCAATTATTTATCAAATACATTGTCGATATTATTTAATAAACAACTTAAAATATTCCTGAATCCGTATCAAATATTTAAAATTTTCACTGTCTTGTCAGCACATTATGTTCGACTGAGTGCGTTTTATGACAAAGATAGCGAATGCTCGATTTGGAAAATATCACCACTGACATGGTGTTAATTTTTTTCAAAGCCTGGAAAAACTAACAAATATCTTTGGAAATTTCAACCAAAGAATGAAAGACTACATCATTACTGAGGGCCGAAAGTCCCTTAGAATAAACAGAAAATTTCTTTTGAATAAGATATTTGAAGCTAATATGCACAAATTTTTTTGTGACCCCTGTAACTTATTAAAATAAACATTATTGAAGTTTTCATGGACTTTCGACTCTCAATAATAATATAATATTTTATTCTGCATGTACATTTTTCGAAAATACGTATTAGTTTGCGCAAAAATAAGTATTAGTATTTGCACATATACGTATAATAATACGTATAATACGTATAATATATAATATAATATATATAATAATATTACGTATAATAATACGTATAATAATACGTATTTGCACATATCTCCTTAATAACTATTTTGTCTCCGAATTGTGGAGGGCATTTTTATATTTATGACGTAATAGGTATAAAATAGTACCCATAAAACCCATCTGCAACCTGGCTGGGTCAGTGTCCCGAACATGGTATTTTTTAGCTTTAAATATAATTTCTCTGGACTAGTTTAGACAGAAAGTCACCACCACTATCTTTAAAAAGAATACACCACAAATGTAAATTTCTCAAAACAATAATAAAACATTTAAACTTACTAACTCTGTTGTCCCAAACTTTTTTCGCCAATAATTTGAATGAAAACCGTATTTTTTATAACGACTTAAAAAGCCCCACAAACCTACTTTGGTTCACTCAGTCTACGCAACGATCACAGTTGTAACGACAATAATGAAATAATAGTTTTGAATGACGATAATGGGATCAATCTTAAAATAAGATAATGGTTGCTAAAGTTAGATCTACACAAGCATTTCCGCTATATCATATTAACGTAGATAACGAGTGTATAAAATTATTGAGCGGAATTGTCTTTGTCATTAATTTAATGGTACATTTTAAGGGGAGATACTAAGGCCGAATATTGACCACTCAAAAGAGGCTAGAAGTGATTCTGCAGTTTGTATTCAGAGACCTATCATATCTAATCTTATAAAAGCCTAATGCGACACATCGTGAACTCTGTCCGGGACATTTGCCGATATATGAACCATAAATGTCGTTTATTAAACGTTAAATTTTTATATATTTTTTAAACATTCCAAAATTATTGAAACGATTTAGCTAATTTCGATTTTAACATATTTGTAGATGTTCAAGGAAGGTTAGGTGAGAAAATGTGACGAAATTATAAAGGAATACTAGAAACAACAATATTATTTTCATATACAAACAGTTATATCATACTTCTTTACTGCGGCTAAAACTGCGGCTATCTTTGCGTCTATTACCTTTTTAGGTTTCCGGCGAATGATCAGATTTCTAATCCCTGCTAGTGAGAACCAGTAAAACATATAGACTAGATATTAACACCAGCAAAACCAAGCTAATGATCATCAGCAAGCAAAACATAACTGGACAAATCTGTATGTGAACCAAATGAGAATTGAAGTGAGTGTCTCACAATACAACTATTTGGGAACTATAATCAATGAGTCGTGGGACAATACTCAAGAGATTAAATGTCGCATCGGAAAGACAAAGAGTGCATTCTTGACTATGAGCTCTGTGTTCAAGAGCCATGACATTACTCTAAAAACAAATAAGGCTCCTTAAATGTTACGTGTACTCAGTGCATCTATATAGAGTAGAAACGTGGACATTGAAGGCGGAAACTCTATCGAAACTTCAAGCTTTTGAGGTATGGTTGTACAGAAGGATCCTGAAGATACCATGGACAGACAAAGTCACCAATGAAGAAGTACTACGGAGGATGAATACAACCGTAGATTTAGTCAACATCGTGAAGGGCCGTAAGCTGCAGTACTTATGGCATATATTGAGAAATCAAGGCAGATACGAGCTACTCCAGTGCATTTTACAAGGTAAAATTGAAGGAAAAAGGGCCCCAGGACGAAGAAGAATATCCTAGACTGCTAACCTGAGAGAATGGTATAGAAGGACTCAACACAACTATTCCGTATAGCAACTAACAAAGTCATCATAGCCAGAATGATCGCCAACGTTCGGAACGGACAGGCACCCTAAAAAGAAAGAAGAAGCTAGTGAGAATTTTTTAATCCTCAACTTGTTATCTTTTATTATTTTAATTTTATAAATCTCATAAATAAATAAAGCACCTTCCAAAATTACTTCATATTTAGCACTAGCTGGCCACTGCTATGCACTATGGAATACTAATCTCTAAAAGTGAAGATGATTTACAACGTAAGCTGCACCAATTTACGATGACCGCCAGAATTTTCGACATATTAATATTCCCAAAAAGCACAAAATACATATATGGTTATAGGAGCAAATCTACAAAGATGTAAATTATGGAATGTGGTTGTACGGAAAGCTCGAAACAGAAGTGGAAAATCAAGTGAATAGAGCAAACAGAGCCACAGGTTGCCTGACTGAAACAACATATAGAAATAAAAATATCGGAAAAGACTTGAAAGGCAGAATTTACAAAAGAGTCATCAGTAGTATGGTCTTCTTCTTCTTCTTCTTCTTAACTCAGGCGAGACTCGTTAGTCTCTGGCACTTGGTCATAAGACCTTTGTACCAAACCCTGTTCTTCTCCTTAAACTTTAGTAAGTCCTGTGGCCTCAACGAAGGCCAACAGTTTTCTTATTGGTAGTTTTAGGATCTCTTCTGGTTAAAATCTCATTTGAGCAGTGAAGTTCTGCCTTACATCACCTAGCACACTGCAATAGCATAGTATGTGTATGGCAGTTTCTTCTTCCATTTCGCACTTTCTGCACCATGGTTCATTCACCTTACCTAGTTTGTATAGGTGATTTCTTAAACGACAATGTCCAGTCACCATTTCAGTGACCGTTTTGATCTCTCGTTTATTGAGGTTCATCAAACTGTTCGAGAGTTTTTTATCAATATTCTTGATTATTTTTTTAGTCTGGATTTGCCCTTGAGTGTTTCTCCATTTATTTTGATGATTCTTTATCAGCCATTTCTGAACCTCGTTTTTCATAGCATCTTTAGTGATATCACAGAAAGGTTCTGGGCCTTCAAAAGTTTTTCTCGAGCCTTGTTTCGCTAACATATCTGCTCGTTCGTTCCCATGCACCCCTTCATGACCCGGCACCCATATTAAAGACACTTTATTGTCTTTTGCCAGGTTATTGAGCAGATCTTTGCAGTTTCTCACCAGTTTTGATTTGGTGAGAGGGTTCTTTACAGCCAGAATAGCCGATTGGCTATCTGTGTAAATGTTGATTCTCTTAGCTTTAGGGTCCTCATCAATGATTTCATCAATGCATTCCACCAAAGCAAAAACTTCAGCCTGAAACACCGTTGTATGTTGACCTAGGCTGTAAGATTTATTATAGTTACATGTTTGCCCAAAGATCCTGATCCAGTACCATGGGCAGTTTTAGATCCATCAGTGAACCATATTAAGTCTCCATTAATGTTTGGGACTTTTTGTTCTCTAGATGGTATAATTGTGTTAATCTTCTCAGTGAAGATTAGTTCTGGTGTCATCATATCTAAGTTCATCATAAAGATGTATTTCTCAAGTATAGTCCCAGCAATGTTTGTGTGGCTATTCAATACATAATTTGGCCTCCAAGTATTGTTTGCTTTGAGCCTTAGGATGGTCATAAAGGCTACCGCCGAAATATACAATTCCAGCGGAGGGAGACCTGTGATAGCCTCTAATGAAGCCGTTCCTGTACTATTCAAGGCTCCTGTTATATTTAGAAGCGCTTGTCTTTGTAGGGTGGTGAGAGTGGTCACACAAGATTGCAAAGCCGTCTTTCTCCACCAGAGTACTGACCCATAAGTAACTGTCGGTCGTATCACTGATGTGTACAACCAACATATCACCTTTGGTTTCAATCCCCAGGTTTTACCTACAACTCGTCTGCAGTTCCAGAAGAGTCGCTTAGCCCTATTGGTTATATTGGTAATATGAGTATTCCAATTGAGTTTCGAATCCAGGGTTACCCCTAGATACTTAACCTCATTGGTTCTTTCCAGTACCTCTCCAAATAATTTCAGCTCACTCAGACCAGTAAGCTTCCTCTTATTTGTAAAGGCTACCAGTTTAGTTTTCGAAGGGTTCACGGAGAGGTTCTCTTTCACACACCAGTTCTCTATGTAGTGAAGGGCATATCGCATCTGATACGCAACAGTGCTGGGAAATTTTCCCCTAGTTACTATCACGATATCATCTACGAAACCCTGGACCCAGATTCCTTGGGCGCTTAGCCCATGAATCAGATCATCGACAACTATGTTCCATAATGACGGTGACAATACACCGCCTTGAGGGCATCCCTTAGTTGCCCTCAGATTTATGGTATCTTCGTGCGTATCTGTGGATATTATTCTGCTCTGAAGCATCTAAATAATCCACTTGCATGTTGTGTTGTTGATTTTCTTCCTCACCAGTGCGCTTTGTATAGACTCGATGGAGGTATTATCAAATGCACCTTCTATATCTAAAAATACAGCAAGGGCGACTTCTTTCTGATGCAGACTCCTTTCGAGTTCCGACACTAGATTGTGCAGGGCGGCTTCACCTGATTTCCCTGCCTGATACGCCCATTGCCGTTGGTGCAGTAGATTTTCATTTAAATTGTTTTTCTTGATGTGTTCATTCAAGATTTTTTCCATGGTTTTTAACATGAATGAGGTCAGACTTATAGGCCTGTAGGATTTTGCTAAGGTGTAATCTGTTCTTCCTGGTTTGGTAATAAACGCCACCCTTGCCCTTCTCCAAGCTTTGGGAATGTATCCCAGAGCATGGCTAGCTCTAAATATTGTGATCAGGGGACACATGATTATTTCCAGACCCTCCTGGAGAAGCTTAGGAAATATACTATCCGTTCCTACAGTTTTATAAGGTTCAAAAGTTTCAATAGCCCATCTGACCTTGTGAGAACCAAAGATCTCGTCAGAGGTCAGCGAGTCCCTTTTGGTTGGGCTATTGTTTGCTTGATGATTGTTATTAGCAGTCAATTGCGTGGACCCTGGAAAGTGAACACTTAAAAGATGCTCTACAGCCTCCTTCTCTGTGTCCGTATACTTCCCATTGGGCAATTTAATTGACTTGGGCTTGTTAATGTTATCTCTTTTGAGGATTCTGTTAACCCTGGCGCTTTCAGGTACACTTTCAATGTTTTCACAGAATTCTCTCCAGGATCTTTCCTTAGCGGATTGGATTTTCTTATTATAGGTTTTCAGTTTAGCCTTATATGCTTCCCAATCACCTGATTTCTTCGCCCTATTGAAGAGCCGTCTTGTTTCTCTTTTGAGATCAGACAGCTCCTTATTCCACCAAGTTACTTGCCTGGGAGGGCGACTTTCTTTTAACGGGCAGTTTTCCTCATATGAGACGACTATTGCATGCTGCAACAAGTCTACTGCCATCTCAACCTTAACATTGTTTTTTGGCCTTTTAGGATAATTCCGTACCCTTGATCCAAGATCCCTCTTAAAGGATTCCCAATCGGTCACCTTAGGGTCTCTATAGAACCTTGGTTCCGGTTTGACTGAGTTTATCTCAAAGCATATGTATGCATGATTCGATAAGGATAACGCATCCGACACATGCCAGTCAGATATTATGTTTCCAATCCCCATAGAGCATAGGCTTAGGTCGATTAGTGATTCTGCTCTTGATGTCCTGAAGGTGTGCTTATTAACCCTGTTCAGAAGATCAAGTTCAGTAGTGCAAAGGTACTCAAAAAGTAACTTACCTCTATTGTTTGTATATCTGCTTCCCCAAATGATGTGATGGGCGTTGGAGCCGACTCCAATGATAAGTTCTGTATGCTTATCATTGGTGTATTCTAGAATGTTCTCTAGGTTAGTCCCTGGAAGTTGTTCTTTAGTGTAAATAGGAAGGTAAAGAGACGCAACAATCAACTCTGTAACCAACCCATTGCAATTCAGTTTAATTCTGGCAGCTGTCATGTCTCCCGTACAGAGCTCCATAACTGGTACCAGCTTAAGGTCAGATCTACAAAAGATACAAGTTCTGATTTTATTGTCAGGTACTCCCAAAATGTGTTCCCATCCCTTAACATTTAATCCCCGTATCTTACCTTCATTTATCCACGGTTCTTGAATAAGCACCATATCAATATTTTTCTCAGCTACTTCCTGGCAGAAAAGTGCCGAAGCTGTTTTTTTGTGTTGAAAATTGATCTGTATGATCTTAATTTTGCAGCTTATTCATTTTTGGGGTCTCTAACAGGCCCTCTTGTAATTTCTTCCACCTGCATAGATTCCCCTTCGGCCTCCTAGAGTTCGGAAGTAATCGTTGCAGGTTTTGGTTCCCCAATGTTCCCAGCCTGTCTTGCTTTACCCTCTTCCAACGGTATAATACTTGCTCGCTGTAGAAAGGAATAAGGCTTCCATTGAAGCCTTTCGAGCTGTGCCTCTGACACCTTATCAATTCGGAGACTCACATGCAGTCCTCCGTCAGTTGCTGGTTTGGAACTCAGAATTGCCCAACGACTGGTCCTTAGTTCAGGATTTTGTTTTTCAATTCGTGCCAGTGGCACTTTCAGATCCTCATTTTTAGTCTCTGGAAGGTACATCAGTACACGCTTCGATTTTGGGAGTTCCTCAGACTTAATGACCTTCCACTCCGTCTTTTCTTCCAAGAAATCCTTTGTGATCTTAAAGGACTCCTCGTCAGCACATATGAACCCATAGTATCCATCCATGAGCCGATTACCTTCGTAACGAGGTGCGCAAGGAACCTCATCGATAAGTTTAATTAGGGCCTCTTTTATTCCCTCCCTGGGCTGTAATTTACCTCGACGTTGGTGGGAGGGCCGATATCAGGTACGCTCCCCATTCACCTCCTAGCCAAAGAAAGAATGCTATTATATGCAAATGATTACGGCCACTTGCCCCACATAAAGTCTGAGGTAAGAAGACAGATGTACCAAGAATGGCAAGGTGAATGGGAGGCACAAATCGAAAAGGCTCAATGGACCAAAAGGCTCATTCCAGATGTGGTGGCCTGGTCTGCATGTAAGTATATAAGATTAAATTATTATTTTACACAGTTCCTCACCGGCCATGGTTCCTTTAGATCGTATACGTATGTTATCAAGAAGACAGTAGATGACCAATGTTCAGAATGCAACATCAGAGACGACGCTCAACACTGCATATTTGTCTGCAGGCTCTTTGAAAGAGAGAGATTGATTCTAGAAACAAGGTTAGGAGAAATCTCCATTGATAACGTTATGGAAAAATCTTTGCAAAGCAAAGATAACTTTAATTTGGTGGTCGATCTGATAACCGGAATTATGAAGAAAAAGGAGACGCTTGAGAGAGCGAGAGAGGATCAAGGTGGATAGACTTGTACTGGATTGATGGGACTAAACTACGGACGAAGTATATATGTGTATATGTGTTTGTGTGTACTATGTATGTTTGAATGTCTGTATGTGTAAATATGTGTATATTTTAAGCATGACATCGTATAGATAATTATTTGCCTGTTGTATACATTGTTTTCTTTTCTTTTTTCTTTTATCTTTTTGGAAACTTATCTGAGCCGTATTAGGCTTGACAGACTGCCCCGCTGCACTCGAAGTTACATCCGCCAAGGAATTTGTACCGTGTGCACCGGGGGAGAAGGGGGTGGACTTTAGTTGGTAGACAGTTAGCCAGAGGGTGCCCGTAGGCAGGACTTCTTAGGGGGAAATGCATGGGGGTAAACTCTTCCTCTCTGAATCCAACACACGCTTAGCCATCCTTAAGTGGACACGGCTAGGTACGGTATTTAGAATATTTACCACCTCCTCAAAAAAAAAAAAAAAAAAAAAAAGGGCCTCTTTTATTGCCCCAACGTCTTTTTCCGTTACATATATGTCTGGGTATTCTTTGGGAATTATTGCCGTCTTTATTCCCGTAAGAGCTGCTTTGTAGGTGCTGCTGAGCTTTTTGAAAGAGGCAGCAGCAGTTCTGCTCTTTTTTGTTAATTTCTCCTCAGGAGTGCTTCTATCAGACACAGTCCGCTTGACAGCTTGTGTGATTTCGGCATTTCCAGGAGTTTTATTTTGAGGTCTAGGAGGTAATTTGACCTTAGAAGTGTCAATTCCCTGTTCTCTCATTTTCCGAAGCTTTCTTCTCTGTGCCCCAGATATTTTTGGCCGAGAAACCTCATCCTCAGCATCTTTTAAAGGAGTCCGCATTGCGTCCTCAGTATTTTTATTACCCGATGTGATGGGATTATTTTCTTCCAGATTCTGCCGAACAGTCTCAGTGGAAGTTTTATTGTTTGTTAGGTTCTCCTGCGAGACCCCTAGGGTTAAATCTTTTAAATTTTTGCATGGTTCCATATTGATCCCACGAGTATGGGAGAAATAAACTGTCCATACCAGCAGCGCTCCCTGGGCCGGTACAAGGCCTTAAATGAATGGGGGTGTGGCCTGGTTCCCCCAGTCGACCGTTTGAGACAGTTCAATTTAGACACACAACTGCCATGCAGGCCTTGGCACGGTACAATTACACCTTTACCTTGTGTGTTGGGGGTGTAGGTTTAGTGGGAAAAAGGATGAAGGAGGGATAGCATTTTCTGGTTGTACTCGGAGTGTAGGATAGATACAGCTGGTAGATAATATCGGGTCGGTTGACTATATATTGGCGATGTGAACAGTGCCGTAGAATGGAGATGTGGCAGTGAAGACCAGAGGGTCTTCTACTTAAATTTACGCCAGGGTAGTGGTACAACCAGACATGGGTGGGTTAACTTAGGGAGGGCTACTTCTTGGTCGCTGAAGCAGTTCGTACATTCCTAGTCTCTCGAGTACCTAGGAACGATTCCCAGATACTCCAGAGAGCTAAGTCGTGACAGGAACCGGTCTAGCGAGTTGTTTCACATCCTTTCATACTTACCATGCATTAGGCCTTGCCCGTTTATAGGGGGTGCCTTCTTTCATCGGAGAGCTCCTTATTCGGGAGATCCCATGCATTCGTACACACATACTTGATCCACTTCCTGCGCCAGACTACGGCCCTATCTGAACAGTCAGCTTAAGCCCCCGAACCAACGTCAAGGTCGTGAAGCCCCTACCGGGGGTAGTATGGTATAACTAGATCCAAACCCAGACATCCAAAGTGAAAGTTATCCTCCAACACCAAATTGTTCTACATGGTCCACATAATGTTCAGAAAAAAGTCACACCATTTTGAGCGTCGGGTTTGGGGCGTGGGGGAGAGCGGGAGAAATCGGTAAATTAGTAGTTTTTAAGTTTTTCGTCAATATTTCTAAAACTATGCGATTTAGCATGAACAACCTTCTATACAAAAATGTGCTACGTTAAATTTGAAACAAAAAAGGCCCTATGCATAATCCTTGTAAAATGAACGGTTAAAAAGTTAAGAAGGTAGTATAGTATAGTTGGTCCAAAAAAGGCCTAACCCTAAAAGGGAGAAATCGGTAAATTTGTAGTTCTTTATGTTTTTCGTCAATATTTCTAAAATAACGCTTTAGCATAAACAATGTTCTGTACAAAAATGTTCTACATCAAATTTAAAACGAAAAAGGTCCATACATAAATATTGTTATAAAATCAACGATTCCAGAGTTACGGAGGATGAAAAGTGGAGGTGGTTTTCGATACTTTTTATATTTTTTGGGCAATTTATAATATTTTTATTGATTGAAACAAATTTTCTTTAACCGGGTTTGCTATTTCAGTGGCCGATGGTGTGTTAGTGACAAGCCCTTGAAGAAACGTCAACTTCACCACTCAAAATCATCACCAATTGCCCAAAAAATATAAAAAGTATCGAAAACCTCCACATTTTACCCTCCGTAACTCTGGAACGGTTGATTTTATAACAATTCTGGATAGGACCATTTTTGTTTTAAATCAAATATAGAACGTTTTTGTATAGAACATTCTTTACGCTTAAACATAGTTTTAGAAATACTTACGAAAAACGTAAAGAAACTACTAATTTACCGACTTCTCCCCCATCTCCCCCCAAGCCGGACGTTCAAAATGCTACTTTGGATGTCTGGGTTATGCCTTTTTTTGGACCAATTATAATATACTACCTTTGTAACTTTGGAACCGTTCACTTTAGAAGGATTATGTATAGGACCTTTTTGTTTCAAATTTAATGTAAAACATTTTTGTATAGAAGGTTGTTCATGTTTCAAACCTCATAGTTTTAGAAATATTCACGAAAAACGTAAAAAACTACGAATTTACCGACTTCTCCCCCCTCTCCCCTCCAAACCCGACGCTCAAAAAGGTGCGACTTTTTTCTGACCATTATATGGACTAAATATAACAATTTGGTGTTGGAAGATAACTTTCACTTTGGATGTCTGGGTTATGTCATTTTTTGAATCAATTTTATCATACTACAGACCAATAATGACATACGCGGCAGAGTTGGTCGAATTTTTACGCTTAAAAAACCAAAATATAAATAGATCTTAAATAAAATCGTTTTTACCATCAATCTTTATATTTTTATTTTGGCAATTAATTATCTACACAAATTATTTAAAACTTTTTGTATACCTGTAATAATGAAAACCTGGTATGTAAAAGGCTAAACGATATTTATAAAGAAAGAGAAGAATAATAAATATTCTGACACTAAATTGACATAAATCTTGTTCCGTCAATTTTAAAATCTAATTTAATATTTTCTTACATATCTGTTAATTTTTATCGTTTAACTTTGTTAATGTATTATTTGTTATTGTTAATTTAAAGATTAGAATGTTAAAGACTTATAAAACCGATTTTCTTTAAGGTATGTAAATATTGTTTTTATAATTGTATACAAAACTAATACATTTTGTTCTTTAAGGAGAAAAAGCGGTGTTTAGTCTATATCCAGAGTTTCTACATTATAAATCGGTTTTTGGTCACCTTGAAAACATGAAGATGACAACAAAGAAGGTACGAATCCATTTGGAACTTGGTGAAGAAAATAGCTTAGAGGTAGTTAAATTAACAACAATTAGATTATTATCAGATGATATCACTTATTTGTTTCCAAAAAATTTACAAAATTTAAAACATCATAAAGATTTATTTGACACGGGTAGCACTGTCAAAATGGCAAGTAAAACTTTGACAAAAGTAGGTCAGTATAGGAACATCACGATTACATTAAATCCTGAGATTGTTACTTTGTATTTAGATGAAGATTGTAATTTTGTTTTTAAAAATTGTTATTTAGAGGAATTAGTAGAGAATAGCACGGTGATAAATACTCCGGTTCCTTTAGAAAAAACCAGATAAAACTAAAGTAGATTTAATTAGACTAATCGATAAATTAAGCACTAAACTCGAGACAAAAGTAAACAGGGGGCTGGATAGCTCCCAAATTCAAAGCCAGTTTCTTGTAAATAAATTTCAAGGCAAAGAAAATGCTAGACAGTGGATGAGTAATTTTGAAAATGAGTGCGGAAGACATGAAATAGTAATAGATGAAGCTAAAATACAAATATTACGTATATTTCTGGAACATAATGCTATAGAATGGTATTCTTGTTCTCATGATCATTTTTCAGTGCGTCACAGTTTTTCGATTTCTCTCTAATGCATTAAGTTTGATGAGACGGAAAAAGCGGTAGCTCCGTGATTAAACACAAAAATAATGCAGCATTACAATGGTTATCTACATAAGATGTCTATTCCTAACCTACGTTTGATTCGTTGATATTTAGAATGCGCGTTATTTCTAGCCAATCAAATACACGTATTACGAACATTTGACGAAAACTTCGTTCAATTTGGGCCATTTTTTAGAAGTGTCAAAGAGTCAGTGACGGTTACTATTCAGGTCAGTATTTTGTGTACCTGTCATTTTGAAATTTCGAATTCGACTTCCCTTGTGTTTCACAACGTTTTTGTGCATTATTTTGTGTTTTGCTTTAGAATTTAGTTCGTTAAAAGTTAGTTTTGTATTTTGGTTTTGAATTTAATTCGTTAGAAGTTAGTTTATACTCCAGGTCATTATGCAAGAAAAATATTCATAGTAAGGAGACGTAACTCATGGCTGAAGAACCTTAGGAACTGGTTTGGATGTAATAACAATGAATTATTTAGAGCCGCGGTTTCAGAAATAAAAATCGCTCTGATGATTACCAACTTTTGAAGCGGATACAGCATCTAGAGAAGAAGATAAAAACACAATTTATGGATAGTTTTGTGTCATTTTTTAATGTTTCCATATTTATAAATTTAATTAACAATATTGTTTACTTCTTAATTTTATTCCCCTTTATAAAAAATACCTACATGTTAGCATATTGTGTAAAAATCAAATCTACTAAATTACTAATTAGTTTAATTCCACAAGCTTTTCACATATGGCTAAGTACGATTTGGGCATCTGTCAGATTCGTCAATAATTACATGAAATAAGTCTCGACACACCCAATACAGTATATGACGTCATAATTAATGACGCACTGAAAAATGATCATGAGAACAAGAATATATTCTTGTTCTCATGATCATTTTTCAGTGCGTCACAGTTTTTCGATTTCTCTCTAATGCATTAAGTTAGATGAGACGGAAAAAGCGGTAGCTCCGTGATTAAACACAAAAATAATGCAGCATTACAATGGTTATATACATAAGATGTCTATTCCTAACCTACGTTTGATTCGTTGATATTTAGAATGCGCGTTTTTTCTAGCCAATCAAATACTCGTATTACGAACATTTGACGAAAACTTCGTCCATTTTGGCCATTTTTTAGAAGTGTCAAAGAGTCAAGTGACGGTTATTATTCAGGTCAGTATTTTGTGTACCTGTCATTTTGAAATTCGAATTCGACTTCCCTTGTGTTTCACAGCGTTTTTGTGCATTATTTTGTGTTTTGGTTTAGAATTTAGTTCGTTAAAAGTTAGTCATTGGCGTGAGGAGACTAGAGACATTCGAGATGTACCGAAGAGTGCTAAAAATCTCATGAGTAGATAGAATAGCCAACGTGGAGGTAATGAGACTTACGCATAGGGAACGAGAAGAACTAACAAATAAGAAGAAAACTGAGATATATGGGACATGTGATGAGAGATGTATATCTAATACTCCAGGTCATTATGCAAAAAAAAGATCCATAGTAAGAAGACGTAACTCATGGCTGAAGGACCTTAGGAACTGGTTTGGATGTAATAACAATGAATTATTTAGAGCCGCGGTTTCAGAAATAAAGATCTCTCTGACGATTGCCAACTTTTGAAGCGGAGACAGCACCTAGAGAAGAAGATAATAACACAGTTTATGGATAGTTTTGTGTCATTTTTTAATGTTTCCATATTTATAAATTTAATTAACAATATTGTTTATTTTTAATTTTATTCCCCTTTATAAAAAATACCTACATGTTAATATATTGTGTAAAAATCAAGTCTACTAAATTACTAATTAGTTTAATTCCACAAGCTTTTCACCTATGGCAAACTACGATTCTGGCATCTGCCAGATTCGTCAATAATTACATGAAATAAGTCTCGACACACCCAATACAGTATGTGACGTCATAATTAATGACGCACTGAAAAATGATCATGAGAACAAGAATACCTCAACTTTATGTAAATTAACAATGCATGGAGCAAGGTCGGAATGGCAAAATTCTTTTTTTTAGAAACTTACGGCGATAAAAGTTGGCGAACAGTATATCCAGCATACACTTATAAGTACATAAACGGTGTTTTTCTAGACTATGCGCTAAAAAAGAAAGGATGTTGTTAGAGACTGAGCATCTATGTCAGATCAATCGCGCGTAAATCACATTGTGGTGGGTCTGCCATTGAATATTCAAGATCGCTTGGACAAAGAGACCATTAATACTACTGAACAGCTTATGAATCAGCTACGTAGATACACATCAATATTTCCTAGATTAAAAAAAAGTGAAGGAAGGTTTTTAAGTGCTACGAATAAGACTGATCGTTTGAATGAAAATAGAAATCAGAAATCGATAGAAAAACTCCCATGTAGTTACTGTGAGGCTCGTGGGTACACGTGACGTTTTCATCCAGTTGACTATTGCAGATACAAAATACGTAGCACTGATGCGAGAAGGGTAAATCTTACAGATGTTAGTGAAGTTGCTGTTAATGCTCAAGAGGAAGAACAACAAAAAAACTAGATTATACACCACTAATTAAATTAACTGTTACAATCAACAATAATAAAGTTACTGGAATTTATGACAGTAGATCTAATATAACACTGATAAATTTAAAGATTATTGAAGATGATAAACATAATATATTGGAAAATGAACAGACATTTAGAACAATTAGTGGTGTGGGAAAAGTTATAATAAAATAAAGTTGCCTATGAAAATCCATAAAATAGAAAAAGAAATAGATGCTTATGTGATTAAAAATTATAATTTTTCTTATGACGTATTGCTAGGATTAGATGCTATTAAACAGTTTCGTTTGCTACAAGACGAAAACTTGAATATTCTTCAAAGAGTGGATGAAAACAAGATGGAAGATATAAAGACATTAAAGAAAAATTTAAGATATAGTTATGATAATAAAACCGAGACTGTGGAAAACAATAAAGTCCAGGTAAAATATTTTGAAGAAAACTCCTACGACTATTTAGATAAAATAAAACATCTAGACAACATTAAAATAAAACAAATTTCTAAAATATTAGATGAAAACTTATCGATATTTGCAAAACACAAGTACGATGTAGGAGAAGTAAAAAATCAGGAAGCTCACATTAAACTCTTAGAAAATAAATATATTTCAAAGAAACCTTATAGATGTTCCATTCCTTATGAACGTGAAATTGAAAGTCAGATAACCAGGTTACTTGAAGCAGGACTGATAGAGGAATCTGAATCTCCTTTTGCTGCACCAGTGACCTTGGCATATAAGAAAGACGAAGGAAGACCATCGAGACGCTGTGTTGATTTTCGTGAACTGAATAAAATTTTGGTACCGGAATCACAACCATTCCCACGAATCGAAGACATTATAGTAAAGGCTCAAAACTGCAAATGGTATACAGTTTTGGATATTAATTCAGCTTTTTGGACAATACCAGTAAGGCAAAAAGATCGCTATAAGACAGCATTTGTTACACATTCCGGACATTATCAATGGAAGAAAAGAACTTTTATATTTACAGATGCTAGTGCTTTAGGAGTTGGTGCACTTTTGAAACAGTTACAAGACAATGGTGAGTTGCACCCAGTAGCATATTTTTCAAAGAAATTCACGCCATCACAAACAAAGAAAAAAGCGGTCTATTTGGAGTGTCTCGCAATAAGAGAAGCGCTACGTTATTGGCAGCATTGGTTAATAGGGCTAAAGTTTCAGGTAATCACAGATCATAAACCATTAGAAAATCTTAAAATAAAAGCACGAACCGATGAAGAACTTGGAAACCTAGTGTACTACCTGTCTCAATATGATTTTACCATTACATATTCTCCAGGCAAAACGAACCAAGAAGCTGATGCTCTTCCGAGAAACCCTGTTTTGGAATCTTTTGAGAATACTGAAGATATACTACAAGTGGTCAATTTGATAACCATGGAAGACCTAAAAGAAGATCAACAAAATAATAGCACTGAGCTATCTTTAGACAAACGTACAGTTAAAAAAGGCAAACTTCTTTATAAAAAACTAAGAAACAAAGAACGCATCTTTATATCTAAGAACTTTGGTTTACAGTTGGCAAAAAAAATTCATTCTCACTATGGCCACATTGGAACTGGTCATATGATAGCAAAGATATGACCTTTTTATTATTTTTAACGTATGGATGCAGTTATAGCAGAATTTTGTAACCAATGTGATATTTGCAAGAAAAACAAGTCAAGAAGAAGCCGAGATATTGGTCGTTTATCACAGTTAGGGCCAGCCAAGGAACCATATGAAATCATGTCACTTGACACTATTGGTGGGTTTGCAGGCAACCATTCACCTAAACGTTATCTTCATCGTTTGGTAGATAATTTTAGTAGGTTTGCTTATACATGCCCTTCTAACTAAAGGCCAACAAGCTAAAGATCTAATCAGGTTCTTACGTCCTATTTTTGAGAAGAATAAGGTGAAAGTTCTCCTGGCTGATCGATATGCAGCGATTAATTCAAATGAGTTCAAATCCTTCATACGAAACTGTGGCATAACTTTAATTTTTACGGCTGTTAACTGTCCTTTTTCAAACGGATTAAATGAGCGTCTCAACCAAACACTGGTAAATCGTATCCGCTGCAAGGTTAATGAGAAACCACGACATCCATGGTCCAACATCGCAATTGAATGTACAGAAGAATACAACCGGACAACATACAGTGTAACAAAATTCTCTCCACTTTATTTACTCACGGGTGAACAATCTTCAATTTTGCCCTCAGATCTTAATCAACCCCAAGATTTGGCTCAGAACAGAACTCTGGCTTTCCAAAATTCACAAAGAGCTCACAATAACAATAAAACTAGAGTTGATCGGAAGAAGCAAGACTATGAATTTAAAGTCGGAGACTTAGTCTATGTCGAAATGGGTAACCGTCTTAACAGAAACAAACTTGATCCGATAAGAAAGGGGCCATTCAAAATTTTAAACAGGTTTTCATCATCAATTTATGAAATAAGTGGAGGCTATCGTCGGAATCAGAAAAATTTTGTCCAGAGCAGTAAGCTCTTGCCTTTTCAAGGGAGGGGAGATGTAATAATGAAAACCTGGTATGTAAAAGGCTAAAGGATATTTATAAAGAAAGAGAAGAATAATAATTATTTTGACACTAAATTGACATAAATCTTGTTCCGTCAATTTTAAAATCTAATTTAATATTTTCTTACATATCTGTTAATTTTTACCGTTTAACTGTGTTAATGTATTATTTGTTATTGTTAATTTAAAGATTAGAATGTTAAAGACTTATAAAACCGATTTTCTTTAAGGTATGTAAATATTGTTTTTATAATTGTATACAAAACTAATAAATTTTGTAAGGAGAAAAAACGGTGTTTAGTCTATATCCCGAGTTTCCAGAGTTTCTACATTATATACCTATCTTCGTTCTTCAAAATAAATGTTCTTTAAAGGTTCGGACCAATGACGTGCTGAAGAACGTGTTGAAACGGTTTACCAATTAAAACGTCGGCAAAGAGAGAGAGAGAGAGAGAGATAAAATATTTAATTGTGAAAAGGAAAGAGAACACAGTTAGCACCCCAAAGTACTGTGCAATTAATAAATATTTACTTTTTTGATGAAATCGGTCGGACCCAGAGTACAGACGATACACCACCAGTGTAAGCGGTAGTATTTTTCCTCAGATGGTTAATTCATATACAGGGTGATTGATTAGTGGGGTAAAGCTCAATATATCCACTATAGTAATAGATATCAATAAAAGTTAATTACAAAAATTGTAGCCAACTTTGAGTTTCACATTTTAAAATTAATTAGAATGTTACAGAGTGTTCGATAACATCGTGGCAGACCAAACTTATGTTTTTTTAAATAGAACACCCTATATTTTATCTTACATTCGAAATTTTTTTAACTTCCCCATTACAAAAGTATAAAAGTCTGTTATGTTATACAGGGTATTTACAAAGTTATAACCAATTTTCTATGAAAATCGTAACAAGTTGAGCTCCCTGTATAAATAAAAATAAGCACAATAGCAATGGTTTATTGGTGCCATATTTTTTGTTGATTGTGAAAATTTTTTAGAATACTTGTTATTGCTAATTTTCTGTATATCGAATACAGGGTGAGTCAAAACGCATGTACATTATTTTCTCAGTAATTTTAAATAGAACACCCTGTATTTTATGTCACTATCGAAAAGTGCCGTTACCGTACTTTAATTTTTGTATAATATTTCCTGTGTCTAAATTTATTAGTTTTCGAGATATTTCAATTTTTCTGATCAAATTATTATTAATTAGGAGTCTAAATCTTTCCAAATTTTAAGTCATGACTGAATTTTTTAAAACTAGTAATTAAAGATTACTGATTTATCAATCTGGTAGTCAATGTAACAATGTAGCAAATAAAGAAAGAAAGATAATTTATTAGTAATAAATTTTACAAAAAAACACAACTACAACGCACAACATTTTTGAAACAATTAAAAACTACTTTTGTATGTATACAGGGTGTTTCATTGGAAAAGTAACATACATTAACTGTAGAAAGAGGACACTTGGGGGGTGTCAAAAATACCAGACTTAATGGGTCTTACTCCATTAATAACAAAGACACTGGGTGTTTTATCTATTTTGCCATTTTCTTAATTGGTTCATAACTTTTTAACCACACTGTATATTTATTTTATATTTGGCACGCAAATATCATTTAAGGTGTACAATAAATTAATTTATATACAATTGTAAAAAATCCAGGTCCGGATTAAAAAATATTGGAAAAATATTCCGACCCCAAAACAACACCCTGTACATTAAATTTTTTTAAAATGGATTTTTCAGTTAAAAAGAGGATAAAGAACTAAATTCAGTGGTATACTTTGAATTTTCGCCAAAATGATATTTCTGGCAAAAATTTTGAATCTAAATTCTGAAATTAAGTGAAATGCGAGAGCTCTAAGTAGAAAAAAATTAAAATAGAGCTTACAACTTGTCAACCACACTGTATATTGATTTTATTTTTTAACACGCGAATATTCTTTTAGGTGACCAGTCAATTAATTTATTTACAATTATAAAAAATCCAGGTCCGGATTAAAAAATATTGTGTAAATATTCCGACCCAAAAAAACACCTTGTGTATTAATTTTTTTTTAAATGGATTTTGCAATTGAAAAGAGGATGAAAAACAAAATTAGTGGTATATTTTGAATTTTCGGTAAAATGATTTTTCTGATAAAATTTTGAATTTGAATTCTGAAATTATGTGAATTGCTAAGCTCAAAGTAAAATAAATTAAAATATGACTTATATCATTATTTAATCTAAATTGTTAAAATATTAACATTTCCACACATAACAATAATTTTTGATGACCTCCTCTGTGGCTCAGCGGTAAGAGCGCCTACTTTTGGATCGAAAGGTCCAAATGGTCGTGAGTTCGAATCTCACCAGGGTCAGAAATTTTTCATTTATTATAAATTAATAAATGAAAATAGTTTCTGTCCTTGTGAGATCGGTACTCACCGGAGGGACCGCAGACGTTCGGATACAATTAGCGTCTCTTTGCAAAGACAATGGCCTTGCCTTTGCAAAGTAACAAGACACATACTCAACACACACAGTACACATGACACTAGGTATCTAACTACAAAAATTTACCGTACCTACGTATAAAAAAATAATTTTTGATTGTGGTAATTTTGAGTAAGTAGTTTAGTTTTGAATAGTTATTATGCTGCAAATTTTCGCTGTTTTGTTATAATTTTTAGCTATTTTGTTGATTAAAGTGATGTATTTTTTATTGGCCCTTTATTATTTATTCATTATTTAAAGATGCGTATTCGCCAAAAACTATTTTTCACACATAATAAAAAACACTAGAATATTAACATTTTACCAATTTAGATTAAATAATGACATTAATTAAAATTAAGTCGCATTTTAATTTTTTCTACTTAGAGCTCTCGCAATTGACATAATTTCAGAATTCAAATTCAAAATTTTACCAGAAAAATCATTTTGCCGAAAATTCAAAGTATACCACAAATTTTGTTTTTCATCCTATTTTCAAATGCAAAATCCATTTTAAAAAAATTTAATATACAAGGTGTTTTTTTTGGGTCGGAACATTTACACAATATTTTTTAATCCGGACCTGGATTTTTTATAATTGTAAATAAATTAATTGATTGGACACCTAAAAAAGTAGTCGGGTGTTAAATATAAAATCAATATACAGTGTGTTTGACAAGTTGTAAGTTGTATTTCAATTTTTTTTTCTACTTAGAGCTCTCACAATTCACTTAATTTCAGAATTCAAATTCAAAATTTCACCAGAAAAATTATTTTGCCGAAGATTCAAAGTACACCACTGAATTTAGTTTTTATCTTCTTTTCAACTGAAAAATCCAATTTAAAAACATTTAATGTACAGGGTGTTGTTTTGGGGTCGGAATATTTTTCCAATATTTTTTAATCCGGACCTGGATTTTTTACAATTGTAAATAAATTAATTTATTGTACACCTTAAATGATATTTGTGCGCCAAATATACAATACATATACAGTGTGGTTAAAAAGTTATGAACCAATTAAGAAAATGGCAAAATAGATAAAACACCCAGTATCTTTGTTATTAATGGAGTAAGACCCATTAAGTATGGTATTTTTGAGACCGCCTAAGTGTCCTCTTTCTACAGTTAACGTATGTTACTTTCCCAATGAAACACCCTGTATATAACAAATAAAGAAAGAAAAATAAGTTATTAGTTTTAAATTTTACAAAAAAAAACACAAACACAAAATACAACATTTTCTGAAAACAATTAAAAACTACTTTTGTAGGTAAATGTAGCAATGTAACAAATAAAGAACGAAAAATAATTTATCAGTACCTACACAATTTTACAAAAAAAACATGAACACAAAATACAACATTTTTGAACAAATAAAAAGCTACTTTTAATAAAATATTTTATATATTTAATTACATAAGGTGTTCAAAATTAGTTGAGTGAATGAGTTACTTACACTACGAAGCATTTGTAAATTAATACTTCGAAATACACTTTGTATTCTATTTTTCATCTCATCCCTTTTTGGAGCCATTTTGTAAACTTCATTCTTAACGTAACCCCAAAAAATCAGTCCAGTTTATTAAATTTTGGTGATCTGGGTGGCCACGCTACTGGTCCATTGAAAAATGAAAATATCTCGAAAACTAATAAATTTAGACATACGGAATGTTGTATACAAACTAAAGAACGATAATGTTACTTTTCAATAGTGATATAAAATATAGGGTGTTTTATTTAAAATTACTGAGAAAATAATGTACTTGCGTTTGGACTCACCCTGTATTCAATATAAAGAAAATTAGCAATGTCAATAATTTTTAAAAATTTTGACAATAAATAAAAAAATATGACATCACTAAACCATTGCTTTTGTGCTTATTTTTATTTATACAGGGAGCTGAACTTGTTACGTTTTTCATAGAAAATTGGCTATAACTTTGTAAATACCCTATATAACATAACGATGGCTTAGTGTGAAAACCTCGTATCGCATTTGACAGAAAATTTTACAGGAGTGTCTTTAAACTGAATTTCTGTATACTCTAACCTAAAATACATGTGAACAAATTTATGTGTAACGATCTAGATGTGTTCAGAATCAAAATACGTAAAGTTAAATGCTTGTTTTTAAGATAGAGTATGCAGAAATTCAGTTTAAAGTCTGACCTGTAAAATTTTCTGTGAAATGAGATACGAGGTTTTCACACTAAGCCATCGATAACAGACCTTTATATTTTTATAATGGGAAAGTTAAGAAGATTTCGAATATAAGATAAAACATAGGGTGTTCCATTTAAAAAACATAAGTTTGGTCTGCCACGATGTTATCGAACCCCCTGTAACATTATAATTAATTTTAAAATGTGAAGTTTAAAGTTGGCTATAATTTTTGTTATTAACTTTTATTGCTATCTGTTACTGTAGCGAATATATTGAGCTTTACCCCACTAATCAATCACCCTGTACAATGATAAAACTCGTAACACAAGGTGGTTAAACCACTAGTAAAATTACCACGGTCCTGATCGTATCAGCTCCCTAGCTCAGTCGAAAGGGGGACGGTTTAGCACCTGTATGTTAAAATTTTTCTGAAGCTATTGCTTTGTGGCATTTTTGTAATGAACTATTCTAGTTGGGAAATAAGCCACAATTTAACTTGAAAAAATAATTTTATTAACGTTTCGACTTCCAATTGACATATAAATTTGACAAGAATTTGTTGTTAGTTTTAAAAGTAAACTAAATTTAAGACCAAATACTTACAATTTCCTTAATAATTTTTTCCTTACTTTACCAATTACTTACAATGTCGGTATAGTATCACGAGGTTTTTCCCTGGTTGTTCCTCGTGATTTACTATGGAATCACTAACACGAGAATTTTACTGTCACCGTTCCATGTCGTTGTCTTTTTAAAGACAAATCGCATTCTATGATTTTTTTAACGGATATCTTTCAATAAAGTCGTCCCAGGAACGCAACTCGTGAATATTGACAATATCATTTTTGTCTTCTTATAACAGTCCGTTAACTTTAATTATCTTTATAGTTATTTTATTTAAATTTTAATAACGGTTTGTCATTAAATTATACTTAAAAATAATAAGATCTAATTAAAATAAATCTTTAACTGACGTCATACTTAACTATTAGTTGGCACAAGTACTTCAGTTAGTATTAGACACCATTCGCTGTCATGTAAGTTTCGTTCTGTGGGGCTTCTCGTCTAAACGATGGGAAATATTGGACTTCGCTTGGTACGCTAGAACGGAAAAGTGGCGGATGACTGATTGAAAAGGACGGAAATTTTAATACAGTAGTTTCAAGCTTTTATAAGTGATATTTAGTGGCAAATTATTGGTGGTGTTTTGGAGAAGCTAGGAGACTAAGTTTTGGGAGATCCCGGAGGAATTGGAAGTCATGTCATCCGCCACTTGGGGGAAATCTTAAACTGTAACCAGTCCGTCAGCTCCCCTCACAACTGGGAGCAACCGTTCTACGCCAAGCCAGGTCATTTGGAGACCAGCCTGGAGAACCTCCCACATACCTACTTTGTATCCTGCCCTCTGCACCCCAGAAGGGCATCGGTATATTAATTGGTACAAGCTAGCACCATCCCTGTGCTAATTCGCCTACCAGGGATTTTGGAATCCGTAGCAAGGACACTCTCGGGGACCATATAGGGTTTGTTTTGGGACACTTGGTATCTGCTAGTGATTGTCACTTCCACTATTACACCACATTCATTTTTTGTATAAGACTCGGGACATTTATTTTGATGATTAAGTTTTATAGTTTATCGCACATATGTTGTTTCAATATTTAAGTTGCATATTGTTTATATATATCTATAATAGTTGATAGTGTTCCCCAAACCAGTAAACTCTCTGGTCAAAGAGGTTTGAGCTCAGATCATCTTTTCCCCATATGAGATTCTCTTTACCTTTATATATTACCTGAAATTTACTTGTACCATTTATTTACTTAATTAACTTTATATTTTTAGTACTAACCTTGCTTGTCTCCACTTATCAATTTAAATTTATATACTTTTTCCTCTTAATTTGCTTAATTTATTAACATATTCATATAACTTTTATCTTTCTTTAGTCAATCATAATTATTTAACTTATTTGCTTAACTTTACTTAAATTCATTTAATCAATTTTTAATTATATCTTTGGACGCTATTCCCTTTGAATAGCTATCCATTTTACTTGTTATATTTTTTAGTGACAACGTGTCGAAGCAACTGATTTTTATATATCAAGTAGACCGTAGGTTCACCTTAATGAGGCTAGTGCCTATTTAACTCTTTGAGAGTTACGGAAATTATTCATTGTGAATAATCCTCCCTTAATTATATTCTGGTTCATTAGTTCTATAGGGTTTAACGTTGCTGTACGTATTGCAATCGTACAATTATTTGGTGAAGGTTGTTATTTAACCTAGTATATGTAAGTTGGGGGTACGCTCCATATAAGAGCTACTCCATTACTAATGTAACTATAGATTATATTTATATTACTATAGGTAATTATTTCCCATTGTCATTTTAGAGTTACATAGTTTGTATTTTTCTAACTCAGAGGTTGTCAAAAATCTAAGTAGTTATATTTAATAAATATTTATTTGTTTTTGTATATCAATTATTTTTTCCCATTTTTGAATTTAATCTATTTAATATTTAACAGCAGTGTAAGATACCTGGAAGTTTGGTCCATCCCAACTTCTGGCGCCCATAATTCAGTCTATTGTATTTATCTCCTATATTCTTCTATTTTTATTATATTATTATATTTATTCGATCTATGTTATAAGCATCTCTTTTCATATTCATATTTCTTTTTCTAGTCATCATCCCTCTTTAGTTTGAGCTACTGTTCTTCGACAGGCATGAAAACGAGCCGTACCCATACTTGAGTGTCAAGTTGTTCTCTTGCGAGCCAATTCTATTTAGTTTGCCTCTGTCTTTCCATACTTCTATTATCAGTTCATCACCCTTCCTTCACTCATTTCATTCTTATCATTTTCGTTCTACAAATACTACTGCAAAGTAGTATTTTGCTACATTCTACTTTAAAATATATAATATATATTTGAATTGCCGATTTTAATGAGCTAGATTAAATTAAAATATTAGAAGAATTCTTTACTAAGCAACAACATTTTTGTTTAATATATTAATGTTTTGTATTTTGACAACGACGTCCGAATTGGAAGTCGAAACGTTAATAAACTTATTTTTTCAAGTTACATTTTGTCTCATTTTCCAATTATAATAGTTAATTGTATGTTAAATATCTTTGAACTTTGTCATTTTACCGGCAGTTCATCGGAAAATGATCCACGCTCCTCAGGACAATAAAAATAGGTTATAGAGGCAATAAATTAGGGTTTGATATTAGCTTACGGATAATAAATAACAAATTTTGACAGAAATTTCACTATTTCACGTTGCGTTGGATCTATTTCACGTTGCGTTGAATTCCGTCTTCAGTTCTTATCTTTTTCTGTTACATTTTTCTATTTCACTAGGCCGGTCACTCCAACGTTCCGTGGTAGTTCTTTTTAAGATGCTTTTATGAAACGCCACTCTTAGATAATAAATAATTAAAAATTCGGATAAATTGTGCTGACCGGAAGTTTATGCTTTGGTGGCTTGCATTGATGAAATCCTTGATGAAGACCCTAAAGCTAAGAGAATTAACATTTACACAGAAGCCAATCGGCTATTCTGGCTATAAAGAACCCTCTCACCAAATCAAAACTGGTGAGAAACTGCAAAGATCTCCTCAATAACCTGGCAAAAGACAATATAGTGTCTTTAATATTGGTGCCGGTTTATGAAGAGGTGCATGGGAAAGAACGAGCAGATATGTTAGCGAAACAGGGCTCGAGAGAAACTTTTGAAGGCACAGAACATTTCTGTGGCATCAATAAAGATGCTATGAAAAACGAGGTTCAGAAATGGCTGATAAAATATCAGCAAAATAAATGATGAACCACTCAAGGGCAAATCCAGACTAAAAAAATAATCAAGAATATTGATAAAAAACTTTCGAACAGTTTGATGAACCTCCATAAACTACAGATCAAAACGGTCACTGAAATGGTGACTGGACATTGCCGTTTAAGAAATCACCTATACAAACTAGGTAAGGTCAATGAACCATGGTGCAGAAAGTGCGAAATGGAAGAAGAAACTGCTATACACATACTAGGACATTGCGGTGTGCTAGGTGATGTAAGGCAGGAGTTCACTGGTTTAATTAGGTTTGAACCAGAAGAGATCCTAAAACTACCAATAATAAAACTGTGGGCCTTCGTTAAGGCCATAGTACTTATTAAAATTTAAGGAGAAAAAGAGGGTTTGGTACAAAGGTCTTATGACCAAGTGCCAGAGATTAACGAGCCTCGCCGTTAGCGAGTAAAGAAGAAGAAGAAGAAGAAATTGTGCTGAAAAATTTTGCTAAAACGTATATTGAATATAGTCATAGATGATATAGTCATAGTAGCTGAGGATCTAGGTATGGCAAGAGAGATGGTACAAGAACTGGTTGTAGCTACAGAAAATGTAGGTTTAAATATAAACATCTCAAAAACAAAAATAATGACAAATTTGGTACCCAACCAGAACATCAGTATTGGTGGGAAGGAAATAGAACTCGTAGATAGATATAAATACCTGGGACATGAAATTACGATTGGCAGGGATAACCAGACTCATGAGCTGAAGAGAAGAATCGGTCTTGGGTGGGCAGCATTTGGAAAACTGAGAGAAACTTTTAAAAGTGAGTTACCCACATGTCTAAAGAGAAAGGTATTCGATCAGTGCGTCCTCCCAGTCTTGACGTACGGATCAGAAACACTTACCTTAACTAAAGCCTCGGCTACCAAACTAAGAGTCACGCAGAGAAGAATGGAGCGGTCAATGTTAGGAATAACTCTGCGAGACAAAATCAGAAACGAAGAAGTCAGGAGAAGAACAAAGGTGACTGACGTCATCGAGAGGATAGCCAGGTTGAAGTGGAGATGGGCAGGACACGTAGCCAGAATGACAGATGGCGATGGACGAAGAGTTTATTGGAATGGAGGCCAAGAGAAGACAAGAGAAGCGTCGGTCGACCGCCTACAAGATGGACTGACGACTTAAGAAAGGTAAATAAAAACTGGATGAGGGCGGCGCAGGATAGATGGGGTTGGAAACGAGGGGAGGAGGCCTATGTTCAGCAGTGGACTTTTGAGGCTGGATGATGATGATATTGAATACATTCATCTGTTGTTATAGCTGGCTCACTGTAAAGTACCGCATAATGTCTGTTAAAATGTGTGGCGAGCTATCAAAATGTTGTGATTATTTTGAAGAGTAAACAGTAGCGCGTCATCATAATTTTCGTTTTTCGAAAGTTCTGCGAACTTTCAACAGTGAGGCAACAGTTCGTCGCTAATTCGATACTGACAGTGACACTATACTATCAAAAAACATCATTTTTATACTCATATATAATAATACGCGCGCTAAATGCTGCCGAGTCACGTTCGATTTCTTGTTATAGAAAATCGATTTTTAGTAGATCCAAAGTGACACAAAATCTAGGCATGTGATAAAAAAGTTTATTTGAAGAAAGTTTATTTTTTGTTATTCTTAATGGCGGTAAAGGGTCCTTTTTGCAATATTTTATTTAGTTATAGAGTAATTTCTACACACTAACATATTTCTCAAATTGGGCTCTGTACCGCCATTCTTTATTATATTACGAATATGTGTGTCAAATATCTCGACAAAATATTCAAAATTACAGCCGCAATCTTTGACCGCTTTTGTTGCTACCTGTTGATCGCTACTGCTGCCTCTTACTACTTAAACGGCGTATTTGGTTTGCACCTCATACAATTAATACCATGTTACAAGGTATACCATGTTACATTTTTATTAGTCACCCTCCTTAATTTATTAAAATCAAATATCTAAAATATTGTTTTTTAAAAAATATACAATGTAAAAAAATACATGCAAGAGGCTTACAAATCGGTGCAGGTATAGAAGTTATCACCAATAATGACTACCACATGCAGTAAGAAACTCCTTAATTGTTTTAATAAAATTATTATATAATTCGCTAACAAAATCTTCTTTGTTCGAAGTAAATATTAAAGAGAAAGGGGAAGTTATATACAAAATTTTCTCTAAAATTTTGCTAATTTCCGGTTTTCCGCTTGTAATACTTTATTCATTCATATTACAAATTGATATATCCCGGTAATATATTTTGGGGAATGGCATAACATGACTGAAATACTTATTTAGATTAGGTATATTAACAGTTTGTGTATAGACACTAAAATTTACACTAAGCATCAAAATTAACGCGCCGCCTTAAAAATGGGACAATTTTGATGTCACTTATTTCTTAAACCTGTTTTTTTATTTTAGTGTTTTTTTTAGCGTATTATAGCTTTATTCATCAAGAATATCCATTTAATAATATTATTGCTAACCAGGTCAGTGTCATTGTATGCCGGGTGTAACAATAAAAGTGTGTTTTTTCCTAAAAGTTTGGGACACCCTGTGGAATATTATAGCGCATATAAAATATTGAAATTAACACTCCACTGTAGCCTTAGGCTTTCTTAACATTTCCATTTTTGATTAATTCGCTTATATGGGATAATAAAAAAGTTAGGTACTTTAACAACTAGACATGTTATTCATCAATACAGGGTGTTTTTAAAGAAATGCGTCAAACTATAAGAGATAATTCGGCATGAAAAAATAATGATCGTTTGCTTTATAAACATATATATGTCCACAAATGCTTCGTTTCCGAGATACGGGATGTTGAATTTTTTCTTACAAACGGATGATTTATTTATTGCTCTAAAACAGGTTGAGATATGCAAATGAAATTTGGTAGGTTTTAAGAGGTAGTTATTGCGCATTTTTTGACATACAACTAAGAATTTTATATTCACCATTGGCGTGCATACGGGATGTATTTAAAATGTTTATACCCGTATGCACGCCAATGGTGAATATAAAATTCTTAATTGTATGTCGAAAAATATACAATAACTACTTCTTAAAACGTACCAAATTTCATTTGCATATCCCAACCAGTTTTAGAGCACTAAATAAATCGTCACTTTGTAAGAAAAAATTCAACATCCCGTATCTCGGAAACAAAGCATTTGCGGACATATGTTTATAAAGCAAACGGTCATTATATTTTCATGCAGAATTACCCCCTAAAGTTTGTCGCACTTATTTAGAAACACCCTGCATTGATGAAAAACATTGCTAGTTGTTAAAGTACCTAACATTTTCATTGTCCAACATAAGCGAATGAATTAAAAAGCACAATGTTAGGAAAGCCTAAGCCTTTAGTTTAGTTTTAATTTCAAGATTTTGTATACGCTAGAATATTCCACAGGGTGTTCCAAACTTTTAGGAAAAAACACACTATCATTGTTACACCCGGTATACAATGACACTTACCTCTTTAGCAATAATGTTATTACGTCGATATTCTTGAAGAAAAAATCTTTAATATACTAAGAAAATCGCTAAAATCGGACAATAGGTTTAGAAAATGTGAGACATTAAAAATGTCCCATTTTTAAGGTGGTGCGTTAATTTTAATGCTTAGTGTATTAAAAATGGTGAAGTTTCAAATTCGAGTTATGGATTTTGATAAGAGCTATGACCTTGTTAATAACACGTAAACTTATGTAAACGTAAACTGCATGGGCATGACTCATAGCCCTTGTCAAAATCCGTTACCTCTGGAGCATCTATTGAGTAGGTTTATACAGGGTGTCCAGGTGCAGAACCTCTTCTGGCAAACGAAGACCGGAGATTCCTCAGATAATTTTAAAACGATTTAACCCAGTTTACCTGGTCCTAAAATGTTTCCTAAGGAAGCTAGAACTCTTTGAAGATGTCTTCAGTTTTTTTTAATACCTCCAGAACCTGTCTATTTCTATTTAGAAAAGCAAGCACTGGTATACCTATTTATCTTCCAGAGATAAACCTATTCCATCAATTATGGCGAACTTCTAATACCGGTTATAGGAGTCCATTTTGGGTAGGGTAAGAGTTATTTAATCGCATACATGTTAAGCATTCTTGCGACTGGATTATTATTGTGAGGTATTCTAGTACTAAATGGTACTCTTGCTTTAGGTCGATAGGATACACCGTTTTCTAGAAAAGTCGATTTGAAAATTTTTCGTTTTTGAATTTGAAAATAATTTGCAAAAAAAAACTACATACATATATATAAAAACAAAAACTGGTACGTTTATTTATTTTCCAGAGATGAATCGGTTTCATCAATTACGAATTTCTAGTACCGGTCATATGCGTCTCTTTTGGGCAGGCCATCGGTTATTTTATGGCATAAGTATTTTGTCTTTATTTTCTAAACATTTTTGACATTAGATTATTAAATTATGAGGTATTGTAGTACCAAAAGTTACCTGTGCTTTACCGGTAAAATATACCTTTTTTTTATTTTTTTTTAAATATTTTCAAATTAAATTGATTTTTCTAGAAAACGGTGTATTCTTCCAACTTAAATCAAGAGTACTTTTTAGTACTAGAATATCTCACAATTTATTTATCCACTGTCAAAAGTGCTTAAAAGCTAAAGACAAAAAACTTATGCTATAAAATAACTGTTGCCCTACCCAAAATTGACCCCTATGATGGGTACTAAAAATTCGCAATTGATGGAATCGACTCATCACTTGAAATGTTTCTGTTCGGTATCTGAGGCTGGGTGATCGGGTCTATGAGCATTTCCGTTTTTACCGTGGTAGGTCGCTAGCCTTACCCTCGAACCCTCCTCCTTTATCTGGGCTTGGGACCGGCAACCCGCTGCTGAGCTACTCAGTCCACCCAACAGCGGGCAGGCGGAGATAAAAATCCTTTGTTATGCTGACGACGCAATTTTAATCTCCGATAACGAGGATAACCTACAGCGAGTGGCACAAACTTTCAATACAGTGGCGAAGAACTACAACATGAAAATATCAACAGCTAAGACAAAGTCCCTGGTAGTGTCAAGGGAACCCATAAGATGCAAATTAGTAATAATCAGCAACGAACTAATTGAACAAGTCTCGAGATTCGAATATCTGGGAGTCGAAATATGTAGTTATGGAGATGTTAAAGAGAGCGTCCGGAAGCAAGAAAATAAAGCCAATTACGTGTAAGGATGTCTGAGGGATGTCATCTGGAGAAACAAAGATATGAGGCTGGAAGGGAAAGTACGCATATACAAATTATGTGTAAGATCGATCATGATGTACGCGATAGAATCAAGATGTGACACAGCAGAAACCAAGAGGATACTGAGAATATCAGAAATGAGAACGTTGAGGACAATAACTGGGAAAACACTGAGAGACAGAATACCGAAAGACAGAATAAGAGATCTCTGTAATATAGAAGATATAGTACGGTGGGGAAGACAGAGAAGACGAGAGTGAAATCAGCATGTGACGAGAATGGACAGCGAGAGAATAGCCCGTATAGCCAGAGATTCGAAGCCAACAGGTAAGAGACCAATAGGAAGGCCCATTAAAAGGTGGCGAGATAGCTGGCAGTCAACATTACAGCTACGAATACAAGCTCAAAATCGGTCAAGAACAAGCCAGGAGGCTTAATTATAAGAACTAGAAGAAAATTCATCACGAAGGATAAATGAGCGTACCAGTTTTCGTTTTTTTAAATAGAAGCGTTCTGGACTTATTTCAAAAAAAAAATACAAGACGCCATCTTCAAGAGCTCTAAAGTTCGATGCACATTTGCGTGCTTTCCAGTTGCGTGCATTCTGGGAGCAAACTGCTTGTTTTTAAGGCTAGTTTCCCGTCAATACATATTTGAGCGGTTTCTCGGGGTTAATACACGCCAGATATAAACAGCCCTGTATCTACGTTGAAATCCATCGCGCGGTCAACGTGTACTGAATGATTGCCCAGCATAGACTACCAAACTGCCAGATTGTTTTCAAGCGACGTATACGTGGCAGGGCCTCGATTTTTGACCCTTCGCTTCGTTATCGAACTTATTCGCTTCATATCTGTTTAGCATACGTAGCGAATGCGTTCGATAACGAAGCGAAGGGTCAAAAATCGAGGTCCGGCGTAGCAGATAATGGAGTGCTCTCTGTCCACGCGGCTTGCAAGTCACTTGCAAGCAGCTTGCACCCCGCGGCTCGCGTATGCAGTGAATAAATTCAGCTCATGTATGTACTTATAGTCCAGAGAAGTAAGGATTTTCTCATGATACTCGAATATTTAGGTAGCCGACTATTTTTTAGTTATTGTTGACCTATAGGAAGACAACCTACCTTTTCCTGCCTAGAGTTCGCGTCCGTTTTTTAAATGAAATTTATTTTTTGTTAAAAAAATTACACAAAAATTGTACCTTCACATGACCCTTACGAATTTTTAAAAATGTAGTTCAAATGCTTACTATGGAGAACTTACAAATCCACCGAGTTCAAATACCGAAAAAGCAATTTCTAACTCCTAAAATTTTCTGTATCTCCGGATCTACTTAATGGATTTTGATCTTTCTTTTTTAACGTACATTACAAATATGAAATTTGTTTATAAATTTATTAATTAATAAACAGTGTAATTTGTTTAAACAATTTTAAAAAAATTATTTTTTCCAAAAATCTATTTTTTTAATCATAGAACCATTAACGATCATAGAAAAAATTAAAGTAGACTTTAATAAATACATTATTTTTATTAAATAATTATTTGTTGAAGATAATTTATTTAATAAAGTGTACCTTAACTTTTTCTGTGATTAATTTTAATAATATGATTAAAAAATGAATTTTTGGGAAAAGATAATTTTTCAAAAATTGTTTAAACATATCAGACTGTCTATTAGTTAATAAATATCTAGACAAATTATATGTTCGTAATGTACACAAAAAGTACATACAAATTAAAAAAAGAAATGTCAAAATACATTAAGTAGATCCCGAGATATGGAGAAATGATAATAGTTTTAAGTTGCTTTTTTAGTTTTTGAACTCGTGCACTTGTCGGCTCCTAGATCCTCCTTCACTTACGACGACTAGTCACCATTTAAACTACATTCTTAAAAATATGTGTAATATACCAGCTCTTCGAGTATACAAAAATATTTTTTCTACGGATATTTTTAAAGTTACCTATTTTAAATGTTTATAAATTATCAAATTTAAAAAATTTGGCATTAGGATTTTTGACTATATTAGATAATTTTTTTATCTCTTTTTAATATATTTAGAACAAAAACAGCGGACGCCGTCGAAAGAATCGCGTCGCTCAAGTGGAATTGGTCAGTGTAACGGTCACGTTACTAACTTAACTCTTTAATTATTTTTATAATTATTTTCCCTCGCTCTCCCAGTTAAATTCTCTAATTTCTCGTATAGGACCACTGACGTGACGTCATACCTCGGTGATGGAACGTACTTCACCTATCGAGAATTATTTCGCGTTCTGTGAGTTTGACGTCGTACTCTTGGAAGGAGAGACGAATGTTCTTCACTTGACTGGTGGCTGTAGGTGAAGTTGGTTGCTACCATAGAATATTAGAATGGCGGTTGGTTTCTATTTTATAACATCAGTGAAAAGAAAAAAAAATTACCACAAATGGTTTTCTACAGTAGGGTGGCATGTGGGTAGAACAACCCCTCTTGGAATCGGAATAGAAATCACGGTAATAAAACCTTTTTATAATAATTTTTTTTGTTAGCCTTGAACATTAAAATATTAGTCCCATTGTTAAAATTTCTTAGTCAACTCATTATTTGGATTTTATGTAGATTATTTCGATTATTGAGTATTCATTCAAAGAAAATTATACATTAATATATTTTTTTGGTTAGACATAACCACACATATGCAGTCCTCAAATTAATATTGGAAATAAGTATCATTTCTCTGTAGGTTTTTGAATATTCAATATTTTATAAATTCAATATTTTTACAGATATTTCCTTAAATTAATCATATTCAAATTACAAATTCCATGTCATTTGTTCATGTATTCACACTTAAAATAGTTCAAGGTTACCTGAGATTGGTTTTTTTGTTACATTTTTAATGGTCGGTTTTTCTATACTATTGCTTCTAAAAAGTTCCTCAATTATTTCTTCTTCCCTTTACTTTTTGCTCATGTTTGAAATGAGAAATAAAACTGGGAATATTTTTTTAGCCATTTTGGAGTAACCACATGGTGAACTCATAGCCCTTCGACACCTAGGGAAACCACTACAGCCACAGTCAAGTCACCATGGGAATATGTCGATTTGGGAGCAAGCGATGGGACATTCCAGTCCCACTTTTGTCATCTTTACACCGGTATCTACGGGAAACATGGTTCAGCACCTCCTCTGGTGCTAATTTTAGCGGTTGCAGCATCAGACTTCACCTTGAGGTCGTCCGATGAAGGGATTGGTTTGGGAACATTTAGTGTTGTGCTTTAAGTAACTATGGGTTTTTACGTTTCAGACATTTGGTTTAATGAAATATGTTTTTTTTCCAGATTTAGTTTACCTCTGGTTTTTTTTTATATGACATATTTGTATATTATGGTATTAAGTTCCCAAACTCATGTATAAACCTGCGGTATCGTATGTTGAGCTCGGCATATTTGCCAAAAAGGTATTAGGTTTTATATTTTATTGGTAATTTAGACGATTTTATGTCATTATATAAATTTAGGTTGTATTATTTGCTTGTTTCCCAAATATTTTATTGTTATTCGCTTTATTTTGTTTGTTCGGTTAATTCGTCGCTACTTTATTTTATTTCATTTGCTCGGTTAATTTAGGTCATCGTTTTGATATGTATCTCAACTTCATTTAGTATTTTCCCTTAGTGAGGCTCATGCCTATTTATATATATTTATTTGCATTATGTTCATCTTCGTCGGTTTCAATTCAGTTGTACGTAGCAAGCGTACTATAACCATTTGGTAGAAGACTCATGTGAGTTGTACCCTATATGTTAGTAAGAGGTACTTATACCTTTAAGTTTTGTAACAGGTAACATTATTATTATCTCAAATATAACTTTTTGTATAACTTATGTCATTTTAGAGTCACATGATATACACTTTGTGTAACTCAGAGATTGTCAAAAATCTAGTAGTTATTTTTTAATAAATATGTATTTATTTTGTATATCAATTATTTTATTATTCCTTTATGTTCATTATTACAGGTTTAATATAGTTAATATTTGACAGCAGTGTAAGATACCTGGGAAAATGATCGAAGATCATTTTCATGGCGCCCATGATTAGTTAGTTTTGTTTGTTTTGTTCGTCTTTAGCAATTATCCATCTTCATTCAGTTTCAGTACATTATTCTTATTTCATTATTTCATCTTTTAGTCATCATTACTATCTATATAGAGCTACTGTTCTTCGACAGGCATGCAAACGAGCCGTATCCATCCTTGAGTGTCAAGTGGTTTTCTTGCATCTCTTGCTAGCCAACTCTATTCAGTTTGCCTCTGTCTCTTCCCACTTCTACTTCTATCCCTTCTAATTCCCCTTTCTTCAGTACAACTGCAAAGTAGTATTTTTCCCTATTGCGGCTTCTCAACGTAGAAGCCACCTTTCTCTTTTCATCCCAACTATTTAGTACCATAGTTTTTTTTTTTTCCTTACTTCTGTTGGAGTACCTATATCTTTCTTTTTACTTTCACTCCAACAGAAGTTTTCTTATTTTTGTTACATCAGGACACGTCGCCAGATTGTCAGACAACCGATGGGCAAAACGTATTGTCGAGTGGAGGCCACGAGAATAAGCACTACGGAGCAGAGGACGACCACCAACCAGATGGGCTGACGATCTGAAGCGTATTGTCGGCAACTGGATGCAAGCCGCACAAAACAGAAAGATGGAAAGAGCTGAGGGAGACCTATGTCCAGCAGTGGACGCGTACGGGTTGATGATGATGATGAATACATTTTCGTAGTATAACTGTTCTACTTTTATTTGGCATACGCAGAATTGCCCTATCTTCATTATTTTCTGTCTCAAGTTATTGCAAAATAAAGGTCTCTGGGATGAATAAATAGAATAACTTTTAAACTAGGTAATTAATGAATTGGTCTGATATTTTGAGGGTTTGTTAAAAACACCAATTCACAACTTTGGGTGAAACACTAAAGTTCTAAGTTAGTTTTAGTAAAAGGTATTAACAAATAACGATTTTAATTTATTTTGTAGTGGGCGAAGCAACAAATTAACTTATAACTGTCAAAAGTCGGCGTTTTGAAGGATTTTCAATGTTCTAAAAAATTAAATTTTGTAAGTTTATGTAAGCTATTTAGCTTTCTGATGGAATGCAAAAAATCAAAAAAATCGCGTTTTTGCACTAAATTGTTAATAATTAAAAAACGGACGCGAACTCTAGGCAGGAAACAGGTAGGTTTTTATCCTATAGATCTACACTAACTAAAAAAGTTGTCAGCTACCTGGATATTTCAATGTCCCGAACATGGTCTATTTCTTGCTTATTTCTCTGGAGTACCGGTTACTGCTGAACCGCCAGCGATTGCACGTATCTCGCTCACAGCGTGCATGGTGCACGCTATTCATCATTTTCGGACTAGGTGAATTGGGTTAGATTGTCTTAAAATTCTGAGAAATCGCCGGCCTTCTCTTGTCAGGAGAGTTTCTAGATACCCTGTATAATAATTATTTTTGGATATAGTTTCGATATACTTATATCTTGGAAATTGTAGATGGCCATAACTACTTTGGTAAAAGTTTTAAATAATAATCTACTATTTTCGAATATTTGTCAAAATTGGTCATTAAATCATTATTAAATTCTCGGTAGCTGCAAAGTACAAAAATTATCTAACTGAATAGTATCACGATAATAACAACAAATATGGTGACTGTGTGTGCCATCTATCGACATTTTTATGACATTCATAAAAGTATTGATTCATCTTGCGGCAGAAAATTTCAGAGCAGGAGTTTACTACGGAGATTTGAAAGCTTTAGTCTCTATGTGTAGAGACCTATCGTTTTATGTAAAATTCCAACTGTTGCTGGTGTTGGTTTGTTGGCATGTTTTAATGGTTTCTTAACAGATGGAGGAAGTTGTATGAAATACATTATTTTCGGAGTATTTCCGGACGTTTAAAAATAATGTTTGCATCTTAATAGTCAGTTTGTTTTCGTCTAATTCAGCGATTCTCAATCTGTGGTACATGTACCACTGGTGGTACATTTCATTATTTGCGGTGGTACACAAAACACACAAAAAATTAAAATAGTAGTACTTAGTAAGTCTTCATAATACACTATAAAAATACAGGGTGTAACAAAAATACAGGTCATAAATTAAATCACATATTCTGGGAACAAAAATATTTCGATTGAACCTAACTTACCTTACTAAAAATGGGCACATAAAAAAAGTTACAGCCCTTTGCGGTTACAAAATAAAAATCGATTTTTTCCAATATATCGAAAACTATTTGAGTTTTCTTATTGAAAACGGACATGTGAAAATCTTAAAAAAAATTATAGTGAAATTTGTACACCCCATACCTACAAATTTTATGGGGGTTTTGTTCCTTTAACCCCCCCCCCCCCCCAAACTTTTGTGTACGTTCCAATTAAATTATCATTGTGGCACCATTACACCATTAGTTATAAACACAATGATTTTAAAACTTTTTGCCTCTTAGTAATTTTTCGAAAAGCTAGTTTTTATCGAGATATGTATTTTAAATATTTGTCAAATCCACCACATATTTGTATACTGTTAAGTACGATTATTATATATCTAGAGACCGCATAATAATATGAAAATTTATTTATAAATTACAGATTGAGGTATATTTTTAAGCATATTCAAAAAGAAGCCACATCTCGATAAAAGGTGCCTTATCGGAAAATACTAAGAGGCAAAACAGTTTTAAAAACACTGTGTTCAACTACTAATCGTACCGCAATAATAGTTTAATTCTAACGTACACAAACATTTGGTAGGTTTAAAGGCACAAAACCTCCATAAAATTGTTATGTAAATATGTACACATATTAAAAAAGCATCTCGATTAAAACTGGTTTATCGAAAAACTACTAAGAGGCAAAAAAGTTTCAAAAACATTGTGTTTAACATAGTCGGCTACCTAAATATTCGAGTATCATGAGAAAATCCTTACTTCTCTGGACTATAAGTACATACATGAGCTGAATTTATTGATTGCCTTCAAATAATTCGATAAAGGTAGATCCTTGTAAGTTTAACATAGAGGAAACTGTTAGTTTAAATTATTTAGAAGAAAGCGAAGGAATTCCTATTAATGTGAGTGATATAAGGAAAGAAACAGAATTAGATCCGATTTTGTCTTGGGTAACTAAATATGTTATGGCCAAATGTCCAACAAAGGTAGAATTAAAAATTAAACCCTACTTCCTTAAACGCAATGAAATAAATATTGAAGATGGCGTCTTATTGTGGGGGCAAAGAGTAATTGTTCCAAGTAAATTACGAAATAAATTACTGAATGAATTTCATTCAGCTCACTTTGGTATAGTCAAGATGAAATTATTAGCTAGGTCTTATATTTTGTGGTCATCATTAAATACAGAAATTGAAGTTCTCAGCAAAAATTGCATTTCTTGCCAGAACATGCAGGCAGATCCTCCTAAAGTTCCCTTGCAAGGTTAGAATATTCCTCAAAATGTTTGGTCACGCGTGTATATAGATTTTGCCGAAACACGAAAAACTAATTTTATTATAATTTCGGATGATTTGTCTAAATGGGTGGAAGTTTGTTCAATGTCTTCAATCACCTCAATGGCTACTATTGCTAAACTTAGGGTGTGTTTTGCTCGTTATGGTTTACAAGAAGTACTTGTCAGTGATAACAGCCCGCAGCTAACATCGCAAGAATTTAAACATTTTACTTTAATTAATGGTATTAAACATATAACAATACCTCTTTTTCAGCACATTGCAACGGTGCTGCTGAAAATAGCGTTAAGATAGTTAAACATTTTTTGTTAAAAGATATTGATCAAAAGAATATTAATTTATCATTGTCTAAATTTTTATTAACATATAGGAACACAGTGCACTTGTCGACAGGTATTTCTCCCGCTAAGATATTTTTTGGAAGGGCGTTGCGAACGCGTTTAGATTTAATTAAACCTGATGAATTAAAAAAACAACAGTCAAACCCAGTTGATTTAACACAAATTAGACGTAACTTGATGCAAGCGCAAGAAAATAATAAAAAATATTATAGGGGGAGGAGACCAGTAGAGTTTGTAGTGGGGTATGTCGTTTTAGTTAAAGATTATACGAACACCAAGGTGTCCTGGTGCAAAGCAAAGATTTTACGAATTTTAGGTAGAAGAGCATATTTGGTAAATCAGTTAGGTAGTAAACTTACGTGGAAAAGACATTGTAACCAAATTAAAATAGATTTTAATAATAATTTAGAAGGTATTATGAGACTGAGACGGTATGAGAAGGTACTGAGACTATGTACGATAGTTCAGGGGAAATGATATTCAAAATAATGAGGACAATGTTATCCAAACCGCTACAAACTCAACAGGAAATCTAAGTGGGGAGTCTCAGGTAGACTCTGAAAATATTATCCAAGAGACAGGCATCCCACATAGATGTCCAATAAGAGTTAGAAAAGAACCAAAACTTTTTGGATTCGAAATGTAATAGAAGCTTTAGTTTTGTTTGAAGCTTTCTCGATTTAGTCATAAGTAGAGTCTTAGGGTGGGGTGTTGTAATGTATTGACCATATGTAATTATAAGTCCCACTCGCGACGCTCATGTGTAGTTATTAGATTATATTTTAGTTAATCATACAGGTAAATAATCTCCCAGTCGAGTTTAGTATGTAGACGAATAAATGTTACTTTTGGGCTCACTAGTGTTTTTGTACGAGATATTACAGATATTATATGACCGAAGTATTGAACCTTTCTCATTTTTATGACGTTGATAAATTCTCGCTCTTTGGACATGGACTCCGGCACACGTTCGTTGGATATGTGTGCTGTGCATGGGATTCTGAGCATGCAACGGTAATACCACAACTCGAACGATATATTATATTATAAAACCCATAGCCAAAATTAAAGGGAAGTGGGCAGGACACGTCGCTAGAATTAAAGATGACAAAACCCGGGAAGACCACCCACAAGATGGACTGTCAACATAAAGAGGATTTGTACCAACTGGATTGCAGCAGCGCAAGATAGAGCTGAATTGAAGTTTTTCGAGGATGCCTATATTCAGCAGTGGACGACTATGTGCTGATGATGATAAACTTATTGAAGCTTTGTTTATTGTATGATGTCGCTAATAACTTGTTGGTGGATACTTTTCTTTAATAAAAAAAATTGGTTTATTAGATTTTCCATCTACAATATTTTAAGCAGCCGTACATAAGAAATCTGTTAAAATGATAGACTTCATGATCGACTGGTATAAAATATTCATTGATGAATAGCGGCTATTAGCCGGTATGGGGGCCGTCAGCCGTCAGCCGTCGTTTTCCCATAGAAAATCACCTGCGAAAGGCCTTCATTACATTTTTATTTTAGTTTACCGCAGTCTATTATTAAGCGTTCGGAAGAGGCGAATATCAAATATTTATACGGTTCGTGTCTAAAGGTATAACTCGCCTGCTGTTCGTGTTTTGGGAAGCAGATAAATATTACTTTTGAAGTATTTGTTCGTGGATGTACTGGAGTACTTACAAGCAGCAGTCATGTGTGTTTAAATTATTGACGAAATACTTTACTATTGCAAAAAGTTGTAAACTTAACCCATTATAGGCCAACGTCATATTTATATATCACTGACCAACCTCTGCCATGTTGTATTTCTTCTAATAAGAAAGGAAGCGCCAGTTTGTTACGATTTGATCGAAAGATGCTGTTGGATAAATAAAGATGATTGAAGTAGTTATATAAAACCAAAACACAGTAGTTATTTAATTATTAATACATTTTACAATATTAAATACAAAATGCAGTTTGATCTCTCTTTCTCTCAGGCACGTTTATTGTGGGTTAGCAGAGGGTGACCCTGGATTGTTCTGAGCATTAAAACAACCTATAGCTACAAACATTTATTTAAACTAAAATAAAACAAAATAGGGAAAATTGCAACAAAATATAAGGAAAATGTATTGATTATTGATCGGTAAAATATAAAATATTGTTAAGGCTTAAAAAGACCTAACTTATCACATAAAATACACCGTTGTTACCTTGAAATATAGAAAATATAAATATAAGATACACCCGGATAAGTAAAATATACCTACGTTAAGCAAGAATCAGATATTGCTAACGATTACTACTACACCGAGAGAACAATTTCTTTTCTCCTAAAACACCGATTTCTTTGAGCAATATTTCTTAAAAGTTAACATATCCTGTTAACTTAAACATACCGGTTCACATATAAAGAAACGAGTTTTTTAAACAAAACTCAATAATTTCTTACAGATAATTTCTTCAATACTAAGAAATGCATTAATGGTTACGTTTAATTTTCTTATGCTAAAGTTTTTATTTCTTAAATTGAATACTACAAATATTTCGCACTATAAGAAATATAATGTTAAGTTAATCCATATTTATATTTGTGAACAAGAAATTTTCTTGCAATCATATAAATGTTTTAAACCACAAGAAATAATTCTTCAGAAATACCCTCTGTAGTAACTGTGGTTATAAAATAAAAACTTTGTCATTAATGCCGAAATGTTACTTGCAAAGAGATTTTCTTCCACAAAAGAATTGCGCAGATTAACTATTTATGATTTAGTCGTCAGTATTTGTCAAGATGGCGTGATATGTTCATGTTCATATAGATGGATGTTGGATTTATTGGTGTACTTTAAAAAAACTAACGGATATTTTGAAGGTACGTACATATATAGGTATTAAATAAAAGTAAATTGAGTAATTTAAGATGTAATAATAATATTGTTGCGTCTCCGAAGGTTAAAAAAGAATCATAATAGTATCTTTATATGCTTTTTAGGTATAATGATGGACGACTCTGATATAAAGGAGCTTATTATTCTAACTGGGAAATATGCCACAATTTAAAACTGGGACAGAATGATATAATATATAGCTTCAGAACAATATTAAGAAAGGGGTTATTAACCAACTGCGGGGCCTTCCAGAAATGGTAGACCTTCATACATGTAAGTACCTTTTTAAAAATATGTATACTTATGTATCAACTATAATAGGTTTCTTGAATGTATCGTCTTCTATAAAAATATACAATACAACGCTACATCAAACATGGCGGGTGCAACGCTGAGGATTTTTTCTGTTAAATTATTTGAGATAAATAAATCAGTTAGTCTAAAAGCAGTGTTTCTCAACCTTGTACCATTTGCGACCCAATTTTCCATAATTATTTTCACCGCGCCCCCCCTGGTACAATAACAATCTATTTGTGCAATAATAATGTACCTTGAGTATTTTGACCAAAAACAGTATGATGTTTTCTGCACTGAAAACCAAAGCGTTTCGTATACTATTACCGTTTTCAACATCCTGCCTTTGCGAAACAGGATTTTCCGCGATAGCTGCTTTGAAGACCAAATATAGCTCACAGATAAATATAGAAAAAGAACGTATATTTCTTATATTTCACCCTGTTTCGATAAACTTTGCTCTGCAAAACAGGCCCAAGGAAGTCTATAATTTACATTAAACTTGTTGATAATTAATTTAGTATCTCTTTATAACTATAGCTCCTTATCAGTGTTCATGTGTATTTTATTTTTCATTTTGTCAGAATTTTGTTTTGATTTGATTTTAGTAAATTAGTTAATATTGTTGGCGTTTTTTCTTTGATATGCTCACGGCCCCCCATTACTAAAAGCGCGCCCCCCTAGGGGGGCGCGCCCCACAGGTTGAGAATCACTGGTCTAAAAGAAATATATGTTTATGGTTAAGAAATGTTATTGCCGAAAACCGTGAATTAGTTAATATGTATTAAATGACTTAGATGTAAACTAAAAATACTTTCTCGTAATAAAATTTCTTAATGATTAGGTATGCTGTCTCTTTTAGATTATAAAAATTAAGAAAATTACATATTATTATGCCTGCTTCAATATTTTACATTGGTTGTATTTTCCCTCTTGTTTTAGCTAAACAATGTTTATTGTGTGACTTAATATTATACAGATAAATAATTAATATTTCATTAACAAAAAGCAAAAAATTAACAGAGATGTGTAGGTTAAATAATGCCATGTTTGAACTAAATGTGATTGACTATTATTAGTATTAATAGTTCTTATGTGGGGCCGTGTATTTTTTTTGTATTTCCTAAATTTGTCAAAATAAATATCTATATCTTTATAAAAATTTTTTTATTAAAGTAAGTTTACTCTTTCTACATAACGATTTTATTTTAGTGAATTGCTGATATACAAAGTGCTATTAACTAAAGAAGGAACATTTGTGGAAGTTGGATTTGCCTCTCCATCCTTTTATTGTTTTGTAAAAGCCAGTGGTTAAGAGTGGAGAAAATATTTGTATGTAATAATAACGTGTTATATCTTGTTTTATTAATAAATACAGTGGAACCTCGATAACTCGAATTAATCGGGACCGCGGCCGATCCGGGTTATCGAAAATCCGGGTTAGCCGGAGAATATGGTAAAAATTAATTAAATACGGTATACTTACAGATAAACTCCGTTAGAATTAAAATAACATAAAATATATATAAATATGCACAGTACCTACACATCTAAATTACTAAAAACACGCAAACACAAACCTAAGCAAACGGAAGCGAACAATACAATACTGTATTTATACAGTCACAATCGAAACGATGTTTTGTTATTATGTATTAAGAATAGTGAAAACTGAGACCATTGATTAAAAAAGAATTTTTTAAATAGTCTTTCTTAAACAATGCTAACACAGTTTGAAATAAAAATAAAGGAATACCACAGACAGGTGCCTGTTGTTTCTGCCGGCTTGTGTCATGAGTTATTTTTACTATCGTATATTTCAAATTACACAAATACACATTATCTCTCATTTTGATGAGAAATAAGCCAGAATTAAATTGAAAAAATAATTTTATTAACATTTCGACGCCCAGAACGGGTGTCATTGTCAAAATACAAAATATGTACTGAAAATCAAAATGTTTATCTGATGAAAATCGGTCCGGGCTACCCGGACTTCCGGGTTATCGGGGGCCGGCTTACCGGGGTTCCACTGTAATGATTTAACCTTAACACAATGATTTATTTCGCCGTATGTAATATCACTTTATTTTCAAGTAATATTAACCCAAATCTAAATATACGTTTATCTCTGCGAAATATATTTCTTAACATTAAATAAATTAATTTTTAATAGTAAAATAATAATATTTCTTACTAAGAAAGAATATTTTTCTAATGTGTAGAAAATATATTTTTATGACTAATAAAATTAATTAACATCAAGTGTAATTTCTTTCTGATAAATGGGTTGGAAGTTTGCCAGAAAGTGATAGTTCACTAATGTTTAAGATATATTTCTTTGGCTATAGTAGAATTTATTTGAAATATTTTAGAAAATTATATCTTACATACAAAGATATATTTCTTAGGCAATATGCCAAGTCGATCTTTCAATATTAATAAAGTTTCTTTATGTCAAGAATTTTTTTCTCTCGGTGTACGAAGTGTCAAATACCTACTTCGTGTCTAAGTTTGGAATGAACCTGCACAGTAAATATACCCTGTATTCACTCTGTTGATAGTTAATACCCTCGTATAGCCATAATCTGGCTTACATCGAACTTACAGGAGAGGTGTCTAGTTCATTCCGTTGATGGCTCCTAAGTTGTATAGGGTGAGGCAGATAACTGGCCTATTAGAAATATCTCGAGAACTAAAGGCAACGGAATTATGAAAATTGGAATACAGGGGTTTTGAAGGATGATATCGCACCTTTAATAAAAAAGCGAAATAACTCAAAATTCATGGTTTTCGAGATTTAATCATAAAGTGAAATAACTAGACGAGAAGAACCTGTTCCGTTTAACAGCCAGGTTAAAATGATGAAAATTCGAGAGATAAATGATTTGCCCGTTCTTTTTTACTAACGCCTTTGCACAAACCGGTACTCGTAAAGTGGTGGAATTCAGTTATACTCCGGCTGTGTTTGGAGGTAAGATATCCGGTATTTTCAAAGAAAGTGATACAATACGAAACAATTCTGTGTTTTACTAACGAGTAAGTATATTATTTGCTATCGCTTTTTAGAAAAGTATATTCTTTCAGACTTATTTCACTTTATTAGAAAACTAGTTGAAGATTTGTTAGTTCATTTATGAGTTAGTTCAGTTTAGTAGAAATTATTTCTTATTATGTGCCGTATTATTTCAAATTTATGCAGTTTCTTATCAAAAATTTAAAAAATTACTTAAGTACAATTAATTGATTGGTTGACTTACCTGTTAAGGAGGGACAATCATAATTGTCCTATCTTACATTTCGAACATTTGTACTTATGGTAGTGGTCTTTTCGGGCCGCTGATCACAGTTTAAAGAAGCAGAAGAAGAAAAAGAAGATTATTAAGCTTCTTGACAAGTGACGTCCGCGCATCACTGTTTTTTTTTTTATTTTATTTTTATCGCACAAGACATGGGTGGGTTCAAAAGAATCAATGGGGGGGGGGGGAGCGTACAAATGTTCGAAATGTAAGATAGGACAATTATGATTGTCCCTCCTTAACAGGTAAGTCAACCAATCAATTAATTGTCCTTCACATAACATTTCGAACATTTGTACTTATGGTAGGCTGTTGAAAGATTAAACAATATTGTGCGATAAATAAACAAAAGTACATTGCAATCCACAAATGAATAGTACTTAGCAATTTTTTTTTTTTTAGAAACTTTACACAAAGTATATACATATGTATACCTAACTAATATATTAGAGCAATTATTAATTAAGATTCATGTTTATATTTTAATTATATGAGATGTGTACTTTCAACCAGGTACAAATAAACATAATAAGAAAATTAATGTTCTTACTAATATTAGTAACCTACACATGTAATATAATTACAATTACATACAATTACATGGACTCACCAGACAATACGGTTTTGCAAAGAGTCCGTAATCTTTTGCTAGAGGTTTATTATAAAAAATATTGAATACTTGAGAATTTTCTGTCCATCCCGCCGTCTCTCTAATATCTTCTATAATCCAGTTCTAACTCCCGCTGAGGTAGATGCATGTCTGACACTATACACTTTAAAAATATTAGTGTCTATATTTTTAATTTAAAAAAAAAATGTTATATCTATCTACTCAACGCCTGGGTAGATGTTGCTTTATACGTCTCTTTTTTTTTTGTTTTTAGTTATAAACAAATTGTCTTCCGACTGAGGACGAATGTTTTAGAAATCTCTAAACACTCTCAACTGTGTTTTTTGTTTTAAATAGGTTGATATTTGTTTATTTATTATTATTATTATTATTATTTTTTGGGGAAGTCTTTATCCTATGTTATATCAAAATGTCAATTTTATCTTGATCCATGAAAATATTTTGAATTTTTATTAGGTACAGGGTTTGCAACCTCTGAACTGAAGTGAGTGCAATCAACATTACAAGTTTGTAAGTAAGATCTTTCAGGGAAAGGCTTGTGAGACGAAATAATGTTTCTAATTAAAGTAATACTGGTAGAGGGTCCCAAGTTAATTAATATTTGGGCAATTAAGGTTTGAAGTTATAATATATACATTTGTAAAAAAATTTAAAAATGTTTTTATAATATTCTAGGATATCTGCTATCAACGCCAATGCAGCACTGTGAATGTTAATACGAGCTATAATTATAATCCGGTTCTACGATAGATTTAATAAAATTAAAATTTGATAATTCATAAGCAAAATGGTTATTATTTTATACTAAACCGTCACCATCTCTTGAAAACTGTATCATACAGATTTAGTGATTTGTTGTAATAGATGGGATGGAATCCTCAGGAATGCCTTTTCTTAAAAAGCTTGCCTGACAAGAATATAGAAACCCAAAGGATGTCCTGGATATAAAACCCCAAAAAAAATTCTAGATTAAATTTTTATCAGGTCCATAATTATCTTTTTGGTTGTGTAAGGTATGGTGGTCAAAGGTTGTGTACCAAGGCTGAAAAACATAAAATTTAAATCCATGCCAATCTAGAGTTAAAGCATTGGCTTTCTCTGATCCGGGGTCAGGGTTCAAAATTACATACCTTGCACATTTTTTTTTTAGGATATGTGGCAAACATATCGATTTCTGGAATAAGAAGCTGCTCAAAAATTATAGTAACACAATTATCACTTAAAGAATACCTACTCTGTTTCTATTTTTAAAGATCTTGATTCCGAGTCAGGCAAAAGCATTTTTTTTTACTGTTACAGATGCAAAAATAATTTTTAAATTCCTATTTTCACAGAATTATTAAACTTATCTGCAAATGTTGAGTATTGTACACTACCCATCTTGTTAATGCAAGACACAGCTGTTGCGTTATTTATTCCTAGCAAAATGTTACAATTCCTATATTCGTTGAAAAAGGATTTCAAGCCACTATATGCTGCTAGTAACTGAAGTACATTTATATGTAGTTGTTGTTCATGACTCCAAAAACCATGAGTTTTGTTATCAATGCAGCATACCCGCCATGCTAAAAGATATATGCATCGCAAAATATTTCAAGTACATAATTGGGTTATTTTATATTTTGCTCACTAATTGGTATGTTATTTAACCACCAATTGTAATCATTTTTAAGTATTTAGGTATGGTCATTTTAGTGTTATAACTATTAGTTTAAGAAAGAGGCTACTTTTCTTTTGTATTTATTTATATATTGTTTTTTTTTTAGTATAATTTTCCATATTTAACTTCCATAAATGGACGAACTGTTACAAACTGACCGATTAAGGCTGCAAATGATCTTATTTTACATGTACTTTTATTTTTGATGTTCTGAATACTATTAGATTTTTTTTTGTCAGCAGGTGCAAAATATATCAGGTTCGAATCAAACGTAAAACCAAGAAAAGTTATATTTTGTGGGGGTGAAAGTATACTTTTCCTTTTTTTTTATTTATAGTAAATCCCAAGCAGAAAAAACATAGAAAATGTTTAAACAATATTTTCTTTACATTTTAAATATGATTTTGAAATTGGTAAATGGTCCTCTAAAAAATTGACAAAAGTAAAGCCTCCTGTTATTAGATTATTTAGGGCTGGTTTTAAAGTTTTTGTAAATATAAAAGCCGAGATATTATTCAAACCAAACGGTAAATAGTTTAATTAATATAAAAAAGTTCTGTACTTAAATTTTAAATATTTTTTAGAATTTTAATGAACAGGAATAGCAAAATAGACATCTTTTAAATCTATTTTTGCCATAACCCTTGAAAATGAGCTTGAGGACTGACCTATTATAGTCTTCCAGCTTAAAATATGTGGCTTCTATAAAGCAATTCAATTGTTTTAAATTCAAAACAAAATCTCTGATTTCCGTCTTTTTAGGCACAAAAAACTACGAAAAATAAATTGTCCTTTTGTATGTGAAGAAGTAATAGTAATTTTTAATTACTTTTCAAGTAATTTTTTTTTTGTCATACGACCAGTTTGGGTCTATGAGAACTTTTGGTGCTCTCTCTTCAGAGGGCGTTGTTTTAAATAAAATATTAAAACCTTAGACCAAACTTAAAAATTTCTTATCGGAAGTAATCCCTTTCCATATTTTAATACAGTTAGTCATATTACCCTATTAATTTTTATTGACATTTAGTATGACATCCTGGTTGTTCTCATTTGCTTTTGGTACTGCTGTCTGTTCGATTGTTTGCATCTCGATGCTAGTAGAGGGTGATTTGAGTACTGACTTTGTCCAATTCTTGGTCTGCTCAAGGTTGGATTGAAGTTTAAACGCTGCTGATTAAAGTTGCTAGATTCTGAAAGAACTCTTGATGGATGCTGAGTGGAAACAGCAGCTTGGATTTGTGGTATAGTCTTTGGATAAACAGTGGTCTTTTGTGGCTTCGTAATGACTTCGAGATGACTTAATAAAGCTGATTTTGTATCTTTGTTTAATATTTTTGACAAAACCAAACAAAAAATTATTGTAAGTACACTTACTAACTTTGTAATATTAAGGTAGACGATAAAAATCAATGCAGGATGTGCAAAAAGTAGTTAAATATATTTTATTCTATTCTAAACTTCTGGGCTACTATAATAACTCTGCGAAATAGGAGTAGCTCAAAATTAAGATTTTCTGGGCTACTAAAAAAAAGTACCCTCTTCTAGTTTTATTGTTTGAGGAAAAACCAAACAAACATTTAATGTAAGCAGTAAACTTACTACCCTCGTAATATGAAATCTAGGCAAAATGTGCACAAAGTAGTTGAATAAATACATTTTATTGTATTCTAAACTTCTGGGCTACATTAAAGTACCTCGGAGAAATAGAAGCAGATAAAATAATCATAAAGATTGTCTGGGCTGCTAAAAAGTACCCTCTGCTGTAATTTTACTGTTTGAAGACAAACCAAACAAAAAGCTTGGTGTAATTAAACTTGCTTGTAATCTTAAATCGAAGTAGAATTTACAAAAGCAGTGAAATAAATATAATTCTATTGTATTCCAAACTGCTGGGCTACTGTAAAAATACCTCTGAGAAATAGAAGCAGATAAAATGATCATAAAGATTGTCTAGGCTACTAAAAAATACCTCTGCTCTAGTTTTATTGTTTGAACACAAAACCAAACAAATAATTTAGTGCAAGTAAACTTGCTTGTAACGTGAAATCGAAGTAAAATTTACAAAAACAGTTAAACTAATATATTTTGTTCTATTCTAAACTTCTGGACTACTGTAGAGTACCTCTGAAAAATAGAGGCAGGTCAAATAATCATAAAGATTTTTTGGGCTGCTTAAAAGCACCCCTGCTCTAATTTAATTGGTAAACCCTTTATTTTGTTCTAATTTAAACCTTTGGGCTATAATTTTATTTTTAAACCCCTAATAATGTAGTCTGTATTACTTTGGGCTACCTTAAGGTATCCTTATTGACACAAACAAGATAAATTTGTGCATAATATCATGTCTGTCGGACATTTTGCTACAAAATAAACATTAATAGGAAAACCAGTGCAGTGTGGCAACATAGCGCCTGTTACATCTCTGTGTGTTTTGACAAATACTATTGACGTTTTGAGTATTTCGAATAGGGAAGAAGGCGAGATATAGTAACTATGACAACAGAGAAAATATATTGATAACAACAGAAAAGGACCCCAAGTTTGAATGTGGTTAAAATTGTCATTTCGTAAATATTAAATATTTATAGTTCGATCTATTCACACATAATTTAATTTATCTAACATAAAATGATTCAAAAATATCTTATAATTAACTTGGTCTTTTGGGATAAAACCCAAAAATATCATATAAATACCTTAACTCTACCAGTTTCTGTTGCAAATTTTCATATTTCCGCCTCTTTCGGGATACACAATTATTCTCTGATGACTTTTGTGGTATTTTAAACACTGTCTAATAATTTTTATAGAACTATTTGGAAAGCACTTGTGATCAGTACACGCACAGAAAAAAAAACAGTGATGCGCGGACGTCACTTGTCAAGAAGCTTAATAATCTTCTTTTTCTTCTTCTGCTTCTTTAAACTGTGATCAGCGGCCCGAAAAGACCACTACCATAAGTACAAATGTTCGAAATGTTATGTGAAGGACAATAAGTATTATTTCAATATTCTACTATTATTTTATTAGATAGGTAGTTAGAAACCTTCACGTTTTTGACTTGTTTTACTTTATTATAAAATCAACAATAATTATTGTAATAGTAATAGTTTTAATATGCAATGGTTTGATGTTTGCATTGATACTTATGTACTTATTTTTTGATAATCCAATTTAATTAGATTCTTGTTGACTATCAGCTTCTTGTCTAACTAACCGGTATAATATTTCTACTCTTGTTTTAGAGTGGCGTCTTCTAGTCTAGAGCACAAAAATACTTGGATTAGTAGCGAAAAATTCGTCATTGGATAATAATTCCATCAATGAAAAACCCGTTAATAATAAATGTGAAACTACGGAAGAAGTAAGTTTCAATTTGTATTACTTTAATATAGGTATAAATACACATTTTTTTATTATAAACTAAGGCTTTTACTTGTTTCTATCAAACAGTAATAGTATCTTACGTAATAATAGTGAACTTACTTATCTATGTCAAAAAATACAAAAAAAAAACTATCCCCGCTCGTTGTCTGAAAGAGCCATGTACCGAAAAGTGCAGACTTAAGTGCTGCGATAATAATATCAATACAGCAAACAGATATGGTATTTTTTGCAAATTCTGGGAATTGGGCAGTTTGCTAAAGCAAAGAGCATACATAAATTCTTGTATGGATGATATTCAACCTAAGAACAGGTACACAAACGCTGAGAATCCTAGGCGCTGCAACCAGGCTTTCCATTTTGTTATAAATGATGTCAAAATAAGAGTGTGCAAAACATTTCTTAAATCAACTTTAGATATTTCTGACCGCATGATTTTTACAATACAGACTAAGATTGATGCAAATGGTTTTGCACTGGATGATTTAAGAGGAAAACATGGCAAGCACAGAAAAAATGATCCCGAACTGATAACCGACATCAAGGGGCATATTATGTTAAATGAAAATATTTTCATCTCTTTGCAACTTCCGGTTATACCAAAAGTTGCTTATAACTTCGTTCTTTTTTAATGGGACACCCTGTATATTTTGACATTTTTGGATTCTACTCAATATCTTCTTTCTTAAAATATGAGGTTTTGTAATATTATGCAGGGTAATTTAAGAGATATTTACGTTTTTTTATTAATTTCGTAGCAATATTCACACCCTGTAGAATTGTAATAGTTTGACATTGAAGACTCTGCTTACGTTCAAGTGATTTTTAATATAGTCTACTATTGTTAAGAATCATTAGTATAGCTAATTTTGAAATTTTAGTATACAGGGTTGGTCGAAACTCGGAATGAATATTTTCTGAGTTTTCTTAAATAGAACACCCTCTATTTTAGTATTTTAATGAAATTATATTTCATGGTACTTTTTTAATTCTTAAGCATTCCCTATACCTAACTACTTTAATTTGTGAGTTATTAGTGATTCAAACTAAACATTAATTTCAACAAAAAATACGTAAAATTTTATTAGGTTGGCCGTGAAAATATTCAATCACAAATAATTTTTCAGAAATAATTACATATTAATCCAGACTGATCCTTAAATAACCAATAATGGTTTAGCTATTAAAATACCTAGGTAGTTGAGATTGTTGGTGCGATTAACAATTAAGCACAAATTAAAGCAGTTAGGTATAGGGAGTGCTTAAACAATAAAAAAGTGCCATAAAATATAATTTCATTACAATTCTAAAATACAGGGTGTTCCATTTAAGAAAACTCGGAAAATACTCATTCCGAGTTTCGACCAACCCTGTACACTAAAATTAAAAATATTTGGTTATACTAATGATTTTTAACAATAGTAGACTATATTAAAAATAATTTGAACGTAAGTAAAGCTTTAGAAGTTAAACTACTACAATTCTACAGGGTGTGAATTTTAATACGAAATTAATAAAAAAAAGTAATTATCTTTTAAAATACCCTGTATAACATTACAAAACCTCATATTTTAAGAAAGAAGACATCGAAGAGAATCCAAAAATGTAAAAATATATAGGGTGTCCCATTTAAAAAAACGAAGTTATAAGAAACTTCTGTTATAACCGGAAGTAGCAAATAGATGAAAATATTTTCATTAAACAGATGACTCTTCACATCCCCTTAATTCAAATCTTCATGATTCTGTTGCCTTTAGTTTTCGAGATATCTCTAATAGGCCCTTTATTTGCCTCACCCTGTATACATAAAGCAGTAGATATAGACACAGTACAGGATATACAGTTGAGTCCACGGGTCTTTACCCGTGCGTCATTAATACCTGGCGAGATAAAACGCATATTTGATAACTCAAATTTTAACCCGTAAAAATAGTGGGTAGATTGTTAACATTGACTTCCTCTTCCTGCTTACGGTCTCATAGGTGGGTGTTCTAATCTTGGTGACTCTTGTTAATACTAGTTGCTAGCTACTAGCTGGTTACGAGCTGCTGGTACTAGGTGCTGGTAGGTTCTAGAACAGCTGTGTCCTTAAGAGGTTGGTCTACCAAGGATAGAAAATAAAACTGTCAGTAGTGACTACACGAGACAGTAGGAATACAAGAGGCCATAAGCCTAAAACTAGCTTTAAATATATTTACCTGTGTTGTTAGGTGGCCACAACAGAAGTTGTTACAGGACCTTTCCTCAACCGCGAATAATGGAAAAAGCCTAGTAAAGACAAAGGACATTAGTCCACAGCAACAACAACGACCAAAACTATTGATCATAGTATAACCTTCTAAAATACTCACTTGTCCCAAGTTGAGGTTATATAACAGTAACTAAATCAAATATCCATCAGCACAACAAAATAATAACAGCTTAAATCCGTCACTGACAAAAGACCTTCAAATGACGATGAGTTTTCATAAACTCAGCCGAATTATCGCTGATGAAGTCGGATTGATTTGTAAAATTCTCTACTTTACAATGCCGACCACTGTCCCCGTCAAGAACCAAAATAATTGATAGCTAGGGTCTCATCCGTCTCTCCATAATGTCATTGAGCCATAACCCAGAACGACACACCGAAACAGGGAACCGCTAATTTATTTACTCATATGACAAAAACCGATGACCTTTTAAAGCTCTAGAGAGATTAGGAAATGCCGAAAAGTCTTAATCTTGATGAAGGAAAAATCCGAATCTGCACCTCCACGTGGTAGAAGGTGGACAACATCAATGTTGATGGCTAACGCAGATATTGACCGAGTGACTGCCGGTATAAGCAAACCCCTGCTTACTGACCAACGGCTTCGGGCGGATGAGTCGGTAGGTAGTAGGACACTCTATTGTCCTGGAGCTGATAAATCGACTCCAAAGGTGGAAGAACCAATAAATTGGTCAACGGCAGAAGAATGCAGAAGGCAACGGGAAACCACTGCATTAAAGGTTCAACAGAACATCCCTAGTCATTCATCATGGAAAATACGCAAAAAAGTCAAGCCGTTACTGATCATGGAATTCGGAAACCAAGATCCGGCAGGAAAGGAAAAGATCATGTAAAAGACAGGCTTCCAGGTCGAAAGCAAGGAAAATCCTCGTTTGGATAATAAAATTAATCGTCTAAGAACACACAAATGTAGACCAATAAGACTTGCAACATGGATTGTAAGAAGCTTGTACAAGCCAGGAAAACTAGATAATTGAATACAAGAAATGACCAGAATGGAAATAAATATACTGGGCTTAAGTGACGTACAATGGCCAGACACCGGTAAACTTACAACCAAAAATGGCATGATGTATTATGCTGGGAACAACGATCCGGCCCATCGCTATGAAGTCGCAATTTTGTTAGACAGAGAAACTAATAAATCAGTGATCAGCTTCACTCCTTATTCAGAGAGAATTGTAATGGTTCAGCTAAAGACGACCATACAACAAATTAACTTAATTCAAGTATACGCACCAACAGCTGATAAGGATGAAGAGGAGATGGAGCATTTTTACATGGAGTTAGACACAATTTTAAGATCTATTAGAAAAGACGACATTACGATAGTAATGGGGGACTTAAATGCTAAAATCGGGAGAGGAAAAGTTGACGAATATGTTGGGGAATTTGGACTAGGTGTCAGAAACGAAAGTGGGGATAGACTCGTGGATTTTTGTCAAAATGAACATTTTGCAGTAATGAACATAATGTTCCAGCTACCCGACAGAAGATTGTACACTTGGAGATCTCCTACAGACAGCAAAGACCGCATCGTCAGAAACCAAATAGACTATTATACTGGTCAAAAATAGATACAAAAATTCAATTAAAGCAGTAAAGGCGTACCCCGGAGCAGATGACAACTCAGATCATAACCCACTGATAGCAGTAATACACTTGAAACTCAAAAAGATAGTAAGACGTAAGAATAAACCATCACTTGATTATACGAAATTAAGAAAAACAGAAATATATCAAAAAATGATCCAACAAGTCAACTCAAATCTAACACAAGTAGAAGAAAGAATTTTAGCATCAGAAGATGTCAATGAGAAATGGAATAAAATACAGAAGCCTTGCTAAAGGCTGGGGAAGAAAATTTAAAGCCTGCGAAGACAAATAAAAAGCAGAAGTGGATGACTTCGGAAATTCTAGCGTTAATGGAAGAGAGGAGAAAAGCCAAAGGAAGAAATGAGCCAAAATACAAAGAACTACATAATAAAATTAAAGTAGAGATAAAAAAGGCAAAGGAAAAGTGGTTAACAGAACAATGCAAAGAAATAGAAGAGTATGACAGAAAATACGACAGATTTAATATGCATAAAAAAATAAAAGAACTAACAAGTACCAAAAAGCGAGCACACTATGGGATACCTAAATATGATAACGGTAAACTCATCGGAGACATCAAAGGTTAATTAAGGTTTTGGTAGGAATACATAATGAACTACTCGACGATGATAGAATGATACAAGAAGAACCACAGGAACAAACAGGACCGAAAATAATAATGTGCGAATTAGAACAGGCAATTAGAAATGCAAAGACCGCAAAAGCAGTAGGCCCAGATTAGATACCTACTGAGCTAATTAAATGCATTGACGAAGAAACACCGCATATACTTTTAGATCTGTTCAACAAAATATATATAACAGGAGTAATACCCCAGGATTGGTTACTGTTCACATTTGTAACACTACCAAAGTTAATACATGCGACAGAATGCTCCCAGTACAGAACAATTTCTTTAATAAGCCACACACTTAAGATATTCCTCAAAATAATACATGGAAGACTATACCAAAAAATAGAGGAAGATATAGATGATACCCAGTTTGGTTTCAGAGGAGGACTAGGAACGAGAGAGGCTCTGTTCGCTTTTAACGTTCTCGCACAAAGACGACTAGATATGAACCAAGATCTCTATGTCTGCTTTATAGATTATCAAAAGGCTTTTGATAGAGCACTATATCAGAAACTCATAAAACTTTTAAAAGAGAAGAATGTGGACAGTCGAGATATACGGGTTATTTTCAATCTGTACTGGAATCAAAAAGCAACGGTTAAAATCGAAAATGTCGAAACAGAGGCCACAAAAATCAAGAGAGGTGGTAGACAGGGTTGCGTATTGTCTCCATTGTTATTCAATCTGTACAGCGAAGCTATGTTTAAGGAAGCAATATCAGAGGAAGAACAGGGTAAATCAATAAACGGAAAAATCTTGAACAACATAAGATTCGCAGACGACACCGCTATTTTTGCAGACAGTCTAGATGCACTGCAACTATTAGTAAATAGATTAGATCAAGTCAGTATGGACTATGGACTACAAACGAACGTTAAGGAAACCAAGTTCATGATTATTTCTAAGCAACATACAGTAGGAAGGTTGGATATCGAGGGAAAACAAGTAGAAAGAGCAAATAACTACAAATATCTGGGAACCTGGGTAAATAAAAACAATGACCAGGGTAGAGAAATCAGGACACGCATTGAAATTGCAAGACAAGCATTTATAAAAATTAAAAAGATGTTTGTTAATCGAGACCATCCTCCGGAGCTGAGGATAAGAGCCTTAAGATGCTACGTGTTGTTGACTTTGTTGTATGGAGTGGAAAGCTGGACACTAAAAGTAGAAAATATAAAGAAGTTGTAAACCTTTGAGATGGGGTGCTATAGAAGGATTTTGAAAATACCATAGATCCAACGAGTTACAAATGCAGAAGTGTTAAGAAGGCTGCAAAAGGATTGCGATTTGATAAAGAACATCAAAACAAGAAAGCTAGAATATGTAGGCCAGATTACCAGTGGTATAGTTGCAGCTCAGTAGATCTTTTCAGAGCAGCCGCCAATAAGGTACGCATAGATGTGATGATAGCCAACCTCCGATAAGAGAAATAACTACAAGAAGAAGAAGAAGAACCGATGTCCCCGACGAACCATTACGACGATCTCAAACATCAGCAAAATAGGTTTATTGATAACCTTCAAATAGTTACAGAACCATGCACGGAATCTCACAACCAATGTTCGCCAATCCGCATCGATGTTATATACGTACGAAGCGAACCGATTTAAAACGACTAAGTAATACACGCAATTGACATTCTAGTGCAATTTTTTTATGGTTTAATACTCTCTATGTAAATAATGTACTCTTACTCGTAACGATAAAGTCATTAGTTTTCGAGATATGTATTTGAAGTTAAACATGTAACGGCATTTGTTATTTAAAAAGAGAGTGTTAACGAATCGAAAAATTTCGTTTAAATTGGCAATTCCACCAGTGGCGTAGAATTTGGGAAGGGTCAAACATGCACTGCCCCCTGTCGTACGCCTCTGGTAGTAGCCAGAAATGTTTATTTAACATAATTTCATAGCGTGTATACTACCTACACTTTTTGTCAAATATGAAAAGGATATGTCGAATAGTTTAAAATGCTGAGCAAAGATAGTTTTTAAATTGATAAATAAAACACCTTGTAACTCAGTAAGGAGCCACATCTTACTTAAGTAGTTTGGGTTAAATCTGAATATATTCTTAATGAAACACCCTGTATATTATGCGTTAGTTGTTAACTATGTAATTATAAAAATATTTTGTTCAAAAAGTACTGTTTACTTAGACAACAAATGCAGAGTTATAAAATAATAATAAAAAGATTTATTAAATTTATATATTATTTTTTTATGCGATGTAATTTTTCGCAATATTGTAAAGGTTAATATTGACGTACAAAAATATAATATTGAAATTAGTTCAGGTAGCGATGGTCTCGTAAATATTCATAAGCTCAAATTAAAATTATTGAAATTAAAATAAATAAAATAATTTTTGTTCAAAGTAACTGCATAGGGATCGGTATATTAAAAACGGATTCGAATGAAATACAGGATGATTCACAACGCACAAGTGGAATAATAATACATGCGGAATTAGAGTTTTCTAACTGCCTGATAAAACTTTTAACTTCTTTGTTTCCATTCGTTATTTTCTCTTTTTTGTTGACGTGTCCTTTTTTTTCATTTTAGCATGATAGTCTGCTTTATAGTGCCCGAGTAGCTCAGACGGAAGGATGTCTGACTTCCACGCAGGTAGACCGGGGATCGAATTCCAGCGCCCATGTCCCATGTTCCCATGTTCCCAGTTCTATAAGGGCCGCAGGTCGACTCAGCCTGAATAAAATTAATATGGGCCATTCCACGAACATACGCCTGTTTTGGATTATTTCGACAACGAATATTTTACTGTGCAACATAAGAAGTACGAAAGTAAATGGCGCTAATAATTATTCCAATAAACAACAATGTAATTTGCAATTTACTTTCGTTCTTCTTATTTTGCACAGTAAAATATTCGTTGTCGAAGTAATCCAAAACAGGCGTATGTTCGTGGAATAGGGTATACCTTGGGTAAAACCAGGGGTAATAGTAGGCGGTTGAAACGTAGCACTGGCCCTGTTACCTTCCTTGAATACCGTAGGCCCTAGAGATAGCAGACTACCCTGCTATAATCCCAAAGCCGCATTAGCGGTTTAAAACGAGATACTATTATTATAGTCTGCTTTATTTTTGATTTGTTCTACTTTTGTCGTAACTCTAATCTAGAGCTTGCTCACGCGTAGGTTTCTTCATGAAACCTATGTTATTTCTTCTTAATTTCTGTTTTTCTATATTTAGGTCTGTCGCTTCTATTATGGCTTTTCGAATATACGTTCTTTCTTCTTCTAGTCGCTGGCAGATAATTTTCTTGTGGATTAATTATTTCTCTTCCTAATTGTTTAGATGTTGTAGTTTTGGTCTTTTTTTTTATGTCTTTTTGTTGCTCATGTCAATCTCTGTTGCTTATTAAGAGGGATACTGGCATACGGACATCAAAAATGTCTAGAGAACACCACTATGATTCCACTGTTTTCAATAAAAATTAAACACTTTATGTTAATGCATACCATTCCATTTGAAAACTTGTTCTCTTCAAATCAAGGCATGGCATGAAAATTTATATGTTTAGGGCTTTTCATTACAATATAGTGTCATCCATTTTTTCGTACAGTTTTTTGTGGTTAGGTTAGTAATATAAATAACAATAAAATGCGTTTCAATACGTAATTAGGATAAACAATAGCAAAGAAAGTCTAGTTATTGCTAAAAATAAATAGGAAAATCAAGAAAAATAAATTGTGCCTCAATAGCCAATAAAATTTTTTAATTGAATACTAATAAACTGGAACATGAAGTAAAAACCACTTCTATGTAAAAGGTATATTTACTAAAAATTTTTAGAATCCCAATGGATTCAATAAAATGAGTTCATCAGAACGTTTTCAAACCTATCGGTCCATCATCAGTGATTTGAATACTTGCAAAATAGCCCCAGAACCAAACAATGGTTGTGATTATAAATAAATCTACATTATGTTGAAATAAATTTAAAATGGCTAAACGCCGATGTTAAAGGATTAAACCTCTGGGAACATGGTGAAACTCTACCCGAGGACCCAATCAACCATCTTCGGTCAACGATGACTACTAAGTGACTTAGTAGACTTAGTAGTCATCGTTGACCGAAGATGGTTGATTGGGTCCTCGGGTAGAGTTTCACCATGTTCCCAGAGGTTTAATCCTTTAACATCGGCGTTTAGCCATTTTAAATTTATTTCAACATAATGTAGATTTATTTATAATCACAACCATTGTTTGGTTCTGGGGCTATTTTGCAAGTATTCAAATCACTGATGATGGACCGATAGGTTTGAAAACGTTCTGATGAACTCATTTTATTGAATCCATTGGGATTCTAAAAATTTTTAGTAAATATACCTTTTACATAGAAGTGGTTTTTACTTCATGTTCCAGTTTGTTTAACTATAAGGTATACAGCCAATCCAGGGAACTACCCCTTTTTAGTTTGAATATTAATAATTTTTTAATCGATTATTATTATATCTGTAGGAAAAGGAACAACGAAACGATTTTGTTAGGGAATATTATGAAGAGTGTTACAAGCTTTAATTCATTTTAAGACAACACATATAATTTTATAAATGAATTTCATTATAAAAAATATGCATTTGTTATTTTTAGCCTTCAAATATTAAATTGATTTTATCGATTATACAATACAGTATTAACAGGTTCACTGTCCAGGTTTTAGAGTGGAAATTACTCATAAGTCCAGTTATGTTTTTGTAAAAATTGATATCTTCTGGCTTTAAATAAACAAATAATGTTGTCAAATATATAAATATGTAATTAAAAAATATTTGTTTTAAAGCATACCACATATGGACTGTGGACTCTATAGAACAGAAATGACCAAAATTTGTCTCGTGAGTCCACAGACCATATGTGGTATGTGCGTACTTTCCTCATTTTTTCCATTTTTCCCTGTATCAAATAATAAATGGCATAGACAACTCATCAATTACGATAAACTTAGGTCGTCTTTATGTTCTAAGACAACAGAATACGTGAAATTAACTACCAATTCGCAAGACCTTGACCTGGTACAAAAAAGTTGCTGTCGATGTTCTGTTTGGAGTAGGTATCATAAATACAGTTTATTTGTTCAATAAATTGAACCAGCAAAATAAATGTACAATATTGCAGGCCCAAATGAGTATTGTGAAAAATCTTTTGGGTATAAACGTTGTTCAGACACCTGCAATACCTCGTCACAAGTACAGCATTTTCTTAAACCGCTGGATAGAAAAGATGGAAAAATTACTAGACGTAGGTGTGCCGGATGCTATAATGAATTTCGTCAAAAAGGAGAAACATCAGCAGCTGCCACTAATAAAGCCAAAAGAGTTTCACAAATATGCAACATCTGTACCGAACCGTATTGTCTAAAATGTTTCCAAAAAGTACATTGAACATATAACTTTTTTCAATACTTTTTCTTTTTCAATAAATATTTACTTTTCATTATATTGTATATTATTATTTTATCTTCCATATCCATTTTTTAGTTCGCTAAAAGTGAAAACGCAATAAAATATAGGTGTTTAGTTTCGATATTACATTTATCGCAATTACGATAAAATTACACATTTTTTCTCTTTGTCCCAACACTATTTATAATATATGGGATATGTTCTGTCAAGTTCACGTCTAATAAAGGCCATTCTCCTCACGTCCACTTTTATAAACAACCTGAAAATTGCATCTACGAACAGACCACATATGGTCTGTGAACTGGTAGAGCTTTTAGTCCACAGACCATATGTGGTCTGTGGACAGTGAACCTGTTAATTTTGTTAATGAATATATTTCGGCTACTATTTCTAAGTATGTCATGAGAATCGATTGACATTAATTAGAATAAAAAATTAAAAATTTTTTTTTGTAGTAAACAAGTCGTGAGATGTATGTTTTTGTCAGTTCGAATGACACAGACCAAAAAATGATTTTTAGATTTTTTGGTCTGTGTCATTCGAACTGACAAGAACCTAGCGTTTAATTGGAGCAAGGAAGTCATGTTGCTCTATAAGTATTTAAAATTAAAGTACTAGTACAACACTTTAGAAGACCAAAATAAGCAATTTTTCAAGATTTTTTTCTCCGAACCCTTATTAAAAACGAACATAACACTTTTTACATATTAAGGTATTGTACATATTTACATATTAAGTATTTTAAATCTTAACATATGTAAACAAAAAATATACCTTTTTTTGATTTATCCACGTACACTAATATTGTAGAGGGCGTCAAACTCGAGGCCGCAAAAAAAAAGTATTTCCGATGGCGGACAGGTAATCTCAGGATTGCGAAAAATTCCGCAAAAAAAGATTTTACGGAAATTTGAAAAATATTTGTGAAAAAATCGCCCGATTTTCTTCAGTTTTTCATGGTTAAAAAATATTTATTTTTATTTTTTGGTTAAATTGTGGTAAATTTTCACGTAAGGAATCTTCTTTTTTCAAATACAATACGCTTTTTTTTGTTTCAGATATCCCAATCCTGAGATTAACTGTCCGCCATCATTTTTCGAGGCCTCAACTTTTGCGCCCTCCACAATATTAGTGTACGTGCATAAATGAAAAAAGATATATTTTTGTACTCTCTAAAAGTTATATATTAATATGTAAAAAGTTGTATGTTCATGTCTAATAAAGGTTCTGAGAAAAAAATTCTTGAACAAAATGATTATTTTTGGTCTTCTAAAGTCTAAAGTGTACTAGTACCTTAATCTAATAACATCAACCTAGGGTCACCTCGCACCTCCGCTAAAATAGTGTCACAACTCAAAAAATTCAAAATCGGTTTTATTGCACCAACAGTGTAATAAAACTACAAAATGTTATCTTAAAAAGTGTTTATAGTTCAAGTATTTGTCATTAGATGACACTAGAGTCATTACATGATTAACCAAAATCAACGCTTCACCGAACATAAACAGTGTCCCATATCGACTTGTGCAAGGCATTTGTCCATCTAAAACAAAGCGTTGTTTGTTGAGTTAAGATAGTATATGTGATTACTTTATTCAAAACAATCTGTGTATGTGCTCAAGAAAAGTGACACATTAATCACTTATTTATCTTTCTTTTTTGCAGTATTTTTTGTTTGATGTTTTTACTTGTATTTAAAGTTACATAATTTAAAAGTGTCAGTCTGTTAACCAGACAACAATAATGATATATAATATTTTACTGTTTTATCTGTATAGTGTCACAACTCAAAAAGAAATATCTTTTTTAATATCTTTAGCAGAATTAACACACTATTATCTAGAGCTTCAAAAACCTTTCTAACTGACCAAAAAAGTTATTATACTTATTTTAACAGTTTTTGAGTTAAGCCCGAAAAAGTTCTGGCACAAATTTTAAACGTCGTTTTCTCGGTATTTTGCTTTTTTGACTTATGACACTGTTTGAGCGGAGGTGCGACATTAATTAAGACAAATGTTTGCACAAAACCATATCTTTTGATGTCACTATTACAACTCGTGTGTAAGTTTAACTTACTTTACGGAATTCACTGAGGATGATCTAAATCAGAGAGAAAGCGTTCTGTTTTTACTCCATTTCGACGACACTTTTTTTAAGAAAGTTTTTACCGCACACAAGCTCTTATACAATTTTTTACAATTACTGTTAGAAACTTTTTACTTTTTTTGTACTTTTTAACATTTTTGTAAATGCGACAGTTTCGCGTCTGTATATGTTCGGGTTTTGAGACAATAAAAGAAGATGCACGTTTGCATGGCGAAGCAAGCACCTTGATAAACAATAGAGGTAATAATTAAATTTTACCAAGTTAGCAGAATAAAATTAAAACATAAAATATAGTTTTCTTAATAATTACACGTGTGACCTCCTTACGAGAAGGTTGTCTTGTCGTTCGACAGTTCATTAACGTTTTTACTCTACAGTAAGTGATAAGTTTTTGTGAAACAACTAGGTATGTGCCTTTTCGATATATTTGATACTTGAGAGAAACACACCAATAGGCTAGGCGTTGAGCCCAGTTTTTATTAAATGTTTTGGCATCCAGAATATTTAAACATGTCTCTACAACCTACTGCACCAAGCTTCGCAGCTGTTACCAAATCTTACACTAGAAAACCTACACCGGCACCCATATCATATAAGAGCAGATCTCAAGCGATTGTATTAAACGCTCTTCCGGACACAGCTCTCTTCAATTACATTAAGGCGGTCAGTGAAATCGTAACACCAAAACGTATTACCCATGCTTCTCATATATCCAACCAACGCGTTAGCATCTTTCTTTCTTCTACTTCTGATGTCGATAACCTCCTTAAAAATAATCCTACAGTTTCCGTTAAAAATGAAATCGTTTACATTCGCAGACTTATTAACCCATCTAAAAGGCTGTTAATATCTAACGTGTGTCCATCGATTCCAAACCAAGTTATCGAGCAGCCATTAAAAAACGAACTTGGTCTTAGGCTAGCCTCACCTGTATCTCAAATTCGTTCTGACTCACCCGACGATGATTATGCTCATATATTAAGTTTTCGACAGTCTATTTAAGTAATATCAGATAAAGAAATCTTCGTAATACCAACCTCCGTATTGATACATTTTGAGAACACGTACCCCCGAATCTTTATTACGTCAGACAGGCTCGAACGTTTCCTTTGCCAACAAGCCGAACACACGGCTCAAACCTACCAAAACCCACCGGATACCACCACCCACCCCCAATTCGTTCACGTACCCAATGAATCCATCAATAATTGCCCTACTGCACCTTCCGGAAGCTTTTCAACTTCTGTCCCAAATTCTCCTTCCGATAATTTATCTAACATCACATCCCTACCTTTAGACCAATCACAACCTATACCTTCTAATATTGCCCTTCTCAAAAGAGCCCATTCAACTGACTCAAGCCTAGATTCTCCCCCTGTAATTACATCAGATCCTACCACTCACAGTCAAATTGACACACATTCCGTTCACGACAACTCCTTCCAGGTCCCCAAGTACCAACCTAAAAAAAAATCGAAAACAAAAGATGCAAAACCATTAACCGCTATCAGCCCAACTGCCCGCTCAATCATAAAAAATCTTACAGCAGCAAACCCATCATCTTTTTCACTTACTCGCTACAACTAATTGCTTTTCTGGAAAATTATTTCGATAGTCATGACCCCTTAGCTGAAGCATACCAATTCACGACGAATATTAACGCCCTCTTTGAAGACCTCAAGCAAATCTACCTTAATATTTCAAATAGGTCACTTAAAAATCGTATAACTCGCCTACAAAAGAAAATTAAAACTACGATGAATCCAAACAATGTTTTTGACACTGTTAGTCTCTTATCTGTTAACTCCAATGAGAGTGTTTCCACCTTAGACAAAACCGACCTTGCCTAATTTAAACATTTTTACATTCACTATAATTCAATGGAACTGCGACGGATTTTAACCGCGCTTAGAACGTCTGCAGCTACTTATATCTCTCCACAATCCAACCTTAATTTGTTTACAGGAAACTAATTTCACGTCAACTAAACTCCACAGTCTTAAAAATTTCGAAGGGTATCATTACATCCGATCTGTCTGCTCCAGAGCTAGTGGAGGTGCATCCATATTTGTATCTAGAGACTATTATTCCACTCTTCTCCCTCTGACTAACAATCTCGAAGCTATCGCCATTACAACATACTGCCCTAACAAACTTACCATATGCTCTATTTACATTGCTCCTGACTACGCTCTAGAAGAAGAAGAACTCCTTGATTTAGTTTAGCAACTCCCTCAACGTTTCATAATTGTAGGAGACCTCAATGCCCACAAAACTATGTGGGGCTCCTCGCGTAGAGTTGGACGTGGTAAAGTTGTTGAAAATATTCGTGACTGCACTAGCTCATGTGTCCTCAATACAGGATCATACACCCACTTTAATATTGCTTCTGGTACCTTTTCTGCCATCGATCTAAGCATATGTGATCCTAAGTCGGCCCCCTACTTATCCTGGCAAACAGCGGACGACCTACACGATAGCAACCATTTCCCTATAATTATTAGCGACAACACTAAAGACCAAGTTTCAGAGCGAAGTTATTGGCTCTTCAACAAGGCTAATTGGCCAAAGTTCTCCAAAAAAGCTGAATCACTTATATGCGAATTGCCTAACTCTAACAATATTAACGATTCCATAATAACTATTCTCAGATGCTATAATTAAAGCAGGATTAACTCATATTGGCAAAACCACAATTAGCTCCCGACATAAAGTTGTACCTTGGTGAAACTCTCAATATGAACTCGCAATCCGACAATCAAAGACTGCGCTAAATCAATACCGCAAACATAAAAGTCCTGAAAATCTCATTAAGTATAAAAAGCTTAAAGCCAAAGCCAAATACGTTGTCAAGCTTGGCAAAAAACAATCCTGGCATAACTATGTGTCGTCTTTGAACGATAATGTAAATCCCTCTCAAATGTGGAAAAAAATTTGACAAGTGCAGGGACAAAAAACTAACACCAAAATTACCCATTTAATTTTTAACAGCACATCTTCTAGCAACAGCCACATTATTTGCAACACCCTGGCTGATAAATTCAAGGTAAAATTTCAAAACAAACTCAAACCGATTATTTCATTCTCTACTCCAGAACCGGTCTCCTACAATCTCACTTCAGAGCCCTTACAAGATATCGACAATCTTAATTCTCCTTTCTTAATGACTGAACTTACATCCGCCTTATCCTGATGCAAAAATACTTCCGCTGGCCCTGACGACATCCCTTATATTTTTCTTAAAAACCTCCCCAACCGCTGCCTAGCTATTCTGTTAGACTTATATAACTCTATCTGGTCTTCTCAAATATTTTCTACTCAATGGAATACATCCGTAATTATACCTGTTCTAAAACAAGGTCAAACACAATTTCTGCCACAGTCCTACAGACCGATTTCACTCACTTGCACTATGTGTAAACTAATGGAGAAGATGACAATTAGGCGTCTTTTGTGGTTTATTGAAAAACACCAAATTCTACCTAGAGAACAATCTGGTTTCCGCCGATACCGTTCTACAAGTGATAACCTCGTCCTTCTTCATACCCACATTGCCGACGCCATTAATAACAATCAAGAGGTGATTGCCTGCATCTTTGATATTGAAGCTGCATTCGATAATATACCTAGACAGATTATTCTTGATAAACTATTATTCTACGGCCTTACTGGAAATCTTTTTAAATTTATCAATCACTTTCTTAGCTCTAGATCCTTCAGAGTCTCTGCAAATGGTTGTTTATCATCGTCCCACGTACAAAAATACGAAGTTCCTCAGGGCTCTGTATTAAGCACCACATTGTTCATTTTGGCGATTAACCATATATGTCACAATTTTCCCTCTCCTGTTAAATTCACTGCATATGCTGATGATCTTGTAATTTATTGCCATGGTGTTGCAACTACTACTACTTGCAAACTTCTCCAAACAGCTGTGGACCTATTACAGAATAGATTAACTGCCCTTGGCCTCTCTTTCATCTACAAAATCACAACTAATCAAATTCACCAGAAAAACACTCTCCACTGCCCCTAAGGTCTTAGTGAATAATCATCCTCTCCCAGTTGTCGACCACCGCATAATTCTAGGACTAATATTCAACTCCCGACTTTCTTGGAAACAGCATATTCAGCGAACTAGAGCTGAGTGTCTAAAACCTTTAAATATTATTAAAACACTTTCCCACTACCAATGAGGCGCTAGTGAATGTACCCTATTAAATGTATATAGGTCTCTTATTCGCACTAAACTTGATTATGGTAGCTTTATATATGTCAGCGTCCAAATCATCAATATACAAATACTCAATTCAGTACACACTACTGCTATCCGACCTTGTGAAGGTGCTTTCCGTAGCAGTCCAGCTGTGAGCCTCTACCGCGAAGCAAATAAACCCCTCTCTGGCTTAGGCGCCAATATCTGCTCCTTTCCTATGCTGCCTCTACTTCATCTAACCTTTCTAATCCAGGTCACACACTGCTGACATTACATGACTTAATAAGTACTCATCTTCCTACCCCACGCATACATACCATCCCCCTCATATTTCCATCCTTAATACCACACATACAATTATCCCAAACTAACCCTCTCCCGATCCCACAGAATTCACCTTGAAGCAAAACTCTTCCTAAATTTAACGCTTCCCTCACGAAATACAGTAAGGCTGAAACCAGCCGTGATTTCATGAAGAAATCCTTTTTGGAAATTCTTAATTTTAAACAATTCGATCGGGTCCTCTACACTGATGCATCGAAGAGCGAAACGGGGGTTGGTTGTGCCGTTACCACTAAGAAAGCGCTTGTTATATCATGCCAAATTCCTGCTACTTGCAGTGTTCATACAGGTGAACTGTATGCTATCTACCAGGCCTTTACACTCTGCACAGTACCCCATCAACATACTGCCATTTGTACAGACTCCCTCGCCTCTGTCCAGTCCATCAATAATTTGTTTACTAATCACTCTTTGGTACAAAAAATTCATGACACATACCGTAACCTTATTAACCAAGACATACATATCACGATCATATGAATTCCCTCTTACATCGGGATAACTGGTAACGAAATCGCCGATCGCTTTGCCAAAGAAGCTGCTGTGTTCAATGGCACACCACATAATATACAAATCGCCAGTGACCTAAAGACAAATATGAAGAAGCTAATACGTAATTACTTGCAGAATCATTGGAACCAATCGACAACATTTTTATCCAAAATAGACCAGACGATTGAACAGTTTGATATCCCTGGTTTACCCAGAAATGAGATGGTCGTTGCTAGACGATTACGTATCGGTCATACCAGACTTACACATGGTCACTTAATGGATTCATCACCTCAGCTAACCTGCCACTATTGCCAATCCCCACTAAGTATTCAACAAATCCTTGTGGACTGCCATCATTATGATAAACGACGTCAAGACTTCAGAATAAAGAACGACATCAAAGACATTTTATCGAACCAGAGTCAAGGCAACACAGCGATCCAGTTCCTGAAGCTTGAAATTTTATTAAATAAAATTTAACTATTGTATACATATTCGTAAGCCAGCGAAATCCCTGTGATGTAAATAATGTAAATAATGGAACACTTTTAAAAATTACCACAAGAGGAAATATGAAAATTGCAACATGGAACGTACAAAGCTTACTACAACCAGGTAAAGTAGATAATACTGCGATAGAAATGGAAATATTAAATATCGAAATTCTAGGAATAAGCGATGTACAATGGCCAGGGTCTGGAAAACAACGGACTAGAAACGGAGCTATATATTATATAGTGGATATTCTGATAGAACAAACCGATATGGTGTGGCCATAATGGTAAACAAGGAAATAGATAAATCCGTACTTGGTTTCACCCCGCTTTCGAATCGCATTATAATGCTACGAATTAACACCAATATGGGGAAAATGAATGTTATTCAAGTATATACACCAACAGCTGACAAGGAGGAACAAGAAATAGAAGACTTCTACGAGCAAATGGAAACAATAATGAAAACAACACAAAAACGTGAAGTTCTGATACTAATGGTTGACTTCAATGCCAAAGTGGGCAGAGGAAGTGTGGAGTGTTGTGTTGGAATGTATGGTTTGGGAGCGCGAAATGAGCGTGGTGAAAGACTAATTCAGATGTGCCAAACAGAAGAACTGGTAGTTATGAATACAATGTTTAAATTACCAAATCGCCGGCTCTACACGTGGAAAGCTCCTGGAGACATCAAAGATAGAATTATAAGAAATCAGATAGATTACATCTTGATAAGGAACAGGTACAAGAACTCTATTACAGTAGTGAAACTTACCCTGGAGAAGATGTAAACTCGGACCATAACCCAGTAGTAGCAAATATGAATGTAAGATTGAGAAAACCATTAATGAAAAGATCTAGACCACAAATATACATTGATAAACTAAGAGAACCAAATACATACCAAGAAACTCGAAATAAAATAAATCAGAGTATCCAAGAAATAAAACAACAAAATAAGAACACTACAGATATTGAAACAAAATGGAAGAATATAAAGAACACAATAGAGACTGTGGGACGGAAAACATTAACATTTACAAAAGCTGCCAAACAAAAATGAATGACACAAGAAATTCTCGAAAAGATGGACGAAAGAAGAATACATAAAAACAAAGGTAAAATTAAATATCAAGAAATTAATAAACAAATAAAACAGAAATTAAAGCAAGCTAAGGAAACAAGGATGTCCATTAAATGTCAAGAAATTGAGGAATGTGAGGCAAGGTATGACACTTTTAACACCCAGAAGAAGGTTAAAAAAATGATTTCAGGAAATCGTAACAAACCAATCGGGATATTAACAAATGCAGATGGTACCACTATAACTGAAACGCAAGACAAATTACGTAGATGGAAAGAATACATTGAACACCTATTTTATAACCAAAAAGTAGAACAATTAGAAGTTAACGGAGAAACCACGGGACCAGAAATAATGAAAGAGGAAGTTATTTATGCCATAAAACACACAAAAGGTAGAAAAGCTCCAGGACCCGATGAAATACCAATTGAACTATTGAAGATAATTGATGAAGATAATATTGATGTCTTGGTGGACCTTTTTAACTCCATATACAAGACGGGACACATACCAAAAGAATGGCTTCTCTCAACTTTTGTAACGATTCCAAAAATCACAAATGCTAAAGATTGCAATGACTACGTATTTTTTTTTATGGGAAATAAGCCACAATTTTACTAAAAAATGAATTTATTAACGTTTCGAAGCCCAAATCGGGTTTCGTTGTCAAAATACAAAATACTATTAAAATAAAACAAACATGTTGTTGCTAAGTAAAAAAATTCTTCTAATAATTTATTTAATCTGACTCATTTATATTGGCAATTCAGACGTATATTATACATTTTAAAGTAGAAGACTTTAAAATGATATCGCCAATATTTATTTACCACGATTAGTAAGTCAATAACATATCGAGTTAGTACAAATTTTATATTTTAGTATTACTTATTGTATATCTATATAATATTAATATTATTTATAATTTAAACATATTAAAGTCAGAATTTGGTATTAGTTTTTTGAAAGTAGATTAAATATAAGGCCAAATACTTACGATGTCGGGATAGTATCACGAGGTTTTTTCCTGGTTTTCCCTCGTGATTTACTATGGAATCTCTAACGCGAGAATTTTACTGTCATCGTTGCATTTGGTTGTCTTTTTAAAGACAGATCACATGCTATGATTTTTTTGCGACGGATATTCTTGAGTTGGGATTGACTTCATGTAATCGAATGAACTATCTTTTAGTAAAGTCGTCCCAGGAACGCAACTCATAAATATTGGCGATATCATTTTAAAGTCTTCTACTTTAAAATGTATAATATACGTCTGAATTGCCAATATAAATGAGTCAGATTAAATAAATTATTAAAAGAATTTTTTTACTTAGCAACAACATGTTTGTTATATTTTAATAGTATTTTTTATTTTGACAACGAAACCCGATTTGGGCTTCGAAACGTTAATAAATTCATTTTTTAGTAAAATTGTGGCTTATTTCCCATAAAAAAAATACGTAATTATAAAAATGCCACAAGGAAATAGCTTCAGAACAACATTGCAATGACTATCGGACAATTGCATTAATGAGCCACACATGGAAAACCTTCCTTAATACATAACAGAATCCACGTGAAATTAGAACAAGAAATAAGTGATTCACAGATGGGTTTTAGAAAGGGTCTAGGAACTAGAGAAGCATTATTCGGAGTCAATGTTCTGACACAACGATGTCTGGATAAAAGAAAAGAAAAGGAAAATAAAAAAAGAAAGTAAAAAAAGTGTTTAGCACAAATTAAAATATATATTAAAAAAACACAGTAAAATAATTAAAAAAAAAACAAAATAAAAAAAAGCAACACAATGTACCTATGTATCTAAAAATAATATTGTAGTACGTACTTATGTTATGAAATAAGAAATTTATGACTAGGAATCTGCAATCAATCACAAACAAGTCTGGCTAATTGGCTCTGCCAAAGCCATTTAAAAAAAATGTCTGGATATAAATCAGGACATATAATATGCTTGCTTCATAGATTTTAAAAAAGCTTTTGACAGAGTTCAACATGAAAAGCTTTTAAGTATTCTTAAGACCAAAAACATAGATAGTAGAGATCTAAAAATTATATCGAATCTGTATCAAAATCAGAAAGCAAGAGTAAGAGTCGAAGGAGAACTGACAGAGGAAGTAAGTATACTTAGAGGAGTTCGACAAGGGTGCATACTTTCACCACTCTTATTCAGCGTCTACAGTGAAGTGATATTTCAAGAAGCTCTATTGGATATTTTGGAAGGTATTTTGGTCAACGGAAATAGCATTAATAATATTAGATATGCGGACGATACGGTCATATTTGCAAGTGACATGGAAGATCTACAGTACATATTACAACATGTATACAATGCAGTTGAAAGGTACGGACTGCAAATGAATCTCAAGGAAACGAAATCAATGATATTCTCAAAAAAACCACAAAATGTAGATAACCTGATCATCAATAATACAACGATCGAAAGAGTAACAACATATAAATATTTAGGAACGTGGCTAACCGAAGATGGAGATGAAACAAAATAAATCAGATCTAGAATAGAAATGGCAAGAAACACGTTCATAAAGTTGAAGAACTTACTTTGCAACCGTAACCTTAATCTATAGATCCGCACAAGAATGCTACGTTGTTAGGTTTTTTCTACTTTACTATACGGCATGGAAGCGTGGACATTAAAACAGTCTGAAATCAAAAAATTAAACTCCTTTGAGATGTGGTGCTACAGGAGAATCAACAGAATCTCGTGGACTGAAAAAGTAACTAATATAGAGGTGTTATAAAGAATGAAGAAAGAATGTGAAGTCATAAAAACTGTTAAAATTAGAAAGATTCAATATCTGGGTCATATAGTGAGGGGCAAGAAGTACGTATTACTTAGGTTAATTATGCAAGGGAAGATACAAGGGAAGAGAAACCCAGGACGACGCAAAATATCCTGGCTAAGAAATTTGAGAGAGTGGTTCGGTTGCAGCTCATTAGAATTGTTCAGAAGTGCAGCCAATAAAAAAAATTAAATTAAAATAGCGATAATGATTTCCAACCTCCGACAGGGGAAGGAACCTGAACAAGAAGATACATCATATAATGTAATTATTGTATCTATATAAATGAATTCACTGTGTACTGTACCTCGTGCTAATGGCCAAAGCTGTCTCAACCACGCTAAATTAAATAAATAAAAAAAAATTCTTAATGTAATATATCCCTTCCAGCGCAAATTATATAGTCCATACCAGAATTTAAAACCTAACAATCATACAAACTGAAATTATTACTTCTATGTAAGTTTTTATACCTATGGTAGACTATAGCCAGCTACGGGCAAAGTTTAGTGTTCTCGATTGGTCCTCCAAAGTATGTACCTACGATAAACTTATTGTGAGTAAGTCTAATATTTATTTCTTTAACCTTGTTGAAATGGACTTAAACGTAACTAATTCATCATTAAATTTGAAAAAAATGGGTAAAACTAAGATCACTAAATGTTAAAATACTTACATCAATATCAATCTTATATCAAAAATAGAGAAGCTGATAGATTTCAAATAATTAAGCACGCATGGGAAAATTATAATACAATAAAATTCAAATGAAAAGATTATTCTGTAGTCATAAAGGACATATTAATGAAAAAGAGCATCTCAAGTTGCTAACCTACAGTGGCGTACTGAGCATGGTTCCGCGGAACCAAAGCCGGGCCACGCAGGGGTCCGCTCTAACGCGCTTTTTGCTTCTTTTATTTCTAATTTGATGGGGTCATTGTGAACTACAGAAGTACACTAGGAAATATAACTGCTTAATAAATTTTAAGATTTGTGTATTTTGACGTAATTCATCAAAAAAATTTTAAAACAAAATCTACTAAGAAACGCAGGGAACGCCTTTGTAAGGTTCCTAACTGGTTTTACCTTCTTACCGAAGCCCTTGTTTCAACATTGTTTAAAGACTAACCGCCGTCGATGACTGCCTACATGTGCTAACTCAAAAACTAGTATTTTTTTATATTAGCACGATCCATGAATAAGTTGTTGGTAAACTACAAAGTTACAGAAATTGGGAAACTGATCAATGCAAGTTTTATACAGTGGTCCATAACAATAATCCAAATACAACAGGCTCGGTACTCGTGTTTGATAAAAGGTATCAACCCACCGTTATCCAAGGTTTTTTTTTGATATTTTTTTATTTAACCGTTTTATCTCCCTAGAGGCTTGTATGTAATTATTTAACTTAGTAAAAGTTGGTTTTGCTTGTTTTCGATTAAGAGGAATGCACAATCGCCGGACAGCTGTTTCCACCATTTCAGACTTTATCAACAGCGCCAGCGTGCACTCCTCTGAGTCGAAAAACAGCTCGACCATCAATTTAAGGGGAATAGGGAACTTTCACATAAAAATATTTTTGCATAAAATTGTTAATTTATGTTTAAAAATATTATATTCAAAATATTACGCTTTAATAATTAATAGTTTACGTACAATAACTAATAATATTTGCGCGCCCAATTTAACCGTTTCAAACAACTTCAAAAGCGTGCGCTTGGGTCTGACGTCAACAACCATGATGTTTACCACTGTTCTCGTTGGGCTAGTGGCAAACGTGCACTGTGAAGACAATATTTTGACATTTTAAAAATTTTCATTCATTTATAATAGTCCTGTCGCCAGGGGGGGGGGTATAACGGCCTCCTTAATTCAGATAGACTTACCCAAGTTTTTTTATGTATTTTGACCCGTAGAACACGAATTTTTTGGGTAACAGTTGATCCGGATGTCGATAAGATTGTTATAAACAAAGAACTTGAGGAATTACATAGCAGCGATTTTTCGCAAAACAAAATATTTTTTTGTATTTTTTGGGTGATTCTCAGCAAAAAATGATCTTACAAGTTTTTTCGTAGGACGCGTAGTTTTCGAGATAAACGCGGTTAAACTTTCAAAAAATCGAAAAAGTGCAATTTTTGAACCGTAATAACTTTTGATTAAAAAACAAAATAGCAATTCTGATTACTGCATTTGAAAGTTCAAGTCAAATTCTATCGGTTTTGATTGTTTGCATTCCTAAAAAATAAGTTTTTATTTGTTAAATAAAGGTATAAACACATAGTGTTTCCCGGGCCCAATGCATTGGTTTTAATGGACGTAATGTACGTAGAAATTCTGTATGCGCGCCTACTCGTTCGATTTCAAATTAGAAATGCATTGAAAACATCATTCAATCACTATGTGTTGATAGCTTTGTTTAACAATAAAAAAAATAATTTCTAGCAATGAAAATAATCAAAACCGATAGAATTTTACTTGAACTTTCAAATGCGGTAAGCAGAATTGCTATTTTATTTTTCAATCAAAAGTTATTCGGGTTCAAAAATTGCAATTTTTCGATTTTTTGAAAGTTCAACCCCGTTTATGCCGAAAACTATGCATCCTACCAAAAAACTTGTAAAATAATTTTTTGCTTAGAATGACCCAAAGAATACAAAAACATGTTTTCTTTTGCGAAAAATCGCTGTTATGTGATTCCTCAAGTTCTTTGTTTATAACAATCTTATCGACATCCGGATCGACTGTTACCCAAAAAATTCGTGTTCTACGGGTCAAAATACATAAAGAAAACTTGGGTAAGTCCATCTGAATTAAGGAGGCCGTTGTACCCCTACTGGCGACAGGACTATAATATTGTGTTTAGTTTACGGAAATACATTTTTATTGTACAACCTATCTCAAATGCCAAATTATATTACAAAGTTATGGAAGTATGCACATAGATACTACTAAAAAATTACTTATAAAAAGAAATGATGTTTTATTTAAATATATCAATATATATTTAGTTTAAAATTTGAATTTCATTCTCACATAAAGAAATAAAAAATATTTTATGGATAAAACTTCATTTTATTAAAGTTTTATTCTATTAGGTAATTTTTAATAATTAGCAGAGCCAAATCCATGGGGGAAAATATTTACATTCCAAAAGTCTTGTGCTATACTAATCAAAATGTCAATAAGACCTGCGTCATATTCTATCCAAATATAAGTAAATTTTTAATTATTTTCAAAGTCTGTATCTGCTACGCAAAAAGCAAATATTTTTAAATAGAAACATTTGCAACTATACTTGTGCATTGTAACATTGGTTATTTGGTTCATAGATTATATTTTACCTCTCTGTCTCGGTTTTCTAACAACACAACTTTTTTTTAACCCTTAATTGGTCCGGCGTCGTCTGACAGACGATTCAATAATTTTGATTATTTTTTGTTGGAAATTGGCACCGCCCACAGGCAAGTCGTTCTATCTAATCCTTAAACTATTGGAGCTTGACAAGTGGGTGTATTTGAGACAAGTTTCTCTCAGTTCCTAAAAAGTTATCGCAATAGTTAGGTTGAGAGTAGTTTCTCAGACGACGCCGGACCGTTGGTGTCACTTTTTTGTGTTCATACTTGGAGTTCAAGAAGAACAAGAGGATGTTCTCATTTTAGAAAAACGCAAAATTTGCATTTTATGACCTTGTAGAAAGCGCAGGCTGACAAAATACCTGTGCTTGCGTTGCAAAAAGCCTGTTTGTTTGGGATGTACAAAACCACTACCTATGTAAAAATTGCATATAAAATAGGTAAAGTTTGACTGATGCTGGAAACAAACATTTTTGATCGATTTTTATTTTACCTAGTTTTTGGTTTAGTGTGCAGTTTGAACATCTATCCTAGCAATACATTTTGTTTTTCATGTTGTTTTTTATATTTTTTTTATTAACTTTACAAAACTATGTACTTTTTCACAAATATTTGTGCGGATATCAGTTTTATTTTAATATTTTTTTCTTAACCCAAGTAACGCCCAAATCTAATACGTTCACTTTTATATAAACATATCAAGGTATGTTTGTAACATTTATTTATATAAAAAAATTATTTTTGAGTATTGTTTGGCTTTCTTAAAAACAGTAGTTTCGCAGACGACGCCGGACCAGTTACGCTACTGCTACAGTACCGGACCAGTTAAGGGTTAAATCCAAAACGTTCGTCCCTTATAATATTTAAATGTTCCGAATATATTTCTGGTCGTAATATTTTCTAACAAACAAAACTAAAACCTATAATTTTTAAATATTTTAGATTCATAAAAAAGAAGAAAGAAGAAAATTTAAAAATAAACAAAACTTTTAGTAATAAATGTAAGAGTAGCTAAAACCTATTTTTATAAACAATTTAAACATGCTCATTAATAATACTTACTTATTTGTCTTAACACATGATCCATTTTAGTTTTAAACTAAATAAACTGATTATAAGCTATACAAGAACACAAATAATACCCTGGAATTTCCAATTAAATACGATGGAAATGGAACTAATACAATCTCCAAAACAACCTTTTTTTTGAACTTTTATTTTATATAATCGACTTTTACATAGAAGTTTTAACTGAATGTGAATGAATTTGTAAATCATATTTTCGAAATATCCTAGCGGTATTGTTGTCGATGTCAGGTAGAGCCTGGGTCGTGACGTCAGACCCGTTTAAGCGTCTCTGAAGAAATTTGAACTTTATAGCATTTTCAAAGCCGCCTAATAAGCGTGTGAGTTAAAATTATTTGTTTTTTTGCATGCATGCGTTTTAAGATCACGTTTCCTTATATTTTTTAATATTATTTTAACATTTAAAAATATATGCAATTATGGTGGTTCCTGTTTATCTGAACCATCTCAGATAATTGAGGGGTGGTTACCCCCTACCATAAGGGTTGATGAAGTAACACTCTCTCTCTATCTCTCTCTCTCCTGTCGATTCCCCATTACTGAGGATCGTGATTTCTTCCAATATTCCTAACAATGTCTCTCCATTAGTCTCTAACTTCAGCTGCTCTAAGAGCTTCGCAGAATGAGTTTCCAGCTGAATGCTTTATTTGGTCAGACCATCTAGTTGGTGATCGTCCTTTTGATCTTCTCCACGGAACGTTTCCAGAAACAATTAATCTCTCCAAACTGTCGTCACCTCTGCGAACCACGTGACCAAAGAATTGTAGAATTCGTTGCAGACATATTGTGGACAGCCTTTTTTTATATTGAGTTGGTTTAGAATGGAAACGTTTGTCCTATGAGCTGTCCAAGGTATGCGCAGCATTCTTCTCCAGCACCACATCTCAAAGGCATCAATTTTTTGGCGCTCGCATGCGCGAAGAGTCCAAGTCTCTGCTCCGTATAGAAATATTGAGAATACAAGGGCATTCACCAGTCTCATCTTGATATTTTGAGAGAGAGATCTGTCTTTCCAAAGTTTAGTTAGGCGACTCATCGCATTTTTTGCCATACCAATACGTCTCCGAACTTCTGCTTTACATTTACCATCGTTAGTTATACTAGACCCGAGATAGACAAAGGTGTTTACTATCTGGTATTCCTGTAATATGTTAGTCAGTTGAATAGTGTCAAATCTGTCGACCACCATTATTTTTGTCTTAGATTTATTGATTTTCAGACCAACTTTATTGCTTTCGTACTCAACTTTTCGTAGAAGATCAAACATTTCTTGCTCATTTGCTGCTATAAGTGTAGTGTCATCAGCAAATCTTAAATTGGAGATTTTTCTACCAGCTACTGTTAGTCCACCGGCCCATCCTTCTAAAACCATCCTCATGACATGTTCACCATAAATGTTAAATAAGTCAGGTGACAACACGCATCCTTGTCTAACACCTCTCTCGGTCTTGAATTGGTTTGAGAACTTCTGATCTAGTCGTACTCTCGCTATATTAGACTGGTACAGATTTTTAATAAGTGTCACCAGGTGCATTGGTGCGCCCATTTCTATTAAAATTGACCACAGATTTATCCAGCTTACACAATCAAATGCCTTTTGGTAGTCAACGAAGCATATAATCATAGGTACTTGAAATTCTCTAGACTTTTCAATGAGTTGTCTCAGGTTCAGGATTTGTTCCCTTGTACCTTTACCCTTTACAAACCCCGCTTGTTCCTGAGGTATTTGGTAATGTAGATAGGTTTTTAATCTGTTTTTGATGATATGCAACAAGATTTTACTAGCATGTGTTATTAGTGACAGTGTGCGGTAGTTTTCACATCTGGTAGTAGTTCCTTTTTTGTGTAGTGGGATATAAATTGAGGTACACCAATCAGATGGCCATTTACCTGAATTCCAAACAGCGACACAGATAGAATGGATGATATGTAATCCTTTGTCACCTAATAACTGTAATATTTCACATGGTATTGAATCAATGCCTGGGGATTTATTTCTCTTTAGTGATTTAATTGCATCTTTGACTTCAGCGAGTAAGACAGTAGGTTCTCTAGGGTAGTCAGAAGGCCACTGATTTTCTGCTGATACCTCGTTATTTTTATATAGCTCGCCACAGTAATTTCGCCATGTTTCCAATAGTTCATCAGTATCGGTCTTTAAATTACCTTTCTTATCTATTACAGACCACGTTTGAGGTTTAAATTCTCTGGTAAGGAGTTTGATCTTCTGGAATAAGTCCCTCGGTTCATTTCGACAGCCATGTTCCTCTATCTCTCTGCATATTTGAGAGATGTAATCAGCTTTATCTTTGCGGCACTGTGTTCTGATTTCTCTCGATAAGTAACACTACTCACTGTAAATTTATTTATTTGTACGCTGAAGTAACTACGGTAAAGAGCTGGTGGTAAAATATTTATCCGCTGTGATGTTTACCCGTTGGGATCTCAAATACCAATGACTAATCTTTACGCAATGAATTTAAAACTAAGAATGTGGAATACCCTGTTTAATGTTTTGGTAGATATATAAAAGTGAGCGTGTTTGTATTAAAAATGCTGTGTCGACTTGATTATTAGTAAAGAATAATATTTGCTAGTGTAAGCTGACCTTGTATCGAAAACTGATACACTGGTGTGGTAATATGGGTCAATCATGTTTATTATAAACAAACGTATTTGTTTTACCAAGGACATTTAAATATTAAAAGAATTTGTCTTGTACTTAATAAGATGATTACTAAGAGATGCAGTGTATCCCAATACACAATTTCCCTATTTCAAAGATCATTGAAATTCCCATTGGGACGCGGTCCAGCGACATCTCTTAACAAATTGAAAAGTCTCAGATGCAGAATTCACCACTTTGATAAAATTAAAATGGTAAATAGTTATTTAAATTTGAAACTTTTCGCGTTGAAAGTTCTTTCTGGTACATCCTTAATCTGCGACTTTTACAGTTTATAAGACCGCAGACGACGAATATAGAAGGAAAGGACTCCTTGCAATCACATTCCGTTTTCATTCGTCTAGGAAAAGGACAGAAAGAAACTTCCTACTACTTAAATCTGAGTAAAGATAGAAAAGTAAAAGATGGTTTTGCTTGTTTTCGATTAAGAGGGATGCCCAATCGCCGGACAACTGTTTCCACCGTTTCAGGCTTTATCACTGTTTTTTTTCTCTTCCTCTCCTTAATATCCTGCTTATGATTTGCTACAAAACATTTACTCTTTCGAAACCTCGACAGATATTCCATCAAGTCTTACTACCTTACCATGCATTATCCTATTTAACGCCTAGAGAATCTCTCGCTATCACCCGTATTACATTCTCATTAGGAATCCGCATTCTCGTTCTCTCCTCTGGTGTTCTTCGCTTTGCAACTTTCTAAAGTACTCTCGCTTTGCTTCAGTTTAACATCGGTCCTTAGCACTCTTCCATTTGCCCTATTGGTCTACCGTTCGGTTCGTGAGTCAAGTTCTGCAATAACTTGTCCTTTGCTTTAACAATGCTCTTTCGTACCCTCTTTGCTACCTTGTATGTATCCTTATCCCATCTCCTTTAGACCTGTCATATCTATTTTTGGCCTTTTCCTTCTCCCTAACTTTCTGTTACACTTCATCGTTTTACCACTGTTTGTTTGTCCCTATGAGGCCCCTTCTTCTTCTTGTGTACCTATTTGTGGCGAATGTTGGCGATTATCATGACATGGTTTATCTTATCGTCAGAAGCATAGAAAAGCTGCACAGATATTGTGTTAAAACAGATTCTAGGTTTTTTAACCAGGCTCTTCTTCGTGGACCTCGCTTTTCAGATATTTTTCCCTGCAGGATGGCTTGTAGGAGGGCATTTCTGGATTAATTTCCCATAATATGTCGGAAATAGTGTCGCCAAATGCAAGACCAAGACGAGACTTAGACAGTCTTGGTCTTGGTCTTGCGCCAGTACACTTAGTCTTGGTCTTGGTCTTGGTATTGCACTCCCGGTCTTGGTCTTCGTCTTGGTCTTGCAGCAAGAGTCTTGCAAGTCTCGCAGTTGCCTATTATCATATTGCATATCTTTAAACAACGTAACAGAGATGTACATTTTAAGCTGGAATATCATAGCCATAGTAAAGACCAGTCAAATTAATAAATATCTACACCAGCGGTTCTCAATCTGTGGTGCATGTACCACTAGTGGTACATAATCATTATTTGCGGTGGTCCACAAAACGCAAAAATAGCCAAAATCAGCCACAATTATTATAGTTAATTAGATTACCTAGCTATTTCAGTTAGGTGGTAACAAATATAATAAAAAGTATTTTGTCGTACATGACTCAAAAAGATTGAGAATTACTTATCTAGACAATTGACACCGGGTGGGGTTTGAACCCACGATCTAAGTGATCCGTGTCTATATTCTAACTTACTCAAGTTTATTAGAAACGTATGTATTTTATTATCCAATATAAGCGAATGAATAAAAAAACATAATGTTAAGAAAATATGAGGCTATCGTTTTAATTTCAGTACGTTATAAATGCTAGAATATTCCACAGAGTGATCATGTTGTTATGAGTAGGTATTCCTCTGAGAAAAAAACACAGTTTGATTGGTACTTACACCCGGTGTACCTACAATGACAATAATTGATTTGTCTAGCAACAATATTATTACAGCGATATTTATAAAAATAAGACAACATATTAAAAAAATCACTTAAATCGGACAACAGATTTAGGAAATTCGAAACATTAACAATGACCTGTTTATAAGGTGGTGCGTAAATTTTTCGGAAAAGTGTATATCGTTATTAAATAATATTTCGGTAGGTATTTGTTGGGGTATACGACATTATCTGTTCTTTTGTGTCAGTATCATACTTTTAAATATTATAGGCGCTGTTTCGGCAAATTTTGTTTAACCGAGTGACCTCATAATAGCACATTCAGCAAAAACAATACATAATAGTCTTACTATTATATACGGATAAGGTTTGTGTTTCAATTCCTAGAAAACTAATAATGAAAAAAATTAATTACTTATTATAGGTATATTTTTTATCAGTAAGTTTTAAAAAGTTTGGATAGGATATTCGATATTACTATCGACGTCACAAAGCAAGAATGTTATGTATGATTAGAAGGTGAATATTCTAACTCAGACAATGAATTTCAGAGAAGTTGTCTGCTGGGAAGGAATGTACAAAATATTTTATTTTTACATTGTAATAATGACCTCTGACTACGTGTCAAATAATGTGTGAAGTGTTCTTTAAATGGATATTTTGATTCGGTATGTATGTTTATGGTGTTGTTCGTAATGCGCATAAGTCCAATTTTCAAAAATGTTGTTACAATTTTTTTTGTTTCTTATAGTATCTAAGAATATAGTCGAACTAATATACTCCCTAAAACGACTGTCAGTTCTAACTGCAAGACGCAAGAGTCTCGCAGGCTTAGTCTTGTTCTTGCCCAAGTCTTGCACGGTAAGTCTTGGTCTTCGTCTTGCTAAAATTAGGCGGTCTTTTTCTTGGTCTTGGTCTTGCGAAAAGACAAGAACAAGACCAAGACCGATTTTGGGCAACACTAGTCGGAAGTATTCTAGCTGTCGAGATTTGATGGCGGTCAGTACCTCTCGGTTTTATTTTATTCCTCTGAGGACCTCGTTATTAGTTACTCCGATATAGCCACATCTCAAGTGCTTTCAATTTTCTGCAGATATCTTCGTTGAGGGTTCACTATTTAACACCATCAAAAAGACAGAAAAGACGTAGCACCGCAGCATTCTTACTTGTATGCCAAGAGAGAGGTTATGGCTCTCAAATAAGGTCCCCATCTAGTTAAAGGTGGAACTATCTTTTTCGATGCGCCCTCTTATCCCTTGTTTGTTTGTCCATTATTTTTCTTAGCACTTCTTCTTCCACTCTTACCACAATTTTACTGTCTTTTCCCGCCACCCATGTAACTGCATTATTTTGTAAAAACTTAATGTTTTTCTATACGACTGACGGATAGCATTATATCAACTCATAGGAATGACCCTCTATTATAAATGGATTCCAATAAAATATATTTTATCAATATTTTAATAATGTAATTTTAAAAAAGGGCATTTATAAGCGGAACATGTATGTTTTTTTTGTTTCATTCATTGACTAGTGCTCAATATTTTACGTGGAGGCTGCTCTGTAAAAGCTAAAATTTCAATTAAAATGCACTGTTTTGTTTGACTAATTAAAAAATGATCATTAAAAATTTAAACTTCGCCATTACCAAGTTCCACATCGTTTTATTGATTTTAAACCAATCATTATTTTTAATTATTAATTAATCTAATTGAATAGTCCGTTACTGAATATGTATCTATTATTTTATTACAAGGTATGTGTAGGTAGTTTTTTTGCCCTGATGAAATTTGGTTGTTAGCGTTTTTGTTTGATAAAGTTACGGCGGAAAAATTTAATTATATCATTTAAATAATTTGTTTGGGCTAACAAGACTCTTTGTGACAGATGCAATAAAATATTTTGTTTGATTTGTCCTGTATGTAGGGATGAAAGAAAAATAGAAAATGGATAACACATGATACATTATAACTAATAGAAAACAAAAGAAGATCAAAAAAGAAATTTTACAAAAGGAAGTAACCGAAGTATAAAAAGAACTGCAAAAAAATACAAATATAAAATGTAGCAGAAAAAGTAAGCCAAAAAACGTAAAAGAAATGATTATGTAATTGATTAGCTGAAAATGTCAGAAATAGCTACGCAAGAAAATTACCTAAGAATGCAATACACCATCCACTAAATTTTACAGGAAAAACACTAAAAAGTAGCAAACAAAAATCAAACATACACACGAAATATAATAATTAAAACAGAACATGAAATAATACAAAGATGGAAAGAACACTTCGAAGAAATATACTTCAAACACGAGGTAATACCAGATATGGACAAAGGAAAAATTTAATTACATACATCATTTAAATAATTTGTTTGTGCTAACAAGGCTCTTTGTGACAGATGCCAATAAAACATTTTTGTTTGATTTGTCCTGTGCGTAGGGATGAAAAAAGATGAAACAGAACATAATAAATAACCAATGACATATTACAAATAATAAATAAAGACAAAATAAGATCAAACAATAAATATTACACAAGGAAGTAACCGAAGAAGGGAAAGCTTTAGAAAGGAAATATAAAAAAATAATATAAAGGTAAAAAGTACAGTCGAACCCGCTTATTGGAATAGCCCTCGTGTCAAGCAAAAATATTCCTATAACCGGGATATTTTAATAACAGATCACTGGTGACTAATAGTAGAAATAATTGTACCGAATATACGTATCTAATAATAGTACATATTGTACCTTGTACATACTATAGTATTTTTACTACAAAAACGTTATTACATAGGTCAAAATTTTTGACGTAAGAGAACTGTCAAAACATTAGAATGTGACTTTTCATTATTGCCGTGTAATAATGAAATAAACATAGCAATAATGAAAAGTCACATTCTAATGTTTTGACAGTTCTCTTACGTCAAAAATTTTGACCTACGTAATAACGTTTTTGTAGTAAAAATACTATATGTATGTATTATACATAACGTATATTATGATTTTTTTTCTTCTTGTGTTAATAATAGAGTAGTGTGCCTAACTGATACTTATTTTATTAAAGGATTAAATTACATTATACATGTATGTATGTGCATGTATGTGCAATGTGCATGCATACACCAATATGTATGAACTGTGTGCAATACGAAGATAATATACATATTTTATTATTTAAATACATACAACAGAATTACTTATTTTTTCTGGAAACATAATCGGTAATCTTAGACAAACTTGTTTTACATAAATGATTAGTCACTTTTTGCTCTAAATTATAATGATTATAAAATTGACATTGGATTGGCCTTAAACAAAACTTCTTATACTTTTACAAGCGGTTATGAGCAAATTAACTGTTTCTTAAAATCTATGGACTGGCAACACAATGGGTTAGCAATAAAAATGTTTACAAAAATGAAAAAGTATCTATTTTATAATCTGTGAATATAGTCCGTCCGCTCTAACTTTTCCCATGCGTTACGACTTATTTTCAAACAAATTAAGTCAAAACCTAAAGTGAACCGAACGTCCAGGCCCGGACTGGGCCGCCGGCCCACCTGCCCGCGGTAGGTACAGATAAAGCCAGTGGGTGCAACAAAATACCAGATATCAGATAATCAAATAGCTTAGATACGATATGCGGCGCCCTCGAAGACCATTTTTTACTATTCGGGCGCCTTTCGTAGGTTCAATATCCGCTGTTTCTATTGTAATAAATAGCATAGATGCGACGCGCGGCGCCCTCGAAGACTATGTTTGTGATTCGTGCGCCTTTCGTGGGTATCAATTTCCGCTGTTTCTATTATAGAAATAGCTTAGATGCAACTAGCGGCGCCCTCGAAGACCATTTTTACGATTGGTGCACCGTTCGTGGGTATCAATTTCCACTGATTATCAAATAACGGAAATTTATACCTATGGAAGGCGCCCAAATCGAAAAATGATCTTCGAGGGCGCTGCGCCTCGCATCTAAGCTATTTGATTATCTGATACCTGATACAAAGAGTGTTGCATCCCACAATTGGACTAAAATATACAGGTGTGGTTTTCAGTGCTCCAAAACTACATTATACATGCAGGATTGTTGTGTCCCAAACTCCTAAATAATGAAGCCAGTGGGTACAATAAAATACAACTTGTATCATGTATCAGATAATCAAACATATTTTACGATTCAGGCGTCTTTCGTAGGGTCAATATCCGTTGTTTCTAAATATTATAATAAGTAGCTTAGATGCGACGCGCTACGCCTTCGAAGACTATTTTTATGATTTGGGCGCCTTTCGTGGGTATCAACTTCCGCTGTTTCTGTTATAAAAAATATCTTAGATGCAACGAGCCGCGCCCTCGAAGACCATTTTTACGATTGGGGCACCTTTCGTGGGTATCAATTTCCGCTGTTTATTAAATAACGGATATTTATACGCGAAAGCACTACGCGTCGCATCTAAGCTATTTGGTTATCTGATACCTGATCTCTCGATCAACTCCCATCCTCGCATATCGGACCAATCAAGCCAAGAGCAACCACAAAAGTTTCCTGATTTGAAAATCTTTTTAGATCGCTCTCTTCATCTTTCCGTTTCTTCCGTTTGCACGTTAGTTCAAAACTAACACACTTATGGAAGCTGAGCGATTGTTCTTCCAAACCAGTCCAGCTTATGACACTGTTAAGAAGTGATGTTGAAACCAGCGAGAGGTCCAGAAAGGATTCACTATTCCTTCTTACGAACGTAGGTGGCTCACTGTCATTTAGCACGGTAAGCGCTATGGCGTGGATCCATTGTGATAGGTATTTCCCTCTCGAAGTGGGACGTTTGGTGAAACATAACAATTGTACGCCAGTCGGTCTACAACTTATGCCTTAACATATCTATTAACATTCTTAACAGAGTGTCTGGTGATTCCAATACCTCGGTTCACCACGTATACGTCACGTCAGATCTCCTATCTTTAACGACCAAATGTCATATTTTGCCTTCGTGCGAGTGCCTCTGCAACGTCGTGAGCGGCCCTCGCCCTTCCCAGATTTATTTAAAGGAACTGCGTATTAGATGGTTCTTATCTTTCTAACTTACTTACCCATACGCTGTCTGATTACAGTTTTCGTACCGTCCTAGGTGTTTTCACCCACCATTTTCTCATCGCTTGTGGCAGGTTGTCTCTTGAGGCCCCGCTTTTCCAGGATCAGTTTTTTACACTCCGGGCACTGTAAACTGTCGGTACTGTGACCGGATTTTTTAAAAGTGAGGGAAAAAGTCGTGTCGTCTCACTACTGCACTCTCGTGACTGGTGTCCCCTCCTTACCACATCTGTAGTAGGAGTCCTCCCTGTTTTCTCTCTTGCAGTCCGTTTTACTATGCCTGAACTGCAGGCATCTTAAGCACCCCTGGACACGCAGTCTCTCTCGTATCTTGCATGAGTTCCCGCCAATAGGTATATGTTCTCTTTCCAGTGCCTTCTTGGCTACGATACGTGTCAGTCCAACCGTGACGTTTGTGTTCTTTATTTCCATTATACAGACGAGTTTGACGTCGTTAGGCTCCCTCCTGCCGGTATACCTCCGGTCCCTTGGGATTTCTCCGTCTATATCAAATAGGTACACCTGGACCTGATAGCCCCGGACAACCTCTATTGCGTTTCCCTTCGTGCGGGCCACGATAGTCTTTTTCAGGCGATCGGTCTGCTCTTTCCCTGTCACTTTATGGATGAGATCCCCTCTTATGTCTTCTTTAGTGCTTTTAACGCTAATCCCCTTCTTTCTCGTGTCTACGCTATCTTTAATTTGCTTCAGCAACTCGGCGTAGCATTTTCTGCCTCCGTTGACGATCACCTTCTACGCCTCCACTCTCCTTTCCCCGAGTTTATACTCTTGCAGCGCGAGGTGGAGCTCCACACCCATAAAGGTGAGTTCCAGGAGCTTCCTGAGGTTGCTACCTCTGTAGCCCTCACTACTCTTAGGTATGCCTCTCTGGTCATCATGTCTTCCCTCAATAAATAATTGCTAGTAGTCTATCGTCCCCGTCCATTTCCGTCACCCTTGTCTCTACGGAGGACCACGAAAATAGTCTGACGGTTTCCTCGGTTCCCTTCCTTCTGACTCTTCCTTGTAATTGTAGTCATAGTATTAAGTTGGAGGTACTCCATCTCTCCTGGTGTGTTTGCACCTCCTGCACATCGACGCTGTCAAGCCAAAACGGCATAAACGACATTAACTTGATTTTTCAGGAAACACAAAAAACTGATTATTTTTATTTTTACCAATTCTGCTTATCTGCACAGTGATTCAAAAAAATTGGTGATTTTTTTTTCAAATTTTAATATATTGTGAACATTAATGTGGCTGAAAATACTGTCTGAAATAAATTAAAAACTATAAAATGGCGCTTATGTCCAATCAAGATATAACATTGGTGAATATGCCAAACTTACCTCTGGCGTTTGTGTCGATCGCATCGTTGTAAGGTTAGTCAATATGGCGCTTAAAAGGGATATATGCCATTAATGAAAAAAGAAACGAAAATCAAAAATTGTCGTTTATGCCAACAAGAAAAATGATGAAATTACTAAGATTTTTTATAGGGTTTATTTTTTATTAATCAAAAATACATTCTAAGTTAAAAACAAAACCTTAAATTCTTGGTGCTAGGATGTTTTGGTGCTAGGATGAAATACTTAAAAGTAAATATGAAATACTTAAAAGTGGATATCTAATAATAAGTAGTGGACTCTAATTCATAATCACTGTCAATATTTGGTTCAACATGCGTATTGATTTGATTGCTTGTACTTTCCTTATTTTGATCACTACTTATACCGTCATCCAAACCATTATCTGCTGCTAAGTTGAAACATGATGTGAGATCATGACTAAATATTTCTTCTTCTACTGCAACGTCTGGTGGTTCCTCAAAGATGATAATGTCATTGCAATGTTGGCATTATAAATGTCATAAACCTCTAAGGGAAATATAGGGGGATTATTGTCAGTCAGTATATCATTTTGTACTGATTGGGTATATGTTTTATTTTCATTTAGTAAGGTCATTATTTTTTTACTTCTGCTATTCATGTGCAACAAAAAAATGGCATAAACGCCAAAAATCGATCGCCATTTTTAGCTATATAAAATTGATTTGAACTCTATGCTGTAATACAAAATGAATTGTTCATCACACAAGTACAAAGTTACAATAGAATATTTTAAAATAAACTTTTTATTTGCGCAATTTTTAAATAAGAAACCTGCATAAGAATACCATTGAGGAATGGCACTTGTGTCAACCACGATGTAAATATGTAATTTTGGCATAAACGCCTCATAGTTTTTAAAGAACTTCAGTGTGTTTACGCTTCAAAAATCAATACAAATTGAAAATATTGCAAAGGTAGATAATACCATGTTACTTATCCATAAAAATTGTAAAAATACGTACCTTTACTATTATTACTGGACCGAAATGTACACAATGATAATCTTACGGGCACTGGCGATTATGTCAATCGGTGTTCACGTCGGTGTTCACGTGCGTGACTAGACTGGCGTTTATAAAAATTTTAAACCTATATTACACCTATTTCACTTTTTCTGCGGTTATTCCGCGTTGACTGTCTGGTGCGGAAATTAAAATCCTATTTTTTAGTGCAGCTAACTAAAAAGTGGTCATTTTGGCGTTTATGCCGTTTTGGCTTGGCAGCGTCGACATATTCTCAGTTCATGTTTTTCCCTTATCAGTTCGTGGAACCTTTCTTCCTCACCGAAAAGTCCATGTTCCATGACCACTACTAAGTCGCCTGCAAGTTTATTCCCTCTTCTGGGTTTAGCGACCTTATACTAATCCTCTTTCAATTCGACTTTGTAAAGTCCTTTACTTTTTCAAAGCCCCTTTCCGCGAGTTCAGGACCGTTGCGATCATTTTTATCTCTGCTTTACTACGATTTTCGGGGAAGAACTCGTCGACATCCATCTGTGTGGACACTCGTACAGTCACCCTAGTCATTTTTTTCCTCACCGGTTTTCTACACTATTCTATTTCGTTTCTTAATGCTGCAGAGGGCGACTTGTCTGAATGTAATCTCCATGTCTTCGGTGACTCTCTTAAGGTTTTGTACCTCATTCTTGATCTCGACCTTAATGTTTGTTTGGTCGGACATTAGTTTCACTAAATTATTTGTAACGCTGGTAAGTTTCTCCATTGCTGTTACCATGGCCGTTATGTCCGAGCTCTCCTCCTTTTCTCTAAGTCTCTAGGTGTTTTCTCCCCAAGTGAGGAGCTCCTTTGCAAGGTTGTCTCCTCTGGAAGATCCGTCTTGATCAGGTCGCTACCCCTGATTGGAGATCTTGCAACAGATCTTCTTCCGAAGATCATAGTCTCCTTCTTCCTCTTCGCTGAGTAGTTTTCTTTTGTTCCCTTTACTACAATGAACACCTTATCATCTCATTCATAGCTTGTTCCAGCTGCACCATCACTGCGTGACTCGCTGCATTATCACTCGCTATCCTAAACGCTAAGGCTTAAATTACAAAGGAGTTTCACCAGTTCTCCGAGAGCTCCGTTTGCGACCGTCTGACGTTAGGCCATTCACCACTTACGCACGGATCGCCTGACACCGTGTGTGTGGTTGCGGATTTTTTATCGAGGTTTACTCTTATGCTATGTGGAATTTAGTAAAAAATTTGAAAAAATTCAAAAGGTGACTTCTATTGAACACAAATCATCATGATTTTTGTTAAATGTTTTTGAACCAATAGATTCTTTTGTAGTAGCAAGTGAAAATTACTCACACTTTTCGAAAATTGTTTTGGAGTCTTCAGAGAGTATCAAAGAGTGTAGCAGAGTAAAACGGATACTGGGAAACTGAAGCTATATTTTTGTGGAATCTTAATATAATTTACTATTCTCAATAAAAATAGTAAATTATTTTATGGATTTAAATTATTAGTAATATTGATTTACTTTACATGCATTAGGATTTCAAAAAAGTTTGATGTCAAAGCTTAAGAGGGAGGTCTGGCGCCATTGTTTAGATATTAGGTTGGCGCCTTTTTTAGAATTTGGGCTGGCGCCTTTTTTATAATTTGGGTTGGCGCCTTTTTTATGAGCCAGTCCGGCCCTGCGAACGTCTATATGTAGATACATTTTGTATACTGTATACTATATACTACATCGGCGTACTTTCACTTTGGGTTTTAACTTAATTTGTTTGAAAATATGTCGTGACGCATGGGAAAAGTTAGAGCGGACGGACTATAGATATTTTTGTAAAATGGTAGAATTATCGGTGCGCACAAAGAAGTAATAAAATATTACCTGACAGACCCTATAAACCAGAAACCATGTAAATTTGTAGGAATTTGTATATAAAAAGCTTTTGGTTTATCTGAATTCTATTCTATATAGCGGTACTGTTTTAATAAAACGTATTCCTATAAGCAGTTACATCTATTAAAAAGTAAATAGAAACGTTTCGGGACCTCAAATTTCTGTTCCTTAAACCGGGATATTCCTATAACAGGGATTCTAATAAGCGGGTTTGACTGTATTACCTGTGGTATTACTTTAATTGATATAAAAATTACTAAAAGAAATAAATAACGAAGCAATATAAATCCGAAAGGGCGCCACTTTTATCTTTTATTTTTGAAAGGGAATGCAAAGAAAAATTCTTTATACAAACAAATCAAATGAAAATTAATTAAATATAAACAATTATATCAAGGAAATTGTAAATTTATATAAAGCTATAAAGGTAAATATAAGCTACCTTACTATTAATTTCTTACTTAGTTTACCAAAGAGAACGTACAGTCGGAAAAATGAAAGATTACCAGTGAACGATCACATCAATCACTTATTTTGTATTTGCTGTCTTTTTCTGTAAATAACAAAAGTTTGTTATAGAAAAAGAGAGCAAATACAAAATAAGTGATTGATGTGATTGTTCATGGGTAATCTTTCATTTTTCCTACTGTAGTTAGATAGTAATAGTAACTAATAATCAAACGATATTACAAAAAAATCAGATATATTGAAATAATAAAATGAAACAAACAATAGCTATTTGTATAACAAGGGAGGAAAGTGCTACTTTTCCTCCCGAGAATGAAGCGGAGGGCAGTAGTCATTCAAGGGAGGAAAAGGCGCTTTACTCCCATATTATACATATGGTTTTTCCACCTTCCTCAAATAACAAGTCATTTTTTCATTTTTACTTAATTTATTTATGTAACTAACCAACAAAATTTATTAGAACTAAAACTAACAAGTAGGTACAATATAACTGTCAACTGTCAAATATAAGTCAAATTATTAATGTAAACATTGTTAAATCAGAATAAAAATTTACTGTTTTTTTTACCATTCTGCAAATACAGAGTGTTTTTAAATAAACGTTAAAATGTATAGATACTTACGTAATTGAAAATAGGTATTGTACAGGGCCTCAATAAGTTATATTTCATGAATGAAATACCATAACGTCACTTTTACTTTTCCTCCCTAGGGAGGAAACATATTTTCCTCCCTAGGGAGGAAAGTACAACTTTGCTCCCTACAATCAGGTCCAGAAAAGTATACTTTCGGTAGATGTAGGTGGAAAAAAAGTTTACCTCTTTCTGGTTTTACAATTTATAAGAGGTATTCTTCATTACAAATACATTTAAAATATTAAGTACCTTTGTGCCTCTCTGCAATAACTGTCCTGCGTTTCCATTTTCAGATGTTGAGGTCGCAGCAATTTTAACTTCACTGGACCCACAAAAAAAAATACAATACTGATGGTACGTTTTTGACTCTTCTTCTAACAATTGCATTATGAAAACATCAGCAAAAATGAACTTACAGCAAACCGGCTTTTCTATTTTGCCATTGCACAAATATTAATTTTCAAAACTACTTGAAACACTTATAGAAATTTAATACTAGAGAAATACTAATTAATCTAATTAAAAAGTGGCATCTTAATCTCATAACAAGGAGAAAATACAGAGCATAATAGTATAATTCATACTAGTGACGTCGTCCATCTGGGCGTGATCACGTAATCGTTAATTTTTTTTAAATAACAATAGGGGTGGTGTGATAGCTCATTCGAAAAGTTATTAAATTCTCTATTTACTAATACAAACAATAACATAATTGTTATTGTTTATATTAGTACATACAGGGTGCCCAAGATTTTTTTCTTAATTTAACTAATTAAGACAAAATAAACAATGTATGTAATTTATTTAATGCAAAATACATTTTACTACAGACAAAAAACAGAAAATTTTTTTTTTAAATTGGCAGAGCCAATTCAGAAAAAGTTGTTAATTTGAAAAATATACATTGCTTTTCGCTTAAATTAAATGTTCAAACTGCTAATAGGCAGGTGGGTAGCAGATTTAGTATTGAATTTAAGCGAAAAACAATATTTATTTATCAGAAAACATTTTTTCCTGTTTTCGGACAACAGTAAAATGTATTTCAAATTAAATAAATTATATACATTCTTCTTTTTGTCTCAATTAATTTAATAAAAACAAATTTTTTGGGCACCATATATAAAATTATGTTAATGTTTATATTAGTGAATAGAGCATTGAATAACCTTTGGAATGAGCAATCACACGACACCTTTTCTCATTTAAAAAATCATCGATTACGTCATCACTCCCAGATGGATAACGTCACTAGCATGATATACCTTTATTATGCCAAAAAAAATTATAATTTAAAAATATAGATTGACGTGTTTCGGGATTTATCTCCAGAGTCGCCCGTTTTCCAGAAAATTAATTTATTCCAACTCAAACCTCCTCACTGTGTTATTGTAAATATAATATTTTGATATAGTGTATATAATAAGTTATGTTCCGGCGTTCCATAAAAAATTGTCCAATAAAGCAGACCCAAAGATAAAATTTGCCCATCGATGGTTTTCCTTTGAAAAGCCATAGGAGCATCAGAAGTCACAAATAATTCCCGTGCGCCATATAAGAAAACGGTCCTGCCAACGGCACGACCACTACACTTCGTGTGAATTATTAAAATCAACTACATAAAAATTGAGAAGTTCATTTTCCAGAAACCATCAAGTCGGGCCTTACTGGACGTTTACATTATTAAGGGACGTCGAGGGACGGCGATGCGATGTGTGTGCGCCACAGGGAAAAATTACTTCCAGTAAAAGTTTAACATTTGCCATTCACGGAAAGCTTTCGCCGTCTTTTCTTGGACGATCGGTGAAATAATAAAGGAGTACGTGTTGTCGTGTCATACATTAACTTTTTTGGCGGGTAGACGACATTTCATGACGACAACGATACCGTGCATATCATAATATGTCTATATAACGTTAACTCTAGATAGACCAGCGCGCGTCTGTAAAAATATTAGTACATTTGGACGTTGAGAGGTGACTTAAATTTTTTTGCAGAAATTGCTTGAAAAGAACTCAAATAATAATATTTAAGTTATCCTCCCTCTCAAAAAGGTCCGGAACATTGTTTAAATAATCAAAATGTCAAAAAATGAAGGAAAAATTCGATTTTTTTCTTGGTTTTTTGATTATAACTTTAAAAGTATTTATTTTTGAGAACAGTTGTACTGACATAAAAGTTGTATAATTAAATTTCCTACAATACAGAATTATTTAAAAATTTAAATCATAGTCACCCTTTTTGAAAAATAGCAATAATTGCGAAAAAAAACCATACAAAAACAAGTATTCGCATTTTACGTTTTTCAACCATTTATGCCACACTTAGACCTTCATATTTCACCCAGAGAAACTTTATGATACATTAAAACAATACTGTAAATTTCATCAAGGTCGGTTTAATAGATTTGTCAAAATAAATTTTGCAATCCAGCTTTCGCAAAAAAAATTCATTTCTTCAAAATGTTACAGGACTAAAAATAAAACAGATAGCAAGTTGAATTTTTTTGCGTATAAGGTGTACTGTACCTTTCATTTACAATTTGCAAAATTAAAATCGATTAACTAACACGGCGTCAGGATTTTTTTTAAATAAACATTATTGGTGCTACGCGCAGGACAGCGGATAGTTTGCTCTGATTGGGAAATCCATTGACTTTTGAATGATTGATACATTTTATCTTTTATTACATTTCGATATAAATAAATAAATTTGTTTGTTGCAAAATAAAAACACATACTCTATTCTTTGAAATAACACTTTTTTTAGCAAAGACTTTCTTTGTTCATATATTTTAACTTAGAGAATAAAAGTTCATTATTTTTAAACATATGCAATTGTTTAAACAATATTTCACAAACAATAACAAAATTAGTATGATTTTTTTAGAACTAAAATATAGAGTAAGAAAATAACATATTAGATAAAGATTGGAAGAAATTTTGGTGGAAATCAACTTGTGTGAATCGAACACCACTGTCTGCGCGTAGCACCAAAAATTATTGTCTTTTTTAATTTCCTGACGCCGTGGTAATTAATCGATTTTAGTTTTGAAAACTGCAAATGAAAGGTACAGTACACTTCTATAAGCAAAAAAAGTTCAACTTGTTATCTGCTTTATTTTCAGTCCTGCAACATTAAAAAAATATTTTTTGCGAAAGCTTGATTTCAAAATTTATTTTGCAAAAGCTATCAAACTGATCTTAATTAAATTTACAGTGTTGTTTTACTATATCATATAGTTTTTCTTTGTAAAATATGAAGGTCCTAAGTGTAGCATAAATGGTTGAAAAACGTAAAATACGAATACTTAGTGATGAGCGAGACTGGTCTTTGTCTTGCGGTCTTGGTCTTGGTCTTGCAGCAAGACCAAGATCAAGACCAAGACCAAGACCGCCTTTTGGTTGCAAGACCAAGATCAAGATCAAGCTTGCAAGAACAAGACCAATACCAAGACCGAACCTTGCAAGACCACGCAAGACCAAGACCAACCTGCAAGACTCTTGCACTTTTTTGAGAAAAATTGGTTTTTATTATTTAACTTTATTTTTTAGTTCAATAATATATACTGACATTGTAAAAAACCTAAAACAATATCGAATTTTTGAAATAAATAATATTTTGGTCATATTTTTAAGTCGTTTTGATTAAGTCAAACGGTTTGCATTTTCTCAACCTTCGAAGTGTCCAGAAGGCAAGTTTTCAAACGGCTACAGTTCAAGGACAATTGAAATTACTTGTAAGACAAAAAAATGTAATCATAGATAGGGTAATCCATTAAAAAAAATGCAATTAAAAACGGTTTTTATGTACCAGTAGTTTTCGCTTTTTTGTCTAATAAAAATACTGACACTTATTTCAATTCTTTTCGCATAATCGAGGAAAAATGTAGGTTGTTAAATTTAAAATTAATACAAAAAATATCATAATAAATTTTAAAAAGGGATTCACAATGCTGTGAAAGCATTGTGGCCTGAATAAAAAATAACTGGTTGTCGATTGTAATGTGTCAAGCTTGGTATCGCAAAATCCAAAGGTTAGGTTCAGTTTCTGAATATAATGACAAAAATTCCGATACTGGGAAATTTTTAAAATTATTTTTTGGATTAATTTTTTACGATCAACGAAAGTTGGAAATTGAATTATTTGTGAAATTATTTCCGATACTGGGAAATTTTTAAAATTATTTTTTGGATTAATTTTTTAAAATCAACGAAAGTTGGAAGTTGAATTATTTGTGAAAATCCCGAATGACAAACGCGTAAAGAAGTTTACTGATTTCATAGTTGAAAACTATTTGGAAGAATCTAGGTTTTCCCTAGAAAGGGTCAGTACCTACTACAAATAGTATGTGCCGCACTTGAAATGCATGCGCATCATTTCAGTGTGTTTTAAATTCTAGTTTTTACTACCCACATCCGAATATTTTCAACTTTTTAAATGTCATAATGAGTATTCAATCCAAAAATATGTGAAAATAAAAAGTGCAAATAACTCGTGTTACGAGAGCAATATACTTTAAATAAAATTAAAGAACTGCAAGATAACAAATTACAGAATTAAGCGTTTATAACTCCCCATCAGGTATAGTTATTATGTTATAGTATTAGGTCTATAAATACATATGGTAAATATGAACGTATTTACTAAAAAGTATGTTTTAGTTAGTTTATAAAAAAAGTTAATTATATTAAATAATGATTAAATAGAGTAAAAAATATTTGATTTTTGTGTTCTCTTAAAAAAAATTTTAAATTATGTTCTTAAATTTGATCCTCGTTGGATAAATACTACAGTGTTCGAGTGAAAGGAGCAGATCATTATCTGTTAACAACTATAAACCGTTTGTCCCTTTTCGTAAAATACGTGAATTGAAGGTCCCCGACCATTTGTGAAACCTTTAAAAAGCTCTTTTTCTTTAACATTTTATTAAAATACAGGGGCAATAAACAATAATCCAGACTCAAGACGTGGTCTGAAGGCAGGCGGCAGGTATCGACAGCATGCAAAACACAACGTGACACAACCGAAGGTCGGCAATTGCAACAAGGGTTGTAAATGCAGGTTTTTCCTACTGATAAACATTACCATTATAAAAATATTCTCTAATCTCTTTATATAGAGAGAAATAATTAGGTCATTAGATGAATGTATAATGTTAAAATTGGTATCCGTTTGAAACTACATTCTACATTCTGTTAAAATTTTAAAGCAAATAATATAGTTTCATTCTTCACATCTTTATTTATTTCAATGTACATTTTATTCGAAATTGTTTGGTTCAAATTATTACTACCAAAAAAGCAAGACCAGCAAGACTCTTGCAGCAAGACCAAGACCAAGAACAAGACCGGCTAGTGCAAAACCAAGACCAAGACCAAGACTGCCTTTTAGCTGCAAGACCAAGACCAAGACCAAGCTTGCAAGAACAAGACCAAGACCAAGACTAGCCTGGTCTTGGTCTTGTTCTTGTTTTGCTCATCACTACGAATACTTGTTTTTGTATGGTTTTTTTCGCAGTTATTGCTATTTTGCTTCTAGGGTGACTATTTTGTAACTTTCAACCAAATCTATATTGTAGAAAATTTAATTACGCAACTTTTATGTCTGTACAACTTTTCTCAGAAATGAAAAGTTTTAAAGTTATAATCAAAAAACCAATAAAAAAATCGAATTTTTCCTTCATATTTTGACATTTTGATTATTTAAAGAATGTTCCGGACCATTTTGAGTGGAAAGATAACTCAAATATTATTATTTAAGTTATTTTCAAGCAATTTCTACAAAAAAATTTGAGTCACCTCTCAACGTCCATCTCAAAACAGATGCGCCCTGGACTAATAATGCATCCAGAATTTAACAATATCACTCGTGCTTGTTTTTAAATAAATTACTTCTGACTTTTGGCAGCTTTCGATGGTCTGTTCTTCATTCGGCTTTTGCTAGTATTTTCTTGTTCTTGACTTATTCTTTTAGTGTTGGTAACCAAAGCCTGCTGCAGTCTGCTGATGGGTTTGTTACACATTTTTCTTCAATTCTTAGGATAAGGACCTGCTCCGAGGACTTTTCTCTATTTTCTGTTTGTTTTTTTTTTCATGATTACACAGGCCGACATGATTTTTGGTGTTTTGAGTTTGAGAAGTGTCCTTTGCTAATACGGGTACGCTGATTCTGAATACGAATTCGGTTTAAGCCCGTCACGCAAAATTTTTCGCAAAATTAAAAAATCGTGTGAGATATTATCTACTAGTTCAAACAAGTACCTTATTGATATTTTGTAAATTGCATTAAAATTATTTCTTTAAAATACTTGATAGATCGATAGAAACTATTTTAATACAATATGTGAATTTTATTTAAAGAGCAACACTGCCCATAAAGTCAAAATATTTCACAAAATTAAAAAAAAAATCCCACACCCATCATCAGATGAAATTTAAAACGAAAAATCCGATGAAGACGAATTCAATCCTGATACAGACCAACCTCCAAAGTTCATCCAAGCTGACTAAAAGACTTAGTGAGAGACTTGGGCCTATCGAAGGATGCTGCACAAATCTAAGAATCACGACTGAAGGATAAGAAAATGTATTGGCTCTAGGTACCACATTTTCGTCGTATAGGCATCGCGAAAAAGATTTCGTGGAATATTTTTGTCAAGAGGGCTCACTGGTGTATTGTACTAATATTCCTGAAGTAGTCGAGAAACTGGGAGCTGATTACGATTCCACATCATGGCGGTTATTCATTAATTGTTCTAAGAGAAGTCTGAAGGGTGTCTTGTTGCACAATAGTAATACTTATGCCTCAGTATCTGGAAACCACTCAATTAAGCCACTCTGTGCATCTCAAAGAAACATAATATGAGAATCCTGAGCAGTTCCGAAATAAAATAAAGTATAACGGATATTGTTGGCATCTCTATGAGATCTCAAAATAATATCCATGCTTTTGCGTCAGAAGTCTGGATTCACAAAGTGTCCGTGTTTTTTGTGTGAGTGGGAGCACGAGCACGAAATATTTAGCTTACGTTAAGAAAGAATGGCCACAAAAAAATGTGCAGCGTAATACTCTAGTACTCTAGTTGACCCTATGGAGTTCTTTCGTAGCAGTCGTAGACTGTTTCCTTGGAAACAACAAGTCCCCAAACTGTAAACAAATTGTAGCCAACATGGTCGAAAATTATTAAAACTGGGATGCAATATGAGTGTCAAGCTTCATTTTCTGGATTCCCACGTTGACAGAAGAAGAGCAGGGAGAGAGGTTCCATCAACATATAAAGGAGATGGAAAGACATGACCAAGGAAGATGGAAAATAATAATTATGGCTAATTACTTCTGGGCCTTGAAGAGAGAGAGAATTCATAAGAAAACTACAAAACGCAGTTTTCACGGAAAAAGAAAAACGATTTTTTTTCAAAAAACCAACGATTGTCTAACGTAGATTATACTGCATTGTTTGTGTATAAACAACTCAATTTTGCACCGTAACTTTGTATTAAATAAAGTTTCAATAAATATTTAATCAGTATTTTTGGCAGTTTCTATGAAAAATTTCAAATACACTTTTCTTGAAAACCTGACGTGCTGGAAAAAAACTAAGCACATATTCGTGATCAGCACATCTCATTTACTATAGGACACCTATCAAACTTAAAACACTTTTTCATGAAAATAAAAATGTAGGCTTGTGTTATTGATGGATATATTCACCACTTTCCATGTGGTCGTGCTCCTGGTCCCAAGAATGTTTGAATATCTGGAATTTCCTGAAGTCTTTGTTCTTGATGTATGTTTCAATATCGTTAACTTTGAAACTTAGTGGTCTTGCACTTTTTCCCACGCAAAATTTGTCGCATTCGCAGGGTAATTTGTAGATGCAGTTTTTTAATTGTTCTGGTGTGTTGTTGGGTTTGGTTTTGGACAGGATTGATCTCAGAGTGTTGGTTGTTTCGAACGATGTTGTGATATTGTACTTGTTTCCTATCCTTCTTAATTTTTAATTTAATCCCTAATTATTATATCCACAATCCATAATTCTAATCTAAAAATTTTAATCTACGAGAACAACATAAAAGTAAAAGTAGAAGATGATCTAACTGACCCAATTGAATGTGTTTCTTTTTGTAAAATGTATTACTAATAAATAATTTTTCTTTTTTATTTGCTAAATTTTTACATTTATTACCAAATTGTTAATAGTCCAGAAAGCCACTACGCATCCGCTAGGAAAAATATTCTAATTCGGATTTTTTGCACAATCTTACTCAAAAAGGACTCCTTTTAACAAATTTGCATGTTACCAGGACCAAAAAGTGGTCAAAAATTTTTTAAACGTTTTTTTTTTGTTTTTTTCCTAAACTTATTTTTTTGCATGGAAAAAGTTTTGCAGTTTTTTTAGGTTTTTTGGATCATTCCAAACAGAAAATGTCCTTAGTGACTTTTCTCTAAAAATGATAGTTTTTGACATATAAGCGATTAAAAATTGAAAAATTGCGAAATCGGACATATTTAACCCTGGAAAACTATGTCAAAAACTGAAAATTTTAATGTTGCCAAGGTAGGTAGATATTCTTTAAACATCGATTGATGAAATCCCGAAGAGTTTTTTGCAATACAATATTCAAAACACCTTTGTTTTTTAATTGATAATCAAGCGTGCGCGACATTATTTTCCACCGACAGTATGGTGCAAATGAAAGGAATAAATTCGTTATTTCGTAAACCGGCAACTTTAAGGAGAAATTCCGAAACAGGTCGATTTTTATTTTTAAGTTATGATATTATGGCATATATGGTATACTAGTGACGTCATCCGTCTGGGCGTGATAACGCAATCGATGATTTTTTTAAAAGAGAATAGGGGTCGTGTGGTAGCTCATCTGAAAGGTTCTTCAATTCTCTATTCAGTAATGTAAACATTTACATAATTATTTATACAGGGTGTCCTTCTACTTCTTTTTTTGTCAAATAATTTAATTTAATAAAAATTTTTTGGACACCCTGTATAAGTAATTATTTAAATGTTTATATTACTGAATAGAGAATTGAAGAACCTTTCAAATGAGCTAGCACACGACCCCTATTCTCGTTTAAAAAAATCATCGATTACGTCATCACGTCCAGATGGATGACGTCACTAGTATACCATATATGCCATAATATGATAACTTAAAAATAAAAATCGACCTCTTTCGGGATTTTTTCTTAAAGTCGCCGGTTTACGAAATAACGAATTTATTCCTTTCATTTGCACCATATTGTCGGTGGAAAATAGTGTCGCGCACGCTTGATTAGCAATTAAAAAACAAAGGAGTTTTGAATATTGTATTGCAGAAAACTCTTCGGAATTTCATCAATCGACGTTTAAAGAATATCTTCCTACCTTGGCAATATTAAAATTTTCAGTTTTTCACATAGTTTTCGAGGGTTAAAAATGGCCGATTTCGCAATTTTTCAATTTTTAATCGCTTATATGTCAAAAACTATCATTTTTAGAGAAAAGTCACTAAAGACCTTTTCTGTTTGGAATGATCCAAAAAACCTAAAAAAACTTTTTCCATGCAAAAAAAATAATTTTAGGAAAAAAACAAAAAAAAACGTTTAAAAAATTTTTGACCACCTTTTGGTCCTGGCAACAGGCAAATTTGTTAAAAGGAGTCCTTTTTTAGTAAGATTGTGCAAAAAATCCGAATTAGAATATTTTTCCTAGCGGATGCGCAGTGGCTTTCTGGACTATAACCAGTAATCGTAAATTGTCAGTTTTAGACATGGGTTACTTAAAATTTGGAAAGATTTAGACCCGTTATTAATGATTTGCTCTGAAAAATGAAAATATCTCGAAAACTAATAAATTTAGACATAGGGAATGTTTCATAAAAATTAAAGTACGGTAATGGTACTTTTCGATAGTGGTATAAAATATAGGGTGTTCAAATACAGGGATGAATAATCCATTGCTTTTTTGCTTATTTTTTTATACCGTGAGTTGAATTCGTTATGATTTTCATATAAAATTTGTTATAGCTTTGTAAATACCATGTATAACATAACAAAGCTTTATATTTTTTAAGGGAGAAGTTACGAAGATTTAGAATATATGTAAAATAAAATACCAGGTGTTCAATTTAAAAAAACATAAGTTCGGTCTGCCACTATGTTATCGAACACCCTGTAACATTCTAATTGATTTTGAAACGTGAAGCTCAAAGTTGGTTACAGTTTTTGTTATCAACTTGTATTGCTATCTATTACTATAACGGATCTACGGAGCTTTACCCCACTAATCAATCACCCTGTATATGCAATTACATCCATCTAATGAAAAAAAAATATATGAACCATTTTCATTTATAACTCTTTCATTTTTAATTTTACGAAGAAAAATTATTCTTCATAAAGATCTCTTCATGGCCTAAGGCATAAGAGGCAACCATCATAATATATCAAATTTTATCAATTTTATACGAGGTTTATATTCGAAAATATGAATTTCGATCAAGAGTTAAATACCTTTATACTTCACAACATTTAAATTATTATAATGATATAATTGCACACTAAAACATAGTTTTAATTCTAATCAACTTTACATAATGGCAATTTTCCATTTTATGAATTTAAATTCATAAGTAAACATAGTTTTCGTTACGATAGTGCATTTTCATCTTGTGATAGAATGGTGTGCTTTTGCATAAGAATTTTTCTGTGTATTGCAATCATTTTTATGCTGAGTAATTCTTTGTTTCAACCATTGTGATGTTTTCCCTATATACTGCCCATCATAATCGAGACAAGCGGGATAAGCTTCGAGAATAAGCTGTAGTTGGATGTGCTATTATATTTAGCTATTTTTGCTTTGGGAATTACGCATAGTATCTGGATTATACAGAGTGTCCCAAAAGTAGTGGAACGGTCGAATATTTCGCGAACTAAACATCGGATCGAAAAACTGAAAAATACGTGTTCAATCATTTTCAAAAATCTATTCATTGACACCAAACACCAACCCCCACTACAACCCCTGGAGGTGGGGTGGGGGGTAACTTTACAATCTCAAATGGAAACCCCCAGTTTTTCTTGCAGATTTTAATTTGTTACATAAAAGTAAGCAACTTTTATTCAATACATTTTTTCGAACTGTGGATAGATGACGCTATAATTGGGAAAAACATTTATCCTGATACCATAGGTAAATTATAGAAACGGTCTAATCGGTCCAACCCACCCCCTGAATGTGGGGTGGGGGTAACTTTAAAATCTTAAATAGCAACCCCCACTTTTTATTACAGATTCGGATTCGTCATGAAAAATTAAGTAACATTTATTCGAAACATTTTTTATAATTGTTAATAGATGACGCCTTAATTGGAAAAATTCGATTTATTAGCGCCATCTACAGAAATTTTAAAAAATGTTTCGAATAAATGTTGCTTAATTTTTTATGGCGAATCCGAATCTGCAATAAAAAGTGGAGGTTGCTAATTAAGATTTTAAAGTTACCCCCACCCCACATCCAGGGGGTGGGTTGGAGGGTCATGTTTGGTGTTATTCGATAGGTCTTCAAAAAAGATTAAAAATTTGGAAGTGTATTTCGTGAGATATTAGACCGTTTCTATAATTTACCTATGGTATCAGGATAAATGGTTTTTCCCAATTATAGCGCCATCTATTCACAGTTCGAAAACACGTCTTGAATAAAAGTTACCTACTTTTACGTAACGAATCCAAATTTGCAAGAAAAACTGGGGGTTTCCATTTAAGATTTTAAAGTTACCCCCCACCCCACCTCCAGGGGGTGTAGTGGGGATTGGTGTTTGGTGTCATTGGATAGATTTTCGAAAATGATTGAACACGTATTTTTCTGTTTTTCGATCCGATGTTTAGTTCGCGAAATATTCGACCGTCCACTACTTTTGGGACACTCTATATAACTAAGCATAAGTTTAACATTTGCCATTCACGGAAATCTTTCGCCGCCTTTTCTTGGAAGATCGGTGAAATAATAAAGGAGTACGTCATACGTCATACATTAACTTTTTTGGTGGGTAGACGATATTTCATGACGACAACGATACCGTGCATATTATAATATATGTCTATACAACGTTATCTGCATTGCTTTAGTAAGATGCAACCTGAATTTAGGAATATATTTCCAGTTTTTTTAATTAATGCTTATAAATTTCCAGTTGATAGCTTTGTAATTAATATAATAAGGGACCAAATTTACTTCATCGATATTAATAGTTTTTTCAGAAATTCAATAAATTTAGTGAATATTTATAGAGGTGCAGATGCTCATTCAGATAATATCCTACAATAATAATAATGTTTATAACACTAAATAAAATTGGTAATAAGGCAAAAATAAAAATAAAAGTTACAAAACAGATTAATTCTTTATTTTATATTGAAACAAATTTGGTGCAAACTTTAAAACCAGTTTAAAATCCTACATACATTTGCGATATACATATAATCAAAATCGGCTGCAGGAAATATATTATAGGTTATTAATATAGATGTCCATACTACTCAAAAAAATTTGGTTTCGGCCTGGAGGCGGATGTGTCACGAGAAAAATCTTATATCTTACTTATAATCTTATAATCTTATAATCTTATATCAAACTCTTTCATAATATTGTAGAAATACATAATGGTATACCCTGCAATGTCCTGTTTAGTTCAAATAGTTTACACTTGGAGTGTTAGTGTGTACACAGTATCACGCTAACGAATCAGTAGCATCATTTTCGATTTTGACGGTTCCAATTTTGCAATCCACTCCTGAGACAAAATTTTGAATGCGCAACGATAACGACTAATCACGGCAAACGTAGGATGCCGTTAATTGTCATTCATCTGCGCAAAGGACTAAAATGTTTGATGAATTCAGTGACATTGTCACCAACAACTTTGATAACAAAAGATTTTTTGTGGAGTGATCCTTACTGATTCGTTAGCATTCTACTGTGGTGTGGATACAAGATCTTCCCGAGTCTGTCAGTTATCAGTAAGATTTTCAAGTAGTTTTGGCAACACTATGTGATTAACCCCCCCCCCTACCTTTGAAGTGGTGGACAAATTCACATACTTAGGCTCCCTGATCACCAAGGAAAACGTCATGACAGAAAAAATCAAGCGAAGGATAATCCTAGCGAATAAATGCTATCTTGGACTGAGTAGACATATGAGAAGCAGAAACTTAAGCCAAAAAACAAAAATAACCGTATACAAAACCCTTATACAACCAGTGTTGACATATGGATCGGAGACATGGACCATCTCCAAGGCAGATGAAAACCTTCTGCTTATATTTGAACGAAGGATCCTGAGAGACATATTCGGTGGCATCACAACTATCAGAGCATAACAACCCTCCTAGAAGAATCCTTATGTCACAACCTGTGGGAAGTAGAAATAGGGGTAGGCCAAAACTTAGATGGAAAGATGGTGTAGATGAGGATGGGAGAAAAATAGGCGCAGCAAACTGGCAACGGTTGGCAATGGATAGGACTGACTGGCGTAATAGACTTGGGAAGGTCGAGGCTCTTTCATAGGGCTGTAGCACCATTAATGATGATGATGTGATTAACCCGCCAGTGGTCGCTATATGAGATTTTCTCTCACGGTTTCAGAAAATTGCACAGAATCTTTTTTTCTGGGAAATTATACGCTCTGTAGTTCCTTCTAGTCTCCTAACTATCCTCCCTCGACAATCTAATAGACTCGTCCGCTTAGATAGTGACTCAGTTGACCTAATATCACCCAATTGTTGAGTCAGCGCGCTTCAAGTGAGACATTCTCTCATCAAGCGACCACCCGCGTTACGAACTGTACATAAAAATTAATTTTATTTTGGCACTTAAAACCTGAAATAGTGTAAAAAAAATTGTAATTATTGTCATCAATCAATTTTTCCAGAGCATTCTTGTTACATTTGTGTGCTGTGCCGTAAATTATCAAGATACGGAGATTGATTAATATTTGTTTAATTCCGATTATTTCTTTTTATTTTATTATATTATTATCTATATTATGTTATATTATTTTTTTCTTATTATTGGTTAATAAAAAAAGTTTAAAAGCTGTTTTAAAAATTTTATTTTGTAAAAAAAGGCAAAATTTGGATATGTGAGAGAAAATCTCACGCGCGACCACTCGCGTAACAATCTACCTAGCGACCAATGCCGGGTTAACAGTTATTAAATTTTTGTACATCTGACAATATTAGATCAGGGAATAGTGCAGTCACTGAAGGTGGATATGAGCTGTTACCTCCGATTTCGTTGAACCTCCATCGATTTGCATGAAAATTGGTGAGTGGTTAGAGGATGTCTCAAGGAACAAAGTTTACATGGCGCCAACTTGCGCTTTTACCCTGGGGGTGGATGCCACTCCTTCTCGGGGATGAAAATTATTTTTTTGAAAATAACCCCATTCTTCGATAGAGGGATAAATTCTAAGCAACATTTGTTATATAAAGTTATTAAAATAAATCAAAACTTTTTGAGATATTAAAGATCAAAAATTTTAATTTTTCGTGAGAAAAATGCATGTTTTTAATCGATTTTTATAAATAACTCAAAAACTAAATAATATAAAATAATAAATAATGATAAATAACTCAAAAAGTTTTATCAAAAAAGTTATTACCAAAATTAAATCTAATAAAAAATTAAATAAACTCCTTACTAGAACAACCTTTTAGTGCTAACTAAAAGTGAGTTATAGTTAATTGAATGTATATTTTTTTCGGTGAGTACCCAAATCTAAATATTCAAGCTTAAATAACGGAAAAATGATGCATTTTATAACATAAGCTTATTAAACATTTGTCAAAGTACTTAGAAATATCTATCAACTGAGCCTCCGAACTTGATGCATTAAAAATGCATCAAAAATTTTTCAAAATTTATCTTTTTAAAATTTTTCCAAAAAGTGATATTGTGTGTTTTTTTAATAACTCCGTTAATTTTTACGAGGTCAGGTTCACCTGAAAACCAATTGACAGTTAATTCCAAAGGCTACTAAACCGCGTTGAACTTAACCTTTAAAACCTTTTACTTTTTTAAAAATAAAAGGTTAAGTGGCCACGGTTAAATGTTTCTCGTAGCAAAATTTAAATTTTAAACGTTTCTATGTCGGGTTGTTTTTATCCTATAGAAATAGTAAAACTGGTAAAACATTAAATACAGAGAAGGCCAAAATTTGGTTCTATATAATTTTGTACGTATATTGAGTGTGTTTGGAGTTATTATCAAAAGAAAATAAAAACTACGATAAATTTAAAAACTCTGATTTTTTAAATTATACCTTTTTTCAAAACTATGCATTCTAAACCGGTCAAAATTGTTGAAATTATTTCTTATATTAACGTAAAGAAACTGTAGTAAGGATTACTATAAATTTTCTGATTCTGATTACTAAAAAATCTAAGCTGATTTGATAAGTATTCCGAGGTACTTTGACAAGTGTATGTTTTATAAAATGCATAGTTTTCCCGTTATTTAAGATGGAATACTTAGATTTAAGTACTCGTCGAAAAAAATATACATTAAATTACCCATAACTCACTTTTAATTAACATTAGTTTAGTTCTTCAAGTGAGGAGTGTATTAAATTTTTTATTATCTTCAATTTTGGTAATAATACCTTTTTTGTAAATTCGGTAATTTCTTTACGGCAAAATAAAATCTTTGATCTTTAATAACTTAAAAAGTATTGATTTATATTAATACTTTTATATAACAAATTTTGCTTATAATTTGTCCCTCTATCGATTAGTAATATAGCTTATTTCTAACAAAATACTTTTCACCCACGGGAAGGGGTGACATCCAGACCCAGGGTAAAAGCGCAAGTTGTAATTATGTCACCTTTGTTCCCTGAGGTATTCTCTAACTACTCACCAAGTTTTATGAAAATCGATGAAGGTTCAACGAAATCGGAGGTGAAAACCTTCAGTTACTGCCATAGAATTGTACTGGTCATTCCAACGCTGTTCTGATGAAATTGTTCAGAGTTGAATATTTGATATAATATAATAACATTATAAACTGTTATTTATGGACATAATTTGCTTTAATTTTCCCAATCAGTTGTAACGAATAGGAAATATTGACTTGGAATAATTTGCGAAGATATAAATATTTATGTTCCTTGATTTTGACACAGCAGAATCTCAAATTTTTGACGACTTCACTTCGACAAAAAGCTAAATTATTTCTTTGATTTAACTTTTTAATATAATTTTAATATTTTTAATATATTACTATATTTTTAATATTTTTAGTATATATTCATTCCTATTAGGTATAATAGGAACCATTATGAAATATTTCACACCCAAGAGTGCAGCACCAACACAAACAAAAATCAAAGTTGAAGGACTACATACGAAATCCACGGAATACTTATACAGGAAAAGAATATCAAAAAAGATTGGTGAGAATGGAATATTAAAAAACAATAATATCGATGAAAGCTGGCAAAAACTCAAAGATAACATAATCAATGCTGCAACAGAATCACTTGGAGAGAGAAAAGTAACGAATACTCACATATTAAAGAAGAAAACCCCGTGGTTTAGAGAGGAAGTTACGATAAAATATGAAGAAAAGAAGAAAGCCTTTTTACAATACAGAACGAACAGGCATACAACCAATACAGACGAATCAGAAACGAAACGAATACTTTAGTGAGGCAAATAAAAAGGGAGCACTTGCAAAGTTTCTCAAAACAGATGGAACACGACTTCTACTGAACACAAAAAGAATTACGGAGAATGATCAGAGGGCAAAGAAAGGAGATGAGCAAATTAATAAAAGCGAAACACATTCAGAAGGAAACATGGGCAGATTACTTCCAATGTCTATTTGCTAAAGGCGACGATAATGAACCACCAACACCTGAAGTTACAACAAACGAAGAAATAAACATCGAGGAGGGAGAGGTAAAGCAAACACTAAGGATATTAAAAAATAGAAAATCTCCAGGAGAGGACAGAATATCGAACGAACTCCTAAAGTAAGGAGGACAAGATCTAACTAAACAACTATTAAAACTAATACAAAAAATAATAGAACAAAACAGAATACCACAAGAATGGAGATCAAGCATCCTATTACCTCTCTTCAAAAAAGGAGACAAATCGGACCTGGGGAATTACAGAGGAATTAACTATTTAACACAACATTAAAATTTACAACCAAAGTGATAGCAAACAAATTGAATGAAATTATAACATTAGCGGAAGAACAACAAGGCTTTAGGTCGGGAAGGTCATGCACTGACGCTATATTTATAATAAGGCAAGTTCAAGAGAAATCGTTGGAATACAACAAACCGGCAACATCTACCAGAACAACAAAATAAAAGTAAAAGTGGACGATGAATTAACTGACCCAATTGAAGCCGACAATGTGATAAGACAGGGGGATTCCCTGAGTTCTTTATTGTTCAACCTGATCATGGACGAAATAATAAAAGAAGTCAGATCTAAAAAAGGATACCAAATGGGAGAAAAACAACTTAAATAATCTGCTATACGGACAATGCAATACTAATCTCTCAAAGTGAAGATGATTTACAACGTGTGCTGCACCAATTCAACATAATCGCCAGAAAATTTAATATGTTAATTTCCTCACAAAAGACAAAATGCATGGTTATAACAGCAGACCCAATAAGATGTAAATTGGAGCTGGAAGGTCAGATAATATGGAGTTTAAATACCTAGGCATCACACTATCTAGCTACGGAAGGCTCGAAACAGAAGTGGAAGATCAAATGAATAGAGCAAACAGAGCCGCAGGTTGCCTAAACCACACAATATGGAGAAATAAAAATACCGGAAAAGATATAAAAGGCAGAATTTAGAAAGCAGTCATCAGACCAATAATGACATACGCAGCAGAAACACGACCCGACCCAGAAAGGACGAAAACATTGCTTGAAACAGAGGTGATGAAAACTGTCCACTGGCCATTCTTCCACTCTTGTAGGGTAGTATTCAGCACTATGCCCTGAAAAATCATTTTTTGTTTTCCTTAGTAAGAGTGTTCTTCCATATCACTCCATGAGGAGCTTTCGTGGCTTGTTTTCCCCGTACTATTTTTATGTCTATATCTTTCATACAAGTGCCATCTCGGTTTATCATTTACCCTAAAGACTTACAAGTCTTACAACTCTTAATAGTGTCGTCTAAACTTACGTTTAAATCACCAACCAGTCTGTAATCAATTACTTTTGAGTAGATTAAATTGATTTAGACTAGGCTAAACTAGTTTATCCTGATATAAAAACATACACTTTAGGATAAACTAGTTTGGCCTAGGCCAATTAGTAATAGTTGGGATATGTATAGCTATTTCCTATATAACTTAATAATAATTTTACATTGATTCTACCAGTGGGTAAAATCCTTCTTATCTTTAGTAAATGTTACTACTTTTATTTATTGTTGACTCTCAATAATATTCAACTTAATCCGATTTCTCAACTATATAGTAACATAGTCAATAGTCAGTTCCACCCCGCATTTAAGTTGGTTTGAAATTTTGTCTTGTCAGGGATTTTGTCTATATTTTACTATATTTTCCTTGATATATGGGCTATGTAATTTTAACAAAATAGGAAAAGTTCGTCATACTGCAAAATATAAAGCCTCATTCAGCTAATAGCGCAAAAATGTTAAAAAGAATGAAACGTCGGAAATCCCTAATAATAAACCCAGTTACTCTAAAAAAACTTAAACAAAAAAGTGCATGATATATCACAACAAATTTTGGCACTGACATCCCAGTCCAGATTAAAGAGATACACGTACGCGGCCCGGTAATACGGAAAAAAAGGAATTAAAAAATTTGCATCAGGCATCAGCTAATATAAATAATAATTAAAAAACTCGAATAGCAGGGAAAACATAAGCACCCAGCGCCGTTATAATATCAAATGTCAACGGGATGCCTAAAAATTAGACCCCGTTTTACAAAAAAGTTGCACACATTTCATTTTACGTCACATCCGGGTTTAGGCCGCCATCACGATGGACGAACATCTGACAAAACGAGATAAAAGTTTATATACACGCACTAACTCCCTCTATGAGCGGACGAGGCGTGATAATTAATAATGGCAGACTGGAGTTGTAAATCATAATATGTTTATTCCACCCGACAACGGAATACTTCCTTTATTTGGACCAGATTTATTTGATATATGACACAATTTTTTTTTCTAAGATATGATGATATTATATTATATTTGTTTCTAATTTCACTTTAAAAAATAAAGATAACTGAAAACTGAAAATCCGTGAAAACTTACTTCGTAAAAAAACATTTATTCATATTCCGTCATAATTTTTGACGAGAGAATATGATACGAAGGGGTCAGAAGCAAAACCGCCTAAGTAGGCCAGGGTAATAAGACAAAAATATACCCTGTTCGTGACACCTCAGCAGCCAGGGTACGGAAGCGTTTTTTCGACAGGTAATACCTATAGAAACAAATTATAACTATTTCCTGCGTAGGATCTGGCGGCCATTTTTATTTATAAACGCTTAACTGTCAAAAAATGGCATTTCCCCCTTTTTTTTTCAGATCAACGGAAAACAGTGAAACTTATGATTTTTTTAGTACAAATATTATATAGGGTGAGGCAGATAACTGGCCTATTAGAAATATCTCGAGAACTAAACGCAACAGAATCATGAAAATTGGAATAAAGGGGTTTTGAAAGATGATCTATTAAATGAAAATATTTTCATCTCTTCGCAACTTCCGGTTATACCGGAAGTTGCTTATAACTTCGTTTTTTTAAATAGGACACCCTGTATATTTTTACATTTTTGGATTCTCCTCGATGTCTTCTTTCTTAAAATATAAGGTTTTGTAATATTATACAGGGTATTTTAAAAGATAATTACGTTTTTTTATTAATTTCGTAGCAATATTCACACCCTGTAGAATTGTAGTAGTTTGACATCTAAAACTCTACTTAGGTTCAAATGATTTTTAATATACTCTACTATTGTTAAAAATCATTAGTATAGCTAAATTTTTAATTTTAGTATACAGGGTTGGTCGAAACTCGGAATGAGTATTTTCTGAGTTTTCTTAAATAGAACACCCTGTATTTTTGTATTGTAGTGAAATGATATTTTATAGTACTTTTTTATTTCTTAAGCATTCCCTATACCTAACTGCTTTAATTTGTGAGTTATTGGTGATTCAAGCTAAACATTAATTGCAACAAAAAATACGTAAAATTTTATTAGGTTGGCCGTGAAAATACTCAATCCCAAATAATTTTTCAGAAATAAATACATATTAATCCAGACTGGTCCTTAAAATTGCCAATAATGGTTTAGCTATCAAAATACCTACGTAGTTAAGATTGTTGGTGCGATTAACAATTAAGCACAAATTAAAGCAGTTAGGTATAGGGAATGCTTAAGAAATAAAAAAGTACCATAAAATATCACTTCATTACAATACTAAAATACAGGGTGTTCCATTTAAAAAAACTCAGAAAATACTCATTCCGAGTTTCGACCAACCCTGTATACTAAAATTAAAAATTTAGCTATACTAATGATTCTTAACAATAGTAGAGGATATTAAAAATCATTTGAACGTAAGTAGAGTTTTAGATGTCAAACTATTACAATTCTACAGGGTGTTCATTTTGCTACGAAATTAATAAAAAAACGTAATTATCTTTTAAAATACCCTGTATAATATTACAAAACCTGATATTTTAAGAAAGAAGACATCAAAGAGAATCCAAAAATGTAAAAATATACAGGGTGTCCCATTTAAAAAAACGAAGTTATAAGCAACTTCCGGTATAACCGGAACTTGCAAAGAGATGAAAATATTTTCATTTAATAGATCATCCTTCAAAACCCCTTTATTCCAATTTTCATGATTCTGTTGCCTTTAGTTCTCGAGCTATTTCTAATAGGCCCTTTATTTGCCTCACCCTGTATATATATACTCATTTATTGTTAATATAATGGCGAAAAAAGGTCAGAATTACAAAAAATATTTTCTCAATAACTGTTGTAAAAATTACTGTACAGCTTTGAAATTTTTGTTAAATGAGGGTTATTTGGTGCTGAATACGTGATAAAAATTTCAAAGCGATTCATTTAATTGTTTAGATTTTATTCAAATTGTTTTTACCAGAGAGCATTTTTTGCAATAACATAAGTCAGAAAAAAATGACTTAGAACCATTCCACAGGTGTCAAATGAAAGAGCATGAGCTTCATTTTCAACTTGATTTAAAAAAAGTGAATAAAAAATGCATTTATTAGTAATAAATAATTATGTAAAAGTATCGTCAATTTTTCTTTATAAACTTTTTGAATAGCTTTTTCCAAAAAAATGAACTTTTTTACCCTGTTTTAAGTTCACAACTACCAAGTAATGTTGCCTAGATCATAATTGATAAAAAATTGTAATAAATATGTATAATTCCTTATATAACAAAATAAAAAGTTTATAAGGAAAGATTTACGATACTTACATAATTATTTATTACTAATAATGCATTTTTTACTCACTTTTTTTAAACAAAGTTGAAAGTATAGCTCATGTTCTTTCATTTGACACCTGTGGAATGGTTTTAACGTCATTTTCTTCTGACTTATGTTATTGCAAAATAAATGCTCACTGGGATAAACAATTTGAATAAAATTTAAACAATTGAATGAATCGCTTTGAAATTTTTATCACATATTAAGCTCCAACGATCCCTTATTTGACAAAAATATCAAAGCTGTACACTAATTTGTACAACAGTTATTGCGAAAATAATTTTTTTTGCGATTCCGACCTTTCTTTGCAATTATATTAACAATAAATGAGTATATCAAACTTTGTTATACGTCATTTTAAAGCATTTTCCATAATCTCGAAGATATTTATACTAAAAAAACCATAAGTTTCCCTGTTTTCCATTGATTTGAAAAAAAAAATGAAAAATGCCATTTTTTGATACTTAATTGTTTATAAATAAAAATGGCCGCCAGATTATACTCAGGAAATAATTACAATTTGTTTTTATAGGTACATATTACCTGTTGAAAAAACGCTTCAGTACCCTGGCTGTTCAAGTGCCATGGAAAAAACCTTATTACCCTGGACTAAAGTAGCAAGTCACACATTTTGAGAAATAAAGCATCAAAGTTTTTGCTCCTTTAAAAATTCTGGACGTTTAAAATTAAAAATTTTAAAGTATTAAACAATTTAAAACACATAAGTATAAAATTTTAAAGATACTTCTGGGGAGAAATTGTTTTTTATTTTTTTTTTACTTCTTTTGACAAAAAAATGCACTTAGGTTGTTTTACCTTTAAGCAAAAATGACTTTATAACACATAAAAGGAACTAAACAAAAGCTTAATTTTCAATTAATATTTATTTTTTCTTAAAAAAAAAAAACACAAACTTTACTTTTTTTGTAACACTAAAGTTACAAAGTAATCTGACAAAAAATCTATGTACTCGTCTTGTTCGTCGTTGGCATCTTCTTTGGAAGACTCAACAGCAGTGCTTGCTTTTTTCATTGTGTTTTTGCGGCTTTGACTCATGCTGCAAATCATTATAAAATTGATGGTAAATGGGGGGTATGAAATCTAGCAGCTGTTGTAAATTATCCCATTTTTGATACTTAACTTTTAATTTTGCTTGATCTCCAAGAGGCTCCAAAGTAACATCATTCACCGGTCGTCCAACATTCTTATTGCATTTTTCTTCGTCTTCGTTTAAAGTATTGTTAAAAGAAAATTGGTAGAGGTTACGAAGCAGATGAGTAAGCTGGCTTTAGAGCTGGGCGGTCCACAGTAGACCACCTGTACTCTATTACGCAAGTTATTGAGAAAAAAACAGCCTTCAATAAAGAAGTTCACCTGGTATACGTAGACTTACAAAAAGCATATGACAGTGTGCCTTTCAGCAAACTATGGTCAACCCTACATCAAACCAACATTAAACATGGTCTTATCAAAGCAGTCCAAAGTCTGTATAATGGAGTGACTGCAAAAATTAAAACTGGACCAAGGATGTCTGAGGGATTTAAGGTCACGAAAGGATTGAAGAAGGGTTGTTGTATTTCGCCTACCCTTTTTAAAATTTATCTGGAACAAGCACTCAAGCTGTGGAAAAGAAAATGTAGTGGCATGGGAATCCCCCTCAATGACGACACAACACTATACACTTTATGTTTCGCTGATGACCAAATTCTGACTACTCAAGATCATGATGACTTAAGTTACATGACGCGGAAGCTAATAGAAGAATATAACAAATGGGGCCTCGAAGTCAACATTAAGAAAACTGAAGCCATGTGTATTGGAGGAAAAAAGCAGTCCATTACATTAGACGATGGGGTAGAAATTAAACACTGCGATGAACACAAATACCTGGGCATGAAGATAACTCACGATGGAACACTCGATGCTGCTATAAAAGACAGAAACATACAGGGTAGAAAAGCCATATCCATGGTGAACGGCATTCTGTGCGACCAGACAATATCTAAAGCGAACAAGCAGCTTATATACAATAGCATACTTAAAAGTATAATCACATATGGCAGTGAAGTGTGGCCAATGAAACAAAGAGCGCAGAAAATGTTACTAGTAACAGAAATGGACTTCTGGAGAAGAGCAGCAGGCAAATCAAGAAGAGATCGGATACCGAACGAGAGAATACGAGAAATGATGGGAGTAACACATACAATAACTGATGACATAAACAAAACAATTGGTATGGTACGGCCATGTACAGAGAATGCCAGATGACAGGATCCCTAAACAGATTTTGGCATGGACACCACAAGGGAGAAGAAAAGAAGCTGGAGGGAGGGAATTGAAAAAGAACTAGAGGAAAGAGAAATCACTCCAGGTCTATGGTTAAATAGAGAAGAATGGCGGTTCGGAGTCGGAAGGCGTCGGAGAAAGCTGTAAACCGATAGTAGTAGTAGTAGTAAAAGAAAATTGGTATGTTTGGTTAAAAATTAAAAACCACTTAATGTCTTTCCATTTAATCACATGATTTTTGCTATCTTTATTGAAATTGTTTAAATTTTAATGGGATACAAAACCTGTCATTTTATGAAAAACCAATTTTCTTGAACACTTTTTTTATTAAGTCACACCAGTGATTAGGTACAATAATATCTCAGGATTTTTTTTTTTTTCAGTTTTTCTATTAGAGCGAAACTCCTATCACACTCCATATAGGTGAGACTAGGTTCAAAAAATTTGTGGTCAATATTTACAATATGTGTAGTGCGAACTATGTGCATGAATAATTTGGATATATTTAAACAATAGTATACTAGAGTAGTATAACCTACACTCCATAAACAAATCCAAACCGATGAGTGAAACCCAGACAGCACAAGTAATAAAAATATATTTATTTCCAGTCGCTTGTTTGGAAGTAAAACAACATAGGTGCACTAAGGCGATTTCTGCTCTTAACGGTTGGTGAATTTCATTTTGGTTGTTTTTTCTATTCATCGAAAGATGGTATAACAGTCCGTTAACTTTAATTATCTTTATAGTTATTTTATTTAAATTTTAATAACGGTTTGTCATTAAATTATACTTAAAAATAATAAGATCTAACTAAAATAAATCTTTGACTGACGTCATACTTAACTATTAGTTGGCACAAGTACTTCAGTTGGTATTAGACACCATTCGCTGTCATGTGAGTTTCGTTCTGTGAGGCTCCTCGTCTAACGAACTTGCGTCTAGAGAAAACCAAATACTTTGCTTCGGAGCTTCTAGACAATTGACAGTTCTCTGGATTTGGCGGGCAATTTGAAAAGTATATATATTGTACCTATACTACTTATACATCATATACAACTTATACATCATTGAGTTTAAGGCAGTAAATAAAAAACCTCACTTCGCTTTGTAGATTATCTATATAAATGTAAATGAAATTCAAAATATACTTATTAACCTAATTATATTATAGTACATATTAGCAATATTTTAAATAAAAAACTTTGTCATGTAGGTACCTTATAATAATATGTACCTATATGTATGTATAGGATATGTTACTTATAGTTCGGTACCTCTTGGCCTCTTGGGGACTTAGCAATTTTACCAGTATTTTGAATTTCTCTATAAAATAATTAACCATAGGAAAGTTATAAATTACAGTCAAATAATTAACCATATTATGAAAGTTATATTATTACCACATCAAAAACAGTAGGTACCTACTACCAAAGAAAAACATAAATATTTCACATAATAAAAATATTCTTAAACAAAAATGATTGTTTTCAATTAATAATAAAAAACCTTAAAGGAAAATTTGGGGTTTAAACAAACCATCTATTAGAGAAATTCAAAATACGGGTGTAAAATTTCTAAGTCCCCAATAATTTATAAAACTGTCAATTGTCTAGAAGCTCCGAAGCCAAAGTATTTGGTTTTCGCTAACCGCAAGTGTCTAACGACGGGAAATAATTGACACTTCGCTTGGTACGCTAGAACGGAAAAGTGGCGGATGACTGATTGAAAAGGACGGAAATTTTAATACAATAGTTTCAAGCTTTTATAAGTGATATTTAGTGGCAAATTATTGGTGGTGCTTTGGAGAAGCTAGGAGACTAAGTTTTGGGAGATCCCGGAGGAATTGGAAGTCATGTCATCCGGTAAATTTTTTTACTCTTAAAAAAAGTTTGAGAAAAAGGAACGAATATGGCCGCTCTCATGTCATATTAAATTCCTATTGAATTTATTTCTGTAAATGTATGAATCGAAGTTGTTCTTTGAATTTAGTATCTTTAATTATATCCATAGTTCGAAAATATACACTCAGATGAAGATTATCTTGTCACATATCCTGTAAATTATATCATTTGATTTGTGTGGTTATGTCAACCTCATAATATTGAATTCAAATTTTACAGATTACATTCATTATTCTCTATTCTATTAGATTGTGTGTATTCTAGCCACCTTAAATTCGTTCCAAAAGCCAGTATTTTTCCTAAAATTTACAACACATTACATTATCCCATACCATTTTTAATAATAAAAAAAATACCCTTTATAGACATATTTTTCAGATAAAAATCATATTCTGTATTAAATATTGAATTTAAAGTTAAATCCCAAATTAATGTGTGTAATGTGAATCAAGGTCAAATCCATCATTGTTTTTGCTAATGATCTTTTTGTTGTTCATTCTGAAAAAAAAGATATCTCATTTCTTTTCCTTTGGCTCTTTGACCTTTCCTTAGATTCTGACATTGAAACTAAAACGTGACATGTTTGTTTTTAGCCACTTGGGGGAAATCTTAAACTGTAACCAGTCCGTCAGCTCCCCTCACAACTGGGAGCAACTGTTCTACGCCAAGCCAGGTCATTTGGAGACCAGCCTGGAGAACCACCCACATACCTACTTTGTATCCTGCCCTCTGCACCCCAGAAGGGCATCGGTATATTAATTGGTATAAGCTAGCACCATCCCTGTGCTAATTCGCCTACCAGGGATTTTGGAATCCGTAGCAAGGACACTCTCGGGGACCATTTAGGGTTTGTTTTGGGACACTTAGTATCTGCTAGTGATTGTCACTTCCACTATTACACCACATTCATTTTTTGTATAAGACTCGGGACATTTATTTTGATGATTAAGTTTTATAGTTTATCGCACATATTTTGTTTCAATATTTAAGTTGCATATTGTTTTTATATATCTATAATAGTTGATAGTGTTCCCCAAACCAGTAAACTCTCTGGTCAAAGAGGTTTGAGCTCAGATCATCTTTTCCCCATATGAGATTCTCTTTACCTTTATATATTACCTGAAATTTACTTGTACCATTTATTTACTTAATTAACTTTATATTTTTAGTACTAACCTTGCTTGTCTCCACTTATCAATTTAAATTTATATACTTTGTCCTCTTAATTTGCTTAATTTATTAACTTATTCATATAACTTTAATCTTTCTTTAGTCAATCATAATTATTTAACTTATTTGCTTAACTTTACTTAAATTCATTTAATCAATTTCTAATTATATCTTTGGACGCTATTCCCTTTGAATAGCTATCCATTTTACTTGTTATATTTTTTAGTGACTACGTGTCGAAGCAACTGATTTTTATATATCAAGTAGACCGTAGGTTCACCTTAATGAGGCTAGTGCCTATTTAACTCTTTGAGAGTTACGGAAATTATTCATTGTGAATAATCCTCCCTTAATTATATTCTGGTTCATTAGTTCTATAGGGTTTAACGTTGCTGTACGTATTGCAATCGTACAATTATTTGGTGAAGGTTGTTATTTAACCTAGTATATGTAAGTTGGGGGTATGCTCCATATAAGAGTTACTCCATTACTAATGTAACTATAGATTATATTTATATTACTATAGGTAATTATTTCCTATTGTCATTTTAGAGTTACATAGTTTGTATTTTTCTAACTCAGAGGTTGTCAAAAATCTAAGTAGTTATATTTAATAAATATTTATTTGTTTTGTATATCCATTATTTTTTTTTTCCCATTTTTGAATTTAATATATTTACTATTTAACAGCAGTGTAAGATACCTGGAAGTTTGGTCCATTCCAACTTCTGGCGCCCATAATTCAGTCTATTTTATTTATCTCCTATATTCTTCTATTTTTATTATATTATTATATTTATCTAATTTATTTTCTGAACATATATTTTTAACTTAAAAGATTTCCCTTTTTCTAGTCATCATCTCTCTTTAGGTTGAGCTACTGTTCTTCGACAGGCATGCAAACGAGCCGTATCCATCCTTGAGTGTCAAGTTGCTCTCTTGCATCTATAGCTAGCCAACTCTATTCAGTTTGCCTCTGTCTCTCCATACTTCCATTATCAGTTCATCACCCTTCCTTCATTCATTTCATCTTATCATTTTAGTTCAACAAATACTACTGCAAAGTAGTGATTTTGTTACATCGGCAGCCCAACTTGGTGCCAACCTTTTAGAGGTTATAAGACAGTAGTTCTTTTAGTTCATTTTTTTTCTTTTATTTATATTATTCCCTTCTGATATCTTTTTATACATTCTGTTCTGATTTATTTTGTCTTTAACTATTTACTAATACTAAACAGGTACACTGTCACTGCTGTATCTATTAATTAGTTGAGATTTTGAAACCTCGTTTATAGTTTTGTCATACAGCTTACATTCTGGGTTGAATTTGAAACGAAGTATAAGTAACTAGCATCTATTAGATTATATTATTTTACTCTTTCAGCCAGTGTTGTATTTGTACGTACAGTAATCGTTAATACTTACATATTTTTTTTTTCTAGTACAAGTATAATAATTAATTTTTTTTTTCCAATATTTAGGTACTATATTTACTTGATTATACCTTATTTACTTTATTTATTTGATACATATATTTTGCTGGCCATTTTTGATTTTGTTGGTGTGTTGCTAATATTTTCTCCGTACTTATATATTTTGCGTACAAACTTAAGTATATTTCATATTTCTGACCTTTGGATTGCTTGTCAATAATTTTTGCTTTCATCATGTGTGCTTTTAAAGTTGAACATCTTCTGGTGGACGAATTGGACTATGAGTTGAAAATTAGGGACGTAGTACCAGAGGAGTCGGCAACTGTCGATAGGAAACGCAATCTTCTGCGGGGTGCTTTGAAGCAAGAAGAAGGCAATAGGAGTTTCACCCAACTTTCGGCTGTACATATCCCTTTTGAGGACCAACGGAAAGGAATATCCGAAACGTTGGATAGCTTGTCGAAGAAAATAGAGAAGTTTAGGGGAACTGTACAGGACAATGAATATGTTAGGTTAATATCTCGTCTAGCTCATATTTCTGGCCGAGTACACTTGTTACAGTGTACTACAGAAGAGCAGGAACCTTTTAAAAAGTCTGTTTCTCTTAAAATCCTTACCTTGGAGGGTGAGCTTGATTCTAAGGTTAACCCCATAGCCACATCTACTCCTAATGCTCCAGTCAGTGTCGTTCCTAGTTTCACATACTCCAAACCTGTGCAAGTACACAAATGGGGTGTTTCATTTTCCGGTGAAAAACAGCACAATGATGTGATTACATTTTTAGAAAAGGTCGAATGTCTTCGAGTATCTAGAGGTGTCTCTGAAGAAAATTTGTTTGCTGCTTCAGCTGAATTGTTTACCGGTCCTGCTTTTACCTGGTTCATGAATAATAGAGGTAATTTATCTTGTTGGTCTGATCTGGTTCGCAAGTTGAAGTCAGATTTTCTTCCTTACTCATACCAGGATGATCTCTTGGATGAAATCAAAAACCGTAAGCAGAAACCAGGAGAGTCTGTCACTATGTTCATTAATACTATATTAGGCATGTGTAGCCGTTTAGATACTCCGTTATCTGATTTGTCCAAAATAAAAATCATCTTAAAATGTTTACTGCCCTTTTATCATCAGCAGTTAGCTCTTATGGACATCCAGAGTATTGATGACCTCACTGTAAAGTGCAAACGTTTGGAGGAAACGTTATCCTGGTCTTCTCAGCCTCCATCCACATCTCGACCCTCTTCTAATTCTTCTTCTCAGCCAACTTCCTTTAGACAACGTTCTTGGCAAAATAAGGGCCCTGAACGTAATGTTTCTGTTTTTAGTTCCGTTGTTTGCTGGAATTGTCATCAGTCTAATCATAAGTTCAATAATTGTGGTATCCCACAAACTCGTATTTTCTGCCACGGTTGTGGTAGGGAAAATACCCTCAAAAGAAATTGTGTCAAGTGTTCGGGAAACGAAATGTCGGAGGTCCGTCCCCTGAGCGTTTCTCCGTCCAACACCCAATCAGGGAATCAAACCCCATCAGAAAACGAGACAGCTGGCCCAAGCACACCAAGCAACTCAAACCCATCTTCCAATCGGAAAGGGAAGAAGGCATCGTTCAGGAAACAAGCACACACCACAAATCAAAATCAGTCCAGAAATTAAGTTTTAGTCATGATACGTTGAACGCACATGTTTCACAGGGTTGCAAAGCCACAAATTCTTTAATTGGTAGTGTTAAGTATAATAATAATTTTGATGGTGAAGTAGTTCCATATAATGGTTGTATCCAACCAAATATTTTAGATTTAGATATTAACTCTTTATTAGTTAGGAAACAAAATGATAATAGGCCATATCTACCTATTCAAATTTTAGGACAATCGTGTTTAGCTTTATTAGATAGTGGCTCTAATATTTCATTGATAGGAGCACATTCATTAAATTTATTGAAAAATGCTAATATTCCCATTATGCCCATTTCATCTTTGCAAGTATCTACTGCAGATGGTACAGTCCAATCTATTACAGGCAAACTCCAAATTGAAATCACAGTGGCAAATTTATGTAGGAAAATTACATTTTATGTTATTCCTTCTGTACAGAATTCTATAATTTTAGGTATGGACTTCTTCAATGCTTTTAATAGCACCTTAAGTTGTTCTGATTTTTCTTTTTCCATATCTGAATTTAATCTGTCTACCCTTAGTGCTATTCATGATTTTTCCAGTTTATCTAGTTCTGAACAAAGGCAATTGGAGAATATGATCTCTCAGTTTACTACTATTTCTTCAAATGACAAACTAGGTCGTACTTCATTAATATCTCACACTATTGAGGTGGGAAATCCTACTCCTTTCAGATTATATCAGTATCCCATACCTCAAGCCTGGCAGGCAGATTTAGAAAAAGAAGTCGATTCGATGCTTGCTTTAAATATCATAGAACATTCAACGTCGTCCTATTGTTCCCCACTCTGGTTAACAAAGAAGAAGGATGGATCCTTCAGGATCTGCTTTGATGGTCGAAAACTAAACAGTATCACCACTAACAGGGATGCTTATCCAATTCCCCGAATCGACGTGATTTTGAGCAAACTTCAGAATGCCAAATACATCTCTTCGATTGATTTGTCTAAGGCCTTTTTACAGATCCCACTGAGTGAAGAGAGCAAGAAATATACTGCTTTTGCTGTCAGTGGTAAAGGATTATTCCAGTTTGTCACCATGCCTTTCGGTCTTGTTTCTGCTCCTCAGACAATGTGTCGTCTGATGGATTTAGTCATTGGTCCACAGTTAGAGCCCTATGTTTTCTATTATTTGGACGATATTTTAGTAGTCACTCCTGATTTTTCCCTTCATATGGAAATTTTAGATAAATTGTTTTTACGTCTTAAGGAAGCTAATCTAACAATTAATCTGGATAAGTGTCAGTTTTGTCGCCCTAGTCTTAAGTTTTTGGGTTATGTTGTTGATAATCAGGGTCTAAGGACTGATCCTGAGAAAATAGTTGCTATTAAGAATTTTCCTATACCTAAGACCACCACCCAAGTCCGTAGGATATTGGGAATGTGTGGATATTATCGCCGGTTTGTACCTTCGTACTCTACCTTGTTGTCACCTCTTACGGATCTTTTGAAGAACAGGAAAAAGGGGCAGACCATTACCTGGACTCCTGAGGCTGATGAAGCTTTTAGGCGCGTTAAAGAGGCTTTAACTAGCGCACCAGTCATGATGTCACCTAATTTTAATGAGCATTTTTATTTGATGACTGATTGCTCTAATACTGCTTCTGGTGGCGTATTGTTCCAGTTGAAAGATGGCTCGGAACATCCCATAGCTTACACGAGTAAGAAATTGAATAAGGCCCAGAAAAACTATTCCACCACTGAGAAAGAACTCTTAGCTATCATACATGGGTTGGAAGCATTTCGTTATTATTTAGAGGGCCGTAATTTCACCATAATTACGGACCACAGTTCCTTGGTATGGCTTCATAGTATGAAAAACCCATCTCAGAGACTTTCCCGATGGATATGCAAACTGGCTGCCTATTCATATAAGATTGTTCATCGAAAGGCCAACGGTGTAGTGGTTGCTGATGCTCTTTCCCGTGTCCATGATCTTAATGTCTTAGATTTGTCCACCTTAACTCCTGACGAGTGGTATCAGAATATGATTGATAGGGTTACTCAAGACCCACAAAATTATCCTGATTTTAAGGTAGAGAACAATATACTGTACAAACATATCTTAAGTCCTATAGAGGCCTTATCCAATATGTCAGATTGGAAAATAGTTGTACCTACGCCAAATAGGGAGAACATATTACGTATGTTTCATGATGAAGTTACTGCTGGACATTTTGGTTTTTATAAAACTTTTCATCGTATTGCCAAATTATATTATTGGCCTGGCATGCGCAAGTCTATCAAAAAGTATATTTCTAAGTGTTTAGTTTGTGCGACTTGTAAACCCAGTAATTTACCACAAGCTGGACTCATGGGTTCCTTTAGGAACATTAATTTTCCTTGGCAGATGATCTCGTTGGATCTCATTGGACCCTATCCTCGTAGTTATAAGGGTAATACTTACTGCTTGGTAGTTGTGGATTATTTCACCAAATTTCCTGTAGTTTGTCCTCTTCGTCAGGCCACAACTCCAGCCATTCTGAAATATTTAGAGGAACAAGTCTTTTTGTTGTTTGGTGTTCCCCAAATTGTGTCATGTGACAATGGTCCTCAGTTTGTGTCGAAGGCTTTTAAAGATCTTTTAGCTAAATATAAGGTCCAGAAGACCTTTTATAATGCTGCCTACCATCCTCAAGCCAATCATACTGAGAGAGTGAATCGCAGTATCGTCACCGCCCTAAGGTCCTATACATTCCCAGATCACAGAGCTTGGGATCAATATATCCATTCCATAGCTCAAGCCATAAGGACCTCTGTCCATGAGGTTACCCAATGTTCTCCTGCATATCTCAATTTTGGTAGAAATGTTGCTTTATCTGGTGACTATTTTGGTACAATTTCCGACACTTCCACAAATCTCCCTCAGATATCCGATAACCTTCATCGCTTAGAAGATCTCCAGACTCTACCTCAAATTTTTTCTGACATTCGGAAGAAGTTAAAAACTTCCTATCTAAGGAACCAGCAGCAGTATAACTTGAGGAAAAGAGATCTGCGATTCTGCGTTGGAGATAGAGTGTTGAAGCGAAACTTTGTAAAGTCTAATAAGGGTGATGCTATTTCGGCAAAATTTTGCCAGAAATATATTCCCTGTACGGTTGTGAAGGTAATATCTCCTTTAGTGTATGAATTGAAGGACAATTCGACTAACAAACGAATTGGACAATTTCACATAAAGGATTTACTGCCTGATAACACCATGGATGAGGTTGATTCATCATCTTCGGAAGAAGATTAACTTTATAGGGTTGTTTGAGCTAACTTCTTCCTCTATTTGTCTTTAGCTCGATCCTTATTAAGATTCAGTATTTTAGTTTAATATTTTATTCACCAGATAGAGCAGGTACATATCTCCATTTTTATCTTTTGGCATGGTTGTTAGATGACTTCCAATTTATGAATCATTAGGTTAATTATTTTTTTAGTACGCTTATGTATGAGCTTATCATTTTTTTTTCATTATTAATGTTGCATTTTAATTATTATGCATCAACATTATTAATTATTAATACTGTTAGTAGGATTACCCAGTTAATAAAATCCTACTTGTAATTTTTAGATTGTGCACCTACCCCTTAGCATAGAAGGGTTGTTGATTATTGTATATTTATATATTTGAATATGTAAGCTCATGCAAGTACGTTGGTTTAATATTGATATTTGGTATGGAACTATGGAACTAAGAATATTATACACTACTTATCTCAGGTTGTGTGTTGTATTTTTGATATTTGATTACATACTATTTTTTTTATATGTATCTTTTATTATCTTGTTATTAGATTTGCCATATTGGAAAGATGGGGTGGTTCTTAATTTTATATTGGTTTACTTTATCAACATTTGTCACAGATATCCTAAATACTTTATAATAATTTATATCCTTATGCCCTACACAGTATGATTCTGGAATTAGTTTGGAATTCTGATGTATGTATGGATTTCTTCTTAAGAACTAGTCTGCCAATGCTCTGTAATTTGGGTTCCTAGGTAACCTAGTGAATGCGTGGGTTCGAAATTCAGCAACTGATCACTGCTATCCGATTTCGTAACCTATGTTTTCATAGCAGAGTACGCAGATGTTTATTCATCAAAATATTTCTGGTCAGGAAATGTTGGCCACATGTCCTGACCATCCTTGTGTAATTATTCCAATCATTCCAGTTACATTTTTTAGCATTTGATAGGGAATATTTAGTTTACATTATGTCCTGTACTTCATAGGTAGTAGGTTCCTTTTAATATTTGAGGTGTTTGGACAAATGAATTGCTTATTTTAGTAGATTTCCTCTTCTTTCCTGAGGCATTAGTTTGTTGTTGAGATTCAGGAATATTTCCTGGATAATTCTATGTATGCGAGAACGTATGAATCTACAGTTTTATTCCAAATTGGTTGCTCGTTCTTGTCATATTTTTTTTCTATCATTTATCATGGTGTCATAGACCTTGTCAGTTCACCTTTTAGATTTTTTTTTATTACAATTGGTACGTTATCAGCTATAGCTATAGCTAGTGAACAACAGCACGGACCAATTTTAGTTAGTCAACGACTTACTTGAGTCGATGGACCTAATTTAATTTATTTAGTATTAGTGAGAATTGGTACACAAATCTTCCTGATCGTTCTTCTTTGGATATGCTCCTATAAATCTGGTGTCCATTGATAGTCCGATTTTGGATAAAGCGTCCGAGTCCTCACTTATTTTGTTTATTTGGTTGTATAGGCTCGTATTACCGGTTGTGGTTGTACATAGGCCTAATTAATTTATGTGATTTAGTATTGGTGTGAATTGGTCCATAAATCTTCCTGGTCGTCCTTCTGTGGATATGCTTTATGAATCTGGTGTCCATTGATAGTCCGACTTTGGATTAAGTGTCCGATTCCACATTTATTTTGATTAATGAGTTTTTGGATAACTTTGATATGCTTACTATTTGTATTATTTGGCACTGGTGATAATTGTTCCATAAATATTCCTGATTGTTCTTCTCTGGATATGCTATTACGAATCTGGTGTCCATTGGTAGTTCAATTTTGGATGAAGTGTTCCATTCTTCACTTATTTCAGTTGTTGATTTCTTTTGTCTTACTTTAGTATATTTATTTGGTTTATGGTGCGAATTGGCTCATACCTTTGCCTGGTTGTTCGTCCTTGGATATACCCTTTTTAAATTTGATGTCCATGGATAGTTCAATTTTGGACTTAGTGCCCATTCGACATTTATTTGTCATTATGAACTTTAGTACATTATTTAGCTTATGTTTTGGTTTGCAGACAAAATGTCGATGACATTTTAATATGACTTCGAGTCATCTTTTCCGATTCATAGTTTTGGTGTAGTAATCATCCTTCTTTCCCTGATCCCTAATTTGTGGTTACTTGTAATCTTGCGGGTCAACGTAGAATGATAGATTATTACCACTTGGTTATTAATATTTTGAATTAAAAAAAAAAAAATTTTTTGCTTAAAATTTTTTTCTCCGAGTAGAAGGGGAATATAACAGTCCGTTAACTTTAATTATCTTTATAGTTATTTTATTTAAATTTTAATAACGGTTTGTCATTAAATTATACTTAAAAATAATAAGATCTAACTAAAATAAATCTTTGACTGACGTCATACTTAACTATTAGTTGGCACAAGTACTTCAGTTGGTATTAGACACCATTCGCTGTCATGTGAGTTTCGTTCTGTGAGGCTCCTCGTCTAACGACGGGAAATAATTGACACTTCGCTTGGTACGCTAGAACGGAAAAGTGGCGGATGACTGATTGAAAAGGACGGAAATTTTAATACAATAGTTTCAAGCTTTTATAAGTGATATTTAGTGGCAAATTATTGGTGGTGCTTTGGAGAAGCTAGGAGACTAAGTTTTGGGAGATCCCGGAGGAATTGGAAGTCATGTCATCCGGTAAATTTTTTTACTCTTAAAAAAAGTTTGAGAAAAAGGAACGAATATGGCCGCTCTCATGTCATATTAAATTCCTATTGAATTTATTTCTGTAAATGTATGAATCGAAGTTGTTCTTTGAATTTAGTATCTTTAATTATATCCATAGTTCGAAAATATACACTCAGATGAAGATTATCTTGTCACATATCCTGTAAATTATATCATTTGATTTGTGTGGTTATGTCAACCTCATAATATTGAATTCAAATTTTACAGATTACATTCATTATTCTCTATTCTATTAGATTGTGTGTATTCTAGCCACCTTAAATTCGTTCCAAAAGCCAGTATTTTTCCTAAAATTTACAACACATTACATTATCCCATACCATTTTTAATAATAAAAAAAATACCCTTTATAGACATATTTTTCAGATAAAAATCATATTCTGTATTAAATATTGAATTTAAAGTTAAATCCCAAATTAATGTGTGTAATGTGAATCAAGGTCAAATCCATCATTGTTTTTGCTAATGATCTTTTTGTTGTTCATTCTGAAAAAAAAGATATCTCATTTCTTTTCCTTTGGCTCTTTGACCTTTCCTTAGATTCTGACATTGAAACTAAAACGTGACATGTTTGTTTTTAGCCACTTGGGGGAAATCTTAAACTGTAACCAGTCCGTCAGCTCCCCTCACAACTGGGAGCAACTGTTCTACGCCAAGCCAGGTCATTTGGAGACCAGCCTGGAGAACCACCCACATACCTACTTTGTATCCTGCCCTCTGCACCCCAGAAGGGCATCGGTATATTAATTGGTATAAGCTAGCACCATCCCTGTGCTAATTCGCCTACCAGGGATTTTGGAATCCGTAGCAAGGACACTCTCGGGGACCATTTAGGGTTTGTTTTGGGACACTTAGTATCTGCTAGTGATTGTCACTTCCACTATTACACCACATTCATTTTTTGTATAAGACTCGGGACATTTATTTTGATGATTAAGTTTTATAGTTTATCGCACATATTTTGTTTCAATATTTAAGTTGCATATTGTTTTTATATATCTATAATAGTTGATAGTGTTCCCCAAACCAGTAAACTCTCTGGTCAAAGAGGTTTGAGCTCAGATCATCTTTTCCCCATATGAGATTCTCTTTACCTTTATATATTACCTGAAATTTACTTGTACCATTTATTTACTTAATTAACTTTATATTTTTAGTACTAACCTTGCTTGTCTCCACTTATCAATTTAAATTTATATACTTTGTCCTCTTAATTTGCTTAATTTATTAACTTATTCATATAACTTTAATCTTTCTTTAGTCAATCATAATTATTTAACTTATTTGCTTAACTTTACTTAAATTCATTTAATCAATTTCTAATTATATCTTTGGACGCTATTCCCTTTGAATAGCTATCCATTTTACTTGTTATATTTTTTAGTGACTACGTGTCGAAGCAACTGATTTTTATATATCAAGTAGACCGTAGGTTCACCTTAATGAGGCTAGTGCCTATTTAACTCTTTGAGAGTTACGGAAATTATTCATTGTGAATAATCCTCCCTTAATTATATTCTGGTTCATTAGTTCTATAGGGTTTAACGTTGCTGTACGTATTGCAATCGTACAATTATTTGGTGAAGGTTGTTATTTAACCTAGTATATGTAAGTTGGGGGTATGCTCCATATAAGAGTTACTCCATTACTAATGTAACTATAGATTATATTTATATTACTATAGGTAATTATTTCCTATTGTCATTTTAGAGTTACATAGTTTGTATTTTTCTAACTCAGAGGTTGTCAAAAATCTAAGTAGTTATATTTAATAAATATTTATTTGTTTTGTATATCCATTATTTTTTTTTTTTCCCATTTTTGAATTTAATATATTTACTATTTAACAGCAGTGTAAGATACCTGGAAGTTTGGTCCATTCCAACTTCTGGCGCCCATAATTCAGTCTATTTTATTTATCTCCTATATTCTTCTATTTTTATTATATTATTATATTTATCTAATTTATTTTCTGAACATATATTTTTAACTTAAAAGATTTCCCTTTTTCTAGTCATCATCTCTCTTTAGGTTGAGCTACTGTTCTTCGACAGGCATGCAAACGAGCCGTATCCATCCTTGAGTGTCAAGTTGCTCTCTTGCATCTATAGCTAGCCAACTCTATTCAGTTTGCCTCTGTCTCTCCATACTTCCATTATCAGTTCATCACCCTTCCTTCATTCATTTCATCTTATCATTTTAGTTCAACAAATACTACTGCAAAGTAGTGATTTTGTTACAATGGCGATAAAGTAAGGTTAGAGCGCAGTCGATTTTACTACCAAACAATATAAGATATTCAGAACGTGAAACAGCACTAAAGTCATTTTCGTGAAAATTGCACTTAGGCGGTTTTACTTCTAACCCCTTCATATAGTTCGATACTCAAATAAACAAGAACAAATAAGGGGATTATATCTTAATACATAGGATATTGAGAAAATACAACATTGTTATGACACGAAGCCAAATAGAGGAATTAAAAACTTAACGTTGACCTAACGGTAGAAAGAGAATATCATGGCTGCCGAATTTGGAAACATGGTTTAAGAAAACCTCAAAGGAACTCTTTCGAGCCGCTGCGAGCAAGGTTATGATTATGATTGCCAATATGATTTTTAACATCCGAAACGGATACGAACTAGAAGAAGGAGAACATTGATCTATTTGGAACAGAGATGATATTTATAAAGAATTATAATTATCGTACTAATGACTCATTTTACTAAATCTAATCAATTTTGTCAGGATATTTTGATATTTAAATGCGCGACTAAAAAATTAAAATAATGGGCAAATTAGGAGAATAAATTCTTCTCCTCCTTCATGTGCCATCTCCGCGACGCGACGGAGGTCGGCAATCATCGTAGCTATTCGGAATTTAGAGACGGTACGGTGATACATCCTTACCATTCTCTCAGGCTGAGCAGCCGTGATATTCTGCGTCTCCATATACTTCTATTTCATTAAATATTTCCCTGAATAATCAATTGGAGCCAGTTGTACCTCTCTCCACGTGTAATATGTCTGAGATACTCCAATTTTCTTGTTTTGATTGTATTCACGATTTTCATTTCTTTATTCATACTTCTCAGAACCTCTTTGTCGGTAACGTGTTCTGTCCATGATATTTTCTGAATCTTTCTATGGACCCAAAACTCGAATGATTCAGGTTTTTTTATTCATATCGCATTCATGGTACAAGTTTTCATTCCATAAAACAATGTCGTGAAAACGTTGCACCTTGTCAACCTAACTCTTGACATTAACATTTTTTTTTTCAACTTTTCTCTAAGAGATGTAGCTACAGCATCTTAAAAAGTGGTTTTTAGTTATTTTTAAAATTCCACTTAAATACGCAGTTCATTTTCGTCTTGATTTAGAGGTGTTCACATTGCTCTACTGAAGACGTCTAGAGACAGAAACAGCTGACTACGGATGGTGGATATCCTCTGAATCGAAAGGAAACATAAACTGTCGTTCACTTTTATCTTTTATCTTTGTCTTTTCTCAAATTTTAAGTATTGGAACTATCTTTTGGACCTTTTCCTAGACGAGTAAGACGAAATGTGATTGCATATTGTAGAATCTCTTGGCTTAAAAATTGTAAAAGTCAATGATAAAGAATGTTATCAGTAGTGTTTCAGCTTTAAATCATTATTTGTTATTTTAATTTTATTTTAATAGTGAATTTTGCATATGAGACATTTCTTCTTTTCTCTGAGAGATGTTACAGCGTCTTAAAAAGTGGATTTTAATTATTTTTGAAATTTCACTTAACTACGCAGTTTATTTTCGTCTTGGTTCAGATGTGTTCACGTAGCCCTACTGAAGACGTCTAGAGACAGAAACAGCTGCCTGGGAATGGTGGATATCCTCTGAATCGGAATTAAATATAAACTGTCGTTCACTTTTACCTTTTATCTTTAAGGTTTAATTTTAGGCATTAATTTTTAAGGTTGGTTCAGACCAAGAGTCACGGTACGATCAGATCACAGTCATATCTCCGTAAAGTCAAGGGTCAAACCATTTACAGACACAATCCGGCAGATCACTATCAGTCTACGTCAGCATTCAGGTCGATCAAGATTATCGAGTCTTTAGAGAGTTTTTAGTATTGCAACGATTATTGCATCCTTCTGAGATAACTAGTCATAGCCCAAGCGGGGATTTTTGTAGTTACTCGAGCGCGTCAGATTGTTACATGGGGAGAAACCTTTTACCCTGAAAATGTACCTCTACTATATATTGGCTCCTAATACAGGGGAGTTCGTTAAGGGGGGGACTGGGGGACAAAAAAAAATCTATCAATAGAAAAACTCGAAATCGTCAGATTAAGATAAGTACAGTCAGATTAAGTTGTTAAGTACATGCAAAACATTGTTTATTTCAAAACTCTGACAATTTGGCAAAATTGGCAAAAAAATTACTAAATAGTTAATAATTAATAAATAATTAGTAATTTTGATCAAATTGGCGAAGAACAAAAAAATTACCTGCTAAAATCACTAGCCAGTTGTGTCTGAGTTTATCGAACTGACTATACTTATTTTTGTAATATTTTAATTTGTAATATTTTGTATTTTGGTTTGGTGTTTTAAGAAATATTTAAAAATGTTTTTATAATATTATAATATATTCCTGAATATAATTCCTTCTATAATAGTAGAACATAATTTCTTGTAGCAGGTCAAAATTACAATCATGACATAAAACTACATGTCATAATTGTAATTTTCGCTGAGAATCGGAGTACATTGAATTGGGGATGGCGGTTGTTGACAAGACACCGGTTTTCGGTTATACCGGTTTTTTTTACTAACGTTTGTAACCAGGCTGTTTTAACCGTCCAAAAAACCGGTTGTTTCAAAAACCGGTTTTCGGTGTTTTTAATCAATAGCCAATACCCATTCGGTTAAAATGTGACATTTACATTGTACTTTAGTTTGCGATACTCCATTCAAGTCGATATAAATATTAATCATATCGATACTATCAAAAGAATATTTCGATACAAAGATATTCAATCGATATATAGACGGCGTTGGGATCGAACTGGATCGTACCCAATTGGGATCGAAAATAGAAATTAGACATAGTGCTAATCTTTCTATTCGGAAGAAAAATTTTTTTTAACTAATCATTCTAAGCCGGTCAAATTTCTAGAACCTATTAATAGTGCATAAATTAATAAAGAAGACCAAATAGGGTCAATGACTAATTTTAATTAGGGTGGTGATTAGGGGGTTGGTTCCGATCAGTTTTTCGCTGAAAAAAATACGATCTGATATTCTTTTCATTATAAGTCACTTAATTTTTGAGCTAGAGACTTTCTTTTATTTCTCGAGATAGATATTTTAAATACGTTAAATTAGTTTGAAAAAGTTATCCTCGAAAAATGTATAGTTTTTCCGTCTTTTGACTTTGAATTTACAATATTGATAAACTATTGCTAAATATTGTAGTTATTTGTAGTTATTGTAGTTATATCCCTGGACGTATTTGTTCAATGGGAATCTAGGAACCATAAATATTCTTTTTGAGTTTTGGTTTAGAGTAGAGGTTTAGTCAATTTGAAGTACCTTGATGCTATTCTCGGGGTACAATTTTTTAGTAATTGAGTACCTAGCGCACTTGAAGAATAGTTATTGGTGAATGGATTCTTTTGAACCTCTTGAGGAAGAAGCAATTTCCCTAAGAGTATACTCCCCTTAGGGATGTAAGAGTACTCAATAAACTTTCAGTTTTATAGCCTGAGCTTTTAAATTTTTTAGTTTTGAGTAGTAAATATTCTTATTCCTTAAGAGTAAATCTTTTTTATTCTGTAACATAAGATTTTATGGATCTCAATGGAATTTCTACAAAGAAATGTTCTATATAATAGGCAAGCTGAGTTCGATAGCTCAATAGGCTCAATTTAGAGGCGTAGCTACCGCCGTATCAGCCATATAAATTATACGGGACCCCCGGCATCGGCATGTAGGGACCCGGAATGTCCAAACAAAAATTACAATTAAAAATTTGAACAAAATATTGCACAATTTCACTATTAGGTCGTTTTGAAACAGTGAAACAGTGTGTATCGTATGTATGTTTTGGTATCGGCATTTTTTCGTATAATTTTTTTTATCTATATAAGTATAAATTACAATAATGTATTATCTATATCTATTTGCCGCTACTCACCATTATGCCATAGGGACAGTGTTTCTTTTTTTAAGCTAATTTGCATTGTCCATTCATCGTTGACTGTGTGTGAGATATTGCATAATGCATAATTTCAATTTTTGTAATTGCTTTACCTTTGAATATTTGAAACAGTTTATCTTGTAATCTGTTCTTTATCTATAAATTTTATTTATGTATATATATTGTTATCGTTTAGTATATCAAATTATGATCCTATTTTAAAAGAACGTAATTTTAAAGCCGAAGGGTGAGATAGTTTATTTTATTCCCAGAATTCTTATTATTTACCTGATCGTGCAGTTAGGGAAACAATTGTCTCAGAAATTAAAAAAACTCCATTTATGGCGATTATTTTGGATACCTACAAGTCAAAACTTGTCAAAAACTGACCATGTTTCAGTAGATTTTCGATACGTGTCAATAGGAGAAAACAATGAGTGTGTACACAAAGAAACCAAAACCTGTGAGTCTTTTTTGGAATTCATATCAATAGCTGATTACAGTGCAGAAGGGCTTGGAACTCTTATTTTCAATACTGTGACAGAATATGGAATTGATTTATCTAAATGTAGAGGAAGGGTTACAATGGAGCAAACATTATGTCGGCAGCATATGGAGGATTACAAGAACTTAGAAATCAAAATTAATTTTTTGATTTGATAAACGAGTCTAAAAACCTCGAAAGAAAGTGGGGGATGACAACTATATTTTAAAATAAAAAACGAAAACTAACAAAGCGATTTTTTATGAGCTATCAGAAGTACAGGATTTCAGACCCTGAATCGTACTTCAGGGTTAATATATATTATTGCTGTTTGGATATATTGATTTCTTAAACCAAACAAAGGTTCCAAAGTCTCTGTGATTTGAGTAATACATTATTTTTTGAAATATTTCAACCCGAGAAACTTCCATCATTTCCAAATGAAATTAAAAAATAGCAAGTCGAAAGACTTAGGGGAACAACAGGGGGCTAGTTTTTACAATTTTCATAAAATCAAATATATCTTGACAGCTATTTTCCCAATTATAACTAATTAAAGACTAAGCGCTAGTTTAACTCTTTCTGAATAAAATTGAACTGAATAAAAGTTAAGAAGACTGTTATTTTTTAATCAACTAGCATTTTACCAAAAAAAGTGCATTGTAACAACTTACCCCGCGCTTGGGGCTAGTTGTAACATCTATTGGGGCAGGTTGTAACATTACGAAAATTCGAATTTTTTGGAATATTTCGAAGAAAATACCAACGTTAGTCCTGTTGAAAGATGTTGCTTGACTTAATAAGGTGGCTTCTGGTGTTCTTAATTATAAATGTAGATTTCTACGCATAAAATTTTGGACCCAATCTGGACCAACTGTATAATTTTCATACCAAGAAGAAGGAAGTTGCTTAGCACTGAGTCTCACAGTATATTGGTAAGGCAGTTTTCGCATCTGCATGGGAATTAGTCCAAAATATATACTTCGGTGCACTTCAAAATATACGAAGCCATTTTACTTTCTTTTTCGGCTGTAGAAACTATCCCTGGTTTAGTACAGCCAACTTGTAGACTCTTAATGTTTTTCTTTTTTTCTATATCTTTATAAAGATACAAGACACAGTCCGTGCTGTTTTACTTGCTTGCTTTATGCTATATTGATTATCTAAAATTTCCGCTGAACCTAACTCGTAGACTTCACTTCCTGGCTTTGAGTTGCCCTTTCTGATTTTTTTTTATGTTGTCTCGTTTTGGGCTATTACTAAATTTAATAATACGTTTTTATATTATAGATCAGGGGTGGCCAAACCACGGCACGCGTGCCACGGTGTGGCACGGCGGTGTCTTAGAAGTGGCACGCGAGGACTTTTTGGAAAAATAAAAAAAAAATTAAAAAAAAATTAACTTAGTAAAAAGTTAAAAATTCGTCTTTTATCATACTCCACTCTTATTGTACGCCACTGCATCGCGCTAGACACGTTCACGTTATTCTCTACTCAGTTGATTCTGAACTTTTGTGCGAGACGCTTCAAGTCTGTTTGCCTTGTGAGATAGTGTTTTTACAGTTTATTTCCTTTTAAAACCATTGTTTTCGAAATGACCACGAATAAGCGATCAACTTCAAAACGTAAATATGAGGACGATATCGCGACTCGTGAATTTAAAACTGAGTGGGAAGAACAATTCATATTTACTTATCACAACACTTCCAAGCCTTGCTGTTTGATATGTGGAATTTTTGTGGCAGTGCCAAAAAAATTTAATCTGGAGCGCCATTATAAGCAAGTTCATGGCGATTTCACCAACAATTATCCTGTCGGATCACGCCTACGAACCGAATTCATCGCCAAGAAAAAAAAACTTTAGCCGGGCAACAATCTTTGTTCCAAAAAAGAAGTAATGAAATGGAAACAATGGTGAAGACTTCGTATGAACTCTCGCTGTTATTAACACGCAAGAAAAAGCCATATTCCGACGGAGAAGAGGTAATTAAAAATAGTTTACTAATATTCGCTCAAAATGTCGGTGATTCAAACATAAAACATATGGTGGACCAAATCGCTTTGTCCAGAAACACCGTCATGCGCCGAATTGATGATATGGGCCAGGATGTTGAAACACAAATTATCGGCGGACTACGAGACTGCAAATATTTTTCACTGGCTTTGGATGAAAGCTGTGACATCACAGGTAATACGCAGTTGAGCATATTTGTACGCTTCGTGACAGATAGTTTCAATGTTGTGGAGGAGTTATTAGATTTGCGCCAACTGGTCTCCACAACAGGACAGGATGTCTTGGATCAAGTGAAAAATGTTATTGAAGGCAGCAAAGTGGAGTGGTCGAAATTGGAGTCGGTTTGCACAGATGAAGCGTCTTCCATGGTTGGTCGAATCAAAGGATTTGCAACGCTACTTAAAAACTTTTTAGGAAGAAATGTTTTCAAATTCCATTGTATAATCCACCAAGAAGCGTTATGTGCCAAGGACCTCGATCTATCCTCGGTGATTGAGCCTGTATCGCGGTGTATCAATAAAATACATGCCCGAGCTAGTAATCGACGACGATTCCGAGAACTTTTTCAGGAGGTAACGGAGGAGGCAGGTGAATTACTCCTTTATTGCAGTGTTCGATGGTTGTCCAAAGGGAATGCACTGGCAAGATTTTGGAATTGGAAAGAGTGTGTTTTGCAATTTTTGGAGGAGAATGAGGAATTGCCAAATGTGTGCTCTCTGTTGAAAAATGAAGACTGGCTATGGGATTTAGCTTTCCTTGCGGACATAATGGGACATTTGAACATATTTAATTTAAGATTACAAGGAAAAGATTATATTTTTCCAAACTTAGTTAGCCACGTAAGCTCATTCAAAAACAAAATATCACTTTTTTATTCAGATTTTAATGAAAAAAAAAATTCACTCATTTTAAATTCATGAAGGAATTAGCCATCAAATTAAATAATGTTCCAAATTATGATAAGTTTAAAAATCTAATCTTCAAAGTCTTCAAAGCTCATTTGTTACGAGATTTGAGGATTTCCAGGAGGAAAATAAAAATATTCAACTTTTCACAAATCCTTTTTCCATTTAATTTAAAGACGTTGAAAATTATCAGCCGGAATTCCAAATGGAAATAATAGATTTGCAAAGTAATATTTTGTTGAAAAATAAACATAACAGCTGATTTTCCATATCTTCACAATTTTGCTTTGCGGTATTGTTGTCGTTTTGGTTCGACGTATGTTTGTGAAGAAATATTTTCAATTATGAATGTTATTAAATCACAATATCGTTCAAAATTAACCAATAATCATTTGAAAAATCTAATTTTATTAGCTGTAACAAAAAGTGACCCCAACATTCAACATTTAATTAAGAAAATTCAGATTCACAAGCCACATTAACCACATCAACCATAAACATGTATTGTACTACTAGTAATAAATTAATAAACAATCTCGAGTAGTTGATAATTATATTTTTTACTATTTAAAATAAAAAAAGGTCGTAGAAAAAGTATAGTATTCTACTCGCATGTAATGGCTATTACTCACTCTGATGAATTACGACACTCGCATTCGCTCGTGTCGCAAACTTCATCATCGTGAGTAATAGCCATCATTACATGCTCGTTGAATAATATACTATTATAGCTACATATATTTTTTGTAATTTCATACAAATTCCATCTACCTATTGAATTTTTTGTTAGAAAATTTTTGGTGGCACGACTAACTTTTCATAAACAGATAGTGGCACACTGTTAAGAAAGTTTGGCCACTCCTGTTATAGATCATAAATTTAGTAAGATTCAGCGCAATTTGTAACATGTTACAACAAACCCCAACGTTTTGTTACAACATACCCCGTAGCACACTTTTGTATATTTATTAAAATAACTATAAAAATATCTTGCTAATAGTAAAATCGTTAAGTAACATCAAAGTATAACTAAATTTAGAAAAGAAATTAACACCGAAAGATTCATTTCCATTTAAAACAGTAGCGACAACCAAAATTTTATGAGAGTCAAATTTTAAATTACCTCATCCAAATGAAGCACGTGCACAAAACTAATATTTGCAACTATCGGAGGAAGGCTGACTAGACGGTGTCATTTGCAGGGCGATAAGAGAATAAGATTGAGTCAGCTAAATTAGTTAAAAACGGTCAAATAACCTATGAAAAAGCCGTGTTACTACTTACCCCTGTTACAACAAGCCCCTTGTTCCCCTACTACTAAATACGATATAGTTATTTTCCTAACTATTGCGGAGACTAGTTACTTTCACGCACGAGACTGCCGTTGATCCGAACGAAGCGATAGTGGAGTTCGGGCAAGCAGTCGAGTGCGGGGAAGACACTTTCCGCATGAGTTAGGAACAATATTTTTTCTAGGGCCGTACGTTTGTAAAAAAGCCACAAAAAATAGAGTTATATCAATTTATATTTATAAGTGAAAATACACAAATTAATTATTTGACAAGCTTGTCAAAACCAAACTTTCAATATAATGGGTTACCACGACGACGATATTGGTTTCCATGACGACGATTCAAAACCATGGTAATTTTCTACTGATCTGACTTTTAAATATTATGTCAAAATAATTTTATTTAATCGAGTTATCAGTAGTAATTGCACAAGAGCTCTAAAATTCTATATTAGTTTTAGAGATCGAGTGCAATTTGTTGCGATTATTTCATGAATAAAACTGTTCAAAACCAAAATTTTATTGTAATTTATTTATGTAAGTACAAATTAGTACAATTAAACACACAATTTTTATTAATATTTGACAGTGGAAAGTCATCACTTTTATAATTTTTAAAACATTAATTGTCATTAATGTCACTGAATGTATTTTTTCGTAGCAACGAAGGGCATCTGACGTAATATACTTGACGACGGGAAATTATCAAAAATTATCGGGTATAATATCACAAGTGAGTGAGAATAAATTGAAAATAATGCGACAGTTTTTCGAAAATTTGTTGTCTGGCAATAGACACGAGAGCCCGCAGGGTTCGAGTGGCTATTGCCCAATGACAACAAATTTGAGTAAAAATGAAGCATTATTTTCTTATTTATTCTTACTGTCGTGCGATATTCGTAAGATTATTTTTTAATACGTGTTTTATGGATATTTCTTAAATGTGACAGTTGTCAAAACTAGGAAACTGGTTGCCATTAAACAAAAACTTAATCTACTTAAAGAGATCTACTTAAAAAAATTATATCCGTAATTTTCTACAGTAGATAATTCTCAGTAAAATTTTAATCTGATTGGACAGAATTAAACACGTGATCAAATATCTTACTATACGATTGGAAGTTAAAATCATCAAAAAATAATCAGCTTAATTTAGATTTCTGTAGCTTTCTATTGGTCAGAACCCCCTATGAATGAAATAATCACGCTAATTTCATTAAAACATGAACACAATAAGACAAATTTGAGATAAATTAGTAAATAATATCTAAATATTAGTTTATTGCATGTATTTTAATATATTATAATGCCATATTACAAGGTATTTTACTTTCACCCACGCCTTGTGGGAAAATTTACTTCACGCACGTCGTGCGGGAAAGTGCAACTTTCGGTAACGAAATGGGTGCGTGAAAGTGGCTCTTTTAGCACGGCCGTAGAAAAAGGACATTTTATTTGATCTTTCTGAACAGTTACTTGCTTTAAAAATCTGTTTGCAAACTTCAGAAAATTAAATCGATTAAAGAACTTACATAATTTATTACTAATGATAAAATAATAACCTTGCATCCAGTTTCCTGGAATTAACAACAGCGTGTTTTCTGTTTTTAGCCCTTCCGGCAACTACTCTAGTAGCAGCTGTAGTAGCTGAAAGAAGTTTTTCAAAATTAAAAAATGATTAAAAGCTACCTCCGGATTTCTATGGGACAGGAACAACTATCAGATTTATCGTTGCTGTCTATAGAAACCTAAATTTAGAAAAATTTAAATCTTCTTCAGTTACGGATGCTTTAATAAAAAAGTTTGATGAATAAAAGGCGAGAAAAGTTCATTTTTGAATTATTTGGGTAACATGTTATTTACTTCCAAGAGCATTTGTATTTGTGATTTTATTTGTATACTTTAAACTATATTTTCCGCAAATCGCCAGGAAATTTTGACATTCCTGTCAAAATTTCTTGAAGAAAAAGTCAGGACTTCCTTACTGTAAGGAAATGTCATTTCCTTACTGTAAGGAAATTATATTTCCGTACAGTTGTTAGTGTTCTACATAAATGATAGAAAACACATTGCTATTAATACCTTGTAAATTACCTTAATCATTAAATTTTCTTTATCTGGAGCTTCCTGGATAAATTTTTCAATTTCTTCCTTCGTTAAAATGTTAGATTTCGTTGCCCTATAACCTTGAGCTTGCCGTTTCAATAAAGAACGAAGTTTTGAGTATGTAGATATATCTACATTGTGTTTAAGTGCAAGGGTTGACTTCAGCATTGAATAATTGGCCCATAATGTTGAAGATTTCATCTTTAAACAAAGGTCTAGGAAGTATGCCATTACAACATTTTCTGAGAAAGAACTCGTATTTTTACTCATGCGATAATCCATAAAACGTCTGTATGCATTTTCGTACTTTTCTCTTGATTTCTTTGGCAATAATTCTAATGAAGCAGTATTCACTGCCTCAACCAGCTCTGGAGGAGTCCCAGGAATGGAAATTTCATCATCACTTATCATTTTACTTTCGAGAACACCAGCAATTAAATTTATAAGCGCCAAGTTTGACAATTCAACCTCAATACGTTTCCATAGTAACCCAAGTAATTTTATTAGGAATTTCAAAGCACCATTTATTTGGGAATAAAATTATCGCGTTTTTTTTAAATCAATCAATATCTGTCGAATTTTAAACGATTTGCGGAAAAATAGTATGTTTACCTCGTAGGAAAAGCCACATTCCTGGACTCTAGCAATCTTCACAGTCGTCCAGGAATGTTAAGCTTTTCCTACCCGGTAAATAATGTACTATTATTATATATTTTGTTCAATACAATTATTTTTGCTTATGTTTTTTAACATTTTTTTGCACTATACCATATCAGTCGTGGAAAAGGGCCAAGGAAAGAGAGAACTAGGAAGTAAAACACTATCATGTCTAAGAAACTTCCGACAACGGACAGGCCTAAATTTGAACAGCTGAAGACGGAGAAGAGCTTGAAATCATAGTAGCCATCCTCAATGGACCGTGATAGTGTGACGTCAAAACGTCAAATTTTTTCCAAACACGTTGTGTCTAGGTATACGCTAACGTGTACGCAAATAAAAAAGTTAGGTAGAACTAAACGTCATAACAAATATTTTTCTATCAAACAAACACTAAACATATCAAAATAGCGTGTTTCAAAATATACAGTCACTGTCCACGCTAAATAGTCACTAGCTTGATGAAATTTAACTTTTTTATTTGCGTACATTTTAGCGTGTACCTAGACATAACGTGTTTGGAAAACTTTTTTTGACGTTTTGACGTCACGACTATCATGGTCCATTGAGGAAAGGAAATTTTAAGAAGAAAAAGAAGAAGAAGAATAGTTGAAGCTGATTTAGTTACATTTATTTAAGTTACAAATTAAAGTTTAGAGTAAGTACCTATTTCGATTATTATTACTACGCTATTTTAAATTATTCAAAAATTGAAATGAAGTTAATTTGGAAGAAAAGTTGAACATAACGATCTTTAAATAAAGAAACTGGGTAAAACCCAGAATATACTCATATCTATTAAAATTCTAACCTAAGAGGTTAGATTTAAAAAAATATACTTTAAGTACATTTCAGACAATTGTAGTACATTTAAACAGCCCCAAATTCAATTCGAGTCATTAATAAAACACCATCCACCATCCATCGACACAATATTTCACCTAGGGGCTGATTCCCAACCAATTACTACCCATTACTATAAAAACATAGAAACTCAATTACCGTTCGGCCCCACACGCCACCTCCCACCTCCCGCCGCAGCCCAAGCCCTTCGGATCCCGTCTTATTCGCAAAATGGGGTCCGTGTCGCAGTCATCTCTAAACAGGGATTTCATTTCAAAACAGCTCTGATATATTTACAGAAGTCTGCGAACCTTTAGTCAGAAATTGGTTAATAACGTTGCCAAAATATCAATGGTTAAGAATGTATCATATTGACATAATTGTAAAACTTACATTTCTCGGTGCATATGTTTAAAATAATTGAATATTTAGTGGTTTTTAACATATATGTATTATAATTTTTATGATTTTTAATTTAATAATATTCATTGCACAATGCGTACAGTGCTCTTTCTATATGCCACTTATAAATTGTAAAAAAACACGTCAATTTGTATTGGAAGAGGAAAGAATTATCATGCAAAATTTATGCCCTAAAATGTAACCACCTACTGCCCCGTATCAACCCTCAGTTTTTTTTAATAGCAAGGGTAGTCGAGTGGCACATCATTTGAAAGGAATTTTTTTGCTACACAACCATCTATTATTTTTTTAATTTGCGAAATATCTTTAAAGATCATTTTGGATTTAATAATTTATAATAAGTTTCTTAAGTCCAAAATTATCTTCGAACTTATTACATAAATTAAAAAAAAAATAGAACGTCGTGTAGAGAAAAAAATTACCTTTCAAATGATGTGTCACTCGACCACACTTGCTATTTAAAAAAATATGGGTTGATCCGGGCAATAGGGGGTTATATTTGAGGTCATGAATTTTGCATGAAAATTCGTCCCCCTCCCACTATAAATTGACGTCTTTTTTTAAATTTTGAAGTAGTCCTTGGTTTCTGAGTTTCTGGGTGGGGGTCAAATTTTCGTTGGAACAAACTGTATAAATATGACATCTATATGAAAGACCAGGGCAATTAGCACAAAACAAATCGATTTTTAAAGACAGCACCTATATGCCTGTATTCCGCATACCAAAACAAAGTGTATTAATAGTAAGCTGAAAATTTATTAATAGCTTAACGGTGTCTACTTGGACAAACTTTGATGTACGAGAACACTGGACCATTTTGTTTTTATTTTTTTTAAACTCTGTAAAAAAGAGAAAAAGAAAAGCAAAAAAAAACAGAAAAAGCAAAAAAAAGCAAAAAAAAAGAAAAAAAACTAAGAAGATGTAAACCTCCGCGAGGTTGAATCGGGTTTACGTCTTAGCGTAGTAAAAAAAAACAATTTATAAAAAATAACAATAAAAAAATAAAAAAATAACAAAAAAAACAAATTAACAATACAACAAAAAATACAAAAAAATAAAAATTTACAAAAAAAAATGAACAACCAAAACAGAGTATTATTTAGATAATAATTGTAGATAATAATGTTAGTTTGTTATGTATTTAGAGTTAGAAATACAGAAAAATTCCTCTGATTGAAAAAATCAAATTTGTTTGTTTTTAAAATAACAAAATGTCTGGCTAATTGGCTCGGCCAAGGCCATCAAATTCACACAAAAAAAAACACTGGACCAGGGAAAGTTTTAATTGTGTAACAGGTTACAAGTTTCGAACGTCAGGCTACGAAAACGTTCCATGTATTTTGACAGAATTTCCAGTTGATTTGTTACCCTTTCATTAAACTCTCATGCAAAAATCAGACTACTATTTACCACCAATATAAATCCTGTCATTTGACATGTTCTACGTGTTGGACTTATTAAAATGCCCAACATATTTGCGGGATAAACATTTTTTCATATATTATATTATAATGTTTGCTATGGAATAAACTTAAAAACAACCTGTTAGCTTTCAAAATCATAAACTTGTCAGGATGACACGTTCCGCAATTAAAATCACGTTCCACAATTAAAACTTCACCTGTTCCAGTGTTCCCATATATCAAAGTTTGTCCGACTAGACCCCCTTAAGCTATTATCAAATTTTTAGCTTGCTATTAATTAACTTTTTTTTGGTACGCGGAATCCAGGCCTACTAGAGACTTGCAACTCTTTGCATTGTATTCAGGATGATGTCAGGAAAAAATCTATGGGTGGTAATTCATAGTTGCATTTTAAAGTGCATGAAATGCATCCAAAAGTGCATAAACATTTCAAAATAAGTGTATGAGGGGCCAGGCTTTTAGAGGTTTTTGGGGTCTCTGGCGACAACGCCATCAGATCCGACCACCGGAGCACCTGGTGGCCAGGTTCACTACTAAGGTACCTACGTTATCTAAGAGTTTTCGGCACTAAATTGATGCAAACAGATTACTCGGGGGTTTTTGGGGTCGCTGAACAAGAATACGCCATCAGAACTAACCTGCGCATCTGGTACCCAAAAATCCTCCATGCTCCAGAAGATAACATGCCTTAGCAATGACCTAGGCAACAGGTGGTCCGAGATTCTGTTATGATGCCGTATTCGTATTCGGCGACCCCAAAAACCGCCTAGCAATCTATTTGAGTGCATTCAAGGCCGAAAACCATCGAAACTCTAGAAGATGACGTGCCTTAGCAATTGCCGTGCGTACCATGTGCTCCAGGGGTTAGTTCTGACGGTGTATTCGTATTCCGTAACCCCAAAAATCCCCCGTGTAATCTGGTTTCATCAATTTGGTGCCGAAAACACTCGAAACTCCAGAAGATAACGTGCCTTAACAGTGACACTGGGCACCAGGTACTTCGGCGATCGTTTTTGATGGCATAGTCGTATTCAGCGACCCCATAACCCCCCGAGTAACAAAATCTGGCCCTTAATATGCTTATTTTGATAGGTTTATGTACTTTTGGTTGCATTTTATGCACTTTAAAATGCAAGTATACATTTCCACTCATTTTTTCTATAGTAGAATTTTTTCATCCTTGGACGACTGTTCGAGATAGAAGCGAGTTGTGCAGTCAGTAAAGACTCGCCCCGGGTTGTAGTGCTACCAGAAAAAGAAGTAGAAGACTTTTTTCCTGACATCATCCTGAACACAATACAGAAAGTTAAAAGTCTCTATCGATTTATTCCGGTGTTTTTAGTGCTAAATGTATATGACAGCAATATCAACAAACGTCCCTGTTGATGTGATGATGTTAGTGACTACTAACGAAATGTAGGATTCTGTATACATATACAGTAGTACCTACATTGTTTAAAAGTCGATATTTTCAATGATTTCCGTGCAGATATATTTTTAAAAGAGTCAAATGGGGATATAACATTGTGTATAATTACTTTCTATGTATTGATATAGAATATTAAATATAGTAGGATATGTATAAGTAAATTTTACTTGACACGTTAATTCTTTTTCACTTCTGTTTAAAATCCTTAATTTCTGTTTAATCGTTAAAATATTTTTTTGCGTTTTTAGCACTAGTTATTGCATTTTTTTTAAGGAAGTAAAGCTGCAAGACCAGATGAAATTCCTGTAGAATTGTTGGAACTTATAGACGATGACACACTTGAAATAATGGTGAACCTTTTTAACCCGGGAGCAGTCGCGCCGTGAGAAAAAATCTTACAATTTATTATTTTCCGTGATAACTTGATGAAACATTTTTCAACATTGCTTTCCACTCGTAAGTGCCTCTGGGAAGATCGTAGTAATGCGTAGAAATTTTTTTAAATTTTTTTTTATTTTATTTTTTATTTTTTTATTTTTTTTGTGGAGTTTATTGCTTTGGTCAGAACTAGTTAGCTTTAAAATTGTTATAAATAGATATTTTTAACAAAAAAGTAAATAAATATTTATTTATGATATAAGTGTTAAAAGTACACGTTTAAGCACGCATGTGAAAGTTTGCAGAATGAGCGATAGCGAGTTCTGCAATTCACATGAGTGCCTTAAAAATGTACTTTTTAACACGCATATCATACAATATTTTTTCTACAAACGTAATTACAGGACAATATCTACAATAACTTTTACTTGAACTTGACTGACATTCCATTTTTATATTTTATTGACATTACATCAAAATTGTCTATACGGCCAATACGAATTGCAGTGCCATAAAAATAAAATTTTAAAGCACTAGTGCCTTAAAGTAGCATTTTTAACGCTCGTATGGAGTGCTAGAAATTGCATTTTTAACACGGTTGTAGAAAAAATATTATAAAATAGAAATTTGATTTAAATTAAATCTATATTATATATATGTTATCAAATTAAATCTATATTATGAGATTTTTTCGCTACGCGCGACTACTTACGTTACATAAGTGAGCGCGACTGCTCCCGGGTTAAAACAATTTATAGAACATTCATCATACCAAAGAAATGGCACTCCTCTACTTTTGTCACAAACCCGAAGACGAATAACGCCAGAGAGTGTTCAGACCACAGGATTGATAGCATTGATGAGCCACACATTGAAAGTACGTATTTTTAAAACACAATTCACAAAAGAATATTTAATAAATTAGAAGAGGGCCTAAGTGGAAGGGGAACACGGGAAGTTTTGTTTGGTCTGAGTGTTGGATGTAAACCATGATCATTATGATGAAGGTTTCATAGATCTTGAAAAGGCCTTCGATAAAGTCAGACACAGAAAAATGTATGAAATCCTGAGAAGCAAAAACATTGACAATCGCGACATTAACATCATATCCGGGTACTACTGGAGGGGGGAGGGGTCAGAGATAGTAACAAATCAAGATGTTTTGCTGACGATAGGGAAGCAATACGAAGTCGTGAAAACCATACAAACTAGAAAACTAGAATATCTAGGCCACATAATGAGAGGGTAAAAGTACTCCCTGCTGAGGCTCATAATCCAAGGAAAAATCTAGGGAAAGAAAATGTGGGACGTAGTAGAATTTCTCGGTTGCGAAATTTATGGAGTGGTACGAATAAAGGAGTGGTACGAATGCAGTTCAATACAATTGTTCAGAGCTCCAGCCAACAAAGTTAAAGGTAGAGGAGACGGTACTAAGACGGTACTACAAGAAGAAGATTGCAATTTTTAAAAGCACCTTTTAAGAATATAGCAGAGTAGGGTACGTTTTCTATTACGCATCTAAACCTCACACATTCGGCGTAACATGCGGCAGATAACAAGCGAGTGCTTTATAGAGATCTCCCGAGCATTATTTCTATCGATATTGCATTATGCGTCTCCCTCACGGCATATACAGAGAGAGTCTGTAAAGTGGAATAAATTCAATATCTCAAATACTAATTGTTTTTTTGGAAAATGCTCAGACCCGTCGATTAGTATATCAAATTGTCCTTTTTGACATATAATAATAATGTATACAGGGTGTCCCAATTTAGAGATATGACGTCATCGTTGATTTTCTTAAATGGCAACACTGTCATTTTGATAGCTATTTTGATAGGGTGTGTAAAGTTATACACAACTGCAAAATTTCAAATTTGTATTCTCTACCATTTAGATGATAATAAAAAATAACAAAGTTATGAAAAAGAAGTAATCAACTAATAATTGAATTTAATTATTTCAATAAATTAAGCAAAAACTCATAATGTTGCCCTCAATTATTGTCAAATTGTCAATGGGCAACGTTATGAGCATTTGCTTAATTGAAATAAATAAATTCAATTATTATTTGATTACTTCTTGTTCTTCATAACTTTGTTATTTTTTATTATCTTGTAAATGGTAGGGAATAAAATTTTGAAATTTTTCAGATGTGTATAACTTTACACACGCTATCAAAATAGCTATCAAAATGATAGTGTTGCCATTTAAGAAAATCAACGATGACGTCATATCTCTAAATTGGGACACTCTGTATACGTTATTATTATATGTCAAAAATGACAATTTGATATACTAATCGACGGGTCTGAGCATTTTTCAAAAAAACAGTTAGTATTTTAATTATTGAATATATTCCAAATTACAGATATAACTTTGTTATTTTCTATTATCTTGTAAATGGTAGAGAATAAAAATTTGATATTTTGCAGTTATGTATAACTTTACAAACCCTATCAAATTAGCTATCAAAATGACAGTGTTGCCATTTAAGAAAATCGACGATGACGTCATATCTCTAAATTGGGACACCCTGTATACATTTTTATTGAATGTCAAAAAGGACAATTTGAAATACTAATCGACGGGTCTGAGAATTTTCCAAAAAAACAATTAGTATTTGAGATACTGAATTTATTCCACTTTACAGACTCTCTCTGTATAATTTCTCACAGAATTTGTTACTGAATTATTTCATGAAATCTAAAAACATTTTGGGTATTTCTTTTCTTATATTTGTAATTATCCTGATCAACCGTGTAACATTATTGACGGAATATCTTTTTGTTTAGCTGAACTAGACCACTACAAGTGTTTCCAAAGTATGTGAGAGAACCAAACTAACTAACAAGAACCCAATATATTATACTTTAGGGAAAAGTAATTACTTATGCTATCTTAGCAGTTTTATTTCGTAATTAACATTCAATAATGAATTAACTAAATGAAGATGAATACACGAACCCTGTGGTTCGGGGAGTAAAACCATATCAACCAAACTGTTCACCTTAGTTTTTGAGGACTTTTTAAAAACCTAAATTGGAAATATAAGGGAATAAACATCAATGGCCGCTGCTATCTCAGTAATCTACGATTTTGCGGATGACATAATCCGGATGGCTACTGACCTATTGAACTGCAAACCATGCTTTCAGAACTACATGCCGAATTTTCTAAAATAGGACTAAAAATGAATTTAAACAAAACAAAAGTCATACACTTCGAAGAAACCGTGACAATAATAAAGGACAAAGTTATAGAAAAAACCATTACATCGCCAACTTTTCTCATAGTCAAGATATCCACAATTCATCAATTCCTCTTTACATATCCATCTTCATTTACACTTCGACTCTAAACCACATTTTCGATAAGTTATACCTACGACTTATTACACTCATTTAAACCTCATTCACGGTCTAATTTTCTATAGCAGACCAACTCACCAATATCAACTTACATCCCTTCTTTCATCACTACTTCTTTTTCCTTTCTTACACACTAATAACCTTATATCCTTCCTGTCCCATCATTGCTAGTTTTTCATCTCCAGATACTTTGTTGTGGGGTCTCTGGATTTCTCGGTCTCCTCATTACTACTTTTCTTATTTACATTCATATCTAGTAATACTATACCTATTTCTTCAGCCAAACTAAATATATATCATCTTTTATCTATTTTGTTGGATCCTTCTATTAATAAATTACACCACATATTAAGCTTATAACATCAGCTTAACTAACATCTTAGAAAAGTACAACTCTGTATTTACAATCTATAATTTTCAATACTATGTAATGATAATTGCCTACCCTAAAGAAAGTATTAATTCACTTCTGTTTGATTCTATAATTTTTAACTTTTATCCATCATACTTGTTCAGGGTAGATTAATTTTAATCCCTACACATTTTTTCACTACTGTTATTATTTTAAATATTAACATAAAATTTAAATTCTTTTGGCTGAAGTAACTACACATATTATTACATTCTCTCAAGGTACGGTGTCAGTCTAGTGGTCTAGTGCTGACATACTTCAGAGGGCCATTCCGGTCTGTTGTCACCTAAACTCTGCTATGTAAGGTTCTACCTACAATTTCCCAACCAATATGGTTGATGTCATGCGATGCCAGGGGTTAATCTGGAAATATTTTTAAAATCCTTTTAAATCAGATAATATAATGTAACCCCAACTGTTTAATATCAATTTAAGGGTTTTTACCCGTACAATTTGGTGGCTTAAAGCATGTAAATCTGTAAGTATAACTACTATGGTGGCTCCCGCCTTCTGAGCCACCCTGGATACTGAGGGGTGGTTACCCCGACTATGAGGGTTGATGTAGTAAATATAGTTCGTTGTTAAGACATTTATTTACACGTCAAATATATCACAGAAAATAACTGGTGGTATATTATTTACTTGAAATCGATGTTACCCCGTCGAATCTCAACTGCTAATTGATTTATCTGTTCTCGTAAAAATATAATTAAAGTCGGTTATTGTTTATTTACTGTTTTGGTAAGCCGAGGTGACCGTTATTTAAAGTGCTGACTGTTAATAAACACCCACTGAATATTATTGCAACTCGACCTTGTATCAAATACTAGCATGCAAAACTAGGTTACTCGTATTTATTAAACAAACATTACCACGGGCATTTAATTATTAAAAGGTTTATTTGTAATATGATGTTTATTGAGATGCTGTGTATCCCAATTCATCTTCCCCTTCCCCCGAAAATTTTCTGACTACGGAAAAGGAAGAAAATTTTTCTAATAGTACCACTAATTACTTGCTGCGTTTTACGAAGTACAATATATACATTTTTCCTATAAATACTAATTAGATGCAAAAATAAAAGTGAAAATGTTCGTTATCTAGACTGTTCCCGTTTCACTTGTCACTCACGGTGTTCTCGGATTGTAAGCATATAGTCTATTCTTATGTATTTCCTTGATTTTATTGTTTTCCGATCTGATCTTACAATTAACATTATTTACCTCCGTTATTGTGAAAGGGCCTACATAAAGACTATCAAACTTACCATTCTCTTCCCTTTTTACCAGGACTAGGTCTCCTATTTTAAATTGTTGTGGTGTTGCTTTGAGCTTATTCTTTTCTTGTCGCTCTTTTTTGTGCTTTAGTAAGAAGGTTCTAGCTCTCTCGTGTGCGCTTTGTAGATTGTAACGTAACTCATTGTAGTAAGCATCTATATTGTAACATGGTTGAACCTCCTGTGTAAGGTCTTCTGGTAGGTTAACCTTCCTGCCATATAATCGTTCAAACGGTGTGTAGCCATGGTACGCGTTAGGGGTTGTATTGTAGCAGTATGTGAACATCCTGCAACACACATCCCAATTTTCTCTGTCTTCATCTATGAATGCTCATACGTACTCGTTTAATGTTCTGTGTAGTTTTTCCCAACTTCCAATGGACTGTGGATGGTATGCCGTTGAGAAGTTGTGCTCTATTTTTAATAGCTTTGTTAATTCCTGCATTACTTCATTTTTATATTCTGTGCCTTGGTCTGTTCTTATTTGCTTCATGAGTCCGTATGTTGGTATGAAATGATCAAAAATTCCTCGGGCTATTGTATCTGCTTCTTTATTGCACACGGGTATGCTGACCGCGTATTTAGTAAGTTCACATAACATTGTTATACAGTATCTATTACCTTCGTTACTTTTAGTGAATGGACCTATCGTATCTATATATACTATGTCCCATGGTTTGGAAGAAGTGTCCGATATCACGAATTCTTCGACATGTGTTTTTTTCGGTTTATTAATTTGACATTTATGACATTGTTTAACGTATTTTCTTACGTCTTTTTCCAAATTTTTCCATCTAAATCTTGCTTTTAGCTTCTTTATGAGTCTATTTTTCTTTAAGTGTCCTCCGAACATCGGGTGATTATGATATTCTTCTATTAACCTGTGTTTTTCTTTGTCATCTTCTATTGTTTCTGGTACTTCACATATGTATATTTCAACATTCTTTAATATTTCGTTTCCTTGTTTAATAAATTCCTCAATTGTGCACACTTTAAAAATAATATCGTTTACGTATATTTTTACTTTACGTACTGCATTCTCTACCGCCAGCTTATCAAGCTGTGCCAACATTTGGTTTAAATCGAAATGATTGAATCCTGTGGCTATGCTCTTGCTGCACTTTATTTTGTTTTTGACCCTAATGCTCAGCCTTGGTGAGATTAGTTCTGCTCCAAAAGACAAAATTGGTAGTCTATGCGCCTCTAAATTATTTAGTACCTTTCTTACTGTCTGTTTGTGGGCTTCTGGCTGTAGTGCGAGTTCGCTTTCTGCCTTCGTTTGCCTTGCTTCCTTCTTATTTTCTCTTGCTTGAGCTCGTGTTATAGCTAATATATGGCTATTGTCTATGTATAGGTTCTTTAGTTGATGTAATGTTATTCTTGAAAGACTATCTGCATAGTTATTTTTCCCTGTTATGTATTCTATTTCGAAATCGTATTCCTCTAAATCTAATCTGATTCTTGTAAGTTTCGAAGTTGGTTCTTTCATTGCAAATAAATGTGTTAGTGGTTTATGATCCGTTTTTACTAAAAATGTTGGTGCTCCATACAAATAACATTTGAAATGATTAATTCCCCAATGAATCGCTAGTAATTCCTTAACGATTATAGGTTTATTACATTCTCCTTTATTAAAACTTCTTGATGCGTATGCTATAGGTAGGTCTATTCCGTTATAATCTTGACTTAAAATTGCTGAACAACTCTCGTTGGATGCGTCTGTTGTTAGGATGAATTGTTTATTGAAATCTGGATATTTTAGGATCGGTGGCTTCATCAGAGATGATTTAAGCTTATTGAATGCTTTTTCACATTCTTCTGACCAAAAAAATTCTACTCCTTTTCTTGATAATCTGTTGAGTGGCCTGCATATTTCAGCAAAATTTTGAATAAAACGTCTATAATAGTTACAAAATGCTACGAATCTTTTTGTTTCTTCCGCTGTCTTAGGTGTCGGGTATTGTTCAATCGTTGCATATTTTGCTTCGTCTGGTGATACTCCTTCCTGAGAAAGATCATGTCCTAAATATGTTACTTCTCTTCTAAAAAATTGACATTTTCCTGGGTTAAGTTTCAAATTGAATTTTCGACATGTCTCAAATGTCTTTTTCAGGTTGTCTAGGTGATGTTTTTCAGATATTCCTATCACTAATATATCGTCCATGTAAAGAAATGCTTTGTCTGGTGTTAATCCCGAAAATGCTATTGACATCATCCTTGAAAAGCTATTTGGGCTTACATTTAATCCAAAAGGTAATCTGGTAAATTGAAATGCTCCATTTTCTATGCTAAACGATGTGTATTTTCTCGATGATTTTTCTAATGGTATCTGGTAAAAACCTGACATTAAGTCTATAACTGAAAACCATTTTGCTCTTCCTAGTTGATCTAGTATCGAGTCTATCTTTGGTAAAGGAAATTTGTCTGTGACTATTTTCTTGTTCAGTTGTCTAAAATCTATGCATAATCTCCATGCTTTATTTCCATCTATCGCCTTTTTCGGTACCAGTACTACTGGGCTGTTGTATTCTGATGTAGACGGTTCTATTATTCCTTGGTCTCTCAGTTTTTGCACTTGCCGGTTTAATTCCTCTGTTTGTGCATGAGGTGTCCTATAGTTTTTAATGTATACCGGAGTTTGGTCTTTAACTCTCAGTTTCTGCTCGTAGAAGTTGTTACATGTTAGCATGTCGTGCCTTAGGGCGAATATATCTGAATAATCTTCACATAGAGATACTAACTTATCGCGTATGTATTCTGGAATGTCTAACTTCAATGATTCCCGTAATTCCTTTTTCCTATCCTTGCTGTCGTTGATCAGTCTATATATGTTGAATAATTTAATGTCTAATGTTTTGATTTCGATTGTCTCTACTTTTACTGTTTCGTAGGTTGTGTTCAAAATTTTGATGTACGGATTATTACTTGAAATAATTGCTCTCGCTATGAATATTCCTGGTTGTATTTCTTGTTGTTCCACTATCCTGTCGTTCTTCAGCGTTTGAAAAATTTTTACGATTCTGTAAATTTCACATCTGGGCGGTATTATTATCGTGTCATTATCTATATTATCCAAAATGTTTGTACTAATGTAACAAACGTTGTCCTCTTTAATGTGCATTTTAAGGTTAGCATAGTCTAGTATGCATTGAAAATTTGAAATGAAGTCTATCCCAATGATTCCGTCGGTTGGAATAGGAAAACTAGGTTCCACTAATTGAAAGATATGCTCAAATCGAGATCCTTTTACTTCTAGTGTTGTTTCAACTTCTCCCATTGTTTGTAATTCTCCTTTAGTTACTCCTTTTATTTTCGCTTTTGTGTTTGGTTTCACATGTTCCTTCATAAAATCTTGTGAACATTTCAGTATTGAAATATCAGCTCCTGTGTCTATGATAAAGGTATTTGTGTTTTCTAGGATTCCTGTTTTCATTCGTACAAAATTCGTTAGGTTTAAGTCGAAGTTGTAAATATTATATTCCACTTCTGACTGTGTACTTTCCTTGTTTCGTTCATTCAAAACCCCAACTGCTGGTTTTCTGTTTCCTCTTGGCTGTCTTCTAACTCAAGTAGCCTTACGTTTCTGTTTCGTCCTCCTCTCTGGTTTCCTCTGTACGTTTGGTTGTTGAATTGTCTATATCCTCTGTTGGAATAATTCCGTTGGTTTCCTGTTTCTTCTCCTTCGTTCCGTTGTCCGAAGTTATTTCTTCTTCCTCTGTCGTATTTGTTGTTGTATCCTCTTCGGTATTGCTGTTGTCCTCTCCTATTTTCATAATTCGTCCTATAATTGAACACTCTTCCCTGTGTGTTCTCCTTTGTCGTATCAATCGATAAAAATTTAGATACTACTTCCTGCGGTGTTGTGAAATTACCTGCCTCCAGTATTAACTTTGCTCTATCCGTATTAACGTTTCGCTTCATTGTTGCTACAACTGTTTCCGTTGTGTATTTTTTCGCTAGCTCCAATGGCATTCCTTCCGCTATGTATGCTATTTTCAACTGTTCCGCTAATTCCTCTACTTCGGATGCGTACGCTGCTGCATCTTTGTTTCCTTGCCTTTTCTTTGCCAACTTGTCTATTATCGTTTTCGGATTGTCACCTCTTAATTCTTTCTTCAGTGCCGCTGCTATAAGTGGGATCGTATCCTCTGTAGTTATCAGATTTCTAGCCTTATTAGTCAATCTTGTTTTTATTAATGTTATTGCTGTTTCTTCATGTCCTTCTGCTATTTTTCCAAGTAACTCTAATGCGTCTAAAAATGGTTGTAATTTCCCTGCGCTTCCATCAAACTCGTTGGGCAATACCTTGCTTGCAATATTCAAAAATTCGTTGATTGTCAGAGCCATGTTTAATATTTTTATCTCTTGTTTTATGTCGCTTTTTCCCTCTTTTATTCCCTCGTCAATTTTTTCCTCTATCTCCTCGTCACTTTTTTCCTCTTCTACTTCTTCGTCTCTTTGTTCTTCCTCTATTTCCTTGTCGATTAGTTGATGTATTGAACTTGGAACTACTGTCCTTAAGTTTACAGCTTGAAATGAGCGTATAACTTTGTCTCTTATTTTTCCGAAATATTTGTTGCACGCTTCTCTTTGTTTGTCCGATAGCGCTTCCCAATTTTTCTTCGTTAAATGTGTGAATTTGTTATACAATTTAATTAGCTGTGTCGTTACTTCTTCTTGTATATCCTTAGATTTAGGTACTTTCTTCTTCAAGACCCTTCTACTTTGTCTTGTTACTTCTTGCGTAATCTCCTCAACTATTTTGATGAAATCTTCCCAAGTAACTTTGTTGCTACTCATTTATTCATAATTTTCTTATTCCTGTACCCGTAACGAACGCATAAATTTGACAGTCTTACGAGGTATAGTAAATATATATGAAAAATATTATGTCAAAAATAGAAAAAATATAGTAAATTGCCATAAAAATCAGTATATCACTCAATATAAATCACCATTAAAAAGGGGTCTACTGCTTAGCCAATACAAATGTAATAAAAATCAGTAGTCAAATAATAAATGAATAAGAATCAGCAAAGATAAAATATGTTGGTAAATATATAAAAAATCATATAAAAATCAGTATCAAATAAAATGTATCATTACGTCCTATAATAACTAATATCAGGGTTAAAAAAAATTCTGTATATTTTGATAAATATTGGTATCATAAGGAAATTAAAATAGAATAATTAAGTAAAAATAGGTAAAACTTAAAAGGTAATGTGCGTCTTAAATGATAATTACGTTAATATTACTTTATACTTTATATTTTATATTATACGAATCAGGAAATACCATAAAAATAGATAATATGGACTCACCACTTTTACACGGTCTGTGTTCGTATCACCCAAAAAGTCCTCGCTGCACGTCCCATAACATTGTCCATTGTCCACACGAAGCTCCATCTCCATACCATGTTCCATTTTCCATATCATTATCATCTCCGTCTCGGGCCTGATGTCTCCATCCTTTTTATGTGGGCACCCCGCTGCTATCTAGGGTGGTCGAGGTGCAAGAACATTGACGTGTTTTCCCATTTCTCGTTCTAGACTGCTTGTTCCTTACGTTCTCGCCTGGTCTTGGATCGCCATATGGTGGCTCCCGCCTTCTGAGCCACCCTGGATACTGAGGGGTCGTTACCCCGACTATGAGGGTTGATGTAGTAAATATAGTTCGTTGTTAAGACATTTATTTACACGTTAAATATATCACAGAAAATAACTGGTGGTATATTATTTACTTGAAATCGATGTTACCCCGTCGAATCTCAACTGCTAATTGATTTATCTGTTCTCGTAAAAATATAATTAAAGTCGGTTATTGTTTATTTACTGTTTTGGTAAGCCGAGGTGACCGTGATTTAAAGTGCTGACTGTTAATAAACACCCACTGAATATTATTGCAACTCGACCTTGTATCAAATACTAGCATGCAAAACTAGGTTACTCGTATTTATTAAACAAACATTACCACGGGCATTTAATTATTAAAAGGTTTATTTGTAATATGATGTTTATTGAGATGCTGTGTATCCCAATTCACTACTATCTATTCACTTTTTTACCTTTGCCAAAATTTAACCTCACGTTTGTTTTACTTATAGATTTATACTTATTTTAGGTGATAACCCTGATGATGGAATATTGATTCCGAAAACGTTTTGTTGCGACACAGCCCTTTTTAGGGATTTTAAATATACCTTTTACAAGAAAAGGTTTTTATTTTTTTTAAAGAAAAAAGTTGAGTAATATAATATATTATACTTATTTATACTTAGGCCAAAAAATAATACTAAATAGAAAAATTCAAACGGAAGAAATAAAAAGATGAAGAAAGTTAGCATGGGCAGCATTCGGAAAACTGAAATCAACAAATTCAACTACATCTTAGATCTAAAGGTATTGATGCATGCATTATTCCGATATTAACATATGGGGCACAAACATGGACAATCACAAAAAACAATATGATCATACTCGGAGCCACTCAACACGCGACGGAAAGAGGAATGCTAGGCATATCACTTAAGGACAGGAAAACAAACACATGGATAAGACAGAAAACCAAAGTCACCGATGTGGTAGAAAAACCATTAAAACTGAAATGTAAATACGCTGGACATGTAGCTAGGAGCGATCTAAATTCTTACCTGGAGACCATACCAACACAAAAGACCCAGAGGTTGACCTCCTATGAGATGGACAGATGATCTGAAACGGACTGCCGGGAAAAATTGGCTACAAGTAGCGTACAATAAAAAACAATGGAAAGGAAGATTTGAAAAAGCTTATGTTCAGATGTGGACGTGAATGGCTAGACGAAGAAGAAGTGAAAGAAGAAGAATTGATTAACTACATCGCATAAAAATAAAATATGGAGAGTTCTCTTGAAAAAAATATAGATTTTCTTTCATACAGGTCTAGTGGATGGGCACGATATATTTTTGTACTGGTAGTCTTCAAAAAGTGTTTGCCTCCTGCGACCTAATGCCTCGTAATCATAATTGCACAGCAACTAATCTCAGAATATCCCAAAGAAGAGTGAAAAGGTCGATATTTAGACTGAATCTCAGAGGCAGAGTTAGACTCGAGTAAATAAGAAGGAGTACTTCTTCTTCTTAAGGTGCCGAGACCGCTTGTCGATCGTTGGCTCTCATGTTGCGCAGCATATTAACAATCATTGTCTTATTTACAGCCGCACGAAATAGTTCAGTGCTAGTTTTCCCAAACCATTGGCGTAGGTTTTTAAGCCAAGAAGTTGTACGGCGGCCCACACTTCTTTTTCCCATTATTTTACCTTGCATGACAAGGTGAAGTATGTCATATTTTTCTGGGTGACGCATTATATGACCAAAGTATTCCAATTTGCGCCTTTTAACCGTGTTCACTACTTCGCAACTTTTATTCAAACGTTGCAAAACCCTTTCGTTTGTGACTCTTTCTACCCAACTGATCTTCAGAATACGGCGGTAGACCCACATTTCAAATGCTTCTAGGTTTTTTAAAAGCGATTCTGTCAGTGTCCATGCTTCAACCCCGTAAAGTAGTACTGGGAATATATAACATCGGACCATTCTTATGCGAAGTTCCAAATTTAGATCATGACTGCACAGGATTTTCTTAAATTTCATAAAACTTGTTCTTGCTTTGGCAATTCTACTTTTTATTTCTGTATTAGGGTTCCAGCTTTCATTAATATGAGTACCCAGATATACAAGATTACTTACTCGTTCAATTGAGTCATTACCGATCGTTACGTTATAGTTATTATTATTTACGGCTGCCTGTTTACTAATAACCATAAACTTTCTTGCGTTGAGTTTGAGTCCATATATCGCGCAGAATGCCACCATTCGATTCAATAACGCTTGAAGATGTTCAATTGATCCAGTCAGCAACAAGGTGTCATCTGCGTATCTGATATTGTTCATAAGCATACCATTAATGAGTATTCCCTCTTTTGCGTTTTCCAAGACTTCATTTAAGATTGTTTCAGCGTAAAGATTAAACAACATTGGTGACAATATACAGCCTTGTCGAACTCCGCGCTTGATTTTTACTTCTTCAGAGCACTGATTCGCAACCCTAATACATGCAGCCTGGCCCCAATACAAATTTGCGATTATTCTAATGTCCCTACCGTCCAGACCGGTAGTTTTGAGAATATGTAGCATTTTTTCATGGCGAACTTTATCAAAGGCCTTTTCAAAATCAATCGCGCACATGAAAACGTCATGATTTACATCTCTGCATCTTTGAATTAAAACTTGGGTTGCGAATAGTGCATCACGCGTTCCAAGGCCACAGCGAAAACCGAATTGAGTACTTGAGATTCTTTCCTCAATTTTTCTATATGTTCTTTGATGAATGATTCTAAGAAACGTTTTCAATACATGACTCATTAGGCTGATGGTGCGATAGTCGCTGCATTTTGTGGCTCTGTGTTTTTTTGGTAGTACAACAAATGAGGATTTAAGCCAATCTTTAGGAATTTTTCCGCTTTCATAGGTTAAGTTGAACAATTTCGTAAGTATCTTAATGCCCTCGACACCTAAAAGCTTTAGTGTTTCTACGTAAATCCCATCTGGTCCGATCACCTTCCCGTTTTTTGCGTTCTTTATAGCGTATTGCACTTCTTCCTTAGTTATTGGAGGACCGCTTATGTCATTTAGCGTTTCTAGTTCGCTTCTTTCATCATCGAATAATTCCTTTATATATTCTGTCCATCGTATTAGTTGACCTTCGATATCGATTATAATTTTTCCGTTTTTATCTTCGATTAGTGGAGGATTACATTTTTTATTCAGTCCTGCATCTTCTTTCAGTTTTTTGTGCATATTGAATGTGTCATAGATACGCTCGTAGTTCTCAATTTCTTTACATTGTTGTTTATGCCACTCTGATTTAGCTGATCTTATTTTTCTTCGAATTATACTGTTTAGCTTTTTGTATTCTGTCAGATTAGCATTCTTATATTTTCTTCTTGCATCCATTAAATTCAATATCTCTTCTGTCATCCACTGTTGCTTATTCCTACGCTGATTTTCCATTAGATGGTCTTCTTGGACTTTTTCCAATGTTTCTTTGCATGACTCCCATAATTGTTCTTCTGAATTTTTATTTCCCAATTTCTGAAACTGATCTTCTAATTTGTCGGTTACTATTTCTTTCACTTTCGCATTTGAAAGTTTATCTTTGCTGATCCTAGGAGATATTTTGGGTTTTTTAATCTTTTTAAATTTAAGTAATACTTTAGCTGCTAGTAAGTTGTGGTTGGAGGGTACATCCGCTCCTGGATATGTTTTGGAGGACAAGATAGCATTTCTATATCTTTTTGACATACAGATATAATCAATTTGATTTCTTACTATTCTTCCATAAGTGTCCATAGGAGATTTCCAGGTGTAAAGTCGTCGCTTAGGCAAGTCAAAAAAAGTGTTGGATATTACTAATTGTTTTTCTACACAAAATCTAATCATTCTATCTCCACGGTCGTTTCTCGTTCCTAAACCAAACTTGCCAACGACATCTTCTTCACTATCTCTTCCAACCTTGGCATTGAAATCCCCCAATACAATGTTTATATCTTGGCTTCCTGTGAGTGATAATAAATAGTCTAGATCTGAATAAAAGCTTTCGACAACTTCATCGTCATATTGTTGTGTAGGTGCATATACCTGAATGATGTTTAAGTCTGTACGATTTGTTTTTATTTGTAACATTATTAACCTATCTGAGTATAGCACGATATTTTTAACTGATTTTGCGACATTTTGTTCTAAAATAAATGCCACACCATTTCTATGTTGCGGACCTTCTTCACCAGAGTAGTAAATTTCATAATTATCTATCGTTATATGGCCAGAACCCGGCCACCTCATCTCGCTTATACCTAAGATATTTATATTTAACCTTCGCATTTCCTTGATCGTATTGTGAATCTTTCCAGATTCAAACATACTTGTAATATTCCAAGTCGCTATTAAACATTTATCTATTACCAAATTTGATGAATTACAGGGAATTCGCTTGCTGACGACTGGGGAAACCCTGCTGTTTCCCACGCCGAATCTTGGATTCCGAGTACCATGATTAGTAAATATACTTACATTAGTAACATCGAGAATTAGAAATTGTAAGAGTGAACTGTGAGCAAATAATATACTACAACAAAGTGCTGAGAGTGTTAGTGACACAATAGGACTAATAATATTCGAGGTAGGCTGAAATCAATATAACGTGGCGTCTTATTAGTCCTGTCGCCAGGGGGGGTACAACGGCCTCGTTAATTCAGATGGACTTACCCAAGTTTTTTTTATGTATTTTGACCCGTAGAACACGAATTTTTTGGGTAACAGTTGATCCGGATGTCGATAAGATTGTTATAGACCAAGAACTTGAGGAATCAAATAACAGCGATTTTTGGCAAAACAAAACAATATTTTGTATTTTTTGGGTCATTTTAAGCAAAAAATATTTCTACAAGGTTTTTAGTAGGATGCACAGTTTTCGAGATAAACGCGGTTGAACTTTCAAAAAATCGAAAAACTGCAATTTTTAAACCCGAATAACTTTTGATTAAAAAATAAAATAGCAATTCTGCTTAGCGCCTTTGAAAGTTCAAGTCAAATTATGTCGGTTTTGATTATTTGCATTGCTAAAAATTTATTGTGTTATTGTTAAACAAAGCTACAAACAACTAGTGCGTGAGTGATGTTTCTATGATTTCTCATTTAAAATCGAACGAGTAGGTAGAATAGGTACTAGTGCAATCAAGACTATTTCTACGTTACATGCGGTAAAACGCATGTAAAAGCACGGGAAACCCTACGTGTTTATAGCTTTGTTAAACAATAAAAAAATAAATTTTTAGCAATGCAAATAATCAAAACCGATATAATTTGACTTAAACTTTCAAATGCGGTAAGCAGACTTGCTATTTTATTTTTTAATCAAAAGTTATTCGGGTTCAGAAATTGCAATTTTTCGATTTTTTTAAAGTTCAACCGCGTTTATCTCGAAAACTGTGCATCCTACGAAAAAACTTGTAGAAATATTTTTTACTTAAAATGGCCCAAAAAATACAAAATATTGTTTTGTTTTGCCAAAAATCGCTGTTATTTGATTCCTCAAGTTCTTGGTCTATAACAATCTTATCGACATCCGGATCAACTGTTACCCAAAAAATTCGTGTTCTACGGGTCAAAATACATAAAAAAAACTTGAGTAAGTCCATCTGATTAACGAGGCCGTTGTACCCCCCCTGGCGACAGGACTATATCTGTGGGTAGCGATTTATCTATCCGCAAGGTTGAATTGTAGATGATCGTTGGCGCTAGCAGATAGGCAACACATATTACACATTCCATAGGCGTATCAGAGGAATACGGAATGGATGAAATGAGCGAGATGGTTAAAGAAGTAACAAACGGAATGAGAGAGATAGCAAATGAAATGAAAGAAATGAGAACTGAGCGTAAAGAATTAATAAAAATTGTCAAAGATTTAACAAGTGAATGGAAGCAGAGTTTGGAAGAAGTAAAAGAGATTAGAAGAGAAAATGAAGTAATGAAAACTAAAATCAGGGTGCTAGAATATAAACTTGAAGCTATGGAAAAGAAAGAACGTCGAAATAACATTATTATCACCGGATTTGAAACTGCAGGAGATACTATAGAGCTAAAAGAAGATATAGAGAATCAGTTGCAAACTTTTCTTGGAACAAAGTGTGAGATAAAAGAGATAACGAAACTGAATAAGAGAATGTGCAAGTTAGAATTGAGTACATATGGTGATAAAGCAGACATAATGAAAAATAAGAACAAGTTAAGACATATTAAAGGAAGAAAACTTTTTATTGATGATGATTATACGATCCAAGAAAGAGAGATTCAAAAACAACTAAGAGAATATGCAAATGAACAGAGGCAAAAAGGTAATGTTGTAAAAGTTAAATACCAGAAGATCATTATAAATGATGAAATATGGAAATGGAATATGGAAACTGGCACAATTAAAAAAGAGAGCAACAGAGCTAATCCAAAAAACTAATAAAAGCAGAGGCGGACAAAACGACGACAAATTCGGCAATGAAAACGGAAAAAGAAATGGAACTGAAAGTTATAGATAAGAAAGGAGAAGTATGGAGAACAGCGACATGGAATGTTAGAGGAATAAGTGGAAAAGAGTTAGAATTAGTAGAAACCCTTAGCAACACAAACTATGCTGCAATAGCCATCACTGAGACAAAAAAAAAGGGAGCTGGGACACAAATAATAGGAGATGGAAATATATTAATATACAGTGGTGTAAAGGAAACTGAATGGGCCAGAGCAGGAGTAGCCTGTTTGATACCCAAAGATAAAGTAAAAGGTATAAGAAATTGGGAGTTCATCAATGAGAGACTATTGAAAGTATCAATGAATTGTAGTAAAAGCGATATTATAACTTTGATTGTAATATACGCACCTGGCGAAAGTGACAAAGCAAACGACAAAAATCAATTTTGGGAACAACTACAGCAGACAGTAGAAGATTATGAGGGAACACTCATAATATTGGGAGACTTCAATGCTAGAGTGGGAAACGAAAACATGAAATGGCAAGGAGCTATAGGTAGGCACGGAGAACACACAATTAATAAAAACGGGAAAAGATTGCTAGAGTTTTGTATAGATAATGATTTAGTTATAGCCAACACTTTCTTTGAACACAAGGAAATACACAAGATAACAAGAGCAATGCCCCAGCGAAATGAAAAATCAATAATAGACTTCATAATTGTTCCTCGGGAAAAAAGGAGTAAAGTTAAAGATGTCAGAGTGAAAAGAAGCTATGATATAGGTAGTGACCATTATCTACTAGAAGGAGTATTCAAGAATAACAACAAAGTCGAGGACCGAAAACAGATACAAAACAAAAACTATAGCGGAAGAATAAGAACCTATAAGCTGAGAAACTTGCAAACAAGAAATGAGTATATAGAAAAAACAGAAAAACAGTTTGCAAGGATTGAAAAGAGAAGACAAAGTAGAAATGTGGAAGAAAAGTGGATCAGATTTAAGGCAATACTATTAGAAACAGCAGGGCAAGTTTGCGGGTATACCAGAAGAAATAATCATAAAAAGCAGACAAGCTGGTGGAACAACGATATTAAAAAAGAAGTCAGAGAAAAGAAAAGGCTATGGAAAATGTACATACAAAAAAGAAATCAAGAGGCATACGATAAATACAAGGAACAGCGCAACAAAGTTAAAGCAAGGATAAAACAAGAAAAGCAGAACGCCTGGGAAGAATTTGGAAGAACTATGGAAGAAAATAGTACCCAAAATACAAAATTATTTTATAGAGTATTAAAGAATATGAGAAGTAAAACGGAAATTAAACTACAGCAGATAAAAGATAGAAACGGAAATATAATAACTGAGGATGAGCCCATTATAGAAAGGTGGAGAGAATATTTCAAGGAGCTTTTAAACAATGAAAATACAACAGCAGAGAATTGCACACAGATAACAGACGAAACACCTGAAAGAGGGCAAGAAGACGTTTATGAAACTAAAATAAAGATGGAAGAAGTTGAAGATGCACTAGAAAAACTAAAAGTTGGTAAAGCAGCAGGGATCGACGGAATAGATGCTGAATTATTGAAATATCTTGGACAGCAGGGTAAACAAGAATTACATGACCTACTAAATTTAGCGTGGACAAACAAAAAAATCCCAGAGGATTGGAACATTTCAATAATACTGCCTATACACAAAAAGGGAGACACGAAAGAGTGCAGTATTATAGGGGTATATCACTTCTCTGCTCAGCGTTGAAAATCTACGAAATTATCCTAGAAAAGAAACTACGAGAAATAGTTGAGCCTCGACTGGCGGATATACAAAGTGGATTTAGACCATCACACAGCGTACAAGATCATATATTCACACTACAGCAAATTACTGAAAAAACACTGTTAAAAAACGATACACTGTACCTGGCGTTTTTAGATATGAAAAAGGCGTTTGACATGGTCAATAGAGAAGGAATATGGCAAAGCCTGGTAAACAAGGAAGTAGATGAAGAACTTGTAAGTGTAATAAAAAGTTTGTATGTCAACACAAAAAACCAGGTCAGGACAAGTAACTTAATCTCCGGCGAATTCTCTAATAACGACGGGGTTAGACAAGGTGGAGTGTTGAGCCCACTGTTATTTATTTCCGTTATGGATGAAGTTATTAAAAAGTGTTGGAAAAAAACTAAAAAATGCGCTATAGGGTATAGAAATTTGCAACAAATAAAAGTTGAAGCCTGTGCATTTGCTGATGACATTGTATTAGTTGCAAGAACTGAAAAGGCTCTCGCAGATAACATTAGAATCTGGGCTGAAGAACTAAAAAACTACAACTTAATAATAAATATGGAGAAAACTAAAGTAATGACAATAGCCAACAAAGAAGCAACTGTAAATATTGAAATCGAAGGGCAAAAAATCGAGCAAGTAGACCTCTTTAAGTATTTGGGAATAATGTTAAACAACAAAGGTACACAAGAAGATGAAATTGGAAACAGAATAAAATTGGCAACGAGAACTTATTATTCACTGTATAAAAATTTCCTAAACAAAAAAGAAATATCGAGGAAAACCAAAATGACAGTATATAAAACTGTATATATGCCAATTACAATATATGGGGCAGAAAACTGGGTACTTAATGACAGACAAAGAAAAAGATTACAAGCTACAGAAATGAGATACTTAAGAAAAGTGGTGGGAGCAAGAAGATTAGACAAAAGAAGAAACGAAGATATAAGACATGAATTACAGGTAAAATCGCTCAACGAAAAAGTTGAAGAAAAGAAGTTAAAATGGGCTGGACACATGATAAGAATGAGTGGTGAGAGACAAGTAAAAATGACATGGGAGGCCAAAGAAGTGGGTAAAAGCAGGAGGGGCAGACCAAGGAAAAGCTGGAACACTAGTGTAAACGAAATACTCAAGAAAAGAGGAACATCGTGGCAAGAAGCAAAAGTTTTAGCAGCAGATAGGAAGAAGTGGCGTAAATTTGCAGAGAGTATTATATAAAGGAGGAATCCTCGACACCTAATGGTAAAAGAGGCAACCGATTATGTATGTATGTATGTATTAACATCTGTCATCATGAGTTATTAGGGAAGTTATAATCAGGTAGTTTCCCGTTGCTTTCCTGATTTCACTGCCGTTGACTGAATTTTCAGCTCATCCGCCTTCGGGGCCGATTTCTCAACCCCAGGACAATAGAGTGCCCTTCCGTACCTCCTGGTAACGGTTGATTGCTTATACCGGCGCAAATTCGGTTTTTATTTAGGTTTAGGTTCGCAATATCGCAGCCGGTTAAATCATTATTTGATTATCGCCTGCGACTTTATGGCACCGCACCTGTTAGGAATTGTGTTCCTTAACCGCGAGCCACTAATGACACAGCTGCTGTCCTGTGTTATGTCCTCAGTTGATCCGCCGGTACTTATTTGGCGAAGCCTTATTCGTACCTGTCCTGTATATCTACAGGAACGTTCCCTATCAGCCATTGGGACGCGCCGTGTTGGGGTTAAGGACTTCCCCATCCAGGTCTGTCTTTCACAAAGTACTGAAAAACCCCTACCCAATTCAGAGCTCTTCCTCCATGCAAACTAGACCTAGCACGGAGAAGGAGTACACAGATATGTTACGTATTTATATCATCACCAGTTACCGAGCACTTAGCAAGGCTGAAGTGGAAATGGGCAAGTTATTTAGCCAAAATTAATAATGGGCGGTGGACCGCAGAAAGAAGAAACAGAGGTAGGCCACCTATATGATGGACAGACGACGCTAACAAAAACGCTAAAAATTGGCTGAAGGAAGTCAATACGAACAGAACTGGAAGAAATAATTAGAGGAGGCTTATTTTCAAATTTGGACGCAGAAGGCTTTATGATGATGCAGAATAAGCGGCACACGGCCTAATAATCATCATCAATGGTGCTACAGCCCTATAAAAAAGCCTTGACCTTCCCAATTCTATTACGCCAGTCAGTCCTATCCATTGCCAACCGTTGCCAGTTTGCTGCACCTATTTTTCTCCCATTCTCATTTACACCATCCACCCACCTAGGATTCTTCTAGGAGGGTTGTTCTGCTGTGATCGTGCTAGATGTCCTGCCCATCTTAGTCTTCCTATTCTTATAAGAGATACTACGTCTTTACCGCCAAATTTTTGTTTATATCTGTGGTATACCTCGTAGTTGTACCTCCTCCTCCAAACACCATTTTCACAAATATAAGCAGAAGGTTTTACACGGCCTAATACATCCTTGTAGAAGTCCATAAAATTGTATTACCTTCAAACGTTTTAAAAATTTTATATTTTTTTATATTTTTAATAACTTTCATAACATGGCAACGTTGTAAATAAGTTTCTGACCGTAGATACCCAGAGTGCTAATATATTTCCTCCGTCATTATTCATCATTTCTCAATTAGCTTAATTAGTTATTGCCATATCTCTGTGGATGTAACACGTATTCGTAATTTGGAAGGCCTGGCTAGAACTCCGGGACACCGACTCGTAAAACTTGTCGTAAATTGTATAATGGACGTGTCGGGTGGCGTCCGATATGGATTAATACGTAGGCACCTCGGAGAATTTAAAGTATTTTCCAGCGGGATCAGAATCAATTTGTGCACGGAAAGTTTTATTTTGTCAAAAATCGAACATTAAGAAGACACTGTAAACAACTCTAAAATATGTACCTGCATATTATGAAAAATTATGAATACGGTCCAATTCAACTAAAGTGAAAAATTATCAAAAAATTGTTAGCGTAGAAACTAGAATATAAATATTGTAAAATTCATAGCAGTGTCGTTAAAAAATATTTTACCGATTATAGTCCAGCGTCCTATTTATAGATCACTGAAACTTTTATTGTTTTTGCAACCTTAAAAATTTGTTTACAGGACCTCGCAACACTCCTTATGGAAAAGTGGCCCGGTCAAATGTAACGAAAGTTCGGTCAATGATAGTTCTCAGTGCGCAGATTAAAAAAGTCCAGGGGGCCTAGGTCTGAAAAACTATTAGTCTGAAACTGCAGTCTTCTAAAATTATTGGATTTAGGTGCTCGGTTTACATTAAGTGCACTAGTTGTCGATCAAGCGAATGAAAATATTTATTATTGGAAGAAGAAAAACTAATTTTCGTTATGCATATTTGCGTATTGCATATGAATTAGTGGTCAAAAATAGGTGCATCGTATTTTAGTCTTCAGGAAACCTCCGAAAAGTCCTCAGAAAACTGAATAAATTTGATAGAAAATGTGCTGCTGGAGCGACATAAGAATTATCATGTTTTCATGAATGCTTTTCACTTATTCAATATCAGCATAGCAGCAGTTCTGCCTTATCTTTAGAAAACTACTCAACAGTGGCGGATCTACGGGGAAATAGGGGAATTCTCCCCGTAATAGAATTAAAGAAAAAGTTATTGTAAAAATACATTAGCTCAAATGAAACTGTAGAGGCCACATCAGCGCGTCATCAATATTTTTTTTCGACAGTGTGGCAACAGGGAGTAGGCTGTACGAGAGAGACCGTGACACTATACTATCAAAAAGAAGGCACAATACTGTGATAACAATAATTATTATACTCATAGGCGCGCTAAATGTTGCCAAGTCAGTCAAGTTCGATTTTTGTTATAGATATAGATGTTACGGGCAATAACGTAAATTCGGTCAATAACGTTAATAACCGGTCAATATCGACAATGGTCTGTTGAATTAGTCATTGTCGGCAATGGCCCGATATTAACGTTAATGTCCATAGAAACTGGACATTGATGATAATTTTAAATTCTTGATAACATTTCCATCATTGTCCGGTCAATGCCAACAATGTTAATCGGTCAATGTTGAAATTTAAACTAAAAGATAGGTTATGTTTATGATTTGCTTCATTTCTGTGCTTGTGCTGAAATTACTAGTAGTAAATTTATGTAAAAAGTGTAACAAGATGCCATGGTTCACTATCTTGTCAAAATAAAAATGATTTAGCCTTAAAAAGTATCTTATATAAAAAAATAATAGGAGATCATACCTAATTTTATTTATATATTAACATTGGCCATTTGCTTTTGGACCGGGCATTGGCGGACAATGCCCGGTCTTTAACGTCAATGGCCAATTTAGCCACTGTTTAGTAGTTTTCTAAAGATGAGGCAGAACAGCAGCTATGTTGGTGTAGAAGAAGTGTGTAGCATTCATTAAAACATGCACCGAAAGAAAAAAATTCTTGACATAAAGAAACTTTATTTATATTTAAGAAAGATCGCCTTTGCATATTGCCTAAGAAATATATCTTTGTATGCAACATATAATTTTCTAAAATATTTCAAATTAATTTTAATATACCCGAATAAATAATAATATATCTTAAACATGATTAAACTATCACTTTCTTGCAAACTTCTAACGCATTTTTCAGAAAGAAATTACATTTGATGTTAAATTGATGTTATTAGTCATAGGAGTATATTTTCTTCACATTACAAAACTATTCTTTCTGAGAAATAATATATTTTATTAAGAAATATTGCTATATTACTATTATTAATAATTAATGTGGTCAAACTAACGTCAGAACGTGTATGTATCTATCTGTAAATTGGTGCCGAAATTTTTAATTATTACTGTAAATACTAGTTATTAAAATTAGTTTTCGCGCAAATAGTGACTAATAACAATTGTGTTACGTGTAAATCATCAAGAACAAGCCGTAACTTCGTTCAGTAAGAGATTTTTTACTTAATAATCTTTCAACTTAAACAAATTCAGTGTCAAACTGTCAGTAGTATTTCACTGTTGCTATCACGTCCCAATGGACGCCAACAGTTAGGCAACCAGTGTTGCAGTGATGTATCCAAGGTTATCACTTATTTCCAGACATCCAAAGCGTTAATATAAACAAATTCAAGTTACTTTTGACTACATGAGTAACAATGTAAATCAATGTTCCACCACTGTTAGCAACACCATGTCTGGACCCAATTCTTCCAGTAATCTTACTAGTTCATATGCAACTGCTACTATGACTAAACCGCGTCCGAAGTATCCGAAGAAGACCGAAGCAATTTTAATTCATGCAGAACCAAATTTAGTAGTACTCGACTATGTCAAGGCCATAGGTAATATTGTTAATCCGAAAAACATCTGCTTCGACTCAAGAATTTCCAATAACAGAATATGTATCTACCTTACAAATTCTGAACTCGTCGATCAAATTATAACTGAAAATCCTACAACTAAAATAAATTCAGTTGAACTACCAGTACGCAGACTAGTAACACCAGCTAAAAGGCTTATAATTTCCAGCGTTTGTCCATTAATCCCACACGACATCATAGAAGAACATCTCAAGGATCTAGGTCTACAACTCGCGTCACCGGTCTCATATCTAAAAGCTGGAATCCCCGGTGATGTATTTACTCATATTATGAGTTTCAGAAGACAAGTATATGTCACTCCATCCACAGAAAACTTTGAGCTCCAAACTTCAATAATAATCCCTTTTGACAACAACTCTCACAGGATATTTCTCTCTACGGATAAAATGGTTTGTTTTTTATGCAAACTACAAGGTCACACGGCAAATAATTTTCAAAATCCTCCTAGAAATCCTTCCCTAAATGAACAATCGTTCCCTACTGAACCCAATCCCACTTCCCCAATATCAAATAATGACACACTTTCAAAAGCAACAAATAATCTAGATCTTAGTCAACAAATAAATACAGTCGATCTTCCCATTACTTCCATAATCCCAAATAATGATTTTCTTGCCCCATCCACCAGTCAGAAAAGAAGTCGTTCTGATATTAGTGATACAAGCTCTTTAGAAACACAAACTTCTAAAAATACACCCACTAAAACCAATGAAATGCCCACATCAGATATAATTGTTCCCACTAAGCATAAAGCCAAAAGATCTAAGAAAGCCTCCCCCGATAAGTCTAAATTAACTAATTCCACAATTCACACTATCCAAAATCTTTTTCAAGAAAATCCAGACTCATTTTCCATTCCTGTTGAAAATTTCCTAGCCTTCCTTGAAAATACATTCGGAAGCGTTAACCCCTTGCACGAAGCACAGGAGTTCACTCCAAATGTCCAGGCACTCCTTGACGATATGTTAAAAATATACCCCTCACTTGAAGACAGAACAGCGAAAAATAGGTTCACAGGAGTCTCTAATAAAACTAAAAAACAGTTAAATATAGTGTGATGTAATTGTCTTTTTTTACGCGGTTGACTCTACTATTTTATTTATTTGTATTTTTAGGCACTAATTTAAATAAAGGAAGACTTACTTATATTTTATTTACATTGCTTATTTATTTAATAATTACAAATAACACCAACTAACACATCTAATCTAACAATAAAACACTGAAAACGTTTGTTTTCTATACTTCCACAAAATTTATTATATCTAAGTGACTACAGCTGTTTCGGCGGAGTGCCTTTCTCAAGTAATATAGTTTACAATGTGTTTGCCATAAAATGAACTTCCATCAAGTAACGGTCGAATCCATCAATTATTAACACATCTAATTTATTTACGAACTCAAATTTATGATTTAATTAACTAAACATAATAATAACTAATAAATACATTTCAATACATCCGATTCGAATACATTAAATTACGCGACGCGCTTCGATGAAGGAATGACTGGCCTGTGCTCGAATCTCGGTTCTATATATACTTCGGCAGCGGTCGTCTCCGAACGCCGTGGATAGGAATGGTATTGTCTCGTAACGCCGAGAAGCTTCGGGAAGAAATGGGCCAATTCGTGAGCGGACTAAATAGTGTCACATTGCCCCCTCCTTAAAAGATGGTTCCTCCTGGAACCTTGTCGGGACTGGAACTGGATGCTGGTATCTGCAACTGGACCTTCTTTTACAACTCCCAGTTGTATAAAAGTGGCAGGGGACGGTCTTCGCTCCGCACCAGTAACTATGCGGATTGCAACAGACTAACACCCGGACCTCGGTGTCTTTAAAAATTTCTTCTACCATATTTCGGATAACTCTCCAGTCTAATTGGCGGCATTCTAACTTTTGCACGTCGGACTCCAACACGTGCTCTCTCAATTGAAATAATGCACCCCATACATCTTGGTAGGTAGGTTGGTCATGGACAGTGTCTTTTGTTACCAGATAGAATAGGTAACGTGATGCATCTTGGAGTTTCAATGCTTTTCCAGGAGCTGGCAGTTGGCATTGAAGTTCTGCAACTCGACCAAACTTCCTTCGAAAGGCGGATGCCAACCCTCGTGCGTCTTTGATACTGGCCGGGATGGTATGCGCCAGTGAATAGTCATCGGGAAGTGCGAGTAGATCTCGCTTTTCTTCATTGGTAACACCATGTCTCGCTTTACCGGTACCTCCATATGCCCCCATGAACTCCTCGAACGTGAGGTAAGGTATTTCTCGAACTTGGTTTACTTCCACTTCTTCATCTACGTCGTGGTCTCCCTCGTACGGCGCCAACCGGTTATGGTGGACTATCATCGGCTTTCCCCTAGGAATCTTGCTTATTCGGTAGATAACGTCATTAATTTTCTTGACAATGAGATACGGACCTTCCCAGAACTGCTGCAACTTGGGAGAACAACCTGTTCGCTTCTTTGGATTATAAAGCCAGACTTTGTCGTTCTCCCTGAAACATCCCTCTCGGCTTGGGTATCGTATCGTTTCTTCATTCGGTCGCTAGCGATTTGAAGATTAGAACGGACCAACTAATGTATATCGTCCATTCTTCTTCGCAATTCATTCACGTAATCATCACCAGCAACATCTTCTCCAGGTCGACATCCAAACTCTAGATCACAGGGTAGACGCTTCACACGTCCAAATAGGACTTTTGCTGGTGTTTGGCCCGTTGATTCATTAACAGCAGATCTATAGGCCATTGCGAAGAACGGAAGGTACTGGTCCCAGTCTCGTTGATGATTGGACACCATCTTTGTCAAATACTTGCCGACTGTCCTATTCATACGCTCCACCATTCCATCCGATTGTGGGCGATAGGCCGTAGTTCTTGTCTTCTTCATGCCTAGTCTATCACAAATTCCCTGAAATAGATCGCTCTCAAAGTTCCTTCCTCGGTCACTATGGATCTCCAGAGGCACTCCGAATCGGCTGATGAAGTCTTTGATTAACACATCTGCAATAGTGGCGGCCTTCTGGTCTGGAATTGCGTAGATCTCAACCCATTTCGTGAAGTAATCCATTACCACCATGTATTTGCATCCATTGTCACTTTCTGGAAATGGCCCGGCAATATCCAAAGCTATTCTTTCAAACGGACTTCCAACATTGTACTGTCTCATAGGAGCCTTCCTTTTCCGGTAGGGTCCGTTACTTGTAGCACAGGTAGTACATTTCTTACACCAGTCCTTCACATCGTCGGAACTATTCATCTAATAAAATGGTTCCCGAATTCTCTGAAGGGTCTACTTTACACCAAAATGCCCTCCTGATGGACTGTCGTGTAACTGACGAAGTACTTCGGCTACTCTGCTCTTTGGAATCACCAACTGCGTTCTCCTCACTGAACCATCATCATTTTCTATTACTCGTTTAAGCAAGCTGTCTTCCAAGATAAATGAGTCCCACTGGGCCCAATACGTCTTAACTACTGAGCCTAGGCTTGATATTTCTTGCCAAATTGGTCGACGATTTTCTTTTTTCCATTTTCGAATCTTCCGTAAAACTGGATCTTTTTCTTGTTCTTCCTTGATCTTGGTAGGCGTCCACTCGTCGTTGACCACTGTTGTTCTTAGTACTGCTGCTTCCTTTGACTCTGTTTTGTTGCAATGGGAACATTCTGCTGGACACGGTCTTCTAGATAGAGAATCAGCGTTCCTGTGGCTAACTCCGGCCCGATGCTCGATCTTGAAATCATATTCTTGAAGTCGTTCAATCCATCTGGCTATCTGACCCTCTGGATTCTTAAACTCCATTAACCATTTAAGGGCGGCATGGTCGGTTCGGATTAGAAACTTCCTTCCGTAGAGGTATTGATAGAAGTGTTCCACTGATTTTACTACTGCTAGAAGTTCTCTTCTCGTGACGCAATAATTTCGTTCAGGTTTTGAAAGCACTTTACTAAAATATCCAAGGACTCGTTCCTGTCCTCCTTGAATCTGCGACAACATTCCTCCAATTCCCACATTACTTGCATCCGTATCTAAGATGAACTCTCCTTCTGGCAGTGGATACCCTAATATTGGCGCTGTAATTAAATGCCTCTTCAAAGTTTCAAAGGCCGTTTGGCAGTCTCCATCCCAGCAATAATCCCTTGCTTCCTCTGTAAGTCGCGTTAATGGCTTAGCAATATCTGCAAACTTCTTAATGAATCTCCGGTAGTAAGTACATAGTCCCAGAAAACTCCTCACTTGATATTTATCAGTTGGTTTAGGCCATTCCTTAATGGAATCGATTTTTCCTTTATCCACGGCCACTCATTCTTTGCTGACTATATGACCTAAATAATTGACTTTACTTTGAAATAGCTGGCATTTCTTGGGGTTTAACATTAACTGGGCAGACTTAAGTCGATTAAAAACGTCTTCTAAATTCTTCAGGTGGTCTTCAAACGTCTCCCCCAAAACGATTATGTCGTCTAAATACACCAGGCACGTTTTCCAAAATAACCCTCTCAACACATTTTCCATAAGCCTCTCAAATGTCGCAGGAGCATTACAGAGTCCAAACGGCATAACGTTGAATTCCCATAATCCAGATCCTGTCGTAAAGGCAGTCTTCTCTTTGTCCACTGGATCCATTTCTACCTGCCAATATCCAGACTTTAAGCCCAACGTAGAAAACAATTTACTTCCAGCCAATGTGTCCAACGTGTCGTCGATCCGAGGCAGAGGATAACTATCTTTCTTGGTAACATTGTTCAACAATCGGTAGTCCACATAGAACCTCGTAGTTCCATCTTTCTTCTTGACCAGGACCACTGGAGAGACCCATGGGCTCGTAGAAGTTTCTATCACCCCGTCTTTCTTCATTTCTTGAACAATCCTTTCAGCTTCCTCTCTCTTCGCCTGTGGTAATCGTCGAGCTGTTTGACGAATTGGTCTAGCGGTACCAGTGTCAATTTTGTGTTTGACAACTGTCGTTCTTCCTGTCTTTCCTCCTTTCGGTACGAATATGTCACGATATTGCCGAAGAAATTCCCTTAATTTCCTTTTTTCCACTTGGTTTAGAGACTGGCCTGCAACTGCAACCATTTGGTCGAACTTTTCGTTGGAATTATCTGGTGTTGTCGTCTGACGGATTATGGACGTCACGGGTATACAAGTTCCTACTTTTGTCTCCTTCTTGATGGTCACTGGGTAGTCATTGATATTAATCAATCTCACGGGAATTTCTTTAGCAGAAGTAACCAATTCCTTTCCAATTATGATTCCTCGGCCAACCTCCTCGTCGTGGTTCCATGGCTCCATCATAACAGGCGTTCCTTCTTCTACAGTTCCCTGTAGCCGCGCTACGATGATCGTTTCACTCCTCGCAGGCACAACTGTATCTTCTTTAATGGCTGCTAGCACAGTTCTGTCATCATGTGGATGAAGAAATACCTCCTCGTTGCCAACTTTGATTACCCTATTCTTAAAATCCAATTGAAATCCATGCACATTCATTACGTCCATTCCTAATATAACATCTTCTTCGATGTCTGCAACTATGACAGTATGGACGAACTTTTCTGCTCCAATCCCTAATTGTATCTGGATTTCTCCATGGGTGTTGGCGTTTTCACCTGTGGCAGTCCGCAGTCGCAACCTCGTTGGTAAGAGTTTCTTACGGCTGTTTAAAACTGACGGTCGCATAATGGTCCTGGTCGCTCCGGTATCCACCAACAATGTATACTTTTTACCATTTATTTCTCCATCCACATATACACTATCTTCACGACATTTCAAAGAAGCTATTAGTATGAGAGGGTCTTTGGAAAAGTTGCGGGTCGAAGCTGCCCCCCTAAGGCCGACCCGTTCTAGTTTTCCTGCTGGTGAGTCTCTTGATTGTTATTGTACCTAGGGTACTTACACGAACTCCGTACGTGTCCCATTTCACCACAGTTCCAGCACCTTATGGTCTTCGTTTTCTTGGATGCAATGTCTTTCATCATATTAACAAGCTGGTCAAGTTTGTCCTCATCCTGTTCCTCTTTCACAGTCCTCACTTTACTGTATCCACCAGATACCTAGGTAGCTGATTCATATTCGAGAGCGGCAGATAAGACATCGACCAGCGTCTTGTGACGAGCTAATCGCAGTGTTCTTTGCATTTCATGATCACGAAGGCCATCAATAAATGTTTGAACAGCCAACTTTTCCATCATGTCTTCGGGAGCTGTTGGATATGCATATCGTACCAACCTGGCAATATCGACCTCGTATTCTTGAAGAGCTTCATCTTTCTTTTGTCTTCGATTTTTAAACTGCGACTGATAGAGATGCTCTAAATGTTCGTGCGCGTATCGCATATTCAGTCTCTTTTTCAGCTGCTCGAAGTCATCTGTCTCCTCTACGGCTATGATCTGGAGGACATCCAAAGCGTCGCCTCGAAGAGCAATAGTGAGGTTTACAGCTTTTTCTTTTTCGGACCATCCGTTCGCTCTGGCCGCCGATTCGAACTGTTTCATGTAGTTGTTCCATGATGACTTTCCGTCGAAATTTGGCACTTTAACACGAGCATGACCTACACTCCCTTCAACTATCGACCGTGGCTCCAATTTGTATTTGGTTTCATCATTTTTAATGTCTGTTAAGATGGGTTCTTCAAGGCTTTCAAGGCCATTCATGGGATGCTTCAAGGAAGCATCCCAATGTGCTATACAACGCAAATGGACAAATAATAACTGACCTACAAGAAAAGCTTACGACCTGGAAGAATTATATAGAAGAACTCTTTGCCGATGAAAGAGAGGATCATGATATTGGTAACATACAAGGTGAGGAAGGACCAAAAATCTCTAAAGAAGAAATACTATATGCTATAAAAACAATGAAAAATGGCAAATCACCGGGTCCAGATGGACTTCCATCGGAACTTCTTAAGCTTGTGGAAGATGAAACAGTAAATGTTTTGGTTGACCTCTTTAACTGCATTTATAAAACGGGAGAAATACCTAAGGAATGGCTTCTGTCAACTTTTGTGACTATTCCAAAGAAAACAAACGCAAAACTGTGCACCGACCATCGCACAATAAGCTTAATGGGACACACACTAAAAGTATTTCTTAAAGTGATACATACAAGAATTCACAAAAAACTAGACGCTGACATCAGTGATACTCAGTTCGGGTTTCGAAACGGGCTTGGAACAAGGGAAGCACTATTTGCACTTAATATCATGTGCCAAAGATGCCTGGATGTTAACCAGGATATATATATATATATATATATATATATATATATGCTTTCTGTTGTTTTCCGGGTTTGACTCCGCGTTGAATAATTTTGGTTTTGATAAAAACCATTATTTTGACGACGTTTCGGCAAGATCTCACTTGCCATTGTCAAATCAGGTAGTTCCGCTTCTCGCTGCTGCTTGAAGTAAACTGAATTTTTACTCACGATACCGTCGCTTATGTAGTTGATCCTGATGCTGCTTGCCCTGCGCGAACTCTGGCTCTTGTTATTGGTCCGGTGTAGGTTGCAGTCGTCGGCGGGATGTTACGCGTGGATGTTGCGGCCTGATTTATTTTGGTCTTTTTCTTCAATACCGTTTTCCAAGTTGTAGAAAGCCGTTGCGCATCATCTCTTTGGTTTAAGCCGTTGGGATTTCTTTCAATTTCTATTGATTCTCTGATTTCCCGTTTTCTTTTTATTTCGATGTTAGCTAACATCGTTGTTTGGTTCAGGTTTATTGTGTGTCCTGTATTTGCGACATGTTGAGCCAGGGATGACGTGGTTTCTCCCCTTTCGATAGTATTTCGGTGTTCTTCTCGTCTTACCTGGATTCTTCGGTTGGTCTGTCCAATGTACGACTTTCCACAATCCCCACACGGAATCTCGTATACACCTTGGCTTTCTAACGATATTTTGGTCTTTGGTGTTGGTAAAATAGTTGAGATCTTTCTGTCCGTATTAAATATCGTTTCTATGTTGTGTTTTCTCAGCACTCTCCCTATTTTCTCTGTCGTACCCTTCACATATGGCAGAATGGTTTTGCCGATCGGCTTATTGTCTTCTGTAGGGTCCTTATCTCTTCTTCGAGCATTTTGAGCTTTTTCGATGTTGTATGTTGAGAAGCCGTTTTTTCTTAACGCTGTTTTCACGTTATGCATTTCTTCATTTTGATGTTCTTGGTCTGTCAGTCTTTCGGATCTTGTAATCAAGGTTTTGATGACTGAATGCAATTGTGCAGGATGGTGGTGTGAAGCAGCATTTAGATATCTATCGGTATGTGTCGGTTTCCGATACACTGTATGGCCTATGTGTCCGTCTTGTTCCTTTATTATTAACACATCTAAGAATGGAATTTGATCGTTTTCTTCCAGTTCCATGGTAAACTGAATTTTATGGTGGATATTGTTGATGTGTTCTAAAAAAGCCTTTAGTTTTTCTTCTCCGTGGGTCCAGATAATAAAAGTGTCATCCACGTATCTAAGCCACAGTTTGGGTTTGTATTCAGCTGTTTCTATTGCCCGCTGTTCTATTTCCTTCATAAACAAGTTCGCTATTACTGGTGACAGTGGAGAACCCATCGGTGCTCCCTCAATTTGTTTATATCTTTGTTCCTTATAGATGAAATAAGTGTTATTTAAACAGTGTTTGGTTAGGTTTAGTGTATCCGGTGATATTGGATACTTTTTGCTTATGATGTCCAGTGATTCATCTATAGGAACATTCGTGAAAAGTGAGACAACATCGAAGCTGACTAGCAAATGTCCCGGCTCAAGAGTCACACCTTTTATACGCTCGATGAAGTGGCTCGCGTTCTTGACGTAAGACTCCGCTTCTTCCGCGTATGGTTGCAGCTGTTGGGCCAGAAATTTCGCCAGCGGTTGTAAGGGAGATCCGATGGAACTCACAATTGGTCGCAGTGGTAATCCTGCCTTGTGTACCTTGGGTAGGCCGTAAAATTTTGGGCATCTAGATGACTTCTCTCTAGGTATGAGATGGACCTGTTGTTCTTTATTGATATTTGAGGCTTTGATCTTGGCTTTTGTTATTTTCTCTAGATAGGTTGTCGGGTCTGACGAGATGCTTTGATATGTTGTATCATTTAAGATGTCGTTTATTTTTGTTTCGTAGTCTTGAATATTCATAACTACCGTAGCGTTGCCTTTGTCAGCTGGAAGCACGATGATTTCTTTGTTGTTCTTCAAATTATGTAAGGCTTCTTTCTCTTCCCGTGTTAAATTTCTTTTTGGTGGTTTAGCTGTTCTTAATATTTTTGATACGTCTTGGCGTATGATCTCGGCTGTTTCTGCTGGGAGATTAGTAATTGTAGTCTCTACCTCAGTAATGATGTTTTCTACGGGAATGTATGTAGGTGCAACAGCAAAATTGAAACCTTTTGCAAGAACACTATTCGTGGCTTCATCCAGTGTCAGATTTGAAAAGTTATATACTAAATTGTTTGTTTCTATTTGTGGATTTTCTTTCTTTTTTGGCCGCTGTTGTAGTAACAAATTTTCAAACTTTTTAATTTGTTTGGTCTTAGTGAGATCAGCATCTGTTTCTGCTCGAAAGTTTGTCAGTTGTTCAAAGAAATTCCATAATGTTGGATGGATTGTGTTACTTAGTTTAAGATGCAGCTGTAATGATTCTGCATTCATTTTGTCGATGTCTCGTCTGGTATCATGGATTGCCTCTCTAATAAGCGCCAGGCTTGCTCTTCTTAAGATGTTTTTAGTTTTATAGTTGTTTTTGTGAAAAGTGAGCTTCATACAAGTCGGTATAATGCTTTCGTCACGGCAGCGTTCTAAAAACGTAAGGTTGCATAACAACGTCCTTCGTTTCGATCGTAGTTTTTCGTATCTTCTGATGTCTGGTAGAATTTCCTCCCCGTAGAGGTTAATTATGTTACACTTGAAGTTTCCGCGGGAGCTATATGTGCTTTCTGTTGTTTTCCGGGTTTGACTCCGCGTTGAATAATTTTGGTTTTGATAAAAACCATTATTTTGACGACGTTTCGGCAAGATCTCACTTGCCATTGTCAAATCAGGTAGTTCCGCTTCTCGCTGCTGCTTGAAGTAAACTGAATTTTTACTCACGATACCGTCGCTTATGTAGTTGATCCTGATGCTGCTTGCCCTGCGCGAACTCTGGCTCTTGTTATTGGTCCGGTGTAGGTTGCAGTCGTCGGCGGGATGTTACGCGTGGATGTTGCGGCCTGATTTATTTTGGTCTTTTTCTTCAATACCGTTTTCCAAGTTGTAGAAAGCCGTTGCGCATCATCTCTTTGGTTTAAGCCGTTGGGATTTCTTTCAATTTCTATTGATTCTCTGATTTCCCGTTTTCTTTTTATTTCGATGTTAGCTAACATCGTTGTTTGGTTCAGGTTTATTGTGTGTCCTGTATTTGCGACATGTTGAGCCAGGGATGACGTGGTTTCTCCCCTTTCGATAGTATTTCGGTGTTCTTCTCGTCTTACCTGGATTCTTCGGTTGGTCTGTCCAATGTACGACTTTCCACAATCCCCACACGGAATCTCGTATACACCTTGGCTTTCTAACGATATTTTGGTCTTTGGTGTTGGTAAAATAGTTGAGATCTTTCTGTCCGTATTAAATATCGTTTCTATGTTGTGTTTTCTCAGCACTCTCCCTATTTTCTCTGTCGTACCCTTCACATATGGCAGAATGGTTTTGCCGATCGGCTTATTGTCTTCTGTAGGGTCCTTATCTCTTCTTCGAGCATTTTGAGCTTTTTCGATGTTGTATGTTGAGAAGCCGTTTTTTCTTAACGCTGTTTTCACGTTATGCATTTCTTCATTTTGATGTTCTTGGTCTGTCAGTCTTTCGGATCTTGTAATCAAGGTTTTGATGACTGAATGCAATTGTGCAGGATGGTGGTGTGAAGCAGCATTTAGATATCTATCGGTATGTGTCGGTTTCCGATACACTGTATGGCCTATGTGTCCGTCTTGTTCCTTTATTATTAACACATCTAAGAATGGAATTTGATCGTTTTCTTCCAGTTCCATGGTAAACTGAATTTTATGGTGGATATTGTTGATGTGTTCTAAAAAAGCCTTTAGTTTTTCTTCTCCGTGGGTCCAGATAATAAAAGTGTCATCCACGTATCCAAAATTATTCAACGCGGAGTCAAACCCGGAAAACAACAGAAAGCACATATAGCTCCCGCGGAAACTTCAAGTGTAACATATATATATATATATATATATATATATATATATATATATATATGTGCTTTATTGACTACAACAAGGCGTTCGATAAAGTTCGCCACGAACACCTGATGAGACTGTTGGTAGAGAAAAACTTGGATAAAAGGGACCTCAGAATTATTTTCAATATTTACTATAGCCAGAAGGCGAATATTAGAGTAGAACGGGAAACAACCGAGGAACTCGAGATCAAAAAAGGTGTAAGGCAGGGATGCATACTTTCACCAACCTTGTTTAACTTATATTCAGAAGATATTATAAACAGAGCCCTTGCTGACGAAGATATCGGAGTTAAAATAAATGGCACTTTAATAAACAATTTGAGATACAGTATTAATAGCAGAAACCCCGGAAGATCTCCAAACACTGATAAACAGAATAGTAGAGTGCAGCGAAAAGTTCGGTTTATCACTTAACATCAAAAAAACAAAAATAATGATGGTGTCGAAATCTCCACAAAATTTTTCTGACATAACCGTACATGATCAAAGAATTGATCGTGTTAGAAAATATAATTACCTGGGAACTGTGATTAATGAAAACAACGACAACTCTGAAGAAATCAAGATCAGAATAGAAAAAGCTAGAGCTACTTTTACCAAAATGAAAACAGTTTTATGCGGAAGAGAGCTAAGTTTAAATCTTAAATTTCGCCTGATGAGATGTTACGTGCTGTCAGTTCTTTTCTATGGAATGGAAGCTTGGACACTGAAAAAGATCGATACAAGGAAAAAAGAAGCATTCGAGATGTGGATGTACCGCAGGATACTGAGAATATCGTGGACAGATAGAGTGACAAACATGGAAGTGTTGCGAAGGATGCAGAAAGAAAAAGAACTTGCGCTTACTATTAAAAAGCGCAAACTGCAATACTTGGGACATATAATGAGGGGACAAAAGTACCAGCTACTACAATTAATTATTCAGGGAAAAATAATAGGTAAAAGATCCATTGGCAGAAGAAAACATTCATGGTTGAAGAATTTAAGAGATTGGTACAAGTGCAGCAGCTGCCAATTATTTAGATCTACGGTATCAAAAATACGCATAGCCTTGATGATAGCCAAACTTCGGAACGAGGACGGCACCTGAAGAAGAAGAAGATGGGTTCCATACCTTTGTCTACTTTTTCCGTTTCCTCCATTTTCTTTTCTATTTCCTTGATCTTTTCTTCAAAAGTAGCTTTTATGGACGATATCTTGTCGTCAAAATCCGAAGTGATTTTAGAGATTTCGTTAGTCATCTTGTTTTCAAGGGATGAAATATCACCCGAAACTTTCGAAACTTTGTTCTCTAACGATATGATGTCTGTAGAAACTTTCAAAACATCCGAGGAAACTTGGGAGATTTCACCAGAAACCTTTTTCTCTAATGATGTAATGTCTGTAGAAACTTGGGAGATTTCACTAGAAACTTTGTTCTCTAACAATGTAATGTCTGTCGAAACTTGGGAGATTTCACTAGAAACTTTGCTCTCTAACGATGTAATGTCTGTCGAAACCTTCGAAATCGATGAGATCACAGCAGCATGCTTGTCTTTCAAATAGGTTTCTGGATCTTTACCCTCTTCCTGAAGAGCGTTCTTTAGACGTTCGACCAGATCAGCCTTTTTCCCAGTAGAACTCAGATCCCTTTCTTCCAATTCAAGTCTCAGGTCTGCAATTTTTAGCTTACACAAGGTAGACATGATCACACACTTTATTTATTACGATTTATATTTTATTTATTTTTAAAGGTTCCACACTGTATTAAACCGAGCTTATATTACTTATTTATTTTTTATCCACTTCTGATCACCAGTGTGATGTAATTGTCTTTTTTTGCGCGGTTGACTCTACTATTTTATTTATTTATATTTTCAGGCACTAATTTAAATAAAGGAAAACTTGCTTATATTATTTTATTTACATTGCTTATTTATTTAATAATTACAAATAACACCAACTAACACATCTAATTTATTTACAAACTCAAATTTATTATTTAATTAACTAAACATAATAATAACTAATAAATACATTTCAATACATCCGATTCGAATACATTAAATTACGCGACGCGCTTCGATGAAGGAATGACTGGCCTGTGCTCGAATCTCGGTTCTATATATACTTCGGCAGCGGTCGTCTCCGAACGCCGTGGATAGGAATGGTATTGTCTCGTAACGCCGAGAAGCTTCGGGAAGAAATAGGCCAATTCGTGAGCGGACTAAATAGTGTCACAATAGACAACACAGAAACGGAAAGTACAGCATCTCAATCAACCAATAATGATAACGATTATCTCTCAGACTCTTCCTTAACTACCTAAAGCCATTACTTTCACGCTAGTTCAGTGGAATTGCGATGGGTTTTACCCTCGCTTAGAACGCTTACAACAGCTAATCAACAATACAGAAGCTGATATAATTTGCTTTAAGAGACTAATTTTAAAGACTCTCATAAACGAGAGCTTAAAAACTTTGAAAGTTACCATTTTCTTCGAACAACATTTACCAGAGCAAGTGGAGGAACCTTTATTTTCGTGTCTAACGATTTATTTTCTTTACATCATGTTCTAACCACTAATTTGGAGGCTATAGCAGTAACTATCTGGTGTCCTGATAAAATAACTATATGCAGTATTTATATTCCACCTAACTATAACCTCACTGAAATCGAGTTAGATGATTTAGTCCGCCAACTACCTAGCCCATTTAAACTAGTCGGAGACTTCAACGCCCATAATACTATGTGGGGCTCCAAGAAAAACATTCGGAAGAGGAAAAATCATAGAAACCGTATTGAGTTGCAATAATGCTTGTTTGATGAACAGTGGAGCTAACACATATTTTAATATCGCATCAGGAAGTTACTCGTCTATTGACTTAAGTATAGTTGATCCCTAGTTAGCTGATTCACTCTCATGGTATACGTTAGATAGCCTATACGATAGTAATCATTTCCCGATAGTCATAACAAATAGTCATAAAAAACATTGCACCGTCACTAAGTGGAATATTGCTAAAGCAGACTGGAATTATTTCAAAAGTAGTGCCGAAGACCTACTCTCATTAGTAGAAGAGTCTGAAGATATTGACGAGACAATAACTCTTTTTAACAATTGCATTATCATGGCTGCAGAAACTCATGGCCAGAAAATATCAATATGCCCCTCTAAAAAGACTGTACCATGGTGGAATCCAGAATGCGAACAAATAGTACAAGAATGTAAAACTGCTCTTAACAGATATCGAAGAGAGAGAAGTCAAGAAAACCTGATTTGCTTCAAAAGACTAAAAGGTAAAGCTAAATATATTGTTAAAAAGTGTAAGAAAGATTCCTGGCAAAATTTTGCTTCTAATATTACCAGTGATACTTCTCCAACACAAGTGTGGACAAAAATAAGACAAATTAAAGACAGAAATCTTCACCAAAAATCCCAACAATTACACAGGAAGGAAAAGTAATTACAGATAACCAATCAATTTCGCATATTATGGCTGAAAGTTTCGCACTGAAATTTAGATATGAACTCGAGCATAACCAAAATCTAAATGAGCAAAATTCGTTAACTTCTCACACTCCTCAAATTAGTAGACATGATATAGCCGCTATCAACCTCCCTTTTACGCTAGAAGAATTATTAACAGTAGCTCTAGCGTCTTGTAAAAACACCACTGCCGGGCCAGATAATATTTCATAAATATTTTTAAAAAATTTATCTGAAGCCAACCTTGCAAAACTTCTAAATCTGTAGAATAAAATATGGCTTACTAAGAAATTTCCTCGTATATGGTCCGAATCAATCATCATACCAATAAAAAAACCCGATCAACCTTCCAATCTGCCAAAATCATATAGGCCAATTTCACTGACCTGCTCGTCATGCAAACTTCTCGAGAAAATGATTAACTCAAGATTAACCTGCCTTCTAGAAAAATATGCTATAATTAACGAAGCCCAATCTGGCTTCAGACGCCACCGTTCTGCACTTGATAATTTAGTGTTACTGCAAACACAAATAGCTACCGCCTTTTCGAATAAACAAGATGTTATCGCTACCGCTTTTGATGTAGAAGGAGCCTTCGATAACATTTCACGACCAGCCATTCTTCAAAAGCTTCTTCAATGCAATATTACAGGAAATATTTATTTCTTCATACAAAACTTAAAAAAAAAAGAACTTTCAAGGTAAAAGTAAACGGTGAAATATCTGCAACATACCCGCAAAATAATGGAGTCCCACAAGGTTCCGTACTCAGTACAACCTTGTTTATACTCGCAATAAATGACATATGTTCGAATGTTTGTCAACCAGTCAAATATGTAATGTATGCGAATTATCTTATTCTATATTGTCAAGGAAAAAATACAACCGCCACATGTTAAGTACTGCAAACCGCTGTAAATCAACTTAACGAATGGGCTAAAAAGACAGGATTAATACTATCACCTTCCAAATCAAAATAATTCGATTTAGCGGAAGACCTTGTAGCCAAAATTCTATTGTATATCTCAACGAGATTCCATTGCACACTGTAACACACTACAAAATACTTGGTTTAATTTTTGATAGTAGACTAACCTGGAAAGAACATATTAACAAACTAAAAGGAGATACCATGAAGAGGCTTAATATAATCAAGGCACTGTCACAGTATACTTGGGGTGCAGACGAAAGTATTTTACTCAATATCTACAGAGCCTTAATTCGCTCCAAACTGGACTACGGTAGTTTCATTTACATGTCTGCGTCAAAGTTTGACTTAAAGTAACTCAACTCTGTGCATAACACTTCCATTCGTCTCTGTTTAGGCGCCTTCAAATCCAGTCCTGTAGAGAGCCTTTATTGCGAGGCTAATGAACCACCCCTCTGGATTCGACTAGAGTATCTCCTACAATCTTACTTTGCTACAGTATCCGCAAATCCATCTAACCCCGTCTATCGTCTAATAAATTCAAAACCTCTCTCAGATTTACCGAAAACGATACAATCAATTATTGAAATCCAGAAATCAACCTTAAGAAATCCCATTGATCTTACCAAAACACTTCCATATTCAATTCCAGCTACCTCTCCTTGGATCAGATCAATCCTACATTTAAATACTTCTTTGTTGACCTACAACAAACACGATAATCCGAGCATCGTGATAAGACAATACTTTGAAGAAATCATAGAGAACAACCAATTCCAAAAAAATTTATACACAGATGCTTCCAAAAGTGAAATAGGAACTGGATGTGCTGTTACCACAGTTGATAAGACTATAAAATCATTTTTATTACCAGATGTATGCAGCGTATATACTGGAGAATTATACGCGATATTAGAAGCATAAACATAAACATAAACTTAAGTCAAATATTAAAGATATTTTAAACTCGTCCGATCAACTTCGTAACCTAATTAGTTTCTTGAAAGACACAATATTATCTTTTGTCTTTATAATCTCTACCTGTTATTCAAAATTCAGTAATTAATACTTAATAATTATAATTAATAATTAATAGTTGTTGTAATTAATTAGTTGTACGTCTCTATATCCCATGATTGTATATCCAATTTTTTTTCTTCATACTCTTTACCTAATGTTATTTAAGATTAAGAAATTAACTGTTATAATAATTAGTTTTAAGTCATTATTGTAATTAATTATTGTATAACCAATATTGTTTGTGTCAATGGCCATTGCAGCCGAGACACATAAATTTAAATAAAAAAAAATAATTAATGTTAAGAAATATATTTCGCAGAGATATATTCGTTTATTTAGAATTAAGATACATTTCTTGAAAATAAAGTGATATTACATACGGCGAAATAAATCATTGTGTTAAGGTAAAATCATTATTTATTAATAAAAACAGGATATAAAACGTTATTATTACGTACAAATATTTTCTTCACTCTTAAACCACCGGTTTCTATACAACAATAAATGGATGGAGAGGCAAATCCAATTTCCTCAATTTTTCCTTCTTTTTGTTAATAGTATTTACTGTATATATCAGCAATTAGGTAACTAAAACAAAATCTTTATGTAGAGGAGTAAACTTATTTTAATAAAAATTTTTTTATAAAGATAATATATCAAGTAAATTGTTGCAGTATAGGGTGGAATTCGGAACCAAATATTCTCATTGACTACACTGTATGAGTCTGTCACGTACATTTGAGTTAGCTGCACCAATTTTCTTGGTGTTCCCATTTCTAGCATTGCTAGCTAAAGTCTGCTCCTTTGTATTGTATCATAATATTATGCTTGATAGAAATCTATGCGAATTTTGTGGACACCTCGGTTGAATTCCCAGTTTTTTTTCTAATATTTATAGAAATTTATTTATTTATTTATTATTATGTTATGTATTTGTTAGTCTGCAAGCCACTGGGTGGTTTTTAATACACAGTTTATTGACCATAGCCCGATCAAAGAACAATCTGACCTCAAAAAAATTAAAGGAAGGATGAAAATTTGGGAACAGGTAGTTGAAATTGTCTATTATTTTATAAAAGAAAGTTTACAATTCTACACCCCCTCCATTTTACAAAAATAGGGAAATAAGGGTGGGTTTTTCATTAAAAGTGCTGTATTTTGGAAACTAAGGCAACAATAACAAAAAATTTTATTTAAAAATCATCAAGGTACTTTTATCCTAACATTTTGACTAAAAACTTTGTTTGCATCTTGATTCGTTTCTAACCTATTGCCCTCTTTAAAGTACTTAACAGGGGCGCTTATTTGGATTGCGCGCGCAACAAAAATGTTACATTTTAAAATTAACTAACTTTTAAATCGATAATTTGGGGCATTTATCAAACATTAAAATGTACGAAAAAAACACAATACCTTTAGAAAAATATCAATTTTAACGGGAATATACTTTCATTGTGAATTACAAATTATTTAATTTAGAAAAATATGTTTTAAAATATACTAATAAAAGTTTTGAGAGCAACACATATTTTTTGTCACAAAAATTTACATAATCATTTAAATTAAATTTCCTTTTAGATTTACGTTTTAACATGGCTAATTAACATTTAGATTTAAAATTGCACAACGTTACTGTAAAGGATAAAAATTTGTATGGCGATAAAAAATGGATATTTTTTTGATTTTTTTTAAGTCAATTTTCAAGATTTCAATCAATAATATCTTTGTTGAAAATTCATAAAAAATTTTAAAAATATGCTTGTAGGTACTTGAAAATGTACTCTTTCGAAAGCGGTATCTATTTTTCTTATGCATAGAATACTTTTTAAATAAGGCTCACTCATTATAAACAACTACAAGAAAATGTCATGTTTTAATAAAATCGATGTCATTCTTTTCTGAAAGCCTTTTTTTAATGAAAATAAGGGAACATATTAAAAAAGGCTTGAATAACATATTACATATATATACAACACGTCTATTGCAAAGGTAAAAATATATGGGGCACGTAAACACAGGTGAAAAAGTTGCTTAAAAGAGAAAACGGCGCGCTTCCTAAACACAGTAGACGAACATAACCTAAAAAATTGGAGCAATGTTCACGCTGCAATGTTTTGTTATCGTTTTCGGCTGTCAAAAGTTGTTGAATTTATAACTTATTATCAATAAAAGTGATCTGTTTGTTTTAAAATAATTGTGTAAATATTTACAGTGAGTGCGAACAGTGAAACAAATAATAATTATTGTTTTATTTGTGAAAAACATTTAGAATGTGATAACGAAAAAATTGTAATTGTCAAACGTGGAATTGAAACATTAAAAAGTGTAAGATTAGAAAGAAAAGATGATAGACACAAAATGCCTTTGGACTGTAATGAAATTAGAATGTAGACAAAAATATGTATTAAAAAGAGGAGAAACGTTTTCATGCTGCATGCGGAAGTTGTCAAACTGGTAATTGTACAAATCATAAAAAGGAAGACATTCTAGTTTCTGATGATGAAGATGATAATAGTTTAGATGGTAGCTGCCAAGAGACCCAAAATTATGATTTTGCAGTTGATTCTATTATAAATGAAGTTGATTCAGACACAAATTTTACATCAGACGAAGATGAAAATGAACTTTGAATAATTTAGATTAATTAATTAAATGTAAGCAGTGACGATCCAGTTCGATATACAATAAACGATTTTTCATTTCACCTTTTATCATTTTAGTACTTCATACTCATTTGATCCTTTATAACTTAGGAGGCAACATCAGCGCGCAAAAAACGCGTTCCAAGATTTCAACTTTAATTTTGAATATTCTGTCGAGATATCTGGCACACATATTCGCTATATAGTAAAAAATTGTGGTACAGAGCTCATTTTAAGAAACATGTTAGTATGTAGAAATTACTCTAAAATTAAATTAAATATAAAAAACGAGTCTGGGCCGCTTTAAGAACAAAAAAAATACAGTTTCTTCAAATAAACTTTTTTATCCCATGTCTAGATTTTGTGTCACAATGCAATTACTAAAAAACGATGATCTATAACAAGAAATCGAACTTGACTGACATGGCAACATTTAGCGCGCCTATGAGTATAATAATTATTGTATCACATTACGGTGCCTTTGTTTTTGATAGTATAGTGTATAGTGTATAGTGTCACTGACACTGTAGTACTGCCGACACACTGTTACCGCACTTCTGAAAGTTCGGAGAATTATCGAAAAAAAATATTGATGACGCGCTGATGTAGCCTCTTAATAGAGTACATTTCTTTTTAATTAAGTTAATTTAATTTTTAATGAACTTTAGAAAACCTAATTAATATTTAGTGAAAGAAATATTTTTTTGAGAAATTTTGATATATTTTCATTTTATATGTTTATATTGAAATAATTAATTTAAAAATACAAGTATGTACTTTAAAATTATAGTTTTTCAAATTATTAACTTAATTCAAAAAGAAAATAATATAGGATACGTGCACGCGCATGTAATTCGTTCAGGTAAGTACATACTTACAAGAAAAATCAAAGTTTTCAGTTCTTTTTCCAAAAATTAAAAAAAAAATTTCAAAAATTTTTCCACTAGCCGTAAATTTTTTTTGAAAATTTTTGGAAAATCTTAACCTCAAGCCCTTAATAGATCTGTAAAGAGTGTGTTCACCAATTTTCAGATTAATTGATACAAAACTAACCGAATAAGACCGTTTTAAAAATTTTTGGTTTTCAACCCTTATTAAAAATAGGCTATATCTCATAAAATAATCGAGATCTAAAAAAAATGTAAAACCAATCTTTAAGGTTAAATCACTCTGATGACTATTTTATTTTTCACTGTTACATTTTTTTATTATTTCATTATCTTCAAATACAGCACTTTTAATGAAAAACCAACCCTTATTTCCCTATTTTCGTAAATTGGAGACGGTTTAGAATTGTAAACTTTTTCTTATATAACAATAGACAATTTCAACTACCTATTCCCAAATTTTCATCCTTCCTTTAATTTTTTTGAGGTTTTTGTAAAGTTTTTTGTTCCTTGATCGGGCTACCAGTCGAAATGTTAGAGTAATAGAACGTAGAACATAGAGTACTAATACTAGAACTAGATCTACTTTAGCTTTTAAACTTCTATACTTTTATTTTTGTTTTTTGGTAGGGGTGCAAACTATGCTAAATGTGCAGTCACTCGAGCGTTATGAGCATCTATTGGGTTGTGAAGAGTAGGTTCTAAAACCAAAAAAAGTTAAGTAAAGTTATTCATTTAAGTAGGGACTTTCCGTTTTTTAATTAATTTTCCATTTTTAACAATCGTTTTTTTCGATTACGAAAGAAATCCAAATCTGCTATAAAAAATGGGGTAATAAAAATAAAAATAAAAACATTTATTGCCTTAATAATATGTAGATACATTTCATTCCTAAGATACTTTATTTTCTTCTAAATGTTCCGCGAGTGCACCACTTCCTTTGAACTCCATCCTTTCGGCGTTGATTCTCCACTTGTTGTATCCTGGACGTCTTCTTCTGTAGGTACTTTTTCTGGCTCCGTACCTACTTTCCTGACCGGTTTGCAACCACCTGGCTATTGCCTGATCATATGGTCGATCAGACGATGTTGTTCTTTGATGATCCTCTGGATCCTGTTATTCTCGAGGATGTCTCTGGTTCTAAGGAGTCTTCTTGTGGCCTGGTGGAAGAAGTGATGAGTCCTTTTCTCGGCCACCTCCCTCAGTGGTGTATACTGGAGCCTTTCCTGGATGGTTGCATTTGTCACCCGGTCCTGCCATGCTGCGCCGTCTATTATCCTGTAGCATGACGTCTCGGTGGCTTCTAGTCTCTTCCAGTTGAATTTGGTTGTTGAGCTCCATATTGGGACAGCGTATAACATTGTTGACCTGACGTATGCTTGGTAAAGTTGAATCTTCTTCTTCTTTGACAATGGAGATGACCTGAAAATATAAGGCAGAATTAGTCTTTTAATGACTGTGGCTTTTTTCTTAATTTGCTTTATATGCAGATGGAAGTTCATTTTTCTGTCTAAGTGGACGCCTAGGTATTTCACTGATGGTGTGGCTGGTATGATGTTTCCTCTCATCGTAAGCTCTGCTTGAGGTGGGTTGTTTTGCTGCGTAAAGATGATGAACTGTGTCTTCTCCGCGTTGATCTTGATTTTCCATTTATCCGTGAATTCTGAAATCCTCTCTAAGTGGCCTTCTCAAGTTCGGACTATTTTTCTGTCTTGTTTGCCTGAAGTGTAGATTGCTGTGTCATCTGCATACAAAGCTGTATTGGTTCTTGCATCTGTTGGTAAGTCTGAACCAAAAATGTTATACAAAATAGGAGATAAAATACTGCCTTGTGGCATCCCTTCCTGAATTTGTTGTATCCTGGACATATTTTTGTCAGCTGTAACTTGAAAAGTTCTATTAGTTAAATATGTATCACAAATATTAACTATATAATGTGGTAATCTAGCCTTGTCCATTTTGAAGATGAGTGCTTTCTTCCAGAGCGTGTCGTATGCTTTTTCGATGTCCAGTATTGCCATCCCTGTTTTCTGTTTTCTGTTGAACCTGATTTTGGTGTCGCTGACAACTCTTGCAAGTTGTAGTTCGCAGTTTCTTCCTTTTCTGAATCCGAATTGGTCTTCTTGGATGATTCTTCTTCTTTCAGCGTGTTTCATGAGCCTCTTGAATATGATTTTTTCCAGTATTTTCCTAAGGGTTCCAGCAGTGAAATTGGCCTGTAGCTTTCTGGTCTTCTTCCATCTTTTCTTGGCTCCAGGAGAGGTATCGTCTTTGTGTGTTTCCGGTTGTTTGGAAAATGAGGTTTTTCAAGGCAGTACCTGAAAATGTAGTACAGTTGTACTATCATTTTCTTCGGTAGTTCCTTGAGGACGATGTTGTGGATGTCTTCCTGTCCTGGAGCTCTGGAGCCTTTGAGTTTCTTGATGATTTTGTGTACTTCTGAAGGGTGTAGTTGGTCTTCTTCTTCTATCACGAATTGATTTATTTCTGAAATCCTGTTGTAGGCCCTGTTTACTACGTCTATGGTACGTTGGCCCGACATGTGTTGGTTTTGCCTGTGTGTAGCTTCTAACTTTCTTGCGATTGCATCTGCTTTTCTTTGGGCATCGTAGTGGGTTCCTTCTTCATCCGTTATTGGAGGCATTTTCTGTTTTCCTCTTCTTCTGGCCTTCATCATTTTCCAAACGTTTCCATGATTTTCTTCGGCTTTTCTGATGTTGTTGTGCCATTTGTTTTCGTTGAGGCTAGTCAGTTTATCCTTATTTTTGCTGACAGTTCGTCGCTGAATTCCTTGTATTCTTCTCTTCTTGTCCTTTGGTAAGCCCTTCTTGCGTTGTTTCTATCCCTGATAAGATCCTTGACTTCGTTTGGAATAGTGAGTCCTTTGTGATTTGTCATTTCTCGTGGAATGTTGTCCTTCATGGCCTGTTTTATGTTTCTGGTGATTTCTTCTATTTTTCTTTCCATTTCTTCTACTGATTCAAATTATCTTCTCATCTGGAATTGATTGATTTGTCTTCTGTAGTTTGGCCAGTTTGCTTCTTTCCACTTTCATCGTTCTTCTGGTTCAACAGTAGGGAGAACTGCTCTTGAAGTTGTGGTGCCTGTTACGGGCTTGTGGTCAAAACTGCATTCAAAATGGGTTCTGACGTCTTCTATGATGATGTTCTCCGTGATGAATAAGTCCAGTACGTTGTCACGATGTTCTGTTATTGGGTTTATCCTTGTGGGTTTGTCAGGTGCAAACAACATTTTTTCTCTGTCTTCGCAGTATCTAAAAAGTTCTTCACCTGCTCTGTCCGTATTTTCACACCCCCAGTTGATGTGGTGACAGTTGAAATCTCCGGCTAGCACTACGGTCTCTTCTGTGTTAAACATTTCTTCTATTTCTTCAAGGTCTAGATCGGCTCTGAGGTTCCTATAAACAGAAAAAAATTTTAATATTTCCAATTTTGATACCAATATTCTCTAAATTTTAAGTTTCGACATCTACATGATTCCATTCAATGCTATTTTTCACGTAAATAGCCACGCCCCTGAGGGTGTGTCTACCGATTCCATCGTAGTTTGTTATCCTCGGAAGTTGTGAAGTCGTTTGAAATCTCGTTTCGGACAGGCATATGACATCGGGTTGTAGTCGGATCACCATTTCCCTTAGTTCGTTTGTTCTTATCCTTAGAGAGGCTATGTTGAATTGTAGGATTTTTAACTTCTTATTTGGCATTGTAGAGAGCTTCGTATCTTGCTAAGATCTCTCCTCTTGTCCTGAGATCTGTATGTTTTCTTAATTCGTCTCTTAATTCCCTGAGAAGTTGGATTGTCTTGTAGTCACATAACTCGTTGATTTCTTGCCATAATTCTTTGATTTCCTCTTGTTTCTGTTGACTGGATGCCTGACGTACGTGGTTGGTATGAATTTCTAGCGGTTTGTGCGTATGACATACCACTAGAAACGTTCCTGTACGTAGATTGATGGACTGGTCTGCTTGGAGGAGCTGATTGATGTTGATGCTGGTTTCTATTGTTCTTCTGTGCCTGAAAATGAAGAAATTGTAGGTGTTTAGCACACATCTGGTAGTTAGATGTGTGGTTTTCACCACAGTTGCAGCACTTTACTTGACTTGCCCTTTGGGTAAATGGCAGTCTCTAGTGCTGTAATTCGATGCACACTTCATGCATCTTGGCGATCTGTAGCAATTTCGGGCACTGTGCCCAAAATCCTGGCAGTTGTAACACTGCGTGGCTCTCTGGGGTCGGCTGTAGGCATCCCATCTTACCCTGATGTTTTGGACTCCTGTTATCTTCTTGACTTCTTTCAAATCTTGTGACTTTGGTACCTGCACTAGGTAGGTACTTCCGTCGAGACCGCTTTTTGGTTTCATAACTGTGATTTTGGCTTCTATTCCTGCATCCTTCATTTCTTGGGTTACTTCGGTGATGTCCATCCTTGGTGCTCCTCTCATGACTATTTTCTTGGTTACTTCCTCTTTTTGTGAGAAAGTATGGAATCCTAAGTTTTCTTTTACAAGGTTTTCTTTTACCTTGTTAAAATATTGCATATTCGTGGTGAATACCCTCGTACCTCTTTTACTTGCAGGGGCAATACAGAAATTCTTGTCCCAAACAGTTTAGTTATATTCTTAACTAAATTTGTATAGTGATCTATACCGTTCTGGAGTACAATTGGTGGTACTCTAATCTTCTTTTCTTGCGTATTTGTAGGGTTTTCATTACCTGAGTTTTGGAGCTCAGGTCTCTTGAAAATTTCAAAAACATTACTTGTTGGTATGCCGGATGAAGTTCCAGCCCTACCGCGTGCGTCTATAATGTTTTCATTACCAGTTTTCTTTGACACTTTGGCCATTTGAAATCCGTCTTGATCCATAATTTCGATGGAGTTATTTGCCATTTTGTCCTGTATGTCCTTGTTTTCTTCTAAATCCTGTTTTTCGATTTTATCTTGATTTTTCGTTCTGGAGGGTCCACCTCTATTCGAGGTTGTCCTGGATTTCTTAAATTTCTTCACTATATCCTTTTTTAGGCTTGGAAGTTTAGTTCTAACCGAGCTAGAACATCTGATGATTCTGCAATATCGTTTAGATGGTGCAGAAGTTGGAATTTGTGTAGTCTTAACAAAGACTAATTCTTTAATTTAGGGCACGGATTTCTCCGATTCCTGAATTTTTTCTAAGTCCGTTGTAATTTCCAAACCTCTCGGTCTACCGTCCGATCGGCCAGATATACACCAAAACTTAGAAGAAAATTTTTCACTCTGCTTAGATAACATCTAATGGACATGTAAACGAATCAAACACATTGGATACCCATTATGGTGTCCCTCAGGGTAGTGTATTGGGTCCTCTACTTTTTATAGTATATATTAATGATATAGCTTTGGTAAGTAATTCACTGAGTGGAGTTAACCTCATCAGTTATGCGGATGATACCAACATTCTAGTCACAGCAACATCCGATCAAAATTTGCAAAATAAAACTACACAGATACTATCCTCCATCAACAGTTATTTCTTATCCAACAAACTAGTTTTGAATGAAGAGAAATCAAAGTATATGATTTTCACGTCAAATAATTTATTAAACCATCAAGCCACTATACAAGCAGCAATAGATAAAACAGACTGCACGAAGTTGCTGGGGGTTCTGTTAGACAGTAATTTTAAATGGTCAAACCATATTTCTAATTTGAAATCCAGATTAAGTAGCGCATGTTATGCACTGAGAATTCTTTCACGTCTCTTTAATACATCAATATTAAAAACAGTATACTTTGCCCATTTTTACTCAATAGCCAAATATGGCATTGAAGTCGGGGGTTGTACCTCTGAATTAGAGCAGATATTTGTACTTCAGAAAAGAGCTCTTAGGATAATGTATAAAATGAAATTTAGAGATTCTTGTAGAGGCATCTTTAGACAAAACAATATTCTTACAATTCCTGGTCTGTATATATTTTCGTGTATAATGTATTTATATTGCAAAATTAATGAATTCAATAAATTTCAATTTAACCATGTTTATTCAACAATACGCATGAATTTACATCAGCCAAACTTTCGGAGGTGTGTACATCAATACATTTGTGAGCTAGAGCCATACTCTAAAAATATCTTTTAAGTATGTGTTGTCATATTTAATAATTTATATACTTTTTTATATACTTTTTGTATTTAAAATTTATATACTTTTTGTATAAACTTTGACTTGTCTCATACATGTACTTTGTACAATGTCGCATGTGATGAATAAATTTGACTTGACTTGACTTGGCTCTGCACAAGAGAAGAGTGCCAAATTTAGAATGTGCTACCAGGTACGTGTTACCAGTACGAGACCTCACAGTCTAACTGAAAAAATGGGGCTCCCATTTAAGATTTTAAAGTAACCCCCCACCCCACCTCCGTGGGGGGTCGTGTTTGGTGCCATTCGATAGATTTTTCAAAAATATTGAATATGCGTATCTTTGCAGTTTTTCGCGGGATTCGTATTTAAAATTTTAAATGTATCCAATCATTCGATAGATTTTTGAAAAATATATATTGAACACGTATTTTTTAGTTTTCCGATCTGTCATTGATTTCGCGAAATATTCGCTTTTTTCTTGTGAAACTTTGGGACTCACCCATTTCCTTACGCCCCGCTCAAATCGTCAGATTTTTGAAATATACACTGTTTTGCATGTACTTAACTTATCTTAATCCGACGATTTAGAGTTTTTCTAAGGATAGATTTTTTTTCGGCCCCTTCTTAACGAACTCCCCTGCATTAAGAGCCAATATATGGTAGAGGTACATTTTCAGGGTAGGTACAAGGTTTCTCCCCATGTAATAATTTGACGCGCTCGAGTAACAGCAAATTCCACGCTTGGGCTCCCCTACCACTTGTACCTATTGGATGTAGGCAAAAAACATGTAAAATTTAACCTATTTATAGGCGAGGACATAAAACACTAAAATCGCCTAAACTTCTAACTTTTTTAAAGTAAGACGGATGGTTATGAAACCTTTTGCATTCGATTCGGATGAGCTTTAGGAAAATTCTGGACCACGTGGCATAAGGGACAAATAAAAATGCATTGTTCTTGGCGGAAAGTGTTAAAAATGGCGGAAAAAATAAAAGTCCACAACTCAGAAAATAATCATGGAAATGATTTCAATTTTCATACTTCGAGGTTTTTGAGGTCACTGAACAGGAATATTGGGTCGGCGAAGCTGTTAGAGGTACCTGTTGCCCGCTATCCAGGTATGCAGGTCGTCTTCTGGAGTTTTATGGAGATTCATTATGAAAATCCTTAAAACTTGTTATCCCCAGGTATTTGAGGACGCTGAACATCAATATTACTTCGGCGATGCTGTACGAGGTACCTGATGCCCGTTATTTATGTCATTTCCTGGAGTTTTATAAAAAATTCGTTAGGAAAATAGTTAAAATTATTTTCTCGGTGTTTTTGAGGTCCCTGAAAACGAATATTGCAACGAAGAAGATGTACGAGGTACCTGATGCCATGGACCTACGCCGCGTCCGGGAATTTTATAGAAATTGCCTGAGAGTCTACTGAGAGTTTTAGTCCTATAGTCGAAGTTCTGACACCATTATATCTAAAAAAAATTATTATTTATACTAAAAGAATTTTGAACAGTTATTTTTTTTCGTAATTTGAGCTCAGAATTAAAACAACTTGCTGTTACTATTACTCACTGTTGAATTTTATAACGAATTTCCATAAAACTCCAGGAGACGACGTAGATACCGAGCAAAAGGTACCTCGTATAGCATCTTCCATGCAATATTCGTGTTCACTGACCCAGCGGCGGCTCGTGGCCCAAAAAAGTGGTGAAGATGAGAAAAGTCTGCCGGACCCAAAAGAAATTTCGGTATACTTATACCTATGACGCGCCCAAATCTCATTAAAAATTCTTTAAAAAATGTTTAGAGTTTAGGGCCCTAACAACTTGAAAACTTTTTTATGGTACTTACATTAGAGGTGAGGATGAAACAGAGCTCTCTTTTAAGTCTTTGAGTTTTAGTAAATATTTGCCAAAAACTCAAAATAAATTTTGAAAAGCGTCGGAAGGAATGATCAAACTGTATGACCCAAACTTTGTTGTATCTGCTAAGCTTATTCATCACAATCACAATTCACAAAGAATTTTAATTCATCACAATCCTGAAAATGTAATCCATTTCCATTAAAATATATATATTAAATAAAAAAATTGGGTAGAATTTGCATTCGTGCTCATACCATCATCACACCTATAGATCTTTTCAAAGTATTAATAATCGTCATTGTGCTTGCTTTGTCAAAAACAGAATTAAAAAATTATTCACTTCTTTTATCACGTATTAATTGACGAGTCCTTTTTATCTAGTTAAAACAAAAATGAATATCTAGGGACGTTTTTTTTAAGAACGACATATAAAATATCTGTTATAATATGAAACATGTCGATAAAAACTGCTAAAAATGTAAACTCAAAATCATTTAAATCTCATAAAAAGCCTTTAGCCAGCTGAACTGATTTGCGGTCTTCCATCTTCCGAAAAAAAAAACGAATACTGCCCATTATAGCACGCATCCAACTAAAATTTTACTAGGTGAATACGGCGGACTTATTTTTAAATTCATCTGCACTTGCTAATTTGGGTACTACCAGTGCCGATATGATGACGTCACGTTGCCATGACAACCGTTGACGCTTGTGCAGCCGAGAGCCGAAATTTCATCTACGGCTTCATCTAACTCTGCTCGAGTCATAGAAGTCAAATGACACAGGTCAGTATCTGACCGTCAAGGACCTACAGTTTTAATTTTTGGATTACATATTGAAATTCTTTTTTAATTTTTGAATTACATATTAAAATTCTTTTTTAATTTTTGGATTAATTAAAAAAATAGGTTTATAATTAATTTCAGTATTTAGATATAATAATGCTACTTATATTTTTTTATTTTTTTTTATCTCAATTTGATTATATTTTTTGGTGAAGATCACCTTCACCTACTTCACCTGGCCGGCCGCCGCTGCACTGACCTCAAGAACCCCGTGGTAATAAACTACTTTCATCACCAAATTTCGTAAAACTCTAGGAGATGACGTAGATATCGACCAACAGGTAGGTACCTCACACAGCATCTTCGATGAAATATTCGTGTTCAGGGACCTCAAACCCTCGGGATAAAAGTTTCAACGATTTTCATAATGACTTCAATAAAACTACATAACACAACGGCAGGAGACGGTATTCATACCGGGATACCGACCCCCACGTACCTCTTGCAGCTTCGCCGACCGGATATTCCTGTTCAGCGAGCTCAAAAACTCCCTAGGATGAAAATTAAGCTCACTTCCATGATTATTTTCCGGATTGTAAATTTTTAATTTCTGAACACATTGAGATGCGCTTTGGAAAATGCCTTTTTCCCCTACAACAATCCAATTTTCATTTATCCCTCATGCCAAGTGGTCAAGAATTTTCCTGCAGCTCTCCCGAATCGAATACAGAAGGTTTCATAACGATCCGTCTTACTTTAAAAAAGTTAGAGGTGTAATGCTTTATTTCATCGCCACCTAAAAGTTTTTGCAACAAATTTTCTGGAATGTTTCCTTTGAAAATGTGCTACTTTTGTATGTATATTAATAATATATATACAAGGTAGCTCAACTTCAGTGAGTTATTTATGTTTATTTAGGTAGTACTCATTATGCTTTTTATTTTTTTGTAAATCTTTATTGTTATTCCTAAATAAATATTATTATTAAAAAAAATGTTAAAAAAAAGGTCATTGTTTTTGTAATGCTAAGGGCCGGTTGTTCGAACGCTAATCAACAATGATCACTGTCAAATATTTAATTACTGTCACCAAAACTGTCAATGTCAACTTTTATTGGGTTGCTGAAAACATAATTGATTAAAATTATGAGATTAGTTAATCAATTAACATAACAATTATTAACATAATTGATTAAGTAATTTCATATTATGTTTTCAGCAACCCAAACAAAGTTGACATTGACAGTTGGTGACAGTAATTAAATATTTGATAATGATCATTGTTGATTAGCTTTCGAACAACCGGCCCTTAATGTTTTTTATTAATGACGCAAATTGGCCAATTTACTTTATATTTTACAGTATTTTATTCGTCTTGTATATTTATTATGAGGTATATTATGAGGTATATTGAATTTGCCACAATATTTATAACAAAACTTCCTTCCCAATTTCACGGCTGATAGTGTGGTTATATGAATAACGGTTTTGTAGTGTTTCCGGCAAACAAGTTTTGTCGTTTATCGGTTGGCCTAATGAATAATGAAAAGTTATTTGTCATTGCAAAATGGACAGTGTTAAATTTCGTACGTAATATTTGCGAAACATTTAGCAAATGCAAATATCCATAAAAGTTTGATTTTGAGGGGAGATTTAGATTTTGTGTGCAGCACGTGTGAACAGGTCCACCGAGAGAGATGAGCGGGCCCCGGTAAAAAGTGAATATCGAAGAAAATTGTTTAATGTTTATAGAAATAAAATTATCAACAATCACAAGAGGAGTGTGAGTATAAATTAACAATAATGCGACAATTTTTCGAAAACTTGTTGTCTGGCAATAGACATAGAGCCCGGAGTGCTCGAGTGACTTGCTGATTGGAAACAAGTTCAAGGAAAAAATTGCATTATTTTCTTGTTTATTTTTGCCATCGTGTGATATTCGACAGATAGTTTTTTAATGCACTCACCGGCACAAAATTCCGCCACGCAAGATTTTTGTTTAAGTTTGACAATCTATAACTTTATTATTTGTACTCCGATTTTCAAGATTCTTGCATCAGTTTGTAGGTACATGTCATGTATTGATGTCATTTGTTATTATTCCGGTAACAACAATTTTTTGCTTAGATGACATTATATGGGGGTGAATGGAAGCGTTGTTTTTTCTCCTAACTTTAAAAAATTCTGTAGAAAAATTTCAGGGCTGATTTTGTTTCATACTCCTTTGTATTATGCTGGAGGAATCACTAAGGTTATGTTTTTTGAATTATCCGAATATCTATTTTCTTGTAAGAGGTGTAAATAAAAACACTGCTTTGGAGGTTTATTTAGTTAAAAATATCACACGCACTAAAATTAATAAAACAAAACTAAATTAGCAACAAACCAAAACAATTCAATAGCAGGTATGTCCACCTCTTAAAACCACGACTGCTCGCAATCTGTTTAGCATCGAATAAAGGTGTGTTATCCTTGCCTGGGGAATAGCCCGATATTCCTCTATCAGGGTCATAACTGTACCAAAATTTCTGGAGGCCTAGGATGACGGCGAATAGCTTTTTTTAATTTATCCCGTAAATGCTCAATAGCATTGAGATCTGGGCTGCATGCGGGCCATTCTAATTCTTATCAATCCAACCTCTATTTTATGAGTCAATCAGTGTTTTTATTTACAAAAAATGGTACAGCTCTTACCAGAAAAGAGATATTCGGTAATTCAAAAAACAAAATTTTAGTGATGCCTCCGGGATAATATGACAGGACTATGAAACAAAAGCAGCTGTTCCATTTTTCCATATAATTTTTTTAAGTTAGGAGAAAAAACAACGCTCTATTCATCCCTGTATAACTCCATGCAAGCCAATTTTTTTTTGTTACCGAAATAATACCAAACGATATCAATACATATAACTAAAAACTGATGCAAGAATCTTGAAAATCGGAGCATAAATAATAAAGTTATAAGTTGTCAAATTTAATAAACATATTTGGGTGGCAGAATTTTGTGCCGGTGAGTGTACTTACATATAAAATTCAAGTATTTTTATAAAACAGTCAGTGAAATTTATCCCAATTAATGTGACACATTTTTCAACGTCTAAGTAATCAACACAGTTTAGCATACATTCATACGAAGATGTCAATAAAATATTAGTTAAAATTATTTAAAAATATAGTTTTATTTATGAAATAATATTACAGAAGTATAATCGAGCGCTTAAAATTGCCGATTTGTGTTGTCCGGGTAATAATTTGACATTAGGTGGAGAACTAAAAGTTTATTACGGTCCATTTTCTTAAATCTGACAGTTGTCAAAACTAGGAAATTAGTTGTAAATAAACAGAAAAAATCTGCCTAAAAATACTCCCACTGGAATAATCTAGGTAAAAATTCCCACTATAATAATAATCTGATTGGACAGAAATAAACACGTAATGAAAAATATTACTACACGATTGGAAATTAAAATCATTAAAAAATAATCAATAAAAAAATAATAAAACACATTTCAAATATAAATTTTATTAAATTTTGATTATATTTATAATAATGAAAATACTTATAATACAGGTGATTTAGACGTTTTCTGATTGGAAAAGATGTCCATAATTTTTGAAAAATCCCATAATTTTAACCGATCCTGTTTCATTATAGATCCCATAGCACTAAAGGATGTTTCCGCTGCTGCGACTATCACTGGTAATAGTCTAAGAGCTAGAGGCGAGAAATCACTATCATAAGTAATATGGAGTTTGGCATGTGAAATGTGTCTATTGTATGTTGATAATTATGACCCCTTTCAGGCTGACACCTCAGTGGATACAGGGAGTAGCAATAAGGGATGAAAGGGGAAAGCTAACGCAGTCATTAAAGGTTTTCACCTCCTATTTTGTTAAACCTCCATCGATTTACATGAAAATTGGTGAGTAGTTAGAGCATACCTCAAGAAATAAAACTGATGTGGTGCCAACGTGCGCTTTTACCCTGGGGGTGGATGCCACCCCTTCTCAGAGGTGGAAACTATTTTAATAAAAGTAATCCCACTAATCGATAGAGGGACAAATTTTAAGCAAAATTTATTACCACTGATTATTAAAATAAATCAATACTTTTTGAGTTATTAAAGATCAAAAATTTGAATTTTTCGTGAAGTAAATGCGTGATATAAAGCGGTTTTTCGTAAATAATTCAAAAACTGTAAGTTTTATCAAAATAGTTATGATTACCAAAATTGAAGATAATAAAAAATAAAAGAGATTTCTTATTCGAAAAACCTTTGAGAATTAATAAGAAGTGAGTTATAGGTAGCGTTACCAGGTGTCCCGATTTGCGCGGGACGTCCCGATTTTCAGGGGTCTGGAGACGCGTACCGATTTGTACCTGATCGGGACACTAAATGTCCCGATTTTCACCCACGAAAACCAATTTCAGGAGGACTTGCAGTGAATTTTATAACTGTGTTATAAAAAAAGGCACTCCTAAAAGCGGCAAAATCGAATAAAAAATATAATTTTAATAAAAGATAAATTTAATAATTTACTTAATCTACGATTTTTTTTTGTAATTTCGTCTGAGTATTAATATCCTCTAGGATTAAATACGGATTATAGAAACACCTTGTAGTCCAGTAAATGGCAATACCGTGTAATTTTCAGGATCAACTCCGAACTGCATGAAAATTTGGACGGCTTGTGCCGTTGGTTGCTTTTACTCGTGGGGTGACAGTCACCAGTCACCCCTAGTTGAGGGTGAAAAACCGCTCGTTTAAAATAAGTCCGGAGACGGATAAATTGACTAATTCTAAGCAATTTTAGTTCTATAAAATTAGAGTTATTTACGATTGAAAATGTTTATTTTTCGACAAAAAAAATCACGTTTTCAGACAATTTCCACAAATAACTCAAAAAGTAAGTATTTAATCGAAAAAAATATTCTTAGCAAAAATGTAGCATAATATGAGAAAGTTAAAAAGTTGTGAACTCGTAAAGTCTATGGACCCAGCAAAAGCAGTAGCTCATGAAAAATACGTTCTTATTCGTCAAATTCCAAATCAAATATTTCATCGTGAAATAACCAAGAAATGAAGCACTTTTCGGGAAAAAACCAATTAAAACTTTCTTAATGAAGCTCTATTTTTATGTTTTAAAAAAGTTTCTATCATCAAAACTAAGCGAGTTATCCTCAAAATCAAATTGACTCCTTTTTTTTTGGTAAAAAAATCGTGAAAATCTCACCTACTTAGCACCGCAAATTAAATTAATCGTTACCACTTTACAAACAATTTACTTTACTTATGTATTTTTTACATGACTGAAAGGGCCTAAAAGAGTCACTAATCACGAGTGTATGCAAAATATGAACATGAACAGCCATATTTTAACCAATTTTTGTCTTACAGAAAAACAAAATGAATCTATCATATTTATAAAAGCAAAACCTACCTACTTTTTACTCCTTGAGATTTTTAGTATCTCTAATACTTTTTAAGTTATTTTGAAAAAAGGGCATTTTGCAATATTTTAGGAAATTTTTTTTAATATATAATTTGTTCTATAAAACCAATTTTTTTTCAAAACTAAGCACTCCCAACCGGTAAACCTTAACAGATCGTATAAATAATACACATATAAAGTAAATGGTAAAGCGGTAACGATTAATTTTATTTAGGGTGCTAAATAGGGAGAGATTATCACGATTCTTTTAACCAAAAAAAGGGGCCAACTTTATTTTGAGCGTAACTCGCTTAGTTTTAATGCTAGAGACTTTTATAATATAAAACAAAATTAAAGATTTTTTTAAACACTTAAAATTTTAATAGGTTTTGCCCGAAAATTGCTTAATTTTTTGATTATTTCAAACTGAAAATTTCGATTTGGAATTTGACGAATAAAAACGTATTTTTGATGAGCTACAACTTTGCTTTTACTGGTTTGATAGACTTTCTAAACCTACAATTTTTTTGCTTTTTTAAAAGCTACATTTTTGCTAAGAATATTTTTTTCTATAAAATTACTCGAAAAGTATTGACTTAGTTTAAAAATTATATAGAACAAAAGTTTTTTAGAGTTAGTCAGTTGATCCATTTTGGAACTTACTTTAAACGCACGTTTTTTACCCCCACAAGGGGTAACTGTAACTGTCACCTCCCAAGTAAAAGCAACCAACGGTAGAAGTTCAACTTTGAAGTAGACAGTAAGTAGAACCTAAAACCAGATTTTCATGCAACTCTGAGTTGACTCAAAAAGGATAATTTACTGGGCTATTGTTGTTTATTTGTCCCGATCTACAACCCTAAATCCCGATTTGTTTTTGCTTATGTACCGATTAAAGACAAATCGGACCTGGCAACACTAGTTATAGGTGATGAAATATATATTTTTTTCGGCTAATACCCAAATCTATGAATTCAAGCTCAAATAACGGGAAAACGGTGCATTTTATAAAATATATTTACTGAACACTTGTCAAAGTACTTAGAAATATGTATCAAATGAGCTTCCGGAAAAGTTGATACCATTAAACATTATGCTACAAACATTTTAGTGAAAGTTTAGGCTCCAAAAATTTGGAGCTTAATTATTATATTATTTATATAAGTTTTTAAAATTGTTTTAAGACATTTATATAAAATATAGCAAAAATATATTTGAATATTATGTCAAATGTGCCCATGATTGGACACCCTCAGTTTCTGTACATATTCAGTTTATACAGGGGCGGTTCTAGACCAAAAAAAGTGGGGGGCAAGGGATCACAACCGGTGAATAAACAAGATAACGTGCCTTTTTCACGAAAATTATAGTACAAACGTACTGTAAAAACTGAAGGGGGGGGGGGGCAGATGCCACCCTGCTCCTGGCTAGAACCGCCACTAAGTTTATATCGATTGAAAAAATTCAATTAAATATCGAAATAATATAAAAATAATATTTTAGTAACATACATTTAATTAATAATAATATGTTATTTTTATCATTCGTAACTTCACGCATGTGCTCTTAAATAGACGCTATTTTATAGGTACTTGCTACTGTCATTTCGGAGTCGGCGTTTGTATTGAATATATATTATACCTATACTCCAAAAATATAACTGTTTTCAACATGGCAACAGAATACACTTGCGTGCTTAAAATAAGTTGTACAATTGATACAGATACTGCTGTGAAATTATTTAGTGAAAAAACATTGAAAACTGCAAAAGAAAAATTAAATATTAGAAAAATGTGCAATTTAAAATACTGTGATATTATTCAACCAGAAGCTGTTGATAATACGAGCGGATACCATCATGCTTGCTACAGACTTTTTACATCTGTAAATAAAAAAAGTTTAGAAGTTAATGAAAAAATGACACCTTCACCTGTGACTTCTAATAATGCTGGTTAGTAATTTAATATATATTTAGCAATAATAATACTTATTTATAAATATTGTTATACTTATATTGTTTGTTTACTAATAAATGTAATTATTGTCGTTTAATCATACAGTATGGTGCAAATGAAAGGAATAAATTCGTTATGTCGTAAGTCCGTGATTTTAAGGAAAAATCCCGAAATAGGTTAATTTTTATTTTTAAATCATGATTTTTTGATATATATACATGCGGTCAAATATAATTTATAATAGATTAATAAAAATTATGATTTTCGTAGTGAGATAAACAATACCAAAAAAAAATTAAGGTTTGAATAAAAATCTGATTTAATATTGCAAATTCATCAGAGATTCCACCAATGGCAGAGGAAAATCTTACTGCAAAAGAAGTTTTGATAACTTCCGGTGAATCTTTTCCACAATCATCTACCGAGTTCCTATTTGAAGATTTTAATGAAGTTTTGACAAGATCGTCTACTGAGTCTAATTCTTTATATTTTGATAAGTCCATTGAAATGGTATGTTTATTTTGTAATATTTTACGTAAGAGAAAGCGAAGGAGTGATATAACCTGTCATGAGTCTTCAGATGAAAATCTTTTAAATAGTGTTCTTATGGCTGCGAATAGTCTGAAGGATGTGCAAATGATTGAAAAACTGCATGTTATTAAAAAAGGCTCAACATTCTATTATCACTTTTCGTGTAAGCAAGAATATTCATTTAAATATTCAAAGCCTTCAACATCCAATTTAAAAACGGAGTGGCATGTTTCGAGAAGTCTGCATGATCAGGCATTTGAAAAAATTTGTGATATCGTATCAACTACAGTAATTGCAGAAAGATTATGTTATTCGTTACAATCATTAACAGATACTTACTCATCAATATTAAATGAACTATCTTTCAAGCAGAATAATGATTTTACTAAAACATTATCTTCATTCCATTTACTTGAAAAGATGAATAAAAGGTTTGGTAAAGAAATTACTACAATTACAATGTTTAAAAAAAAACTTATTGCTCCACGAGATGGTGGCATAATAAATGAAACTTCTTTTAGTGAAAATAATATACAAGACGAGCAAACGAGAGTTGGTACTCGTATCAGAAAAGAGATTTTATCTTTTCAAAAAAGGTCTTTGCCCAAACGATTGGAAACTAAACATTTAATTTCTCGAGAATGTGATGTTTCCGATATCCCTAAAAATTTAATAGATCTTTTATTTTCTATAATTACGAACAATGATCCAAGACGTTTCAAAAGCCAAATCTGTATGAGAAAAATATATTCCATAGCCCAAGATATTATATTTGCAGCTTTAAATGGCAAAATTAAGACTTCAAAACACATAACCTTAGGTCTTACATTGAAAAGCATAACTAGTAGCCGTAAAGTAGTTGACATTTGCAACAAACTTGGTCACTGCTGTAGTTACAGTGTTGTTGAAGAATTAGAAACTGAAGCTACTTACTTTTCAAACTCTAAATCAATTATATGTCCTTTAGATACTATCTTGTTGCCTGGCTTATGTACTGGAGTAGCATATGACAACTTCGATCGTTACGTAGAAACTCCTACGGGCAAAAATACTTTGCACGATACCGTTGGTATTTTGTATCAAAATATAGTTAATGATAAAGAAATCCAACAAATTACCAACGAAACTTTATCACCTTTAAACAAAAGACGGAGAACTTTTGATGCAATTCTACCGGACATACAAAACTACTGTAAAGTTCTTGCACTAAGAAATTGCTTAATATCCAATAACAGCTCCTTACGAAAAGTCAGCGGCGTCAACGTTGAAAATATTAAAAAAATCGATTTTGTATGGGTATTATTGCACTTTTTGGAGATATCTAATACTCCAATGTGGGTAGGTTTCAACAGCAAAGTTATTACAGATAATAGTACTCAACAAAAAGTTAGTTATTTGACACCTATAAACCGTTCTCCAACCGAACAATCAGTCGTTTATGCTACGTTACGTCAAACTCAAAAAATTGCCCAAGAATGTAACCAAAGTTATTTGCAAGTTACGTATGATTTGGCTATTGCAAAAGTTGCTTTTCAGATACAATATATGGAAAGGCCACTTTTGGATAATATTTTCATTCATCTAGGAGATTTTCATATAATGATGGCATACTTTCATGCAATAGGAAAATTTATCGATGAGTGTGGTTTGACGTCACTTATGGTTGATTCAGAAATTTTGGCAAGTGGCTCTGTAAACGGATTCATTTCCGGCAAACACTTCAACCGATGCAAACGATTGTATCCAATAATATATGTTGTTTTACAAAATTTGCATTTCGAGCAATTTTTGGTTGAAAAAGAAATGCAAATTGAAGATAAAGTACGACAAATAGTAGGCCGATTTCAGAATGACAAAATGTCAGCACAAACTTTTGAAAGTGAAGAAATATCTAATCTTTATTTACAGTATTCATTATACAGAAATGATACTTTGGATGGCAAATATGGCGAAACAGCACAATTTTATATAATTTTAATGGAGCTTATTCAATATTATTTTATTCTTTCTCGCAGTATACGCACAGGAGATTTTAACACTTACAAATTTATTATTCCTAAACTGATTAATGTCTTTTTCGTTTTCAATCAGGCAAACTATTTAAGATGGCTTTGTAAATACCATGATAATTTGTTAAAAGTTCACGAGAGTCATCCACAGCTTGCTGAAGAATTTGAAGAAGGGATGTTTGGAATCAAGATCAACTAACCCGTTTTCGAGAATTCCAATAGATTTAACTCTAGAACAAACGGTTAATGCTGATGCTGCTCGTCGATTGACAGGTGTAACTCACTTTACAAACTCAATCTCGGCTCGTCAAAGATGGGCGAAAAGCAGTTGTATACGTACCTGAATAATTTCTCACGTTTATGATCTAATTGGATTAAAAAAACACCAAGATGTAACGGCAGATTTAGAAAAAAGCAGAATAGACATATAAAAAAAAAACAGATAAAAGCTTTAATCGATAACATAAATCAAAATCTGAATCCCTTTGCAAATAATGACGACATAGAAAAAAACTTTTTATACAATACAGCTACAGGTAAATCCACCACTGAAATTGTTACAGATTTTCTCACAAATGTTTTAGAAAATGGCAATACTCTAAGAGAAAAGTTCATTGAAGAGTGTGCCCAATCAGAAATTCGATTCAAAGAGCCTATTAAACAAAATAAAATTCTTAACTTTTTGTCAACAAATGTTAAAAAAAAAATGGTAATAAACAGTAAAGTTCAAGAAGTGCGTCTTCAGCGAGATCTTTTTGGGCGACTACTTGCAATTTCCATTAACGAAAATCCTGACATACAAAAAATTCTCACTTACCCAATTACACCGGTACCTATGTCAATGTGCCAAATGTATGGAACTATATGCAAGACAAAAAAATCAGTAATTGTAGAATGTTTAAAAATCAAAGATAGTACAGTTCCTGCACACTGTGATATTGAAATTATTGATGGATTTTATTTTTTACATCTTATCAAAGACATACCTCAAACTTTTGGAAAATTAGCCAAATCATTTTTGCAGAAAATAACCAATACCAGCGCAACTGAAATACATTTGATATTTGATCAATATTTCCAACCGTCAATTAAAGACTATGAAAGATCTACAAGAGGTAACAAAGAAGCCGATCGCGTTTTCTGTATATCAGGACCCAATCAAAAGAGACCAGTCGATTTTATTAAAGAGTTAAGAAATAACAAATTCAAAGAGGCTTTGGTTCGATTTTTTTTGACTTATTGGGCTGATAACGAAATAGCACCTTTTCTGCAAGGTAAAATAATATATGTTAATTTTGTTGAGCGTCACAAGTTTTTCGTTAGTAAAAATGGAGAAGTGCAGAAAGACGAAGCTCCACATTTTAGTTGTCCAGCTCATGAGGAGGCAGACACTAAAATAATATACCACGTATGTCAACTACAAAAAGATGCCAATGTAATCATAAAGTGCTCAGATACAGATATTCTGGTTATTATGTTAAGTAATATGCATCACTTGAACAGTAATTTACACATTTGGATACAGTCTGGAACCGCAGGAAAAAACATTATATTGATATCTGTAAAATTTACGAACAATTTGGAGATTCAATATGCAAAGCTTTAGCTGGTTTCCACGCTCTAACTGGCTGTGACTATAATCCATGTTTTCATAGAAAGGGAAAAAAGAGACCATTCAATATTATGAAATCATTTGAGCAATATAAGGAAGCATTTTACGCTCTTGGAGATATCGATTTTGACGAAGAGACGGTTTTTGAAATTCTAGAAACATATATTTGTCACATATACGGTACAGGGATTACAAAGAGAATTCTCCAAAGAAAAGTCAATGACATACGTCTTACAATATTTAATCGTCGATATAAGCTAAAAGACGTAAATGAACCATTTTTTAAAAAATATCTGAAAAATTTTGATGCATCAACTTTACCACCATCTCAATCTGAGCTATATCAACATCTTTTACGAGCACGATACATTACAAGTATTTGGTTGAACGCCTATAAAAAAAATCCAACAGATCTGGTTATTGAACAAAATGGTTGGGATCTTGCTGAAGATAACACATATAAATTCAAATGGTTTGAAGGGCCTCAAATGCCAGAGATTGTTAGAGATATTATTTTTGAGAATGAAACAGACGATGAGATGGATGATGAGCAAGCTGATGATGACATTCATAATAGCGAAAGTGATGAAAATAAGTATGATAGCGATTTTAGTGAATGTGACAGCGAAAGTGAAAAATAAATAGCATTTTCAACGAAAATTTTGAATTTGTTTATAAATTCGCAAAGTCTGTTCGTTCGTTCATTCCTGCGTTGCCACCCCTACAATATCTGGAGCTTATGTACCGATGTCAATGTAGTTTTGTCTCCTGAATCCAAATCTGAAAACGGCATTTCGATATCTCAAACCACCTTCGAGATAACCGACCTCAAAGACAAGTTGCATCTCGGGACAGCAATTTATGATTTTTTAGCAATTTTAGATAGCGAGATAATTCTACAATGGAGACACTGTATGTAAAAATGTTAATGAAAATTTCATATTATTCCAAAAATATATTACTTCATATAAACTGTAAAAGAATTGAAATATCAAATAAATAAATATTACTTATTAATTTTAATGTAAGTAATGTTAAATGGCAGGTTACAAATTTTTGGTGCTGTCTACCCAATGATTTATGTAATATGTATATTATATTGTATAATATACAGTGTGTCTACTTAAGTTGGACACATATATTATGGGACACTTTTTTATTTTTAATTTTACGAAATAAAGTTGTAATTCATAAAAAGTTCTGCATCGTCTAAAACCTACGATTCAATCATCAGATAGCAAATTTTATCTATATTATAGGAGGTATTTTAATAAATATGAATTTCGCTCAAGATTAAAGTACCTTTTTTTTCACACTGTTGTAAATTATTGTTACCACGAAAAATTGTTTGGAATTAAAAACTGTGTTCTAATATGCAATAGTTGTTATTATCTTAATTAAATAATTCATTTTTTTCTCAAATTAGAGATACCTACCAATCATCATTTTTATTTATAACTCTTTTATTATTAATTTTCATTCAAATCTGATCCGTGCAGATCGTCATAAAAAGATCTGCACGGTCTAAAATCCAAGATGCAATCATAAACATAAAATTATATAAAATTTTATCGATTTTAGTCGATGTGTAAAAAATATGAATTTCGCTCAGTAAAGTGCCTTTATAGCTCACAATATATAAATAGAAGGATATAATTGCACATTAAACATAATTTTTAATTCTAAACAACTTTTCATAATAGCAATTTTTCATATTAGGAATTTAAATACATAAAAAACAAAGTTTTCGTTATAATAATGCTCGCATTTTTAACTTGTTATATTTAAATTGTAATAAAACGAACTTGATAATAAATTATAATCCTAACTTCATTCCCGAAATTCCTTTAAAAATTATTCTGTTAACTAATTTCAAAATAAATATTATATAAATAGCGTATGTTTTAATTTTCACTTTTCCCTAAAAACTCGAAAGGGTTCTCTTATTTTCATCATCACTTGCTTAGCTTTGATGTTATAAACTTCATCTGGAGCTCACTTGATAGGTATTCTTGAGTACTTTGACAAGTGTTCAGTAAATATATTTTATAAAATGCACCGTTTTCCCGTTATTTGAGCTTGAATACTTAGATTTGGGTACTAGCCGAAAAAAATATACATTCCATCACCTATAACTCACTTTTTATTAATTCTCAAAGGTTTTTCGATTAATAAATCTCTTTTATTTTTTATTATCTTCAATTTTGGTAATCATAACTATTTTAATAAAACTTACAGTTTTTGAATTATTCACGAAAAACCGCTTTACATCATGCATTTATTTCACGAAAAATTCAAATCTTTGATATTTAATAACTCAAAAAGTATTGATTTATTTTAATAATTAGAAGTAACAAATTTTGCTTAAAATTTGTCACTCTATCGATTAGTGGGGTTATTTTTAATAAAATAGTTTTCACCCCCGAGAAGGGGTGGCATCCACCCCCAGGGTAAAAGCGCACGTTGGCACCATATCAGTTTTGTTTCTTGAGTTATGCTCTAACTACTCACCAATTTTCATGCAAATCGATGGAGGTTTAACAAAATAGAAGGTAAAAACATTTAATGACTGCACCAACTTTCCCCTTCCATCCCTTATTGCTACTTCCTGTATCCACTGAGGTGTCAGCCTGAAAGGGGTCATAGTTATCAATATACAATAGACACATTTCACATGCCAAACTCCATATTATTTATGACTATGATTTCTCGCTTCTAGCTCTCCGTCTATAATGTGCAAAATATTCTTAACGCATTAACGACTCTTAGGATATTTATAATGATTCCAATTTGAGATATGTAATTCTATTAACCCTAGAAGGACAAAGGAGGGTTAAAAGTATCCCCAACATTGCATTACATCCGATTTTCTAAATACCTTTGTTCCTAAAAATCTCAAATAATTAGTAGTTGTCGGCGTACTACTACCCTATTAGATGGCATAATTAGCATTTCTATAATTTAATTCATTTCCTCATAATTTTATAAAAACTTGACAGTGGACTATAAATAATCCCCTTGAATACCTTCAACACCTTCTCAAAATGGAAAGGGACAATATCATTAATGTGTCAAATTAGCAAAATCTAAAAGAAAGAAGGCCAATAAGTGGGCAAAAACAACCATAGTTTGTGCAAAATGCAAGTATGTATGCAGTAAGTACAGCACGAAGTCAAAAATGTTTCTGTATACGATGATGCCAATTCCACTGAAGCCGAAGACTCCGGGTAAATTATAAATTCGTATCTTTTAATTATTGTTCCATTAACGTCTAGGAATAATATAAAAGTGTTATTTTTAAATTAGTTTAAATAAAGAAGCATGTTTTTGATTAATTTATGTGTGGACATTTATTGACCCTCCTTGCTCCTCGCTGTTTCTACTAAAAGGTTAGTCCTGCGTGGGTTAAGGGCGTAGGCGCAAAATTTCGCCATCAATGCTTTTAAACGCATTCGTTTTTTACGAACCCTAAGAAAACTAATATATTATATATTTTTAAAAAATTTAAACGCAGAATGAAATACTACATTATTACCGAGGCCCGAAAGTTCCTTAGAATAAACAAAAAGTTTCGTTTGAATGAGATATTTGAAATTAAAAATAATACTTTTGCTCTTTTTTTTAACCCTGTAATTTATTCAAATGGATATTATAGAAGAGTTTAGTGACTTTCGGCCCTCGGCAATAACGCAATCTTTCATTCTGCTTTTAAATTTTTCAAAAATACTAATTAGTTTTCCCAGTAATTGAAAAAATGAATACATTTAAAAGGCATTGGAGCCGAAATTTTGCGCCTTAACATTCTATTTAGAGAAACTAATTATTTTGTAGCGAATATATTCAATGGTTTTAGAAAATTAATATTTATTGTCATCTTATGGATGCCGTAATTTTTATGAGAATAATATTAATTTATTAATTATTTATTTCAATTATATACAGGGTGGCCTGTATTCGAAATGATGAAAACGATGAACACGAAACAGAGGCATTATCAGGAACCACGACAACAATTTTGAAAAACCCAGCAACAAATCAGTTGTGGATTAAGGGGGACACATTTCCGGTATTTTCAAATATTTTACTTTCACCCCTAAGCAAGTGTAAGAATACCGTTTTAAAATCATGAAAATTTCTTATAAATGCAATTCATAAAATTTTTAAATTCGGTCCAGTATTTCATTTGATGTATTAAAAAAATTTATTTTTAAAATAATAGTTTAAGCTGGATACTTATTTCTTAGTGGACCAAATGGCGAAACTGCGGACCTCTGGCATCCATACAGTGGCAAAGTTTTGTTCAAACCGTTCTTCCACATTCCGAAGCATTTGCGGAGTGATTCGTACGTAGGCTTGACAATTCGTGGATGTAAATCTTCTCTAAATATCCGAGCAGTGTTTTAATAGATTTTCCTTTTTAGGTGTCCATACAATGCTGTGAAAAAATTGTATCTAAATCTTGACGAACAAGTAAATCAGAATAAGAAGGATATAATACAATAAGAAGGAGCAGCGTCCTATTGAAAAATCAAATAATCTTCATCATATTATTGTAGCCAATTTTCATTAATATTAGTCAAGACAGCATCAATCACGCCTTTCAGTAATAGGGAACTTGCACATTTTTTTTTATTAGGTACATAATAATGTTCAGTTTTGTATAAAAATGAGATTTCCAAAATTTCACGCTTCAAAAACTCATAATAACTTAGACGTACAAATTTAACGTCTTCCTTATCTTAAAATAGTTCAAACGACCCGTGACGTCAGAGAATTTAAATATATGGTTCCGTTTATGGTTATATTTAGGTATATTCTTCTTCTTCTTCTTTAGTTTATTGACCTCCACCTACTTGGGTATTTGGCCAGCTCGTCGTCGCGTAATAAAGGAAAAATATGTATATTCTAATGACATTTATCGTATGTCATTGTAATAATATATACCAGTTTGTTGAGATTGGAGTTTGATACAGTTTTTGAAGGAAATGAAAGAAGGATTACTATGAAAAATAAAACCATTTTGTAAAAGTACAAGTTTTCTATGAATAGTTCAAACGATCAAAAACACTTTATAACTGTATAACTGTATAACTGTAACGTCACATAATTGCATTTTCTACTGACGTTTATAATGTCTAAATTAAAATTATATACAATTTTGTTTACGAATGTAAACATATAACCCCGTGACGTCACAACGCGTTTTGGGCTGGCTGATATAAGTTGAATTTTTAGTCGTTTTTAGGGGCCAAACGAAAGACAAACAAAACTTTTTTATCTTTGATAAATGTTTTAAATTATGTTCTGTTGTGATTTATAACATTTTTTCGAATTTAAAATTTTATGCAAGTTCCTAAAACTGCCAGCCCATACATTTAGTTTTATTGATATAGTACTTTTACTACAAAAGCAAGATTACGTAGGTCAAAATTTCTGACGTAAGAGCACTGCCAAATCATTAGAATGTGACTTTTCATCATGGCCACGTTAATGTCATTACTTGTCAGATATTTTCTTTGTTTTTGTTTATTGTACAAATAATATCTCTAATTCTTTATTCTAATTAATAATGTCAATCAATTTTCATTTCTTGCCTATAATATATATATTAATAATACGCCGAAATATTTGTAATGTTAATTAATTAAATAAACATCAACTTTAAAATTGACATTTCTCTAACATTTCTTACCAGTGTCAACATTGTATTATAATGAGAAAAACGTATTCGCGATTATATTGAGAATTTTATAATTATATTAATTAAATAACCAAAAACGGTTTTTATTATTAATAATATAAATTTTATGAAAAAATCCTTTAAGTTAAATACTCCAGAAAATAATAATTTTTTAAATATATTGGACAATCGTACGCTACTGATGTGACAGTTCTGTCACATCATTCTGTGTCACACAATTTGATTCAAAATATAGCTTTAAAACACTCTACTGTTTTTATAAATACCTATGTTAAATATAGCTTAATTAAAAAACTATTGTAATTATTGTTGTGTACCTCTTAATTGTATTTGTGTACCTATTAAGTATAATGCTTCTTTAATAGAATATTTCGAACCAGAACGAAATAATGGGATTCTCTTTTACCATTAACTGCAGAGAAGTAAGTTAAACAATTTAGATTTCTTAGATTATATTTATTAGAAATAAGATTATTATTAATTTTACAGATCAGAAAATTTTCTTATGAATTTTAGCGTTTGCAGTACAGTTATATTAAAAAAAAAGGGTACAAGTATTAGAAAGGGAAGTTAACGTCATCCTATTTGTGTACAACCGGCTGGGATTTTTGGAGGTTATCAAATGTCATAAGTGATCAAAAATGCAACTCATAGACGTCAAAGATGTTTAATTTGATAGAAGGTTTAACGTTACGTACACTAAAAAATTAATATGCCTCGTCATTTAAGTGAGATTGAAAAGGCTCAAATAATTACGAAAATGGAAGAAGGATGGTCAATTCGTGCGCTAGCAAATTTCTGTAATAAAAATTTGAAAACAATCTTCAGAATTAAGCAACGATGAGTCCAACAACAATCATTAAAAAGAAAAGTTGGTTCAGGGCGTTCCAAAGTATCCACTCCTCAACAAGATGCTGTTTTAATTCAATTATAATATTATGATAATATTGTTGTTAATTAATATATTTCGGCAAGTAATGAAACCAATTGACATCATTAATTAGAATATAGTTATTTTCCTAACAAGTGCAGAAAGTCATTCTTTTCCGCACGCGACTGCAGTTTGCCGAACGACGCGAAGCGGGAGTTTGGCAAGCAGTCGAGTGCGGAAAAGAGACTTGAACGAAGAAAGGCTGTTTTCTACAGCACAGAGTAAAATAAACTATAGCCAAGAACTTATTCTTCATAAGAATGTATTGAAAAAAAATTCTTGGTTGTAATTTATTTTACTCTTGGCTCTAGAAAACAGCCTTTCTTCGTTCAAGAACGCTTTTTCTAAGATCGGTAACTACTTTTTTTATGAGTGTAGCCGGAGTGGTATCGAAGTGACTTATATTTAATAATAGTCAAAAATCGATCGATAAATCTCGGCGATATGGTTCGATATACATTGATATGGTAAAATGAAAAATTCATATTTTTGCACGTTTAACAAAATAAAAAGAGATGAGGATCATTAAAATCCATCGAGCAGTTTTCGAGATACATATAACAGAAAATGTAATAAACAAAAAATGAAACACTTTTTTTGACATACCGAAAAAATGCGATGGATAACTCAATTTTTATAATACGTGCATAAGTATCATTAAAAAACATTTAAAATAAGCTTTGGATCGATAGAACTTATCATAGAAAAAAATTTGTTATTGAACATCAACTGTCAACCATATCATGAGAATCGTTTTTTAGGATTTTTCGTTGTTTCTTGGGGGTGTTGTTTAGCTGTAAGGGAAGCAGGGGTGGTTTTGGGGTATGTTGCATATGCAGATCGACAGCAATAAATTAGCAAAAAAATATGCCGCGTCGTACGATTTTCTAGCTCTTTAGGTTCGCGAGATATGGCTATCGATGATGTGACATAATATTAAGCTACATCAACCATTGTTTCTCGGTTAGGGGTGGAGCAAAAAATTTGTTTTTGTGGTAATAAATTAGCAAAAAATTGGCAAAAAAATATGAAACTATTCCAAATATGGACTTATGAAATGGATGATTTGGCTTAATAGACATATTTTTTCTAAAAGTCTTTAAAAAATTACCAAATCTTAATCAATTAATATGAAAATACATACACAAATTAATTCTTTGACAAGGTTGTCAAAACCAAACTTTCAATATAATTAGTTAGCATGACGACGATCTTGGTTTCCATGACGATGATTCAAAACGACTGTTATTGTGTACCGAATTGACTTTCGAATATTATGTCAAAATAATTTTATTTCATCGAATTTTCGCGTTAATTTCATTAAAAGAGGAATAGTCCAGGGCGCATCTGTTTTGAGATGGACGTTGAGAGGTGACTCATATTTTTTTGCAAAAATTTCTTGGAATTACCTCCTATAATAATAGTTGAGTTATCTTCCCACTCAAAAATGTCCGGAACATTGTTTAAATAATCAAAATGTCAAAAAATGAAGGAAAAATTCGATTATTTTTTGGTTCTTTGATTATAACTTTTTAAGTATTCACTTCCGAGAAAAGTTGTTCTAACATAAAAGTTGCATAATTAAATTTTATATAATATAGGATTGATTACAAATTTTAAAAATTGTCACTTTTGTTGCAAAATAGCAATATTTGCGAAAAAACCATAAAAAACAAGTATTTGCATTTTACGTTTTTCAACCATTTATGCTACACTTAGGACCTTCATATTTTACCCAGAAAAACTTTATGCAATAAAACAATACTGTAAATTTTATTAAGATCGGCTCAATAAATTTTGCAAAATAAATTTTGCAAAATAAATTTTGCAATCCAGCTTTCGCAAAAAAAATCATTTATGCAAAATATTGCAGGACTGAAAATAAAGCACCTAGCAAGTTGTATTTTTTTTTCTTATAGAAGAATACTTTACCTTTCATTTACAATTTTTAAAATTAAAATCCATTAACTACCACGGCGTCAGGAATTTTTTTAAATAAACATTAATTTTTGGTGCTACGCGCAGGACAGCGGTGTTCGATTCACACAAGTTGATTTCTACCAAAATTTCTTCCAATTATTTTCTAATATATTATTTTCTTACTATATAGTTTGTTGTATTTTAATATTTTAATTCCACAAAAATCAAACTAATTTGATTATTGTTTGTGAAGTATTGTTTAAACAATTGCATATGTTTAAAAATAATAAACTTTTATTCTCTAACTTAAATATATGAACAAAGAAAGTTTTTTCAAAAAAAATGTTATTTCAAAGGGCAGCGTATGTGTTTTTATTTTGAAATAAACAAATTTATTTATTTATTTATATCGAAATATACAAAAATTAAAATTTACCAGTCATTATCAAAGGTCATTGGAATGCCCAATCAGAGCAAACTATCCGCTGTCCTGCGCGTAGCGCCAAAAAATAATGTTTATTTAAAAAAATTCCTGACGCCCGCTGTAACGGTCCACCCGTTATATTATCATTTTTAGCGCTGTAATTATTTTTAAAAAAATAATTATTTTCTCTTGACCTCCCATTTAAATTCTTTAATTTATCGTAAAGGACTTCTCATGTGACGTCACACTGTACGGAACATAGTTGTTGAACCGTTCCTTGTCGTTTAATTCGTGTTCCGTGAGAGTTTGACGTTTTCCTCGCTGACTGTGGGAGGAATGAGAGGCACTTGGCCGGTGGCTGCGAGGTTGACAGGTTGGTGTTGGTGGTTAGTACCGTAAATGGCGGTTAATTTCTTCGAAATTAATTTTTATTTCAACTAAGTTTGGAAGTATAGTAAAAAGTTACCACCACTTGTTTCCTGGAGTACGGGTTTCCTGGAGTAAGGATGGGAGTACCATCAGTGGAAGAGGAATAAAAAATTAACCGCCATTTGGAAGAAAACTAACCCTCATGTGATGTCGTACCCACCTTGACTACCTAGGGAAGCCACCTTGACCTTATTGCAGCTACCGCCAAGTCAAACTGGGAGTATGTTTTGGGAACAAGCTTTTTGGGGGACATTCCAGCTCCTTTTCGTCCTGCCACCTGGGCCTACGGGGGGGCATGGAGGTGCATCATAGTGATGCTCATTTTCTAGGATGCAACCGCAACCTCGTTTGGGAACATTTAGTGAGGAGTTTTAGTAACTATTGGTTTTTTTTATATTTCAGACTATCTGTTAAATACACTATGTTTTTTTTTCAGATTTAGGTTACCTCTGTTTTTTTTTGACATATGTATTTGTATATTAGATTATTTGGTTCCCAAACTTTGTATCTACGGTAACTTCTTGTGCACAGGAATAAGCCTAGAGAAAATTAGGTTTTTAATACTTTATTATTGCTTTGATATTGGTTTATGTAATTCGGGTAAATTTATTTTGTAACATTACTTGCTTGTTTCCCAAATATTGTATTTATTCGCTTTATTTCGTTTGTTCGGTTACTTCGTCGTTACTTTATTTCATTGCATTTGCTCGGTTAATTTAGGTCATTTTGTCGGTATTTTTCTTAACTTCACTTCTATAACGTTTATTCATTTGTATATTTAATTTTGCTTTATTCAGTATTGTATTTTCTCTTAGTGAGGCTTGGGCCTATTTATTTGTATTATTTTCATCTTCGTCGGTTTCCTTTAGTTGTACGTAGCAGGCGTACTATAACCATTTGGTAGAAGACTTATGTAATTTTGTACCCTATATGTTAGTAAGAGGTACTTATATTTAAGTTTGTAACAGATAACATTATTGTTGTTATCTTTAAAATATATATATCTTCTTGTATAACTTATGTCATTTTAGAGTCACAGCATAATATGAACTTGCTTAACTCAGAGATTGTTAAAAATCTGGTAGTTATTTTTAATAAATATGTTTATTTATTTTGTATATCATTTATTTTTATTATTCCTTTATGTTCATTATTACAGGTTTGATATATTTAATATCTGACAGCAGTATAAGATACCTGGGAGAATGATCGAAGATCATTTTCATGGCGCCCATGATTTGTTAGATTTATTTCTCTTGTTCGTCTTTAGAAATTATTCATCTTCATTCCTCTTCAGTACATTATTCTTATTTTATTATTTCATATTTTAGTCATTATTACTATCTACATAGAGCTACTGTTCTTCGACAGGCATGCAAACGAGCCGTATCCATCCTTGAGTGTCAAGTTGCTCTCTTGCATCTATAGCTAGCCAACTCTATTCAGTTTGCCTCTGTCTCTTCCCACGTCTACTTATTATCCCTTCTAATTCCCCTTTCTTCAGTACTACTGCAAAGTAGTATTTTTTATTTTTCCTACTTCGGCTCAACCGCTGAAGCCCCTTCATTTTTATTTTCATAAGAGGCCCCAACTAGTTACCTTAGTCTTTTCTTTTCTTCTTTTTTTTTCCTTACTTCTGTTGGAGTATATCTTTCTTTTTACTTTCACTCCAACAGAAGTTTTCTTATTTTTGTTACACTGGCTGCCCAATGCGTGGTGCCAACCGTTTATGGTTCTAAGACAGTAGTTCTTTTAGTTCAATTTTCTTTTATTGGAATTTTCTGTTTTATTAACTTTTTGATATCTTTGTATACATGTTACTTCTGATTTATTTTTGGTCTTTAAAACTTTACGAATACTAAACAGGTAGACTTATGCTGCTTTTGGTTTTGATTAGTTTATTTCGATACCTCATTTTTAGTTTTAGTGGTACAGCTCATATGTTAGTTTGGATTTTGTATTTTTATTGGAAACTTATTTATGTATTTAGATTGAGTATACATAACTGACATTATGTTCTATTAGTTAAATTTTTATTCCTTCTACCAATGGTAGTACGTTTGCGCGTACAATTAATCGTTGAATATATGCATACATTTTTTTCTAGTATGGTTATATTTTATACATAACTAGAAATCATTTTCAGTATTTAGGTATTTTATTTACGCTATTGATTTGATTATTTATATATTTTGCTGGCATTTTGATTTGTTGGTGTGTCGCTAATATTTTCTCCATATGTATCTTTGTCTTACAAACTTTAGATTATATTTTATATTTGTTATTTTTGATATTTGGATTGTTTGGTAAGACAGGCACACACCACAAAGCAATATCAGTCCAGAACATTAGCTTCTATACATGATACGTTGAATTCGCATGGTTCGGATGATTACAGATGGTCATCCAAATTATTTTTCTTTAATTGGTAGTGTTAAACATTACAATGATAAATTGTATAGTTAAGTAGTTCCACTATCCATCTCATATTCCAGTTTTGTTAAATTTTGGTAATAATATTATATCAGTGTGGGTACCATAATATAATGCTTATATGAATCAGATACTTTAGGTTGAGATTTAAATATAAATTCTTTATTAGTTAGGAAACATTGATACTATTTTCCTACTAAGTTATAGAACAGTCTTCAGAAGAAGATTACCTTAACAGTGTTGTTCAAGCTAATCTCTTCTTCTGTTTGTCTTTAGCTTAGCTCAATCTTTAGTATGGTTAGAAATTTTAGTCTGATATTTTTTTTGTCATCTGATAATGCAGGTACCTACATACATTGCTTGATTTCATCTTTGGCTTTGTTGTTGATGACTTTTAATTTATTACTTATTAATTTAATTATTATGTAGTACTTTATGTACGAGTTTAACTTTTTTTTTGGTATTAGGCATGGTGCATTGTAATTATTATTATGAGTCAATGTTATTAATTGCTAATCCTGTCAGTAGGATTATACAATTAATCAGAACTTCACTTGTATTTTTGTTTAGTTTTTGCACACCTAACCCCTTAAGTTAGAAGGGTTGTTGAATTATTATATATTTATATACTTATTTGGACAGGTAAGCTCATACAAGTAGGTACTCTTGTTTAATATGGATATTATTATGGAACTGTATGTTATGCACTACTTATCTCAGGTTATGTGTTATATTATTTGGAATATTTGATTACTTACTAATTTTTTTTTGATCATAGTTATATCTTATTATTGAATTTGCCATATTGGAAAGATGTGGTTTTTAATTTGTTATTGGGTTACTCTATTAACATTATTTGTCTCCAATATCTTAAACACTTTATAATAATTTATATCCTTCTATCCTACACAGTATGATTCTGGAATTAGTTTGGAATTTTGATGTAAGTATGTATGAATTCTTGAGTCTTTCATATTTCTTCTTAGAAACCACTTAGTCTGTTGATGCTCAAAGTTGGTGAATACGTGGGTTCGAAGTTCAGCAAGGCGCCATTGCTATCCGATTTCGCAATCTATGTCTTTCATTGCAGAGTAGACAGATGTTTATCTATCATAATATTTCTGGTCAGGAAATGCCTGCAGCATGTCCTAACTATTCTTGTCTAATTAGTCCAATTATTCCAGTTACATATTTACAATTTGATAGGGAAGTATTTAGTTTATATTTTATCTCGTACTTCATAGTATGTTTGTTGTTGACTATCCCTATACGCAGTAGGTTTGTTAAGTCAGTATTTGGAGTGTTTAGACAAATGAGTTGTTCATCAGAGTATATTCCCACTTCTTTCCTTAGGCATTAGTTGCTATTCAGATTCTGGAATATTTCCTGAATAATTCCACGTATGTGAGAACGCATGAATTTGCAGTTTTATTTAAAATTGTGCTCGTTCTCGTCAATTTTTTTTCCTATCACTTATCATGGTGCCATAGAATTGGTAAGTTCACCATTTATTCTTTTTCCTTTCTTACTTATTCTTACATTATTAGTACTTTATCTGTGTCTGGCTATTCTCATACATCTGTTGTAGCAACATGCTATAGTTCGCGAATACCAGCACAAATTAAGTTCAGGTAGTTTCTATATTTTAGTCAATATACCTTAGGTATTTATCTTACTTGTGATTTAGTTTGGTTACATCTCTGTTACTTAGTCTGTTGGTAATTTTTTTTTGTGACTTATTTTGATTACTTAGTTTGGATAGGTTCATATTACCGGATGAGGGTGTATGTAGACCTAATTTATTTATTTTGTTCAGTATTAGTTACCATTGGATCCAATAATTTAGTTTATTTAGTATTAGTAAGAATTGGTCCATAAATTTGCCTGATCGTTCTTCTTTGGATATGCCCTTATATAAATCTGGTGTCCATTGATAGTCCGATTCTGGATAAGTGTCCGATTCTTCATTTATTTTGTGTATTTGGTTGGATAGGTTCGTATTACCGGATGTGGGTGTACGTAGACCTGATCTGTTTATGTGGATTAGTATTGGTGTGAATTGGTCCATAAATTTGCCTGGTCGTTCTTCTTTGGATATGCCTTCTATGAATCTGGTGTCCACTGATAGTCCGACTTTGGATGAAGTGTCCGATTCCACATTTATTTTGGTTATTGAGTTTTGGATTCCTTTGGTATGTTTATTATTGGTATTATTTGGCATTAGTGAGAGTTGTTCCATAAATCTTCCTGATTGTTCTTCTCTGGATATACTATTATGAATCTGGTGTCCATTGTTAGTTCAATTTTGGATTAAGTGTTCAATTCTTTACTTATTTTAGTTACTGATTTTTTTTATTCACTTTGGTACATTTACTTTTGATATGGTTCGAATTGGCTCACACCTTTTCCTGGTTGTTCCGTCCTTGGATATACCCTTTATAAATCTGATGTCCATGGATAGTTCAATTTTGGTTTTAGTGCCCGATTCGACACTTAGTTATTATTATGAACTTTAGTGCAATATTTAGTTTTGTTTTGACTTTTGAGCAATATATGTTAATATTTGGTAGCAGAGAGTAACATAGTAACATTTTAGTATGAGTTTGAGTCATGTATTGATTTATTTTTCCTTGACCATTAGTTTATATTTAGAAGTAATCTTGCGAATCAACGTGGATTGTTAGACTATTGTAAATTTAGTTGTTAATATTTTGAAGTTTAAAAAAAAAAAAAAATTTTTTTTGGTTAAAAAATTTTTTTTCCCGAGTAGGAGGGGATTGTAACGGTCCACCCGTTATATTATCATTTTTAGCGCTGTAATTATTTTTAAAAAAATAATTATTTTCTCTTGACCTCCCATTTAAATTCTTTAATTTATCGTAAAGGACTTCTCATGTGACGTCACACTGTACGGAACATAGTTGTTGAACCGTTCCTTGTCGTTTAATTCGTGTTCCGTGAGAGTTTGACGTTTTCCTCGCTGACTGTGGGAGGAATGAGAGGCACTTGGCCGGTGGCTGCGAGGTTGACAGGTTGGTGTTGGTGGTTAGTACCGTAAATGGCGGTTAATTTCTTCGAAATTAATTTTTATTTCAACTAAGTTTGGAAGTATAGTAAAAAGTTACCACCACTTGTTTCCTGGAGTACGGGTTTCCTGGAGTAAGGATGGGAGTACCATCAGTGGAAGAGGAATAAAAAATTAACCGCCATTTGGAAGAAAACTAACCCTCATGTGATGTCGTACCCACCTTGACTACCTAGGGAAGCCACCTTGACCTTATTGCAGCTACCGCCAAGTCAAACTGGGAGTATGTTTTGGGAACAAGCTTTTTGGGGGACATTCCAGCTCCTTTTCGTCCTGCCACCTGGGCCTACGGGGGGGCATGGAGGTGCATCATAGTGATGCTCATTTTCTAGGATGCAACCGCAACCTCGTTTGGGAACATTTAGTGAGGAGTTTTAGTAACTATTGGTTTTTTTTATATTTCAGACTATCTGTTAAATACACTATGTTTTTTTTCCAGATTTAGGTTACCTCTGTTTTTTTTTGACATATGTATTTGTATATTAGATTATTTGGTTCCCAAACTTTGTATCTACGGTAACTTCTTGTGCACAGGAATAAGCCTAGAGAAAATTAGGTTTTTAATACTTTATTATTGCTTTGATATTGGTTTATGTAATTCGGGTAAATTTATTTTGTAACATTACTTGCTTGTTTCCCAAATATTGTATTTATTCGCTTTATTTCGTTTGTTCGGTTACTTCGTCGTTACTTTATTTCATTGCATTTGCTCGGTTAATTTAGGTCATTTTGTCGGTATTTTTCTTAACTTCACTTCTATAACGTTTATTCATTTGTATATTTAATTTTGCTTTATTCAGTATTGTATTTTCTCTTAGTGAGGCTTGGGCCTATTTATTTGTATTATTTTCATCTTCGTCGGTTTCCTTTAGTTGTACGTAGCAGGCGTACTATAACCATTTGGTAGAAGACTTATGTAATTTTGTACCCTATATGTTAGTAAGAGGTACTTATATTTAAGTTTGTAACAGATAACATTATTGTTGTTATCTTTAAAATATATATATCTTCTTGTATAACTTATGTCATTTTAGAGTCACAGCATAATATGAACTTGCTTAACTCAGAGATTGTTAAAAATCTGGTAGTTATTTTTAATAAATATGTTTATTTATTTTGTATATCATTTATTTTTATTATTCCTTTATGTTCATTATTACAGGTTTGATATATTTAATATCTGACAGCAGTATAAGATACCTGGGAGAATGATCGAAGATCATTTTCATGGCGCCCATGATTTATTAGATTTATTTCTCTTGTTCGTCTTTAGAAATTATTCATCTTCATTCCTCTTCAGTACATTATTCTTATTTTATTATTTCATATTTTAGTCATTATTACTATCTACATAGAGCTACTGTTCTTCGACAGGCATGCAAACGAGCCGTATCCATCCTTGAGTGTCAAGTTGCTCTCTTGCATCTATAGCTAGCCAACTCTATTCAGTTTGCCTCTGTCTCTTCCCACGTCTACTTATTATCCCTTCTAATTCCCCTTTCTTCAGTACTACTGCAAAGTAGTATTTTTTATTTTTCCTACTTCGGCTCAACCGCTGAAGCCCCTTCATTTTTATTTTCATAAGAGGCCCCAACTAGTTACCTTAGTCTTTTCTTTTCTTCTTTTTTTTTCTTACTTCTGTTGGAGTATATCTTTCTTTTTACTTTCACTCCAACAGAAGTTTTCTTATTTTTGTTACACCGCGCCCTATTAATTAATTGATTTTAATTTTGAAAATTGCAAATACAAGATATAGTGTTCTTCTATATGCAAAAAATAATTCAACTTGTTGTCTGCTTTATTTTCAGTCCTGCAACATTTGGAAAAAATGATTTTTTTTTGCGAAAGCTGGATTGCAAAATTGATTTTGCAAAATGTATTAAACCGATTTTAATGTAATTCACACTATTGTTTTCTAATATCAAAAAGTTTCTCTGGGTAAAATATGAAGGTCCTAAGTGTAGCATATGGTTTAAAAACGTAAAATGCGAATACTTGTTTTTTATCGTTTTTTCGCAATTATTGCTATTTTGCAACAAGAGTGACAATTTTTAAAATCTGTGACGAATCTCATTTTGTAGGAAATTTAATTGCGCAACTTTTATGTTAGTAAAACTTTTCTCGGAAATGAATATTTTTAAAGTTATAAGCAAAAAACCAAGAAAAAAATCGAATTTTCCTTCATTTTTTGACATTTTGATTATTTAAACAATGTTCCGAACCTTTTTGAGTGGGAGGATAATTCAAATATTATTATATGAGTTATTTTCAAGCAATTTCTGCAAAAAAAATATGAGTCACCTCTCAACGTCCAAATGTACTAATATTTTTACAGATGCGCCCTGGTCTAGAACACAATAACATATATTTGAAATAAATTAGTAAATAATATCTAAATATTAGTTTATTGCATGTATTATATTTACTTTAAGGCCATATTAACATATCTAAATTAAAACGCGTGCGGAAAAGTAAAAACCGCGTGCGGAAAAGTAACACGTGTGCGGAAAAGTGAAACTTTCTAAACTAAAATGCGTGCGCGAAAGTAGACATTTTTGCACGCTCGTAGAAAAAATAATTATATATATTATTTTTATAGTAAACAATAAAAAAAGAAAAATATCTCTGACAAGTATTGATATATATAAATGTGGCCATGATGAAAAGTCACATTCTAATGTTTTGACAGCGCTCTTACGTCAGAAATTTTGACCTACGTAATCTTGCTTTTGTAGTAAAAATACTATATGTATGCACTATGCACCTCGTGGAACGTCCTAGGTGTTTAATCATATCAACAACGGCAATTGTGACGATTTATGATAAAAATACATTCTTCGGAGAAAAAATATTAAAAAGAAACTGTGGATCGACCACTGCTCGCTCACTGATTCTATTACAAAGCTGTAAATGGCGCGGTGATCATAATCCTCCCCATTAAGTTCCTGCACTAAGAGTATTTTATACAGGGTGTCCTGAAAAGATTGGCCATAAATTATACCACAGATTCTGGGGTCAAAAATAGGTTGATTGAACCTCACTTACCTATATACAATAGTGCACACAAAAAAAGTTACAGCCCTTTAAAGTTACAAAATGAAAATCGATTTTTTTTCATATATCGAAAACTCACAGAGATTTTTTATTGAAAATGGACATGTGGCATTTTTATGGCAGCAACATCTTAAAAAAAATTAAAGTGGAATCTGTGCACCCCATAAAAATTTTATGGGGGTTTTGTTCCCTTAAACCCCCCCAAACTTTTGTGTACGTTCCAATTAAATTATTATTGCGGTATCATTAGTTAAATACAATGTTTTTAAACCTTTTGTGCCTCTTAGTACTTTTTCGATAAGTCAGTGTTTATCGAGATATTTTGAATATTTTTCGAATCCACCACATATTTGTATATGGTAAGTACGATTAAAGAGACCTGTTAATAATCTGAAAATTTATTTATCATTATATTTTTAGGTATATTTTGAAAAAGAAACCACATCTCGATAAAAGATGACTTATGAAAAAAAGGCTAAGAGGCAAAAGTTTTAAAAACACTGTGTTTAACTAATGGTACCACAATAATAGTTTAATTGGAACGTACACAAACATTTGGCGGGTTTAAAGGAACAAAACCCCCATAAAATTTTTACGTAAATATATTGAAAAAGAAGCCACATCTCGATAAAAATTGGCTTATCGAAAAAATACTAGGAGGCAAAAAAATTTTAAAAACGTTGTGTTTAACTAATGGTAACACAATAATGAATTAATTGGAACGTACACAAAAGTTTGGGGGGGTTTAAGGGAACAAAATTCCCATAAATTTTGTATGGGGTGGGCAAATTTAACTGTAATTTTGTTTTAAGATGTTCCTGTCATAAGAATGATACATGTCCATTTTTAATAAAAAATATCTAATGGTTTTCGATATATTGAAAAAAATCGATTTTCATTTTGTAACTTCAAAGGGCTGTAACTTTTTTTATGAGCACATTTGTACTAAGGTAAGTTAGGTTCAATCGAACTATTTTTGACCCCAGAATGTGCGGTATAATTTATGACCAATCTTTTCGGGACACCCTGTATAAAAGGTATTTGTTCTTTAAAAAACTCGCAGGCTAGTTTAGTTGATTTCAGATACAGCTGCAAAAAATTTTAAACAGCTGAATAGGGAACTTGTAAAAATTTTAAATTCGAAAAAAATGTTATAAATCACAGCAGAACATAATTTAAAATATATACCAAACAAAAAAAAGTTGTTTTTGTCTTTCGTTTGGCCCCTAAAGACAATTAAAATAGAGAGAAATTCAAATATAGCAGCCAGGTCAAAACGCGCCCTTATTGGTTGTGACGTCATATCATTATAATATTTAAAGTCCGCGATATTAAGTCATTACGTTTGGCATTCGTTCTGATATTCAATTTTAAAAATCTTTAGATATTTGCTGTGAACAAATTTCTGACTAATATTTAAGTGTTTTTGTAAGACAATTTCTAACTAATATTTGAGTGTTTTTGTTAAGACAATTTCTAACTAATATTTCTTCTTATTCTTTTTCTTTTATATAGGCACTACTGCCTGTTTTTTTCGACGGTGCCTTTTATTCTGCCCCTAAATTGTCGTTCGATCTTTCCCTTTGGCGTCCTATACTTCTGTTGCCTAACGGTGACTTGTCCCTGGCTATTCTTACTATCCTTGATTCAGACATCCTGCTTATTTGTTGATTTCACCCTTCTTTTCTGTTCTTTACCCAAGTATTTATACTGTCTACCCCACATATGCGTCTGATTTCCTCACTTCTTACCCTGTCCTGTGTAGTCCTAAGACCTCAATTTCGTTTGTCTCCACGTGTCTTTGTGTTTTGCTTGTGTCTGGTCTTGATAAGCTTTTTTGCTTAACACTTCTATATTCGTCACTTCTATATTCTCTATCTACTCATGAAATCATTAACTCTCTTCTAAATGTCCATATCGACGGCTAAAAGGACAATAATATTGTATGTCCAAAATTGATGTTTTTTTAAAAGTAACTAAATTACATTTAAGTTCCTGTTACACTTTTCTTTTATATCTTATTAAGTTCTATTTCTGTTAGGGTTAAATGTTAATCACATTTAACAAGCTGAAAGTAACTCCCTGTATGGACATACAATAAATTTAAAGTACAACATGGACATACAATATATTATTTCCATACTGCCATAATTGTGAAAATATCATAAACTCAGGTTTAAAATAGTACTAGTAGTACAAGTAGTACATACGCAGACTCCTGCAACACATGATATAGGCTGACGAGCCTCCAATAATATGGACCAATATTGTATCTTTGCACATACAATAAAAGAGTCGTTTGGTTTTAATTTTGTGAACAGCATTTTGTGTGACAAGTATTGTATTATTGGACATAGAATATTTGTGCTCTAAGGCTATGGTACTGTTAATGGACATGTCTTTATTTCTACTTTAGTAACTAGCAAACCGTTCTAAGAGAACATGCAATATTTGAGCACAATAAAGATTTCATCTCGACTGGTATAGACCAGGGAATATCTCATTTTAAACAAAAATGGACATACAATATTTGTCCTCTTAGACATCGATATTTTAAACTGTCGATTTATTGCATTTCGGCTTAATGTCCATGATTCAGCTCCATAATTAAGCAAAGCACACTGTGCACATAACATTTAATTAGTCTTATTCTGAGGGCCAATGTCATATCTTTGCTGCATAAAATCATTTTCATTTTCTCGAAGTTGAGATAGTCAACTAGAGATAGTTAAAGTTAAATCAATAAAAATAATATATACTTACGGATATTATTTTTGAAGAAAACAATTACGTTACACCCCCTCTGTGGCTCAGTGGTAAGAGCGCCTACCTTTGGTTCTAAAGGTCGTGAGTTCGAATCTCACCTGCTGCGCAGCGTTGAGAATTTTTCATTTATTAAAAATTAATAAATGAAAATAGTTTCTATACTTGTGGGATCGGTATTCACCGGAGGTACCGCAGACGTTCGGATACAATGAACGTCTCTTTGCAAAGACAATGACGTCGACTTTGCTAAGCAACAAGACATTTACGCAATAAACACACTACACATTAACATTATACTAGGTACCTGATTAAAAAAATCCACTGTACCATGCCCAATGCCATTAGTTATCGAGGCATTAAGCCAAATAAACAAAATTACGTTACAAATTCAGGATTCTAGATAATACGGGAATGGACATAAAGGACCAATATTGTATCACCAAAAAGGGATAGATTTTAAACGAAAAAGATTATAAAATATTTTGGATGTATTATTTTTTTCTATTTGTGACATTTTTAGATAAGAAACGACAAGAAGAAAAAAGTTAATTTTCGAAATTTTCGAATATTAATATTATGTACTTAAGGGGATCGGTGCAAAACTACGTTATTTCCGACGACCTAAAGTCCCTGAAAACTTCTATAATATTTATTTTAATAAGTTACAGGGGCGAAAAATGTTTGTTGTAATTTTTAATTTCAAATGTCTCATTCAAAATTTTTTTTATTTATTCGGTGGTACTTTCAGCCCTCGGTAATAATTTAGTCTTTCATTCTGCGTTTAAATTTTCCAAAAATATTTATTAGTTTTTTCAGGATTCGAAAAAAATGAACACAATTTCCGTGATATTTTCCAAATTGAACATTAGTTATCTTTGTCATACAACGCACTCAGTCGAACAGAATGTGCTGACAAGTCAGTGACAATTTTAGGAACATTCGTTACCTTAATTCTATAACTAGGTAACTCCATATTAACTTATTTTACATAATCAACAAAAATGATGCGCTAACCTTTTTGGAAATACTGAAAATCACACAACAGTTAAATAAAAATGTCAAATATTTTAATCATACATTTTATTATCAAATTAATAGTAATATTGACAATTATTACAAATAGTAGTAACATTTTGTTAAAAAAAAAATTAGATTATGTAATATATCTACTTTTGGTTTTAAAGAGATATCTACTTTTTGGTTCTATATAAGAGATATCTATAATTGACACAGTTAAGTTATCCACTTATAGAACTAATAAGTCGATAAGAAAAATTAAATAAAATCAAACAAAGGAACATGAAAACCCTAAATAAAACAAGAAACACATAAAAATTGGATTTTGACAGAAACTAAAAAACTACCTATATCTATTCATCATCGTTACCACTTGCATAATCTTCATCTATACAATTTCCATGTGGCAAATTTTCATAAAAAAATTTATAGTCTATGCTAATTGCTGGTGGGTTTGATGTAAATAATGACAATAAGTCATTGTATGTTGCATTGGAAATTGGTCTTCTCGAAGGGTATAACTTTTCTACATTTGATTGAATATTATTATACCTGGTTCGTTTGTTGCAGTCTAATATTTTAAAATTTTCGTTAATTCTTTCTTTGCATAAAATAGTCTAAGAGCTAGTGAACCCTCCGACTAACGGTCGTCCTGTAAGGCTTGAAATTTTTCTAGTGATAATTCATAGCACACCAAGGCTAAAAACCATGACCTGGCAGGCCTCAGCGGTGCACGTGTATCTACCAGGTGAATCGAAAAGTGCAAATTTAGGGGGTAAAATAAACTTTCTCCTGTAAGGTTTAAATTTAAGTATGTGTTTGTGTAAGTCAATTAGAAGAAATGTGTACAATGACAGGCGATTCTGAAGAGCATAAGAGCTTGCCAGGCGAGGGGAAAGATTAGGGGTGTTTCCTAAAATTATTCTTTTTGCATCGAACAAATTTTTTTCAAGTTTTTTTAATCATTCCAAATAGAAAAGGTCTTTAGTGATTTTTCTCTTAAGTTAATGGGTTTTGTTATATAAGCGATTGAAAATTTAGAAAATTGCGAAATCGGCCATTTTTAACCCTAAGTCGGACATTTATCTAAAAATTTCAAAGTTGCCATGGTAGATAGATATTCTTTAAACATTGATTGATGAAATCCCAAAGAGTTTTTTGCAATACAATATCGGAAACGCCTTTGTTTTTTAATTGCTAATCAAGCGGGCGCGACACTGTAGTATAAGTGAGGACGTTTGAGTTGGCATAAATTCATTATCTCAAGAATGGGCAAATTTCAAGAGAAATTCTCAGACAGGTCGATTTTTATTTTTAAATTAGGACTTTTTGGCATATATATAATACTAGTGACGTCATCCATCTGAGCGTGATGATGTAATTGATGATTTTTTAAATGAGAGTAGGGGTTGTGTGATAGCTCATTTGAAAGGTTATTTAATTCTCTATTCACTAATATAAACATTAACATAATTATTTATACAGGGTGTACAAAAATTTTTTTTTATTAAATTAACTTGGATTAAATTTGATAAATAGAAGAATTTTTTTTTACACCCTGTATAAATAACTATGTTAATGTTTATATTAGTGAATAGAGAATTAAATAACCTTTCAAATGAGCTATCACACAACCCCTACCTCATTTAAAAAAATCATCTCTTACGTCATCATGCCCAGATGGATGACGTCACTAGTATTATTATATATATATATATATATATATATATATATATATATATATATATATATATAACAAGGAGAGGTTAACGCGAGTTAATATATATCGGCATGGCTCGCAACAATGAAAATACAAAATATGCATAAGATGGAATGCAACCACAGACACGTGTTTCTGACTTATTAGTCGTCATCAGTATGGTATATCCAAACAGGAGCAACGCAACCAATTTGTGGCTGTAATGTTAGAAGACCCTCAGGATTCGAGAGCAACAACTAACACATCCACGGAGGAAGCTACAGCTATCTGAGGAAAGTAATGCCAAACGTTTAAAACGTTTTAAAATCAAACAAGGAGAGGTTAACGCGAGTTAATATATATCGGCATGGCTCGCAACAATGAAAATACAAAATATGCATAAGATGGAATGCAACCACAGACACGTGTTTCTGACTTATTAGTCGTCATCAGTATGGTATAGCCAAACAGGAGCAACGCAACCAATTTGTGGCTGTAATGTTAGAACACCCTCAGGATTCGAGAGCAACAACTAACACATCCACGGAGGAAGCTACAGCTACCTGAGGAAAGTAATGCCAAACGTTTAAAACGTTTTAAAATCAAACAAGGAGAGGTTAACGCGAGTTAATATATATCGGCATGGCTCGCAACAATGAAAATACAAAATATGCATAAGATGGAATGCAACCACAGACACGTGTTTCTGACTTATTAGTCGTCATCAGTATGGTATAGCCAAACAGGAGCAACGCAACCAATTTGTGGCTGTAATGTTAGAAGACCCTCAGGATTCGAGAGCAACAACTAACACATCCACGGAGGAAGCTACAGCTACCTGAGGAAAGTAATGCCAAACGTTTAAAACGTTTTAAAATCAAACAAGGAGAGGTTAACGCGAGTTAATATATATCGGCATGGCTCGCAACAATGAAAATACAAAATATGCATAAGATGGAATGCAACCACAGACACGTGTTTCTGACTTATTAGTCGTCATCAGTATGGTATAGCCAAACAGGAGCAACGCAACCAATTTGTGGCTGTAATGTTAGAAGACCCTCAGGATTCGAGAGCAACAACTAACACATCCACGGAGGAAGCTACAGCTACCTGAGGAAAGTAATGCCAAACGTTTAAAACGTTTTAAAATCAAACAAGGAGAGGTTAACGCGAGTTAATATATATCGGCATGGCTCGCAACAATGAAAATACAAAATATGCATAAGATGGAATGCAACCACAGACACGTGTTTCTGACTTATTAGTCGTCATCAGTATGGTATAGCCAAACAGGAGCAACGCAACCAATTTGTGGCTGTAATGTTAGAAGACCTTCAGGATTCGAGAGCAACAACTAACACATCCACGGAGGAAGCTACAGCTACCTGAGGAAAGTAATGCCAAACGTTTAAAACGTTTTAAAATCAAACAAGGAGAGGTTAACGCGAGTTAATATATATCGGCATGGCTCGCAACAATGAAAATACAAAATATGCATAAGATGGAATGCAACCACAGACACGTGTTTCTGACTTATTAGTCGTCATCAGTATGGTATAGCCAAACAGGAGCAACGCAACCAATTTGTGGCTGTAATGTTAGAAAACCCTTAACCCTATTAACTCGCGTTAACCTCTCCTTGTTTGATTTTAAAACGTTTTAAACGTTTGGCATTACTTTCCTCAGGTAGCTGTAGCTTCCTCCGTGGATGTGTTAGTTGTTGCTCTCGAATCCTGAGGGTCTTCTAACATTACAGCCACAAATTGGTTGCGTTGCTCCTGTTTGGCTATACCATACTGATGACGACTAATAAGTCAGAAACACGTGTCTGTGGTTGCATTCCATCTTATGCATATTTTGTATTTTCATTGTTGCGAGCCATGCCGATATATATTAACTCGCGTTAACCTCTCCTTGTTTGATTTTAAAACGTTTTAAACGTTTGGCATTACTTTCCTCAGGTAGCTGTAGCTTCCTCCGTGGATGTGTTAGTTGTTGCTCTCGAATCCTGAGGGTCTTCTAACATTACAGCCACAAATTGGTTGCGTTGCTCCTGTTTGGCTATACCATACTGATGACGACTAATAAGTCAGAAACACGTGTCTGTGGTTGCATTCCATCTTATGCATATTTTGTATTTTCATTGTTACGAGCCAAGCCGATATATATTAACTCGCGTTAACCTCTCCTTGTTTGATTTTAAAACGTTTTAAACGTTTGGCATTACTTTCCTCAGGTAGCTGTAGCTTCCTCCGTGGATGTGTTAGTTGTTGCTCTCGAATCCTGAGGGTCTTCTAACATTACAGCCACAAATTGGTTGCGTTGCTCCTGTTTGGCTATACCATACTGATGACGACTAATAAGTCAGAAACACGTGTCTGTGGTTGCATTCCATCTTATGCATATTTTGTATTTTCATTGTTGCGAGCCATGCCGATATATATTAACTCGCGTTAACCTCTCCTTGTTTGATTTTAAAACGTTTTAAACGTTTGGCATTACTTTCCTCAGGTAGCTGTAGCTTCCTCCGTGGATGTGTTAGTTGTTGCTCTCGAATCCTGAGGGTCTTCTAACATTACAGCTACAAATTGGTTGCGTTGCTCCTGTTTGGCTATACCATACTGATGACGACTAATAAGTCAGAAACACGTGTCTGTGGTTGCATTCCATCTTATGCATATTTTGTATTTTCATTGTTGCGAGCCATGCCGATATATATTAACTCGCGTTAACCTCTCCTTGTTTGATTTTAAAACGTTTTAAACGTTTGGCATTACTTTCCTCAGGTAGCTGTAGCTTCCTCCGTGGATGTGTTAGTTGTTGCTCTCGAATCCTGAGGGTCTTCTAACATTACAGCCACAAATTGGTTGCGTTGCTCCTGTTTGGCTATACCATACTGATGACGACTAATAAGTCAGAAACACGTGTGTGTGGTTGCATTCCATCTTATGCATATTTTGTATATATATATATATATATTAATTAAACGAAAAGATTTCTCTGGTATACAGAAGAAATCTTTTCCGTAGCGGACGCGAAAATGTAAATTTCAAAGTCTTCATAAAAGACGATGAACGACAAAAGACACCTCTTTGTGTCACAGATTTGTCTACAAAGCCACGTTATTCGCTACACATTCGTCAATAACGGAGAAGAACCGTGATATGAAAGGAAACGGCAATTGCATTTTATTTCACTTCGACCACCACCGATATTCTACACGACGTGTTTCGAGCTCATGTCAAGCTCTCGTCAGGAACATCTAGGTGGATGGTCGAGGTGTAAGAAAATGCTTTTGGCCTTTCTGGTAATAATAAAATAACCAGACTTCAGTACACTTGGTACGACATCTATATTAATTAAACGAAAAGATTTCTCTGGTATACAGAAGAAATCTTTTCCGTAGCGGACGCGAAAATGTAAATTTCAAAGTCTTCATAAAAGACGATGAACGACAAAAGACACCTCTTTGTGTCACAGATTTGTCTACAAAGCCACGTTATTCGCTACACATTCGTCAATAACGGAGAAGAACCGTGATATGAAAGGAAACGGCAATTGCATTTTATTTCACTTCGACCACCACCGATATTCTACACGACGTGTTTCGAGCTCATGTCAAGCTCTCGTCAGGAACATCTAGGTGGATGGTCGAGGTGTAAGAAAATGCTTTTGGCCTTTCTGGTAATAATAAAATAACCAGACTTCAGTACACTTGGTACGACATCTATATTAATTAAACGAAAAGATTTCTCTGGTATACAGAAGAAATCTTTTCCGTAGCGGACGCGAAAATGTAAATTTCAAAGTCTTCATAAAAGACGATGAACGACAAAAGACACCTCTTTGTGTCACAGATTTGTCTACAAAGCCACGTTATTCGCTACACATTCGTCAATAACGGAGAAGAACCGTGATATGAAAGGAAACGGCAATTGCATTTTATTTCACTTCGACCACCACCGATATTCTACACGACGTGTTTCGAGCTCATGTCAAGCTCTCGTCAGGAACATCTAGGTGGATGGTCGAGGTGTAAGAAAATGCTTTTGGCCTTTCTGGTAATAATAAAATAACCAGACTTCAGTACACTTGGTACGACATCTATATTAATTAAACGAAAAGATTTCTCTGGTATACAGAAGAAATCTTTTCCGTAGCGGACGCGAAAATGTAAATTTCAAAGTCTTCATAAAAGACGATGAACGACAAAAGACACCTCTTTGTGTCACAGATTTGTCTACAAAGCCACGTTATTCGCTACACATTCGTCAATAACGGAGAAGAACCGTGATATGAAAGGAAACGGCAATTGCATTTTATTTCACTTCGACCACCACCGATATTCTACACGACGTGTTTCGAGCTCATGTCAAGCTCTCGTCAGGAACATCTAGGTGGATGGTCGAGGTGTAAGAAAATGCTTTTGGCCTTTCTGGTAATAATAAAATAACCAGACTTCAGTACACTTGGTACGACATCTATATTAATTAAACGAAAAGATTTCTCTGGTATACAGAAGAAATCTTTTCCGTAGCGGACGCGAAAATGTAAATTTCAAAGTCTTCATAAAAGACGATGAACGACAAAAGACACCTCTTTGTGTCACAGATTTGTCTACAAAGCCACGTTATTCGCTACACATTCGTCAATAACGGAGAAGAACCGTGATATGAAAGGAAACGGCAATTGCATTTTATTTCACTTCGACCACCACCGATATTCTACACGACGTGTTTCGAGCTCATGTCAAGCTCTCGTCAGGAACATCTAGGTGGATGGTCGAGGTGTAAGAAAATGCTTTTGGCCTTTCTGGTAATAATAAAATAACCAGACTTCAGTACACTTGGTACGACATCTATATTAATTAAACGAAAAGATTTCTCTGGTATACAGAAGAAATCTTTTCCGTAGCGGACGCGAAAATGTAAATTTCAAAGTCTTCATAAAAGACGATGACGTGGTGGTCGAAGTGAAATAAAATGCAATTGCCGTTTCCTTTCATATCACGGTTCTTCTCCGTTATTGACGAATGTGTAGCGAATAACGTGGCTTTGTAGACAAATCTGTGACACAAAGAGGTGTCTTTTGTCGTTCATCGTCTTTTATGAAGACTTTGAAATTTACATTTTCGCGTCCGCTACGGAAAAGATTTCTTCTGTATACCAGAGAAATCTTTTCGTTTAATTAATATAGATGTCGTACCAAGTGTACTGAAGTCTGGTTATTTTATTATTACCAGAAAGGCCAAAAGCATTTTCTTACACCTCGACCATCCACCTAGATGTTCCTGACGAGAGCTTGACATGAGCTCGAAACACGTCGTGTAGAATATCGGTGGTGGTCGAAGTGAAATAAAATGCAATTGCCGTTTCCTTTCATATCACGGTTCTTCTCCGTTATTGACGAATGTGTAGCGAATAACGTGGCTTTGTAGACAAATCTGTGACACAAAGAGGTGTCTTTTGTCGTTCATCGTCTTTTATGAAGACTTTGAAATTTACATTTTCGCGTCCGCTACGGAAAAGATTTCTTCTGTATACCAGAGAAATCTTTTCGTTTAATTAATATAGATGTCGTACCAAGTGTACTGAAGTCTGGTTATTTTATTATTACCAGAAAGGCCAAAAGCATTTTCTTACACCTCGACCATCCACCTAGATGTTCCTGACGAGAGCTTGACATGAGCTCGAAACACGTCGTGTAGAATATCGGTGGTGGTCGAAGTGAAATAAAATGCAATTGCCGTTTCCTTTCATATCACGGTTCTTCTCCGTTATTGACGAATGTGTAGCGAATAACGTGGCTTTGTAGACAAATCTGTGACACAAAGAGGTGTCTTTTGTCGTTCATCGTCTTTTATGAAGACTTTGAAATTTACATTTTCGCGTCCGCTACGGAAAAGATTTCTTCTGTATACCAGAGAAATCTTTTCGTTTAATTAATATAGATGTCGTACCAAGTGTACTGAAGTCTGGTTATTTTATTATTACCAGAAAGGCCAAAAGCATTTTCTTACACCTCGACCATCCACCTAGATGTTCCTGACGAGAGCTTGACATGAGCTCGAAACACGTCGTGTAGAATATCGGTGGTGGTCGAAGTGAAATAAAATGCAATTGCCGTTTCCTTTCATATCACGGTTCTTCTCCGTTATTGACGAATGTGTAGCGAATAACGTGGCTTTGTAGACAAATCTGTGACACAAAGAGGTGTCTTTTGTCGTTCATCGTCTTTTATGAAGACTTTGAAATTTACATTTTCGCGTCCGCTACGGAAAAGATTTCTTCTGTATACCAGAGAAATCTTTTCGTTTAATTAATATAGATGTCGTACCAAGTGTACTGAAGTCTGGTTATTTTATTATTACCAGAAAGGCCAAAAGCATTTTCTTACACCTCGACCATCCACCTAGATGTTCCTGACGAGAGCTTGACATGAGCTCGAAACACGTCGTGTAGAATATCGGTGGTGGTCGAAGTGAAATAAAATGCAATTGCCGTTTCCTTTCATATCACGGTTCTTCTCCGTTATTGACGAATGTGTAGCGAATAACGTGGCTTTGTAGACAAATCTGTGACACAAAGAGGTGTCTTTTGTCGTTCATCGTCTTTTATGAAGACTTTGAAATTTACATTTTCGCGTCCGCTACGGAAAAGATTTCTTCTGTATACCAGAGAAATCTTTTCGTTTAATTAATATAGATGTCGTACCAAGTGTACTGAAGTCTGGTTATTTTATTATTACCAGAAAGGCCAAAAGCATTTTCTTACACCTCGACCATCCACCTAGATGTTCCTGACGAGAGCTTGACATGAGCTCGAAACACGTCGTGTAGAATATCGGTGGTGGTCGAAGTGAAATAAAATGCAATTGCCGTTTCCTTTCATATCACGGTTCTTCTCCGTTATTGACGAATGTGTAGCGAATAACGTGGCTTTGTAGACAAATCTGTGACACAAAGAGGTGTCTTTTGTCGTTCATCGTCTTTTATGAAGACTTTGAAATTTACATTTTCGCGTCCGCTACGGAAAAGATTTCTTCTGTATACCAGAGAAATCTTTTCGTTTAATTAATATAGATGTCGTACCAAGTGTACTGAAGTCTGGTTATTTTATTATTACCAGAAAGGCCAAAAGCATTTTCTTACACCTCGACCATCCACCTAGATGTTCCTGACGAGAGCTTGACATGAGCTCGAAACACGTCGTGTAGAATATCGGTGGTGGTCGAAGTGAAATAAAATGCAATTGCCGTTTCCTTTCATATCACGGTTCTTCTCCGTTATTGACGAATGTGTAGCGAATAACGTGGCTTTGTAGACAAATCTGTGACACAAAGAGGTGTCTTTTGTCGTTCATCGTCTTTTATGAAGACTTTGAAATTTACATTTTCGCGTCCGCTACGGAAAAGATTTCTTCTGTATACCAGAGAAATCTTTTCGTTTAATTAATATAGATGTCGTACCAAGTGTACTGAAGTCTGGTTATTTTATTATTACCAGAAAGGCCAAAAGCATTTTCTTACACCTCGACCATCCACCTAGATGTTCCTGACGAGAGCTTGACATGAGCTCGAAACACGTCGTGTAGAATATCGGTGGTGGTCGAAGTGAAATAAAATGCAATTGCCGTTTCCTTTCATATCACGGTTCTTCTCCGTTATTGACGAATGTGTAGCGAATAACGTGGCTTTGTAGACAAATCTATGACACAAAGAGGTGTCTTTTGTCGTTCATCGTCTTTTATGAAGACTTTGAAATTTACATTTTCGCGTCCGCTACGGAAAAGATTTCTTCTGTATACCAGAGAAATCTTTTCGTTTAATTAATATAGATGTCGTACCAAGTGTACTGAAGTCTGGTTATTTTATTATTACCAGAAAGGCCAAAAGCATTTTCTTACACCTCGACCATCCACCTAGATGTTCCTGACGAGAGCTTGACATGAGCTCGAAACACGTCGTGTAGAATATCGGTGGTGGTCGAAGTGAAATAAAATGCAATTGCCGTTTCCTTTCATATCACGGTTCTTCTCCGTTATTGACGAATGTGTAGCGAATAACGTGGCTTTGTAGACAAATCTGTGACACAAAGAGGTGTCTTTTGTCGTTCATCGTCTTTTATGAAGACTTTGAAATTTACATTTTCGCGTCCGCTACGGAAAAGATTTCTTCTGTATACCAGAGAAATCTTTTCGTTTAATTAATATAGATGTCGTACCAAGTGTACTGAAGTCTGGTTATTTTATTATTACCAGAAAGGCCAAAAGCATTTTCTTACACCTCGACCATCCACCTAGATGTTCCTGACGAGAGCTTGACATGAGCTCGAAACACGTCGTGTAGAATATCGGTGGTGGTCGAAGTGAAATAAAATGCAATTGCCGTTTCCTTTCATATCACGGTTCTTCTCCGTTATTGACGAATGTGTAGCGAATAACGTGGCTTTGTAGACAAATCTGTGACACAAAGAGGTGTCTTTTGTCGTTCATCGTCTTTTATGAAGACTTTGAAATTTACATTTTCGCGTCCGCTACGGAAAAGATTTCTTCTGTATACCAGAGAAATCTTTTCGTTTAATTAATATAGATGTCGTACCAAGTGTACTGAAGTCTGGTTATTTTATTATTACCAGAAAGGCCAAAAGCATTTTCTTACACCTCGACCATCCACCTAGATGTTCCTGACGAGAGCTTGACATGAGCTCGAAACACGTCGTGTAGAATATCGGTGGTGGTCGAAGTGAAATAAAATGCAATTGCCGTTTCCTTTCATATATATATATATATATATATATATATATATATATATATATATATATATATATATATATATATATATATATAAAGAAGTTTGGTATTATTGACTGACAATATGTAGACTTTAGTTTTTTATTGAGGTTGCAGTCATTTATTTCTAAGGGGCAGGGTAAGAGAAACTCTGTGTTATAATCAAGCTTTCGCAAAATTTATTTGCTTCGTCAGGATTAGCTAAAATTATTATATAGTTATAAATAAATACAACGAAATGAAAGAACATTGCATAAAAATTAGTACAAAAACTTACAACGTGAGGCTTGTTCCTTAATTTGACATTTCTACAAAACATAAAATATCTAAAAAAATCTTTATCCTAATGGTTTTCAAGTTCCAATGTTTTAATTTTTACAATTCATGATAAAAAATATGATTTATTAATTTAGTTCTAAATTTGACTAATGCCAGAAAGACACTTAAATAATGTCAAAAAGACACTCGTAGGTATTTGTTTATTTGATTTTAAGTTGTTAAGAACTAGATTTTTGATTATTACTTGCTTGTGCATTTTAAAATTTTAGAAGTTATAGATGTATATACATATATATATATATATATATATATATATATATATATATATATATATATATATATATATATATATATATCGAATACCAAATATCCAATAACCAAAAATATATTAAATACCAAATGAATATGTAAATGAATGAATGAATACCAAATACCCATATATATGGCATTTATAGATTTTGAAAAGGCATTCGACTCTACAGAACACTGGGCAGTGAAACAATCATTACACAATAGTAGAGTAGATTACAGGTATACAGAACTAATCTCTAATATATATAGTAAGGCCACAACTACGATCCAACTTGAAACAGAATACACATCTCATATCTATCAAAAGGGGCGTTAGATAGGGAGATACGATTTCGCCGAAACCCTTTAACCAAGCACTAGAAGACATTTTTAAGAGATTACAATGGGAAGAATATGGAATCATTATTAACGGCCAATATTTAAATCACCTAAGGTACGCTGACGACATCGTCCTTATCGCTACAGATACGGGATAAATACAAATAATGATACAACAATTAGACCAAGAAGCCAGTAAAGTTGGATTAAATATGAATTACAGCAAAACAAAAGTAATAACAAATCAAGAAGATGAGTTAAGAATCGTAGTTAAACAAAATCAAATAGAGGAAGTGAATGATACATATACTTGGGACAAATAATAAAATTGAATATAGACAACCAAATAGTAGAAATAAAGAGACGAACGAAGTTAGCGTGGGCCTCGTTTGGTAAGCTCAGCTTCATATTGAAGAATAAAAAATACCCTCAATATCTAAAAACGAAAATCTATGACAAATGTATCCTTCCGGTCTTTACATATGGATATCAAACATGAAAAGTTCACAAAAGCGAATATGGACAGAATTGCGAAAACACAAAGAGCAATGGAAAGACAAATGATCAACGTAAGACTGTCTGATAGAAAAAGGAATTCCTGGGTAAGAAATATCACAAAAGTTAAAGATGCTACTCGTTAAACAGTTAAACTAAAATGGGAATTCGCCGGTCATACGATTAGACAAAAAGACGAAAGATGGAATAAAATTATTGCAGAGTGGAGACCATGGACATATAAACGAAAGAGAGGGAGACCACAGATGAGATGGGTAGATGACCTAAAACACCAAGCCGGCTAAAAATGGATACACATGGCTCAGGATAGAGAAAGATGGAGGAGCGGAAGAGAGGCCTATGTCCAATGTTGGATGTCGCAAGGCTAATAGATAGATATACACACATATATACATATATATACTTATATACGTATATACACGCATATATACATACATACATACACATATATATTTGTTAATTATTGTTTTCTTAACAAATTAAAGTGGTGTTAAATTTGAAAATTTAATTTAATTTTTGAAATTTTGTCAGGGAATTTATTATTTTTGAATTAAAATATCAGTTATCGAAAGATAGAATATAATTATAGATGTTACTCAGTTTATTTATGTCAGTTTTTTTATTCACACATTGATATTTATTTATGCACACCATTTCTAGAAATTCTCTTTCATTTAAATTATTTTCGTGTTTTAGTATCATTGTTTCATTGAATTTGAATGTATGTTTTTTATTTATTGCATGATCTACTAATGCACATGTGTTTTTGTTATTTCTAAGATCGCTTTTATGTGACGTTAGTCTACCTATTAAATTCCTGGATGTGTGTCCGATGTATGACTTATCGCAATTTTCGCATGGTATTTTGTATACTACATTTGAGTTTTCCATAATACCAATAGGTGTTTTAGTTTTTGTATATAGTGTTCCCAATGTTTTTACATTTTTAGTTGCGATTTTAATTTGTGAGTGGTTAGCAAATACTTTAGTTAATTTAGGTGTTAATATTGGTATATAAGGTAGTGATGTATAAGTAAATTGGGATTGTAAAATTTTCTTAACAACTTAAAATCAAATAAACAAATACCTACGAGTGTTTTTTGACATTATTTAAGTGTCTTTCTGGCATTAGTCAAATTTAGAACTAAATTAATAAATCATATTTTTTATCATGAATTGTAAAAATTAAAACATTGGAACTTGAAAACCATTAGGATAAAGATTTTTTTAGATATTTTATGTTTTGTAGAAATGTCAAATTAAGGAACAAGCCTCACGTTGTAAGTTTTTGTACTAATTTTTATGCAATGTTCTTTCATTTCGTTGTATTTATTTATAACTATATAATAATTTTAGCTAATCCTGACGAAGCAAATAAATTTTGCGAAAGCTTGATTATAACACAGAGTTTCTCTTACCCTGCCCCTTAGAAATAAATGACTGCAACCTCAATAAAAAACTAAAGTCTATATATATATATATATATATATATATATACATCATTCTATCATTGTTGCGTCTGATAACATCCCAATTACATACATTATTGATACCTTCGAATTATTGCGTCCGTATATCGGACGCAATAATGTCAAGCCATAATTTTCGTTGTTCCTGTCGTTTTTCAAGTATCATTGCTACTCTGTAAGTTGACAAAATATTCAAACTTCTCCTTTTTAATTTCAATTTGGCAACATATAATCAGATGACAGATATATTTTATGATTTAAATTTTGTATCAGGACGCAATAATGTTAGCAACCAGTTTATTGTTAGTTCATCGATTTTCCGTGTTGGCGCTAAGATAATATACTACTCCAAGTATACATTTGACAAAGCACGCATATTATTGCTTCCGAAATGTGGCAACTCTGTTATCTATTTTTACTTTAATAGATATACATATTTGAGATCCGTATTGTACGTGGATTTTTAAGAAAATAGTTTTCTTAAAAACAGTTTACTATCAATATGAATCGTGGGAAGCGAATATTAAATGAGTGCCTAAAACAAGGTTATAGAATAGAAATATGCCTTGATGTCATGAACAATTTAACAATTTTATAGACAAAGCTTACAAGAATCATAAATAAAAACAATAATAAATACAATTTACTAAAATTATACAAATCGTCAATATAAATTAAACATAATAAAGTGAAATAAAAATCAGTACCCTAACAATATATTGCAAAATTAAAAAAAAATTGCAAATTGCGTAATCTACCTTAAGAAATTTAATAAGTTATGCTGCTGCATATGACACTCAAATATACAGTGCGTCCATAAAGTAACGCATAAATTCATTATTTTGTAAACCGGCGTCATTAAGGAAAAATCCCGAAACAGGTCGATTTTTATTTTTAAATTCCGATTTTTTGGCATATATATCATACTAGTGACGTCATCCATCTGGGAATGATGACGTAATCGATGATTTTTTTTAAATGAGAATAGGGGTCATGTGATAGCTCATTTGAAAGGGTATTCAATTCTCTATTCACTAATATAAACATTAACATATTTATTTATACAGGGTGTTCAAAAAAACATTTTTTTAATTAAAATAATTGAGACAAAAAGAAGAATGTATGTAATTTATTTAATTCAAAATACGTTTTACTGTTGTCAGAAAACAGAAAAACATGTTTATTTGACAAATAAATATTGTTTTTCGCTTAAATTCAATGTTAAAGCTGCCACCCACCTGTCTCTTGGCAGTTTGAACATTTCGTTTAAACGAAAATCAAATGTTTATTTGTCAAATAAAATTTTTTTCTCTTTACTGACAGTAGTAAAATGCATTTTGATTTAAAATAAATTACATATATTCTTCTTTTTGTCTCACTTATTTTAATTAAAAAAATGTTTTTTGAACACTCTGTATAAATAATTATGTTATTGTTTATATTATTGGATATAGAATTAAATACCCTTTCAAATGAGCTATCACATGACCCCTATTCCCATTTAAAAAAATCATCGATTACGTCATCACGCCCAGATGCATGACGTCACGAGGATAATATATATGCCAAAAAATCGTAATTTAAAAATAAAAATCGACCTGTTTCGGGATTTTTCCTCAAAGTCGCCGGTTTACGAAATAACGAATTTATGCCTTACTTTATGGACGCACTGTAGATTAAGATTCTACTTATACATAAGAATACTGTAATTTCTTAGTTATTGGTTAAGAAACTCTGCTATTGAATAATATTGGTCTTTCAGATAAATAGGCTTTTGTCATTTTAAGTTGCAGAGGGAGATGGTTGTATAGTTTTCTTGCAGAATATAATATAGATTTCTTTACTAACTCACTGGACGGGATCGGTAAATAGATGTCAAAGGTAGAATTTCTGGTGGAATAGTCATGTCTAGGTCTTGCTGGAAAGACATGTAGATGTTTACGAATTAAACAAACAGTTTCTAAAATATATAAAGAAGGTAGTGTTAGAATCCTGTGACCTTTGAAGTAGCTTCTGCAATGTGTTGTTCTTCTGAGGCCAAACAGATATCTTATTGCTCTTTTTTGTAATTTCAAAACAACATCGGATTGGGCAGCTGTACCAGAACCCCAAAAAGGCAGACCATATCGAAGATGGGACTCGAACAATGAAAAGTATGTTATTTTGGAAGAGGCTAAATTCATTTCCTTCGAAACAGATCTTATTGCAAAGCAAGCTGAGGATAGTTTCTTGCTTAACACATCGATATGAAGGGACCATTTAAGGTTGCTATCTAAAAAAATACCAAGAAACTTTACAGAATCGACGATACTGATCTGGCTGTTATAAAGAGGTAAGGGTTGAAGAGTTCCTTTATAGGATAATGCTACTAATCTACGTTAAAAGAGGGTAAATTAGAATCGGACCAGGATTTTATTGTGAGTAGATCAGAAGTTATAGTAGCATGAAGAGTTGCGATATTTGAGTTGCTCCAAGTGATACTGGTATCGTCAGCAAAAAGAAAAACTTTTCCATCGTTTTTTAAACTAGTGATGTCATTAGTAAAGATAAGGAAAAGTAGAGGACCCAATAATGAACCTTGTGAACCACATACAACATTTTTGAGACTAGAGTCTGTATCATTTGCTCTAACTCGTTGTTTCCTATTATCCAAGTAAGATTGAAACCAGTTCAAAGAAATACCTTGAATTCCATAGAAATCTAGTTTTTTTTATCAAAATGTCGTGATTTACACGATCAAAAGCTTTGACATAATCACAAAAAAACAGTGGCAGTGTGCAGATTATTGTTTAATGCTTGATAAACCTCATGTAGTACAGAAAACATGGCATCGATGGTACATTTATTATTTAAAAAGCCGAACTGATTTTGTGATAAAATCTTGTTATCAACGAGAAAGGAAATAAGTCGGGCTTTTATGAATCTCTCAATAATTTTGGAGAGTACCGGTAGTAATGCAATAGGTCTATAATTGCAGGCAGTAGATTTTTCACCATCCTTATGAAGAGGAATAATGATGGCCGTCTTTAGGCACTCTGGAAATTTACCTTTCTCAAAAGAATTATTAATTAGAGAGATGAGGACTCCAAACACATTGTCTGGGAGATTTGAGAAAATTTTTATGGATAGTCCATCGGTACTACAGGAAGAGTTGCTTTTGATACTATTGATTGTTTGGATCAGGCCAGATTTATCAACCGGTCTTATAAAGAATGAATTCGAAACCTTTCTTGAATTAGGGAGATAGGAAATGGGATTTTGTTGTGACACAATAGTTGATGTTATATTTTTACTCACATTAACAAAGTATTCATTTAATTTTTTTTGTGTCTGGAAGGGAAAATGTTTGAGTTGTGTGAGTTTTATTTCGAAGATCGTTTATTATGGACCAAGTTTCTTTTGCAACACTTTTAGAGCTTCTGAGACGATTTTGATAGTAAAATTTTTTAGCTGATTTTATAAGTTTTAAATAGATTGCCCTGTACTTGGTGATATATTCAGTAACAGAGACGTTGGTAGTAAATTTCTTGATGTAGACTAGTGAACGCATATTTTTGGCTGATATGCGGACACCTTTGGTAGTCCAGGGTTTGCGATGTTTTGGCTTAATTGTGATTAAAGGAAATGCTTTATTGAAGAAACAGACAAGCTTTTTCAACCAATCACTGAAATTATAATTGACGTCCATAGAAGGAAAATGCCACTCAGAGGTTAAGCATAAATTTTGGAATTTAAGAAAGTTCCGACCGGAAAAAATCCTGCTTAACGTCGAGTTTTCGAGGAGGACTTGCTAAAGATGTTATAAACTTCGTATAAACCGCTTCATGATCAGATAGTCCCGCATTAACAGTTGTAGCGCAGACATCACGGGGTGAGAAATCTGAGACAATATAATCAATTATGGTAGATGAAGTTTTTGTAATTCTTGTAGGAGAATTAATGTGCATTGGTAGACCATGTGATTCAAATATGTTGACCAGGGATATTTGTGTAGCACAAGTAGCAGGATAATTAATATTAAAGTCACCGCATTGAATTTTTCTGCTTTTATGAGGCAGGTCATCTAACAAATTTAGCAGGTTCTGAAATAATAGTTCCACGGAAGAGTCAGGTGATCTATAAATGCAAATAATATAAAGATTAGGGTTCTTACTGTAAACTAAGGAAAACTCAAAGAATGCTTCACTTAATAAAAAGTCATATTTTGTTACCAGAGAAAAATCATTATTTGTAGAAAGAATTTGGGTGCCTCCATGAGCTGAACTTAGACGGTCATACCTAGCAATAGTGGAATATTTTTCTACAAAAAAAGGCTCGTTGACTTCAAGCCAGTGCTCAGTAACCGCAACTATCGATGGAAACCCTAATTCCTCTAGAAACAGAAATAATTCATCAGTTTTATATCTTATAGAACGAATATTAATCAGAACAATGCTAAATTTGTTATCACTAAAATTATTTGAGGATTCCAGTCCCCCAGAACACGTCGTGATGTTTAAAAATTTCGTCTTGGAGAGGCAGCGGAATAGTAGTTTCGGTGGCATTCCCTTGATTTTTGCAGGTGAATAATTCTTTCCGAAGTTAGAAAAGACCTAAAAGCAGCAAGATCAGCGTCTACCTCATCTGCACCAATTCCATAAGCATTACTAAAATCTAGAAGAATTTTTCATAGATCTTCACTCTTTGTAGGAAGTCCTTCGGAAGCCAGAAACAGTTTAACACTTGTGTTGGTATACCCATCATAAAATACTAATGCAGGTTGGTCGTGTAGAAAAGCAAGATGAAGTTTAATGGCCTTTAAGATATCCGGTTCCCTTAATCTGGCTAACAGATATCGACTATTAGAGTTATTGGTTAATCTAACTCTTGGTGAGGTCAATGGATCCAGATTAGTAGATGGTTCTAAAGTATCTTTCTTAGTGAAATTAATATGGGTATGGAACGGATTCTTGGTTTTGCAAATTTCGATGGCCTGTTTGTCTGTATGTATGTTTGTGCTCTGAACTTCATCTTTGTTGTTGCATAAACTGCTATTTGAATTTTCCAGGCTAATACCTCTTCTGATATTCTTCGGATTTTTATGTGACCCAGATGAAAGCGTTGGTTCGAAATATGAAGATTCGATAGACCATTTAATGTTTACAACAGGTGGCCAAATGCCCTTATTAAGTAATAGGTTAATAGATGTTCTAGATTTTATACCTATTTTGAATGAAGAACCAGTTGTTGTGTCAGCGTCTTTAAGGAGGATATAACGTCTTATATATATTCCTTGACACCTAGCTTCTCTTTAATATAGTGAACCACTTGTATAGGGGTGTATATTGGGCTCAAGTTACTAATAACTACAAAGTGACACTTATCTTCTGTAATTTTTGACTTTTGCTCTGGACTTTCTTCGAAATGTTGCGGCTCTTCAGTTTGGGTACTTGAGGTGGCATAACATGTATTTTTCTTCAATACCTCTTTTTTCGTTGTTATGGTAGATAGACTTTTGATTAGATTGCTCATTTGATTCGATATTTCATTGATGTTTGAAGAGAGCCTTTCTGGGTCATACATCCTGTGTTCATCGAAGTTCCTATCGCCTCCCAGATGATGTTTACCCAACAGCTAAAATCTCCAAGCTGTTGATGGTTATGGAAAAAGGCGGAGCAGACCAATACAAAGAAAAATCTATAGATGACATAGGAGATGACAATACGGAAGAAAATCTTCTGGAACTTAATTATCATGACAGTGATGAGGGTGAAAATGATATGTTGGATGATTTAGTAAATAGCAAGGGTACCGAAATGTCGACCAGTAATAGCAATGCAGATAATACACTAATTAAAACAATTGCACCCAAATTAAAAAAGAAAATTATTAGGAAAGTCGTCCCGTGGACTAAAGAACAGAAGGAAGTAACATTAAAGTACTTTAAAAATCATATTAAAGTAAAGAAAGCCCCTAAAAGACTAGAGTGTGATGAGTTTAAGTAAAAGTTTAAAAAAATAATATACAACAAAGATTGGTTAAAAATCAAAATTTTTATACAAAATGCATATAAAGACAAGTAAGAAAATAATTAAAATCTGCTTTAGTATTTTTTTAGTATTTCCTTAAATGGTGGAGTTGAGTTTAATATTGTATATCATTTGGTTTCTAAGACATCCCAGGGGGTGATTTTATATGTGGTCATGTTTCATTTTTTTATGGCTATTTATTTAAAATCCTTAGTTTAGCTTCAGGTTAGGTATGGTAGAATGAAAGAACCTCATTTAAATTACTTTATCTTCTGTTCATAATTATACCTACAATCTGATTACTGCTTATCAAATAAATTATTAAATTGTTCCTGTTTTTAAATATGTTCAGAAAAAAAAGTTTAGGTCTATTTATGCATTTTATTTTTGTATTGTTAATGTTCACAACAAGAAGTACCTATGTATATACCTAAATATATATATAAATTTTGTTACGCTATGAGAGCATTTCTATCAAATTTTTTTCCCATAGATGAATAGCCGTTCTCCCTTTCCGAAGCATGGAATTTTACTGCCTTATATATTTTTGTCTTTTTTCTGTATGATTCGAAAAATTCAGAATAATTTATTACACAAATGATTCTGTTAACACAATTTTCAGTTTATCTCTAGATGCAATTATTAATTGTTTTCGGTTGCACTTGCTTCCATGCACTTACGGTCCAAATTAAGAAGTTGGTAATATTTATAGACTTTTTAATCTCCTTTGTAGAATCATATTCGTCCATTGACGACAGTAGCCTTAAAATCAAAAATTGTCGGCAGTATGTTGTAAAACATTTTATAATCCATTGATCCAGGGGTTGTATTCTGATGTAGTATTTGGTGGTAGAAATATTATTTTAACATTGGATAAAACAAGTTGTGGATGAGACGTACCATTGTCTAGAAACAAAAGAACTTTTCGATTTTCTCTCTGCATTCTTCTATCAAATTTATTTAGCCAGTCTGTCATGATTTCCCTTGTCATCCACGACTTCTTATGGCTATACCATTCGATAGGTAATTTTTCTATGTGTGAAACCTTGAAACAACAAGGTTTTTTACTTTTTCCAATTACTGAGTGGCCTTTCTTTGTCCCCTATTATGTTGGTGCAAAATAGTATTGTGACTCTTTCTTTGGAAGCCTTATTTGCAGTGCATCTTTCTCCTTTTAGGTATAAGTTTTGTTGGGTAATGCTCTAAAAAATAATCCCGTCTCATCTGCGTTAAAAATGTCTCGCGGAGAGAGAGCGAGCAGTTTCTCTTTCCAGTCAGAAACCACTAATAAATCTACAGCAGCTGCTTACGCACATATGGATTTCAAGGAAATATTATGACGCTTACAAAATTTCTCGAGCCATCCGCCAGAAGCTTTCATAATATCGAGACTTAGTTCCTTTGCAACTTCTAATGATTTTTCTTGAATAATTTTACCACAAACAGGAATATTTTTAGACCTCACTTTACAAAACCAATCGAAAACGAAAACAATTTGGTCTCATGCAGCACCCTACGTTTTCAAAAATTTTATTTTCGCTTCCAGGTTTCCGCTCTCAGAAAATTAATTAATTTAATCACATGTTTCAAAATTTCACTAGCTTGAGTTTTTCCAATTCCAAATTTTTCTGCTAACTTTCTAACACTTAACTTATGCATCTCTGCATAATGAACCATATCGACTTTTTCTTTCAAACCTAAAAACTTCCTTTTGGTGGACGCCATATTATTTACGTTGCAAAACCTTCAGAACTAAAATTATTTCAGTTTTACTAATTTTACATAGGTCGATATTCAGATAAAATCTATTACGAAATTTAATCCGAAAGTAACAAAAATTAAGTTGAGTTTTTGAATATTTTGCTTCATCTGATATTTCCGTTAAAATTAATATAATAAAATACAATAACTTCATCATAAAATTTAATGTTCCTGGCATCGGCATTCGCGTCATCGGTCACACACAGGACATTAGTAAAATGTATTATTTTGCTTGCTTTGCTTACAGTTTGTTAATGTAAAGTGGAAATATCAAACTTTTATTACTTGGTGCCGCTAACGTAAACAGTTATATCAAATATCACCCATCTCATGGACATCTGTATTGATTTGAAATAATAAATTTATACTAAATTTACAATCAAGATGCAGTAGAAATAAACAAACCAAGACACGTTAAATGCTACTAGGAGCACTCCCGAATCGTAATTTACAATGTATAAATTTTGGAAATCATGATTTGGGATTTACAATGTATATACATTGTAAATTATGATTCTGGAGTGCTCCTAGTAGAATTTAACGTGTCTTGGTTTGTTTAATTCTACTGCATCTTGATTGTAAATTTAGTATAGGTAGCTTTATTATATAACATTAGAATGTAAAATATTTGGATAAAAATTTTTATTTTTCCATTTGCTGTCCGCATTTGCACAGGCCGTTGAAGGGAGTTAAAGAGTACAAGTTCGCATATCGCCGAATGATTTTTGTTTTAAAAATCGTCCGTATAGAGGAGGTGTCCGGCGAAGAAAGGTGTCCGTTAAGAGAGAGTTTACTATATAAAACTATAAATAAATGAAATATTACTTAATACGTTCTCAATAAATAAGGATCATTTTTATATGTAGATATCACAATTGTATCAAAATTGTATAGATATCATAATTGAATATAACAAGCAGTTCGAAAATTCCAACTCGTATTACAATTTCGCTACGAAGCTCAAATACCGGTAGGTAATTTAATATATTTTTTGTTTCATTTTATGTATAATGTATTTCTAAATATTAGTGCGTCCTTCAGTTTGGCAACATTGAATGGACGCAACTGTGTATGGTTGGAGGTATATACGGAGTTAACAAAGCCGCCTGTTATAAAGATGCAATAATGGTTTAAAATAAACGAAAATTCGAATATTTAAAAAATTAAAATATAATAAAACAAAGTATAGTTCCATATTAGAAATTAAATTTTAAACCAATATTCGTCGGAAAATTATCAATTTTCCTTGTATTTCCAGGAGACGCAATAAGATCGCTTTGTTATACGGACGCAGTAATGGTAACATGATGTATATATATATATATATATATATATATATATATATTTGTACATATATATATATATATATATATATGCCAAGAAGTTCTAATTCAAAAATAAAAATCGACCTGTCTGAGGATTTACTTGAAATTTGCCAATTTTCGAGATAATGAATTTATGCAAACTCAAACGTCCTCATACTACAGTGACGCGCCCGCTTGATAAGCAATTAAAAAAACAAAGGGGCTTTCGACAATTTATTGCAAATATCTCTTTGGGATTTCATCAATCAATGTTTAAAGAATATCGACGTACCTTGGCAACATTGAAATTTTTAGATAAATGTCAGATTTAGGGTTAAAAATGGCCGATATTGCAATTTTCTAAATTTTCAATCGCTTATATGTATAACAAAAACTATTAACTTAAGAGAAAAATCACCAAAGACCTTTTCTGTTTAAAATGCTTTAAAAAACCTGAAAAAATTTGTTCGATGCAAAAAGAATAATTTTATGAAACATCCCTAATCTTTCCCCTCGCCTGGCAAGGTCTTATGCTCTTCAAAATCGCCTGTCATTGTACACATTTCTTCTAAATGACTTACACAAACACATACTTAAATTTAAACCTTACAGGAGAAAGTTTATTTTACCCCCTAAATTTGCACTTTTCGATTCACCTGGTAGATACACGTGCACCGCTGAGGCCTGCCAGGTCATGGTTTTTAGCCTTGATGTACTATGAATTATCACTAGAAAAATTTCTAGCCTTACAGGACGACCGTTAGTCGGAGGGTTCACTAGCTATTAGACTAAAATTACATTATGCCTATGTTTTTTAAGTCGTAGCCAACTAATTTTTTGCCAGTTAATATTATTTTCATCATTTTTTTGCTTAATTAAAAGGGATTTTTGAGTTCTTTTCTAGTTTGACGAGTTGTCAACCTCAAATTTCTTTCGAATTACTAATGTTTCTTTAGTAAACTGTTTCCAGTTGAAGAAACTATTATGGTCCATGTCATGAACCACATATGGTTTATCACCTGTTCTTCTAGCATTTCTTGCTATAGTTTTGTAGTCTTCTGGCCATGAAATTTTTCCCACTCTTCTAATTTCGTGACTTATTGCAGCGTGAATGGAATCACATTCCATTTCTGAATGTCCTACCACTAGGTATTTTATATCAATGATCTTAATGTGTTCAATATCTTGAACTGCTTTTAAACACATTGCTGCAATAAATCTATTAAGATTTTGACCTCCACACCGGTAGCCATAGAGAATTACCTCTTCGATGTGTTCTGGAAGCAGGGTAAAATATTTGTATAAACAATTGGCTACTTCGCAACTTCCCCTAGCACCTTCAGCTTGATGCCACAAGAAACATTCACCCTGTTTGGACACCACATTTTAGATGGTAAAGTTGTATGTGGTCAGTCTGCGTTTATAAAACAAAGCATTGATTTTTTTATCGTTAGCGGCCAGAAATACCTGTTGTAAATCAAAATTACAATTTATAATATTGTTCGACGTTGTAGCCAGCTCTTTGTCTTTTTTTTCTCATCCCCAGCACTATTTTTGGCTTCAATGTGCACATCATATTTTTCTTTTAATTGTACGTTGTCTACATCCGATGCATTTGTAAAGTGCATACATATGGAGCACTGGTCTTTTTTAAGTGAGTGAAATCCTAAATTATAGTTTTCACTGAATATCTTTCGATACATGCATTCCTTAGCAGGAATTTTTCCTTGTACCCTACATTGTTCTATGTACATTTTATACATTATAGCGATATTCAGCTGTGGTGCTAAATATTTTCTAGCTGTTCGTTCCCGACAATAGTGGGATGGCACCACTGGAAAAGTTTCTATGTGTTTTCTGATATCATCGACTATATGTTGCGGTGTACATTTTTTAGTAGGTTTTCCTCGAAAATCATCTGACCCCATGTTCATTTTACTTCTCTTTGTAACAGCAATGTCGACTACTCCCTTCTTTATAGCAAGTGTATTAATAAAAAATGTTTTACAAACCTTTGTTCTCATATTATTAACTGGCAAATAAAATGTGACAGACATTTGTCTTCTTGAATTTGTTTGTACTGTACGCACTTTTACAGGATCGATATCAAGGTTCGCATGTATAAAATCTCGCTGTCTGGTATAGCCACCCAGTTGATAATATTGTTGAAAAATGAATTCCTTTTGGTTAGTCGAAATTTTAGTTCTACATTTCAGACGACAGGAGTCCTTACATGGTTCTCGTAACATTACTCCTGGAACAAAATTACCTTTAACTGATCGATAAGCTTCTACACGCGCTTTTCGTGTTTTAGATATATTTGTTTGTCAACCATTGCCTTACAGGTGGTGGCTGGGTCTGTACCGGTGCACATCCTGGCCAGAGAAAGAGTCCGAATGTACCAGAGGGGCAACGGGGCAATAGGTTCAGGTCCACAAGAAAGGAAAAGAAGTCTAGAGATGTGGCAGAGGGAATGGGCAGCCGAAGTCGAGAAGGCGGCCTGGACGAGATCCCTGATTCCAGATGTGGTGAGGTGGTACGAGTGCCGGCATCGGCGCGTCGGCTACTATTTCACACAATTTTTGACGGGACATGGATCGTTCAGGAAGTTTACTCATCGTATAGGGAAAACCATGGACGATCTATGCCCTGAGTGTGGAGTAGTGGATGACGCGCAGCATGTCGTCTTCGTGTGCCCTGCATACCAGGCGGGACGTACCGAGCTGCAGCTGGGACTGGGATCCCCTCTAGGCGAGCCTCACGAGCTAATTGATAAAGCTATCAATAGCAAGAGAGACTTCGACCTGATCATTGCTTTTGTCACGAAGACAATGAAGCACAAAGAGGAGAAAGAGAGGCGACTGCAAGCGGGATGACCGTCTATTTATTTATTTTTTTAACGTTTTTATTTTTGTGTCGCAGATGGCAGCCAGTGGGGGGAGGATCCTTTACATCCAACCTGCGCTGTCTGTCTTATTTTAACTAGTTTTACTTATTTATTTATTTTATCTTGTTTTATCTTCTTATTTACTTCTTCAATCTTATTTATACAATATTTATCATTTTAAATCAATTTTATTACTCAAATGTGTTGCGTGTTGTAAGCGGTAGTCAGCAGGGGGAGGACCTTTTACATCTAACCCATGCTGACCGCCTTTGTATTGTTTTGTTTACTTTCTGTTTTGTCTTGTTTTAGTCTGTTTTTTGTTTTGTATCAGGTAGTGGGGGAGGATTTTTACACCCAACCTCACTGACTGCTTCCTGTTAACTGTAGAATGAATGGGTATGAGTGTGAGTGCGAATTGATGAAAGCACGAATGTTTGGAGTTGCTCGTAACTGTCGACTGGTATCCTTTTGCTAGTTCATGTTTGATTGGGGGCACCCCGGTCGCCCCACCCGCACATGGGCTGCACGGGACGGTCGTCTTCACCGACCGGTCTTTGTGCGGGGTGTGTGCGGGACGGGGCGGCTGGGTGGCCGCTTAATCTACGGAGTGCACGCAGAGGGTGCCCGGGGGGAGTTATGAGTAAGGTCGACGGGTCAGACATGCTCGCCAAGAGCGGTTCCAGACCTGTCGGCTGGAGGAAGAGGAGGTGAGTTTAGTCGGTAGGCGGTTCGGCACGGTGAAGCGTGACGGATCGAATCCGACACACCTGGGACACCTTCCCAGACGGTCTTTTGAAGATTCTCACCTCCCAAAAAAAAAAAAAAAAAAGATATATTTGTTTGCAATTATCTGGGTTCCTTTTCTTTTTTCTACTTTTCTTAACTTGCTGAGGAAAAAATAGTATTATAAATTGTTCATTGACCTAGTTAGTTTTACATCGGTATTAAACAATAATGTGCATGGTTGCAATAATGCATTTTGTATATTTAAAAAATCTAAAGGTAGAATTAAGGTCTAGTTAATGTTTTTTTTTATTCTCACTAGTCACTTATCTAGTTTTGGTTCAACAAGCAGAAATATTTTTACACCAATATATTTTTTTAAAAGTAGATAACTAGAGTTACCTATAAATGTTTTCGTTTGGCGTTAGTGCTGAATAGTAGATATCTGTACATATCAAGTTGTAGTTTTCATCATCTGAAAATTTGGGCTCTTCCTTTATTTAAATTTTTTAGTTAATGTTTTAGCATCAACATCATCATCACTATTAGAACGTTTACCATTCTGATCATTACTAGCAGAGTCCTCATCAAATTGGTATAACACTTTTGGAATATAGTTCTTTATTTTATATAAATATCGATCTAAGCTTGCTTTTAAAAGGGAGATAAATGCGTGCAAACAAATTTGATTATCTAAAAATAAGTTACAAATTTCTTCACCTTTATTATATTTCTTATATAATTCGGTACACTCTTTACTCGTATACGATGCACATATTCGTATTGCTCCATACATTGCCTCATAATCAGCATCCCACGCAAGATTTTCGAATGTTTGTCGCAAGTTCTGCACACCACTCTTTAAATCAACTACTTCAATTTCTGACACGTAGCACATCCACATACTTGATTTGTATTTTAAGATTTACTGTGCTTTAATACAGCTTCTCAACGGGTTAAATAGTTTACATCCAGCATCATGGAGTGACTATAATAATGGAGTTGACTATAATAAAGCATTCGACAAAGTACGACATGAACAATTAATGCATGTCCTGGAATCAAAGAAGCTGGACTACAATGACCTCAGGATTATATCGAATTTATACTATAAGCAACGAGCAAAAGTACGTGTTAACGATCAGCTGTGGATCGGCAGAGGAAATTGAAATCAGACGTGGAGTGAGACAGGGATGCGTGTTGTCGCCGGTTCTTTTAATGCCTACACGGAAGAGATCTTGAAAAAAGCTCTTGAGGGTGAAACAGCTGGAATAAAGGTAAATGGAGTTCCCATTAACAACATTAGATATGCGGATGACACTGTCATCTTAGCTGAAAATATTGGGGATCTTCAGAGGCTGGTGACCAGAATAGCAGAGTTTGGAGAAGAATACGGGCTAACAATGAACGTCAAGAAGACAAAGTTTATGAGAATATCGAAAACTCAAAGAAATAACGAAAATCTCGTCATAAACGGATCCAATATCGAACGAGTCGATCAATATGCATACCTTGGAACAATGATCAACTCCACAGGAGATTACTTACAGGAAATCAAAATCAGGATAGAAAAGGCTAGAGCAAATTTTAACAAAATGAGGAAAGTGCTCTGCACAAGAGATTTGAAGTTGGAGCTAAGAGTTAGGTTGGCTAGGTGCTACGTTATCTCGACTCTGTTTTATGGAATGGAAGCTTGGACCTTGAATGCTGCATCAATGAAAAAACTAGAATCATTCGAGCTGTGGGTGTACAGAAGAATTCTGAAAATATCGTGGACAGAACACGTTACAAACAAAGAGGTTCTTAGAAGGATGAATAAAGAAATGGAAATCCTAAGTACCATCAAAACAAGAAAATTGGAATATCTCGGACATATTACACGTAGAGAGAGATACAGTTTGCTCCAATTGATTAAGCAGGGAAAGATTTAAGGAAAGAGAAGCATAGGAAGACGCAGAATATCGTGGCTGCGCAACCTGAGACAGTGGTACGGATGTACATCAAATGAACTTTTCAGAGCAGCCATCTCTAAAATACGAATAGCTATGATGATTGCCGACCTCCGCCGCGGAGATGGCACTTAAAGAAGAAGATCATGGAGTGGGGTAAGGATAGACTTGTCCGTAACCGGGATAATCGGTTTTTTAATTGCTCTCTCTCTCTCTCTCTCTTTTAGGTCATTGACTTTCTCTATGCTAGGTCATTGACTTGCTCTATGCTTGGTCCTTGACTTGATCTATGCCGGATCCCTGACTTGCTCTATGCTAGGTCATTGAGTTGCTCTATGCTAGGTCATTGACTTGATCTATGCTAGGTCATTGACCGTACCGTACCATTTGGGTTCTCCAATACATCCTACTAAGAATGGCTCATATAACAGATACCTACTTTCAAACAAAATGCCATACCTAACGAACTAGGGACAATATCATATATCTACTTATAGCATTCGATACATTATTGCGATATGTCATAAAATGGATATCTCAGAATCGCAAAAAAGTTGAGCTACCTAGTTATAGAATTAAGGTATCGAACACGGCTTCAGGAATATCTTGAAATGTTTATTAAATAATATTGATAGTGTATTTGATAAATAATTGATTTAAGACATGAAGTAAGATGTGAAATTAATAAATAATTATTTATTGTTTATTATTTATGAAAGATCCCAAGCAGAGAATAAACCACGATATATTTTGTGATCCAAGTAAATTTTTTTGTTAAAGATGTTCGAAATTTATTTAAGCGTTTCATAGTATATTTATTAAAAAAGATCACTTTATCACTTTTCCTCTTTTATCGATAAAGTATTATTTTTTATTGCATAGTAAATAAATTGCTATAATCAGTGAATAAAGAGTTAGTGAAAAAATTATCATATTAATTAACTGAATTAATAATATAAGCGATTATACAAGTAACAATTATCCAAGATTATTCAAAAGTCATCTCTAAGTTAATGGAATGGTGACAATGTCAGTGTCAAGTAATGTTTATGTACGTATCCATATCCATGAGAATATTACTACACGTAATTTGTCGTCTGAAGAAAGAAAAGCTAGGAATTAGGCAATCCATCGACCTGTCAAAGATAAACCACGTGATCTTTGGTTGGCACACAAAACTGTTCTTAACCTAAACTCAATGTAATTATTGATTTTTCTCATTTGTTTTTTGTCGTGATTTTGAGGTAGTATAGTATTTAAAGACACTCATTAGATTAATTATTTTATAAACTTTACGTTTTTGGTGATTTTGAGTGCTGACAACATGCCTGTGACTTGTATAGTAGTGAACTGTGGAAGTCCAACTGATCGGGATAATGTTAATTTTAATTTGTTTTTTGTCCTGATTTTGAGCTAATATAGTATTTAAAGACATTCATTAGATTAATTATTTTATAAACTTTACGTTTTTGGTGATTTTGAGTGCTGCAACATGCCTGTCACTTGTATAATAGTGAACGGTGCAAGTCCAACTTATCAGAATAATGTTATTTTTAATTTGTTTTTTGTCGTGATTTTGAGCTTAATATAGTATTTAAAGACATTCAGTAGATTAATTATTTTATAAACTTTACGTTTTTGGTGATTTTGAGTGCTGACAACATGCCTGTGACTTGTATAGTAGTGAACTGTGGAAGTCCAACTGATCAGAATAATGTTAATTTTAATTTTTTTGTCGTGATTTTAAGCTTAATATAGTATTTAAAGACATTCATTAGATTGATTATTTTATAAACTTTTCATTTTTGGTGATTTTAAGTGCTGAAAATATGCCTGTAACTTGTATAGTAGTGAACTGTGGAAGTCTAGCTCATCGGATAATGTTAATTTTTTTCGTGTTCCCTCTATAGGGCTTTTCATTCACAGTCATTTGTTTTGAGCTTCTGTCATATGTTGTATAATCCGTGTATAGTAATATTATACACGGATTATACAACATCTAACAGGAGCTCGAAACAAATGGCAATCGATGAAAAGCCCTATTAGAAACACATTTGTTTCCTCGCCTAACTAAATTATCAAAAAACAGGACGCACTCATGCTAGGAATTATGGTTTTTATTAATATTATTACAATTATTTATATGTGACACCAAAGTAACTAGTGACATTAATTTTTAGGCTAATGTGACAAACTTTATTAACACTAAATTTTAACATTTATCCCCTATTTTGTTAAAACAATAGTACTTTGTTTTTCATTCTATTCAAAATAAATGCAGTTTTGACAGGGAATTTGTTTTGTTATTTATTTTTTCCATATAGACCTGGATCCCGCGTACCAAAAAAAAGTTGATCAATATCAAGCTGAAAATTTATTAATAGCTAACGGTGTGTAGTCCGACAAACTTTGATGTACGGGAACACTGGAAGTTTTAACTGTGGAACAGATTAAAAATTTGGAACGTCAAACTACGAAAATGTTTATGTAATTTGTCAGATAAAACTTCCAATTGATTTGCTACCAATTCATTAAACTCTCATGCAAAAACCAGACTGGTGAAAAAATCACGAACTGGGCATTTTAATGAGTAGTACACGAAGACCATGTCAAACTACAGGAATCATGTTGGTTGGTAATAGCAGTCTGATTTTTGCATGAGAATTTAATGAAAGGATAACAGATCAATTGGATGTTCTGTCCGACAAAATATATGGGATATTTTTGTAATCTGATGTTCCAAATCTGAGTTTCCAAACTGTTTCACAATTAAAACTACCCCTGTTCCAGTGTCACAATACATCAAAGTTTGTCCAACTCGACACCGTTAAGCTATTAACAAATTTTCAGCTTGCTATTAATCAATTTTTTTGGTACACGGGATCCAGACCTAATAGGTTTGTTCGTAGTACGACACAAACGATTAGCAACTGCTGCCAACCATCAGATGCATGAGCAGTTAACAGTTAGCGTTGTGCAGTTAATAGTTAGCATTCATAGACTACGAATGCGCATGTGTCTGATGGTTGGCAAGAGTTGCTGATCGTTCTACGAACAAACCTATCAGTAAGCACAATTTGTGATATCCATGGATAGTTACTAACAGAAAGAGGCAGGAGTCGATTTTTAAAACATTTATTTTAGAGTCAAAACATAGTCATACCTTAAACGATAAATGTATATTATCATTACAAGTTGATACTAATTACAAAAATAAATACACATTTAAAAGACCAATACATAATTACTCATGATGAAGAAGTACATTATAATTAAAAATGAATAACCATTTTCATATCGCTGCAACACAATGCCAAAGCCTTCTTATATTTCAGTTCGTTTAGTGAGCGCAACAAGAACTCTGACCGAACAGTTTCAAAACTCATTAGTTTTTCATCAGAGAATGCATATGTTGCTATCTCCAAACCATATAGCTGTAACATATGTACATGCATTGGATTCTTCTTCGTCTATCTTGCCCTGGGCATACTCAGCTAAAAATAGGATTGCTGTAATATGGCTGCAGACTTCACTATTACCGGCCATACGTATACAATGTGCATTTGCTATGTCATCAGAACTGGCTATCACCCCACCCAAGCATTTAGTCGTTTAGCATTAGATTTTTGGAAATGCTTCACCTAAAAAAAATATTTTATTTTTTTGGAAATTCTTCAACTGCAAACATTTATTTTTATTAGAGTATTTGCGTTCTATACAATGATTGAGAATATTTTATTTAAAATCAGACATTCATATTATAATATAATTTTAGAACAATCATGACAGTAATTCAAATAGATGGCAGTAATAAATCATTTTCAGAGAATTATGGAGTTCGCTGTTTACAGATTAGGACGACCATATGTCTGGTTTCATACAGATATATAAACGTAAATAAATCTAATATTTAGAACCAATTTATCCAAAAGACACTAATACTGTTATCCATATATATTTCTTAATGGTGAATAAATAAAATAAAGGCATACCTTTCCAACAATAATATGGAAATCAGGAAATCATTAACAATTTTTACTCCATTCAAAACAAATCCAGCTGTAAAATATTTATGTGCCTGAAGGCTTTTGTATACTTTCATCTGCTGCTTAGAGTAGCAACTGTGAGACTCCACCAGATATGTATAAATATCTATAATAGTAACTTGATGGACTGCACTTTACTGTAAAATCCAATTCTGACTGAATTGCGTATGGTTATAACTTCCCAATTATTTTCAGCTTCAATAAATATCTAAAACAATAAAAGAAATAATGTTATTGCTTGCAAAATTCATCATTATTGATAAATATCGGGGCAAAATGAACAGTAAATAAAAATTGTTTCGACTACCTTTCTCGCAACATCTGGAGTTTCCAATAATAATTTCCTTAAATAATCAGTTTGCATTGTGGTAAAGTTTATAAAGTTCACAAAAACAGGAAACGAAATCCAAATGAATCCAAAATAGAAAAATACGGCGATAAACAATGAAAAATCATTGAAAAATAGATTCAAACATAACCTCTTTGTTAGTTTGTGTGCCAACCAGAGGTCACGTGGTTTGGATTGCCTAATAGCCGTACAATATTTGCGCCTGCGCTCTTAAAAAAACAATCGGTAAATGATCAGTAGTCGAACGTTAAGGAGTGTAGTTTATATTTTAGAAAATCTAAGATTTATCTGATATATTGTATCACAGTAAGATATCTGATCACTTTAAACGTTTTTATACAAAGTCAGTATGTGATGAAAAGAAATTCGTCGAAATATAAACTGAAACACACGTCATCGAGCAACGTTTTTGGTAAATAATTTTTGACGTTGATGCCTCATGAAGGCAAAACTTCAGTCAATACTACAATTAATCTCTTTGCAGCTGTTCCGTGTTACAAAAAGGTAAAAATAGATATATTTGAGAAAAGGTTAGTATTTAAGGTTAGAATTTAACGCCTCTCTTTTTGGTACAGGGGAGAAATAATATGTCTAAAAAATTTTCACAAATATACGAGTTAGATAGAGGTATAGGGAATAATTACAATTTCTAAAAGGACAGGGCCTGTTCTAAAATTATATTTGCACGATTCATATTGCAAATACAAAATAAAAGAATGCTAAAATATAAAACAATGCTATTGAATACTGCTAAATCATATTATACACGGTAATCGCGCGATGAGGGAATATCTTACGTGAAGCGCACTGACTTAACAATCGAGCCATATTCTGAACCACCGTCTGAGCAGACGGGTCTATTCGATTGTAGAGGAAGGATATTAGGAGACTAAAAGGAACTACAGCATGTGTATTTGTAATTTACCAGGAAAAAAGATGTGTGCAATATTCCGAAACCGTGAGACAAAATCTCATATAGCGACCAATGCCGGGTTAAGAATATTTCATTCTTTTCAGGTTTTTGATTAATTTGTTTCCACTTTTTGATTTCACTTTCTGTAATTTTTATGACACTATCTATATACAAAAAACTATTCGGTTTCAATTTTTTTTTCTATATTTGAATAAAGTTCCTCAGAATAAAAAAATAATCTATGCGTAGAAAGAATTAAATATTTTAATAGCTATGAACGAATTTTCGTTAACTCTGTTAACAAGTATTTGGCAAATATGATATTTAATTTTCATTCTTCGTATTGGACTAAAGATCCGCTGTTAATTAATCAAACGGGCCAAACACTAGCAATAGTTCTATTTGGAAGCGGGATGCGACTACCTTAAAGTTTGGATGTCGACCTGGAGAACGATCTGGATTATGTGAACGAATTACAAAGAAGAATCGAAGATATATTATATACCAGTTAGTCCGTTCCCATCTTCTGATCGCTAGCTACTCCATAAAGAAACGGTACGATACCCAAGCCGAAAAGGGATATTTTAAGAAGAATGGCAAAGTCTGGGTCTATAATACAACGAAGCGTAACGGTGTCAGCAGTTCAGGGGAGATCCGAAACTTGTTAATGAGAACACTAAAGATGTCATCTACCGAAAAAACAAGATTCCGAGGCAAAATCTAGTGATAGTACACTGTAACCGACTAGCGTCATTCCAAGGAGATCACAACGTAGATGGAATTCAAGAAGCACCTGTCCAAATGTTTTAGCAGTTCATGGGAGCATATGGAGGAACAAATAAAGCAAGATATGGTGTTACCACTAAAGAAAAGAAAATATGTACCATCTCGTAAGGAAGGGACAATATTACGCCAGCCTTCTTACGCCCCTGATTAAATATTTGCGTTATTCTAGGAAGCGCTATGAGTGGCACGACGCCGAAAGAATTCCACTGGGTTCTAGAAAAGTTTCCTAGACTTATGCAAATTATGTATAAAGGCAATAAGAATTTAATAAGCTAGTCTAAAATATAAATGTGTACGGCCAAATAAATAAATGTGATCAATTCATCGTGTTTTAGTATTAGTATTAGAAGACTTTAAATAAATTAAAATAAACATGTACAGTACTGAAGAGAAACTAAGAACACATTTTAGTGAACGGAAGATACATTCATTCTAATTTGTTAAACTAATGTAAAGTGGATTACTCAAATAATTATATGGCGTACTCAGCGTAACATTTAATCGAATAAATTATAAAATGTGACATTTACCAATATAAACAATAAGTTAATATTTGTAAATTATGACCGAATATTTCATAATATTTGATCCGCTTTGACATGATTTCTAGCAGGGGAGAGTTGGACAAAACCGAGTACCAGTCAAAAAACCGTCTGTATCTTATGTTATGTTAGAGTAGCAAACGTTTGCTGCAGATTAAAATATTATCAATTGGCTTCATTTTGATATACCAATGTCAATTTATATAAATATGCGTCAAATTTTTAATTTTTTTATTTTTATATAAATATTGCAAAATAACCGGTTTTGTCCAACCGGTAGTAACTTAATTATCATGTAAAAAATTAATGGGCAGAAAATAAAATATTTTTTCTACAACCGTGTTAAAAATGCAATTTTTAGCACTCCATAGGAGCGTTAAAAATGCTACTTTAAGGCACTAGTGCTTTAAAAATTTTAAGGCACTGCAGTTAAAAGTTAATTGTCAAATTGTGAAACGTCAAAACATTTATATTTCATTTATATTAACATTATATTAACATTAATATTTAATAGCACAACTTGCGCAATTTGAAGAAGGTGGTTTAAAAGGTTTTTTAAAATTTAATTTAAACTGTATTATTGCATTTTTAACACGTTTGTAGAAAAAACAAATTTATGTAACGGTATAATATTTTCGCTAAGAATTGCTAGACATTCCCCTCGAGTGTAGAAAACCAGTTCTACCTTTTACGGGTCATAGGTTTCATGGTTTCAGCAATTAACAAAAATATTGTATTTTATAAATTTATAACGTTTGTAAAAAAATATTGTATGATATACGTGTTAAACAGTACATTTTTAAGGCACTCATGTGAATTGCAGAATTCGCTTCGCTCATTCTGCAAACTTGCACATACGTGCCTAAAAATTGTACTTTTAACACTTATTTTTAACCTTTTTTTTTTTTTTTTTTTTGGGAGGTGAGAATCTTCTAAAGACTTCTGGGAAGGTGTCCCAGGTGTGTTGGATTCAACTCTCTACGCCTAACCGTAGCAAGCCGCCTACCAACTAAACTCACCTCCTCTTTCTCCAACCGGCGGGCCAGGAACCGACCTTAGCGGGCATAGCTCTGACCCACCAGCTTTGCTCGTCACCCCATCTAGCACTCTCTGCGTGCGCTCTGTGACTGTCATGACAACCCGGTTTCGCCACCCCATCCACGCATGCAGCCAGCCAGGGTCCGTAAGGCAACCGACCTATCTGCATGATAATGGGTGAGGAGGCGCGACCACGCTATCATCCCATCCACCGTAAACTGGCAAAGAATTACTAAACAGCCAGTGAGAACAACTAAACTTTCATTCCCCACCCCCTGTAGGAGTGGCCCATTCATCTATACACTCACAACATAAGATATAAACACATGAAAAACAAAACATCTAACATTTACTAACACTAGGATTAAAAATCCTTTTATTTTAAAGGACACTGCCCCGGCAGAAGTGGGAGTTGTATATTGACTGCCCACCCCGGTCGGTGCAAAACGACACATGTTCAAAAGAAATACAAACAGATTATCTTTGTTGGAGTCTCCTCTCTCTTTCTTCCTTATGCTTCATCGTTTCAGTGACAAATCCAATGATCAAGTCAAACATTTTTTCATTCATAATGGCTTTATGCATTAATTCTTGGGGCTCACCCAGAGGGGACCCCATCCTCAGCTGCAGCGAGGTTCGCCCTGCATGATATACAGGGCATACGAATATCACGTGGTACGCGTCATCTACCACTCCACACTCGGTACACAGATCGTCCTCAGTCTTTCTTATACGATATGTATATGCCCGAAAGGATCCATGGCCCGTCAAAAATTGTGTGAAATAATAGTTAACGCGCCTGTGTCTGCATTCATACCACCTCACTACATCAGGGATAAGGGTCCTCGTCCAGGCGGCTTTGCCTGTTTCTCTTGACCACTGATCCTGCCAACTTTCCAGGCTTCTTCTTCTTTCTTCTGGTCCTGAACTTATAGCTCCGTTACCCCTTCGATGCATTCGTACCCTCTCCTCTGTCAGAATGTGCACCGGCACAGCTCCGGCCACTACCTGTAGAGCAACGGTTGATACGGTTCTGTACGCGCTGCACACTCTGATCAGGGGTTTTCTTTGTGCTCTGAGAAGCATGTCTCTGTATTTGGCTTTATTTACAACTTCGTGCCATACTGGAGCCCCGTATAATATTATTGACATAATGGATTGTAGCATTACTGCCCGTTTGTGTGATCCAGGGCCTCCTATATTCGGCATTAATTTTTGTAGGACTGAGGTCCTTGCCTCCGCTTTCCGACATGCTTCATGTATATGTGGGCCGAATGACCTTCTGTCGTCGAAGATTATTCCCAAATACTTAACTGTTTTCTGGGGTTTTAGTTCGGAGCCTCTGAACCGAAAATTAATGTCTTTTCGATCCCGCCGTCCCCTCAAGATAATTATCTCAGTCTTTTCTACTGCCAATTTTAAATCGTTGTTCTCTATCCATTTCGCGGTTTTTTCTATTGCTGTGTTTACTTTATGTATGATGCCCCGATTCGTGTCGTCCTCGATTAGTAGGGCTAGGTCGTCTGCGTATGCTATTGCCCTTACTCCTAGTGTTCTATTTACCTCTAGTACCCCATTGTATAATATGTTCCATAATGTGGGTCCCAGGACTGACCCTTGGGGTACTCCAGCAGTCATATTCATCTTATTTTTCTTCGTTATGCATACGCTTCTTTCCGATAGGTAGTCCTTTATTATATTGGACATGTAATCCGGGGCCCCCAGCTCGACAATCCTGTCGATGATGAGGCCCCAGTTCGCCGAGTTGAAGGCATTTTTAATGTCCAATAGAACAAGTACCACCCACCTCTTTCTACTTATTTGTGCCGCGTCTCTAATCCAGATCGCTGCGTCTACTGCTGATCGACCTTTTCGAAATCCGAATTGTTGACTGGATAGAGCTCTCTCACTTGCCAATACCCCTTCCAGCCTCTTCTTCACAAGAATTTCATAAAACTTGCCAAGACAGTCTAGAAGGCATATCGGCCTGTAGGAGGATGCCGAGTCGGGGGGTTTCCCAGGCTTGAGTAGCAATACCAGATTTGCTTCCTTTAATTCCCTGGGAAACTCTTGATTCCGCAGTAGATTGTTAAATACTCTTCTGATCAAACCTGGTTTCTCTGTTGCTATTATCTTCAGTGCCTCGGGTGGCAGACCATCGGGGCCGGGAGCTTTACCCGATTTGATTTCCTGACCAGCGGCTTTTATTTCTTCCTCCGTAAACTCCTCCACTACCGTGGGGAAAATCTTCAAGAAAGCTTGCTCCTCCTTGGCAGGAAAGAGAAGTTCCGCAGATTCACGCCGCTGGTCTTCGTCTAGTCTGTATGGGGCGATCATTTTGAGAGACTTCATTGTTATTTTGTATGCGTCTCCCCATATGTCATTTTCTAGCGCGTCTATCAGATTCTGCCACCTTTCCTTTTTCTCTTTCTTTATTTTGTTGTTTAGATTCCTCTTCGCTGTTTTATATATCTCATTGAGCTCGGGGTTGCCCTGGCTTCTTGTGTAATTCCTCCGAGCTCGGAGGCACACTTTCCGTAGTTCTCTTATCTCATCCGTCCACCAATAGGGGGTTCTTTCGTTATTTTTTGTCTTTTCTGTGGCCAACTCAACGGCATTAGCGAGTGTCTTCCTAAGTTGGCCGAGATCTGTAATTGCATCTTCGTCGATTTTTTTAATCTCCGACAGGTACCTGTTTTTGTTTAATATTTTCTCTCTTCGACCTATCGGTTTTCTTAGAACCCTCCCTTTAACCATCACCTCGTACGTTATGTAACAGTGGTAGGTGAATAACTGTTCGTCGAGGACATCCCAATTTTTTATGCGTCTGGATAGCCTTTCGGTTGCAATGGTTACATCAATATGTGATTTGCTAGCCCCTCTTACGAATGTGGGTTTGTTGTTGTTGAGTACATGGAGGCTAGCCTGGGCTATCCATTCATTCCAGAACTCTCCCTTCTCATCATTCATGGGAGAGCCCCATGACCTAGATTTTGCGTTGATGTCCCCGACAATCATTATTTGCTTCTCTCTTGTAGCGATGCTCATTATTTCATCTACTTTTTGTTTGTAGTCTCTGATGGGTATGTTTGGAGATATGTAGCATGCCAGGAGACAAAAATCCTTCATCTTAATGAGAATATAATTTCCGCCCCTGACTATGCCACGCACGCCAAGATCTTTATTTCTGAAGAGCACCGCCACGTTTTTGTTTGTATCCTGCACCCAGCCACCGTCCGACGTTATTTTTTTGTTAGGTTCCGGGACGATGAGTAAGTCTATTTTTAGCGTGCAGGCTTTCGCGTGGACGAGATCGTGTGCCCGTTTTGCGCGGCCCACGTTCACCTGCATTATCCTTATACCAGGTTGATCCTTGAGGTTCATTTTTGGTTCAGTTCCCTAGAGAGTTGACCCGTATCCGTTTGTATATATTGAACACAATAAATATAAATAAAATAAAGGTGTAAATATAAAATGAATAAATAGGTAAATAAATAAATAAAAGATTAAAATGGTATACTGGACAATACACAACACACTAAGTTTTTTAAAATTATATGTGAAATTAAATTTTATATAAATAAAATTTATATAAATAAAATGTGTATAGATAAAATTTTCAAATAAATTAAATAAATAAATAAAAATATGTATGATTAAAATCGATAAATTTACCCTATAAAAGGTGATTTCCTGTTTCACTGGTGGGCTGAATACGGACCCACCTCCGTTCATCAGGAAACCACTTCTCACCCTTTCGCTTTTGTTTCTTTTAATGTTTTATGGGTTCCCTTTCCCCTCCCCTGCCGTACACCCACGCCCTATAGGCTGGGCATGTCATGCGGTCCATTCTATGACCCTCTTCCTTACAAGTTAAGCAGTACGCAGTGCTGCTACACTGCACCGCTGTATGCCCGTTTTTAAAGCAGTTGTAGCAGCATGCTACCCTGCTCTCCCCTGTGCACTCATAGGTGCTGTGACCATAATGGAGGCACTTATAACACCTTACTGGCGTATGGCGTTCCATTATGGGGCATATAACCCAACCTATTACTATCGTTCTATACCTCCGTAGCTCTTCTGCTTTTGAGGGGCGTACGGCTATGGTCGCCACCTGTTCCCCATGCCTATTTATACGTAGCGTTTTGACATCTATTTCGTCCTCGGGGATACCGGTATATGTTGTTATCGCGCTTATTAGCTGTTCTTCTGTAAACCCAGGGTCTATTGCCGTGATGGAAAAATAATTTTCTTTCTTCCGAACAGCCATGCTCATTCCCGTTATTTTACTGTCCATCTCCTTCTTCAGTTTCTCCGCTGCTCCCTTCCCCTTTAGTTTTACGAGGATGTCTCCCCCTTCTGTTTTTTTTAGCCTATTTACTTTTAAGCCAATCTTCCCTATATCAATTTTCTGATTCATCTCTTTTAATACATCAGTGTATGATTTCCCCCCCGTTTTGATTAGGAGCGCTTCTTCCTGCTCATGCCTCTCCCCTTTATCCATCTCCTTCCCTCTGATAACTATTTCCCATACTATATTTTCTTTTCTCCCCACAAATTCGAGAGCTTTTCGCACATCTTCCTTATTTATCTCGTTGTTAACGATGACTCTAACGGTTTCCGGGGGCTTCTCCCTTTTTTTTATTATATTTATGGCCTTTACAGCCATTTCATACATTCCCTGTTCACCCACTTTGGTTACATATGTGTACCACTGCCTCCTTTGGTTGGCCATAGAGCTTTTCTTTACATTTTCTATGTACTCTATGTCGCCCACTTTGCATTCCTCAATGATTTCTGCTACTTCTTCCCTGAGCGTTCTTATGACGCCCTCTACCCCTCCGTCTTTTATTTCGTTTTTAGTTATTATTATGCATTCTTTTTTTTCAATTGTCTCTTGCAGTCCCCCATGTTCCCACTTCGTTTTTTCAAACACCTTGTCCTCCCATTTCTTCTCGTGGATTTGACTAAAGGTGTCTATGTCTCCTCCCTTGTTTACAATTCCTATTATTTTTTCTGTTTCTTTTCTTTGTCTCTCTTGCTCGATCTTAATTTTACATTGTTCGCATCTTATATTTTTCTCCTCCCCTTGTGTTGTTTGATTTGGGCTAATTTTTCTGTTTTGCATAGAGTTAATTTCCCCTATGAGTTTTTTCATTCTTATTCTTTGGTCCTCTATTGGGCCTTCTGTATTAAGTATATCGAGTATTTGTTTCATTTTCCGTTGGACCTTTTCCCTGTCGGTTTCTTCTGGATATTTTTTGCTTTCTTCAAGTTTTTCTTTTTTGAATTTTTCATTTATCTCAAGGCTGTCCCCTTTTCTTTTTTTCATTTGCTGCATTTCTCTTCTGTCCTCTTCGTCGAACAAGAAGGCTGTTAAAACACTCTCCTCTATATCTTCCCAAGTTCCTCCCCTTTCTTCTTCCGTTTTTTCATCGTGACTTTCTGTGAAGGCTTTCGCTTCCAGGATTTTCACCGAGGGATCTTCCTCTTCTTTCTCTTCCTCCTCTTTTTCTTCTTCTTCTCTTGTATTAATTTCTTCCCCTACAAGTGTCGAGTGCTTTATGGCACCCGACCTGTTTAGTTTAGGCTGTTGATCGTGCCGTTGTAGCAATTCCCTTTCAAACTTTCTAAGCTCATCTTCATCTATTGTGCCGTCTTGCGACTGTTCTTCCCTATTCTCAATTTTACTAATTAATGCGTCGTCATTGTCCTTTTGCCTTTGGTCGTCGTTATTTTTTCCTTTAGGTTTTTTTGAGTTGGTTTTATTCATATGAATTCCCACGAGTCGGGACGTGCTACGCGTCCGACGTGGCAGTGCGCCCTTACCACGTTAAGGCTAGGTTCTTCGGGAGGTCGCCAGGTATCCCGAAGGGATCGTTTGTGATGCTCTAACCCTCGCATCTCTCATATCTTTGGCACGATGCCTTCCACCGTGATAGTGGGGATTATTTTATTGAGGTTTGCTCCTCTAGGCTTTTTATCACGGTTGCCTCCGGACGCAGTAGCAGCCTGTATTCACAGGCTACCTGGAATTTCCGCGTAACTGCTGCCTCCACTGTTACGCGGGATTGGGAGTGGATGTGTGTTGGGAAAGGTACTTTGGCGGGGTAAGACATGGCGGCTACTCGTTATGGGTATGTCGAAAAAGATTTCGAATAGAGATTTGTGATCGGAGTTCGACGGCAGAGCCCCCGCATGGTGCGTGGGGCTCCACCATCGACCCCCGGCCACAACGCTGGAGTGGGCGAGATTAACTTTAGGAATTAGAGTAGTCGCAGGGAAGTTGGAGGGTGAAATACGACTGCTGAAGGCGAAGGCGTCGCAACTGCTCGCCTCAGTTGCGCCGCCTTTTAGCGTCCAGCGGCGGTGTCCGGCGACCACCCGGTGCACAGTCGCTGGACGCTGGAACTGTTCTTGGTTTCATCGGTCGTGCTCCCCTCACAATTTTTTTTAGGGACCACGACCGGTTACTCGGCCCTCCCACCGTCGTCGAGGTAGAATTACAGTCCCAGGGAGGGAACTTATTTTTAACCTAGGCTATTTAAAATCCACTCCAGTCCAAATAATGGAAAATGAAGCAGTGGAACCTCCATTGCATTTACGCCGCCAATTTCTCAGTGATAAATTTACAACTCGAATTCTGTCCAAAAAATGTAATTACCTTCAAGATCTACATGAGCTATCAGTTTTAGACCTCACTCATAGGTACTGGAGAACTAAAAAATCTGTACCTTTGGTAGAAAGTTATCTAAGTACGGTAAAGTACAGTGAAGTTATCTATAAAAGCCAAATTCCGCCTTACTACAGTGCAATGACAAACACATTATTTTCTAACAAGGTTAAAACATGTTATTTAAACTCACATTTACCGCCAAATATGTTTGATATACTTATTACAGAAAAATGGTTAAATTTTCAGTACATATTTACCGATGGGTCAAAAGAGGCAAATGGAACGGGCTGTGCAGTATTCCACGAAAATAAAAATTACCATCATCAATATAGCCTACCTATTGAATGCTCAATATACACAGCAGAAATGATAGCAGTAATGTCTGCTGTTCAGTATGTACTACTGAATCCAACTAGCAATTATGTTATATTTACTGACAGTAAAAGCGTGGTGGACAGATTGAGTAACATTCAAACAGTCAAACACATAAACCACATTGAATTGAATATTGTTAAAACTCTGTTTGAAATTATACAATTAGGAGTAAATGTAACAATTGCTTGGATTAAGGGTCATTCGGGAATAAAAGGCAATGAAATAGTTGACAATTTTGCTAAATCAGCTTATGTGATCGGAGAAAAAATAAACAAAAATTTAATTCCAGCTTCAGATATTGATACTTTTAGCAGACAAAAACTTAAAAATAATTGGCAATTGCATTACAGAGAATGTAATACTGGCTCAAATTTTGCTCATTGTAACCCTAGGATATTCTCAAAAAGATGGTTTTACACAGAATATAACAGACATTTTAAAAAGACCATTAATCGGTTGAGAGCCAATCATGCTCTTAGGCCATCTTACATGCATAGAATCGGCTTGGCAGATACTCCCAATTGTACTTGTGGCAAAATCGGAGATCTAACACATGTCATATTAGAATGTCATTTAAACATAAATAACATAAACGACCTTTATAAATCTATTGCCACTAGTTGTAATAGCTTAAACCACATTCCGACTTGGTTAATAATAAATTATTGCAAAAATAACGGTTTATAGTACGTTTACTCAAGGATTTTGCTCTTAATTTTAAAAAATCCACTAGGATTGACATGAAATTTGGCATACACTTAGCTAACATATCAAAAAAAAAACAAGTGATATTGTGCCGATGTCTTTTTTTAGCCTGGGGGTGTTTTAATCTCTTTTCGTGGGTGAAAAAAAACCTTTAAAATAAGTCCTGAAGTAGACAAACTGATTAATTCTAATCAACTTTTGTTCTATAGAGCTTTTTCACTAAGTCAATACTCTTCGAGTTATTTGCGAGTGAATAAATCTGTTTATTTTTCAACAAAAAACCCAAGTTTTTAGACGGTTTTTCCCAAATCACTCAAAAAGTAAGAAGTTCTTCAACAAAAATTTATTAGCAAAAATATAGAGTATAAAAAGGTGAAAAAAATGGTGTAGATGTGAAGTCCGTAGACACAGTAGAAGCAGAGTGGTAGCTAATGAACAAGAGGTTCATATTCGTCAAACTCCAAATCTAATATTTCAACATAAAATAACCAAAAAATGACGCAATTTTGAGGAAAACTCATTACAACTTTTTTAAAGCTTTTAAAAAACGTTATTTTTGTTATTTGAAAAAGTGTCTAGTGTCAAAAATAAGCAATTTACCAATTGTTTTTACCAAAATCAACCCCTAATTAGGATCTCAAATAATATTAATCGTTACCGCTTCACAAGTTGCTTTATTTATGTTGTCTTTATATGATCTGTAAGTTTCATCGGTTTAAAAGTGCCTATAAACGACTAAAAAGGTGTTTTTTTGTTAAAAAAATATTTTTTTTGTTAAAAATGAACATATTCACTCGCAAATAACTCGAAAAGTGTTGACTCAGTGAAAAAACTTTATGGAACAAAAGTTGCTTAGAATTAATCATTTTATCCACTTCCGGACTTGTTTTAAAGGTTTCTTTTTTCAACCCCGAAAAGGGGTGAAATTCACCCCACGGTAAAAACACACATCGGCACAACATCACTTGTTTTTTTGACATGTTAGCTACGTGTATGCCAGATTTCCTGTCAATCCAATTAGTTTTTTAAAACTTAGAGCAAAAACCGTGAGTAAACGTACTATAAACCGTTATTTTTGCAATAATTTATTAATAACAAAGTCGGAACGTGATTTAAGCTATTACGACTAGTGGAAATCGATTTAGCGTATAAAAATACTATTAAAAATACTATAAACTTGCTGTAGATAGCTCATTATTTCAAGCATTTCGGCGAATAAACAATTTTTTTTTTAACAAAATAAGAACATATTTTGAGTAATCGCGACTAGTCGCATTCGATTCAGCGACCAAAAATACACCAGAGAAGACCTTAACACTATCAATTTATTTACAAGGCTTCTAATAATTCTTGAAATATACCTAATTTTACCATAATTTGTTAATAACAATTAAACGCACCATATTTGGGCCTCCAGGCCACTTCCATTGGATTCAGCGACCCAAAAAACCTATAATATCACCATCAAATCACGGCGAGCTAGAATTTCCCACAGGACTCCCTGTTGCGACTAGACCTAAAATTAAGTAGAATGGAATACAAGCGACTGTTGGCGGTTTAGAGACACTAATAATTTGGACATCTTGGATATTAGTTCACCCTATATAACATACAGCTGAATCTTATGTTTGTGCGTCACTGTGTTGCCATGCCATTTCTTTCATAATTTCAATCAATATTAAATGTACCTACAAGAATAATAGAATAAGAACTGTCATTATACTAGGTAGAATGACAAATCTTCTTCTTTATGTGCCGTCTTCTACCGAAGGTTGGCGACCATCAAACGATAGGTTTCTCTGTTTTGTGCCGCATGTATTATGTTCGCAGCTTCTGGTATTTGAAACCATTCTCTCAAGTTTCTCAGCCAGGATTTTTTCTTTCTGGTCAAACCTCTTCTACCTTCAATCTTGCCTTCCACGATAAGCTGTAGCAGACTGTACTTATCATTACGGAACACATGGCCCAGGTATGATGCTTTCCTCCTTTTAACAGTTGTTAACAATTTCACCTCTTTACCCATTCCTCTCAATACCTCTGTTTTGGTCATTCTGTCTGTCCAAGGTATTCTCAGTATGCGTCGATACAGTCACATTTCTAGAGCCGCTAACTTCTTTATAGTTGCTGCTGTTAACGTTCACCCTTCTACTCCGTAAAGTATCGTAGAGAGTACGTAGCATTTCGTGGCGCGCCATCGGAAATTAATGCTTAGGTTGCGGTTGCTTAAGAGCTTTCTCATTTTTATGAATTTGGATCTTGCTATTTCAATTCGGATCCTAATTTCTACGTCTGGGTCCCACTTATCATGTACTGTATATCCCAGATATTTAAATCGGTGTACTCTTTCAATATGTTCGGCTTCAATATTCAGGTCGATATGTTGAATGTTCTTTTTACTGATCACCATAAATTTAGTTTTCTCTCTATTGATCTTCAATCCAAATCGGTAGCCAGTTGTATTTACTCTATTTAGCATCATCTGTAAATCTTCGATGTTATCGGCCAGTATAACAGTATCATCTGCATATCGAAAATTATTATTGGTACGCCATTAATCTTGATGCCCTCATTGTACTCTTCCAGTGCCTCTAGAAATATTTGTTCCGTGTACAGGTTGAAAAGCAGTGGCGAAAGAATACAGCCTGTCTAACTCCTGTAGAAATGGTTATGTTTTCACTCACCATATGTCCATTCTTTATGTGGGCTGTTTGATTCCAATATAGATTTTTTATAATCTGGATGTCCTTAGTGTCAAGTCCTGAAAGATGTAATAGTTCTATGAGTTTGTCATGTTTGATAGTATTGAATGCTTTCTTATAGTCGATAAAACAGGTCGATAAAACAGAATGACAAATGAGGTGTCAAATGAAAGCTTATATTCCAAGGATAGTACTAAAGGTGAGAAATTAGACCTAGATTGTCTGTCCCTCAAAAAATTAGCGTTATATTGGGGATTTCTAATGTCGACATTAAAAGTTGCACTATTTTTTTTTCTATAAAACATTTTGATCTAAAACTTACCAGAAAACTTCTTTGTACTCTCTACTTTCAAATAAACGTGATTAAGAAGCTAAATTTTAAACTTAGTTACACAACTTCTGCGATTAAACTTGCAATGCAAAAATCCGCATCTTTTTCTTTGAAAAATTCATAACCTTTATCATGATAAGAATAAAAACTTGTAGCAGATACCATTGTCTTCAGAAATGTTAGAGCTATATACTGTGAAAATTTCAGAAAAAAAAATATTAAAATGGAACAGAGTTGTAGCGAGGTAAACGGAAAAAACGTGATTTCATTTTTTTTTATTTTTAGGTTAAATTGCGATTTTGACAATGTTCCCCCACATGAAATTCAAAATAAACCTCATTTTCGTTTTCAGCACTCTCGAAAATATAAAGTATGAATAAAATTAGAAATTCACACCTCCGTGGTCAGTATCTCGAAAACTAATCGCTTTTTTGAGGGTGTCCCGCTCGTGTATAATATCACAAAAAATTGTAACGTGATAGTATGAAAAAATAGAGGATACGGCAACGGTGTTACAAGTGATGGTCGGATCCAATGCCAAAATATACATAGACATATTAGGGTGCACTAATATCCAAGATATCCAATAATTTTAACATTGTCTGATAGATAGCAGCAGACAGTTAGAAAAATTAAGGGGTACTCCGGATTTATCAACCTACCCGGTTTTGTCCAACTCTCCCCTACAGAATATATATATTTTGTCCAAATCTCCATATATTAATATTATTAAATATTCGTTTTCTTACTAGCGACGAATTGATTCGAAGGAATTAAGTTTTGAAATAGTTTTACAAAATAGTTATTTTCCTAACTAGTTCGGAAAGTCATAGTTTTCCGCACGCGATTGCAGTTTACAGTTTTGCACGCTTTCAGTCGAGTGCGGAAAAGAGACTTTCCGCAAGTGTTAGGATTTTTTTACGAGCGTTTAAAAAATGGCCAAATCTTAATCAATTAATTGAATTAAAAGATAACGCTAATTAGTACATTCTTTCACGGTTTTTGCTCTAAATTTTAAAGAACCGCTTGGATTGACATGGAATTTGGCATACGCATAGCTTACATGTCAAAGAAAAAAAGTGATATTGTGCCGATGTGTGCTTTTGCCCTGGGGGTGACTTTCACCCCCATTTGTGGATGAAAAAATATATGTCCAAAATAAGTCCGGAAATGGGTAAACTGACTAATTTTAACTAACTTTTGTTCTCTAGAGCTTTTTCGCCAAGTCAACACTTTTCCAGTTATTTGCTAGTGAATGTGTTCATTTTTTAACAAAATAACCACATTTTTAGACGGTTTTTCGCAAATAACTCAAAAAGTAAGTATTTTGTCGAAAAAAATGTTCTTAGAAAAAATATCGCCTGTAAAAAAGTAAAAGAAATGGTGTACGCGTTAGGTCTCTGGACCTTGTAGAACCAGAGTTATAGCCAATGAAAAATATATTCATATTCTCCAAATTTCAAATAGAATATCTGGACGTGAAATATCCAAAAAATTAAGCACTTTTTGTAGAAAATCCATTAGAACTTTTTTAAAGTGTTTAAAAAAAGCTTTGTTTTTGTTTTTATAAAAAGTTTCTAGCATTAAATTTAAGCAAGTTACGCTCAAAATAAAGTTGGTCCCTTTTGTTTTGGCAAAAAAAAAATCGGGAAGACCACCCCCTAATTAGCATCTTAAATAAAATTAATCGTTACTGCTCCACAAATTATTTTACTTATGTTGTGTTTATATGATCTGTAAGTTTCATCGATTCAAAGTGCTTATTTAAAAAAAAATTGGTTTTAAAGTAAAATTTTTAAAAATTTTAATTTTGAAAAATATGTTTTTTTTTTCAAAATAACTTCATTGCTGAAAAATTCATTGAAAAATTCAGCATTGCTTTTCTGAATATCATGTATTTTCTTGTTTTTCTGTTAGACAAAAATTGATTAAGATTTGGTGTTTCTAAATTTGCATACATTCGTGATCAGTGACTTGTTCAACCCTTTTTAACTACAGCCCTTTCAAAAATAATGACTTTGAACCGATGAAACTTATAGATTATATAAACAATACATACATGAGTCAAAAAACTTGTGAAGTCGTAAAAATTAAGTTCATTTGAGATACTAATTAGGGGATGATTCTCCCGATTTTTTTACCAAAAAAAAGGCACTAACTTTATTTTGAGCGTAACTTGTTTAATTTTGATGCTAGCATTTTTTTTTATAAAGCAAAAATGAAGCTTTTCTTAAACACTTTAAATAAGTTGTAATAAGTTTTCCCCGAAATGTGCTTTATTTTTGGTTATTTCACGTTAAATTATTCCATTTGGAATTTGACGAATATGAACCTATTTTTCATTAGCTATAACTCTGCTTCTTCTAGGTATAGAGACGTGATATATACACCATTTTTTTAAATTTTTTACAGGCTATATTTTTGCTCAGAAGGTTTTTTCGACAAAATATTTACTATTTGAGTTATTTGCAAAAAACCGTCTAAAAGCGTGGTTATTTTGTTGAAAAAATAAACATATTTACTGGCAAATAACTCGAAAAGTATTAACTTAGGGAAAAAACTCTATAGAACAAAAGTTACTTAAAATTAGTCAGTTTATCCATTTCCGGACTTACTGTGGACGAATATTTTTTCACCCCCAAGAGGGGGTGAAAACCACCCCCAGGGCAAAAGCACATATCGGCACAATATCACTTTTTTTCTTTAACTTGTTAGCTATGTGTATGCCAAATTTCATGCCAATCCAAGCGGTTCTTTAATTAGAGGTTTTGCAATATTTTGCCGTTAAAGAACGGACTAAATAAGTTATAATAATCCCGAATTAAAGTCAATGCGGTGCCTAAATACCTGTTATGAAGTAATGAATGGTGTGTATACAAGTTTTAATATGTTAGAGTCATAGCAACGATGTCAAACAAATCAATTATTGTCAAAAAGCACGTCACACAGTTTAAAATTTCCACGCATCTTTACTTACGAATTTTAAAATAATTCAGTGATTTAGATGGCATCAAGTGACGAAGAACTACCGCCATCTATTCTCGACGTTGTCAATAATTAGACGGAGAGCTAGAGCCGAAAAATCATCGTCATAAGTAATATGGAGTTTTTCCTGTGAAATTTGTCCATTGTATATTGACAAGTATGACCCCTTTCAGGCTGACACCTCAGTGGATACAGGAAGTAGCAATAAGGGATGAAAGGGGAAAGTTAGTGCAGTCATTTAAGGTTTTCACCTCCTATTTTGTTAAACCTGCATCGATTTGCATGAAAATTGGTGACTAGTTAGAGCATACATCAAGAAATAAAACTGATTTGGTGCCAACTTGCATTTTTACCCTGGTGGTGAATACCACCCCTTCCCGCGGGTGAAAACAATTTTATTAAAAATAACCCCACCAATCGATTGACGGACAAATTTTAAGTAAAATTTGTTATATCATGTTATTATGTTATTAAAATAAATCAATACTTTTTGAGTTATTAAAGATCAAATAATTATTGTCTATTTAAAAGCATATGCGTGAAGTTACGGATGATAAACAGAATATATTAATTAATTGTATGTTAGTAAAATATTATTTTTATATTATTTCGACATATTATAATTGAATATTTTCTATCAATATAAACTGAATATGTCCAGAAACTGGGGGTGTGCAATAATGGGTATATTTGACATATTCGAATACACTTTTGCTAAATTTATAATATCGAAATAATATAAAAATATTATTTTAGTAACATACAATTAATTAATATCCTCTTTTTATCATCCGTAACTTCACGCATGTGCTCTTAAACGGACAAATATTTGATCTTTAATAACTCAAAAAGTATTGATTTATTTTAATAACATGATATAACAAATTTTACTTATAATTTGTCCCTCTATCTATTTGTGGGGTTATTTTTAATAAAATAGTTTTCACCCCCCGAAAAGGGGTGGTACTCACCCCCAGGGTAAAAGTGCAAGTTGGCACCAAATATTTTTACTTCTTGGGGTATGCTCTAACTAGTCACCAATTTTCATGCAAATCGATGGAGGTTTAACAAAATAGGAGGTGAAAACCTTTAAAGACTACGCTAACTTTTCCCTTTCATCCCTTACTGCTACTTCCTGTATTCACTGAGGTGTCAGCCTGAAAGGGGTCATAATTATCAATATACAATACACACATTTCACATGCCAAACTCCATATTACTTATGACGATGATTTTTCGGCTCTAGCTCTTAGACTAAATCTTGATCTGTTACCGGAAAAATCATCAAACAGGTACAAGAAAGGCTACAACATTTTTATGAGTTAATGTAAAGAAAAAAGTGTAAATAGCTTAAAACTTTTGGCTTATTTTATTAGTTTATCCAAAATCTGCAAACCAAATACTTTGTTACTTTGTGGTCACGCTATTCCATGCTCAAGGCAGTATTAAAAATTGAAAAAAATGTCAATATAGGCGATTATTTTAAGTATGTACATTCAGTGCGGAACAGTAAAACTTTCCAAACTAAGACGCGTGCGGAAAAGTAGACTTTTTGCACGCTAGTAGAAAATAGTTATTTATGAAACAGTTCGTGAAGTATGCTTTTTGCGAACGCACGCAATGTTTATACATCGCGTCAGTTCGCAAAAAGTACTTTACGCACGGTTTCATACAATATTTTATCTATGATGAATAAATAAAAAAACTGTAACTCTTCGTCACTGGAATTTATTTCTCTCCGCTGAGAGGGTTGACATGGAGGGGATGACACATATCGACCGTCCTTCTCATGGTGGCGAAAATTGGAAGCTCGTCCCACAAGCGTTGCCAGAGTTGGTACAATTGTACAAATTTGATACAATTAACAACCAAACTTGTGATACTAAAGTATCTAAAAGTAAAAACTTAAAATTTTGTGATATAATAAATTTGCTTCAAATAACATTAAACCACATTTTTTTTATGTTATTTTACAAAATGTGTTGGTTTAGTACATTTTGTGTCAATATTCCAGTCATTCCAGTGCATTTACAAAAATTTCTCTGGCAACACCGTCACCTGCGATTGCTTCTAAAAATCAAAATAATTATTATTCGGTTAATTTTTTTAAAATGTGGTTCTTGTGTTGTTTTTGACTGTCATTTTACATGGAGAAATAGTGGAATGAAATTCTTTCGTTTTCCTACATCCAAATATAGGCAGGATCAAAGAAAAAAATGGATTAGTGCTATTCAAAGACAAAAGTATGTTAACCTCACTTTTATCTATTGAATTAAATCATCATCGGTGACCACTAACAGCCCATGGAGGGCCATGGTCACCCGTTAGGGTTTCTAGGCTCTAAAGTTTTTGCATGACAAAGGCCAGCTACACGCATAACACCTCAAGTTCTAAACGTTGTTTATCTATATTACTTTCTTGTTTTTTTTTTGAGGTCTTTTCGGCGTTATGTGTATTGCTTGCTTGACTACAGTTGCCCATGTTTTCCTTTCTTTTGCTTTTTTCCCATTCTCATGTTTTTAGGTCTTTCAAATCCTGGTGAATACCATCAATCCATCTCTTTCTAGGCCTACCTCTCGGTCTCTTCCCGTTTATTATTTTCTAAGTACTTTTTTGTATTTAATCCATCCTTTCTACTTGTCCCAACCAACTGAGGTGTTTACTTTGTATTTCTTTTATGATAGTCGGTCTGTTAAACACTCTATTTATTTTGTGGTTCACCCTTATACGCCTTTCTCCTGTATAGGTCCATATATTTTTCTTTCCCATCTAAGAAGTTGTTCCTCTTGTTCACTAGTCAAAGTCCACATTTCTGATGCATACATTACTACAGGTTTCTGTTGCGTATACTTTTACTTTTGAATTAATAGATACTGATTTTGACTTTATGATATTCTGTAGGCTGTAGAAGCATTTGTTTTCAAATGAAATTCTCACTGTTATCTCATCACTGTTTTTATTTCCTTCTGTAATTGTTGATCGTAAATATTTGAAACAGTCTACTCTTTTAAATATTTGCCCACTCAGGGATATGTTGTTGCCATTCTTTTGTACTTTTTCCCCAGTTTTTATCATGTACTTTGTCTTTGAGACATTAACTTGTAGCCCATAGTCTGTGCCGCTTCTTTAAAACATGTATAAATTTTTTCTAGGTCTTTTAATGTTCAACTGATTATGTCTATATATCTGCCTAAGCAAGGACTTAATTGAGCTTTGTAAATATTGTACCTTACCTATCTATAGGAGTTTTCCTGATTACTTGTTCCAACGCAAGGTTAAAAAGTGTTGTTGACAGCACATCCCCTTGTGTTAGACCATCATTAATGTTAAATTCATCGGACAGTTGATTTTGGATCCTTACTTTTGCCTTGGTGTTGACTAGGCATAGTTTTACTAATCTGATTAGTTTTTTTTTGACACATTTACCTCTTGCATTGAGCTATATAATTCCTTTCTAAATACTGAGTCATATGCTTGTTTGAAATCTACAAATAGATGATGTGATTATGTAGTTCGGTATTTCGCTTGTAGAATTTTCCCAGCATTTGCCTTACTGTAAATATTTGATGTATAGTTGACCTGCCTTTTCTGAATCCTCCTTGATAATCCCCTGTTGTTTGTTCCATTATACTATTTAGTCTTCCTTCCAATATTTTATATCCAACGTTTAGTAGTGATATTCCCTGGTGATTATTGCAATCTAACTTGTCTCCCTTCTTATGTATAGGGCATATCACTGCAACTTTCCATTGTTCCGGCATTATATATCTGTGGTCCATATCTCTAGTATTAACTTTGATATTTTACTCTGTATTCTATGTCCTCCATATTTTAATATTTTTACAGTTATTATATTGCATTCTGGGACCTTGTTATTTTTCATTTTTTTATTACGTCTTGTATTTCTGCTTCTTTAGTGCATATTGGTCTACTTGTTGGAGATGAAGATGGTCCATTGTTATTGTTAATTTACTATAAATACAGTAGTCTCCGTTATCCGCCATAAATGGGCCAACGGAAGGGCAGATAAGCTAAAATGGCTGATAATAGGGAGGGTTAAATGAAACACAAGTTTACGTCTATTGTAATGGGCTTACTCTTCAAAGTCTTTAATTATGTACTGTATACTGTATGCACATATTAATTTAAAAAAGATTAAAATAAAACTAGAATCAGTTTAACATTGATTTACATCTGACATTGTAGATAGAATAGTTTAGAATGCACGAAAAAACTAGTGATTTTCATCTGCCTTTCCGATGTATCTCGTTTGCATGCTGCTAAGTCTCGCCATCTCTGTAGCTTCATAATATCGACAGCTCTAGCTTCTTCTTGTTACTAAGTGTATTTTATCGCAGCTTCAAAAATTTTTACTTCTTCATTGTGTGAAACTATACAGGGTGTCCCGAAAAGATTGGTCATAAATTATACCACACATTCTGGGGTCAAAAATAGTTCGATTGAACCTAACTTACCTTAGTATAAATGTGCTCATAAAAAAAGTTACAGCCCTTTGAAGTTAAAAAATGAAAATCGATTTTTTTCAATATATCGAAAACTATTAGAGATTTTTTATTGAAAATGGACATGTATCATTCTTATGGCAGGAACATCTTAAAACAAAATTATAGTGAAATTTGTCCACCACATAAAAATTTAATGGAGATTTTGTTCCCTTAAAGCCCCCCAAACTTTTTTGTATGTTCCAATTAATTTATTATTGTGGTATCATTAGATAAACACAACATTTTAATAACTTTTTTGCCACGTAGTATTTTTTCGATAAGCCACTTTTTATCAAGATGCGGCTTCTTTTTTAATATATTTACATACAAATTTTATGGGGATTTTGTCCATTTAAACTCCCTAAATATTTGTGTACGTTCCAATTAAACTATTATTGTGGTACCATAAGTTAAACACAGTGTTTTTAAAACTTTTTTGCCTCATAGTCTTTTTTTGATAAGTCACCTTTTATCGAGATTCAGCTTCTTTTTTAAAATATAACTAAAAATGTAAATTATAAATAAATTTTCAGATTATTAACAGGTCTATAATCGTAGTTAACCATTTACAAATATGTGGTGGATCCGACACATATTCAAAACGTCTCGATAAACACTAGCTTATCGAAAAAGTACTAAGAGGCAAAAAAAATTTGAAAACATTGTGTTTAACTAGTGGTGCCACAATAATAATTTAATTGGAACATACACAGAAGTTTGGGAGGGTTGAAGGGAACAAAACCCACATAAAATTTTTTTGGGGTGCACAAATTTCACTTTAATTTTTTTTAAGATAAGATGCCATAAGAATGCCACATGTCAATTTGCCATAAAAAATCTCTTAAGAGTTTTCGATATATGAAAAAAATCGATTTTTATTTTGTAACTTCAAAGGGCTGTAACTTTTTTTGTGTGCACTATTGTATATAGGTAAGTGAGGTTCAATCAATCTATTTTTGACCCCAAAATCTGTGGTATAATTTATGGCCAATCTTTTCGGGACACCCTGTATATATTTACTATATAAGTATATAGTAAAATCACATAAGCAATGTAGTAGATGTAAACATAAGTTTACAGCAATGTCGTCATTAGCAATGAATGAGAACTAGATCATATTTCCGTTCAATTTTTGAATAACAGTTATTTATTATTTGTACAATTACGTAAATTATTCATTAATGTAATTAATGGGATTATTTTTTCACTATCTATGTATTCAGTAATTAGAATAATTTATATACTATACAATAAAAACTAATAATCGAGAAAAGAGAAAAAATGATAAAAAATATTTTAATAATATACCATTATTGTGAAACGAGTAGATAAATTTTGAACATCTTTAACAACTTAAATCATTGTTTACATGCACTGCCTTGCTAATTGTAAGCTAGCTTTCATACTGACCAGGTAAAATAATGTAGAATTTTGCATATAATCATTACATCTGGTACCTTACTTAGTTATAAAAGACAATAAAACGATTTTAAAGTAGGTAAAATAAAAGTATATTTCTTTTTTTTTCAGAAAATAAAGGCCATAAAATTTGGAAAAGAACAAAGAAGAGTCCAAATCATTGGTTAATGATATGTTTCATAGGGACTATATCATATATTTTAATGAAAGAAAAAAATGAGTACTGAACACAAAGCACGATTATTACAACCAAATTCAAGGCAACTTATAATTAATAAAAAGGAAGGTGTGCCACCTAGTGATCTGGATGCCTTCAGAATCGATCATATATGATGTCGGTATTGAAGAATGCTGGGAACACAATATAAAATTATTAAAAACATTTTATTTGAATAAATAAGTATATACCATTTTTATGTGGAAATAAAGCACTTTAAAATTACATTTTTTTGTTTATTTTATGTATCTAAACATATACATATTGAAGATAGCAAAAATAGAAATTTATTATTTTTACTTTCCAGATTGCATGCATAAAACATTTTTGATTTTAAAATGTTACTTGAAACTAATTAACTATATAGCTCATTGAATTAATTCATTCACTCATTGATTCTACAATATTTATTTCCATAATGAATGATAAAAAGAAAAATCAAAGAAGTGACTCTAATTATGTTACTGAACCCAATTGTGTTGCAAATTCCTAAGTAGATGTGGTTACCCATATTAAAAGAGTAAATCAATGGAAAGAAAATTTGTACCATGATTAGTAAGTCAATAACATATCAAGGATACATAATTTATAATTTAAAATAACATACATATAAAATCAGACTGATGTTAATTTTGAGAGTAAACTAAATGTAAGATCAAATAAGGGCCATTCAACAAATATATGACTCTCTTGGATTATCTCAACAACGAATATTTTACTGTGCAACATAAGTATGAAAGTAAATGGCTCTAGAGTAATTATTCCCATAAACAACAATGTAATTTTCAATTTACTTTCGTTCTTCATATTTTGCACAGTAAAATATTCGTTATCGAGATAATCCAAGAGAGTTGTATATTCATAGAATGACGAATGACCCATACTTACCATGTCGGGATAGTATAATGGAGTTTTTTCTAGTGATTTACTGTGTGACCACTAACATGAGAATGTGACTGTCATCATTGCATGTGTTTTTTAAAGTCAAATCATATGCTATGATTTTTCTGACATGTATTCTTCCTTTAGCAATTATTGGTTTGGTGTAAATTGAGCAGTTGTTTAAAGAGGTGGTCTATTTTTTGAACTTACAACTGAAGGAAACAAATGGGAAACCAAAAATCATTTATCAGAATTACTAAGTCACCTGATACCATGTGCTGTAATATACATACTAAATTTTTTACTATCTTCTTGTCAAATACTGAACCTTACTTGCATAAGTAACTTCCATTGGGAGCCACTTCAATTAGACATTTTAAAGTATTTCTATGTTTATATGAGCTATATGTTACTCTATCTGTTTTTCCAATTTTTTGGTTGGTTACAATAGATTTCTGTGCAGTCTAAAATTATTCTACAATTTATAAAATTTTTGAATCATGTTGGCATAAAATAAGTTATTTTTATTCCTGCTGCGAACATCCTTCATAATATTTTGAAATAATGTTTAAACCAGGTTCAGTAGGATGAAATCCTCATTGAAATTTTAAATATAATGCCTAAATCTTCATTTACAAGATTTAGTTTCAATTTCATCACTGTAAATAGTAACGGATCAATTTTAGGTACATTGACCACAGCTCAATCTTGATAACAATTAATTGACATCAGTCTAAACTCATATTATAAACACATAAATACATATTTGCATGGTAAACCAGTATAGTTCGTCTGCTCTAACTTTTCCCATGCGTCACGATTTATTTTCAAACAAATTAAGTCAAAACCTAAAGTGAAACGTACACTGATGTGTGTAGTATATAGTATAAGTATACAAAATGTATATACACATCGACGTTTGTTTCACTTTAGGTTTTGACTTAATTTGTTTGAAAATTAAGTCAAAACGGAAAAGTTAGAGCGGACGAACTATATAAAGCACAATTTTTTCATCACTACTTTCAGTACATCTAAATGAAAAACAAGAAGACAACTACTTTGCAATATTTACTGCTTCTTGAAGTACTTTGACATTCTACAAAAAGTCATTTTCAGCTTCCATAGTTGCAATCAAAGGAGTAGAAACTGAGTAGCTTCATTGGCAGTGCCGGGTTGACTTTCTTCTTCACTTCTCACTGGAGAAGTAGGTAGATTTGCAACGAGAGGTACTGGGTCCTGGTAAAGGCCTCCTGGAAAGTACTGACTAATGTTTCATTTTTCACATTTTGAATTTGATTCCTACAAAATTTCAACACATTGTCGTGATCATATTGATAATGAAATATTGAATTCATTTCCAAGTGTCAACATTGGACCAAGAAACAAATTCAACATAACATCGCCAACATAACACAGCAAGCCTGAGACCTTTATGGGTTCTTGTATTCTGCTCCTCTGCATCAGTAAAGTAAAAAGGAATGAACTTCAGTATAAACACTTTATTTTCTCATTTTATTATGGTCACAATTCAAGATCTACATTTTAGAACTAATGAAGTTATTTTATATAAAAATAGTCTGTCTCTGTTTATAGGCAAGCTACAGATTTTAATAAGGAATTTAGCCTGTGGTCTGACGGCTTCTTCCGGTGCTGTCCTGGGTTATTTACACCCCAAGATTTTCTTCAGAAAGCGTCAGATGGTATGTCCAAAAAGAGACAATGTGGTCACTGGATGATTGTCTGTGGAACTGTTAATTTTCCTATGATTCTCATTGGATGGTTGCCTGGGTAACTGTTAATTTTCTATAATACTCATATTTGAGGGTTAGGGCCATGCCCTTCTCCTGGGTGCCTAGAAGAGAAATTAAGATGTAGACAACCGCAGCATAAATTTATGAAGGGCCCCTACCACCCAAGCCAACAAAACCTTAATATTCCCTGTCAGCAGTACAGAAAAATTTACAGGTTACTTTTGAACTAAAAGTTATAACTAAAGTGTTTTATGAATTTTAAAAGTCAAAAGGCAGATATAGAGCACTGAATTTATTAAATCTTGCCCAAGTATACTTTCGCTATCTAGAGCATCCTCAGGGGCATTTCGTCAATAAAAAGAAGGTATCCTCGAATGTCATTTAATTAAAATAAATAATTTGGTGGCAAACTTAAATTAACATCTAACTAAACACTGAACAAAACAGATAAATTAAAGTGCCAGTAGATTCTACATTCTTGCAATATGGAGGCAGAATATTGCAAGAATGTAGAACCTACTGGCACTTTAATTTATCTGTTTTGTCCCTTTTCAGTGTTTAGTTAGATGTTAATTTAAGTTTGGCACCAAATTATTTATTTTAATTAAATGACATTCGAGGATACCTTCTTTTTATTGACGAAATGCCCCTGAGGATGCTCTAGCTCTAGATAGCGAAAGTATACTTGGGCAAGATTTAATAAATTCAGTGCTCGATATCTGCCTTTTGACTTTTAAAATTCATATATTCGAGCATTCAACCATTTCCTATTTTTCTAAAATGTTTTAATTGAAACACCCCTTAATCAGAAAATACAATTTTCTGTTAAATTAATTGAATCGCGAATATTTCTATAAATTTAACAAATTTTTAAACCGATAAATAAAACTTGAGAAATTATTATTTAACATAACTGCTGATATATCAATGAATTAGCATTAACAGAAAATAAATACCCCACAAATATTTTCTTTACCTAATTGGATGAATCAAATTATCAAACAAATGTATTATGCAAATTAGCAAATGTGTTAGTCAATTCATAAAAATTTGAACAGAAAATTAAGCAATATAATCAGAAAACCAACTAGATTTGTTTAGGTTTCACTTGACAGAATCTATACAAATGAACCTGAATGAGACCGGCTCATATTTATACGAGCAAAAGAAATTACCTGAAGGTCAATATTAGCAGATAGAGAAGTAGGTATTTCTATTAAGACAAAATTACAAAAAATTAAGCACTTGATAAATAATTTGTTTTTAAATAAAACATCTAAAGAGAATGGCTGTTTTACTGGAAATAATTTATAATGAAAATGGCAAGCTAAAATATTATTTTCTCAATAAATAATATACTAAATTTACAATCAAGATGTAGTAGAAATAGACAAACCAAGACACATTAAATGCTACACTAGGAGCACTCCCGAATCATAATTTACAATGTATAAACTTAAGAAATAATGATTTGGGATTTAAAATGTATATACATTGTAAATTATGATTCGGAAGTGCTCCTAGTAGCATTTAACGTGTCTTGGTTTGTTTATTTTTACTGCATCTTGATTGTAAATTTAGTATATTTGAGATAATGGAAATAAATTTTGGAATTTAGGTATACAAAATTGAAAATTTATATACCAGGCGGACAAAGTAAATATAAATGGACCAACAAATATATTATAATACTAAAAATGAAAATCAACATGGCGAACAGAGAGGACCTCTATATTCTATATTTATGCAGAGTGGGTCCTTGAAAATAGATTCTAAAAAGTAGCAGATATTTCAACACAAGTAAAATTATTTACTTTACTCTTTTAATTTGGATGTAAAGGTTGATTGTCTGTCAAAAAACCTTTGGCTTTGTTGTGCTCAAAAATTGCTGGGCCATTTTGTTGGTCAGAATTCCCAAAGTGGCAAGAGCAAACCAACAAAGAATAGACAGATGGTTCCCTATCTTTCAGGCTGTGAATCAATTATAAAACGATAAATTCAGTTCATTCTCTTCACTATATTTTCTTACCTTAGTAATGAAATCAATGTCTTCTTTTCAACCAGATCTTGGGAACAACAAAGAATCTACATATCCCTCTTTCACAATATTGTGTACAATCCGGGGCAAAGCACATTACCATTTTTATTATACAAAATAGAATGGTTCACAAAAGTTTGTAAACTTTGCTTGGTGAATATCACTGAAAAACTATATTTCATACAAATTTAAGACCGAATTATGGTGGTATTATGTTAAAAACAGTATACTTAAGCAGAAAAAGCTGCAGAGAAAGCAACATTTCAACTTTATAGGAATTAAAAAGGCTTTGAGATTGGGCAAATTCTGGCTTTGCAACTTTTGTTTACATTTACGAAGTCTTTCTTGACAGCCGTAACCTCACATTTCGGCTGTTAACCCAAAAAACTCTTCCTAAGTTTGTATATGGAAATTATATTTATGTATTATATCAGACATTTTCTACCATATATAGTATTTATAGCGAATTTCTTATGATGTATTGATACAATTGTACAAAATTAATAGTAATATTTTAAATAATCTCTTGTTTTTGCAAATCACCCATAAGGAATACACACAAGATCGTCCCACAAACAGTCACAGTGTACCACGTGACCATGTGTCAAAGTTAACGCTCCCAGCGGATTCTACAATTTTTAAACTGACATTTAAAAATTCTAACTTCTTTCAAACCACAAAACTGTCAAAGCTTTTGTCGTAATTTATAGCTCATTATGTCGTCACCATGACAACGCAAAAATTAAGGATATTTGATTATACCAAAGTGTGTCAAAAACAGTGCGAAAAATTAAGTCCCATTTAAAAAAATATATTGTTATTTCACGCACACTTTAAACACTTCACGCATTGTTATTTATAATGACAGTTTTCACAAACTAAAAATTTATAGGTACATAATAATATTATGTACCTCTAAATTTTTAGGACCTATGTCATATTATGACATAGAGTAGATAAACATATTTTCAATCGTGTTACTGTTAACCCGCGAGTAGTAGCGCCGTTAGATAGAATCTCACATTTTATCCTTTTTCGCGATAACTTGATGAAAAATTTTGCAATTTAAAAAAATTTCGTAAGTGCCTCGGGGAAGGGTGTAGTAATGCGTAGGTATTTTTTTTTTCTTCTTCTTTTTGTAGAATTTATGGCTTTGGGGAAAGCCAATTAGCTTTAATATTTGTTAGAAATAATATTTCTAACTTGACAAGTAAATAAAAATACTATAAAATAAAAATTTGTTGTAAATTCGTATATAAATTCGTATTGTGAGATGAAATCTAACACGCGACTTTTCACGTTACAGAAGTGAGCGCGACTACTCCCGGGTTAAACTTTGTATGATAACTAAAGCTCGGATTTATAGGCAACAAAAATTGAAGAAAAAGGCGCCTATATAGGCAAAGATTTTTATTAAAAAAGCAGAAATATTAACATTTAGGCAAAATGTAGGCAATAAAGGAATATAACTTATTATTTATTGTACAAAGTGAATTAACGTAATATTAACTTAAGACAGGTATATTTACACATTAGTATTAATAAACTAGTAACTAAATAACTGTTAATTAATAATTAAACATTGTAACCACTTAAAATTTTATCATTAATAGAAACAACTAAATGTTTTTCGATATTTTCGGTCTTAAAACTATGTCTTCGATCACTTAAAATTAATTTGTACATTGAAAACGAACGTTCGACATCGACAGATGTAATTGGAGCATATTTCAGAGCGGATAATAAATCTGGCATAATTTGTAATTCCTCGTAAAATGTCCCATTCAAAACTTTAGCAACATTAGATAAAAACGAAAAACCTTCATTCTTGTCGAAAACATATTTAATTTTTTTAAAAATTAATTGACCGTTACTTCCAGGTGCCGATTTAATTTTCGTCTTTAAATTATCTATTAATTTTACTGACTCACATAAATTTATCTCTTGTTTTTCTAATAAGGCAATTGTGGTAACTATTAATTTATAAATGCCATTGATATAAGCGAGTTCCTGTTTCAATTTGAGATTTTTTAATATTTTTTTTGCTTCTTAAATGGCTTCAGAAATATCATCATCAAATTCTGACATAACTAATTCTATTTCATTGCAGTGTTCAAAGTAAAAAAACTGGTTCGAGCCAGGTTCCCCACCTTGTAATTACTGGTTTAGGTGGCAAAGGGACACCGGGAATCTTTCTTTATATATTTGCACCCTCAACGGAGCTTTTACAAAAACTTTTTTCATAAAATTTATAAAATTATTTACCAACGGAAACAGATTTCTTATTTCTTCAGCAATTCTATTTACCCCGTGGGCTACACAAGTGCAATGAATTAAATTAGGATAAAAAATCTTTAAATTAACAGCAGCTTTTAACATATATGCCGCAGCATCTGAAAGCATTAAAACTATTTTATTCACTGGTATAGGGTTGGGTAAAAAGAGGTTTGTTAAACTATCTTGTATAAATCGACTTATTGTTAAATTGTTTGTTTTTTCCAATTCTTTAACGGCAACTAAATAAGGTTTTCTCGCAAAATTTTCGTTCAAAATTCCAGTCATTAAATTAGCTATATACCTGCCGCATACATCTGTCGTTTCATCCAAGATAATAGACAAAAAATTGCCATCTAACTCCCGCTTAATTTTTGAAATACATTCCACATAACATTTTTCCACAGTATGTTTTCTTAATGTATTCTCGTCCGGTAAGAATTTATCAAGATATTTTTCGAAAATGCATTTAAAACTAGGGTTATTAACTTTATATAGAGGAATGTTGGATGCAATCATCATCTGGCATAAATCAAATTTAAATACGTCTTCCTCTTTTTTTTTTGAACTGCTTAAACTATCCCGCAGAGATATTTGGGCTAACTTAGAGGAATTTAATTTTTCCAAATTACGTTTATGAAGTGGGGTTCCACAATGCTGTTCAATAAAGTACTTTTTTCTACTTGAAATCAGAATTAAAAAAAAATAATTAGAATTCTAAAACCGCTTTAGAATTTAGTTATGTTGTGGGACGAGAAAAAAAGAGAAAAAATAAAACTTACCGATTTGTCGCATGGTTTACAAAATGTTCCATCTCCTTCTAGAGAAAGTTCCGAATAAGGTGCGATCCATAGCCTTAATTTAGATGTCATCTTTTCACACAAATGTCTAAAATGTTTTAAAACGTGTTCTTTGCTTTTCGGTATACGCAACAAAACTAAACTAGGATATAGCAATTTGTGACTAAACTCTGATACAGTAACCGACTGTACAACTGATAATAAACTACTAAAGCTTAGGGATTTCCAAATAGTTAACCCTCAAGTCTGGATCAGGTACATTTTTCTAGAAATCTGTTATATAAACAAACCATTGATATTTTATTATTGACCCAAAATTTTATTATAGAATGGTTTAGTAATAGAAAAATATCATGGGTAGTACCATGAAATTTTAAAACAGGCACAAATAGGCGGAATTTACGAAAAAAGACAAAAAGTGCAAAAAACAATTATAATAGGCAAAATAGGCAAAAAAAGGCATTTTGCCTATAATCCGAGCTTTAGTGATAACGTAGTAATTTGTATAAAATATTTTTCTTAAATTAGAAAAGGCGCTTGTTTAAAACCGGTACATTAAAATTTATCATATTGATCGATAAAAGTTTTGGAATAAAACAAGAGGAAACTTCGTCCAGAAGTCATTTCGTTAAGTAACCGGCTAAATTTTTAATAGAAAATTTTGGTGATACCTCGTAGGCACAATTTAAATAATTACTCGTACCCACGAGACGACTGCTTGAAAAGTGAGTGACACATATAAATTGCTGAAAGTTCGAACAGAAGGCTTATAAGCTACTTTGTGTTGACACACGTTGCCTGGTAAAATGAAGGACGCCAGGCGCGAAGGGATGCTGGAAGGAACCAGGAACGGTTTAGCTGAATTATAAGGAAGTACTTTTGTCTCTCTTGGGAGTTGCTTACTGTTTTGAAATATATTTAAATATTAAAGTTTTAAATATTGGGAAAGTCTGTAATAAAAATCTCAATGTGTATCAATTGTACGGCCTAATGTTTTCGTCTTCACTCCTTCAGGGCTGAAATTAGCTAGTCATATATGTATATAGCCAATTATTAGTTAACCATTTTATACTCTATGTAAAATTTATTTAAAAGAAGATAGATATATTGTATTTCAAAATTAAGTTAAAAGTAAAATAATTTTATGTCAAAGACCACGAGGCCATAAATTTTGAAGACCCTGTATATGGTCAAATTTTGAAAAAAAAAATTTAGCATTAAGAAGTGTTTCGCAGAAGAGTGAATTTTTATAGTGATTGATTTTTTAAGAAAAATTTGGGTTGATAAACATTTTAGAGATTCAAAAGAACGGATTAGTTTAATTTAGAAACTTTTAATGTATTATTAAAAGTAACGACAGTATGATTTACAACTAGACAATGCATGTTGTATTGTTTTCCTCAAAGGTATTGGGTAGTAAACATACTTTTCCGTTTTGAGATATAGTGTTTTTTTGCTTGTAAATAAAAAGAATTTTATTCTAACTATCTCCTAGAAATTTGGAAGAAACCAATTTTTGATACGATATTGTTGTGTTCTTTAAAGAAAGTAGGCATGGCTAAGAAAGGGGATCGTGAGAATGAATGCGTGTGATTGGCTATGAAAAACTGATGGAAGGAGAATAGAGAGGTGATGTTAAAATTGAATGAGAGAAAATTGAAAGTAGTGAGTTGAAAGTAGCAGTTGAAAGCAGTGTGTTACAAGTTGTGTTAAGTTGGTGATAGCCAGATCGTGGAAGGCGAAACGAGACAAAGTCGAGAATTCCAAACTCATTGTGTCCGAAAAGATTCCAGTTTCTGTAAGTAAAGAAAAGAAGTATTATATAAACTTGCACGAGGTACCAAGTCGAGGAGAAAAATCTTTGTGCCCTAAAGGTTGCTGTTGTTACTTTGAACCGAGTCGGAGATTTTGATTTGTGGAGAGAATCCGAACGAGTGATGTTTTCAATCAGAGGAACACGTTGTGGAAGAACTTGGACAACACAATCAAGGAGAATTAATAGGTGTCCGTCGGCAAATTTCATCGATATTACATTTAAAGGTTAGTCAGAGTAGTTGTGACATGAGAGTGCTATTTTATATTACATTCCATATTTGTTTGTTGAAAGCCACATCGATTTACTATTACTGGAACATAAATTTTCCATCAATTAATTCATAATTTTATACCCAAACAGCACAAGTACATCCCTGGGACGTACCTGGTACCTGGGATGTACCACTAGGACATTCGTACGTCCTGAGGACGTACGTTTCAGGTCCTGGGACATCCTCGGGACGTACCTAGGACGTCCGATGTTACAAAATCATCCATGCCCAGTACGTCCGACCAAACTCTCCTCGGGACGTCCGACTAAAACCTCCTTGGGACGGTCGTCCAAAACCTCCTTGGAACCTCCGACCAAACCTTTTTAGGGCATTATGTAAAACGTTTTCAGAAATTTTAAACATGGCGTTTAATTACTATTAAACAATGTTGAAAAAGTGTAAAATTATTTTATATCAATTTACTCATAATTTTTAAAGATGAAACCTGCATTTAAAATGAAAAAACACATATTACCTATATAATATCAAACAAATTTTTATTAAAATTTAACAAACAATAAGTCTTTTTATTTTCTTCTTTGCTTGCTTCTCCAAATTTTGATAATTCTTTTACCTACAATCGTAGATAAAAGAATATACCCGTACCTAAGTCGGCGCACATGGATTCGCTCCCAACACCTATAAAACCACTTTTATTGTACACGAGTTGGCTCCGAAACTCATACCCGAAAGTTAAGTTATGACCGAAGGGTTAGGTCTTCCTACCTGAACCCGGGAGCGAATCCATGTGCAGCCACCTAAGTTCCTACCTTATATAAAAACACTTATGCCACGGCTTATCGGGTTCTTGCTTGTATCTAGTATCTAGCTTAGCTGTATCTTCCTCTGTTTGTATAGAAAGTTAATCTTTTGTGCTAACATTTCCGTTCCTTCTATAACGGTTAATCTACCCCCTATCCTATGATTGGCCAGGCGCCAGGGTTCTACGATTGACATAATATGACACCGTTGCCGTATCCTCAATTTTTTCACAAACATAACCACATCACATAAAGTTACATTTAAAAATAGCTGCTTCAATAGTTTTGAAGCACCAAAAAAATAAAGTTTGGAAAAGTAAATAGTACAATATCAGTGTAAATACTGGATAGAAAAAACTCAAAAGAGGCATTTTAAATAAAAGTTAATTAAAATTGTTACAAAAAAGATAAATAAAGATCAACTGTATAAATGTTTTTAAATCGCAAGATAATTTAAAGTCTTTTTATTAATGATTACTATTAAAACATTAATTGAAATTTAAATTATTCAGTAGATTATATTCAAAGTTAACTAACACTGTTATAAAAAGGAAGATCAACTGATAAATGAAGATAAACTGTATAAATTTTGTTTAGACTATAAATCTATCTCTATACAGGGTGTCCAGAAACTCTACCGACAAACGAAGACAGGAGATCCCTCAGATAATTTTAAGATAATTTAACCCAATTCACCTAGTCCGAAAATGCTTCCTAAGGGAGCTAGAGCTCTTTGAAGATGGCGTCATGTAATTAGTTTTTCTTAAATACCTCCAGAACGCTTTTATTTAGAAAAACGAAAATTGGTATACACATTTACTTTCCAGAAATGAATCGATTCCATGCATTGCGAATTTCTAGTACAGGTCATAGGCGTCCGTTTTGGGTAGGGCAACGGTTATTTTATCGCCTAACTTTTTTGTCTTCAATTTTTAAGCATTTTTGACTCTGAATTATTTAATTGTGAGTTATTCTAGTACTAAAAGGTACTCTTAGTTTAAGTCGATAAGATACACCGTTTTCTAGAAAAATCGATTTGAAAATTTTTCGTTCCTTGAATTTAAAAAAAAAAGTTAAAAAAAAACTATTTAGAAAGATGAAAACTGGTACATTTATTTATATTCCAGAGATTAATCGATTTCATTAATGGCGAATTTCTAGTACCGGTCATAGGCGTCCGTTTTGGGTAGGTCAACAGTTATTTTATAACATACTTTTATTGTCTTTAATTTTTAAGTATTTTTGACACTAGATTATTCAATTATAAGATATTCGAGTACTAAAAGTTACTCTTGCTTTAAGTTGGTAAAATACTTTTTTTTTTAATTTTTTAAACTTTTTTTTTTCAAATTCCCAAAACTAAAAACTTTCAAATCGATTTTTCTAGAAAACGGTGTATCCTATCGACTTAAGGTAAGAGTACCTTTCAGTAATAGAATACCTCACAATTTAATAATCCAGTATCAAAAATGCTTAAAAGTTGAAGACAAAAAAGTTATGTAATAAAATAACTGTTGCCCTACCCAAAACGTACGCCTATGACCGGTACTATAAATTGGAATGGATGGAATCGATTCATTTCAGGAAAGTAAATATGTATACCAATTTTCGTTTTTCTAAATAGAAGCGTTGTGGAGGTATTTAAGAAAAACTAATTACATGGCGCCATCTTCAAAGAGCTCTAGCTCCCTTAGGAAGCATTTTCGGACTAGGTGAATTGGGTTAAATTGTAATAAAATTATCTGAGGAATCTCCTGTCTTCGTTTGTCTGTAGAGTTTCTGGACACCCTGTATATTAAACGTTCTTAGGCAATCTTACTATTCTTGTATATTATACCATAGATTAGAATTATACAAGAATCAAACAAATAAAGTATGGCAACACTGCAAATGCCAAATAACTGAAGGTTATGAGATCCATTCCTGAACTGGTCTGGATTCCTCGGGACGTCCGTAATTGTACTTCCTGGGGACGTCCGATTAAGGTCCCATTACATTCTGACTAAGCGGGACCTGAAACAGACGTACTGGGGACGTCCGTATTCGTACTTCCTGGGGACGTGCGGATTTGTAATATCCTGGGAACGTCCGATCGAGGTCCCCGTACATTCGGGCTTAATTGGGACCTGAAACGAACGTCCTCGGGATGTCATGTGCTATCTGGGATAAAGTTATTAATTTCAATAGTGGAATCACCTATCAAACTAAAGTAGGTAATTTGAAAATAAAATTAACGTCAGAAAATTTGTAGAGAATTAAAATTTGTTTTTTTTTATAATTATTGAAATCTTGAAATTTTCAGATTCAATTGGATAAATCTGATTCACAAAGGAGATAGTAAAATTAAAGGTTCTTTTTTTTGTTTGATGATTAGGTAAGAAGTTTTGCACATAATAAATGTTACCATAAATCAATTTTTTTATATATTTTATGATATTATAAATAAATGGTATTTAAAAAATTATAAAATGTGTATTGAGTATATTTATTTTCCTTGTTTATCCTGAATAAAGCAAGCAACGGAGAAAAAATGCTAGAAGCCACGAAATTAAGGTATTACGTCTGGATCCCGCGTATGAAAAAAAAGTTGATTAATAGCAAGCTGAAAATTTGTTAATAGCTTAAGGGTGTCTAGTCGGATAAACTTTGATATGTGGGAACACTGGGACAGGCGCAGTTTTAATTGTGGAATAGGTTAAAAAATTGGGAACGGTCAGACTACGAAAACGGCACATTTATTTTGTCCCACAGAAAAGACTTAATCTCTCCGAACAGAGATTAAACTCTCATGTAAAAATCAGACTGCTATTTATCACCTGCCATAATTCCTGTTATTTGACATACATATTCTACTAAGAAAAGAGACGTCCACATTATTCAAAAACCAAAATCGTAGGATTATCTCAAGGATAATACAAAAGGAGTATGTAACAAAATCAGCCCTCCAATTTGTCCTCAGAATTTCTAATGTTAGGAGAAAATCAACGCTTCCATTCACCCCCGTATAATGCCATCTAATCAAAAAAATTTTGTTACCGGAATAATAACAAATGATATGAAAACCTGTACTTACAAACTGATACAAGAATCTTGAAAATCGGAGCACAAATAATAAAGTTATAAATTTTCAAACAATAATCAAAAATTTTGGGTGGCGGAATTTTGTTCCGGTGAGTGTAGTTATAACCGTTTAAAAGATACGAGGAGGGAGAAGGTACTTTTGACTGGCACTGTATATTTTAAATAATAAAATCCTTTTGGCTAATTTCTAGAATTTTAAAAGGTATATTATGTTGTTCTGAATAACACTAAAAGATCGAATATAAACAAAAATTAATACAATAATAATTTATTGTTTAAAATGTCTAATTTTTGGTAGTGAAATGTTCATTCTAAATGTTTGTAATAATATTGTTAAAAAAAATATTTTTTTTCAATCCAGTTTTCTCGCTTTTGTATTTATTTTTCCCATAAGCTAGTCATTCTAAGCATCATGTGTTATACATTTTTGAAATCAGTACAAAGAGAAGAATCCAAATATCAAATAAAAAAGATGGAAGGAATTAAAAAAAAAATTAAGGGATGGTACAGGGGTGCCTTTCCCAGCAAGCTTAAATATGGTATAATGTCTCTCCCTTCAAATATTATTTGACGTGTTTTTGCGCTTTTCCTAAAAATCAGTGGTTCAAAAGTCATTAAAGGTGGATGGTTTTATCTGAAAAGCACTGAATATTTTTTTACAAGTTAATTTAAATAGAATCCGGCAAGCGAGACCTGGCGGCTGACCTTCTCGTATTGTGTATTTGTCGTTGTGTATTTCCGCTCAAGGTCACCCGCCAGCTATTGTTTGTGGGATTGTACATACATGAAACTATTTGTGAAAGGATGGAAAATATTTAAACATTAAATTACATTCACATTCGATTAGCCATGTTTGGAAACTATAAACAATATCACGCGTAACTTCAAAAATTCTACAATAACCACAGGATCTATACTATCACTGTTACATTTTTTTATAATATGGTTTTGCACACCACAAAATAGTACGCGTCATCTCATTGCAAGTAGCAGCATAACCAAATTAGAGGAATTTGTAAAGGGTTCGTTTAAAAGAACGGTGATCTTATATATATATAATCAAATTCCCTTCTACCTATTGGTGTCGGGATTACAATAATAACTTAGATATTGTGTACAAATTTACGCCACTGACTTCTATTTTGTGCCAATACTTTTGCTTCTGTCCAGGATTTGCCTCTCTTTTGTAGAAATTTTCCAATAGCTTGGTCACATGTTTCTCTTGGTCTTCCTCTCTTCCTCTTAATATTTACTTTCGCTTCCCAAATCATTTTTACCGGTCTTCTATCGTCTAGTCTTTGTAAATGTCCCCACCAGCTGATTTGTTTTTTTTTCTATGAATTCTAAGATTGATTCCACCTCCAGATCCTCCCTTATCTGCTCATTTCTTACCTGTCAAGTCTTGTGACTCCTCTCGCTCTTCTTAGGTACTTCATTTCCGTCGCTTGTATTCTGCTCTTCTGCCTCTCTGTTAATGTCCATGATTCACAACCGAAGGTGAATATGGTTCTATATATTGTTTTAAATACTTTCATTTTTGTACTTTGCGCTATTTCCTTTTTTAAACGCTTTTATTTATTTCAATAGTTTGCGTCAAATTTTTAGACGTTAATTTGACTGCCTTTTCTTCAATGCAAATGAATGAAAATTTACAGACATATGCATTGGCGGGAACAATACACGAATAGTCAATAAAAAAATGTTTTCATGTTTATTAATTGTTTAAATAAAAAAACGATTTTAATGGAGAACGCTTATATTCTCTTGTTTTTTACAATGTAAAAATTTGAAACTTTTACGGATTGTATAGCTAATGATATGAACAATACATAATTTCACTTTTTACGTTAATTGTTTACGGTGTGCTTCATTAATAAACAATAAATTTTCAAATTTTTTGCCGATTCCGACTACTTGTCATGTTAGTACATCATATGTTTTATACATATTTTAATAATCATGACGATATATTTTAATGTTTGAAAAGTGTAAGACTAAAAATAAAAAATAAAAAAATATGAAAAAAGATTTTTAAGAAACGCTTTTCTTTAGTTACGAGTGGCTAAAATTAAAAATATTATAAAAAAATCAACCAAAAGCAAAAAATAAAAAGAAATTGAAAAAATCTAACACATTCGTTAAAGAAAAGCGTGGGGAGAAAACCGTTTATTCGATGAACACGCGCCACGCTTTTCTTTGACGGATGTGTTAGATTTTTTCAATTTTTTTTTATTTTTTGCGTTTTGGTTGATTTTTTTATAATATTTTTAATTTTAGTCACTCGTAACTAAAGAAAAGCGTTTCTTAAAAAATGTTTTTCATATTTTTTTATTTCTATAAAAGTTGTGTTCATTGAATAATATGAATTTATTGCTTTCTCTATACGTTTATCGATTTCTAAACCTTGTTGACCTGAATCTTCAATTTTTACACCCAGGTATTCGAAGCATTCAACTTGTTGTATATGTATACCATTGATCTGTATACTCACGTTTTCTTTAGTTTCTGCTACTACCATCACTTTTGTTTTTATTAGGTTTAGTTTCATGCCACTTTCTTCTAATATTTCACTCAACGTTTGAAAGTTTTCTTGTAGGTCCTTTTCTTTTGCTGCCATTATAACGATGTCATCTGCAAAACACATTCTGATATTTCGATCGGTTGTAAGTTTTTGTAACCTACAAATAGGTGTTGTGTTCTTTGACTACATTTTTTAATTATTTCGTCCATAAACAACGTAAACAATGTTGGACTTAATCCTCCTCCCTGTCCTAGACCATCTATTGTTATAAAATTTTCTGACTTGAGGTTTGTAGTTATAACACACTTCGTCGTATATTTATATAGACATTCAATATTTTTCCTTAGTTTGGTTTCTATTCCTCTGTGTTCCAGGAGCGACCATACTTTTTGCCGAGGAACAAGATCAAATGCTTTTTGTAAATCGATAAACGCAAAATATGCCTTTCCTCTTCTGAGTTTCGTTTTCTCAATGATCTGTTTAATAGTGAAGATGTGATCTTGCACACTTCTTCCTTTTCTAAAGCCACTTTGAGTTTCTGCTAATGTTGTATCGATTATCTTTGTCAGCTTTTCTTGTAATATTTGTTCGTACAGTTTCATCGCCGAGCATAAGAGCATTATGCCTCTATAGTTTTTGCATTCTTTTTAATCTCCAGATTTAAATATGGGTAGCATCAACGAGATCTTCCATTTTTCTGGTATTCTTTCAGCTTTCCATATCTTGTGTATTAATTGTAATAATATGTGTTGTCCTTGTACTCCCATATATTTGAGCATCTCAGTTGTTATTTTATCATGCCCTGGTGACTTTCCATTTTTCATGTTTTTCATGAGTTTCGTTTTCTCAATGATATGTTTAATAGTGAAGATGTGATCTTGCACACTTCTTCCTTTTCTAAAGCCACTTTGAGTTTCTGCTAATGTTGTATCGATTATCTTTGTCAGCTTTTCTTGTAATATTTGTTCGTACAGTTTCATCGCCGAGCATAAGAGCATTATGCCTCTATAGTTTTTGCATTCTTTTTTATCTCCAGATTTAAATATGGGTCGTATCAACGAGATCTTATATTCTTCTGGTATTCTTTCAGCTTTCCATATCTTGTTTATTAATTGTAATAATATGTGTTGTCCTTGTACTCCCATATATTTGAGCATCTCAGTTGTTATTTTATCATGCCCTGGTGACTTTCCATTTTTCATTTATGCCAATCTTTGTGTAAATTATTCCCATGTTATTGCAGTGTCTTGCGTTTCTTCTATGGTTTCTCCGGTATTTGTCACGTTAATGGTATAATGTGGTGTTTCGTTTTCAGTTGATAATAGTTCTTGAAAATACCTTTTCCATCTTTCCATTATTTCTTCTTCCTGTGTCAAAATGTTTCCTGTTTCGTCTCTAATTGTTAATTGAACTGTATTTTTTCCCCTTCTTAACGTTTTCATGGTCTTATAAAACAGCTTTTGGTTACTTTTACTATCTGATTCTAGTTTTTTCCCGAATTGTTTCCAACTTTCTTCTTTTGCATTTTTATCATATTTTTTACTATTTTTCGTTGTTCTTTATATTTTTCATACGTTTCAGTTGTTTTGTTTGATAGTTATATTTTCCATCTTCTTTTCTTTTCCTTTGTTTCTGATTTAATTTGTTCATTTCACCATGATGTCTGTTTCCTGTTGCTAGTTGTTCTACTTACGCCGCAGGCCTCCTTGGTTGCCTCAATAATAATTTCTTTTATACTATTCCATAACTTATCCACATCTGCATCTCTCATTATTAATAGCCTTTTTTCAATTTCTCGATTTATTATTTCTTCATATTTAGTTCTCACATTTTCTTCTGTCGCCTTGTAAGATCTTTTTGATTAAAATTCTACTATTCTTTCTTTATTTATTTTCTGCTCCTCGTTCTTCATAATTTGGTGTTTAATTTTTGTTACCACCAGATAGTGATCACTATTTATTTCTGCACCTCTTCGTACTTTGGTGTCGGTAATGTTTGCCCTGTAAATATAAAAGAACGGTGATCTTATTTAAGTTAATTCTTGAAAATACAGTCCTCATAGCATTTTTCCATAATTTGTTTTCTCAATATACTTTCCTCTGGTTAGGATTTATTAAAATGTTTTTTAAATAGAAATTAAAAGTAGGCTGATTAATTTTATACATACAGAGGAATTTTTGGCATACATCAAATTTAAATGTGTTTTTCTCCTTTTTTCTAACTACTTAAAATGTCCCGCAGAGATATTTGGACTAACATTGGATTCCACAATGCTGGTCACTAAAGTACTTTTTACTACTTGAAATCTGAGAAATTTAAAAAATAACAATATCTAGAATTCTAACACCACTTTGGAATTTCGTTATGGAAAGAAAAATAGAAAGAAAAAATAAAACTTAGAGATTTGCTGCACGGGTTACATAATCTTTTTCTGAAGAAAGTTAAAAAAATATAGTCCGATACATGCATTAACTTAAAAGTCATCTTTCTAAACAAACGTCTAAAATTTTTAAAATAATGTGTTTCTTGCTTGTCCCTATAGGCAGAAAAACTATACTCTGCTACAGTCAACGATTGTACAACTGATAGTTGTTTATTAGAAAAGGAAAAAATATTCGTGATTTCCCAAAAAAATAAGCTTTAAGTCCCGATCTGGTACATTTTTACACAAATTTATTAAAAACAAAGCATTCATATTTATTTTTTTATTAGTCCAGAAACCAAAGCTTTTCACCTCGCAATTTTTACAGAATGGATCGATTTGCTTTAAAATTTGGAAACAAGTAGTCGATAGTCCAGAGATTAAAATCTATATGATGCCGAAAGGCGCTTTTACCATGGTGGTTACCACCCCATCTCGGGGTGGAAATTTTTTATTATATTTTGACAGCAAAAGTCGGTTATACCATTAATTCTAAGTGAAAAATGTTTAGTACATTTTTTGATAAAATTAATAGTTTTTAATTTATTCTCTATCGAAAGTGTTAGTTTTATATAAAAAAAAATGTTTTTAATGAGTTTTCTACTAATAACCCAAAAAGTTTTCGTTTCAGCAAAACAACTTTACCCAACAAAAATGTACCTCTTAAAAAAATAAACAAAATGTTTTTTTTTACTTACCTTTAAGACCAATAGTGATCGAGCTATACTTTATTATATGTTAGCTCTTCTTCGTCAAATGCTAAATATTATAGTTTCAAAGTCAAAAGACGAGAAAACTATGCATTTTTCGAGGAAAACTTATAGAAACTAATTTAAAGTATTTAAAAAGATCTATCTCCAAAAATAAAAAAAGTCTCTTGCTCAAAAACTAAGTGACTTATAATGAAAAGAATGTCAGTCCCTATTTTTTTAGGTGGGACGAATATAAATTAATATAATTAATACATAAATCATCCGAATCAAATTTTATCCTGCTTAAGCAATTTTTGAGTACTTAGAGGTAGTTTGCACCCTTAAATAATGAACTTTGAAAGCGTCAAAATAGTCAAAAAATATAGTTAGATTATTAGACAATCATTATGTAATGCATCTGAACAAATTTCACTCTTTTTAAGCTTTTTTATAGGTTTTGGCAATAAGGGTTAGTTTTCACGCTTCAAAAATAAAATTTTAAGGGTTAAAATGCTCAGAAATTATATTAAGAATATCAAACCATTATTACATAAATCATCCGAATCAAATTTTATCCTGCTTGAGCATTTTTGAGCAATTTTGAGCAAATTTAAGCAATTAGGGGTAGTTTTCACCCCTAAAAATTAAGTTTTAAAGGGTCAAAATAGTAATAAATATAGGTAGCGTATTGACAATCATTATGTAATGTATCTGAAAAAATTTCACTTATTTAAAGCTTTTTTATAGGTTTTAGCAATAAGGGACAGTTTTCTTCCTTAAAAAATAAAAAGACCCCATCAGCACAATATAGATTTTGAAGTAGAAGGTAAGGTAAACTTAATTCCAAATTTTCATGCAAATCGATCCATTCTGTAAAAATTGCGAGGTTATGTTCTATTTTAGGCTTCATTACTTAGTACAGACAAGATTGTTGCCCAGACCCTAGCTTAATTCACGTCAACTTGGAAACAGCGTCAGGCGTGACGCTTGGCAACGAGAGTTTATTAAAAACTATATTTGCAATGGAAAGTGCACAAAAAAAAAGTATAATTATAAATCCGAACCAATGATTGTACCTATTATAGAAAGGTTTAGTAATAGTAGAGTGAGTAATATGAGTAGTGGCGTACAATTTTACAAAGGCATAAAGAGGCGTACTTCACTACAAAAGGCAAAATGTGCAAAAAAAAACACCTAGAATAGGCAAAATAATAGGCTTTACTAATAGTTTATATATATGATAAGCATAACATAACAAAAATGCCCTTAAAAATGTACAATGATTTTATGTATTCCAACAAATTAATAAACACCAACCCTGTTAAAAAAGAAGCGGCTAAGGGAACAGAAGGGCAAAGGGATTGTTGACGACGAGAAGTACTCTATGGCCTAGAGAACTGGACTTTGATTAATGGTCGCCCTTCCCAAACAAAACTGACCAAACGGGAGAGCAAGTTTATTCATTTGCAACGAATTTGCGGCTTTGTTTACCGGAAATAATGACGCAGAAAATAAATAGCCGACATATCTCGAAAAATGAAGGGGAAGCCAAGAATATTTTACAATTTTACAATTTTTAAACCCTAATAATTAAGCCCACTGTTTGTACTAATTTTACTCTTCCGTATAGAGAAAGTATTTTTAAATAAAATTATTTTTATTATAAAATCCTGTAGTAATTCAATAATTCGATCATATGTCGAATTGGCGATGAATCTCAACGAAGAATATGGGTAAGTGAATGTTTTTAATTGTATAAGAAGCAAAACCAAAAAAATCTATGATATCTGATTGACCAAAGAAAAAAGACCAGCATTTTGAGTTATGTCACTTTTCTTTTAAAATATTGGCACTTTCTTAAACATTAACGAAAAATACCTATGGCACTTCTCAAAATCCAACAGTTTTCGCGGTAAATAACGATACGTTCACATCGAACGTTAGAGAATACCTAACTCGAAAATGTCATTTTTCCGGAATAAAAATATTCATTTTACCGCCATATGAATAATGACTCTACCGCCATCTTACGAAATTTAAACTAAAATATATATGTGACAGTTTTCATGGTAAAAGTATAGAATTTTTGGAATCAATTTAACGAGATAAATTGAATTATGCATTTTTGAGTTGTGTCACGTTTCTTCCGGACGAGCGAATTGTCATTATCGTAAGTGGCTCGACAATCCGTTGTGGATCTTAACCTGCTCGCAAAGAAATCTCAGTCCTGTGGACTCCTGGCAACTTCCCTCCATCTTCTGACCCCTGGAACCTTTAGGTCTTCTTCCACATAATCAATCCATCCTTCTCGTGGTCGTCCTCTACTTCTTGTGCCCTCTGTTTCTGGCATTCTATCAATGTGTCCAGTAGGGTGATCGAAAAAATAAAAGTTGGAAATGTTATATCTAATAGCGTGCAAAAGTTTCTAGTGTTATTTCTCAGCATATTGGTATTCTTAATTTTATTTTCTAACAAATTTTCTGCCCACCCAACGACCTTGAATTTTATTAAATATCTGATTTTTATAGAAATTTCAATTTATATTATTTGGAATAAAATATGTGCTAACTCGATCTAAGATTAATTAACGATATTTAAAGTTTTATATGTTTTTTCAGTTTCCCCAAGACCTTTCAAATGTCCCGCTTCGTGAGTCCGTGCGTGTAATTTTCACTTATGTTGCTGTTATGTGCGATGCCTTACTTTGTTATTATTGTTGTTTGACCAAATATTATACCTGAAAATGTTTTACCGAAATACAAACAAGCGATGAAGTTTTGTGGTTGCAAGAGGATAAAAAACTCAACAAGAAAGGGCCAGAATTTTCTGGTATTGCCGAACAGGTTGCAATTAAATTGGAGGAAATACGGAAAAAGGTTTTAATTCCAATAATTTAACATACAAGAATTATTTAGCTTTTAAAAGCCTATCATGACAAATATATGAAACTTCTGAAACTATTTAAGAACAGGCAGAAGACAGTGAATTTTACAAAAATAAAATTCAATGCTTTAAGAACAAAAGTAAAACTACACGTTTCGATCTTGCAGCATGCAAATGTGACACTCTGATTAATTGTCTTTGTAGCAAATCTCAAAAAGTGCCTCTGAATGATCGCGAATTTCTATTAAATCAAAGAGGTCCCAGAAAAATGGTTATAAGCTCGATTGATAGGGAAAACAAAAACAAATATAATCAGAGAAAAACACGGTAAAAGAAGAAAGTTACCGACGAAAAGACAAAACTTTAGCTCAAGTAAAAAACAGTACCAAGTTTTATGGTCAATCGATCGTGAAAGAACACAACACTTGTGCATGAGCAAATATTTCGGATATGGGTATCCGCTGTCTGATATACCAGAAAGTATTAAATCCAGCTATTGCATGTGACGAAACAGTCGTAAATACTGGCGTTAATGGTGATATAATACGGCTGTTAGAAGAACATCTTAAAAAACCGCTTCAGTGATTTGTATGACTGCGACATTCAAATGATCTACTCCTTGGACATCAAAAGAAATTTGCCAGTGACCAGTTCAAAAAACGTGAGAGTCTTCAAACTTTCTCCTATAAAAATTTCGATTCAAACGACTACTTTGAGTTAATTAACTAACAAGAATATCACCTTACAGAACCACCTATATTCTCTAGATTTTCGAGTGAAAATCTTCGAGATTTTATTAAGAATCCTAACTTAGACCCTTTTAACATTGAGATTGTGAAATATCACTGCCACAAACAATGTGTAGAATGATGTGTCAAGCTTGTGACACAAGCTTCTCTAGCAGTTTGTGGAGCGTATTAGAAGGATGGATTTATAAAAACTCGAATTGATTCCAGAAAAACTATGCTTCACTTTAATACTAAATTGGAAGGCATCTTCGAATAGAATGCTTTTACCATATTTTTTGTAATATTAATATACCTAATTTTGTACTTTGCTTTATATTTATTTTAGTATTAAAAAAATTGGGTGACGTCAGGGAGACGAATAAAGGCTATTTTGTTATAAAAATAATGTTATAGTATACTTTTCTTAACTAAAATTTTTAATTGCCTTGTGAAACCAGAAAATATTTTCCAATATAAAGCGAATTTATTTATTCAAATTATATAAGGTATTACATTTCCCTTACAAAAGAAATTCGCATATTAATGTAATTTTTAGTTGCCGTGGGGGGCAGAAAATATTTTTTTTTATTTCATTGCAATTTTACTAAAATACTAAATAGTGTGTGAGGCAAATTTTGTGAGCTATTACATTTTCGTTTTGAAATAAAATTTTTTTTCTTCTGTTAACATTTTTTCAAAAATTTTTAATTGTCTTGGGGGGGGGGGTAGAGAAGATATTTAGATATTTTCCAATTTCGAAAAAATTTTACCAAACTACTTAAGTTGATTGGGCAACTTTTGTGAGGTATTACTTTTCCATCGCAAAAAAAAATGTTTCGCCTTTTTCGATGCACCCTGGTGTCCAGCCCATCTAAGTCTCTGAATCCCTCTTCCGAGCGAATTGTACTGTACTTATAATATCACTGATATTCGGTTTCACTATAATATTTTTTATTTACAAAATCCACATGGAAAGGAAACATTGTTCTCCTGTAGTTGGCTGAATACCATCAATCACAAAAATTGGAAAAAAATCCTTTTTAAAAGATGTACATTTTTTTATTAAAAATCCCTTTAACACTACAAGCACCAGCATTTTTGCATACCTAGAAGCACCGGAGCGGTCAAGATGACGGGTATTAGAATTTTCTATCGCCAGTCGTTTTTGTATGCTTTTCTACTTGAAAAAAACATATACTGAGTTAATACCTACTAACGAAAGAAATACATATTTAGTTAATTTAAATAATAATAATAATAGTCTCCCGTTTTATGCCACTGTGGCTTTGGGAGTATAGCAGGATAGTCTGCTATATCTAGGGCCTACGGTATACAAGAAAGGTCACAGGGCCAGTGCTGCGCTTCAACCGCCTATTATTACCCTTGGTTTTACCCAAGGTACTCATTTTATTCAGGCTAAGTCGACTTGGGGCCTATAGACATTTAAAAATGTCTAGTTGTTCTTGCCGGCGGTAGGATTTGAACTTTGGACCACCGGCATGCGAGCCAGCACACTACCACGTAGCTACGCCGGCCCTTAATGTAAATAACTTATTTAATTATTTAGCACAATTTATGTATGTAAATAGTAGCAATTTTTTTAATTTTGCTTGTACAAGACCTACATACAAATTTTTTACACAGGTATATGACAAATTTCACATGTTTTATTTTTGTTGTAGTTCCCTGTTTGCCACTGCCTACGTTTATTATTTGATTGAGGTGTTGTATCTCTGATTTGTATCCGTTGACGTTGTCCTGCCCTTAGTTATATTATAAACTTGTCTCAATTCTTCTGCTAACTGAAGGAGGAAAGTTTACCTAGGTATTTGGCAGCCAGTAACATCCTTATATAGAATCCAAGCATTTATTCCTGCCGTATTTAAGATATTAAAAAAGCCTGCAACGGACATCTTCTTGAAGCTGATTTGGTTGCACAATATATGACCATCTGATCTACAATGTCTACTCGGTGTTTTGTGTGGTTGTAGTAGATCATTGCTTCTGGTTTCTTTTTTTTACCTACACCTATTTCAATATTGTTTGCGTAGAGAGAACTCAGCGCTAGAACATTTTTGCTCATTTTTATCTGGTACACCTGGTTTCCCTGGTTAGCTCCAGTCTGCCTATATGAAAGTTTTTGATTTATACAACTTCATCTTTTCGTTTTTCTTGCTTTCTTGCTCGGTTTATTGTTCCAACATTGCTGGTAGCCTTCTTTCGTAATACTTTATATGCGTCGTGACATTTCTTCCTTTATTCATAAATGCTCTCATTAGATGGCTAACTACATGTTCTACTCGAAGTTGATTGTCTGGTCGTTGTTCATCTTTCCCTAGGTAAGGAATACCGTTGAATAAATATTTGGACTAGACATTAGCTCTAAGCCAGAATTTAATTCCAAACTTATCGGATTTATACGCCATTTACTGGGTGAAGTGACATCTTGCCTTCGTGGGAAAAAGCCGTTCGGCGATACCTAGATATATTTTAGCCAGGTGTTATATTTATAGATACATAATTTTTAGGAAAATATAAAATTCTCTATAAATGGGTTCCATATTACCGACGCAAGTGCAAATTTATCTGTTGATAATCGCTCAGATCTGGTACTTCTCCTCCGTAACAAGACATTTTTTCTAGGTAGACATAAACATATTTAAAAAGTAATTACACTAAGTACTTACCTGTAAAAGAGAAATTTTAGTTCTTAAATAGATGTAGCGAAGTTCTAAATTATCAAGTTTCTAAAATAACTATGAATAAGTAATACAGAGGGTCAAAAATAGAAAGCAGTCAAAACGACTGCCCTGGTGCTTCTAGTTCTAGGTATAGAGTAACACATCTCAAAAAGTAATTATAGTAAGTACCTGCAAAGGAGGAATTATAATCCTCAAATACATCTAGGAAAAGTCTTAAATTATCAACTTTCTAAAGGAACTATGAATAAGTAATACAGAAGGTCAAAAAGAGAAAGCAGTTAAAATGACCGCTCTGGTGCTTCTAGTGTTAAGGGGCAGATCACAGAACGTTTTCGATTTTATAGAAAAATCATTATCAGTGTTAAAACAGGTTGGATGCCAGCTGAGCCACCAAAGAAATATTAGGGTAAAAACCCTTTAAATATTCTATAGTTGCGTTAAAAGTGCATACTTAAATAAAACTCCTTAGGATGGATACATATTAAAAATAATAATACCGTTAGGTAAGGTATTGACCTTCCCAACACATGGGATGTAAATTGAGTTGTTTTGGATGTAAAGATTGGATGAAGTTTTAATGCAACTATATCATATTTAAAAGGTTTTTACCCTAATATTTCTTTGGTGGCTCAGCTGGCATCCAGCCTGTTTTAACACTGATGATGATTTTTCTATAAAATCGAAAACGTTCTGTTATGTAGCCCTTAAAGGAATTTTTAATAAAGAAATTTTATACCTTTTACAAAGGATTTTTTTCAATTTTTTATTTAATTACACATTATATTTATGATATGTGTTGTTACTATAACAGGGATGAAAGAAGCTGTTTGATGGCTAGAACATTTTGGTACGTTAATAGTTATTTATGTACCAAGTTAGTAAAGTTACTCTTTATCGAACGAGTCTGATATTATAAGCCGAGCGAGCCTAGCGAGCGAGGCGAATAAGAGACGAGTTCGATAAAGAGTCTTTACTGACGTGGTGCATACAAGATTTTATCGCCAATCATACAAAACATTAACACTTACTTAATTACATCCTTCTAATGAAAAAGAGTGTGTGTACTTTGTATGCATGTAAGAACTAAAAATAATAGCCTTTCGAAGTTGCTTTTTCCTTGTTAGTCGTAGAAAATCTAAATAAATAGTAATATTTTGTTTAATCTTTTTATTGTACAATGTACAATCCGACTTGTCGGGGTGAAGTCATTGGGGTAACTTGTCTGGACTTGTCGTTGACGTCATTGGACAACAGCCCGATTAATTATTTTAATTATTTTTAATCATTTTTTAAGTCCTTATAATAGTCTAAGTATGTCAATAACCATTAATATTAAAAAAAAAATTTTTCCTTAAGGGGGACTCGAACCAAGTACTAACACGTCCGTAACTAGATACACATACCACTAACCCCACGCAACCAATTCCTAGACACGGCCGATATTAGATATAAAAAAAAAGAAATAGGTGATTAAAAATTGTAAAGAAAATTACTACTTACATACTTATAAATTAATATATTCCTAAATTTTAGCAGAAACATTTGTTACATAGGTACAATAATTATACAAGACATTAGTAAACTTGCTTATATCTATGTCTTTATTTGTGGTCAAAGTTGCCTTCAACATTGAATAATAGGACCACGTAGTCGATGGAGAATATTCTTTAGACAATTTACAGAAATATGCTAGTAAAACACTTTCACTATAATTAGTAATACTGTTTTTTTCAGGCCATGCTTTAAATGTATCATATTGCCTATTGTATTTTTCGACTAGTCCAGAAAGCCACTGCGCATCCGCTAGGAAAAATATTCTAATTCGGATTTTTTGCACAATCTTATTCAAAAAGGACTCCTTTTAACAAATTTGCATGTTGCCAGGACCAAAAGGTGGTCAAAAATTTTTTAAACGTTTTTTTTTTGTTTTTTTAGGTTTTTTAGCTCATTCCAAATAGAAAAGGTCTTTAGTGACTTTTCTCTAAAAATGATAGTTTTAGACATATAAGCGATTAAAAATTGAAAAATTGCGAAATCGGCCATTTTTAACCCTCAAAAGCTATGTGAAAAACTGAAAATTTGAATGTTGCCAAGGTAGGTAGATATTCTTTAAACATTGATTGATGAAACCCCGAAGAGTTTTTTGCAATACAATATTCAAAACTCCTTTGTTTTTTAATTGCTAATCAAGCGTGCGCGACACTATTTTCCACCGACAGTATGGTGCAAATGAAAGGAATAAATTCGTTATTTCGTAAACCGGCAACTTTAAGGAAAAATCCCGAAACAGGTCGATTTTTATTTTTAAGTTATGATATTGTGGCATATATGGTATACTAGTGACGTCATCCGCCTGGGCGTGATGACGTAATCGATGATTTTTTTAAATGAGAATAGGGGTCGTGTGGTAGTTCATTTGAAAGGTTCTTCAATTCTCTATTCAGTAATGTAAATATTTACATAATTATTTATACAGCGTGTCCTTCTACTTCTTTTTTTGTCAAATAATTTAATTTAATAAAAATTCTTTGGACACCCTGTATAAATAATTAGGTAAATGTTTATATTACTGAATAGAGAATTAAAGAACCTTTCAAATGAGCTAGCACATGACCCCTATTCTCATTTAAAAAAATCATCGATTGCGTCATCACGTCCAGATGGATGACGTCACTAGTATACCATATATGCCACAATATCATAACTTAAAAATAAAAATCGACCTGTTTCGGGATTTTTCCTTAAACTCGCCGGTTTAGGAAATAACGAATTTATTCCTTTCATTTGCACCATACTGTCGGTGAAAAATAGTGTCGCGCACGCTTGATTAGCAACTAAAAAACAAAGGAGTTTTGAATATTGTATTGCAAAAACCTCTTCGGGATTTCATCAATCGATGTTTAAAGAATATCTACCTATCTTGGCAACATTAAAATTTTCAGTTTTTCACACAGTTTTTGAGGGTTAAAAATGGCCGATTTCGCAATTTTTCAAATTTAATCGCTTATATGTCAAAAAGTATCATTTTTAGAGAAAAGTCACTAAAGACCTTTTCTGTTTGGAATGATCCAAAAAATCTAAAAAAACTTTTTTCCATGCAAAAAGAATAATTTTAGGAAAAAAACAAAAAAAAAACGTTTAAAAAATTTTTGACCACTTTTTGGTCCTGGCAACATGCAAATTTGTTAAAAGGAGTCCTTTTTGAGTAAGATTGTGCAAAAAATCCGAATTAAAATATTTTTCCTAGCGGATCCGCAGTGGCTTTCTGGACTAGATGGATTTTGCTGGGAGAAGCTCTGAAACTGCCTCTAACGATTTCTTGCGTATTTTAGGTGGCGTACATGACATGTAATTTCTTCCATTTCCAAAGCAGCACTACTGTATATACTATAATTTGATATTCGTTATTTTAACACTTTTATTACACTAAATACAATTTTCAATTTAAATTTTTTAAATATGACAGTGATGACAAATCATTTATTATAGGCAGGCGGCTTTTGTCTAAAAAAAATGCTGTTTAATGCCCATAAGCTGAAACTTGTTATATTTGGTAGACTATGGTACCAATATGATATGTTTAAATGTTTCGCAAAAATTTTCCATGGTTACCATCCTATTTATTTAAAACAGGTGTTAAACACATTACAAAAGATTGTTGTTTGCCCTTCGAATGTACGATTTTTGCGAATTTAAAATTGTACTTCCGGTTGAAATTCTGAAATTTCTCACCTCCAATACCATATTAATTTGGATTATAATCTCTCATTCGACACTTCATTTGTCATGCGGTCTATTTTCATAACATAGGAGTTATGCTTGTGAACAGACAAACGAACCGATACCTTTGCATGTAACCAGAAGTATAGATTTGTTTTCGCCTTGCTAAGGCGCGTCGAATAATATATCGCTTCTACTATTTCGGTGACTTAATAATAGTACATCCAGTTATAACTCTAAAACCGGAAGAGCGAAACAAAATTTCTCATTTTTATTACCATCCTTGGGTTATAGTCTTTCATTCCACACCTCATTTGTCCTTCTATCTGGTCTAATGACGGAAGAGTTGTGTTTACAAAGTCTATGGGACAGACATAAATAATTCAACGTTTTCACAATTTTTTTTTTAAATATGTGAAAACAATACTTCTTACTCAAGTTTTTTTCTTTTTAATAATTTGTTTGTTTATTATATTCGTTTACAAAAATTATTGTTATTTGTTGGGTTTATATGAATGCATTCGCCAATTTAAAATGTTTTACTTATTAGTCACTTTTTCATATCTTATCCTAAAACTAATAGTCTGGGCTGATTATCGGAGAATAGACCATTTTTGGGAAAAGTTATTTACCAGCAATTTTATTGCTGGAATCGAATCTTACTATTGTATGTATTAATAATATAGGTATGCAAAGTCCGCAGATAGTGTGTTACTTTTTTTATAAACAAAATGGCGCCCGAAAATCGTGTTTTTTTTTTCAATTTTTGCTCTATAACTCCAAAGATTTTAACTTTACACCAAAAATACTCAAATAAAAATTCACCGCAATTAAATTCTGCATAGACACGTGTTTTTCCCGATTCACTTCGATGAAAACTTTCCCCGGAAAAAGCGGGTTTTTCCAACAAAATCTTTAATTTTCAACTAAAATTTTAGATAAGTAATTGTTAAACAATAATTAAATAACTTGGTAAGGTGAAAGCCCTTTTCGCATAGATTATAATTCCAGAAGCCGATGGAAACTGAATGAAGAGTTTAGCAACAATTGAATTGTTAATTAAAAATTTACGGTCACTATAATAACGACAATTATTATGATGCATAAGAATACCTAGGATTTTTTCATAAAAAGAGACTATACCTATCTAATGTACTTTACAGAATTGAAATTGGACTATTTAAGCGGCCTCAGGAATATGTTAAAATTATAAAGAATTTTTTGGCTCATAAACAAATAGAATATCTCGGGAAATATTAAAGAAAATTAAATTGTAAAAACGGAATTCGAAAAACAGCGGCAGGACACTTCTTTTAAAAGAAAAAACGTTTAATTATGATGAGTAGTTCCTGAGATACAACCGGTCAAAATTGACCGGAATTTACGGCAAAGATGTAAACAATAGGATCATAATTTTCAAACCATCACCTATTTATTTTTGTCCTCTTTCTCTACACCAATTTTCATGTCCTTAAAATACTCATAACATATATTATTATAATAAAAACTATCGATAATACGTGTGAAAATTGCCAAAAATAGCAAAATTCCAATAAAAAATTAGGTTGGAGAAAATGTATCCCTCAAAGTTCAAAATCGGTATACGTTAAAAAATGCATTTTTTCGGCTTCCCATGGAGCAATTTCTTTCATTCTTTTTTTGTTCCCAAGTAACTCGAGTGGAGCCATCGAACTAATGCGTTATTAAATGTCAAACTTGCTTTTGTTTTGTTATAATAAATTAATTTATTTATTATAACACAAAATTTTAATTTGTTTAAATAAAAATTGTTTAAATAATTATACAGCTTTCAAATGAGAATATTTATGTTTTTAACTTTAAAAGGTATACTTGTAGTAAATTTATCTAAAAAAAAGCCTACAACTGGAAAAATATGTAGTTTTCTGTTCTTATAAATAAATTAATCTATTATAACAAAACAAAAGCAAGTTTGACATTTAATAATGCGTTAGTTCGATGGCCCTACTCGAGTTATTAGGGAACAAAAAAAGAATGAAGGAAATTGCTCCATGGGAAGCCAAGAAAATGCATTTTTTTAACGTATACCGATTTTGAACTTTGAGGGTTACATTTTCTCCAACCTAATTTTTGATTGGAATTTTGCTATTTTTGGCAATTTCCACACGTATTATCGATAGTTTTTATTATAATAATATATGTTGTGAGTATTTTAAAGATATGAAAATTGGTGTGGAGAAAGAGGACAAAAATAAAAAGATGACGGTTAAAAAATTATGATCCTGTTGTTTATATCTTTGCCGTAAATTCCGGTCAAATTTAACCGGTTGTATCTCAGGAACCACTCGTCATAATTAAACGTTTTTTCTTTTAGAAGAAGCGTCCTGCCGCTGATTTTCGAATACCGTTTTTACAATTTAATTTAGTTTAATATTTCCCGAGATATTCTATTTGTTTATAAGCCAAAAAATTGTTTATAATTTTAAAATATTCCTGAGGCCGCTTAAATAGTCCAATTTCAATTCTGTAATGTACATTAGATAGGTATAGTATCTTTTTACAAAAAAATCATAGTTTTTCTTATGCATCATAATTATTGTCGTTATTATAGCGACCGTAATTTTTTAATTAACAATTCAATTGTTGCTAAACTGTTCATTCAATTTCCATCGGCTTCTGGATCTATAATCTATACGAAAAGGGCTTTCACATTATTAAGTTATTTGATTATTGATTAACAATTACTTATCTAAAATTTTAGTTGAAAATTAAACATTTTGTTGAAAAAACCGCTTTTTCCGGGGAAAGTTTTCGTCGAAGTGAATCTGGAAAAACACGTCTCTATGCAGAATTTAATTGCGGAGAATTTTTATTTGGGTGTTTTTGGTGTAAAGTTAGAATCTTTGGAGTTATAGAGCAAAAATTGAAAAAAACACGATTTTCGGGCGCCATTTTGTTTATAAAAAAATTAGCACACTATCTGCGGACTTTGCATACCTATATTATTAATACATACAATAATAAGATTCGATTCCAGTAATAAAATTGCTGGTAAATAACTTTTCCTTGTATTTTGCTAATTAGCCCAGAGTATAATACTAATATTAATCTTTAATAAACAATTTTAATACTAAATAATTATATTTATATTTTTTAATAATTTCTTTATATTTTCTTCGTATTTTTTTAAATGATGTTCTCACTGCTCCACGCCAAAATTAGTATGTAGTCCTCTACTTAATTCGAGAGATTTTTTAAGGGGGGGGGTTGAAATCAACATATCAAGCACATTTTCATGATTTTTTTGAAGCTATGGTAGAATTATTTTATTTTTAAATAAAATAAACATATTAACTACAATTCAAAGAATATTTAAGAAAAAATTCAATCAAAAATATTGAAAAATATGCCATTGTTGACAAATTTTGGCAGGCAGCTCAAAAAATGGATTTTGCCGTGGACATCAGAACTCATCAGTGGATCATACGAAATAAAAAATTCAAAAAGATTTAATAAGCTTATGAGTTTTCACTCAGAAGTGAAAAATACGAAATTTTTGATAAAAATTTTGTGAAAACCAACAGATTTAAAATTGTTGAACAAAAAATAAGCACAAAACGAAAAATATCTCGACCTTGTTACCTCACGAGATGTCTAAATAAAATATCTGCAAAATTTCAGGTAGATCGGTCAAGTAGCTTTTCAGTTACAATGTCCACCGCATTTGAAAAAGCAGTTTTGAGAAAAATGCGTGTAAAGTTTTGACAGCTGCATCTTCATCTTCTTATTGTCTGCCAAATCGTAAAGTGATGAACATTGTTTTTTTTTTTAATTGCAGAGTAATCTACAAAAGAGAAGGCGAACAGTTGTTTAACGTTTCTCACTACGCTCAAGCGTGCTGGCGCGAAGCCGCGGCAAAGCGGGTCGAAGGTAGGGATATTCAATACTCGGTATCTCGGGTAATTTTACTCCGATCAATCTGACATTTTCAGAGAGTATTCTTGAAAGTATGCCCTTTTATCTGAAATAATAAAAAACTTAAATATATCATAACATACCCCTCCCCCCCTTAATATGGTCTGTCCAAAGTTCCTCATTCATTTTTGTATTTTTTTTTTAAATTTTTTATTATTTTTATTTTTTCTTAGACATTATTTTTTTTTTAATTTTGTTTTAATATAAAACAATTTACAAAAGGAATACGCTATTAAGGATTACTCTATATTTACAATTACAATTTAAGTTTAATATCTAAAATATATTTATACAATAGTAGGTATAAATTTAATTAATTTAATAATTTATTTAATATATTATTTTTTCTCCTTTCTGAACCCTCAACTGGTATGGTGATTTAATTTAACGTCTAAGGCATGTTGGGTCAATAGTGACCCGCAAGTATAAATCCTGCAAGAGTTTCCATATTATGCAAAATATGTTATGTTGTAATTAGTTTATTTTATTAATTAAACGTTTAGGAATAATATAAAACAAGAAAATAAATGGATATTTACTTTATTATTGTGAATTAAACATAAATATTGACGTTTTTGCATGTTGATACAAAAAAATAATAGAAATATTTAAAAAAACACTAATCTGATTAAATACTTTTTTTCCAACTTATTTATGTTCGTCCGGTAACAAAGAAATAAAAGATCAAGAATTTTAGGCAAAAAGTAAAAAAATGTAGGGTCTTTTGTACCTTGAAATTATTTGAAAACGTAAATTTAAGAAAAAACAGTCAACCGCACGCACAATGGTCGTAGGTCAACTGAGACTGACAGTACTGTAGAAAATAGGAGAATTTATAGCTGACCAGTGACCAGTACCGTACGTCGATTTCAATATATTGGTTAAATTGTCAAACTTAATGTTGTTGGGTCAGTTTTGACCCATCATACCAGTTGAGGGTTAATGTCTTCTGTTAATTTTCCACCTTGGCAACGCTGCTGTAGCAACATGACATACCTACGAAACGAATTTGTGTGGTGGCCCTGCCTTCTTTTCTTTTATGCCGTATTAAATAAGAATTACATATTTTGTCTCGTTTCCCATTGAAGGCGCACATTTTCGTTAGATTTTTTTCCAATCAGAAATCGTAATTACATCTATATAAATAAAAATGAATGTTTGTATGTATGTATGTATAGTATTTTTACTACAAAAACGTTATTACGTAGGTCAAAATTTTTGACGTAAGAGAACTGTCAAAACATTAGAATGTGACTGTTCATTATTGCCGTATTTATAATAAACATAGCAATAATGAAAAGTCACATTCTAATGTTTTGACAGTTCTCTTACGTCAAAAATTTTGACCTACGTAATAACGTTTTTGTAGTAAAAATACTATATGCTTGTATGTATGTATGTATGTATGTATGTATGTTTCTATGTATGTATGTATGTATGTATGTATGTATGTATGTATGTATGTATGTATGTACCTTGTAGACTCGCAAACTATGCATTTCTTCATATGATGACCTTAATCAAAGTTGTTGTACATGAACCCAGGATGGTTTCTGAGTCGGTACCACCAACCTAAGTAAAAAAGTGGGCTTGACCCCCATAATTATTTTTTTATTTTTTTGGACAAACTGTTCTTTTTTAATATTGTATGATGTAAAACCAAAATATACATTCAACCCTACATTTTCACTTTTCTATCACCAACCGTTATTTTTTAATAGCCATCTAAATATTACCTCTTCTATATAAATAAAAATAAATGTTTGTATGTATGAATGTATTATTGTGTTTCAATTTATCAATCAAAGGTAGAATAAAAATTTTTATTTTTTTTTAATATAACGCGGGCACATTTGATACACCCTGTATATTGATTTGTAAATATTTATTAGAAGTTAGCTTTCACGCAAGGTGGTTTCACCTTAATGAATTTTTCCATGAAGAATATTAAAAACATTTGTAAATAAAAGTGAAATGAAAGTTATTTAGGATTATTATTTTGAACCGATTGTTTATTACGGGAAAGGTAGAAGCCATAGGTAAGTAGTTCTTAGAAAATGAAGGTAAAGAAAGTTTGGAATTTTAATCTCTTTTTGTTTAACCCCGAGTTAATTTTGTAGAATTTCCCGAAAGTAATTATTATGATGGTATCAATATTTTTGAAAGTATAAGTGGGTGTTTCGAATGAGAAAAAGAAGGGGGAAGAAAAAATGTCTCTGATTGGTTTGGCAATTTGGAATGGGAAGGAGAGAAGGTTGAATTTTTAGATAGTTTTGGAAAGAGGGATTATTGTGTTACCGGCATTCGAGAAGAGCAGTCAAAAGTTTTCTTTAATAGTTCAGAAGCAAGTACTAGTGGTTGTTTTGATAGTGAGAGTAGCTGAAAAGTGAAACGAGAGACAAATCAAATTGAGAACAAATACCTCTTTGATTCTGTTAAGTCCAAGAGAGTAAGTTACAAGAATTATCGTTATTAAAATTATTTGTGGCACCAAGTAAAAAAGATACTTGGGTCTCAGGAGATTATTGTTGAGAGAAAGAGAGGAGAGAGTTTTGGAGTTTATTGAACGAGTACTGGCAAAAAGAGGCCTGGCTTGTGTTTTGGAGAAATAGTTGCTGGTATCCTGCTGGATTGTTTGCTGAGAACGGAGAGGGCTTTGATTGGTAGCCTAACATAATCAACAAGGAGGAGCTGTTTGGGTCAAGAGGAGACATCATTGTGTGTGAATCCAAAAGGCCAGTCAATAACCTATGTGATAGATTTTCTTTATAATCAGAAGTTCATTTTTTTTACGTAAAAGCATATGCATTTAAGATTCCAACATTTCAAAAATTTAATAGGAAGTATAAGTAATTTGCGAATACCAAATTCGTTTGTTTAGCTTGTTTTTTGTTAAGGCTATTAAGAACAAAGAGATAAATATTTGTTTGAATTAGATTAATTTATATGGTAAAAGTTTTTTTGGACAGTTATGCCCACAGGATTTCCTATTTTATCCCGATAAGGATCAACTAAAAGATACTGAAACCACGAGAAAGGATAAGTATAACCTAAGATAATTTCTTTAAATTTTTTTGACAAAAGGCACCCTGAGATTTTTTTCTTAATATTTTTATGTATGATTTGCGGTAATTAAATAATTGATCAAATAAATAATAATTAATATAATAGTAATAGAAAGCAGATCATAAGAGTATGTATTTTTGTAGAATTGTTTTTTGTCAGAATTCAAAAAAAAAATATAGTTCATCATTTAAAAAGAAAATTAAATTTATATCAAAGACCATTAGATCATAGATTCTCATCCCAATCTAATTTAGCTATTAGACAGTGTTTCTGGAAAGTGAAAACGATTAGTGATAATGATTCGACGAAACGAATTGGTACACTAACAAACAATTTTGGGTTTAGAAAGTGGACATATCGTTTTGGCGAGAACAATAAGTTTTTGAAAATGTTTCCGGGAAGGTTTGGTGATTGTAAACACTTTGTTTTAGTTTTTAGAAGAGAAAGTAGTATGTAGAAAAATCTAATTATGATATTTCTTAAAATTTGACAAATTGGAAAGTTATATAGAAAAATATTTATTTCTTGAGAAATGTGGTATCGAAGGTTTTGAGAGCGGCTTGTTTTTGATTGGGTAGAAAAGATCGGTAGAATGGATAAGAAAGTTGGAGTCTGAATTTGCGAGAGAAGAGAGGGTCACTGGATAATGGATATCTAAAGAGAGCAGTCGAGTTTCCAAAAGTGAGAGATCAGTGTATAGTGTTGTGATCGGCCTTTGCGAGCAGAATCAAGTTGAAACCGAATTGACGACCGGTTGAAAAGTTAGTTTTTCCTGGTCCGAGGGAGATTCCTTTGTTTTGTCTAGAACGAGTAGCTGATTGATATCTATTTGCACAAGATATCGAGCAAGGAGAAAATTGAGTAAGAGAATTCGAGCAAGTTCCTGTGTGTGGTTTTGGAAGCAGTTTGGACGAGAGGGACCTTTTCGCAACATCCAGAGAGTACGTTGGGAGAATCGAGAACCACGCAATCCGGAAAAGGAGGAAGTGAAGAAACAAAAAGGTTAGTCAAATAATTTGTCGGAAGGGAGAGAATTTGTTTATATCAGAACCATATTTGCTTAGGTTTTTATTAAACATTACTATAACGCAGTTAGTCATTTCAAATTTAAGAATTCAATTCAAATATATAAAAGTAAAATTTATTAAATTTAATATGAGAAAAAATAATTTATTTAAAGAAATTTTTTGTTAACACAAAGAGATATCAGAATTAAAGTTTGATTTATTAAGTAAGAGATTGTTGCAACAAAGTTAAATTTAGTATTTTTGAATCATATGTACACGGCTTATTCGGTAATTGAATAATATATTACATTTATATGATATTGCATTTTTTTAATTTCCCTGTTTCCATCCTGGAAGAAGTAAGCAACTAGAAATACTAGAAGCCACAAATCATAGGTATTGTATAAAATACAGAATTAGCCCTGAGAATAAAATTTATTGGAATATTTAATTTGAATTTAGTTTGTGTTTTACATAGGCAGTGATTAAAGTAATTGAATAATTAATTGAATTAAGAATTTGCCAATCAATCTAAATAAATAGTTAAAGTAGAGCTTAACAGTATGTACCTTATAGACTCGCAAACTATGCATTTAATCATACGATTACCTTAATCAAAGTTGTTGTACATGAACCCGGGATAGTTTTTGAGTTAGTACCACCAACCTAAGTAAAAAAGGGGCTTGCCCCCCACCCATAGTTATTTTTTATTTCTTTGGACAAACTGTTCTTTTTTAATTTCACAATATGATGTAGAACCAAAATATACATTCATCCCTAACTTTTCACTTTTCTATCACCAACCGTTATTTTTTAATAGCCATCTAAATATTATCTCTTTTATATAAATAAAAATGATTGTTTGTATGTACGTATGTATGCATGTACCTTATAGATTCGCAAACTATGTATTTCTTCATATTATGATGACCTTAAGAGAATCGGTACTTATTTTCGTCTGCAATGCTATTCAAATGGGGATTCATTTTTTTCGAATCCTGAGAAAACTAATAAGTATTTTTAAAAAATTTAAACGCAGAATGAAAGATTACGTTATTAGCGAGGGCCGAAAGTCCCTGAGAACTCCTATAATGTTTATTTTAATAAGTTACAGGGGTGAAAAACTAAGAGACAATGTAGTGTGATTTTGGATTTCAAATATCTCATTCGAAAGAAACTTCTTATATATTCTAAAAGACTTTCGGCCCTCGATAATAATTTAGTCTTTCATTTTGTGCTTAAATTTTTTAAAAATATATATTAGTTTTTTCAGGATTCGAAAAAAATACATGTCCGTGGAAATCGAACATCCGCTATCTTTGTCATACAACGCACTTATTCGAATATTATTATAATGTTATGACAAGACTCAAGACAGTGACAAGTACAGATGTGTCCGACCCGCTATTTTGATATAGCAGTTCATTCTGCTACTGCTTCTTAACGCTTTTACGATGATAATAAAAATCAATCAAAGGCGTACAATTAATAAGAAGTTATTTATGGTTTATATATTATTTATGGAACATCCAAGTATTTCAAGTCATTAAAGTTCAAACAAAAGTATTATTTTATAAGAGTTTGTTCCGATAACCGTGAATAGGTACGAGTTTAGCTATAAAGTAAAGGCCCATGGTGGCATAAAATGTAGTAAATGCTAATGCTTCAAGTACGTACTACATTTTTGAAGATTTCACTACACTTAAAAAGCATTTGCTTTTCTCCGTAGTATTTGCTACTATTTACCAGCCTACATAGAAGAATGTACTACGCTTTTGAAGTATGTGCTTGTTTAGTAGTATTTTCCTTCAGTTTAAGTGAAGTTGGTGGGTGGACGTCTTCGGCGTAGGTACTTGTTTGGTACAATATGGCAGCATTTATGAATGTGTGTTATAGAAAAATTTACAAACTAAGAAGATTCTTAATTTTTGGGGTCATTCTTTTATCAAATAAAATTTAATAATTGTGAAGAAGATTAACAAATAACAATTGTTCATTTTTATCCTCGCGTAACTCTTTTGACGCTTCGGATCTGAGTCACTCATTTTTACTCATGCACAATTCTAATAATTTGGTACGTAAAAATGTGAATTCACAAATCACAACAATTCACATGGAAAACTAATTCCATCACGATTGGTGTAATGCAGACACGGCTGGCGTAACGCTTTTTAGTAGATACTTCTGGTCAGTAGTAGGTACTTCTGTTGTGTAGTAATAAATAGTTTACTCCTTTAAACGAGAATAAAATTTAATGCGAAAATTATTGGTTTACCGATAGATTTTATAGATCATATTTTCACTATAAATTTAAAATTAATTTGAAACATACAAAAGTAATTAATTTGATTTATGTAAAAAATACTTATTTCAATTGAGCTAACCGTTTATTTTTCGCTTTTCAGTAACACATTTCTTATAACAACGTCCCATATTTTAATTTGCGCAAATAAACAAATAAATAAAGTCTTTGTAAATTAATTGGGTAATACTACATTTATACAACGCAGTTCTTCACATGTTCAAACCTTATCTAAGCTTTCCATGGTAACAGGACATAATTAAAATAACTTTACAACTTTTTTTCTTTTTCGACTATTTGTATAGTATATAAATAATGGTAACCACTGAATACATAATTAGTGAAAAAATAATCCTATCATTTATACATTATACAAGTAAAGGTTATCCAAGAACATTCAAAAACTGAACGAAACCGAAATAGGCATCTCTACCTTTCTAATGACAATGTCACTGTCAACCTAATGTTTACATCTGCAGTTTCCATACCAGTGAGAATTTTACTACACGTAATTTGCCGTGTAAAGACAGAAAAAGTAGGGATGGCCGTAAAATATTTGCGAATTATGTACCCCTAGCCTTTATCAAATTTGTCGTTATCGCGGGGCGGGTGTCTGGATCGGGACAAAATTAAAGTAAAATTACGAATTAAAATTAAATAAAGTGTGCTATATTGTAAGATTTGTGAAAAGTCAAAGACTGCCATAGCTGTGATATGTCTAGAGACAAGAAGATACAAAAAGACTAACGAAAGTATTACAATAGAAGCTGACACACTGACAAAAAAAGGAAAGTCCAGAACGAGATGGCTGTTTGACTTAGAAGACGACCTAAAAACTAGCAATGTAAGAAAATGGATAAGAAGGACATAAAGGAGGTCTAAATGGAAGGGCATAGTCAGACAGGCAAAGTTTATTTATGGTTATGATGTCAAAAGAAGAACCGTGTTCGATAACTGACCAGTTATTATTACTAGACCCAGGGCAGCGCCAAGACTTTCAAGCGCCCCGGGGCAAGTAATTTTAGGCGCCCCTTTCCCCTTTCCTCCTTCCTTTGTAAGTAGTTTTTTGTAGCTTAGTGAATCGTTATATGGTATACCTACAAACCATTTTTTATGTGTTAGGAAAGTATCATCATCATTATAATCTAACCGTTATCGTCCACTGCTGAACATAGGCCTCCTCTAGGTTTCTCCATATCTCCCTATCTTGAGGTACCAGCTATGCAGTTCCCGGCAGTTCTCTTTACACCGTCACTCCAGCGCGTTGGTGGTCAATCTCTGCTTCGTTTATCCGATTGTCCTCCCGCGGTCGCTATTCCAATAATCTTCTAGTCTAGCTGTTGTTAGGTGTTCTTCCACATGACCTGCCCATCTCCATTACTTTTTTGCTACATGTTCTACTACGTCTTTGATTTTTAACATTTGCCTGATATTTGGTATTATGTCTCCTTGTGGTTCTTAGTCTGGCCTTCTGGGTAACCCTTATTTTCTGCTCTTAGATTTTCAGCAGCAGGAAAGTAATATTATTCTTATAATTACGTATTATTTATGGGAAATAAGCCACAATTTTAATAAAAAATGAATTTATTAACGTTTCGAAGCCCAAACGTTTCGAAGCCCAAATCGGGTTTCGTTGTCAAAACACAAAATACTATTAAAATAAAACAAACATGTTGTTGCTAAGTAAAAAAATTCTTCTAATAATTTATTTAATCTGACTCATTTATATTGGCAATTCAGACGTATATTATACATTTTAAAGTAGAAGACTTTAAAATGATATCGCCAATATTTATGAGTTGCGTTCCTGGGACGACTTTACTAAAAGATAGTTCATTCGATTACATGAAATCAATCCCAACTCAAGAATATCCGTCGCAAAAAAATCATAGCATGTGATCTGTCTTTAAAAAGACAACCAAATGCAACGATGACAGTAAAATTCTCGAGTTAGAGATTCCATAGTAAATCACGAGGGAAAACCAGGAAAAAACCTCGTGATACTATCCCGACATCGTAAGTATTTGGTCTTACATTTAATCTACCTTCAAAAAACTAATACCAAATTCTGACTTTAATATGTTTAAATTATAAATCATATTAATATTACATAGATATACAATAAGTAATACTAAAATATAAAATTTGTACTAACTCGATATGTTATTGACTTACTAATCGTGGTATTTTCTTTCTATTGACTTCCTCTTTCAGTATGGGTAACTATGTCGGGATAGTATCACGAGGTTTTTTCCTGGTTTTCCCTCGTGATTTACTATGGAATCTCTAACTCGAGAATTTTACTGTCATCGTTGCATTTGGTTGTCTTTTTAAAGACAGATCACATGCTATGATTTTTTTGCGACGGATATTCTTGAGTTGGGATTGATTTCATGTAATCGAATGAACTATCTTTTAGTAAAGTCGTCCCAGGAACGCAACTCATAAATATTGGCAATATCATTTTAAAGTCTTCTACTTTAATATCATTTTAAAGTCTTCTACTTTAAAATGTATAATATACGTCTGAATTGCCAATATAAATGAGTCAGATTAAATAAATTATTAGAAGAATTTTTTTACTTAGCAACAACATATTTGTTTTATTTTAATAGTATTTTGTGTTTTGACAACGAAACCCGATTTGGGCTTCGAAACGTTAATAAATTCATTTTTTATTAAAATTGTGGCTTATTTCCCATAAAAAATACGTAATTATAAAAATGCCACAAGGAAATAGCTTCAGAACAACATTCTTCTTATGGTGCCTATCTGTTAAGGATTTTGGACACTAACATGGCTATTCTGACTTTGTTGACTCTGCCCTTAAAAGTCCGGTAGTAGTGGTTAAGTTAAACCATTTTCGCAGGTAATGCAGCAAGGATATTCTTCTTCGTCCTGGACGTCTTTTCCCATGCACTTTACCTCGAAGTAGCATTTTAGTAAACGAACTTTTATTTCCAATTTTATATCGTGGCTGTTAAAGATTTTTTTCATTTTGACGAAAGCTGATCTTGCCTTCTCGAAAGTAATATACTGATAAGTTATTATGAATCCTATAAATATTAAAAAAAAAACAACGATTACATTATCAGAGAACAGATAAATATATAATTATTATTATAGTCCATTTGCTCACGGTTTTTGCTCCGCATTTTAAAGAACCGCTTGGATTGACATAAAATTTGGCATACGCATAGCTAATATATAACAAAGAAAAAAATTGATATTGCGTCGTCGGGGATGAAAAAATATACGTTAAAATCAAGTCCGGAAATATTAACTGACTAATAAACTGACTAATTCTAAGCAACTTTGTTGTTTGTTTGGGTTTATATGACTGCGGACACTAAATCCATTCGCCATAAGCAACTTTTACAGTTTTTTCACTATTTCAGGTTAATAATTTTCGAGTTATTTGCGAGTTAATATGTTCATTTTTCAATATAAAAATCACGGTTTTAGACGGCTCTTCGCAAATAACACAAAAAGTGTGTAGCAAAAATATAAAATGTTCTCTTATAGAAAAAATATAATGCTTATAAAAAAATTAAAAAACTTGTGCACGCATGAAGTCAGTAGATCTAGTAGAGGAAGAGTTGTAGCTCTAGAAATGTGGGTTATTATTCGTCAAATTCCAAATCGAACATCTCAACGTGAAATAACCAAAAATGAAGCACTTTTCGGGCAAAACCCGTTATGACTTTTTTAAAGTCTTTAGAAAAAGCTTTATTTTTGTTTCTAAAAAAGTTTCTAGCAGCAAAAGTAAACCAGTAACGCTGAAAATAAAGTTGGTCCTTTTGTTTTTGGTAAAAAATATCGTAAAAATCTCCGCTTAATTAGCATCACAAATGAAGAAAATAATCGTTACAGATTTACAATTTACTTCACTTAGGTATGTATATTTATATGATCTGGAACTTTCACCATTTCAAAGTTCTTATTTTTGAAAAAAATTGGTTTTAAATAAAAAATAATAATTTGAAATTTTGAAGGAAATGCCTTTTTTTCAAAATTTTTCCTAAGAATATATTTTCGATAAAATACTTACTCTTTGGGTTATTTGCGAAAAACCGTCTAAAAACGTGTTTTTTTTTTGTTGAAAAATGAACATATTCACTCGCAATAACTCGAAAAGTAGATATTGATTTATGTATAAAAACTTTATAGAACAACTTAACTTTATAGTTAAGGGTTAAGGGTAAAGTACCACCCTTTCACCCCCGTGAAAGGGTGGTACTCCCCTAGGGCAAGAGCTCTCCAAGAATGGACTAATAGTTCAGTTTAATGAGGGAAATAACGGTTCGTACACTTAGGGCCGGTTGTTCGAACGCTAATCAACAATGATCACTATCAAATATTTAATTACTGTTACCAAACTGTCAATGTCAACTTTGGTTGGGTTGCTAAAAACATAATTGATTACAATTCTGAGACTATAATCAATTAATATAACAATAATTATTAACATAATTGATAATAAATCTCATAATTTTAATTAATTATGTTTTCAGCAACCCAAACAAAGTTGACATTGACAGTTTGGTGACCGTAATTAAATATTTGATAATGATAATTGTTGATTAGCGTTCGAACAACCGGCCCTTAGGGGATCAAAGTAATAATAACTGCTATTTTTAAATCTACCTACGATTGGTAAATTTTCAATTTTACAAGATAACAAAATATTACTAATATTTCTGGTAATTTCGGTATTGTCAAATTTTTTTTTCGGCACCTGCCGGCGCCTTTTTGGGGGCACCGCCCCTCTCCGCCCTTATGGACGGCGCGGCCCTGACTAGACCAGATATCCCCGCAAGACGTCTACCGGTCACGTCTTACTCAGTAAACAGTAATATATATTTGTTGATGTATGTATCAAACGTAGCAGTGACGTTTATAATCGCAAGTTTTTTGGGAGTTTGCGGAAAACTTTAAGTGTCCATGTTTTTGACAAGGAAAATTAATCGTGCCTTGAAAAACCGCCACCGTTTAATATTTACGCAGCGCAAAAAAATAATACTTATCGGAATGAATTAAATAGATACTTTTATATTAGGTCATACATACATATATTTTTTAAGTATTTTTTTATTTTCTGTTAACTTTTATTCATTGAATTTTGACATATTATTGATTTATTTCTATAATATCTCTCATATAATAATATTTCTCATATCTCAAAAGGTAGGCTTTGTAACATACCCCTTCTTTCATTTAGGTCTTCAATTACTAAGTTGTTTTTCTCCCAATTTGTATCCATTTTCAATTCTTATTTTTTTATTATCTCATCCATGATCAGGTTAAAAAATAGAGGACTCAGGGAAATTCCCTGTCATATCCCATTGAAAGCTTTCATTGAGCCAGTTAGTTCTTCTTTTACTTTTTACTTACTTTATTGCGTTGGTCTTGTATATATTTGCGATCATTTTAATTGCGCCGGCCCATTTTATGGGTCGGTGTAGCTCAGGCGGTAGTATGCTTGACTCGCGTGCTGGTAGCCTGGGGTTCAAATCCTACAGCAGGCAAGAACAACTAGACATTTAAAAAAATGTCTATAGGCCCCAGGTCGACTCAGTCTGAATAAAATGAGGACCTTGAGTAAAACCAGGGGTAATAATAGGCGGTTGAAGCGTAGCACTGGCCCTGTTACCTTCCTTGTATATCGTAGGCCCGAGATATAGCAGACTACCCTGCTATAATCCCAAAGCCACAAAAGCGGTATAAAACGGGAGACTATTATTATATTTTAATTATTCCTAGAAGTAAGGGAGAGTAGGGTAAAGTGGAATAGCTAAACTTTGAAATAATTAAATAAATTTTACATTTTTCGAAATGAAGTTTTGTAAAAAACATATCTTATAACAGTAAAGTTTAAGATCATTATGTCGAAATATAATTAAATTAAGTCAGTAAATTTTTTATTATGCGTGGGTTTGTCAGGCATTGTCTTTTTTCACTTTGCCCAGCTTGGTTGGGTAAAGTGAACTAGTTAAAAGTACGGTTTGAAATCGGCCTAACTTCTTACTTGGCGCTTCTTCCTCATTTTTTCCGGATTTAATTCTTCAATTTAACGTAGCAACAGAAGTTCTGTGTTGCATAGCAGCTTGATTTTGGCAAAGGATGCCCGTTCGCAAATATTTGATTTTAGATGTAATTGTCTCCACAGACTATTGTTGTTGGATCGTTTTCCGTTTATAATTTCGCATTTTACACCTGGAAATACAGATATTCTTTTTTAATGGTGGCAATCAAGTGTAATTAAATGTGGGGCAAAGTGAAACAATATTTCACTTTGCCCCATCTATTAATATTTCACATTGCCCCAAATGGATTTAATAGCCAATGTGTCCAGTAAAAATTTTTAACCCTAACTTAACAATTTATATTTTACATAAAAGATAGTTAGGTATGATTGCTTTTGTGTGTTTAATTAAAGAAGATACAAGAATTAGCAAATTACACTCACCTGCAGATTTTACAAAAAGTCGCCTAAAAATGTAATAACACTGATATTTTCAATAACATCAACGATGACCGTTAAAAATGATCGATAAGAACGTACTATTTCCAAACATTAATTGGATTGTAAACAGTGATGGCTTCGTTTGCGGAAGAACTTTACACTTTACCCTTCCCTCCCTAACTCTCTTGTGTACAATAAATGGATAGATTCATTTAATTTGACCCTGTAAAATGGCTTCTAAAGGTCCACGAAACATAAATATGCCGGTTTGTTGTGTTCTAATGACTTCTCTTGAACCTGTCTCATTCTAAATTAATATAGCGTCGATGCATGATCTTCCCGACCTAAAACCTTGTTGTTCTTTCACCAATATTGTAATTTTATTCAGTTTTTCATCACTTTGATTGTTAATTTTAATGTTGTGTTTAATAAATTAATTCTTATGTAATTCTCTTCATGCTTGATCTCCAGTCTTGTGGTATTACGTTTTGTTCTATTGAATATACAGGGTGTAACAAAAATACAGGTCATAAATTAAATCACATATTCTGGGACTAATAATAGTTCGAAGGAACCTAACTTACCTTAGTACAAATATGCACATAAAAAAAGTTATAGCCCTTTGAAATTATAAAATGAAAATCGATTTTTTCGCATATATCGAAAACTATTAGAGATTTTTTATTGAAAATGGATATGCGGCATTATTTTGGCAGGAGTATCTTAAAGAAAAATAAGAGTGAAATTTGTTCTCCCCATAAAAATTTTATGGGAGTTTTGTTCCCTTAAACCCCCCCAAACTTTTCTGTATGTTCCAATTAAATTATTATTGTGGTACCGTCAGTTAAATTCAATATTTAAAACTTTTTTGCTCTTAGTATTTTTTCAATAAGGCAGTTTTTATCGAGTTGCGGCTTCTTTTTTAATATGTTTACATAAAAATTTTATGGGGGTTTTGTTCCTTTAAACCCCCCAAATGTTTGTGTACGCTCCAATCAAACTATTACTGGGATACCATTAGTTAAACACAATGTTTTTAAAACTTTTTTGCCTCTTTGTATTTTTTCGAGAAGGCACCTTTTATCGAGATATGGCTTCTTTTTTAATACGGTTTAAAATATACCTAAAAATGTAAATCATACTTAAATTTTCATATTATTACAAAGTCTCCATAATCGTACTGAACCATATACAAATATGTGGTGGATTTGACAAATATTCAAAATATCTCGATAAAAACTGACTTTTCGAAAAGTACTAAGAGCCAAAAAAGTTTTAAAAATATTGTGTTTAAGTAATAGTACTACAATAATAATTTAATTGGAACGTACACAAAAGTTTGGGGGGTTTAAAGGAACTAAACCCCCATAAAATTTTTATAGGGTGTCCAAATTTCACTATAATTTTTTCTTAAGATGCTACTGTCATAATAATGCCATATGTCCATTTTCAATAAAAAATCTTTAATAGTTTTCGATATATTGGAAAAAATCGATTTTTATTTTGTAACTTCAAAGGGTTGTAACTTTTTGTATATGCACATTTGTACTAAGGTAATTTAGGTTCAATCAGACTATTTTTGGTCCCAGAATATGTAATTACATTTATGACCTGTATTTTCGTTACACCCTGTATATGTATGTTAAGAGTATTAATGTTAGGTAAACGGGTAATCCTAGGATTACCCGGGTAAAGTACAAAAGTACCCGTCAGGTTTTGGTAAAATAAATGCAAATATAAAGTTGCTGGAAATATTTTTGTAACTCCAAATGCTTGTCCTGTTTTAACAAAGAGATTATAATTTCTATTTCTGCAGTATGTATAGTATTACTTTTGTTAGTCCAGGCAGCCTACAGCGTCTATTGGAGACCACCGCCTTACTTTTTTAACACCTGGGCCCATTTATGCTCATACGTTGTCACAGCCTGACCACTTTTTGTCGCTTGAATAAGTTCTACTTTTGTGTATCAAATTCATACACATAGATCAGGGAGAGTACCTACTGTGTGTTAAGTATTGTAACGTTACAAACGTCACATTTTTTCTATTTCGTTTTTAAATAATTATTTTATTTTATTTTCTTTAATATTTCATTAATAATTATCTTCTGTATTTGTTTTAACTTGTTTTCCCATTAAAAACTTGTTTGGTGCCCTCTTTTGTTATTCTCTATTTCCTATCTCTCTTTTCATTTAACATCTAAATCATCATACTGAACATACTATATATTCTTACTCTCTAGACATCTTTCTTTCATTACGGAACATGGTTATCTCACCTTTCTATACCACGGTTATTACACGGTTCTTAGACATTACTACGGTTGCATAAATCGACTAACCAATGAACATTAAGGGTGAGATTACGTCACGAGAGTTTACTGTCATTTGAATCGTAATACGATTTTTTTCGAATCCTGAGAAAACCAAGTATCTTAGAAAAATTTAAACGCAGGATGCAAGATTACATTATTACCGAGGGCGGAAAGCCCCTTAGAATAAATAAAAAGTTTCTTTTGAATGAAATATTTGAAATTAAATATCACACTTCTCTTTTATTTTCAGCCCTGTAACTTATTAAAATAAACATTATAGAAGTTTTCGGGGACTTTCAGCCCTCGGTAATAATGTAGTCTTTCATTCTGAGTTTAAAATTTTCAAAAATATTTATTAGTTTTCACAGGATTCGAAGAAAATGAATACAATTAAAACACATTGAGAATTTTGACATGCGTCAAAATTTTGCATTAACTCCATGTAAAATTCTGAACTGTTGAATTCCAGCTTCCCTAATAATTATTGTACATCAAAAGACATTAGAAACTATTTGTAGAGGATTGAAATCTGTATTGGAAATAACTGTTAAAATTGGTCTACGTAATTAAACATATTCCAAAATTTTGTAAAAATGTAATACATTTTAGTTTTCAGCCCAAATTTAGGCCACACACAATGCAATAATGTTCACATTTTTGAACTGTCAATATTTTTATTTTATCATCTATTCTTTAAAAACAATACAGTTGATAAGATACTCTCAGTTGCGGAGAAAGGATTAATAATAAAGATTTTTATTCAGTCAATGGTGTGAGCACTGTCAGTTAAATAGTAACGTGTGGCCTTACTTTTACACGCATACCTATTGTGGCAAATGTATCATATTTTTTCAAAATTTTGGAATGCATTTAAATCGTAGAAAATTTTAGCTTTTGATTTTAATACAGATTTTAATTCTCTACAAGTATTCTCTTATGACTTTTGATGTAAAATAATTAGGGAAGCAGGAATTCAACAATTCAGAATTTTACATTGAGTTTCCTATGGCCCTTTTTACGATTCACCACCCGGTATAAGATAAAGTGTGTATTATTTGTCTAATTATTTCATAATAACACAAATAATACACATATATACACAATAACACACATTCTTCTTCTTCTTAGGGTGCCTGTCCGTTCCGAACGTTGGCGATCATTCTGGCTATGATGACTTTGTTAGTTGCTGTTGCTATACGGAATAGTTGAGTTGAGGTCTTTCTATACCATGCTCTCAGGTTAGCAAGCCAGGATATTCTTCTTCGTCCTGGGGTCCTTTTTCCTTCAATTTTACCTTGTAAAATACACTGGAGTAGCTGGTATCTGCCTTGATTTCTCATTATATGCCCTAAGTACTGCAGCTTACGGCCCTTCACGATGTTGACTAAATCTGCGGTTGTGTTCATCCTCCGTAGTACTTCTTCATTGGTGACTTTGTCTGTCGATGGTATTTTCAGGATCCTTCTGTACAGCCATAGCTCATAAGCTTGAAGTTTCGATAGAGTTTCCGCCTTCAAGGTCCAAGTTTCTACTCCGTATAAAAGCACTGAGTACACGTAACATTTAAGGAGCCTTATCTTTGTTTTCAGAGTGATGTCATGGCTCTTGAACACAGAGCTCATAGTCAAGAATCCACTTTTTGCCTTTCCGATGCGACATTTAATCTCTTGAGTATTGTCCCACGACTCATTGATTATAGTGCCCAAATAGTTGTATTGTGAGACACACATTCACTGATCGAAAATCATTTAAAAATATAGGAATGTAAACTCTTGTGACGTAAAGTCAAAAATATAAGTCTCCCCACCACCGTCGGACAAGACAACCGTAATAAAGTCTAATAACCGTGCGGTTATTAGACTTTATTACGGTTGTCTTTACCGACGGTGGTGGGGAGACTTATATTTTTGACTTTACGTCACAAGAATACACAATCCCATATTTTTAAATGATTTTCGATCATTGAATGTGTGTTATTGTGTATATATGTGTATTATTTGTGTTATTATTAAATAATAAGACAAATAATACACATTTTATCTTATACCGGGTGGTGAATAGTAAAACGGGCCATAGGAAACTCAATGTAAAATTCTAAATTGTTGAATTCCTGCTTCCATAAATATTTTACATCAAAAGTCATGAGAGAATATTTGTAGAGAATTAAAATCTGTATTAAAATCAAAAGTTAAAATTGTTCTACGATTTAAAGCATTCCAAAATTTTGAAAAATATTATACATTTGCCACAGTAGTTATGTGTATAAAAGTTAGGCCACACGTTACTAGTTAACTGACAGTGCTCACACCATTGACTGAATAAAAAATCTTTATTATTAATACTTTCTCCGCAACTGAGGATACGTTATCAATTGTATTGTTTTTAAACAATAAATGATAAAATAAAAATATCGACAGTTCAAAAATGTGAACATAATAAATTCATTGTGACATTTACATGTGATTATTGCACTCTGTGTGGCCTAATTTTGGGCTGAAAAACTGAAATGGATTATATTTTTACAAAATTTTGGAATATGCTTAATTCGTAGATCAATTTTAACAGTTGTTTTCAATACAGATTTCAATCCCCTACAAATAGTTTCTAATGTCTTTTGATGTAAAATAATTAAGGAAGTTGGAATTCAACAGTTTATAATTTTGCATTGAGTTTCCTATGGGCCCGTTTTCCAATTCACAACCCGGTATTCCTAGTTTACTTTATATTTTTGTATTTGTAATTTGGGTGTTGTTTACCGTAAAAGCTTATTTTGAATTATTCATGAAAGTTGTAGATCGTACCTATTGTAGGAGTTTAAAAAAGAATATATATTTATAAGGTAGGTTAAGTCAGACCACGGAGTTGGGGTGTTTACATTGTAAAATGACGTGCACCCTACCCTTCGTGCCATGGCATGCTGGACGAGCCATACAGCCTGTAGTCAACACCCCGAAGTATGAGCGGGAACACAAAGTGTATTAATACTCATACGCTTATGAAACTCACCTGGCGGATCATAAGGGCCTTCACATTTTACTTTTTTTCAACTAGTCTTGAGTGAAATGTCTTTAATCTTTCCTATCGGCCTCTCTTGGCTACCTCTTCTTCTTCCGACCCCGAATGGCTATTAGGTTTCCGAGGGCAGACGGGTCACTATATTTCTTTCTACAACCTACCTGCTCTTCACCGAATGATTGCCGGTATAAGCAATCCCCCACTTACTGACCAACGGCTTCGGGCGGATGAGTTGGTAAGTGGCAGGGCACTCTTTTGTCCTGAGACTGAGAAATCGGTCTCGAAGGCGGATGAACCCTACAGAATGGTCAACGGTATAAGAATGCAGAAGGCAACGGGAAACCACTGCATTAAAGACTCATGGAGTATCCCTAGAAATCGTCATGGCTTGCAGAAATGACAATCAACAACCTACTAATCATGGTTCTCGGATACCAAGATTCGGCAGGGGAAGAAACAACAGTAACGACACGGCTTCCCAGGCCGTTAGTCAGCGAAATCCCTGTTCCCTAAATATATACAAATCCACCTACAAAATCGCTACATGGAATGTAAGAAGTATGTATGAACCTGGGAAACTGAGGAATATACAGCAAGAGATGATGCGACTAGATATCGATATATTAGGAAGAACCGATACAAGATGGGCCAGTTCTGGCGAAATCAATACAGGCAGGGCGAATCTATTACTCTGAAAGCAGCGACACCCAACACAGATATGGAGTTGCTATGATCCTCAGTGAAAAAGTAAAGAGAACAGTAACAGGCTTCGTTCCGGTGTCCGAAAGAATTATAATGTTGCAGTTATTGACAACTCATGAAAAACTGAACCTAATTCAGATTTAGGCGCCAACTGCTGACCAAAATGAGGAAGAAATAGAAAACTTTTATAGCGAACTTCAAAAAACATTACAGTTCACAGCATCTAGAGACATAACAGTGATCATGGGTGATTTCAATGCAAAAATTGGCGAAGGAAAATGCTACCCTAATGTAGGGCCATATGGACTTGGCGAACGAAATGATAGAGGGGATCGCCTAATAGAATTTTGCCAGGAGAATAATGTTAGAGTCGAAAATGCATTCTTTAAATTACCTAAACGACGCCTTTATACATGGAAATCGCCAGCTGACAAAGACAACAAAATCGTCAGAAATCAAATTGACTACATCCTAATAAAGCACAGATATCGAAACTCAATTCAGGCAGTAAAGGCATATCCAGGAGCAGACGTATCTTCTGATCACAGTCTTCTTATTGATAGGTTTCAACTTCAATTAAAAAAGACGCAAAAAAGCCACAACAACAATAAACTTAACATAAAGAAACTTAAGTCAGAAGAAACAAAAGAAAATTTGAAACATAAAATCAACACAAATCTAGATAGAGACCCAGGAAATAATTGCAACGTAGAACAGCAGTGGCAATTCTTCAAAACCTCGATATTAGAGCCAAGTAAGAAAGTACTTACAACAACCAAATGTAAGAAAGAAGAATGGATGACGGAGGAAATTCTAGAGTTGATGAATGAAAGAAGAAAAAACAAAACAAATAAGACCCGCTATAAACAGCTTCAAAACCAAATAAGAAGAAAAATTGGGGAGGCTAAAGAAACCTACTTCTCTGAAAAATGTAAAGAAATAGAAGAACTTCAAAACAGATATGACAACTTCAATCTACATAAAAAAGTCAAAGAACTAGCCGGAATAGGAAATAGAAGAACGTCAAATATATTGCTCGACAAAAACGGAAATATTATAATGGAGACAGAACGAAAACTACGACGATGGAAAGAGTACATCGAGGAACTATTTCATTAACAGAGAGAAGCTAGTACATCCGTAGATAGCCAAACCGGAGACGTAGGCCCAGAGATAACCAAATCAGAGGTTAGTCAGGCAATAAACTCTATGAAAACTAATAAATCTGCTGGTCCAGATGAATTACCTAGCGAGCTGATAAAGTTGGTCAACGAGAAAAACTTGGACATAATAGTAGAACTGTTCAACTCTATCTATACTACGGGAATCATCCCTAGAGAGATGTTGACATCAGCATTTGTGTGTTTGCCAAAAAAAGTGAATGCCAAAGAATGCAGTGACTACCGAACCATAAGCTTAATGTCACATACCTTGAAAATTCTGCTGAAAATTATCCACGCCAGAATACACTCTAAACTGGAGCTGGATATTAGTGACACTCAATATGGCTTCCGCAATGGTATGGGCACCAGAGAGGCATTATTCTCCTTCAACGTGCTGACACAGAGATGTTTGGATGTTAACCGTTCTCTTTACGTCTGTTTTATAGACTACAATAAAGCGTTTGATAAAGTAAAACATGACCGACTCATGGAAATTCTAAAAACTAAAAACCTAGATGAAAGAGATTTAAGACTAATAACACATCTCTATTACAATCAGCGAGCAATAGTAAGAATAGAAAAAGAAACATCTGAAGAAATGGAAATAAAGAGAGGAGTCAGGCAAGGCTGCATACTATCACCTCTATTATTTAACGCCTATTCTGAAGAGGTAATGCGAGAAACTCTGGAAAATGAAACAGTCGGCATAAGAGTAAATGGAGTATTAGTTAATAACATCAGATATGCAGATGATACAGTAATAATAGCCGATAGTTTACAAGACCTGCAAATACTCATGAGTAAAATAGTAAGGTGTAGTAGGGAGTACGGACTCTCTCTCAATATCAAAAAGACGAAGTTTATGAAAATTAGTAAAAACAACCATAATACTAACGAAATCTTGATAGTAGAGGGCCAGCAGATCGAAAGAGTAAAAAAGTACACCTTACCTAGGAACACTTATAACCGAAAATAATGACTACTCTGCAGAAATCAAAGTCAGAATCGAGAAAGCACGTTCTAATTTTATGAAAATGAAAAAGGTCCTATGTAGCAAAGATTTAACATTAGCTCTTAAAATACGCCTAACAAAATGTTACGTATATAGTGTACTATACTATGGACTGGAATCATGGACGTTAAATGTAGAGACAATGAGACGACTTAACGCCTTTGAAATGTGGACCTATAGAAGAATTATGAGGGTTTCCTGGGTAGATAGAGTTACGAACAATGAAGTACTGAGAAGAATAGGTAAAGAGAAGGAAGTTAAACTTACAATTAAAGAAAGAAAACTACAGTATCTCGGACATGTGATGCGGGGCGAGAAGTATGGCATCCTGCGACTCATAATGCAGGGAAAGATAGATGGCAGAAGAAGCATCGGCAGAAGACGAATTTCATGGCTGAAGAACCTAAGAAAATGGTTTGGATGCAGCTCAAAACAACTATTTAGAGCTATTGCCTCAAAAATTAAAATAGCTTTGATGATTGCCAACCTCCGTAGCGGAGATGGCACCTGAAGAAGAAGAGGTTAAAACGTTAAAACTTCATTAAATATTAACATAAAAATAATGGTAATGACATTTTAGAATGCCAGGTACTTAAGTAAATTATACAAGTAATTCTAATTCACATAATCCTAGCTGACCTTCAAGGTAAGTAGGTATTCAATAGTTAATCCAGTATTAATGGAAAATCATCGACAAATTTTCAGTGTAGAATGGAGATTGAAGTCCTAGATTTCCGTAAATATTGCATGGATAAATATTAATAGTTTTCCATAATTAGGTACTACAGTAAAACCTGTCAGTAACGGCCACTAAAAACGAAAGAACTATTGGCCGATATATAAAGGTGGCCGGTATTGCCAGTTTTTGTAGTGTACATATAATTGGTTTGGTGAATTTTTAAACTGGCCGTTCGTACAGGTAGCCAGTTTTGGCAGGTGGCCGTTAACACAGGTTTTACTGTATAATCCACTAAACATCTTTATTTCTTAACTATCTTGACTATTTTCCATACATCAAAGACATAAAAATATCCATTATTAAGAGGATGGAGCAAAATGCAAAATTTTGACCCATGTCAAAATTCTCAATGTGTTTTAATTGTATTAATTTTTTTCGAATTCTGAGAAAACTAATAAATATTTTTGAAAAATTTAAACTCAGAGTGAAAGACTACATTACTATCGAGAGCAGAAGGTCCCTGAAAACTTCTATAATGTTTATTTTAATAAGTTACAGGGCTGAAAATAAAAGGGAAGTGTGATATTTAATTTCAAATATTTCATTCAAAAGAAACTGCTTGTTTATTCTAAGGGGCTTAACGCCCTCGGTAATAATGTAATCTTTCATTCTGCGTTTAAATTTTTCAAAAATACTTATTAGTTTTCTCAGGATTCGAAAAAAAACATATTGCGATTCAAATGACAGTACACTCGTGACGTAATCGCACCCTTAATGTTCATTGGTTAGTCGATCTGGCAACCGTAGTAATGTCTAAGAACCGTGTTTCTATACTCCATGCTGTCATTTCGATGACAGTGACAATTCACAATGGTGGTGGTAGAATAATAGTTTATAAATCGAGTTGATTTTAAATAATACCTCAATTTATTTCCAAACAGAATCTTCTCTTGTGGTAAGAATCGTAATCATTACATTTTTACATTACGTAATAGGTTTTATAATCATTTTTTCGTATCTAAACTTACTCTCAAAAAGCACATGGTGCATATTTTAATTTTATTTGATTAACATGCACGTAGTAATCAAATGATTTTAGCCAGTAGTAATCATTAATAATTAGATTTAATTTACCCCTTGCCATCTGCCTTTTGAATACTTTTTGGTAAGGTACTTTTTCTTTTTGATATCAAACTGATACACATTTTGTCTTCCAGCTTTTGGGAAATAAAATCAATCTTTCTCCCTTCGGAAGCATCCAGCCTCATACATGACAGGTGATGCCACTTTAAGGCCAAGACAAAAGGATGCATCCCGACAGCAACAACCATCAACTGTAGCAACACCCAACATCTTTACGAGAAACGACAGAGACGAAGAATAAATATATAGAGCAAAGACATAAAGTGAAGAGGTTGTTGAGAGAAAAGAAGAAAAAACACGCAGAAAATAAGCTAAAAGAAATAGAAGAGAACTATAGAAATAAAAAAATAAAAGACCTGTATCAAGGTGCCAGAAATGAGAAAAGAGGATACCAACACAAAACCAATATTCGTTAAAAACAAATCGGGGAATAATATAAGCGGTGAAGCAGAAATAGTAGAGAGATTGAAAGAGTATTTTGACGAGTTACTAAATGGCAAGAATAAGTCAAACCAAAGAGAATACATGGAAGCACAAGCAGGAAATGAACACTTAGAAGACATAGAAGATAATTCACCCAGCAAAGAACAAATCGAGGAAATCATAAAAGATTTGAAGAATAACAAATGTCCTGAAAGCGATAATATAACAGCAGAGATGATGAAATATGGTGGAAAATTGCTACATGAGTGGATATACAAGATCATAAAAGAGATATGGAGAATAAACGAATACCAAAAGATTGCAAGGAAGCAATTATTTGTCCATTGCACAAAAAAGGAGACAACACAGAATGCAGTAATTACAGAGGAGTAGCATTACTAAATACCATATATCACATATATACCATATATCAAAAAACACACCAAGCTTTGGCATTTGCGGATGATGTGGTGTTTCTTACAAAATCGTATCAAAATCCATTAAAGATAAACTTGGAAAAGAAGCTGAAAATATAATAGACGAATATCAGTGCGGATTTAGACGGTGAAGAAGCACAACGGAACAAATATTCGTAATCAGAGAATTTCAAGCAGAAAGCTATGAACACAACCTACCAACGGTAGCACTATTCATCGATTTCCAGCAAGCAAACGATAGAATAAAGAGCAAGAATTTAATAGAGGATTTGGGAGTTAGCAGAAAGTTACATGATACAGCTTACTTTAGAAAATACAGAAAATAGATTCAAAATAAACAACCAATCATCAGACACATGTATAATCAACGAAGGAGTAAGATAGGGCGATTCTTTGTCATTATTACTCTTTAACTTATGCCTAGAAAAAATATTGCGAGAAGCAAAAATCAATAGAGAAGGACTCCTACAATATCAAAAAACACACCAAGCTTTGGCATTTGCGGATGATGTGGTGTTTCTTACAAGAGGAACAAAAGAGCTACAGGAAATAGTACAGAGAATAGTAAAAGTAGGCAGCGAAGAAAATGGAACTCCACATAAGTGAAATTAAAACAAAATGTATGGAATGGACAGATGGCCAGTTCAGGAATGGACAAAAGCTTAAAGTAGAAGTAGAAGGAACATCATACGAATTCGAAATGGTGGAAAGATTTACGTGCCTAGGAGCAATAATATCACGTAAACCGAACATTAAAGAAGATATACATCGAATAATGGCAGGAACAGAAGTGTACATGTGCTTAATGGAATGTTGAAAAGCAAGTTTTTATCAAGAAAGGCAAAAATACAGTTATACAAAACAACTATACAACCATTAGTAACATAGTGCAGTGAGACATGGACAATGGCAAAAAATGAACAAAGTTTACTGGAGATCTGGAAAACGAAAATCCTGAGGAAGATTTATGGAGGGATAATGACGGACGGTTTATGGTTAAGAAGATCAAATGATGAGTTAAAGGAATTATACAATCAAGCTAATATAATAGGAGTGATAAAGGCACAGAGACCTAGATGGCGAGGTCACATAGAAAGGATGCCGAACGCGAGGACTCCAAAAAGGGTACTAAACTACAATATAGTCTCGAAAAATAGAAAAGGAAGACCGAAAAGTAGATGGAAGCAAGAGGTCGAAAAAGATATGGAGAAATGGGGTTAGAAGGCCAGAGAAGAAAAATGAATAACAAGAAGGAATGGAGAAAAATCGCATACCAAGCCAGAGAAGATCTAGGTACCTAAAAAAAAGTGAAAATGAAGAACGAACAAACTTTTCAAGCAATGGGCCTCTAAGGCCTTTAGTGCTATTATATATAATATATAATCTGGGGTAGTTTATCGCTTCAATATGATACATATAGGAGTCAAAGTACTTTTTTAAGTTAATGTATTGTCCTTTTCATGAGCATTTTCAGTGCGTAACAAATGATAGGAAAAGGGTAAGTGCGTGATAATACACATTTCTGACATTTATTCTAACATGACATTTTAGTTAAATCTGACAATTGTCGACAACTAGAATAACTAGAATAAATGTGGTAAATGTCTGTAATCACGGACGTGCCTTTTTTTCTGTCACATACAATTTAATGCGTTAAGAAAGAAATCGAAAAACTGTGACGCACTGAAAGATGATCATGAGAAAAAAATATCTTTCAAACAGTTAAGACCTTGTCATTACTAGTATACCCAATTAAGCATTTAACCACGAAGCAGCAGCAGGTAGAATGTGTGTGAACTATCTAAATTATATTTCGGACTTACTATCGGATATTACTGATACCTCGCGGGTACTTCGTACTTTACCAGGGTAATCCTAGGATTACCGGTTTACCTAACTTTACTTGTGTCATATACATAATAATATGTCGACAAATATTTTAGTTCAATACATATTTTGAAAGGGGCACTTTCTAGAAAATTCTAGTTGGGACCTAAAATTTATAAATTTAATACTAAGTATGACACACTAAGTATATCCATAAAATTGTGCTTGTGCATTTTACTTTTACCACCATTACGTTTGTAAAGTACTACAACAGTTCCATGAGAGCAAAACTGTATCTTGTACGTTTGAAAAGTAAGTCGTATTTTTTCGTGTCTAAAACTTTATTATTTTTCACTTGTACTGTTCTTGCACTCACCCATTCAAGAGATTTTATTATTTAAAAATAATAGTCATTTTTTTATGGTAAAGGAGCCCAAGCGGAGATTTTTGCAGTTACTCGAGCTCATTAGAAAATCACATTGTACCCTGTAAATGTACCCCTAAAATAAATTGGCTGTTAATACAGGGAGTCCATTAAGGGGGGACCGAAAAAAAATCTATTCTTAGAAAAACTCGAAATCGTCAGAATGAGATAAGGTAAGATCATGCAGAACACTGTATATTTAAAAAGTCTGACGATTTCAACGGGGCGTAAGGAAATGGGTGAGTCACAAAGTTTCACAAAAAAAGGGAATATTTCCCGAAATAAACGTTAGAACGGAAAACTAAAAAACACGTATTCAATACTTTTCAAAAATCTATCGAATGGTACCAAAAGCGACCCCCACGGGGTCGTGTTTGGAGAGGATGAGAGACAGATGATAACACAGAGAGGGGTAAGGGGCGGTAAATTTAAAATTTTAAATAGGAACCCAGCGATATTTCGCGAAATGAACATCAGATGGAAAAATACACGTATTCAATATTTTTGAAAAATCTATCGAATGACACCAAACACGGCCCCCACGGAGGTGGGGTGGGGGTTACTTTAAAATATAAAATAGGAGCCCCAATTTGTTACTGCAGATTTGGATTACCTAAAAATAAGTAACTTTTATTCGACACATTTTTTCGAATTATGGATAGATAGCGCTTAATTCAGAAAAAACGATTGTCGGAACTGGAAAATTACATTAAAAAGTGTAAACTCCCCGCTTGGGGGGGCATGGTTTGAAATATTTAATTTTTTTTATTATTTCAAATAAAAGTGCATACTTTCAAGAATACACTCTGAAAATTTCAAAATAATCGGAGTAAAATTACCAGAGATGCAGGGTGTTGCATATCCCTACCTTCGACTCGCTTTGCCGCGATTTCGCGCCAGCACGCTTGTGCGTAGTGAGAAACGTTAAACAACTGTTCGCCTTCTCTTTTGTAGATTACTCCTCGATTCAAAAAACATATTCCAATGTGCATCACTTTACGATTTGGCAGACAAATAAGAAGATGAAGATGCAGTTGTCAAAACTTTAAACGCATTTTTCTCAAAACTGCTTTTTCAAATGCGGTGGACATTTTAACTGAAAAACTACTCAGCCGATCTACCTGATATTTTGCACAGATTTCCTTTAGATATTTCATGAGGTAACAACGTCGAGATATTTTTATTTTTTTGCTTATTTTTTGTTCAACAATAATAAATCTGTTGATTTTCACAAAATTTTTACCAAAAATTTCATATTTTTTATTTCTGAGTGATACCAAAAATTCAAAAATCATTAAAATTAAAAAAACTCGACGTTGTGACCTCGTAAAACTCATTAGCTAATTAAATCTTTTTGAATTTTTTGTTTCGTATGATCTAGTGTCGAGTTCTGATGTCCACCGCAAAATCCATTCTTTTGTGAGCTGCCTGTCAAAATTTGTCACCAATGGCTTATTTTTCAATATTTTGGATTAAATTTTTTTCTAAATATTCTTTGAATTGTACTTAATATGCTTATTTAATTTAATAATAAAATAGTTTTACCGTAGCTTCGAAAAAAATTCACAAGAAGTTCTTGATTTTTTGATTTCAAACCATAGCCCCCCTTAAATGGAAACCTAACTTTTTTTGGTTTTAGGACCCAATTTTCACAACGCAATAGGTATCCATAACGCTTTAGTAACTGCTAATTTAGCATCCTTGCCTCCCCTCCTACCAAAAAAATAGAAACGAACTTGTGTACATCTCGATTACAGACACCGTCAACTTTTTGGTCAAAGTCTCATTAGATCAAATACTTTTTATCATTTCGTTAAATCCGCAGTATTTAGCAAGAATGCCACTAGACGAAGATCCAATCGGCATTTGTCACTGTATTCGGACCGATCGCGTTATCCTGCAACTTTCATCCTGAAAGTCTCTTTAACCTCCTTAATCTGATCCAAAATTTTCTACGAATTACCACATCTAAAAGAGAGCAAAAAGCTAATGTTTAGATATCCAGACAACCAGGGTCGGACTCCGAGACTATTCGCTATATAAATTTTATAATATTATCATATAGAATACTTAATTATACGATATAAACTATATTATTCTAAAAACAAAATTAATGTTATGAATTACAAAATCACAAATTTGTAAGTATATTTTTTTTATCTTGTAGTGGTTTTGGCTAGCCAATTAATAAAATAATAATCCGTATTTTACACCTACTTTAAACCATATTGTATTCCGAGCTCTTTCCTACAGTTTTTACTTACTCCTTTTATAAATATTATGTTAAATAATATTTAAAAATTTTCGGCTATCGAAGCCTTTCTTTTCAATCTTCTCTCTAGATTCAATCTACTACATTTTCTCGCCTTATTTCCTAAATTTTCATTGTGACTGACATTAAATTTATCTCTTCATAGTTCTTAGAATCCTAAATATATACTTCATCTTCCTACCAGGATTCTCTCTCTCTCTCGGTCTCTCTCTCTCTCTCTCTCTCTCTCTCTCTCTCTCTCTCTCTCTCTCTCTCTCCACGCATTGGGTATTTTTTCTTCCTCATATATCCTACTCATCATTTGCCGCAAAATATCAACCCCTTCCGTTCCTTAAACCTTCCACACCTCTACAGCTATTCGATCAGGTCTAGGACCTTACCTTTCTTCATCCTATTAAACGCTATCTTTTCTATGGAGCTAGAGCCCAGGTCGAGCGCTGGTCTCCCCAACATACGCTTCCAAGCACCCCTTTTCTTTGCGCTGCTTTCCTCCATTTATTAACCGTCAGTATGTCTTTAGCAATGTTAGGCTATAGAGTTGGGATGTCTAAATTTTAAAATGACCTAAAGCCTGTCCTACATGCTATGGCATGCTGGACGAGCCATACAGCCTGTAGTCAACACCCCATATGAGCGGGAATACAAAGTGTAGCAATACTCATACGCTTATGAAATGCACCTGGGAGGATCATAAGGGCCTTCACATTTTACTCTTTTTCAACTAGTCTTGAGTGAAATGTCTTTAATCTTTCCTATCAGCCTCTCTTGGCTTACTCTTGTTTCTTCCGACCCCGACTGGCTATTAGGTTTCCTAAGACAGGTGGGTCACTATATTTTTTCTTTCTATTAGATACCCTTCACCGAATGATTGCCGGTATAAGCAATCTCACTTGCTGACCAACGGCTACGGGCGGATGAGTTGGTAAGTGATAGGGCAATCTTTTGTCCTGGAGTTGAGAAATCGACTCCAAAGGCGGATGAACCAAAGAAGTGGTCAACAGTAGAAGCAGAAGAATGTAGAAGGCAACGAGAAACCACTACATTAAAGATCTTTAGATAGATATTTCTCGTCAATTATTATGGCTATTATAAATGATAATTTCACATCTACTTATCGTGGACATCGGATACAAAGATCCGGTAGGGAGGCAATTCTCAGTTAGATTGCGGGGCCTCCCAGGTCGTCAACATGCGAAAACTTCGCATCAGCCACAAAAATATGAACGCACTGCAGATAGTTACCTGGAATGTGAAGTCTATATATGAATCAGGGAAGACCCACAATGTAATACATGAGATGAGACGACTTAAAGTCAATATATTGGGACTAAGCGAGACCAGGTGACCTGGTTCTGGAGAAATCGATGTCGACGGTGCCAAAAAGTACTACACAGAATATGAAGTTATTCACCACTATAATGGCGTCACCATAGTGGTTGATAGCATTTTTTGTCAGGCTGTAACATGTTTTGTTCCTATATCGGATAAATTGTTAATGATCACAGCCCAAACCGCGCATTGAACTCTTAATATCATACAGGTGTACATCCTTAATGCAGATGAAGATTAAAATTAAGTAGAAGAATTCTACAATGACATTAAAAAAGCACTAGACAGCACCAGTAGTAGAGATATAACAATAATAATTGGGGATTGTAATGCCAAATTAGGAAAAGGTAAATTCCAAGACATGTTGATGTATTCGGACTAGGAATAAGGAACGAAAGAGGGGAAAGACTGGCGGAATTCTGTCAGGAGTTTGAAATGATAGCGACAAATACATTCTTTCAGTTACCACCACGTAGAATATATTATACATGGAAATCACCTGCGGATAGCAAAGAAAGAATTATCCGAAACCAGATAGATTATATCCTTATCAATAAGAGATACCGTAACACTATCAAATAGGCAAAAACATATCCAGGAACAGATGTGTCATCAGATCACAATCCAGTAATTATAAAATTCGAAATCCTTTTAAACAAAATAAAAAATCAACAAAAGACACAATGGTAGGGGAGCAAAGTATGCTAAATGTGCAGTCACTCTAGCGCCTTGTCGAACTGTTGGGTTGTGAAGAGTAGGTCCTAAAACCAAAAAAGTTTAAGTGAATTTTTCCATTTAAAAGGGGACTTTCCATCTTTTAATTTAATTTTCCATTTCCAACAATCCTTTTTTCCGATTATAGCGCCATCTATCCATAATTCAAAAAAATGTCTCGAATAAAAGTTACCTACTTTCACGTAAGGAATCCAAATCTGCAAAAAAAATGGGGGCTCCCATTTAGGATTTTACAGTAACCCCCACCCCACATCCGTGGGGGGTCGTGTTTGGTGCCATTCGATAGATTTTTCAAAAATACTGAATAAGTGCATTTTTCAGTTTTTTCATCTGATGTTCATTTCGCGAAATATCGCGGGATTCGTATTAAAAATATTAAATTTGCCCTCCACCCCTCTCCGTGGGAAGTCGTGTTTAGTATCATTCGATAGATTTTTGAAAAATATTGATTACTTATTTGTTAGTTTTTCGATCTGTCATTCATTTCGCCAAATATTGTACTTAACTTACCTTATCTTAATCTGACGATGTCGAGTTTTTCTAAGGATAGATTTTTTTTCGGCCCCCCATAACGAACCCCCTTGCATTAAGAGCCAATATGTGGTAGAGGTACATTTTCAGGGTACAAGGTTTCTCCCTGATTACCTGCAAAAATCCCCGCTTGGGCTCCCCTACCACAACAAATAGCACTCTGCTAAAACACTCGAATATAAAAGAAGAACTAACGTTGAAAATTAACGAGGAGTTAAAAGCAGCAAAAAAATTCTTATAAAAAAATGAATATTTCAACGAAAATAGGAAACATTTTTTAAGAACACAATAATAAGGCCGATTAAAGAAACGCTAAGTAGTCACAAAATGGATGAAGCTAAGTCTCTATGGATGACAGAGGTCATCTGGCAACTAATAAATAAAAGAAGATCACACAAAAACAAAAATGTAAACGAATACAAAACCACTAACAAGAAGATCAGGGTAAAAATACGGACAGCTAAAGAGAAGTGGTGCAACGACAAATGTTCAGAAATAGAAGAACTACAGAGAAATCATGATAGTTTTGAATTTCACAAAAAAATTAAAGAATTAGCAGGTACAAGACGATTCAACAATCAACAATAGTAACGAATGGTTGACACGAATGGTAAAATAATATCTGGTATCAAAGACAAACTAAATAGATGGAGAGAATACGTTCAAGAATTGTTTGAGGACGACAGAACACAACAAGATAGCATGAACAATTGCGACAAAGATGATATAGTTCCAAATATAACTAAGGTTGAAATAATACATGCAATAAATCTGGCAAAATCTAATAAAACTGCGGGGCCTGACACAATTCCAACTGAAATAATTATAGTCCAGGGTAATAAGGATTTTCTCAGGACACTCAAAGATCCAGGTAGATGACTATTTTTTTAGTAGTTGCAGACCTATAGAAAGAAAATTTATCTGTTTCCTGCCTAGAGTTCGCGTCCGTTTTTTAATTATTAACAATTTATTGCAAAAATCGCGATTTTTTAGATTTTTGCATCCTATTCAAAAGCTAAACAATTGACATAAAACTGCAAAATTTAATTTTTTATAAAATTAAAAAACCTTCAAAATACCGATTTTTGAAAGTTAAACAGTTAATTTGTTTCTTCGCTAATTGAAAAATAGGAAAATAAATGAAAATCGATATTTGCTAATAACTTTTAATAAATTTAACTTAGAATTTTAGGGTTTCACCCAAAGTTGGTTATTTTTGTACATAACAAACCCTCAAAATTTGAGACCGATCAATTAATTAGTTTAAAAGTTATTCTATTTGTTTATCCCAGATATATTTATTTTGCAATAACATAAGACAGAAAATAATGAACATTGGGCAATTATGAGTATGCCAGACGAAATCAGAAGACTGATAGTATCAAAATGTATTAAAAAAAGATAAAAAAAATTAATCAATATAATCAAAAATCCTAATGCCAAATTTTTGAAATTTTGTAGTTTATAAACATTTAGAATAACTTCGCAAATATTATCCGTAGGAACAATCTTTTTATATAGGGTGTCCCAAAAGTAGCGGAACGGTCGAATATTTCGCAAAATAAACATCGGATCGAAAAACTGAAAAATACGTTTCAATAATTTTCAAAAATCTATCCAATGACACCAAACGCCAACCCCCACTACACCCCCTGGAGGTGGGGTGGGGGGTAACTTTAAAATCTCAAATGGAAACCTCCAGTTTTTCTTGCAGATTTGGATTCGTTACGTAAAAGTAAGCAACTTTTATTCAAGACATTTTTCGAAATATGGATAGATGGCGCTATAATTGGTAAAAACGATTTATCCTGATACCATAGGTAAATTATAGAAACGGTCTAATATCTCGAGAAATACACTTCCAAATGAGAAATTAAAGCAGGTTTTTAATATTTTTCGAAAACCTATCGATTAACACCAAACATGACCCTCCACCCCACCCCCAAAGGTGGGGTTTGGGATAACTTTAAAATCTTAAATAGCAACCCCATTTTTTATTGCAGATGCGAATTTGTCATGAAAAATTAAGCGACATTTATTCGAAACATCTTTTAAAATTGCTAATAGATGGCGCTAATAAATCGTATTTTTCCAATTAAAGCACCATCTCTCAACAATTCTAAAAAATTTTTGAATAAATGTTGCTTAATTTTTCATGACGAATCCGAATCTGTAATAAAAAGTGTGGGTTGCTATTTACGATTTTAAATTTACCCCCCACCCCAAATCCAGGCGGTGGGTTGGATGGTCATGTTTGGTGTTTTGCGATAGGTTTTCGAAAAGTATTAAAAACCTTTTTTTGGTTTCTCATTTTGAAGTGCATTTCTCGAGAAATTAGACCGTTTCTATAATTTACCTGTGGTATCAGGATAAATCGTTTTTCCCAATTATAGCGCCATTTATCCAGAGTTCGAAAAAATGTCTTGAATAAAAGTTGCTTACTTTTAGGTAACGAATCCAAATCTGCAAGGAAAACTAGGGGTTTCTATTTGAGATTTTAAAGTGACCCCCCACCCCACCTTCAGGGGCTGTAGTGGGGGTTGGTGTTTGGTGTCATTGGATAGATTTTTGAAAATGATTGAACACGTATTTCTCAGTTTTTCGATCCGATGTTTAGTTCGCGAAATATTCGACCGTTCCGCTACTTTTGGGACACCTTGTATATTCGGAAAGCTAGTAGTTTAACATGAATTTCCAAATAAAAAAATTAGCCTGGGTTTATTAGGGACAAAGCTAGAGCTATTTGTTTTTTTTTTAATTCACGGCTAATTTGTTTATAATAATTAAGGGATTTCATTGATGCCGTTTTAAATATTGGGATTTGTATTTTTGGTTAAAAAATTTTCATATACTTTGTATTTTCACAGCATCCTCTACGATTTTTCAAAATTGTAGTTCAAACGGTTACTAAGGGTAACGTACGAAGCCACCGAGTTAAAATACCGAAAAAGCAATTTCAAATTAATACAATTTTCTTTATCTCCGGATCAACTCAATGAATTTTCGTCTTTATTTTTTTTTTAATTTGTATGTAATTTCTACGTACATTACAAATATGTAATTTGTTTATAAATTTATTTATTAATAATCAGTCGGATTTGTTTGAAAAATTCCTGAAAAAATATTTTTTACAAAAATCTATTTTTTTATTTATAGTATCAGTAATGATCATACAAAAAGTTAAAGTTCACTTTAATAAATAAATTATTTTTATTAGATAATTATTATTATTATTAACTTTTTCTATGATTAATAATGATAGTCTGATTAAAAACATGGATTTTTGGGAAAAAATTATTTTTTTCAAAAATTGTTTAAACAAGTTAGATTGTCTATTAATTAATAAATGTCCAATTGCAAATAGACAAATTACATATTTGTAATTTACAGAAAAATTACATACAAATTAAAAAAAGAAAGATCAACATATATTCAGTAGATCCTGAGATATAGAAAATAATAGTAGTTTTAAGTTGCCTTTTTTAGTTTTTGATCTCGTGCATTTGTCGGCTCCCAGCTCCCCCTTCACTTACTAGGACAAGTCACCAACTGAACAACATTTTTAAAAATTCGTGTAAAATACCAACTTTTCGAATATGTAAAATGATTTTTTCTACGGACAATATTTTTAAAGTTGTTCTAAATGTTTATAAACTACAATATTTCAAAAATTTGGCATTAGTATTTTTAAATATATTAGATATTTTTTTACCTTTTTTTAGTAAATTTTGACAGTATTGCATTACTACTTTCAGTTGACATACGCAGAATTCCCTTATCTTCATTATTTTCTGTCTTATGTTATTGCAAAATAAAGGTCTCTGGGATAAACCAATAGAATAACTTTTAATCTAATTAATGGATCGGTCTCAAATTTTAAGGGTTTGTTAAGTACTCCAATACAAAACTTTGGGTGAAACACTAAAGTTCTAAAGTAGTTTTAGTAAAAGTTATTAACAAATAACGATTTTCATTTAGTTAACTTTTCAACTTAACTTTTTAACTTTCAAAAATCGGCATTTTGAAGGTTTTTCAATGGTCTAAAAAATTTAATTTTGTAGTTTTATGTCAACTGTTTAGCTTTTGAGTGAGGTGCAAAAAATCGAAAAGATCGCGATTTTTGCACAAAATTGTTATTAATTAAAAAACGGACGCGAACTTGAGGCAGGAAACAGGCAGGTTTTCTTCCTATAGGTCTAAAATAACTAAAAAAGTAGTCAGCTAGTGGAGTGTCCCGAACATGGTCTATTTCCAGCTTATTACCCTGGAGTATTTAGGAAAAGAGACAGATACAAAATTCACCATTAAGATAAAAGATAAAAAAATAGTAAATAATTATTTAAATCTGAAACTTTTGTTATTGGAACTCCTTTCTGGTAACATCCGTAATATCTGACTTTTACAATTTATAAGACAATGACTCTACAATATGCAGTCATATTCCGCATTCATTCGTCTAGAAAAAGGTCCGAAAGAAAGTCCCTAGTCCTCAAAATCTGAGTTAAGATAAAAGTGAAAAGACAGTTTATATTTCCTTTCGATTCAGAGGTGATACACAAACTCCAGACAGCTGTTTCTACATTACGGCGTCCTCAGTGGAGCTGCGTACACACATATGAATCAAAACGAAACCAGAATGTCGATAGTTTAAAATCCACTATTATAAAGCTAAATCCACTATGCTTAACTTCAGTTATTCTACATAGGCTTCACGGTCGTTTTCTATCGTATACTTTTAGTGTTAAATATGCCTTTTAGTTGATACCATTGACATCTTCTAATATATTCGTATATATGTTACAGTTCAAGTTGATTCTCAGTTAGAGTTGACTCCAACTAGTTGGAGTCAACTCCAACTGAAACGAGCAGTAAAAGTTGATTTTAAAAATTTAAATCAACTTTTACTAGTTAAATTTGACTCTTCCTGGATCGATTCAGTAAATGTTGATTATACGAGAATCTCAAGTGCATTTTTGATGAGTGTGCATTTCTTTGTTTTGACCGTTTCAACTACTTATTAGTATAGTCTGTAACGTCGCTCCCGTTCGGTAAATTATTCTGATTCGATTTTTTGCACAAACTTACTCAAAGAAATACATCCGTATAACAATCCTTATAACAAATACACAGGGTGTCACGCGGTACCGCGGTCGAAAAATTGTAAGAACTGTAAGAACTGGGTAAGAAACAGAAGAACAGTATAGAATGACCACATAAGTCGAATGACAACAAATAGGGTAGTTAGGACAGCGAGAGACGGTTCCCCAATAGGAAGACGTTCAGTGGGAAGACCATGAAAACGATGGAACGACAACTTACCAGAGGCACATTGAAAAAACAGACAAAGTAATGTCTATACAAAAAGAAGAAGAAGAAGATTTGTCAATCTACCTGTTATAATGACGGAGGAGTTATATTCGCGGACGGACAGACAGACAGCCTAGGTTAAATTTGTCACCTTTAGTACCATCCTTGGATATTCTTTCATTTGACACCTCATTTGTCATTCTACCTGTTATAATTAACGAGGAGTTATACTCGCTGTCGGACAGATGGTACCAGGCAGTACCGTGGTCGAAAAATTGTTTAATAGTTATTTATGTACCAAGTCAGTAAAGTGGCTCTTTATCGAACGAGTCTGATATTACGAGCAGAGGAAGCGAAGCGAGCAACAGACGCGTTCGATAAAGAGTATTGTCAGGTGGTGCGTACAAAATTGTATCGTAAATCATAAAAAACATTAACACTTACTTACAACTTTGAGGAAATTTTTTTAATTTTAGACGAAATAAAAAATTCGTATGACAGTAATGACAGATGACTTTTGCATGATGGCCGGTTTTGATGTTTAATCGATAGTTATCAATATTGTATACCTACCTAATTGTTAAATCTGTAAAGGTTTGATTTATTTTGTATGAATATAATTGCGAAACACTACAGAAGTTTACTTTTTGACATAAATTTTATTAATAATAAGATAAATTTTGTACAATATTTTTAATAATTAAAGTAAATAAATTTTAATTTCACTCAAATAAATAATCGATTGCTGCCATTGACCACTTACATTCAATCTCGGTTAATTTGATTAATAATCGCGGCAGGTAAAGTAACATTCTTCTTTGAATACAACAAAGTGTTACTTTACTGCCGAAAATGAGGGCAAATGAGTACAATTATAAATGATTTTAGTGACGTTTGGCGATAAACAATGATTTTAAACAAATTCGCAAAAATAATTTTTTCACTTCGTACAAATTGTTTTTAGATCCTTTGGGCCTTTTTTCTCTAAAATTGACTGTTGTCGAGTTATTAGCGACCTAAAATTTGAAAAACGCCAAAATAACCATTTTCAAGGTTTAATAACTCGGTTAAAGATAATTATTGTGAATGTCGAGCGAGCGGCCGTGGAGTAACGGCATAATCGCTGGCCTCATACGCCAGTGCACGTGGGTTCGAGCCCTGCCAAAGACAAACCATTTTCTTTTCCAATAATGACACGAGCTGTCTCACCGTGCATCGGAGAGCACGTTAAGCCGTCGGTCCCACTGGGCTAGTGTACATCGACACTAGTTACTTGAAACAGGGTTAAAGATGTAATTGGCGCTGGAACTGTCCGAAAGGCAAGAATGCCATACGATATTATATATTATGAAAGTCAGAAACTAAAAAAAAATCAAAGACTAGAGCTACTTCTATAAGATCCTGAAGAAATTTTTGTCATTATTTCATTAATAAGATATTATTTTTAATTATCAACAATGAGCGCTAAGCGTGTATTGAGGCGGCCGTCAATGTGAGTGCGAGCGAGATCCACCATTGGACGGCCGGAATGGTGCATCTCTTTAGTACTCACCATTGACGGCCGCCTAATACGCACTTAGCGCTCATTGTTATTAATTAAAGATAATAGCTAAGTAATAAAATAGTGACAAAAATTTCTGCTGGATCTTGTAGAGGGGGCTATAAACTTTGATTTGGTCACTTTCTGACTTTCATAGTAATGGATTTTAACCGAGTTATTAAGCCTTGAAAATGGCTATTTTCGCATTTTTCAAATTTTAAATCGCGTATAACTCGACAACAATCAATTTTAGAGAAAAATGACAAAATACCTTTTTTTGTTCAGAATAACCCAAATGATCTAAAAAAAAATTATTCGAAGTGAAAAAATTATTTTTGTGAATTTGTCTAAAAAAATTGTTTAAACAATTTATCGATCAAGGTACTGCCTGGAACCCAGTAGATTTGTTATAAGTATTTCTTTTTGAGTAAGTTTGTGCAAAAAATTCGAATCGGAGTAATTTACCTAACGGGGGCTACGATACAGCCTAGACTAATTTGAACATATTCAGTAACATTTAATTTCTAGAATCGGCTGTTTGTTTGAATCAGAATCAACTTTTACTAAATGACATTGGGAAGAGTATACTTTTCCTAGTTGGAGTCTACTTTTACTAGTAAATGTTGAATATAAAACTTCATTTTATATTTATAATCAACTTTTACTGAAACCAGCCGTTAGAGTTGACTCGAACTAGTAAAAGTCAACTCCAACTGGATACTCAACTTGAATTGTAACATATACACATATTATATTCGTAAACGATAATTTTAATATTTTACGTAATTTAATAAAGTCCATCCCTGATTATCCATAATAAAATAGAGACACGCGATTACCCTCCAAACCAATGGAAATCCAGCTTGTAAGCCAGTCGTGAAAAAGAAAATTTCCACTTCTTTTTTCGCAAAATGGTCATTATTAAACGCTTTGTTCAGCAAGAAAAACAGACTTAGAGCCAATAGCTGCCGAAAATCTCTTGTTATATCAAGGCTGGCAACCCGCAAAACGAGAGGAAAGACACAAGATGTCACCGAGATAACAAATGAACTAACTTCCGGATTGCTTGTGGGCGGGGCCGGGAACTGATTGAATCTAAAAAGGAATTGAACCAGATTGGACTATTTCCATTTTATTGCTGAGTTTTTTCGTTTTTTTTTTCGTGGTGTCGTTGTTTCATTCCTTTGTTGGTTGGATTATTTGATTACATTTATTTTTGCTGCGGTTGTGGATTTCGGGTTTTATTGTTTGAATACCAAATACACTTTTTGACGCTTGTGTATAATTTTTATTCCTTCGATTTGAATAAATTTATAGGACCAAGACATAAAATAAAAGTACTTAAACAGCTGTGGCTCTTTTTTAAACTATGTATAGTTTAATATGAACAAAACAATATCTAATTTTCTGGATAATAAATATTAAAGCAAATATTGTTTATATTATATCGCTAAAGTCACATGCGAGAGGAGGCAGGACGATTTTTTTTATTAAACACAAGCTGTGTTTAGACTACTGAAATCTGGTCATCCTTGACCAATTATTATCAGTTCTTTTTTAACTTAAATTACTAAATGATACATAATCTTAGATCTTAACCCTATGGTGTCCTCTTATTTTTTTTAACAAGTATGCATTTTAAAACTAAAACTAACACACAATACAACACTATGCTCTGCTTTTACACTAACACTTTACACTAACTCAAATGGTTTGCTTCATTTAAGTCTTCTTTCTAGCCCAGTATTATCGAGGAGCTGGATGGCCTCGATGTTTACATGACTATGCAGCCGTAAGTTCGTGACTTCCTGCCATCTTCTTGATAACTTTGTCTACATCTTCCATCTCAAGGTCCTTGTGGAGGTCAACATTTCGGATATACAAAGGAGCATCAACTATGTTCCTTAATACTTTATTCTGAAATCTCTAGATAATCTGGATTTTACTTGAATTGGCACTGCCCCAGAGTTGGCAACCATACATCCATACTGCCGTCCTCAATTAAAGCGCGGTATTTACAAAAATAATGAAAATCGAGTTTTTGCTATATGTGGTTTCCTTGTGACCTTATTTATGCTTCTTCAATGTCTGAAAGCAGTATCATTTTATTTACTACCAAAATAAACAAATTGGAATATGCCGTATGTGCTGAATTTCAATAGTTGCCTAAGTAAAATGCGGTATATACAGAGTACTCAACTAAAAAGTGGTATGTGCTAGCGAGTATCATGTACTTGCCACGTTTTAATTAAGCACAGCGCATTTACCTCGTTTTAACTTAATTATTTTTTCATTTTTTAAACATTACCATTATTTGTACTTTGAACATTTATGACATGTAGTTATTTTGCATATATAATAGACAATTATAAACTATTCATCCTTGTAAAAAATCCTATTTGTAAATAAAATGCAGATACGGCACTATTTCTGATCCAGTAATATGTCCGCTGTTCAATTAATACGCGTATATGACTTTTTATTTACAGCTTTGATAAAAACATGATTTTTTTTAAGAATATATTTTTAAATAATGTTCAACTATCATTAGAACAGGTTTTGCTTTAAAAGTTGTCAAAACATATAGAGAAAAACATTTTTCTCCTGAGAAAAAATTGTGAGAGCTGATTTCTTGGTTTTAAGTTGGCTGTACATACTGCGTTTTTTTGAAGACGGTAGCATACTGGTCTAAGTATTTGTTTGTATAGAAATATTTGGTTATATGTGGACAATGGAGAGTTTCTTCTCATCAGCCCAAATCTTTTTTTGTAACGGATACCTAATTCTTCTATTTTTTTTTAATGTGGACTTTTCAGCGAAGCCGTGCATCAAGTGTAATACCTAAATATTTTGCAGAAGATGTATATGGTATTTGGGCATCATTTATTCTAATTGGAATGTTTTCCTGAAGGCAGAAACATAAAGTGAAAACCAATAATAAAACGAAGAGAAAGTAGTACAATATTAAAAAACTTAAGGAAGTAGAAGTAAAAATTAAATAGTAAGTACAAATAAATAAAATTCTTCAACAATGTGGCCAAAATTTACAAACACACTACATGACCCGCCAAATTCGACTTTGGCCATGATATTCGCTATATTTATAACATCTGTGGCGCCTGTTCTTCTTATGATTTCCTTGTGTCTAACCCTGTCTTTGAGAGTCATTCCAAGTAGTGACCGTTCCATTCTTCTTTGGGTCACTCTAAGTTTGGTTACTGTCGCCTGGGTTAACGATAGTTTTTCGGCGCCGTAAGTCATGACTGTTAGCAGACATGGATCGAACGTCTTCTTTTTCTGATAATTTGGCATGTTGCTCTTGAAGATATCTGATACAGCTCCATATGACGCCCATGCTAGGGTGATTCTTCTTTGTCGTTCGGCAGTTTGATTGTCCCTGACAATTTGGATTTCCTGCCCTAAGTATTTATATGTATGGACCAACTATTTCGTCAACGAAATAGCATTTAGTATAACCGTCATAAAATAAAACAGAGCTGGAGGCCAAGATAATAGAAGACATAAGTTTAAATATCTAAGCAGGACACTATCTACCGAAGGAAAGCTCGAAGGAAAGCTCGAAACAAAACTGGAAGATTAAGTGAACAGAGCCAACAGACCCGCAGGTTACCTAAATGAAACAATACAGAGAAATAAAAACATCACGAAAGGAAGAATTTACAAAACAGTCATCAGACCAGTAGTGACATAAGCGCAGAAACACGGCCTGACACAGAAAGAACAAAAAAAAATGCTAGAAATAACAGATATGTAAACCCTTAGAAGAATCTATGGTAAGATAGAGCTAGAATCACAGATGTACGACGGAAGTGCAGGCTGGAGAACATCAAGAACTTGATAAAAAATAGTAGAGTAGAATGAAACAACCATATAAGAAGAATAATAGCAAATAGAGTAGTAAAAACGGCGAGAGACAGTTTCCCAAAAGGAGTTATATCTACACGAAGAGAAAAAGTAAAAGAGGAACATCCAGTTTTATGACCTTGGCCATATAACTGGATCTATCTGATACGTACCTTATAGGGAAACGTGACTTATTTTCATAATTTTAGATTCGCTTAGTAGAAAAAGGATGTTATTTAACCCTAGAACGAAAATAATTAGCAGTTTTCGGCGTACTACTGCCCTATTAGATGGCATAATTAGCATTTCTATAATTTAATTCATTTCCTCATACTTTTATAAAAACTTGACAGTTAACTAAAAATAATCCCCTTGAATACCTTCAACACCTTCCCAAAATGGAAAGGGACGATATCATTCATGTGTCAAATTAGCAAAATCTAAAAGAAAAAAGGCCAATAAGTGGGCAAAAACAGCCATAGATAGTTTGTTCAAAATGCAAGTATGTATGCGGTAAGCACAGCAAGAAGTCAAAAATGTTTCTGTATTTTACGATGATGCCAATTCCACTAAAGCCGAAGACTCCGGGTAAATTATAAATTCGTATTTTTTAACTGTTCCATTAAGTTCTAGGAATAATATAAAAGTGTTATTTTTAAATTATGTAGTTTAAATAAAGAAGCACGTTTTTGATTAATTTATGCGTGGACATTTATTGACCCTCCTTGGTCCTCGCTGTTTCTACTAAAAGGTTGGTCCTGCGAGGGTTAAAAAGCATCGTGAATAGTCATCAATAAGCAAAAAATCATTGGACAAGTTAAATCAAAATTATTGATATTTTGTACAGTTTTCAAATAGAACAGATAGTTTTTAAAATTTACACAAAGCTCTCTAGAAAAATAATAAAGCATAATTATTCATTTATTATACTATTTTGGAATGTTTTCATATAACTTCTTAACAACGTACTAAAATGAAATAATATATCGTCCGTTTTCTATCGTACGTATTTACTTTTTAACTTATTTAAATCTCCTGTTGCTGGACGAGCCAAGCACATTTCTGCATGTATAGTAACTGAAACATCAAACCATAGCAAGGAAATGACCTGCGTGTAATGACGAACAAACGTGAAACATTTGCGAAATTCCCAGAGGCTACTGGCTATTTTCTTTACTGAAGCAGTGGGCTCCTGAGTATTTTACTGGACTCTATGTCTTTCCCTTTGTACATCTCCCCTCCCTATGAAACATACACAGGGATGTTTAATGCTAAAAATATGACAGAGTACGAGAGGGAGAAATATGACTATTTTTGGAAACGTTTATGATTGGCAGACTTATAATATAATTTATTTAAAAATATGTCAATGAACAGTAATAATAATAATTCTTTGTTTCCAATTAAATAAATGTATATAAAAAAAATATATAATGAGAAATAACTTTTAAACATAAGTACAGTTGAGTCCAGGTTTATTTACACGTGAGTCATATTTAACCCGCGAGTAGTCGCGCCGTTAGATAGCATCTCACATTTTATCCTTTTTCGCGATAACTTGAAAAAAATTTCAATTTTAAAAAGTTTCGTAAGTGTCTCGAGGAAGGGTGTAGTAATGGGTAGGAATTTTTTCTTCTTCTTCTTCTTCTTTTTGTGGAATTTATGGCTTTGGGGAAAGCCAATTAGCTTTAATAATTGTTAGAAATATTATTTCTAATTTAACAAGTAAATAAAAATACTATAAAATAAAAATTTGTTGTAAATTCGTATTTTGAGATAAAATCTAACACGCGACTATTCACGTTGCAGAAGTGAGCACGACTACTCCCGGGTTAAAGCATACGCATAAGTCGGAAATTTACTAAACGCAACAGCAAGTGACAGTAAGTAGCTACTCCTCCGATCACGGATTAAAATTTGACGTTATCAAAAATAAAATGTCAAAGTAAGTTTTGCTGTAAAATTTTGGTGCAGAATTACAGCTACATTTGAAGGAGCTTAATAATTTCTTTTAATATCATTGATTAATAAATAAATAAACAATTTATAAAAAAAAATTCAATAAAATATTTTCTTATTCTTATTTTATTCACTTGGCGGAACATTAATCACAAGAATTTTTTAACTGTGTCAATGAGGTTAGCTTTGTACGTTGTCAAAATTAATCGTAAAATAACATAAACTTACCATACAATTTCAAACTCCAATATAAAATTAGTTGTGAAAACAACTGTTTGTATACTAGAAAAAACTTCAAAATGCAAAAATTCGACAAAATAACAGCAACAAATTCAACAAACTGATAGACACAAAAGTAAACAAACCAAAACGTCAGAAATTGTACTTAAAATGTGAAAACATCCCCAATCGTATTTTTTTGTACCTATCTCTTTTCAATGTACTCGGGCTAGATCGTTCATAAAAATAACATGTGTTTTTACTTAATAACAGGCGGTAGCTGGTTTGTCATTAGTTTTATGCTTGGAAAAGTGTAACGGTCACGTTACGAAAGTAGCTCTTTAATAATTATTATTATTATTTTCCCTCGGTCTCTCATTTAAATTCTCGTATAGGACCACTGAGGTGACGTCATACCTCGGTGATGGAACGTACTCCACCTATCGAGCATTATTCGGGTTCTGAGAGAATTTGACGTTTACCTTGGCGGAGAAACGCCTCTCGTTCTTTACTTGACTGTGAGCTGTGGTGTCGAATAGATATACCATATAGAATGGCGGATGATTTCCTCCAACTTATTTTATCACATAAGAAATTTAACGTAAAGTAAAAAGTTACCACCAGGGATTGTCTGGAGTGAGGAGACATGTGGGTGACAACTCCTGTTGGAGTATAAATAGGAATCATTCGGTGAGATCTACTTTTTCATAGTAATTTTTTATGTATAGTCTTGGTTTTTGTGATGGAACCTTTGAGATATTAGGTTCATTGTTAAATTTCTTAGTCAACTCATTATTTGGATTTTATGTAGATTATTTCGATTATTGAATATTCATTCAAGGAAAATTATATATTAATATATTTTTTGGTTAGACATAACCAAACATATGCAATTCTCAATTAATATTAGAAATAATTATCATTTCTCTGTAGGTTTTAAATTTATTGAACCTCCAATATTTTTATAAATTCAATATATTTTTACAGATATTTCCTCAAATAAATCATTTCAATGTCATTTGTCCATGTATTCACACTCAAAACAGTTCAAGGTTACCTGAGATTGGTTTTTGTTCCAGTTTTAATGGTCGGTTTTTCTATACTATTGCTTCTAAAAAGTTCCTCAATTATTTCTTCTTCCCTTTACTTTTTGCTCATGTTTAAAATGAGAAATAAAACTGGGAATGTTTTTTAGCCATTTGGAAGAAACCCTACCATGAAGTCATAGACCTTATTTGACCACCTAGAGAAACCACTACAGCCACAGTCAAGTCATCATGGGAATATGTCTTTTTGGGAACAAGCTATGGGAGCGTTCCAGCTCAATTTTCGTCTTGGCACCTGGGCCTACAGGAGTCATGGAGTCGCACCATCCTGGTGCATCATTTTCTAGGATGCAACCGCAACCTCGTTTGGGAACATTCAGTGAGGTGTTTTAGTAACTATTGTTTTTTTTATATTTCAGACTATCTGTTAAATACACTGTTTTTTTCCAGATTTAGGTTACCTCTGGTTTTTTTTTGACATATTTGTATATTAGATTATTTGGTTCACAAACTTTGTATCTACGGTAACTTCTTGTGCACAGGAATAAGCCTAGAGAAAATTAGGTTTTTAATACTTTACTATTGCTTTGATATTGGTTTATGTAATTCGGGTAAATTTATTTTGTAATATTACTAGCTTGTTTCCCAAATATTTTACTGTTATTCGCTTTATTCCATTTGTTCAGTTAATTTAGGTCATCGTCGGTATTTATCTCAACTTCATTTCTACTTTATTCATTGTATATCTAACTTTGCTTAATTCATTTAGTATTTTCCCTTAGTTAGGCTCATGCCTATTTACATATATTTATTTATATTACTTTTAATATTCATCGGTTTTCCTTTAGTTGTACGTAGCAGGCGTACTATAACCATTTGGTAGAAGACTTATGTAATTTTGTACCCTATATGTTAGTGAAAGGTATTTATACCTGTAATTTTGTAACAGGTAACATTGTTGTTATCTTAGGTTGAACATAACTTTTGCAAACTTTTGTCATGTTAGAGTCACATAATATGAACTTGTTTAACTCAGAGATTGTTAAAAATCTGGTAGTTCATTTTAATAAATGTTTATTTATTTTGTATATCATTTATTTTTTTATTACTCCTTTATGTTCATTATTACAGGTTTAATATATTTAATATTGGAAAGCAGTGTAAGGTACCTGGGAAAATGATCGAAGATCATTTTCATGGCGCCCATGATTAGTTAGTTTTATTTATTTTGTTCGTCTTTAGCAATTATCCATCTTCATTCAGTTTCAGTACAGTATTCTTATTTTATTATTTCATCTTTTAGTCATCATTACTATCTATATAGAGCTACTGTTCTTCGACAGGCATGCAAACGAGCCGTATCCATCCTTGAGTGTCAAGTGGTTTTCTTGCATCTCTTGCTAGCCAACTCTATTCAGTTTGCCTCTGTCTCTTCCCATTTCTACTTCTATCCCTTCTAATTCCCCTTTCTTCAGTACAACTGCACTTTAGTAGTATTTTTCCTATTGCGGCTTCTCAACGTAGAAGCCACTTCACCCTGTTCTTTACACACCCCACATTCTCTTCATTTTTATTCATATCTAGTACTTCTTTTTCCTTACTTCTGTTGGAGTATATCTTTCTTTTTACTTTCACTCCAACAGAAGTTTTCTTAATTTTGTTACAAAAGAATGATGCTAGATAAAAAGTATGTGTTTTATCTCATCAGGTATTAATGACGCACGGGTAAAGACTCGTGGACTTAAGTGTATATGAAAGTTTACATAAAAATTAAGGCTGTGGTCTCCAATAAATGCCGTAGGATGCGTACAGAGTCGAACGATGAAGCTCATGTTTGTATACTTAATACAATAAATAATAATTTCGATCTGTTGTCCTACTCCGAACGTAGCATCAAACTGCTATACACGGCTTCACAGACGGTGGTCACCAATAAACGCCGTACGCTGCCTACACTGTCACGCAGTAGGTTGCGTATGTAACAATATGTTACATACATGTTAACTTTATACAATAAAATAATGAATGCGGTATCTATTGGATGTCGAATCTGCTATGAGCGACTTTAAATGTTGAAAGCAGCATCTTTAGTTATTTCCGAGCATTGCAACGTACGGCCGGTACAGGTTTTAAGGGGGTAGACGCAAAATCTTGGTCCAACTCTATTTAAATGCATTAGTTTTTCTCGAATGCTGAGAAAACTAGTAAGTATTTTTAAAAAATGTAAACGCCGAATAAAATATTACATTATTACCGAGGGGAGAAAATCCCTGAAAATTTCTATAATGTTTATTTTAATAAGTTACAGAGGCGAAAAAAGTTAGTGTTTTAATTTATAGTATTTTATTCAAAAGAAACTTTTTGTTTATTCTAAGGGAACTTTCGGCCTTCCGTACTAATGTAATCTTTCATTCTGCGTTTAAATTTTTCAAAAATATTTATTAGTTTTCTTAGGATTCGAAAAAAATGACTACATTTAAATAGCATTGGACCAAGGTGTTGCGCCTATCCCTTTAACTTAGCGAAATGAGTAAAACGAGTAGTAAAAGAGAACAAGACGAGTTGCTTATAAACAAGTTGAAATATCGTACTTGACTGATAACGAAAATGATTGGAACGTTGTTGCCGGCAATCGACAAACGCTGTACGCAACCTATGGCATTTATTGATGACCACACCTGACTCTGGACGCGACCTACGGTGTTTATTGATAATCATGGCCTATGTTTTGTATTGACTACGTGAAGGTGCCGGTGACGGACAAAGGCTGTATGTATGTATCTGCCAGACAAGCGTCTGGCATGACGCTGTACGTATAGTACGTAATCTACGGCATTTATTGGAAACCACAGCCTAAGAAGATGTTGAATTATTTTGGTATTTTGCTAAATAGGTTTTCTATTTTTTCTGAACAAAAAATAAAGATGAACTGTTACAAAATTTTAATTCTGATAATACAAGAAGAAGTTGCAACGCAGTTGCTTTTCCCTTGATGAATAGTAGAAAATCTAAATAAATATATCTGCTAACAAATTATCCTTAATATCTGTCACCGTCCTATATTATAATCGAATTAACAAAATCACCATTTCATAATATATTTGCATTAATACAAAAGTTAAAAGATTTAAGAATTTTATTAATTTTAGACGAAATAAAAATTTCGTATGACAGTAGTGACGGTGACAGCATGCTTTTGCATGATGGCAGATTTCAATATTAAATCGATAGTTGTTCAAGTAATAAATACTGAATGATTACCTAATTACTAAATCTGTAAAGTTTCGATTTATGTTTTATGAATACCTTTAATTGCAAAATAGTACAGAATTTCACTTTCTGACATAAATTTATATAATAATAACGTAAATGTTGTACAATATTTTTAATAATTAAAGTAAATAAATTTTTAGTTCACTCAAATAAATAATCGATTACTGCCATCGACCGCTTACATTCAATCTCAGTTAATTTGATTAATCGCGGCAGGTATAGTAAAATTATTCTTTCAGTACAATAAAGTGTTACTTTACTGCCGCAAATAAGAGCAAATGAGTACAATAATGAATGACTTTAGTGACGCTTGGCGATAAAGAATATTATCGTATTATCATCCTCACAAACAATACTTATAATAATTTGTTATTCTGGCAAAGCTATGATTTGAACAAACTGGTTTAGTACAATTTTGACACATTTTTCTTAACCCCTTCTCATTCTTTCTGGGGCATACATGTAATACGAAACATATAATAAAAATATGCAATAGGAAACTTGAACCACATATTTTATACGGTGTGGGATAAAAACGTATCCCACAAGAAGGTTTTCATTTTTTATTACTAAATAGTTAATTTGGATTACAAAATTTACATATTGTTGCGGTTAGTAATAGATACAAAAAGAGACACATAAAAAAAAGGTAAAGCCTATGGGAACCAAATTTAATTCGTTACAACAAAATTTCGCTTTGTGGGATTTAAATGTATCCCGCTTCGGTCGGGAAAGGTTAATTGAGGGGGTTAGAAGTAAAAGGGTTTAAGTGCACTTTTCTAAAAATATGTTCGAAGTACAGAATCGCATACTTAAATGTTATTATAACTTGGTGGTAAAATGACTCAATCATATTTCGCCCTACATTCGCCACCTATCGCCATTACATTTAATTTAATTAAAACCATTGCATTTTGCATTGGGAGTAAACGGGTTTAACTGCGCTTAAACCGTTTTACCACAAAACTATTTTTAGTATTCTGTAAAAAAAAGTAGTAATAAACGGGTTTAACCCTTAAACGCCCAACCTTTTTTAGGTTCCATGTACGCCCAAGGGTGGGTAAAAAATGTCCACCTAGAAAATGGTTAATATATTTATTGAGAGCTGTTGGAAATGGATTAAACTTAAGCATCTTATGATTAATAAACACAGCATCTTCTAAAATATTAATATAAACAATTTACAAACCTTAAAACAAAATTACAATGTACATCAAAACTAACATACCAGTAAAAGCCAGTAATTCAGATTTGTCGATTTTCTCCACATTCTTCCTTTCAACCTCCTCATTGGCGGATAATTATGTAGATTATGTAATTATACGTCGATAATTATATGGATTATCTTTCTACCAACGAGAAATTATATAGAAACCTTTCATAACAAGTTTTACCAAGGGTGTACTTTTTATGCCCACCCATATTTAACTCAAGATGCTACTTTTATTTTCAAAAATATCGGTAGAACCAAATTAACATTCGATAAAGGGCTGTCTTTTTAACAATAAATAATTTTTAAAAAATTTTTAAACACGTAATAAATATGTTACAAGGGAATACGCATTAGGTGGACCTTTTTTATCCACCCTTGGGCGTTTAAGGGTTAAGTGCGCTTGAACCGTTTTACCACAAAACTATTTTTAGTATTCTGTAAAAATATGTTAATACAGGATTAATTTCAAGTAAACAATTATTAGATTGGTTCCGAATTTTGAAGACTAATTAAGTATTATGCAACGTGTAAGTTGTAGTTACACTGTGGATAAAAGCTGGGAAAATGATTAGTTTAACAGTCAACATCTGCACTTGAACCGTTTTACCAGTCACATTTATCAACACCATTTACTGATTCAAGTACATTTTTTTAATAATTGAAAAAAGAAAGGATACAGTAAGAGTAATAATATACCCTTATATTTTTATCATTTTATTGAATATTGCACACTAGACATATTTTAGCTTAATGACTCCTAGAATTTAAAAAACTCAAACAACTTTGAAGCTGATTATCTCAGAACTATCAAAACTGCACTTAAACCCTTTTACGTTTGACCCCCTCAGTTATCCTTGTGCTGCTATCCCAATTATTCTGCTGGTATATTTGTTCAGCTTGTAATATTTTTAAGATATCATTTCGCCTCACCCTGTCAAAAGCACTTTTTAAATCTACAAAGCACATGAATGCTGGTTTTCCATATTCAATATACTTTTCTACGTTTTCGTTACGTATTCCCTAGGTACAGTAAGAAAAATGAAAGAATACCCATGAACGAACATATAAAACACGCTGTATTTTCCTGTCACCGTGTCACACAAAAAATTCGCCAGCACAGGTACATGTAATAATTATTATTACATGTACTTGCACTGGACAATTTTCTTTGTGACACGGTGACAGGAAAATACAGAGTGTTTTATATGTTTGTTGATGGGTATCCTTTCATTTTTCCTAATGTACGTAATATTAACATATCGTGATACTCGCAAGTCGGAAACAAGAAAATAAGATGTATTCTCGAATTACAGGTAATTATGACTGTTTACAAATGTGTACCTTTTGTCTGTCAAAATAAATGAGACTGTCGGGCTGTCAAATGTAAGTTTTAGTAAAAGATATTTATTTTTATTTTTGGAAGCTATACATGAATTTAGAAAGAAAATGTATTAGAAATATTTTATTTAAATGATGCACTTTACCCATATATTTAAGGAACGCAATATTTTCCGGAACACCCTGTATAAATTATAAAATCAATCTTAATACAAGTTTAATTAATTTCAACTAATTCATATTTTATTAAATTGTATCACATCCTAAAGATTAGTCCAATTTCGATTTTATACAGGGTGTCCAGAAACTCTACCAACAAACGAATACAGGAGATTCCTTAGATAATTTTAAGACAATTTAACCCAATTCACTTAGTCCAAAAACGCTTCTTAAGGGAGCTAGAGCTATTTGAAGATTGCGCCTGGTAATTAGTTTTTCTTGAATACCTCCGAAACGCTTCCATTCAGAAAAACAAAAATTGGTATGCGTATTTATCTTCCAGATATAAATCGATTCCATCCATTGCAAATTTTTAGTACCGGTCATAGGCGTCCGTTTTGGGTAGGGCAACGGTTACTTTATCGCATAACTTTTTTGCCTTTCACTTTAAAGCATTTTTGACTCTGGATTATTAAATTGTGAGGTATTCTTGTACTAAAAGGTGCTCTTGTTTTAAGTCGATAGAATACACCGTTTTCTAGAAAAACCGATTTGAAAATTTTTCTTTTTTTAAATTTCAAAAAAAAACTATTTAGAAAAACGAAAACTTGTACCTTAATTATATTTCAGAGATGAATCAATTTCAGTAACTGCGAATTTCTAGTATCGGTCATATGCGTCGATTTCGGGTAGGTCAACGGTTATTTTATCGCATAACTATTTGTCTTTAATTTATAAGCATTTTTGACACTAGATTATTAAATTATGAGGTATTCTAGTAGTAAAAGTTACTCTTGCTTTTATTTAGTAAAATACACCGTCTTTTTTTGAATTTTTTTTTCAAATTCAAGAGACGCAAAATTTTGAAATCGATTTTTCTAGAAAACGGTGTGTCCCACCGACTTAAATCAAGAGTACCTTTTAGTACTAGCATACCTCACAATTTAATAAGCCAAAGTGAAAAATGCTTAAAATTTAAAGACAAAAAAGTTATGCGATAAAATAACCGTTACCCTACACAAAACGGACGCCTATAACCTGTACTATAAATTCGCAATGGATGAAATTGATTTATCTCTAGAAGATAAATACGCGTATCAATTTTTGTTTTTCTAACTAGATGCGTTCTGGAGATATTTAAGAAAAACTCATTAGAAGATGCCATTTTCAAAAAGCTCTAGCTCCATTGTGAAGCATTTTCGGACGAGATGAATTTAGTTAAATTGTCTTAAAATTACCTGAGAAATTTCCTGTCTTCGTTTGTCGGTAGAGTTTCTGGACACCCTTTATATCCAATTAACATACCTACTACTGGAATGATTTTGGTATGTGCCAAGGACGACCGACCTTTTTCATGTAAAAACTAGGCCCGAAAAAAATACTAATAAAGTATTAAATGATTTATTTGAGCCCCGATTAGTTCAATGGGGGTTATGCACGCAATGGTGGTGGTAATCACAACACCGTAACTCCACATTATTTTTCTACTTCATCTACAAGTGAATAAAATTAAAGTTAATAAAATTAATATTCAGAGTTGTTAGGCCTGTAGCAATAGGTGTGGTTCAAAATAATTAGGGTAGGTAATTAGGTTCAAGAGAACTATTTTGTTTTTCATTGTCCAAAAAGTCTGTATTTCTATAGGGTGGGGATAAAAGTAGGAAGTAGGAATTATTATTAAGGATTAGCTTAAGTAATGATTTTAAAATTGAAGTTGGTAATTATTATAGTAATGATACCTACAGCAAAAAGTTTAATATTGTTTTTTGCATGTGAGAAAATGAACATAGAGTAGACTTCCTAAATTTTGGTGATCATATTAATATAGAATTTTCTTTTGTGTATTCATTCTTCTACCTTTATTTGTTTACATAGACAGATATTTTTCTTTTTTCATTTACTATTAGGTAATGATTTCAGTATTAATTTACGGATATTAATAACTAATAAAATTAATTTATTAAAAAACTTAAAGGGCATCATAAAAATTTTTTTCTACGAGCGTGCAAAAATGTTTACATTCGCGCACAGGTTTTAGTTTAGAAAGTTTCACTTTTCCGCACGCGTGTTACTTTTCCGCACGCGTGTTACTTTTCCGCACGCGGTTTTTACTTTTCCGCACGCGTGTTAATTTAGATATGTTAATATGGCCTTAAAGTAATTATAATACATGCAATAAACTAATATTTAGATATCATTTACTAATTTATTTCAAATATATCTTATTTTGTTCCTGTTTTAATGAAATTAACGCGACAATTCGATGAAATAAAATTATTTTGACATAATATTCGAAAGTCAAATCGGTAGACAATAACAGTCGTTTTGAATCATCGTCATGGAAACCAAGATCGTCGTCATGCTAACTAATTATATTGAAAGTTTGGTTTTGGCAACCTTGTCAAAGAATTAATTTGTGTATGTATTTCATATTAATTACATTAATTGATTAATATTTGGTAATTTTTTAAAGACTTAGAAAAATATTGTTCCTAACTCTTGCAGAAAGTCTCTTTTCCGCACTCGACTGCTTGCCGAACTCCCGCTTCGCGTCGTTCGGCAAACTGCAGTCGCGTGCGGAAAATAATGACTTTTTGCACTTGTTAGGAAAATAACTATTTTATGTATATTTATGTATATTTAATTTAGGCAATGAAACAAAGTAAACAAGGAAAGACATCGGGACTAGATAAAATATACATAGAATTATAAAACTGCTTATGATGAGAAAGAACATGGATGTTCTGGTACAAATATTCAACATCTATAAAACGTGTGAAATACCGCAGTAGTGCATTCAGCCTATCTTTGTAATTATTCCGAAGAAACCTAAAGCAAGCAGTTGTGAGCATTTTGGAATGGTCAGTCTATTCGCTCCGGTCCTTCAAGGTAGTCCATACAAAATTTTATAGCAAATGTGAAATAGATATTGGTCCTAGTTAGTTTGGATTTAGGCAAGGCTTCTGCACACCTAAAGGACTCTTCAGTTGGACTGTGTAAATTAAAACCTGCAGAGCTCAACGCAAAGACGTCTTCGCAGGCTTCACTGATTACCAAAAAGTGTTTGACTGTGTCAAATATACATAGCTAGTAAAACTGCTACAAAGTATAATCATAGACCAGAATTACTTAGGCTCGATGCACACTTGCGTGTTTTCAAGCCGCGTGCACTCTGCGAGCAAGCTGCGTCCGATCGCTTGCGATGCAGCAGTACATGAGTTATAATTAGGCGCTATCCACTCGAGCGGACCCGCGCCGTGCAAGCTACTGGCAGCTATGTACGCCGTTGCTCCCGCTTGGCGGCGCTAGTGTAGTTGGGGGTCAACACATTTTGACAGTTCTTTAAGTTTATATGGTATTTTTCTTTGAACTATTGCGATTTAATAAATTATGGTAGAAAATGCAGAAAATACGGAACCTGAACTGATTTTGAGTTGACAAGCGAGATGAGAAAAAATGCGAGAATTACTCGAAAAAAGTTATTCACATAACAGAGAGGAACAATATAAAATATTTTGTAAATTTACTATTGAACCAAAATTTTTAAGCTCTAGCGCAACAGGTTGGGGTAAGAAATATGAAAAATGGCTATCCGTGCTTATGAGGAGGCAAATATTAACCATGTCATTATCTGTGGACTTTTTATTTCATTGGACTATCCCTTGAGCTGCTTCTCTTGAAGGACTTATGGGATCACTAACTACTACTATGCTAGAAGTTAAGTGTTCCTATTCAATAACAAATTCAGTGATTACTTTGGACAGTTTACCATACTTAGAAATAAAAAATTAATAATTATGTTTGAAATCTAATTCAAATTACAATTATCAATTTATACAAACTCAAATGTTAGTCACTAGTCGTGAGTTCTCTGATTTTGTCATCTGATCAACAAAAGATATGAGATGTATTTATATAAGTAGAAATAATGATTTAATTCATAACGAAATAATCCCGAAAGACAAAGAGTTTTTTGGCAAATATATGGTTCCAGCCTTGGCTGAAAAATACCATTTATAAACAATATGGATGATCAAAAGTTGGATTTATAGTTTGACGTAGCGTAGACGTAGACGCAACGGAGACGCACTGGAAAAGATCAACACCGAATTTTGTGTACTCGTGTTTATAGATGAACGCAAGCGCCTGACGGAACGTAAGAGAAACGTAACGTAACATAAGAGATGACCAACTTTCATCTTTTACAGTGCGTTTCTTCCGTCTGGCCAATCATAAGGCAGAATTTTGTTCTGTCACTCAAAGTGGACCCGCCCCGCCCCCTCATTCCGTGTGTTGTGTAAAAAGTTGATTGTCAACATATTCGAATTTTGTTAATTATTTGTTAATACAATGGATGTTAAGTTATTAATTTAATAAAAATATATCATAGAGTCATTTCAATATTTCAGATAAATATGAGTTGTTATTAGCCTAATTCGTGGTTATCCACACATATTATACGATAGGTAAATCCAATAAACATTTAAAGACCAGGAAATGGAACAAAATAGTTGGAAATCCCACGGCATGCGGCACCAAAGAGCATACTTTCGTTTATTTCCTAATCCATGTAACACACAAAACAGATAAATATTATAATAAATAATAGTATAAGTATAAATAAATAAACACAAAGTTTGTTTACTGTTCGTATAATTTATAGGCTATGTTCTATGTTGTTGAATTAGAATTAAATCATTTGTTTACTCTTTCTACTCATGCGCAAAAATTCCGCTACGTCGATCTATAAATTGACATAATATTTTCTTCCGTCTCCAGTCCGTTTCTTACGTCTATGTTGCGTCTACGTCTACGCTACGTCAAACTATAAATCCAACTTTAATGTGTATAAATTAAAAAAAAAAAAAATAAAAGACAAATAAATAGTTTAATGACAACATGAAGGCATCTTATTTTCCCAAATTAACTTCACAAAGCGAAATAAATGCAATATTTACTTAAAAAATATAGAGATTTGGATAGTTGACGTGACCTCCAACTACACTAGCGCCATCTACGTTGAGCTTTCCTGATTAGCCAGCTGCCATTGCAACTACTTACAAGCCACGTGGACCAAAAGCACGTCAGTTTCTGCTACGCCGCCACGTGCACGCGGCTTGCAAATAACTCAGCGGCTTGGCAGTCTGTGCTAGAAAATGGGTGCGTTCACCAGACCAGTGCGCTGCGTCAGCGCTTTGAAACTGTTTAAGATTTTTCGGGCGAACATCATGTCAATTTAGACTAAACTTCAACGTGTTGACGAAGCGGTCGTCATTTTATTCAACGTAGTATTTGCATCGCTTCAATGAAAGCAGAAATTAAAGAATTACGAGAAGAAATGGAAACGCTAAGTAAACTAAAATTTAAGGAGGCAGTGCCAAAGAGACTATGCGACCTAGAGGGTAGAACGGAACGAGAGGAGAAAAGGAAAATTGAGAAAAACGTAAGAGTCAGGGGAATTAAAATAGGAGAAGAAAATGTAAAAGAAGATCTAGAAAAATTACTAAAAATAAAACTGAACGTTGAAGCTAAAATAGAACAAACAGAGATAATTAGACCAAGAAATTCACAGCCATTCATAATAGCAAAATTGAAAAATATACAAGATAAAAAGAAAATAATGGAACAAAAGAAAATCCTCAAAGGTACAAAAATATTTATCGACGAACAAAGAACGTATGAAGAATGAAGAATACACAAGCAAATAAAGAAAAGAGCAGAGGTGGAAAAGGAAGCAGGGAAGAAAGTGAAGATGAGTTTCAAAAAACTATGGATAGACGATCAACTTTGGGAATGGAATAACATAATAAAAGACTTAAAGCTGAAGTGTAATGGAAACAACAGAGAAAATCCAAAAAACTGAAAACACCAAACCGAAGGATAGTGGAAACAGACCCGGCTACGGAAATGGATAATGATAATAATAAAACAATGTACAAGAAAAAGAGGAATAGAATTAACATGAATAAAAGAACTAGACCCATTAGAATTGGATCATGGAATATCCAGGCAATATCCAGACAATTTTAAAAGTACGGAAAATGCAGGAAATTGCTTTAGAAATGAAAAATATGAACTAGAATTACTAGCACTACAGGAGATACGATGGAAAAATGAAGGAACAGTTAAGAAGAAAAACTTTACTATGTATTACTCAGGAGAAGACAAACAGGGGAAAAATGGAACGGCTTTTATGGTGAGTAAAAGAATAAGAGAAAAAGTCATACAATTCAAAGCTATTAATGGAAGAATCTCCTACATCAGAATCGAAAATAAAAAAGCCAATATATCTTTAGTTAACTGCTACGCACCTACCGAGGAAGCAGACCAACAAGATAAAATGGAATTCTATGAACTTTTAGAAGAAACCTGCGAAAATATTCCTAGGAACGATATCTTAATAATACTGGGAGATTTTAACGCGCAAGTGGGAAAAAGAGCTACAATCAAAATGTAGCAGGAAAAGAAACGATCCACAATGTCACAAACGATAACGGGGCAAAAGTTTGCAATCTGGCAGCAGCAACAAATACCTATAGAGTCAGTATGAAATTTATACATAAAAAGAAACACAAGATAACCTGGATGTTACCAGGAAGATCAGATGGCAACCAAATAGATCATGTATTGATTTCAGCAAAATGGTCAAAAATAATACAAGATGTTAGATCCTTTAGAGGAGCAAACGCTGATACTGACCACATACTCTTAATAGCCAAAATAAAGATGAAAATCATCAAATCTAATAACAAGGTAGGAAAAAGAAGGAAGTGGAACATAACCAAATTAAAATTGCAACAAACAAAACAAGAGTATTCAGAGGAACTAGTACAAAAACTGAAGATGTACGATGGCAAGGACGTAGAAGAGGAATGGACAAATATAAAAATGAGCATCATAGAGGCTGCGGAGCAAACCATAGGACCTCAAGAAAAGAAAAAAACCAAAGAATGGTTTGACGAAGAATGTCGATAACAAAGTCAACTTAAAACGCTGGCGCGAAACAAATGGCTTGAAAATAGCGGTCAAGAAGAAAGAGAACAATACCAAAAAGAAAAGAGAGAAGCGGCCAAACTTTATAAAAGGAAGAAAGAGACATGGATCTCAGATCAAATGCAAGAGATTGAAACAATTAATAAAGACAACAAAAAATTGTTTGAACACATAAAACAACAATATAACGGTAACAAAGTGACCAGCAAAATAAGCAAAAAAGATTGGGAAAATCACTTTAAAGGTATAAATACAAGCAACCAAGCAATCGACGCAGAAGAAGAAGATATAACAGATAACCGAGATGAAGAAGAAGATGCACCTACCTATCAAGAATTTATAGAAGTAGTAAAACAACTAAAATCTGACAAAACTCCAGGACCGGATGAGATTAACAGTGAATTGATTGCAAATGGAGGAGATGACCTACTAAACCGTATATATAAATTAATGGTCAATATTTGGGAAAAGGAATGCATGCCTGAAGAATGGAAGAACGGACTCATTATACCAGTTTTTAAAAAAGGAGACCCAACGCTCTGCAGCAATTATAGAGCAATCACGCTATTAAATACAACATATAAGATCATGAAAACAATTATAAGAAATCGGCTAACCAGATACACAGAAAAAAACCTAGGACCGTATCAACAGGGATTTAGAAAAGGGAGATCAACAATCGATGCAATCCACGTTTTAACGCAAACAGTCGAAGAAAGTTACGAACATGGCATAGAATTGCACATATTGTTTATTGATTTCCAACAGGCTTTCGACAGCATCTACAGAAAACAGCTATTAAAAGAAATGAAAATTATGAATATACCTGCAAAATGAATAAGATTGACTAGAATGACAATGAAGGACTCAACAGCAAAGGTTAAAACAGTGGATGGTGAAACAAAGAATATCAACATAGAACATGGGGTAAGACAAGGCGACAGCCTATCAACAACTCTCTTTAATATAGCCTTGGAGGGAGTAATTAGAAACACAGGGCTAACAAAAAAGACAATAATCCAAAGCTCTACACAAATAATAGGGTATGCAGATGACCTAGGATTGATAGCCCGCGACAAGAGAAGCCTAGAAGATGCATTGCTAACATTGACAAGAGAGGCAAAAATCAGGGGGTTAATAATTAACCAGAAAAAACAAAATACTTAATAAGTATGAGAAATCAAGACCAAATAAATAGAATAAAAGAAATAAGAATAAGTGATAATGTATTCCAAAGGGTTGAATGCTTTAAATACTTAGGAGTGATAGTAGATGGTCAAAACACAAGAAGCATTGAGATAAATGAAAGATTTAAAGCAGGGAATAGGGCATTCTGGAAATACCACAAGCTACTTAAAGATAAAAACCTGAGCAAGAAAACAAAAACAAAGATATATAGAGCGGCAATTAGACCAGTCATCACCTATGGAGCAGAAGCAATGTGCCTTACAAAAAAAGATGAAGAAAAACTGGCAATAATAGAAAGAAACATTATGAGGAGAATACATGGTCCAATTAAAACAGATCAAGGACAAATACGAATTCTGATGAATCACGAAATAAGAAATCTAATGGAAGCAGAAGACATAGTGAAATTCATTAAAGCACAAAGACTAAAATGGTTTGGCCACATCCAAAGAAGAGGAGTGGATGAACTAATTAGGCAGATAACAAATTGAACGCCAGTAATAAACAGACCTAGAGAAAGACCGAAAATAAGATGGGAAGATCAACTGCGAGAGGATATTTTATCCAATATGGAAATTACGGGCTGGAGAGAAAAAATACAGAATAGGAAAAAATGGAAACAGATCACAGAGAAAACAAGAAAACACGAAAATCTATAAAGGATAATGAAGAGGGCTTATGCGGACCAATCCACCGCATGAAATGGATTAAAAGAGCTCATGAACCTCAGCGACCTATACTCTACTAGAGTGACCGGTCTGTATATATATATATTTGCATCGCTTCAATATTGAACGTGTTTAAGAAATATATTGTAATGGCGCAATTATTTGAAAATATTTATTTTACAATGGTTTTAATTATAAAGTAATTGAAACTTAGAAGATACATAATTGTATATGCTCACGAAATTGTAAATCTGTGTATTGAGGAACAATATTTTTAACGAATCTCGGAAAATTGTTCGAATGTAATTTGTTCGAAGAAATTTATTCGACGGAAATTTGTTCGAATGTTATTTGTTCGAAAAGAAATTTGTTAGAATATAAATTTGTTCGAACAAATTTAATTCGAATAAAATTCCGGATACAGTTTTTAAGGATTGAAAAGTTTGGGCGCACTTGAACTGCAGAAATTTTAATAGCTATAATTAAAGTGGGTACTCGAATTGCAAAAATATATATTTTCAAAATTATTATTATTTACATATGTTATTACATCCTGTTATTACATATATTAAAATATACAATCGTACTTACAACGAAATATTATGGGCAACTCCACGTAAATAGGTTATAGTGTCAACTCTTACATCAAAACCATTTACTACATTTAACAGACATGCTGCACTATCTTTATATTTCTTCTTTTGTTGATGTATGCCGTGACCAGCAACTATTTGTTCGATTCGCACATTATTTATAGCTTGTTCCCTTTTTATTGCTTCGATCAATTTCCAAATTGTTGGATGTTCAGCTCCTACTTGCCCCTGAAATCCACGGTGCCATCCCTCTATGGAATTATTGGTCTTTGGAAGACCATCTAACACAGAATCGTAGCAGTTCCACATAGAAATGGGGAAACGTGGTTGGCGACGCCGATTTCTGCGATCTGGACGACCTATCCAAGTATCCTCGAAGTAGTCTACCACTTGCTGAGCTTCTTCGGGAAATTCTTCATTATCGATCAATGCTTCGAAAGAATTTATAACTTCTCTTGAAGGAACAAATGCCAAAGCCGACAGCATCCTAATTTTTAGAGCAAAGTCTATATTATTATCGTATGTCCGTTTTAATCCCTCTTCTTGAATTCGTCGATATATGCATTGACAAAAGTGGAAAAAACAACCACGTAACCTGGTTTGTGGAAACTCTGCTCCAATAGCTTTTATCATGGCAGGTTCGAAGTCAATCATAAAAGAAGTTGGATTCACTCGAGGTTCTAGCCGCTTAACTACATTTAAAATTTCACGATACACGGATTCAGTTTTATTCGGCAACAGTGCATATACCAATGGAATTGCTACGCATTCATTTATTCCATGAATTGTATACAATTGCTCAAATAATAATGGTACCGTTTTGAACGTGCCATCAGCGTACCAATGCTCGCAATTTACTAGGATTTGTAAATTTCGTCGTGTTGTAAACAATAAAATTCTCAAGTCAATCATACCACTATCAAATAAGAGGAAGTCTTCTCCATTGTCGGTTTTTCGGTACTCATCCGGAAATTGTATTTCGGCGCGTGTCTTTGGAAGCGTTGGTTCGCTATTCTTCTTTAATCTAACGTTTCGAATAGTCCTTTTCATGCTTTCTATTGAAGGTAGCTGGGAGCTTGCTGCAAAATGTAGTTGACAAGACGAACTTGAAATAATGTAGTGAGGTGTGTCTCGAGTTCTAACTGCAGCTTCCTTCATATTACTGTATGCCTCTTTCGCAGTAATCACGGCAGCTTCACCAGCATGATTATGTTCACCAGTTTCTTTCACTTCTTCTGGTCGTCTTTGAACTGCTCGACCTTTACAAGAGAATTTCTTAAAATTTGCACACTTCCAGTAAACTTTGGTATCACAACTTTTGTCCTGTACGTATAAATATCCGTGAAAACTAAGCATATCTTTGCCTTTCGAACTTTTAAAAAATTTCGCAGCCATTTTAAATCACAAATGTCATTAATCTAAAAGTCATTAATAAAATAAAATTCCTACCTGTCTAATTGCAATAGGGATATTAGAGATTACCTAAGTCATTAAGTATTAATCACGTAGACCATTCCCTAGATACGAATTCCTCGAATAATTTATTTTCGAACCAATTTCCTTTCGAACTACTTTCTTTCGAACGACTTTCTGTTCGAACAATATATATTCAAACAAATTACCGTCGAATAAATTTCTTTGAACAAATTTCATTCTAACAAAATTCCGGATCTGATTTTTAACATAATTCATATTTACGTGACAATTATTATTTATTTATGGTGGGAGTGGGAATACTTCATCACCATCCAATGGTTCTGCCAAGTCCAGCACAGTTAGCAGCACTAAAAATTATTTCTTGTTCATTTCATTATCAAACATCAATAAAGGTAGTATATTATCCATTTTTGAATTTAATTTGTTTAAGACACGTCCAATTTTTAGTTGAATGATTTAATAAATAAAAACAACGAATCTCTTTTTGGGTTAGGTTCATAGAATAGGTGAAAATACAAACAAAACCAACTATGAAACTGTCAAACGGAAAAACACCATTCACCAGACTAACGTAGTTTTAAAGCGCTGCAACACTGCTGTTTAGTTGATACTTAAACCGATTATTTCTGGTGAACGCAGCTAATGACCGCGCGATGTAGTTCAGAGAAATAAGGAAAAAAATATCATGTTGGTGACACAACCCCCTCCAGGCCGAAACTAAATTTTTTGAGTAGTGTGGACATCTATAATAATAACCTATATGTTTCCTGCAGCCGATTTTGATGATATACATAGTTATAAACAAATAAAGATCAAAAAACGCAAAATTTTTTCTTTTTTCGTCTATTTCCAAAAGGTTAAACATTTTAAACAAATTTGGAAGCAAGAAACTCATAAATCATAGAAAAAACTTCAATATAGCGTCCGCTGAATATGTCTATCCTTATTGGTTGCTTAGAAAATTGCAGAATAATTCATAAATTTTGAGTTTTTATAAATATTCATAACTTATGTAAAAATTAACTTAGAACCTTCTTATTATACGGAATGCTGGAACTTCTGGTGCTTAAATTATACACTACACTTCATAACAATTGGTCAAATAGTTTAAAAGTTATTTAATTTGTTTATCCCAAATTAATTTTTTTGCAACCCTATAAGTCAGAAAATGATGAAATTACAGTAATACTTTGGATAGTTTATGAAAGAAGAAGAATTATGATAATAATTTAATTTAAAAAAAACTACAAAAAATAATTTTAAGTATCGCAAAATTATTTTGAAAGATCATGTTGATTTTTTGCTTATAAACAATTATAATAACTTTTTAACCATTACCCGTAGAAAAATTATTTTTTCATATTTAGAAAGATTGAATTTTTATACAAATTTAAAAAAGCAAAAAATTGTCCTAGGACAATTAGGAACGAAGTTGCCCGCCCCCCGTTTTTTAAGTCACAGCAGATTTCTTTATAATAATTACGAAATAAAATCAGTCACATTTGAAAGAACATACTTCAGAATTTTGATGTACCAAATATAAAAAATATATACCTTCAAACAAATCGTCCACAAGGCTTCAAAATGTGACTCTTAAAATCGGCCGGCCTAGAAACTTGGGAGATCGATGAGAAGGAGGAAGGAACTGTTAGCTGTATCTCTTGTTCTCGCCTACGAATTTCGACGTTTCTTTTTTAATTCATATGTACTTTTTGCGTACAGTACGAGTATGAATTATTTAAATAAATTAATTGTTATATACACTGTCAAATTTGTTTAAACATTTTTTTTTCAATTTTTTTTAATAATATTTGAAGTAGTTTTAATCACAAAACATGTATATTTATGAATAATATAATAATACATAGTTTTTTATTAAACTTAGTAATAATTTAAAGTATGAAAAAACAAATTATCCCATTCAATTGTTTCTAAAAATAGTATTGGCCTATGGAAATCAGAAAATCTCAAATGAACTAGGTTTTATTTTTTTGGTAAACATGCTATTAGATGAATGAAAAACTGAAGTTACAGAACCACTAAACAAGAGATAAACGTAATTGATTGGGGTTGGAAATTAAGCTAAGAACCGTTAGTACCGATCCGATCAAAAAATCTTTTTTATACCAGATATTTTATTAAAATAAACTATCTGCTCTTGCAAAACTGGTTGCACCGAGTACTTGTTAGTACAGAGATATAAATAGTTTATGGACTTCGATAACCAAAACCTCTATCTTTCACTATTATCTATTTTGGAGTTTGTACTCTTTGCGTACGTTACGGATATGTTTTTTGTTAATAAAGTGGTTATTTAAATAACTATGTAAATTGTGTAAACAATTTTTCGAAATTCTTTTACGATATTTTGCATATGTACTTGACTTTACAATAACTTATAAAAATGGGTAACTGAAAATTGTTACGTTTTTCATAAAAATACAAGTATTCCTAAATAAATCTACTTTAATTTTATTTTAATAGTCTTGTTATTTTAATACCAAAATGTATGAAATATCTTAATTTTTGTTTTTTTTGCAATCTTAAAATAACAACTTTCAGTCTTGTAAGATAAAATTATTACAATATTGTAGAAAATTTCTGAAAAAAATTTAATTCTTTTATCCTCTCTCTAATTTTGTTACATTTCATTTTTCGTTTATATCTAGTAGCATGTTTATCAATAAATAAAACCTAACCTAAACCTAAAACATCTTTTTATCCTCTCTCTAATTTTGTTACATTTCATTTTTCCTTTATATCTAGTAGCATGTTTATCAATAAATAAATCCTAGTTTATTTGAGATTTTTTATTTTCAATTCAATATTTTAAGCCAATGTTAGATTTAGGAATAATTGAATAAGATTAGTCTATAATAATTACAGGATGTCCAAAAATACAGGTCATAAATTTAATCGCATATTCTGGGACCAAAAATAGTTCGATTGAACCTAACTTACCTTTGTATAAATGTGCACATAAAAAAAGTTACAGCCCTTTGAAGTTACAAAATGAAAATCAATTTTGTGCAATATTACGAAAATTCCGAGAGATTTTTTATTGAAAATAGACATGTGGTATTTTTATGGCAGGAGCATCGTACAAAAAAAATTATAGTAAAATTTTGACACCCCATAAAAATCTTATGGGGGTTTTGTTCTTTTAAATCCCCCAAACTTTTGTGTACGTTCCAATTAAATTATTATTGTGGTACCATTAGTTAAACACAATGTTTTTAAAACTTTTTTGCCTCTCTGTACTTTTTCGAAGTCAGTTTTTATTGAGATATTTTGAATATTAGTCAAATCCACTACATATTTCTAAATATGGTTAAGTACGATTATGGAGACTTGGTAATCGTATGAAAATTTATAAACATATTAAAAAAGAAGCCGCAACTCGATAAAAACTGCCTTATCGAAAAAATACTAAGAAGCAAAAAAGTTTAAAAACAGTGAGATTAACTAATGGTACCACAATTATAATTTAATTGGAACGTACACAAAAATTTGGGGGGTTTAAGGGAACAAAACCCCCATAAATTTTTATAAGATGCACAAATTTCACTATAGTTTTTCTTTAAGATGTTCCTGTTATAAGAATGATACACGTCCATTTTCAATAAAAAATCTCTAATAGTTTTCGATATATTGGAAAAAATCGATTTTCGTTTTGTAACTTCAAAGGGCTATAACTTTTTTTATGTGCACATTTGTATTAAGGTAAGTTAGGTCCAATCGATCTATTTTTGGTCCCAGAATATGTGATTTAATTTACGACCTGTATTTTTGTTACGCCCTGAAAAACTAATATGTACGTTTTACAATAAAAGTTACATCAAATATTATTTAAAAAATTGAAAAAAAATTGTTTAAACAAATTTGATAGTGTATATAACAATTAGTTTATTTATAACACCTATTCGTAATGTACGTAAAAAGTACATAGAAATTAAAAAAAGAAACAACGAAATAAATAATCGAGAACCAGAGATACAGTTAACAGCTCCTTCCCCCCTTAAAACTTTGATGTATGTTCTTTCAAATGCGTCTAATTTTGTTTCTTAATTGTTATAAACAAAGCTGCTGTGAATTAAAAAAGAAGGGTGCTAACTTCGTCCCTAATTGTCATAGGACAATTGTTTTTCTTTATAAAAGTGTATAAAAATTCATTCCTTCTAAATATGGAAAAACAATTTTTCTACAGGTTACGGTTCAAAAGTTATTTTAATTGTTTATAAGCAAAAAATCGACATGTCCTTGCAAAATAATTTAACACTATTTAAAATTAATTTTTGTCATTTTTTTTAATTAGGTTAATAGCATAAATCTTCTTCTTTCATAAACTGTCCGAAGTATTACTATAACCTCATCGTTTTCTGACTTATAGTGTTGCAAAAAACATTAATTTGGGATAAACAAATTAAATAACTTTTAAACTATTTGACCAATTGCTTTGAAATTTAGAATATAATTTAAGCACTAGAAGTCTCAGCACTCTGAGTAATAAGAAAGTTCCAGCTTAATTTTTTCATAAGTTATGAACATTTATAAAATCTCAAAATTTATGATTTATTTTCCAATTTTCTAAGCAACAATTAAGCATAGACATATGCAGCGGATGCCATATTGAAGTTTTTATATGATTTATCAGTTTATTACTCTCAATTTTGTTTAAAATGCTTCACTTTTTAGTAATAGACGAAAAAAGCGAAAATTTAGCGTTTTTTAATCTTCATTTGTTTATAACTATGTATATCATCAAAATCGGCTGCAGGAAACATATAGGTTATTAATATAGATGTCCATACTACTCAAAAAATTTGGTTTCGGCCTGGAGGGGGATGTGTCACGAGAAAAATCTTATTTCTCTGGACTAATGAATTTCAACGTAGATACAGAGTTGTAGACTAGGAGCCGGTATAGGTGAAATTTGCTAATCATTTTAGGCACTATAGGACCCTATAACTTAAATAGTAGAACCTAAAACAAAACTTATGAACACGTCACTTTTTAGTAGTACATGCGTTGACAGTGGCGCATCAAACTTTCCACTTATGGACGGGATAAACAAATTAAAAAGTACCCTCACTTACTCCCAGAATTCAACTTTTTTTATTTTTTTTATTCTTTGTGATTAAACAATTAGGCTCAGCGTAATTTTAACCCGCCACCCTTTCCCCCTTCCCCGCCGTCAGAAACTTCATTTTTCGTTTTTATTTTTATTTTTAGGTGGGATGCAATCAATTTTATAATTTAAAAAAATGCATAGGCATAGATGAGACTTTTACAAAACATGTCTATTTTCTGTAGATCCGTAGGTTGAGTGTCCAATATCAAACATTCATTATGCATATCCGATATTGAACAGTATATTTTTATCACCCTGTATATCACATGAGCCAATTTGTTATGGTATAATACATGTACGGGTTTCTAATTTAGTTCACGAATTGTAAATTGTAAACAATAATTCGGGCAAAAACCCCATAAAAACAGTTTTTTTTTATTTTTGAAGGTGGCGAACCTTACGGAAAAATAAAAAAAAAAAATTAAAACAGTATTTGACAAAACACACAAAATATAAAAAAAATAGTCCTCCAGCCACCTCCAAAAAAAAGTTACACGCTTTTTTCCAAAAAAAATATTTTAAAATTTTTTTGAGGTTATGTATATTCAACCTAATGATCTATAATAAATAAACGTGTTTTGGAAAATCCTCAACTATGCCTATGAATTTTTTGAAATTTTAAAATTGATTGCATCCCACCTAAAAAAAAATAAAAAGGAAAAATGAATTTTTTGATGATGAGAGGAGGGGGAAAGGGGTGGCGGGATAAAATTACGCTGAGCCTAATTGCTGGGAGTGAGGGAGGGTACATTTTAATTTATTTTCTCTTGCGTAAGTGAAAAGTTTGATACGCCACTGTCGACACATGTGCCACTAAAAAGTGACGGCACAGTCTTCAAACGTTTTCTTTTAGGTTCTACTATTTAAGTTATAGGGTCTTATTGTGCCTAAAATGATTAGAAAATTTCACTTATTGCGGCTCTTAGGGCCGGTTGTTCGAACGCTAATCAACAATGATCAGTATCAAATATTTAATTACTGTCACAACTGTCAATGTCAACTTTGGTTGGGTTGCTGAAAACATAACTGATTATAATTATGAGATTAGTTAATCAATTAACATAACAATTATTATCATAATTGATTAACTAATTTCATAATTGTAATCAATAATTATGTTTTCAGCAACCCAATCAAAGTTGACATTGACAGTTGTGACAGTAATTAAATATTTGATAGTGATCATTGTTGATTAGCTTTCGAACAACCGGCCCTTATCTATTGTTTATATCTGCTGTTAAAAACAGCTCAAATGTGTATTAACAAGAAACTTGCCTTGGAAATAAGCCAAGCGCATGCTGCTTGCTCGCAGCGTGCACGCTACTTGAAAAGACGCAATTGTGCATCAAGTCTTAAGATTCATTAAGAACCTCTACTTAAATCAAACAGCATCTTTACAAGTCGGGAATGAACCTACGCAGAACTTTCGAATAGAAAAATGCGTAAGACAAGGTTGCGTTTGGTCTTCCTTACTATTCAGTATTTATTCTGACGAAATTTTTGGAAGGGCCTTGAGAGATATTGAGGACGGTAAAAAGATTAATGTTATATTGGTCAAGTTGTTAACAGACTTTAATATGATGACGCAGTCAAAATAGCCGACAGGCAGGAAGAACTAAAACGTCTTATCCACAGACTAACTTTCGGATGACCAAGCGGGCGTAATTGTGACCCCAGTGTATGTTTTTTTTAATAAATTCAAAAGTATTTTCAATTTTTAACTCATTATTTTTTTTTGTTTGGCTTTAATATCATTCTAGATATCCTCATATTTTGAAATAAAAAAAATTCCCTATATTTTACGAATAAAAAATATATTCTGAAGTGGATGTTTAGTAAAATACCGTCTGTTATGTGTAATTCCAAGTAGTTTTACGCTAATGACGTTGACTTTGCAAAGTAACAAGACACTTACTCAACACACACTACACATGACACTAAGCCCCGGCGCAAATTGATCCTAAGCCAGACACAACCTGCGTCGGCGGACTGCGTAGAGCGTTCTGCGCATCCTACTATCAGTTTATGCGTTCGCAGGTCGAGCTTGGGAAGGCCTGTCGTCAACGTACAGTTTTCTGGGCCTTGGGACGAGTGACTCACCGCCAGATGTATATTTTTACGTGTTTTTGTTTGTGAGATGGAAGTATCTGAAATGAATAAGCGGCGATATATTTTACACTATCTTTATGAATGAATAACATTTTATTGCTCTGTTGTATCAATCAGCACTACTCTACAAGTTTTCGTTTATTCGTTTTAATATTTTATTGCAATAGTAGGGAATATAATATATATGATTAAAACAGTGAATTTTTTACATGTTAATTATTTTTAATTTCTTGTGAAGTATCTAGTGTGGCTTTAGCCATGATACTATAAATTACTTTATTTATAGTATCATGTATAGTATCATGGCTTTAGCCAATAAATCAAAGTTATGCGTTTACAAGAGCATATTATTTGAAAAATAAGGAGTACCATAATGTGTCATAATTATAATCTCCTTTATACAGATCAAAAAATTGTTTAGTATGTATTTCTAAATCCACACAATCATTGGAAAATGATTCATGGTAAAAAATATCTATTAATGACACTGTAATCGACAAAGTCGATCAATTTTAAACTTGTCATCATATATTTATTAGACTTTTGTTTATCGTTAAAAATTAAATGAAGGTTGTGAATTGTATTTGTTGTGTTATTTAATATTTTAACAAAATACATAGTCAGCAAAAATCTTATTTAAAACATGCGAACCGTTTTTGCAATCACAGTCAATGCAGTGTTTAACTTATGCTTGTTATTATAAAGGTATGTAGAAATAAAATACTCAGTGTAAGATATTTTTTATGCACCTGCTTATGATCACATTCGATGTTTTCTAAAGTCATACCGCTACTACTTAGGGACGTGTAAGATATTTTTAAAACGTTACTAGGTACAAGTACGGAACTACCGATTTTAAGTTGCCTACTCAATTCAGTAAATACAAGGATCAGATACAACAATATTTTGTAATCAGTACCACTTAGAACCGGTATCAAAAAAAACCGTTACATGTCCGCACTGATTTTGCGAACATGCGAACCGTTTTTGCAATCACAATCAATGCAGTGTTTAACTTATGCTTGTTATTATAAAGGTATGTAGAAATAAAATACTCAGTGTAAGATATCTTTTTATAAACCCGCTTATGATCAAATTCGATGTTTTCGAAAGTCATACCGCTACGACTACTAGGGACGTGTAAGATATTTTTAAAACGTTACTAGTTACATGTACGGAACTACCGTTTTTTAGTTGCCTACTCAATTCAGTACAAGGATCAGATACATCAGTATTTTGTAATCAGTACCACTGAGAACCGGTATCAATAGTAACCGTTACACGTTTGCACTTATTTTGCCCGTCTCTATTCGTTACGGCGACAGCCGACGGTCGAGTTGGCTTGTGTTCAATATGCGGCACGCTAGAAAAATAACTGCACAGGTCACCCGTCCCGCCGGCGCAGGTTGTGACTCGCTTAGGTTCAATTTGCGCCGGGGCTAATACTCATGTTGTGACTGGCTGAATGACATAAAGTCCATGCCATAAAAAAAAATAAATAAAAAAAATAAAAAAAATAAAAAACTTTATTTTTTTGTTAATTGTCATTTCTGACCTGGGGTCATTTCCCCCCCCCCCTTGGTCATCCGTGTAACAAAAAAGGTTGGTCATCGGAAGGTTAAATACAGAAGGAAAACAATTTGCTTTAAAAATTAAACAAGATGAAATGAAAGCAATGATGGTTAACAGATACGCGGTGGTTAGGATCCGAGCGCATAAATAGCTGCAAGATGCGCTGGAATTCTTTGGAAGAGGACAAAACAGCATCAAACCAAAAGAGGTGCAAATAGTGTAGAAAAACCAGATATTTGTGTAAATTCTATCTCTTTTCAATGTACATATACATACAGGGTGTCCCAAAAATAGCGGGACGGTCGAATACCTCGCAAAATGAACATCAAATCGAGAAACTGAAAAATGCATGTTCAATATTTTTCAATAATCTAACGAACAACAACAAACACGACCCCCACTCCACCCCTTGATGTGGGGGTGTAATTTAAAAATCATAAATAGGAAGCCCCATTTTTTATTGAAGATTTTGATTCCTTACCTAAAAATAAGTCACTTTTATTTGAGACATTTTTTTGAATTATGGATAGATTGCGCTATAATCGGAAAAATACGATTTATTTTGATAATCTTGCAAAAATTTTTCGGATTAGACCTCCATCTATCAACATTCTAAAAAATGTCTTAAATAAAAAATGTTACCTACTTATTTTTTCATGAGGAATCCAAACATATGCAATAAAAAATGGGGTCCCTATTTAATATTTGAAAGTTACCAAGGTTCAAATCCCCAAGAGATGGAAGTGGAGGGTAGTGTTTGGTGCCATTTGATGGATTTTTGAAAAATATTAAACACGTGATTTTTGGTTTTTCATTTGGAAATGTATTTCTCGAGATATTAGACCGTTTCTATAATTTACCTAGGCTATTGCAATGGGGGTGGATGGAGTGGGGTGTCGTGTTAGGTGTCATTCGATAGATTTTTGAATGTTCAATTCGCGAGATATTCGACTATCTCGCTACTTTTGGGAAACCCTATATAACAGCATAGTATGCTGCAAGGAACATGCTGACCCTATTTTATTACCAATCTTTTCTGTGTGGACATTTTTAAAAACATTATTGTCTGTTAGTTATTAAAATGTTATTTTTACTTTAAAATGGAATATTTATTTTTGGGCTACCTTTTCCTATTTCGTTGTAAACTAAAAATAAAAGCAAAATGCGAAAAAATTTGAGAATTTTTATTATGCTTGTATATTTTTATTTCTAACAAATCTTATTTTATCTTCTTACAGAATCATATAATAAATTGAATCAGTAAACGCTACTATTATAGAAATACACAATGAATAAATAGTAACTATTTTATAGTTTGGTATATTTTATAACTAATAGTTAGATACTATTTTGAAATAACATTAAGAGACAGAAGTTGCTGACTGAGAAATATTGCGTAACAACTTGCACAAACATTAGTCTAAGAGCTGCGAGCGGATTTTGTGCGTGATAAGTAATATGGAAAATCTATACGGGGATATCTGAACTAGTTGTGTACATGACTTTTCCCAAGGGCCGGAAACCAGAGTGGGGACGACGGTAGTTATAAGGGGTCAAAGTCGAGGTTTTATTATTTTTTTTTTGTGACGCTCATGATCGAGATAGTGCACCAAAATTTGGAAATCAGTAGGTCATGACGTAACTAAGTAAAGTCTCTAGAGGCGGAACGCTGCGTGGCCGACAAAGGGGTGGGGGCAGGGGTGAATATAAAAATTATAAAGGGTTTTTGTGACGTTGCTGATCGAGATGGGAATAAGTAGACTATGACATGACTAAGTAAAATTCCCAGAGCCGGAAACCAGAGTGGGGGACAAGAGTAGTTATAAGGGGTCAAAATCGCGGTTTTCATTATTTTTTTGTGACGCTCATGATGAAGTGCACCAAAATTTTGGAGTAAGTAGGTCATGATGTAACTAAGGAAAATCTCCCGGGGCGGCAAGCTGCTTGGGGTATAAAGGGGTGGTAGGCAGGGGTGAGTATAAAAATATAAGAGGTTTTTTGCCGTTCGTGATCGAGATAGTGTACCAAAATTTGGGAATAAGTAGATCATGACATTGCTAAGTAAAATCTCCAGGGACGAAACGCTGCGTGGGGGACAAATGTTGTGCTGCGTCACAAAAGGAATAATACAAACTGCGAGATTGACCCCTTCAAATTACCCTCATCCCCAACTCTGGTTTCCGCCCCTGGAGATTTTGCTTAGTTACGTCATGATCTACTTACACCCGAATTTTGGTTCACTATCTCAATCACGAACGTCACAAAAAAGCTCTTATATTTTTTATATTCACCCCTGCTCACAATCCTTTGTCGGCCACGCAGCGTTTCGCCCCTGGAGATTTTACTTAGTTACGTCATGAACTACTTATTACCAAATTTTGGTGCACTATCTTGATCATGAGCGTCACAAAAAAAATAATAAAAACCGCGAATTTGATCCCTTATAACTACCCTCGTCCCCCACTCTGGTTTCCCGCTCTGGGGATTTTACTTAGTTATGTCATGATCTACTTATTCCCAAATTTTGGTGCACTATCTCAATCACGAACGTCACAAAAAAACCGTTATATTTTTTATATTCACCCCTACCCCTGCCCCTTTGTCGGCCACGCAGCGGCATTCCGCCCCTAGAGATTTTACTTAGTTACGTCATGACCTACTTATTCCCAAATTTTGGTGCACTATCTCGATCATGGGCATCACAAAAAAAAAAATAACAAAAACCGCGACTTTGACCCCTTATAACTACCCTCGTCCCCCACTCTGGTTTCCGGCCGTTGGGGAAAGTCATGTACACAACTAATTCAACATATCTCCGTATAGTTTTTCCATATTACTTATCACGCACAAATTATGCTTCTATCTCTCCGACTACATTGTAACTTATACAAAACTTGTAACAACATTAAAATAATTATTTGAATAAAAATAGCACACATGTGGCGTTTTTAACGTTACAGTCGGTATACGAAAGCTAAGAATCATTCAGATTTTCTCCTTATACGATCCAGGTAAATATCCCAGTTACTTGGTACAATCACGGACTGGTCCATCTTTCTGGGGTTTATATGTATGCACTAATAGAGATGTTCCCTTACGTAAACATTATTATTTCTGCAAATCTAAGCACTCGACCCTCGGAACTCTGCATAACGCAGACCTTTCGTTCGGTCCAGATAGTATATTCCTACACTGCAAAAAATAAAAACCATACAATTTTAGACTTTATGTTAATAGTCCAAGTAATGAAGCTTAAAATAGGACAAAACCTCTCAATTTATACATAATAGATCGATTTGCTTCAAAATTTGAGAATAAGTAGTAAATAGTCCAAGGATCAAAATCTATAGAAGGCAGAAAGGCGCTTTTACCATGGGGGTGGTTGCCCACATGCCAAAATTTTTTATTTTATGTTGACCGCAAAAGTTGGTAAAAACATTTATTCTAAGCAAAAAACGTTCTATATATTTTTTTGATAAAATTAATAGTTTTCGATTTATTCGCTATCGAAAGGGTTAGTTTTATATCGAAATTTGGCAACTGGAGCAGTTGCCATAAAGTCATCAAAATGTAAACTCAAAATTTTTTTGCATCCCACATGTTGGGAATTTAAATACCTTACCTTAGGGCATTATTCCTGTTGCCTTTTGCCCATCACAAGGCATTTTAAGTAAATATGCATCTGTAAAGCATACATTTTATATTTGAAGGGTTATTACCCATATATTTCTTTGGTGGCTCAGCTAGCATCCAGACTGTCTTACACTGATGATGATTTTGTAATAAAATCGAAAACGTTTTGTTCTGATGTAGCCCTTTAGGGATTTTAATAAATTTTATACCTTTTACAAAGGATTTATTCCAATTTTTGTTTTTATTCAGTTTTCTGCTAATAACTCAAAAAGTTTTCGTTTTATCAAAGCAACTTTACTTAACAAAAATGTACCTTTTTAAAAAATAAACAAAACAGTTTCTTTTTTATTTTCTTTAGGACCAATAGTAATCGAGCTATACTTTATTATATGTTAGCTCTTCTTCGTCAAATGCTAAATATTGTAGTTTCAAACTCAAAAGACGGGAAAACTGTGCATTTTTAGAGGATAACTTGTTGAAACTAATTTAAAGTATTTAAAAATATCTATCTGCGGAAATAAGAAAAAAGTCTCTAGCTCAAAAATTAAGTGACTTATTATGAAAAGTATGTCAGTCCCTATTTTTTTCAACGAAAAAGTGATCGGAAATTTCCCCCTACTTACCACTCTAATTAAAATTAGTCATTGACCTTATTTGGTCTTCTATATTTGTGTATTATTAATAGGTTCTAGAGATTTGACCGGCTTAGAATGATTAGTTTTTAAAGAAATGAAGTAAAAATCGAATAACGAATTTTTGTAGTTTGGTAAAAAAATTCTCTTTTCTTCAGAATAGCATCAGAGATACGTAAAAATATTTAAATATAAAATTGTAGCCTATTTAATTTCCAAGAAAAGGGTGAGCGAAAATTTTGCTGTGGCAAAAATTTAGTGAGCTGTTGACAATTAAAAACTTGTAATAACATGCAAAAACCACCTTTACCAACCCTTTTACAGTCACCTCTTTTTGCGGCTGAGGATTTTAAATGAATTTAATATTAATAGCCTTATAGATCTTGTAGAAACCTACAAAAATCTTGTTTACCAAACTTTCTAGGATAAAAAGTAAAAAGTTACGGTTAAAAAATTAATATATTTTTTTGAAAAAAAAAGGAGAAATCCAATTGGAAGCATAATAATGTAAGTTAGCGGTGTTTTTAGTCATTGGCCTTATTCATACTTATTTATTTATGTATTAGTAATAGACTCCAGAAGTTTGACTGCCTTAGAATGATTAGTTTAAAAAAAACTGGAGTTAAAAGCGAATAACGAATTTTTGTAGCTTGGTAAAAAATGCCATTTTCTTCAGAATAGAAAGATTAGCGTCAGAGATACGAAAAAATGTTTAAATAAGAAACTGTAGGTTATTTAATTCCCAAGAATTGGTTTAAGAAAATTTTTCTACGGCAAAAATTGAGTGACTCGTAAATGAGTAAAATATCGAAAAACATTGATTTTTTCGGTAAAAAAGTAATAATTTCGATAGCGAATAAATCGAAAAATATTAATTTTATCAAAAAAATATATAGAACATTTTTTGCTTAAAATGAATGTTTTTATCAACTTTTGTGGTCAAAATATAATAAAAAATTTCCACCCCCGAGATGGGATGACAACCACCCCCATAGTAAAAGCACCTTTCGGCATCATATAGATTTTGATCCTTGGACTATCCACTACTTATTTTCCAATTTTCAAGAAAATCGATCCATTCTGTAAAAATTGCGGGGTGAAAAGCTTCGGTTCCTGGACTATAATATTAGAGGCGATGGACAGTATAAATACGGCAGAGCTGCAATTCTAACGACACCATCTTTACTGTTCTGCAAATTAAATTTATAAACATTTTTGTAAAAATATTAAAGTGTATGACGTAAAAATTTTATGTTACAATTTGGAGATTAGTTTCTTATCAGCAAGATAATCCTCCAAACCGGCGCCGAATAAAAAAGCGGGCAAGCAGGTTGCTACCCGGACGGCCAAATTTTGAATGACTCAGTTAGAAAAATATTTCTTCATATTCATTACACTAGTTTACAACCAATTTGCGACTGGAATGCAATATGCCGTTTTTTGTTAATTTTTGCTCTCTGAATATGATTATGATGATAAAAAGTTCCTAACACGTAAGATTTTTGAGTTGTGATTTAAAAAAAAATGAGTTAGCATTTTTGAGTAATGAATATTTTACTAAATTTTTTTTTTAAATAGTCATTTGTAATATATCTGGGAGTGATGTTATCAAATTAACATTTTTCTAAAAATTGTGCATAATTTGACAACACTGGGATATCTAATGTCTACGAATAGCACTTTAACATTTAAATAAAGAATAAACCAAAGGTAATCCTTAATTAGTAAACCTACCCATTAAAACTTATATAGTCCTAAACCGTTTTAACGACTGTTACTTCTGCATGACAAAAGTGTCTGTGTTTTCAAGGAAAAGCAAGCATACAATTGAATATCCAGATATTATCTCAGCAATAAAGCCGGTTTTCCATGGAGAAGATTTACCAGTTCCAGGACCCACGGCAAATTGGGAGGAAGATTTGGAAATGTATGGCGATAAAAGTAAACCCGATGATGTATCAGAAAAGAATGATTCTTATTTTCACGAAAGCGACGAAAAGCACCTTATTGCATCCAACAATCTGAATTACATGATTTAGTTCGAGACCTTCACTTGTCCAAAGGACATGCCTAACTCTAGGTTCTAGATTACAATAATGGATTTTTTTTAAATGGAATTTACTAGCCAGTAAAACTTATAATATTTAGGAACCGTAACCAGGAGCTATCCTAGTTTTTTACTATGAAGGATAAAATGTGTGTTCGTGGGAAAATTGGGATAGGCACAAAATTGTGTACAAAAGACTTACTATAGTTTTTGTTTTTAGTTCTGAACTTATGTGTATATAGTATAAAAGAATTTTTATAGTAAACAGCAATATTTGATGCATTCTATAACCCAAAATCTAATATTTCACCTGACAAGACAATGTACGCGTGGACCCCTGCGCAGAAATGCACGGTACTTTAAGAAGAAGATAACTCAAAATCTATACGTGGTGGAAAATTTTAGTGTTTGAATTCGCATTCAGGGCGCTTTAAACTCCACGGTACAGCCATTTTAACATCTGTCGCAAAATTTTTTTGTTTATTTGTTGACTAGTGTTATTATTGTAGAGTTTATAAATGAAAATTAATCATTTTTTAATTCATTGAAGATCAAATACAAATTGATCAAGACAATATTTGTAACGTATGTCCCTAAAGTTTTCGAAAAATTTCAGATTTAAAAGTATTATTGGTAGGAAGCATTGGATTAAGTTGCCATTGGAAACCAAAGTTCGTAAACAACTTAAACGATATAAGCAATGTCAATTTTGACAAATACGGTTCGTTAAGATGCCGTAGAAAAGTTAATATTCGTCCAAGTATTTATCGTTTAGTTGGATACCTATGTACCAAAACACGATATTGTAAAAATTTTTTGTGTTCAAAATATTTCTGTGTCAACGATTCACGAAAATGGTATACCATGCCTTAATTTGCCCAAAAGTGGAAGACCAAGAGTTTTACTCCTGCTGGTGAACAGAGATTAATTCAGAGTATGGAGAACCAATTAGGAAAGTCTTTGCGAAATGTTGGCCGAAGAGATAATGTTTCACGAGTGCCTGTAAGTAAAACAATTTCTAGAAATAATTTAAAACGATATAAAAGAAAAAGCTCCTAAGTAAACACCAGCCCAGTTAGAAAATAGAAAAAATTCCTAGATATTGCCGTGCAATCCAAATGTTGCATATTCCTGGTAAAATTCTCATGACGGATGATGAAAAGTATTTTAGTTTATCCAATTCCGAAATGGAGGGCAACGACGAATTTTATAGAGCTATTTCAGGTCAAATCAACACACTTTGAATTAATTTTTTTCCTGACCTATTTAGATTTTAAATTTTTAAATTATTAATTTTTATCTCAAGCCGTTTCCGAAATATGGTTATGTAAAGTTTTCCAAAAACGTCCAAAACACCGCGACAATACTTTACTGGAATTAAAAATCCACAAGGAAAAAGTTTTCCTGTAGTTGGCTGTATACCATGTGATACAAAAAACAATAAATCCTGTAAGGTTATTTTTAACTACCTGCGGAACTGTCGTTTGTCTTGTCATCGTTCCGAGGTTCCCAACCATTTCATTTTCACTGGCCGTCTCATTTCCAACATGTAAACAAGTCATATCTAGATCTCAGATGTTACCTAGGGCATATTAGATAATATTTTAAACATCCAGGCTTAAGGTAGCATTTTATACCTATGTTTCCTTGACGGACTACTTGTACTGGGCTGTGACCCACATATTTTTGTATAATACTATCTTGGTGGTTAGCATGTACATTGCACGTGAGTATAACCTAATATTTTTTAACCCTAGTCAAAACTCCATCTTTGCCTTTTTTATCAGGTTATATTCATTTTAGGTAAGCACTGATGAATACTGGTAAACCAGTCGAAAACTAGTTATGTGAATTTGATGTGGCCCTTTTGAGGGTTTTTTAAATATACCTTTTATACAGGATTTACTGTTTTTTTTATTGGATTGGTTGTAGAAGCTGACCTTATTGAGCTAGAATGCTGGGAGAGGTCATTTTGCAGCATTTTTAAAGCTCTTTACAGTGATATATACAGCATGATGCTACGATAAATAAGTTTTCTCAAATAAAAAAAAAATATTTTGATTAAGTTTTTTTCCAAAAATACATAATTTAAAATTTTCATAATATTCCTTCAAATACATAGTACTGTTGTTAATAACATAAAAATTCTATCATGGGATGGTGATGGGTTCAACATAAAAAACTAAGGAAAACAACGACAAGCCCCAGATACAAAGTTTACTACTTTTTAAACAATTAGAATAATTGAAATAAAAATATAATAAACAATATTTTAAATCTAAGACTTTTCGTTAATAAACTGCTTTCTGGCTGCATCCCATATCTCCGGATTTTACAATATATAATCACGTAGAGACGACGAAAATAGGAGAAAGCAAATTTTTGCTTTTAGCAATTATTTGCTTTCTCCTATTTTCGTCGTCTCTACGTGATTATATATTGTAAAATCCGGAGATATGGGATGCAGCCAGAAAGCAGTTTATTAACGAATAGTCTTAGATTTAAAATATTGTTTATTATATTTTTATTTCAATTATTCTAATTGTTTAAAAAGTAGTAAACTTTGTATCTGGGGCTTTTCGTTGTTTTCCTCGTAATACGAGAGATGTCGCTAGATTGCCTCTCAAAAGGTGGGTTCATTGCATAGCGATGGTTTGCCTTAAAAGAGGCAGAATGTTTATATTCCCTTCAGAGTTGTGACTGCATAAACTTCACTGATGATGCATAAGGATGCTGAAATAGTTGCTATATGGAGATGGTAGTCCAACTCTGAATAGAATATAAACAAAACCTGCCTTTAACCCTTTTTTATCTTTTTCATTTTACTCAGTTTTTGAGTATTTAGAAACTGTCTTTCGGTCCTTTTCCTAGACGAAGAGAAGGTAAATGCGTGGCCTAACTGTCCTCTATTTGCTTTCTCCTATTTTCGTCGTCTCTACGTGATTATATATTGTAAAATCCGGAGATATGGGATGCAGCCAGAAAGCAGTTTATTAACGAAAAGTCTTAGATTTAAAATATTGTTTATTATATTTTTATTTCAATTATTCTAATTGTTTAAAAAGTAGTAAACTTTGCATCTGGGGCTTTTCGTTGTTTTCCTCGTAATACGAGAGATGTCGCTAGATTGCGTCTCAAAAGGTGGGTTCATTGCATCGCGATGGTTTGCCTTAAAAGAGGCAGAATGTTTATATTCCCTTCAGAGTTGTCACTGCATAAACTTCACTGATGATGCATAAGGATGCTGAAATAGTTGCTATATGGAGATGGTGGTCCAACTCTGAATCGAATATAAACAAAACCTACCTTGAACCCTTTTTTATCTTTTTCATTTTACTCAGTTTTTGAGTATTTAGAAACTGTCTTTCGGTCCTTTTCCTAGACGAAGGGAAGGTAAATGCGTGGCCTAAGTGTCGTCTATTTGCTTTCTCCTATTTTCGTCGTCTCTACGTGATTATATATTGTAAAATCCGGAGATATGGGATGCAGCCAGAAAGCAGTTTATTAACGAAAAGTCTTAGATTTAAAATATTGTTTATTATATTTTTATTTCAATTATTCTAATTGTTTAAAAAGTAGTAAACTTTGTATCTGGGGCTTTTCGTTGTTTTCCTCGTAATACGAGAGATGTCGCTAGATTGCCTCTCAAAAGGTGGGTTCATTGCATCGCGATGGTTTGCCTTAAAAGAGGCAGAATGTTTATATTCCCTTCAGAGTTTTGACTGCATAAACTTCACTGATGATGCATAAGGATGCTGAAATAGTTGCTCTATGGAGATGGTAGTCCAACTCTGAATCGAATATAAACAAAACCTGCCTTGAACCCTTTTTTATCTTTTTCATTTTACTCAGTTTTTGATTATTTAGAAACTGTCTTTCGGTCCTTTTCCTAGACGAAGAGAAGGTAAATGCGTGGCCTAACTGTCCTCTATTTGCTTTCTCCTATTTTCGTCGTCTCTACGTGATTATATATTGTAAAATCCGGAGATATGGGATGCAGCCAGAAAGCAGTTTATTAACGAAAAGTCTTAGATTTAAAATATTGTTTATTATATTTTTATTTCAATTATTCTAATTGTTTAAAAAGTAGTAAACTTTGTATCTGGGGCTTTTCGTTGTTTTCCTCGTAATACGAGAGATGTCGCTAGATTGCGTCTGAAAATGTGGGTTCATTGCATCGCGATGGTTTGCCTTAAAAGAGGCAGAATGTTTATATTCCCTTCAGAGTTGTCACTGCATATACTTCACTGATGATGCATAAGGATGCTGAAATAGTTGCTATATGGAGATGGTAGTCCAACTCTGAATCGAATATAAACAAAACCTGCCTTGAACCCTTTTTTATAAAAAACTAATTTTCACGCATACAGTATGGTGCAAATGAAAGGAATAAATTCGTAATGTCGCAAGTTGGCAACTTTATGGGAAGATCCTGAAACAGGTCGATTTTTATTAATTGTAATTTTTTGGCATATGTATCATACTAGTGACATTATCCATCTGGGCGTGATGACGTAATCGATGATTTTTTAAATGAGACTATAGGTCGTTGTTAGCTCATTTGAAAGGGTATTTAATTCTCTGTTCAGTAATATAAACAATAACATAATTATGTATACAGGGTGACAAAAAGTTTTTTTTTTTATTAAATTAATTGAAAAAAAAAAGAAGAATGTATATAATTTATGTGTTTCTGGCAACACTAAAATATATTTTAAATTAAATAAATTACATACATTCTTCTTTATTTGTCTATTAATTTAATTAAAAAAAAGTTTATGCCACCCTGTATAATTAATTATATTATTGTTTATACTACTGGATAGAGAATTGAATAACCTTTCAAATGAGCTAACACACGACCTATAGTCTTATTTTAAAAATCATCGTTTGCGTCATCACGCCCAGATGGATAACGTCACTAGTATGATGCATATGGCAAAAAATTACAATTGAAAAAATAAAAATCGACCAGTTTCGGGATTTTCCCTTAAAGTTGCCAACTTGCGACATTACGTATTTATTCCTTTCATTTGCAGCATACCTACTGTATTTGTGAAATTTATTTTTTTTATTTTGAACCCATCACCATCACATGTTACAATAATTTATGTCATTAACAATAGTACTATGTATTTGTAGGAATGTTATGAAAACTTTAAATTATGTACTTTTTGGAAAAAACTTAATCAAAATATATTTTTTTTATTTGAGAAAAACTTGTTTATCCTAGCATCGTGCAGCTTAGCACTGTAAAGAGCTTTAAAAATGCTGCAAAATGACACCTCTCCCAGCATTCTAGCTCAATTAGGCCCTCTTCTACAACCATTTCACTAAAGTATGATCGGGATGTTTTGGACCTTTTTGGAAAACTTGACATAACCATATTTCGGAAACGGCTTAAAGTAAAAATTTAAAATTTTGTATTTTTGTTTCTTTTATTAGCCACTGTGAGTATTCCAAATTATAAACAAATCTGAAGAGGGGGCGGAAATTAGGTGTGTTGAGTTGATATGGAATGACCCTATACATACAATCAATATACAATATGCACCGGACGAAGTTAAGGAAAAGTAAAATTTGCCGATAAAATTTTGGTATGGTGTGCCATCTAAGAAGCTGGTGTTTCACAGCCGTTTGTTGGGCGTGTTCGCGGTTAAGCTCTCAATGCTGACATTTACGTAGACAGATGTCTTACAAAGTTTGTTCAATTTATATATACTCATCACCCCAATGATGTAATCATATTTTGGCCCGACCTAGCGTCATGCCATTACGTCAGTAGAACGACAGATTGGTTAACTGTTAAAAATATAAATTTTGTTCCCAAGCGCGACAACCCTCCAAATGTGCCTCGGGCGAGGCCTATAGAAGAGTTTTGGGCTGTTTTGAGTCGAAGGTGTAGAATAATGGCTGGTAAGCCCAAAATAAAGATCAGCTAAGGCGAAGAATGTTGCAAAAATTTCGTGAGATCGATTTAGAAATAGTCCAAAGGCCTGTATTGCACATGCAAGAAAAAATTTTTGTGCCATCGAAGATCACGGACCTCTTTCTGTTCTATAAAAATACATTATAAACCTTAAATCTGTAGTTTTAATTTCCTGTATTTAGTTAAAGCAATACTTAATTTACAACTAGAAAATACATATTTATTTTTTCCGAAAACTTTAGGGACATAGGTACGTTATTTGTGTATCCAGAATTCATAATTCGTAATAAAAAGGAAAAGATTATTGTTCAAAAACAAAAATTGACTAATAAACATAATGCAACATAAGAATTTTATGGCTTTTATTATACAGCATTAATGCAGACAAGTGCTTTTGCATGTCTCAGCATTTATAATAAGTATCACGTATCACATGAATGTCATGTGAAATGAAATTATAAACATGACGCAAATTTCGGTGAGTAGGTGTCCATTTAATAAATAATATAAATTTGTAATTAAATTTCTGGTTAGAAGTAGCGTATCAAAATCGGAAAAGAAAACAACAACGAGAAAAAAAAATAAAAACGGCCAAAATTCTGCATCTGGCTTTGAAGAATTACCCTCAATATAAAATGTAATCAATCAACAACCGAAAACAAATTTGGAACTGCCTACCGTTAGCAAATAATAAAATTTTTAATGATTTTAATAAATAAAATAACGAAAATTTTAAATGTAATTATCTGGCCACTTCTACGGAACTTCTCTGGAACTAAATTCTACAGACAAAGATTATACGGGTGTCCCAAAAGTAGGGGAATGGTCGAATATTTCGCGAAATGAACATCGGATCGAAAAACTGAAAAATACTTGTTCAATAATTTTCAAAAATCTATTGAATGACATAAAACACGACCCCCCACTTCACCCACTGGTGGTGGGGTGGGGGTAACTTTAAAATCTAAAAAGCAAATCCCCAGATTTTACTGTATATTGGCTGAAGTAACATTACATACGATTACAGTTTTTCATGGTACATTGACAGTCGGTTTTGACATTGAAAAATATGTACCTTTAAATTTAGCTGCCATCTGAAGTCCGTGAACAGAGGTTCCATCCTCTGGATATTGCAACCCACATGGGGAAAGTAATACAGTGTGTCGCATTTTTGCCATTAACTGACAGGTGGGGTGTGACAAACCCCAACAATTAAAAGAGTAAAAGAATTTCAAAAAATATCTTTACGTTTAGTTATCTATGATATCTAGAACGTGAACATCTTGAGGCTGGTCAAGATAGTCACCATTAATTTACACTGTCTATTTTTTCACTTACTTCCGAATCACTCTTGTCAATACATTCGTCACTGTCTGCTTCATCCCATAAGTCCTGAAGGCGTGCTTATGCTCGTTCGTAATTCATTTTATCTTAGACTAATAAAAAATATGTTAAAATGTGTAATTAAAAGTATTATTGACTTACCTATACTTACCTATACTTACTTATTTAGAGGAGTAAAACAAAATAAAGACTATTCTGCAGAAAGTGCAAAATCCTACTCGTGGGGTGTGACCACTTTCAATCCAAATGTCCTTGCTGAAACTAAAAAGACGACTAAAAATATGTGTCATCGCATATATGTATATGATATAGTCAAAGCCCGAATTTCAGGCACTCGCCCTGATTAGCTATTAAAATGTCGTAAGATTAGGTTTAATCAAACGCCATTTTTTAATTTTAATGTTTTTTTATTTTTTTGTTGTCGTAATTAAAATAAAAAAAATAAGTGTTTATTCTCACATGTTGAAACATTATGGCATTTAGAGTTGCTCAATACGTTAGACCTTTTACACTTACGTAATTTTGAAGAGCATTGCTTATTCCTCCAAATTATATAACATTAAATATTTAAAATAATATTAATTTTTTACATAGAACAAAAATATTTTGAGGAAATTGATTCCATAGAATTGTATGAGTTTAGTATACACTCCCAATATTTCCAATAATTCTTCTTTTTTAATGAAACTTTATTTGAACTGTTAATATTGTAAGGTAGGAAATTTTGTGTTTGTGTATGTTTCCTACTCCGAATCTGTCAAAAATTCTTTCAAAATGCTTTTATCTTTCCTACTCTGTTTGGCTAAAACTATATGAATTTTATTTTAGTGCTAACAAAAGAAATGGGAGTGTCATCGTCAACTGTGAAATAAGAGATTGCAATCGGAGAAAAACTAATAATCACCATAATACTAACTGAGCCCCTACACCGTCGTCATTAGGAGAGGAAGAAAATTGTGAACCAAATCAGATTAGCTCTTTAGATGTGGTTTGTTGTATTTGTCAAAAAGAGAGCTCTGACGCACATACGTGCATAATTTTTAATCAGGTGGTACATGTTGTGTGCGCTGACAGCACACTTGGTGCATACTAAGAAGGTTTTGAAAGAAAAGTTACATGCATGCGTTGTTCACAGACAAAAAAGATTAAAATAAATAAAGGAAAGGCGATTGAAGGTCTCCATGCCCAGGATAATGCTATGGAACAATTAAGTGAAAAAAGATGTCCTTCAATTTCCCCAGCTTTGATAGAGTCAAAGAAGATGCTCGAAATATTTTGGGTATCATACAAGATTAAACAATTGACGGTTTATATAGAGTTGGTGCGAAATACGGAACAACACTCAAAGAAAAATCATGGTAAAATTAAAAAAAATAATAATGATTCAAGTAATATCCAATATGTTTTGGCTTCATTAGTGTTTTTATTTAAATTAATAACAGATCTTATGATTTTAAAAGCATTTTTAAAATAAGCATGCTCATAGTCATTCTAATTGGTTAATCCTATTAAAACGTCGCACTGTGGTATTTGAAGTAAATAAATAACATTAAGCAATTGAAATGACCTACCTATTTTAATGAACATGAAACACTGTTATTTTTATAATAGTTCTGTATAGATTTAAATGCCGATAATATCATTTTAAAAGTAAATTTGATTTGAAATAAAAACGCTATCCCTTTGATTTAAAGAGAAAATCTTGTCTACTTCCTTGTCTTTCCTTTTGTTTTTAATTACGTTCCTTTTTTTTAATATACGTTCCTTTTATTTCAAAACTTACAGTAATATTATAACTTGTTTGTCAATTTAAATAAAATTGTTTTCTTTATGAATTAAAATGAAATGTTTATTAATATATTATATTAGTATTTTACTTTGTTTAAAGTTTGAGCCGACTTTAATTCAAGCGCATTAGTACTAACATTTTAAATTAAATCAACATTAAATTTGTAACAAAATTATATATTTTAATAATTTTGATTTTGAAAATAATCAAAACAAGATTGAACTCTATACTAAAAAACAAAAACTATCTACTGGAACCTAAACTTCTACTGGAAACCGACTAGTTGGTAGAATAATCGAGTTTAATAATGTGGCCAAGATATAGTCTTCAACATCTAAAACAGAAAAAAAATTTGAATCATATTATAAAAAAGAAAAATATAATGAAATCTTTTTTCAAAAGTTGTATATTTGCCACACTGTTTGCTAAAATGTGTAATATTTATTTGGTGTACCAAGACCAAGTTGGAAAAAAATCGACAAAACACTTATATTAGAGACTTAGTAAAAATAGTTTTTGTTAGAATAAAATTTGTTCTTAGCACAAGTAGCAACTAATTTATTATATTAAAAAAAAACTTACTTGCTTCAAATTTGTCACTTAAAGTTGAAAATAATAATTTGCAGGATTTATCATTTATATGTGTTCTATAAAATGATTTTATCTTCTTCTTAAAATCCGCCCATTTACCATATAGCAAACTTTTCCAGGAAATAGCAAGCGAAAATCAATGTCAATCTGAAAATAATAAAATAATATTAGATGCCTTGAATATAAATGCATCGCACAAGATCACATGAAGCAAGTGATGCATATTATTATAGCAAGAAACTTACCAAGTCTTTGGCATTAGCATGCGAATATAAAGGCCAGTCCTTAAAAAATTAACTATATTTGTATCACGGCTAGAAGCTTTTAAGTCGCGATGTCGACGGACAATAGCTATTTGTATAACAAGGGAGGAAAGTGCTACTTTTCCTCCCGAGAATGAAGTTTACTGCCCGACGCGTAGCGGAGGGCAGTAATCATTCAAGGGAGGAAAAGGCACTTTACTCCCATGTTATACATATGGTTTTTCCACCTTCCTCAAATAACAAGTCATTTTTTCATTTTTACTTAATTTATTTATGTAACTAACCAACAAAATTTATTAGAACTAAAACTAACAAGTACGTACAATATAACTGTCAACTGTCAAATATAAGTCAAATTAATAATGTAAACATTGTTAAATCAAAATAACAATTTACTGTTTTTTACCATTCTGCAAAATACAGAGTGTTTTATAAATAAACTTTAAAATGTATAGAAACTTACGTAATAGAAAATAGATATTGTACAAGGCGTCAATAAGTTACATTTCATGAATGAAATACCATGACGTCACTTTTACTTTTCCTCCCTAGGGAGGAAAAATATTTTCCTCCCTAGGGAGGAAAAGTACAACTTTGCTCCCTACAATCAGGTCCGGAAAAGTATACTTTCGGTAGAGGTAGGTGGAAAAAGTTTTTTCCCACTGCCTCCCAGTTAGTGATGGCGACTGCATCGAGTTTCTATTGGACAGTAGGTTGGTAAGTCCATCTGAATTAAGAAGGCCGTTGTACCCCCCCCCCCCCTGACGACAGGAGTAATTGTATCGCCGCCCTATTAATGTTAGTAGACAAGTAAAACAATTTAGCAATGCTGCTTTATTTTAAATGTGGTTTTTTAAAATTATATGTGATAATATTTAATTTCAAAATAAGTAATATTAGATATCAAAGAAAAGGAAATTCTTTTAATTTTAAATAATTACATTTTTATTATGTATTCAAATCAATATCACATTATTAGCGAACGTTTATGAAATAATAGTACATTGTTTACCGGGTAGGAAAAGCTTAACATTCCTGGACGACTGTGAAGATTGCTAAGTCGAGGCGCAAGCCGAGACTTAGCAACACAGAGTCCAGGAATGTGGCTTTTCCTACGAGGTAAACATACTATTTTTCCGCAAATCGTTTAAAATTCGACAGATATTGATTGATTTAAAAAAAACGCGATAATTTTATTCCCAAATAAATGGTGCTTTGAAATTCCTAATAAAATTACTTGGGTTACTATGGAAACGTATTGAGGTTGAATTGTCAAATTTATGTAGAACACTAACAACTGTACGGAAATATCATTTCCTTACAGTAAGGAAATGACATTTCCTTACAGCAAGGAAGTCCTGACTTTTTCTTCAAGAAACTTTGACAGGAATGTCAAAATTTCCTGGCGATTTGCGGAAAATACTTTTAATTAATTAAATTAAGCAGATCAACTTAATTATTTTAATGTGATTTGTTGTGCATTTTAAAACTCATAAATTTTCTGAGTGAATAAACACACTTTTTTCAAGAAATCAAATAAAATAATGCAAAGACAATTTTCTTAATGTCGAAGATGTTCCAGACGTTAAGCTGTTTCTAAGAGAAATTAGCACAAAAGGTTCTAAATTTAGAGGACAAGGTTTTATAAAATGTTACTGCAATAAGAAATGCTCTTTGATGCAAGCATCTTGGGACTTGCATACTTGCATCTCGGGACAGCAAATTTTATGGTAGGTGAGCAAAATATGCTAAATGTGCAGTCACTCGAGCGTTATGGGGACCTATTCGGTTGTGAAGAGTAGGTCCTAAAACCAAAAAAAGTTAAGTAAAGTTTTACATTTTAGTGGGGACTTTCCATTTTTAATTTAATTTTCCATTTCCAGCAATCGTTTTTTAGATTATAGCGCCATCTATCCATAATTCGAAAAAATGTTTTGAATAAAATTTACTTATTTTTAAACAAGGAATCCAAATCCGCAATAAAAAATGGGGGCTTCCATTTAAGATTTTAAAGTAACCCCCCACCCCACCTCCGTGGTGGGTCGTGTTTGATGCCATTCGATTGATTTTTCAAAAATATTGAATAGGTGTATTTTTCAGTTTTTCGATCTAATGTTTATATCGCGAAATATCGCGAGATTCCTATATAAAATTTTAAATTTACCCCCCACCCCTCTCCGTGGGAAGCCGTGTTTGGTATCATTCGATAGACTGTTGAAAAATATTAAGTAGGTATTTTTTAGTTTTTCCATCTGTCATTCATTTCGCGAAATATTCGCATTTTTTTTCGCTCAAATCGTCAGATTTTTTAAATATACACTGTTTTGCATGTACTTAACTTACCTTATTATCTTAATCTGACGATTTCGAGTTTTTCTAAGGATGGATTTTTTTTTCGGCCCCCCTTAACGAAGTCCCCTGCATTAAGAGCCAATATATGGTAGAGGTACATTTTTAGGGTACAAGGTTTCTCCCCATGTAATAATCTGACGCGCTCGAGTAACTGCAAAAATCCCCGCTTGGGCTCCCCTACTATTAGAGTCCTGGGCCCTGATTCTAAATCAAATTTCGACACTAAACAAGTCGCTTTCAATATGGCGACGTCGAAATACGACTGTGCGAGCCTTGTGGATTTTAGTTGAACTAACGAAATGACGTCACGAAATAGCGACTATCGAAATTAATAGCGACTCCAAAAAAGTGGTTGATATTATAATTTCGATGTCGAAATTATTTGACACGGAGATGAATGAATGGTCAAAAGCGAGGTTAGGTTTAGTTTAGATGTGTTTTGTTTATTTCTTGCAAGGAAAACTAAAGCAAAAGGTATTAATATGGCTGGGTTTAATTTAAATTTGCTTGTTTTGAGGAATTAGATAGAATAGTATTAAATTAGAAATATAATAATTGAGAATGTCCACAACATGAATCATCAACTCAATGAAAGATGTAAGGTAATAATCTGGGAAAATTAGTAAAAAACAAGGAAAATTAATTACCAGCTATTTTATTGCTGGACATGCTGAAATCGGATTTTAAGATTTCCTATATTAGTAATATAGCTGTGCAAAGTCCACAGAAAGTGTGCTACTTTGTTTATAAACAAATTAGCGCTCCGAAATCTTTTTTTTAATTATTGCTCTATAACTCCGAAAATTTTAACTTTAAACCAAAACACTCATAAAAACCAAAACTTTCATAAAAATTGACAGTAATTTAATTCTGCACATTGATAATTTATTCCAATTTCCTTCGACGGAAATTTTCCTCGGAAAAATCGGGTTTTCCAAACAAAATCTTTAATTTTCAACTAAAATTTCAGAGAAGTAATTATTTATCAATAATTAAATAATTTGGTGACAGTGACTTTTTTTTTGTTATGAGTGTCTTGAAGATATGAAAATTTGTATGTACAAAGAGGACAGGAATTAAAAGGTATCTAATGGTTCAAAGATTACAATCCTGTTGTTTATAACTCTGTCGCAAATGCCGGTCAAATTTGACCGGTTATACCTGGAATCACTCCTCGCAATTCAATTTTTTTTCTTCGAAAAGGGCACAGAAGCCGTGCCCTTTTCAACAGCGTTAACTTAATTTAATTTAATCTAATATTTTCTGAGGGGTTCTATTTGTTTTTAAGCCAAAAAAATGTTTCTTTACAACATTCCTGAGACCGCTCATATGGTCCAATTTCAATCCTGTAAGGTACGTTGAATAGGTATAGTGCTTTTTTATACGAAAATCAGAGTTACAGTATTTCTCATGATCATCTTTCAGTGCGTCACAGTTTTTCTATTTCTTTCTAACGCATTAAATTGTATGTGACAGAAAAAAAGGTACGTCGGTGATTATCTACATTTCGTCGGTGACATTTTTATAACATTTATTCTAGTTATTCTAGTTGTCGATAGATGGCGCCATAATAAAAAAATAATTTTTTTTTAATTAGATAATAATATTACAAATATAATCTGTATAATTTATAAGACTATACAAATCAAAGAAAATACCATTTTATAAATGCAAGAAACACATTTGATTTGTTTTTATTCCAAATTGAAAATAAAATGTGACAACTGTCAGATTTAACTAAAATGTCATGTTAGAATAAATGTCATAAATGTGTATTATCACGGACTTACCATTTTTCCTATCATTTGTTACGCACTGAAAAATGATCATGAAAAAGACAATATTCTGGTGTATCATAATCTTTCTGGTTATTATTTCGACCGAAATTTTTTAATTAACATTTTAATTATTGCTAAACTATTGGTTAGATTGTCGCCGGTCTTCTGATATACAGAGAGGGGCTAAATTATGGAATAAATTCATTTTCTCTAAAACGGACGATTTTAGAGAAAAATCTCGAAATAGGTCGATTTTTATTTTTAAATTAAATTTTTTTGGCATACATTTCAAACTAGTGACGTCATCCATCCGAGCGTGATGACGTAATCGATTATTTTTTAAATAGGAATAGGGGTTCGTGTGCTAGCTCATTTGAAAGCTCATTTATAAAGGCGTTCAATTCTCTATTCAGTATAGGGCTTTTCATTCACAGTCATTTATTTCGAGCTTCTGTCATATTTCGTATAATCCGTAAATATTAATATTATACACAGATTATTCAAAATATGACAGGAGCTCGAAACAAATGACAATCGATGAAAAGCCCTGTTATAAACATAAATATCATTATTTATACAGGGAGGCCAAAAAAATTTTTAAATTAAATTAATTGACGCAAGAAGAACAATGCATGCAATTTATTTAACTCAAAATACATTCTATTGCTGTCAGAAAATAGAAAAAAATGTTTATTTTGCAAATAAACATTGCTTTTAGCTTAAATTAAATGTTCAAACTGCCAATAGGTAGGAGGGAGGCTGTTTGTGATTTAATTTAAGCGAAAAGAAATGTTTATTTGTGAAATGAACCTTTTTTTCTATTTTCTGATAGCAGTACAATGTATTTTGAGTTAAATAAATTACATACATTCTTCTTTTTGCGCCAATTAATTTAATTCAAAAATTATTTTTTGGCAGCCCTGTATAAATACCTAATGATATTAATGTTTATAATACTGAATAGAGAATTGAACGCCCTTTTAAATGACCTACCACACGACCCCTATTCCCATTAACAAAATTATCGATTAGGTCATCACGCTCAGATGGATGACGTCACTAGTATGAAATATATGCCAAAAAATTGTAATTTAAAAATAAAAATCGACCTCTATCGGGATTTTGCTCCAAAATTGTCCGTGTTAAAGAAATGAATTTATTCCATAATTTAGCCCCTCTGTATAATCTACTATAATAAATCTTTCATGTCATCAATTATTGATACATAATTAGGTACTTCCCTCAAATTTTAATTGAAAATTGCAGATTTTTTGGGAAACCTCGGATTTTCTGAGTAAAATTTTTGTTGAAGGAAATCGGAAAAAAATATCTTTGTGCAGAACTAAATTACGGTGAATTTTTATTTGAGTGTTTTTGGCTCAACGGAAAAATCTTAGGAGTTACAGAGCATGCACTAATTGAAAAAAAAAAAAGAAGATTTGGGAGTGCTAATTTGTTTATAAATAAAATAACACACTTTCTGCGGACTTGTCATACCCCATATTACTAATATATGCAATCTTAAGATTCGATTTTAGCAATAAAATAGCTGGTAAATAATTTTTCCCAAAAATGGCATTTTTTCGATAATTTTACCAGACTATCAACAAATTCCAATAAACCGAAGCGCCAACCCAAATTCTGAGTAGTGTCAACATGATAAGGTTAATATCCCCAGTTGTAACTAATATCGAAATGAATAAGAATCGCTATACTCTGCGGCTGTCATGGCGGTGTCGAAATGAAATTGCGACTGTCGAAATGAATTAGAATCAGGCCCCTGACTACAAAAATAATAAAAAGACTGGAAGTGCGAATGAAATTTGGTATGTGGGGTTAGAATAATATTTGGAACAACTTTTTCAAATAATATTACCTATATATCTCTAACGCGAAGCAAAATATCCAAAATTTACCCTGTTTCTGGATTCGCAGTAGGCAGCGTTTAAAATTTAAATTTCAGTTGAGTATCTTAAAAAATGTGAAACTTCAACCTGTGTGACTGTGCAAAACTTAAAATCTATATTTATTTTGATATCCGAAATATAGGGCTATCTTTATCTTAACTCTTTCGTTCACCGTGTCCTCAATTGAGGACAACGTATTCTATAATTTTTTGTATGTAACTTTATAGTCTTATAACACATTGTCCCCGATTATGGACATCCTATATATTAAATATATTTAAGTTTTTGAACTATAAATTACTATATTCCATGCGACATTTCTATATTGCGATGCGACAAATGCAATTTCATCTCTGTATTAGTAAAGAAAAAATGTGTTTTGTAAGATACCATACATACATTACTTTTATTGAATAAAATTTTTTGGTTTTTGTTTTTTGACAGTACATATTTAAAAAAAATATCTAATAGTTTTACTCCATTAGCCCACAATATCATCAAATGAGGATAGTGAGATTTTGCAGTGACGAAACTGTGCATTTTGAAAATGTAAAACCAATGTCAACACATTCGCAAAAAAGTCATTATCGCTGTGTTGCAAATTTCAGATTTTTAGCCTTAATAAATTTAATTAAGAGGCAACAGTAGCGATTAACAGGTAGCAACAAACGCGGTCCGAGATTGCGGCTGTAATTTTGAATATTTTGACGAGATATTAGGCACCAATATTCGTAATATAATAAAGAATGGCGGTACAGAGACCAATTTGAGAAATATATTAGAATGTGGAAATTACTCTGTAATTAAATACAATATTAAAAAAAGGAGCTTGTACCGCCCTTAAGAAGAACAAAAAAGTAAACTTTCTTCAAATAAACTTTTTTATCCCATGCCTAGATTTTTTGTCATTTTGGACCTACTAAATTTTTTTATTTCTAACAAGAAATCGAACATATTATACCTAATAACTAATTAGGCAACATAGAGAAATTGTCACTGTCATTTTGAAAAACCTGCGTCAGATTTTCTCTTATCTGTCCTGTTATCTTTATCGATAGCTGTTCAGTGCAGTAGTGAATTTTAAGAATTCGTCATTGTTGTTTCATAGGAAAGTAGTGTTTATTTATAGTTAATTTATTATATTTTTGTATAATAGAACTAAGTTGTTGGCCTATTTGAAAAAATAGATTATTGTTAATTATTGTGAGTTTTAGTTATATGTATGTAGTTAATAGGTAAAAATATAAAATATAAAAATATTTTACGTAAAAATATTTCGAATTCTAATGCGAGTATTTAAAGTTTTAGGAGGATTTTTTATTGTAAAAATATTATCAATAGTTTAACAAAATGGGAAAAGTTAATCAAACGAAAAATAAATTGAAACCTTTCAAGAGAAATTCCATTAAAAACCGTGCCAAAATTATGCGAAAATCTAAATTTGTTTCGATTCACAACGAAAAATGAATATTTATTATTGTTTTATTATTAGATATTTCATGCAAATACCTATTTTAACATAAAATTTTCACCCATTTTGGTTTATTTTTTAAATATTTATTTACTAGTAATAAAATCGTTGTCTATTACTTCCATTTAGCGCGACTATGATATTGTCGAAATATTGAACTTATAATGTCAAAGATTACCGCTGTTGCCAAAGTTTCGCAGACTTTACGAAAGAAGGTATGATATTATCTCCCGACGTTATATTTTGTTATTACCTGTTGATCGCTACTGTTGCCCCTTAAACAACATTACGTACATTTTTTAACTTTTATATTTTATAACTTTATAACATATAAAGGGCTTTTACCCTAATATCTTGGTGGCTCTGGAGCGCTAACCTGTAAGTATAACCATCTTGCATTTTAAAGTTAGTCAAAATTTTAACTAATTTTCGTCTTAATTAAACAGGTTATACTGATTTTAGGAAATAACCACTGATGATGGAATTGTAATTCCGAAAACGTTTTGTTTTGATGTAGCCCTTTTTAAGCATGATCTAAATATTTCTTTTACAAACAAATTTAACCATTGTTTGTGATGCATGATATACAGTCAGCTACACGAATTTATTTTTCTCGTAAATCCTTTGTAAATGTTCTAGAAATAATTTTTCGTCCTTTGTAAATGTTCTAGAAATAATTTTAAATAAAAATTATTTGCCTCTAGTCCAGAAATCCACTGCGCATCCGTTAGGAAAAATATTCTAATTCGGATTTTTTGCACAATCTTACTCAAAAAGGACCCCTTTTAACTTTGCATGTTGCCAGGACCAAAAGTTGGTCAAAAATTTTTTAAACATTTTTTTTTATTTCCTAAAATTATTTTTTGAATGGAACAAATTTTTTTTAGATTTTTTGGATCATTCCAAACAGAAAAGGTGTTTAGTGACTTTTCTCTAAAGTTGATAGTTCTTGACATATAAGCGATTAAAAATTGAAAAATTTCGAAATCGGCCATTTTTAACCCTCAAAAACTATGTGAAAAACTGAAAATTTGAATATTGCCAAGGTAGGTAGATATTCTTTAAACATCGATTGATGAAATCCCGAAGAGTTTTTTGCAATACAATATTCAAAACTCCTTTGTTTTTTAATTGCTAATCAAGCGTGCGCGACACTATTTTCCACCGTTGCATGTGTATGCAGTATAGTATGGTGCAAATGAAAGGAATAAATTCGTTATTTCGTAAACCGGCGCCTTTAAGGAAAAATCCCGAAACAGGTCGATTTTTATTTTTAAGTTATGATATTGTGACATATATGGTATAATAGTGACGTCATCCATGATGACGGTATACAGTATGGTATACTAGTGAGTAATCGATGATTTTTTTAAATGAGAATAGGGGACGTGTTCTAGCTCATTTGAAAGGTTCTTCAATTCTCTATTCAGTAGTATAAACATTTAGATAATTATTTATACAGGGTGTCCAATAATTAAATTTTTTTGTCAATTTGCCAAATGATTTAATTTAATAAAAAAAATTGGACACCCTGTATAAATAATTATGTACATGTTTATATTGCTGAATAGAGAATTGAAGAACCTTTCAAATGAGCTAGCACACGACCCGTATTCTCATTTAAAAAACTCATCGATTACGTCATCACGCCCAGATGGATCACGTCACTATTATACTATATATGCCACAATATCATAACTTAAAAATAAAAACCGACCTGTTTTTGGATTTTTCCTTAAAGTCACTGGTTTACGAAATAACGAATTTATTCATTTCATTTGCACCATACAATACTGTATACACATGCAACGGTGGAAAATAGTGTCGCGCACGCTTGATTGGCAATTAAAAAACAAAGGGGTGTTTGATATTCTATTGCAAAAAACTTTTCGGGATTTCATCAATAGATGTTTAAAGAATATCTCCCTGCCTTGGTAACATTCAAATTTTCAGTTTTTCACATAGTTTTTGAGGGTTAAAAATGGCCGATTTCGCAATTTTTCAATTTTTAATCGCTTATATGTCAAGAACCATCAACTTTAGAGAAAAGTCACTAAAGACGTTTTCTGTTTGGAGTGGTCCAAAAAACCTAAAAAAATTTTGTTCCATGCAGAAAAAAATAATTTTAGAAATAAAAACAAAAAAAAACGTTTAAAAAATTTTTGACCAATTTTTGGTCCTGGCAACATGCAAATTTGTTAAAAGGGGTCCTTTTTGAATAAGATTGGGCAAAAATCCGAATTAGAATATTTTTCCTAGCGGATGCGCAGTGGTTTTCTGGACTATTCTTTTTTGTGACAATATCTTTTATCAGGTTAAATAAGAAAAAAAAATAATAAAATTTTGACAGTGTAAGGTCCAGGTAGGGTAATTCGTACGAATTTCTGATGCATATTTTGTTTGCTTTGCTTAATAGAATCTCTTATTGCCAATTATTTGCCTCGATACGTCGAAAGGAAACAAGAGAAAAATGCCTTTGCTGGCTGCGTTCACCAGCACCGTTCAGGCCTCGCTCTAATTATATGCTTTGTGAATAATTCTCTCAATGTCGGAAATATGCATATCCTGCAGTTAACTGCCGGTTAAATCCCTTAGTTTAATTGATGATGTGCAGTTTTGTGGTATGAGAAATATTTTTTCTATTTTAAATAAACTGGAAATGGACCAGGAGATTTTCAATTTCTTTTATATATAATATTAAATTGAGAGAATATTATAGAAGAAAAATTATGCAAGTATCTTAAATTGTATCTTTAAGTGCTCTTTTTTTATTTACAAACCTTCTTCTTCTTCCTTCTTGTATGTAGGCTTTAAAGCCTATTTATCTTCTTCAGTATTAGCCTCTTAAATTGTTTAAATTATCGCACCATTTTTTCTTGGTCTGCCAATACTTCTTCGTCCATTTGGTGACTTATCTCGTGCTGTTCGTACTATCCTATCCTCTGCCATTCTACTAGTGTGTTCGTTCCACTCCTGTTTCCGTTTTGTCACCCAATTATTTATGTCTTCTACATTGCATGATCTTATGTTTTCGTTCCTCTCCCTATCCAACGACTTTTCCCTGATATTCGTCGAAGTATTTTCATCTCTGTTGTTTCTAGCAGTCGTCTCGTTTTAGATACGTCAAGTCTTGTTCCGCCGTGTATGTCAATATAGGTCTAATTGCTGCTTTATAGATTCTTGCTTTTGTGTCTTGTCTTAGGTGTTTGTTCTTTCAGATTGTGTCATTAAGAGATCCCTCCGCTTTACTTGCTTTTAACCTTTGTTGTCGTACTTCCTCTTCAACATCTCCGTAACTGGTTAAATCTATTCCCAGATATCTAAACCTTGCTTCCTGTTTTATTATAGACTAAGAGCCGCTATAGGTGAAATTTCTTAATCATTTTAGGCACGATGGGACCCTATAACTTAAATAGTAGAACCTAAAAGAAAACGTTTGAACACTGTGCCGTCACTTTTCAGTGGCACATGCGTCGACAGTGGCGCATCAAACTTTCCACTTATGGACGGGGTAAATAAATTAAAAGTTAACAGAACTTACTAACAGAATTAAATTTTTTTTATTTTTTTAGTTCTATGTGATTCAGCGTGATTTTAACCCACCACCCCCTTCCCCCTGCCCCCACCATCAAAAACTTCATTTTTCGTTTTTATTTTTTTTAGTGGGATGCAATCAATTTTAAAATTTCAAAAAATTAACACGCATAGCTGAGGCTTTTATAAAACATGCCTATTTTTTATAGACCCATAGGTAGAGTGTACATAACCTCAAAAAATTAAAAGAATTTTTTTTTTAAAAGCGTATAACTTTATTTTAGGAATAGTTGCAGGTCTAATTTTTTCTTAATCTTGTGTGTTTTATCAAACAGTATATTTTTAATTTTTTTTCAGATTTTTCTGTAAGTCTCCACACCTTCAAAAATCCGAAAAACTGTTTTTTGGGGGGTTTTGGGGGTTTTTTCCTATTTTATAAACTGCATAATATACCAAATCAATTTTGTTTTTATAGGTTATATGTAAATTGAAATAACTGAGTCCTTTAGAATATTTAAAAATCAGAAAAACACGTTCAAACCCCCCAAAACTCCCTTAAAAAACAGTTTTTTGGGTTTTTAAAGGTGACCAGCGTTACAGAAAAATCTGAAAAAAAATTAGAAATATAGTGTTTGATAAAATACACAATACTGAGAAAAAATTAGATCTGCAGATATCCCCAAAAAAAAGTTATATACTTTTTTCGAAAAAAAATTTTTTTTTTAATTTTTTGAGGTTATGTACACTCAACCTACAGATCTATAAAAAATAGACTTGTTTTATAAAAGTTTTAACTATGCGTGTGAATTTTTTGAAATTTTAAAATTGATTGCACCCCACCAAAAAAAATAAAATCGAAAAATAAAGTTTTTGATGGTGGGGCAGGGAGAAGGGGGTGGTGGGTTAAAATTACTATTAATCTTATATCTTAATCACATAGAACTTAAAAAAATTAAAAAAATTAAATTCTGGTAATGAGGGAGGGTATTTTTTAATTTATGTATCCCGTCCATAAGTGAAAATTTGATGCGCCACTGTAGACGCATGTGCCACTGAAAAGTGACGGCACAGTGCTCAAACGTTTTCTTTTAGGTTCTACTATTTAAGTTATAGGGTCCCGTCGTGCCTCAAATGATTAAGAAATTTCACCTATAGCGGCTCTTAGTCTATTATTTTCCCATCAATTTCGATTTTACATCGTAGTGGTTATTTAGATGTAGTCATACATTTGGTTTTTTCTGCTGATATTATCATATTGTATTTCTTAGCGGTTGTATTGAATATGTATGTTAATCTTTGGAGATCGTCTTCTGTCTCGGCGATTAATGCGGCGTCGTCTGCATAACACAATATTTGGATTTCTTTGTTCCACATTCTGTAACCATGACCTTTACGTACGGCTTTTATTATTTCGTCCATTATTATATTAAAGAGAAGTGGACTTAACGAGTCAACTTGTCTGGCTCCGCTTTGTACTGGTATAAACTGTGTTAGTTTTCCATTTATCTTTGCCTCTATTCGATTACGGAAGTAGATGTTTTCGATGGTTTCCATAATATTGATTGGTATGTTTCTTCTATTGGTATGTGTAAGACGTCTTCGAGTTGGATGCGATCGAAAACCTTTGTCAGGTCTATAAAACATAGATATGCTGGTATATTGTACCCGATGGGCTTTTCTGTGATTTGTCTCAGTACAAATATGGCGTCTACGCAGGATCTTCTGGATCTGAATCCTTGTTGTTCATCTGAAAAAGTTGTTAGTTTATTAATTTTGTTGGTTAGGATTTTTTTAGTTAGCTGAAGTGCGGTGTTCAGTAGATTTATACGTCTATAATTGTTGGGGTCTTCTTTGTCTCCTTTCTTGAACATTGGTATTATTATGCTGTTTCTCCAAGCGTCTGGTATCTTGCAGTGCAATATACCATAATATATATTTACAAAGCAATAGTTGCTTTCACCACCTGGGTCATTATCGACATTAGTTGTTACAACATTATATTAAATTATAAAATGTCGCAAAGCCAAATGGAATAAATTCATTATTTCGTGAACGAGCGATATCAGAAAAAAATCCCGAAACAGGTCGATATTTATTTGTAAATTATGATTTTGGCTTATATTTATGTATATCATACTAGTGACGTCACCTGGGCGTGACGTTAAATCAGAATAGTGGTCATGTTTTAGCTTATTTGAAAGGTTATTCAATTCTCTCTTCAGTAATATAAACATTAACACAATTATTTATACAGGGAAAAAATTTCCAATTAAATTAATTGACACAAAAAGATAAATGTATGTATTTTTTTTAATTCAAAATTCCTTTTATTGGCGTCAGCAAACAAAAAAGTGTTTATTTGATAAATAAACATTTATAATTAAATTAACACAATTAAACCTTCCCCTGTTCCAGTGTTCCCGTACATCAAAATTTGTTCGACTAGACACCGTTAAGCTATTAATAAATTTTCAGCTTGCTATTAATAAACTTTTTTTTGGTACGAGGGATCCAGGCCTAATTGCTTTTAGCTTAAATTAAATGTTTAAACTAACAAGAGGCAGGTGGGTGGCATTTAGGGGAGTGCATATAGATTTTCACTCCGGAAAAAATCAAACAAGGTAGAACTTTTTGTAATTTCATTAAGAAATATTTAATAAACAACATATCAAAACGTTCTACTCGAGAACTGGGTGCTTCATTTTTTATTAAACAAATGAACTACGAAATTAGATGTTTTTTAAATAACTCCGGAAATAAAAATTTTAGAAGAAAACTGACTTGACCATTAAAAAATTCAGAAAATTCTCCAAAAAAATCCCTATATAAAGAATTTCCTAAATTAAATCTGTATCTTCTATAATTTTATATCTATAACTCTAAAGTCACCCTTCTCACAAACATTGGAGCACTGTAAACTAACGTACGGCGAAGTGCACGGTTGAGTTATTTTAATGTAATTCTTTAATTAATGGATCAAATGAAATTTTGCAAATTGAACATAAAAAAGAATAATGAAGCTATCTTATGGTTATAATAGAAAGAAATAAAATGTATGGGCATAAGTACGGTGTGGGCGGAAAATGAGCCTTACATGAATTTTGTTTAAAAATGATTAAAAATGTGTAACTAATACAATTTTTCTTATAAAACTCTCAATTTTGCACAACGTACCTTTCAAGCATCTTACTAAATGATGTTTTATTAAAAAAATATCTCAAAAATTTAATTCAAACGATACGACGTCAAAAATGTAATTTTTGAATTCTTCGTAGTTTTATAGAATTACCACCAATTTTAGACGGTATTTACTTAAGTTTGAACAGATGTATTACAGTTTTATAAGTGCATTTTTAAAGCTTAGGATGTAGTCCTCAAAATGCACTAAATTATTTTACTTTAGAAATGAAATAAACTATTTCTTTTTAAGAAAATTAAGAAAGATAACAAAAATCTAATACAAAAACCGAAAATTACCAGCTAAAAAAATGTTTATACAAAGTGATCAAAACTTTTTTCTGTAAAACTTACCTAAAATACATTTAATAATAAGCTTCAACATTAATAAATCTTCAGCAAAAAAAATTTTTTAGCTCTTATACAGTATGTCTGCGTAACTTGAAACCTATTGATAACTTTTTTTTTATCAGTTTTACGAAAAAAAGTTAATCTTTATAAAATACTCTGAATCGTATATATTCTAAGATGCAATCATCAAATATCAAATTTTCTTAATGGTATACGAGTTATGTCAAAAAATATGAATTTCACTCAAGAGTAAAGTACCTTTACATTTCACAATATCGAAAATTGTTATAAAGAAAAGTTGTTTGGAATTAAAAAATTTGTTTTAGAATTCAATTACATCCTTCTAATTAAAACATTGTGAATAATAAAGGCACTTAACTCCTAAGTAAAATTTATATTTTTTACATAACTCGTATAAATTAAAAAAGATTGATATCTGATGATTGTATCTTAGATTTTAGACCAGGGAAAACATTTTAAGACAAATAACTTTTTTTCGTAAAAGTGATAATAAAATAGTTATCATAATTGAAATACAATGATGATGAGTAGGTATCCATAATTTGAGAAAAAATGAAATTTTTTTTGATTAGAATGATATAATTGTATACTTTGACATAGTTTCTAATTTCAAACAACTTTTCCTAATAGCATTTTTTGATATTCTGGAATATAAAGGTACTTTACGCTTTCACGAAATTCATATTTTTGACATAACTCGTATAAAATTGATAAAATTTGATATCTGATGGTTGAGTTTTAGACTTTTGACTATCCAGAACATTTTATTAAGAATAATTTTTTTTCGTAAAATTGATAATAAAAAAGTTTTCCATGTGGTTCCTAGCTACGCAGACACACTGTATAAGAGCTTCTGTATAAGAATTTTCAACTTGCAATGCCATATTCGGATTCACCATAATCAAAAACAAAATAGAAACATATTTGATCAAAGTAAAATGATGAATTTAACGATGTTTTTAAAATTATTTATACAAAAAAATTGTTATTGTTTAAACAATTAATAAACAATTAGCGGCCAAATCTGAGAATAGAACTCTTTACTGTAACATGTATATAAACTAACAAAAAAAGTTTTAGAAAAATATAAGCTTGTTTGAATTTTTCCGAAACAATGCATATTTTCGTTCTAATTGCACTCCCCTAATTGGCAGCTTCAACATTTAATTTAAGCGAAAAGCAATGTATACTGTCTTTAGGTCACTGAAAATATTGTTATTGTGTCTGTTCACTGTATATTTTCAACTTTCTGTTAGAAGGTGTTTAACAATATTAACAGTATTCACATACTAGGGCGTCTTCCTGTCTTCGTTAGTCATTAGGTACTTGTGAGTAATATTAATTGGTATGACCTAATTGCGAGAAATTTTGACTTATTTGGTTTACTAGGCGCCACAGTTTTACTATCGATTTAATATTTTTTTAATTTAGATTCTTCCGATAAGTCCCACTTATTTTTCCACGCACTATTCACTCTTTCTTTGACGACCTGTTTTGTATCACTATTAGTCCAGAGAAATAAGGATTTTCTCAAGACACTCGAATATCCAGGTAGCTGATTACTTTTTTAGTTATTGTAGACCTGTAGGAGGAAAACCTACTTGTTTCCTGCCTAGAGTTCGCGTCCGTTTTTTAATTATAAACAATTTAGTGCAAAAAACGCGGTCCTTTCGAGTTTTTGCACTCCATTAAAAAGCTAAATAATTAACATAAAATTTCAAAATTTGATTTTTTAGAACATTTTTTTACTTAAATTAATGTGTCTCGGCAGCAATGGTCATTGACACAAACAGTATTGGTTATACAATAATTAATTACAATAAGGACTTAAAACTAATTATTATAACAGTTAATTTCTCAATCTTAAATAACATTAGGTAAAAATTGTGAAGAAAAAAATGGATATACAATCATTGGGTACTATAGAGACGTACAACTAGTTATAAAATTGCTTCGGTCTGCTTGGGATACTTCGGACGTTGTTTAGTCATAGTAGTAGTTGCATATGAACTAGTAAGATTACTGAAAGAATTGGGTCCAGACATGGTGTTGCTAACAGTGGGAAACATTGATTTAAATTATTACTCATGTAGTCAAAAGTAACTTGAATTTGTTTATATTAACGCTTTGGATGTCTGGAAATAAGTGATAACTTTGGATACATCACTGCATTACTAGTTGCCTAACCGTTGGCGTCCGTTGGGACGGGATAGCAACAGTGAAAAACTATTGACAGTTTGACACTGAATGGGTTTAAATTGGAAGATTATTAAGTAAAACATCTCTTACTGACTGGAGTTAGAGCTTGTTCTTGATGATAACACGTAACACAATTGTTATTAGTCACTATTTGAGCGAAAAGTAATTTTAATAACTAGTATTTACAGTAATAATTACAAATTTCGGCACCAATTTACAGATCGACACATACACGTTCTGACGTTAGTTTGACAGATTTTAGAACATTAAAACCCCTTTAAAATGCCGATTTTTGAAAGTTAAAAAGTTAATTTGCGGGCTTCGCAAACCAAACTGAAAATGAGTGAAAATGGTTATTTGTTGATAACTTTTTTACTAAAACTAACTCAGAACTTATGTGTTTTACCCAAAGTTGGATATTGGGGTACTTAAAAAACCCTCAAAATTTGAGACCGATCCATTAATTAGTTTAAAATTATTCTATTTGTTTATCAAACAGACCTTTATTTTGCAATAGCATAAGACAGATAATAATGGAGACAGGGCAATTATGCGTATGTCAAATGAAAGGAGAAAATTGATACTATGAAAATCTATTAAAAAAAGATAAAAAAATATCTAATTTATTCAAAAATCCTGCTGCCAAATTTTTGAAATTTTGTAGTTTATAAACATTAAATATGTTAGAATAACTTTAAATAAAACTATGTTACGTAGAAAAAATCATTTTACATATTCGTAAAGCTGACATTTTACACGAATTTTTAACAATATAGTTCAAATGTAGTTTAAAAACTAAAAAAGCAATTTACCTACTACCATAGACTTATTATATAGACTTAATAAAATTTTGAATAGGTCATCATCATCATCATTGGATCTACACCCATGGTGAGTCTTCGCTTATTATAGACTCAGCTTTCATTCCTTCCTATCCGTCGCCTTGATTTTCCAATTTCGAACTCTTGACAATCGTAAGTTGCCTTCCACCTAGTCCACAAGTCGTGCTCAAGGCCTTCCTATTCTCTTCACTCCTTCCGGCCTTTAGTTATAAATGTGTTTCGACTGCTCCATCTCATTCATTCTCTATAAGTGGCCTAGCCACCGCAACCTGTTTATTTTAATAGACCTACCAATAATACTTGGCTCGCTATAAAGGCGGCAAAGCTCAAAATTATAGCGTCTACGCCATAATTCGTTTTCCTGCACGCCTTTATAAATACGTTTGATGATTTTACGTTCAAAACAGACTAAACGTTGTTCATCACTTTTTCTTAATAAGTACAGTAATAGTATATTATTCAACGAGCATGTTATGATGGCTATTACTCATGATGATGAAGTTTGCGACACGAGCCGTTGGCGAGTGTCGTAATTCATCAGAGTGAGTAATAGCCATTACATACAAGTAGAATACTATACTTTTTCTACGACCTTTTTTATTTGGATTAGCAGAAAAATATAATTATCAACTACCAGCATTATTTAAAACGGAAGATTTTATTTTTTATAAGAAAATATATTTTATATAACTATGGCAACACTGTTAGAATTACCCTCGTTGAGCTTATGAAACAATCAAAATCAAACAGTTGTCATTATGTCATGGAATGGCGGTGGCTTTTAAAAATAAGACATATTTTAAGGCAATTACATGAAAAAGAACGTGTGCTCTCAATTAAAATCTATTGTACAGTCAACAGTAAGTAAAAGAGAATTCATTGATATGAATTTCATATCCGTAAGTCCTTTTACGAAATTAATACCGATTGTTTATTGTTTACCTTTTAATAACGTCAATCTTAAAATGTCAAATGTTGAAATTTAAACGTAAAAAATATACTAACCCATTGTTAAAGTTAAAAATCCCTTAAACATTTTTCAAATTTAATTATTCATATAAATTTCAATGATTATTTTATTAAATAAACAAGTTTAAGTAATTTTATTTGCCAATAGGTATATTAAAAATGCCATGCACCACTTGAATCTAACTTCAGCTCGTGAGTAATGACCCGCGAGTAATGTCAGCCCGTGAGTAATGAACTATTACTCACTGGTAAAGTAATGGGTGTTATTATCTATTCAAAAATAGCGAATAATGAGTATATTATTAAACGGTCGTAGAAAAAAGCCATTTATCTACAACCTGCCAGGAGAAGACTCGACAGACGTTCGTCTATGCGGTGCAAGTAAATCTGTTATACTGTACAAACTGAAGAGTCTCAGATGCAGAATCCACCATTAAAATGGTAAATAGTAATTTAAATCTGAGACTTTTCATGTTGAAAGTTCTTTCTGGTACATCATTAATCTGCGACTTTAACAATTTATAAGACCGCAGACGACGAATGTCGAAAATGAAAAGGATTCCTTGCAATCACATTCCGTTTTCATTCGTCTCGGAAAAGGACAGAAGAGGAACTTTCTAGTACTCAAATCTGAGTAAAGGGATTTAAAGAGTCAATTTGTTAAGAGATGTCGCTGGATCGCGTCCCAATGGAAATTTAAATGATCTTTCAAATTCCCCTTAAATTGATGATTGAGCTGTTTTTCGATTCAGATTCGTGCACGCTAGCGCTGTTGAAAAAGCCTGAAACGGTGGAAATAGCTGTCCGGCGATTGTGCATCCCTCTGAATCAAAAACAAGCAAAACCATCATTTACTTTTCTATCTTTACTCAGATTTGAGAGCTAGAAAGTTCCTCTTCTGTCCTTTTCCGAGACGAATGAAAACGGAATGTGATTGCAGGGAATTCTTTTTTTCTCTAAATTCGTCGTCGGCGGTCTTATAAATTGATAAAAGCACAGATTAAGGATGTACCAGAAATAAATTTCAACATGAAAAGTTCCAGAGTTAAATTACTGTTTACAATTTTAATGGTGGATTCTGCATCTGAGACTCTTCAATTTGTTAAGAGATGTCGCTTAATCGCGTCCCAATGGGAATTTGAATGGTCTTTCAAATTCCCCTTAAATTGATGGTTGAGCTGTTTTTCGATTCAGAGGAGTGCACGCTAGCGCTGTTGAGAAAGCCTGAAACGGCGGAAACAGCTGTCCGGCGATTGTGCATCCCTCTGAATCAAAAACAAGCAAAACCATCATTTACTGTTATACTGTACTTTAATTAAATAACGGCATCTCCAAAAATATATAAAAACCAACTGGAGTACGTCAAGCCGAATCTATATCAACGTTAATATCTAATTTCGCTATAGAAGGAGCAATAAAATCTACCGAAACCCTTTACTTTACCTTCATCTAAAAGCCAAGAAGATTAAAAGCAACGAGGAGCTTGTAGCAACGAAATTTTCAAAATCGTATGACCTTGAACCTGTCAAAAATTTTATCGAAAATCATTTATCCGCATTTGTCCTCAATTTTGACCAACTGAATCTTCTTATAAGCAATATTAGTGGCGCGCAAAATCCTATTGATATAATTATTCAAGCCTTTATTTCCTAACCTAATGCGATTACACCATACTAAAATTTATACACAATTGAAAGGCAGATCATTTAAATATTTTATCACCACCCTCAGAAAGAAAATGCTATGATATTTGGGTAACGAGGTCTCTGAATCCGAGGGCGAGTAATCTCAGATTAACCAGTAAACTTATATTTTCAGATAATATTTATATGGATACCATCCCACATTGGCATTGCAGGCAACGAAAAATCTGACCATTGCGCGAGTGAAATTGCCATATATGCCGATATAGAAAAAGATGAGTGTCGAAATACCGCCAGTGATATAAAAGCTTACATTAAGAATCGTGCTTTGTGCACTTTGTGCAAGTCAAAAAACGAATGGCAATCGTCTCAAACGTCACTGAAACTAATTAAAAATGACGTTACAGCCTGGAAACCCTTAACTCGTAACAGAAGAGAACAGTTGGTGATAACTCGATTGAGAATTGGACGAGACTTATTCATTCATATTTATTGTCTAAAAGCTATCCACCTGTATGTCAATTGTGTAATGTACAAGTTGCTGTTAACCATTTGACAATATTGTAAAATTTTTAAAGTCCATACGAATGTTTTATAAAATTTAACTTTGCATTCTGTAGCCGCCGCTAATCACCATTAAGGTGGATGCGACTGTATTTTCTAAATAAAGAAAAATCTACCGAAACAAAACATACAATAATTATTATAACATCCAAGTCGCAACTTGTGGCGTACGCTGACGATATTATAGCCAGAAAACACGTTGTTCTCTGATATAGCGTTGATTAACAGTTACCTCAACAGTTTAAAAGAAGAATATACGAAGATATGCAAGGAAGCATACAAGAGAGGTTTGGCAATAAGTATATCAAAATAAAACAAAATAACTAATATGCTCAAGAAATAAAACAGTTAATATGACAAGATTAAATATTGGCGAATATGAGTTTGAAAATGTAGAACACTTTAAATATCTTAGAGTGTCAGTTAATGGAACTAATGATAAGATACAAGCATTAGTAATCAATGATAGAATCCTGACAGGACACATAACCTACTAAAGTACAACAACTTCCTCAAAGATAAGATTCTTACTCAAAACACTGAACACAAAAAAAATTTTTTTTTGGCATAGACTTTTAGTCATTCAGCCAGACTCAACATGGTAAAAATGGTTGTCCGAGTTGATATTAAAATAAATATACAAAACAATAAACAGGTAAACAAGGTCACTCTCTTCTCGCCTAGGGCCCATCAAGGTATTTTTTTAAGGCATACAACACTAGGCCACGGTACGAAAGGAATTTAACAATTGGATTAGAAACAAAGGTTACGTTATTAACTAATTCATAATTATTTATGTGGTTATTTTACTCTGTTTCAAAAACGTAACTAAGGAATCATACACTGCTCTCGAGTTTAGTGATAATAAGTACTGAAGGTTCCAGGGGCTAATATATTGTGTTTATGTAAGTTATTTATTAATCTGGATGAAATTATAGTACTTCCGGGGCAACTGAAAAATATATGATCTAGGTTTCCTTCTTCTGTACAAAATTCAAATCGATCATTCTCTAAAATATTAAGTTTAAATAAATGTTGGGGGTAACAAGCATGTCCAAATCTCAGTCTAATGATCGTGGTAACATATTTTCTAGGTATATTAAAAAACTTATACCAAGGAGTTTTAGGAATATCTGTTTGAGGAGAAGTGGATCTATTTGGGCTAAAAATGGAATATTTCTTCCATATATTATCCCACCTTTGGTATATTCTTAATTTTAAGAAAGCCAGAATGTCGCAAGCCATGATTTTATACGAAGTTTCTCTACCAGACAAAATACTTTCTTTTGCTGATTGGTCTACATGTTTATTATTTTCCAAACCTACATGTGCTTTAATCCAAACAAAGAGTACATTTTTGCCCCTTGTTACTAACTTTTGTTTGATATCCTAAATTTTGTAAATATAAGGGCACCTGTACGTATTTGACAATCCCGGTTTCCCAATAGAGGTGAAAACTGATAAAGAATCTGATAATATCACTATAATATGGTCCGAGTTACTTTCTGTCTGCTCTAAAAATAGAGGTCTGGGAGTTCAACTTAAATGTGTGTTCTATTCGTTCCAACGGGACAAAAATGTGGAACGCTTCAGGATTTTGCGTGTCATCCTTGCGCAGGGGCCATGCTAATCTTCCGTGTATCGTACCAATTTTAGTATATGTACCGCCGAAGCGAGTACGAACACAAAGTTACAGAGCAACAATTGGACCACTGATCACACACTTATGGTGCTAAAATAATGTGCTTGATACAAAAAGATGAAGAGATATTGAGGATGCTATGAGGAAAAATCATTCGGAGAATCGTAAGCCCACTAAACTTAGATTATAATGAATGTATAAAACTGATGAACTAACAATTAAGAGAACTTTTAAAAGGAGAAAATATCGTCAGATTTATCAAGGCACAGAGACTCAGGTGGGACGAATAGAAAGTAGAAATTCAGAAGCAGTAATCAAGAAAATTACCACACGGAGACCAGTATCAGGCAGACGATGAGAAAAACCATCAACGAGATGGGAGAACCACCCAAGTAGCAATTTGTCGACGCGACAACGTTGTCTACCGCGTGACAACATTTTGTTACAACATTGTTATTGCCTAGAAGACGACCCAATTCTGCATTAATTTGGTGGACGATTTTTGAGTTGTCTTGCTGTTGCCTAGGTAACCTTAAGCGTTGCATAAGACAACTGAAGCGACTATAAAAAGCGCCTGCGTGCAATGGTTGCTCAAAGAGTCGGACTGGTTATGTTTTTTACCTGTATAAAAAGTAAACTATTTTGACGTCATATTAGGTAGGTATTTAAATTTATATAAATACATAAATAAGGACTTGAACAAAATTACCTGATGTGAAATTTATAAACGCATCTCAGATTACCGTCAGATATGGATATCCCACCTTTAAAAAACACAGGCGCTCATTTTTGTGACCTTTTTAACAAAAAATATGCAAATTTAAAAAATATAATTTTAATATAAAAGCCAGAATTTATGTTAAAGGTGTTTTGTATAAATTTAATGTATTGATGGTGCTTTTAAGGGTATTAGAAAATGTCTGCATTTTTTATATTTTGTGTTTTTATTTTCTTTACATCCCAAAAAAAAACAAAATGGTGCATTAAACAATATTACCAATATTACTTAAAATATACCTTATTACCAACCCTAGGCGGATGAGATAACCGAGAAATCCAATCGCCGACCAAACACGGCCTGGCCGACTATCTCAACCACTTTAGAACGCATCCTCTTATTGGGTGACAGAGGTCATGTGACCAGTGCAATGAGTGCATCATTCTCCTTAACAGCGTTGCCATATTTTGTAGATATCTACTGTTTTGTTATATTTTTGATATTATTTAAAAAATTCTAGTAGGCAATGTTTTTTATTAGATGTTTGGTACATTTCAACATTTTGTTATCACTAAAATAAAATTTGCTTTTTAATAGTATTTACCCCATTTCTAAATTAATTTTCAGACATTTTGTTACAATTTCCCAATGTCATTACCGAAAATAAGATTCAGGACGTAGCTGATCATAATAAATGGACAGAGAAATGAAACTGGTAAATACCAGATCTAAATAAGGAAATCTTCATATAATTTGTTTGGAAAATTTTCAAAATGATTGTAACGTCCGGTTTCATAATCAGTTAAAGTGGATTTTAAATTTTAAATAAGTTGGTACCTACCTTTATCACAATTCATATAATATGGGTAAATGTCAACTTTAAAGTGAACTTTAGTTAATGTTCACTTTAAGTTGATTATGAAACCGGGCGACAAGTGGCCGATTTTGACAGGTAACCGTTAACACAGGTTTTACTGTATTTACAGGGCCTAAAAAGAATCTACTGATTTCTATTGATTTTTTGAAAGCAAAACTACTATCCGTTGCAAGATAATTCGGATGGAATTCAGACAAAATATGGACAAAATATGTACAGGTCAGGCCATGATGTCGGGAATATGTGGGCTCCAAAATTATATGGGAGTGCATGCATTTCGTTGCATCATGCCATGGTTGCTGGACAAGCCATACAGTGTGTAGTCAACACCCCGATGTATGAGCGGGAACAAAAGGTGAAAAATACTCATACTCTCATGAGTCGCATCTGGCGAGTCATGAGGGCCTTCACATTTTACTCTCTTTCAACTTGTCTTGAGTAAAATTTCTTTAATCTTTCCTATCGGCCTCACTTGGCCAATCCTTATTTTCCGACCCCGAATGGCTATTAGGTTTCCGAGGGCAAACGGGTCACTATGTTTTTACTTCTATAACTCTATCAATACTTCTCACCGAATGATTGCCGGTATAAGCAATCCCCCACTTACTGACCAACGGCTTCGGGCGGATGAGTTGGTGAGTGGTAGGGCACTCTGTTGTCCTGAGACCGAGAAATCGGTTTCAAAGGCGGAGGAACCAGGAAATGGTCAACGGCATCAGGATGTAGAAGGCCAGGAGAAACCACTACATTAAATATCCTTGTGGATGTCTCTAGTACAGCTTCCCATGACAGATAAGGAAACTATACATACATTTAATGATCATGGACTTCGGAATCCAAGATCCGGCAGGGGAGGAAGATCACAACGAGACCACGGGGCCTCTCAGGTCGTCAACACACGAAAACCCCGTGTCGTGGAAATCCACAAGATAGCTACGTGGAACGTAACAACTATGTTTGAAGGTGCAAAACTACAAAACATTCAGCTAGAAATGGCCAGAGTAGACATTCCTATCCTAGGTATATGCGAGACGAAATGGCTAGGGTCAAACATATTTGAGAGTAATGGATACATTGTATACCACTCGGGAAAGTCAGAAGGACCCAGACGTAACGGAGTCGCAATCATTGTCAAAGAAGAAATTCGTAACTGTATCCGAAATTTCGTCCCCTTCAATGATCGTATCATGATGATTCAGCTGCAAAATAAACTGCTGAATATTAATATAATACAAGTCTATGCACCAACAGCTGACAAACCAGATGAAGAAATTGAGCAATTCTACAGCGAAATTAAACAAATTCTCCGGAGCACAAAAAAACATGAAGCTAATTATTATGGGAGACTTCAACTCAAAAGTTGGTGCCGAAATCACACAAGATACTTATAACCGGAAAGTATGGACTTGGAGAAAGGAACGAAAGAGGGCAAAGACTAATACAGTTCTGCCAAGAAGAGAAATGCATTATAGCAAATACTTTGTTTCAGCAACCTAAAAGACGACTATATACCTGGAAATCTCCAGCTGATCAAGAGGGAAAGATAGTCAGAAATCAAATTGAATACATTATCATTAATAGAAGGTTTAGAAACAGTATTACATCTGCAAAAACATACCCAAGTGCAGACGCAGCAACTAACCATAATCTGCTCTGTGCTGAATTCAAACTAAAACTAAAAAGAATAAAAGCCCCCACAACGCAGAAGAAACCTAATGCTCGACTCCTAATAAATGCCGTAATAGCAGATGAGTTCGGAAATAAGATAAATCGTGAGATTAAAAAACAGTTAGAAAGATCTGGACAAGAAAATATCGGTCAAAATCTAGATATCATGAACTCCGCCATGGTCACCATAGCAAACGAAGTTTTGAAACCAGAAAAAGACCCAATAAAGAAAAAGGATTGGATAACCGATAAAATGCTAGACCTTATTCAACAAAGAAGAAATTGGAAAAACAAAGACGAGATTCGGTATAGAGAGATATATGGACAAATAAGATACGAGGTTAAGCGAGCAAAAGAGGACTGGATGGAACAAAGATGTCGTGAAATGGAAGAACTACAAAGAAAACATGACGAGTTTAATATACATAAAAAGCTTAAAGAAATTACCTACACTCAGAGAAAAAGAACTCCTCACTTTATGAGAAACTCCAAAGGTAACATAATTCTCGACTTGGATGAAAAAAAGGAAGAATGGACTAACTATATAAAAGAGCTCTTCCTGGATACGAGGCCACCATTTAACACCACAAAGTATACGAATACTGGTCCTAGTATTTTAAAAGCGGAAGTAGAGAAAGCCATCAAACAGAGCAAAAATGGGAAATCTCCAGGCCCTGACCAAATACCATCAGACTGGCTCAAACTTCTGGATGAAGATAATGTCTCACAATTAACAAACATTTATAACCATATATACGAGACTGGAATGATGCCACAGATATGGTTGGAATCTACATTTATTCCACTCCCAAAAAAACCTAATACATCATCATGTAAAGACTTTAGACTAATTAGTCTCATGACCCACTCTCTCAAGCTACTTCTTAAGATAATTCTTAATAGAATCAAGCAGAAATGTGAAGAGACAATGGGAAACAAACAATTCGGTTTCAGAGAAGGATTGGCAACAAGGGAAGCCTTGTTCTCAATGTTAACATTACTTCAACGATCATGGGAAGTACAGAAACCAATTTACGTCTGCTTTATAGATTTTGAGAAGGCGTTTGATAGAGTTCAACATGATAGGTTGTTTGAATATCTAGAAATGATTGGAATATATGATAAAGATCTGAGACTTTTACAACATCTATATTGGAATCAAGAAGCTTCTATTCTGGTAGACGGCAAAGAAACAGACAAAATTTGCATTCAAAGAGGTGTCAGACAGGGTTGTGTGTTATCCCCAACTTTGTTTAACGTATACTCAGAAATAATTTTTAATGAAGCCTTGGAAGGACAATGTGGAGTTCGAATCGGGGGAGAAACTATTAACAACATCAGATATGCAGACGACACCGCGATCATGGCTGAAAATATCGAAGATCTTCAATTCCTTATTGATTGAGTCACTAGAGAATGCTCCAATAACGGACTTAACATAAATGCAACCAAGACAAAGCTACTTGTGGTTAGTAAACAAGACGTCGGCCCTATACAACTAATTGTCAGTGATGAATCAATAACAAAAGTTAACCATTTTAAATACCTAGGATGTTGGATAAACGAGACACTAAATCCGGATGAAGAAATTTAAACTCGTATAGAAATTGCAAGAGGAGCATTTATGAAACTTAGATCTATTCTGAGCAACTCTCAGCTGAATTTACAACTAAGAATCAAGTTTCTAAAATGTTATGTGTATCCTGTATTACTACATGGATGTGAAACCTGGATCATGAAGGTTAACATGATGAACAAATTAGAAGCCTTTGAGATGTGGTCGTATCGTAGAATGCTCAGAATATCTTGGGTTCAACGCATTTCAAACAATTTTAAACAGAGTAGGTCAAGGCGAAGGTGACTTAATGAAGATGATAAAAAAGAGAAAACTTGAATATCTGGGGCATATAATGAGAGGTAGCAGATACAGGATGCTGCAGTTAATACTCAATGGAAAGATCGACGGAAAAAGAGGAATTGGTCGAAAGAAATATTCATGGCTCCGAAACCTTCGTCAATGGACTGGCTTATCAGCAGATCAATTGTTACATGCCGCACAAGATCGAGAACGATATCGGCAAATTGTTATGGAAGCTACCCACGCCTAAAAATTTGGGCACGGTACTTAAAGAAGAAAGAAGATGTACAAAAAGTACATATTTTGTCGGAATTCCAGCCGAATTATCTTGCAACGGATAGTACTGAAAGAGTAAGAACTGGCCTGGCAACCCTGTCTACAAAAGCTGATACAAAGATTTAAGCTTATCAAATCTACTGATAAAACAATGGACAATGGAGAAACCAGCTAATAAAAAAGAAATAAACAGGTTGTTAATTTCCAGCAAAATAAAATATAAAATAATAAGAAAAAAGTAAGTTTATAAAGTAAATTATTTTTTTACTCCTGAAGTTGCCGCAAACATGTCACACATCTAGAACTATAAGTAAAGGCCCTGGGGTCGTGAGAGACAACTACTTAGTCGGCCAGAAAACCCATGGACGTAAATTAGTTTAGCATTATAACGTTTTTAAGTCGTTGCGATTGTTGAAAAAACTTAACTGTGATATGTAGTTGTCACAATAGTAATAACTTAGTTGCCCATATAACTAAAGGTATTACTTAATGTTGTAACATCGTAATGTCAGTCGGGGTAGGGGTCGTTGGCCGAAACAACTGAAAGTCCACTGTGGCAACGTTATATACAGTGCATTTGTTTGTACTGACAACCAATGCGTCGAAAAATTGCTACTTGGGCAGATAATTGTGGACTTTAAAAAGATGGGAGGTAGAAAATGGTAATTATAAGCAGAAATAGGAACGCATTGAAAAATATTGTATAAGACGCCAAGTCACACAACTAATTGTTTAAGAAGATGTTAATGCGAACTGATTTCGACAGTTGACAGTCGACATTTCGTCGGCAAATGAATCGGAAGAGCCCCAAGAGGGTGGCAATCACTCCGCTAGGAGAGTAGGTGTTATGATGATGACTTCAGATTAAAAACAACATCCCTCGGGAGACCTTACAATATTTTTATTTGCTGCAGTTGATTTGGACGGAAATATTTAAACCTCATTCGCGGTTGGAGGTAAAATCAGGTCCCCCTGTAAATTTGTAGTAGTAATTGCTTGCTATTGACAATTTCCGAGATAAAGACGGACAGCACGGAAGGTCCGCAACTTGCGATCAACTCAACCAAATCTCGGGATAATATGATTAACAGCATCCACATGTAACAGCACATTAGAAATTCAGATCAATCGGTGAATAATTTACTTACTACCATAGACTTACTTGCTTAATAAAATTTTGAATGGGTATTTTAATTAATTAACGCAGGCAAGTCGTTCGGCCTGCCGTTCGAGAATATTAATTTTGTATGGCTGAAGGCAACTCGGCTGGGGCTGGGGGAGAACATACCTAAATCCAGTCTGGAGAATTTGTAAGTAACATGTATTAATGAAAAGTGATCACGCAAATTGAAATTTGGTTATTAAAGTCAGGCTATAAATCATGGAAATACATGAGTTACCCCCGTATAATGCAGAAAATTATAATAATTAAAAAGAAGGACAGCGATAAAGAGGAAATGAGATATAAAGCCTTATTGTACATAATATTTTAAGGTTTTCTTGACAAATAAGTCACAGCATCTCCATTACATTGTTTTAATATTTTATATTAGTCGGTGGTATTGATAAAATAAGAAATATTTTACTTTTTATAAATTTGTGTATGTATTGTTTTTTTTTTCTCCTTCTTAAGGTGCCGAGCATTTCTGCGTAGGCGTCTAACGCACAATGGGGTGTATTCTGTAACACTTCCGTTAAATTTTAGAGGCCTCTAAAATTTTAGCGCCCGCTAAAAATATTTTGGTATTCTGTAAATTATAGATCCGGTAAAATCATAACCTAAACCGTTAAAACTTCCGCTAAATAAAAATATTTTAGAGAATGTCAAAACCTACCCGCTAAATTTTTATCAGCCCGTTAAATGTGGTTTGATTATTTTTGTTTGGTTATGTTTATATGAATAGTAGTTTCTTATTTATGTATTATAATTGATATAAACATTTAAAAAGGCAAATGGCTTTTTATAATGTACGTATTTGGTAAAGAAATAATAAATAATAATGAAAGGTAAGTCTCAGTTTACTTTACAATCGACACAGTACACCTACATATAACAAAATTCAAATTTTTGTTTATTATTGTAGAGCTGATTTCAGATTACAACAAAAAGTAATAGACCTGAAAGTAACTTAGTCCAGAAAGCCACTGCCCATCCGCTAGGAAAAATATTTTAATTCGGATTTTTTGCACAATCTTACTCAAAAAGGACTCCTTTTAACAAATTTCCATGTTGCCAGGACCAAAAGGTAGTCAAAAATTTTTTAAGGTTTTTTTTTGTTTTTTTCCTAAAATTATTTTCATTGCACGGAAAAAAGTTTTTTTTAGGTTTTTTGGATAATTCCAAACAGAAAAGGTCTTTAGTGACTTTTTTCTAAAAATGATAGTTTTTGACATATAAGCGATTAAAAATTCAAAAATTGCGAAATCGGCCATTTTTAGCCCTCAAAGACTATGTGAAAAATTGAAAATTTTAATGTTGCCAAGGTAGGTAGATATTCTTTAAACATCGATTGATGAAATCCCGAAGAGTTTTTTGCAATACAATATTCAAAACTCCTTTGTTTTTTAATTGCGAATCAAGCGTGCGCGACACTATTTTCCACCGACAGTATGGTGCAAATAAAAGGAATAAATTCGTTATTTCGAAAATCGGCGACTTTAAGGAAAAATTTCGAAACAGGTCGATTTTTATTTTTAAGTTATGATATTGTGGCATATATGGTATACTAGTGACGTTATCCGTCTGGGCGTGATGACGTAATCGATGATTTTTTTAAATGAGAATAGGGGTCGTGTGGTAGCTCGTTTGAAAGGTTCTTCAATTCTCCATCAAGTAATGTAAACATTTACATACTTTTTTATACAGGGTGTCCTTCTACTTCTTTTTTGTCAAATAATTTAATTAATAAAAATTTTTTGGACACCCTGTATACATAATTATGTAAATGTTTATATTACTGAATAGAGAATTGAAGAACCTTTCAAATGAGCTAGCACACGACCGCTATTCTCATTTAAAAAAATCACCGATTACGTCATCACGTCCAGATGGATGACGTCACTAGTATAACATATATGCCACAATATCATATTTTAAAATTAAAAATCGACCTGTTTCGAGATTTTTCCTTAAAGTCGCCGGTTTACGAAATAATAACGAATTTATTCCTTTCATTTGCACCATACTGTCGGTGGAAAATAGTGTCGTGCACTCTTGATTAGCAATTAAAAAACAAATGAGTTTTAAATACTGTATTGCAAAAAACTCTTCGGGATATCATCAATCGATGTTTAAAGAATATCTACCTACGTTGGCAACATTCAAATTTTCAGCTTTTCACATAGTTTTTGACGGTTAAAATTGGCCGATTTCGAAATTTTTCAATTTTTAATCGCTTATATGTCAAAAACTATCATCTTTAGAGAAAAGTCACTAAAGACCTTTTCTCTTTGGAATGATCCAAAAAACCTAAAAAAACTTTTTTCCGTGCAAAAAAAAAAATTTTAGGAAAAAAAACAAAAAAAAACCTTTAAAAAATTTTTGACCACTTTTTGGTCCTGGCAACATACAAATTTGTTAAAAGGAGTCCTTTTTGAGTAAGATTGTGCAAAGAATCCGAATTAGAATATTTTTCCTAGCGGATGTGCAGTGGCTTTCTGGACTAACTACAATTACCATCTCAAAAAAAGCAGGTATCTACCTACCTACAAATGTGATTGAAAAAGAGTGGAACTCACGATGTTTGTCAAAGCAATTAAATCCTAACAATGCAGGTAAAATTATTTAAAATTATTGTGAAACAGTACAAAACGTATCAAATATTTATAAAGATGAAGTTCCAGAAGGTTTAGAACCAGATGTAGATGTAATTGAAAATAGACCATTTGACCAAAATTAGTGTTAGTGCGGCAGATTCGTGCAAATATTATTAAGAATTGCATATATAATGATACAAGCATATAATTTGGTCCACATATACTGCACATATAGAGGTTCAAATTTAGATATGAGGCCATCTCAGATTTTGCCTTTTACAAAAGGCGGTCATTCAAAATGGGCGACTATACATATGTGACTAATAGCACGATATCTTTTGAAAGGAAAGTCCGATTTTAACCAAATTTGGCATATAGGTTCCTTTTGTGATTTACAAGATCGTTGTCGTGAACTGGAAGAATCGGTTTACTAGAAGTTGTGTTTTCCTGGTTTTTTATGTAAAACTATTTTATATTATGTAAATAATTTATTTCCAATTTTTTTACCCTGTATATAGTATTTTTTCAAAATTGTAATACAACCATTGAAAAGAGCGTAAGAATATGTTTTAGGAAATATTTTGAACTTTTTAGTTGTGTGAATTACCATTTAATAAATGCATATCGTATCTGCACATGTACCTATGTGTGGCAGATGCGTGCCAATATTATAAGAATTATTGTGAATTTAATAGTAGAAGCATATAATTTGGACCACATATACTACACATAAAAAAGTTTAAATTTAGATATGAGACCATCTCAGATTTTGCCTTTTACAAAAATGGCGAGCATTCAAAATGGTGGCTATACATATGTGACTAATAGCACAATAACTTTTGAACGAAAAGTCCGATTTCAGCCAAATTTGGCATCCAGGTTCTTTTTTTTATGGATAAGATTGAAGTCCTGAACCGGAAGAATCGGTTTACCAGAAGTTGTGTTTTTACTATTTCTTATGTAAAAATATGTTGGTATTTTTTTTTTTCAATTTCACCTTGTATATATTAATTTTTCAAAAAGGTAATACCGCCATTGAAAAGAGTGTAAAAATATTTTTTAGGAAATATCTTGAAATTTTTAATTATATTAATTACCATTTAATAAATGCATAACGTATCTTCACATGTACCTATTACCTATGTGCGGCAGATTCATTTTGAATGCCCGCCATTTTTGTAAAAAAAAAACAAAATCTGAGATGGCCTCATATCTAAATTTGAATCTTTGTGTGTGTAGTGTATGTGGTCCAAATTATATGATTTTATCATTAAATGCACAATAATTCTTATATTATTTGCACGAATCGGCCGCACATGGGTGAATAGGTACATGTGAAAATACGTTATGCATTTATTAATTGGTAATTAACATAACTAAAGAGTTCAAAATATTTCCTAAAAAATATTTTTACGTCGGTATTAACTTTTTGGAAAAATTAATATATACAAGGTGAAGGAATTGGTAAAAAAACAACATGCTTCTACATAAAAATCGGTAAAAAACAACTTCTGGTAAATCGATTCTTCCGGTTCAAGACCTTGGTCTTACACATCAAAAGAAGAACATACATACCAAATTTTGGTAAAATCGGAAATTTCGTTCAAATGTTATCGTGCTATTAGTGACATATGTATAGTCGCCATTTTGAATGCCCGCCATTTTTGTAAAAGGTAGAATCTGAAATGGCCTTGTATCTTAATTTGAACCTTGATGTGCTTAGTACATGTGGTCCAAATTATATGCTTCTACCATTAAATGCACAATATTTCTTATAATATTTGTACGAATCTGCCACACATAGGTACATGTGAAGGTACGTTATGCATTTATTAAATGGTAATGAACGTAACTAAAAAGATCAAAATATTTTCTACAAAATATTTTTATGCTCTTTTCAATTGCGGTATTTCCTTTTTGAAAAATTAATATATACAGAGGGAAAAAATTGAAAAAAAAACATATTTTTACATAAACAACCAGTAAAAACACAACTTCTGGTAATCCGATTCTTCTGGTTCACAACATCCATCTTAGAAATCAAAAAGAGAACCTATATACCAAATTTGGTTGAAATCGGGCTTTTCGTTCAAAAGTTATGATACTATTAAACACATATGTATAGCCGCCATTTTGAATGCCCGCCATTTTTGTAAAAGGCAAAATCTGAAATGGCCTCATATCTAAATTTAAACCTTTATATGTGTAGTATATGTGGTCCAAATTATATGCTTATATCATTAAATGTGCAATTGTTTCACATATCGGCCGCACTATGTAGAAGAGGAGAAGAAATACAATATGCAATTTTTCAGCAACATTTTAATGTATAAATTTATAAATAAAAATGTTTAATTGGAAAATATAAAATATGAGTTTTACTAAAAAATAATTAAATAAAATAAATATTCTTTTCTAGCAAACTGTCAATTTCTTGCTTTCTTAAGATTTTTGGCCTCTGACAGTCAGTTTTCAGTCAATTTCTAGGTTAAAAGTAATTCAAAAACGCAAAACTTGCGACGTTGCCTTATTTATTTCAAAACCTTTTAGAGAATTACTCTAAAAAATTATTTTAGCAGTCCTCTCTATAATATGTGTTTACAGAATGTTAGTCTAACCTAAAAGATTTAGAAGACCGTTAAAAGTTAAATTTTAGAAGCCTCTTAAATTTAACGGAAATGTTACAGAATACACCCCATTATCTTGTCAGGTGAGATATTTGATAGTCAAGAATAAATAATTCTGTTTTAGCAGCATTGCAAAGCATTTTATAGCTGTGGATCTACAGGGTATCACTCTTCTAGATGTAACAGGTATGTTTTTCTCCAGAGTCATAAGGAGCAGACTCAAAAAGCACTTAAAGGATCAAGTTGGTGAATACCAGGGAGGATTCAAAAAGGGCAGATCCACCATAGATAGATCAAATACTCGTGTTAAAAATGATTCAGAGCAATAGGTACGTAAGAGCAACAGTTAAAGCTAAACTTCCTCTTTATAAATTTCAAAAAAGCTTATTAATCTGTGATAACAGGACGTCTGTACCAGCCCTAAGGGTACTTGGAATTCCGGAAAAGATGATAAGACTAGTAAAAATGACCAAAATAAAGACAGACAAGAATATAGTAAGGATAGATGGAAGCCTAACAGTAAAATTCGAAGATAAAAGGGGATTAACCCATTAACGCCCAAGTTTTTTTTATTCAAAAATCTTTACTTTTAGGTTTAATTTGATGAAAATGTTAATAATTTAATCCAAAAAAACAAATTTTTCGGTTTCCTCTCTTTTTTATTTTAATTATACGGTGTTACCATATGGTAACGCTGGGCGCTTAAGGAATTTTTAGGATTGTTGAAACCAAATTTTTTTATTTTTTTAAAATATTTATTTGAGAATATTTGCATCGTCTGGTGTGGTATCCTATAAAACAATTAACACACAAACCAACGTTGCATTTTTTGCACATTTTTCAGTCAGATGTTGTACATCTATCTCCAGCACATCGCCTTCTACTGCTTGATGTAACAAATGACCGAAACGATCAAAACGAAGATCTGGCAAGTTCTGCCTATGTAGACTAGGTCTTCCTGTATATAAGGGACGACTTCCATATCTTGCGAGAAGAACTTGGGCCAATTCTCTCTTAAACGAGAGCAAGGATATATTTTTTTAATTTTTTTTTTGTATAAATGTCATGAATTATGGACTGCAATATCCAACAACCATGTTACAATTTGCCAGTACCATTTTTTACTGCAAATTGCTACTCGGTAGGTTAAAACACCTTGATCCATCCAGTCGGTACCCACCATATTTTGTTGCATTCAGCAATATAGTGAGGCAGACTTACTTGAATGTGGCCTTTTTCTTCATGAGAAAATCTTTTTACCGTGCCCAATGCTGAACCACCACAACTCGTAGATGCTATTTTAACAACAGAGTTATGTTTCCATCGCACTAGTAACACTATCGCTTCTGCTAACAAAAATCCACGACTGAAAAAAAATAAAAATATGACTCCCTAAGCGCCCACCGCAACCATATGGTAACGGCGTAATTTGACTCTTTCTACCGAATTCGCTACATTTAATTGTTGATAAAATACAACAATTTATAATAAGTTGCGGTATAATAAACTTAGTTTTTTTTAAATATGCAAATATAGTTACTAGACGACTACCAAAAATTGCTTACGCAAAACGGACGTCCATCTTTTTCTATAAATTTAAACCACACTGTCATATGATTATCTCTCGACGGTTGAGAAAAGGCTAAAATACGAATCCGTTACGTTTTATGGGTGCCTGAAGCATTACTAGAAACGATAGTTCTCAAAATATGTGGCTGACTAATTCCATGGGCATACCGCAGAATTTTTAAAAATCATGTGTTTGACGTAACCATATGGTAACGCTGGGCGCTAATGGGTTAAAGGAGGGAGATCCGCTATCCACAGTACTCTTTAATTTCTTGTTGGAGGCAATATTGAGGAGAGTGGAATACTAACGAAAGGTATAATTTGTGACAAGAATCCAGATCCTGGCCTTTGCTGACGATGTAGTACTAATGACAAAAACTGAATGGAACTGCTGAGGATTTTTAAATAGTTTGAAGTGAAGTCTTCAAAGGTTATTAATGAGCAAAAAACAAAGATGGAAATGGGGCAGACAGAGTATGAAGACACACAACTACACCGAGAGAACAATTTCTTTTCTCCTAAAACACTGATTTCTTTGAGCCATCTTTCTTAAAAGTTACCATATCATATTAACTTAAACATACCGCTTCACATATAAAGAAACTAGTTTTTTAAACACAACTCAATAATTTCTTACAGATAATTTCTTCAATACTAAGAAATGCATTAATGGTTACATTTTAATTTTCTTATACTAAAGTTTTTGTTTCTTAAATTGAAAACTACACATATTTTGCAGTATAAGAAATATATGTTATGTTAATCCATATTTATATTTGTGAACAAGAAATTTGCTTGCAATCAAATAAATATTTTAACCACAAGAAATAATTCTTCAGAAATACCCTCTGTAGTAACTGTGGTTATTAAATAAAAACTTTATCATTAATGCCGAAATGCTACTTGCAAAGAGATTTTCTTCCACAAAAGAATTGCGCAGTAATCATTATTCACTATATTTGTGATTTAGTCTCAGTGTTTGGCAAGATAAGACGGCGTACATGGCATTAGTTCATTTTCATAGATGGATCTTGGATTTGATATTTGTTGGTTTTCTTTATAATCTAAGGGATAGTTTGAAGGTACGTCCATAGGTATATAAAAATAAATTAATTACCTAATTTAAGATGTAATAATAATATTGTTGCATATCCTAATATGTAGTTCTAAAAGAAACATAATAGTGTCTTTATATGCATTTTAGATATCTATAATGATGGACAACTCTGAAAGAAGGGATCTTGTTTTAACTGGGAAATAAGCCACAATTTAACTTAAAAAATGGCTTTCATTGACGCTTCATCTTCCACCTCGGAGAGAATAATAGAATATCTATAATATAAAGCTTCAGAACAATATTAAAAGGAGCTATTGACCAACTAGGGGCTTCCATAAATGGTATAACTGTATACAGGTAAGTTCCTTTATAAAAATGTGTATACTTATGTATAAACTATAATATGTTTCTTGAATGTATCGTCTTCTATATACAATCCTACAATTCAAGGTTATATCAAACATGGCGTGTGCTATATTTGTCATAAAGGAATATTAGTTAGTCTAAAAGAAACACTTTAACGGTTAAGAAATTTAATTGCCGAAAACCGTGAATTAGTTAATATGTATTAAATGACTTAAGATGTAACCAAATAATACTTTCCCGTAATAAAATTTCTTAATGATTAGGTTTGCTGTATCTTCTGGATTATATAAATAAATAAAATTACAATATATGTCTGCTTCAATGTTTTACATTGGTTGTAATTTTTTTCTTGTTTTAGCTAAACAATATCTATTGTGTAACTTAATATTATACAGATAAATAATTAATATTTCATGTTCAAAAAAAAATTAACAAAGATGGTGTGATAAATAAAGCCATGTTTGAACTAAATTTGATTGATTATTTGTTGAAATGCCAAGAAATGTTTTTGGATTGTAGACTGTTTTACTGATACCTACCGTTCTTATACCAAAAAATTAATAGTTTTTATGTGGGCCCGTGTATTTGTTCTTTTTTGTATTTCCTTTTGTCAAAATAATTATGTACTTATATCCATATAAAATTTTTTTATCCAAATAAGTTTACTCTTTACGGTTTACGGTAAGTTTACGGTTTTGTTTTAGGTAATTGCTGATATACAAAGTGCTATTAACAAAAAGAAGGAAAAATTAAGAGTGGAGAAATTATTTGTATGTATTAATATCTATCGTTTTATATCCTGTTTTTATTATCTAATAAAAAATAATTTTACCTTAACAGAATTATTTATTTCGCCGTATGTAATATCACTTTATTTTTAAGAAATGTAACTTAATTCTAAATATACCATTATTTCTGCGAAATATATTTCTTAACATTAAATACATTAATTAACAATGGTAAGATAACAATATTCCTTACTAAGAAATATTATTTCTCAGAAAGAAGAGTTTTGTAATGCCAAGAAAATATATCCTTTTGCCAAGTATAATTTCTTTCTGACAAATGGGTTTGCAGTTTGCAAGAAAGTGATAGTTCAATCATGTTTAAGATATATTTCTTTGTGTTAATTAAAATTTGTTTGAACTAATTTAGAAAATTATGTCTCACATACAAAGATATATTTCTTAGGCAATATGCCAAGTCGATCTTTCTTAAATAATAATAAAGTTTCTTTATGTCACGAATTTTTTTCTCTCGGTGTAAAGACTACCACAATCAACGACAATAATATAGCATGAAAAACAATAACAGTGCAGACTGCAATTTTATTCTTCCTCTTTAAGTTCCATCCTCTATCGAAGGTTGGAAATCATCATGGCAATGCAGACCCTGTAGACTGCCGCTCTAAATAGCTCTGTACTACTGCATTCGAAACATTCCCGTAAGTTCTTAAGCCAGGATGTTCTTCGTCTTCCCACATTTCGCTTTCCTCGGATTTTGCCTTGCATAATAAGTTGTAATAATGAGTATTTTTGCCCTCTCATCACATGTCCCAAGTACTCAAGTTTTCGTCTTTTGATAGTTAGTATTATGTTCGGTTGATTTCCTATCCTTTTAGTTACTTCCACGTTCGACATTCTTTGAATCCATGATATTCATAGGACTCTTCTGTAACACCAAAATTCAAAGGCGGCCAACTTATTCAAATGGACTTGTTTCAACGTCCACGCTTCCAAGCCATAAAGAAGAATAGAGAACACGTAACATCGAAGCATCGTTAGGTGTAGTTCTACCCTTATATCCCGACAACAAAGAAACTTTTTAAGTTTAATAAATGATGCACCTGCTATTTAAATACGTGTCTTAATTTCTTTGGTTTGGTCTACATTTGATGTTATCCATGTTCCTAAGTATTTGTAGTTATCCACACTCTCAATCACAGTATCCTCAATAGTTAATTGAATGTTTGCGTGTGCTGATTTAGTTATTATCATGCATTTAGTTTTCTTTAAATTCATATTCAGTCCGTACTCATGACAGCGTTCATTAAGGCCTTGCATTACGTTCTGTAAATCATTGTTGTTATCCGTTATTATTACCGTATCGTCTGCAAAACGTAAGTTGTTCAAAACTTCTCCATTAATAGATATACTTTCTATTGAATCTGAAGCGCTTCTTGAAATACCGCTTCACTGTAGACATTGAAAAGTAGTGGAGACAGCAGGCAACTTTGACGGACTCCTCTCTGTTTATTACTGTAGAATTTTGTTACTGCAGAATTAATCAAGAATGGGAGAGAAGCTTTTATAACGCAGATATGTAGCCTGTTGACAAAAATCTGGGAGCCAGAAAAAATGCCGAAAGTATGGAGAGAGTATGTCCCATTCATAAGAAGGGAGATAGAGCAGTATGCGAAAATTACTGGGCTATCACTCTCCTAGTTGTAACATATATAAGGTCTCGCCAGAGTCATAAGAACCAGACTAGAAAGGCACTAAAACGAGCATGTTGGTGAACACCAGGGAGGATCCAAAATGGGCAGATCCACTGTACTTCAAATATTTATGTTAAAAATGATTCAGAGCAGTGGCCCAAATGATTGGGCCAAAATCTTTAAATAAGCCATATTTATCTTTGGTTATTCCTCATAACATGACCAAGATATTACAATTTGTTACCTTCGATTTGGTTAATAATGAACCATTACTGCCTATTCTACGTAGGATCTAAACATTAGTCACACGGTCAAACCATGAAATTCTTAAAATGCCTCTGTAGCATTACATCTCGCACGCCTCGAGTTTTATTGAAGAATTTTTAGAAAGTGTCTAGGCTTCTACGATAGAACTTGATAATAGAGATTTTGGGTACCAAGTGGTAAACCGTAACTTTTGAAAAGAGACTGCATCGTTACGAATGCTGATCTTGCTTTTCCTATTCGTTGTTTTATTTTAGCAGAGAGGTTTAATTCGCTGATTATATTAGTAACATAGGATGTGTTACTGTAGATGCCCACCCTATTAATTGATTGTATGTTTGCCAAAAGCCGTGTATTTAATATTTCGAGTTTACTAATTACCATGTACGTTGTTTTGAACGTACGTTATTGAGATTAAGTCCATGTTCCTTACGTATATCTGATATGTGCGACATTATTCTGTGCAAACTAGGGATGGCGGTTTTTGACAAAATACCGGTTTTCGGTTATACCGGTTTTTTTTGCTTACGGTTTAACCTGGCGGTTATAACCGGCCAAAAAAAACCGGTTTTTGGAAAAACCGGTTTTCGGTTTTTTTAATCCAATAGGTTACAAAAGTACATTTACAATACACTTTAGTTTGCGATACTCCATTCGACTCGATATCAATATGATCAAAATTAGTACTAGTACTATCGAAAGAACATGTATAACTTTTAACACGTTTGTATATTTGTAGAATAGGTACATGGTACATTTTAACTAATTTAATACTTCCTGTATGAGTGTATCGTTTTGAAAACCTAGCGAAATTCTTGGAGATACGTATTCGTAATCACTAGTTCGATATTCATAGTCAGAGCATTATTTTTGGTAATCAGAAAAAGTCATTCACCCATTTTCAATGTCAAGAGTTAAGTGTGAAAAATAGATGATGTTTGCGTCTAATTCAACCAGATAACTTCTTATGTAAATATTATGATTACAAATACCTTTTCAAGGAAATATTATCATAAAACTTAATAATTGTTTCTGGCTGATGTGAGATTGAAATTTCAGTTTGCTTCTGTATTTTATAAAATAAAATTTAAATTATGGTTTTGTTTGGAATAATTACTTGAGAATAATAATTATGATTGGGATCCAAAATAATACCTAACCTAATCCTAATCACCGTAAAAACCTAATAACCGATTTTTACTTAAAAAAAAACGGTTATACCCGGGACAAAAAACAACCGATAAAACCGGTTATTGCGAAGTAAAAAAACCGGTTTTAGGTTTAAACCGGTAGGTTTTTCCCATCCCTATTGCAAACCATATAACCTCGCTACATAAACTACTGCGTCATCGGCAATTCTCCCAGTGCTTGCTCGAAGATATTTATGTTCGTTATATAATATCATATATTCATATAATATTCATTATAACACCAAATTCATTCTTGTCTCATCCTCTATCTATGGACACTGCCTCTGTTAACTGGTCATCTAATAATATAAATTAGTTATGATTCGATGAAAGAACTAATAAAAACGAAACACATTCAGAAGGAAACCTGGGCAGACTATTTTCGATCTATGTTTGCTAAAGATAACGATAACGAACCATTAACACCTGAAGTGACAACAAACGAAGAAATAAATAATAAAGAAGCAGAGGTAACGGAAGCATTAAGGAAATTAAAAAATAGAAAGAGGACAGAATATCGAATGAACTCCTAAAGAACGGACTACAAAATCTAACCAAACAACTATTAAAACTAATCCAAAAAATAATAGAACAAAACAGAATACCACAAGAATGGAGATCAAGCATCCTAATACCTCTTCAAAAATGGAGAAAAATCGGACCCAGAGAATTACAGAGGAATTAATTTATTAAATACAACACTAAAATTAACGACCAAAGTGATAACAAACAAACTGAATAAAATTATAATATTAGCAGAAGAAAAACCAGCTTTTAGGTCGGGAAGATCATGCACCGACGCTATATTTATCATGAGACAGGTTCAAGAAAAATTATTAGAATACAACAAACCGGCATACTTATGTTTCGTTGACTATAAAAAGGCATTTGACAAGGTCAAGTTAAAAGACTATATTAAAGGAGTATAGGTTATTCATTTATTGTACGCAAGAGAGGTACCTCTAGGAATAATTAAAACGATCGAAAATAACTACCAGAACAACACAATACAAGTAAAAGTAGTTGAAGAACTAACTGACCCAATTGAAGCTAGCAATGGGATAAGACAGGGAGATTCCCTGAGTCCTCTATTGTTGAACCTGATCATGGACGAAATAATAAAAAAGTAAGAACATAAAAAGGATACCAAATGGGAAAACAGCAACTTAAAATAATCTGATATGCAGACGACGCAATACTAATCTCTCAAGGTGAAGATGACTTACAACGTATGCTGTACGAATTTAATATAACCGCTAGAACATTTAACATGTTAATTTCCCCAAACAGGACTAAATGCATGGTTATAATAGCAGATATAATAAGGTGTAGGTTAGAGCTGGAGGGTCAAATAATAGAACAAGTCAGGAAGTTTAAATATCTAGGCATCACAGTATCCAGCTACGGAAAGCTCGAAACAGAAGTGAAAGATCAGGTGAATAAATCAAACAGAGCCGCAAGTTGCCTGAATGAAACAATATGGAGAAATAAAAATATATGAAAAGGAGTGAGAGGCAGAATTTTTAAAATACTCATCAGACCAATAATGGCATACTCGGCAAAAACATGACCTGACACAGAAAGGACAAAAAGAATGCTAGAAACAGTTGAGATGAAAACAATGCGAAAAATCGATGGTAAGGCACTGTGGGAGAGAGCTAGAAATGCAGATATACGAGGGAGATGCAAGCTGGACAACATCAATAACTGGGTGAAAAACAGAAGAGTAGAATGGAATGACCACGTAAGCTGAATGACAACAAATAGAGTAATAATAGTAAGGATGGCGAGAGAGGGTTCCCAATAGGGCTTTTCATTCACAGTCATGTTTCGAGCTTCTGTCATATGTCGTATAGTACGTGTATATTAATATTATACACAGAATATACAACATATATGACAGGAGTTCGAAACAAATGACATCGATGAAAAACCCTATAGAAATACGATCAGTGGGAAGACCACGAAAAAGATGGAATGACAACTTACTGGAGGCGCATTAAAAACAGAGTCATGTCTACATAAAAAGAAGAAGGAGAAGAAGAAGAAGAAGAGGTATGATTCTCAAGTCTCTATCATTTAAGCCCGCTTCTTTCAAGATGATTATGAGCATCTCGCTTAACTTTTTTGTTGTCGATAAAACAAACATAAAGTGATGAGCGCGCTAGTAACCGGCAAAATAACGCAAAATATGGAAAACACATTAAGTTGTGAGATAAAAGAAATGAAACTAGTGGAGGTGGGAGATTTAGCGATAAAAACCTATACAGTTGCATTATATTTTGTTGTTTCCCACATTTAAACGTTTCAAAGGAATATGTCAACTAAGACTGTCACTGTCACAGTGGCAGTTGCCAAACTCGTCCGATACGTCTAAAGGTGGGAAACATTAAGTATAATGTAAATGTATAGGTCTTTATCGCTAAATCTCCCCCTTCACTAGTTTCATTTCTTTTTATCTCACAACTTAATATGTTTTCCATCTTTTTGCGTTATTTTGCCGGTTATTAGCGCGCTCATCACTGTACACGTCACAGTTGACTTCCCTACACCTCTGTATAAGCACTTGACTCCTAAGCGAATGGAGATTCTCTGACGCCTAAGCATCCCGGAATCCAAATTGTGTCTATGATACTTGTGTTTCGCATTCTTCTTAGCAATATTCTGCCGCATATCACTTTGGTATGCCTTTTGTATGACCTTACTGGTCGGATAAAATCCAATTTTAGATGAAGTGGTCGCATTGAGCACATTTTTTTCTTAAGGGAAATGGCGCAAAATGTCGCTTGTCAAAATTTTCTATGTGTTTTACATGTATCCATTTTTTCAAATCCTGAGAAAACTAATAAGTATTTTTAAAAAATTTAAACGTAGAATGACATACTACGTTGTCACCGGGGGCTGAAAGGCCCTTAGAATAAATAAAAAGTTTCTTTTGAATGAAAAATTTGGAATTAAAAATCACACTAAATTTTCTCTTTTATTTTCACCCCCGTCACTTATTACAATAAATATTATAGAAGTTTTCAGGAACTTTCGGTCCTCGGTAATAACGTAATCTTAGTTTTTTATTCTGCGTTTAAATTTTTCAAAAACACTTATTAGTTTTCTCAGGGTTCGAAAAAAATTCATACATTTAAAACATATTCAAAATTTTGACAGGTGCCATTTTACGCCTTTTATCTTAAATGGCCGTTTTAAAAAGTTTTATCTTTTTTTTTTTTTTATTAACTCCATTGAGTACAACAATCTGCCCATTGGGCATTAAGCATTTGTTATGGTAAAAAATATAGACATGTAGAGAGTTACTCCAGTGAGTAACCTCTTTACAATTCTAAAACTAAAATTTTATCAGTCTGAATACACTTTTGATTACGTTCAGTTGGTTAAGTCGGACGGCAGTTGCTGTTTTAGTCTACGCACTTCAAAGACGTCCCGCACATTTAATTGTCTGGCAAACGCATTAGGATGCACTAACACTCGTTCAAAGTATTTAACACTAAAACGTTGTATGGCTTCTTTCACGGATTCTAGGGGGATGTCGTGTTGAATCACCTCGTTGGATACATAGTATGGCGCATTGACTATGGAACGCAGCACCTTGTTTTGAAATCTCTGTAAGATGTTTGTATTGGAGACGCTAGCAGTGCCCCATAGCTGAATCCCATAAGTCCATATGGGCTTGAGGATGGACTTGTAGAGTAAAATTTTGTTATCCAGAGATAGTTTGGAATTGCGTCCAATGAGCCAATACATATTTCTCAATTTAAGTCCAAGCTGTTTTCGTTTTGTAAAAATATGTTTTTTCCAAGTAAGGCGGCGGTCCAAGTGCATGCCAAGATATTTGGCGTCCTCGGATTGAGGAATTAGACAATTATCAATATATACAGGGGGGCATGTTTCTCTGCGTAGCGTGAATGTTACATGTAATGATTTAGTTCCATTAGATTTGATGCGCCATACTTTCATCCATTGCTGAATTCTATTTAGGTTTGATTGAAGATTCCTTGATGCTGTTGTTGGATCTGTGTGGGATGCCAGGATAGCAGTGTCGTCTGCATACGTTGCAACTGTAGTTGTACTAGATGTTGGAATGTCCGCTGTGTATAAAAGATACAGAATTGGGCCGAGAACGCTGCCTTGTGGGATGCCTGAGTGAATGGGATATATCTTGGTGTGCTCTGTACCGTGCTTCACAAGGAAGTGTCTATTTTCTATGTAGGATTTTAAGAGCTGGAAGTGAGGATAGGGTAGGACCTTCTTTAATTTTATTTGTAGCCCTATGTGCCATACCTTGTCAAAAGCCTGAGATATGTCAAGGAAAGCAGCAGAACAGTATCTTTTGGAGTTAAAATCCTCGTTTATTTGGTTGACTAGCCTATGCACTTGTTCTATGGTTCCGTGTTTGTCTCGGAAACCGAATTGGTGTTCTGGAATTATTTTATTTTCGTCTATTATCGTTTTCAACCTTTTTACGTACATTTTTTCAAAGACTTTGCTAATCATAGGCAAAAGGCTTATAGGCCGGTATGAAGATGAGTTTTATCTTAACTTGTCAAACTGAGAACATCCTTGCATTACCTGGTTCTTTATTGTTTTAATAATAATTAGGCGTTTTTTTTGTGCTTGAAAACGTGAGATGGCTTGTGTCGCTCTAGCAACGCTTATCGCTGTAGTTATTCCTCAAGCGCAAACCAAAAAACATAAGAAATATAAATACATACTATATAAAAGACATAAATAATAACTTATATATATTATAATTGTTGTAACTAGCGGGTTTATGGAGTTCAATTTGCCTGTCTCTGGTTGAAGTTTCATGTCAGCTAATATATTGTTTATGTTTCAACAATTTTTTCCTTAATTTTAACCATGTTAGGAGGAGGTTTTCCCCATCCCCATCCGTAGATCCGCCTCTGTTCAGTTGTTTAAAACGTCACCTTAGTACTATAACTTGATAACTAAAAAATTGACGTTTTTGAGATTCCTGTATATGTGGTATAGAATCGGCGCGAGGACACTTCCCTGTGTTAGCCCATTTTTTTGGTCCCTCCACCGACTGTTTTTGGACTGGAGCGTTACGTAGAAGCGTCTATTCTGAAGGAGACATTTCACTAACCTTGTTAGTCGGAAATCCTTTGTAGTTTCGTTGAGTTTTGCAAATAGCCGTTGATGGTTAACTGTGTCATAGGCGGTAGTTAGGTCTATGGACGCTACTCCTGTTGTTTCTTTCCGTTCAAAACCATCTTCAATGTATGTTGGGTGAGATTAAGAATTTAAATGCAGCAGCACTTTCCGGGTCTGAATTCTGCTTGTTCTGGAATAAATTTAGTCCCCACATATTCAGCGATCCTGTTGAGTATCATTCTTTCAAATGCCTTGAAAAGGTGGCACAAAAGAGAGACAGGTCTAAAACTCTTTGTATCCGCCGGATCCTTCCCTGGTTTTAAGAGGGCTACCACTCTAGCTCTAGCTTTCCTCCAGATCTTGGGGATTTGTAATGTACGGATGCAGTAATTCATCATTTTTACGAGCCACTCTACGGTTTTTAGTCCAAAGTTCTTCATTTTTTCTGGTCGTATATCGTCCAGGCCAGCCGCTTTATTATCTTTCATTTGGTGGATCGCGCCTCTCATCTCCTCTAGACAAAAAGAGGTACCTAGAACATCTCTTTCTTCGTCGATATTCCATTGAGCTCTCACATTGTTCTTTCTTGATGTCTTACCGTTCATTAGAAGACGATGGGCTATCTGATCGAGTGTGACTTCTGTCATGTTGACTGCCGGAGTCGCGGGATCATTGCCAAGATTCCGAATCAGCTTGCAGGCACGTCTGCTGTTTTGTTTCATGTCCAGGCTCGTGACCAGCTTGCACCACCTTTCCGTTCTGTTGGCGGATATCACATGTAGCATTTGATCCCCAGTCGGTATTGTTGCTTCCGAGAAATGGTCTTCTTTATAAAGCTGTTCATATGTTTTAAGTAGGGGTTTAGATTCTTCATTAAGCCCCGCTATATACTCAGCTCGACAACCTCTAGGGATATATTTCCATGATACTTGCTTTACGATTTCTACAAATTTATTGTAAGAATCAGGGCAAGGTTCTAGCTGGAAATCTTCTTGATCCAATGCTTCAGAGAATTTGTCCTGTTTTAGCAAAGTTGAACCTTCTCTTGAAAGGAACAATTTCGTATCTGATTGCCGCGTTGGAAAGACAAATTATTGGTCTGTGCTGTGTCTTTGGGAGGGAGCTTCTAACGATTTTTGTCACCTGGCCTCCAATTCTGTCGCTGACAAATATATAGTCTGGATTGTAACCTCTGCGCCATCTTCCGCTGTTGAACGACGCAGGCTGCTTTGGATCGTGAATAAGTTTTAGGTTCATGCTTTCGGCCCAATTTTTTAGTTCTTTGCCATTGGAATATGTTTCGTTATAACCCCACGCGACACTGTGAGAGTTGAAGTCACCCAGTACGAATTTGATTTGCTGTGATTGAAAGTTACTCGGTTCGTCAAAAGCAAAGTCAGCGTTTGGTGTTTTCTAGATTGACGTTACTGTACAGGAGTTTATCTACACTGTGAGGATCTCGATGTCATTTTGATCTGTTACAGATGTGGAAGCTACGTCAATATCTGGGCTGACGAAGACTGCGCTATCATATTGGTCGTGTGGTCTCTCCAGTATAAGCTTCATACCCCGAATTCTTGGTCTGCGGCTTGCAGTACCTCTATGGGTTTCTTGAACCAGTAGAACATCGACACCATATTCTCTGCACATATTAGACAATAGGTCTTCTTTATCTGCTGATAATCCTTCAATATTATTATTTGAAGTCGTCATCAAAAATGGCCTTGATAAAGACCCTTTTGATTCTGATTGCATCTGTGTTGTTGGTGCACCGATGTTGAAAGGATTAGCCGATATTACTTGTTTCCAGGGATGCCCGATTGTATTCACAAGTGATCACAAGTGATCACAATCTACGTGGAGGCTCCTTTCATGTCCCCCGATTTTGAAGAATGGTGCTTAAACCCAAATGTTTATTAAAATAGGTGTTGATTTTCAAAATTTCACGGTTTTACAGTTTTTTACCGCTGATGAGTGGTGTATGTATTAGTGCACTTGACGTACACTGAACACCTGAATCCAATGACTTCAGAAGGCCGTAGCTTCAGAGTAATAGTTTTTCAGACCTAGGTCCCATGAAATTTTGTCAATCTACACACTGAGAACTATCATTGACCGAACTTTCGTTAAATTTGGCCGGGCCACTTTTCCAAAGGGAATGTTGCGAGGTATACATTAGCACAAAATTAGTAGTAAAATTTTAAATATTCTCTCGTTTTTGTAAATCACACATAAAGCATACACATAAAATCGTTCCCCTCGCCGTCAGAGTGTACCACGTGACACGTGACCTATAATTATAGTTAACGCTCCCAGCGGATAGTTTCTTCATTCCTCTTCTGAGTAGATAAGCAATCCCTACCTATCCAATTCAAATATCCCATATAAGAACAAACTTTAAGAATAGAAAGCTTCTGCCTTTTTTAATTTTTTTTCGGAGTATAATAATTGATATGAAAATTTTTACTGCGTTAATTAATAATTTTTTAATATACCAAAAAGTAAATGTAAGACATTAGGAATGATTTATTGGAATAAACGGATCTGATTCATTATTTTTTCATTATAGTTTATCATCTCTAAATAATCATTAATTAACATTGTTAACATTCCTTTGTCTTTGTTGACTTGGCTTGGGATGAATTTAATCATAATATATATTTAACTTTCTACCATTAATACCTGATCAAAAGGCTGACAAATCCAACATGAATTACCTTCAACATTAATAAGCTACAGAAACAATGTAATCATCAAATTGACATTACTAATTCAATTAACATTAACGATTTCCACTGTTTGCCACAAAAGGGTGTATTGCGGTCTGTCGAATGCACACAGTCCTATTAATTTATTCCCGTTACGTGAGACAAACTTTTGATAATTAACATAAATATGTAATGCCAGATCCGTACTAGTAACTTAAAATTATTTAATCAATTCTAATTAAATTTAAAAAATCAAAAGAATTTACAATCAAAAGATCATACATAAAATTATATAGAGCGCTGGAATAAGTGTTATCCCCCTTATTAACTTATTTATTCCTAGTGTGGTATATTATGAACCCTCTGTATAAATCATAATTTAAATATGATGTTATTAACCTTTAGGGTATTGAACATACACAAAAACAATAGCTTATAGTTTGTATCACATGTTTATTACGAGTGAACTTGAACTATATTTGTTATGGTTCAGATAGGTATAAAAACACGCTGAGCAATCAGTATGGATATAGATATACAAATAATTATTAGAATGTAGTAAGGCGAGGCGCTATGAATCATTAATATTATTGTTTAGATATTGGTTATACCAGTGAATAAAATATAATGTATAGTAAGACGTGTTTAGTCTTTTTAATTAATTAGAACCAGAAGGCAGTAACAGCACACACTATTCCTTACATGGCGTTCCTGTAAACTAATTGGAGAATCTTCTGTAAGGAACAAAGATGGCGGCACCAGCTTGGAAATATAGACGGCGAAAACAGACCAGGACAGGAAGAATGCAGAGAACCCAGTGAACAAAGACACAAGTGGAAATAAAATGTAAGTAAGAATGTCTATCTTTATTAAAAATGCTTCCCTCGTTTTTATATTTTTATTGAAAATTGAATATTTATCTTTGCTGATTTTTGAATAATTTATGAAGTATCGATTTTTTTTTTTAAGAATATCTATAAATTTTGAAATTTGACGTGATTTTTGAATTGAATATTTTTATAGAAGTTTATTATATATGCTATCCTTGAATTTTTATTGAATTTTGAATTGTTATTAAATTTATTTGAAAAATCTCTATCCGATTTCGATTTTTAGTACGGTTATTTTTAAATATTGTATGGAATATCGAATTGTTTCCAAAAAAAAATTCTATCGAATTTTGAGATTTGCACTGATTTTGAATATTTTTATCTAACTTTTGCATAGGCTGTTTTTGAATTTTGAATTGAATTTGTATCGAATATGTATACTATTATTGAATTTTTATTAGCCATTTTGTTTTTATTATTGATATTTATTGATTCTATAGATACATTTTCATCGATTTTGTGTTAAATTTTGTATGAGATGAACCTGAATTAATATTTTTTTGAGTGATAAATGATATTTTTTTAATGAATAATGATTAGTGATGACATACGTTGATAAACATTGCTATAAGCAAGAGATTTATTTTTAACGAACCGACCTGATGCGTCGAGATAAGGAATTTGGAGAAGAACTATATAGATAAGAAGAAGAACTAACAATAGTACTTATTAGCTAAATATTATGAGACAACTTGAGACAATAAGAAACCCACGGCTCTTGTCAAATTGGGAAGGTACTAAGTGATTTATAGAAGCTTGAAAGCTTATTAGAGACCCACTCTGTGTTTTGAGAGTACCTATTTTATTCATGATTATTCGTGAATAAACAACGGCCTCAAAGCGAGGGATTGAGGTTGTGAAATTTTTAAAAGAATTTGATCTAGCCAACGATGTTATACCCGCTTCTATTAAGGTAGATTGTCGAGGTTTCGTGGTTAGTATTGAGTATTATGATTGTTATATGGAATATGTAGAAGAATTGGAACTTTTCTCTCGAGTAAAGCCACTTTGATTAGTCGAACGTAGGCATTGAGGGATAAGTAAAGGAAGTGATTATTATGATGTTATATTATGAAATGATATATTGATGATTAAATGACAAATGATTGTTATATGAAGATGAATTATGTACACTGTAGAAGTGTTATTATGTGGAGAAAAATGAAGAAATATAGTTATAGTACCAGACAAGAAGAAGAGAGAGAGAAAAAAAATAATTTTATTAAAATATGTGGGAAAAATGAAAGAAGAAACATAAAATTTTCAGAAATGTCAAAATAAACAAGCAGAATTAAGAATAATATCAAATAAGTAGCTAATCATTGAAATATGTCTAAGAATTAAAGCTGTAAATTTTTTTCTCTAAAGTAATGTAAATTATAAATAACTTATTTTTAAATGTATATAATGAATTCAGGTTAAATTTTCGCGGAAAATGGAAGTGTTTGAATTAAGGATAGACAATACCTTACAATAGTGTTAGTAGATAGTAAGCAAAGGGACACAAAAAGTGAAGTTCTTAGAGAGATTAAATCTTTATTATAGTTACAAGAGAATTTTTTTAGAGACATATATAGAAGAAGTAGAAGTTTCTTTAGAGACACATATTAAAAGTTTTAGAGAGATTACATTTTTTATTATAGGTACATTATTTTAGAGTTAGTAAGACATATATAAATAAATCAAAAGAAGACTGAAATAATAAGATGAAATAGTAAAGTAACGTTAAATTGTTTTTTTTATATACCATTTAATATAAGTTTAGGTAATATTTAGCTTAGCTTAGGAAGTATTAAATTCGAGATTTTATTACAATTAGATTAATTACGGCTTATAGGCACTAAAAGACTATTTAAAAGTTAGGATCAATTTCATTCACTGTGGACACTGTTTTGATTAAGTGAATTAGTGAACGAAAAAAAAAGGACGAAAAGACACGACGTGAAAGTACGTGAACTAGTAATAGGTTATAAAATACCAGTTTAGTATAGGGAAAATATGAACTTTTGTGTAAAATAGGAAAAAGAATATACATGTTTAGGGAAAAATCGATTGATCTGAAACGTACCATATTACAGTTAGTTAGCATAGTTAGGAAATTTAATTTTTGAAAATAGTATTAGGTAACCATAAACATTTTGTAAAAGGGAAAGAGGAATATACCGTCAGATATTCTTCTTCTCTTCTTAGGACTTTCTTTTTTAAAAACGGCAGAGATGTGGTATATTATGAACCCTCTGTATAAATCATAATTTAAATATGATGTTATTAACCTTTAGGGTATTGAACATACATAAAAACAATAGCTTATAGTTTGTATCACATGTTTATTACGAGTGAACTTGAACTATATTTGTTATGGTTCAGATAGGTATAAAAACACGCTGAGCAATCAGTATGGATATAGATATACAAATAATTATTAGAATGTAGTAAGGCGAGGCGCTATGAATCATTAATATTATTGTTTAGATATTGGTTATACCAGTGAATAAAATATAATGTATAGTAAGACGTGTTTAGTCTTTTTAATTAATTAGAACCAGAAGGCAGTAACAACACACACTATTCCTTACACTAGAACATAAGCAAAACGCTCGGACAGGTCGATTTTTAAAATAATCATAGTATATTATAGCATCAATGTTTCGAACTTTACGGGATCCCTCTTCAGGTGACAGGCACAACTTTGATTTTTTAAATGGGAAAGTACACCATGTGACACCTCATTTAAAAGCTGTTTAAATACTGACTACAAACGTATATAACACTTTAGTTCTCTTTAAGAGGGTAGGCGCAACATTTCGTTCGAATTATTTTTAAAGGCATTAATATTTTTCGAATCCCGAGAAAACTGTTACTTATTTTTGAAAAATTTAAACGCAGAATGAAAGATTATATTACTATCGAGGGCTGAAAGTCCCTTAGAATAAACAAAAACTTTCTTTTGAATGATTTATTTGAAATTAAAAATCACACTAAATTTTATCTTTTTTTTCACCCCTGTGTCTTATTAAAATAATCATTATAGTAGTTTTTAGGGACTTTCGACCCTCGATGATATTGTAGTGTCTCATTCTGCTTTTATATTTTTCAAAAATACGTATTAGTTTTCTCAGGATTTAAAAAAAATGAATACATTAAATAATTTGACCGAAATTTTGCGCCTACACTTTCAAAAAGGATTAGAGTATTATACATTTTTGTAATCAGTATTTCAAAAGCTTTTAAATGAGGTGTCACATGATGTACTTTCCTATTTAAAAAAATCAAAGTTATGCCCGTCACCTGAAGAGGGATCGCGTAAAGTTCGAAACATTAATACTATAATATAATATGATTATTTTAAAAATCGACCTGTCCAAGCGTTTTGCTTACGTGCTAAAATTAAATAAGTTAAGAAGGGGGGATAACACTTATTACAGCAGCGTACTGTATATAAAAGACGATTGTTCTTCTCTTCTTTAAGTGCTGTCTCCTAATCGGAGGTTAAATATCATCATCACTATCTTTACTGGGTCTACCGCTGTTCTGAAGAGTTCTATAGAACTGATTTTAAACCAGTTTCTTAAAATTTTCAACCATGATACTCGCCTTCTTCTTATTGTATACTTCTTTATCCTCTTATCTTTCCCTGTATAATAAGTCTTAGCATTTCATATTGCTGTTCCCTCATTACGTCTCTCAAATATTGTATAATTATATAATTAACCACGGTGTTCAAGAGAAAATCTAAATAAAAGTTGATCGAACCCCCTATTTTTTTTGCTTTTATGCTTGAATTATTCCCTGTAGATCAAAAATACGTCAAAATTAAAATCATCTACCGGTCAGTTTTTTGCGCATGCGTAAAAGAATATTTTTTCTATTTATTTTTCTGTTTTTTTATTTTTCTTTATCTGTATAATCGGATTTTCATATATTTTAATAAGTATGAGTATGTATATGATATGTATACACACTCACACATACACACACAAATATACCGGGTGTTGAATAGTCAAACGGTCCATAGGAACCAATTGGGAATACTAGACTGTTGAATTCTTGCTTCCCTTATTCTTTTAAATCGAAAGTCTTCAGAAACTGTTTGTAAAGGACTGAAATCTGTATTAAAAACATATGTTAACATTGTTCTGCGGATTAAACACATTCCAAAATTTTGCAAAAATGTAAAACAATTGCCAGAGTATTATTAGTCCAATCGACCTCTAATAGTCAGATTTGACCTCTAAAAATCTTATGAACAAACTGACTTCATTTGCTACAAAATGCAAAAATTAAACACCAAAACTGGTGAACTATTTTATCTGATCAAAAGATATTGAATTTTGTCCGTCGAGTTAATACAAATTCTGTTTAAAAAATTTAGTTCTCGAGCGTAACTGATATTTAAAATCGCCGGTCGCTTCAAGCGTTGTTTCTGAAAGAACGGTTTATTCTGCAGAAAAAATGCTAACAAATATTTTTGTTCAATATCTGAGCTACATTTTGTTTAAATCAGTTTTTTATACGGCGTAAACATATTCTTGGTAATATAAAGTTTTCGATTTCCCTCTCGACGACGGACGGTTTTAGGGCGGAAGCCCTAAAACCGTTTAGGTTTTAGGACGGGGCTAGGACTGGCAATCTTTTTTGCATTTTTTTGGGGTACCAAAGTTGATATTTTTAGCAAAATTCAGCTAATTCGTATGGTTTTTAGAGGTCAAATCTGACTTTTAGAGGTCGATTGGACTAATAATTCTCTGGCAATTGCTTTATAGTTTTGCGAAATTTTGAAGCGTGTTTAATTCGTAGAACAATTTTAACATTTGTTTTTAATACAGATTTCAAGTCCTCTACAAATAGTTTCTCATGACATTTGATTTAAAATAATTAGGGAAGCAGAAAGTCAAAAGTTTAGAATTTCCCATTGTTTCCTATGGCCGTTTGACTATTCAACACCCCGTATATTTGTGTGTATGTGTATGTCTGTGTGTATATGTGTGAGTGTGTATGCATATCATATACATACTCACACATATTAAAATATATGAAAATCCGATTATACAGATAAAGAAAAATAAAAAAACAGGAAAATAAATAGAAAAAATCTTCTTTTAGAAATGCGCAAAAAAGTGCCCCGTAGCCGATTTTAATTTTGACGTATTTTTGATCTACAAGGGATAATGCAAGCATAAAAGCAAAAAAATAGGGGGTTCGATCAACTTTTACTTGATTTTCTCTTGAACACCGTGTAACACATAATAAGCAAATAAAAAGTCACCAATATTGGAATTGAACCTTGTTCGATTTGAAACGGTGTTATATTGTGTAAAAATTAAGACTGAGAGAGAAACTGAAAACAGTAAGACTTCTCACTGAGGAGGGGCAAGATTCAGAGGAGTCGAACCGGGCGAGTCTTTTATCGCGGTGATAGACAACATTTTTAATGAGCAGTTGAGATAAGAACAAAGGTCAATTTCGAAAACGAAGGTAACACCACAAACGAAAACGACAAGAAGAGAAACGGAGATTAATAAAAAGAGTTACAAAGTGCTTTCAGCAAAAGTCGTAAAATAGGCAGATCTTTCTATCACCTATAAAAAGGAGAAAATGGAAGAAAACCTACAAAAAATTATGGAAATGATGGCAAGGGTAAGTAAAAAGATCGAAGAACAATCAAAAGAACTCAGCGAAATTTGTAGAGAGCAAAAAGAATAAACCGAAAAAATAAAAGAGTTAAGACAAAAGAATGTAACATTAAGATAAGAAGAGAAGACAACACAAAACTAAAACAGGTAGTTTTTCAAATATAAGAACGACTTGAACGTTTGGAAACTGGAAAAAGACGTAAATATACAGGGTGAGGCAGATAAAGGGCCTATTAGAAATATCTCGAGAACAAAAGGTAATCAAATCATGAAAATTGTTATACAGGGGTTTTGAGGTGTGAACTATTTAATGAAAATATTTTAGTCTCTTTGCTACTCCCGGTTATACCGGAAGTTGATTGTAACTTCGTTTTTTAAATGGGACACCCTGTATATTTTTACATTTCTGGATTCTCCTTGATGTCTTCTTTCTTTAAATATAAGGTTTTATAATATTATACAGGGTAGGTTAAAAGATAATTACGTTTCCTTATTAATTTCGTAGCAATATTCACACCCTGTAGGCTTGTAGTAGTTTGACATAATAAACTCTATTTATGTTCGAATGATTTTTAATATAGTCTAGTATTATTAGGAATTATTGGTATATTTAAATTTTTCGTTTTAGTATACAGGGTTGGTCGAAACTCGGAATGAGTATTTTGTGAGTTTTCTTAAATGGAACACCCTCTATTTTAGTATTGTATTAAAATGTTGTTTTATGGTACATTTTAATTACTTAAGCACTCCCTATACCTAACTGCTTTAATTTGTGGGTTACTGGTGATTCAAGCAAAACATTAATTGCAACACAAAATATGTGAAATTGTATTAGGTTGGCCGTGAAAATATTCAATCACAAATAATTTTTTGGAAATAAATACATATTAATCTAGACTGATACTTAAAATTGCCAATAATGGTTGAACTGTCAAAATACCATCGAAGTTAAGATTGTTGGTGCGATTAACAATTAAGCACAAATTAAAGCAGTTAGGTATAGGGAATGCTTAACCTTTAACTACACGCGCTGGCGTATTTTGTACGCCAGATATAAGAATTCTACTGCAAATATATTTAAAAATTTAATTTTTGACCTTGTTTATGTCTCTAACCTATCAGTGGAATGTGCTTTACAATTTGGTTTTAGTTTCGTTATAATGGGCGTTCTGGGAAGATCGTAATTTACAGTTTATTATTTGTTGTTTCCGGTGGTGCACAATATGCGTCACGATTATATTAATATAAGTAGTAATATAAGTACATATTTCAATTGCTTTTTAGTCATTATGGCACAAAATATATTTTTCTTTATAAACAATACTTTTTCTCCCGTAAAAAATCACATTTCAAAAAAAATTTTATTAGCAATTTTATTTATCATGGAATCCAGTTATTCCGTAATTCCAGTTATAAATCCCAATTGGCTTACTGAGAAGGAACTCCAAGTATTCACTGATGCCAAATAAGGTTTATAACAAACAACTAAGTGTATTTTTTCAAAAAAAAAATAAACAAATCCGCTGTTATTGTATATTTCCTTGTGGCGTATAAAGTACGCCACGCGTGTAGTTATGTCATAACTTGATGCGCGGGTAGTTAAAGGTTAAGAAATAAAAAAGTACCATGAAATATCATTTCATTACGATACTAAAATATAGGGTGTTCCATTTAAGAAAACTAAAAAAATACTCATTCCGAGCTTAGACCCACCCTGTATACTAAAATTAAAAACTTAGCTATACTAATAATTGTTAACAATAGTAGACTATACTTAAAATCATTTGCACATAAATAGAGTTTATTATGTCGAACTACGACAATCCTACAGGGTGTAAATATTGCTACGAAATTAATAAGAAAACGTAATTACCTTTTAACCTACCCTGTATAATGTTACAAAATATTATATTTTAAGAAAAAAGAAATCAAGGAGAATCCAAAAATGTCAAAATATACAGGGTGTCCCATTTAAAAAAACGAAGTTATAAGCAACTTCCGGTATAACCGGAAGTACCAAGTAGATGAAAATATTTTCATTAAATAGATCAGTCTTCAAAACCCCAATATTCCAATTTTCATAATTCAGTTACCTTTAGTTCTCGAGATATGTCTAATAGGCCCTTTATCTGCCTCACTTTATATAGTTGTCAGGACTTGGGCATAGATACAAATGTCCCAGATACTCTAAAATATGTAACGAACGATTTTATCCAGATAGAATTAGCAGTCGATGTTCAAATAGAGAAGGCTGTGAAGTTAGGAGAAAAAGTCTGTCTGGTTGAGCTTGAAAAGCAAGAACATAAAAGAAAAGTCAAGTGAAACAAAAGCAAATTTAGAAATCAAAGAGAAGGTCTAGTTTATATCAATGATGACCTATCAAAGAACGACAGAACTGTACAAGAATGTTTATTATATTTATACAGTGATGAGCGCGCTAATAACCGGCAAAATAGCTCAAAAGATGGAAAACACAATACATCGCGAAACAAAAAGAGATGAAACTAGTGGAGATGGAAATTATCGTTATAAACGTCTAAAATAACATTACATTACATAGTTTCCCACCTTTAGAACTATTAGAGGAGTACGACAACTGTCACTGTGACAGTAGAATTTTATAAAATACTCCTGTCACAGACGTCTAAAGGTGGGAAACTATGTAATGTAATGTGAATTAATACGTTTATAACGATAATTTCCACCTCCACTAGTTTCATCACTTTTTGTTGCGCAATGTATAATGTTTTCCATCTTTTGAGCTATTTTGCGGGTTATTAGCGCACTTGTCACATTATAAACGAAACCAAACTGTATGGTTATGTGGAATTTTAATAGTTATTTATGATATAAGTGTTAAAGTACAATTTTAAGGCACGCATGTGAAAGTTTGCAGAATGAGCGAAGCGAATATTTGCAATTCACATGAGTGCCTTAAAAATGTACTTTTAACACGTATATCATACAATATTTTTTCTACAACCGTCATATATCAACAACTATAATTTATTCATTCTCAATTACAGGACAATATCTACAAAAACTTTGAACTTGACTGACATTCCATTTATATATTTTTCTTGACATTGCATCAAAACTGCCTATATTGTCAATACGTAAATCATAACAACTATAGAATAATATCTTACTTTTTTGTTGTATATTCTAACAAATTTTAATAGTTTTTTTCTACAAACGTGGTAAAAATGCAATAATACAGTTTAAATTAAATTTTAAAAACTTTTTAAACCACCTTTTTCAAATTGCGCAAGTTGTACTATTAATATTAATGTTAATAAATGAAATAAAAACATTTCGACGTTTCACAATTTGACAATTCACTTTTAACTGCAGTGATTTAAAATTTTTAAAGCACTAGTGCTTTAAAGTAGCATTTTTAACGCTAGTTATAGTACAACGACCGCTACCATCCAGTATATTCTACCACGTGGAATCAACACGAGGCTACGCCGCGTCGCAGCGTTGAACATTCTGGACCTAATTGCGACGTATTGGACAGCAAGATCAGCAATTATAAAATTATAAAACACCATGTAAAAATCAATATTTTTCAGTCTGATTAAAATCTCTAAATAAAAGTCTAATTTAAATGTTAAAGTAAAGTCTGATTTTAAATTATTGAGTTGTATCTAAAATCTTTGTTTGTCGAAATAAAAGTTTTAATTGTGAAGTTTAGTTTTTTAAAAAAGTGTTTTTCCAAAGAACATTCATAATTGGCGCAGAGTCAGTACGGAAGTGGAAGAGTCTTTACAGATCCTCGTCACTTTTAAGTGTTTGTCCACTGTTCCAAGAAGCAGCCCCAGGGAAACCGTTGCAGAGTTCACCCGAGGGAATTAGCAGTTAGAAATAGAAGTTAGGAGCCTTCAGGAGCAAAGGAATGCACATCGGCGTCGTCTTTATCCTGTAAGCGATTTTTATTATTACTTAGAATTAAGAAGATTAATTTTTGAAAGAGATATTATTAAATCAGACTCCTCTGAGTCCTTAGATTGAATCAGAGCTAGATTAAGAAGATAAAAACAAATATTTGAATAAATTAATAGAAAAATTAAAATAATTTAGAAATATCTCCTCTAAGTCCTTAGATTGACTTTAGAGCCAGATTTAGAAATTTATTTAAAGAAAAATTTGAATAGCTTAATAAATACTATATATTAATAAACACTAGAGATTAATAGATAAATAATAAGCAGTTTAAGATTGATATATTTTAAATTACTATACGTATTTGACTATTGACTATATATATTGAAATTTTTTTTAAATATGGCAGTTCCACAATTTGACGTGAAAAATTTATGCATTCTTCCAAATTTCGACGGAAACCCAAATGAATTACATGAATTTATTAAAGTTTCTACAATACTTCTACACCATTATTATGATAGACTAAATGCAGCTAATATCCAAAATAAATTTTTGCTTCATGGTATTATAAGTAAATTAACAGGTAGAGCCAAAGAAGTTATATCCGTATATGGATGCGAAACTTTTGACGAAATAAAAAATGCATTAATTCAAAATTTTGGAGACCAAAGAGACGAAAATTCGCTTACAAGAGACCTAGTAAATTTAAGACAAGGAACAACAGAATCTATCATGCATTTTTACGAAAAAATAATGGGACTTTTAAGCTGTATCAACAATTACTTAGAATTACATACTGTAAATGCCGACATTAAAAGAAGCAAACAGGAATTTTTCCGTCAACAAGCTCTTATAACATTTTTAGCAGGCCTACGAGAACCAATGGGCTCTGCTATCAGAGCAATGAGACCAGGAAGTTTAGCTACGGCGATACAATACGTACAGGAAGAAAATAATGTTAGATATCTTCAAAAAAATCAAATAAGTCAACCTTCAACATCAGGAAGAAGCGAAAATTATCAAGAACGCCGACCTCAGAGACAGCAAATGCCTTTACCTGTACAAAAACCATTTTATCAACAGCAAAATTTTGCACCTCCGCAATGGCAGCAACCAATCAGGCAATTCTACCCACAGAATCAGTTTCAACAACCACATCGACAACAAAACTTCAACCAATTTAGACAAAATTCAAACCCTCCAGCATTCAGGACCCAGAACCAGTCAAATGTATGGGCACCCAAACCCGGACAGCCAAAGCAGCCTAGACCAACACCTATGAGTGGAATATCAGAAACCACAACCGGAGGCCGTCAAAAATTTACACCAAATTACCGAGCAAAACCAAAATTCACCGTAGAAGAACTTTACAATATACAATGCCACGGAGATGAGCAAGAAGAGAATGCCGACTACAATGATTACTATGAACCCGAATACAACAATTTTCTACGAGATACATACGAAAATCAACCAACCGAATACGAAGAAAACGTAAATTTTCGAGAGGACCCACCAGAAGCAGCCGAAACGTAATTGAACTTCATTCATTTCCCGACAGGAAGGAGCTACCTTACATTGAAATTTCTGAGCCTTCTTTACGACTTTTAATCGATACAGGATCCACAAAGTCATTTCTTAATCCAGAAATAGCTTCTTCATATTTTCCAAATTATATAAAACACGAACCCTTCATCGTCACATCAATTTTTCAAAATAATTCCCAAAAATATTGTGCTGAAATTCCTTCATTTTCAGAATTTAATTCTGACAGCAAAATGAAATTTTATCTCTTCAAGTTTCACAAAACTTTCGATGGTCTTATTGGCCTCGATAATCTAAAACTCTTCGAAGCCCAATTAAACTTTCCTAAATCACTTCTAGTTACAAAAGATTCTACAATCCCTATCAAATATTATGAAACAAACAAAACACAATTTTATTCCATTCATTTGGAACCAAATTAAATTAGCCAAGTCAAAATTCCAGTCAAAGAAGAAAAAGGAACCGTCATTATTCCAACTCAAAAAGTACAAGGCGTCGTAGTACGAGAAGCCCTTACTAACGCCGAGAACCACCTCGCCTGGACCGAAATTGCCAACTTCACGTCAGAACCCATTCACCTTTCTCTTATGGAACCACTCGAAAGCCAGGAAATAGACATTCAAGATTTCCATATATATTCCATGGAAACAACCTCCGGACCAGACTACAGACAAGATATCGACGACTTAATTAAAACTGAACATCTTAACGAAGAAGAAGAGGATCAAGTTCGTCAACTATGCCGAAAATTCTCCGATATATTTCATCAACCAGACACTCCTCTCAGCTTTACTAACGAAGTTAAACACCACATCAAAACCAAGGATGAAGAGCCTGTATATACGAAATCATACCGGTATCCGTATGTGCACAAATAAGAAGTAAAGAAACAAATCTCTTCAATGTTAGAGCAAGGGATCATTCGACCAAGCCAATCGCCATGGTCCTCGCCCATTTGGATTGTGGCAAAGAGACCAGATTCATCCGGTAAAATAAAGTGGAGGATAGTGGTAGATTATAGAAAGGTTAACGAGAAGATAATTGACGACCGATACAGAATTCCTCACATTAGAGATATTTTGGACAAATTGGGAAGATGTCAATATTTTACGACCCTCGACTTAGCGAGCGGATTTCATCAAATCGAGATGGCTGAAGAAGACATTCCCAAAACAGCATTTAATGTGGAAAATGGACACTATGAATATTTAAGAATGCCATTTGGACTTAAGAACGCTCCGTCCACGTTCCAACGTATGATGGACAACGCATTGAAGGGACTTCAAGGAGAAATATGTCTCGTCTATATGGATGACGTAATAGTATACTCAACATCACTACAGGAACACATAGTAAATCTCACAAAAGTATTCCAACGATTAAGAGAAGCCCGACTAAAAATCCAAGTTGACAAATGCGAATTTTTAAAAAAGCAAGTAAATTTTCTGGGACACGTAGTCACACAACAAGGAATAAAACCGAATCCAGCGAACATTGAAGCAATAGAAAAATATCCAATACCGAAAACAGCAAAAGAAATTAGAGGATTCCTTGGACTCTTGGGATATTACAGAAAGTTTATTCGAGACTTCGCAAAAATCACAAAACCTCTGACAAGATGCTTGAAAAAGGACGCAAAGATCGAACATACACCCGAATTCGTAGAATGCTTTGAAACATGCAGGAAATTATTAATGAATGAGCCTTTATTGCAATATCCAGATTTTTCCAAACCGTTTAACCTCACAACAGATGCCAGCAATTTTGCTATCGGAGCAGTACTTTCCCAAGGACCAGTTGGCAGTGATAAACCAATTGCCTTCGCTTCCAGGACACTAAATGAAACTGAGACCAAATACTCAACAATAGAAAAGGAAATGCTAGCAATGGTGTGGGCAACTAAGTATTTCCGACCCTACCTATTTGGAAGGAAATTTAAAATACTTTCAGACCACCGTCCCTTGCAATATCTATTTTCCCTAAAGGAACCCAACTCCAAACTAGTACGTTGGAGATTAAAATTAGAAGAATTTGACTACGAGGTAATTTACAAAAAAGGAAAAGCTAATACCAATGCCGACGCACTGTCTCGAATCGAAATTCACACAAAGGAAACTAAGGACATCGATTCACAAATTAAGGAAGTCTTTGACGACTTAGTAGATATGGAAGACGATGGATGGTCAACGACTAATAATCCAGATGCAGATCGAATAATCGACGAGATTGTAGAAGAAAAAGCAACAGAATTAATCCAAAAAAACATCCCAGAAGACACTGTTGAAAACGAAGATCAAAACATCCAAGAAGACACTGTTGAAAACGAAGATCAAAACATGGATGAAGACGGAAATGAAACAATACATACAGCAGTAGAAAACCCAATTCTTGGTATACCTATTTCGGAAAAACCACTTAACTTCTACAATAACCAAATTATAGTCAAAATCGTCAACTACAATCCACGACCTCCAGCAACTATACAAACCTTTCCGAATAAAAGACGTTATCATATCCAGCTATCGAAAGATCAGTTGAAAGCTGATACCATAAAGATTTTTAAGGAACACCTCAACCCGAAAAAGAGGTATGCAATTTTATTTGAAGCAGAAGAAGAAATTTTTGCAGAAATTTGCGAAATTATCAGAAAAACTTTCAAAAACAACGCATATGACTTAGTAAAATGTAATCTTTTATTGGAAGATGTTAATCTAGAAGAACAACAAAAAGAAATTATAAAAAACTATCATGAAGGTAAAACGAACCATAGAGGAATAGCTGAAACAGAATGCCAAATAAGAAGAAGATATTACTGGCCTAATATGAATAAAGACATAGAAGATATCATAAACTTCTGCAATATATGTCAAGAAAATAAATATGACAGACTTCCTCCCAAACCAAAATTTATGGTTACACCAACTCCCACTAAACCACTGGAAATAGTTCACATCGATTTATTCCAGGCTGATGGACAGAAGTTTCTAACCATAATAGATGCATTTTCGAAGTATGGACAAGCCTATCCAATAAATGGAGGAAACGCAATCAATGTACTCAACGCCCTACTAATTTTTATAACCCATCATGGACTTCCAACGATGATAGTAGCCGATAATGGTACGGAATTCAAAAATGGAGTAATACAAGAATTTGTAGACTCCCATAAAATCTCAATCCACTATACGACACCAGAGAATCCGCAATCCAACGGGATGATTGAGAGATTTCATTCTACATTAATCGAACATCTTCGAATCCTAAGGAACACCAAGGCAAAGCTCCCGATAAAAGAACAAATGCTATACGCTATAATTGGGTACAATAATTCCATACATTCCGCAACGAAGTTACGACCCATTGACATATTAAACGGCCATATCGACGCAAAAGATCCCTTTGACGTTGACATACAGAAAGTAATACCGAATAATTATATTCAAAATCATAGAGAGATAACAAAGGAATTATACAAGGAAGTAAATCAGCATATGCAAGAAAATAAAAATAAAGTCATCGAAAATAGAAACAAATCGAGACAAGACCCTATTACGTATAAACCAAGCACAAAAATTTATACCCGAAAAACAGTCACTAGGAATAAATTACTTCCACGATATTGTGCAAAACTTATAAAGAAAAATAACGAAGTTACTGTAAAAACATCAAAAGCTACAGTACATAAGAAGAACATAGAATATCAACCTAAATAAAAAACTAATTCGGAACCTTCTCCACAAGATCAGCCAGACGATAGGAAAGAAATTAAAGATAAAGAAACTGAAAAACAAACCAGAAATAATTCCCCTCAACCTGGGACAAGCAAGGATTTAGATTACTAACAGACAACAACAAAAAATGATAAAGAAAAAAATAAATTTAACTTTTCAAAATATCCAGAGTTATTAAATTCAAGAGCAAACGTTCCAGATAAATCGCGAATACTTCCCAAAAATTAGGACTACAGAAATTCAAACCATTCAGGATAGACCACATCCCTTTAGAAAAATTCCATAAACTCTCCGAAGGAAGAAGAAGAAGAACATCCAGAAAAAATAACCCAAAATTATGGAACCATAACCATAGCCCTTTTTTGGTTAACTCCTGTATAGATTTTTATTAAAATTATTTGCCTTGTATATGTTACAGATACAAAAAGCAAATTCTAGCAACGAAATTCCAAGAGATGCCAATCCAAAAGTTTTGTTCATCCCTTACAAAACTTCTTCAGGAGATGGAGTAGTTATAGTACAACGACCGCTACCATCCAGTATATTCTACCACGTGGAATCAACACGAGGCTACGCCGCGTCGCAGCGTTGAACATTCTGGACCTAATTGCGACGTATTGGACAGCAAGATCAGCAATTATAAAATTATAAAACACCATGTAAAAATCAATATTTTTCAGTCTGATTAAAATCTCTAAATAAAAGTCTAATTTAAATGTTAAAGTAAAGTCTGATTTTAAATTATTGAGTTGTATCTAAAATCTTTGTTTGTCGAAATAAAAGTTTTAATTGTGAAGTTTAGTTTTTTAAAAAAGTGTTTTTCCAAAGAACATTCATAATTCGCTCCTATGGTTGTAAAATATAGTTTAAAATCGACTTTTGGATTGGAGTGGAAGTGGATTTTAAACTATTTTTAAAATTCCACATAAATAAACAGTTTGATTTCGTTTTGCTTCAGAAGTGTGCACGTAGCTCCACTGAGGAAGTCGTAAGACAGAAACAGCTGTCTGAAGATTGTGCATAGCCTCTGAATCGAAAGGAAACATAACCTGTCTTTTTCACTTCTATCTTTACTCAGATTTTAACATTAGGAACTTTCTTTCGGACCGTTTTTTCTAGATGAATGAAAGCGGAATGTGGCTGCATATTGTAGAATCCTTTTCGCTTTCTTTATTTGTCGTCTCTTGTCTTATAAATTGTAATGGCCAGAAATTGAGGATGTACCAGAAAGAAGTTCCAACAAGCAAAGTTTTCAGGTTTAAATAATTATTTACTATTTTAATTTTTATTTTAATAGTGAATTTTGTATCTGGGACTTTTCGTTTTTCTTCAAAATAATACTGTTTATTATAGAGCTACCTAAAAATAATTGTTTTATGCAAATTAGCAACGTGTAGTAAAATTTTCCTCCTTTGGTGTGGCATAGGGAATGCAGCAAACATTGTAACGGAAGTGTTCTACGTAATTTATACCTCTATGAATTTGTTGGTGGTCGTCTCAGTCGCTTTTCAAACGTTGGCGTGTGTGTACACTTCGAAGTGCTGTAAGTGAATATTTTATAAATGGATACTTCAACAGTCAAGGCAACCCAGGTAATTGCATAATTACAGATAGAGGACTGTCGCCCGTCGCCTCCTTATGACACAGTCTGCAGTCTCAAGGGCATACCGTCGATACCAGGAAACCGAAAGCTATAGTCGATGACCAGGTTCGGGTCGACGACATGTAATGACAGAAAGGGATGATCGATTCATTGTCATGAGTAACCACCCAAGTGCTTCGAAAAACTAAACATATTCTCTAGAGAACCAAAACACAAAATGGCTGTACAAAAGACGTTTAGAACAAAGATTTGAGATAAACCCAGTAACAACAGGCGAAGGAGTAAACGAGAGATGGGCAAAAATAGAACATAATATATTACAAGCCTCAAAGGAAAGCATAGGAGTCAGAAAAATTAACCGGAATGCAACAAAAATATCAAAGCCCTGGTTCAATACTGAAATAAGAGATCTAGCGTATGAGAAGAGGAAAGCATACCTACAATACTGCACTAACAAAACACCAAACAATTACCAACAATACAGAGATACAGAAATTACATCAATTCGAAGATAAGAAATATGAAAAGAGAATATTGGACACGCTTTACCAAAGAAATGGAACACGATTTGTATGAAGCGCAAAGAAAAATTTGGAAAATACTAGAAAGCAGGAAAAAACCCATAAACGAATATAGAAGTTTAAATAAAATAAAAGCAGAACAATGGACAGCGTATATAGAAGAACTGGTTTACTGTAAAGAGAGCGAAATCATTAGACCAAAACCAGTAGACCGATCTCATTAGACCGAAAAGCACTTTACCGAAACCTCACTAGACCGAACAGCAGAAGACCGAAAAGCAGTTATTTTTACTTGTCAAAGAGATAAGACTAATGTAATTACAACTAAATGTTATTTGGATGGTTATTATAAACAGTTAAAATGGTGTTAACGTCACTTTACCCTTAATTTATTTTTGCCTTCACTAATTTGTTTAGCGGCTGAAAATTATTTCATATCAGACTGTACAGAGTATCAATTTACACAGTCTATATATGTATATAAAATAATACAAAAAAATACAATAAAGAAAAAGACAGATATACAAAATCTTAACATAATTTACTGCAAACTTTTTAAATTTATTTACCATTTCGGTCTAATGCTGTTCGGTCTAGTGAGGTTCGGTAAAGTGCTTTTCGGTCTAATGAGTTCGGTATACTGCTTTGGGTCTAGTGATTTCGGTCTAATTGTCGTGTACCGAAGAACTATATAAGGAAAATACTATAATATCTGAAGAGGAAGGAACAGAAAATGAAGACGAGTCCAACATAGACACAGAACTAGAGAAGAAATAAAGAATAACCTACTTAAATTAAAAAACAGAAAAGCCCCAGGAACCGATGGGATACCAAATGAACTCCTAATGTACGGAGGAGAAACCTTAATCTAAAACATAGAGATTCTCTTTCAAGAAATAATATGTAGCCAGCGCGAGCGTGTACCAGACTAATGGAGGACGAGTATAACAATACCAATATACAAGAGAGGAAACAGCAAAGATTCTACCAACTACCGTATTATCACCTTGCTGAGCACAAATCTTAAACTCTTAACAAAAATACTTGCCAATAAAATAAATGAAGAATACACAATTAGTGAGGAACAATAATAATAGACAAGGCGAAAACGGCGGGTTCGAAGGGAAAAATATTCCCATGAGATTTTTTGTATAATCACATTCGTGAGACATCCCAGAATAAGGTTCAAGAAGTCGCCCATGTGAAAAGTGGGCCAATTTTTTTTAACAATTTTTTTTAATCAAATTGCAAGAATCAATATTTTTGGCCCAAACAATTTTTTATTTAATTTTTTGGACCATTCTGGACAAAAAAGGTCTCTTATAATTTTTCTCTAAAGTTGATCGTTTTCGACTTATAAGCAATTTAAAATTGAAAAAAACGAAAAATGGCGATTTTCAAGGCTTAATAACTCGGTTAAAAGTTATTATTATGAAAGTCAATGTATGACCAAATCAAAGATTAGGCCCCCCCCCCCCTACAAGATGCTGAAGAAATTTTTGTCATTATTTTATTACTAAGCTGTTATTTTTAAGTAATAATAATTAGCGCCATGCACGTGTGCGGGGCTGTAAATGCTGAGTGCGAGAGAGAAGCCATTTCAGCAGTCCAAAATTGTGCATCTTACTCGCACTCACATTTACAGCAGCGTCAATACGATCTAACTACTCATTGTTATTAATTAAAAATAACAGCTTAGTAGTCAATTAATGAAACAGATTTCTTCAGGATCATGTAAAGGCGACTTTAAACTTTGATTTAGTCACTTTCTGACTTTCAAAATAATAATTTTGACCGAGTTATTAAGTCTTGAAAATGGCCATTTTCGCGTTTTTCAAATTTTAACTTGCTTATAACTCGAAAAAGATCAACTTTAGAGAAAAATTATAAGATACCTTTTTTGTTCAAAATGGTCCAAAAAACCTAAAAAAAATTAGTCCGATCCAAAAATATTGATTTTTGCAATTTGATTAAAAAAAATTGTTAAAAAAAAATTGGCCCACTTTTCTCGTGGGCGACTTCTTGAACCTTATTCTGGGATGTCTCACAAATGTGATTATGCAAAAATATCTCATGGGAATATTTTTCCCAACGAACCCGCCGTTTCCTCCTTGTCTATAAGGGTTTCGACAAAATAGGTCCGCAATAAGATGCTATAGTCTACTATTTGTTGTGGCTTTTTTCCAAAAGTACTCGACTGCTAGACCGAACTCCGCTATCTCGTCGTTCGGGTCAACGGTAGTCACGTGCGGGAAAGTATCACTTTCCGTACTAGTTAGGAAATAGTTATTTTTAGTACGGGAATGTGATACACAAATTAATACGTGCTTCGACAAGGTTGTCAAAACTAAACTTTCTATAAAATTGGCTACCATGACGGCGATATTGGCTTCCATGACGACGATTCAAAACCAATAAGTATGTTTGCGGAGACAGTCCCTGACTAGTCCACAACAAGTGGAGCATGCGGACTTTAAAATAATATAGTAGACCTGGATATCGCGTATCAAAAAAAAGTTGATTAAAAGCAAGCTGAAAATTTGTTAATAGCTTAAGGGTGTGTGGTCGGACAAATTTTGATGTATGGGAACACTGGAACAGGGAAAGTTTTAGTTGTGGAACAGGTAAAAAATTTGAAACGTTAGACTACGAAAACGTTGCATGTATTTTGTCGGACAGAACTTTCAATTGATTTGTTACCATTTTATTAAACTCTCATGCAAAAATCAGACTGGTGTTTATCACCAACTGGGCATTTTAATGAGTGGAACACGAAAGATATGTCAAATGACAGGAATCATGTTGGTTAGTAATAGCAGTCTGATTTTTGCATGATAGTTTAATGAATGGGTAACAAATCAATTGGATGTTCTGTCTGACAACATACATGGGACGTTTTCGTAATCTGACGTTCCAAATTTTTAAACTGTTCCCAATTAAAACTTTCCCTGTTCCAGTGTTCCCGTAGGTACATCAAAGTTTGTCCGACAAGACACCGTTAAGCTATTAACAAATTTTCAGCTTGCTATTAATGAACTTTTTTTTGGTACGCGGGATCCAGGCCTATAAATAATACCGTTGATAATTTCTTCTTCTTCTTCATGTGCCGTGCTCGATTATCGAACGTTGGCTATCAAATTGGTTATAGCAATTTTGTTAACGGTAGCTCGGAAAAGGGATGCACAGGATCTGTTATACCATTCTCTCAGGTTTTTAAGCCATGAGGTTCTTCTTCGACCTGGCCCGCTTCTTTCGTCTACCTTGCCTTGTATTATTAAATGGAGTATATTATATCGCTCTGGGTGTCGCATAACATGACCAAAATATTCAAGTTTTCGATTTTTAACTGTTCTGACGACTTCCGTGACTTTTCCCATCCGCATACGGTGCAAAATAACTTCGTTACGAACTCTATCCACCCAACTTATTCGTAGGATTCTTCGGAATTCTTCGGCATTGATAATTTACTATTAACTAGTATTTTTTTTTTTTTTAACATCCAACGTTTATTGCAATCTGTCTAATCACAAACAATAAGCAATACATAATATTATTGAAAAATAACACAGATGGAAGCCGCCCAGTGGCGAGCACCCAGTAAGACATATAACATTATAATTTTAAAATAAGACATAACAATTACTTGGAACATAATACATAGATAAAATTTAGTATAGTGGACAGTTCAGACAATAAAAATATGATTATTAAAAGTCTAAGGAACATGAATAAAAATACGAAAGAAGTTTAAAAATCACTAACACTAAAACATGATTATTTCACTGCACTATGATACTGCACTCTGTTGTTGCTCTGATGTCCAGATGTACTAGAGGTCCAAAGGGTCAGGTCTTTTTAATCGTCTTTCATGAGAAATGTTGAGCAGGTCTGTGGCGAGTGGATTTGGATGGCAGGATAGTCTTGTCTTGTATCTAGAATTTACAGCAGATATTGCTTCGCTAACTGTTGGTAGCTGTAGGTCGTGGTGCAATCTCTGGTTCGTAACATACCAAGGGGCATTGCAGATCTGGCGCAACACTTTTGATTGGAACCGTTGAAGTTTTTGAATGTTGGTATTACTAGCTGTTCCCCATATTTGTGCTGCATATAGCCACACCGGTTTTAAAATGCATTTATAAATCATAATTTTGTTCTCCAGGCTAAGATTTGATTTCCTACTCATGTACCAATACATTTTCCTGTAGATTAGGCCGAGTTGAAGACGTTTCTTCCAGATGTGGGTGCCCCAATTAAGTTTACTATCTAAATGAATTCCCAGGTATTTTACGGCGGTATTGACTGGTAGTGGAGTGTTATTTATTGAAACCGGAGGCGCAACACCTTTTTTTAAAGTAAATGTTATTTGTGTGGATTTTAAACTGTTGACTTGTACTCGCCACAATTTAAGCCAGCTCTCTAGTTCAGTCAGATGATTTTGCAATACCTCGGATGCTTCTGTTGCTATAGGATTTGAAGCCATTATAACTGTGTCATCCGCATATGTAGCAATTGTTGTATTAATGGTGGTTGGAAGATCCGATGTGTATATTAAGTAAAGTGTTGGTCCTAATATGCTTCCTTGTGGAAGTACAGAACATATTGGAAACAGGTTAGTAATTTCCCCTCCTCTTTTGACTTGAAAAAATCTATCTGTCAGATAGGATCTTAATAGTGAACTTATGGGATAAGGAAATATGGATTTAATCTTGGAGATAAGACCTACATGCCAAACTTTATCGAATGCCTGTGAGACATCTAGGAATGCAGCTGTACAGTAATTTTTGTGTTCGAGCGAATTTCTGATAGTTTTTACTACCCTATGAATTTGCTCGATGGTACCATGTTGTTTCCTAAAGCCAAACTGATAATTAGGTAAAACATTGTTGCTGTCTAATGTAGGCTCTAGTCTTCTCAGGAAAAGTCGCTCTAACACTTTAGATATAATAGGCAACAAGCTTATTGGACGATATGAAGATACTTCCGCGTGATCCTTATTAGGTTTTGGGATTAGAACAATTTGAGCTACTTTCCATTGGAGTGGAAAGTAACCTGTTTTTAATATTGAATTAAATATATAAGTAATTAAGCTTACACCTTCGTTGGGTAGATTTTTTAGGACCAAACTAGATATTATATCATACCCAGGTGACTTCTTATTCTCCAGATTATCAATTACTTCTTCTACTTCAGATTTCTTGAAAATTTTAATAGGCGGAGCCATTAATTAGTATTATGAATTATTTATTAACTATTACTATACTAGTAGGGGAGGAAAGTATGCTAAATATGGAGTTACTATAGCGTTATGGGGACCTATTGGGTTGTGAGGAGGAGGTCCTAATACCAAAAAATGTTAAACTTAATTTTCCATAAAGTGGGGGACTTTCCATTTTTTAATTAAATTTTCCATTTCCAATTATCGCTTTTCCGATTATAGCGCCATCTATCCATAATTCGAAAAAATATCTCGAATAAAAATTACTTATTTTTACGAAAGGAATCCACTCCACCTCCGTGGGGGTCGTGTTTGGTGTCATTCGATAGATTTTTCAAAAATATTGAATATTGCGTATTTTTCAGTTTTTCGATCTGATGTTCATTTCGTATTTAAAATTTCAAATTTACCCCCACCCATAATTACTTTTTTGAAGTTATACTTCTTTAGACACGAGAGTGATTTTTTACATTCCCTTGCGCATGCGCACACCGACAGTATATTAGTCAATTTTCGTTATACATATAACATGTATATGACAGTATATTTAGTCGCTCAAACGTTATACGGGATCGTATTGGGTGTTAAAATTATCTGTCAATAATTGTTGGAGATTATTACAACTAAGACAAAGAATGGTCAAGTGCTATGTTTGGTCCGTACTTTTGTATAGTGCAGAAGTGTGGACGCTAAAAGTATCGATTATGAACAGAATTGAAGCATTGGAAATGTGGATTCATAGACGGATGCTGAAGATACCCTGGATAGCAATAAAACCTAATGAAGAAGTACTATGGAAGATCAATAAAGATAGAGAACTGCTAAAAACTGTTACCCAGATAGCACAAGTACGTTTTATGGACATCCAATGGACGTACATCTGTGTACATTGGAACGTCCAATGGACGTCCCGCTAAGGTACAATGGACATCCGATGGACGCCCAACGAACGTCCAGAGTTCACAAAATTGGACGTCCATAGAACGTCCGCTACAAACGTACAGTGTACGTTGTTGAAGCTTTCAGTGTACATCTTATGTACATTCAATGTACGTCTTATGGACATTTTTGTAGGGCACTTTTCAGAAAGCAATCTAGTGTCCATAATTTTTTGAATACATACATAGCAAAAACCCTTTAGGTATAGGAAATAGTTCCTAGAATACTAAACTTATACTTTAAAATATTACACAAAATACCTTTTTTATTCGATAAACAGCAAATACAAAGATATCACAGGATGTATTTTATTGTATGTAATAACTTAATAAAGACAAAATTCAGATAATGGCGCCCTATGAAGCATGCACATTAAAAGAGGTTTATTTCTGTTCTGTTCTGAGTGTTCTGTTTCCTTCCAAACATTTTTTCTTAGAACTTAGAGTCAGTACGGAGTACGGTCAAGTACGGTTGTATATTGCAAGCGGGTTTACCATTCTGTGAATTATCATAAATAAATCCTCCTTCAGTATTCCACAACCATCAGCAGCGATAATCCCCTAAAAGTACCTGCCTAATACTACCTTTTACGACCGACAGCGTGAAGAGCGACAACATTGTCAAGAAGATTCTCATTTAGTTTGGCGAGAAATTTAACAGTTACAAAATGCAAATTTAAGATTTAAATTGGTAGTGTCTAATTATTGTAAGTTCTATAATTACCGATGCGTGATGTAGCTCCGTTATTTTGAAAAAGTTTACCATCGTTTTATCATCATCTAATATTATATAGGTTTAATTAAAATAATTTTAGTGGTTCAGTGTTTTAATTCGATGATGAAAAAATATGTGACTGCATTTATTAGAAGCTTCTTGTATTCTACTAATAATATGGCTTTGATTAAAACAAGAAGCTATATATAATTACTGATAATAATAGTCGCGTTTTGTGTAAAATCTCCATAGACCACAAATGTATGTCCAATGTACGTTGAAATCAAACGTCCAATGGACGTCGCGTAATGAACGTACTTAGTACGTCCAGTTTTGTGCTATATGGGTAAACATCGAAAAATGTCTTATCTGGGACATATAGTGAGGGGAAGTAGATATAAAATATTAGGTACAATTGATCCTTAAAAGCAAAATAGAGGGCCGTAGAGGTGTAGGAAGAAAACAAGTTTCTTGGTTAAAAAACATTCGTAAATGGACTCAGATATCAAATGCAGGACAACTATTCCATATTGCAGAAGATCGAGAAGCTTTTGCAATGGTGATCGCCAACGTCGGATAATTCTGATATGGCACGTGAAGAAGAAGAAAATGGATCAACAAATGTTGTGTTTATTAGTTTTTATTGTTGTGGTGGCAAAGAAAAAAGCAAGTTTATAATTGTAGTGACTTTATAAATAGTTTTTAAAAGCGACAAGTACGTAATAATTATAAATGTTTCAGTATCCTAATAAAACTTACATATTTAGGTACCTACCTACCTATTTGGAAAATTTAAAATGAACCTATTAAAATAGCATGTAATGCTTTGTTTTACATAATTTGATTACCATCAAAATATCTGTCAATATTCACCTAATATATTGTTTTCTTACTCTATGTTTTGTTGTATGTATTTTAATATTTCAATATTCTACAAAAATCAAAATAATTTGGTTAAATTCAGAACTGTCAAATATTTCAACCGTTTAGTTTATCGATTTTTCCACATGGAGCAGGTGTCTCCGTGGGTAGAAGTGTAAGATGAATGAATTCGAATACTAACTGCGCAAACATAAGCGGGTTCGAACCCCAATAGAGACTTTTATTTTTTTGTTTTGTTTTTTTTATACATTTTATGATTGTAAGTATATTTATTATATAATTTTTTTTTTCAGAAAATACGTATTTAGTTAAAATGTTTTCCGACAATAATCGTTCAGAAATCATTTGTGGCATTCTTCAATGTGTTTGTGTGTGTTCTATTCTTTTATTTTTTTAATTTTTGGTACTGTTTTAATAAAATTTTTTGAAAAGTAGTAAGTATTAAAATTAGTTTAATATTTAAATAAAATATAAATAAACTGTTTAAAGTATATTAATTTCGTTGAAATCATATTTATAATAGAAGTATAACTTCTTACGTGCGTACAATGTACACACACATTCTTTTTTTGTGAAACTTTGTGACTCGCCCATTTACTTACGCTCAGCTCAAAGAATCAGATTTTTGAAACATACACTGTTTTGCATATACTTAACTTACCTTATCTTAATCTGACGATTTCGAGTTTTTCTAAGGATAGATTTTTTTCGAACCCCCCTTAACGAACTCCCCTGTATTAATAGCCAATATATGGTAGAGGTGCATATTTACAGGGTACAAGTTTTCTCCTCATGTGATAATATGATGCGCTCGTGTAACTGAAAAAATCCCCGATTGGGCTCCCCTACCAACTGGTATATTTATCAATCAACGGTAATACATAAGTACATTAAATAGGTACATAATAAATATGATATGGAAATAAAGTGCGCATGCGATTTTGGCGTGGACTAATCAGAGATTGTCTCCGCGAAGTAGTAATTGCACAAGAGATCTAAAATTATCGAGTTTTTCCTGAGTGACATTTTGACAATTTTAATTTCACGACCCGAAGGTGAGTGAAATTATGTCAGAGCGGCACCAGGGAAACAATTCGATAATAATTTTAGAGATCGAGTGCAATTTGCTGCGACTATTTCATGAATAAAACTGTTCAAAACCAAAATTTTATTGTAATTTATTTATGTACGTACAAATTACTACAGTTAAACACACAGTTTTTATAAATATCTGACGGTAGAAAGTCATCACTTTTATAACTTTTAAAACAGTAATTGTCATTAATGTCACTGAATGAATTTTTTCGTAGCAACGAAGGGCATCTGACGTAATATACTTGACGATGGAATATTATCAAAAATTTTTACTTTAATTTTTATTTCTGTAGCTTTCTATCGGTCAGAATCTCCTATGAATGAAATAATCGCGTTAATTTCATTAATGTCCGACTGGTATATTATTTAACAAATAATGACATTATTTCGAAGGCTGTTAAGTACGATATAACGCCCTAGAGCGTTATTTTGAAAAATAACGCCCTTGGGCATTACATTTAAATAACGACTTAGATACTGCCAAGTGGACAAATATCAACCTAAGTAAAACTATGGTTAACACAATTACATTACTACTGTTACTGGTAAATGTACTTATTTGAAAACTAATTAATTCAAAATTCATTCAAATGTTTCGCATATAAAGAATAATTTAGTAGGACATTAAACGTTGAAGGCACCACGGGTATTATAATAATAACGCTTTGGGTCAACGTATATCCCTCGGTCCGAAGGCCCTCAGTAAATACACCATTAACCTCAAGCGATATTATCCTTATCTTATAATAGGCTTGGTACCCTAATAACTATAAAACATGAACACAATAAGATGAAATAATTTAGTATATAATATCTAATTATTATTGACCTGTATCCCGCGTACCAAAAAAAAGTTAATTAATAGCAAGCTGAAAATTTGTAATAGCTTAACGGTGTCTAGTCGGAAAAATTTTGATGTATTGGAACACTGAAACAGGGGAAATTTTAATTGTGGAACAGGTTAAAAATTTGGATCGTCAGACTACGAAAACGTTCCATTTATTTTGTCGGACAGAATTTTCAATTGATTTGTTACGATTTCATTAAATTCTAATGCAAAAATCAGACTGGTGTTTATCACCAATTGGGTATTTTAATGAGTGGAACACGAAGAACATGTCAAATGACAGGACTTATATTGGTGATAAATAGCAGTCTGATTTTTGCATGAGAATTTAATGAAACGGTAACAAATCAATTGGAAGTTCTGTCTGACAAAATACATGAGGCGTTTGCTAATCTGACGTTCCAAATTTTTAAACTGTTTGACAATTCAAACTATCCCTGTTCCAGTGTTCCCGTACATCAAAGTATGTCCAACTAGACACCGTTAAGCTATTAACAAATTTTCAGCTTGCTATTAATCAACTTTTTTTGGTATGAGGAATCCAGCCCTATTAGTTTATTGCATGTATTACAAGGTATTCTACTTTCCCGCGCCAGTGCGGGAAAATTTATTTTCCCGCACTGGTGCTGGAAAGTGGAATTTTCGGAAACAAAATGTGTGAGGGAAAGTGGCTGTTTTAGCACGGCCTTAGAAAAAGATAATTCTTTTCTTTAATTAAACCACTATTTCTAGTCATTATTGGACGTTGAATTGTGTGTGGTCTATTTAATTATTCGTTTGTTGAAAAATTATTTTCATAAACTCGTGCACATACCGCCCTGCATACATATTATGTATATTAATAAACTAATTTGGTGGATATTTGTATCTAAAATGTTATGTTGATTCCATCATAAACTAATTCGAATTTATTAGAATTTAACATAGAGTAGGTATTTAATTTCAATCAATTCGCTACTAATTATACAAACAATAAATATTGATTTATATGCCCCATCTATTGTGTGTGGGATGTGTAATTTTATATTATTGTTTAGATAAAGCAAGGGAAGCATTGTCATGGTTTTTATTAACATTTAAGCAAAAAATTTGAAATTTTTCATTTATTTCAATATCGTGAAAAAACAAAAAATCATTGCGAATTAAACGCAAAAGTAAGCATATTTTTAAGTGTTTATGGTTCTCGTAAGACGGTGCCTAGATTCTTATGTAAAGAACGGTGCGGGGTGCATTTGTACCCCATTTGTATTATCCATTTTTGTGTAATATGTAAACGTCGAGAAAATTGATTTGAAAAATAATTCTTCTTCTTCTTCTTTTTGTATATAGACATGCCTCTGTCTGTTTTTTCAATGTGCCTCTAGTAAGTTGTCGTTCCATTCTTTTTCATGGTCGTCCAACTACTAAACGTCTTCCTATTGGGGAACAGTCTCTCGCTGACCTTACTACTCTATTTGTTGCCATTTGGCTTACGTGGTCATTCCATTCTATTCTTCTGTTTCTTACCCAGTTATTAATGTTGTCCACCTTACATCTCCGTCGTATATCTGCACTTCTAGCTCTGTCCCATAGAGTCTTACCATTGACCTTTCGAAGTTTTCATCTCCGCTGTTTCAGGCAATACTTTTGTCCTCTCTGTGTCTGGTCGTGTTTCTGCCACGTATGTCATTATTGGTTTGATGACTGTTTTGTAAATTCTGTCTTTCGTTTCTATTCCGATATTTTTATTTCTTCATATTCTGTTATCCAGGCAACCTGCGGCTCTGTTTGCTCTATTCACTTGATCTTCCACTTCTGTTTCTAGCCTTCCGTAGCTAGATAGTGTGATGCCTAGATAGTTAAACTCCATCACTTGTTCTATTATCGGACCCTCCAGCTCCAATTTACATCTTATTGGATTTGCTGTTATAACCATGCATTTTTTCTTTTTTGGGGAAATTAACATGTTAAATTTTCTGGCGGTTATGTGAAATTGGTGCAGCATTCGTTGTAAGTCATCTTCACTTTGAGAGATAAATATTGCATCGTCTGCATGGCAGATTATTTTAAAGTTGTTTTTCTCCCATTTGGTATCCTTTTGAAGTTCTTACTTTTTTTATTATTTCATCCATGATAAGGTTAAACAATTAAATGACTCAAGGAATCCCCCTGTCTTATCCCCTTCAATTGGGTTAGTTAGTTCATCTTCTACTGTTACTTTTATTGTGTTGTTCTGGTAGATGTTTTCGATCGTTTTAATTATTCCTAGAGGTACCTCTCTTGAGTATAACAAATGGATAACGTCCTTTAATTTTTCCCTGTCAAATGCTTTCATAAGGTCCACGAAACATAAATATGCGGGTTTGTTGTATTCTAACGATTTCTCTTGAACTTGCCTCGTTATAAATATAGCGTCAGTGCATGATCGTCTCGACCTATAACCTTGTTGTTTTTCTGTTAATGTTATAATTTCATTCAGTTTGTTTTTTATCACTTTAATTGTTAATTTTAATGTTGTGTTTAATAAGTAAATTCCTCTGTAATTCTTCGGGTCCGATTTGTTTCTTTTTTGAAGAGAGGATGCTTGATGTCCATTCTTGTGGTATTCTGTTTTGTTCTATTATCTTTTGTATTAGTTTTAATAGTTGTTTAGTTAAAAATAATCAGAACTTATTTATTATACCATCAAACATAATTTTACAGAATACTTATTTCTTCTAAAAAATATATTATCGTTACAAGACAAACATGAAATGTTTCACAGAGTGAAACACAAAGTTTTTACACACAATACAGTGTAATGCCGGAATTTTCAGTTTTTTTTTTCTCTTTCATAAGTAACACCGATCTTCCCGTCGTAATAGGGAATTTGCACTTTTTTTTATTACATAATAATGTTTACTTTTGTTTAAGAATGAGATTTCCAAAATTTCACGTTTCAAAATCTCATAATAACTTAGTACATATTTAAACTCTTCTGTGATTTAAAAAAGTTCAAACGACCCGTGACGTCACATAGTCACTTTATGGTTATATTTATATTATTTATCGTTATACTTAGGCACATTCTTCTTCTTCTTCTTCTTTAGTTTATTGGCCTCCACCTACTTGGGTATTTGGCCAGCTTATCGTCACGGAATAAGGGAAAAATTTATATTCTAATGACATTTATCGTATATCATTGTAATAATATATACCAGTTTGTTGAGATTGGAGTTTGATACAGTTTTTGAAGGAAAGGAAAGAAGGTTTACTATGGAAAATAAAAGAAAACACTATAACTGTGTTGTTTAGTGCCATTTTGTAAAAGTACAAGTTTTCTATGCTTTTAAAATAGTTCAAACGACCAAACGTATTTTCTACTGACGTTTATAATGCCTAATTTAAAATTATGTATATACAACTTTGTTTACTTTGTTGGTGCAGAATGTAAACATACAACCATATGACGTCACGACGCGTTTTGGGCTAGCTGCAATAATTTAAATTTGGAATCGTCTTCAGGGGCCAAACAGAACACAAAAACAACTTTTTTTATGTTTAACTGTTCTGTTGTGATTTATAACATTTTTTCGAATTTAAAATTTTATGCAAGTTCCCTATATGGTTTTTTATTTTCCAAATTTTGAAAGCGTTTATGGCTGAAATGTCTGATATGCGATAAAAAATTACCATGGGCTCTCTGCGTGTTTGGCGCTGTGCTGTGTATTGATGTACCATTTTGCCTAATACGTCAGCAGCTCCTTTTGTGTTGTTTTAATTAAAATCATTTCAGGTTTATAGGAGTTCGTCAGATCTAATCTCTTGAAGCTATTTTCTATCACTATCCTCGTCACTATTTTCTCGATTTGCTACATTTTGGTAAAATTCTGGCTGATCGTTATCCATTAAAAATCTTAGTTTTACTTCTCTGCAAAATCGAGAATCGCGAAATTTTGATGAACGAGCCATCTCTTATCAATAAAAATTTCGAATTGTCACTTGCACAAACCAACTTACTACACTCAACACGACATGGAAAGAAACTGAAGTATAAAGTGAATCCACCAATCAAATAATTCTTATACGTGTATTGGCGGATTCTATTTAGATTACCTACTGAAAAAGGCTTCCGAGTGTGATAAATCCTCCTACATAAGAAGTCGCACCGAATCTAGTAAAATCTCGCACATTATATTACCATGCTGACCGTACTATTTTAAACAAAAGAAACGTAAAATTGTAACATACTTCTTTACAGAACACAATTGAGAGACTATAAGTTTTAAAATATGATGGCAAACGTAAACGACGATGCGGTGTGCATTTGCAAACAACAGTCAATTTTCCAAAAAAGCATGTAAAGCAATGCGTTTTAAATGCTGTAATAGATGAAATGCGTTTAGAATTGAATACTTAATGCACATAAAAAAATAGATAAAAATAAAAAAAATATGAAAAAGAAATATGAAAATATGAGAAAAAGAAAGTCTGGGGTGCACATGCACCCGCACCGCCGTACGAGGGATAAAATAAACAATAAAGATTTTTAAAACACATTTCGCAATGTAAGTTTTTATGTTACTATTGTAGTCGAGTAGTTTTTAAACAATAATTCTATTTGTTTATCTCATTTGACAGACAAGGCGAAAACGGTGAGTTCGTTGGAAAAAATATTCCCATGAGATTTTTTTTTTGCATAATCACAATCGTGAGACATCCCAGAATGAGGTTCAAGAAGTCGTCCACGCGAAAAGTGGTCCAAATTTTTTTAAACAGTTTTTTTTTTAATCAAATTGCAAAAATCAATATTTTTGGCCCTTTTTTAAGCTTTTTGGACAAAAAAGGTCTCACATTTTTTTTCTCTAAAGTTGATCGTTTGCGAGTTATAAGCAATTTAAAACGAAAAATGGCAATTTTCAAATAATTCTGTTAAAGTTATTTGTATTAAAGTCAGAAAATGACTAAATCAAAGTGCCAAGCCCCTCCTACAAGATCCTGAATAAATTTTTGTCAATATTTTATTACTAAGCTGTTATTTTTAAGTACTAATAATAATGAGCGCCACGCGCCATGCACGTATTAGGCGGCCGTCAATGGTGAGTGGGAAAGAGATGCCATTCCGGTAGTCCAATGGCGCATCTCACTCGCACGCACATTTAGAGCTGCGTCAATACGATCTTACCGCTCATTCTTCATAACTAAAAATAACAGCTTAGTAATAAATTAATGACACAAATTTCTTCAGGATAATGTAGCGGGGGGGGGGGGGGGGTTTAAACTTTGATTTGGTAACTTTCTGACTTTCATAATAATCATTTTTAACCGAGTTATTAAGTCTTAAAAATGGCCATTTTCGCATTTTTCCAATTTTAAATTGTTCATAACTCGAAAACGATCAACTTTAGAAAAAAATTAAAACACACCTTTTTAGTCCAAAATGGTCCAAAAAAACATAAAAAAAAATTTGCTGGACCGTAAACAACAAAATAAAGTTTTTAGAAGTTTTTAAAAATTATATTAATTTTTAATTGTTTTCTTAAAAATAATTGATGCATATTGAACTACCATTTTTTGCCTTATATTATTATTTAAAGAATTTAATTATCAGCCCCGTTTTTATCTTTACAAAAATACAAAATACTTACACCATCTGAAAGGTTATGAAAAACTCATCTTAACCAGGCATCTGACAGGTGGGGTGTAGTACATCCCAACAATACTGAAGCGCCTAAAACATAAGGAAATTTTGCATGTAGTTGCAGGAGCGGCTAGATAGCTTTCCATTGTTTATTCATCTATGAGATGACACATAGTTTTTAGTCATCTGTTTAGTTTCAGCAAGTAAATTTGGATTGAACGGAGTCACACCCCACTTGTCGGATTTTGTACCTTCTGCAGAATTCTTTTTATTTTGTTTTACTGCTATAAAAAAGGAAGTATAGGTCATTGAATAATACTTACTGCAGATTTTAACATATTTTTTTATAAGTCTAAGCCCTAAGCTAAAATGAATTACGAATAGTCCAGGGTAATAAGGGTTTTCCCATGACACTCGAGCAGCCAGGGTACTGAAGCGTTTTTTCTACAGGTAATAGCTATAAGAGCAAATTGTAACTATTTCCTGCGTAGGATCTGCCGGCCATTTTTCTTTATAAACAATTAAGTGTCAAAAAATGGCATTTTTCCCTTTTTTCTCAAATCAATGGAAAACAGTGAAACTTATGGTATTTTTAGTACAAATATCTTTGAGATTATGGGAAAAGCTTTTAAAATGACGTATTACAAAATTTGATATACTCATTTATTGTTATAGACCGGGCAGTATCGTCGCCCCCGCTAGCGCAATTATTCCGATTCGATTTTTTTGCACAAACTTACTCAAAAAGAGGTCCTTATAACATATCCACAGGGTGCCGGGCGGTGCCGTGGTCGAAAAATTTTTTAAACAATTTTTTTAAACAAATTCACAAAAATAATTTTTTTATTTCCAAAATTTTTTTTTAGATAATTTGGGTCATTCTGAGAAAAAAAGATCTCTTGTCATTTTTCTCAAAAATTGACTGTTGTCGAGTTATACGGGATTAAAAATTTGAAAAATGCGAAAATGGCCATTTTCAAGGCTCCATAACTCGATCAAAAATGATTATTATGAAATTCAAAAAGTGACAAAATCAATACTCAAATATCTTCTTTAGCTCTCTGAAGAGATTTTTGTCATTAATTTATTACAAAGCTGTTATTTTTAGTTATAAACAATTAGCGCTACAAGTCTAACTGTATCGTCGCCCCCGTTAACGGAACTATTTCGATTAGATTTTTTTGCACAAACTTACTCCAAAAGAGGTCCTTATAACATATCCACAGGGTGCCGGGCGGTGCCGTCGTCGAAAAAATTTTTAAACAATTTTTTTTAAACAAATTCACAAAAATAATTTTCTTATTTTCAACAATTTTTTTTAGATAACTTGGGTCATTCTGAGCAAAAAATGTCTCTTGTAATTTTTCTCTAAAATTGATTGTTGTCGAGTTATATGCGATTAAAAATTTGAAAAATGCGAAAATGGCCATTTCAAGGCTTCATAACTCGATTAAAAATGATTATTATGAAATTCAAAAAGTGACAAAATCAAGGTTGAAATACCTTCTTCAACGCCCTGGAGAGATTTTTGTCATTAGTTTATTACAAAGCTGTTATTTTTAGTTATTAACAATCAGCGGTATAGTCCAACTGTATCGTCGCCCCCGTTAGCGGAACTATTTCGATTAGATCTTTTTGCACAAACTTACTCAAAAATAGGTCCTTATAACATATCCACAAATTGTTTTTGTGTATTTCTTTAAAAAAAATCGTTTAAACAATTTTTAGACCACGGCACAGGCACCCTGTGGATATGTTATAAGGACCTCTTTTTGAGTAAGTTTGTGCAAAAAAAATCTAATCGAAATAGTTCCGCTAACGGGGGTGACGATACAGTTGGACTATAGCGCTAATTGTTAATAACTAAAAGTAACAGCTTTGTAATAAAATAATGCCAAAAATCTCTTCAAGACGTTGAAGAAGATATTTGAATCTTGATTTTGTCACTTTTTGAATTTCATAATAATAATTTTTAATCGAGATATGAAGCCTTGAAAATGGTCATTTTCGCATTTTTCAAATTTTTAATCACGTATAACTCTACAACAGTCAAGTTTAGAGAAAAATGACCAAGGGCCTTTTTTACTCACAATGACCCAAATTATCTACAAAAAATTGTCGGAAATGAAAAAATTATTTTTGTGAATTTGTTTAAAAAAAATTGTTTAAAAAATTTTTCGACCACGGCACCTCCCGGCACCCTGTGGATATGTTATAATGACCTCTTTTTGAGTAAGTTTGTGCAAAGAAATCGAATCGAAATAGTTCCGCTAACGGGGGCGACGATACAGTTGGACTATACCGCTAATTGTTAATAACTAAAAATAACAGCTTTGTAATAAAATAATGACAAAAATCTCTTCACGACGCTGAAGGAGGTATTTGAATCTTGATCTTGCCACTTTTTAATTTCATAATAATAATTTTTTATCGAGTTATGAAGCCTTGAAAATGGCCATTTCCGCATTTTTCAAATTTTTAATCGCGTATAACTCGACAACAGTCAAGTTTAGAGAAAAAGACCAAAGAACTTTTTTACTCACAATGATCCAAATTATCTAAAAAAAAATTGTAGGAAATGAAAAAATTATTTTTGTGAATTTGTTTAAAAAAAATTGTTTAAAACATTTTTCGACCACGGTACCTCCCGGCACCCTGTGAATATGTTATAAAGACCTCTTTTTGAGTAAGTTTGTGCAAAAAAATCGAATCGAAATAGTTCCGCTAACGGGGGCGACAATATAGTTGGACTATACCACTAATTGTTAATGACTAAAAATAACAGCTTTGTAATAAAATAATGACAAAAATCTCTTCAGAACGCTGAAGCAGGTATTTGAATCTTGATCTTGTCACCTCTTTAATTTTATAATAATAATTTTTTATCGAGTTATGAAGCCTTGAAAATGGCCATTTTCGCAATTTTCAAATTTTTAATCGCGTATAACTCGACAACAGTCAAGTTTAGAGAAAAATGACCAAAGCCCTTTTTTACTCACAATGATCCAAATTATCTAAAAAAAAATTGTGGGAAATGAAAAAATTATTTTTGTGAATTTGTTTAAAAAAAATTGTTTAAAAAATTTTTCGACCACGGCACCTCCCGGCACCCTGTGGATATGTTATAAAGACCTCTTTTTGAGTAAGTTTGTGCAAAAAAATCGAATCGAAATACTTCCGCTAACGGGGGCGGCAATACAGGTGGACTATACCGCTAATTGTTAATAACTAAAAATAACAGCTTTGTAATAAAATAGTGACAAAAATCTCTTCAGGACGTTGAAGAAGGTATTTGAATCTTGATTTTGTCACTTTTTGAATTTCATAATAATCATTTTTAATCGAGTTATGAAGCCTTGAAAATGGCCATTTTCGCATTTTTCAAATTTTTAATCGCGTATAACTCGACAACAGTCAATTTTAGGGAAAAATGACAGGAGACCTTTTTTGCTCAGAATGACCCAAATTATCTAATAAAATTGTTGGAAATAAAAAATTATTTTTGTGAATTTGTTTAAAAAAAATTGTTTAAAAATTTTTTCGACCACGGCACCGCCCGCCCGGCACCCCGTGGATTTGTTATAAGGACCTCTTTTTGAGTAAGTTTGTGCAAAAAAATCGAATCGGAATAATTGCGCTAGCGGGGGCGACGATACTGCCCGGTCTATTAATACAATTGCGAAAAAAGGTCGGAATTGCAAAAAAAATTAATTTTGCAATATCTATTGTAAAAACTAGTGTACAGCTTTGAAATTTTTGTCATGTAAGGGTTCTTTGGTGCTTAATATGTGATAAAAATTTTAATGCGATTCATTCAATTGTTTAAATTTTATTCAAATTGTCCCAGAGAGCATTTTTTTGCAATAACATAAGTCAGAAAAACATGACGTTAGAACCATTCTACAGGTGTCAAATGTAAGAGCATGAGCTATATGTTCAACTTGGTTTAAAAAATGCGAATAAAAAATACATTTATTAGTAATAAATAATTATGCAAAAGTATCGTAAATCTTTCCTTATAAACATTTTATTTTGTTATATAAGAAATTATATATATTTATTACAATTTTTTATCGATTATGATATAAATAACATTACTTGGTAGTTGTGCACTTAAAACAGGGTAAAAAAGTTAATTTTTTTTGGAAAAAGTTATCCAAAAAGTTTATAAGAAAAGATTTACGATACTTTTGCATAATTATTTATTACTAATAAATGCATTTCTTTATTCGCTTTTTTTAAACAAAGTTGAAAATATAGCTCATGCTCTTCTATTTGACACCTGTGGGATGGTTCTAGCCTCATTTTTTCTGACTTATGTTATTGCAAAAAAAATGCTCTCTAAGATAAACAATTCGAATAAAATTTAAACAATTGAATGAATCGCTTTGAAATTTTTATCACATATTAAGCACCAAAGAACCCTCATTTGACAAACCTGTACACTAATTTTTACAACAGTTATTGCGAAAATAATTTTTTTGCAATTCCGATCTTTCCTCCCAATTATATTAACAATAAATGAGTATAGCAAACTTTGTAGTATGTCATTTTAAAGCTTTTTCCATAATCTCAAAGATATTTGTACTATAAAAATCATAAGTTTCACTGTTTTCCATTGATTTAAAAAAAAAGGGAAAAATGCCATTTTTTGACAATTAATTGTTTATTTATAAAAATGGCCGCCAGATCCTACGCAGGAAATAGTTACAATTTGTTCCTATAGGTATTACTCGTCGAAAAAACGCTTTAGTACCCTGGCTGCTGAAGTGTCACGAACAGGGTATATTTTTGTCTTATTACCCTGGCCTAGAACGAGAAGAAGCACGCTTTACCCATGTTTGCTGGGTCCATGAAGCTAAACATAAATAGAGGCAACGAGGTTAGAATTTATCGCTTACGTTTAAGGCATACACGAATAAGGCTTTGTACACATGCGGGCGCTTTGCCAGCACTTTCGCCACGTTTTACCTGATAAACACAAACGCCACGTTTCAAGTTAATAAGGAACAAATGGTATCGTACAATTGCAAGCGCGTGTTTAACAGGTAACCGGGGCGAAAGCTCTGGCAAAGCGCCCGCATGTGTACAAAGCCTTACATAATATGCATGTTCTTTAAGGGAGGAATCAACCGGTACTTGATACATGTAAGCCAACTCTAAAATGTAAAACACTTATTAACCCTTTCACTGCGGCATTTTTTTGGCAAGATATATCCAGGTACTCACTTTCTAATGACAATGGAAGTTTCAATTTGCATGCGTCGCGGATCCATGCCACGAGCACTGTAAACACTCCGCCGGGCACGGATCCGTGACATGCACAGTGAAAGGGTTAAACTGTGCAAAATGTATCCAAGAAAAATCCAACAAAATCGTTTTGACCATCTAAAGATATTATTAGACGAAAACTGTACCATAAACAAAATTGTAAATTTCCTTAAATAAACTCACATTTTTCATCTATTTTAAATTAATCAAATTTCAATTTAACGTCACAGGTCGCTAATAACCATTATAGTCTAGGAGCTAGTGAACCCTCCGACTAACGGTCGTCCTGTAAGGTTAGAAATTTGTCTAATGATAATTCATAGCACACCAAGGCTAAAAACCATGACCAGGCAGGCATCAACCGTGCACGTGTATCTACCAGGTGAATCGAAAAGTGCAAATTTAGGGGGTAAAATGAACTTTTTCCTGTAAAGTTTAAATTTAAGTATGTGTTTGAGTAAGTCATTTAGAAGAAATATGTACAATGACGGGCGATCCTGAAGAGCATAACACCTTGCCAGGCGAGGGGAAAGATTATGGGTTTTTTCCTAAAATTATTTTTTTTGCATCGAACAAAGTTTTTTAGGTTTTTTGAATCATTCCAAACAGAAAAGGTCTTTGATGATTTTTCTCTTAAATTAATAGTTTTTGATATATAAGCGATTAAAAATTTTGAAAATTGCGAAATTGGCCATTTTTAACTCTACATCGGACATTTAACTAAAAATTTCAATGTTGCCAAGGTAGGTAGATATTCTTTAAATATTGATTGATGAAATCCCGAAGAGTTATTTGCAATACAATATCGAAAACCCCTTTGTTTTTTAATTGGTACTCAAGCGGGCGCGACACTGTAGTGTGAGGACGTTTGAGTTTGCATAAATTCATTATCTCGAGAAAGGACAAATTTAAAGAAAAATCCTTAGATAGGTCGATTTTTATTCGTAAATTATTACTTTTTGGCATATATATAATACTAGTGACGTCATCCGTCTGGGCGTGATGACGTAATCGATGATTTTTTAAATGAGAGTAGGGGTTGTGTGATAGCTCATTTGAAAGGTTATTTAATTTTCTATTAAGTAATATAGACATTAACATAATTATTTATACAGGCTCTACAAAAAAAAATTTAAAATTAATTTAGAGAAAAAGAAGAAAAAAATGGTTTGTACACCATGTATAAATAATTATATTAAGGTTTATATTACTGAATAGAGAATTAAATAACCTTTCAAATGAGCAGTCACACAACCGCTTCTCTCATTTAAAAAAATCATAGATTACGTCATCACGCACCGATGGATGACGTCACTAGTATTATATATATGCCAAAATGTCCTAATTTAAAAATAAAAATCGACCTGTCTGAGGATTTCTCTTCAAATTTACCCATTCTCGAGATAATGAATTTATGCAAACTCAAACGTCCTCATTTATACTACAGTGTCGCGCCCGCTTGATTAGCAATTAAAAACAAAGGGGTTTTTGATATTGTATTGCAAAAGACTCTTCGGGATTTCATTAATCAATGTTTAAAGAATATCTGCCTACCTTGGTAACGTTGAAATTTTTAGTAAAATATCCGATTTAGGGTTAAAAATGGCCGATTTCGCATTTTTCAAAATTTTTAATCGCTTATATAACATAAACTATTAACCTAAGAGAAAAGTCACTAAAGACCTTTTCTCTTTGGGATAATTCAAGAAACCTAATAAAACTTTGTTCGATGCAAAAAAGTTAATTTTACGAAAACTCCCTAATCTTTCCCCTCTCCTGGCAAGGTCTTGTGCTCTTCAGAATCGCCTGTCATTGTACACATTTCTTCTAAATGACTTACTCAAACACATACTTAAATTTAAACTTTACAGGAGAAAGTTTATTTTACCCGCTAAATTTGCACTTTTCGATTCACCTGGTAGATTCACGTGCACGGCTGATGCCTGCCAGGTCATGGTTTTTAGCCTTGGTGTGCTATGAATTATCACTAGGCAAATTTCTAGTCGCCTTACAGGATGACCGTTAGTCGGAGGGTTCACTAGCTCTTAGACTATTAGTAGTTGATGTGATTGACATTAACAAAAAAAAGAGAGCATGGCATTTGCGGAATACGACGGAAAACGACGATTTTTAAGGCTCAAAAGCACAAGTAAAAAATTTGGGCTTATCTCATTTTAAAACATTGTTTTTTAGTTGTTAATGACTTATTAGGTCTATGCAAACAACACGTATTTAGGTAGGTACCTACAATGATCGACGAGTCTATTACTCCCGTTAAAAGAGGAAGCCGTAAAAAGTAACCTTTTTTCGGGCCTAAGTTAACCTTCGGATGACTTAGGTCCGGTTTCACTAACAACAAATAAATCAACGAATAGAAAATGTATTAGGTGTTTAAATTTATATTTTTTTTTCAATATAATTTTGATAATTTGAAGTTAAACTCGCGAATTTACTTTCTTCTAAATAACTACAGCCAGATTAACTTGCAAATTTACTCGAAGAGTAAGTATTTTTTTGATAAATAAATAAAATGGGGCTTATTTGACGTTAGTAAAATGGAGAAATGTCAGTTTAATGGTCGAATAACTTTAATCATAGAATAAACTACTATTTGTCGTAGGTGAAACCGGCCCCAAGGGGGCTAAATTTTGACCCCAATGTATGTTTTTATTTAATAAATTTAGAAATATTTTCAATTTTAAACTTATTTTTTTTTGACGTTAATGTCATTCTAGATATCCTCATATTTTGTAATAAAAAAAATCCCTACATTTTACGAAAAAAAAAATATTTTCTGAATTTGGGTCAAAGACGAACTCCCTTGGCCTTCCATGTTCCAATTTTATATTAAGTAAATACAGTCCATTATGTGGAATTGTTTGTAAGAAACATTCCAATAATGAAAAAATAATTGTTTGTTAAACCTGTGGCGACGTAAATTGGTGTATATTTTAAAATTTCTTTAGTTTTATGTTCAGAATGATGATTCCTGTTTTTGTTCAGTTGTAATTAATAATACATTATTGTACAACAAGTGAGAAAAAATACATATTTCTCACCAGCGAAGAAGTTTGTTGGAAAGAGCCGAGGCACGAGGCGAGTGCCGCAAATCAAGCTAGGGAGAATTATGTCATTTTCTCATGCGGTTTTGTCAAGAGTTCAAATTTCAAAATTAAATAATGTAGGTGCTTTTAGGTATATTTTATCCATAAATTGAAATAAAATACGTATAAATGCAGGTATTTAATATTCTTAAAATTTATATACTTACGTTATTTATTTAAAATTCTAATTAACAGTTATTTTATAACAGTTTTTAAAGGTAATTCTTGGTAAGTTTTCCTTCAACACATTTTATTTGACAACATTAATTATTGTGTTTGTATTGTGCATGTTATCACGGAAACTGCAATCGTATATGGAAAACCGTAGGAGAACCCGTGAGAAAAAATATTTCTCACTGCAATGGCCGACTTTTCTCACTGCATGAGAAATTGTTCGTTTTGAATGTATGTAAGTAGTGAGAGAAGTTGTACATTTTATAGAATCCATAGAAAAAATATGTTTTCCTAATGTTTATTTATCATTTATTGATGCAATACTAACATTAAAATTACGAATCCCAGTGGCGGCTGGTCAGAGGAGGCAAGGGAGGCTTAGCTTCCCCATAAATTTTTTACACACGCTACACTGTTTTGTTTACTTTTCTTCGCGTTAGAGAAAAAGTTATTTGAACAAGTTGTTCCAAATAATATTCTAATTAAATCCTACATACCAAATTTCAGCACAAAATTCGCACTTTTAGTTTTTTCATTATTTGTAGTCGGGATCCTAAAATCGCAGAGGAGGCTGCTGGCCGGAAAATCTCACTTGCTAATGCTCCGCGTAGCCCAGCAGCGTTTAAGAATAAGGAGACCCGGTCTCCTTGGAGCTGCACATCGCTTAACGCACACGCTGCCCGGAGATCGGGCAAGTGAGATTTTTCGGCCAGCAGCCTCCTCTGCGGATTTTAGGATCCTGACTACAAATAATGAAAAAACTAAAATTGCGAATTTTGTGATGAAATTTGGTATGTGGGATTACAATAATATTTGGAACAACTTGTTTAAATAACTTTTTCCGATATCTGTAATGCAAAGCAAAATATCGGTAATTTACCGTGTTTTTGCATTCGCAGAGTAAGCCGCTTTTAGAATTAAAAAAATTCAGTTGATTATCTTAAACAATGTAAACCTTCAACCTGTATGGACTGCAAAACTTCAAATCTGTATTTATTTTGATATGCATATCTACTTACAGAGATAGAATTGTTAACAAATAAACGACACACACTTTGGTAATACACTTTTACAATTATACTAACTATTTTTAAAATGATATGATATTATGAAATAATTATGAATTATGATGATATTATAAAATGTAAATAAGAAATGGTCAAAAAAATGGGGCCTTAAATTAAATTTTTTTGGCGGATTTTTTTTTTGCTAGTACAAATTTTTCTAGATAATTTACAGTTAGGTATAATGGCATAAAAATAGAACGGGGGGTTAGACAAGGAGACCCAATATCACCTAAACTTTTTAATACGGTCTTAGAACATGCTTTTAAGAGTTTGGATTGGATGACAAAGGGAATAAAAATAGATGGAGAATACCTAAATAACTTACTCTTCGCCGATGATATAGTCATAATAGCTGAGGATCTAGGCATAGCAAGAGAGATGGTACAAGAACTCGTTGTGGCTACAGAAAATGTAGGTTTAAATATAAACATCTCGAAAACAAAAATAATGACAAATTTGGTACCCAACCAGAACATCAGTATTGTTGGGAAGGAAATAGAACTCGTAGATAGATATAAATACCTGGGACATGAAATTACGATTGGCAGGGATAACCAGACTCATGAACTGAAGAGAAGAATAGGTCTTGGGTGGGCAGCATTTGGAAAACTGAGAGAAACTTTTAAAAGTGAGTTGCGCACATGCCAAAAGAGAAAGGTATTTGATCAGTGCGTCCTCCCAGTCTTGACGTACGGATCAGAAACACTTACCTTAACAAAAGCCACGGCTACCAAACTAAGAGTCAAGCAGAGAAGAATGGAGCGGTCAATGTTAGGAATAACTCTGCGAGACAAAATCAGAAACGAAGAAATCAGGAGAAGAACTAAGGTGACTGACGTCATCGAAAGGATAGCCAGGTTGAAGTGGAGATGGGAAGGACACATAGCCAGAATGACAGATGGGCGATGGAGGGCGAAGAGGTTATTGGAATGGAGGCCAAGAGAAGACAAGAGAAGCATCGGTCGACCGCCTACAAGATGGACTGACGACTTAAGAAAGGTAAATAAAAACTGGATGAGAGCGGCGCAGGATAGATGGGGTTGGAAACGAGGGGAGGAGGCCTATGTTCAGCAGTGGACTTTTGAGGCTGGATGATGATGATGATAGCCTCTCCTATTGAAAAAATCACGAGCCGCCACTGACGAATCCATTATTTTATTTCTTAAAACAACTTAATTCGTTTGTCAATGGTCATTTTTGACTAGAGATCCTTTTTTACCCCCGTTGGTCATTAGTGTAGCAAAAAAAGGTTGGTCATCGGAAGGTTAATACGTTGCTTTCAACCTATACTCAAACTCAAACTGTATTTTTAAACATCTTATATTTTTTATAATAATTAAATTCACTATCAAAAATGATATTTATTAATAATGAAATCAAAATTTAGTTTGCCTCTGACGTATCTGTTAAACTCAAAGGTAAACAACGTATATGCTTTTTTGATACAAAGAAATATTATATTATCATTTATTATTATTATTTGAATATAACAAAATTTTCTTAAATCCAAATAATAAATAGATAATATAAAAGAAGTATTAACTTCAACAAAATAGCCAAAATGATGAAAAACCAATTTCATAATATTCATTTCATTTTACCTCGTAATATTTGGGGTAAATTAAAATTTCATTAAACTTGTTATCATTCGAAGCACTAGTTCTAAATGTTCGCATGTGCTACTATTAATGCTTCAATTATTAATCTTCCAAACATTCTGAGGCTAATCCTTTATTTACCCAGTTGAAATGTTCGAAGGATTTGCTTAATATTTATTTTACTTTATACTTGTATATACATATATACCTCATACATACGCTCTTCATAAGTTATTTATTATAAAACACTTCGTCACCCTGGCAAAGTCAAATAGATTTAAGCTTATAACTGTACATTTACTCAGTGTGTATTGTGTACTTAGCCACTAAAACTAGTAGTTAAGTTTAATGTAATCTAAACATAATTTGATTAGGTAAACATCCATGAAAATGATTTAGATAAAATCCTGAGTTGAGTGAGTTTATGGTGGATACAGCCGGGATACGTAGATTTGGAATCAGGGTCGTGTCCCCGGGGCGCTATGAAGGGATGGTTTTAGTGTTTGTTTGTTTTCTTTAACACTCATACTGCCTAAATATTATATGAAACTCGTTGGTCAAAATGGGTCGAAACTAATATTTATAGTATTATGTAAATGAATAGTTTGATTTTTTATAATAAACGATGAAGCTACTGTAGGTTTTGTTTCTCACGAATTTATAAATAAGCTTATTTTTATGCATTTAAACCAGCCCCTTAAATTCTTTAATCATGACACTCTCCTCCTTCCTCTACTTCTTTCCCTGTCTTATTAGTTTTAGCATTGCATATCACCGTCCCTTCATTACGTGTCCCGGATATGGTAACTTTTTATTTTAATTGTGTTTATTATTTCGTATTATTTGCCCATACTATTTCGTTTTCTTCTGTGTCCATGCTATTCTAAGCATCCTCCTGTAACACCGCATTTCAAATGACTGTAGTTTATTTATGGGTTCTTGCTTCAATATCCAGCTTTCAAGTCCATATTGTAGTATCGAAAACAACTGGCATCTCAAAGCTCCTACACTCAATTCTAATCTAATGTGCTTGTTGCGGAAAACTGATTTCCTTTTTACAAATGCATTTCTTACTATATCTATCCTGTCATTATTTCTGTTGTTTGATCATTATTGGCTGAAATCCAGGTTCCTAGGGATTTGTATTAATCAACTCTTTATATCGGTTCAGTTCCCAAATCTATGCTTGTTTGAATATTTGTTTTCTTAGTTATTATCGGTTTATTTTGGTATATTTCTTTGTAGTCCATATTCTTCACATAAACTTGTTTTGATTAGTAGTAATTGGAGTTGTTCAGTAGAGCTTGCCATAATCCCGATATCATCTGCATATCTTATATTGTTAATATATTTTCCGTTAATTATTATTACTTCACTTTGAGATAGTAATTCTTCCTTAAAAATGGCTTCACTATATATACACTAAATACTAATGGAGACCTAATACATCACATTTCATTTAAAAGTGGGATTGCAACAAGGCTCTGTGCTTAGTCCGTATTTATTCTCATTAGTTTTGGACCAGATAACAGCGAAACTACGGGGTAACATTCCATGGTGCTTAATGTATGCTGATGATGTCGTGTTAATAGGAAATGGTGAAAGAGACTTAGAACGAAAACTGAAATAGTGGAGGCAAGCTCTGGAGGAAAAAGGTTTAAAACTTAGTAGGACAAAACAGAGTATTTGGAATGTTCATTTAAAGATGGAGTTACTACAAATAAAATGGTACCTTTGGATGGTGAACTGATTGTAAAAAGCAATAGTTTTAAGTACCTAGGATCGATATTATAGAGTAATGGAGAAATAGATGGAGACGTATGCAGTAGAATTAGGGCTGGATGGATGAAGTGGAAAGCGAGTGGTGTGTTGTGTGACAGAAAAATTTCAATGAAGCTGAAGGGAAAATTCGATAAAACAGCCATAAGACCGGCTAAGATGTACGGAACTGAATGTTGGGCAGTGAAGAAGAAAGAGGAACAACGAATGCATGTGGCGGAAATGAGAATGCTTAGATGGATGAGTGGAGTGACAAAGAAGGATAAAATTAGAAATGAGTATATTGTGGAAGTCTAGGTGTGGCACCAATTGATGCCAAAATGAGAGAGCATAGGTTAAGATGGTTTGGTCATGTTTAACGTCGAGACGTTAATCACCCAATACGAAGAATAGCTGAAGTGCAGATTCCTGGAAGGAGTAGGAGAGGAAGACCAAAGAAGACCTGGGGGAGACGATAAGGCAGGATATGTTGGTAAAGGGGATTGACATTGATATGACCCAAGATAGAATTGTGTGGAGAAATGTAATTAGGAAAGCCGACCCCGCATAGGGATAAGGCAAAGAGAATGATGATGACATAATACATCCCTGCTTAATACCGATTCTTATGTCAATTTCTGGACTAGGTTCGTTATCAATATACAATAATTTGTGCTTTTTAATTCCAGTAAAACTTTGTTATTATCATTAAGTCGTAAGCTTAACCTGCTGGACTCTAAAATCCCTCCAACGTTTATAAAAGTATATTTAAGCGTATCCGTATTATCCAGAAATTGCTACTTGATAGAAGATCTCATTAAATTATTCTAAATTAGATTAGACTCAAGTAGCAACCATGCAAACCGAGTTTCAATGTGCATTGAAAAAACAAGTTATCGTATATCTGGTAAACCAAATACCCGATGAAGGAGCCATTTTAAGTAAAATAAATGAAAATGCGTCATAAAAGCCTTAAAAACCCTTTATAATGTCTACCTATCTGAGCCCACTGTTATTGAGTTCTGTTATGGATGAAGTGACTAAAAAGTGTTGGAAAAAACTTTAAAATGGGCTATAGGTTATAGAAATCTGCAACAAGTAAAAATTGAAGCCTGTGCATTTGCTGATGACATTGTTTTAGTTGCAAGAACTGAAAAGGGTCTTGGAGATAACATAAGAATCTGGGCAGAGTAACTAAAAAGCTATAACTTAATAATAAATATGGAGAAAATGAAAGAAATGACAATAGCCAACAAAGAAGCAAATGTAAGTATTGAAATGGGCAAAAAATTGAGCCAGTAGACCACTTTAAGTATTTGGGAACAATGTTAAACAACAAAGGTACACAAGAAGATGAAATCGGAAACAGAATAAAATTGGCAACGAGAAATTATTATTCGCTGTATAAAAATTTCCTAACCAAAATGGAAGGGAACTGTAGTTCCCCCCTAATTATCAACTGGAACTCCCTAATTATCAACTTAAATGAAATTAATCGTTACCGCTCCACAAATTATTTTACTTATGTTGTGTTTATATGATCTGTAAGTTTCATCTATTCAAAGTGCTTATTTTTGAAAAAATTTGGTTTTAAAATAAAATTATTAAAAATTTTAATTTTGAAAAATATGTTTTTTTCAAAATAACTTAAAAATTGTTAGAGATACCAAAAATATCGAAAAACAAAAAAAGTCAGCATTGTATTTCTGAATATCATGTACTATTTTGTTTTTCTGTTAGACAAAAATTGATTAAGATTTGGTGTTTCTAAATTTGCATACATTCGTGATCAGTGACTCGTTCAACCCCTTTTAACTACAGCTCTTTCAAAAAAAAGGACTTTGTACCGATGAAATTTACAGATCATATAAACAATACATACACGAGTAAAGAAACTTGTAAAGTCGTAACGATTAAGTTAATTTGAGATACTAATTAGGGGGTGGTTTTCCTGATTTTTTTTACAAAAAAAAAGGGACTAACTTTATTTTGAGCGTAACTGATTTACTTTTGATGCTAGAGTTTTTTTTTATTAAACAAAAATGAAGCTTTTTTAAACACTTTAAATGAGTTGTAATGATTTTTCCTCGAAATGTGCTTAATTTTTGGTTATTTCACGTTAAACTGTTCCATTTGGAATTTAACGAATATGAACCTATTTTTCATTGGCTGTAACTCTGCTTCTACTAGGTATAGAGACGTGATATATACACCATTAAAAAAAATGACAGGCTATAATTTTGTTAAGAGTGTTTTTTCGACAAAATAGTTACTATTTGACCTATTTCCGAAAAAGCCGTCTAAAAGCGTGGTTATTTTGTTGAAAGAATGAACAGATCCACTGGAAAATAACTCGAAAAGTATTGACTTAGTGAAAAAACTCTACAGAACAGAAGTTACTTAAAATTAGTCAGTTTATTCATTTCCGGACTTACTTTTGGACGAATATTTTTTCACCCCCAAGAGGGGGTGAAAACACCCCCAGGGCAAAAGCACATATCGGCACGATATCACTTTTTTTCTTTGACTTAGCTATATGTATGCCAAATTTCATTTCAATCCAAGCGGTTATTTAAAATTTAGAGGTTTTGCAATATTTTACCGTTAAAGAACGTACCTACTAACATTCAAAACAACAAACACACATTGAGATCTATTTTATCTAAAACTAAACCTAACAATGAGCAAGAAAGAACAAATAATTGTGTTTATAGAATACCTTGTGAATGCGAATATTTATATTTAGGTGAAACATCAAGACCGTTAAACGTTAGAATAAGTGAACGATAGATTTATAGATATTCAAAGTAGGGAATTTGATAGATCTCAAATATGTAAACATGCATGGGACAATGAAGACAGAGTTCAGTGGAAAGATTCAAGTATAGTCCTGAAAGAATCAGATGGCAAACAGAGAAAAATCAAAGAAGCAGCTGTATTAATTGGATTATTAGAATAATTATTATGTTAAATGAAACCAATTTTGTCGCGAATTTCTCGGCAGAATGCAGTAGATATGGTTGTCCCTACTAAAAGAGGAAATGAATGGAAAGAAAATACCAGATTAGTAAGTCAATAGCATATCGAGTATACATCATTTATGTTTTAGTATTATCTATATATGCATATGCATCTATGTATTATTAATATCATTCCTAATTTAATATAACGTATACCTACTAAATTTACAATCAGGATGCAGTAGAAATAAACAAACCAAGACACGTCAAATGCTACTAAGAGCATTCCCAAATCATAATTTACAATGTATAAACTTTGGAAATCACGATTTGGGATTTACAATACATTGTAAATTATGATTCGTGAGTGCTCCTAGTAGAATTTAACGTGTCTTGGTTTTTTTATTTCTACTGCATCTTGAGTGTAAATTTAGTATACACATAAAATCAGAGTTTGGTGTTAGTCTTAAGAGTAAGTTCTTTAAAATGTCTCTTTTTTTCTTTAAAATGTATACCGTAATATACAGGAATAAAAAACCGCTAAACGCCGTAAAAATCAGTGGCGCATAAAATATTCCAGCTACAAAGGATCTGATATGAATATTACGTGGCGCGAAAATGTATTCTCATTTTGATGTAAAACAAAATTCTAGTTTTTTTTAAGATTTTTCCATAATATTTGCTCAATTTGAAGTAAAACGCGCTACAAAAAGTAACTTTGATACAGTTTGAATTTTGACTGTTTTGTGGCGCGTTTACTTCAAATTTAGCAAATATTGTGGAAAAATATTTTAAAATAAAACTAGAATTATGTTTTGCATCAAAATGAAAATAAATTTTCGCGCCACGTAATATTCATATCAGATCTTTTGTAGCTGGAATATTGTATGCGCCACTCATTTTTTCGGCGTTTAGCGGTTTTTTATTCTTGTATCAGGAGTTTTTCAAAGTTATTTACAAATTAAATGTATGAAGTTTAATGCAATGTTTCCCGATTACACAGTAAGCTTTATAAATGTACACTCGATTTTTCTTCTATTTGAAAAATATTGGGATGGCCGTTAAATAAACTCGGATTGCCCGTTACCAGATCAAAAGCGTCGTAACCACTACAACTACATACACCATTTCGGGAATAATCGTTAATTGGAATATACTTTTGTAGCTTAATAACTTCTAAACGGTTTAACCGATTTTGATCACTAAACATTAGTTTGAAACGTATTGATAAGTAGTACCTGATGCATCTAAGGTCAAGTATGATAACTGAAGCTATTACAGGAATTATTGAGCTTGAAAAATCGTTTTTTCCCATAGGAAATAGATTTGATCATATTTATGGAGCCCATAACTTAAAAAATCGAATTTTCCCGGATATAAGGTTTACACCGTTAGATTCGTCTAGGGTCTTTCTATAAACGCTTAGTTATTGGCGCAATTCGTAGGTTGAAATTTTGAGTAATTGTCGAAAAACCAAAATTTTCAAAATTTTGTTTTTCAGTTTTTCGGCTATACTGAGCCATGTGTATGTCTGATCCTGACGGTTTGAAGACCATTTCAAAGCACAACTCAACTCTATTGATTTGCTGTATTTGTGGTTCTCGTATCCTTTCTTGAACCGAAAATATATACCCCCAAAAATATGCCGTTTTGTACCTACCAAGCTGGCTTATGGGTGGTCAAACTACACCGGTTCTGAATCGGCCCTGACCCCCTCTTCAAACACAGAAATTTTTTTTTAAATTGGTTTAACTTTTCCACACACGTACATACATACATACATACAGACATACATACATACATACATACATACATACATACATACATACATACATACATACATACATACATACATACATACATACATACATACATACATACATACATACATACATACATACATACATACATACATATCCACAAGCATTTTCCCTTTTTTAAATAGAAATTGAGTCATATTTCTGAGCTCAGTAACTTTTGATTGTTATAACCGATTTTCAAAATTAGACATGCGTTCGAAACGTAATAGGTCTGGATCCCGCGTATGAAAAAAAAGTTGATTAATAGCAAGCTGACAATTTGTTAATAGCTTAAGGGTGTCTAGTCGGATAAACTTTGATATATGGGAACACTGGAACAGGGGCAGTTTTAATTGTGGAACAGGTTAAAAATTTGGAACGGTCACACCACGAAAACGGCACATTTATTTTGTCCGACAGATCAGACTTAAACTCTCCGAACAGAGATTTAACTCTCATGTAAAAATCAGACTGCTATTTATCACCTGTCATATTTCCTGTCCTTTGACATATTCTACATGTTCCACTCATTAAAACGCCTATTTGGTGATAAATAGCTGTCTGATTTTTGCATGAGAGTTTAATCTCTGTTCGGAGAGTTTAAGGGCCGGTTGTTCGAAAGCTAATCAAAAATGATCATTATCAAATATTTAATTACTGTCACCAACTGTCAATGTCAACTTTGTTTGGGTTGCTGAAAACATAATATGAAATTACTTAATCAATTATGTTAATAATTGTTAGGTTAATTGATTAACTAATCTCATAATTTTAATCAATTATGTTTTCAGCAACCCAATAAAAGTTGACATTGACAGTTTTGGTGACAGTAACTAAATATCTGATAGTGATCATTGTTGATTAGCGTTCGAACAACCGGCCCTAAGTCTATTCTGTCGGACAAAATGAATGTGCCGTTTTCGTGGTGTGACCGTTCCAAATTTTTAACCTGTTCCACAATTAAAACTGCCCCTGTTCCAGTGTTCCCATATATCAAAGTTTATCCGACTAGACACCCTTAAGCTATTAACAAATTGTCAGCTTGCTATTAATCAACTTTTTTTTCATACGCGGGATCCAGACCTATAATGGTCAGTACTATTAGCAGCTGCAAAGGTCGGTCGTAAATTTTTAAAGTTTTTGGGAGTTTTGGGGACGAGAACGAAAAACAGACCCTAAATAGGAAGGGCCGTAAAATCTACACCCTTGGACCAAAATAGATGGTTGACATATGAATGGGTGAGTCTTTTTTAGTGATTTAGAAAATCGAAGATTTCGTGTATATATTAATATATTGTCGCGTGAAGGGGGTTGTGCGCCACTGGCGAGAACTGCCGTTCTCTTGTAATGTCTGAATTACCGATATGAATGAGTCAGCTTAAATTTAATTATTAGAAAAAAAATTTTACTAAGCAACAATATTTGTTTAATTTATTAATTTTAATAATTTGTGTTTTAATAACGACCTCCGAAGTGGAAGCCGAAACGACAATAAATTTCATTTTTAAATTAAATTGTGGCTTATTTACCAATAAAATAGTAAATCAATTAGATATTTTGATTTTGAGAATTCCGCTCAGTTGCTTGATAATATTGTTAGTTAAGCCATTTATAGGGTAACATATATTTACAAAAAGTTTTTAATGGCATGGACTTTATGTCAATCAGCCAGTCACAACAAGGTACTTAGTGTAATGTGTAGTGTGTATGTTTGAGTAAGTGTCTTGTTATTTTGCCAAGTCGACGTCACTGTCTTTGCAAAGATACGCTAATTTTATCCGAACGTCTGCGGTTCTTCCGGTGAGTACCGATCCCACAGGGGCAGAAACTAACTTCATTTATTATTTTATAATAAACGAAAAATGTCTGACCCTGGTGAGATTCGAACTCACGACCATTCGGACCTTTCGATCCAAAGGTAGGCGTTCTTACCACTGAGCCACAGAGGGGCCTTTTCTACAAAAAGTCACCATACATGAATGGCTCAATTTATAGTGAGCTATAATAATATTAGCCATATTATTATAAATTATGTTATATAGTGCAAGTTCTATCTAATTATTTCTTATACTGCTGTAAATTAGTGTAATTTTTCTTACACAATAAATCCCTAATAGCATTCTACTACGCCCATGGTTTAAGCCCAGGAAAAGGGAGAATGTATTTACAAAATGACAGATGAGGATAATGAGAATTGTCTAAATGTTAATTTTCTAGGGATGGGAAAATTAGTTTTTTGAGGGATTAGTAGTTTAATACATAACGAATTAGGCAATCGAGTCCTCGTCCTTTTGTTTAATTTTCTTGCTGACAGATGCTTTGTGTATAATGTATTTAATAAGCTCTGCTACTGATAATTTGTAATATAACAATAATATATTGGGTAAATGGTGAAAATTTCCGTTGATATTGTCTAAACGATTGCCCCCATTTTATAGGTCAGGAAATGAAGCATTTTGGCTCGCAATTTTTCGTCCAGCATGGATTTACTTGAAATTTTCACAGAAGGTAGGGAATAGACCAAGGATCATTTTCTATATCATGCCGCTGTACGCTAAAACCTTGGAATAGTGGCACTCCATCTCGGGGGTGAGAATTTTTTATTACATTTTAACCATCGAAATTGATGAAAAAAATAATTCTAAGAAAAAATGTTCTTTACCTTTTCTTCGTAAAACTAACATTTTTCGAGTTATTGGCGGTTGAAAGTAACAGTTTCATAAAAATCGACTTTCCTGTAGGGTTTTTTGAGAATAACTCGAAATATATGCATTTCATCAAAAAAACTGTAAAAATCAAAATTCTATATTTTAGAAACACAAATGAAATCATTTTTTGGAATTTTTCTAAGACCAATACAAACGAAGATATGGCATGTTAAAGGTTAGCCTTTTTCGTCAAATGTATTTGAAATATTCAAAGCCAAATAACAGGAAAACTTTGCATTTTTCGAGGATAACTTACAAAATTTGTTTCTAGGCATGCAAATAGACCTTTAAAAAACAAAAAAATAGTACCTAGCATAAAAGTTAAGCGACTTCTGATCAAAATAACGTGAGTACCTACATTTTCTACGAAGAAATCAGTGAAAACAACCTCATAACTACCCTCCAAATTACAATTGATCTTCATCCTTCTGTAAGTCTTTTTGAATAAATATTATCAATAAAGTAGGGTCTCGGTTATCCGCCCTTCGGTTATCCGTAGTTCTGTTTTATCCGCCGCACCATTTAAGTATTTTTTTTTCAAATTTATATAACTTTGAAAATATTAAAGAATGAGTAAAAATTTTTTAAGATGAGATAAAATACGCCTAGCAACAAGAAGCCAGAGCTGTCGATATTATGATGCTACAAGATGGCGAGTATTGGCAGCAACAAGACGAGATACACCGGCAAGGATTATGAAAATCGCTAGTTTTTTTCGTTCATTCTAAATCATTCTATCTACAATGTCCAATGTCAGTCAAAATTAAACTGTTTCTCTTCTTCTTCTTTTTGTGCCACTTCTATCGGAGACTGGAAATCATCAAGGCCTAAACTTGTGTTTAATTTAACGCTCCCTATTATCCGCCATTTTGCTTATCCGCCCTTCCGTCGGACCGTTTATGGCGGATAACCGAGACTCTACTGTACATCCAAGAGGTATGACTTATATAAAGGGTCGAATTTTAGAAAAATTGGAGTTTAAGAATAAATTAATTTTTTGCAATTTCGTATTTTTCACTATTTTCTTCAAAATATCTCCGAAAACACTGGAGACACGAAAAAAATTACGGAGCAATAAATTATAGATTTTTTAATAACTAAAATATTCCTCTGCATATATTTTCTTGCAGTGAATATTTAGTGAAGTATAGCTGTTTAAAACCTCTATTGACGAGCAAACACCCCCTTATTCGAGCCCTTTAAACTCACCTCACTTGAAAACTAAGTGATCTTCCGGAATTTTGTTCACATAGTATTATAGCTCTCAAGAAAGCCTAAAAATCATGTTAGAAAAAAATTTTATCACCAAAAATGTAACTTTTTATCACTTCGGAGTATTATAAAGGATTTTCAATGTATGTATAATGTATATGTTACAGTTTCAGTTGATTATCCAGTTGGAGTTGACTATTCCTAGTTCGAGTCAAATCAAATGGCTGGTTTTAGTAAAAGTTGATTTTAAATATAAAATGAAGATTTTATTTAACATGTCCTAGTAAAAGTTGACTCCAACTAGAAAAAGTATCCACTTCCCAATACCATTTAGTAAGAGTTCATTATTTCACAACATAAACACAAATGACCGATTCTAGAAATAAAATAGGGATGGGAAAAACCTACCGGTTATAATCTAAAACCGGTTTTTTTCTTCTGCAATAATCAGTTTTCCGGTTGTTTCTTTGTCACGGTTATAACCGTTTTTTTTTAAGTAATAACCGGTGAAAACCGGGTAAGAGGAAAAAATACTGAACTCAGAGAAAAGATGTGAAAATTTTTCGACCACCGCGCGAAAATGAAAAATTTTAAGCCGACTGAAACCGATTTCACAACACTGATGACTGACTGCCATACTAATATGACCTGATGTATACCTGATGTGAACCGTAGGTAAAATAAACCGGTATAACCGAAAACCGGTGTTTTCTCAAAAACTGCCATCCCTAAAATAAAATGTTATTGGATATTATGTTCAAATCGTAATAAGTAGTTAAAACAGTCAAACTCAAGGAGATGCTCACTCATCAAAAAAGCACGTGAGATTCTACATTTACTGAATCGACCCAGGAATAGTCAACACAAACTAGTAAGAGTTGATGCTCCTTTTCCCTCGATGTACTTTCACTAAAAAGACTTAGGAAGAGTCTACTTCAACTAGTAAAAATTTAGTTAAATTTTTCAAATCAACTCTTCCTGCTTGTTTTAGTTTGAGTTGACTTGAAACAGGAATAGTCAACTCTAACTGAGAATCAACTTGAACTCTAACATACAGTGAGCACGTAAAGGTTGGAATAAATTCATTGTTTCATGATTGGGCGATTTTGGAAAAAAATCCCGAAACAGGTCAATTTTTATTTTTAAATTGCGACTTTTAGGCATATTATATATCATACTAGTGGTCGTGTGATAGCTCATTTGAAAGGTAATTCAATTCTCTATTCACTAATATAAACATTAACATAACTATTTATACAGGGTGTCCAGAAAAAAAAATTTAATTAAATTTATTGACAAAAAAAAAGAATGTATGTAATTTATTTAATTCGAAATACATTTTACTGCTCTCAGAAAACAGAAAAAAGTGTTTATTTGAAAAATATTCATTGATTTTCGCTTCAACGAAATGTTGAAACTGTCAAGAGGCATGTGGGTGGCTGCTTTAATATTGAGATTAACCAAACAACAATATTTATGTGTCAAATAAACATTTTTTCCTGTTTTCTGATAGTAATACAATGTATTTTGAATTAAATAAATTACACATATTCTTCTTTTTATGTAAATAAATTTAATTAAAGAAAATATTGTTTTGGACATGTTGTATAAATAATTATGTTATATTACTGAATGTTTATTTTACTCAATAGAGAATTGAATTACCTTTCAAATGATCTACCACACGACCCCTATTCTCATTTAAAAGAATCATCGATGACGTCATCACGTCCAGATGGGTGACGTTACTAGTATGATATATATGCCAAAAAGTCGTAATTTAAAAATAAAAATTGACCTGTTTCGGGATTTATTTCCAAAATTGCCCATTCATGAAAAAATGAATTTATTCCAACCTTTACGTGCTCACTGTATATTAATATCACGGAACCGGTTTTTCGGCATCAATACGTTATAATATGTTCCATTTTCTCCATTCAAATCGAAAGAGAGAAAAGAAGAAACATCTACTCAAGTGTCTGTGTGTGAGTGTATATTTCGTTGATTTCTCGCCAATGTTAATAAAAATTGCAATGTTATTAAGGGTGGTTTTAAGGGTTGAAATATTTTGACATGATATCCTGTGTTTGACATGATATTATTTAACCAATAAAAACCAAATTTTACCCATATTAAGGTTTAAAACATTTTTATATAATTTTTGACAATGAGGGTTAGTTTACACCCCTAAAAATAATCAACGTCCTTGAGCATGATATAGAATATGAAGTACAGGTTGAGATGATCCTAGTACCAAATTTTTATGCAAATCGATGTAAGCCCAAATCATTCTTTTAGGATAAATACATGTTTTATATAAAGCTCCAACAAGGGTGGTTTTAAGGGTTGAAATATTATTATATTATATTCTAAAGCATAAAACAATCATTACTTAATTAATTTATATAACTTAATTAATTTATACTTAATTAATAAAACCAAACTTCGACCATATTAAAATTTAAAATGTTATTTTTAAATTTTTTACAATTAGGGGTAGTTTTTTTACAACTAGAGTGTGAAATTAGTCTAATCCCAAATTTTTGTACGAATCGATGCTGGACGAAACAATTTCGAGGTTTTCCCATTTTTTCAGCATCTTTTCTGGCCTATTATAAATTAAACCACTTGTTTGGAATAAAACATACAATATTGTAATCATAGTTTGAGTACATAAAATCAAACTTTTTAGTGCGGCAGATTCGTGCAAATATTATAGGAATTGTGCATTTAATGATAGAAGCATATAATTTGGAACACATATACCGTATATATGTTACAGTTCAAGTTGATTCTCAGTTAGAGTTGACTCCAACTAGTTGGAGTCAACTCCAACTGAAAGGAGCAGTAAAAGTTGATTTTAAAAATTTAAATCAACTTTTACTAGTTGGAGTTGACTCTTCCTGGATCTATTCAGTAAATGTTGATTATACGAGAATCTCAAGTGCATTTTTGATGAGTGTGCGTTTCTTTGTTTTGACCGTTTCAACTACTTATTAGTATAGTCTGTAACGTCGTCCCCGTTAGGTAAATTATTCTGATTTGATTTTTTGCACAAACTTACTCAAAGAAATACATCCGCATAACAATCCTTATAACAAATTCACAGGGTGTCACGCGGTACCGCGGTCGAAAAATTGTTTAACCAATTTTAGTAAAGTCAGTCAGTAAAGTGACTCTTTATCGAACGAGTCTGATATTATGAGCAGAGGAACAGACGCGTTCGATAAAGAGTATTGAGGTGGTGCGTACAAAATTGTATCGTCAATCATAAAAAACATTAACACTTACTTACAACTTTGAGGACATTTTTTTAATTTTAGACGAAATAAAAACTTCGTATGACAGTAATGACAGATGACTTTTGCATGATGGCCGGTTTTGATGTTTAATCGATAGTTGTCAATATTGTATACCTACCTAATTACTAAATCTGTAAAGTTTTGATTTATTTTGTATGAATATAATTGCGAAACACTACAGAATTTTACTTTTTGACATAAATTTTATTAATAATAAGATAAATTTTGTACAATATTTTTAATAATTAAAGTAAATAAGTTTTAATTTCACTCAAATAAATAATCGATTGCTGCTATTGACCACTTACATTCAATCTCGGTTGATTTGATTAATTATCGCAGCAGGTAAACTAACATTCTTCTTTCAATACAACAAAGTGTTACTTTACTGCCGAGAATGAGGGCAAATGAGTACAGTAATGAATGATTTTAGTGAAGTTTGGCGATAAACAATGATTTTAAACAAATTCGCAAAAATACATAATTTTTTCACTTCGTACAAATTTTTTTTTAAATCCGTTGGGCCTTTTTTTCTCTAAAATTGACTGTTGTCGAGTTATTAGCGACTTAAAAATTGAAAAACGCCAAAATAACCATTTTCAAGGTTTAATCACTCGGTTAAAGATAATTATTGTGAAAGTCGAGCGAGCGGCCGTGGAGTAACGGCATAATCGCTGGCCTCATACGCCAGTGCACGTGGGTTCGAGCCCTGCTAAAGACAAACCATTTTCATTTTCAATAATGACACGAGCCGTCTCACCGTGCCTCGGAGAGCACGTTAAGCAGTCGGTCCCCCTGGGCTAGTGTACATCGACACTAGTTACTTGAAACAGGGTTAAAGATGTAATTGGCGCCGGAACTGTTCGAAAGGCAAAAATGCCATACGATATTATATATTATGAAAGTCAGAAACTAAAAAAAATAAAAGATTAAAACTACCTCTATAAGATCCTGAAGAAATTTTGTCATTATTTCATTAATAAGATATTATTTTTAATTATCAACAATGAGCGCTAACCGTGTATTGAAGCGGCCGTCAATGTGAGTGCGAGTGAGATTCACCATTGGACGGCTGGAATGGTGCATCTCTTTATCAGTCACCATTGACGGCCGCCTAATACGCACTTAGCGCTCATTGTTAATAATTAAAGATAAAGCTTAGTAATAAAATGGTGACAAAAATTTCTGCTGGATCTTGTAGAGGGGGCTATAAACTTTGATTTGGTCACTTTCTGACTTTCATAATAATGGATTTTAACCGAGTTATTAAGCCTTGAAAATGGCTATTTTCGCATTTTTAAACATGTTTAAACAATTTATCGATCAAGGTACTGCCTGGCACCCAGTAGATTTGTTATAAGGACCTCTTTTTGAGTAAGTTTGTGCAAAAAATTCGAATCGGAGTAATTTACTTAACGGGGGCGACGATACAGTCTAGACTAATTTGAACATATTCAGTAACATTTAATTTCTAGAATCGGCTGTTTGTGTGAATCAGAATCAACTTTTACTAGATGGCATTGGGAAGAGTATACTTTTCCTAGTTGGAGTCTACTTTTACTAGTAAATGTTGAATATAAATCTTCATTTTATATTTATGATCAACTTTTACTGAAACCAGCCGTTAGAGTTGACTCCAACTAGTTGGAGTCAACTCCAACTGGATAATCAACTTGAACTGTAACATATGTTAAGGTTCAAAATTAGTTATGAGGCCATCTCAGATTTTACCTTTTACAAAAATGGCGGGCATTCAAAATATCAACGGTACATATATGTGACTAATAGCACGATAACTTTTAAACGAAAAGTCCGACTTCAACCAAATTTGGTATATAGTCTAGTAAAATAAAATTTCACTACATGTAAAACAAAATGTAAATTCGTACAGGTTGAAACAAATTTTATATCAAATTTTAGGTGGGTACAAAAGATATTTTCAAGAAAGTATCCAAATCACACAAGGGGATCATTCTTTAAATAATTAAAAAGGGGTCATTTTTGCAAAAAAATTACTTTTTTAACTGCTGAGGTCATTCAATTACCAATGAAGGTCTATAGGATTATTTTCTGCAAAGTTGAAGGGTAAATCTTTCACATATAACTTACTAAATTAAATTTGACCCTCTATTTATTTAAATAATTATACATGAAACTTTAAAAACAAATTTGCAAAAAATTATTTTTAGCGTTTTAAATAAGCACTATAAAATATCTTATTTTACATAAAAAGTTGCACTATGCTATCAGTATTAATTAAAAAAACATTGGTCCAAAAATATTTAATATTTTTTGAGATATTGAATTTGTTTATTAAATGTTACTCTATTTTCAATTGCAAAAACGGGGTTGTTGTCAAAGAAATATTCACCTGTATTAAATCTTATTAGTTTTATGTTTATGTATGTTTTCGATAAATGTATTGATAAATTCAAATTTCAATTAAACTTCCCCCTAAAATGACATTTGCAAATTATTCAAATTTGTTTATAATTTGTTTTTTTAAAATAACGTCGCGGGGATTAAATATTTTGAAATGCCGTTTCGATAATTGGATTTCTGGTAATTTTTCACTAATTAACAAATTTTTTTGTCTTTTTTTCCTCTTCTTTTTTTTTCTTGGAATTATATTACTACGGGCCCTTTTAGGGTTAAGTTTCATTAAGAATGTCGAATCTCTAAGTTATAGATTCTAGACCTAAAAATATTAAGACTGGTCTAAAATCACTTAAATAAAATGTGGCTGGTTACTGAGTTACAGGGTGTTTTATTTAAAAATTAAAAATTATTCTTACCAAGTACTTTCAAACTATTTGACGCATCCTTATCATACTTGCCAGAAAGTGTGGGTACTATACAGTCTACTAAATTGTGACAAATAAAAGTTTCTAGCTACTACCAGAGGCGTACGACAGGGGATAGTTAATGGTTGACCCTTTCCAAATTCTACGCCACTGAGGGAATTACTATTTTAGCGAAATTTTTCGATTCTCCAATACTTTATATGTAAATAATATACTCTTTACTGGTAACGATTAAGTCATTAGTTTTCGAGATATTGGACGTTAAAAATGAAACGGCACAGTTATTTTGATTCATTCATTCATTCATTTTAAACTTCCAATATCTCTCAAACTGATGACTTTATCGATATCAATAAAGTTATTTACATACAAAGTATTGGAGAATCGAAAAATTTCGTTAAAATAGTAATTCACTCAGTGGCGTAGAATTTTGGAAGGGTCAATCATTCACTATCCCCTGTCGTACGCCTCTGGCACTAGCTATAAACGTTTATTAATCACAATTTAGTAGGGTGTATAATAGCCACACTTTCTGCCAAGTATGATAAGGATACGTTAAATAGTTTTAAAGTACTTGGTAACAATAATTTTTAAATTTTTAAATAAAACATCCCGTAACTCAGCAAGTAGCCACATTTTATTTAAGAGATTATAGTTAAATCTTAATATTTTTAGGTCTACAATCTAGATCTCATTGACTCGACATTCTTAATAAAATTTAACCCTAAAAGGGCCCGTAGTAATATAACTCCAAGGAAAAAAAGAAGAAGAAAAAACGACAAAAAAATTGTGTTAATTAGTAAAAAATTCCCAGGAACCCAATTATCGAAACGGCATTTTAAAATACTTAATCCCCGCGACGTTATTAAAAAAACAAATTATAAACAAATATGTATGATTTTCAAATGCTATTTTAGGGGGGAGTTGAATTGAAATTTGAATTTATCCATACAATTGTTGAAAATATACATAAAAATAAAAATAATGAGATCTTATGCAGGTGAATATTTCTTTGGAAACAACCGCGTTTTTGCAATTGAAAATATAGTAACATTTAAAAAACAACTTCAATATCTCAAAAAATATTAAATATTTTTCGACCAATTTTTTTTTGCTTAATACTGGTAACATAGCGCAACTGAGTCTGTAAAATAAGATATTTTATAGTGCTTATTTAAAACGCTAAAATAATTATTTGCGAATTTGTTTTTTAAGTTTTATATACAATTATTTAAATAAATAGGGGATCAAAGTTAATGTAGTAAGTCTTATGTGAAAGATTTACCCTTCATCTTTGTAGAAAAAAATCCCATATACCTTCATTAATAAGTGAATTACCTCAGCAGTTAAAAAAGTGTTTTTTTGCAAAAATGACCCCTTTTTAATTATTTAAACAATGATCCCCTTGTATGATTTGGATACTTTGTTGAAAATATCTTTTGTACCCACCTAAACTTTAATATAAAATTTGTTTTAACCTGTACGAATTTACATTTTGACTTTTTTTTATTTTATTATGCTAATATAAGTTATTTTTTTGATGTATAAGATCGAGCTCCTAAACCGGAAAAATCGGTTTACCAAAAGTTGTGTTTTTCCTGACTTTTTTATGTAAAAACATGTTGTTTTTTTTTAAATTCTTTCACCCTGTATATAATAATTTTTCAAGAAGGTAATACCGGCATTAAAAATAGCGTAAAGATATTTTTTTGGAAATATTTCGAACTTTTTAGTTATGTTAATTACCATGTAATAAATGCATAACTTTTCTTCACATGTACCTATGTGCGGCAGATTCGTGCAAATATTATAAGAATTATTGTGCATTTAATGGTAGAATCATATAATTTGGACCACATAAAAAGGTATTACACATACAAATGCTCAAATTTAGATATGAGACCATCTCAGATATTACCTTTTACAAAAAAGGCGGGCATTCAAATTGGCGACTATACATATGTGACTAATAGCACGATAACTTTTGAAAGAAAAGTCCGATTTCAACCAAATTTGGTATATATGTTCTTTTTTGATGTATAAGATCGAGCCTTTGAACCGGAAGAATCTGTTTACCAGAAGTTGTGTTTTTTTTATTTTTTTCTTTGTAAAAATATGTTGTTTATTTTTTCACATCTTTGACCCTATATATACAACTTTTTTAAAAAGTAATACCGGCGTTGAAAAGAGCGTAAAGATATTATTTAGGAAATATTTTTAACTCTTTAGTAATATTAATTACCATTTAATAAATGCATAACGCATCTTCACATGTAGATACATATGTGCGGCAGATTCGTGCAAATAATAATAAAAGAATTGTTGTGAATTTAATGGTAAAAGCATATAACTTGAACCACACATACTACACATACAAAGATTCAAATTTAGATAAGAGGACATCTCAGATTTTGTCTTTTACAAAAATGGCGGGCATTCAAAATGAATATGCCGCCCATAGGTACATGTGAACATACGTTATGCATTTATTAAATGGTATTTCACATAATTAAAAAATTTTTTAAGAAATATTTTTACACTCTTTTCAACGGCAGTTTTACCTTTTTGAAAAATTTTTATGTACAGGGTATCAGAGTTAAAAAAGAAACAACATATTTTTACAAAAAAGACAGTAAAAACAAAACTTCTGGTAAACCGATTTTTCCGGTTCAAGACCTCGACATTATTCATCAAAAAAAGAATCTGCATACCAAATTTGGTTGAAATCTGACGTCTCATTCAAAAGTTATCGTGCTATTAGTCACATATATGTAGTCGCCATTTTAAATGCCCGCCGTTTTTGTAAAAGGAACAAAAACTGAGTTGGCCTCATATATAAATTTGAACCTTTATATGTGTAGTATATGTGGTACAGATTATATGTCTCTACCATTAAATGCACAATAATTCTTATAATATTTGCACGAATCTGCCGCACATAGCTACAAGTGAAGACTGGTTGTGCATTTATTAAATGGTGATTACCATAACTAACGAGTTCAAAATATTTCCTAAAATATATTTTTACGCTCTTTTCAATGGCTGTATTAACTTTTTGAAAAATTAATATGTACAGGGTGAAAGAATTGAAAAAAAAACAACATATTTTTATGTAAAAACCAGGAAAAACACAACTTCTGGTAAACCGATTCTTCCGGTTAGCTTCTATTATACTTAACAAAGCTTCTGTTAAATTTAAAAGCATTTGTCTTTGTACGATGATGGGGGAATAAGTAGATTGCAAAGCTGACTTTCTCCACCAAAGTAGTGAACCATAAGTAACTCTCGGTCGTATCACTGATGTGTATAACCAAAAGATTACCTTTGGTTTCAACCCCCAGGTTTTACCTACAACTCGCCTGAAGTTCCAGAAGAGTCGCTTACACCTGTTGGAAATATTGTTAATATGAGTGCTTTAATTGGATTTGGTTACCCCTAAATACTTGACCTCATTGGATCTGTCTAGTACCTCTCCAAATAAGTTCAACTCACTCAGTCCAGTAAGATTCCTCTTATTTGTGAAGACTACCATAGCTCTACCATCTTTTTCGTGTCAGAGATATTTACTTAGTTCCATACTTCATCCCAACCCTGTATATATGCACATAACATATGTATAATATATTATATCGTATCTATATAATATGAGGATTGTATTTTATTGCGACCAATAATTTCATTTATCGAATTTTTATAGTCAAAGAGAATCTTATTAAATCCACGTCTACAATCCATCCTGCAGTGATCTACTATAACGGCATAGAACAATATACTTCATTATTAACCCGATTATGCATTAAATCAGGCGGAAATGTCATTGTTGTAAAGCTTCATGTCGATGCTATTTTATTATCAGTACATAACAGGAATAGTCGCGGTGAAGGCCACAAGAAAAGCGCTTTCAGGCAAATCTTATTTGATTTGATAGAGCCCCCGAAAGGCGATGGCAGCGATAGGGGGCCGACTTCGGGGTTCCTTCAGTACAAGTATGTGCGCCAATCAATCAAATCGCATTTTCATAATTTTAGAATCTCTTTTGGTTCAAACCTCAGTTAACCAGGGAATCCCTGCCTTGCTGGAATTTGCACATTCCAGTTGCATCGTATGTGTATGCTTCTTCCATTTCGCACATTTTTGGCATTATACAGTCAAACCCGCTTATTAGAATACCTCTTAAAGGAATATCCCGGTTTAAGGAATAGAAATTTGAGGTCCCAAAACGTTTCTACTAGCGACCAATGATCGGTTATTAGAATATCCCGGTTATAGGAATACTTTTGATTAGCACGAAGGCTATTCTAATATGCGGGTTCGACTGTAGTTCATTTACCTTACCTAGTTTCTATATGTGGTTTCTTAAACACAATTTTCAGTCACCATTTCAGTGACCCTTTTGATCTCTCGTTTAGTGAGGTTCATCAAATTGTTGGAGAGTGTTTCATCAATATTCTTTAATATTTTTTAGTCCCGATTTGCCCTTGAATGACTTTCCATTTCTTTTGATAATATCTTATTAGTTCCTTTGCTTGTGTTTTATGATATGTTGTATGTTCAATTTTGCAATTTATAGTAATTTTGCAATATATTGGTTTTGTTTTTTTACTTCACTTTTTTAACTTGTTTATATTTTTTGTTATTGACGATTTATCTAATTTCATAAAATTGTATTTGTTATTGTTGTGTATATCTTTTTTGTGACTCTATGTTAAGCTTTGTCCATAAAATTGGATAATTTTCAGTGACAATAAAGCATATTTCTATTCTATTCTATTCTATTCTATTCTATTCTATTCTAAGGCTTCCATAAATCTACCGTCTTTTTTTGTTGCAGATATATTTATTTAGTTCCATACTTTATCCCAACCCTGTATAAATGCATATTATATAATACATTCAACTATTTTCAACGGGAAATAAGCCACAATTTTACCAAAACAATGATTTTATTAACGTTTCGAAGCCCAAATCGGGTTTCGTTGTCAAAATACAAAATACTAATAAAATAAACAAAAATGTTGTTGCTAAGTAAAAGAGATTCTTCTAATAATTTATTTAATCTAAATAGCTTCAGAACAACATTAAATAATATATGTTGTATCTCTATATGGGATCATTGTATTTTAGTGAGACCAATAATTTTATTAATCGAATTGTTATAGTCAAAGAGCATCTTATTAAAACGTCTAAAACCCATCCTGCAGTGATCTACTATAACGGCATAGAACGATATACTTCATTATTAACCCGATTATGCATTAAATCGGGCTGAAATATCATTGTTGTAAATCTTCATTTCGATGCTATTTTATTATCAATATATAACAGGAATAGTCGCGGTGAAGGCCACAAAAAAAAGCGCTTTCAGGCAAATCTTATTTGATTTGATAGAGCCCCCGAAAGACGACGCCAACGATGGGGGACCGACTTCGGGGTTCCTTCAGTACAAGTATGTGCGCCAATCATTCAAATCGCATTTTTGTCATTTTTGAATCCCTTTTGGTTCAAACCTCAGTTAACCAGTGAATCCCTGCCTTACTGGACTTTGTACCTTCCAGTTGCATCGTATGTGTATGCTTCTTCCATTTCGCACTTTTTGCACCATAGTTCATTTACCCGACCTATTTTCTATATGTGGTTTCTTAAACTCAATGTTTAGTCACCATTTCAGGGACCCATTTGATCTTTCGTTTAGTGAGGTTCATCAAATTGTTGGAGAGTGTTTTATCAATATTCTTAAATATTTTTTAGTCTAGATTTGCCCTTGAATGCCTTTCCATTTCTTTTGATAATATCCTATCAGCCATTTCTGAACCACGTTTTTCATAGAGTCTTTAGTATTGCCACAAAAATGTTTTGGGTTTTCAAAAGTTTCTCTTGAGCCTTATTTTGCCAACGTATCTGCTCGTTCATTCCAATGCACAACGTCATCACCCGGCACCCATATTAAAGTCACTTTTTTGTCTTTTGTCAGATTGTTGATCCAGATCTTTACAGTTCCTCACCAGTTTTGATTTAGTGAGTGGATACTTTACTGTCAGAATAACCGTGTGATTATGTGTGTAAAACTGAATTCTATTAGCTTGAGTGTCGCCTATGACTTCATCAATGCAAATCACGAAAGTAAAAATGTTAGTCTGGAAAACAGTTGTATCTTAGCCTAGGCTGTAAGATTTATTCTAGTTAGTTGAAAGACTGATAAATTTTGTACACACTTCAATGAATGAAGAAAGTGAAGAAAGTATATTAAAGTGTGTAAATATATTTAATTTCCTTAGCTAAGCGCTTTCGACATATGTGTCATCATCAGAGCTAATGGTCAAAGTATATAAAAAAGTACCGGCTACTTCGGGTTCTAGGTGTTTGCGTATTAAGAACATTGGTCTGCTGTGCAACTCCGGATGATGAAAGATTACTTTTCTTGGATTACTGGATTTTAATTAAAAATAATAAAACGGTAAGAACAACCACTTAGACGTTACAAACATATAAATTTTGGACATGGTACGGTATCAACGAACCATTTTCGAGTGATGTGAGCAGAGTCAACTGCTCAGTTGCACAGCAGACCAATGTTCTTAATATGCAAACACCTACAACCCGAAGTAGGCGGTACTTTTTTATATATACTTTGACTATTAGCTCTGATGATGACACATATGTCGAAAGCGCTTAGCTAAGGAAATTAAATATATTTACACACTTTAATATGCTTTTTTGACTTTCTTCATTTATTCTAGTTGCACGTTTTCCCAAAAGCTTCCGATCCAGTACCATGAACAGTTTTAGATCCATCAGTGAACTATATTAAGTCCCCATTAATATTTGGTACTTTTTGTTCTTTAGATGGTATAATTGTGTTAATCTTTTCAGTAAAGATTAGTTCTGGTGTCCTCATATCTGAGTTCATCATAAAGATGGATTCCTCAAGTGTATACATCCGAAGTAGTGTTTGTGTGGCTATTCAATAAATAATTGGGCCTCCCATTATTTTTTACATGGAATCTTAGGATGGTCATAAAGGCTTCATCCGAAATATATAATTCCAAAGGAGTTCCTGTATTATTCAAGGCTGTATATTTAAAAGCGTTTGTCTTTGAAAGGTGATGAAGAATGTAGCACAAGAGAAAGCTGTCTTTCTCCATCAAAGTAGTGAACCATAAGTAATTCTCGGTCGTATCACTGATGTGTATAACTGACAGAATACCTTTGGTTTCAAACCCCAGGTTTTACTTAGAACTTGCCTGCAGTTCCAGAAGAGCCGCTAAGCCCTGTTGGAAATAATTGTTATTATAAGTGCTCCAATTGAGTTTGAAATTCAGGTTTATCTCTAGATACTTGACCCCATTGGTTCTTCCCAGTACCTCTCCAAATAAGTTCAGCTTATTCAGTCCAGTAAGCTTCCTCTTATTTGAGAAAACCGTCGTAAATCCACCGTAAATTCCTCATAAATCTAGCGTCTTTTTTGTTGCAGATATATTTATTTAGTTCCATATTTTACCCCAACCCTGTATACAGGGTGTTTCATTAATAATTGTCCATATGGTAACTGGAGAAACCTTAGCACAAAATCCGAAGATTTAACCTAAAACACTTTAATAAAATGTGGTTCTTTACTGAGGTACAGGGTGTATTTTCTAAAAATTTAAAAAATATTTTTGCTCACCATTTTAAAACTATTCGACGTGTATCCTTTTGATGATTGACAGAAAGTGCGACTACTATAAACTCTACTAAATTATGATAAACAAGCGTTTCTAGCTACTACCAGAGGCGTACAACAGGGAATAGTGGACGGTTGACCCTTCTCAAATATTACGCCACTGGAGGAATTACTATTTTAGTGCCATTTTTAGATTCTCTAATACTTTCTACGTAAACAATATACTCCTCAGTGGTAACGGTAAAGTCATTATTTTCGAGATATTTAAAGTTAAAAAATATGAAACTGCACAGTTATTTTGATTAATTTATGGTAATATTATTCATATGATTAAAATTTAAAAATTATTTGTACCCAGTATTTTAAAATTATTTGGCGTATCCATATCATATTTGGCAGAAAGTGTAGGTACTGCACACCCCACTAAATTAAGATAAATAAACGTTTCTAGCTACTTCCAGAGGCGCACGGTAGAGGATAGTGGCTGGTTGACCCTTCCCAAACTCTACGCCACTGACGAAATTGCTATTTTATTGTAATTTTTTAATTTTCCAATACTTTTTATGTAAATAATATACTCTTTATTCGTAACGATAAAATGATTAGTTTTCGAGATATTTGAAATTAAAAATGAAGCGACACAATGCATTAATCAAAATAACCGTATCGTTTCATTCTTAACTTCAAAGATTTCGAAAACTAATGACTTTATCGTTACGAATGAAGAATATATTATTTTTATAGAAAGTATTGGAGAATCCAAAAATTGAACTAGAATATAAATTCCGCCAGTGGCGTAGAATTTAGAAAGGGTCAACCATTCATTGTCTCCCGTCGTACGCCTCTGGTAATAGACAGAAACGATTGTTAAATATAATTTAGTAGTTTGTACAGCACCTATACTTCCTGCTAAGTATGAAAAGGATACGTCGAACAGTTTTAAAATGCTGAGCAAAAATAATTTTTAATTTTTTAGATAAAACACCTTGTAACTCAGTAAGGAACCACATTTTAATTAAGTGTTTTAGGTTAATTCTTCGTATTTTGTGCTAGGGTTTCTCCAGTTACTATATGGACAATTATTAATGAAACACCCTGTATACGCATATTATATGTATAATAGGGTGTCCCGAAAAGATTGGTCATAAATTATACCTCACATTCTGGGGCCAAAAATAGTTCGATTGAACCTAACTTACCTTAGTACAAATATGCTCATAAAAAAAGTTCAGCCCTTTGAAGTTACAAAATGAAAATCGATTGTTTTAAATATATCGAAAACTATTAGAGATTTTTTATTGAAAATGGACATGTCTCATTCTTATGGCAGGAGCATCTTAAAATAAAATTAGAGTGAAATTTGTCCACCCCTTAAAAAATTTATGGTGATTTTGATCCATTAAACCCCCCCAAACTTTTTTGAACGTTCCAATTAATTTATTATTGTGGTATCATTAGTTAAACACAACGTTTTTAAAACGTTTTTGTCTCCTGGTATTTTTTCGATAAGCCAATTTTTATCGAGATGCGGCTTCCTTTTCAATATATATACGTAAAAATTTTATGGGGGTTTTGTTCTTTTAAACCCCCTAAATGTTTGTGTACGTTCCAATTAAACTATTATTGTGGTACCATTAGTTAACACAGTGTTTTTAAGACTTTTGCCTCTTAGTCTCTTATTTATTGAGATGTAGCTTCTTTTTCAAAATATACCTAAAAATGTAAATTATAAATAAATTTTCAGATTATTAACAGGTCTCTATAACCGTACTTAACCATAATATACAAATATGTGGTGGATTCGACAAATATTCAAAATATTTCGATAGACACTGACTTATCGAAAAAGTACTAAGAGGCAAAAAAGTTTTAGAAACATTGTGTTTAACTAATGGTGCCACAATAATAATTCAATTGGAACGTACACAAAAGTTTGGGGGGGTTTAATGGAACAAAACCCCATAAAATTTTTATGGGGTGCACAAATTTCACTTTAATTTTTTTTTTAAATGTTACTGCCATAAAAATGCCACATGTCCATTTTCAATGAAAAATCTCAGAGTTTTCGATATATGAAAAAAATCGATTTTCATTTTGTAATTTCAAAGGGCTGTAACTTCTTTTGTGTGGACTATTGTATATAGGTAAGTGAGATTCAATCGATCTATTTTTGACCCCAGAATCTGTGGTATAACTTATGACCAATCTTTTTGGGACACCCTGTATAATATATATTGTATCTCTACAGGGTGATTGATTAGTAGGGTAAAGCTCAATAGCTCCGCTATAGTAATAGGTAGCAATAAAAGTTAATAACAAAAATTTTAGCCACCTTTGAGCTTCACATTACAAAATTAGTTAGAATGTTACAGGGTGTTCGATAACACAGTGGTAGACCTAACTTATGTTTTTTTAAATGGAACACCCTATATTTTATTTTATATTCGAAATCCCGTTAACTTCTCCATCACAAAAATATAAAAGTTTGTAATGTTACACCGGGTATTTACAAAGTTATAACCAATTTTGTATGAAAATCGTAACAAGTTCAACTCCCTGTATAAATAAAAATAAGGACAACAGCAATGGCTTATTAATGCCATATTTTTTATTTATTTTCAAAATTTTTAAGAATTATTGATGTTGCTAATTTTCTTTATATCAAATACAGGGTGAGTCAAAACGCAAAACATTATTTTCTCAGTAATGTTAAATAGAACACCCTGTATTTTATATCATTATTAAAAAGTAACATTAACGTACTTTAATTTTTATATAACATTCCCTATGCCCAAATTTATTAGTTTTCGAGATATTTTCATTTTTCCCAGCAAATTATTTTAGGTGTTTAATTTTATCTAAATTTAAGTAAGCCATGACTGAATTGACAATTAAAGATTACCTATTATCAATCCGGTAATCAATGTAACACTGTAACAAATAAAGAGATAAAAATAATTTATTAGTAATACATTTTACAAACAAAACCACAACCACTACATGCAACATTTTTGAAACAATTAAAAACTATCTTTTTATGTAAATGTAAATGCAACAAATAAACAAAGAAAATTAGTAATAAATTTTACAAAAAAACACACAAACACAAAACACAATATTTTGTGAAGACAATCAAACACTACTTTTGTATGTAAATGTAACAATGTAACAAATAAAGAACGAAACATAATTTATCAGTAATACATTTTGCAAAAAAACATGTTTGAAAAAATTAGAAGCTATTTTAATAAAATATTTTTAATATTTAATTACATAAGGTGTTCTAAAGTATCTCCTAACACATTTATGTAAGCCTAAAAACGATCATTGAATGAGCTACGTACTCTACGGAGCATTTGTAAATTAACACACCGAAACACACTTTGTATTTTAATTTTCATCTCATCCCTTGTTGTTGGAGGTATTTTATAAAATTAATTATTAACGTAACCCCAAAAAAATCAGTCCAGTTTATTAAATTCTGGTGATTTGTGTGGCCACGCTAATGGTCCATTGAAAAATGAAAATATCTCGAAAACTAATAAATTTAGACATAGGAAATGTTATCTAAAAATAAAGTACGGTAATGGTACTTTTCAATAGTGATATAAAATACAGGGTGTTCCAATTAAAATTACTGAGAAAATAATGTACTTGAGTTTTGACTCACCCTCTATTTGATATAAAGAAAATTAGCAATATCGACCATTCTTGAAAATTTTGACAATACGTTAAAAATATGGCATTAATAAACCATTGTTGTTTTGCTTATTTTTATTTATGCAGGGAGTTGAACTTAATACGATTTTCATATAAAATTGGTTATAACTTTGTAAGTATCCTGTATAACATAACAAACCTTTATATTTTTGTAATAAAGAAGTTAACAGGATTTCGAATTTAAAATAAAATATAGGGTGTTCCATTAAAAAAAAAACAAAAGTTTGGTCTGCCACTGTGTTATCGAACACCCTGTAACATTGTAACTAATTTCATAATGTGAAGCTCAAAGGTGGCTAAAAATTTTGTTATTAACTTTTATTGCTATCTATTACTGTAGCGGAGCTATTAAGCTTTACCCTACTAGTCAATCACCCTGTATATGGGAGGATTGTATTTTAGTGAGACCAATAATTTTATTAATCGAATTGTTATAGTCAAAGAGCATCTTATTAAATTTACGTCTAAAACCCATCCTGCAGTGATCCACTATAACGGCATAGAACGATATACTTCATTATTAACCCGATTATGCATTAAATCAGGCGGAAATGTCATTGTTGTAAAGCTTCATGTCGATGCTATTCCATCATCAATATATAACCGGAATAGTCGCGGCGAAGGCCACAAGAAAAGCGCTTTCAGGCAAATCTTATTTGATTTGATAGAGCCCCCGAAAGGCGACGGCAACGATGGGGGGCCGACTTCGGGGTTCCTTCAGTCCAAGCACGTCCGCCAATCAATCAAATCGCATTTTCATATCCACTAACTCGCTTTTCCTCTCGACTCCATGTTCGCTTTATACTGATTGAAAAATAATAACGCGTTTATATTGGATTTTTATGAATTATTCCGGCTACAACATCAATAACTTCTTCTTTGGTAGCTTATTATGTTCTTGATTTTTTTCTTCTGTTATATTTCGGCTTTATGGAGCGTATTTCATATATGATTAAGTATGCTACCGACTAGAGACATGAACTACTAGAGTTTATTAATATTGTTCGATACTGCGTGAATTCGATATATAAAATGCGATATTTACAACCAAAACTGTTTTATTTTTGAATATATCCTCCTAATCGTGGGCATACCTATTCCAAGGATATCTAATAATAATTGTAAATAAATCGAAATAATAATGCTTGTAAACAAATCGAAAAATGTCGATAGCTAAGTGGAAAAATCAAAGTTTTCGAAGTAGATATTAGTCCAGAGAAACAAGCAAATAACATTTGTGATGTTGACTCGTATAGGCAAATAGTAGTTGTATTGAGTAGTATGGACCTCCACAACAAGAAGCTAGATGTTTTCTGCATTGAATTTGTTGGAGTTAACTAGTTATTAACAAATTAACCCGTAACTACTGACGTGCGGTATGCCATACCACACCGAAAATATATTTTATCGCCAACCGTCAGTAAAGTCATTCATTATTGTACTCATTTGCCCTCATTTGCGGCAGAAAAGTAACACTTTATTGTACTGAAAGAAGAATTTTACTTTACCTGCCGCGATTAATCAAATTAACCAAGATTGAATGTAAGTGGTCAATGGCAATAATCGATTATTTATTTGTGTGAATTTAAAATTTATTTACTTTAATTAATGAAAATATTGTTTCTGTTCGGTCCTCTGCACCCTTTCTCCAGTCCTTCACCCCGATTTCTTCCAAATCCCTCTCTGCAGCCTCTAACCATCTCTTCCTTGGGCGACCTCGTCTCCTTTTTCCCAATGCTCTGTCATTCAATATTCGTTTGACGTTTCTAGTTTCTGGCATTCGAGTAATATGTCCCAGCCATCTAACTCTTTGGGCTCGTATTTTTGTCGTTATTTTTGGTCTCCCATACATCCTCATTACTTCTTCATTTGGTCGTCTCCTCCAGGTTTTCTCCGCTATCTGTATACCTCCAAAAATTTTTCTCAGGACCTTCCTTTCCCATATCTGTATCTTCTTCTCCTCTTGTTGATTTATTACCCACGTTTCGCTCGCATACAACGCTGTGGGCCGTATTATCGTTTCATACATTCTGATTTTCGCGTTTATTGATACATTTTTTGCTTTTAATATCGTGTTTAAGGCACCCACAACTCGACTTCCCTTCAATAATCTTTTATCTATTTCTTTTTCTTCCCTTCCAGTACTGGTTACAGTCACTCCCAGGTATTCGAATTCTGCTACTTCCTTAAATTTATATTCATCTCCTTCTCCTTTCATTTTTATATAGTTATCCTCTTTATTTATATCTCCTTTCATTACCATGTATTGTGTTTTTCCTTGGTTGATTCTTAGGTAAGACCCCACTTTAACAGTCCCCGTTTCAGCGGTTCTCGATTCCACCGACCCTTTTCAGCAGTCCCCGGTTCAGCGGTTCTCGATTCCACCGACCCGTTTCAGCGGCGTTTGGTTCTGCAGCATGCCGTTTGAGAGGCATCGTTCAGGAAAATGAGTAAAAACAGGACCCTCTTGGGGACAGTAGTTTTAACAATAAAAAATGAACATATAAAATTATTATTTCTTTTTTTATATGCATTTTTTCATCAGTTTTCATTGAGCCTACATACAAGCACGGAACATAAAAAATATCTAAGTTATTCTAATTGTTTATAAGCTAAAAAGTCAGGTCTTTTTCAAACAGTTTTTTTTTATAACAATTTCAATAAAATGTTAAAAAATTTTTAATACGTCTTAAAATTAAAGTCTCAAATAATCGACTGCGATCTGCTAAATATCTCACAGAGTCACTGTAGGGCAAGAACAGTTGTATAAACAATTGCTCTCTGGGATAAACAAATTGAATATCTTATAAACTATTTGGTCGATCTGGTTGAAATTTCATTTCATTTCTGGTTAAAGTCATTCAATTTTACGTCATTGTGCAAAAAATAAAGTTATTAATATTTATAATTTACTGCAAAAATGAGGGTTTTTTGCAATTATCTCGGTCAATTGTTTATATATTACAATATGCTTACCACCAAATTAAAGAACTTTTTAAGATCTACATTTATTTGAACATTTTTCTCTAAAATGTACAAGAAACGTTTTATAGTCAAAAAATTGCTTTTTTCATTCTTTGCAATTGTTTAAAAAAAAAAGCAAAAACAGCTGTACGTCTTCACGGAATTATCATCAGTTATCCCTCATCTAACGTTTAAAACTTTGAAAACCCTGTAGAACATTTCTACCTGAAATCGATGATTTTTTCCCTATTAACTGGGATATATACCAGATACTTAGATATTACCTGTATATTTTCAAACAAGAATAGGTTAAAATAATATCCTACAATAAAACTAATTACTTATCATTGTCATATTATTATTTTCTTATTGAGACCGCTCTATTGGGGACCGCGTTTATGGGGACCGCTGAATCGGGCACCGCTGAATCGGGGTACCGCTGAAACGGGGACCCGCTGAAACGGGGACCGCTGTATTGAGACCGCTCAATCGGGGACCGCGATTATGGGGACCGCTGAATAGGGGTGAAACCGATTCTTAATCCATACCTTTTTGCTTCCGCTTCGAACTTTTGGAATATTTTTTGGAGATGTTCCTTTGTTCTTGTTAGGATGACTAGATCATCAGCGTAAGCTATAAACTGCTGTCTGTTGTTAAATATGGTACCGCTTGTACTAATTTTTATCCTTCTTACTATGTGCTCTAGTACCAAGTTAAATAAGTCTGTAGATAGAGGGTCACCTTGTTTCAGTCCTTTATTCACTGTGAATTGTTTTGAAAAATTTCCTTCCAGTGTTATCCTGTTTTTTGTATTGTTGAGCGTCATTCTCACTAATTTAACCAGCTTTCCTGAAATACCCAAGGATCTCATTGCTTCATATAGCATATCTCGGTCTACTGAGTCGTAAGCCTGTTTAAAGTCAATGAACAACATATGTAGTCCCAAATTTTGTTCGTAGCTGTTGTTCTGTATTAGTTTTAATAAACATATTTGATCTGTTGTTGATCTTCTTGGTCTAAAACCTCCTTGGTATTCTCCAATGATCCCTCCTTTTGCAATCTATTTCGGATGATTTTTGCAAGTATTTTATAGGCCACTTCTAATAGCGATATTCCTCTATAATTTTCGCAACTTGTTTCATCACCTTTTTTGTAGATTGGACAGATGAGTGCATTGTTCCATTGTTGCGGCATTTCCTCTTTTTGCCAGACTGTTAATATTAGTCGGAAAATTTTTTCTTGCAGCTTTTCTCCTCCTGCTTTAAAAATCTCTGCCGGAATTCCGCTTTCTCCTGCGCTTTTGTTATTTTTTTGCTTCAAAATTTTGTACAAAATTTACGGTATTATTAATTAAAGTTATGTCAAAAAGTGAAATTCTGTATTATTTTGCAATTATATTCATACAAAATAAATCAAAACTTTATAAATTTAGTAATTAAGGTGATACAGCAGCGATCAACAGGTAGCCAAAACGCGTTCCAAGATTGCGGCTGTAATTTTGAATATTTTTTCGAGATATTTGGCACACGTATCCGTAATATAATATAGAATGGCGGTACAGAGCCCAATTTAAAAAATATATTAATATGTGGAAATTACCCTGTAATTAAATACAATATTAAAAAAACGAGCCTGTACCGCCATTAAGAAGAACAAAAAAATACACTTTCTTCAAATAAACTTTTTTATCCAATGCCTAGATTTTGTGTCATTTTGGAACTACTAATGAAATAAAAAATTCTAGTAGTTCCAAAATGACACAAAATCTAGGCATCGGATAAAAAAGTTTATTTGAAGAAAGTGTATTTTTTGTTCTTCTTAATAGCGGTAGAGGCTCGTTTTTAATATTGTATTTAATTACAGTAATAATAATTAAATTACAGTAATAACTGTAATTAAATATATATCAATCATTTTAAAACCGATTGATATATATTTAATTACAGAGTGATTTCCACATATTAATATATTTTTCAAATTGGGCTCTGTACCGCCATTCTTTATTATATTACGAATATGTGTGCCAATTATCTCGAAAAAATATTCAAAATTACAGCCGCAATCTTGGAACGCGTTTTCGCTACCTGTTGATCGCTACTGTTTCCTCTTAAGTATTCAATATTGACAACAACTATCGACTAAACATCGAAACCGCCCATAATGCAAAGTCATTCTGTCATTAATGTCATTATCATACAAAAATTTTATTACGTCTAAAATTTATAAAATTCTTAAATCTTTTAAATTAGATACTACCTACTAATGCAAATAATGTGTGAAATTGTGTTTTTGTTAATTCGATTATATATAGGACGGTGATAGATATTTATTGATAATTTGTTAGTAAATATATTTATTTAGATTGTCATAAACAATAACGTAACTATTAACGATATTTTTAATTTTTGGTAGATATTATTTTAAGAAAATTAGTTATTTAAATAAAAATACAATTAAATTGTTTAAAATATATTTATTTCGTTGAAATCATAATAATATAAGTATAACTTCTCACGTGCGTACAAAGTACACACACCCTTTTGTCACTAGAAGGATGTAATTAAGTATTAAGTAAGTGTTAATGTTTTTTATGATTGGCGATAAAATTTTGTATGCACCACGTCAGTAAAGACTCTTTATCGAACTCGTCTGTTACTCGCCTCGCTCGCTTCGCTCCCTCTGCTCGTAATATCAGACTCTTTCGATAAAGAGTCACTTTACTGACTTGGTACATAAATAAATATTGTTGTAAAACGTGTTTTATAAAAGATTCCTAGAACATCATCTGTGTACCTTAAAATGGTACGTAATTGTACCGGCTCTCAATTGCTACAGTTTTGGTATGGTTTACTCTTTGAGATACGTTGACGTAAAGTTTTCTTGCGGTATCACGTACCGCATATCAGTGTTTACGTTTCGATAGTTAAAAGCAATCCCGTGTATTTTTCCGCTATTATAGTCTAAGAGCTGGGCGGATTTTGTGCGTGATAATGATAAGTAATATGGAAAAACTATACGTGGATATGTTGAATTAGTTGTGTACATGACTTTCACCAACGGCCGGAAACCAGAGTGGCGGCCGAGGATAGTTATAAGGGGTCAAAGTCGCGGTTTTTATTATTTTTTTTATGAAGCTCATAATCGAGATTATTTTAGAACTAATACAGTATTTTGTGGAGATTCAAAAACCTTTGTTACTGGCTAAAATAGTTATTATACTAATTTTAACAGTTTTTGAATTAGGTAAACCCGGAAAGATTCTAGCACAAATTTTAAAGGTGCGTCGTTTTCTCGATATTTTCCCTTTTTGACTTATAGTCTAAGAGCTGGGAACGGATTTTGTGCGTGATAAGTAATAGGGAAGAACTATACGGGGATATGTTGAATTAGTTGTGTACATGAGTTTCCCCAACGGGCGGAAACCAGAGTGGGGGACGAGGGTAGATATAAGGGGTCAAAGTCGCTGGTTTTATTATTTTTTTGTGACCCTCATGATAGCGATGGTGCACCAAAATTTGGGAATAAGTAGGTCATGAAGTACCTAAGTAAAATCTCTAGGGACGCAAGACTGCGTGGCCGACAAAGGGGTGGGGGTAGGGGTGAATATAAAAAATATAAGGGGCTTTTTGCGACGTTCGTGATTGAGATAGTGCACCAAAATTTGGGTATAAGTAGACCATAACATAAGTAAGTAAAATTCGCAGAGCTGGAAACCAGAGTGGGGGAGGAAGGTAGTTATAAGGGGTCAAAATCCCGTTTTTTATTATTTTTTTTGTGACGCTTATGATCGAGATAGTGCACTAAAATTTGGGAATACGTAGGTCATGACGTAACTAAGTAAAATTTCCAGGGGCGGAACGCTGCTTGGGGTAGAAAGGGGTGGTAGGCAGGGGTGAAGATAAAAATATATGGGGGTTTTTTTGTAGTTCGTGATCGATATAGTGCACCAAAATTTGGGAATAAGTAGATCATGACATTACTAAGTAAAATCTCCAGGGACGGAACGCTGAGTGGGGGACAAATGTTATGCCAGGTCACAAAAAAATAATACACACTGCGACTTTGACCCCTTAAAACTACCCTTATCCCCAACTCTGGTTTCCGGCTCTGGGGATTTTACTTAGCTAAGTCATGGTCTACTTATTTCCAAATTTTGCTGCACTATCTCAATCTAAAACGTCGCAAAAAACTCCTTATAGTTTTTATATTCACACCTACTCCTACCCCTTTATCGGCCATGCAGCGTTCCACCCTGAAGATTATACTAAGTTAACTCATGACCTACTTATTCCCAAATTTTGGTGCACTATCTCGATCATGAGCGTCACAAAAAAAAATAATAAAAACGGCGATTTTGACCCCTTATAACTGCCCTCGTCCTCCACCTCGGGTTTCCGGCTCTGAGGATTTTACTTAGTTATGTTATGGTCTATATGTTCCCAAATTTTGGTGCACTCTCTCAATCACGAACGTCTCAAAAAACCCCTTATATTTTTGTATTCACTCCCGCCCCATCCCTTTGTCGGCCTCGCAGCGTGCCACCCCTGGAGACTTTACTTAGTTACATCATGACCTACTTATTCCCAAATTTTGGTGCACTATCTCAAACATGAGCGTCACAAAAAAAATAATTAAACGGCGACTTTGACCCCTTATAACTACCCTCGTCCCCCGCTCTGCTTTCTGGCTCTGCGGATTTTACTTAGTAATGTCATGGTCTACTTATTTCCAAATTTTGGTCGACTATCTCAATCACGAACGTCGCAAAAAACCCTTTATATTTTTTATATTTACCCCTACTCCGACCCCTTTGTCGGCCACGCAGCTTTCCGCCCCTAGAGATTTACTTAGTTACGTCATGACTTACTTATTCCCAAATTTTGGTGCACTATCTCGATCATGAGCGTCACAAAAAAAAATAGTAAAAACCGCGACTTTGACCCCTATAACTACCCTCGGCCCCCACTCTGGTTTCCGGCTGTTGGTGAAAGTCATGTACACAACTAATTCAACATATCCCCGTATAGTTTTTTCATATTACTTATCACGCACAAAATCTGCTTCTATCTCTCCGACTATTAGTATGGCAGCGTGTACACCCAGTTATTCTATCTAACTGCTATCAACATTATTTTACTATTTTTTAGTTACCAATATTCAAGATTTTTTGAAATTCAGTTACTAAAGGATTTTGTAAAAACCTTCACCATTTTTTTATATTATGCATGCGTTCATAATTTTCTTGAAAACATAAAGTTTATTTTATTTCAAGCAGTATTTTATTTTACAGCAGTGTAAAGAATCATTCCGTAGTGGATGTAAACAAATACAGTGATATAAGACAAATTCATATTGAAAACAAAGGAAATTAGGCAACGGTATGACATACCGCATGTCAAAGTCTACATCCTGAAACATCCACGTCAGTAGTTAAGATAGAAAATGGCCAATTTTCGCTTTTTTGTTTATCAGCAAAAAGTGAAGCCTTTGAAGCAAATTTGGAAGTAACAAACTAATACGTCATTATAAACTCCTTTAAAAGTTTTTTATTTTCTAATATTTCAAAACGATTGGTCAAATAGTTTATTTTATTTATTTATCCTTCATATAAACACCCTCTTTGCGATTTGCTAAATGTTCCTATCCCTATTCGTTGCTTACAAAAATGCCAAATAATTCAAATATTTCAATTTTCTTACAAATATGCGGAATGTTGGGTCTTATGGTAGGGGAGCAAAGTATCCAAATCCTAAACAAAAAAAAAGAATGTGTGTGTACTTTGTACGCACGTAAGAAGTTATACTTCTATTATATGATTTAAACGAAATTAATATACTTTTTATTTATATTTTATTTAAATATTAAACTAATTTATACTTACTACTTCTCAAACATTTTTATTAAAACAGTGCCAAAAATTAACATAATAAAAGAATAAAACACACACAAACACATTAAAAATGCCACAAATGATTTCTGAACATTAATTGTCAGAAATTTTTTTAACTAAATACGTATTTTCTGAAAATAAAATTATATAATAAATATACTTACAATCATAAAATGTATAAAAAAAATTAAAAAAATAAAAGTTTTTATTGGGATTCGAACCAGCTAGCAGCGAGGTTGGTATATTGGGGTTTATTCTCCTTAAACGCTTCGCCATGGAGGCAATGTGTCATTATGTGCGAAGACCGACTAACTAAACGGATTAAGCTTTTGACATTTTTGAATTAAATTAAATTATTTTGATTTTGAATTGAAATAATTTAGAATTGAAAAAATACAACAAAACATAGTGTAAGAAAACAATATATTAGGTGAACATTGATAGAAATTTTGATGGTAATCAAATTATGTAAATAAAAGTATTACATACTATGTATTTTGGTAGGTTCAAATAGGTAGATATCTATGATACATTTACAATTATTACGTACCTGTTGCTCTTAACAACTATTTAAATGTCACTACACTAGTGATGTGAGTTGTAAAATTACATAACTTACGTTACATAAATTACACGTAACTTACGGTAATATTACATGATACCCGTAACTTAATGTAATTTATGTAATTTTTGGAATTTACGTAATTTATGAAATTTAACGTAACTTATGATAAATTTACATAAATTACCGTAATTTATGTAATTACTGGTAAAATTACATATATTATGGCAACTTATGCGCGCGCAATTGTCGTAAGTGCGGTGCGCCGGTGCCGGCGCGCGCGAACCAGTGGGTGCTATTACGCTCGTCGCTCGTTAGTCGTTCCTTAGTCTGAGTCAGGCAGGTTATGTTTACATTTCTGTTATTGTATGTGTAATGTGTATGTATAAGTTAGTTTTCGACTGTTCTTTCTCTATTCATTCACGCAGCGTTGGTTACTTTACATTTATTTATAAGGAAGCACAGAAACTATAAGGTAAGAAATATATTATTTCTACAAACAGCAAAACACGTGCCGGTGATGTCCATAGCAACCTTAGATTGGGAAACACAGGGGCGGGCCTATCGCATATCGACTGTACGTTAAATCTAACGCGCGTCATTTTATATGTGGCTACAGTACTTAATTCTGAATTCGGTTTACCAAGTTTTATTCGATTTTTTAGATTAGTTTACTGTACAATAACTATAAGAATGATAGGAGCAACGGGGGTACTTGTGCATGTAGCATGTGTAATTGAATTACACTGACATAACTTACTAAATAAAAAATTTTGATAACGTTGAGGGCAAAATAATGTAGTTGTCCGATCCAGTATTCTGCTTATTCGAATTTCATTAAATTGTTACACAGATTCAATTTTAATCTTTCTTCTATTTAAGGATGCCTAACAATTTTTTATGCCCTCGTGCCCATCAAATACTTTGAAAAATAATGTTTTTTCCCTTCTTAATGTTTAAGTCTACCTGAATATTTTTTTTAGGTCATAAAACATGGTGAAACGTAAGACAGATATCTGGCTTTATTTTGAAGTGTTACCTGCGGGTTCTTCTAATCAAAAGACCATAAATGTGAGGTGTAAATTTTGCAAGAGTGTACATGCAAAAAATGCTACAAGAATGAAATCTCATCTTCAACAATGCACTTATGTGCCGCATATGATAAAACTTAAATTCAATATTTTAACTCCAAAGTCAAAGGGGAATCACTCTAAATTTCCATTTGAAACATCCATGAAAAAGATCACATCGGCAAAATTGGATAACGATAACACTGATGCTGCTTGTACATCATCAACGGTTTCCACAGCATCAACATCTGCTTCTGATAACATTCATGTGGAAACACCTGTTTGCACAAAAATCAACAGAATACAATCATTTTGTGATCGAATGACACACGAACAAAATAACGAATTGAATATTTTGCTTGCTAGAGCTATTTACACCAGTTCAGCACCACATTCAATTACCGAGAATGAAGATTGGAAATTGTTTTTTAAAAAAATTAGACCTTCATACACCTTACCATCGAGATATATGTTATCAAATCGTCTCCTGACCGAAGAGTACGAGCGAGTTGAAGTTCAAGTTAATGATAAAATTAAGCAAGCTGACAATTTATCATTGCAATGCGATGGTTGGTCCAACTTGCGAAATGAAAGTGTAATTAATTTCATTGTTACAACACCCGAACCGTTATTTGTCAAATCAGTACTAACAAAAGCAGAGAAGCATACCGCAGAATATATAACAAAATTAATGGTTGAAGTTCTGGAGGAGTATGGACCTAAAAAATTTTTCGCTATTGTGACTGATAACGCAAAGAATATGAGGAAGGCTGTGAGACAATGTGAAGAGATGTATCCCCATCTTGTATCATACGGCTGTTTAGCGCACACATTACATTTATTGTGCAGCGATATTTTGAAATTATCTTCAATAGAGACACATTTGTCACATATTATACATATCGTTAAAACTATTAACCAGTGTCAAGTACTGAGAGCTCAATTCACAGAAATAAGAAATGAGATGAAGTGTGGAGTGTCTCTTAGCCTACCTGTAAAAACAAGATGGGGTTCACATGTAAAATGTCTTCAAGATCTGACTAAATGCAAGTCCGTCCTACAACGTCTAGCAATATCTCCAGATAAAACAATTCAAGATAGAATACGCAGCGCAAAAGCAAATTTACTTGATGAAGGATTCTGGATAAATTCTAGCGCTCTTGTTGAATTGCTTAAGCCAATTACTGAAGCAATAACACGTCTTGAAGGAGATTCTTCGTCAATTCATTTGGTTTGTGAAACTTTCGCGAAAATCGGTAGTAACATATCTACTCATTTAGAATGCGTGAAACTAACGGATTGCGAAAAAACAGAAGCGATGGATAAATTTATATCAAGGAAGGAATACGCCCTTCAACCGATCCATTTTGCCGCAGACTTACTAAACCCTCGGTCTGTTGGTGCAAATTTATCATCAGCCGAAAGGATTGAAGCGATGAAATACATTACTACTATGTCAACCACGACCACGATAGAGATTGGTGATGAAGGAGTGTCAAAGATTACTGAGGATTTAGGAAACTATTTAGCTAAAACAGACTTTTTTGGCGAAACATTTTTATGGAACATACTCGATAATGTCTCTTTGGTTACATGGTGGAAAGGATTTTGTGGACATTCATGCCTCTCCAAAGTTGCAGTCAGGATATTGACAATGCCGTGCACTTCTGCGGCAACAGAGAGAAGCTTTAGCTCCCAGAGCAGCATTCATACGAAGAGAAGAAATCGCCTAACAACTCAAAGGGCAGCAAATTTAAATTATATACAATATAATTCAAAATTGCTGAAACGTTCACGACAACATCACATACAAAGTCAATATCCTATAGAAGAGACTGTACAGAACAACGTTTCGATAGAAGGTAGAAACTTACAGAAGGAGATAGAAGTAATTGAAAACCATATTTCCGAAGAGGAAGAATTAGACGAGGTAATTTTAAATTTAGGCATTTTTTAGATATGTGATATGTGCATGTGATATATGCAGTTTGCTTCTTTTCCGATTTTCCAATGCATTCCACCGTTTTCGAATAAAAAATTATAAATCTTATGTTTTCAGACAATATCATCATGGCATTCAAATACAACAGGAAATGGAAATTCCGACGATGATTTTAATTTTGCTGACTTTGCAATGACCGATGATGAAATTGATCAAAGAATGGAAACTAGGGAACAGAGACCAGCACGCATTTTGAGACAAAGCAAAGTGAACATTTTAGAAAACGTCTTAATGAAATCGGTAAATTAGTGTAAACACATACATATTTATTGTTTATATTCCAAAATTATCAATTTCAGGGTAAAGGCACAGAACAACCCCAAAAAAAAACGGAAGTCGAGAAGGATACTTCAGATGCCGAAAACAAGGTAGTTAGATCTGTATATATTATATTATAAACCCATTATTTTTACTCTCTATGTTTACACTTTCCTATTTAATTTCAGGATGCAGTTCTGGATTTGCCGGAGATAAAAAAAATTACACAAGGCTCATTGGAAGAGCAAACAATTGAAACTTCGACGTTTTATAACAAGAAGGTCTCCAGTTGTCTGCGAAAAAGGAAGTTGTGATTTATAAAAGCCGCTTAAAACAAAACTAAAGAACCTATGTTTTCATTTCTTTATTATTTGTATGTATTTCTTATCCACTTTTCTTTATTTCATAAGTATGTAGTTACTTTGTGTTTATTATATTCAATATGAATGCAAACAATTGATTTTTTAATACAATGAACATAAATTACATAAGTTACATAAATTACATCTGGTTTGTAATTTTTGGGTAATTTTACACGTGTAACTTACAATTTCTGAAATTACACGTAATTTCACATCGCTACACTACACTTATAAACTTTTTTGTTTCTATCCTCACAACAATAAAACTAATATATTATACATTTGTTTACAACAATTATTTATTATTGACAGATCATTTCAACACCCAATCAGAGCCCGTATAACGACTAATACCATACTGTCGGTGTGCGCATGCGCGCAGATCAATATAAATTCACCCTCAATCTCAATCGCGCCTAAAGAAGTATAACTTAAAAAAAAAGCAAAAAAGAAAGACGAAGACGACCAAACATAAACAAACAAGGATAACGCTACAGATAAAAACGTGAATTGGGAAGAACAGCCACTAGATGGCAACGTAGACGAAGAAGAGCAGAGAAAATTCGAATTGGAACTATTGAATTGGCGTAGCCAGCAGCCAAAAATAAACAGGTCGGGTGCCCAAAAACACTTGACACTGGTAGAAGAAGAGATTCCAGGAGAAATAAATAGGGAAGAATAAGAAAAAGAGGATGGAGACAAAAGAGAGAAAGGTTCCTCGGCAGAAATTGTAGAGAATGCGGAGGCAGAAGCCTAAGGAAAAAAGAAAGTCAAGGGGAAGCAGGATGGCAAGATATAGAAGAAAGCATCCTGGCAACTTTCCTGTTCGATGAGGGGGAAGAATCGAAATCGCAAAAAAAAGAAGGGAGATAGTGAATACTGGAGATTAATCAGAAATTCAGAAAGGATAAAGAGAAACGGACAAAGAAAGGGTCCAGAGAAGATAAGTGAGATGCTCGATATCCTAAACATGAATGGATCCATAGAAGAAGAAAGGATTAGAATAAAGAAGCTACTGGGGGAAATAAGGACGAGTAAAAAAAAACCAGTGAAACCCATGTGTCAAAAGGGGACGAAGAAGAGATAAAATGCAAGCAATGCCAATTAAAGATAGAAAAAGAAAGGCAGAGGAAGGAGACAGAAAAAATAATAGGGATCCTAGACAAAGGGGAGACTGAAACGCCTTTAGCCAAATCTACGAAAGAAATGGAAAGAAAAGGTCTTTGAAAAAACGAAGTGGGAGAGGAGAACTACAGTAAACGGTAGAAAAGAAGGAATGCCTAATAATAATAACGAAAAAGAAATAAAAGTTGGGGGATAGAAAGTGTAGTAAGAACATAATATAGGGAGGAAGTCTTTGAACTCATAGAGGGATGCTGTATGATTTTCGTGACTCAGTGGAGGATGCACTTCAGTTTAGGGAAACACCAATAGCAATTAAAAAATTAATTTATAAAACCGACACTAGGGTAATTACACCGGGAGAACGTTGAGTACTGACTGTGACTTGTACGCGATTTAGTTGAAGACTCTATTTGATACTACATATTGATTCTAGTGAGTGAAGTTAAAGGAACATCTTGCCGGGTTGAAGTGATTCTTGAGAATGATTCTAAAATGTATTATCTCTTATTGGCAACATGAATTGGGTCACACAAGAGAACAAAGGTTTATACTTAGTCAGATAATTTAATGTCAACTGCCAAAATATTGTTTATAAATTGCTACAATAATTGTATAATTATTAAACAAATGAAATATTCCGCACATGTTAAAATATGAAAACAAATTGATTGGTGTGATGTACGGGGTGATAAAAATATACTGTTCAATATCGGATATTAATTCTGAATGTTTGATATTGGACATACTGCCCGACAAAATAAGTAATAACGAATGCCTCAGTGCTCAACGTTTACAATGATAATGATAAAGTATTTATAACATAATAGATAAATATAATGTGATGACAAGACATTCGTCTTTGAACAAATTAACAACTCACCAACTGCAACACCTTAGGTAATATTATCAAAGTTAAATCTGAATCAGAATTTAAGTCAAAAACATTCAAGTCCAAGTTTAGGTTAGGTAAAGGTAAGTAAAAGGCATTGAGTGGGATATACGTTTCAATGTGTTAAGTGTTGTATTATAATTGTATTATTTTATTATTATTATCGAATTGTATTATTAGTTATTTTATTATTAATATGATAGATCGTGCGACTAGCTCTCTGACTATTTTTATGTAGATATATTTAATTGTAATTTATGTCATCCAAGCAACTCTGCTATTTAGTGTTTGCTGTTCTTGCTGAATCTCGATCAGTTCATGTTTTGTAAAATACTCGTATTGTATTACCTCATATATTATGTAGGCTAATAATGAAGGTCGTGTTTTATAAACACGAAAAAAATATTTGATTTTAGAGGAAGATTTTAGATTTGATTATTAGAGGGTTGTATTATTCTATATTTAGTTATTGCGGCGACCTTTATATTGTCGTTTTGGCTGACCATAAGTGACGTATTAAGTTATCAACCCTATAGTTGTATACAAGAGTTGTATAATGTTTGTAGAAAAGTGTAATAAATAATCTAATAACTATAGTTAGTTAGATTCCTTAAAACGGGAAAATAGAATACCTCCATTTGCAGCGTTATAGCTGATTTCCAAATAAAATATTTTAATTTCATAATTCAAGTTCCGTTTGCTTATTTTCCATCATGTGAACAATCTATTGTCCTGTTAAATATGCAGGTCTCATGTCGAGTGGGATTCGAATTACCACCCTAGGCATACCTCTTGGCATCATCTCACGCGACTTAGTTTTCAACCCTTAAGGTCAATCCCTATCTAGTTTGCATACATTCCCGAAAAAATATGCATCAGGCGCCGAATTTTCTGTTTCTCACGCTGCTTGTAAGTCACCTGAGTCCATTGTTTATTTCTTCTTCCTTGTTGAGCTAGCTGTGCTCCTCTGTTTCTCTATTTTCAATTCTTATTATGATAAGTCCTTCTTTCATATGTTTCGTGTTTATTCGTATTTGTATAGTTTCTATATTGATTCCTCCTCGTATAATTTTGTGTGTCATATTTATTTGTGTTCTTGTAATTTTTCTTCTTGTTTTCGTTTGTTTTAATGTAAGTTTGATCCTGATACGTCCTTGTATCACGACGTCTATTTCCTTCCGTATTTCTGTGATTTTTATCACGGTACATCTTCGGCTCCCGTGGTTCGTATTCTTTTATATTTCTGTACCTTTTGTTGTGGTACGTCTTTGTCACGTTTTTCCTTGGCGTTAGTACAGTTGCAGTTTTTGTTTTTGTATGTTTCTATTCTTTTAGAGTTATTTTTGTAATTTTCCTCAGATATTCTATGTTTACCTTCGTTCCATCGATCAACGTTTTGTTTTGCAATGTATTTGTGTCCGTTTGGTACACCTCTTCTGCTCATTTACACCTACTGTCCTTCTGAATCTGCGGGAGTCTTTTGTTTTATAATGTATTTGTGTCCGTTTGGTACGGTACACCTCTTCTGCTCCGTTATACTTACTGTCCTTCGGTATCAGCGGGAGTCTTTTGTTTTGTAATGTATTTATGTCCGTTTGGTACACATCTTCTGCTCCCCCATACCTACTCTCCTTCGGTATCAGCGGGAGTCTTTTGTTTTGTAATGTATTTGTGTCCGTTTGGTACACCTCTTCTGCTCTCCCAAACCTACTGTCCTTCGGTTTCAGCAGGAGTCTTTTGTTTTGTAATGTATTTTTGTCCGTTTTGTACACCTCTTCTGCTCCCGAATACCTACTGTCCTTCGGTATTAGTGGGAGTCTTTTGTTTTGTAATTTATTTCTGTCTGTTTGGTACACTTCTTCTGCTCCCTCATACCTACTGTCCTTCGGTATCAGTGGGAGTCTTTTGTTTTGTAATGTATTTGTGTCCGTTTGGTACGGTACACCTCTTCGGCTCTGTTACCTACTGTCCTTCGGCTTCTGCTGGAGTCTTTTGCTTGGTTGGGATGAGTGCTTTGTCACTCTTTGCCCATGTAATTGCCCCTGATTAGGAGCTGAATTGTACTGTATTGTCCGACAGTCATCGTATTATTACCTGTTTGTTTAGTATTGGATTCCTTTCTTTGTGTCGCTCCTGACACTATCCATCCTCGTTTCGCGTTTTGACTGGGTAGGCCCCTACTTACTCGATCGATACCCTCCTCGTATATGTAACTGTATATGTATGTTCTTTCTTAGTACTAACGCCTCTTTTTCCTTATAATGCTTTCATGCTCTTGTTGGCTGTCTTTTCTCCAGATGGGCCTATTTCTGATATGGTTCCCTGTATTGGCTGTTTTCGTCTTCCTAACCCTCCTTTTTGTTTATACAAAGTATAAAGTTGTTCCAAGTCGCACATTTCTAAATATTTTTATTATTTTCTCATGTAATTAAACAAACTGTCGACGAAAACGAAGTTGCAATTTTGCTATTTACAACTACTGTCTATTTACACTTATGACAATTAATATTATGTAATATACCTCCTGCAATGTGCAATGACTTTGAACTAATTATATGAAACGTTGTGGCTTGTGGTAGGATCCGGAAATATTATTGGAACAGCACTTATTTTTATATTAAATGTATTAAAATAATTTTTTAAATAGTGTTTTTCATTTATTTATACAAGGATTTTGAATTTAATTCAAGTGGATATTTAAATTGACATCAGTCTAAATATTTAAAATGTTTGGTAAATGTATTATTATTATTCTTAAATGTACGTTTAATATAAATATAAATATATGAGATTTCTTTGTAAAGTTATGAAAATGTACGTATTTGATTTTAACCCCAGTGACTATTTTATGTTTTGAACTATGCGTATCGTATTTTGCTGAACAAGATACAAATATTTTAAATCAAGGTTAATTAATTGTCTGTGTTTTGTTGAATGCATTATATCTTTTTTAGAGAGGAATACTTTTTATTGTTATCAAATTAGTAATTTATGTATAAGTAAAATAATTTAGATTTAAATGTATAAAATTGTATAGAGTGGACTTTTTACACTTTGATTTTTTTTTTATTCAATTTGCAGTACGTTCAATGTTGAAAAAATGTAATCCATTCAAAAACTTACGGTTTTCTTTTTTTTTTTTCTTGATCGTTGATTCAATCCTCTGGTTGTGGTTTCTGTCTGGGTGCTTTGCTGATCTCCTGCTTGTAGTTTCTGTTGCGGATGCTCTGCGGCTCCCCTGCTTATAGTTTCTGTTCTAGATGCTTTGCTGATCCTCTGTTTGTAGTTTCTGTTGCGGATGCCCTGCGGCTCCCCTGATTATAGTTTCTGTTCTGGATGCTTTGCTGATCCTCTGTTTGTAGTTTCTGTTGCGGATGCTCTGCGGCTCCCCTGGTTATAGTTTCTGTTCTGGATGCTCTGCTAATCCTCTGTTTGTAGTTTCTGTTTCGGATGCTCTGCGGCTCCCCTGCTTATAGTTTCTGTTCTGCGGATGCTCTGCGGGTCCCCTGCTTATAGTTTCTGTTCTGGATGCTTTGCTGATCATCTGTTTGTAGTTTCTGTTGCGGATGCTCTGCGGCTCCCCTGCTTATAGTTTCTGTTCTGGATGCTCTGCTGATCCTCTGTTTGTAGTTTCTGTTGCGGATGCTCTGCGGCTCCCCTGCGTATAGTTTCTGTTCTAGATGCTCTGCGACCCCCCTGCTTATAGTTTCTGTTCTGGATGCTCTGCTGATCCTCTGTTTGTAGTTTCTGTTCTCCTGGGCCTAGCGTCGTCTATCTGCTACTGGGTTTGTTTGATGTGGAGTGTAGTCGTAGGTTTTTTTTCCTAGTCTTGTCACTTCCTCGATGTTTTCTTTTGCTCGATAAGGACCATGTCAAATAATCACCACACTCTAACACAACCCGTGCCCGGGAGCCCTTAAGTGACTCGAAGGAGTAAGTTTACAGGCACATGTTGCTTGGTGGAGCTGATTCTAGAGAATGATTCTAAAATGTATTATCTCTTTTTGGCAATATGAATTGGGTCACACAAGAGAACAAAGGTTTTTACTTAGTCAGCTAATTTAATGTCCATTGCCAAAATATTGTTTATAAATTGCTACAATTAAACAAATGAAATATTCCGCACATGTTTAAATATGAAAACAAAATGGTTTGTGTGATGTACGGGCTGATAAAAATATACTGTTTAATACCGGATATTAATTCTGAATGTTTGATATTGGACAGATGCAAAGAGGGGGCATCGAATACGTCGAGAATGCTAAAAGAAGCTCTATGGCTGGTAAAAAAAACAGTGGTACACAGGCGTCACAAAAATAAAGAGACACAGGATGTATGAGATGGCCGATAAGGCCATCAAGCAGATAAAAGAGAGGGAGAAGCAACCGGAAACGGTTAGAGTAATCGTCAACAATGAGATCAATAAAGACGACGTGCGGAAGTCACTAGAATTCGTGTGTAAAAAACGAAAAGAAATGGATAGAGAGGTGAGAAACGAACAAGAGGGACCCCTCTTAATTAAAACGGGTGGAAAAACATACACGGACGTATTAAAAGAAATTAATGAAAATATAGGTATGGGGAACATAGAAGTAAAAGTGGACAGACTAAAAAAACCAAAGGGGTGATATGCTTGTCAAATTAAAAGGGAAGGGAACCGCAGAAAAATTAAAAAAAGAAATGGATACGAGGATGTCTGGCATGAACATAGCCATACGCAAAAAAGAAAATTATTTTACTATAACCGGGTTGGACCGTGGAATAACAAAGAAGATATTACATAGCGCCATATTGGTCTACACGGGTATCCCTACAGACAAAGTAGATATAAAAACGTTAAGAAATAATATGCACGGGGAACAGGTGGCTACTATAGCTGTACGCCCAACAAAAGCCGAGGAACTGAGGAAATATAGCACAATCATTATAGGCTAGTGTCATGCCTAAACTAATCGGTTCCAAAAGAACAGATAGACCCAGATCGAGGTGTATTAATAATAGGACGAAGACCTTAGACACGTGAAGGTAAAGTACTGAAAAAAAAACACAAAACAGAAGTGAACAGAGAAATATCATTCACAAGGTTCTTCAGAGTACTTAACAATTTTGTATATACCTACTAAAGTTTATACAAAAGATCCTGGATCTTATTGTGCGTATAAGTCTCTCTCTCTCTCCTGTCGTTTCCCCATTACTGAGGATAGTGGTTTCTTCCAATATTCCTAACAATGTTTCTTCATTGGTCTCTATCTTCAGCTGCTCTAAGAGCTTCGCAGAATGAGTTTTCAGCTGAATGCTTTATTTCGTCAGACCATCTAGTTGGTGATCGTCCTCTTGATCTTCTCCCCGGAACGTTTCCAGAAACAATTAATTTCTCTAAACTGTCGTCACCTCTGCGAACCACGTGACCAAATAATTGCAGAATTCGTTGCAGACATATTGTGGACAGCCTTTTTTAATGTTGAGTTGGTTTAGAATGAAAACGTTTGTCCTATGAGCTGTCCAAGGTATGCGCAACATTCTTCTCCAGCACCACCTCTCAAAGGCATCAATTTTTTGGCGCTCGCATGCGCGAAGAGTCCAAGTCTCTGCTCCGTATAGAAATATTGAGAATACAAGGGCATTCCCTAGTCTCACCTTGATATTTTGAGAGAGAGATCTGTCTTTCCAAACTTTAGTTAGGCGACTCATCGCATTTTTTGCCATACCAATACGTCTCCGAACTTCTGATTCATAGTTACCATCGTTAGTTATACTGGACCCGAGGTAGACAAAGGTGTTTACTATCTGGTATTCCTGTAATATGTTAGTCAGTTGAATAGTGTCAAATCTGTCGACCACCATTATTTTTGTCTTAGCTTTATTAATTTTCAGACCAACTTTATTGCTTTCGTACTCAACTCTTCGCAGAAGATCAAACATTTCTTGCTCATTTGCTGCTATAAATGTAGTGTCATCAGCAAATCTTAAATTGGATATTTTCCTACCAGCTACTGTTACTCCACCGGCTCATCCTTCTAAAACCATCCTCATGACATGTTCACCATAAATGTTAAATAAGTCAGGTGACAACACGCATCCTTGTCTAACAGGGTCTAGGACGTTTCATCGCCGCCGTTTCGATGCCGCCAGTTCGATGCCGATGCCGGCCGATTCATCGCCAGTCAATTAATTGCCATCTGATATATTTCCGAATTTTCGACAGTTACAATTATTAGTTATTTTCAGTATTAATTAGGAATTCTAGGAAATGCGAGATATGACGGAGATGAAATGGACTGGCGATGAACCGGCGGCATCGAAACGGCCGGCGATGAACCGACGGCATCGAAACGTCCCATTCCGGTCTAACACCTCTCTCGGTCTTGAATTGGTTTGAGAACTTCTTATCTAGTCGTACTGTCGCTGTATTAGACTGGTACAGATTTTTAATAAGTGTCACCAGGTGCATTGGTGCGCCTATTTCCATTAAAATTGACCACAGATTTATCCAGCTTACACAATCAAATGCCTTTTGGTAGTCAACGAAGCATATAATCATAGGTACATAGGTACACAGGTACATAGGTAGTTTTCACATCTGGTAGTAGTTCCTTTTTTGTGTAGTGGGATGTAAATTGAGGTACACCAATCAGATGGCCATTTTCCTGAATTTCAAACAGCGACACAGATTGAATGGATGATATGTAATCCTTTGTCACCTAGTAACTGTAGTATTTCACATGGTATTGAATCAATGCCTGGGGATTTAATTCTCTTTAGTGATTTAATTGCATCTTTGACTTCAGCGAGTAAGACAGTAGGTTCTCTAGAGTAGTCAGAAGGCCACGGATTTTCTGCTGATACCTCGTTATTTTTGTATAGCTCACCACAGTAGTTTCGCCATGTTTCCAATAATACATCAGTATCGGTCTTTAAATTACCTTCCTTATCTATTACAGACCACGTTTGAGGTTTAAATTCTCTGATAAGGAGTTTGGTCTTCTGGAATAAGTCCCTCGGTTCATTTCGACAGCCATGTTCCTCTATCTCTCTGCATATTTGAGAGATGTAATCATCTTTATTTTTGCGGCACTCTTTTCTGATTTCTCTCGAAAACGCTCTGTATTCATCGTTTGTTCCGTATCTAGTTTAACCCTGCTGTCCTGTTCGGGTCTATTTGACCCAAAAAATAATTTATTTCTTATTTTACAAATTATTACGCGGCGTAACGATTTGGTGTTTCGTGACTTTATTACCTAATATGAGGTCTTTCAATTGCATATGAGATATACAATCAACTTCCTGATTTTTTTGATAAAAATGAAATTGTTACCTAGAGTACGTTCGGGTCAATATGACCCGCGTATTTAAACCGTTAAAAATTACCTGTGTATGTGTGTTTAGTTGGCAGTACTCTATATTGACAGTACCTGTGTGTTTGTCAGCCGGATCCGTTTGTAAATAAAAACAGGTTTCTGCAAGCTGGAACTTTTAAAATAAACTGTAGTATAGCTGGACGAGGTTGCAAACCAAATTATAAATATAACGGACATGGACGAACAGCATGTCTTTATAACCAACTGGAAAGACATGAATAAAGTTGGTTTCCATGCATACATTATAAGGGTTTATAAGTCCCATGGTGAATCAACTAAAAGTTTGTGGAATGAAGAAAAGGGTCGTAGTATATTTCAATCAACAATGTCGTTTGATATATTTACAAAAAGTTTGCAAATAATACGTTTTAATAACAAAACTACTAGACAGGAGAGGAGACGTAGGAAATGTACCAAAATATTTTAACCCTGATGAAAATGTTGCTGTCGATAAGCAACTAGTTGCCTTTAGAGGCCGCTCTCCCTTCAAATGGTACATTCCAAGCAAGCCAGCGAAATATGGCACAAAAGTTTGGGTTTTATGTAATTATGAACAGTAAAACTTCTTATGCTCTAAAATTGCAGATCTATACAGGAATGCATGTGATGTGTGACTTGAGTAGTGATTTGGAAGGCCACAATATTACGTGTAATAACTTTTTTACATCGTAAAATTTAGGACAATTTCTTCTAAAACAAAGTAGATACAATGCCGGGGACTATAGATAAAATAAACCGGAGCTTATAGCAAAAATCGCGAATAAAGAAGTTCATAGCTCGTCTTTATTGCTTCACGCAAGATACCACTGTTGTTGACAATATTCCTAAACATAATAAAAATGTTGTTCTTATGAGTACTTTGCATCATGAATCGATGCATCATACGTCATTTTCATCAAACGAAAAAGCCCCAAATTATTTTAGATTACAATTATTCCAATAAGTGAGCAGTGGATACGCTTGCCCTAAAAACAAAAACAACACTAATTATTATGTTGTATATATCATAAACATATTTGTAAAATCCATTCTTTTTATTACTGTCCCAGTTGTAAACTGAATTAAATTTTTGTAGATATTTGTTACTAGGCTTTTTTGAAAGAAAATAAAGAAATATGAAAAAAAATTTTTTAAGAAACGTTTTTCTATAGTTACGAGTGACTTGAATTAAAAATATTATAAAAAAATCAACTAACAAGCAAAAAATCAAAAAGAATTTAAAAAATCTAACACATCCGTCAAAGAAAAGCGTGGCGCGTGTTCATCGAATAAACGGTTTTTGCCCCACGCTTTTCTTTAACGAATGTGTTAGATTTTTTCAATTTTTTTTTATTTTTTGCTTTTTAGTTTATTGTTTTTAATATTTTTAATTCAAGTCACTCGCAACTAAAGAAAAGCGTTACTTAAAAAAAAATTTTTTTCATATTTTTTTATTTTTTACTTTTTAGTATTACACTTTTCAAACATTAAAATATATCGTCATGTTTATTAAGATATGTATAAAACATGATGTACTAACATGAAAAGTAGTCGGAATCGGCAAAAAATTTGAAACTTTATTGTTTATTAATGAAGCATAACGTAAACAATTAACGTAAAAAGTGAAATTATGTATTGTTCATATCATTAGCTATACAATCCGTAAAAGTTTCAACGTTTCAAAGTTTCAAGCTTTTACATTGTAAAAAACAAGAGAATTTAAGCGTTTTCCATTAAAATCTTTTTTTTTTATTTAAACAATTAATAAACATAAATTTTTTATTGACTATTCGTGTATTGTTCCCGTGAATGCATATGTCTGCAAATTGTCATTCATTTGCATTGAAGAAAAGGCAGTCACATTAACGTCTAAAAATTTGACGCAAACTATTGAACTAAATCAAAGCGTTTAAAAATACCTAAGTTTTATTTTTGTTAATAAGGTCTAATTTACATTAAAAACATCATTTTTGTTTAATTATCTATAGTTTCTTGTTAATAAAGTTTTATTTATTGCCATTAGCTTATTTTATTTCGATTAAGGAGGGTAAACCATAGTTGGGTCATATTGACCCGAACAGTACATTTGTGTAGTTGACTCGAACGGGACAGCAGGGTTAATGTTTTTTTCTGCGTTGAATCACAGTCCACGTATTATCGGATATCCATGGCGTACGGCCAGTGGAAACCGCTGCCTCACAGTCTTTTGCAGCCTCGATTACCTTATCTTAGAGATAGATCCAAGTGCTCTCAGGGTCACTATCTACTTGGTCTAAAGAAAGAGCATCTTCTAGCTTTTGTTGGAAGTCATTGCGTATAAGTCAAGTGCGTATAAGTAAATGAAATAAATTATTAAATAACAGATTAAATATAGATAATATTATGGTCTCAGTCAACAAAGGTCATCACATTATAATATATTTACCAATTGCATAATATTCCGTTATTTTCCTACAGCATCTTTTTAATAAACATTTAAACGTCTTATGGCCCATTTTAGAATATTTTCTGTGAAATTCTCAGTAAAACCAAAAGCCTCTTAAATTCTAACGAAAGCAATTAGCAAATCAGTTCTAGAGCAGATAGTAAGATAAAAATGCAAATATGCTTATTAATAAATTGATGAAAATGCAAATATAATTATTAGTAAATTGAATGAACGAGTAAACGTCTGCGTAGTGTTCGGAGTGTGCCGCGACGCCGACGACGTCAAGAGGCGTCGAAAAGCATCACGGCGAGCATCTTATTGAGGAATCTCTCGCAATAATAGAGTATAAGAGTTCTTCTTTTTAATAGCAAGATCCTTGTACGTGGTTCACTTATAATGATCCCGTGATTCATTAACTGCGCCGGCTCATTAATATAAGCTGAAGGCGAACAACCAGTGGTGGACATCACTCTTATTATTAAGGAAGGCTCTGAAACTATTTTTTTATGCCATGTCTAATTTAAGTAATTTGTTTATATGGGATTGAGCCAGAATTATTGTTGTAAATCAAATTAGAGCACAGGTAGCATAATATATAGGTATAGTTTTATTAACATAGTATGTATACTAGCTAAGTGTTCTTCTCCTTCTTGTACGGCTTTACAGCCCAAATTGAGCCATGGCCTCCTTTATTGTTTGCCTCCACTCTTGTTTGTCTGTGTCCTCCATACACGGACTCCTAAAAGTGCTTGTGCTGAATTGACAATTGGCAATACCACACAATCTAATTAGACTCCTTAAAGCCACAATGGATGAAACTCATGATTGGTCGCGTCGCTTAGAAAAAATCTAATATTTTATCCTTTTCCGTGATAACATGATAAAAAATTTTGCAACATAACTCTCATTAACATAACTAAATTATTAGAAATAGAAATTTTTAATATAACAAGAAGTTGATAAAAAAATATAACATAAAAATTTGTTTTTAATTCGATTTGTTAGATTTAATCTAACGCGCGCTGGTTACCGAAAAGAGCGCGACTGTTTCCGGGCTAATACAAAACCACCGGACAGATTTTTTCAAAATCTCGCAGGGACTGAAGCAGAGAGATGTGCTGGCCCCAACATTATTTCACTTGGCACTGGGTATACGGTTAGGAAAATGCAAACTGGACGAGGAAACTTACTGACCAACATAACGGTTGAACTGGCCGCTTATGCCGATGATATTAATATTATGAGTAGAACATCAACAGGAGCACAGGAAACATAAGCAGAGTTAAAAACGCAAACGAAAAGACTAGGTCTGGAAATTAACACAGAAAAAAAAAACAAAAATAATGATACAGACGGGAAGAAATCCATAAAACATTATACATGAGATCGCATTTAAACGGTTGGAAAGCTTACATTCCTGGGAGTAGAAATATAAGCCTACGGATCAGAATATGGAGAAATACGGAAGAGAATAACGCAGACAAACAGAGCTTACGTTGCTTTTTCCTATATACATATTTCGTTCTAAAAGTATCAAATGAAGTACAAAGATGAGAATCGATAAAACCTTAATTCGACCAATAGTGCTATGTATACAATAGTACTATGGCAGTGAAGCATGGGTCCTGAAAGGAACATCCAAAAACAACCTCGACACATTCGAAAGGAAAGTACTGAGGAGAATACTAGGACCTGTGAGCGAAAACGGAGTTTTTAGAATTCAATACAACAACGAGCTTTATTAACTTTATAAGGAAACACAACTGTCATACTTCATTAGAATACAAAGATTGCAATGGGCCGGACATGTGATAAAAATGTGGGAGGATAGGCTACCAAAAAGAGCACTGACTAGAATGCAGGGAAAAAGACCGGTTGGAAAGCTTAGTATGAAATTGTAATATTATTATAATAACCATGTTTCACTAATTGACCAATTCTTTATTTACTGTTTATTGAGACTAGCTGAATGACTATGGTCCAAGCAAAAAAATGTTGTAAAGAACATTACATTTTTAATTAACTAATGTTTGACGTTTAGATTCCACTATGAAATTAGTTCTCAAAAAAGATTGTTCTAAAAATTTTGGGAATATTATATAACCTGGTTTAATTAGGTTATGTATCTCTTTTCAAGAAATGACATAGTTGGCCTAGATATCATAGACCACAGCAACGTGAGGTTGAAAAAATGGTTTGAAGGGATATTAATACTCTAGGGATATTAAAGTCTGACGGATTTTGTGTGTTTTTTGTTTTAATTTATTTGTGTTAATATGATCGTAGATGTGTTTGTATAAATTTAGTTTTTAATTTTTATACACAGTTTTGTGTTTGTGTATTGTGTGTTGCATTTCTATTATGTATGGTATTGTCGATGATTTTTTCTTTGACTTCCTTTACTTTGCTTGTTGTTGACTTCTTTTCGTATTGGCTACAAAGCTTGCTGCATTCTACTAATTGCTATACATTTTTCTTCTTCTCATCCAAGTAGAATAAAGGCTGCTTCTTTGACTTTTCTCTTTTTGATGTCTGCTTCTTTCATGATTATTGATGCATTTTTCCATGTTACTCTACGCTTCTTGTTCAAGGTATATTTGCATATCTCTGTTCTTGATATATGTTTCATGCTTGTTTACCCTGACACTTAGTGAGCTGGAAGAATCTACCACGTAGAAATTGTTGCATTCGCAGGGTATTTTAGAGATATTAGGTTTTGGATATTTTTGGGTGTTATTGGGTTTGGATTTAGACAGGATAAATTCAGATGTTTTGAATGTTGTTATGATGTTGTATATTAACTTAGCACACGGTTGTAAGCATTGCATTTTCTTGAAATGCTTCAACAAGTCCTAGACCCAAAAACTTCGTGTTCCTTTTTTCAACAGTTTTTTCGTTGAAATTAAAAAGTGATAAAGTGAAAGTGTATAATATTTGTGTATCGTGAACGATTAGGAACAACTTGTTTATCTTTAACTTATCGGTAAATTCTATTAGCGCAAATTTTTTGGGTCCTATTACATTATCGCCTCTCTTATTTGGGTAGTTTTTAGATGATAATTACTGACCTGATGCCATTAGAGCATTTTTTTTAGTTCGACCGTCACCCTTTTTGAAGAAGAATGAGAGGAGAAGAAGTTTTAGCAACACTTTTGCTGTTATCAGTAAAATATTATCTATTAAAAAAATTGTGTTTTTCAAAAACGTGATCTTAAAAAATGTCTTGCGTACCACCTCTGCGAATCCGCAAACTTTCTCGTGACGTAGTTCATTCGACAGAACAAAGTTGTGACCATTACAACAGGAATTAAATTTAATGATACCGAAAATTTATTAGGCCACAAAAGGCAAGACAAAAGAAATTTTCTAACTGTCGGTGGAACTTCACAAACTTTAATCATTCTTGTATTAATGAGGATACACTGCAATTTTCATTTGTCAGCTTTTGTATTTAGCATTTTTGGTGGCGGCGGTGGGAGATATGGTAGCGGACTCTCTTTATCTTCTTCATTTTAGACCTGTCAATACCATTTGCCAGCCTCTTTCTTCTCTCTGGCCTTCTATTGCACGGCATGATTTCATCACACAAGTGTTTTTCCATCGGAGGTTCTTTACCAGCTCTTTCATCTAGCACAGGAGTGGGCAAATTTTTTTAGTAAAGGCTAGGGATGGCGGTTGTTGAACAAAAAAACAGTTTTCGGTTATACCGTTTTTTTTACTTACGGTTTATTCTGGCGGTTATAACCGGTCATAAAAACCGGTTGTTCCAAAAACCGGTTTTCGGTTTTTTTAATCAAAAGCAAATACTCAATAGGTTATAAAGTTACATTTATATTTCACTTTAGTTTGCTCAATTTTCCTTCCGAAAAATTCCCCAACCAATTCAACCTATAAAAATTTTCCCAGGCGCTTTCAACTTACCCTAAAAATGGGCGAAAATACCCCAATCTCAAATTCGTCGCTTGTTGTCGGCGTCGGCGTATATTGCGTTTTCAATAATTGGGATCTGCCCAAAAGTGATGATCCTACCGATCTACCGAAATGTCCCTTGGATCTATCGAGTTTAAAAAAATATCCAAATGACTTATATTTTACTTAAAAATAAATTCGATAAACCAATTCATTATTTACTTCTCTATTGCCATCAAAAAATTTCAGTAGGTAATATTTTTAATACGTATGTAGAATACCTACCTTTTATTTCCTAAGAATTATTTATTGTTTAAAAATTACATAATGGAAATTCCTAATGGTATTTCGGTATTCACATTTCATACAAAGAGTCTCAAGTACTCAAGTATAAACAATTTTTTAGATGATGGTTGTGATATCGATTTCAAGCAGATCACTTACTTTTTTATGTAATTATTATCATCTAAATCTAAATAACTATTCCCAAAATTGTTTCATAAATGCTGATGTGATACTTTCGTCCATTTCTCTATTAAGTAAATAAAAGTTGAATTATGGTTGTTCGGGTTAATTACTTCGCATATTATTTATAATAAATATTATGATTGAGATCGAAAATAGATAGAAATTTCTTCATTTTTCTCTAAATTAATTTTTTATCCACAGGTAACTTATTAGGTTTTTCACCGGTTATTACCTTAAAAAGAAAAAACCGGTTATAACCAGGACAAAAAACAACCGGTAAAACCGGTTGTTTCGAATTAAAAAAAAAAACGGTTTTAGGTTATAACCGGTAGGTTTTTCCCATCCCTACTAAAGGCCACAAACAATTTTTGGTCTATTACGAGGGCCGCAATATTTGTTACCTTAACATATTCGAATTTTTAACTTTTTACTAATTTTGTTTAAGGGGGGATGGTTTAAAATCAACATGGTTTTCTTGAATCTTGTTTGAAATTATGGTAGAATTATTTTATCTTTAAATTAAATAAACATATTCAGTACAATTCAAAGATTATTCTGTATAATTCAACGGTGGCAAATATTTACAGGCAGCTCCAAAAAAATGGGTTTTGCAGTAGAACTCGTCAATAGTTCATATGAAACAAAAAATTGAAAAATATGTTATTAGCTTATGAGTTTCTCGAGGTTACGCTGTTGAGTTTTTTAGTTTTAATGATTTTTTAATTTCTTGATATCACCCAAAATACAAATCAAAATAACGAAATTTTTGTAAAAAACGGTGAAAATCAACATATTTATTATTGTTAACCAAAACATATCTCGATAGAGTTACCTCACGAGATGTCTAAAGAAAATCCATGAAAAATTTCAGGTGGATCTGTCAAGTAGGTAGTTTTTGAGTTACAATGTCCACCGCCTTTGAAAAAAGCAATTTTGAGAAAAACGCGTTTGGTTTGACAACTTTTATTTCAATTTGTTTTTTGTCTGACGGATCGTAAAGTGATGTCCGCCGGAATATGTTTTTGAATCGCAGAGCAATTTACAAAAGAGACGTGAACAGCTGTTGAACGTTTCTCACTACGCTCAAGCTACTGCAAAGCAAGTCGAAGGTAGGGATATTAAATATGCTTTACATCCGGTAATTTTACTACGGTCAACCTGAAAATTTTAGAGAGTATTCTAGAAGTTTATTTATTTATTTATGTACATTCATTTAAAATAAAGTTTAAAATAAATATAGGTATGTACCTTCATTTAAAATAACAAAAAAAATTAAAAATTTTAAATTTTTCAAACCGTACTCCTTCCTCCTAAGCAACATTCGCACTTAATTAAGCATGGTATTTCCCTTAAATATATGTGTATCTACACATATATTTATTTATTTTTATTTTATCTATGAACCTCTTTCTTTTTCCCTAATATTGTTCTGAAGCTATTTCCTTGTCACATCTTATGCAATTTACTATTTTATTTCGGAATAAGCCGCAATTTAAGTTTGAAATTAAATTTATTTAACGTTTCGATTTCCATTTCGGAAATCGTTATCAAAATACAAAACATTAATAAATTAAGCATTTATTTAATTAGTTTAATTTATTAGTGCTTTGTATTTTGATAACGATTTCCGAAGTGGAAATGGAAACGCCAAATAAATTTAATTTTAAACTTAAATTGTAGCTTATTCCCAAATAAAATAGTAAATTCTATTTTCACATTGCTATTAGTTACTTAAATATTTGAAGGGAAATTCCGTGCTTAAATAGATGCAAAACGCATCATACGTAAGATGCAACACGCGTCGTTTAAATCAAAATAAACAAAGTTATAAATTTGAAAAATCTTAGATTCCCTTCATTGTTTTTGTTTTCTTTGAAAAAATTAATGAATTAAATAATATAAATATATGCACGATGATTTAATCCTATTTAACGAATAATTAACAATATTAGTTATAACTGTAATGACGTTGGCGTTGACTACTTGCAAAACATTTTTGCACAATACCTGCTTATGGATTAAGCAGTGAGAAATAATAACTGATATTCTGAAAATTGTTCATGGACGTAATCTTTAAGTTTTCTTAATATTACAATATTTGCTCTTCTTAAATTTGGTGCTCCGTCAGTTGTTACTTTTTCTAGGGGTGGTTACAGCGTTATTAAAATTTTCCAAACAGTTCCAGACTATTTCAAAAATATCGTATCCATTTGTTGAAATTTCGTGGATTTCATTCAGGGAGCCGACAAAACTCTGCCGGAAACCCAAATAATTGCCCGTTATGTTGAAAATTTGCGGAAAAATCACCCGCTGCGAAAATGTTAATTAATAGCTGCATTATCTATATTTATTTATTAATATTAGCAATAATTAAAAAAATTAAATGAAAATAGTTTACCTTTTCCGCGGGCCACAAAAAAATATATATTGGGCCGCACTTTGCCCACTCCTGATCTAGCACTTCCCCTATATCCACTATTACCTATTGGTATTGACCAGTTACACACTCACCCTTTACAGTAGTTGGTAACCTCTTTTAGCTGATTTCTTATACATAGCACAAAACCTATCTGACTTTTTCTTCTACCGCCACTATACACACTATTTCTTTAATTTCTTATTCCCATCCCAAAACCTTCATGAACTTTGTCTATTCTCGCTCTTTCTCCATCAATATGTATATTCAATCATCTCTAGTAAAACCCTTTTCGTCTACAGTAATCTTGAGCATTTCGCAATCAAGGGCACTCCAAAATTATTCCTTTTCCTGTTATTCACACCTTACTCGTGGGGCGTAAGTACGTATGATGTTTCGTTGGTATGGCCTACGTTCAGTTGGACAGTGATTATCCTGTAATTTCTTCCCGGTTACCCTTAAAAAATTATCCTTCCACTAGTTGTTCAAAATAATGCCCACTCCATATCTGCCGTGACAGTTTGAACTAATATTATATTAACTTACATCCACCTCCAAGATCTCCTGAGATATTAACTTTCCAATGAGTTTCTTGCATACATTCTTGCAATCCTTCGCATATGTATAAAATAGGCAAGCTCTTTTTCTTTACCTGTCATACTTCCATCGTTGAGCGTTGCAATCTTCAGGACTAGCTTTTTTGTCACTTCCGTCCGCTAAGGGATAATCGTAGTTCACTTTTCGCCGTGGTCAGGAAGGCCGGAATTGCGCGTCGCTTTTAAGGAAAGGTCCGATCGCACCAAAAACGCCCCGATTAATGACATGGCACTCATTTTGTATCAAATTTTCATAAAACTTCAGGATACTAGGCCCATCCAGGCACCAGATACTTTGGAGAGCATCTACGTTATGATATTCATGTTCAGCGAGTCCAGCAACTCCCGAGTAGTAATGTTAAACTAATTTTCGTCAATTATTTCCGAATTCCAAACTTATCATTTTTCATCATTTAGAAATGCATTTTGGAAAAGAAATTTTCCTTGTTTAATAATACAATTTTCATTTTGTCATCATCACTTGTAACGATGGGGCATCCGGCACGAGCATTCGACTCGCCAGCGTTACGTTCACACGCGCTCTACTACTAGTCTAAGATCCGAATAGTAGGACGAAATGTACTCATCTGCTTTTCGGACGAAACATTGTGTTTATTAAATTTCATACATAGACAATAGTGTGGTTCGAGAAAAACTTTTTTTCTTATTTCAGATCGCTATAGTGCGCAAAAGTTGCCATTGGTATAGACTTGAAAAAAGCACTAATTATTATTTTTTTATTAATTTGTCTTCCGGTCGCGCAATACCATCGAAGTTAGCAAAAAATGTGAAAAACCATAATTTTTCATATTTTTTTTAAACCGGCCAGATGGTTTTAATTGCGTTCCTATACCATGAATTAACTACTAAAAGTATGAAAATCAATATAAATGCACTTATTATACATTTGTTTCATATCTTCCGGTCGTGCAACATAATACAAAATGAGTAAAATTAGTAGTTTTTGCAAAATTTCAAAGTTTGACTGTTTAGTACAATTTAATCATACGACTTTTAGAGATGCTATAGTTTAATTCAATTACAATAATATATTTAAAATCCAACCACATAAAATAAATTTTGATATTCAAGTGGAATTCGGTCGCGCAGCTTCGTCAAAAACAGCAGACTACCGAGAGGCGAGGCGAAAGTGACGAATGCCAGCGAAGCTTGCGCAGCCACAAATAGAGATACATGTGGGAATACCTCTACAATGGAGTATTTGTCTTCTCCATTACAACAAACTGCCATTCCACCACCCTTTCCAACACTTAGATGAAAATACAACAGGCACTATAGGATATCTGGAGCGATAAGAAAGGCCCTACCTGATTGTGAAAAACTACCAGTTGTTGTTGATTTTAATCGTGGGCATCGCTGAGCGATACAATAATGTGGTTTTAATATATATAGCCGTCTCTGGAACTGTGTCCACACACTTTACTTGAAGCTTCGGTCACTAGCTTAACACGTCTTTTAACTGCCTGTGTATGACATGGCAAAGTAAATATATATCTATACTCACAACAAGCTTGAAGTCATTGCTCATAAACTGTTTTATATCTTCATTAGTCAATGTTTTTAGCAGTAGAGGCGAGTCAGTGTACTGGTGTTCCATTTGATAATTTTGTAATACTATTTACATTCAAAGTTTAAGTTTGGTGGTTTAAAGATTCTGATAGAGTCACTTTCAGATATTGCTTGATTTTCCTTCATGATACGCCTAAAGCCCAGCTCTCGGACATGGTTTCTTTCATCAGTTACCATAGCCAAAAGTAAATTTTTGGGATGGGCAAAATAAGCATTCCGTTGTAAAACGGGATCAACAACTTAAAGCAGCTCTTCTGGTAAGTACCTTGAAGATTCAATGATTTTGTAATCACGTATAGGCCCCTCTGTGAATTTGTGGTTTATTTTTGTCGCAAACCACATAGGCATATTATAACATTTGAGAATGAATGTGACAATCTCTCTCAGATTTTCAGAAGGGTTGGACACACTGATGTAGAAACGCAAAACTCGGTTTGCAGTAGTAAGCCATCTTGAATGTGACGTTGGGCTAGGATCACGTACCCACTACAAAATCTTCTGAACAATGTCCTGACTTGATGACTTCTGATATCTCAAGTAAGATGACAATTATTGGTGCTTGCTACGAATACGCTTGTCAACTTTTGGAATTTCACAATCAGTAGGATTAAAATCAATAAGTTAGTCTTTCACAATCAGGTAGGGCCTTTCCAATTGGTCCGGAATATCCTATTGGGCCTGTTGTATTTTCATCTAAGTGTTGGAAAAGGTGGTGTAATGGCAGTTTGTTGTAATGGAGAAGACAAATACTCCATTGTACAGGTATTCCCACATGTATCTTTACTTGTGGCTGCGCTCGCTTCGCTGGCATTCGTCACTTTCGCCTCGCCTCTCGGTAGTCTGCTGTTTTTGACGAAGCTGCGCGACCGAACAACAATTGAATATCAAAATTTATTTTATATGCTTGGATTTTAAATATTTTATTGTAATTGAATTAAACTGTACCATCTTAAAAGTCGTATGATTAAATTGTGCCAAAGAGTCAAACTTCGAGATTTTGCAAAAACTACTAATTTTACTCATTTTTTATTATGTTGCGCGACCAGAAGATATGAAACAAATGTATAATAAGCGCATTTATATTGATTTTTTATACTTTTAGTAGTTAATTCATGGTATAGGAAAGCAATTAAAACCATCTGGCCTGTTAAAAAAATATATGAAAAATTAAGGTTTTTCACAATTTTTGCTAACTTCGATGGCATTGAGCGACCGGAAGACAAATTAATAAAAAAATAATAATTAGTGCTTTTTTCAAGTCTATACCAGTGGCAACTTTTACGCACTATAGCGATCTGAAATAAGAAAAAAATTTTTTTCGAACCACCCTAATAGATAAACACGACCAGCATGGGTTGCCCATCAAAATCTTGTCATAGATATCCTTAAGGAGGGTCGTAAAGGTTGAAATTAACATTTCAAGCACATTTTTGTGAATTTTTTTTTGAAGGCATGATAAAATTATTTTACTTTTAAAATAAATAATCTTATTCAGTATAATTCAAAGAATACTCAAAAAAAAAATCAAGGAAAACTATTTAAAAATAAGCCAACGATGGCAAAACTTTAAAGACATTTAAAAAAAATGGATTGTGCAGTGGACATCCGAACTTATCATTGGATCATGGTAAAAAAAATCAAAAAGATTTTATTAGCTTATATGTTTATCGAGATAATTCTGTCGAGTTTTTTAGTTATAACGATTGTCGACTTTTTGGTCTCACTCAGAAATCAAAACAACGAAATTTTTTGCACAAAAAACGGCGAAAATCAATTTGTTTAACAATAATATATATGTCGTTTTTCACCCTTTTTTCTGTAAGAAAATTCGTTGTTTTGAATTCTAAGTGATACCAAAAACTCAAAGATCATTAAAACTAAAAGAAACTTGACAGATTTACCTCGAGAAATTCATAAGCTAATAAAATCTTTTAAACTTTCTGTGTACCATGATCCAATGATAAATTCTGATGTCCACCGCAAAATTCATTGTTTTTTTGAGTAGTCTGTAAAAATCTGCCACCGTTGGCTTATTTTTCAATATTTTTTCTTGAATTTGTTTTAATATTCTTCGAATTATACTTAATATGATTATTTAATTTAAAAATAAAATTATTCTCTCATACTTTCAAAAAAAATTCACAAAGATATGCTTAAAATGTTGATTTTAACGGCCGCCCCTTAAGAATAGCTATGACACGATTTTGATAGGCAACCCATGCTGGTCGTGTTTGTCTATGTATGAAATTAAATAAAAAAATGTTTCATCCGGCAAGCAGATGGGTACATTTCGACCTCCTATTCGGATCCCGTACTATACCAACCATTTCTCTTCGACGCACGGTGGGGATGGGGTACGAACAACGAAATAAAAGGAGTTTCGTCACGATAGAAAAGATAGTTCAGCAAGTATGAAGTATAAATGAGGCGCTCAGAGCAACAGTGGCCTAACCCACATCACACAATTTTACCAAAACGCTTTTACTACATTAAAGTTATGCATTAGTTAAGTATTTTCAGATGCAGATTGGCTCAAGCAACTATTGGTTGATCTACTCTGCATCTGAAAATATTTAAATAAGGGATAACTTTAATGTAATTAAAGCGTTTTGGTAAAATTGTAGGATGTGGGTTAGGCCACTGTTGCTCTGAGCGCCTCAAATATGAGTGTGAATCTGGGGAATCTACTAGTCAAAAGATATTTCCTGGAGTCAAACCGGATTCTTAACATATTGAATTATGGCCAAATCTACTGTCGCAGCGATTAAGTATTGATTAATGGCTGAGCCGTTCCTTACCGGACCGAGTATTGATTAGTCTGTCCCATCTTTATCCTCTACTTGCACCAACCATCTTTTCTGTTTGAAGGGTGTATATGTAATAATTTTTTTTTGTTACAAACGCCATCTGTTTATGAAAAATGAATAACCATTTTCAATTTCGTTGCAACACGAAACTACAGCCGCATAATTATTCCAGTTCAATCAGAGAGTACAGCAAGCACCTCTACCGGTTTCTAAACTTATTAGTCTCTCATCAGGAGACACATATGCTAGTCTCTCTGACCCAACTAGGACAAACCCCTACGTGCAGTCACGGATTGCAACGAACGAAATGGCAGGGATGCCCTAGCGGCAACTGCTATCAAAAACTAAGTTTTCAATCTAATAGCACATAAAACAACATCCAAAAATTTTATTCTACATCCTACCAGACTGAAAACAATGGGAAACTTATCTGGTAATACCTCCGAGGCTTCTACAATTTGCAAGCCATAGCGGATGCTGAGACTAAGAAAGATGAGGGAATTTTACAATTTATAATTCACGTCCCATCTGGTCAGCGCGGTAAAGTTCCAACGAGAATGGTTCCCTTTGTACTCCAATCGGAGTAAACATGTAATGAATAACCAGTTTCGATTTCGTTGCAACACGAAACTACAGCCTCATCATTATTCCAGTTCCAGCCATCTGTTTATTTCAAATCATAAACACTAAGCATTTTTGTTGAACAGAATTTTGACATTAAGAGTGATCGCCAAGTGGCTAATATCTAATAAATAAAGCATTTTGTTGTTACGTCAATTAACTGTATTTATTTGTTCGCTGGTAGTCAACAGTTGGTCTTGGATCATCCTTCGCCAAATTGAGATTTTATTTTAGGTATTGTATAAAGAAGTTAATGTTGTTTTATTATTTATTTATGACAATATACTTTCATTTACATTAAACTTGTGTTTTACTGAGTCTGGTACCTGACAGAAATACCCGTTACGCATTTTAGTTCACAAAGTTTACTATGGCTCTTGCAAATCGAATCCAACAGGTTTTATTGAGATGCATCCAACTGAAAAACTTGGTTGATTTGGGCTTTTTACTGCTTCGTTACCTCGCCTATAGTGAACCTATTTAGGCCTGCAATTCTTTGTCTACCTTTAATACCAATACTAAACTTCCCCTTGGGCTAATGTTTTCATTAACCAAAATAATACCCAACCTCTAGGCATCTTTTATTTTCAACTAGGTTAGTTTTACGTTACAAAATGTTTTCTGTCAAAAAAATTGTGTTTTCTTTGCAAGCAATGTGATAAAGAGGATGTCTTGAAATCAGTTCCGTACCGCCTCTGCGAATCCGCAAACTTTCTCGTGACGTAGTTCATTCGACAGAACAAACTTGTAACCATTACAACAGGAATTAAATTTAATGATACCGAAAATTTATTAGAGAGCAAAAGGCAACACAAAAGAACTTTTCTAATTGTTGGTGGAACTTCACAAACTTCAATCATTCTTGTATTAATGAGGACGCACTGCAATTTTCATTTGTCAGCTTTTGTATTTTGCGTTTTTGGTGGCGGTGGTGGAGGAGGTGGGAGAGGCGGTAGCGGGGGTCTCAATTAAAAGGCACAACTACTCTTTTTAATGACGAAGTATCGCTGAATAATACAAAATGGTGTTACCTTTAAACTTTTTCACAAAAGAATACAAATGTCTGAACAATTAAATGGACTACATGCAAGTAACGCATTAGCGAATATTTTGTATACGGAAAATGTTATTGTATTATTACCGATATACGTTAAAATAGAGTTACAAATAGAGTGAAAAGTAACTGTTCACGATACGCTATATACATAAACTTATTTTGTATTACTTTATTCAAAATCTTGTTTTTATATTTATTAAAATATTTAAAATGTTATGTTTGATGTTTGATTGACGTTAAATACAAGAGAAAAGTGTCCCTCCCATGAAAGAATGTACCGGCCCCTTACTAGGAAGATAACTTTACCGGACCAAAAAGAAGAAAGATCCAAATCTAAAGATAGTCCATGAGTGGCTGAAGAAAAACCTAGGCCACAGTGGTAGGAGATTGACAAATATGGACAATCAGTGCCGGACTATTGGCTTCAGTATGACCTATTGCGTCTGAGAAATGACGTCAGTACTCGTAAATTGGAGAGTCCAGACCAGACGGAACACTAACAGTGATCTCCCAAGGAGACGTGTAAAGGACGTGCTTGCAGGACCCCTTCGAGACATTGACCGCATATATCGGATATCAGCGGCCTAAAGGATCAACTTGTTAAGGTTGTAACGTTATAAACGTCACCTCTTTGTTATTTTGTTTTCAACTAATTATTTTGTTATAATTCCTTTAATAATTAATTAATTTCTTAACTTATTTTATTGTTTAACCCGTTGTCCTAGGTGAGCGACGGAAAACGACGCGACGCGATGCGGTGCGATGCGATACGATGCGACCAGTAATTCACGCGACGTGTGGCTTATGCCTGCTCTACACATCGGCAGACGTGTCCGCGGACGGCATATGCGTATGCATCCGCAGATGTGTAGGAAAGGTAATTTGATCGTCTGTTGCTTACTTCGGACCTCTACGACGCATTAGTTTTCATAGTAAATTCAAAGTAGATATTGCGTCACCCGAGAATTAACATTAACACAGACTGAACGATTTACAGATGTGTACCTACAGATGTGTGGTCAGCGCGTGATGATACATCGGCAGATGCATCCGCAGACGCGTCTGCCGATGTGTAGAGGAGGCATTATGTAGCGTCGCTTTCCATTGCTCAATCTAGGACAAACGTGACGATGTCAATTCATTCCTATTCTTAAGTATGGGAAATATAAGACATTGTTACTAGAAAATTCATATTAAATACTTAGCTTTAAAAAAATTTCATAAACGAAGAAGGAAGATAACAAATATCATATTTTAGAGCGAATTAAATTTGGAGAGTTTCATCATTTATATTCTAGATTAATAAATAATCCACTTTGGTTTAAAATGTATTGTGGCTTATTACCATACACTTTCGATTATATTATTGTAGCTAATATACCCAGCATTCAACTGTCAATAAGTAATTTTCAAAGACCAATTTCTGAGGCGACGCTGTTACTGGCTTTAAGGTATGTTAATGAAAAAACACTGGTACTATATTAGTTTTTATTTATTTAATAAACTATTGAGTAGCATTATTTGAATTGAAAAAGCAACTTGCACTTGACTCTGCGTCGTGTCTCGTCGCAAACAAAACAAGTTCGCACTTCGTCGCGTTTTGTCGTAGACTGATTAACCCGAAAACGTAGGCCACACACAAAATACAACCATTACGTGATATTTCGCGTCGCGACGCGTCGTGTCGCGTTGTCGCGTTTGTCGTTTGCCTAGGACAACGGGTTACTGGTTTTCCTTAAACATTACTTGGCGCCCTCTCTTCCTCTTTCATAGGCAACTCTCTTTTCATTTATATTCTACGCTGGAGACGTTCCATGTCAATGTCAAGCCCCACCGTTTGTGTTAGTGTCATTACCCCACTTAATTTTAAACATGGTTTTAGTCTGATTTTTGGCTATAAAATCAATGGTTTCAGGGTAATACTGCCGTGCTAGGCCCAAAGGCGGTAACTAACATTTGATAAAATGGTGGCAAAATCGATTTTAAAATTGAATTCTATAATTTTGGCCCGTTAGGGATTTATGGACTAGCTAATAGTTTTAATGCATGCATATATGCCCCAGTTTATTAAGGTAACCATTAATTATATTTTAAAACAAAGTTTTATATAAAAAGAGGTAGATACCGCGATGTACATCAAATCTTCGTGGACTTCAAACAAGCTTACGATTCTGTTAGCAGAGAAGCATTGTGGGAGACTATGGTAGAAATGGGAGTACCTGGAAAACTGGTACGACTAGCAAAGGTGAGCACGGAGAACGCTTCCGCACGAATCAGAGTCGGCAGCAACACGTCGGAGGAATTCCTCATTGACACCGGACTTAGACAAGGAGATCCTCTCGCCCCCCTGCTGTTTAACTTCGCACTGGAACATGCAGTAAGGAAAGCTCAGCCACAACTGACAAACGGATTTGCCGCCCAAGGATCAAAAATACTATTAGCCTTTGCGGATGACGTGGACACAATTGCACAATCCACCAGAGATGCAAAAGAAGTTTTCTCCCTATTCGAGAACGGAGCCAAGGAAGTTGGTCTTAAGGTCAACGAGGACAAGACCAAGTACATGGTGGTTACGAAGAACCCATGACCAAGGGTTAGACAAAACGTAACAATTAATGAATACAATTTTGAAGTCGTCAAAGAATTTAAGTACTTGGAAGCGATCATAACATCTGAAAATAACTATGAAAAGGACGTGGCAGCCAGGATTATTGCAGGAAACAGGGCGTATTACTCGTTAAGGACCCTACTTAAATCAAAAATACTCTCAAGACCAGCAAAAATAAGAGTATATAAGACAATAATTCGTCCCACAATAACGTATGGAAGCGAAACCTGGACTCTGAATCAGCGGGAAACAACAAAATTACTGGTACTTGAAAGAAAGATACTGCGGACTATCTATGGGCCTTGCAGAGAAGAGACAACAGGAGAATGGAGAAGAAGACACAATGATGAACTCCAGACAATATACGGAGATGAAAACATAGTACGCTACATTAAATCAAACAGAATACGATGGGCGGGTCACGTACTAAGATCAAGTGACGAAAGACTTCTAAACGCCACATTCTGGGAAAGGCCCATTGGAAAAAGGTCAGTTGGTCGCCCAAGAAAGAGACGGAAGGACGCAGTAGCCAGCGATCTACGCAAAATGGGAGTACAGCAATGGGAAATAGCTGCTCAGGACCGACAACAATGGAGGGAAATAGTAAACGCGGCCAAGACTCACATAGAGTTGTAGAGCCAAATGATGATGATGATGAGATACCGCTAAAACGTTTTATCAAAACTTACTATAAAACTAAGCCTATTAGCGGTATGTGGTTTACAGTTGTGATTGATATGAAATAAAAAGCTTTTCTGTGTATTACAGTTTATTAAATTGAAAGAATTAAAGTACTATTAAATGGTATTATTTTGTTGAGCCACAATATGACAACAACAAATTGACAATATTTAGTTGTCGTTATATTTGTTTTCTTTCAAGAGTCAATAACTACATAATATGTTATAATATACTGGGTTGGGCTAAAGAATGGAACCAAGCAAATATCTTTGAAACGAAAAGAACACTCTTTTTGAAACTTTGCATGCAAGTACAGTGACGCAAAACGCATCTGTTGCTATACTTTTTGTTACTAGTTCACTTCCGGTTTCACCGGAAATACCCTTAACATATTTATTTTAAATGGGACACCCTGTATATTTTTGCAGATTTTGAAAGAACTTATTATTTTTAATTCATACATACCAAATTTAGAAGAAAAAAATAGTTAAAAAGTGTCTGTAGATAATTTTTTGTATTAAAAATAAACGAGTACTATTGTCCATACTATAGACTAAAACTATTGTTGTATTTATTTGAATTTAGCATAGTAGGTAACTGTTACTGAACTAATTGACAGAAATAAGTTCTATTCAAAATGGTTCATTTAAGTGAAAGAGATCGCATTGAAATATTATATTGGTCATGGTGATCGTGTTAGAGCTCATGACGAGGTGTGTAATATTTTTAATGAATTGAACGAAGTTATTAAACAAATATTGCAATTGATTTAGAGGAATCACCTCAAACTATCATTTTCAACATTTTAAATGATTTTTTTTTTATTTTTATTATCGTTGGTCTAACGTAAATAAATTAACATATTTTTTAACTGTAAAGAGATTTATTTCTTGTTTTAATAGTTTTTTCTTCCAAACTTGGTATTTATGAATTACAAATAAAAAGTTCTTTCAAAATCTGCAAAAATATACAGGGTGTCCCATTTAAAGTAAATAAGTTAAGGGTATTTCCGGTGAAACCGGAAGTGAACTAGTAACAAAAAGTATAGCAACAGATGCGTTTTGCGTCACTGTACTTGCATGCAAAGTTTCAAAAATATTCGTCTTTTCGTTTCAAAGATATTTGCTTGGTTCCATTCTTTAGCCCAACTCTGTATAATATATTATATTGGTTCATTAATATTAGGTAATGTTCTATTTGTGATTCAATATAGACAATTTAATAGACAACCGAACAACATACCTTGTGTCCGGTATATACACAACACCTATTTATTATTACAATGGTATTATCTCATAATTAACATTTTTTCTAAAATCTTTTATAGTGCGTCTAATAATTTGGGCAGAACTGTACTTATACTAGGAAAAAACAGAATCCGTTCAGATTGTTATAGATGTTTAAACACCTGCTGGTGTTGAGCGTTTTAAAGAATTCTTCAAAACTGTGAATGTGATTGTAAACCATACTTTTGACTTTCTCAGCTATTTTTATTTTGTTTCTTAGCGACAAAGGTTTGCTATTTTATGACAGGTTGTTATAGAGCTTTTAAGATTTTTATGATCGCCGAGACCAACCCTAATATTATTATGCATTGTTATATTATTAGGTATTTCACAATATTATATTCGGATAAATACCATTACTTACAGTAATTAGGGCAAATTTTAACATTTTATTAGTTGTATTGTACAAACTAGTTATATGTTATGATTAAAATATGATGACATTGTCTTTTAGACCGAAAAATACCTAATTATGGGATATATAAGATTTTTAAAATATGCAAACAAATTTTTGGATCATTATCCAGGTACCTGACGCATTCTTAGAAAATTTATAAAGGAATAAAACCAGCATTTTTGTATAAAACTTAGGTAAACGATTCTCAAAAGATTAAGTAAAGATATCCCAAATCTACAATCTCGTATCTATAATAGCATTGCATAACTAGACTACTAGACATTGTCTAGTTAAACAAATGATAATAGCTTGTATTTAAACAAAAAAATGCAATCAATGGGACTGCTAATCCCATGTACGACCAACAAAGGGTTTAAACATACAGAAAACTTTAAGTATGAAACAAACCTTGCGCCTGTACAGGCTGAACATAATTTTTTTCCACCTCTTGTAATTGCTTTACAATAAATTTTTCTCTTTCTACAATATTGTCTTCAGTGGTTTCACCTCGTGGTTCACAACTCTTATTCGACTCTACTTGATTTTCTAAAAAAACAAAATATTTTAAGTCTCTTTTTCTAAAAATGTTTGTGGACAGCGTGTGGATATATTATTAAGTTTTTAAAACCTAATTAAAAAAGACATATTTTTTAAATATAAAAATATCTTACCGCCTAATTCAAGATATAAATTATCCACTTGGCGCAGATTCATATTGTTTAGGACAACATAATTGGTTAAGTCTTGAAATACTATAAACAAAAATGAAAATACATTTCAATAGATATAATAATCTCGAAAAGTTCTTACCATCCTCGCTAATTATTTCTTTTACTAACACAACTCTTTTAACTAACACAATAATCTAAACTTGTAAAGTTAGGCCGAATTTACTTTGTAATACTAAGGCGATTTGGCGGTTTCTAAATGTAGGCGTAGCAGTCTTGAAAGTAGATTAGCAGTAAGTGCCATATGCTAAGGTATATGCACCAAATGGCTTAGTATTTTAACTGAAAAATGTAGATACCGCTAACAAAATTGCAATTTTATTTAAAATATAATGCTTCTACAACTCCAAAGACTTTATAAATATATACTAAAAACCCTATTCTACCTAAAAATACAAAAATCTCATTTTCAATAAAAAAATCAGTTTCCGCCTTTGGGCTTAGCACGGCAGAATACTGCATTTATATTTTTACAGATAATCTCTTGGGGTGAGTAATTTATTTATATTCATGGTAAGCTTACATGTATTCAGAGTTCTATTAACCATTTTTTCATATTTAACCTCAACTTTCCAAACCACGCGTTAATGCTGATATTTTCTTTACGTATGTACAAGAAGAAATATACAAAAATTTAACTATTGATTAATTCCATTTATTTTATTCCTTGCCACATGCTAGTATCTGGTTATCTTTTAAAGAATGGCAAAGTAACCTTTCACTGCTTCTTGATGTCTCGAATAAACGTTATCTATTCTAGTTTTTTTGGGAATAAATTGAGTACCACTTCTCCTTTCGGGAGGATATCCCGAATCGGACGCCTCTTATATCGCCGGGGATTCAAGATACGACTGATCTAACCAACACCATACAATTGTAGGAGACCTGAGGCCATAACATCTACAACTCAAGCCAGTTGCAGAACCAGTAGTCAAAACATCAAGAAACTACTGACAGATACAAAATGTTATAAGTATAATCTTGAAATATTAGTTTTCGGCAAGATTTTGTGTATTTTTTTTATTTAAAATAAAAATCTGCATCCTCCCGAAGGATACTAGCGACATAACGGTTACAATATATACAAATATCAGTAACATCTAGTGCTTATATGATTAAATTTTTTGCAACATATTGATACAAGGTATATACCCTACTAGCTTTCTCTAATCAAAGTTCTTTCCCAGTAACGTTTGCAAGCTGTTCGGGATGCCATATAGACGTATTTCAATAGTATATTTAGGAAAATCAATTAAGAAATTTTCGATACTGTTTGCTACATTACTAACGGAACACTTTGGAGTTTCGCTGTTTGTGAATAGGTAGGTGTGCATGTGTATACCTACTATGGCCCAGCCTCAGACGTGTTAAGATTATTTGGGATTTCTGCTTGCTCCTGTCGGTTGCCGCGGAGAAATGTCACTTTTAATTAGTTTTATTTTCGAAACAGAATTTTGCCACTCCCGGTTCCACGCACTTAACACTTTATTTTTTAAAAAGGCTTTTAAATCACTTGCCACACTCCGATGTTCGACCTCCCATTCGTCATTACTAATAGCATCGGGAGCACTTTTATCTGCCACATCATTGCCTTCGATACAAATGTGTGAAGGTATCCACAAGAAGTTTACTGTTTTGAGATTTTCTTGAGCTTTACGAGGTTCCAGTTTTATCATTTTCTCTAAGGGATGTTTCGGGTAGAGATTATATCAGGTGATTGCTTAGTAATAAGTAGTTAGAGAAAAGCGAGGTGATGGAAAAATCCATCAATATTCCACTGAAGTAATGATGTGAATGTTATTTTTGACTTAATTGAGAAGTGTCACTGTCAGAGTCAGAAATTTCTTTAGCAAAGTAAACATGAATTTTCTTCTTAATAGACGTTAATTTGCGCTCTAGACTTCTGTCTTTAAGTGGGAATATAGTTTTTGTGAACATACCAATTAGACGGACGTAATCTTTTGTATATTCTTGAATGATACTCAAGGGATCAGCAGAGCCGGTAATGCTAGTTAGTGGCATATCCAATTGGTTATATTCAAGTACAAAAGATGGTGAGAACCTTCTAAAGATTTCTGGGAAGGTGTCCCAGGCGTATTGGATTTACGCCTCAAACGTCTCTACGCCTAACCGTAGCGAGCCGCCTACCAACTAAACTGACCCCCTCTTTCTCCAACCGGCAGGCCAGGAACCGACCTTAGCTGGCAGAGCTCTGACCCATCAGCTTAGCTCGTCACCCCATCTAGCACTCTCTGCATGCGCTCTGTGACTGTCATGGCAACCCAGTCTCGCCACCCCACCCACGCATGCAGTCAGCCATGGTCCGTAAGGAAACCGACTTATCTAAATGATAATGGGTGAGGTGGCGCGACCACGTCATCATTCCATCCATCACGAATTGACAAAGAATTACCAGACAGTTGGATAGAGCAACTAAGCTTTCATTCTCCATCCCCCGTAGGAGTAGACCATTCATCTATACACTCACAACAGAAGATATATAAATACATGGAAAACAAAACAGCTAACGTTTACTAACACTAACTTAGGATTAAAATTTTTTATGGTAAAGGATCCTGCCCCTGCAAAAGTGAGAGCTGATATTGGCTACCCATCCTGGTCGGCGCAGAACGACACAACATGTTCAAAAGATACAAACGGATTATCTTTGTTGAAGTCTCCTCTCTATTTCTTCCTTATACTTCATCGTTTCGTTGAAAGATCCAATGATCAAGCCAAACATTTTTTCATTTGTAATGTTTTGGTGCATTAATTTTTGGGGCTTACCCAGAGGGGACCACATCCTCAGCTGTAGCGACGTTCACCCTGCATAATATACAGGACATACGAATATCACACGAAGCGCGTCATCCCCCACTCCATCAAAAATTGTGTGTAATAGTAGTTGACGCGCCTGTGTCTGCATTAATACCACCTCACTACATCAGGGATAAGGGTTCTCGTCCAGGCGGCTTTGCCTGTTTCTCTTGACCACTGATCCCACCAACTTTCCAGGCTTCTTCTTCTTCTTTCTTCTAGTCCTGAACCTATAGCTCCGCTACCCCTTCGATGCATTTGTACCCTCTCCTCTGTCAAAATGTGCACCGGTAGAGCTCTGGCCACTACCTGTAGGGCAACGGTTGATACGATTGTGTACTGCACACTCTGAGCAGGGGTTTTCTTTGCACTCGGAGAAGCATGTCTCTGTATTTGGCTTTATTTAAAATCTCGTGCACACTGGGACTCCGTATAATATTCTGTGCATATGCATATGTATGTGTTACCGGCCAAACCCGATTTCAGGACCAACTAGTTTGGCCTAGGCCTAACTAGTTTGTCCTAAGCGCGTTAGGATAAACTAGTATGGCCTAGGCCAAACTAGTTTGTCCTATCGAGCGTAGGCCAAACTAGTTTGTCCTAGGCGAAATTAGTTTATCCTGATATAAATACACGCACTTCAGGCCAAATTATATTGGCCTAGGCCAAACTAATTTATCCTGAAATGTATATTTTTATATCAGGATAAACTAGTTTAGCCTAGTCTAAACCGATTTAATCTAGTCGAAAGTAATTGATTACAGATTGGTTGCTAATTTAAACGTAAGTTTAGAAGACACTATTAAGAGATGAAAGACCTTAAAGTATTTAGGGTAAATGATCCGAGATGGCACTTGTATGAAAGATATATAAATTAAACTAGTACGGGGAAAACAAGCCACGAAAGCACTCCATGGAGTAAAATGGAAGAACACTCTAACTAAAGAAAACAAAAAAGGATTTTTCGGGGCATAATGCTGAGTATTACATTACCTTACAAGAGCGAAAGAATAGCCAGTGACAATAATAATACGAAATAAATATGAACAATTGAATAGGAGTTTATGAGAAGGCGTCTACAAATCACCAGGTAGGATAGAATATGAACAGAGGAAATATGAAACAGAGTAGAAGTAGAATGCTCGATTACAAAAAAGTTGTGGTAGTAAAAGTAGAGCCTTGAAATGGTACGGGCATGTACAAAGAATGGTGGAGCACAGGTGGCCTAAAAGATTAATGGACTGGGACCCGCGGGGAGGAAGATGGAGAGGAAGACCTGCTTTGAGATGGAAAACTTACATAGGAAATACTGTGATAGATAGAGATCTCAGACATGGCGACTGGATAAATAGAGTGCTATGTTATAAGCTGTCATTTGACACATCATTTGTCATTCTACCTGGTATAGTGATGGATGATTTATATTCGCGGCCGAACGGACAGACAGCCTAGGTCAAATTTGGAACTTTTAATACTATCCTCCGATTATAAGCTTTCATTTGACCCGTCACTTGTCATTCTACCTGGTATAGTGACGAAGGGGCTGGATGAGCAGACGGACAGACAGCCTATGTCAAATGTCTCACTTTTAGTGCCATTCTTGGATTCAAAGCTTTCATTTGACACCTCATTTGTCATTCTACCTGGTATAATGACGGAGGAGTTAAGTTCACGGACAGACAGACAGACGGACGGACGGACGGACGGACAGACGAACGTAGATAATTCAACATTTTCACATTTTTTCAAAATTGTTGAAAACAATATTAATTCGTACTCGATTTTATTCGTAAGTGTAACTTTTCTTTTAATTTTTTGGAGAAAACCTCATCCTTTTATTTATTATTTTTTATATTATTTAATTATAATACAAGAATATATTGATTTACAGCATATACCAATATCTTCATTTACTGTATCATAAATATGATACAATATATCGATGTATAATTTTTTTGCCATCCTTGTTGGGACGTGATTTGGGAATTCCCCGCATCTAAAAGTCCTTACATGTTCGCTAAATTACTTTCGACTCGGCTAAATTGGTTTAGCCTAGGCTATACTAGTTTATCCTGAAGTGTGAGTCTTTATTATATCAGGATAAACTAGTTTGGCCTAGGACAAACTAGTTTGGCCTACGCGCGATAGGACAAACTAGTTTGGCCTAGGCCATACTAGTTTATCCTAGCGTGCTTACGACAAACTAGTTTGGCCTAGGCCAAACTAGTTTGTCCTGAAATCGGGTTTGACCGGTAACATGCATAATGCATATGTACCTAAGATTAAAGAATCGAAAATAAGCGTGGCTTTGGAGAGGTTATGTATACAAAACGAATATGTATAAAAATTTATGAATATTGGTTAAATATGAAATAAAATTAAACTAAAAGGGAAGTTCCCTAGGTTGGCTGTATACCATATAGTTAAAAAACTCTAACAAGAAGTAAAACCACTTCTATGTAAATTGGTATATTTATTAAAACTTAAAAATCCCAATGGATTGAATAAAATATGTCCAATTCAGAACGTTTTCAGACCTATCGGTCCATCATCAGTGAATATGCATACTTGCCAAATAGCCCCAGAACCAAACAATGGTTGAATTTAAAATTCGATTTACATTATTTAAAAATAATATTCAACAGGCTAAACGCCGATGTTACAGGATATTGCCTATGGGAACATGGTGAAACCCTACCAAAACCTCAATCAACCATCTTAGGCCAACTTTGACTATAAAGTGATCACTTTATAGTCAAAGTTGGCCTAAGATGGTTGATTGAGGTTTTGGTAGGGTTTCACCATGTTCCCATAGGCAATATCCTGTAACATCGGCGTTTAGCCTGTTGAATATTATTTTTAAATAATGTAAATCGAATTTTAAATTCAACCATTGTTTGGTTCTGGGGCTATTTAGCAAGTATGCACATTCACTGATGATGGACCGATAGGTCTGAAAACGTTCTGAATTGGACATATTTTATTCAATCCATTGGGATTTTTAAGTTTTAATAAATAAACCAATTTACATAGAAGTGGTTTTACTTCTTGTTAGAGTTTTTTAAATAAAATTAAATCAAATATATGTTATTCGCCTCAAGAAGGTATATGAACAAACTAAGGCTCATACTAGTAGCTTAGATTTAGAAAAAAGAATAGTAAAGACACAACATGCATATGACTTTTTTACTAGGGAACAGTCGCGCTCTTTTCTGTCACGTAATCGGTCGCGCGTTAGATTAAATCTAAAATACGAATTTAAATACGAATTTAAAACAAATTTTTATTTTATAGTATTTTTATGTATTGGTTATGCTAAAAACATCTATTTCTAACAATTATTAAAGCAAATTGGTTCTCACCAAAGCCATAAATTCCACAAAAAAACAAAAAAAAAATCCTACGCACTATTATCCTCTTCCTCGAGGCACTTACGAGTGGAAAGTTATGTTGCAAAATTTTTCATTAAGTTATGATGGAAAACATTAAGCTGTTAGATTTTTTCTATTTATGAGAATGAACCAAAATGAAAATACATATTTAGCAACTGTATTAAGAATATATTATTGTATGACGCAGAATCTTTGAGTCCAGAAGAAACAACTAACGAAAAATTACAGATCTGTATAAATAAAAAAAAATCCTAAAAATATAATGACCTGATACATTATCAAACGCAGAACTATAGGGAATGATAGAACAAGAGACAATAACAGTAACGATTAAAAGAAGGAACGGAAATGGAAATGGATTGGATATACCTAAAATAGTATAACCGGAGAGGTACTCTTTCAACCAGAGGGGAAAATAAGAAGAAAACCGGATAATAGCTGGAGAAGAACTGTAACAAGATGTCATGAAAAACTTAGCCTGAGATGCAGAGAGGTCAGACAGGGAGCGAGGAATAGAGGAGGAATGGAAAAGATATATAGACAAAATTTAGAAGGAACAAAACAGAAGTAGATACGCTGATCCAGCCAATCAGCCATCCACTTTTGGCTAAGAATCTTAAGAGCATCCAATATTCCACAAGAAGGGAAGTCAGTAGAGAGAGATTAGGATAATGGGTGAAAGACGAAGAATGAAGAATAAACTCTCTAATTTGTATTTTTGAAAGATTATATACTCTAGGATAATTAGCTAATTATTTATATTAAATACTCTAGGCTAATTAGCAAAATGCATGGAAATAGTTATTTTCCTAACAAGTGCAGAAAGTCATTCTTTTCCGCACGCGACTGCAGTTTGCTGAACGACGCGAAGCGGGAGTTCGGCAAGCAGTCCAGTGCGGAAATGAGACTTTCTGCAAGAGTTAGGAACAATATTTTTTCTAAGAGTCTTTAAAGAATTACCAAATCTTAATCAATTAATTTAATTAATATTAAAATACATACACAAATTAATTCTTTGACAAGGTTGTCAAAACCAAACTTTCAATATAATTAGTTAGCATGACGACGGTCTTGGTTTCCATGACGATGATTCAAAACGACTGTTATTGTCTACCGATTTGACTTTCAAATATTATGTCAAAATAATTTTATTTCATCGAATTGTAGTGTTAATTTCATTAAAACAGGAACACAATAAGATATATTTGAAATAAATTAGTAAATAATATCTAAATATTAGTTTATTGCATGTATTATAATTACTTTAAAGCCATATTAACATATCTAAATTAACACGCGTGCGGAAAAGTAACAACCGCGTGCGGAAAAGTAACACGCGTGAGGAAAATAACACGCGTGCGGAAAAGTGAAACTTTCTAAACTAAAATGCGTGCGCGAAAGTAGACATTTTGCACGCTCGTAGAAAAAGATATTTACTAGCAATTTTATTGCTGAAATCGAATTATAAAATCCCATATATTAATAATATAGATATACAAAGTCCGCAGATAGTGTGCTACTTTTTTATAAACAAAATAGCGCCGACAAATCGTGTTTTTTCAATTATTAGAGGAAATAAAAAATGTAGTATATCAAAGTGTGTAAATAATTTATTTCTTTAGCTGAGCGCTTTCGACATAAACGTCATCATCGGAGCTAATGGTCAATTGTTAAAAAAGTACCGCTACAAAATTAAGGTGTTACCATTTGCATCTTGTGAAAATAAATTTTGGTTGGATATGCTATGTCCTCCGTACAACCCCAAACAGTAAAAACAGAAAAACGGCCACATTACACGTTACACAAACACAAAAAAACTTTTTTCGTGGTATAGGTATCACCCATCCATTGTTGGCCTAGTAAAAACAGCTGACTGACTTTCTACTAGGCCAACAATGGATGGGTGATACCTATACCATGAAAAAAGTTTTTTTGTGTTTGTGTAACGTGTAATGTGGCCGTTTTTCTGTTTTTACTGTTTGGGGTTGTACGGAGGACATAGCATATCCAACCAAAATTTATTTTCACAAGATGCAAATGTTAACACCTCAATTTTGTAGCGGTACTTTTTTAACAATTGACCATTAGCTCCGATGATGACGTTTATGTCGAAAGCGCTCAGCTAAAGAAATAAATTATTTACACACTTTGATATACTACATTTTTTATTTCCTCTATTCATTCAAGTGTGTACAAACTTATCAGTCTTTCAACTATTTTTTCAATTATTGCTCTATAACTCCGAAGATTTTAACCTTAAAAAAAACACTCAAATAAAAATTTACCGCAATTAAAATCTTCATAGAGGTATGTTTTTCCAGATTTGCTCCGACCAAAATTTTCCTCGGAAAATTCGGGTTTTCCCAACAAAATCTCTAATTTTCAGATAAAGTTTTAGGTAAGTAATTATTTATCAATAATTAAATAACTTAGTGACATACAAGCTTTCTTGGTATAGATTATAATTCCAGAAGCCGGTGAAAATTAAACGAATATTTTAGCAACAATTCAATTGTTAATTAACAATTTACGATCGCAATAATAACCAAAATAATTATGATACATTGATCAAACTTATAAAAATTATAAAGATGAGATGCTTTTTTAATATTTTATTGACAAAATATAAGTTTTTTGATTTTTTGCATAATCTATAAATTTTGAAAAAGAAATAGTTATGTAACTAGAGTGGTGTAACTACCAAAATAAAAGGAAAGGTTATTTACCAGCAATTTTATTGGTGGAATCGAATACTATGATCCTATATATTAATAATATAGGTATGCCAAGTCCGCAGATAGTGTGCTACTTTCTTATTAACAAAATGGCGCCCCCAAATCGTATTTTTTTTTTAATTATTGCTCTATAACTCCGAAGATTTTAACTTTATACCAAAAACACTCAAATAAAAATTCACCGCAATTTAAATGAAGGCATGTTTTTCCCGATTTGCTCAGAAAAAAATTTTCCTGGGAAAATGTGGGTTTTCCCAAAAAAATCTCGAATTTTCAAAATAATTTTTTGGGCAAGTAATTTATATCAATAATTAAATAAGTTGGTGAAATTAAAGCTTTCTTGGTATAGATTATAATTGTAGAAGCCGATGAAAATTAAACAAATATTTTAGCAACAATTCAATTGCTAATTAACAATTTTCAGTCGCAATAACAACCAAAAGAATCATGAGACATTGATCAAACTTAGAAAGATTATAAAGATGAGATGCCTATTTAATATTTTGTCGACAAAATAAAAATTTTTCTATTTTTAGTTATAAACAAATTAACATTTCTCAGAAATTCTTTATTATAATCTAATTTTAAAAAATAGTTAAAATGCGTATTTTAAAGGTCTTGAAAATGAATGCTCTAAAAATTTTTCAAACCATTTACAAAAAAGTTATGAAACAGCAAAATTAATATACGATTGCTCCGTTGTTTATAATTTGTTTTAATTGTTTTAAAGCTTAAAAGTGAGTCTGTGGTACAAACTAATTACTTACAAATAATATCAAATATTAGTTCAATGGTTATATTTTAATCAAAGATTAAAAATATTTTTTTTGTAATTTTTAGCGCGAAAGTAGGCTTTATACAGAGCCGGAGCTAAAAGGTTCACTCGAAGCGACTGGCACGCAGCATACATAATAATATAATTTTATTTATTAACTCTACGTCGCGCGGCGGTCGTTGCTTCGAGTGAAAATTTTAGCTACAGTACTGTATTAGTCTACTTTCGCGCGTGTAAATTACAAAAAAATATATATAATCTTTAATTAAAATATAACCATTAAACTAATAATCGATATTTTTTTGTAAATAATTAGCTTGCACTTTAAGATCACTTTTACCCTTTAAAACAATTAAAAAAAATTATAAACAATGTAGTATTCGTATGTTTATTTTGCTGTTTCATACCTTTTTTGCAAATGGTTGCAAAAAAGTTTTAAAGCATTCATTTTCAAGATCATTGAAATACGCATTTTAACTATTTTTTAAAATTAGAATATAATAAAAACTTTCTGAGAAACGTTAATTTGTTTATACCTATTTTTTAAACATTTAAGGATTATGCAAAAAAATTAAAAATTTATATTTTATCGACAAAATATTAAATAGGAATCTCATCTTTATAAGATTTCAAAGTTTGATCAGTATATCGTAATTATTTTGGTTATTATTGCGACCGTAAATTATTAATTAACAATTGAATTGTTGCTAAAGTATTTGTTCAATTTTTACCAGCTTCTGGAACTATAATCTAAGACCAGAAGAGTTTTAAGTCACCAAATTATTTTTTTTTATTTAAATTTATGTGTCTTGGCAGCAAATTGTTACACACAATATTGGTTAACAATAATTAATTACAATAAGGACTTAAAACTAAATATTATAACAGTTAATTTCTAAATCTTAAATAACATTAGGTAAAAATTATGAAGAAAAAAAATTGGATATACAATCATTGGATACTATCGAGACGTACAACTAATTATAAAATTTCTTCGGTCTTCTTGAGATACTTCGGACGTTGTTTAGTCATAGTAGCAGTTGCATATGAACTAGTAAGATTACTAGAAGAATTGGATCCAGACATGGTGTTGCTAACAGTGGGGGAACATTGATTTAAATTGTTACTTATGTAGCCAAAAGTAACTTGAATTTACTCTTTATTGAATTCTTTAGTCATAGTAGCAGTTGCATATGAACTAGTAAGATTACTGGAAGAATTGGATCCAGACATGGTGTTGCTAACAGTGGGGGAACATTGATTTAAATTGTTACTCATGTAGTCAAAAGTAACTTGAATTTGTTTATATTAACGCTTTGGATGTCTAGAAATAAGTGATAACCTTGGAAATATTACTGCAATACTGTTTGCCTAACCGTTGGCGTCCGTTGGGACGGGATAGCAACAGTGAAAAACTATTGACAGTTTGACACTCTATGTGTTTAAGTTGGAAGATTATTAAGTAAAACATCTCTTACTGACCGAAGTTATAGCTTGTTCTTGATGATTAACACGTAACACAATTGTTATTAGTCACTATTTGAGCGAAAACTAATTTTGATAACTAGTATTTACAGTAATAATTAAAAATTTCAGCACCAATTTACAGATCGATACATACACGTTCTGAAGTTAGTTTGACAGTTCCAAATTATTTAATTATTGGTAGATAATTATTTATCTAAAACTTTATTTGAAAATTAAAGATTTTGTTGGGAAAACCCGCATTTTCCGAGGAAAATTTTCATCGGAGCAGATCAGAAAAATATATCTCTATGCAGAATATAATTGCGGTGAATTTTGATTTGAGTGTTTTTGTTGTAAAGTTAAAATCTTCGGAGTTATAGAGCAATAATTGAAAAAAACATGATTTTCGGGCGCCATTTTGTTTATGAAAAAATAGCACACTATCTGCGGACTTTGCATACCTATATTATTATTATATATATTCATAAGCTTGGATTCCAGCAATAAAATTGCTGGTAAATATCTTTTCCCCCAAAAATGGCCTATTCTCTGATATAATCAGGCCAGACTAATAATAGTTGTGGGCTGTGTGCATAATTCCTTAATAACCATATACATATTTTTTGTCTGTAAATATAATTTTGTTCTCAAATTTAAAATTCAGTTAAGAAACACTTCTTTCCCAATATTTACTTGTTCCACGTGAATTCTTAAAAATTTAATAAAATTCACATATTTCCTATTCGAGCAAACTCAATATCGGAACCTTTTCGGTCCTATTAGATTTTATTACACACACACACTGAACGTTTATATTACTTCTACAAACATTGTTACATTTATTGAAAGCTTCCATTGATTTTCCAATATGGTGGCGGAGGCACTCTCCTTCGACTTTATTGATGCATATTAAAACTTAAGAGCTGTGTCAATGATGTGAATATGAAATTTTTGATTTGTAGAATGGGCCGTTATGCCGAACTGATGCGAACAGGAGGGAATATTCTCTCAGGAAACATAAATAGCTGATCTATTGATACAACAACGAGGTTAGGTTCTTGACAATTGAATACCTTAAGTACAATACTTAAAAGAAAGAAGAATTGAATATTGCTTTTTATGAAAAACTAAGTCTATGAAAAACGTATAGAAAGTCATAAATAGACTTAGGAAAATATGCAAATTGCATATTTTGCATATTGTGCATAAAAAATGCAAAAATGTAAAATTTTGCATATTTTTATAACAGTGTGCAAAAAGTCCATATAATTTTTTCTTGTCTATTTTGGTTGTCTATTTATTTTTATACAGTCGTACTTCAACAGCGTAGGTGAGAACATCGTTAAAGTATAGAACAATTATTAATAGTGTAGTAGTAATATTAATTATTATTTAATAAATATAGTTAGAGTTATAAGGATATTGTGAGTTCCTAGTGCATTTATATGGAGGTGGATAGTGAGGGGAAACCCCCTCCTCATCCAGATCCTGGAGAAAATATAGATCCTGCAAATAAGATAAGTGGTTCAAATAATTTAAATTTAGTTATAGATTCTCCTTTAATAAATAAACATGCAAATGAACAAAACAATAAAAATCAGTTTGTATCGAAAGAAAAGTTTGTAGATTCTAGTTTAAATCCAACACCGAGTTTATCGGTTTCTAATGATAACGATAAAAAAGATAAAACAACATTCTTTTATCAGTCTACGGACACGGCTCCTTTTCAAATTTATATTGAAAACAGTACGGATAATTATACAGGGCAGTTAAATGCAATAAAAATTGGAGAAATAATATTAACATCATATCCGCAATTAGATAATAAAATAAAACAAATACAGTCTATAGGGAAAAATCGTATTCGGGTATTGTTGAAAGATTATTTAAGTGCTAATATATTAATAAAATCACACATTTTAAAAAATAAAAATTTGTCTGCATACATTCCTAAATTTTTAATATTTCGTTTGGGAATTATTAGACACATTGATAAAGATTTACCAGTTGATTATTTGAAAAATAAAATTAGGGCCTATGATTTTCATCGTAAATTTGAAGTTGAATTTGTTAAAAGAATGAATCGAAAAATAAAAAATTCAAATAACGAAATAGAATTAATACCCACAAGTACCATTTTGGTTTCTTTCAAAAGTCAAACTCTACCTAAGTATGTAGAAATAAATAAGGTTCTTTACGAAGTAGAAGTTTATAAACAAAGGGTTGTAATGTGTAATAATTGTTATCGTTACGGACATATTGGTAAGCAATGTCGTTCTAAAATAAGATGCTTGAAATGCTCTCAGAATCATGACACAGTAACCTGCTCATCAGAAGAAGTTACAGTAAAGTGTTTTTCTTGCAATGGAAACCATTTTACAAACGATTTTAGTAGATGCCCAGAATACAATAGACAAGAAAAAATTAAACAAATTATGTCACAGTCAAATTGTTCCTTCAAGGATGCCAATAGTAGTGTTCCTAAAAAAAGTTACGCTGATATAGTATCTAAGCATTTAACTACAACCATAATTGATAATAAAATAGTTAATTCTAATCTAGAACAAAATTCATTATTAAATTCAGTTAATGTTCATGTTCCGTCTACATCGTCCAAGTCATTTCCACCAATATCGTACCAGTCCAATACGCGACCCATTTCTCAACGATCAAATCCACATTCATATTCTCAAGCACAATTAAACAGCTTTCCAAAAAAAAGTAAAAGATCGTATCCTTTATCTCCCGATCCTACATTGTCAGAGCACCAGTCCATTGTTAGTTCAGTTAAACTTCCGTTTAAAAAAGGAGGAATTTTGAGCACGGAACAATATCTTTCCAATATCCAAAAAGAAAATAATTCAGAAAACGAAGGTAATGAAATTTCAAACTTAATTTTTCAGATAGTTTTATCAACCATAAATATAATAAAGAGCAAAAATAAATTCGATATACAGGAAAACGAAATTACAAATATTATTAAAGCTAGTTTAAATAACCTTTTTGAACATGGATCAGATAAATCTTTGTCAATGGAATCTTAAATCGGCAAATTCAAATAAAGAAAACTTACAATATTTGTTAACTGAGAAAAACATTGATATAGCTTGCTTGTCAGAAACTAGATTTACATCTAATAAATATTTTAATCTTCCAGGCTACAATATTGTGAGGGATGACCGTTTAGACCGCAGTGGTGGTGGAACGGCCATCCTTATTAAGTCGAAACTTTTGTATACGGAACTACCGATCTCTGTTCTCCTACCTAATTGTAATCAAACATCCATTATTGTAAAATGTAATGATAAAAAAAATATTACTATTGTATCGCTATACGTTCCACCAAATACTAAAATTTCTTTGCATATTTGGGATAAATTCTTCAGTTCTTTTAAGCCACCTGTAATCTTTACAGGAGATTTTAATTCGCATAATATTGCTTGGGGTGGGCCAAACACAGACTGCTACGGCATAACACTTATGAAAGCCCTAGATCGAAATAATCTTGTCTATCTAAACGATGGAACAGCTACATTTATAGGAAATTATTTACAAACTCAGTCAGCTATCGATTTGGCAATTTGTTCTCCTTGTATAAAACATTTACTACATTGGCAAACATAAAGGATCTTTACGGGTCTGATCATATTTCATGCATTACACAAATATATATGTCTCCCAAAATTAATAAATCATTATCTTGTAGAAAATGGAATATTAAAAAGGCTAACTGGGATCTATATTATATGGAGTCCCATGAACAGTTTAGTAAAACAGAAGTTGGTGATTACAATTCTTTTATACAAATTGTAGAAACCACAGCAAACCTTTCTATACCTAAATTTAAATCCAATCAATGTTCAAATAAAAATAAACAATGGTGGAATGAAAAATGCCAGTATTTAGTACAGAAACGAAAAAATAGTTTTCATAAATATATGAATAATCCCACATTAGATAATTTGTTAGAATATAAAAGAACTGATGCTATAGCAAAAAAAACTTTTAAGCAAACTAAAAAAGATAGCTGGATAAATTATTGTAAATCTCTCAATAGATCAGTACCCCTTAAGACTATATGGAAAAAGGTAAATAACTTTAAAAATCGCAAAATCTCTAATCAAACTCAATCAGATCAAGAAGAATGGCGAGCGGAATTTCATAACATTTTAACTCCTCCATATGTATCACCTGATCCAATCTTTCTTGACTTTCCAGGGGTGACAGAACACCATAGTAGTGTCAATTATCTCACCAATCAGTTTTCAAAACAAGAATTAGATACGGCATTTAAAAAGTCTGCCAATACAGCCCCAGGTTTTGATAATATACATTATTCTATGTTGTTTAATCTTTCTAAACCAGGAAAAATTTTGCTTCTAAATCTACTAAACGATATTTGGTTAAATAAAATCGACATACCTTAACAATGGAAAAACTATATTTTAGTTCCCATACTTAAGTCAGGAAAACCAAAAAATCAAGCATCGTCATATAGGGCCATTTCTTTATCATCATGTGTTTTAAAAACATATGAAAGAATGATAAAATCACGACTAGAATTTTTTTTAGAATCTAATAACCTTATTCATAGTTCTCAATTTTGGTTTCGAAAAAAAAAAATCGGCATATGAAAACCTGGCCAATATTATTACAGATATTCAACTATCACTTTCCAATGACCAGTCAACATCAGCTTTATTTTTAGACATAAAAGGGGCATATGACAACGTAAAATTAGATATATTATATTTAAAAATGTGTCAAATGGGAATTCCTCAAAGTCTAGCTAAACACGTATATATTCTATACAACAACAGAAATCTATTTTTCAGAGAAAATAACTCATTCTCTGAATGCAGACAAACATCTATGGGGCTGCCACAAGGTGGTATATTAAGTCCTATATTATATTTAATTTACTCAAGTGATTTAATTGTTGACATCCCACAAAATGTATCTATTTTGCAATATGCCGATGATATTGTTATTTACACTCGTCACAAATCCATTGAGATAGGCCATAAGCAACTTAATTATGCAGTAAAAAATTTAGACAATTGGACTTTCAATAATGGCTTATCAATTTCCGAAGAAAAATCAGTATTAGTTACTTTTACAAGAAAAAGATTTCGTTGTCCTTCTCAAATAAAGTTATCAAAATATGTATTTCCTTACAAATCTTCTACTAAATTTTTAGGAGTAATTTTAGATTGTAAATTAAATTGGAAAGAACACATAAATTATGTAATCAAAAGAACAGAAAATAGTGTAAATTTATTAAAAACTTTCAGTCATTCCTCCTGGGGAGGGGATCCAAAAATAATGTTACTGTTTTATAAAACACTTGTCAGATCTATTTTAGATTATGGTTCTTTATTTTACCATTCAGCAGCGGAATCAAATCTTAAAAAAATAGATCAAATAAAAAACAAATGTCTTCGACTCAGTATTGGATACTTGGGAAGTACGCCTATAGACGTCATGGAAGCTGAAACATGTGAACCACCACTGAACCTGCGTAGAAGATTTTTGTCTGACAAATTCGTATTAAAATTAAGTTCTCAGAAATCTAAGGTGTTGGCTAAAATATCCAGTTTAGCCAGTATGGTTTTGACATCTAAATATTGGGAGAAGAAAAAAACACCGTTATTAGTTGAAAGTTTTATTACCAATGTACACAGATATGAACAACTTTATCAATCCAATGGTATCCCTTTATGGAATTATCCCTATGAAATGTTTCTATATCCAGTAAAGACTCATATTAATGTTAGATACTTGTGTCAAAACAGTGATATTATACAAAAAGAACATTATCGGGAATGTACAGTTAAGTGGAAGGAGTATGGAAAAATTTATACTGATGGATCGAAATCGGAACATGGAGTTGGTTGTGCCGTTTATTACCCTTCTAAAAATATTAAGTTAATATACAAACTACCAGAAATGTTGTCAATCTTCAGTGCAGAGCTTATTGCCATAAAACTAGCAATTAGTATGTGTTTAGAACAAGAAGATGATAAATTTGTTATATTCACAGACTCTAAAAGTTCTGTAGAAAAACTTAAAAACCTTTATTTAAATCCTAATTTAAATTATATACTTCTTGATATTTTGGAATTGTATCACAATGTATTAAGTATGGGAAAACAAATTTATATTTCATGGATCAAAGCCCATTCAGGTATAGAAGAAAATGAAGAAGTGGATTCTTTAGCAAAAAATGGTGCGAAAAATGGAAGAATACTCGGATCAAAAATACCAGAGTCTGACTTTATTCCAATTTTTCGAAAGGAACTAAAGGAACATTGGCAGCTAAAATATGAATTAGGAGAGAAGGGACAGTTTTTTAAGAATATACAACCAAAAATAAGGGACAAACCATGGTTTGAGAATATATGTAATCGTTCAATTATTCGGATTATAAGTCGAATGCGCTGTAATCATGCTTTATTTCCCGTGTATAAATGTAAAATAGGTTTGTTAGATAATAATAAATGTCTTTGTGATGAAATTGCCGATTTACAACATATTATTTTAGAATGTCCTTTAAAAAAATTAGAAATTGACAAGCTTTATCAAAATTTAATATCTTACAATATGAAATTTCCAATAAATGTTTCAAATCTATTGACATTAGAGGATAATAGTATTTATTATATTATATATCAGTATGTAAAATCTACTAACATTACATTGTAAGCAGTATTGCGACAGACAAAAAAAATTTTTTCATTGTAAGCCTAAACCGAAAAAATAATTAAAAAAATAAATAAAAAAGACAAACAACAAAATAAAATATGTACAAAAAAATAAAAAAATAATAATAATAATAATAATATAAAAAAACAAAACAATAAAAAAATACATAAATCCTAATAAAACGAAGAGAAATAAAAAAAATTAAAAAAAAAACCAAAAAAAAACAAAAAAAAATACATAAAAAAATAATAATAAAAATAAGCAAACAAAATCATTAGGCATTTACTAACATACCAATATTGTATTGTATACAAATTTTGTTACTCAATGTACCACGTATATAAATGTAAGTATAAGTAAGCAATGGTTGATAAAACTATAAAAAAAACATGACTGGCCTTTTGGCTACGCCAGTGCCATTAACTTAGTTAAAAAAAAAATTTATTTTTATACTCATGTAACATATAGCTCGGAAATCCCAACATTTAAATTTTGTTCTATAATTTCTTGGTATTCAAATTTTTGGTATAGGAATGTAGTACCCAACTAATAAAAGATAGCGGCTTATAGTTTTGTCACATTTTTTCCTTGAATATATGGATTCCAAAATCTGCAATTTATACAATAGGTAAAATTTTTTATTTTAATGGTCAATTTTGCTCTTTTAAAAATAAACCCGTGGACACGTATCTTTGTAATTGTGAATAATTATTGTGCTTTGAAAATACCGAAAATTAACTCTGTTTTAACTTAAATAAGACCTTCTTTCAAAGAGTTATATGTGGATATGGATAAAGTTTATTGCAAATTTTATGGCAAAGACATAAGCGCATATACGTATTATTTGTTATTATATTTTAAATATGTACACGGTGGTACAAACAAAGATTTTAAAGGTGTAACGTTACAAACGTCACATCCTGGCTATTTTATTTTTAAATAATTGTTTTACTTTATTTACTTCATTAATAATTATCTTCTGTATTCGTTTTAACTTGTTTTTTCGTTAAAAACCTGTTTGGTTCCCTATTTTGTTATCCTTTACCTACTATATCTCTTTTCATCTAATCATTGTCACAATACTGAACATACTTAATATATCCTTACTCTGTCTTTCATTACGGAACATGCTTATCCCACCTCTCTACAGTTCACCGTGTTATTTCGGCGACAGTGACCATAATGTAGAGAGGGTAAAATTAATAAACTTATAAACGCCAGTTACAGGGTGATAATAGCTATTTATTTCAATAAATCATCTCTTGGGCTAAGTTTTTAACATCACTGTACCAAATTTTATAATAGACCAGTAAGGATCTGTTTTTAGGTGATTCAGATTTTTGCGGATAAAGTTAGATGATAACTTCGTTAATAATAATTGATTTATGCTCTTTCTCAAATATGCCCGGAACATTAATAAAAAAAATAAAATATTTAAAAATTTGAAAAAGTTTCGTTTTTTTTTTAGTTTTTTTGCTTTTAACTTAAAAACTATTCATTTTAGAACAAAGTCCTATCGAAATAAAACAAATTAAATTTTCGATCAGATGCGATTGGTTAAAACTATCTTAATTTATCACCCTTGCTTCAAAATAGCAATAAATATAAAATAATGGGACAAAACAAGCCTGTCATTATTGAATGATTTTCCATCACTTAGGTTACACTTGGGACCTTCCTAATTTGCTTAGAAAATTTTTGTAATGTGCTAAAACCTTACACCAAGTTTCATTAAAATTGACTTACTAGATTTTGCATAATAATTTTGCAATCTAAACTTTTTTTAAAAAATTAAAATTTTTTAAAATCTTCCACAACCAAAACTAGAAAATACAAAGATTTGTCATTTTTTTACATATAAAGAAGTACTCCACCTATCTAATGCACTTTACAGATTATTTAAGCAGCCTCAGCAATGTTTTAAAGTTATAAACAATTTTTTGGCTTATAAACAAATTAGTGCTGTGGCCAGGAGGGAGTGCTACGGGCTCCTTTATTTAGATAGACTTACCCAAGTTTTTTATGTATTTTGACCCGTAGAACACGAATTTTTTGGGTAACAGTTGATCCGGATGTCGATAAGATTGTTATAAACAAAGAACTTGAGGAATTACATAAAATCGATTTTTCGCAAAATAAAATATTTTTTTGTATTTCTTGGGTAATTCTAAGCAAAAAATGTTCTTACAAGTTTTTTCGTAGGATGCATAGTTTTCGAGATAAACGCGGTGGAACTTTAAAAAAATCGAGAAATTGCAATTTTTGAACGCGAAAAATGTTTGATTAAAAAATAAAATAGCAATTCTGCTGACAGCCTTTGAAAGTTTAAGTCAAATAATACCGATTTTAATTATTTGCATTGCTAAAAATTATTTTTTTTATTATTAAACAAAGCTGTTTAGTCCTGTCGCCAGGGGGGGTACAACGGCCTCCTTAATTCAGATGGACTTACCCAAGTTTTTTTTTTATATATTTTGACCCGCAGAATACGAATTTTTTGGGTAACAGTTGATCCGGATGTCGATAACATTGTTATAGACAAAGAACTTGAGGAATTACATAACAGTGATTTCTCGCAAAACAAAACATCTTTTTGTATTTTTTGGGTCATTCTAGGCAAAAAATGTTCTAACAAGTTTTTTCGTAGGATGCATATAGGTCTGGATCCCGCGTATGAAAAAAAAAGTTGATTAATAGCAAGCTGAAAATTTAATAATAGCTTAAGGGTGACTAGTCGGACAAACTTTGATATATGGGAACACTGGAACAGGGGCAGTTTTAATTGTGGAAAAATATATGCAAAATATATTGACTATTGAGAGACTATGGAACTAATAAATTAATATAAAGTATTGTCAAAACTTAAATGCCCTAACTTATCACATACAATACACCTTAATACCTAGAAATATAGACAATATAAATATAAGATACACCCGGATAAGTAAAATGTACCTACGTTAAGCAAGAATCAGATATTGTTAACGATTACTACCATGAAGTGTCAAATACCTACTTCGTGTCTACCTCTGGAATAAACCTGTACAGTAAATATACCCTGTATTCACTCTGTTAATAGTTAATACCCGCGTATAGCTATACTCTGGCTTAAAACGAACTTACAGGAGAGACGTCTAGTTCATTCCGTTGATAGCTCCTAAGTTATATACTTAACGTAGTAGATATAAACACAGTATAGGATATATGGTATATATAAAAATAGAGGTTATTTTGTTAATACTGACTTCCTCTTCTTGCTTACGGTCTCGTAGGTGGGTGTTCTAATCGTGGTGACTCTGGTTACTACTAGGTGCTAGCTACTAGCTGGTTACTAGCTGCTGGTTCTAGGTGCTAGAACAGCTGTGTCCTCAAGAAGTTTTGACAACTGGGATATTTAAGAAAATATCCATAATAAACTTTAGTTCTGCGCATAATGTCAAATTGTCACGAGGAGAACACAAATCGGCAAATTAAGCGCTCGAGTTTACTTCGGCAAGATTATTTCATGAATAAAACTATATTTATAAATAATTTTAACTAATATTATATTAATATCTTCGTATAAATATTTGCTAAACTGTGCTGTTTACTTTGACAAGTTGAAAAATGTGTGTCGCATTAATTGGGATCAATGTCACTGAAAGGTTTTATACAAAGACTTGAATTTTATATGTAAGTATTAAAAGATCACCTTACGAATATCGTACGACAGTAAGAACAAATAAGAAGATAATGCTCCACTTTTTCTCAAACTTGTGGTTTTTGCGCAATAGCCACTAGAACCCTGCGGGCTCTCTTGTCGATTGCCAGACAACAAGTTTTCGAGAAATTGTCGCATTATTGTCAATGTATTCTCACTCTCTCGTGATATTAATGCCGATAATTTTTTGCCACAATTTCCCGTCGTCAAGTATTACGTCAGATGCCATTCGTTGCTGAGCAAAAATTAACATTCGGTGACAGTAATGACAATTAATGTTTTACAACTTGTCAAATAGAAAACCATGAACAGGTTTAGCAAATATTCAGGCGAAGATATCAATAAAATGTTAGTTATAATGATTAAAAAAACAGTTTTATTCATGAAAAATAATCTAACCGAATTACGCACAAGCTCTTAAAATTGTCGATTTGTTTTGCCCTCGTGACACTTTGACATAATTTCACTAGGGACAAATTAAAACTGTCAAAGTGTCAATCGGGATACAAATCGATAATTTTAGAGCTTTCTTGTAATTACTACTGAAAATTTCTTATACATATTTTATAAATACCTTTATTAAAATTATGTTTACGCATAATTTACAATAGAAATAATCATTTAAAATTAACTAAGCATTGAATGACCAATAGAATACTTTCACATATCAAAAACACGTGACATTAGAAAACGCTTTTCATAGATTCTCTCCTCCTCATTGATGTTCATTCTAAACCAATTCAAATTCAATCGAATCGAGCTCGTTAAGGCAATGCCGCCCCCAATTCTGTTTAAACTCACCATCGCTTTCCTCCTTCCCCTTTTATCTACCTTGAATGTTCTCTGATCAACTCCTAATTTGCTTCTTGTCTTTCTGAATCAACTGGATTAGAGAAAATCCACAAAAGTGACACGAGTTTAACTCAAAGTATAAAAGTGATGAGAATTATCTTTTTTATATCAAGGTGATCGTCAATATTGTTTAAAAAATACTGTTAAAAAGAGTTTGTCATATTTTCATACTTTATAAAAATTAAATATTAAAAAAACTTTAAAAAATCACAATAGTAATTCAATAGTGATTTATTGAATATAAAAAATCTATAAATGAAAAGCAACAAATAAATTATTTTTCTATGGATACTGTACAATGTGCAACTTCTCTCACTACTTACATACATTCAAAACGAACAATTTTTCACACAGTGAGAAAAGTCGGCCATTGCAGTGGGAAATATTTTTTCTCACGGGTTCTCCATACATATATCTCCATACATATATCGCCATTGCACATAATATGTCCATGGTAACATGCACAATACAAACACAATTATTCTTGTTTAACAAAATGTGGTGAAGCAAAACTTACCAGGAATTACCTTTCAAAACTGTTAAAATATAACTGTTAATTATAATTTTAAATAAATAAAGTATATTAATATTAAGAATATTAAATATGTGTATATTTATGTATTTTATTGTAATTTAGGCACATAATATAACTAAAAGCACCTAAATTATTTAATTTTGAAGATTGAACTCTTGACCAAAACGCATCCATAGAAAAATTACTGTACACAACACGTTGGAACATGACATATTTCTCCCTCGCTTGATTTGCGGCAAACAAATTTCTGCGCTCGTGAGAAATATGTCTATTTTCTCAATTGTTGTACAATATACAGTATATTGAATCACGGTTTTTGCAGATGTCTGCCGTTGCCCTCGGGGTGACTTTCTAGCGGGCGAAAAAATATACGTTCAAAATAAGTCCGGAAATGGATAAACTGACTTATTCTAAGCAACTTTTGTTCTACTGCGTTCTTTCATCAAATTAGCTGGTATTTAAAATCAAATTAGCATTACCGCTTCACAGGTTAATTTACTTATGTATTATTTATATGATGTGTAAGTTTCATCGGTTCAAAAGGCTTATTTTTTGAAAACGATTGGTTTTAACCTTCCGATGATCAACCTTTTTTTGTTACACGGATGACCAAGGGGGGGGAATGACCCCAGGTCAAAAATGTCAAAAATGACAATTAACAAAAAAATGAAGTTTTTTTTTATTTTATTTTTTTTATGGCATGGACCTTATGTCATTCAGCCAGTCACAACCTGAGTATTAGTGTCATGTGTAGTGTGTATGTTGAGTAAGTGTCTTGTTACTTTGCAAAGTCGACGTCATTAGCGTAAAACTACTTGGAATTACACATAAGAGACGTTATTTTACTAAACATCAACTTCAGAATATATTTTTTATTCGTAAAATATAGGGAATTTTTTTATTTCAAAATTTGAGGATATCTAGAATGATATTAAAGTCAAATAAAAAATAATGAGTCAAAAATTAAAAATACTTTCTATAAGTTTCTTTAAATACTTTAAAAAAGTTGTAATGAGTTTTCCCCAAAAATTTCTTCATTTTTTGGTTATTTCACGGTGAAATATTCGATTTGGAATTTGGTGAGTATAAACCTATTTTTCATTAGTTACAGCTCTTCGTTTAATGAGTCTAGGAATCTCATAGATACACAGTCGAATTCTAACGACATCGACCTGGTAGTCATACAGGAAACCCATGCTGCGAACGAACAACAACTCGCAAGTAGAGGCAAAATTCCAGGCTATGATCTTCTGGGAGCAACCTATCACCATGCTTATGGTACCGCCAACTACGTAAAAAACTCCGTAGAAAACGCTCACCTCATATCTTCCACCATGCAAGATAATATACATTTGACCGTTACCAAAATAGGTGAAATGGAAGTGAGAAATGTTTATAAACCCCCAAGTATTACATGGCCAAGCCACGTCATAGACATAAGGCCCCATCCCGCCATCTATTTAGGTGATTTTAACAGCCATCATCAAGAATGGAAATACAGAAATAACGATGAAAACGGGGAGACACTGCTAGACTGGGCAGATAGTAACCACCTGCATCACGTCTTCGATGCCAAAGACCGGGGCACTTTTAAATCGGCGGCATGGAAACAAGAGTACAATCCAGATTTATGTTTTGTGAGCAAAAACCAGAAAAGCTACCCCCTACCAACCAAGAGAAGAGTACTTCATGACTTCCCGCATAGCCAGCACAGGCCGATCATTATTCAGATTGGTATCCGAATCCCACTAGTCACAACCATTCCACGACCATGCTGAAACTTTAACAAAGGTAACTGGCCCGCCTTTACCAACGAACTCGATAAAATCCTACGATGGATTCCACCAACATACAAAAATTATGAAAGGTTTAGAGGGGCAATAATTGCTACAGCAAAGAAACACATTCCCAGGGGCCATCGTAAGCAATACATACCAGGATGGAGTGAGGAAAGCCAAAACCTCTACGAAGAATATCTTGAAACCGGTGAAAGTGACATTGCGGACGAACTTCTCCTGAGCCTTGATGTAGCAAGAAGGAAGAAATGGACAAATGAAGTCGAATCGTTAGATTTCAAAAAATCTAGCCGTAAAGCGTGGTCGCTCCTAAGAAAACTCGGAAGTGACAAACTGGCAACACGGCAAATCCACGACTTCAACCCTAATAAAATTGCATCACATATAGTTGCCACCTCCAGAGGAGCATATGATAAAAAGTTTACCACTACTATAAAAAGGAAGCTTAAACATCTGAAAGCTGCCTGTCCATCAGATACAGAGTACTCCGCACCGTTCACTCCAGAAGAAGTCTCAAACGCCATCAAAGACATTAAACCTAACAAAGCTCCTGGTACAGATGGTATACCTCCCAAATTCCTGATCCATTGTGGGAAATTTGCAAAAACCTGGTTGTCTAAATTCTATACAGATATACTCAAAACAGGTAACCTACCAAACATCTTTAAACAAACAAAAATCATAGCCATTCTAAAACCTGGAAAACCAACAGACAACCCAGCGAGTTACCGCCCCATCGCTTTACTTAGTTCAGCTTACAAGCTCCTCGAAAGACTGGTCCTGAACAGAATCGGCCCAAAGCTACTTCAAAAAATACCAATTGAACAAGCAGGATTCAGGCCTCAACGAATCACCACTGACCAAGTGCTCTCTATAACTACCTACATAGAGGCAGGTTACCAAAGAAAACTGAAGACGTCTGTGGCATTTATCGATTTATCGGCTGCATATGACACGGTTTGGAAAGATGGCCTCATCTATAAGCTCCTGAAAATAATCCCCTGCAAAGCAACCGCCCGACTCATAAATACTATGCTGAGCAGTAGAAACTTTCGTGGAAGCATGGGAACTACAGTGAGAAAACAGAGAACGCTTAACAACGGCCTCCCCCAGGGCTCCGTACCTGCACCGCTGCTATTTAGTATGTATATAGCTGATATGCCCCCTACCAGATCTAAAAAATTTGGATATGCAGACGACTGGGCACTTGCAACTCAAAACTCCTTAATACAAAACTCCGAGGCAATCCTAACGGAAGATCTGGAACGCCTGGTTAAGTACTTTAAACAATGGAGACTTAAACCTAACCCCAAAAAAACCGAGGTTAGCTGTTTTCACCTGAACAACAATATGGCCCACACAAAACTCAAAGTGTACATTGATAACCAACTGCTCACGCACAACTATAATCCCAAGTACCTCGGCGTCACCCTGGACAGAACACTCTCCTTTAAGAAACATCTTGAGAACACCGCAGCAAAGCTGAGGACCCGTAACAACATCATACAGAAGCTTTGCGGGACTACATGGGGCTCAACAGCAAGTACACTTCGGTGTTCAGCCCTTGGACTCGTATACTCCGCAGCTGAATACTGCTCCCCTGTTTGGCTGAACAGCGTTCACACAAAAATTATAGATACTGAGCTCAATGTCGCCATGCGTCTCATATCTGGAACGATCAAGTCTACACCTGTGGAGTGGCTTCCACTACTGAGCCGCATACCTCCACCTAACCTTCGTCGTCAGCATGCTCTGCTTAGAGAATTCCAAAAGCTGCCGACGACGCTAACTCACATCGATTGCGCTCCAGAAAACCTCCGACTAGAGATGCAATAAACTTGAGTTGCAACAATTTCCAAATGAACTCCCAGTGGAAGAACATGCAGAGCGACAGACCGAACCTAATAATGAGAAACACACAATGCATCACAGAAACTCCACCAGGTTTTGACCTCCCCCGAAAATCATGGTCAACTCTTAACAGGATAAGAACGGGTCATGGAGTCTGCGCAGATTCCCTTTATAAATGGAAAATGAGAACCTCTGCTGAGTGCTACTGCGGCGCCGAGAAACAGACCATCCAGCATATGATTGCCGAATGCCCTCGGAGAAAGTATGATGGAGATCCTCTGGACTTCGCCTCTGCAACACCAGCGTCGATTGAATATATTAATACATTAGATGTTAGACTATAACATATGTGTGATAATGTTGTGTATCAAATTGCCATACGCTAAATAAAATAAATAAATAGATACACCATTTTCTTCAATGTTTTTATGGGCTTTATTTTTATTATCTCCTAATTCAAAGTCTACCCTATACCGATGTGTGCTTTTATCTTGGAGGTAGTTCCCACCTCTTCACGGGGGTGGAAAATTTCTCGGTTAAAATAACTACGGAAGTGGCTAGAGAACCTAATTCTAGGCAAAAACTATTCTATATTTTCTATTTGAAAACTCAATATTTTTTGAGTTTTTCGTGGATCATTTTACTTCTACAATACCTTTTACTATGTATATTGTTATTTCTATGTTCAACAAGTTGTACGGGTTTACAATGAATGGATTTTGAAAAAAAAATATATATATAACCTTTAGACCTTCTACCCTCTCGGGTGTAGGTACTGAAAAAAAAAATATACGATCAATTAATAGAGCGCATTCCTAAATTTCACATGTAACTTGAAAATGATAAGAGATAGAATAATTAAAAAACAAAAATAAAATTTTTATCTAAGAAAACCTCTCATTTTTGTATGCTATCTTTTTTTCGTATCTCTTATCATTTCCGATTTACATGGAGAAAAAGGAAGATTTTTAAGAAAATTTAAAAATGCGCTCTACATTTGATCTTATTTTTTTTTTCAAATACTGTTCATTTTAAACCCGTCCAATTTTTTGAACATAGAAATAAAACTATAATAAAAAGTATTGTAGAAGGAAAATGGTACATTTAAATTCTGATGGATGAGGGGTTAAATATATTTCTCATTTTTTCTTAACATACATTAGTTATCATTTCTTTTGCAGCATATCTCGCTTAGTTTGAATGTAATAGACATTTAATATTACTCATTTGAGAGGTATTTTCAAGCTCTATAAAAGGTATTGGTAGCACTATACACCTAAAATCGACCCTTTCTCTTTTATTTCAAGTTGAATACACCGATATGAGCATGCACCAAAAAAACAATCTTTCTCACTTATCATATCTCTTTTTTTATTATAAGTAGAGGATTTATAAAGAAACGAATCTCTTGGTTTATAATCTACAAAAATATTTTATACAGTTTTTTTCGTCAGATGCATAGATTTTAAGTATTCGCAAAAAACCGTCCGAAAAGGTGTCATTTTTCAATGAAAACGGACAATTTTCAACCACGAAAAACTCAAAAAGTGTCGAGTTTAAAAAAAAAATTGTAGAACAGTTTTTTTAGAATTAGCTTCTCTAGCCACTACCGTGGTTATTTTAAACAAAAAATGTTGTACCCCCGAGAAGGGGTAGGAGCCACCTCCAAGATAAAAGCACACATCGGCATAAGGTATACTTTGTTTCTTGAGCTATTTTATACTTATTTTGAAAATATTAAGTAAATCGATGTAGTAGGATGGAATTCGGAGCCAAATAACCTCATTGACTGCCCTAATACGGCATGCACCTGGATCGACGACTGACTTGGACAAAACACATATGCACTAAGCGCAAGCAACTTTGCCATAAACTAAGAAATATGTATTGGCTCATCGGTCGCAAACCTAAACTCTCATTAAACAACAAAATATTATTATACAAAACAATCTTTGGACCTGTGTGGACCAACGGGGTCCAGGTGTGGAGAACTGCTAGCAACTACAAAATATTATTATCGATCTTGCAGCGATTCCAAAATAAAGTACTGCGAGCTGTTGTTGAGGCTCCCTATTATGTTAAACCTTTTCAGTTCAATGTTGATTGTCACTCGACATTGATTTTGTTCTACTAGTTCCACTGTCGAGTGACACTCGACATAGTGTAATATTTCCTTTACAGACAATTTTAAAATAGGGGTGATTTTTTTACTAAAATTTTTTAATCACGCTTAAAAGAAACATTCTACAATCGCATTAAGATACTTTAATTCAATTAAATTTAATACTGTTTATTGTCTAGAGATGAATTTATTTTGGGGTAGATATCGATGTTAAGGCACGTATCCACTATGTTTGAGAACCGCTTGTGCTCCGTGCTCCGAATGGATACGATACCAATGGAACTCAGTACCCAATGGAACTACTCCAATGGATAGGGTATGCTCTCTACATAATAAACCGCCACCGATTGGATCACTGAGGCGGAGCGCTCAGCGTTGCACGGTCTAGGGGCGCGAACGTATCCAGTATGTGAAGCAGTTGCAGGAGCGCAGAGCGCGAATATAGCGGATACATGCCAAAATCTCTAAAAAAAACCCCATACGTTTAAAACGCAATTTTAGAGTGGAGTTGATGGAATAAAAACTAAAAAAGGCTTGGAGTGGAAAGGGTTAATAACGAAATCATTCAGCGTGATATCCATATAGAATCCATCAAGGTAGCTATACACGGATTAAGTGTCAACAATAGTGCAAGAATACAACCAAATTAACTTAATTTTTAGAAAAAAAAAGCTTACTGTCTACTAGGCAGATTGAATATCTCTCTAGGAGATAATAAAAAAATACACTCCATAGTTTAGCCGTAATCAAATAAAATCAAAGGTATGGCGCACCCTGTATAATTATAAAAATCACACCTAACATACTGCAGGTTATAAAATTCGTTCCTTTTAATTTTACAGTTTTCTGGCAGCAGTTTTTCATTTTAAAGTAAAAGGAATTTGTTTATTATTAAACAATATCATTCCCTCCCATATTAAATCTATTGAACCTTGTTGTGCATATAAAAAGAAAATTGGTTTTAGTAATGAAGCCTGAGTTACCGTTCATAATATTAGCCCAGTCGGGATACCATTTGACCTTGCATTAGAAGCTGCCCCAAATTTTATTTTTCTAATCTTAAGGGGGATTTAATGGTAGTATAAATTTAAAAAAGACACGGCAACACGGTAGCGAGTAGACAAATACCTTGTTATTTTTCGGCTGCAATTAACCCGATTTATCGGGAATTTCAACGAGAAACAAATAACCAAAGTATAAGGAGTGCAAAACCAAGTCAAAAACTAATCAGTAGTGCAAAAAATTGGGATTCTAAAAGGTGAGTCGGCTAAAAAACTATACAAAATTAACCAAAACAAATCCATAAGGTTAACAGATAAGAGCGATAACAGACAAACGAGAGAGCGAAGTCTCGGCCGATTTATTTGCGACGTTGCCACTGTGAGCAAAATATCCCAGGTGACAATATTTTAATTTTTAATTCAATTTTAATTTAATTGTAACAAAGTAAATAAACGGTAGACACTGCTTTCTCCGCACTTTTGAGGTGGAAAGTAGTGCTTGGCGCCGAATAATAATGAAAAAGTTTTTGGAGAAAGGAAAAGGTTATGAGAGTGATAGCTCGACAACGGACGAAGGTACAAAAAGAAAAATGAGAGAGGGGGACAACGAAAATGAGAAAAGAGAAGAGCACGCGAAGAGCAGAAAGCTTTCAACGAATTCACCACAAAAAAAGTACGAATCAAAACTAGATACCATAATCGAAATGATGAGTAAATTGTCAAACGATGTCACAGAGATAAAGAAAGACCAAAAGAGCAGTAAAGAAGCAATAGAACAGCTCATTGAAGATAACCGAAAGTTGAAGAACGAGAACAAACACCTTAAACAAGAAAACAAGGAAATCAAAGAGGAATTGAAAGAAATAAAGGAAAATATGGAATTTATGGAAAAACAACGGAGGAAGAACAACGTAGTAATGAATGGATTAACAATAGACACCTATGAACAAGGAGCAATAAAAGAGGCGATGCTGAATTTGTTCAAAGGACATATGGAAATTGAGGTCAAAATAAAAAATGCATACAAGTTGGGAACAAAAACCTGTCTGATTGAACTAGAAGACCAGGAAGACAAAATCAAAGTCATGAAGAATAAGTCCAAGCTAAAAAATTACAAGAAAGAAAAAATATATATCAACAATGACACCACAATGAGAGAAAGAGAAATACAAAAAACTATCCGGATGATCGCACGAGAAGAGAGAGATAAAGGTAATGAGGTAAAAATTGGTACAAATAAACTCTGGGTAAATAATGAAGAATGGAAATGGAATAATAAAGAAGATAAGATAGAAAAATCAAAAAACTAATAAAAAGCGCCAATGGACAAACGATAATAGAACAGGCAATGAACAAGGACACAAGTAGAAATAAAGCAATATGCAACGATCAGGATAGAAACTTAAACTGTAAGAATGATTAGAAATGCTTACAAATACACAGAACAGCTGCAAACAACAAGATCAAAAGTATAGAAACAACTGCAACTGAAAAGACCAAATTACCCGAAGGATGGACAATAGGAACTTGGAACGTAAGAGGTCTCAACGGTAAGGAGACAGAACTTGCAGAAGAATTTGATAAGGCTCGAATAGACATACTAGGTATAACAGAGACAAAAATAAAGGGCAAGAGCACACAGTTTCTGGAAAATGGCCATTTTTTAATCCTCAGCGGAGTATCGCAATTAGAAAGAGCAAGTGAAGGGGTTGGTTGTTTAATTAATAAAAACTTGACTAGCAGCATTAAGGATTGGGAATGTATCACCGAAAGGATCCTGAAAATAAGGATGACAACCGATGAGAAGAAGCTACTTAACATATTTGTCATATACGGACCAAATGATAACGAAAGAGCGAAGACCAAGGACATTTTTTGGGAAAAGGCGACAGAGATTATAGACAGCGCAGAAGGGAACACAATAGTAATGGGAGATCTTAATGGTAGAGTAGGCATAAAAGACAACGACTCCTCGGATGTACTAGGGCAATATGGAGAACTAACAAGAAATAATAATGGAGAACGTATTATAGACTTTTGCAGAGAGAATGATCTTTTAATAATGAATTCGTTTTTTCAGCATAAAGATGTGCATAAATTCACCAGAGAAGTTAAAAGCAGAGGAGAAAGATCTATTATTGATTATGTATTGGTGAACAAATCTCTAAGACAATATATTAAAGATGTCAGAGTGCGAAGGGGAGCAGAAATATATAGCGACCATTACTTGGTAGTGTCCCGAACAAGTATAGGAAACGAACAAAAACTAACTCAAAGGAAACTGAAAAAAAGAGACAAAACCCCAAAAAATCTCACAAACGCAGCTATTAAGTCATATAAGCTAACAGATAAGAAAATAGCACAGAAATACAAAAACTATGTAAACAATAGTCTTCAAAAGCATTTAAACCAGAACTATGACTTAGAAGAAACTTGGCAAAAACTTAAAGAAGCACTCCTAGATGGAGGCAAGCAAGTCTGCGGAACGACTATAATTAATAAAAACAAGAAGTGCACAAATTGGTGGAGTAATGAAATAAAAGAAGAGGTCAAATTAAAAAAGTTAGCGTGGAAGAAATACCTAGGGAAGCAGAGCCCAGAAAGCTATCAAAAATATAAACAGCAGAGGGCAAAAGTAAAAGACATGGTTATGGAAGCGAAAAAGAAGAGCTGGGAGGACTTTGGCAATAAAATGAAGAAAGACTACCACACTAATCAAAAATTATTTTACAAAACCCTGAGAAGTCTAAGAGCAGAGAAGGTACAACAAACACCAAAACAAATTAAAAATGAAAATGGCCACATTCTCTGCGAGAACGAAAGAATCATAAACAGATGGAGAGAATATTTTGAAAACCTCTTGACCCAAGAAGACTCCAATAATAAATCAGATAACACCGAAGAAAATGCACTTGAAAACCAAAATCAAACCGAAATAACAACAGATGAAATAAAAGAAATAATATGTAAGCTTAAAAGAGGAAAGGCAGCTGGCTATGATAAGATATCCGCGGAAATGCTAAAAAATATGGGAGAAAATGGAAATGAAATGCTCAGAAAAGTTTGCAATAAAGCATGGAATGAGAGTAAGGTCCCAAAAGACTGGGAAGTGGGGATTATTTTACCCATTTTCAAAAAAGGCGACAGACGAGACTGCAGTAATTATAGAGGTATAACCCTCCTGAGTATTCCTTCCAAAGTCTACGAACGAGTACTAGAGAAAAAATTATTACAAGAAGTGGACCACAAACTGGAACAGTCACAAAGCGGATTCAGGAAGGGAAGAAGCATTCATGACCATATTTTCACACTCAAGCAGCTAATACAAAATACGCGAAATACAAGCACAGAACTACACCAAGCTTTTATAGATCTAGAAAAAGCATTTGACAGAACACCAAGGATAGAAATCGACAAAAGCCTAATGAACAGGGAAGTAGACACTAAACTCAGAAAAGCTATTATGAGCCTATACAAAAACACAAGAAATAGAGTAAGAACAGATAATATGGAATCGGACGAGTTTATAGTTAATGATGGCTTAAGACAAGGAGGTGTACTAGGCCCTATCTTGTTCAATATTGTTCTAGATGATGTAATGAAGGAAACCAGAGAAGAAACATCGAAAATAGATGTTGGACATAGAAATCTCGAAATGATACAGATAGCAGAATGTGCATTTGCAGATGATCTCGTTGTGTTTGGAAGAGATGAGGCCGCACTACAGAGAAACCTCCAAATATGGAGGGATAAACTTGAAAAACGTAATCTGAGGATTAACGAAAATAAAACTAAGGTCATGATATGTGGGAAAACAGATAAACGTACAAAAATTAAAATCAATAACGACACCCTAGAACAAGTTGAAACTTTCAAATACCTGGGAGTTCAAATAGAGAGTAGGGGTGCACACGATACTGAGATAAACAACAGAATAGCAAGCGCAGCCCGCATATACCATGCAATTAAGAGCACATTTCTATCGAAAAAAGAAGTATCCCAAAAAGCCAAGATAACAATCTACAACACAGTTTTCGTACCTATCCTAACATTTGGATGTGAAAGCTGGACGCTCACCACCAGACTAAAGAAGAAACTGCAAAGCATGGAAATGAAGTATTTAAGAAGAGTACTAGGTGTGACCAGGATGGACAGGATACGGAATGACGAAATAAGAGAACGCCTTAAAGTCCAACCAATAGAGAAGAAAATCGAAGCAGCCCAGTTAAGATGGTACGGCCACATGGTTAGGATGGATAAAGGAAGGCCAGTAAAACAAGTTTGGGAAGCGAGAAGAAACCTGAAAAGACCGAGGGGCAGGCCCATGAAGACCTGGGACGATGAAATCGCTGCCATCCTAGACAAAAGAGGAGTCACTAAAGAACAAGCGAAGAAAATGGCAAGAAATAAGAAGGATTGGAGGAAGTTTGTGTACGAAGCATAAAAACAGACTTTATTTTAGACTTTATGCCCAACACCTTAGGGTAGAAGGGTTATCGATTATATATATATATATATATATATATATATATATATATATATATATATATATATATATATATATATATATATATATATATAAATTTAAAATCTCCACTGAATTTCACTTTTGCGTTAGCCGCCATCTTGATTTTAAACGTGAACCGTTTTTGGTCAATATCTCCGCAATTTTCAACTTTTCAAAAAAAATTGTAGAAACTGAAATTGTTGTAATTGCGATTTTCTATAATTTCAATAATAATAATTTTTTCCGTGCGGGCGATATTCTCAGAGTTATGGGGGGAAAATAGTGACAGTTAGAGCATAATTATTGAATTATTGAATTATCTCGTTTATTATCAGCTTCACAACAAATATGTAGCTATACAAAAATGAGAAGAATTAAATTTTGAACAATTTTGATATCTTTCATTTTTTTCATAAAATCAATATTTAAGGTAGTAGGTACGCGGTAAAGAGCGAGCGTAAGACCTGATTGATTTTATAACAATGGTTTTAAAAAAAAGTGTAAGGACTGAAATTGTTGCAATTACGATTTAGTACAAGTTTTCGAGAGAACTAGTGGCGGGACTACGGGGGGATGGTGAAATTTTCCCCAACAGAGTCCAAAATTAAAAAAAATTGTTGAAATATTAAAATATATTAGCTGACATGAAGCTTAAAATATAGACAGACAAATTCAACCAATAAAACCCGCTAGTTAATAAAATTAAGTGAACTTAATGCGTATAAGTTATTATTTATGTCTTTTATGTACTTAGTTTGGTTGGTGTTTCATTGGAAGTTTCAAAAATTGTATAAAATATAATTTTCTTTATTTTTGTTTATGTACAATTATGTCGAAATATTAATAATCAATGAGACAATTCAATAATTATGCTTCCGCTTTCCCCTCCGCTTCCACTATGTTCCCCCTTAATTCGGAGGATATTGATCGCATATAAAAATTATGCAAAAGAAATTGTATGAAATTGTATTTCCTGCAATTTTAGTTCCAAGCGTTATTGTCGAAAAGTTGAAAATGGCGGAGATATTAAGCAACAACGGTTCTCCTTTAAAATCAATATGGCGGCTAATGCAACCGCGGAATTCAGTCGAGATTTTAAATTTACACTACTATTGATCTCCCCTAAAGGATATAATTACAAAAAAATTTGGGGCAGCTCGGAAATAAAATTCGATTCAATAATTATGCTCCCCCCACCAATTTTTATTATTTTCCCACTTAACTTGGAAAATATCAGCCGCATGAAAAAAATTGTTAAAAAGAAATTGTAGGAAATCATATTTGGAACAATTTTAGTTGAAAATGGCGTAGATATTGAACAAAAACCATTGCTATAAAATCAATCAGGTCTTACGCTCGGGCCATTTCCGCATACGTACTACCTTAAATATTAATTTTAGCAAAAAAATGAAAGGACTCAAAATTGTGAAGAATTCAGTTCTCTATATTTTTGTATATTAACATTTTTGTCGTAAAACTAATAATAAACGAGATAATTCAATAATTATGCTCTAACTGTCACTATTTTCCGCCCTAACTCGTAAAATATTGACCGCACGAAAAAAATTATAACAAACGAAATTATAGAAAATCGCATTTTAAACAATTTTGCTTCTTATACTTTTTGTCTAAAAGTTGAAAATTACGGAGATATTGAGCAAAAACGGTTCTTGTTTAAAATCAAGATGGCGGCTAACGCAACGGCGGAATTAAGTCGAAATTTTAAATTTACACTACTATTGACCCCCCTAAAGATTAGAAAAATAAAATTTGGGGCAGCTCCTATTGCAAGGTTAGGCCTGTTATTCGGCTAACCCGTCTGGACTATGTATAATCGAGACCCGAGATAAACACCCCGCTACAAAACACGTTCGTTATGGCTTTTAGGAGGAACACGAGCCTACATCACTAAGCTTGCAATCGGACCGAAGTCTAAACAAAAATAAGAGCTAAAGTCTTCAATTCAAAGAAAGAGAGAGGAGATATAGAGGAAAAGTTTAACTTATAGAAGCGTTAAAAATTCTGCGATGGCTAAGAAATTTGAGGAATATCTGGAAGGTAAGATACCTGACTATACAGGTGGTATAGCTAAAGTTGTTAACAACTGTTGGAGGCAGTGTAGAAACATACTGAAAGATGCAGCAGCTGGCTGAAGTGATTGGAAGACAAACTGACAAAAGCGTAATGCTTTTCGCAATACAAAGAAAGGGTCGAGTTTATACTACCGTTGTATAAGGCTCCAAGGGCGAAGAACGAGACAGGTAGAAGAAGAGTATATGCTGCTGTATATAGGATATTGTGAAAAACATAATAAGCAAATGCCAGTGTGGATTTCACAAAGGAACTATCAATAAAATTTTCCTTCCAAGACAAGCTTTGGAAAAAACATGAGTATGGAATTAATAGTCACCATTTGTTTGTGGATTTTATATGTGCTTATGACAGTGTAGACAAAAACTCACTATACAAAGCCATGGTAGAATTCAATACCCCAATACACTTAGCGCAATTACCCATATAGCACACAACGTCCGATGTACGTCCATATAACGTACATTTAAAGTCCAAACGTCCATGGACCAAAACTGGACGTACTATGTACGTACATTACGGGACGTCCATTGGACGTTTGATTTCAACGTACATTGGACATCCATTTGTGGTCCATGGATATTTTACACAAAACGCGACTATTATATTAAGTCTCAATACAAACTAAATGAGAATCTTCTTGACAACGTTGTAGCTCTTCGCGCTATCGGTCGTGAAAGGCAGGTACTTTTAGGGGATTATCGCTGTTAATTGTTGTGGAATACTGAAGGATGGTTTATTTATGATAATTCACAGAACGGCAAACGCGCTTGTAATATACAACAACGGTACTGACTCTAAAAATAGTTTGGAACAGAAACAGAACAGAGATTAAACCTCTTTTAATGTGCATGCTTCCTAGGGCGTCATTATCTGAATCTCGTCTTTATGAAAATACATCCTGTGATATATTTGTGTTTTCTGTTTATCGTGCAAGTGCAGTCGTGCATTAATGAAGTTGCTAGTTCCTATAATAAAGTATATTATTATAATGAAGTTATAGTAAAGAGAAATAAAAAAGGTCTTTTGTGTAATATTTTTAAGTATCTATAAGTTTAGTATTATAAGGAACTATTTCCTATAAAAGCTTTTTGCTATGTATTCACAAAATTATGGATACTAGATTGCTTTCTGAAAAGTGCCCTACAAATGTCCATAAGACGTACATTGAATGTACATAAGGTGTACACTGAAAGCTCCAATACAACGTACAATGTACGTTTGTAGCGGACGTTCTTCTTCTTCTTAAAGTTCCCTCTCCTATCGGAGGTTGGATATCATAATGGCTATGGTCACTTTGTTGGCTGCTGCTCTGAATAGTTGTAATGAACTACAGTTAAACCATTCTCTAAGGTTCCTCAGCCAGGAGATGCGTCTTCCTCCTATGCCTCTTCTTCCTTGGATCCTTCCTTGCATAATAATTCTCAGCAACTCATATTTTTCTCCTCTGGTAATGTGACCCAAATATTCCAGTTTTCTAGTTTTTATACTTTTCATAATTTCTAACTCCTTATTTAAACGTCGTAGCACTTCAACATTGGTAATCCTTTGAACCCACTGAATTTTCAATATTCTTCTGTAACACCACATTTCGAACGCTTCTATTCTTCTTATGTGTTGTCTCTTCAATGTCCAAGCTTCCATTCCGTATAGCAATATAGAAAATATGTAGCATCTTAGAGCCCTCAATCTGAGAGGCAACTGAAGGTCTTTGTTTGTAAGCAGTGTCTTCATTTTTATAAATGCTTGCCTTGCAGTTTCAATTCGGACTTTAATTTCTTTGCTTTGGTCATTTTTGTCATCAACCCAGGTTCCCAGATATTTGTATGTCTTAACTTTTCTATTTGGGTTTGCTCTATCATTAACCTTTCATTTCCATGTTCTGTTTTTGAGACAATCATAAATTTAGTTTTTTTCTTGTTTATTTTTAGTCCGTATCGAATGCAATAATCGTTAATTCTATTTAGCAATTCTTGTAGTGATTCCAGGGTGTCTGCCATTATAACGGTGTCATCAGCGAATCTTATGTTATTTACTATTGTTCCGTTTATAGAGATTCCATCACTTAGCTCCGCTATCGCTTCCTGAAATATGGCTTCACTGTACAGGTTAAACAGTAGCGGCGACAGAACACAACCCTGTCTTACTCCTCTCTTTATATCAATATTCTCGGACTCCTGTTCTTCTATCTTTATATTGGCCTTTTGATTCCAATACAGATTGATGATAATTCGTAAATCTCGTCTGTCTATATCTCTGTTTAAACAGGAGTAAATATCCAGGTTCATATCTAAGCATCTTTGAGAGAGGACATTAAACGCAAACAATGCCTCTCTTGTTCCAAGTCCTTTGCGGAACCCAAATTGGGTATCATCCATATCATATTCTAGCTTTCTGTATAATCTTCCATGAATCACCTTTAGAAATATTTTGAGGGTATGGCTTATTAGTGATATTGTCCTGTAGTCCGAACAATCTTTGGCGTATATTGTTTTTGGTATTGTTACAAAGGTGGACACCAACCATTTCTGAGGGATTTTTCCGGTTTTATATACTTCATTAAACAGATCCAGTAGTACCGGTAGAGTTTCATCGTCTAGACATTTCAGTAATTCCGCAGGTATTTCGTCTGGACCTACAGTTTTTCCGTTTTTTGCGTTTCGTATTGCTTGTTCGATTTCCTCCATTATAATCTCTGGTCCCGTTTCGCTGTCGATTTCTTCCGGTTCTTGTCTATTATCCTCAAACAGATCTGTTATGTATGTCTTCCACTTTTTTAATTTCTCTTTGACTTCTATAATAATTTTTCCATTTATATCTTTAAGAAGGCCATCTCTCTTTTTTCGCTGTGTATTTGTGATTTCCTTAATTTTCTTGTGCATGTTAAAGCTATCATACTTTTTAGAATATTCTTCTATTTCACTACATTGATTTGCCAGCCAGGTGGATTTGGCCTCTTTTATTTTCTTTCTTATTAATCTCTGGATTTCCTTGTATTTTGCCTTACTCCTGCCTTTATGTTTCCTTCTTTCCTCCATTAGCTCTAGGATTTCTGAAGTCATCCATCTCTGTTTTTTTATTATTTTTGTGGATAATATCTTCTTTCCTGCCTCTACTAACGTTTCTTGTATTACGTTCCATTTGTCATTTACATCTGTTGTCTTTATCACTTCTTGTTTGATTTTCTTTAAGTTATCATTTATTTCTGCTTTTAGCCTCTGACGTACAGGTTCTTCTTTTATATTTGAGACATCAAATCGTTGTATATTTGTTTGTTTTTGGATCTTTTTCAGTTTTATCTTCATTACGCCTACTAATGGATTATGATCTGAATTTATGTCAGCCCCGGGGTATGTTCTCACAGACTTTATAGTGTTTTTATATCTGGACGTTCTATGGACGTCCAATTTTGTGAACTCTGGACATTCGTTGGACGTCCATCGGATGTCCAATGTACCTTAGCGGGACGTCCATTGGACGTTCCAATGTACACAGATGTACGTCCATTGGATGTCCATAAAACGTACTTGTGCTATCTGGGTAGTGAAAGCAACCCTCTCAACAAAAAAGTGTAAGGTTAGAGTGCAGAACGGAGTTTCAAGAACTTTGCCGACACCAATAGGACTTCGACAGGAAGAGAGCATATCGTGCCTTCTATTAAATATTGCCCTAGGGAAAGGTATTAGAGAATATGGAATAACAACAAGAAGAACAATTATTAATAGGAGTATACAAATACTAACGTATACGGATGACGTCGATATCATAGCATGATCAAACCCCAGAGGTTTGGCGCACTCTGTATAATTATAAAAATCAGAATTTAACACACTGCAGGTTATAAAACTCGTTCCTTTCAATTTTACAGTTTTCTCCCAGCAGTGTTTCATTTTAAAGTAAAAGGAATTTGTTTATTATTTAAACAATTTCATTCCCTCCCATATTCAAGCTATTAAACCTTGTTGTGCATATAAAAAGAAAATTGGTTTTGGTAATGAAGCCTGAGGTACCGTTCATATAATCGAGACCCGAGATAAACACCCCGCTAAAATATTCATCAAGAAGAGTAAGTAATTTAACTTTGACCCCTTACCGCTCCCTCCGGCCCCCGGCTCGCCTTTTAAGGGACGGCCTACAAAACACGTTCGTTATGGCTTTTAGGAAGAACACGAGCATACATCATTAAGCTTGCAATTATCTCCTGACTGTTATTGCACTATAATTGCCTTCATTTCAGTGTTGCCAGATAATTATATGCATATATAAATTGGTACGTATTCATACGAGATTTCAGACGTGATTCAATAGCAGTTTAAGAGCTCTAAAAGTCCCAATTGGACCGTGAAGGTAGATTGTTTTGCATTCTTTTTTTTTGAGATGTTTCATGCTGGTGATATATAAAATAAAAGTGACGTTTAATAGTTAATTATACGACGAATATATGACAAAAATCATTAAAAGTAACTCTAATATTAGAACAGTCATCAGCGGTAAACTCTAAAAATGTGGAATTTTAAAGATCAACACCGATTTTAATGAAAATTTGGATTTAAGCTCAGTTGATCCTCTTTTTCAAAATCTACCCTATGTCGAACCGGGCTTTTGCCCTGGGGGTGAAAACAACTCTATCCTAAGGGGTGAAAATTTTTTGAATGAAAATAACTAAAAAAGTCGATAGATTGCCAATTTTGAGTAAATTTCATTCTATAAATTTTTTTTGTAAAGTTGATATCTTCCAAGTTATTAGCGATTGAAACTAGGTATTTTTTATTGAAAAAGCTCACGTTTTATATAGTGCGGCAGATTCGTGAAAATATTATAAGAATTGTGCATTTAATTATAGAAGCATATAATTTGGACCACATATACTACACATATTATAAGGGTTCAAAATTAGATATCAGGCCATCTCAGATTTTACCTTTTACAAAAATGGCGGGCATTCAAACTGGCGACGATACATATGTGACTAATAGCACGATAACTTTTAAACGAAAAGTGCGACATCAACCAAACTTGGTATATAAGTTCTTTTTTTGATGTATCAGATCGAGCTCCTGAACCGGAAGAATCGGTTTACCAGAAGTTGTGTTTCTCCTGATTGTTTATGTAAAAGTATGTTGTTTTTTTTTCAATTCTTTTACCCTGTATATATTAATTTTTCAAGAAGGTAATACCGGAATTGAAAAGAGCGTAAAAACATTTTTTAGGAAATATTTTGAACTTTTTAGTTATGGTAATTACCATGTAATAAATGCAAAACTTATCTTCACATGTACCTTGTGCGGCAGATTCGTGCAAATATTATAAGAATTATTGTGCATTTGCTGGTAGAAGCATATAATTTAGACCACATATACTACACATAAAAAGGTTCAAATTTAGGTATGAGGCCATCTCAGATTTTGCCTTTTACAAAAAAGGCGGGCATTCAAAATGACGACTAATATGTGACAAATAGCACGATAACTTTTGAACGAAAGTCTGATGTTAACCAAATTTGGTATATATGTTACGGACAATGACGTAAATCCGGCCAATAACGTTAATGGCCGGCCAATAACGACAATGGCCGGTTGAATTGGTCATTGTCGACAATGGCCGGCCATTAACGTTATTGTCCATAGAAACTGGACATTGATGATAATTTTAAATTCTTGATAACATTTCTATCACTGCCCGGCCAATGTCGACAATGCCCGCTGTTAATCGGTCAATGTTGATATTTTGAATAAAAGATAGGTTATGTGTAGTTTTACTTTTGTTTACTTCATGTGTGTATATTGTGTACAAGAATAAAAAACCGCTAAACGCCGTAAAAATGAGTGGCGCATACAATATTCCAGCTACAAAAGATCTGATATGAAAATTACGTGGCGCGAAAATGTATTTTCATTTTGATGCAAAACAAAATTCTAGTTTTATTTTAAAAGATTTTTCCATAATATTTGCTAAATTTGAAGTAAACGCGCCACAAAAGAGTTTCAAAATTCAAACTGTATCAAATTTACTCTTTTGTGGCGCGTTTACTTCAAATTTAGCAAATATTATGGAAAAATCTTTTAAAATAAAACTAGAATTTTGTTTTGCATCAAAATGAAAATACATTTTCGCGCCACGTAATTTTCATATCAGATCTTTTGTAGCTGGAATATTGTATGCGCCACTCATTTTTACGGCGTTTAGCGGTTTTTTATTCTTGTATCAGGAGTTTTTCAAGTTATATACAAATTAAATGTATGAAGTTGAATGCAATTTTTCTCGATTACACGTCAAGCTTTATAAATGGTCACCTTTGTCGCATTATCTCCCAAATGATCTAGTGACCATCGAATGTATACTAGATTTTTTTTCTAGTCGAAATAGAATAAATAAAAATATTGGGATGGCCGGTAAATGAACTCACGATTATCCGTTACAGATCAAATTTAGCGTCGTAACCACTACAACTACATAAACCATTTCGGGAATAATAGTTAATTGGATTATACATTTCTAACTTAAGACTTCTAAACGGTTTAACCGATTTTGATCACTAAACATGAGTTTGAAACGTATTGACAAGTAGTATCTGATGCATCTGAGTTCAAGTATGAAAACTAAAGTTGTTACAGAAATTATTGAGCTTGAACTGTTTTTCCCCATAGGAAATAGATTTGATCATACTTATGAAGCGTATAACTTAAAATTTCTAATTTTCCCGGATATGAGGTAAACAACGTTAGATTAGCCTAGAGTCCTTCTACAAACGCTCAGTTATTGGCGCAATTCGTAGGTTGAAATTTTGAGTAATTGTCGAAAAACCAAAATTTTCAAAGTTTAGTTTTTCAATTTTTTGGCTATACTGAGCCGTGTGTACGTCTGAGCTTGATCGCTTAGGCAACGTTTGAAAACCTAACTCAACCCTATTGATGTGGTTTATTTGCGATTTTCCTGTCTCTCCTTGAACCTAAGATATATACGCCCAAAAAATTTGCCATTTTGTATCTACCTAGCCCTATAGCTGGCTTACGGGTAGTCAGAAGTCAAAAATTACACCGGTTCTGAATCGGCCCTCACACCCTCTTGAAACACAGAAAAAAAATTCAGATCGGTGTAACTTTTCCACATACATACATACATACATACATACATACATACATATGTACATATCCAGAAACATTTTCCCCTTTTTAAATAAAAATTGAGTTCTAATTCTGAACTTTTAAACGGTATAACCGATTTTCAAAATTAAACATGCGTTGGAAAGGTCATGATCTATGCTATCAGAAGCCGCAAAGGCCGAACTTAAAGTTTTTGAAATTTTTGGGAGTTTTGGGGACGAGAACGAAAAACAGACCCTAAATAGGAAAAGCCGTAAAATCCACAGCCTTGGACCAAAATGAAGAAGTAATATATGGATCTAGGAGTCTTTTCCTAAACTTTAAGATGGGATTTGGCTCAATTTTCAATTCAGTCAGGTTTAGAAAATCGAAAATTTCGTGTATATAATATATATATAGTGTCGCATGTAGAGGTTGTGCGCCACTGGCGAGAACTGTCGTTCTCTGGTAATTTTCAAAATTAGATGTGCGTTGGAAAGGTAATGATCAGTACTAGCAGAAGCCTCAAAGGTCGAACTAATATTTTTGAAATTTTTGGTAGTTTTGAGAACGAGAACCTTGGTCGCAATCTCTCCCAAATGATCTAGAACTTACGACACCAGTGATAAGACAATCCGAGTTCATATCCCAGCCATCCTAATAATTATGTAATTATGGCCGGCAAATGAACTCGGATTGCCCAATCAAACTAGCATCGTAACCACTACAAGTACATAAACCATGATTGATTAATAACATTGATTTTTTCGATATAAACTAAATTTCGATAACCAATAAATCGAAAACTATTAATTTTATCAAAAAAATATAAAACATGTTTTGCTTACAATTAATGCTTTTACCAATATTTGCGGTCAAAATATAATAAAAAATTTCCACCCTCGAGACGGGGTGGCAACCACCCCATGGTAAAAGCTTCTTTCGGAAACATACAGATTTTGATCCTTAGACTCTCCACTACTTATTCTCAAATTTTCAAGCAAATCGATCCATTCTGTAAAAATTGCGAAGTGAAAAGTTTCAGTTCCTGGACTAATTATACTTTTGGAGCTCTATAACTTCTGAACGACTAAACTGATGTTGATCACTAAATATGAGTTTAAAATGTATTAACAAATAATATCTGATGCATCCAAGATCAAGTATGATAACTGAACGTATTACAGGAATTATTGAGCTTGAAAAACGGTTTTTCCCATAAGAAATAGATTTGATTATACTTATTAAGCCTATAACTAAAAAATTCGAATTTTCCCAGATGAGATATACACCGTTAGACGCGTCCTGAGTTATCCTACAAACGCTCAGTTATTGGCGCAATTCGTAGGTTAAAATTTTGAGTAATTGTCGAAAAACCAAAATTTTCAACGTTTAATTTTTCAGTTTTTCGGCTATAGTGAGCAGTATGTATATCTCAATTTGATCGCTTAAGCACCGTTTGAAATCTTAACTCATCCCTATTAATTTGGTGTATTTGCGGTTTTCCTGTCTCTCCTTGAACCCAAGATATATACGCCCAAAAAATATGCTATTTTGTATCTATCTAGTCCTCTAGCTGTCTTACCATTAGTCAGAAGTCAAAAATTAGACCGGTTCTGAATCGGCCCTCACACCCTCTTGAAACACAGAAAAAAAAATTCAGATCGGTGTAACTTTTCCACACACATACATACATACATACATACATACATACATACATACATACATATCCACAAACATTTTCCCTTTTTTAAATAAAAATTGAGTCATACTTCTGAGCTCGATAACTTTTGAATGGTATAACCGATTTTCAAAATTAAACATGCGTTGGAAAGGTAATGATCTGTGCTATCAGAAGCCGCAAAGGTCGGGCTTAAGTTTTTGAAATTTTTGGGAGTTTTGGGGATGAGAAAGAAAAACAGACTCTAAATGGGAAGGGCCGTAAAATCCACACCCTTGGACCAAAATGGAGATATGACGTATGGATGGACGAGTCTTTTCCTATTCTTTAAGATGGGATGTGGCCCAATTTTCAATTCAGTCAGGTTTAGAAAATCGAAAATTTCGTGTATATATAGTGTCGCTTGTAGGGGTGTTGTGCGCCACTGGTGAGAACTGCCGTTCTCTGTGGATTGTTTTCGTGTTGAAATTATTCGTAAATTTATTTAATAAGTGTTATCATGTAGCAAGTGTTATATAAACGTAATAGTCGAGTCAAAACGTGATGACAATAAATAATTTTTAAACTGTGACGAATACAATAGCCGAATAAGTGAAATTAAAAAGGCGAAAAATATTTTGAGAACACCGGGAGCTAAAAAAACAACAAAGCACTATAGAATGGTTTGTAAATATGATGTAATTACAATAAGTGGTAAAGAGCGACTGATTATGCCAGTTGACGAAAACACCGGCATCTGAAATCACTGAGACAGCGATTTATCAACATTTGACATTTGCTTCTGGGCACTGTCGTTATTGACCGGTTATTGATGAAAAATCTAATTTTACGTTAAGTTTTTACAACATTGGCCAATAGCTACGGTTATTGTCGTTAATGGCCGGGCATTGACGTTAATGACCAAGGAAAATGGACATTCACGACAATGCCCGGCCATTAACGTCAATGTCCAATTTACATCAGTGACCGTAACATATACATAGGTTATTTTTTATGAATAAAATTGAGCTCTTGAACCGAAAGGATCGGTTTACCAGAAGTTGGGTTTTTTCTGATTTTTTTGTAAAAATACGTTGTTTATCCTTCAATTATTTCACCCTGTACGTATTAATTTTCAAAAAGGTAATACCGGCGTTGAAAAGAACGTAAAAATATTTTTTAGAAAATATTTTGAATTCTTTAGTTATATTAATTACCATTTAATAAATAATGTATAACTTATCTTCACATTTAGGTAGGTACATATTCGGCAGATTCGTGCAAATAATAATATTTATAAGAATTACTGTGCATTTAATAGTAGAACCATATAACTTGGACTACACATACTACACTTATAAAGACTCAAATTCAGATACGAGGCCATTTCGAATTTTGCCTTTTACAAAATCTGCCGCCCATAGGTACATGTGAACATACGTTGTGCATTTATTAAATGGTAATTAACATAACTAAAAAGTTCAAAATATTTCCTAAAAAATATTTTTACAGTTTTCTCAATAGCGGTATTAACTTTTTGAAAAATTTATATATACAATCTAATTGAAAAAGAAACAACATATTTTTACATAAAAAAAACAGTAAAAACACAACTTTTGGTACACCGATTCTTCCGGTTCAAGACCTCGATCTTGTTCGTCAAAAACAGAACCTATATACCAAATGTGGTTGAAATCTGACGACTCGTTCAAAAGTTATCGTGCTATTAGTCACATATTTATAGTCGCCATTTTAAATGCCAACCATTTTTGTAAAAGGAACAAAAACTGAGATGGCCTCATATCTAAATTTGAACCTCTATATGTGTAGTAAACAGTGCTAGTCAAAAGTCAGTACCCCCCCTCGTATCTTTTGAAAGGTTATTCCTATAATAGTGAAATTTGGAGGGAGGAAATAAACGGATGTAAGCTTCTTAACTAGTCATGACACGTGACGTAATAGTGACAGATGACGTTACAGAGCCACTGTGACCGATAATTTTAAATGGGACTTTATGGCAAGTGATACCTCGTTTGAAAGGTATTGAAAATACCTATTCAGTCATACTAATTTTGTTTGAGTTTAAGCTAATTTTGATGAATAAATGAAATAAATATAGAATTGTAGTTTCGCATTTAATTAATAAAAATTCAAAATTCCGCCTATGATTACTTGTCAAACAGGTTGACGTTGACGTAAAAACTACTAGAAAATTAAAAAACGTCAACTTTTTTGACAAAAAATCCATAGGCGGACATTTGAATTTTTATTAATTAAATTCGAAACTACAATATTATATTTATTTAATTTATTCACCAAAATCAAAATCAACCTAAACCCAAAAAAAATAGTATGACTGACTAGGTATTTTAAATACCTTTCAAACGAGGTATCACTTGCCATAAGGTCCTATTTAAAATTATCGGTCACAGTGGCTCTGTAACGTCATCTGTCAATATTACGTCACCTGTCATAACTAGTTAAGAAGCTTAAGTCCGTTTATTCACTCCCTCCAAATTTCACTATTATAGGAATAATCGTTCAAAAGATACGAGGGGGGTACGGACTTTTGACTAGCACTGTATGTAGTCCCAATTATATTTCTATCATTAAATGCACAATTGTTTCACATATATCGGCTGCAGTAATAACCGTTTTCATGAATAATTCAAAAATTTTAATTTTATAGAAAAAAATCATTAAGAACAAAATTGCAGCTAATAAAAAAAATTCGCGTCGGAAAGACCTATGTAAATCCAATAACGATTGAATTATTGCTCTTTAATGGATGGTTATTTTCGAAGAACCTCGAAATAAATAACTTTCAATCTCAAATAACTCGAATATGGTGCAATTTTTTGGGAAAACTTAGGAGATATCTTTTAAATTTTATTAAAAAACCTTTCAAATGAGGTCTGATGAAAGTTTTTTTTGTCTAAGAACTGACTGACTTATGACGAAAATAAAGTCGCTCCCTGCTTTTTTTGAAATGTAACAATAATTAAACCTTCATCATTACAGTCCTTATGGAAATGAATAGCCTCCCACTTGACATTAACTTTATTCAGCTATAATTTATACGATTTATGTGATATGACCGGTTTAGAATGCTTAGTTTAGAAGAAATAGTTCATTAAGCCGAAAATGACCATTTTATCATTTTAAAAAAATGCATTTTTCTTGAATAAATCTAAAAGTATTCATAATATAAAAAAAAATGTTATTTTTTCTAAACCAAGCATTCCAAACCGGCCAAATTACATGGATCGTATCAATTATACCTAAATAAAATCAATTTCAAGTGGGAAACTATTCGTTTCTATTTGGATTGTAATGACGACGGTTTAATCATTGTTAAATTAAAAAAAAATAAGTAGGGAGCGACTTTATTTTCGTCATAATTCAGTCAATTCTTATACAAAAAACTTTTGTCAGAGTTCATTTGAAAGGTTCTTTAGGAACTCTTAAAAATGTCTGTTAAATTTTCCCAAAAAATTTCACCACAGTCAAGTTATTTGAGATGGAAGGTTCTCCATTTCGAGGTTCTTCGAAAATAACCATCATTTAAAGAACAATAACTCAGTGGTTATTGGGTATAGGTCTTTCTGGCCTTAATCTTTTTGTTTTTGTTTTATTAGCTACAATTTTGATCTTTATAATTTTTTCTATAAAATTAGAATTTTTTAAAATATTTATGAAAAATAATTATAAAACCTGAGTTTTTTCAATGAAAAATGCAGGTTTAATCACTAACTTGGAAATTATCAACTTAAAGCAAAAATAATTATAGAACATAATTTACTCAGAATTCGTCAATCTATCTACTTCCATAGTTATTTTGTTTGAAAAAAATTTCATTCCCTAGATGGGGTTGTTTTCACCCCCAGTGAAGCCCGCTTCGGCGTAGGGTAGATTTTCATAAAGGGTATAAATACATACTACCTAAATCCAAATTTTCAAGAAAATCTGCCTTAATTCTCAGAATTCCACGAGAAAATGGCTGTTCATTGGACTATATTCGTATTAGTATAAATTAATTTAATGATTCTACAGAGGGGACCAAAAACCTGGAAAAGCCTAATTATCTCAGACAGAAGAAGTAGAGGTAGATTATCTACACGATAATTTACACGGAAAGCCAGATCGGCGGTAGATGCTGTTAAGTTCATTACAGACCACGTTAAAGCCACGGCGAGGAGGTGGACAGTAGTGATCATGTTCGATGTTAAAAATGCATTTAACTCGGCAAGTTGGGGACATATAGTCCGCAGGATGGAGGCCCTCGACGTGTCGAGTTATCTGACAAACGTGATCAAAAGCTACCGAACTAATAGGCACGTGTCTGCAGGTAACGACGACATTAAACTTACGGCAGGTGTTCCACAAGGGTCCATCTTAGGCCCGACGCTGTGGAACATTCTCTACGATGACGTTTTAAATATACGATACGGTCGGGACTGCATCGCGGTTGCATACTGACGACCTGGCCATTCTCGTTACCAGCGATCTGTACTGGGAAGTGGTTAGTACGGCCGAGATGTGTTTCAGGCGGGTGAATGTCTGGATGAACGAGAACGACCTTAAACTCGCAGGCGGTAAGACAGAGGTGGTTATTCTAAAGGGACCTAGGGATAGACCGGACCTGTTGTTCCATTTTGGAAACAGCGAGGTCAAGTCGAGCCTCTGTGCCAAATATCTTGGCGTGGACCTCGACAAAAGACTGGGATTCACCAAACACCTCGCAAGGGTGGTGAGGAAGGCCGAGGCACAAACTGCAGCTCTCCGAAAAATAACACCAAATATCGGAGGGCCAAGTAGTGCCCGGAGAAGACTGTACCTACACGTCGTACAGTCTACCCTTCTCTATGGGGTTCCGGTCTGGGTTGAGGTTCTACGTCACAAGAAATACAGAGATATGATAAACAAGGCACAGAGGAAGCCTCTGTTGAATGTAGTGAGCTCATACAAGACTGCATCAACCGTGGCTCTACAGGTGATCGCGGGCGCCCCTCCCATACATCTGCTAGCTAAGGAACGCCAGTTCCTGTATGAGCACCGCCACGGCCACTTACCCGAGGTAAGATAGGCCGCACGACAACAACTGGCGGACTAGCAGCTGGAATGGGAGGCGGAATCTACCAAAGCCCAGTGGACCAAAAGGCTGATCCCGAACGTAGAGTCGTGGTACGCCTGCGAGTTCAAGAGAGTAAATTTTTACTTTACACCATTTTTGACCGGTCATGGATCATTCAGGGCATTCATCCACAGGCTCGGGAAGTCGGATGACGATCTATGCCGGACCTGTCGCGTGAGGGAAGACGCAGAACACTGTGTTTTCCAGTGCAGCGTCTTTGCTCACGAGCAGGTCAGGCTTCGTAGTAGGTTTGGCAACATCGGCCCTAACAATATTATTAATTTTGCGATCGGAAACAAGGCGGATTTCGAGGCCATAATTGACATTGTAACCGGTATAATTAAGAGAAAATCCGAGTTGGAACGACTGGAGCAGAATGGGTGAGGCGGGTCAACACAATAGTTATAAAATAAAAAAAAATATATATAAAAAATAAAAAAATAAAAAAATAAAAAAAGCAAAATAAGAAATAATAAAAAAAATAATCCGCGTCAGAGAAATATGACCCTAATTCTTCTAGGGCTCATTCTATCCGCCACACTACAGAACAGTCACCCAAGCCCTGCCGTTTTCAGGCACGGGTTGGCCCACCTTCCTCCGTGTAGAAATCAGACTTTTCTCTATTTAGTCCTACCGTTTCTAGGCTGGAAAATAGTCCCTTAAATGGCCCAATACTTCTGGTTACTTTCTTTTCGACAGCTCGGGATATTCCCATGCATCGCTCCCTAAGGAGCACGTCCAGGGATATTCCGGGTCGGAAGAGGGGGTGGTTTTAGTTGGTAGGCGGCTGGTCATGGGGTGCATGCGGGACGCACATGCCATACTGTGGTTGGTGCGCCCTAGCGTGTTCTCCTTTCCTGTCCGAGTAAAACAGTACTAGGGACACCTTCCCTAGTCTGCTAAGAGCGTTCCACCTCAGTCCAAAAAAAAAGATTATCTACACGATAGACAGATGGCGTTGCAAAGGTCGCTGCGAATAGGCTGCAAGAACCTCAAGACCGGCAGACCTGAAAGGAATTAGTGGAAGTTTATGTTTTACTTTGGACGCAGAAGGCTGAATAATAATGATTATGACTTCTAACCTTAGGTTTAGGATTTGACTACAAAGTATTTGTTTAATGTAGTCAAATGCGCTTCCGGCTTTTTCTATTCTTATTATGATTTCTCGGATGTAGTCATGTAACTTGTCAATATGTGTTCCTAGGCAGTTGTAATTTTGTTTGCATTTTTTTTCAATCAAATTTTAATATTTTGGTTTTGTTATTGATCAGAAAGGTCTACATGTTTCAATTCGAAAGACTGAAACCATTGACAATGAACCATCGTCGTCATCATCTTTGACCTTGGACACTTTGACTCGACAACCCTTTGTAGATCCTGGTCTGCTCCAAGATTCGGAACCATTCTGTTCTGTAATATCCCTAAGTCGGTTTCTACTGCACCTAAGTACCTACTCGCGGTCGGTATCTGCTTCTTCTTCCTACAGGTATGCCTGTGGTTAGCTTTTTAGCGATCTTGTTTTGTGGCATTCATATTATGTGTCCGACCGAAATAAGTTTCTGCAATTTAGTAAACCTTCAAATGAGTGAAGTATTTTACGCTCGAATATTCTCAAAAGTCTTTCGTTCATCTACGTTAAAGTCCATGTTTCTGCTCTAAATGTGAGGACCGTTCTAGTGTTTTGTATATAATAATTTTAGTTCTTCTTTGGATGTTTGCTGAACGGAATGGTTTTAGAAGTCCATAGTGTATCCTATTTGTAAGGTTTATTCATCTTTTAATTTATTGGCTTGTTTTGTTGGTAGTAGTCACTAGCGAGTTAAAGTATGTGAAGCTGTTAACTCGTTTAAAGGTATTATTTTGACCTAAGACTGTTTCTCGTTCCTCAATTGCTATAGGATCCTTACTAACTAACATGTACTTGGTTTTATCTTCGTTGATGACTGTACCGACCTATATCGTGACCGTTTTCAACGACCTATTAGGTGATCGTCATCATCTTCTAATCTGTATGTCACAGACAGCCGTTGCTAAGGCAATATTACATAGGAGTGAAGCCAGAGCTGTCCCCCGTCTGAGTCCATGCTTTATCTCAAAGCTTCTAGAATTCTCCCGCTGACCCTGGTCTTTACTTTAGACATCGTCCTCTTCTTCTTCTTCCTTCTTGTATGTAGGTTTCAAAGCCTGTTTCTTCTTCAATATTAGCCTCCTAAATTGTTTAAATTATCGCACCATCTTTTTCTTGGTCTGCCAATACTTCTTCGTCCATTTGGTGACTAATCTCGTGCTATTCGTTCTATCCTATCCTCTGCCATTCTACTATAGTCGAGGAAATGAAGCTGGTGGCAAAACCTCGCAATTTTTTCGTCCAGCATCGATTTGTACAAAAATTTGGGATTAGGCTTATTTCACCCTCTAGTTCAATTTCTATATTGAGCCGTTGTACGCTTTTGGTTTTTTAAGGGTGAAAACTACCAATAAAAAAATTATTGTAAAAAATTATAAAACAACATTTTAAACTTTAATATTGTCAATATTTGGTTCTTATTAGTTACAAAATGATTGTTTTATGCTTTAAGATATACTATCATAATATTTGAACCCTTAAAACCACCCTTGCTGGAGCTATATATAAAAAATCACTTATCCTAAAAGAATAATTTCGGCTTGCACCGATTTACATAAAAATTTGGGATTAGGATCATCTCACACTGTAATTCATATTCTATAACATGCTCAAGGGCGTCGATTATCTTTAGGGGTGTAAACTACCCCTTATTGTCAAAAATTATATAAAAACGTTGTAAACTTTAATATGGGTAAAATTTGGTTTTGATTGGCTAAAAATAATGATTGTTTTATGCTTTAGGATATAATATCATAATATTTCAACCCTTAAAAACTACCCTTAAGAACATTAGAATTGTTATAAGTAGATAATTTAATAGATCTATACAGAAAAAAAGTAGAATTAAAGAATTACAAAAACATTTATTTACACCAAAATCCCAATTTACAAATATGTAGAAGTACAAATACACATAGTTTTTAAGTCATCTTCCAGTATACGAACCAGTTCTGAGGAATTATACAAGCATTGAAAATGTTTCATAAGCGGACTATTCGAATATTTCGAAAAAAAACGGGTTTTAAAAACATAGCTCCTTCATTTTTGGCAATAAAAAGTTTTTTCAAAAATGGTTTTGATTTTTGAAGAACTATAAGAATGTGTAAATTAAATTCCGTTAGATCCCTTACTTTTTAATTGGGATGGATTTAATGGACTCGAATAAGGGGGTGTTTGCTTGTAAATAGAGGTTTTAAACAGCTATATCTCGCTAACTGTTCACTGTAAGGAAAATCTATGCAAAATATAATTTTAGCTATTAAAAAACTACAATTTAGTAGTCTATTATTTTTTTCGTATCTCCAGTATTTTCGGAGATATTTGGAAGTAAAACGTGAAAAATACGAAAGTGCAGAAAATCAATTTTTCTTTAAACTCCAATTTTTCTAAAATTTGGACTTTTAAATAGGTCAAACTTCTTGGGTGTATTGACAATACAAATATACAAGGAAATACAGAAAGGTGAAGACTAATTTTTAATTAGGAGAGTAGTTGGGGGGTTATTTTCACTGATTATTTCGTAGAGAAAAACAGGTACCGACATTTTTTTGATCATAAGTCGCTCTACTTTCGTGATCAAAATTTTTTATTATTATTCTTTGAAAGGTTTAATTGTATGCTTGAAAATAGATACTTCAAGTTTTCCACGAAAAGGCAAAGTTTTCCCGTTATTTGGCTTTGAATATTTCAAATTATGCATTTGACGAAAAAAGCTAACCTTTAACATGCCCTGTCTCGGTTGGTGTTGATCTTAAAGATATTATAGAAAAAGAATTTAGTTTGTCTTACTAAAAGATACAATTTTGTTATCTGCAGTTTTTTTGATTAAATGCATATTTTTCGAGGTATTCTCAAGAAAAACCTCTACAAAGTCGACTTTTTCGACGAAAAACTGTTACTTTCAAGCGCGAATAACTCGAAAAATATTAGTTTTACGAAGAAAACGTTTAAACATCTTTTTCTTAGAATTACCTTTTACATCGATTTACATGGTTAAAATGTAATAAAAAATTCCCACCCCCGAGATGGGGTGGCAACTACCCCCAAGGTTTTAGCGTACAGCGGCATGATATAGAAAATGATCCTTGGACTATTCACTACCTTCTGTGAAAATTTCAAGTAAATCCATGCTGGACGAAAAAATTGCGAGCCAAGATGCTTCATTTCCTCGACTACTAATGTATTCGTTTCACTCCTGTTTCCGTTTTGCCACCCATCCATTTATGTCTTCTACATTGCATGATCTTGTTATGTTTTTGCTTCTGCCCCTATCCAACAGACTTTTCCCTGATATTCGTCGGAGTATTTTCATCTCTGTTATTTTTAGTAGTCGTCTAGTATTAGATGTGTCAGGTCTTGTCTCTGCCGTGTATATAATATAGATCTAATTGCTGTTTTCTAGATTCTTGCTTTTGTCTCTTGTCTTAGGTGTTTGTTCTTCCAGGTTGTGTCATTAAGAGATCCCGCCGCTTTATTGCTTTTAAGCTTTGTTGTCGTACTTCCTCTTCAACATCTCCGTAACTGGTTATATCTATTCCTGCTTTATTATTTTCCCATAAATTTTGATTTTCCATCGTAGTGGGTATTTAGATGTTGTCATACATTTGGTTTTTTCTGGTGATATTATCGTATTGTATTTCTTGGCTGTTGTATTGAAGATGTTTGTTAATCTTTGGAGATCGTCTTTTCTGTCGGCGAGTAATGCGGTCTCGTCTATATAACATAATATTTGGATTTCTTTGTTCCCCATTCTGTAACCATGACCTCTACTTATGGCTTCTATTATTTCGTCCATTATTATATTAAAGAGCCGTGGGCTTAATGAGTCACCTTCTCTGACTTCGCTTTGTACTGGTATAAACTGCGTTAGTTTTCCATTTTTATCTTTGCCTGTATTCGATTATGAAAATACATGTTTTCGATGGTTTGTATAATATTGATTGGTATGTTTCTTCTATACAGTAAATGTAAGACGTCTTCGACTTGGATGCGATCGAAAGCCTTTTTCAGGTCTATAAAACATAGATATGCTGGTTTATTGTACTCAATAGCCTTTTCTGTGGTTTGTCTCAGTACAAATACGGCGTCTACGCCTTGTTGTTCCTTGTTGTTCATATGATAAAGTTGTTAGTTTATTGATTTTGTTGGTTAAGATTTTTGTGGTTAGCTTGTGTTCGGTAGATTTATACCTCTATAATTGTTCGGGTCTTCTTTGTCTCCTTTCTTGAACATTGGTCTCATTATGCTATTTCTCCATACGTCTGGTACCTTGCAGTGCAGTATTAGTTTTTGTATATGTTTTGCCATCTCCAGGGTTATATTTTCTCCTCCGTATTTTAGAAGCTCGTTTGTTATTCCGTCTGGTCCTGGTGACTTTCTATTTTTGAGTGAATTTATGGCTATCTCTACTTCATGAAAACTGATTTCTATTTCGTGTCTTAATTCAGGTAGGTTATTGTTTTGATTATTATTTTCCTTTCCTATAAACAGTTCCATCAAGTATGTTTCCCATTTGTTTGCTGATATGTTATTGTATTCCTTCAATTCTGCCATTTCTTTAAGTTGGATTCTTATGAATCGCCATATTTGTTTTTGTATTCCGTAGAAGTCGCTTTCCATCCTTTTTGTAAACTGTTCCCAGTGTTCATTTTTTTTCTTCTTACCAATTGCTAAGTTTCATTTCGTATTCTTCTATAAGTGTCTCTGGACTCTGGATTGTTTGATGTGTTATTCTTCATGTATTCCTCTCGCTTCTCTTTACATTTCTCTTGTATTTTTTTCTGAACTATTGAGTATTGTTGTTGTTTCTTTTGTTTAGTATGACTTTACGTTTTCCTAGAGTTTCTGTTGCTGCCTCTTCAATGTTATTTTTCATTTTCTCCCAGCTCGCGTTTATATCCTCGATGTCGTCTATTTTTTTCAGCTATATCTTCTGTGCTAGCCTCCTTTGGTACATTTCTCTTGTAGAATGTTCCACAGTAATTCTACATTGAATTTTTCCTCGGTGATTTCCTGTAGAAAATGTTTCTGTGTTATTTTCATTCTTATTTTTGCTAGGACTAGTTTTTGTTCATTATCTGCGTCTGCTGAGTTTAAAGTTCGAATATCTAGAATCTGCTTTTGGGTGGATTTTTCTATTAGTGGCTATAAAGTCAATCATAGATTTGTGTCCCTTGGAGTTTTTAAACGTATATTTATACTGAAGCTTATGGTCGAAAATGTATTATTGATTCTCAGTTCGTTAAAGCACAGAGATTTGCCATTTTAGCCTTTAGACATCGCCATTCTGGTTAATTGGGTTTTTTCTGGTATACTAATCTCACGCATTGATTGGTACAGTTACTTATTCTCTTGACACTGTACTATGCAAACTTGAAATCGATGAAAGGTGACAGCTTCCAATGTTAAATTTCATCCTTTTCTTGAGTATCTGTCTTATTGTATGAATCTGGTCAATTGTTGATTTTTATGAAGTGAATCCAGCCTGGTATTTTCCAATTATGCCCACTGTATAAACCTGTACTGGTTTAGTTGCACTTCTGCTGATCTCTTTAGAGCAGCGGTATTGAAAGTGCGAATTGCCGTGATGGTTGCCAACCTTCTTAGAGGAGACGACACACGAGGAAGAAGAATAAACCTGTAGCATTTCGTAGAGAATAGTTGGTAGTATTTTTTAAGCAGTAGTTGTTCACAGGGTTACACTGGCGCATCACTACCATTCTTATAGAGCTCACTGCATTAGTGATTAAGTACCTTATATCAAATGTTGTTTATACTCTTATCATTATCAATATTTTTGTTAGAAATATGAATACCTATCTAAATCCGACTCCACAAGATACCTGCTCCAAAAAAGAATAACGGAAAGAAGCAGAACCATGTACATCACAGAAAATGCCTTAGCATTTAGCCTTAGTAATATATTAGCCTCAGCCAAGTAAGTTCTTGGTGAAAAAAACATTAATAAAAATAAATCGCTTCCAAGGCGAAGAACTCCATGCTGTACACAAGTGAAGGAAAATGTAAAGAGAAGAAAAAAAACGAAACACATTCAGTCGTAAGAAGAATAAAAAATGATCACTGGGAACGTTTTTAGAAAGAAATCGAACATGATTTTTATGGCCTCCAAAAGGAAAGGCGCTTTATAAGAGGTCAAAGAATGGAGGTAAAGGAACTAATAGAACCAAAACACATAGAAAATGATATATGGATTCTTCTTCTTCTTGTGCCATTCCTATCGGAGATTGGAAATCATCAAGGCTACCCTGACTTTATATGGATATAGATTGACTATCTCAAAAAGCTCTATGAAGGGGAAGAACAAATGTTGCTAGAACCGGAAACACCAGAAATTACCACAAATGAAGATATTAATATAAGTACACAGGAAGTTCGAAAAACACTTAAAAAGCTGAAGAATATAGCATTACAAATTTCGCTACAATGTTTTGTTTTAGGAACCCGTCTAAATAAGTATTTTTCCAATTTATTTTATGAAGTAATTTACCATAAAAATTCTGAACCGCCCCTGCTTTTGAGTATTACAAAATATTACACAATATTTGGAAAGTACCTGTTTCCCCTTCAAAAAACCTATTGGGCTGGTCCCAAAATTGTTTATGTTGCAGCAATAAGGACCAGTTTCGCTTGAAAATGCGCAACAGGTTCGCAGCGGTGAAAGATTTTGTCCCGCGAGAGTTAGTTCCACAAAAATCTCTGCTGGAGTTACATCGATCCAGCATTGGAGCTTATAGAGAAGCCACCACCTTGCCGGCATCAATAAGATATTATCGCCATGTGAAACAAAGTGAGGAGTTTGTAGTTTGTTCCGTGACCATTGAAGAGTATTCGTGGAAAGTTTCACTCCCTAATTTTGGGTTTTTGAAGTGAAAATGCAAATACGCAGTACAAATGAATTACGTAATTGATGGCCGGCCTTGCGTGGTGATGTTCTGTTCCTGTTCCCCTATTGATGTCCCAATGAGATGTTTGTTTTATGTTCCTGTTCCCCTATTGATGTCCCGATGCGATGTTTGTTTTATGTTCCTGTGTTCAAGTTTCCAGTTCCCCAGAGCCCCTTTGTATTATGGAATGCCCGCCCCACCCACCTGTAGATTGACACATGAAAGTGTTTGCTTGGTTTATATGTGACAAGTCGTTTTAAAAAAGGTACGGTATTTATTTTGGTACTAAAAGTGAATAAATCCCGAGTAAATAATAAAATTTACAGTTGGTAAATGCTTTAATGTTTTTTTTTATATAAAGATATTTTGCTTTCATAATGGCTTAATTTTTGTAACGTTTGTTTAATATTTACAGTAGTGTTTTGCTATGAAAAATGTCTAAGAAAATTTAGTTTGAAAATAAATTTGCGTATTATGTAAAGTAAATACAATGGCAGTGACATTTGACAGCATAAGTCAAATTTTTGCTTGAGATACACTGCTCAACAAAGTCAAAATATTTGTATTTGTAAAATCATATAAAAGTTGTAGTTGTTCATATTTTATCCTGTGATAAAGTCATTCATTTCCTGTCAAAGAATATTTTTTTAAATAAAAATGAGGTTTGAAATAAATATTTTAAAAATGTACCTATTTTTATTTTCTCTAACCCTTTGGAAAGTTATTAACCAGATTTCTAATGCAACTGTATAAGTTTTAGAGTAGAGAAAAAAAAAGGAATTTGGCATAGAAGCCAATATTGAGGATAAAGTAGCCCGATTACACCCAACAGAGGAGTCTCCGATGAATGTCCCCCCAATTGGTACCCGTAAGTACAGAATATGTCCAGTACGTACTCAGTAATGAACCAGAGGATTTATTTCAAACGGCGTCCATTTTTAAATAGTAGAAAAATCCTCTAGTCTGTGTAAGTATCCTTTGTTTATTTGGGTATGGTAGTTAGTCATCTTTAAACCCTCTCACCCCCCTAACGATTCCACGACCTGCCACCAACAAAACCTGATCTGTCGTTCGCAAAGAAGCTTTATGTGTCTGCTTCTTCTACTTTAGCCCATTTCGACCCCCCAGTAATCTTGTAGTTAGTTTTATCCCTGATCCCGTCTGAACAGACATGTAAAACGCTTCAAGAACAGAAAAGCTGCAGGTAAGGATGGAATCATCATCATCACTGGCTCCACAAGCCTTTCTGAGTCTTGGCCTGTTCCAGGATTCTTCTCCATTCTGATCTGTTTCGTGCTTTTTTCGTAAAGATGGAATACCAAACGAATTACTGAAATATTGTGGAGCAGCAATGACAGAACAATTAACAAAATTAAGTAACAAAATCATAAAACACAATGAAATACCGGAACAATGGAGAACGAGCGAACTAATTCTACTATTTAAAAAAGGAGATAAAAAGCAGCCAAAAAACTACAGAGGTATCAACTTGTTAAATATGTACTACCCTAAAACTTACAATTAAAATTTTTTAAGATCTAATGAATCAGGGGATAAGTTTAGCAGATGAAAAACAGGGTTTCCGTACTAAAAGTTCGTGTACAGATGCAACATTCGTCATAAAGCAAATTACTGAGAAATTACTAGAGTACAACAGACCAGCACTTCTATGTCTGATTGACTTGAAGAAAGCATTTGACAGAGTAAGACTCAAAGATGTAATCCATCTTCTGTATAATAGAGAAGTCCCCCTAGATATCATAAAAACTATTGAAAACATCTACCAAAACAACAAAATGGAAGTCAGAATAGATGGACAACTTACAGAACCTATAGATATAGGCAGCGGAACAAGACAGAGAGACTCATTGAGTCCTATGCTCTTCAATTTAATCATGGATGAAATCATCAAAACCTTCAACAAAGGAAGGAGATATAAAATGGGAAACAAAGAAGTAAAAATACTCTGCTACGCAGACGACGCAATATTGCCAGCCCAAGATGAAGATAGTCTGCAAAGATTAGTCCACAGGTTTAACATAACAGCAAAAGAATTCGATATGAAAACTTATCTCAAAAAACTAAAACAATAGTAATCAGTAAACAACCAATCAGATGTAAAGTAGAAATTGATGGTATCAGTAATGAACAAGTAATGGAAGTAAAATACCTTGGACGTACATTGTCAAGTTACGGAGACCTGGACAAAGAAGTGAGAAATCAAGTACAAGAAGCAAATAGACTGGCGGGATGTCTTAATAACACTATATGGCGAAACCGCCATATTAACACTGACATGAAGACAAGAATTTATAAAGCCAATGTATGGTCAATAATGACATATGCATCAGAGACAAGACCCGATACAGCCACAACACAAATACTACTGGAAACGGCAGAGATGAGAGTACTGAGAAGAATTACAGGAAATACGCTGAGAGATCAAAAGAGGAGTGAAGACATTAGAAGACAATGTAACGTACAGTATATAAACGAATGGACACTAAATAGAAAAAAAATGGACTAACCACATAACCAGAATGGGGGAGACACGTGTCGTCAAAATAGCAAGAGATAAATCACCGATCGGTAGAAGAAGTATTGGCCGACCGCAAAAGATGGAGTGAAAACCTTCCATAGAGGTCCGCCAATGAACAAGCAGAATTGCTTATAAAGAGAAAGAAGAAGAAGAAAACTAAATCCGTAGTAAACCCAAAGTAAAAAATTTTTCAACGGAAGGGGTAGGCGCAAAATATCCCACCAATGTGTTTTAAATGCATTCATTTTTTTCGAATCCTGAGAAAACTAGAAATACGGAATCTGCCAAAATAAACAGTACCGACATTAAGATGGCTGTGAAATTGCGCAAGCAAGTTGCATTTATCATTATTGGTATACTTGTCATTAGCTGTCAACTTGGCATTACGTTACTGTTAAAATCGTTATCATTATATTTCCTTCTATCGAAGAAAATTTTTTTCAGTAGAACAATATTTTCGCTCATACGTAGTTGGACGGAGTAAAGGCCCATATTTAAAATAAGTGTCAGAAAGATATCAACATTTTAACAATCAATCCCTTAATAAAGCTGTAATGCTAGCGGTTGATGAATAGCTTTAATGGTAGAGAACGCCTTCTTAAAATGTTGTTAATATCTTTTGACACTTTTTTAAACATGGGCCATTATTCCGTCCAACTCCGTATGCGCTAAAATAATGTTCTATTAAAAAATTTTTTTCTTCGGTAGAAAGAACCATAATGACAAAAATTTTAACAGTAACGTAATGTCAAGTTGACATCTAATGACAATTATACCAAATATTATGGGCACAAAATGAAATTCTCTACCGATTAGCACTGACAGAGAAAGAAAAAGAACATTAAATGGTTCAATAACTATATTTGTGCCTCTCTCTTACTCTCCCGCCTACCTCTTGTTTTTACTGCTACAAGGTAGCAATCAGTATTATGTCTTTTCATGACGAATATCCGGGTGAGTTTGTGTTTTAGCATTTTGTATTATATAGAAGAGATTTTAGTTGAGCCGATATATTATAGAAAATATAATAAATAAATGGGTATAATTCATAATAGATCGCTATTTTCATAAACAGTGACAGAGCATTCATAATATAAGGGATCAAACTTAAAAAGGATTATTGAGAGTCTCGTTCGAACGTTCGGACAGTAAAGTCGTTATCGTAGATAACCATTAGTTTATAATTGCTTTTTAATTTCACAAGTTTTTGTTAGTGAAGTGCAAAACAACACATCTATTAATCATTGGGTGATGATGGATTTTGTTATCATTGGATGATAACAAATTTAGTGAGTACCTATTTAATTTACCTACTTCATAATATTTAACATGTCACAGAACGTCAATAACCCTACTAAGTCGTATTCAGCGGCGTTAGCCCAGAACTCGAATCTACTACCAAACAGAGATCAAGCCGTAGTTTTTACATCAATACATAGGCGTAACCAGGGGGGGGTTATGGGGGTTGTAACCCCCCCCCATTGGGATGTACTTTGAGCTCTATACGCTTAACACCATAGCCCTCAGAGACCTTCCAGTAGTTGTAACCCCCCCCCTTTTAGGTAGTGTAACCCCCCCCTTAGGATCATCCTGGTTACGCCTATGCATCAATAGATGGTTTTAAAATACAAGACTATCTCCTACAGATGGGACCAATAGTGAACCCATATAATATAATATACTGTTCACGCATCTCTAACAATCGAGTATGCATATACTTGAGAGATAAAAACATTGTCGACGATTTTCTAAAAAATTATGGAAGTATCACAATTAATAACACTCGTATAGTTGCTTGAAGATTAATTACCCCATCAGATAGATTGCTAGTATCTAATGCAAGCCCCACAATTTCTAATGAAGAAATCACAGGATGTTTACAAAATCTAGGCTTAACATTATTATCGCCAATGATACAACTGAGAATTGGAGCTACTGACCCAGCTTACAGCCATATACTTAGTTTTAGAAGACAAATTTACATCTCGCCTCCAGAAAATGCATCTTTACCGGAATACATTGATATAGAACAAGATGGAATAGTAAATAGGTTATATTTAACACTAGACAGCCACAACTGTTTCAAATGCAAGCAGGCAGGACACAATGCTTTACAATGCACTGCCTCATTTCCACCACCTATGAGTATAATACCTACAGGAAGCAATATTCAATCAGACAACATAACTCAGGCCCAGAATTCAGCACTTTCTATTTCTGACACCACTACCGCTTCTTCTTCCAATAATACACAACCCATCAAAGACCACAGTTCACTAATAAAACAAAACGTGCCCCTAGACATGTCTAAGCTATCTACGCCACAAAATCCATAACTATCAAACTCACCCCTCTCTCAATCTTTCAATACCCCTATGAATCTTGAGATAAACAAAAATATTTTGGTGGACAATACAAAGTCCGATCATCCCTCAACACAAAATAACTCACAAAAACGTACCGCTTCTGCTGTTTCTTCTCCTACTTCTGAGGATGTCCAATTCGCAACTCCAACTATAACACAAAATAAGAAAAAGACCAAAACAGAAAAAAAACCTGAACAAAACATAAAGTTTTCAGACAATACTAAAACATATATAGATAATCACTCGCCTCCTTTTTGCCTCAGCAGTCAGCAAGTTGAAAGTCTACTAGAAAATTGCTACGGCTGTTCTGATGTAGTAACGGTGGCGAAGGATTATAACTCTGACATCGTAGCTATTATCACTATGTTGGATGAAATTCACCCACATTTAGAAGACAGAACAACAAAATATCGCTGCACTAAATTGAGGAAAAAATTAGCTCTACAAATTAATTTACAAATTAATTTAACGAATTTGGATTCTGAAAGTGATTCATCCACTTTTTAATTTTTGTGCTCAATAATAAAATATAATCATTTATGTATAACAAAATTTTACAGTGGAATTTAAATAGCTTTAAAACTCGTTTACCTATGTTACAGTTGTTAATCAATCAATACACACCACAAATTATTTGTCTTCAAGAAACTAATTTTAAAGATTCCACCTGCATGAATCTAAAATCTTTTAATTCATATTTTAAAAATAGGGATAATGCTGGTCACGCTTCAGGTGGCGTTGCCATTTATGTAAAAGAACAAATAATATCCAAAGAAATTCCTCTAAGCACAAATCTGGAAGCTGTAGCTGTACAAATTGGTACAACACAAAAAGTTAACATATGTAATATATATATACCTCCAAATTATAACCTAGAAGAACAACATCTTGTAAACCTAATAAATCAGGTACCTAATCCAAAATTTATACTGGGAGATCTAAATGGACATAACACTAACTGGGGTTCCTTTAAAACTACATCTACCGGAAAGAAGATTGAAAATATAGTGAACACGTTAAATCTTGCAATACTAAACGATGGTAGTAGCACCCACTTAAACTTATCGACAGGGACATTTTCTTCTATAGATATCTCACTTTGTACACCCACTCTTCAAATAAATCACAATTGGTACGTAGAAAAAGACTTATATGGGAGTGATCACTACCCGATTTTAATAGAAAAACACTTGATTAAATCTACGCCAGTTAAGCCTGATCCGAAATGGAAGTTAGACAAAGCTGACTGGGGCCTTTTTCAAGAAATTATCCGTAGTGAATCTTCAATGATTTGTTTAGATAATACAATAGACGAAATAATTCTACAGTTCAATAAAATCATAACCGATGCAGCTATAAAAGCAATAGGAAAAACAAAGTTCATTGAAAGGGATAAAGTTACTCCCTGGTGGAATGAAGAATGTAAAGAAGCTATTAAACTAAGTAAAAAAGCTCTTCAAAAGTACAAAAGGCACAAAAATCTAGAAAATTTAATCGAACTTAAAAGAAGTAGGGCTAGAGCCAAACTGGTTACCACAAGATCTAAAAGACAATCATGGATAAAATATGTAGAAACGATAAATAATTACACACCTGTATCAAAAGTTTGGAGGAAAATAAAGAAGATAACAGGCTCGAGTTCATATCAAGGAATAGATTCATTAGAATTAGACAATAAATCATCTACAACAGACCATGCAGAAATCGTAGAAAAAATAGCCGAAACATTCCAGTTAACATCCTCAAATTCCATTTATGATAAAGATTTCCTAACATATAAAGAACAACAAGAAAGTATTCCCATCAACATAGTAAACAATAATGAACCTATAAATGTACTTATCACAATCAGAGAAATAAGAGAGATGTTAGATTCTTTAAAGGACACATCTCCAGGTCCGGATGACATTCCAGCTTCTTTTCTGAAACACCTACCTGAAGAAGCTTTAGAAATTTTATTAAAAATATACAATCGTATATGGACTAAACATGAATTTCCCAGATTATGGAAATCCTCTATAACTATTCCCATTTTAAAACCTAATAAACCACGAAACAAAGCAGATTCTTATCGTCCTGTCTCTCTAACTTGTGTCATGTGTAAGCTTTTAGAAAAAATTATAAATAAACGTTTATTGTGGTGTCTGGAAGAAAACAACCATCTGATTAATGAACAATCTGGATTTCGTCCTTTAAAATCGGCCACCGACAACTTAGTAGATCTAGAAACGCATATTAATAACGCCTTCTGTAACAACCAGAAATGTATTGCAATTTATTTTGATTTGCATAAAGCATTTGATATGGCCTGGAATCACAAAATAATATCATCACTGAAATCATGGGGTTATCAAGGAAATATACTCGCTTTTGTTAAAAATTTTCTCCTAAATAGAAATTTCAAGCTAAAAGTAAACGGTCTTCTATCTAATGTGAAATATCAAGAAAATGGCACACCTCAGGGATCAGTGATCAGTCCGACGCTTTTTCTTGTAGCTATTAATGATATAATCAAATCAATGAATAAACCCATTCAAGCCAGATTATATGCTGATGATCTCATAATATTCTTAAAGGGAAACAATATACAGAGTATGGCCAAATTACTACAAGATCAACTCGATAAATTTATATCTTGGTCTAAAAAGAGTGGTTTTCAATTTGCTTCATCCAAAACTCGCTGTATCCTATTTTCAAAGAGACCAAAGCAGATAAAGGAGATACCTACTTTAAAATTTGGAGGTCAGAGACTCGAATATGTAGAAACAATTAAATATCTAGGTCTAATATTTGACCAAGCTTTAACCTGGAAAGAACATATTAAATATATTTCAGCAGCATGTCAAAAAAGACTAAACCTCTTGAAATGTCTTTCTGATACAAACTGGGGAGCGGACGGTAGGACTCTACTCACATTATATAAAAATCTGATCCGTTCCAAGATTGATTATGGATGCAAAGCTTACTCATCTGCTTCAAAAACAACTCTAAAAGTTTTAGATATCGTACAAAACAACGCTCTTAGAATAATATGTGGTGCATTTAGAACAACTCCTATTATAAGTCTTCAGGCCGAACTCGGCGAACTACCTTTAGATTTAAGAAGACAGGAATTAATACTCTCATATGCAGTGAAGCGGTATTCTTCACAATGTCACCAAACTATTTGCTCTTCAAGTACTCAGCATACAAAAACTCACATTCCCTTTCAAGAAAAATGCAAACGAATCATAAATGAACTACACCTTAAAGTTCCTAAAATCTATCCTAGCAAAATACCAACTCCCCCTCCTTGGCTAATATCTTCTCCTCATTTAATAATGGATCTAGCGTTAGAAAATAAGAAAGAAACCAATCGTCATATAATTATTTCTAAATATCAAACCTTAATTTCTCAATTTTCCTCATTCGAACAGTTATTCACTGATGGATCAAAGACTAAATATTGTGTAGCATCTGCCTTTGTAACACATAATGAAATAAAGAAATGTAAACTAGAGGGGACTAACACTATTTTAACAGGAGAACTCTTTGCGATATATAAAGCCCTAAGTCATGTTAGGAAAAGTTCTCAAATTAACTTTCTCATAATTACGGACTCTTTAAATTCTTTAGAAATCATCTCTAAAATCTATTCCACCCACCCTGTGGCCAAACTCATAAGACAAGAATTGCACAATCTAAATCACAAAAATGTTGCTTTCCTGTGGGTTCCATCTCATATTGGAATCGCTGGAAATGAACTGGCAGATAAACATGCTCGAGAAGCCTTAGAGGACGCAACTATAGAGATCTATCCAACAACTCCAGCGTCAGATCTCAAATCATATTTCCACAGCAAAATAGTTGATATATGGAATAGCAGATGGCATGAAAACCAGAAGCAGTTATTTGAGGTAAAACCAACATTTCAACGATGGTCTGACAATTCCACAAATCGATTTTCCCAAGTGATCATCTCGCGATTGCGGCTTGGTCATAGCCGCCTCACGCATGGTCATCTGATGACACGAGATCCTCAACCGGAGTGTTATGCTTGTGAGACCCCTCTGACAATAAAACACCTTCTAGTGGAGTGCCCGTTATACAGTGCGGAAAGAGTTCAATTCGGAATCCCGGACGAATTGAAAATACTATTCTCAAAGTGCGGTTTGTATAAAATTTAATTGTAGTATTCTATAGTTATTATTATTGTTAACAAAACTATCATTTTCGCTAATAGCCGTACAGGCTGATGCGAGTTTGTAAATAAAAAAAAAAAAAAAAAACTTAAAAAGTTCCTTATTTCTGTTATGTTTTTTTGTACTATATGGGACTAAATAGAAAGCAATTTTTTTTCATTACATGTAATTAATGTAATTTATTTATATTATTATTTTTTATCATGGCTATCTACTTACTTACTTAGTCCTAAGCCTTTCTACCTTTAGGTGTAAGGCTGGTGGAGTTGAGTTTGGCATTGTAGTCTCCATGCTTTCCGATCTTGCGCTAAGTTTCTTGCACTTTCCAATGTCAGTCCCTTCTTCTCGACTTCTTTCCTGATTTCATCTACCCACATAACTCTTGGTCTCCCTCTTTTGTTTTTCCCCTGCACTCTCGTTTCGAACACTCGTTTTGTTAGCCTCTCGTTCGACATTCTACACACGTGCCCGAACCATCTAAGTTGTCCTTCTACTATTTTTTCATTGATTGGTTCTAGTTTTAGGTTTTGTCTAATTGTTTCGTTTCGTATTTTGTCTGTCCTTTTTCTGTTTGCTATTTTCCTCAGGAACCTCATTTCCATAGCATTGACTCTGGATTTTTGTCTCCCCGTCAATGTCCATGTCTCGCTGCTATACATGATTGTTGGTCTAACTACTGATTTAACGACTGCCGTTTTTACTTTTTCCGGTATCCCTTTTTTCCCAAAAAATGTTGTTTTCATAGTGTTAAATAAGCTTCCTGTTCGTCCCATTCTCTCGTTTATTTCCATGTCTTGTTTACCATTTGATTCGATTATTACTCCTAGGTATTTAAAATATTCCACTTGCTCTAGTTGTTTCCCGTCTAATTCTATTGCGTGTGTCTTCCTCGTATTTGAAATTATCATTGTTTTTGTTTTCTCTGTATTAATTTTCATATTTATGTTTGATAGTTCTTCTTCTAGGATTTCAAGATTGTTCTGTAAGTCTTCTCTGTTTTCTGCTATCAATACCATGTCGTCTGCAAATAGTAGCTCCGATAGTTGAGTCTGTTTCATTTGCCAGTATCCTAATGTTAGTTTTCTCATTCTTCTCTTGGCTTTCTTTATCGCTTCATCCAGTACCACTGAGAATAGCAGTGGACTCAGCACGCATCCCTGTTTGACGCCTTGACTTGTAGAAAATTCTCTGGATTCCTCGTTATTGGTTCTTACTGTAGTTGTATTATTTTTGTACATATCCTTTATTACTTCTATTATGTGTCTGTCGACTCCCCTTTCTGTTAGTGTCTTCCAAACGTCCTTTCTTCGGATTCTGTCAAACGCCTTTTCCAGGTCAATGAAGCACATATGTATCTCTCTATTTTTCTTGATTACCTTCTCACTTACTTGTCTTAATGTGAATATTAGGTCTTGCGTGCTTCTGTCCTTCCTGAATCCACACTGTGTGTCTTCCATAGTTGTTTCTATTTGTGTTTTTATTCTTGTCTCTAGTATTCTTGCTAATACCTTCCCAGGGATACTTGATATGGTGATACCTCGGTAATTATTACAGTTTCTCTTGTCTCCCTTTTTGTGTATTGGTAATATAATGTCTTTCTTCCAGTCCTTTGGTAATTCTGCTCTATTTATGATATCATTCATTAGTTCTTTCATGCTATCCATTCCCTCTGTCCCCATGAATTTTATCATTTCCGGGGTGATATGATCCTTGCCTGGTGCTTTGCCCAGTTTTACTCTTTCTATTGCTTTCTCTAATTCCTCTCTTGTTATGGATTCCACTTGTTGTTCTTCATTCCTTTCTTGTATCTCCCCTATGTTGTCCTTGTCTACATGAGTTAGCTCTTTGAAATGTTCTCTCCATCTTTCCATTATTTGTTTTTCTTCTGTTAGTACGTTTCCATTCTTGTCTTTTATATTCGGCATCGTGTGCTCTTTCTTTTGTCTGAGTTGTTTTAATGCGCCGTAGAAGAGTTTTTGGTTTTCCCTATAATTTTTTGTCATTTTTTGTCCAAATATCTCCCATGACCTTTCCTTTCCTGCTTTCACCGCTATTTTAACCTCTTTCCTTTTTTCTTTATATGCTTCGTAATCTTCCGGGTGTTTTGTGCTTAGGTATCTTTTCCATTTGTCTTTTTTGTTCTTTATTTTCTCTCGTATTTCTTCCGTCCACCATTCTGTTCTCCTCATGTTAGTGTTTGCTATTTTTGCTTTCCCGCAAGTTTCCTCAGCTGCTTTGATTATGCTGGTTTTTAGATATTCCCATTTTTTTTCTATATTTGTATTTTTTGCCCTACCTTTCAAAGTATTATCTAATTTTTCTTGGAATTTCTTCTTATATATTTCCTCTTTTAATTTGTAACTTTTTATTTTTTCATTTACTACCTTTTTCTCTTTTCTTCTTTTTCCTCTGTTGTTCTCATTCTCATTATTACTAGATGGTGGTCACTGCCAATCTCCGAGCCTCTTTTCACTTTCGTATCCTGTACTCTTTTCCATTTGTTGCTGCTTACCAAAAAGTAATCTATGATTGATTTTTCGTTTCTGCTGTCTTGTACTCTCGTGTATTTGTGTACTTCTTTATGTTTAAATTTTGTATTTGTTATAACTAGTTTATTCTCCATACATATTTCTATTATTCTTTCACCATTTCTGTTTAGCATTTCTTCTCCTTCTTTTCCCATGCACTCCTCTATTCCGCTGTTGTTGTTTCCGACTCTACCGTTTAGATCTCCCATTACAATTATGTTTTCTTCCCCATTATCAATTTGCATTTGGAGCTCCTCGAAAAATTTATCTTTCTCTTCCTTTCTTGCATCTTCATTTACTCCGTAGGCTGTTATTATTGTCCATATTTCTTCGTCCATCAGTTTAATTTTCACCGATAATATTCTCTGGTTAACATATGTTTCTTCTATAACGTGTTGTAGTCTATTCGGTGCAATTATTATCCCGACTCCTTCTTTTGCTCTCTCTTTTGTATCCGCTCCTACCCAAAGTAACCAATATCCTTTGTGTATTTTCTTAAGACCTTTTCCTTTCATCTTCGTTTCTGTTATTCCTAGTATTTCTATTTTTTGTCTTATCATATCTTCTACCAGTTCTTCCTCTTTTCCATTGATGCTTCTCACATTCCATGTTCCCATTTTTATCTCTCCTTTTTTCTGCAATCTAGCTTTCCCCTTTTTCCTATTTTCATCCTTGTTTACCTTTGCATCATCTTTTTCCCTATCGCTTTTCCCATTCATTGCCTTGGTTGTCATTGTTGTGGGTCCGGTCTCATTATTTTCTTTTAGTTTTTTGAAGTCCCTTCCCCGATATTTCTGTGAGTTAGTATAAGTTTCTCTTTATTATGGTCCCATTTCCACTCCTTTCCATTAATCTCCAGTTTCATATATCCTATCTTCGTAGTATTACCTTTGTCTTTTTCTTCTTTTGCCATTTTCCTAATTTTTGCTTGTATTTCCCTTTCCTTTCTTGTTAAATCTGATTCTATATACACCTTTTGTCCCTGTAGATTTTTCAGTTTTCCTTTGTTTTTTAGTACACTCATCTTATCCGTTAGGTTTTCCATTTCTGCTACAAAGATTTGGTCGCCGATCTTCACCGCTCCTCTCAGTCTGACCTCTAATTTCAGATTTCTTCCTATGAAGTGTTCTACTGACTCCTTTACAGGCTTTCCGTCGGTAGCATCTAGTGTTAGGCCTTTTAATACTATATTATTTCTCCGTCTATCTTTTTCCAATTGTTCTATTCTATTGTTTGCCATTTTTAAACCTTCTTCCAATTTTTCGTTTTTTTCTTTCAGCTCCTTAATATATTCCATCGTTTCTTTTTGGTCTTTCCGTATGGTTCTTATTTCTGCCATCATTTCATCATTTTTCCACATAACTTCCCGCATCATTTTTATCATCTCTTCATTTGTGTCGTTGCTTTTATTCGGTGTTCGTCTCGTCAGGTTACTCTTTTCAAAATATAATTTATCTTCTTTATATTTTTTCTTCTTAGATTCTTCGTCGCCACTATCAGATAGTTCTTCATTCTTTCTATAGGTTTCCTTTCGGATTGTTCCTGTTCCGCCACTGGCCATTTTAAATTAAATGTTAACCTCAGCACTAATATAAATATTATTATTATATACTTAGAAGTTTATTTTTATTTCGCACAAGAACTCTTTTTAAGTTTAACGATTATCGATAACGATAGGTCTTTTAAAAAACCGGTGTTTTTATTGTGATAGGTTTCGAATTCGAAATTACCTTATCGCCAATACACCTGCCACACGACCTCTCGCCTCGCCCGCCAAACTCGAAATCATGGCTATCTATTGTATAATTATCAAGAAACAAATCTGCCAAATTTCACATTTATAACTTAAATAATAAACATGTTATTTGAAAAAATAGCTGTAATATTGGAAACCAAAATCTTTAAACGCGATTTCCCAACAATCTGCTTTTTGAATTGTGCCTCTATATTACCGAGGGCGCGATATGCCCAAAGATGGATATTCCTGGATGCTTAGATAAATATATTATTATCAAGGCCCTACTATCCATTCTACAATTTACAGCACTCAACATTTTGTATCCAAAGGGAAATAAATATAAGAGGAAATCTGTTTTTATTTTTTAATGAGAAGATAGGTACATACCTATCGCTTGGCCAGAATATATTAGACGGCGACCCTGCAGATTTGAAAATATGATTTTTGGTGTCTTAATTTGATAAAAATATTCTAAGATAACACGGATATGGTGATTTTTTAATATGAATTTGGTTTGAGCCGATCATATCAACATTTGTCACAAAATTAAAAATAACCTTGTGAGATATTTTGTACTAGGAACTAGAGCAAAGAAATAGCTTATTGATATTTCGTAAATTGCATTCAAATTCTTTCTTTAACATGTTAACTGTGCCATTTACGCTGCAGGTCATTTATAGCATGTTGATTCATGAGGCCATGACGATTTTTATTTGTAGGTTTTTAAGTTATACCGAGTACCAAATTTTAACTCAATATTTGAGTTTTACTTATGGACTGAGTAAGGTACTCAAATGACTCTTTGGCAATGCAGGAAAAAGGGCTGGCAGCCAACCTGTAAAAATACTTAGTACATCGATAGAAAATATTTTATCGCCAACCGTCACTAAAGTCATTCATTATTGTATTCATTTGCCCTCATTTGCGGCAGTAAAGTAACACTTTATTGTACTGAAAGGAGAATTTTACTTTACCTGCCGCGATTAATCAAATTAACCGAGATTGAATGTAAGTGGTCAGAGGCGGCTTTACCTATTGTGCAGGGTGTGCAGTGCAAACGGGCGCCGGATGTTGGGGGCGCTGAGCGCCAAAGAGCGGGTCCTTTACTTTGTTTCAACATAGAATATGCTTTAAAACGATTAATGAAAAATTACATTGGCACTTAAGCGCGATTTATAGATTGCCGCCCGCCCGGTTTCCGTCCAACGGACGGACGGAAATCTTTTGATTCGTTTGAAGACATACCGACAATGATTCCGAAATCGGTTGTGGAACCTATAAAGGTCAATTTACTTGGGACTTGCCGAGTATTTTTAAAGGCGTTTGTACACGTGTCGCGGGGTAATTTTGCGAAATAAGCTTTGACGGAATGAGATTCAAGAAATATGGCAAATTCATAGGTCTGGATCCCGCGTATGAAAAAAAAGTTGATTAATAGCAAGCTAAAAATCTGTTAATAGCTTAAGGGTGTCTAGTCGGATAAACTTTGATATATGGGAACACTGTAAGAGGGACAGTTTTAAATTGTGGAACAGGTTAAAAATTTGGAACGGTCAGACTACGAAAACGGCACATTTATTTTGTCCGACAGAATAGACTTAAACTCTCCGAACAGAGATTAAACTCTTATGCAAAAATCAGACTGCTATTCTCGCTCTTCTCGTAATCTCAGACTCGTTCGATAAAGAGTCACTGTACTAACTTGGTACATAAATAACTATTATTAAAATATAATGTTAATTTTATTTCAACGGCAACACTGCCGCCAATACCGTCAAGTTGACGGCATCGCTCAGTTGTTTACGAAATAGTTAATTCGTATCAGTTGTTTGTATTATCGAGTTGTGAGTTGTTTTTTTTTTCAAGAAGGTGTAACAACAGTCACAATATTTAACGATAGCAAAGCATCAATGAAACATAACAAAATTATCAAGAAAGCTTATTACGCTTACTTTGGTGTAAAGCATGGTGGCTGATCACGAATTCCTTCCCAACCGTAATTTTGAATCCAGGTAGCTCTCGAATTCCTTCCAGTGGATTAAAATGTTAACCCTTGTAAAAGACGCATTTCATCCATGTAATTCAGATACCCCGCCGTTGTTCGACTATTCAGTGTATTTAGACAATACTGTATTTAACCATGTAATGCAGAAATCCCGTAAGTACCACATTTGAGGGGTTTCTGTACTGCATGGTGTAAAACGTGAATTTTGCGCAGTGACAAGGCTCCTTGGAAAATAATAAATTTCTTATTTTAAATTCTCCAAAATTTAATGCTGCCCAATATTCCAGTTCAAGAGGTATTTTGTCTCCACCAACTGACTATTAATGTATTTGAAATTCATGATCTCCACAAGGACACTGCAATGTTTTACGTAAATCATGAAGGCGTTGCAAAAAAGTTGTAATGATGTATGTTCATTCATAATGCACTATATAGGTTCTGTTCAGCCTGAAACAACACGACAGCAGCACATATTTTGGGACGGATGTGCAGGACATAATTAAAACCATACAATGATTCGACTATGTGCCACACTGGCAACCAAAACAAACCCCGGCGTGCAGTCACGGATTGCAACGAACGAAATGGCATAGATGCCCTAGCAGCAACTGCTAGCAAAAGACTATGTTTTGACTCTAATGGCATATAAAACAACGTAATGTTACTCTACATCCTACCAGACTGAAAACAATGGGAGATTATCCCTATTAGAGATCTGTTTTCTTCCATATGTTAGATATTTCCTGTAGTCAAACGAAAAATGAAGAAAACAGATCGAATTTACACTGCAATGGACTACTTGAAGTTAATAGCGAATGCCAGTCAAAGACAAAAATTTTCTATTTATGAAGTGCACACTGATATGATAATAGACTATAAGTTATGGTGGCCCAAGTACTATAAGCAAAACTGTCTGTCAGTTGACTCGTATGCTCGTAGAGTTACTAGAGGAATGATTACTTTACTCATGATTCAATAAAACCTGATTATGTTGTAGCACGTGATTTTATTGACTCAGCTGTACAGTTTGAATATCAGTTAAGTAAGACCAACTCAAAACCTATTCTCCCAAAGACGGCACCATATCCAGAAGGGTGTATACCAATTAATGTGAAAAAAATAAGAGATCTACAGAAGTTAAAATCCTGCTTAACATATGACATTCAGAGCTTCTACGATGAGATTTTTGGATGGCCAGTACTGGACAAATATGACCCACATGACGTTCTTGACTAACTTTGTATTAACTGAATAAACATCTTACTTTTTTGCAAGCAATACTTTTTATTTTAACATCTAATTCAGAAACCCCGTAAGTGCAGCGACAAAATCTCTTAGTAAAATTGGTAAAAAAGCAATAACTAATATTCAACATGAAGAAAATCATTGCAAAACACTCATATGCAAACAAAGATCTCATTAAAATTGTAACAAATAACAGGGGTTGATTGTAAATCAGTTTTTTGTCCACCACGAAAAATGTTCGGCGTACGTGTGGGGTTTCTGAAATATATGATTCAAATATTGTCATTTTTTCAACCCTTTTAAATCTTGAATTTTTGTCTTCTCTTACAACAATATTCTTTTCTCACAAGTTTTTATAATTCATGGACTGTCAGATAATATTTATATTCCTTTGGTATTCTTTTTTGCTTCTAGGGAAATCTTCTAATGTTTACTCTAACGCTTTCTTGCTTTTGCAGTCCGAATGTAAAACGTAATTTCTTATTTTCACCCAAAATTATTTTTGTTGATTTCGAAGTTGCAATACATTCAGCAACCAAAAGAGTATTTCCGGAAGTTGTCACTACCAGGTCTCTTTTGTATTTAGGTCAATCTTGGTGAAAAAAAAATCTAAAAATAGGGTTGAGTGTGAAATATAAAAATAGCGATTCTGAGGTTGAAAACATTTTAAAAAAATTATTTCCTTCAATTCTTCTCTGCTCTTTCTTTACCCTCTCGGGGTAAGGAACTCGAGTGGTTTTTTGACGGCGGCGGGAAGGAATTCAAGTAGACCGAGCTTGGTGATAAGGACAAATCTTGAGCTATACCGAAAGTGTACTTTCAGTGTGAACAGCTACTGAGACAATGCAAAAAAGGTAGACGAAACTCTTTACCCTTCGGCATTCCAGTGGTATGCTGGGAACCAATAAACCAAAACATATGACTGTTACTTCTGCTCCTGCAAAGGATTTCAGCGCGAAAAATAAACATACACTTCGGGATTGTGATTTACCTGCTAAACGATTTGTACCTTGTTCACCATGTATCCCCATGCTTCCACCTTTTTGTCACACCATTCAATAACAATCATCAGATGAAAGTTAAAATGAAAAAAATGAATATGAATTAAATCCTGAAATAAGGGTGATTCCATTTCAAATCACTCAATTTTGATCAAAAAAAAATTTTAGATCTCCGATTTGTCTGAAAATTGGTATACATATTTAGCATCTGCGAGATGTAGAAATAAAACATTTAACGTCAAATTGTCTTCTTCTTCTTCTTTGTTTTTTCTCAAAATATTATTTTAAGCGAATTTACAGTGATTTGGTATTTATTTAAACAAATTTGCATTTTCGATCGTAAAGTATCAACGGAAAATATGATATTTTAATAGAAGAGACTCAAAAATGTCATTATATGATATTTTAATAAGTTATTTTGACTCAAAATAAGTTTTCTATCAAATTTTATAGTGTAGATAACGTTAAAATACCGGTTTTTACATTTTCCTCCATTCCAAAATACGTCATAATAGATTTGGCTGAAAATTTTCCCACAAATAGCCAAAATAGAGGACTTTAAGTGGTTAGAGGGATTTGAATTACAGGGTGTAACAAAAATACAGGTCATAAATTAAATCACATATTCTGGGACCAAACATAGTTCGAATGAACCTAACTTACCTTAGTACAAATATGCACAGAAAAAAAGTTATAGCCCTTTGAAGTTACAAAATAAAAATCGATTTTTTCGAATATATCGAAAACTATTAAAAATTTTTTATCGAAAATGGATATGTGGCATTCTTATGACAGGAGCATCTTAAAGAAAAATTATAGTGCAATTTGTGCTCCCCATAAAGAATTTATGGGGGTTTTGTTCCCTTAAACCCCCCCAAACTTTTCTGTACGTTCCAATTAAATTATTATTGTAATACCATTAGTTAAATTCAATATTTTTAAGACTTTTTTGGCTCTTAGAATTTTTTCTATACGGCAGTTTTTATCGAGTTGCAGCTTATTTTTTAATATGTTTGCATAAAAATTTTATGGGGGTTTTGTTCATTTAAACCCCCCAAATGTTTGTGTACGCTCCAATTAAACTATTACTGCGACACCATTAGTTAAACAAAATGTTTTTAAAACTTGTTTGCCTCTTTGTATTTTTTCGAGAAGGTATCTTTTATCGAGATATGGCTTATTTTATAATACGATTCAAAATATACCTAAAAATGTAAATCATACATAAATTTTCATATTATTACCAAGTCTCCATAATCGTACTTTTAACCATATACAAATGTGTGGTGGATTTGACAAATATTCAAAATATCTCGATAAAAACTGACTTTTCGAAAAAGTACTAAGAGCCAAAAAAGTTTTAGAAATATTGTGTTTAAGTAATGGTGCTACAATAATAATTTAATTGGAAGGTACACAAAAGTTTGGGGGGGTTTAAAGGAACTAAACCCCCATCAAATTTTTATAGGGTGTCCAAATTTCCCTATAATTTTTTCTTAAGATGCTACTGTCATAAGAATGTTATATGTCCATTTTCAATAAAAAAACTGTAATAGTTTTCGATATATTGAAAAAAATCGATTTTCATTTTGTAACTTCAAAGGGTTGTAACTTTTTTTATATGCACATTTGTACTAAGGTAAGTTAGGTTCAATCAAACTATTTTTGATCCCAAAATATGTGGTTAAATTTATGACCTGTATTTTCGTTACACCCTGTATATTTTAACACAAAAAAAGTTACATGCAATATCATAATAAAAAATATAGGCGCCTACTGTAAGTACAATTAACTCGACAAACATTAACATTAAGTAACAAAATATCGACCTCACGACAAAAATTGTTAAAAAGAAGTTGTAATAATTGTAAATACGATTTATCTGGAATAATTTCAGTTCCTACCATTTTTGTCGAGAAGTTAAAAATGGCGGAGATATTAAGCAAAAACGGTTCTCCTTTAAAATCAAGATGGCGGCTAACGTAACAGGGGAATTCATTCGCGATTTTAAATTTAGGCTACTATTGACCCCCTAAAGATTAGAAAAGTTAAATTTTGGGCAGCTTGGCATGCAAGGTCAAATGCTCTCCCGACTGGACTAATATACTTTTCTGATATTATTAGTCTGATATTATTGCATGTAACTTTTTTGGTATTGTAATATAATTAAAACCCTTCTAACCACTTAAACTCCTATGTTTTAGCTATCTGTGGGCAAATTTTCAGCCAAATCGATTACGATGTATTTTGGGAATGGGGGAAAATGTAAAAAACGGTAGTTTAACGTTTTCTACACTATAAAATTTGATCAAAAACTTGTTTTGAATAAAAACAACTTGTTATAATGCTACGTATATAATGACATTTTTGAGTTCCTTCTATTAAAATATTATTTTGTCCATTGATACTTTACGATAGAAAATGCAAATTTGTTTAAATAAACACCAAATCACTGTAAAATCGCATAAAATAATATTTTGATAAAAAAAGAAGAAGAGTTTTTGACCTTAAATATCTTATTTTTACGTCCCGCAGAAGTTATACACCAAATTTCATAAAAATCGGAGATCCAAAAGTTTTTGCCTAAGTGATTTGACATGGAATGTACCATAGACCAACCTCAACCGTTTATCCGAGTTGTACTAAATGACTTAATGAGAAACTTGGGCCTATCGAAGGATGCTGCACAAATCTTAGGACCCCGGCTAAAAGATAATAATCTTTTGCCTCTATAATATGTTCACGCGTAAGTGACTCGTACGCTGTGGTGTACGAGTAAGGTATACGAGGGTATATAAATTGGTATACGAGGTACCCTGTAACACTTTCAATAAAAAACAAAATGTAAATAATTCAATAAAAAAACTCCTTTTACAAAATTTATTGTTCACTCGTTTTCCTGACAATTATTCCTTCTTTTTTAATCGACGAATAAGTTTTTAGCGTTTCTCCAGCCTAAAAAGTGGATTTTGCAGAGACCGCTGAAAATTTCCCATTTTCAACTCGCACTTCAGACTGAACTAAAAATGAAGTAAAAACTAAATAGGTAGTGGTATTTGTAGACTTTTAAATACTTAAATTTTTGTGAGCAGGCCAATTACTATAAGTTTTCAAGATGTAAGCAAAAAAGCGGGAAAAAGCAGATATTTTTCGCTGTTTTAGCGATTTTTTCAATGTTACGTCACGAAATTTTGTCCGCAAACCTCATATTCGGATTCAGCACCCCAAAATACATGTATAATGAAAGAAATTAGAACTACCCCAAAACTTTCCCACCACAACCACAAGTTAATTGAATTATAAAAAGTATAACTAAAGCAAATAGTCCACCACAAACAAAAAATATGCCCAAAAATAGATTAGTCCTGTCGCCAGGGGGGGTACAACGGCCTCCTTTATTCAGATGGACTTACTCAAGTTTTTTTATGTATTTTGAGTCGTAGAACACGAATTTTTTGGGTAACAGTTGATCCGGATGTCGATAAGATTGTTATACACAAAGAACTTGAGGAATTACATAACAGCGATTTATCTTAAAAACAAAATATTTTTTTGCATATTTTGGGTCATTTAAAAAAAATTTCTTATAAGTTTTTTTGTAGAATGCATAGTTTTCGAGATAAACGCAGTTGAACTTTCAAAAAATCGAAAAATTGCAATTTTTTAACCCGAATAACTTTTGATTAAAAAATAAAATAGCAATTCTGCTTACCGCATTTGAAAGTTCAAGTCAAATTATTTCGGTTTTGATTATTTGCATTGCTAAAAATTAATTTTTTTATTGTCAAACAAAACTATAAATAAAGAGTGTTCCCGTGCTAAATGCAAGCGTTTTAATGCATGCTACGTAGAAATAGCCTGTTTGTAGCGCGCCTACTCGTTCGATTGAGAAATGCATTGAAAATATCACTCAAGCACTATGTGTTTATAGCTTTGTTTAACAATAAAAAAAATTAATTTTTAGCAATGCAAGTATTCAAAACCGATAGAATTTGACTTGAACTTTCAGATGAGGCAAGCAGAATTGCTATTTTATTTTTTATTCAAAAGTTATTCGGGTTCAAACATTGCAATTTTTCGATTTTTTGAAAATTCAACCGCGTTTATCTACAAAACTATGCATCCTATGAAAAAAAACTTGAAAGAACATGTTTTGCTTAGAATGATAAAGATACAAAAAAAATTTTTGTTTTGCGAAAAATCGTTGTTATGTAATTCCTCAAGTTCTTTGTTTATAACAATCTTATCGATATCCGGATCAACTGTTACCCAAAAAATTCGTGTTCTACGGGTCAAAACACATAAAAAAAACTTTGGTAAGTCCATCTAAATAAAGGAGGCCGTTGTACCTCCCCTGGCGACAGGACTAGATACTCTACGTTACTTAGATAATTATAACACTATCAGGGTCCTATTATCCATTCTAAAATTTATTGCACTTAAAATCTAGTAACGAGAAGGATAAAAAACGAGGAAACCTGTTTATAATTTTTAATGAGAAGATAGATACATTCGATTGGTCACCATGGCTTAGAGGTCAGCCCTGGTAATTTAATAATAATTAAATAAATAATGAATGTCATCTGAATAATTATTCCGAAAAGTTTCCTATAGCACATACTTAGATTTACATGATTAAGTCTTTAAAAAGCCTCTAACACAAAAGGACAACAATAGAAATTAACAAACACCTGACAATACAACACACGAACAAAACTAAAGCGTAATTATCGGCTGTGTGCAAGAGAGTGAGTGGGTGTAAGCTTGAGCGTAAAACGCCGACCGACTACATGTAAAGTGCCCCTTAGCGTACCGTTGGCAAATGAAGACACGTCTCTCCTACAGAGCAGAGTATGCAAATCCCAATCTACCGATAATAATGACTGCGATGCGTGGACTACTTCTTATTGAACTAATTTGGCAGTGGTTAGTGAACCACCGTCACCTTCGAAACGCGGCTTCAGCTTTTCTGCTCTGTATACAGCCAGTCGGATGTTTTCTAAACCCTTAGAAAAGCGCTGGCTTGTGTCTCTTTTAAGTTGCCGGGGGTATCGACTAATATTATTCAAACGTTGGCTTTAGTTATGTCTAATTAAGGAGGGGTTATCTCTACGAACTAACCATTTAATTATGAACATGTGAAATTTAGAGTTAAGTTAAGCAATTAAAATCCGTCACGTTAGTTAAATTATTTGGAAAATTCTTTGATACGAAAGTTCAATTTACAACAGACAAATTTATTTGCTACATACTTAAAATAATAATCACATGTTTCATATAATGCAGGAAGAAATGTAAAAGTATCTCTTAGGAAGCTCTCATACCAAAAGCGATATCCGATCGATATATATGTAACACGCAACATCCCATATAGTCCAGACTGTATCGTCGTCCCCGTTAGGTAATTATTTCGATCCGTCTTTTTTTGCACAAACGTTTTTACTCAAAAAAAAAAGGTCCTAATAACAAATACACGGTGCCGGGAGGTGCCGCGGTCGGATAATTGTTTAAACAATTTTTGTAAACAAATTTAAAAAATCAATTTTTTCACTTCGTAATAATTTTTTTAGATTCTTTGGGACATTATGAGCAAAAAAGGTCTCTTATGATTTTTCTCGAAAATTAATTGTTGTCGAGTTATACGCGATTTAAAATTTGAAAACCCAAGGCTTTAACTCTGTTAAAAATTTTTATTATGAAAGTCAGAAAGTGACTAAATCAAAGTTTAAAGGCCCCCTACGTGATCCTGAAGAAATTTTTGTCATTAATTTATTACTAAACTGTTTTTAACTATTAGCACTAACAGCGTATTGTGGCGGCCGTCAATGTGAGTGCGAGTAAGATGCACCATTGGTTGCCGGAATGGTGCATCTCTTTCGCACTCACATTGACGGCCGCCTCAATACACTATTAGCGCTCATTAATAATAATTAAAAATAACAGCTTAGTAATACATTAATGACACAAATTTCTGCAAGATCATGTAGGGGGGGGGGGCTTTAAACTTTTATTTAGTCACTTTTTGTCTTTCATAATAATAATTTTTAACTGAGTTATTAAGCCTTGAAAATGGTCATTTTGGTGTTATATATAGTCTTACCTTAGATTGCAGGCCATACTGGAGTAAAGGGGAATAAGAGGCTGATAAATTGGCAAATATAGACTTTAAACGTTTCTGCAAACATTGAAATATATAAATTTGACTTTTTACCTTTCATTAAACACAAAATTGTAGTTTGAGTTGTAATTGAGTTTAAAGTTGAATGGACAAAACAGTTTAAAACTAAAGGGAAATGGTATGAACAATACCAAAGTGATTTTTCTACAAACCCTTGGTTCCACAAATTCACATTTGTGGATCGAAGGCGCTTGATATCAATCATTAGGATGCGAACGGGTCAATGCCTCACACCAGATCATTATTTGTTTAAAATCAATTATAGTGATACTCCTTTTTGTGAATGTTGACAAATAGGAAGTATAACTCATATGTTATTTGAATGCCCAATTACAAAATAAATCAATTTGACCTGTATCAGGAACTTGTTAATATAGGAAGTCCAACCCTCATTTCAATATAAAATCGTCTACATAATATTAATGACCAAATCTTAAGAACGATCAATCAATTTATAATAATATTTCAAATTAAAATATAAAATAGTTATTTGACAATCATAATACAATGAATTTAACGAAGGGAATATGGAAAATCCAGGCCCTTTGAAAAGAGGATTCAGCGTTTTTCCAATTTTAAATCGCGTATAACTCAAAAACAATCAATTTTAGAGAAAAATTACAAGAAACCTTTTTTGCCCATAATGACTCAAAGAATCTAAAAAAATTGTACGAAGTTAGAAAATTGATTTTTTGAATTTGTTTAAAAAAAAATTTTAAACTATTTTCCGATCGCGGCACCTCCCGGCACCCTGTGGATTTATTATGAGGACCTCTTTTTCAGTAAGTTTGTGCAAAGAAAACGAATCCGAATAATTAACCTAACGGGGGCAACGATACAGCATGGTCTAATAAATATCACCCGTTAATATATGTATTCAATGCACTTAAACTATTACCTAGAATTCTTTGAAACGTCGTCCGGGGTCGGATTCTAAAAAAAAGGGCAGAGTGTGCCGTTGCATATGCCCAGATGTGTATACATATTTGGGATTGAAAGCGTAGAACGAGAGGGATCCTAGGGTATTATAATTTTTGAGATAATAGGTTTATTGAAATCAATTTTTTACAATAATTTGGTCTACTTTTTTATTTAGTACAAGTAGTAAATAATTTTATATATATAATCTATATCTAAACCTTTCTTAAGGTGTTTGAAAAATACATTTCATGCATCTATATCATATACAAAGCGTCTCCACTCTTGCTTATTCTTGGACCTTGGTTTCGCTTCAGTCCAAGTTGTATTTTTCTTCAGAATTCTTACCACTTCATCGTTCCAGGTTTTCTTTGGTCTCCCTTTTTCTCCCTTGTTTTGTACTGATGCCTCCCATACGCGTTTTACGTGTCTATTGTCGTTTATTCTACACAAAACCCAAAAAGATTTAAGCTTGTTCTTATCTAGTATTTGTGTTTTTGGTTCGACTTGTAGTTCTTCTCTTACAATGCTGTTTCTTATTCTATCGCGTCTTGTAATTCCTTTTACTTTTCATGAGTACTTAATGTCCATTGAGTTTATTCTATTTTTCGATGATTGTTTTAGCACCCAGCTCTCACTACCATAGGTGGGGATCGGCCTGAAGATCATTTTATACACCCCCATCTTCGTCCTATTGCTTACTTCTTTCTTTCCAATGAATGCTCTGTTTAAGCCCTAGTACATTCTGAAAGTCATGGTTATCCTTTCGTTGACTTGTTCTTCTGATCTTCCTCCATTTTCTATTTTCACACCCAGGTATTTATGTATATGTTGTTACTTGTTCTAGTTTTTGGTTATTTATCTCTATATTTACTCCCTTATTTCCCATGACCATTATCTTTGTTTTCTCCATGTTTATTTTCACATTTCTTTCCCTAATAATACAAAAAAATAATTTTTTATACAAATTAATTTAAGTGATATTTTTAAAGTTTATGGGCAATTGATAGTTTGTTCGCTGACGGTAAAATAATGCAAAACCTATAAATTTTAAAGATCCGCTTAGATTGACATGAAAGGCATATACATAAATATATAGGTAGCATGGAGGCGAGTTTCATTCCTTCTCGAGGGTGAAAAAATATACGTTCAAAATAAGACCGGAAGTGGATAAACTAACTAATTCTAAGCAACTTTTGTTTCATAGCATTTTTTCATTAAGTTGCGAGTAAGTATGTTCATAAAAAAACACATTTTCAGACGGTTTCTTGCAACTAACTTAAAAAGTAAGTATTTTATCGAAAAAATAATATTCTTAGCAAAAATATATCCCATAAAAAAGTGAAAAAAATGGTTTAAGTATGAGATTACCTAGTAAAAGAAGAGTTATAAGTAATGAAAAACACATTTGATACTCGCCAAATTTCAAATTGAATATATCAACGTGGAATAACCAAAAAATAAAGCACTTTTTGGGAAAAACTCATTACCACTTTTTTAAATTGTTTAAAAAACTTTAATTTTGTTTTAGTAGCAAAAGTAAGCTTCTTCTTCTTCTTGTGCCACTCCTATCGGAGATTGGAAATCATCAAGGCTACCCTGATTTTGTTTACAGCTGACCTAAAAAGTTCATTAGTGGTGCAGCCAAACCACTCTCTCAAATTCCGCATCCACGACATTCTTCTACGGCCTGGATTCCGTTTTCCTTCTATTTTTCCTTGCATTATATTTTGAAGTAATGCGTATTTATGACCTCTCATCAGGTGACCCAAATACTCGAGTTTTCTTCGTTTTATCGTTAATAAAATTTCTGGGTCTCTTCCTATCCTTCGTATTACTTCAAGATTTGTGATTCTTTCAACCCAACTTATCTTCAGCATTCGACGGTAGCACCACATCTCGAAACTTTCAATATTTTTTATGTTGTTCTGTTTGAGAGTCCAGGCCTCTACACCGTATAATAGCGTGTTAAATACGTAGCCACTTAGCATTCTTAATCGTAGAGGGATGCTTATATCTCTGTTGCAGAAGAATTTTCTCATCTTTATGAAGGTGGCCCTGGCAATTTCGATACGTCTTTTTATTTCATTGTTTTGGTCTCCAGTTTCGTTTATTAAAGTTCCCAAGTATTTATAACTTGATACTTTTTCAATTTGAATGCCGTTTATACTAATATGTGCTGGTTGTGTCATGATTTTACTGAAGACAATATACTTGGTTTTTTTGATATTAATGTTTATGCCATAATTGTTGCAAGCAATATTTATGTTTGTAAGTAATCGTTGTAATTCTTCTACTGTTCTTGCAACTAGTACAGTGTCGTCTGCGTATCGAATATTATTTACAACCTCTCCATTGATTACGATTCCTTCATTTGCTTGCAAAAGGGCTTCCTGACAGATGCTTTCACTATATACATTAAACAGCAGTGGTGACAAAATGCATCCCTGTCTTACTCCTCTACGTATTTCTATTGCTTTTGATATCTCGTTTTCTATTTTGATGTTAGCTTTCTGATTCCAATATAAGTTGAGAATTATTCGCAGATCTTTATTATCTATGTCTTTTCTTTCAAGAATGTCTCTTAGCCTATCGTGGCGCAAAAGTAAGCAAGTTACGCTTAAAATAACGTTGGTCACTTCCTTTTTTCGTAAAAAGAAATCGTGAAAATCACCACCTAATCAGCATCCCCAGTGAAATTAATCCTACTAATATAATATGATTCTTTTACAACTTATGCTTATTCGCATACTACCCAGAGCTTTTCATTCTCCAATTGCTTAATTTTATCATTAAGGCTTTTCAAGATTTTGCTTAGACTTTCTTGTATACTGTTTTTTTTTGTACTTTTTTGGTATTCTCTAATTCCTCTAATATTTTTTTTTCGTGTATGGAGCCCTTTATATTTTTTACTTCGTAAATAGTATATTTATTTGTATTGTTCTGTTTTCTAGCGACACTCTGACACCGTATGTTGTTATTTTTTTGACTGGGCCATTGGTCCTTGGAAGATAGGTATTTTATTTTGAACTGCCTCCTCTTGACAGACAAAAGTTTATGGCATCATTTTTTATGGCATCATTTAAACCGAGCTTCTAATCTCCTACTGACACTTGTTTTCTGTTCCAGTTTAAGTCAAAAAGCTTAAAGTTGCAGTTTACTGGTGTTTCAAAATTGGCACGCTCCTGTATTCTACATAATATATAAAATGTGTGATGCGACGTTATCTCTATTGAGTGTAAACAGATGTACGCTATTAATTATGAACTGTGCAACATTTTACGTATGAATTTTATTTTATGTGTTGCATTTGGTCTGCGAGCTTCCTTACTAAGCTAAGACAAGCGAAATACATATAAGAATAATAGAAAACCTATAATAATAGAAAACCTGTTTTTCGCAGATGATCAAGTAGTCGTAGCGAATGATGAGAAAGACACGGCCTACATATTTACAAAACTAAAGAAAGAATATGAAAAATGGGGTCTCAATATGAATATGTCAAAGGCAGAGTATCTTAAAATAGGGATGATGAAGAAAATCCAGATTTAGAAATTAGAACCACAAAAACCTGTAAAGAATATAAATATCTCGGATCTGTAATATCTAAAGATGGCCCTACCAAAAGAGACATTGAAAACAGAACGCAGCAGGGCAAAAAGGCAGTAAACATTCTAAGCTCTCTACTATGGTCTAAAGATATAAGGCAAAAAACGAAATTGACCATGTAGAGCCTATTACGACTTATGGGGCAGAAGTTTGGCAGATCACGAAAACAGATAGAAAAAGAATAATATAATATAATTAATAATAAAAAGATATTAGAAGGAGGACAAATACTGTATATTCCAGAGAAGATAGAATTGAAACGAGACGACTAGTGTGGTATGGTTACGTGAAACGAACGAATGAAGATAAATGGTCAAAAAAAGCTTTAAATTACATCCCACAACAAAGAAAAAGAAGAGGAAGGCCTTCAGTTGCCTGGGAAGAAAATGTACGGCACATCATGAGAGATAGAGCCATCAAAGAAGACGAATGGATGGACAGAAAAAGATGGCGGTCGAAATGCGAGAAGCGGCAGAGGCTGTAGAAACCTCGTTTATAGATAGATAGATAGAAAACCTATATTATATCCCGACACCACACAAGAAAGTATGTAACACTCAATCGCAGAATATCAAAATTAAAAAAATATTTATTAACAACAAGGTTACATTCTCCCCCTATTATTATTTAACTCTTCCTCGGCAGTTATTATGCCAGAAACAGTTGGTGTTGTAGTACCCGGAAACCCTATTGAGGTATGCAAATGGAATCGTATTAATGACAGAGAATATTTTGAAGATTTGTAGAGAAACAGTCCAAAAAGTTTATACACAAGTTTGCATTATGGCTTAAATGTAAACTTGAATAAAACCAAGTTTCTAATCTTTACCAAGAAACCAAATAATAATGCCCAACTTTTTGCTCAAATGCCCGTTTTGCTCAAATGCCCGCTGCCCGTGCAGCGTTTTGTGAGCTAATTAGAGTATTCTCAGCATTTAAAGATCACGAAGACCGTCAATAAATGTTTGAGCAGCCAACTTTTCCACCATTTCTTCGGGAGCTGTTGGAGATCTTCATCTTTCGTTTTTCTTCGATTTTTAAACTGCGACTGACAAGACATGCTTTACATATTCGTAACCATATCGCATGTTTAGTCTCTTCTTATGCTGTTAGAAGTCAGCTGTCTCCTCTACTGCTATTGTCTGGAGCCTATCTAAAGCATCTCCTCGAAGAGCAATAGACAGGTTTACAGTATTTTTTTTTCGGACCATCCTTTCGCTAGTGCAGCTAATTCGAACTGTTTCATATAATTGTTCGCTAAAGATTTTCTGTGGAAATTTGGAACTTTCATCTGAACAGAACTTTTTTCAACTATCGGCCGTGACTCCAATTTGTATTTGGGGTCATCGTCTTTTATCTCTGCTAAAATATGTTTAATTGCTCTGTATACTTTCCCTGTCTCCTCCACCTCTTTCATATTTTCTCCAAAAGCCAAAATATCGGCAACAACTTTGTTTTACGACGATATCTTCTCGTCGAAATCCGAGGTGACCTTACAGATTTCCGATGAGATCCCAGATAGCATGTAAACTTGTGGCAAGTTTGATTCTTCTTTGATTTTAAATTGCTGCGTCAAATATTATGAGGCAAGTTTGTGTCAAGTTTGCTGCAATATTGTTATGACAAAGATGATAATTAAAGTTTGCAGCAACTTTGCTGCAAGCGTACAGTTGCAAAGCCACGTCACGCGTGCCATCTATTTGGTTGACTTACACGTTACGGTCGGTTCGGTTCGGTTTCGTTCGTTACCCTGACTGATGTCACGCCCGCGAAAACGACAGTGTTGCCACCAGTGGTAAATTTCTCTTTTTGCAAGAATGTTCAACATAAAAGGGAAAAAGTTAACTTATAAGGGAATCTTTGCTCCAGTTCAAATTGTAAAATATTTATAAAAATCAAAATATTTGAAAATAATTCAACATATTTTTACAGATCTTTCAAACAAGAGCATAGAAGGGAATTTTGTCATAAAAGTGGGAATTTTTAAGGTACGTTGAGGGAAAAAGCTTAATCGACAGCTGGAAACACGGGAAAAGCAACCTGCCATCCTGCCAAGCGGTGATAATTTGTGGTTAGGTATGGTATATTCTATCCTATGTTGATATTTTTCTTTGATTGTTTTTACAACATTTACCGTACAATTCTCCGAGACTATTACTTTAATTACTAAGCTGAAGCTTGTTGTCTTCACTTTTTCATAGACCCACCTGCTTGTGGTGATTAGGTACAGATTGGTATTCTTTTTGCTTTGGTGAAATTGAGCTAAGTTTTTTTATGTTTTTCGTAGCTTCTAACTGTATTTACATACATACTATCTAAAATAAACCTATTATAATATATTATTTATAAACAAGTTTTAGGTTTTATTGTAAAATTGTTACTTTAACATGTTTTTATCTCTTTTAATAGCAAATATTAATTCTGTTCACACAGCAAGAATTTATAACAATTTCTTTTATTTGTTTCAGAGCTGAGACAAAACTGAGCATCGGAATCTGAAGCTAGCGGGTTTAATGTAAGTTCCAATAAATAATTTTAGACAATAGATTGTATTTTAGTTGAGTGATTACTGAATAAATAGTTATATAAAGTGGTATTTTATTTTCTATTCACATTGTTTTATTCAAATTGTAGGTAGTATGTCAAAACAAACCTTAAGCAAGTTTGTATCAAGTTTGAAAAAACAAACTTCATGCAACAAAACAAAAACAAACCTTCAGTAGGTTTATTATATCAAGTTTGTATCAAGTTTGAAAAAACAAACTTCATGCAAGTTTGTTACACTCCAACTAGCAAGTTTGTTTAAACTTGCTTCAAGCTTGCAAAGTTGCCATGGCAAACCTGCAGCAAACTTTCATGTTTGATGTATCAAACTATTTGCAAGTTTGAAACAAGTTTATATTGCTATCTGGGATGTTAGCAGAAACTGTGATTTTCAGAGAAGAAATCTCGCTAGAGACTTTGGTTTCCAGGAATGTAATATCACCTGAAACTTTGGCCACATCGGAAGAACCTTTTGAAATAGCAGAAGTAACTTTATTTTATAAGGATTTTATATTACCCGATATTTTGGAAATTTCTCCAGAAACTTTATATTCCAATTTCGAAATTGACGTAATCACATCAGCTTGCCTGTCCCTAAACACATAAGTTTCTGGATTATGCTCCTCTTCTTGCAGGACGTTATTAAGATGTTGGACTAAATCAGCCTTTTTTCCAGCAAATTTTTCTCGGTATTCGAGTTCCTTTCTTAACTCACTAACGCGCAAATCACTGATTAAGGACATGACTATAAAATTTATACTCAAATCTCACTCACTGAAGTTATTTTACGAATATAATTTTATTTATATTTTAAACATCCCACTCTGACACCAATTTGTTACGTTTTTCTTACTGATTTATATTTTTTAGACAACTATGTTTATTTAAATAAAAACACTTTATTTATCTTCTTTATTTTACAAACTATTTTTTTAATTTATTTAATATTAAAATTATTTTATATTGAACACTAAACATAATAACTTATCTAATTACAATTATTATAAGTCAAAAATAAACCGCGCAACCATACATTCAAAAAGGCAACGAGGATTCAAAATTATGACTGAACGCCGTTCGTATCGCTTCTATCTTTCATAGTGGTACACCTATGGCCCGGATCCTTCCATTTGGTCACATCTAGTCTAGGTAATAAAAGATAACAAATCGATTATTCTAGAATGAAACGTTTTGTTTACCTGTGTGGCGAAGGTCAAACATTTGCTTTTGGGCACTCATTTCGATATTGTCATAATAAGGCCAGCCGTTGCGTCGAGTCTCTGCCTGACAGACAGTCGAGGACAGCGTGTAAGGCCGTCCGCACACAGAGCTACTAAAAAGAAACTAAACTAGTTGGTAACTAGATTTACCAACTGGTTACTAACTAGGACTCGCACACTACGCTACTGAGAATTAATAAAAACGAGTCACTTCTTGACTGTGCGAGTAGCATTGTTATACAGTATTTAAATTTTAAACCTTTATACCTATTACATTATTGAGTGTTATTATCGCGTTAAAAATGTCTAGTGATTCAAGTGATAAAGGTATTATTCTTTATTATGATAACAGAAGAGGTAAATCGCAGAAAAAAAGGAGTTAGTGTATTCATCCCTACATTGAAAACAATATAAATTGCAGAGCCTTTGTCGCTGCAAAATGATTACAAGAAAGTGATGCTATATTTCTTTCATTTTATAGGATGTCAAAAAAATCTTATTTACATTTAGTACAATTGCTTGTACCGGCAATTCACAAGAAAAATACTCCAATGCGATGTGTTGGGGCGGAAGAAGAAGATTTTAATAACCCTCAGGTAAGGAAGTAACATTTATTTAATTTTTTTAAAAGAAAGTTTCTAAACCACTAAACTATTAATGTCTACTTAAGATATCGGTACCTAAATTAAACATTAGTATTACATATATGTATTTATTATATTTTCCATTAGTTGATAATAGACTGTTCTACCAACTTCGCGTGTTAAACTTTAATAAAAACATCACAACAAACTAGAAACTAGTCCCCAAGCGACCTGAACCTCTAGTCCGTTGTCGACTGATCACTGACCGGCTACTAACTAGGAGCGCTGTGTGCGGATACTCATTAAAATACATTGGCAGTGACTAATAAGTAACTGATTGGTAACTAAAGTTACCAACTGGTTTCTTTTTAGTAATAAGAAAGCTGACACTGAAGAAAGAACACATAATTAAGCTGCAGTCATTTGAAATGTGTTGTCACAGAGGGGTGTTTCGAACAATATGGACACAGAAGAAAAAGGCGTATTGCGAGAAATGGATAAATAATACGAAATAATAAACACATAAAAATAAGAAAGTTACATTATCTGAGACACGTAATAAGGGGATAGCGATATGAATAATTGCTAAAACTGATAATATAGGGAAATATCAGAGCAGAAAGGAGTATAGCAAGAAGGAAAATATCGTAGTTGAAAATTTTAAGAAACTGGTTTAAATGCAATAGTACTCTTCATATAGTTAGAGAGATTTAAGTTAGTGATGATGATATCCAACCTCCAATTGGGAGATGTCACTTAAAGAAGACAAAAAGATGGAGAACCAGCGTTACAAGAGGAATTACAATTCTCTGCTTTATTATTTTTAGTCCAGTCATTTCGTCCCATATCAAACATATAAATTACTAAAAATAATCAAATCTGCATTGAATATTATGGAAGGTCAGATAATAGAATAAGTGATGGAGTTTAAATACCTAGGCATCACACTATCTAGCTAAGGAAGGCTCGAAACAGAAGTGGAAGATCAAGTGAATAGAGCAAACAGAGACGCAGGTTGCCTGAATGACTCAATATAGAGAAATAAAAATATCGGAAAAGAAATGAAAGGCAACATTTACAAAATGGTCATCAGACCAATAATAACAACAAAAAGATGGCTCGGAGAGGACAAAAAGATGTGATGATGATAACCAACCTCCGATTGAGAGATGGCACTTAAAGAAGACGAAAGATATGAAGAACCAGTGTTACAAGAGCAATATCAATTCTCTAATTATATCGCGTAATTTTATTATTTTTATTCCGGTTCTTTCGCCCTATATCAAACACATCAATTACTAAAAATAATCAAATTTGCATTAAACTTAATTTTTTTTTCACTATAGTTTGAACTGCACATTTTTGTTTTTAGATATATAGATACCTGCCATTAAAATTATTTGCTCATTATTTTATGAAGTCATGCGTGTTCCGCACTGCTGGCAGGCAGGCAAAAACGTAAATAAAAATAACAATAAATTGAAAATAAATAGCCGATACAAAATAACGAGGTCCGCTGAATTGTGTTCTGTCAAGTGGAAGTTTGCATCATTTCGAGAAGGCATATTTAAACGAACTGGCCCTTCAAATGTCCGGTATCACTGCAGAGAGGGACTAGGTACTTTTTGTCATATACACCAATCAATTCGAAAAATGAACCACTAAGTTAATTTAATGTAAATTGTTTATTGCATTAAGTAGGAACTTATACGTCTACTCAGTAGAAAAATGAAATTCTCTTATAAATGAAAGAAAAAACAAGTTTCCTATCTTCGTTTTTCTTGTATTCAGTAAAACAGCAAAACTTGATAACATTTTGAAATCACATTTGGAATAACAATTTATCTATATTTACGTTATAGTCATTAAGAATTAATGATGCATTTTAATGTGCTTGAAAGGCCACCAAGGCGCAGACCCACGTAGCACAATAAAAACATTTTAGTTTTATTTAAGGTTTATAGAGGTTTTATTGTGGTAAATAGGAAGATAATGGTTTTAAAGTTACATTGTATATATACTGCTAGAACTTTAAAACTGTTAAGCATTTGTCACTAGTTTAAAAGTATCTAATAAGAGTATCAAATAAGACTAATTATTCTTAATTGGTAATTTGTCTTTTTGTAGTTTTAAAATGGTTTATTCTCAGTTCACTTTAAAACTAATCAGTTTTATAAAGAACTTCCGGACTGTTTGGTTTTATTAGATTCTAATTTGCTACCTTTTCGTTTTATTGCAGTTTTAAAGATTCTCCTAATATGACTAATAAAACCTATTATTAAAACTACTTGATCTCGATCTCAAGACTATTATGTCAGTAAAACATATGTCTTAAAACTATAAAGTTGCTTTCTTAAAAGCAACTAGTAGGCTATATTAAAACCAAACGCTCTTAACTGAATCAATTTGATTTCGTAAAGACTAAATTATGCTTCTTGTTAGAAACAATAAAACTATAACTCATCCCCTCTTATTTCATGTCCAAAATGGTCGGCCATTTGTTTTAGAGCGAAACAGTAGTTTAGTGTGTTGTAAAAAGTGGAAGTACTGTTAGTATGGAAGAAATAAGTCGCAAGTACTTAAAGTATAAACAAACTGACAAATCACAGCACTATGACGCCTCGATTTTAGGTTAGATTCACATTAAACCCGAGTGGCATTATTGACAACAGCATTAAAACTAAACGGTTTTAATTGCAAGGCAACCTTGCTTTTTAGTAGGACATATGTTCTTGGAAAGGTATAAAATAAAACCATTTGATTTTAGCAATTCTCTGTCCATAGAACAAATAGTTTTATTTGGATTTCGACCATATTGCTTTCTGGAGAAACTGAAAGCCATGAAAGATTACAATATAAGGCTTACATAAAAATTATAAATAAGCGACTTAAAGACATAAATTCGATTTATTTTAACAATAAAACATTACAATTGTAGATAATTTTTTTTTTTCAAATTAATATTTTTCGGATATAAATTTTTTTATTATTTTTATTTTGAATCGCCAAAAGTCAGAAATTTTAGGGCGCTTGAGTTATTTAGACCTATTTTTGTTAACATTATCAATAAAGTTAGGTGCGCAAGTGTTTTTCTACCTTGACAGTCCGAAATAACCAAATACTTTTTATTCTTTTACGGTTACAAATACGTATCTACCTATCATAACACATGTAAAAATTTGTTGGCCCATATGGAGTATATGGGTTTAAAGAATCATTTAATATGGTAAATTGTCTTTAAAAGTCTCCATTTAAGAAACCTTTTTAAGTTAGCAATAAACCTGCCTGCACTTAAACTGTCTTTTAACATTGTTTTAAAAGCACCTTCACAGCCGCTTTAAAACCAGTTGCTTAAGAAAACAAAGGTTTAAGAAGGTTTTTATTTTAGGTTTTATTGACATCTTTCAGAGTTGGCCCTTTTATGCTGAAAGCGGTTTTGTTGAAACCTTAAGGTTTATTAAAAACCAAATGCTTTTAATTTTAGTTTTATTCTTCAGTTTTAAAGCATCCTTAAAAGACTTAATAAACCCGTTCGGTGCTACGTGGGGAGTGTACCTCAAAGAAATTCAAATTTCTAGGGCAATAACTTTAATTCAAGAAGGTTATTCAAGAGGCCGCCCAGAAAAATGTTAAATGTTAGTCGTACTATGATAAATAGAGCCTGGACCAGATATGAAATGTATTGAGTTATTGCAAGACAACCTGTAAATTATAGCTAAATAGGATCGACTTTACAAGTACAGGCCGTCAGGATCGTCCAAGAACAGCTCGAACGCTACAAAATGAGTTGGGAGAAGCTACAAGTACAAAAGTAAGTACTCTAACTTTACGTAAGTAATGGGCTTCATGAGGCTTCTTGCATGGATTAAATGCAAGAAGCCCAGCCATAGTACCTTCTTTGACCCCTGCACATCTTAGAGCCAGATGCTTGTTTGTAGAAGAACACATTAATTGGGCTATGACACAATGGAGTAATGTGATGTTTACGGACCGGTCCAGATTTCTTTTAAATCATGTTCACGAGCTTTTGGTGGAGCTTCAATTATTATGGTGGGGTGGGATAAGTTTAAATAGCAGCTCTGACCTGGTAGTTATTAGGCGATGACAGCAGTGTCCAATAATAAATATTCAGAATTCATATTCGATATTGAACAGAATTATTTTATCACCCAGTAGACCGCACGAATTTATTTATTTTATATTCACGCACGTAGATTAATTAGTTTAGATACAAATTGGTCAATTATCAACAATATAATTTGGAAATGTCACGAAACTGCTGACAAAAGTAGAATTATTTACCTTAATTAGATATACAAATCACGGGGGACTAGCGTCACCTATGACCCAATTTAAGCTTCTATAAAACTAGGCTCTTGGGCCTAGAAAGAGAGTTCTCATTCAGTCTTCAGCTAATCGCGTATCAATTATCAGTTACAGTGTTCGGCGGTTCTCCCGGGATTGAAATATATCCTTGTGTTCGTCTATATCAATAAACGTATTTATCGCTACACGTGGTCGATTACACATGGTCCTTATCGAGAAAAAAAGGAGGCCTACAAGTACAGTCCACACCAATCGAAATCAGTAGCAAATAGACGACACTAGGCCCGGGAGAACAGAACCAGAGCGAAGCAGAAGCCGTATCCAGAAAACTACAGGTCAGAAGCCGTATCCAGAAAAATAACGGTCAGAAGCCGTAACCAGAAAAATACAGGTCAGAAGCCGTATCCAGAAAAATAACGGTCAGAAGCCGTAACCAGAAAAATACAGGTCAGAAGCCGTATCCAGAAAAATAACGGTCAGAAGCCGTAACCAGAAAAATACAGGTCAGAAGCCGTATCCAGAAAAATAACGGTCAGAAGCCGTAACCAGAAAAATACAGGTCAGAAGCCGTATCCAGAAAACTACAGGTCAGAAGCCGTATCCAGAAAAATATCGGTCAGAAGCCTTAACCAGAAAAATACAGGTCAGAAGCCGTATCCAGAAAAATAACGGTCAGAAGCCGTAACCAGAAAAATACAGGTCAGGAGCCGTATCGAGAAAAATACAGGTCAGAAGCCGTATCCAGAAAAATACAGGATACAGGTCAGAAGCCGTAACCAGAAAACTACAGGCCAGAAGCCGTATCCAGAAAACTACAGGCCAGAAGCCGTACCCAGAAGAGTTACTGCAGATCCAGAAAGAAAACTGCAGGTCAGAGGGCATATCCAGGTGCGCATGCAGAGCCAGTCCAGAAACATAAAAAAGAAAAAAAACCGTAAGTTTTTGAACAAATTAACATTTTTCCAACTATTTCGTATCGTATAACGCAATATTCTTTCCAATTTTAAACCGAATTATTCGACCTATACATATTTACAAAAATTTTAGTGCATTCTATACAATAGTTGCCATTCAAATAAATTTAAATATTTACTAACTATTTACTCTTTTATTTTTGTTAACTATATTTGCCTATATTTATTTATTGATTCTAACTATATTTGCCTTATATATTAACTATACTTTGACTACCCTAATAATTTCATAGTGCTTGGTATTTCATTTACATAATTTTAGATCGCATTATTTTAAATACTCATCGTAATACAGAGGTTGTATTCTTATTATTCTATTTATAACTGTGCAACATAATACTTTGATTGACATTAACCCACATATAACACTGACCTGCAGATAAATAAGCAAACCTCAGCAAGGTCTACAGAATTACTATTTACGATTCAGCAAAAGGTGAATCACAGTAAATTGAAAATATAAATAGTTACGAAAAAAATACGGTAAAAACATTTATTACTGCATAAAATAGAAAGTACGTGGATTTAAACATGGAAGCGTTACAGAACAAGCAAGCTGAGCTTGGAGGAGAGATTTCTAAACAGGTGTCGTCTCTTAAGAGAGACCCTGGATCTCGCAAGAATCAACAATACATTAAAGAGCGTCAGGATAGATTAGAGGATTATTGGACAAGGTTTGGGCATAACCACGAGAAATTATTAGATAGCGGAGTAACGAAAGACAAGTACTTCGAAACAAAATACTACGAGCAGGTTTTTAAGACATATATTGAGGGAAAAACCCTATTGGAAGAATATGGAAGAATATTGAAAAGAGGAAAGACAACAAAAGGAAAGGAGATACAAATAAGAAAACAAAAAATCGAGGAATTATTACAAGAATATGAACAGGAGTTGCAGTACGATGAAGAACTGCAAGCAGAATTGAAAGAACACATGGAGAAAATAAACACACTCATCATAGAAGCAACAGTAAATGATGAGCTAGACGTTATAAACAGTGACGAAGTAGAGAGGATAGATCAGCTAAGGAGGAAGGTCAGGGAAACGATAAAGAAAATGCGGCCTGCAATGCAACGACCAGACAGCACACAGAGAAGAGAGGGAGTAACATTACCGCAGGTAAAAATCCCTGTGTATGAAGGAAGATATGAAACGTGGAGAACTTTCCACGATCTGTTTACAAAGGTAATACATGAAAACGAACAGTTGTCGAGAGCAGAGAAGATGCAGTACTTCAAAACACAAGTAAGAGGGGAAGCCCACAGGATGATACAACACTTGCACATATCCGAAGCCAACTACGAAGTGGCATGGAACATGTTAAAGGAAAGATATGAGAATCCGAGGATGATACTGTTTAAACTAATAGACAGGATGTTACTAGCACAGGAAGTAAAGGATTCTTCCGCTAGAGCACTGAAATCACTACATGACACCTTCCATGAGTGCCTGGAAGCCATAGGAGGGTTGGGAACAGACACGGAAGCGTGGAGCCCATTGATAGCGCGAATTAGCATAACAAAATGGGACAATGAGACAAGGAGACTATACGAAAACTACAGCGGAGACAGTAGAGAGATACCGACGTTCAAGTCAACACAAACGTTTCTACAGCGACGATTCCAAACACTGGAACTGCTGGAGTCAGAAAAGAGACAAGAGAAACAAGGAGGAACGGGTAAGAAAACAAGAATGGGTTGCGTGATATGCAACGGAGATCACGGAGTACCATACTGCAGAGAATTTCTGGAACTCAAGGTAAAAGACCGGAACAGGATAATACGAGAAAAAGAATGGTGTGCGAATTGTCTAGCACATAAGAAGGAGAAACAATGCTTTTCACAGGTTAGGTGCAAACACTGTGGCTGAGACCACCACCAAACGTTGCATTATGAAACAGGAAACACAGGCAACAGAAGAAACACAAATGAAACAAGAGGAGAACAAATACAGGAAAGAAATGGAAGAGAATCAAAGAGTAGAAGAAACGGGTACCAATCGGACAGGTACAGAGGAGGAAATAATTATTCCAACAACGCCAGAGAACAAAATAACGGAAGACGAGACAATACGCAAGGGAACAATGGGCAAAGAAACAACAACACACAGCAAAGAGGACAGAACTCAGTTAACTGTGCAAGCCATAAGGAAGGTGAAGCATTACTAGCCACAGCAGTGGTACGCGTTAGGGATGCGAATGGAGAGCCTCACATAATGAGAGCATTGATCGACCAAGGGTCACAATGTGCATTTATAACGGAACAAGCGGCGACGGCGCTAGGAACAAAAAGGCAGCCAATACAGGCGACCATATCCGGAATAGGCTCGTCAGGGGAAAAGACAGCCAACTGGAGTATGAAACTATTGATCGGAAATCATTACCAAAGTGACTTCGAGATGGAAATAGAGGCACTGGTACTACCGAAAATAACAAGGGATTTACCGGAACAGGACATAGTCCTACAGGATTACAACGAGAAGGATGTGCTACTGGCAGACCCAAGATACTACAGGGTAGGAAAAATAGACTTATTGCTAGGAGTAAAAGAATATAGTTACATATTGACAGAAGGGATGCACAGAAGAAGTAATGGACTACTAAGTCAAAACACCAAACTAGGATGGATAATTTCGGGGATAGCGAAAGAAAGGGAGACTACTAAAGCAGAAGTATGCTGTATGATATCCAGACAAGAAATGGACATACAAATAAAGAAATTCTGGGAATTAGAAGAAGTGAATCAAGAAACAAGTTTATCAGTAGAAGAGCAAGAATGTGAAGAAATGTATCGTCAGACAGTAAAAAGAAATGAAGAAGGTAGATACGAAGTGAGAATTCCGTTTAAGGAAGACGTCACAAAGTTAGGAGAATCTAAGCAGCAGGCATTCGCCAGATTGATGCAACTTGAAAGGACGTTCACAAAAGACAAACAGTTAGAAACGAATTACAGACAATTCATGGAAGATTATGAAAACCAAGGTCATATGGCAATAGCGGAAGTCCAGGGAGGAGGTTACTACCTACCTCATCATCCAGTGAGAAAGGAGGACAGCACTACAACAAAAATAAGAGCCGTGTTAGATGCATCAAGTAAAAGCTCATCAACAGTAAGCCTAAATGATATTATGCACACGGGGCCAAAATTACAACAGGATTTGACAGATATACTATTGAGATGGAGATCCCATAAGGTAGCATACTCAGCGGATCTGGAGAAAATGTTTAGACAGATCAGAATGGCAGAAGAAGACCAAATGTATCAAAAAATACTCTGGAGAAAGAACACAAAGGATCCAGTGCAAGAATATAAATTGAAGACGGTGACATACGGCACGGCCGCAGCACCATTTTTAGCATTAAGAACAATACAACAGTTACAAGAGGATGAAGGAGGGAATTTCCCTACAGCAGCGAAAATAATAAAAGAAAATATGTATGTAGACGATATATTAGGAGGAGCGGAGACGTTAAAAGAGGCAGAATCAGCCCAAAAGGAACTAATACAAATTTTTAAGAAAGGTGGATTTACACTTAGAAAATGGTTGAGCAACGAAGAAAAAATAATGGAGAACGTACCGGAACAAATGAGGAATGTAGACTCAAAAGCATTCAAGCAAGAAGAAATACGAAAGACGTTAGGAATACATTGGTCACCCAAAGAAGATACAATCAGATTCAAGATAGAAATAACGACGACAAAGAAAATAACGAAAAGACACATACTGCCAGAAGTAGCAAAACTATATGACCCATTAGGATGGATAGCACCAGTAGTAATTCAGGCGAAAATGTTCATAGAAGAACTTTGGGAGCAAAAGACCAGTTGGGACAAAGAATTAACTAGCGCGCAACAAAGCCGGTGGAAAGCATATCAGGCACAATTAATAAATCTTGAGAGAATAACGTTATCCAGGTGGAACAATTTAAATAAAACAAACAGAGTAGAACTACATGGATTCGCAGATGCGTCTCTGAAAGGATATGGAGCGGTTATTTATGCTAGGGTATTAGACCCGGAAATTAAAACAAATCTATTGATAGCAAAATCTAAAGTCGCACCATTGAAAGGGAAAACGACATTACCAAGATTGGAATTGTGTGCCGCGGTACTATTAGCAAATTTAATGAAGAAAACCCTACAAGCATTGAACAGGGAGAACATGGCAATATATGCATGGTCGGACTCAACAATAACCCTGGCTTGGATAAAGGGATCATCAAAAAGATGGAAAATGTTCGTCGCCAACAGAGTAGAGGAGATAAAAGGAGTTATAGCGCCAGAAAATTGGCATAAAGTGGATACGAAAGAAAACCCAGCGGACATCCTCTCACGTGGAAGTACCGCTTCAGAGTTATTAGAAGCAGAGTTATGGTGGAAGGGACTAACTTGGCTAACGAGTAAAAAAGCACTGAGGTTACCGGCAGAGGATATACCTGAAACAAATGAGGAGGAAGTCAAAACGAAAGTAACGACGCACATGGTAACGATAAAGGAAGACATATGCGAGAGATTCTCGAATTTAGAAAAAATGAGAAGAGTGGTATCATATTGTATGAGATTTGCAAACAACTGCAGAAAGAAGGACAAAACTCAAGGACAACTTACAGTCCGAGAATTAGAGGAAACATTGTTAAAAGTGATAAAACTCACACAAATTAACAACTTCAAGCTAGAAATAAATAAACTGGAAAAGAAACAGCAACTAGACAGGGAAAACAAATTAGCATCATTGGTACCGTTCCTGGATAAACAAGGGATTCTAAGAGTCACCGGAAGGCTAAGGCACACGAAGCTACAGTACGCCGAAAAACATCCTATAATTTTACCTAAGGACAGCGCATTAACAAAGTTAATTATATCGGACAGTCATACAAAAAATCTACATAGCGGACTACAACAGACATTACAATACATAAAGAGGAAAAATTGGATAATAAACGGAAGAAGAACCGTGAAAAGTCAGTTAACTAAATGTATAAAGTGTAGGAGGTATAAAGGACAAGTAGCACAACAGTTAATGGGAGACCTGCCGGAGGACAGAGTGAACCCGAGTCATCCTTTCACGAATACAGGGATAGATTACGCCGGGCCGATAAAAATAAGTACTACGAAAGGCAGAGGACAAAGGAGTTATAAAGGATACATTGCAGTATTTGTGTGTCTGTCAACAAAGGCAGTACATCTTGAGGTAGTAAGTGATATGTCTACAGATGCATTTATTGCGGCGTTCAAAAGATTTACGGCACGCAGAGGACAGTGCGTCAACATTTACAGTGATAACGGAACCACATTCGTAGGAACGGCAAACTTACTAAAAAAAGAAAATCAAAACCTAGAGGACGAGATAAAACAAGGATTAATTGCACTAGGCACCCAGTGGCACGTCATACCTGCATATGCGCCACACTTCGGAGGATTGTGGGAAAGCGCCGTGCGAATAATGAAATATCATCTGAAAAGAATCATAGGGGAAACAGTACTGACATATGAAGAACTGAGTACGGTGCTAACACAAATAGAAGCCTGTATGAATTCGAGACCATTATGTGAATCATCAGAAGACCCAGAAGGAAAAATAGCAATCACACCAGCTCACTTCCTTATAGGGAAAGAAATTGTATCACCGAATCGGGAAGAAGAGCTCACGACGTACTTGAAGATGCCAGCAAGGTGGCGAATATTGGAAAAAATAAAAAGGGATTTCTGGAAGATTTGGAGGCAAGAGTACCTGCAACAGTTACAACAAAGGAATAAATGGCATAAAACACACCCAAACATAAAAAAAGAAGAAATAGTCATAATTAAGGAAGAAGATACACCTCCAGGTAGATGGCCACTAGCAAGGGTAATAGAAACACACCCTGGAGCGGAGGGATTAACCAGAGTAGTGTCAGTGAGAAAGGCTAACGGGAAAATAACAAAAAGACCTATACATAAGCTGATAAAATTAGAAGAAGAGAAACAGGAAAAACCAAAGAATTCATCAGGATCAAGATGGAAGAAAATATTAATCGCAATAATGCCCATGAATGCAGAACTGTATAAAATATATAATCCGGAACCAGGGTTATTTACTGAAGACCTTGGAGAGGTTTACATAGATCGAGGAACATTCCGAATAAAAGTGCTAATCGAAAAAGGAAGAGTTCAAAAGGAGCATCAACTGATAGGAAGTATGATACAAGGCATACGGGATCTGTGCCAAGAGACAAAAATCGTAAATTGTAAGGAGATAATAGGGAAGTTAGAGGAAGGACAAAGGAAGGCGGAGTCAATAAGTGAAGCGTTGACAGTAGAAATAAAAGGAAGAGAAAAAAGAGGAATATTAGGCACAATATTAACCTCCATATTTGGAGTGAACGACGAAGCCTATAGTGACATTGAGACACTAGACAAAAACCAGAGAGAATTAATAAAGGGGTCACAGCATCAGGCAAAGATAATGTTAGAGACAATAACGTCAATAAACCACACGGAGATGAGGATAAATGAACAGATGAACAAGTTTAACAAAGCACTATTCACAGGCCTACAAGAAATATCAAAAGGACTCAATGAAGTAGAAGACAAAGCATTAAGACTAGAAACCGAATACAGCACGTTACGAATACAAACCATAGCATTACAAGTTACGGAGTTCATAAACGAATATATTCAATTTTACGAGGGAATATTAAACCTGCACTACAACCACGGCCATTTCGTTGATATAATAAAGCCGGGTCAAATAACCAAGTTAATAGAAAGAGCGGGGAAGATACTACCAAAAGGAGTGGAAATACGACGACAACCCATTATAGAAACAGAGGTCAGCCATGACGACAAGTATATAAAGGTCATCGGCTACTTCATAGTGACAGGGAAAAATAATTACAGCATGCTCAAGATCACCGCGATACCACTTAAGGTCGAGGGGTCAGTATTGCATTCGTTTGTCGCCCCAAGAAATCTACTGATTGTAGATTATAACACTCTCCACTACTTCGAATTGACCGCAGAAGATAAAGCAAGATGCTTACAGCTGGCACGGGCACAGATAGCGTGCTCTCCAACGGCCGTAATGAACATGGATACCAAACCAAACTGTATACTGGAAGAAATTTATGAGCGATCTAAGAATAGCACATGTCCAGTGGCTACCCGGGCAATACATCAAGCTCAGTGGAGTAAGATGGGTACACCCAACCTTTGGTTAATAATCACACCGATTCCGATACACCTGTCCATTATCTGTGATGGAAATCGGAACGAAAGAGTTCTGGAGCGAGTCTCATTTCTGAAACTCTCGCCCCGATGCATCGCCCAAACGAAAAACATTACATTACTCCCCACTAGCAGCGGGGTGGAGACAGCGATAACCAGCTACCTGAAGACTCCGATCACTCCTGTAGCGCAGTTGCTGACGATGCCAAGACATCTGTTAAATACGATTCAACCCACACACATTAACACACAAGGCGATGAATTCCGTACTATACTATTGGACGAAGAAAGTCTGGAGCAAGAAGTAGCGCATACGCCCTGGCGAAAGATACATGAGTCACATTGGACTTATTTAACGGCCACCGGGGTCATTACTTCGATTGTGGTGATTGGTCTGCTCATATTGTGGAGATACTGTCCTGGTATACGAAAATGTCGCTCAGGCAAAGCACTTAGGCAGACACCCGACCACGAGGTAACTTCTTTAGCTCGTAACCGGAAAGACGCCTCCCCGTCGACTTCCAAAGCCGACATCCCCCTCAACACTTTTTCATCTAGTAGTCCCAATTTTGATCTAAATATAGAGTCGGACGGTGAAAGCTAAGTTAACAGTTGGAAAAATATTGATTATTCTTAAACTACTTATTAATAAATTATGTATGTTGTCATATTGGAGATATGGTTGTTATATTTTATATTTATGTTATACTTGTAAACCTCGAACACTGATACTTGGGACAGCTTCCGGCGGGCAGTATGTCCAATAATAAATATTCAGAATTCATATTCGATATTGAACAGAATTATTTTATCACCCAGTAGACCGCACGAATTTATTTATTTTATATTCACGCACGTAGATTAATTAGTTTAGATACAAATTGGTCAATTATCAACAATATAATTTGGAAATGTCACGAAACTGCTGACAAAAGTAGAATTATTTACCTTAATTAGATATACAAATCACGGGGGACTAGCGTCACCTATGACCCAATTTAAGCTTCTATAAAACTAGGCTCTTGGGCCTAGAAAGAGAGTTCTCATTCAGTCTTCAGCTAATCGCGTATCAATTATCAGTTACAGTGTTCGGCGGTTCTCCCGGGATTGAAATATATCCTTGTGTTCGTCTATATCAATAAACGTATTTATCGCTACACACGTCTTTTACATCCTACGTATTTACACAGCAGAGCAGTACATTAACGAAGTTTTTGAATAACATGTTGTCCCAATTGCTGAAAATATGGGTCTATAATTTAACTTTTAGCAAGATATGACCAGGATAGTGCAACATTATTTGACTACCCAAAACATTCAGGTTATGGAGTGGCCAGCAAGGAGTCCGGATTGAAATACAATCGAACAAATTTGGGATATATTCGCGAAGCACTTGAAGGATCGTCGGTCAGTAAAAAACCTACAACATCTCGAGAAAGTTCGTGTGGAATAATGGGAACAACTAGATCAAGAAACTCTTCAAAATGTGAATCAAAGCATGCGTGGACGTTATGCAGAAGTTAGGCGAGTTAGAGAAGCCCATACACGCTATTAATTTTATTTTAAAATAATTTTTAGCAACGCTGTTCACATTTATCACTTTTTATTTTTTTCCGCAAGAATATTTATAGTTCAATAACAAAAACTTTTCCATTGGTAGGGGAGCAAAGTATGCTAAATGTGCAGTCACTGGAGCGCTGTGTGGACCTATTGCCATTTTTGGGGACTTGCCATTTTTTAATTTAATTTTCCATTTCCAACAATTGTTTTTTCCGATTATATTTTCTATCTATAGTTTCTATATAAATCTATCCATGTTTCGAAAAAATGTTTCAAAAAAAAGTTGCATATTTTTACGTAAAGAATCCAAATCTGCAATAAAAATTTGGGGCTCCTATTTAAGATTTTAAAGGAACCCCCCACCCCACCTCCTTGGGGTCGTGTTTGATACCATTCGATAGATTTTTCCTAAATATTGAATAAGTGTATTTTGCAGTTTTTCGATCTGATGTTTATTTTGAGAAATGTCGCGGGATTTGTGTTTAATATTTTAATTTTACCGCCCACCCCTCTCCGTAGTGTATCATGTTTGCTATCATTCGATAGACTTTTAAAAAATATTAAAAACGTAGTTTTTAGTTTTTCGATCTGAAGATCATTTCGCGAAATATTCGCTTTTTATCTTGTGATACTTTGTGACTCATCCATTTCCTTAGGCCCCGCTTAAAACGTCAGATTTTTGAGATATACACTCTTTTTTTCCATGTACTTAACTTACCTTATCTTAATCTGACAATTTCGAGTATTTTTAAGGATAGATTTTTTTTCGGGCTCCCCTTAACGAACTCCCCTGTGTTAAGAGCCAATATATGGTAGGTACATCTGCAGGGTACCAGGTTTCTCCCCATATGATAATCTGACGCGCTCGAGTAACAGCAAAAATCCCCGCTTGGGCTCCCCTATTATATATTTATAGCCTTAGATGTTATTAAATAAAAATAATGTAATCAATAAAGGAATTAGATCAAAATTATGAACATCTGAAAGTGGCTCCTTTTTCGTTTTGATCAGTATATAAACTAAAATATACCTTGGACTATCATTATGTAACCAGGCTATTGTAGTTTTCGTATGTTTCTTTTATTGTTTCATTAATTTTTTTGAAAGATTTTGGAAGACCCCTTTGTAAAGTTACAGATAAAAGAGTGTTGCAAAGACTTTCAAAATAAATAGTTGAGGAAAAGGAGAAACCAATATAAATAGTGTGTGAAACAACACAACGTGTTTGAGATGAATATGGAAGCAAAAATGAAACTATATGGTGACGAGTAGTCCTTTCAAGACGACAGACTCAGTAAAACACAGGTTAAAACAAAATACGTATATTCATTGTAGTTATGTACAGGTCAAAAAGAAATAAAGTAAAAATACAATTCTATTTGTCGCCGTGTTGCAGCTAAGTCCTCCGCCGGATATACGTCTTTAAAAGAAAAGCAAAATTAATAACATTCCGACATATCCTTACACCTGAATGCAGTGTAAGTTGCAACAGAGTCACGCGATTAAAATATATAAATTTATCGGGAGCTCGCTCACTTCCCTTGCTACCGTTTAATTATGAGCCGCAAATTACTTCAACACGGTACACCTTGCTGCTCAAGTTGGCCTGCCTTAGCTTGCGTGATCACGTCACTATGGTGACTCGCTGCTCAGGTCGGCCTGCTCGCTCACTTCGCTTGGCTGGTAGTGGAGCCCAGAGCTGTCGCTTCAAGACTCGAGAATCTCGGTTCGCTGGCCTCCTTAAGTATTCCTCTGCCTGTGCTGTTTCGAAGAAACGGAAATGAGTGGGGCATCTAAGCGGACGATGGAACTCGTACGGTTCTAGTGTTGGTGTGTGTTCGGCGTATGATTACAATATTAACATATCGGAAGAACCATACAAGTGGTCAAGAGATTTTTCGAATAGAGTTTTAGGCACTGCAGATAGTCATTTGTTCCGTGACCTGACCTAAACCCTGCTTCTTCTTCTGACAGAAATCGAGTTTTACTTCCCATATGTTTACCAGTCATCATCATTCTCTTCGCCATATCCCTATGCGGGGTCGGCTTCCCTAATTGCATTTCTTCATACAATTCTATCTTGAGTCATATCAACATTAATCCCCTTTCCAAATTGTCCTGCTTAATCGTCTCCTCCCACGTCTTCTTTGGTCTTACTCTCCTACTCCTTCCAGGAATCTACACTTCAGCAATTCTTCGTATTGGATGACTAGCGTCTCGACGTTGAACATGACCAAACCATCTCAACCTATGCTCTCTCATTTTGGCATCAATTGGTGCCACACCTAAACTCCCCTAATATACTTATTTTTAATTTTATCCTTTTTGTCACTCCACTCATCCATCTACGCATTCTCATTTCTGCCAAATGCATTCGTTGTTCCTCTTTCTTTTACACTGTCCATCATTCAGTTCCGTACATCATAGACGGTCTTATGACTGTTTTATAGAGTTTTCCCTTCAATTTCATTGGAATTTTCCTGTCACACGGCACACCACTCGCTTCCTTCCATTTCATCCATCCAGCCCTAATTCTACTGCATGCATCTCCATCTATTTCTCCATTACTCGGTAATACCGATCCCAGGTACTTAAAACTATTGCTTTTTACAATCAGTTCACCATCCAAAGATACCATGTTATTTGTAGTAGCTCCATCTTTAAATGAACATTGCAAATACTCTGTCTTTGTCCTACTAAGTTTTAAACCTTTTTCGTCCAGAGCTTTTCTCCACTGTTCCAGTTTTTGTTCTAAGTCTCTTTCACTATTTCCTACTAACACGACATCATCAGCATACATTAAGCACCATGGAATATTACCCTGTAGTTTCGCTGTTATCTGGTCCAAAACTAATGAGAATAAATACGGACTAAGCACCGAGCCCTAGTGCAATCCTACTTTCACATGAAATTTATCAGTCTCTCACACACCGGTCCTAAAACTAGTCGTTACTCCCTCATACATATCCCTCACAATCTTTACATATACCAGGGACTCCTTTCTTATTGAGTGCCCACCACAGAATCTCTCAAGGAACTCTATCATATATGCTTTCTCAAGATCAATGAATACCATATGAGTGTTTGTTTCTTTACTCCTGTATTTTTCCATCAACGGCCTTTTAATGAAAATTGCATCTGTTGTTGATCTGCCCTGCATAATGCCAAACTGATTCTCGGATATTTCAGTCTCTTCACGTATCCGTCTATCAATTATTCTTTCCCATATTTTCATGGTGTGGCTAAGCAGTTTTTTATAGCCCTGTAGTTTGTACATTGTTGTATATCTCCCTTGTTTTTGTAGATAGGTACTAGTATACTGCTTCTTCATTCGTCTGGCATATGTCCAACTTCCATAATTCTATTAAGTAAACCTTCTAGTCACCTTGTTCCTGTCTCTCCCAATGCTCTCCTTACTTTCCCAGGAATATCATCTGGTCCTACCGCTTTTCCTTTCTTTATTTTTTGAAGCTCTTGAGCCACTTCCTCGTTTGTTATTTTGGTGACCATTGCTGCTACTGTCTCCGTTGACTCTACAGGTTGTCTGTCTAATTCTTCATTTAATAAGCTGTCAAAGTACTTTGCGTTTACCAGTATTCGATCTGTATCCCATATGTTTACCAGTATTCGAGTAAAAAGCTTAGATATGGGGTTTACCAAGCTAATGGGCCTATAGTTCCCAAGATCTAATTTATCTTTATATTTTCAATATTTAATTTATCCCTCTTATTTTTTTATGAAGGATTGAAGATTTTAATGAAACTGAAAGGAAAATTAGTTAAAATTACCCTAACACCAGCTATGATCTTGAAAATTAAATTTTGAACAGTTAAAATGAAGGAGGAAAAAAGAAAAAGGAAAGTGGAACTGAGAATGCTTAAATGGAGGGTAAAGTGAAAAAAAGGATACAATTATTTATAATTATGGACAATCTTTATTTATAGACCAATTTATTGAGGAGAATGCATTGGTTAGGTTAAGGTAGGATAGGTGCGGACATATTCAAATCAAAAAGTTAATCTCCCAATATGAGGAGCTGCTGATTTGCCAATTCCAGGAACAAGTAGGAGAAAAAGAGCAAAAAAGCGGTGTATTCGACCCTCCTTGACGAAAATTCATTATATGTAACAATAACACACTGAAAACTTTTGTTTTCAATAATTCGACAAAATTTGTTACAAATTAATGCCACTAAAGCTGTTTCGGCAGAGTGCCTTTATCCAGTGACGTATTTTATTATGTCACTTCACTTTATATTCTTTAACTCGGCATCCGACAGATGGGGTGCAGTACACCCCAACAATACTGAAGCGAATAAAAAAATAAGGAAATTTTGCATGTAGTGGCCACAGCGGCTAGATAGCTTTCTAATCTCTATTAATCTATGCGATGACACATAGTTTTTAGCACGGGCGTAGCCAGGGGGTTGTGGGGGTTCAACCCCCCCCCCCCCCCCGAAAATTAAGATATTAACATATTTCAAATTTTTATTATAAATATAATTTTATTATAAATATATATTTGGTCGTTTTACTTTTTTGAACCCCCTCCGAAACTAAAACCTGGTTACGCCTGTGGTTTTTAGTCGTCTGTTTAGTTTCAGCAAGTGTAATAATTCGTCTTTGCCATTTCCAACCAGTGGCGGCTCGTGGCCTTGGAGACAGGGTCGGCAAGGTTTTTTTGTCTCCTCATATAGGTATACCATCAAACTAAAAGGCGTCATATTCATCATAGGAGATTTTGTTGTTTTTTGCTTTTTTTTTATTTGATGTACTTGACATTCTCTCTTGTTTCATGGTGTTTCGACAATACGTGTTGTTTCTTTTGAGACAAGGTAAATCCCGTTTTTTTAGGCAGAAATTGGTGGTAATAAGAAAATTGATAAACAGTTTGTTGTAATGAATTGCAGTACTTACTACATAGAATTATACATACATATTGTGCAACTTATCCCACTTTCTGAAAATATTTGGACCAGCATAATTTTTAAGTACATAACTTGCAATAATTAATATCTTGGAAATTCTTTGGCGAACGTAAGTTTTAAATTTTAAATCGTCAAAGAGGTCAAAAATTTGCAAATCTTCAAAATTCGAAAAACGAGTATCTATTTGCATATAATAGTAGGTATCCAAAATTTCAAGATATACTTACTCGTTTTTCGAGATATGTATCATGTCGTTGTCTTTTTTGGGGTGGTTCGGAAATATCAAGCGAATCCAAAACGTCACTGCGTATATATTGGAAACTAATATCACTACGAAAATCTCTGAGATTTTGCACCAGCTTTCGTATTCTATTTTTAGAATAAATAATGTCAGTTGACTGATTTTGAACAACAAGGAATATCTTGGGCAAACTCTGTCTTAAAAATATTTAAAAAAATATTGAAAGAGTCATAAGTATTTAATAAAGTTCTCAAACCGATTGCTTCACGGATCGAGGTATCGCCACTTTCAAAATCATCGCCTTCGATAATAAAATCAAAAACTTCCAAAAGCTGTTCACGAAAATGTGCTACAGATACTAAAACTATAAGAGATAATCTGCTTAGATAAAACTAACCGAGATTTAAAATTTCATCGCGTCTGACAAACTGTTCGCTTTTTTTTTCGAAACAAATTTGTTCTAAAGCAGTAATCCGTTTAGGTGAGCTAAACTGCCAAGAAAAGTCGATATTCTTTATTTTTTTACACGTATCATGTAAAACTAAATTCATTATATGCGCATAATAGTGAGTAAATAAAGCTTGTGATGCAATAGTTTTAACTTTTGCCTGGAGACTATTCAATTCACCACTCATCACAGCAGCGCCGTAATAAGATTGCCCCAGTTTGCCCTACCAATAATTTATTTTTGGTATAAAAAAATTTGTATCTGTTCTTTAAAACACCAAAAATATATTCTGCCCTATTGCTTTTACTCACATCTCTAAAACCTAAAAACCTCTCATAAATATTACCACGTAACGCGTATCGAACAAAATAATTGATAATAATTGTGAATGACATGATAATCAGAAGTTTCATCTACTTTCAGTGAAAAGCAAATGGTTTTCTAAATCTCAGATTCAACAACGTTATTCAAAATTTAACTATTTGATTATAATATGTATTATGTAGTTCATTCTGTATTACGAATACACTTAGAATCAGAAAGTAAATAGGTATTTCTAAAACAATTTTATTAATTCTCTATAATTACTTTGATTTTTAACAAATGCTTCGATCCATCATGTCCACTAAATGATAATTCCTGACAAATTAAAAAAATTACAATATCAATTAAACGACGTAAAACGGCGTGATTATTTTTGACAATTTCTACCGATGCATGCTTCCAAATGAAACACCGACCGGCAGATCGAAATGTGCCGTACTTGGCGCGTAACCTGCCATGCCGTATCTTCTATTGCCCACGGAGAAAAGTAATGTTCGCTTGCTCATCGACTTGTTACGTCGTCGTTGAGTTTTACGTGTAAATTGTCAAGTTACGGATGTTAGGGACGGCTAGCCGAAAAGTCAGATAAATGGCTCGGATCATTGGTTTTTTGAGAAGTCTGTTATGCGCAGGGATCACTTAACGCTCGGATTGATCAAATTCTTTTAAAAATCATGAATAAAATTTAGTCTGTATTATCTGATAGATTTTTTTTTATTTCAGAGATACAAATATTTAAAAAATCTATATCTATAAATGTGTGGGTCGGCACTGCCGACCCTGCCGACCCTGACCGGCCGCCACTGTTTCCAACTATCGAACGTGAAAAGTGATACTTTCCAGGAGAGCAAAATAACTCTTTTTTAGAGACTCCTAAATCAGCGCATTGACAATTGGGAAAATTTTTATATTTTTTGTATGTATTTAATGTTTATTCCTTGTTAGATTGATTACAAACTTGAACTGCTTATCATTTTTTTCTTTTCAAAAAATCACATTCGTTACTTTGCTTTTTGTATTAACCCATTAACCGCCAAGCAAAGAAATACTGCAATAATGTGTAATATATTTGATTAACTGGAGTAAAATAAACTTAAACATTCGTAAAAAAATTGTTTTACACTTTGATAATGGCAGGTGTCACAACAACAAAATGGTTCGTTTTCGAACCTTTGGCGGAAATGAGGTATAAAAATTGAAATACACAATTTTATTTTTTTGTGAAAAGTCTCAAAATATTTAGAGTGTAAATGGACCTAAAAGTTTTGATAAACAAAAATAGTATGGTTAGAACATTGCCTACACCTTATTCAGCTTCTTTCTCAAAAACGAAGTCGAACGGCCCTCTATCTTTTTTAGAAATTATTTTAGATATTTCCAGCTTACACTTTCTGTATCTTGCACTGTGCCAGTTGCATAAATTCGACAAATCGACATATTGTCTACAACACTACACAACCTCCCTTATGTAGCCCCCTCCCCCTCCCCCACCCTAGATTATAACAAAACTGAATACCAGAATATCCGTCTTTCTAAAGGTACGTATCCACTGCGTTCGTAATATTGGACCACCGAGACACTGCCGCACGGTCGTTGGCGCACTGTTGCACGGTCCGGGAGCGCCAACCATCCACTATGTTCACGAACCTCTTGCACTCCGCGCTCCCTGCAACTGCTCCAATCGATACGGTATGCGCTCCTCTACATATAAACCGACACTAATTGGAACGCCGAGGCGGAGCGTGCATTGTTGCACGGTTCGGGAGTGCCTACCATTCACTATGTTTACAAACCTCTCGCGCTCCGCGCTCCCTCCAACTGCTTCCATCGATACGGCATGCGCTCCTCTACATAAAAACCGCCACCTATTGGACCCCCGAGGCGAAGCGCGCACTTTTGCACGGTCCGGGAGCGCCAACCATCCACTATGTTCACAAACCTCTTGCGATCCACGCTCCATGCAACTGCTACCATCTAAATGCATACGCTCCTCTACATAATATAAACCGCCACCTATTGGACCGTTGAGGCGGAGCGCACACTGTTGCATGGTCCGAGAGCGCCAACCATCCACTATGCTCACGAACTTCTTGCGCTCCGCGCTCCCTGCAGCTGCTCCAATCGATACGGTATGCGCTCCCTTACATATAAACCGCCACAGATTGGAGCGCCGAGGCAGAGTGCGCACAATTGCACGGTCCGGGAGCGCCAAACGTGTCCACTATGTGGAGCAGTTGCAGGAGCTCGGAGCGCAAGCATAATGGATACGTGTTTTTACACATAATAAAGAAATATCCCAACAAATTACTGCCTGTGCATCACCTTGAACTTATTCCTGATCAGACAGGATCAGATATGTCGACTTCCGCCAATGCTTCGTTATCGAACCATTATTTTCAAACACGAGATTTTATGACTCAGAAATTTTTTTTTGTATTTTTATAAAAATTGGTGTACAAATAGGTTAAAAAAATAATGTTTTAATTTATTTGACCACAGAAGTGTTATGCCAATAAAATTACTACAGTAAAAATAAAGTTGTGTCGAAGGATTGAAAATGTTGGACATTTAGAAAATATTTTTGTGATGAAAGCATGAGTTTGGAAACTAAACAAAATTAAATTTAGTTGTACTTATATCTTCTGGTTGCTTAAAAAATACAAAGATTTAAAAAAATTTACGAATTGTCAAAAAAAATTCTACAAAAAATGGTGCGTTTTCGCACCTTTGGCGCTAGATGGGTTTCAAAGTTTTGTTTCGGTCCGATGTTTCAAAGTAGCGAATGTATAATAGCGAATAACTGTATAATCAAATAATGAAAATCCGTTAATATGAAATCATAAACTGCCTCACAAGAATTTCTTGGAAGCGATACTGAAACAAAATTCGCACAAATTGTAAACATGTGTATTTTGTTCTTCTCAGCAGTTTAGCATTTTCGACAGTTTACAGACTATAATTATTGAAAAACTGTTATAAATTACAACACAAACTAACGAATGTGACACATTCGACATTTAGCGTTGTACAAAAATATGCTTTAATTTATACAAAACAAAAGCATCGAATATACCCATTTTCGTCAGTTTGCAGTCAACCAAATGGAAAAATGTTCATATTTGATAGTTTAAACAGCATGTTTCCCGCGCTCTTGATCAAGCTACAATAACGAGAATTTGCCACAAGATGTATCACGTATAATGCGAGGACAAGGTATCGAAGATGAAAAACCCGATTTTTCACATTCGATAGTTGCAAATGGTAGGGAAGATATTTATATACATACTTGCAAGAATAAGTATTATTTGGATTGAAAGTGGTCAAACCCCACGAGTCGGATTTTGTACTTTCTGCAGAATTGTTGTTATTTTCTTATATAAGTACGTATATAAATATAAATGTAATTGAATAATACTTAGTACAGATTTTCACATATTTTGTTATTAGTCTAAACTAAAATTAATTGCGAACGAGAACAAGCACGTCTTCAGGTCTTAAGGGATGAAGCGGACAGTGATGAATGTATTGACAAAAGTGATTTGAAAATAAATGAAGAAATAGACAATGTTAGTGTAAATAGTGACTATCCTGACCAGCTTCAAGATGTTGACGTTCCAGATATCAAATAAAACTAAACGTAAAGATATTTTTTCAGATTCTTTAACTCTTTAAGTTGCTGGGGTTTCTCACACCCCACTTGTCTGATTGAGGCAGAAAAATTCAACTGTCGGATGCCGAGTTAATTGAATAGGTAAAGAAGGGGAAGCTGTTTGTCTTTAGTTGGTCATTCAGAATTATATCTGCTTCAAGGATTCCAGATTTTATTTAAAATGATATTGTTCACGATTGTGTAAATTTTCCTATTTATAAATGACCAGGAGTAATTATTATTTAATAAAATACTTTTTTCCCAACAACAGAATCTTCGTTACAACAGGAAAATATTGTCGAATACATTTGGAAGATTACGTCCCTGCCTAGAAAGCCATGTTGTTGTTATGGCCCCTGGAGGACGGTAATGGTCAAGAGGACTACTAGAATGCATATTTAGAAAATATTTCTGCTTACATTTTCCGTTGAGTGGATATTGAAGAGCAATAGGCTAAGAAAATATAATGACCTTTTCCGAATGGGCAATATTAAATAACGACAGGTTAAGAATTTTGCTCTTTTAGTCGTAGCTCTAAGGGCCTTGTCAAGATTTTCTTACCATGTTTTATATACTTTTATAAAATAAGCAGGAATAGTTCTGAATATTAAATTTAATAACAAAAAGCTGTGTAAATTTTCGTGATGTAAATGTTTGTTGCTTTTGAATATTTGAAGCGATGCGTTATAGACCAGGGCGCATATGTAAAAATATTAGTACATTTGGACGTTGAGAGGTGACTCAAATTTTTTTGCAGAAATTGCTTGAAAATAACTCAAATAATAATACTTGAGTTATCCTCCCTCTCAACAACGTCCGGAACATTGTTTAAATAATTAAAATGTCAAAAAATGAAGGAAATATTTTGATTTTTCTTGGTTTTTTGATTATAACTTTAAAAGTATTCATTTCCGAGAAAAGTTGTACTGATATAAAAGTGGTGTAATTAAATTTCCTATAATACAGAATTGGTTAAAAATTTAAAAAATAGTCACCCTTGTTGCAAAATAGCAGTAATTGCGAAAAAACCATATAAAAACAAGTATTCGCATTTTACGTTTTTCAACCATTTATACTACACTTAGAACCTTCATATTTCACCCAGAAAAACATTATGATACAGTAAAACAATACTGTAAATTTCATTAATATCGGTTCAAAAAATTTTGCAAAAAGAAATTTTGCAATCCAGCTTTCGCAAAAAAAATACATTTTTTCAAAATGTTACAGGACTGAAAATAAAGCAGATAGCAAGTTGAATTTTTTTTGCCTATAGAAGTGTACTGTAGCTTTCATTTGCAATTTGCAAAATTAAAATCGATTAGCTAGCACGGCGTCGGGAAGTTTTTAAAATAAACATTAATAATTGGTGCTACGCGCAGGACAGCGGATAGTTTGCCCTGATTGGGCATTCCAATGACCTTTGATAATGATTGATACATTTCAATTTTTATTACATTTCGATATAAATAAATAAATTTGTTTATTGCAAAATAAATACACATACTCTATCTTTTGAAATAACACTTTTTTTAGCAAACACTTTCTTTGTTCATATATTTATTTCAACTTAGAAAATAAAAGTTGATTACTTTTAAACATATGCAATTGTTTAAACAATATTTCACAAACAATAATAAAATTAGTTTGATTTTTGTGGAATTAAAATATTAAAATACAATAAAATATAGTGTAAGAAAATAATATATTAGATAAAGATTGGACGAAATTTTGGTGGAAATCAACTTGTGTGAATCGAACACCGCTATCCTGCGCGTAGCACCAAAAATTAATGTTTGTTTAAAAAATTTCCTGACACCGTGGTAATTAATCGATTTTAATTTTGCAAATTTCAAACGAAAGGTACAGTATACTTCTATAAGCAAAAAAAAATTCAAGTTGCTCTCTGCTTTATATTCAGCCCTGCAACATTTTAAAAAAATGAATTTTTTTTGCGAAAGCTGGATTGCAAAATTTATTTTGCAAAATCTATTAAACCGATCTTAATGAAATTTACAGTGTTGTTTTACTATATCATAAAGTTTTTCTGGGTAAAATATGAAAGATCTAAGTATAGTGTAAATAGTTGAAAAACGTAAAATGCGAATACTTGTTTTTGTATGGTTTTCTTCGCAATTATTGCTATTTTGCAACAAGTGTGAATATTTTTTAAATTTTTAACCAATTCCGTATTGTAGAAAATTTAATTACGCAACTTTTATGTCAGTACAACTTTTCTCAGAAATGAATAATTTTAAAGTTATAATCAAAAAACCAATAAAAAAAATCGAATTTTTCCTTCATATTTTGACATTTTGATTATTTAAACAATGTTCCGGACCATTTTGAGTGGGAGGATAACTCAAATATTATTATTTGAGTTATTTTCAAGCAATTTCTGCAAAAAAAATTGAGTCACCTCTCAACGTCCATCTCAAAACAGATGCGTCCTGGTCTATTATAGGCCTGGATCCCGCGTACCAAAAAAAAGTCGATCAATAGCAAGCTGAAAATTTGTTATTAACTTAACGGTGTCTAGTCGGACAAACTTTGACAAGGGGAAGTTTTAATTGTGGAGCAGTTTTGAAAATTTGGAATGTCAGATTACGAAAACGTCCCATGTATTTTGTCGGACAGAACATTCAATTGATTTGTTACCCTTTCATTTAAACTCTCATGCAAAAATCAGAATGCTATTACTAACCAACATAATTCCTGTCATTTGACATGTTCTTCGTGTTCCACTCATTAAAATACCCAGTTGATGATAAACACCTGTCTGCTTTTTGCAAGAGAGTTTAATGAAACGGTAACATATCTATTGGACGTTCTGTTCGACAAAAAACATGGAACGTTTTTGTAGTCTGACGTTCCAAATTTTTAGCCTGTTCCACAATTAAAACTTCCCCTGTTCCAGTGTTCCCATGCGTCAAAGTTTGTTCGATTAGACACCGTTAATTTTCAGCTTGCTATTAATCAACTTTTTTTTGGTAAACGGGATCCAGTTATATTACTCTACCAATATTCGGTACTTTGTACTCCATACTTTCGGTACTTTCAATTTTGCGTTAGAATGCAATATTTGTGACTTTACTAATTACTTAGTATTTAAAAGGTAACGGTAGTAGTTTTCTCTCTTATTATTCTTAATAAAAATAGTCCAAACTTGGATAACCTAGATTTTATTGAACATAATAAAAACTTCTTATTCAACATAATAAAAAATGCAACATTCTGCAGATAGGTTTCCTACACATTTTTCTTAGGATTAGCGCTGCTAGTGTGTGTTTGTGTGTGTGTGTGTGTGTGTGTGTGTGTGTGTGTGTGTGTGTGTGTGTGTGTGTGTGTGTGTGTGTGTGTGTGTGTGTGTGTGTGTGTGTGTGTGCGTGTGTGTGTGTGTGTGTGTGTGTGTGTGTGTGTGTGTGTGTGTGTGTGTGTGTGTGTGTGTGTGTGTGTGTGTGTGTGGTGTGTGTGTGTGTGTCCCAGGATATTTATGGCAACTTGTGTGTGAATAAGCCTGCACTCTGGTAACTTCTAAAATTGTGGCAACTTACACACGTTGCCAGAATTTTTTTGGTATTTATTTCACTAACATTACATCATTTCGTCATGATTTTGAAGCAATAAACTGAAAATCTGGTTTACATTTCAGTAGACACTCGTTTTTTGAAGAAATGTCCATAAATTTGTTTTTAATTTAATTTCTCTAGGATGTGTGTTAGTTTCCATTATTTAGTTTGAGGCATGTTACTAACACAAGCCAAATTATGGCAACGGGGGCGTGGTAAGATAGTGGCTCCCTCTACCCAACAATGCGATGTTGCTGGACCGTTATTTTAGTTCTAGTTAGACTTTAGAGTTGAGTTGCCGCAATTTGGATTGTGTGTAGGTGAAATATTAACATGTACAAAACGAGATTACAAAAGCTGAAAAATGCTGTTAACAAAATAAATGCTGCTAATGAAATTACATCTAAAGGCGGAGATACATATGCGCTCTGCTCGGTGTGCGAGCCGCTCGCGCGCAGCGTATTCGTCAGATTAGTACGTGTTTTCAAGTGACGCACAAACGGCACGCACACGGCGCACCACGATCTAAATTCTGTCGGTTTTTCAACAAACGCTTTGATGGTTCGCAATACGTATTTGGACGGGTTTGCGAGTGGTTTGTTGGTTTTGGCGCGCATGAGTTGAATATTTGTTAGTAATGGAATGGTCGGAACTGTCGGAAGGAAATTGATGTTTACCTTGGAAAATCATTATTGTGGGATCCTCAATAAAGAACCATTTAATTTAAAGAAACAACTTAAATCCGATCTGAACGGAAATAGAAGCTGAAATAAAAAAATGTACATGCGGACCTTTTTAAAAAATGTTAGTTCATTGTTGTACTAAAAATAACATGTATTAAAAATAAGATTTACTATTTTATTTGGGCATAAGCCATAATTCGAGTTTGAAATCAAGTTTACTTGACCTTTCGACTTTCACTTCGGAAATAGTTATCAATATCAAAAAAACATTCATAAGCAGATATATATTATGTGTCACCGGAAAGCGAAATAGGTAACGCACGACTTGGAGAACCTATAGTTTTCTAACTTCGTGTCTGGTGAAGCAACGCAGTTGAAACATTTGTGTATTATTATAATTAAATTATATTAAATATATTAAATTATATTAAATTATATTATAATTATATTAAACATTATTATAATTGTGTCACCGGAAAGCGAAAAAGGTAAGGCACAACTTGGAAGACCCAATAGTTTTCTAACTTCGCTTCTGGTGAAGCAACAGAGTTGGAACAAGCAGATATATTATAATTTGGTCACCGGAAAGCCAAAAAGGTAACGCACAACTTGGAAGACCCAATAGTTTTCTAACTTCGCTTCTGGTGAAGCAACGGAGTTGGAACAAGCAGATATATTATAATTGGGTCACCGGAAAACGAAAGAGGTAACGCACAACTTGGAAGACCCAATAGTTTTCTAACTTCGCTTCTGGTGAAGCAACGGAGTTGGAACAAGCAGATATATTATAATTGGGTCACCGGAAAGCCAAAAAGGTAACGCACAACTTGGAAAACCCAGTAGTTTTCTAACTTCGCTTCTGGTGAAGCAACGGAGTTGGAACAAGCAGATATATTATAATTGGGTCACCGGAAAGCGAAAAAGTTAACACAGGGCTTGGAAGAACCTATAGTTCTCTAATTTCGTTTCTAGTGAAGCTACGCAGTTGAAACAAGCAGATACATTACAATTGTGTCACCGGAAAACGAAAAAGGTATCGCATGACTTGGAAGTACCTATAGTTCTCTAATTTTGTTTCTGGTTGTAGGAACAAGCAGATATATTTTGGTAGGGAGCAAAGTATGCTAAATGTGCAGTCACTCGAGCGCTTTGGGGACCTATTTGGTTGTGATTATTAGGTCCTAAAACCAAAAAAGTTAAGTAAAATTTTCCAATTTAGTGGGGACTTCCTATTTTTTAATTTAATTTTCCATTTCCAACAACCTTTTTTCCGATTATAGCGCCATCTATCCATAATTCAAAAAAATGTTTCGAATAAATGTTGTTTATTTTTATACAAACAATCCAAATCTGCAATAAGAAACGGGGTCTACCATTTAAGATTTTAAAGTAACCCCCCACCTCACCTCCGTGGGGGGGTCGTGTTTGGAACCATTCGATAGATTTTTCAAAAACATTGATAAAGCGTATTTTGCAGTTTTTCGATATGATGTTTATTTTGCGAAAGATCGCGGGATTTGTATTTAAAATTTTAAATCTACCCCCCACCCCTCTCCGTGGGGGGTCAAGTTTGGTATTTTTCGATAGATTTTTGAAAAATATTGAACACGTAGTTTTTAGTTTTTCAATCTGACGTTCATTTCGCGAAATATTCGCTTTTTTTTGTGAAACTTTTTGACTCACCCATTTCGGTACGCCCCGCTCAAATCGTCATATTTTTGAAATATAGACTCTTTTGCATGTACTTAACTTACCTTATCTTAATCTGACAATTTCGAATATTTTAAGGATAGATTTTTTTTCGGGCCCCCCTGAACGAACTCCCCTGTGTTAAGAGCCAATATATGGTGGAGGTACATCTGCAGGGTACCACGTTTCTCCCCATATGATAATCTGACGCGCTCGAGTAACTGCAAAAATCCCCGCTTGGGCTCCCCTACCATTATATTTGTGTTGCCAGGAAGCGAAAAAGGTAGTTCCCGAAATGTTCCCAAACTGTGGCTTATTCCACATAAAATAGTATATTGCATAAGATGACACAAGAAAATAGTTTCAGAACAATACCAAAATAAGATGTAGTAGAAGTACAGGACAGAGACATGATTATCTACAATTACTAAACGTTCGTAAGTTTCCTCTGGATCGTCAAAATGAAAAATTTTAACGAACAATAACCGCGCCACGAACGCGCGGCGCACATACGGCGCAGAGTTCGCGGCGCGGATATCTGTCTCCGCCTTTAGACAAAACAACAATTACTCGAAACCAAATCATGTGATAAGTTGCAAAATAACCTTATATTTCTTCCAAAATATGAATCTACAAAATGTCTAAATAGAGAGGAACGTGAACAAGTGTTGGATTCCAAACACGTGCTATTGAATGATACGACTTTAAATGGTAAGTATATGTAATATTTTTGTACTTTAGTTTGACTATTCAATTCAAAATATCTATCCACCTATTTCACCAGTCAGATTTAAAAATCACTAAATGCAATTTACGTTTCGGTGCGTCTATAAAGGCATTCATTCATTATTAGTTAAACAAACGATAAAATTAGAAATACCCGAAACAGGTTGATTTTAATTTACTATTTGTTTAAATTATAATCTAGTGTACAGGGTGAACCACATTCGTGTGATTACATCATCACCATTTTGAAGCTTGCTTCTTATTGAACGACATAAGAAATTTTTCATTTTCTTGGATCAAACACAAGTAGTACAAGCTAATTTTTTTTAATTATACGTGGACGTTTTATTAAATCGTTTAGTTGTTTATTATTTTTAGTAAGATGGTACAAGATAGTAAGATAGTACAATAAATTTAAACTACAAGTTGCCATTTATTGAAAGCGGCAAATAGCTTTCCAATCGAATTACACACAGTATTTTTTCTACGACTACACGATATTAAAGAAATATGCATTTTCCATTTTCTTAGAACAAACTGCAAGTTGCCATTTATTGAAAGCGACATATAGCTTTCCAATCGAATTATACTGCATATTTTTTCTACGACCACAAGATATTAAAGAAATATGCATTTTCTAGTTTCTTAGAACAAACTGCAAGTTGCCATTTATTGAAAGCGACATATAGCTTTCCAATCGAATTATACAGAATATATTTTGTACGACCATACGATACTGAAGGAATATAAATTTTTCATTTTCTTAGAACAAACTACAAGTTGCCATTTATGGAAAGCGGCAAATAGCTTTCCAATCGAATTACACACACTATTTTTTCTACGACTACGCGATATTAAAGAAATAGGCATTTTCTAGTTTCTTCGACAAGACTACAAGTTGTAATTTATTGAAAGCGGCAAATAACTTTCCAATCGAATTACCCACAATATTTTTTCTACGATCACACGATACCAAAGAAATATGACTTTTCATTTCCGCAGAACAAACTGCAAGTTGCCATTTATTAAAAGCGATAAATAGCTTTTCAATCAAATTACACACAATATTCTTTCTACGACTACACGATATTAAAGTTGCAATTTATTGAAAGCGGCAAATAATTTTCCAATCGAATTACACAAATGATTTTTTCTACGACCACACGATATCTATTCTATTGTGCAGAAGAAGCAAGCTTCTGTCGGCGGTCCTACGACCGCTCACCTTTTGTTTTAAATGGAAGCCCTTTTTTTCAATTTCCGGATTTGCCTTGCTGACCTGATTTCAAAAATGTATAAAACGTTGCTTAAAATTGGTACAGGGTGGGCAGAAATACAAAAAAAGTTTATGAAAAATGTTTATGGAAAGTAATACGTTACTGAATGTAATAAACAAATTAAATGGAATTATGTACTTTTGCAATTACTGTGATCCACTACTAAAATCAAACAAACGAATATTTACAATAAATGTTCAAATTGTTCTTCATTGATCGTTAGACAATGACTGAACCGGGCATTACTTTCGTATCTAACATTATGTAGTATTGCGGGTATTATATGTCTTTCTTGTCTAATTCGTCTTGTAGTTGTCGGATATTTCCAGGTTTCTTTGTGAAAAGATATCAGATATTAAATAACCCCCATAAAAAGAAGTCTAATGGGCATGTATCAGGTGATCTACCGGGACATTCCACTAGTCCCATTATTTCTATCCACCTTTGTAAAGAAGTTCTGTTTAAAAATCGCGCATAGTTACTGCGAAATGTGGCGGTGCGCCATCCTGTTGAAACCAGATTCAGCGGTTTAAAACAGTGGGTATTTGAATATGCCAGGAAAAAGCTGGATCAGATCAGGAATTAATAAATTTTATAGGGAATCCAGATATAATGGTCCTGTTGAATTTTCGTCAAAAAATATGGAACAATAATTGTATTTCTCACAATACCAGCCCATGCGTTGGTTTTTTGTGGTCTTTGCGTATGGGACTCTTGCATTCAGTGTGGATTTTCATCAGACTAATAACGAGTGTTTTGCTGGTTAACACTACCTTTCAAATAAAACGTTGCCTCGTCCTAAAATAAAACGTTATCAATGAAATTGTTATTTTGGTTCATCATATTATAGTCGCAGAATTCAGTTCTTTGGTCAAAGTTGTCTTCAGCCAATTCATGGATAACACGTACTTTATAAGGGTGGTATCTTATTCTTTTTGCTACTGAAGACTTTCCAATACCAAAATCCCTTGATAATCTCCGCATTGTATATTCATCAACTGTTGGTCTATCTTGCAATTTGCATCCCTCACATGTCCTAATTCTCTGTATTTACTGCTCACCGTAGATTGTGAAATATATTCACGATCTAGGTGCACAAAGAGCAATCCGGAAATGAAAAAAGTTTCCATTTAAAAAAAATGGTGATGACGTCATCACACGAAGATGGTTCACCCTGTATGTTAGATTATAATTTGAAAGAAAAAGTAAATTGAATTCAAAAATTAACCTGTTTCGGGAACATCTAATATTATTGTTTATTTAGGTAATAATGCATTTATGTGTTACTTTATGGACGCACTGTGTAAATAATATCTAACAGTGACATTATTAGGTATTTCCTATCACGTAAATTGTATATAGGAATTCCTGTACCTATGTATTACCTAAATTTATGCAATGTGTTAATTTGTATCCACATTTTATCCCAATTTTTTCAGATTCCTCTGAAAGTGAACCTAAAACTAGCGGCAGCGAGTATATTCCATCGTCTCATTGTTCAGACAGTCCGCCATCTAAGAAGATACACGTTATTCAAAATATCGTAATTAGCGAAGGAAATTTGAATATATTAACTGAAAATAATCAAAGCGATAAAAGTTTTATTATAAACAAGTATCTTACAAGCCTCAACTACAGTGAAAGCCAAAAACCTATTGATATAATATCTAATTGTAATGATGAAGATTTAGCTGTTAGTGAAGGGTTAATTTTAAACCACAATGGAAATAAAATCGTTAACGTAACTGAATTATCTGAAAATGTTTCTAATTGCAATAATAAAGATCTACCAGCAAGTGATGGGTTAAAAACACACTATGAGACATCTGACAAATTTAGTAACAATATCAAAAATCGTGACAGTGGAGGTACAACAAACAGTTCTCAGCTTACTGATAAGTCCATAACGTACAGGAAAAAAAATTGTCGGAATGAAATTGAAATAAATGCAGCAATTAGAAAAAGTGGTAAAAGAGTAAGAAATAAAATTCATGCTTGTTACTACTGTAGTAAGCAAGTTATACTTATGGCAAGACACTTTGAAACCGTTCATTCCGAAGAATCAGAAGTAAAAAAATGTTTACTTCATCCCAAGGGTTCTCAAAACAGAAAGCAAGCTTTCTTAGAATTGATTGGGGTGGGAGACTTCTATCACAATTGCAACGTTCTTTCTACAAAAAAAGGTCAGCTGATAGTAATTAGACGGCCAACAGCAGATGAAGCACAATTTGTTAGTGATATCAATTATGGTCCTTGTCCCAACTGTCTAGGATTTTTATTGAAAAAACATATCTGGCATCATGTGAAATATTCATGCAAGGAAAAAGTTAATATTGATGACCAGAAAGAATCCCGTCATGTTATTGCCGAAAGCAATGCTCTCGTAGCTGACATATTGGGAATTGGTTTTACTAAAGATTTCACAAATTCAATAATAGCAAAGTTTAAAAACGATGAAATTGGTAACACCTGCAACAATGATATTTTGATATTGAAATATGGAGCCATGCAGTACGAGAAGTATGGTGATACTCAAAACGAGTTAATAAGACAAACCATGAGGCAGCTAGCTCGTTTAGTTATATCCCTTAAGAAATTAACTAACAGTAGGTCGCAAACGCTTGGCGATTTTCTGGTTCCTGAGAAATTCGATGTGGTTGTTCAAGCAACTAAAGACATTAGTATGACCACGGCAGCTAGTAGTAACTGTAGACCAGAATTTCATACTCCGAGCTTAGCTTTAAAATTGGGTTATGCTCTTAAGAAATGTGTGGCTATTCAGAGAGGCAGTGCTTTAAGAGCAGGAAATATGAAAAAAAACAAGTCATTGTTATCATTCCTTCAGCTGATGAAAATGGAATGGAGCATACGAATATCTTCCAATGCTATATCCACACTTTACCGAAGAAAATTGAATTCCACTCAACTTTTGCCAATTACGACCGACTTAGTGAAACTTATTAATTATATCGATACAAACATGTTAAAGGCTAAACAAGAATTAATACAAGACTACACTAATAATTATAAGTGGACACGGCTTGCAACGTTAACTTTATCTAGAATAATATTGTTTAATAAACGCAGATCGGGTGAAGCAGCAAAAATGAAGCTAACTGATTATATTTCCCGACCAACTTGGGCAGAGCAAAATACGGACGAAATAAAAAATTCTCTCACAATAATCGAAAAAAAACTGGCAGAGTCATTGACAGTAGTGGAAATTGAAGGGAAACGTGGCAAAAAGGTCCCAGTAATCCTAACTCCAAATACGAAACAATGTATTGATATTTTGATTCAACATAGAGTTATATGTGGTATTTCAAGTCAAAATGTATACATTTTCGCCAGATCTAATCCATCTAGTTCAAATCTTAGGGGGCATGATTGTTTGAAAAAAATATGTGAAGAAATTGATTTGCAGAATCCTTCAGCAATAACGGGAACAAAGTTGCGTAAATATGTAGCAACTGTATGTCAACTATTTGACATGTCAGAAAATCAATATGACTGGTTAGCTCGTCACTTAGGTCATGACATCAAAGTACATCGTGATTTTTACAGAATGCACGAAAGTGCGATTGAACTCACCAAAGTAAGTCGATTGCTTATAGCTGTTGATAAAGGTGAAGTGAACAAGTTTGCTGGAAAATCTATTGACGAAATATAAATTAAAGGTAATGTTTTGAATACTTAACTAGTATTAATTTGTTTGCTTCTATGATTCATTTTCTAGATCTGCCTACTTTAGAAGAAGATGAGGAAGAAGAACCAGAAGCTGAACCGGAAGGTGAAGCAGGAATTGATAATGATGAAAATGTTCAGACCATTCACAAAACAAAATGTAAGTTATTATTTGAACAATCTTAAGTCAAAACTAAAAAAAAAACAGTCAACAATATATGGAATATTTCAGTTGTAATCTGAGGTAACTGGGGCGTTGTAAAAACATGCCAAATTAAAATGAGAATACTATTTTTTGCTAACAATATAATTTATAAATTTATTGTTTATTGATTTTTTTAGTAACCAAAACAAAAAAGTCCAAAAAGATTTCCAGAGGTCCAGTTCCATGGACGAATCAAGAAAAGGAAGCCGTCTGCAATTATTTTAAACTTAATATTAAGAAGGGAATTGTACCAAACAAAAAAGAATGTGAGAAATGCATTGAGCTACATCCCATATTAGTTGAAAGATGTTGGTCAAAGATTAAATTTTGTGTTAAAAATGAAATTACTAAACTTATGCGCATTAAAAATAGCAAAAAGTAACTAAAAATGCTGGATTTTTAGATGTCCTAGCAGTTTTAATTCAAGGTTTTACATTAATTTCTTGGTCCTAATACGACTAGATTTATTTGAATTTTTCACCAAGCATTTTTTATGTTTCAAGTTTTATTGAATGCATAATCGTTATTTTAATTTACATTTAATTTTACAATTTTTTAATTTAGATTTTTCAGTTTATTTAAAGTATTGTTCAGAATTAACAACAATGATATTTTAATCCTAGTTTTGTAACTCATCAAATAATCAAAAAAATTAATTTAGATCCTACCTAACTGTGACACTTTGTAAAACACTTAATTCCTAGAATAACTGTATCTTACTCATTTCTAGTATAAACTACATTGATACCGATACGTCCTTAATATAAAATGTTTCTAAATATATCTAGATTTTTTCTTAAACATGGCAACAACGTGTGTGTGTGTGTGTGTGTTTGTGTGTGTGTTTGTGTGTGTGTGTGTGTGTGTGTGTGTGTGTGTGTGTGTGTGTGTGTGTGTGTGTGTGTGTGTGTGTGTGTGTGTGTGTGTGTGTGTGTGTGTGTGTGTGTGTGTGTGTGTGTGTGTGTGTGTGTGTGTGTGTGTGTGTGTGTGTGTGTGTGTGTGTGTGTGTGTGTGTGTGTGTGTGTGTGTGTGTGTGTGTGTGTGTGAAAAAATGGCTTGGATGCGAGTCCGTTAGCCACAGATTTTTTAACTGATTATATTTGTTTCTTTCAAGTAGTTTATGAGTAATTTAAATATTTCCATTTTATGACAACTTAGTAGATATTCTATACTACTTGGAAAATGAACTTGTGTTTGTCGTAAATTGTAATATAATTGATTTATATATCTCTCGTTAATTTTGCATTCCAAGGAAATCTCTAATCGAAACATTATTACGAAAACAGACTGATGAATTAATTATTCCTAATTTGTGCAGATGTGCCTCATATTTCCCGTGTCGAGTTTTTAATCTGACGATAGTAGAAATATCTTGCTTTGGCAGGTTATATTTAAATATGTATTCAGGTGGCGGAGGAAGTTCTTGATGTAAAGAAAAATATAAATTTTTTAACATGCTTGTAATATTTTTCCATTCTTTTTTCCATATTTTATTTATTCTAACTTTGACGTCATTTATTGCATCTGTCGATAAGATGTGAGTTAGTATCTCACCTTTTTTTATTGCATCTTTGGCCAACTCATCCACTTTCTCATTACCCAGTATACCGGCATGCCCTTTTGCCCATATAAATACTACTTCCACTTTAGACAAATTATTTTTTATATTACATAAAATTTTTGATTTGTATGAACTAAAATCAGTATTTTCAATGCATATATTGCAGATCTGGAGTCTGTTATTATCACAGCTTTTGCAATATTATTCTCTTTGATCCATTCTAGAGCTTTTTCGATGGCTATAATCTCAGCTGTAAAAATACTACTAATACTAGATAATTTGTAATTATTATGTTGATGGGTATTTTGCACATACATAGCACATCCTACTCCTGTTTGATTTTTAGAACCGTCTGTATAAATTACTGTGTAATCCACAAAGTCGCTCAGTATAGATTTTACTAAAATATTATTTAAATGATTTGATTCTGTATGTTTAGGAATTATGATTCTGGGTTTTTTTTTTTCAAAGTTTTATACGGAAATTTATAAATTGGTAATAATTTACTGTTGTGTAAATCTGTATAATTCCTGGTTTCAATGAATGCATCTGTTAGTGGTGGTGAGTTTTTTATTCTCCAATATTTGCTAGTTAAGTTTTCCATGTTTAATAAAGCCAGATTTGTTGAAAGGTCTGACTCAGTGTTTCTTAGCTTTATGCAGTATTTTTGAGCTAAAAATTGTCTACGTAAATTTAATGGGATTTCGTTACACTCTGCTAGCATAACGTTTGTTGGAGTGGATACCATTGCACTTAAACATATTCTCAAGCATCTGTATTGTATACGATCTAAAATTTTTAAGTTCGTATTGCTTGCTGATCCATATATCCAACACCCATAGTCTACGACTGACCGAATACAAGCATTGTAGAACAATAAAGCTGTTTTGGGATCTGCACCCCATTTTCTGTTGGTAATACACCTTAGTATATTTATTTTTTTTTTCACAGTTACCTTTGACGTATTGAATATGTTTAGTCCACAGAAGTTTATTATCTAGTACTATCCCTAGATACTTATACTGATTCACCACTGGTATAGTACGCCCACTCGAGGTTACGTTTCCCGGTGCGCGCAACCTATGCCTGGTGAAAAACATAATATTGGATTTTTCTGTGGACATTGTCATATTATTTTCATTTGTCCATTGTATAATAATGATTATTCATGCACCTTTCCATTGTACTCTGTGCTCGTTGTATCAGGCATGGTGGCAAATCTAGGGATTCTCGAAGTCTTTCTTGTAGTATGTTTCATTCTCATTTTCCTAGTCAACAGTTACTAGACGAGAGTTCTGGAGATGTATGGGAGAAATTGGTTCATGCGAAGTACTTAAGGCTGGTACAGGATAGGTATGGGGGAGTGTACCTTCATTGGAAAGTAAAGACTTGTGCCGGATTTATCGAAAGCTTTTCAGTATCGGTTGGTTTACATCAAGGATTTTCACTGAATCCTTACATACTTAATCTAGTTATGAATATGTTACGGTTGAATTGATAAATCCAGTCTGTATTAATAATTACCGGTAAATATTAATGGTAACCACAGCAGGTGGTCAATGTGATTAATAATGCCTTAATAGTTAGATTTACCGACTTATGTAATACTTTCCTAACAATTCTGGTTAATGTAACAAAAACGCATTTTGGGCTTTACTATTGTATATTTATGACATTTGATAATAAAGGTAAACACTTAAACAGAATATGTCAATAAAAAAACTCAACTAAAAAACTTTGTAAGTAAAAACAAGCTCATACACACGCATTAGGCTTTAAGTTACTAGATTATAATTACTCGTTTTTATAGAAAAGGCTCTTGTGGCACTTATAATTATAAAAAAAGCTTAATTTTTTGCATTAGCAGCGTTTTTAATTGCATTGGCCACTACAATTACAGTGACGGAATCCTTGACTGGCTAAATTCGAATCTTTACGAACGCATTCACTGAGACTTATCTGAGTGTCAGACGCTTCATTGACTGAAATAAGTGTTTCCTTGCAGGTGGTAAATTCATTTCTTGCATAAAGTTGGTTTAAAATACTATGCTTATTGTCTAGCTTGTATAGCTTTTCATCTATAAAAGAAATAATAATGGCAATAATGTTTCGGCTATCTTCCTTAGCTCTATCAAGTTCTGGAATTCACACCCTAACACTTTGAGTTACTTTTTTTAACAGAGAATCTATCATTAGAATGCTTTAACATTCTGTCAGATTTGTTTACAAGTGGCTGTTTAACAAGATGCTGAGTCTCGTGAATTTTCTTATGAAGTTTTGTCAATTGCATTCTTCTTCGTCTCCCTCATTTTCTTTAACGCCAATGCTGTCATTGTCTTCCTCATTTACAGCAATTATCGCACACACACTATGTTCGATTGGGCTGTTAGTGCTACCTGTATCTTCAATATTCGTTAACTGTGAATATTCAGTTGTACTGTTGAGTTACATATCACAAAGTTATTTTGCTCCATCATCAGCGTCATCAGAATGATCTGCTATTATCGCTTCTAAATTGAAGCACGCCAACGAATGGAAGCCAATTTTATGATACACGGCAAATTAGATAAACATAAAGATATACTTAGATTTGACAAAATTCGTGCTACATAATTTTTTAGTACCTCGGCTGCTACTGTCTCAGAGATTTTAGGGAGTGGATTCTTTAATAGATGTTATGATAATATATACTCTTATTAGCTTAGAAAAATTAGAAAGATAGAAAAATCGAAATAAGGATGTGAAATAAAAAGATAAAAAATACAAAAAATAAAATATTGGGCGCCATTGGTTACCTAAGGGAAACCAAACTTTATACAAAAAAAATAGAAATAAAACAAAGAAAGATAAATCAAAATAAAACAAAGAAACATTTAGTCAACTAAAATGATATACATAATATACAAAATATTATAATATAACTTACCTCCTTTACTTTATACTCAAAATTATATAATCAGTCAATTTTTTATTGTTCTTACGATTCAAGGTTCTTACGAATAATAAACTTATATGTTGAAAATCAAACATTAATTTATTAAAAAAACAAAAAAATTAATCTCTGATCTCTCTGTGTTACAATTAGAGATCTAGATTATCAAATAAACAAAGATGAAATGAAAAAGTTTTACAAGCATAAAAATTATACCTTTACAATGAATGTCCTGTTTTCTTCTGTTGGTTGGTTGGTAAGTCCAAAATGCTATTTCACTACGCGAAAAACACTTCACATTGTTAATAGCTACAGCAAACAGTACACAAGGTTATCCATTGTTTATAAAAAAAATTATAGAAAAATTCAGCATTAAACTCGAACAACATTATTTAGTTAAACTCGAACAAAATCATTTAAAGTTCAATAAACTGGAACAAAATTTACTTTTACTCGAACAAGATTATCAAAAGTTCATTTTAAACTGGACCAAAATTTACTTTTACTCGAACAAGATTATCAAAAGTTCAGTTAACTGGACCAAAATATACTAGCCAGCTTAGTATTCAACTAAGGGGTTGAAACTATTAACAAAAAAAGAAAACTATACATCATTCCTGCTTCTGACTTCACGAAAAAACAAAATACCAAAAATGGTATCTACAAATTAACGACAATTCGCCTGATAGCAACGAAAATTGTCGGAGTCCCATTTATCCACCACACTTCATCGCAGGGCTGAGTTCTCAGCCGGCCAGGAAACTGATATTTAACTACATTTTGAAACACTGACTCGGAACTGCACTTGGTGACAGGTTCAACACAACTTAACTTGATGATGGCCCTGGTGGAACTGCTTAACAGAACCGAACATGATGATGGCGCTAATGGAACTGACTCTTGGGACCGCTAACTCGATCCTTCTAAACTTGGGTTCCTTCTCCCAAAAAAAAAAGAAGTTACCTCCTAGCTTGACCAATAGCGGCCATACCAAACATTTCTCTACCAATCAGGTGGCAAGAAAACTTATTCAGGACATCCTACAAAATGAATCAATTTTTCTTTCGACCAATTACGAGCTCGCTATCTTTGCAATAACAAGAATCCTAAGTTCTCACAAAATGCCTGACTCATACTATCCCGTTAGTTTTTGCGAACTCAATATTTAATGGTTCTACTAAAAACATTGAAGCCTTCCGGTTCCAATACACATACAATAGGTTTCTTGTCTGTAAATATCATAAACCTTTATACTCTAGTCTGCAACTGCCATAAAAACCTTTTATCTTGCAAGCTACAACACTGTAGGGTTTCTTGAAAAATATTCCGTTTACAATTTTGTAGGATATAAACAATTTGGGGTACTTTCGTACACCAAATTTCAGAGAATTGTACGAACAACGAAACAAACATCCAAACCCGTGAGAAGTGAATAACGCCATACTCTGCACCGTACTGCAAGACAGTACCGTTTTTCTCAGTATTGTAAACAACTATTCAATATACAGGGCGTAGCGAAAGTATTACAAATGTAAACTAGATCGAAAACTCGAATAACTTTGGTATTCAGGATGGAGCAAAAAAATAATACTAGGGGCGTACTTAGTTATATTTAGACAGTAAATTTGAGACTGTTTCAAAATCTTCTTCTGATTTCGGATAAAGTACCAGGAGGTAAGGATGGTTTTAATCCTGCTTTAGCCTTATGTATTGAATACATTAAAAATAGTGTATTACACAGTGGCTGACTACAGATTGACTAACACTGTGGTATGCGCTATGCGCCGTATTTAAGCTCTGGTATGTTGCAGTGACTAATAAACCTCTCTACACTCCGCAAGCTCCTACGCACTTAACGGTATTGAAATTGATCAGATTTACCGTTCTAATCCGGAAATTATTAATAATTATTGGTCGACATGATTAATTCTGGCATATTTACTACGTTTACCTAGCTATTCAATTTGTATTAATAGTAGCCGGTAATTATTAATAATTTCCAATTAATCATAGTTGCCGTAACAAATATACTGACAAAGGAGGTAAGCGAAACTGCTCCGTGACCAATGACCTTTGCTGATGATAACGTGTTAATAGAGGGGAGCAAAGAAATATTGGAAAAAAAGTTGGTAGGTTGCAGAAGGGTCATTGAAGACGTAGGACCTAAAGCTAACCAGTTGAAAACGGAAAATGTGAGTGCGACAATGAAAATTAGTGGCACAGGACCGATAAACATGGAAGGCAACAGTAAACGCGGCAAAGCCTCACGAAGAGTTGTAACACCATTGATGATGATGATGGTTGAAAACGGAGTATATCATTCTTGACAAATAGATTTTTACTTCCTACATCTTAGTTGGTTTATGTCCACTGAACTGGCAAGAACCACGCGTTATATTAGAGCAGGGAACCATGCTGCCATTTGAGCATTAATAGAATATTATCCATTAACATCCACTTGGAGTCTCTATATTTCATACAATCATATTATATAAACCATATATTTCGATGTTACCACTTTTAATAGTGTGCTAGTTTGATCTACTTAGTAGAACGTAAGTATTTGCCACATGTTTTTTAAACAGTCACAATTTTAACCTTTTGCTTTCAATCTAACGTGGAAATACTTCGTTCTAGGCACTGGAGATGACCTGATTCAGATCGAAAACGTTTTGTAATCCATTTGGATGACATTTTAAAAAGTTGTTAATAAACATGTTATACCACTATCAAAAAGTTTTTTTCTTCTGTATTAATTTTTTAACTATGGTACACAGCCGGCTACTGGGATTTTCCCATTGATTTTATTTTCTATATATAAATGTTTCAAGAATTGTCTAAAATTGTAGTTTTCTGCTACAAGCAAATTACAATCTAAAAACAACCACTTTTCAGATACCGTAAACTATTACGGAATATTTATTAATTCAGTCACTGAACAAGAGTGTTTACGATACTGAACTTCACTGACCAAGAATTACACTGACCTCTGTTGGCGAGCTGATCCAGCAGATGGGACATAAAGGTGGAAGAGATGAGGAGACAGGTCAGTTTCGAGATTTAAGTGTATAGAGAAGGAATAAGGACGTTGTGAAATATAAAGTACTCGCTATCGCTAACAAGGATCAATTTAAACGGAATCTGATGCTGATACTGCTGCAACTATACCACTCTCTTAGGTTTTTCAGCCAGGAAGTTCTTCATCGGCCTATAGATCTTTTACCCTTAATTTTACCTTGCACTATGAGGCTTAAAATCTCACATTTCGCACCTCTGGCAATGTGGCCTAAATATTCCAGCTTTCTTGTTTTGTTGTTCTTTATTACCTCGCAATCCTTTGTAGTTTTCTAACACTACTGCAATTGTAACTCGTTCGATCCATGGTATTTTTAAAATCCGTCTATAGCACCATAAGTCAAATGCTTCCAACTTTTTATTATCCACTTTTAATGTCCATTGTTCCATTCCATACAACAAAGTCGGGAACACGTACTGTTTTAATGCTCTTATCGTCAGCTCCAGAGGAAAACCTCGATTAAAAATTATTTAATTTTCAATTTTATAAATGCTTGTCTTCCAATTTCAATGCGTGTCCTGATTTCGCTACCTTGGTAATTATTTTCATTTACCCAGGTTCCCAGATATTTGTAGTTATTCACCCTTTCTAGTCGTCTTCCCTCCATATCTAGCCCGCCTACTGTATGTTGCTTAGAAATAATCATGAACTTGGTTTTGTTAACGTTCATTTGTAGTCCATGTTTTATACTGGGTTGATGTAATCTATTTACTGAGCGTTGCAGTGTTTCTAGACTCTAGACTGTCTGCAAAAATAGCGGTGTCGTTTGCGAATCTTATGTTGTTTAAGATTTATTTGTTTACTGATATACCCTCTTCTTCCTCTGATGTTTATTGCTTCGTTTAAAATAGCTTTGCTGTACACAATGGGACTAAATAACAATGGTGACAACACGCAACTCTTTCTAACACCTCTTTTACTTTTTATTCCCCATACAGATTGACATTAAACCGTGTATCTCGACTAGCTACATTATTTTCTTTTAACAGTTCTACGACTTTCTCATCTCGTACTCTATCATAAGCCTTTTGATAATCTGTAAACAGACATTGAGATCCTGGTTCATATCAAATATCTTGCAGTCATCTTTGCGCGATAACGTTAAAAGCAACGAGAGACTCAATCGTTTCTAGTCCTTCTCAGAATCTAAACGGGGTGTCATCTATGTCTTCTTCTATTTTTTTGTATAGTCAAATGTATGTATTATTCTGAGGAATAACTTTAGTATGTGGCTTATTTAGAAAATTTCTTTGTATTGGGAGTATTCTCTGCATATTATGTTGACTTTTGTAGTGTTACAAACGTGGACAGCAACCAATCTTGGGGTACTACTCCCGTTGTATATATCGTGCTGAACTGATCTAAAAGTATATGTAGTGTTCCTACGTCAATGCATTTTATAAGCTCAGTGGGTATCTGATCTCAACATACTTCTTTCGCGGTGTTTGCCTTTCTAATTCCCTGTTCTAATGCGCACATTATGATTTTCGGACCTTTTGTATCATTGTATAACTGTCAAACAGTACTAGTTAACAAGACACATGTAAAGAGACTCGTTGGAACAAATATTTTATTCCGTTATTATAAAAATGTTTGCAAGAAACTAGGCATTTTTTCTTCTTTTATTCGTTGGTCTCGAAAGAGTTTAGTATCTCGATAGCTCAAATCGTGGAGTTATCTCCTTTTTCAAACAGGCAACCGATAACCCGATCGATGTTAGTCCCAACCATTGGCTTAAGTTTTGAAGCCACGAATGTCTTCTTCTTCCGGGTCCGCATTTGCTCTCTATTTTACCTTGTATTATCAGTTGGAGTATATGGTATTTATCATGTCTCATAATATGACCGAGGTAATCAAGTTTCTGTTTCTTAATTGTGAAAGAAATTCATTTTTGTTTTTTCATTTGGTGCAATACCTCTACGTTGGTGGTGTGAGTTGTCCAAAATATTTTGAGGATACGTCGGTACACCGACATCTCCAATGCCTCCAGCTTCCTCACTAATGTTTCCGTTATTGTCCAGGTATCTGCGCCATACAGCAAGACTGGAAATACATAGCATTTTAGCAGCCGTATTTTTAGTGGGAGAAATATGTCGCAATGGGTGAATATATTTCTCATGTTGTTAAATGTTGCTCTGGCCTTTTCAATTCTAGATCGTATTTCGGTTGTTTGATCCCATTTCGAGTTGACGACTATTCCAAGGTATATATACAAGCCAAATGTGTTTAATTAATTGGTTTTTTACATTCAATTGTCTGGCAGGATTTTGAGTTCTGCTGAACAGCATCCATTTTGATTTATTTATGTTAAGGTTAAGTCCTTTTTCTTCACCCTCCCTTTCTACCCTGTCCATGAGATGCTGAAGTTTCTCGATACTACTGGTAAGTACGACTGGACATATCAGATATTATTTGTCAATTCCCCATTGATTTTTATACCTTCGCTTGTTTTATCCAGTGCTTTTTAAAAATTTGTTCGAAGTAAATATTAAAAAGGAGAGGGGAGAAAACACATTCCCGTCGCACACCTTTTCTGATATCAATGCTCTCTGTGAGAACTGCCAACTTTCACCCTGGCTGTCTGATTCCAATAGAGACTTGTCACAATTCGGATGTCCTTATTACCAATTCCTATGTTTTGTAGAATTTCAAATAACAATTAAAGTTAACAAACGATTAGTAGGGGAGTGCATATTATTATTATAGATTTTCACTTTGGAAAAAATCAATCAAGATAGAACTTCTTGTTATTTTATTAAAAAATATTTAATAAACAACATATCAAAAATTTCTACTCGAGAAGTGGGTGCTTCATTTTTTATTAAACAAATAAACTGCGAAATTAGATATTTTTTACATAACTCTAAAAATATAAATTCTAGAAAAAATGTTACTTGACCATTGAAAAATTCAGGAAAGTTTACAAAAAATGCTTATATAAAATTTTTTCTAAACTTAAATGTATACCTTCTATTATTTTTTATTTATAACGCTAAAGTCACCCTTCTCACAAACATTGGCGGACTGTAGACTAGCGTTCGGTGAAGTGCACGGTTGAGTTATTTTAATGTAATTCTTTAACTAATGTATCAAATGAAATTAATTTTACAATTTGGACATAAAAGAAGAACAATTATTAAGCTATCTTATAGTTATAATAAAAAGAAATAAAATGTATGGGCATAAGTACCGTGTGGTCGGAATGCTGTTTAAAAATTATTTTAAAATGTGTAACTAATTCAATTTTACTTATAAAACTCTGAAATTTGCACAAATTACCTTTCAATCATCTTACTAAACAAAGTTTTGTTCAAAAAAATCTCAAAAATTTAGTTCAAATCATACGGCGTCTCAAAAAATGTAATTTTTGAAAACTTCGCAGTTTTACAGGATTACTACCATTTTAAGACGATATTACTCAGGTTTGAACAGATTTATTACAATTTTATAGGTGTTTTTTTAAAGCTTAGAACGTAATATTTAAAATGTACTGAAGTATTTTACTTTAGAAATTTTTTTTTTTTTATTATTTATTAAATTAACAATGCACCTAATCTTAAGACTAACCAGCATTTTACATTTAACTTAATCTACTACTGTACTGTCCTAGGTATTCCCAACGGTTCACCTTAGAAATTAATAATTATTGTTGCACACATCACTGTTGTGGCTAGGTTCACTGTCCGAATTTAAACTGACACTGACATTTTTATAGATTTATCACTATCACACAAGTTCAAAAGGTTTGGTGCGTTTGAGCCTGCGGACTAGGTTTTGATTATCTAAAAGTTCTAACACTTCCCTGTTTGTATGGTTGTGGAGTCGTTTTTCGTGACCCTTGGCAATCTTCTTTATTTCTTCTTTGATTGTTGCTATACGAAGTTCCCGATGTAGGTCTTTGTTGCGGATATACCATGGAGCGTTGACTATGTTTCTTAGTATTCGGCTTTGGACTCTTTGAAGGCAAGCATAGTTACTCTCACTAGTACAGCCCCATAACTGTAGACCATAGGACCATACTGGTTGGAGCATTTGTTTGTAAACTAATACTTTGTTTTTGATTGTAAGTTGTGAGCTTCTACCTAATAACGAATATAACTTTTTGTACTTCAGTTTTAGTTCTTCGGTTTTCTTTCTGATATGTTCCTGCCACTTTAATTTGCTATCCAAATGTAGCCCTAGATATTTAACTGTTTTCTTGTACGGAACGATTTTATTGTTTATTCTAACTGGGTGACTATTTATTCTTTTGTAGGTGAAATCGATATGGGCAGATTTCCCTTCATTGATTTTTATGCGCCATTTATTATTCCAGGTGTTTATTTTGTTTACTGCATTTCGCAGGTGTCTAGTTGTTTCTTCGAATGTTTCACCGACTGCTAGTATTGCAGTGTCGTCTGCAAATGTTGCCAGTTTAATATTTTCTGTAACAGGTATGTCACAAGTATATAATAAATATAGTATGGGTCCCAGAACACTGCCCTGTGGAATTCCTGCTTTAATTGGCCGTAATTCTGAATATTCGCCTTCCTGTTTAACTCTAAAAGTTCTATCTTCCAAATATGATTGTATTAGATGTACAAATTGAATGGGAAGATATCTTTTTAATTTTAGTAACAAGCCTTTGTGCCACACTTTGTCAAATGCTTTTGCTATGTCTAGAAAAATAGCTGAGCATATTTTATTCTCCTCCAGAGATCTCTCTATAATATATGTTATTCGATGAATTTGGTCTATTGTTGAATGTTTATTGCGAAATCCAAATTGGTGGGAAGGAACAATTTCCCTGTGGTCGAGTATAGGTTGCATTCGTGCTAGCAATATCCTCTCAAATAGTTTGGATAAAATTGGTAGCAGAGATATTGGTCTGTATGATTCTACCTTGTTGGTTGGTTTCCCTGGTTTGGGAATCATGATTAATTCAGATGTTTTCCACGTTATTGGTACATATTGCAACCTGAATACTGCATTTATAAGGTTTGTGACTTTTACGATGGCCTTTCTAGGTAATTGTTGTAGTATTTCTCCTGTTATTAAGTCAAATACTGGAGCCTTTTTGGGATTGATATTGTTTTTGATTACGTTGGTAACCTCTTTAGGAGTAGTAGGCTTTATTATGTCTTGATCAGTATTGTTCAAATCAATTTCAGTGCTTTGATCATCTTCGTTTTCGGCTTGATGATTATTTCCCATTTCGTTATTTTGGAATACATTTTCCAAGTATAAAGCGAAAAGATTTGCTTTTTGTTTTCCATCTCTTGCCCAAGTTCCATTTTCTTTTCTAATCGGCGGAATCTGTTGCGTTGGTCTATTTATTCTTTTTGTACATTTCCACAACGAGTAGTCAGTGGTTTGGTCATCTGTCAGACCAGTCCGTTCTCTTATTGGTTAATGTTGGATTATTTTCTCTTAGTATTATATGCTCACTGATTGTGAGTAGTATTAGAGAGTGATCAGAACTGGGACCATCAACTTCTTCTATTTTCATAAAATTTGTTGCAACTTTTCTTGAAATGAAAAAGTCAATTAAGTCTGGTATTTTATTTTGATCAGTGGGCCAATATGTTGGTTTTCCAGTTGAGTGCCATTTACCGTTTATCTTTTCTATTGCTGCATGTAGTTCTCTACCCTTTGTATTGGTTAACCTTGAACCCCATACAGTGTTTTTAGCATTAAAGTCTGCACCAATAATAAATTTTTCTCCAAGCGTGTTAAGCAAATGGACATAATTTTCTTTTTTTAGATTGTGTTTGGGTGGAAAATATGCAGCTGCTATTGTTACTTCATATTTTTTTGTTTTGACACTTATACTAGCTGCCTGGATGGCTTCAGTCTCTATATTTTCTCTTTCGAGGTGAATTAGATTACTCTTAACGATTATTGCTGCTCCTCCACTAGCTGTGTTTCTAGGGTGAAGAGCTTGATATATTTGATATCCTCTCAGTTTAATATATGTTTGTTTAGTGAAGTGTGTCTCTGATATTAAACATATATCGATTTTTTGGTTATTTAAGGTAAACAGCATCTCCTGCTGATGTTGCAAGAGGCCGCTTGCGTTCCAATGTAAAATTCTTAACTCTTCCGCCATTTTATCGTCTAATAGTTTCTATGCTATTTAATCTTTCTAGGATTTTTTTATTGAATTCTTCTTGATTGTTCATGCGTTCTATTAGTATGTGTAGCATGTTTGATATCGAATTGAGATCATTCTCTACTGGTTGTTTTGGCTGGTTAGAGGCTATTTGGGCATATGTTTGGTTTTGGTTAACCTCTCTTGGATGGATTTGCGTAGGATTCTCCATGTCTGCTGCCTTGTTTTGTAGTTTGGTTGTAGGTCTCTGTTTGTTCCGTAATTTTTGAAGAGATATAGCAGTGGTGCAACCTCTATAACTAGCTGGGTGGGCACCACCACAGTGTATGCATTTGGGTTCTTTATCTTGTGGCTTCTTACAATCTTTTGTTAAATGTTTTCCGATGCATTTTACACATCTCGGTTCTCTTCTGCAATAATTTTGTGTATGTCCGTACTCTTGACACCGTTTACATTGTGGAATCAAATTCGGTTTTCTGAAAGCTTCTATCGTCACTTTCATGTTTAAAATTTCCGTAATTTCATACACTTTTTTTGTATTTTCCTCTTTACTAAAAGTAAGTGCAAAAAGTGGCAGTGGCGATTTGTCCTTTCCTCTTAGTAATTGGGTTACGTTTTCTATTTTATATCCCTTATTTTTTAGGTCTTCCGTTATGTTCTTAACTTGGCAAGTTTGATGCAGTTTTCTTGCAACCACTTTTAGAGGTCTATTTTGTTTATCTTCAAACGAATACCATTCGAGATTTGTGTCATTTAGAGTCTTGGTTAGGTTTCTGTAGCTATTTTCGTCTTTGACATTAATTTTTATATTTCCACCTGCAAGCATGCTAGTTTGATAAGATATTTGCTTACCTGATAAGTGGCTGACTAGGGTGTCGTATTTTTCTAATTTGTTTATAATGACTGGTGGTGGTTTACGTGCCGTTTGTGTCTCATCTGGTTTACTTCTCTGTTGGTGGGAGTGGGGCTGTACTTCCTTTGGGGAGTTGCTTATCTTCCTTTTTTTTTGAATTTTGGACTCGAATCCATTCCGTTTCTTTACTCAGTTCTTCGTCGTCTGTGCGATATTCTATATCTTCATTGTGCTGTTGTTTTTCTTCGCCTATCTTCTTTTGTAGGGTATCTATTTGGATTTTCATTTGTTGTATGACGATATGTAGATTTTCTCTTTCTTGTTTTTCCTGTAACCAGGCGTTGTAGAACATCTGCTCATTTTGACTTCTGGCTTGATTCTCAGTAAAGAGCACTTGATTTTGTTGAAAAAGTAATGTTTCACTTGATGTTGTCGGTAGGGAAACCATATTGTCTTTTTCCATTTTTCAGTACACCCATCTCACACTATGGCCCGAGATTGCCTGGACTATTCCAGGCCATGTATTCCATGAAATATTTAACAGTGTAACTATTTATTTGTGCAGATAAAACTTTTGTATCTTATCACAGTCGAATTTTAATTTTGCAAATAAAAACTTTCTAACTTTAATAACAATCGGTTTTTAATTATCACCTTAATTACTGTAATTATGGCTTAATTCATTTGCTAACGATACGATGTGATGTTTATTTGTCGAAAGCCAAATGAATACTGACTTTAGAAATGAAATAAATAATCACTTTTTGAGAAAATTAAGAAAGTAAAAAAATGTAATAAAAAACCGAAAATTACCTGCTAAAAAATGTTTATCCAAAGTAATCAAAACTTTTTCTGTAAAAATTACCTAAAAACATTAAATAATAAGCTACAAAAATAATTATTAATGTTCAACAAAATTTTTTTTGTGCTCTTATAGAGTATGTCGGCGTAAATTTGAACCTATGGATAACTTTTTTATTATCAGTTTAACGCAAAAAAAGTTATTTTTTATAAAATTCTCTACATCATACAGAATCTAAGATGCAACCATGAGATATCAAATTTTATTAATTTTATACGGGGCCTGTTAAAAAATATGAATTTCACAATATTGAAAATTGTTATTAAGAAAAGTTGTTTGGAATTATTAAAAACTAAGTTTCAGTGTTCAATAACATCCTTCTAATTAAAATATTGTGCACTATAAGGGCACTTAACTGTTAAGAGCATACAATAGCGATCAACAGATAGCAACAAACGCGGTCCAAGATTGCGAAAGTTCTGCGAACTTTCAAAAGTGAGGCAACAGTGCGTTGGTAATTCGAGACCGACAGTGACGTTTATATTATCAAAAACAATAATTTTATACACATAGGCGCGAAATATTACCAAGTCAGTGACGTTCGATTTCTTGTTATAAAAAAAATCGATTTTTAGTAGTTTCAATGTGACACAAAATCTAGGCACGGGATAAAAAAGTTTATTTAAAGAAATTCTATTTTTTTGTGTTTCTTAACCTTTAACTACCCGCGCATCAAATTATAACATAACTACACGCGTGGCGTACTTTGTACGCCACAAGAAAATACACTTAAAAACAGCGGATTTGTTTTTTTTAAATACACTTAGTTGTTTGTTATAAACCTTATTCGGCATCAGTTAATACTTGGAGTTCCTTTTCAGTAAGCCAATTGGGATTTATAACTGGAATCATGGAATAACTGGATTCCATGGTAAATAAAATTACTAATAAAAATTTTTTTAAATGTGATTTTTTACAGCAGAAAAAGTATTGTTTACAAAGGAAAATATATTTTTTGCCATAATGACTAAAAAACAATTAAAATATGTACTTACGTAGGAAAAATGAAAGAATACCCATGAACGAACATATAAAACACGCTGTATTTTCCTGTCACCGTGTCACAAAGAAAATTGTCCAGTGCAAGTACATGTAACAATAATTATTACATGTACTTGCGCTGGCCAATTTTTTGTGTGACACGGTGACAGGAAAATACAGCGTGTTTTATATGTTCGTTCATGGGTATTCTTTCATTTTTCCTACTGTATATTACGACTTATAGTAATATAATCCTGGGGTATATTGTCCACCACCGGAAACAACAAATAATAAAATGTAAATTACGATCTTTCCAGAACGCCGATTATAACGAAACTAAAACCAAATTGTAAAGCACATTCCAGTGATAGCTTAGAAAAATAAGCAAGGTCAAAAATTAAATTTTTAAATATATTTCCAGTAGAATTCTTATATCTGGCGTACAAAGTACGCCAGCGCGTGTAGTTAAAGTTTAATGGCGGTACAGGCTCCTTTTTTCAATATTTTATTTAGTTGTAGAGTAATTTCCGCATACTAACATATTTCTGAAATTGTGCTCTGTACTTCCATTCTTTATTATATTACGAATACGTGTGCCAAATATCTCGAAAAAATATTCAAAATTAGAGCCGCAATCTTGGAACGCGTTTGTTGCTACCTGTTGATCGCTACTGTTTGCTCTTAAGCGAAATTCATATTTTTACATACATCGTATAAAATTGGAAAAGTTATATGAGTGATATGTGATAGTTTTATCGTAGATTTTAGACCAGGTAGAGCATTTTATGAAGAATAACTTTTTTCGTAAAATGGATAATAAAATAGTTATTATAATTTTGTAATAAAATTATGATGGGTATCGTGTAATGTGAGAAAAAATTGAAAAAAAAATTTTTTTTAGAAGGATGTAATTGCATATTAAAACATAGTTTTTAATTCTAAATAATTTTTCATAATAACAATTTTTTAAATTCTGGAATATAAAGGTACTTCATACAAAATTGATAAAATTTGATATCTGATGGTTGAATTTTACATTTTAGACTATGCAAAGCATTTTACAGAGCATAACTTGTTTTCGTAAAATTTATAATAAAACAATTTCCCATATGGTTCCTAGCTACGCAGATATACTATATAAGAGCTTCTGTATAAGAATTTTCAAATTATTGTAATTCAATATTCGGATTCAGCATAATCAAAAACAAAATAAAACCATATTTGATCAAAGTAAAATGATGAATTCAACGATATTTTTAAAATTATTATACAAAACAATTGAAGACTTCAGGGGGAAAACGCTGTAAGTCAATTTTTATCGATTTTTTGATGAACACATTTTTCGATACTTGGATACTAAGGTGGATCGAAAAACGCGTTTTTTCTGTTATACAATTCTAATAACGCGGAAAACTTAAGCATAGACGTCATGATAAAGGGAAAAACAAAATAAAAAAAATTTCAAAATTTGAAATCGCGCAGAAGGCCTAAAGTTACAAATAAAATCAAAATATTTGTAATTTTCAAAAATTACAAAAAAAAACTGTTTGCGTTCTAATAGTGAAAAAAGTGTTAATAAGAGTGTCCTTAATGCATACAAAAGATAATTATACCCATTCCCGTTTAACTGATGTCGCGCAAATAGCATAAAGTTGCAGGTTGTTTCGTAAAATAACGATATTTCATTATTTTCGACGATTTTTAAACATGTGCCAAAACCATACAAGTTGTATTTTTAATTTGTAATAGTGTAAAAACTATTCAAAATAGTTTTGCTAATCCTTAAAAAATACTTTCGGACCTGTTATTCCTTAACTGTATTCGCGCAATAGGTCTAAAATGTAGTATACGTAAGTTGTACAGTCCCGTAAAAACGCGGTTTTCCATATCTGATGAGTGTTTTTTAACACATTAAGGTTTGTAATAAGACTATAGCAAGTGATTTACAAACAAATTTATTAGCCAGCACATCATATTGCAGCTCTCAGGTCATTTCAACATTTAATCTGTGCTGAAATGACCCAGGACTCACGACGAGGACCCAACCCCCACCCTACCCAACCAACCAACCAGGGTGAATGTTATTTACAATATTTACAGCAATTATTTACCCTGTACTATGTATGTATTTGTTGTAGGCAAAAGGTTATTTACATAGAAGCCCCTTTAAATTCTGACTTTGAATTAAATGTGGGCATCAGCTGCCTTGATTTTAAAGTAGCTCGAATATAACCATCTCGATTTTCATGCCCGCACAATTTTTCTGCTGCCTCTGTAACCAGTTTTACACACCTCTCAACTGACTGGGTGTGGCATGGGAATTTGAGGTATTTAAACTCTGGTAAAGTTTTGTCTTTCAGTAAAGAAGTAATATGTGCAGTTGGTATCTTGGACAGTAGTGGCGGTGGTGTTAACTTACAGATTGACCAATCAATAAGTTCTGTATAGTCGTTTGGACTTAAATTTATTGAAGGAATTTTAAAGTCCCTAACGTATCCTTCAGCTGATGGCCCATTTCTGGATTTTAGGATTCTCCTGTAGCCAAGTTCCCAAATGTGTGGTCTTTCATCCATTATCATAGCCAACATCATATTTTCAGGGTGGCAGAAGAATGCGTTCCTATGAACTACTGGATCAAGGATTTTCTTGATATTGTCCGGTAGATGTCTGGTTGTTTTAACTACCTTCAAAATATGCCTCGGTCCATCTTTCACAGTGTAGTTTTTCTTTATATCAAACCAAACAGGTGCATATGTCTTCACTATGTAATTTGCAAGAGTCTGTAACTCAATTGTTGGAGTACTCAATCTTAAAACCCGGTTAGCACAGGTTAGCCAACGAGAGTGACTGATGCGTCCAGGATTCTTAGCAGCCAATTCTGGATTACAGATTCCTGTGTTGACCGCTCTGACAATGTCTAGGAGATACTGCTGATCTTTACTCAGATCGGCTTTAGTGATATCAATGACTTCTGATTGGATCGGCTCAAAATCTACAACAGGGACTTTCTCACAGCCAGGGAGTTGTTTTCCTATTGGACCGCTGAATGAAACTGGTCCTGTTGCCGTTCCATCCAAGTGATCAAACAAATGCCTATAAGGTAACTCGTTGAAATGTAGCAAGCAGATAAACCTTTGTAAAGGACGGCGACACTTAACTTCAATGTTATGTACAACACCGCTTTTCCATCCAGTGTTTGTGACTGTTCCATCACATCCGATGGCCTCTACTGTACTTATATCAAATTCCTTCCTTTCTAAGTGTTCGTAAATACTGTCTGCAATTTCATTGGCGGTCCCTTTCTTTGGTGTGACATGACCAATATATTTACCACCTGGCTCACTGATCACGCTAATATGTTCTTCTTTTATAGTTCTGCGGTACATTTTAGCTTTAATCTTTTCTTGAGTTATAGTAGTTTTTTTTCTCCCGTCGAAGTAAATTGCGTTGACTTCTTTAATCTGGTGGTCTTCTTCCGTTATTGCTTTCCGAGTTTTTACTTTTGCTCTTCTTATTTTGTTTCTGTCTATGACTTTTGCCATGTTTTCTCCAGATAACAGTCCCAAATCGTGTAAAACACCGGTAGCTATTGCAGCGGTGGCTCTGTCCGACACCCCGAACCTGTCACTTAACAAGGATGTTGTTGTTAACTTCGAACGCATTTGCGCAGGAGAAGAAGGCAGCAAGAAACCTACATCACAGTCAGCAACTGAGGAAGTTTCCTGGTTTCTGTTTTTTTCATTACTGCAACCACTTATGGCACTTTCGCTTGTGCTGGGAATACTAGGATCAAACGTAGTAAGCGATTCTTGAGACAACAGTTGTTCTCTTCTTCCTTCTCTCTTTTTTAATTTACTAGTTTCCTGTGTATCTATACTACCAATAATCATCTTCCTGGCTGTTCTTTGATCGTGTATAAATTTCAACTCTATGTCTGGAATCTTTTTTACTTTTTCACATTGACAAGCTACAATCAAAGGACAGGTACCACCCTTACAGACAGTCTCAGACGTGCTAAACAAAGTTATATTGCATTTACAGGCAGCAATATCGAAAAGTTTGCTTTTTGCATTCTGTACGAAAACTTCTATCCTTTTTTTATAAAAATCTTTTTCACAGTCTCGATTAATAGTACATTGTTTACCGGGTGGGAAAAGCTTAACATTCCTGGACGACTGTGAAGATTGCTAAGTCGAGGCGCAAGCCGAGACTTAGCAACACAGAGTCCAGGAATGTGGCTTTTCCTACGAGGTAAACATACTATTTTTCCGCAAATCGTTTAAAATTCGGCAGATATTGATTGATTTAAAAAAAACGCGATAATTTTATTCCCAAATAAATGGTGCTTTGAAATTCCTAATAAAATTACTTGGGTTACTATGGAAACGTATTGAGGTTGAATTGTCAAACTTGACGCTTATAAATTTAATTGCTGGTGTTCTCGAAAGTAAAATGACAAGTGATGATGAAATTTCCATTCCTGGGACTCCTCCAGAGCTGGTTGAGGCAGTGAATACTGCTTCATTAGAATTATTGCCAAAGAAATCAAGAGAAAAGTACGAAAATGCATACAGACGTTTTATGGATTATCGCATGAGTAAAAATACGAGTTCTTTCTCAGAAAATGTTGTAATGGCATACTTCCTAGACCTTTGTTTAAAGATGAAATCTTCAACATTATGGGCCAATTATTCAATGCTGAAGTCAACACTTGCACTTAAACACAATGTAGATATATCTACATACTCAAAACTTCGTTCTTTATTGAAACGGCAAGCTCAAGGTTATAGGGCAAAGAAATCTAAGATTTTAACGAAGGAAGAAATTGAAAAATTTATCCAGGAAGCTCCAGATAAAGAAAATTTAATGATTAAGGTAATTTACAAGGTTTTAATAGCAATGTGTTTTCTATCATTTATGTAGAACACTAACAACTGTACGGAAATATCATTTCCTTACAGTAAGGAAATGACATTTCCTTACAGTAAGGAAGTCCTGACTTTTTCTTCAAGAAATTTTGACAGGAATGTCAAAATTTCCTGGCGATTTGCGGAAAAAGATTTTTTTAACGAAATATACGAGTTGTAGTAAGACTGGATCATTTGGACCACACGAGTATATGTGACTGTTGGGATTGTGGCCTTATTATAAATCTCAACTATTTGAGTTCGTACGGACTTGGCCACAGCTACAAATCCTAACTCTTTCTTATTCTTACTTAGGGCTAAATAACAAAGAACGTTTATACTTCTCATCTAAGCAACAGAGCAGCATATCCTCGTATGTGGGCAACGAGAATCCACTTAGTTCTTTGGGTACGCCGGTGATAGGGCACGCAATAGACTGTCTTGTAACACGAAAAGTTTTTGGAGACGCCATTTCAAAACTACGAAATACACTTCCAATTGTCACACTGTTGATACAACACTGGTTGACTGCAATAGCAAAGTAGTAACGTGTGCGAGTTCAACTACGCGTGGGCGAGTCCACTCGGTGCCGGCGAAGGGGAGTAAGCGTTATTCTTTTGCGCGAATACAGTTAAGGAATATCAGGTCTGAAAGTATTTTTTATGGATTAGGAAAACAATTTTGAATGGTTTTCACATTATTGCAAATTAAAAATACAAATGGTATGGTTTTGGAATATGTCTAAAAATCGTCAAAAATAATGCACTATCGTTATTTTACGAAACAACCCGCAACTTAAGGCTTTTTGCGCGAATTCAGATAAACGGGAACAGGTCTAATTATTTTTTGTATGCATTAACCCTTAAACGCCCAAGGGTAGGTAAAAAATGTCCACCTAATGCGTGTTCCCTTGTAACATATTTATTACGTGTTTGAAAATTTTATAAAAATTATTTATTGTTAAAAAGACAGTTTTTTATCGAATGTTAAATTGGTTCTACCGATATTTTTGAAAATAAAAGTAATATTTTGAGTTAAATATGGGTGGGCATTAAAAAGTACAACCTTGGTAAAACTTGTTACTAAAGTTTTCTATATAATTTCTCGTTGGTAGGAACATAATCCATATAATTATTGACGTATAATTACATAATCGACATAATTTTTCGCCAATGAGGAGGCTGAAAGAAAGAATGTGGAGAAAATCGACAAATCTGAATTACTGGCTTTTACTGGTATGTTAATTTTGATGTACATTGTAATTTTGTTGTAAGGTTTGTAAATTGTTTATATTAATATTTTAGAAGATGTTGTGTTTTTTAAGCATAATATTCTTAAGTTTAATCCATTTCCAACAACTCTCAATAAATATATTAGCTATTTTCGAGGTGGACATTTTTTACCCACCCTTGGGCGTACATGGAACCTAAAAAAGGTTGGGCGTTTAAGGGTTAAGGACACTCTTGACAACACTTTTTTCACTATTAGAACGAAAACAGACTTTTTTTGTAATTTTACGTGTTGTTGAAAATTACCGGTATTTTGTCTTTTTTTGTAACTTTAGGCTTTCTGCGCGATTTCAAATTTGAAAAAAAAATTTTTTATTATTTTTCCCTTTATAATGACGTCTATGCGCAAGTTTTCCGTGCTATTAGAATTGTATAACAGAAAAAACCCGTTTTTCAATCCACCCTAATTGGATACACGTAGTACAATCCACAAATATCAAACAAAATAAAAGTGCAATAAGTCAAACGTTACAAATGAATAAAATAATGATGTACCGGGTGTCCCGATAAGAATGGCTCTCGGCCATATGTCAGGAACCGTTTATAGTACAGCTTTGGGAAAAAAATTTTATAACAAAAGTTACCTCGAGAAAAGCCTGGAAATTATTTTCATATTTGTAAGTCCACCGCTAGAGGGCGTAATTGAATGTCAAAAATTTAAAAATCAAAATTTTACAAAATTTACATAATGAAAGGGCACTGAAAATCCAATCGTCGTATTCTTCGCAAAATTCTGCGAATACTTGATTTCACAAGTGTAACTCTACCTTTGCAAATAAGAGGTGGGGGTGAGTGGGAACCTTGTTATGAAAAATGGCTGTAAGTCCGGTTCTGCTTAATCGATTTTTGCAAACTTGGTTTCGTTGAAAACAGATCTTTTTCTTTAATGTAAAAGTTATAATTACGAAACAGCCTAATAAGTAATATGCCAGCTAGGGGGCGCTATTTTATGTTTTTCAGAAATCTAGTTTTCTTTGGAAAATATTAAATACAAGTATGCACTTTTAACACTGTATTACAAAATTAGACCAAATTATCAACAGAATATCGAAAACCGCATGTCGATACCTTTTTTATATCTCGAGATATCTTAAGAAACGTGTTAATTTTTGAACATAACTGATGATGTCTCCTGTACGGAAATCAAAGTGGAAACAAGTAGTGTGCCGTGGAAAAAAATTAAAGCGTGACACTTGCGGAATGCCGACATAAGTGAATACTTGTTATAGATTCGATTATATTCGTTTGATTCGATTAGATTCCATTCGATTAGATTTAATTTTATTTAATATATATTATATCTATAATTTAATATAAATATCTAATATATACCTAATTTAATACATAATATTATATACTAGTGATATTACCCGTTAAAATTAGGATTAATAAGATATAAAGATACATAAAGCTTTAAATTATGATTGTTCTTAATATTCTATAATAATATAGTCGGAGATTATTATATATAATAATTATATAAATATAATAATATTATATAATAATAATAAAATAATGTAACCGATATTTTTTAATTTAAAAATTTAATTACTGATGAAGTATAGTAAATACTTCGTGTAAATTTTAATCGTAAATAATACATGGAAGAGTTCATTTATTTTTAGATACTCTCATTAAAAGGGAGGCCGTTATACAAAAGTGACTTTTTTAAATTTGTTGATTACATTATTCCTTTCAAACTACTTATCCTCAAATTGTATTTTTAAACATCCTATTCATTTTATATAATAATAATTAAATTCACTATCAAATTTGAAGTAAAACTTCTTTTGAAAGTTTGTTAATTCTAAAATTAATGGGTAAAATCACTAGTACAGTTTGTCAAACGTAGCAAAAAGTTTAAAAATTTCGGCGATTGTAAGATTGTCAAATTCTTTCCTACGTTTGACATAATTATATTATGTATTAAATTGGGTATATTTTAAATATATTAAATTATAAGCATAATTATAATAAATGAAATTAAATCCAATTAAATGGAATCGAATTAAATCGTACCGAATATAATTGAATCTATGAGAAATATTCACTTCTGTCGGCACTCCGCAAGTGTAACGCTCTAATTTGTTTCCATAGCACACTACCTGTTTTCACTTTGATTTCCTTAACTTCGTTTACCGGTGACATTTTCAGTTTGTTTACAATTTACACGTTTCTTAAGATATCTCGAGATATAAAAAAGGTATCGACATGCGGTTTTCGATATTCTGTTGATAATTTGGTCTAATTTTGTAATACAGGGTTAAAAGTGCATACTTATATTTAATATTTTCCAAAGAAAATTAGATTTCTGAAAAACATAAAATGGCGCCCCCTAGCTGGCATATTACTTACTAGACTGTTTCGTAATTATAACTGTTACATTAACGAAAAAGATCTGTTTTCAACGAGACCAAGTTTGCAAAAATCGATTAAGCAGAACCGGACTTACAGCCATTTTTCATAACAAGGTTCCCACTCACCCCCACCGCTTATTTGCAAAGGTAGAGTTACACTTGTGAAATCAAGTATTCGCAGAATTTTGCGAAGAATACGATGATCGGATTTATAGTGCCCTTTCGTTATGCAAATTTTGTAAAATTTTGATTTTTAAATTTTTGATATTCAATTACGCCCTCTAGTGGTGGACTTACAAATATGAAAATAATTTCCAAGCTTTTCTCGAGGCAACTTTTGTTATAAAAATTTTTTTCCCAAAGCTGTACTATAAACGGTTCTTGAGATATGGCCGATAGCCATTCTTATTGGGACACCCGGTACAATGGAAGAGCGCTGCAAGTCAAGGCTAAACTAGGCAACAATGCTATAAGTCAGATTTAGGTGCTCAATGCGCCTGTCCGTAGGGGTAATTTACAACGGAAAGTCGGAAAATCACAGTCAGTGTTCAGCATTCATACAAGTTGTTTATTTTAGTATTAATATAATCATAATCGTAGTTTGTTTTTTAACGTTTAGTAAGTTTGAACTATTGTTTATTAATATGGAAAGTGAGGACAGTGAAATTGAAGAGGCTTTACCGTCAAAAACTACAAGAAAACGAAAAAGTTTTGGGCGAATACGTGATGTAGCTAAAGCGCTAAAAGTGCAAACTCACGAAACAGGCGAGGACTGCTGTTGCACACTCCTACATGGAGACGGATAAAGATTTTGGTATCGTTAACCAAAAAAGTGCAGCAGAAACCCCAGAAGTTTGGGAAGCAGTGTTACGATTGGCTCGTCAAAAACCTGCACCTCATAAAGTAGAAGTGGTTGACAACTACTTGGTGCGTAGCTGGGACACTTTTCTTGTACCTATGTATGCTACAAAAGCACCTTTTAGAACTAGACCAATAAGAGAATTAAGCATTTTAAAGCAACATCCCACACTAATTTATTTCAGAGACACCTACAATGGAAAAATGGTTTCTGCTGTCATTAACAAAAAAGTGACTGGTAGGGAACCACCGTATACTGGAAAATAATTCGTTTTGCCTTCTCGATCCTATACTGAGTCACTGCCCATTCCAATGGCAAAATACAAAGATCTCCAAGTTTTAAAAAAAATTTGTTCAGAAAAAGAAGAATGTATTTTGATCAGCTAAAAAACATGACCTATTTTTTATTTTAAAAATTTTACAATGATATTGATTCATTTAACAGATAATATTAATGTTTTTAGCTTTAGTTAGAAAAAATTAATTAGAAAAAGAAAAATGTATTTTGATGAGCTAAAAAAACATGACTTATTTTTTATTTTAAGAATTTTAAAATGTTATTGATTCATTTAACAGATAACATTAATGTTTTTAGCTTTAGTTCAGTTAAACAAGTCTACTTCTGTTTATTTTTTTCTTTCGTTGAATTAATATTATATTTTGTCAATTACAGCGTTTTTGCCTTTTTCCTCCAGACCTTTGGTTGTTTTTTTTTATAAAATTTCCCTTGTTACCTACTGTACATAACAATTTCAGTTTTATAATATCATACTCTCTATATATGAGTTGTCAAATACTCAATACAACAGTGTTTTAGCATGTTTATTTATAAATTATGAAGTTTTAAATCTAAAAATCGAGTTTTCCAAAAATTTAAAAAATTGACTTACAGCGTTTTTCCCCTGTAGTCTTCAATTGTTATTGTTTAAAAGTTTAAAGAATGAATAAATAATTAGCCGTAAAATCTGTGAGTAGAACTTTTTACTTTGACATGCATATAAACTAAAATAAAGTTTTAGAAAAATATAAGCTTGTTTTAAATATTCCGAAACAATGCATGTTTTCGTTATATCTTGACTCCCCTATAGTTAAATTAATAGGGTTTTTCATTCACAGTCATTTGTTTCGAGCTTCTGTCATTTGTCATATAATACGTGTATATTGAGAGCACACAGTAGCGATCAACAGGTAGCAATAAACGCGATCCAAGATTGCGAAAGTTTTGCGAACTTTCAAAAGTGAGGCAACAGTGCGTCGGTAATTCGACACTGACAGTGAGGTTTATACTATCAAAAACAATAATTTTTATACACATAGGCGCGAAACGTTGCCAAGTCAGTGACGTTCGATTTCTTGTTATAAGAAAATCGATTTTTAGTAGTTCCAATTTAACACAAAATCTAGGCACGGGATAAAAAAGTTTATTTGAAGAAATTGTATTTTTTGTCTTTCTTAATGGCGGTACAGGCTCTTTTTTTCAATAATTTATTTAGTTATAGAGTAATTTCCACATACTAACATATTTCTGAGATTGGGCTCTGTACCGCCATTCTTTATTATATTACGAATATGTGTGCCAAATATCTCGACAAAATATTCAAAATTAGAGCCGCAATCTTGGAACGCGTTTGTTGCTACGTGTTGATCGCTACTGTTTGCTGCTCGAAACAAATGACAATCGATGAAAAGCCCTATACATGAGTATCCATGGTGTATTATACTTTTTTGATATTTTTATATTCCTAATAGCTTTTCATACTTAACTTGTTATCTATTCATAAATGTTTTAAGGATTATCTAAAATTGTGGTTTTCTACTATAAGCGAACTACCATCTAAAAGCGAACCACTATTCAGATACCGTAAACAATTATGGAATATTTATTAATTCCGTCGCTGAACAAGAGCGTTCTTACCGTTGCACTAATTAAATTACGATTCTGAAATTATCCAAGAATTACACTGACCTCTGTTGGCGAGCAGATCCAGCAGATGGGATGTAAAGATGGAAGAGATGAGGAGACAGGTCAGTTTCAAGATATAAGTGGATGGAGAAGGAATAAGGACGTTGTCGGTTGAAGTACTCGCTATCGCTAACAAGGGTCAATTTAAACGGAATCTGATGCTGATACTGCGAGAGCTAATTTGGAGGATTATTCAGATTCTAATTAATTATTAGATAGCAGTGAAGTAAATAACATTGTTAGTTGGATTTCAATTAGGAAATATTTTTGTCTAGAAGTGCATTTCAAAATTCCCGTTGATTATTCGATAGATAATTCAAATAAAATAATTAGACAATACAACATCCATTTTTTATATTGGAATTTATTTTTCTATTGATTTCAAGCTCCATCTTAAAGCGAAAGCAGGTAAACAACAACAAAAATAAGAATGTTATCATTATTTTTCCACAGAAATCTTTCCGATATAGACTTAACTTATTAGCATATGTGCCTCCTGATGAGAGACTAATAAGTTTCGAAACCGGTAGAGGTACTTGCTGCACTCTCTGATTGGACTAGAATATAGAATATGGTTCGGCTGTATTTTCGTTTTGCAACGAAATTGGAAATGGTTATTCATTTTTGATTTACATTTACTCTGGAGTGCGAAGGGAACCATTCTCGTTGGAACTTTACCGCGCTGAGCAGATGGGACGTGAATTGTAAATTGTAGAATTCCCTCATCTTCCTTAGTCTCAGCATCCGTATGGCTTGCAAATTGTAGAAGCCTTGGAGGTGTAACCAGAAAAGGTTCCCATTGTTTTCATTCTGGTGGGATGTAGAATAGCATTATGTTGTTTTATATGCCATTAGAGTGAAAACTTAGTCTTTTTGCTAGCAGTTGCCGCTAGGGCATGTATGCCATTTCGTTCGTTGCAATCCGGGACTGCACGCTGGGATTTGTTTTGGTTGGATCAGAGAGAGCAACATATATTTGCCTCATGATGAGAGACTAATAAGTTTCGAAACCGGTAGAGGTGCTTGCTGCACTCTCTGATTGGACTAGAATATGGTTCGGCTGTATTTTCGTTTTGCAACGAAATTGAAAATGGTTATTAATTTTTGACTTAACTTATTTTCTTTATTTATGAATTAATTTTGCACAAAACTAGAGCCCGACTAAATTCACTTTGTATTTGAGATTTGAATGCGCACTGGTGTTGACGTTCGTTTTTTCCAAATTTTCTGAATTCTATTTTGGTAACGTCTCGCCAAGTAAAATACCTGCATGGTACCAAAATAAAATTCAGAAAATGTTGAAAAACAAAACGTCAAAAGCAATGCGCATTCAAATCTCAAATAATAAAAATAATACATTAGCACTACAGACCTAGGAGGCCCACGGCTTGGTTGACTATTCTTCTCCATTCGTTTCTGTTCCTTACTTTTCTTTCCCAGTTGGTTATTTTTAATCTTCTGATATCTTTCTTCACTTCCGCTTTTCACCTTGACTTTGGTCTTCTTATTTTCTTCTTTCCTCCTATTGCACTAGTTAGGAGGCATTCTCTGTAAGTATCCCATCCATATTAATCTGTGTGTCTTTATGATTGCTATTATGTCAGGATGCTTGTATAGGTCTTTTAATTGGTTTATTCTGCGTGTCCATATGCTATTTATGTTTTTTTTTGCCATATATTTTTCTCAAGACTTTTCGTTACCATATCTGAAGTTTCCACTGTTTTACTGCTGTTAGTGTCCATGTTTAACTCGCATAGGTGACTACAGGTCTGATGACGGTTTTGTAGATCCTGATTTTGGCACCTCTAGATATGCGGGTACTTCTCACCACTCTATTTAAGGCATATGTATAGCGATTATCAGCCATAACTCTTTTTGTATCTCCTTACTGTTGCCAGGTTCTCACGAGGATACTGGTCTCAAATAGTCAAATTTCTTGACTTTGTCAAAGTTGTAGGTTTTATTCTTTGATGTAGTTAGCGTGAGGTACTGTCCATTAATGAACGGTTCAGTAATATACAAGCCCTTGCTTGTTATTTGCATTTTCCTCTCATTCTCTCACCTGTGTAAAGTCTATGATGAGTGCAGCTGTCTGTGCGAAAGCAGGTAAACAAAAACAAATAAGCCATTTATCTTTATTTTTCCTTAGAAATCTTTCCAATTTGGACATAATTTCCTTTTCTCTATTTACGCGTTTATTTTCATCCAACAAATTTTAAAAAACTTAAACATTGTTTATTATACATGGTGTTTCACGACAACTTACGCTACACTTATATACAGGACGGGGAATCAGTGCAAAGTAGCCCAATTACTCGTTTGTCGTAAGAGATACAAACAAAATTAGGTAGAAGTTGGCGCATTTGTTATAGTCAAAGCTCGAATTTCAGGCACTCCTAGGTTTGACTAGGCAATCCTCAGGTCTGACTTACGGTTTTAGGAAAAGCTCAAAATAAATTACAGTTTCGGCCTTTGACTAGTTAAACCTAGGAGAGACTAAGTTGGTCAGGCAAAAATCGAAATTTGATTTTATGAATTCGGGGTTTGACTATTCAAACTCCGATCAGCAAAATGTCGTAATTTGTTCGATTAGGTTTAATAAAACGTCATTTTTTAATTTTAATATTTATTATTTTTATATTGTCGTAATTAAAATAAAAATTTAGTCTTTATTCTCACATGTTGAGGCATTATGGCATTTAGAGTTGCACAATACGCTAGACCTTACAAATTAAATATTTAAAAATATTAAATTTTTTACACAGAATAAAAATATTTTAAGGAAATAGATTCAACAGAATTTTATGAGTTCAATAGACACTCTTAATATTTCCAATAATTCTTCTTTTTTTAATAAAACTTTATTTGATATGTTAATATTGTAAGGTAGGAAATTTTGTGTTGTACGTTTCCTACTCTGAATTATCAAAAGGCGTCTGAGTCGAGCGAACAGAGTTTGATTATTATTCACACGTAATTTATTTTAACTAAATATGAATTTTATTTAAGCACAAACAGATGGATAAAACTAAGGATCATGGTAATACTGACGAAACCCCTGGACCGTCGTCACTAGAAGAATAAGAAAATTGTCAAACAATTCAGATTACTTCTTCAGATGTAGTTTGTTTTATTTGTCAAAAACAGAGCTCTGACGCACATAAGTGCATAATCTGTAATCAGGTTGTATATGTTGCGTGCACTGACAGCATACTTTTTGCATACTATGAAGTCTTTGAAAGAAAAGTTAAGAATTAAGTGAAAAAAAATTCCTCCAATTTCGATAGGAAAAACTGTAACAATACTTATCCGCAGCTTTGATAGAGCCAAAGGAGATGCCCGAAATAGTTCAGGTATCATACAAGATAAAACAATTATTGACGGTTTATATAGAGTAGGTACGATATATGGAACAATAATCACACTTTTTTTAAAGAAATCACATAAAAGAATGCAAAGAGAATTTTTTTAATTTCGAAGATATTCCAGACGTTAAGTTGTCTCTAAGAGAAATTAGTACAAAAGATTCTAAATTTAGAGGACAAGGCTTTATAAAATGCTACTGCCATAAAAAATGCTCTCCAAAATTATGTAATTGTAAAACGTCTAACGTATTGTACAACTCTAAATGACATAATGCCTCAACATGTGAGAATAAAGACACATTTTTTATGTTAATGACGACAATATAAAAATAATAAACATTAAAATTAAAAAATGACGTTTTATTAAAACTAATCTAGCAAATTGCGACATTTTAATAGCTGATCGGGGTTTGATTAGTCAAACCCCGATTTTATAAAATTAAATTTCGACCTTTTCCTGGCCAACTTAGTCTCTCCTAAGTTTGACTAGTCAAAGACCGAAACTGTAATTTATTTCGGCCTTTTGCTGAGACCGTCAGTCAGACCTGAGGATTGCCTAGTCAAACCTAGGAGTGCATGAAATTCCGGCTTTGACTATAACGCATTTACAGGATCATAATTTAAAAATATTTTCAAATATATAGGGCCACATGTACTGTATTGGCAGGGTGACACAAACTTTTGTTTCTTTTAATGAAACGCTCTGTATATTTTTATATTTTTGGAATCTCCTCGATGTCTTTTCTCTTAGAATATCAAGTTTTGTATTAGTATATGAGGAAGCTTAAAATATAATTGCGTCTTATTTGTAAATTTTGTACCAATATTCACACCCTGTAGAATTGTAGTGATTTGACATCAAAATTACTATTTATGTTTAAACAAGTTTTAATATTAGGGCTGGATCCCGCGTATGAAAACAAAGTTGATTAATAGCAAGCTGAAAATTTGTTAATAGCTTAAGGGTGTCTATTCGGATAAACTTTGATATATGGGAACACTGGAACAGGGGTAGTTTTAATTGTGGAACAGGTTAAACATTTGGAACGGTCACACCACGAAAACGGCACATTTATTTTGTCCGACAGAACAGACTTAAACTCTCCGAACAGAGATTAAACTCTCATGCAAAAATCAGACTGCTATTTATCACCAAATGGGCATTTTAATGAGTGGAACATGTAGAATATGTCAAATGACAGGAATTATGACAGGTGATAAATAGCAGTCTGATTTTTGCATGAGAGTTTAATGTCTGTTCGGAGAGTTTAAGTCTGTTCTGTCGGACAAAATAAATGTGCCGTTTTCGTGGTGTGGCCGTTCCAAATTTTTAACCTGTTCCACAATTAAAACTGCCCCTGTTCCAGTGTTCCCATATATCAAAGTTTATTCGACTAGACACCCTTAAGCTCTTAACAAATTTTCAGCTTGCTATTAATCAACTTTTTTTTCATACGCGGGATCCAGACCTATATAGTCTACTGCTGTTAAACATTATTAATAAAGCAAAATTAAAGTTTTCTTAAGTGGAACACCCTATTATATTATTGTAATAAAATGATATTTTATGGTACTTTTTTATTTCTTAAACATTCCATAAACCTAAGTACTTTAATTTGTGAGTTATTTATATTTCTATAAGCCAAACAGTAATTGCAATAAAAATCACGGATATTTTATTGGGAGGCGGTAAAAATATTTAATCAAAACTAATTTTTCTAAAAAAAATACATATTAATCTAAACCAATCACTAATTTATTAATATTGGATAATCAAAAAACATACGTAGTTAAGATTGTTGGTGCGTAAACTATTAATAAAAACATACAATTTCTACCTAGTTAGCTGTGACACTAAATTGACATGTCACTTTTGTTTTTTGTGGTATCCTCGAACTCAGTGGCGGCTCGTTAGAGGAGGCAAGGGAGGCTCAGACTCCCCATAAATTTTTTACACTCTCTACACTGTTTTGTTTATCATGAATCGAGAAAACAACAAGTACAACTCTCACTATTATACAACGTGTAAATTCCATATTATCACTAATTATCCATACGTACGGAGCATTAGCATTATAACGCTGATCGCGTCTCAGTTTTATTACATACTATTGTAGGCAGGACCCTGGGTTATCCCGAGATGCATGAACGGAGCACGGAGCCGAGAAGCCCAACAGTCTCCGTTGCTAATGCTCCGTGCAGCGCAGCAGGCGTTTAAGGAGACCCGGTCTCCAACAGTGGCATCTACGGTGCCATCACACGCTGCCCGGAGATATACCAAGGGAGGCAGAATAGCTTATCGGCTCCGTTGCGTGCGTCTCGGGACAACGAATTTTAGGGTCCTGACTAAAAATAATGAAAAATCTAAAAGTGCGAATTTTTTTATGAAATTTGGTATGTGGCGTTATAATAATATTTGGAACAACTTGCTCAAATAACTTTTTCCGATATCTCTAACTCAAAGCAAAATATCGGTAATTTATGGTGTTTTTGAATTCGCAGTAGGGCGCGTTTAGAATTAAAAAAATTCAGTTGAGTATCTTAAAAAATTTGAAGCTTCATTATGCAAAACTTAAAATCTGTATTTATTTTGATATGCGAGGTATCTATTTAGGTACAAATAGATGGAATTGTTAACAAATAAACGACACAAACTTTGGTATTAAAATTTTACAATTAGACTAACTATTTTTAAAATGATATGATATCATGAAATTATGAATTAGGATTATATTATGAAATGTAAATAAAAAATGGTCAAAAAATGGGGCCTTAAATTACATTTTTTGGAGCATTTTTTTGCTAGTGCAAATTTGTCTAGATATTTTACAGTTAGGTATAGCCTCCCCTATTGTAAAAATCACGAGCCGCCACTGCTCGAACTGTATTTTCACCAATATTTCAAAGTTTTAACGAAATCGGAGGTAAATACCTTCATTGACTGCTCTATAGTATGATATAAAATAAATACCAAAAAATGTTAATATAAAAATAAAAATCGCATTTTTCTGGTTTACCGATTTGTGTCGAAAAATAACCCATTCTCGAAAAAATAAATTTATTCCATAGTTTTGCCCCTCACTGTATAATATATAATTATAATATAATATATTATATAGAAAAATTACACTAACTGCCCTTATCTTTCTCTAATGTTTATCAATAACATCTGAACTAAAAACAAATTCAGAACCCTAGAATATTTTCATTTAATACTATGTCTCTCCAAAAGCAACCGATGTATTTGACTCACACTCACATATTACTGAAAATGCTTCTTGTCAGGACATCTTATCCTACATACATTCATGTCCGTTTTAATTTTGTATGAGCTCTTGAGGCCCGTGTCGGCCGTGTCACTCCAAATACACTAACGGTCATGTACACGTGACTTTTTTATGAGCTCTGTTCATCAGTAAGTCAAAAGCGATGCATCAATATAATAGTAAAGTTGAAAAAGTATATATCCGTTACAAAGTACTCGTTACTTACGAATACCGAAAGTAACGATTACTATACAGAGAATCAAATTGTTACTTTGATTACTTTGTTTACTCTGATTACTTCGTTACTTCGTACCAATCGTATCAGAGCGAGTACCTATTTAAGTATTGTATCTACAATCGGTTGATATCGGAATCCGACCGGTATTCCACGAGTGTTCGGTATCAGTACAGTTAACTAAAATTTTATCTATGAAGGGCGAAGGCTATGAAGAGTTTTATAGAATTGCAGGGCACCGAGAAGTAGCTGAAAGAGAGGGAGGTAAATCATTTAACAAAGCATGTACCCAGAAATAGATGTCTATACGATAAAATACGATTTGTCGAGGTAGATAATTTACAGATGTTTGTTCCTTTGAAAAAAAAAATGCAACACATTAGATTTTAATAATAAAAACACACTATCCTTATCAGGCCTAGAATAAAATACCTAGCTTAGATTGACCGGAACAAATGTAGAAATGATAATATTTCTAGACTATGATCATCAACTTTAATTTCACATGTAGGTATGGCATTGATTTTATTAGACCAGGGCATTTAACGCTAAACACACAGGAAAAAATATATTTTTAAATATAGTAGGCACCTAGAGACTTGCAACGTTTTGCATTGTATTTAGGATTAGGATAACGTCTGGAAAAAAGTCTATAATAAAAAAGTGAGTGCAAATGCATTATTACATTTTTTCTTATTTCGGGGTATTTGGGGTCATTGAACATGAATATGCAATCAAAACCGACCTCCAAAGCACCAGTTTGCCCAGGGTTACTGCTAAGGTACGTCATCTAGAGTTTCGAGGGTTTGTTTTCGGCACTTAATTGATGAAAATAGATAACTTGAGATTCCTGATATTGTGGAGCAGCAATAACAGAACCATTAACAACGTTAATTAACAAAATCATAAAACACATTAAAATACCGGAAGAATGGAGAATGAGCGAACTAATTGTACTATTCAAAAAGGAGAAAAAAGGCAGCCAGAAAACTACAGAGGCATCAACTTGTTAAATACTACCCTAAAACTTACAACTAAATTTTTACAAGACCTAATGAATCAGAGGATAAGTTTAGCAGATGAACAACAGGGTTTTCGTACTTACTGGAAGATCATGTAACGATGCAATATTCGTCATAAAGCAAATTACTTAGAAAACACTATAGTATAACAGACCAGCCTTTCTATTTCTGATTGACTTGAAGAAAGCATTTGACAGAGTAAGGCGCACATATGTAATCCATCTTCTGTATAATAGAGAATTTCCCTAAGATATCATAAACACTATTGAAAAATCTAGGATTACAATAAAATGCAAGTCAGAATAGATAGACAACTTACAGAATCTATAGATATAGACAGCGGAATAAGACAGGGAGACTTATCGAGTCCGATGCTCTTCAATTTAATCATGGATGAATATTTATGAATTTTTGGATGCATTTTATACCGCAATTATACATTTCCACCCATTTTTCAATTGAAAACTTTTCCTGTTTCACTATTTCCCTAAAAATCTTTTATGTTTTTCTAAATGCCTTGTTCTATGTGTATTTTATTATTATCCAAAAATCTAAAATAATATCTGCACGGGCCAGAAAAATTAGTAGAATTTATAAAAAAAATCATTTTTAATTATTAATTAGTCTGGACAAAATTATGTCGGGTGATAATTTTTAACATAATCGATTACATATCCAATTTCTATCCATTAAATAGATCGGTGAAGGTCGTTGTTATATTATATCGGATCGTATACTTATACGAAATACTGAGAAATGCGATTCTCGATATGACTACCGGTACTCAAATACAAAAGTAATCAGACTAATCAAAATATCCTACTAATACAAAATATGTACTGAGAAATGCGATTCTCCATATGATTACCGGTACTCAAATACAAAAGTAACAAAAGTAGTCAAAGTACTCAAAGTAACGAATACTGTAAATGATTACTTTATAGAAAAGTATCGATCTGTAACGATTACTCAAAAGTAACTATAATCAACATCACTACAATATCATAATTATTTGTAGATATGCTTTTGTAGGATGTTATTACATACGCCAAGTTGTGCGCAATATACATATAACATACGATACGTTGGATAGCCAAACAAATAATATGAAGTTACTAGTAATTATTAATGTCAGGCGTTTTTGGGTTTATTTTATTAGAAAAAGTATAATGATAGGATAATGCTATTAGTCTAGGCGCCAAATAGAGGTCACCGTGTCCTTTTTATTTCTGACTGACAAATTCAACGGTTTCTTTTGGATTTTTGTCTGCTGAGTGGTCAAAAAATTGTTATAAACAATTAATTGATTGGTTGACTTACCTGTTAAGGAGGGACAATCATAATTGTCCTATCTTACATTTCGAACATTTGTACTTATGGTAGTGGTCTTTTCGGGCCGCTGATCACAGTTTAAAGAAGCAGAAGAAGAAAAAGAAGATTATTAAGCTTCTTGACAAGTGACGTCCGCTCATCACTGTTTTTTTTTATATTTTTATCGCACAAGACATGGGTGGGTTCAAAAGGATCAATGGGGGGGAGCGTACAAATGTTCGAAATGTAAGATAGGACAATTATGATTGTCCCTCCTTAACAGGTAAGTCAACCAATCAATTAATTGTCCTTCACATAACATTTCGAACATTTGTACTTATGGTAGGCTGTTGAAAGATTAAACAATATTGTGCGATAAATAAACAAAAGTACATTGCAATCCAAAAATGAATAGTACTTAGTAATTTTTTTTTTTTTTAGAAACTTTACACAAAATATATACATATGTATACCTAACTAACATATTAGAGCAATTATTAATTAAGATTCATGTTTATATTTTAATTATATGAGATGTGTACCTTCAACCAGGTACAAATAAACATAAGAAAATTAATGTTCTTACTAATATTAGTAACCTACACATGTAATATAATTACAATTACATACAATTACATGGACTCACCAGACAATACGGTCTTGCAAAGAGTCCGTAATCTTTTGCTAGAGGTTTATTATAAAAAATATTGAATACTTGAGAATTTTCTGTCCATCTCGCCGTCTCTCTAATATCTTCTATAATCCAGTTCTAACTCCCGCTGAGGTAGATGCATGTCTGACACTATACACTTCAAAAATATTAGTGTCTATATTTTTAATTTAAAAAAATGTTATATCCATCTACTCAACGCCTGGGTAGATGTTGCTTTCTACGTCTCTTTTTTTTTTTGTTTTTAGTTATAAACAAATTGTCTTCCGATTGAGGACGAATGTTTTAGAAATCTCTAAACACTCTCAACTGTGTTTTTTGTTTTAAATAGGTTGCTATTTGTTTATTTATTATTATTATTATTTTTTGGGGAAGTCTTTATCCTATGTTATATCAAAAAGTCAATTTTATCTTGATCCATGAAAATATTCTGAATTTTTATTAGGTACAGGATTTGCAACCTCTGAACTGAAGTGAGTGCAATCAACATTACAAGTTTGTAAGTAAGATCTTTCAGGGAAAGACTTGTGAGACGAAATAATGTTTCTAAATAAAGTAATACTGGTAGAGGGTCCCAAGTTAATTAATATTTGGGCAATTAAGGTTTGAGGTTATATATACATTTGTAAAAAAAATTTAAAAATGTTTTTATAATATTCTAGGATATCTTCTATCAACGCCAATGCAGCACTGTGAATGTTTATACGAGCTATAATTATAATCCTGTTCTACGATAGATTTAATAAAATTAAAATTTGATAATTCATAAGCAAAATGGTTACTATTTTATACTAAACCGTCGCCATCTCTTGAAAACTGTATCATACAGATTTAGTGATTTGTTGTAATAGTTGGGATCGAATCCTCAGGAATGCCTTTTCTTAAAAAGCTTGCCTGACAAGAATATGGAAACCCAAAGGATGTCCTGGATATAAAAGCCCAAATAAAAATTCTAGATTAAATTTTTATCAGGTCCATAATTATCTTTTTGGTTGTGTAAGGTGTGGTTGTCAAAGGTTGTGTACCAAGGCTGAAAAACATAAAATTTAAATCCATGCCAATCTAGAGTTAAGGCATTGGCTTTCTCTGATCCGGGGTCAGGGTTCAAAATTACATACCTTGCACATTTTTTTTTTTTTTTTTTTTTTTAGGATATGTGGCAGACATATCGATTTCTGGAATAAGAAGCTGCTCAAAAATTATAGTAATACAATTATCACTTAAAGAATACCTACTCTGTTTCAATTTTTAAAGATCTTGATTCCGAGTCAGGCAAAAGCATTTTTTTTTACTGTTATAGATGCAAAAATAATTTTTAAATTCCTATTTTCACAGAATTATTAAACTTATCTGCAAATGTTGAGTACTGTACACTACCCATCTTGTTATTGCAAGACACAGCTGTTGCGTTATTTATTCCTAGAAAAATGTTACAATTCCTATATTCGTTCAAAAAGGATTTCAAGCCACTATATGCTGCTAGTAACTGAAGTACATTTATATGTAGTTGTTGTTCATGACTCCAAAAACCATGAGTTTTGTTATCAATGCAGCATACCCGCCATGCTAAAAGATATATGCATCGCAAAATATTTCAAGTACATAATTGGATTATTTTATATTTTGCTCACTAATTGGTTTGTTATTTAACCACCAATTGTAATCGTTTTTAAGTATTTAGGTATGGTCATTTCAGTGTTATAACTATTAGTTTAAGAAAGAGGCTACTTTTCTTTTTTATTTATTTATATATATATATATATATATATTTTTTTAGTATAATTTTCCATATTTAACTTCCATAAATGGACTAACTGTTACAAACTGACCGATTAAGGCTGCAAATGATCATATTTTACATGTACTTTTATTTTTGATGTTCTGAATACTATTAGATATTTTTTTTTTGTCAGCAGGTGCAAAATATATCAGGTTCGAATCAAACGTAAAACCAAGAAAAGTTATATTTTGTGTGGGTGAAAGTATACTTTTCCTTTTTTTTTATTTATAGTAAATCCCAAGCAGAACAACTTAGAAAATGTTTAAACAATATTTTCTTTACATTTTAAATATGATTTTGAAATTGGTAAATGGTCCTCTAAACAATTGACAAAAGTAAAGCCTCCTGTTATTAGATTATTTAGGGCTGGTTTTAAAGTTTTTGTAAATATAAAAGCCGAGATATTATTCAAACCAAACGGTAAACAGTTTAATTAATATAAAAAAGTTCTGTACTTAAATTTTAAATATTTTTTAGAATTTTAATGAACAGGAATAGCAAAATAGACAACTTTTAAATCTATTTTTGCCATAACCCTTGAAAATGAGCTTGAGGACTGACCTATTATAGTCTTCCAGCTTAAAATATGTGGCTTCTATAAAGCAATTCAATTGTTTTAAATTCAAAACAAAATCTCTGATTTCCGTGCTTTTTGGGCACAAAAAACTACGAAAAATAAATTGTCCTTTTGTATGTGAAGAAGGAGAAATAGTAATTTTTAATTACTTTTCAAGTATTTTTCTTTTTTTTTTTTTGGTCATACGACCAGTTTGGGTCTATGAGAACTTTTGGTGCTCTCTCTTCAGAGGGCGTTGTTTTAAATAAAATATTAAAACCTTAGACCCAACTTAAAACTTTCTTATCTGAAGTAATCCCTTTCCATATTTTAATACAGTTAGCAATATTACCCTATTAATTTTTATTGACCTTTAGTATGACATCCTGGTTGTTCTCATTTGCTTTTGGTACTGCTGTCTGTTCGATTGTTTGTATCTCGATGCTAGTAGAGGGTCATTTGAGTACTGACTTTGTCCAAATCTTGGTCTGCTCAAGGTTGGATTGAAGTTTAAACGCTGCTGATTAAAGTTGCTAGATTCTGAAAGAACTCTTGATGGATGCTGAGTGGAAACAGCAGCTTGGCTTTGTGGTACAGTTTTTGGATAAACAGTGGTCTTTTGTGGCTTCGTAATGACTTCGAGATGACTTAATAAAGCTGATTTTGTATCTTTGTTTAATATTTTTGACAAAACCAAACAAAAATTTATTGTAAGTACACTTACTAACTTTGTAATATCAAGGTAGACGATAAAAATCAATGCAGAATGTGCAAAAAGTAGTTAAATATATTTTATTCTATTCTAAACTTCTGGGCTACTATAAGTAACTCTGCGAAATAGGAGTAGCTCAAAATAAAGATTTTCTGGGCTACTAAAAAAAAAGTACCCTCTTCTAGTTTTATTGTTTGAGGACAAACCAAACAAACATTTAATGAAAGCAGTAAACTTACTACCCTCGTAATATGAAATCTAGCCAAAATGTGCACAAAGTAGTTGAATAAATACATTTTATTGTATTCTAAACTTCTGGGCTACATTAGAGTACCTCGGAGAAATAGAAGCAGATAAAATAATCATAAAGATTGTCTGGGCTGCTAAAAAGTACCCTCTGCTGTAATTTTATTGTTTGAAGACAAACCAAACAATAAACTTGGTGTAATTAAACTTGCTTGTAATCTTAAATCGAAGTAGAATTTACAAAAGTAGTGAAATAAATATAATTATATTGTATTCCAAACTGCTGGGCTACTGTAAAAATACCTCTGAGAAATAGAAGCAGATAAAATGATCATAAAGATCGTCTAGGCTACTAAAAAATACCTCTGCTCTAGTTTTATTGTTTGAACACAAAACCAAACAAATAATTTAGTGCAAGTAAACTTGCTTGTAACGTGAAATCGAAGTAAAATTTACAAAAGCAGTTAAACTAATATATTTTGTTCTATTCTAAACTTCTGGACTACTGTAGAGTACCTCTGAAAAATAGAGGCAGGTCAAATAATCATAAAGATTTTTTGGGCTGCTTAAAAACACCCCTGCTCTAATTTTATTGGTAAACCCTTTATTTTGTTCTATTTTAAACCTTTGGGCTATAATTTTATTGTTAAACCCCTAATAATTTAGTCTGTATTACTTTGGGCTACCTTAAGTTATCCTTATTGACACAAACAATATAAATTTTTGCATAATATCATGTCTGTCGGACATTTTGCTACAAAATAAACATTAATAGGAAAATCAGAGCAGTGTGGCAACATAGCGCCTGTTACATCTCTGTGTGTTTTGACAAATACTATTGACGTTTTGAGTATTTCGAATAGGGAAGAAGGCGAGATATAGTAACTATGACAACAGAGAAAATATATTGATAACAACAAAATAGGACCCCAAGTTTGAATTTGATTAAAATTGTCATTTCGTAAATATTAAATATTTATAGTTCGATCTATTCACACATAATTTAATTTATCTAACATAAAATAATTCAAAAATATCTTATAAATAACTTGGTCTTTTGGGATAAAACCCAAAAATATCATATAAATACCTTAACTCTACCAGTTTCTGTTGCAAATTTTCATATTTCCGCCTCTTTCGGGATACATAATTATTCTCTGATGACTTTTGTTGTATTTTAAACACTTTCTAATAATTTTTATAAAACTATTTGGAAACCACTTGTGATCAGTACAGGCACAGAAAAAAAACAGTGATGAGCGGACGTCACTTGTCAAGAAGCTTAATAATCTTCTTTTTCTTCTTCTGCTTCTTTAAACTGTGATCAGCGGCCCGAAAAGACCACTACCATAAGTACAAATGTTCGAAATGTTATGTGAAGGACAATTAAATTGTTTATAAGGGTCTGGCTCATAAACTAAAACAGATAAAAAAAATGTTTCAAATAAAATTTGTTCCTTAATAAAAATCGAAGAAAAAAACATTTACTAAATTAAATTCAACAATTAGAACTCAAGATATTGTAAAATTAGTGCACAATGCCAATTGCAAAATAAGTATTTTTTTAAGCTTTATCGATCATAACTCGGCTTATACGCATGCAAATGAGCCTTAGAATATCTCATTTTAAAGCTTAATTAATAGACTTGCAAGGTTTAAATTATTTTATCTTCATTTTTTTTAAGTTATATCCATTTGAAGTTATAATTTTCTTAAAAAGGTTGTACATTCATTGGTTTATAAGGGTTTCAAGCAAATTCGAGCTATAAACATTTATACTTTAATTAACAATGATGATAGAAGAACTCAAAAGAACAATTTAAACTCATGAAAATGTTCATAAGTTTATTTTTGGCCAATATATCGATACCTATATCAGTATGTTTATATGTGATGCTTACTTGACCGTAAGCCGATCTTGCGCCTCATAGCGCTCCGTTAAAATGTCGATATCTTGGCCAAAAATAAACTTATGAACATTTTCATAAGCTCAAATTGTTCCTTTTGAGTTCTATCATTATTGTTAATTAAAGTATAAATGTTTATAGCTCAAATTTGCTTGAAACCCTTATAAACAAATTAGTGTACATTTTTTTAAGAAAATTATAAATTCAAAAGGGTATAACTTTAAAACAAATGAAGATAAAATATTTTAACTATTTATAACGGGAAATAAGCCACAATATTATTAAAAAATTGTTTTATTAACGTTTCGACGCCAAATCGGGTGCCGTTGTCAAAATACAAAATCCTACTAACATAAACAAAAATGTTGTTGCTTAGTAAAACAATTCTTCTAATAATTTATTTAATCTGACTCATTTATATCGGCAATTCAGATATATATAATACGCTTTAAAGTAGAAGACTTTAAAATGATATTGCCAATATTTATGAGTTGCGTTCCTGGGACGACTTTACTTAAAAGATAGGTTATTCGATTACATGAAATCAACCCCAACTCAAGAATATCCGTCACAAAAAAAAATCATAGCATGTGATCTGTCTTTAAAAAGACAACCACATGCAACAGTAATATTAAAATTCTCGCGTTAGAGATCTCATAGCAAATCACGAGGGAAAACCAGGAAAAACCTCGCGATACTATCCCGACATTGTAAGTATTTGGTCTTACATTTAATTTACTCTCAAAATTAATACCAAATTCTGACTTTACTATAATTTTGTTTAAATTATAAGTAATATTAATAATACATGGATATATAAGTACTAAAATATAAAATATGTACTAACTCGACTATTGACTTACTAATTGTGGTATTTTCTTTTTATTGACTTCCTCTTTCAGTATGGGTATCCACGTCCTACTGCATTCCACCGAGGAATTTGCGACATAATTGGTTTCGTTTAGCATAATTAGAGCCGCTTCTTTGATTTTTCTCTTTTTACTATCTCTTTCTTTCAGGACTATACTTGAATCTCTCCACTGAACTCTATGTTCATTATCCCATGCGTGTTGACATATTTGAGATCTATCAAATTCTCTATTTTTAACATAAGACTGATGTTCACTTATTCTAATGTTTAATGGTCTTGATGTTTCACCTATATAAAATTGTTTGCATTCACAAGGTATTTTATAAATACAATTCTTTGTTCTTTCTTGTTCATGGTTAGGTTTAGTTTTAGATAGAATAGATCTCAATATGTTGGTTATTATAGAATAAATTATTAGAAGAATTGTTTTACTAAGCAACAACATTTTTGTTTATGTTAGTAGGATTTTGTATTTTGACAACGGCACCCGATTTGGGCGTCGAAACGTTAATAAAATAATTTTTAATAATATTGTGGCTTATTTCCCATTATAAATAGTTAAAATTGTAAAAATGCCACAGGAAAATAGCTTCAGAACAACATGAAAATAAAATAATTTAACCAACTTTTTTGGAAGTCTATTAATTAAGTTTTAAAATAAGACCTTCTAAGGCTCAATTGTATGCGTAGAAGCCGAGTTACGATCGATATAGCTTCGAAAAATACTTGATTTGCAATGTGCAAGTGACATTGTGCACTAATTTTACAATATCTTGAGTTCTAATTGTTGAATTTAAGTTAAGTAAACTTTTTTTTTTCGTTTTTTATTAAGGAACAAATTTTATTTGAAACATTTTTTTTATCTCTTTTAGTTTATGAGTCAGAGTCTTATAAACAATTAAATTATTTATAACAATTTTTTGACCACTCGGATCGACATCCACCATCAAAATTCGTAATCAGCAGGCAAAAATCCATAAGAAACCGTTGAGTTTGTGAGTCAGAGTCTTATAAACAATTAAATTGTTTATAACAATTTTTTGACCACTCGGATCGACATCCACCATCAAAATTCGTAATCAGCAGGCAAAAATCCATAAGAAACCGTTGAGTTTGTCCATCAAGATTGAAAAGGACACGGTGCCCCCCTGGCGCCTAGACTAGAATGTATTTCTTGTTTCTTTTACAAAGGTCGAACGTTAACAAACTTAAAAATACTAATTACAGATGATTGTATCTGTAAACATTAAAATATAAACAAATTTCGGACCACCCAAATTAGGGCACTGGACCATATACCGCGATTTCGAGGTGCCATGTGTTGGTACTTGACAATCATAATAATATGTATCACAGTTCACCCTCCAGAGAAGCGCCGCGTAAGGTGCGGCTGTTAAAATGTATTATTATTTTTCTTGATATAGCATAATGTTTGTATTTGAAATAAAATATTAGCAAATATTTTAAGTGAAATAATAGACCTTTCACCACTGAATTCATATTTACATAAAGAGACTGAAAATAATATTTACTTTATAATGAGGATGATTATTAATTTAGACACATTACCTTACTTTATCAATATATCTTATCCTTATCTAAGGATGGAGGACATAGAAAATATTCCTTAGCATGGGCAGCATTTGGTCGATTGCAAACAATATTTAAATCAAAGTGACCGAATACTCTAAGGCCGATGCCGCACTGCAGAAAGTTTGGTAGGATGGTGGATGTTAGATACCTGCCTGACGACCATCCAGCTACTTATACCACGAATAATACAACGACGGTAGCCGCAGTGGCCTCCCACTACCATCTAACCATCCGGTCGTCCGCCAAGCGTCTATCCACCCATCATATCAGTCGTGTTTGATAATCCATCCGGGTAGCCTCGCTATGGAGGAAAGCGTAATAAGTGCTGTGTATAAAAGAAGGGCAATTTGGGACCCAACAGACCCACTATGTGACGAAACATAGCTTAAAAAATATCTGTTTTATTTATTCTTTGCAGTTGCATTAAAAAAATCTAATATTCAGGTCAGGTGAATTTAAAAAACAATTTTGTCGATTTTTCTCCACTTTCTGAAAAGTTTAGTGAGTGAGTTTTACCTCTAATATGACGATATGCGAAAAAACAAATCAAATGTAACGTAACAAATTAAACAAACGATTCCTTAGCAGTCAGTTTGATACTGATTTCTGACTTCATTTCACTCTTTCACTGCGTCCAGGATGCAGCGACCCCCCACCATCCACCTTTAAAATCCACCCTCCAAGCCACCATCTAGCATCCTGCAGTGCGGCATCGGCTTAAAGGCAAACACCTTCGATAAGTACGTATGGAACTGAAACATGGACTTTAACACGGTCTATATAGACATTTCAAATAACAAAAATTGCCGGAGAGCCAAATTTTGGTGGAGAGCTAGGGTATACCATAACAAATAAAGTTTAAAAAGTCCCCATCGATCCCATGTGTGCGTCAAAAGTTATTCGGGGTCAAAGGTCAAAATTTGAGATTTTTTGGATTTTTTTCGAAAACGGTAAGTTTTATCAAAAAAAAAACCTTAAACCAAAGTTGTAGATCTTAAAATTCTCTACAAAAATAGTCCTTACTATTTTTTTCCTAAGAGTTGCCATTCCTGAGATATCGCGATTCAAAGAGTCACATTATACATGATATACACACGTTTCCACACCACCTACTGTGAGGTAGTGTACTCGGCGCGATTTTTTTACCGTGGTTTTCCCTGTAGACCTACTCCACTAACTGTTTTGACAATTTTAGGATAATTTAAGGAAACAATACCGGTCAAGTTCTAGATATTACCTTATTATTGATATTGATTATTGATATTGCTATTGATTATTAGGTTAACTATTGTTTTGATTTCTTTAGATATTTTAATCAAGATTCATATTCTTGAAAGTCTACTTCAACAGTCAAGTCTTCTTCGATTTCATCTTCTTCCTCTTCCTCTTGATGGATGTTCAAAAATTGTTCAAATGTGACTGAGTCATTTGTCTCTTCATTAAAATTACAGGAGTCTTCCTCTGTTGTACTAAACTGGACATTTGAGCAAGACTGACCTTGGCAGTTGGTACACACTAGAGAACACAGCAACTCGACTTTTTTACATCCACATTTGGCACTACAACCTTTTTTGCAATTGCAAAAAATAGTGTTAAGGAGTTTTTCTGGAGCAGGTGGGAGTAAGGTTTTAATCGGTTCCAGAGTATTATCTATTAATTTCCAACCCCAGTCTTCTGGACTCAGTTCATTGCCTAGCCCTGTTTGAACTTGATAATAGACTCAATACAAATGTTGAAAAGCAGATGCTAATGTTGGAGGAAGACATGATAGTTGTACTTGTTTCTTGTTTCGCGTATTTTTTACAAAAGTTAAGTATCGGTATATATCAAGACAAATAATTTTTTTGGAGCTCCATAAACCGCAATAAGAAAGCGAATTCCTTCCGTAATTATTGTTTGCGGTGTAGAATCAAGGTCTGTAAAAACTTTACAGCAGTTAGTCAAATCTTTTTTTTTTTTCGAATAATTTAAGTACTGACGTTTTGCCCCTTCTGTACATTGCGGACGTAGTGTCGCAGCCGGTTATCGCATGTAAAAATAAAATGTACTTTTGGCATTTGGGATAAGCCGATAAACTATTCGAAGAATATAATATCTCTGTTCGCTGTTGAGCCCTTGCAGGTTTCAGAAAATAAATAACTTTATCTACTGGAGTCCTTGCAGTAATCAGTACTAACAAATCAACATCTTCACCAACTACAATTGTTGTGTTTGTTGCCTTAAATTTTTCAATTGCTGTCTCAATTATAAGGACATCTGCGTCATTTTTAGCTTGTTTCACTTCAATATTCGCAGCTGTTAATTTGTCAGTTAACATGGAAATGAAACGAGATTTATTATTAATGTTGGCGAAAAATTGTTGTTGATTCGCTGGAACTCAGAGGCGTAGCTACCGCCGTATCAGCCGTATCAATTATACGGGGCCCCCGACATACAGGGGCCCCAGCGCGGCATGTCGACACAAAATTCCATTCAAAAAATGGAACAAAATATGCTCCAATTATTTCACTATTAAAACGCTTTGAACAGTGTATATTGAACAGTGTAAAAATGGCCTTTTTTATAATCAACGGAAAAAGTACAAGTTTTTTTAGTACAAGTATCTTCGAGATTATGGAAAAAGTTTTAAAATTACGTATTACAAAGTTTGATATACTCATTAATTGTTAATATAATTGCGAAAAAAGGTCGGAATTGCAAAAAAATATATTTTTTCAATAACTGTTGTAAAAATTAGTGTACAGCTTTGAAATTTTTGTCAAATGAGGGTTCTTTGGTGCTTAATATGTGATAAAAATTTCAAAGCGATTCATTCAATTGTTTAAATTTTATTCAAATTGTTTATCCCAGAGAGCATTTTTTTGCAATAACATAAGTCAGAAAAAAATGACCTTAGAACCATTCCACAGGTGTCAAATAAAAGAGAATGAGCTACATTTTCAACATGGTTTAAAAAAGTGAATAAAAAATGCATTTATTAGTCTAACGTCATTTTCAGGGCCATCTTAACCCGGGGGTGCAAGGGGTGCGAGGCACCCGGGCGCCAAGTCCAAGGGGCGCTAGCCGAATACTTGCTAGGCTCAAGCTTGCGCTTTTTGTACTTAAAAAAACTACAAATAACAAAAACATACAAGTGCACTTTCGGTATTTTTTACAAAGGCTATTGTTAAATAATGCTTACTACACCTACGATATGCAAATGAAATATGAAACCCATTTAGATTAATCCGACAATAATTTTAAATAGGGGACGCGTAATAGTCCAGGGCGCATCTGTAATATGTATGTGACTCATATTTTTTTTGCAGAAATTGCTTGAAAATATCTAATATAATAATAATTAAATTATTCTCCCACTCAAAAAGATCCAAAACATTGTTCAAATAATCAAAATGTCAAAAAATGAAAAAATTCGATTTTTTCTTCTTCGTTTTTTTATTATAACTTTAAAAGTATTCATTTGCGATAAAAGTTGCACTGACATACAAGTTGCGTAATTAAATTTCCTACATGATGGGATTGGTTAAAATTTTTAAAAATTGTCACCCTTGGCACAAATTTGCGAAAAAAAAATATAAAACAAGTGTGTATTGGCATTTTACTTTTTTCAACATTTTATGCTACACTTAGCACCTTCATATTTCACCCAGAAAAACTTTATGGTGTAATAAAACAATACTGTAAATTTCATTCAGATTGGTTCAATAGATTGCAAAATGATTTTGCAATCCAGATTTCGCAAAAAATGCAATTTTTAAAAATTTCGCATGACTGAAAATAAAGCAGATAGCGAGTGATTATTTCATTTATAGCAGATTCTGACCAATAGAAAGCTACAGAAATAAAAATTACAGCGTGTATAAAAAATTAAGATTTTTTATCACGTGTTTAATTCTGTCCAATGAGATTATTATTTCAGTGCTAATTTTCTACTGTACAAAATTACAGTGGGAATTTTTTTAAGTAAGTAGATTGTTTCTGTTTAATTGCAACCAGTTTACTAGTTTTGACAATTGTCACATTTAGGAAAATATCCATAATAAACTTTTAGTTCTGCATCTAATACCAAATTATCACGAGGAGAACACAAATCGGCAAATTGAAGCTTCGAGTTTACTTAGGAAAGATTATTTCATGAATAAAACTGTATTTATAAATAATTTTAACTAATATTTTATTAATGTCTTCGTCTAAATATTTGCTAAACTGTGCTGTTTACTTTGACAAGTTGAAAAATGCCACATTAATTGGGATGAATGTCATTGAATGTTTTTATACAAAGACTTGAATTTTATATATAAGAATTAAAAAATAACCTTACGAATATCACACGACAGTAAGAATACATAAGAAACTAAACTTCTTCTTCTACGGCACTAAATTGAGCCTTGCCCTCCTTAACTTTTTGCCTCCACCCTTGCTTGTCTGTGGCTGCTCTTCTCCATACACGGACTCCTAAAAGGGCTTGTGTGTCGCTGTTTACTGTGTCTTGCCTGCGATTTCTTGGCTTTCCAAGCAATCTCCCTCCCTGCATTCTAGCATTCAGTGCTCTTTTTGGTAGCCTATCCTCTCCCATTCTTATCACATGTCCGGCCCATTGCAATCTTTTTATTCTAATGAAAATAATGCTCCACTTTTTCTCAAACTTTTTGTCATTGTGCAATAGCCACTCAAACCCTGCTGGCTCTCGTGTCTATTGCCAAACAACAAGTTTTCGAAAAATTGTCGCATTATTGTCAATTTTTTCTCACTCTCTTGTGATATTAATGCCGATAATTTTTGATAATACCCCGATTTGACTTAATGCTTGATTACGTCAGATGCCCTTCGTTACTATGCAAAAATGAACATTCAGTGCCATTAATGACCATTAATGTTTTACAACTTGTCACAGAAAACGCCATGAAACGGGTTTAGCAAATATTCAGGTGAAGATATCAGTAAAGTATTAGTTAAAATGATTTAGGCCCGATCTTTTCACCTCCGAATAACTAGTTATCAGAAAGTTTATTTGACAGATTTACATGTAATTTGCCAGATAAACTTCCCGATAACTATTTATTCGGAGGTGAAAAGACCGGGCCTTAAAAAGACAGTTTTATTTATCAAATAATCTCAGCGAATTACACTCGATCTCTAAAATTATTATCGACTTGTTGCCCTCGTGACACTTTGACATAATTTCACTCCTCTTCGGCTCGTGAAATTAAAACTGTCAAAGTGTCACTCGGGAAACAAATCGTTAATTTTAGAGCTCTCGTGCAATTACTACTGAAATTTTTTTTAGAAGAACAATTTATTTGCAATTTGCAAAATTAAAATCGGTTAATTAGCACGGCTCAGGAATTTTTTTAAATAAACATTAATTTTCGGTGCTACGCGCAGGACAGCGGATACGTCTGCTCTGATTGGACATTCCAATGACCTGTTTAATGGACTAGAAAAGTTGACTTTGATATACTTTAAAAAGTATGGTATAGTGTTATAAGATTGATCTTTTATGAATACTGAAACCATGTTTTTTAATATATAAATTAAAAAAGCAAACATAATTAGTTTTAATCGCTTTGAAATTGTTATCACCTATTAAGCACCAAAGAACCCTTATTTGACAAAAATTTCAAAGCTGTACACTAATTTTTACAGTTATTGCGAAAATATTTTTTTTGCAATTTCGACTTTTTTCGCAATTATATTAATAAATGAGTATATCAAACTTTATAATACGTCATTTTAAAGCTTTTTCCATAATCTCGAAGATATTTGTACTAAATGAACCATAAGTTTCCCTCTTTTCCATTGGTTTGAAAAAAAACTGAAAATGCCATATTTTGACACTTAATTGTTTATAAATAAAAATGGCCGCCATATCCTACGCAGGAAATAGTTACAATCTGCTCTTAGAGGTATTACCTGCCGAAAAACGCATCAGTACCCTGGCTGTTCGAGTGTCATGGAAAAAACCTTATTACCCTGGACTATATATTTATGTACAGGTACTACCATTTTCTGCCTCTCGCCTTTCTATAACTACAGAGCTTTTTTGTTTTCAAGCCTATTCACCGTTGGTTGTAGGTGAGACATTGTATAATGTATAATGCCAAATTGCAATATTTGCACCTAATCGCTTTACCTTTGAATATTTGTAACAATGAAACACTATGTATTTTTTGCGTATATTTTTGTGTAATCTGTTCTTTATCTATAAATTGTATTTAGGTATATCTATGTATTTGCCGGTCGCTCGCCGTTAAAGTGCAGAGCTTCTTTGTTTACGTTATTTTTCTGTGTCCATTTACCATTGGCTTGAAAAAACTTAATCTGTTTTAAAACAACCAGTCTCGACAATTCAAATCTATTTTTTGACTTTGGATTATTAGAGTTTATTAGGTTTATTATTATTATCTATATTTGGGTTTTATACTCAGAACTTATTAGTTTCTAAGGTTGTATTATGCAATTTCCAATTTATGTAAATTTTGCAATATACAGGGTGTTTCATTAATAATTGGAAATTATTTAACTGGAGATTTATGAGCTAAAATATTAAGATTTAACCCACAAAAAAAAAACGAAAACTGGTACGTTTATTCCAGAGATGAATCGATTTCATCAATTGCGAATTTCTAGTACCGATCATAGGCGTCCATTTTGGGTAGGTCAACGGATATTTTATCGCATTATTTTTTGTGTGTTTAATTTTGAAGCATTTTTGACACTAGCTTTTATTATCTTATGAGGTATTCTAGTACTAAAAGTTACTCTTGCTTTATGTCGGCAAAACACACCGTTTTTTTTTTGAAATTTTTTTCAAATTTTGCTCAAATTCAAAAAACGAAACATTTTCAAATAGAAGACGTTGTATCCTACCGACTTAAAATAAGAATAACTGTTAGTACTAGAATACCTCACGATTTAATAATCCAGTGTCAAAAATGCTTAAAAGTCAATGAAAAAAAAGTTATGCGATAAAATAACCGTTGCCCTACCCAAAGAGGACGGATATGACCGGTACTAGAAATTCACAATTTATGAAATCGACTTATCTCTGGAAGATAAATAGACGTACCAGTTTTAGTTTTTCTAACTAGAAGTGTTCTAGAGGTATTTAAAAAAACTGATTAAAATTCACCATCTTCAAAGAACTCCAGCTCCCTTTTTTCGGATTTCGGAGTACTTTCGGATTTTACTTTTTCTGAGTAGGTGATTTGGGCTAATACTTAATATTTTGAGCCCAGGATTCTACAGTTAAAATGTTTCCAATTATTAACGAAACACCCTGTATTGTTTTGTTTTATTTCATTATCGTTTATTTTGTAATAATATTGACGATTTTTGTAATTTCAGTAAACTGTATTTGTTATTGTTTTGTTCCTAATCTTTGTAAGCTTTGTCCATAAAATTGTAAAACTTTCAGTGACGATAAAGCATATTTCTATTTTATTCTATACAAGCGATTTTGCTTCTTTTGTTGAAATTTTTTTTAGCACTATGCCATATCATTGGTGGAAAAGGGCACCGCGACAAACTTTGATATGGGGCCCCTGTGGGGCTAGTTACGCCACTGCTGGAACTGTTATATTTTCATCAAAGATAATCTCGGAACCCGATGATGTTTTTGTAGTTCGACGATCAACCACAACTGTTTTAGTTTCACTTGAAAGTTTATTGCAAATAAAGCAAAACTGAGACATTTTTAAAACTATAAAATTGTACAAATAACGGTAACGGTACTAAATGGTAGACGCTTGTAATAAGTACTTATATTCACTTGAACTGAACCTTTAGCACTAAAAGAAACAGATAATATTATGAACCAGACCTACGGACAATACTGTAGCCATTGCCTATAATAGACAGTCTGTTCTTTTTTAAACAATGGTATAGCCAAATGTTTTTCAAGGCCATGTGGATAGAGGAAATTCAGTTTGGGACTGATTACCTTGTGAAGAAATATTTTCAGAATAGTATAATATACTATATAAAATAGGCACAAATAGGCATTTATACTTGTCTTAAGGGCCACATATGTATATACGTGGCTTATATGTGCATATAATGTATAAAGTAACTTTTAAAATCGCGATATCTCAGGAATGGTAACTCTTAGGAAAAAAACGGTAAGGACAATTTTTGTAGAGAATGTTAAGATCTACAACTTTGGTTTGAGGTTTTTTTTTTGATAAAACTTACCGTTTTCGAAAAAAATCCAAGAAATCTCAAATTTTGACCTTTGACCCCGAATAACTTTTGACGCACACATGGGATCGATGGGGACTTTTTAAACTTTATTTGTTATGGTATACCCTAGCTCTCCACCAAAATTTAGCTCTCCGGCAATTTTTGTTATTTGCCAAGCATTTTGATGTCTAAGTTGACCGGATTACTTTTAACAACAGCGTAGTCCACAAACTTCAAATGACTTATGGAACGGAGAGTGATCAACTTTAAGCTCAGTAATCGCAAATCCAATGAAGAGATAAGAAGACGATTAAAAGTAATAGATGTATTATAGAAGATTGCCAAGTGAAATTGGAATTAGTTTTGCGCAATCAGGTCAGATTTTTTGCTATATAAAATTTAAAAAATTACATGCTTGAAATAAGGAGCTTTTATTTTCAATATAGGTACTAATTTATGTTACAAAGGAAATATATGCGTCTGAAATGTATAGTATACATTTCTGACATCAGTAAATTGTATTTAGAATTAAATAAATAACATACATTCATCTTTTTGTGTCAATTAATTTTATTTAAAACAAATTTTTTGGACATCCTGTATAAATAATTATAATAGTGTTTATATTACTGAACAGATAAAGTCGGTTCGCTAAACTCAGACACAACTGGCTAGTGATTTTAGTAAGTAATTTTTGTGTTATTGGCCAGTTTTGCCAAAATTGGCTAAATTATTAACTATTTAGTAATTATTAACTATTTAGTAATTCAAATGATGACTGAGTTGCCAATGCGAGTCCATTATACAATTGGATATAGTAATTGAGTCAATACTAGGAATCTTAAGTTTGTATTTTATTAGTTGTTATATAATCATGGGGCAATCGGTTTCAAGTCTTACAATATATGACTCATCATCAGGCCCAGTACACAAAGTTTTCTCAATACAAACTACAAGCTAAAATCACAAAACAAGAGACATGTACATATACATATATAAAACATAAAAAACAACTTTGTCTTGGTTTTAATCACATACAATAAAGCCAAAAAACTGTATAGTATTGAACTCAATACTCTATAGCAGGGGTGGGCAAACTTTTTTTAGAAAGGGCCACAAAATGTTCTTGGTCTATTACTGAGGGCCGCAATATCTGTTACCTTAAAGGCGGAAATACATATCCGCGCCGCGAACTCCGCGCCGTGTGTGCGCCGCGCGTTCGTGGCGCGGTTATTGTTCGTTAAAATTTTTCATTTTGACGATCCAGAGGAAACTTACGAACGTTTAGTAATTGTAGATAATCATGTCTCTGTCCTGTACTTCTACTACATCTTATTTTGGTATTGTTCTGAAACTATTTTCTTGTGTCATCTTATGCAATTTACTATTTTATGTGGAATAAGCCACAGTTTGGGAACATTTCGGGAAGTACTTTTTCGCTTCCTGGCAACACAAATATAATGGTAGGGAAGCCCAAGCGGGGATTTTTGCAGTTACTCGAGCGCGTCAGATTATCATATGGGGAGAAACGTGGTACCCTGCAGATGTACCTCCACCATATATTGGCTCTTAACACAGGGGAGTTCGTTCAGGGGGGCCCTAAAAAAATCTATCCTTAAAATATTCGAAATTGTCAGATTAAGATAAGGTAAGTTAAGTACATGCAAAAGAGTCTATATTTCAAAAATATGACGATTTGAGCGGGGCGTACGAAAATGGGTGAGTCAAAAAGTTTCACAAAAAAAAGCGAATATTTCGCGAAATGAACGTCAGATTGAAAAACTAAAAACTACGTGTTCAATATTTTTCAAAAATCTATCGAAAAATACCAAACTTGACTCCCCACGGAGAGGAGTGGGGGGTAAATTTAAAATTTTAAATACAAATCCCGCGATCTTTCGCAAAATAAACATCATATCGAAAAACTGCAAAATACACTTTATCAATGTTTTTGAAAAATCTATCGAATGGTTCCAAACACGACCCCCCACGGAGGTGAGGTGGGGGGTTACTTTAAAATCTTAAATGGTAGACCCCGTTTCTTATTGCAGATTTGGATTGTTTTTATAAAAATAGACAACTTTTATTCGAAACATTTTTTTGAATTATGGATAGATGGCGCTATAATCGGAAAAAAGATTGTTGGAAATGGAAAATTAAATTAAAAAATGGGAAGTCCCCACTAAAATGGAAAATTTTACTTAACTTTTTTGGTTTTAGGACCTAATAATCACAACTTAATAGGTCGCCAAAGCGCTCGAGGGACTGCACATTTAGCATACTTTGCTCCCCTACCATAATATATCTGCTTGTTCCTACAACCAGAAACAAAATTAGAGAACTATAGGTACTTCCAAGTCATGCGATACCTTTTTCGTTTTCCGGTGACACAATTGTAATGTATCTGCTTGTTTCAACTGCGTAGCTTCACTAGAAACGAAATTAGAGAACTATAGGTTCTTCCAAGCCCTGTGTTAACTTTTTCGCTTTCCGGTGACCCAATTATAATATATCTGCTTGTTCCAACTCTGTTGCTTCACCAGAAGTGAAGTTAGGAAACTATAGGCTCTTCCAAGATGTGCGTTACCTTTTTCGCTTTCCGACGACACAATTATAACATATCTACTTGTTTTAACTCCGTTGCTTCACCAGAAGCGAAGTTAGGAAACTATAGGCTCTTCCAAGTTGTGCGTTACCTTTTTCGTTTTCCGGTGACCCAATTATAATATATATGCTTGTTCCAACTACGTTGCTTCACCAGAAGCGAAGTTAGGAAACTATAGGCTCTTCCAAGTTATGCGTTACCTTTTTGGCTTTCCGGTGACCCAATTATAATATATCTGCTTGTTCCAACTTTGTTGCTTCACCAGAAGCGAAGTTAGAAAACTATTGGGTCTTCCAAGTTGTGCCTTACCTTTTTCGCTTTCCGGTGACACAATTATAATATATCCGCTTGTTTCAACTGCGTTGCTTCACCAGACACGAAGTTAGAAAACTATAGGTTCGCCAAGTCGTGCGTTACCTATTTCGCTTTCCGGTGACACATAATATATTATATCTGCTTATGAATGCTTTTTTGATATTGATAACTATTTCCGAAGTGAAAGTCGAAAGGTCAAGTAAACTTGATTTCAAACTTGAATTGTGGCTTATGCCCAAATAAAATAATAAATCTTATTTTTAATACATGTTATTTTTAGTACAACAATGAACTAACATTTTTTAAAAAGGTCCGCATGTACATTTTTTTATTTCAGCTTCTATTTCCGTATTTAAGTTGTTTCTTTAAATTAAATGGTTCTTTATTGAGGATCCCACAATAATGATTTTCCACGGTAAACATCAATTTCCTTCCGACAGTTCCGACCATTCTACTAACAAATATTCAACTCATGCGCGCCAAAACCAACAAACCACTCGCAAACCCGTCCAAATACGTATTGCGAACCATCAAAGCGTTTGTTGAAAAACCGACAGAATTTAGATCGTGGTGCGCCGTGTGCGTGCCGTTTGTGCGTCACTTGAAAACACGTACTAATCTGACGAATACGCTGCGCGCGAGCGGCTCGCACACCGAGCAGAGCGCATATGTATCTCCGCCTTAACATGTTCGAATTTTTAACTTTTTACCAATTTTGTTAGGGGGGGGGGTATGGTTTGAAATCAAGAATTCAAGCACATTTTTTTGAATTTGATTTGAAGCTATGGTAGAATTATTTTATTTTTAAATTAAATAAACATATTTAGTATAATTCTCAGATATTCAAAAAAAATTCAAGACTAACTATTGAAAAATAAAGCCAACGGTGGCAAACTTTTACAGACACCTCAAAAAAAATCAGAACATCAGAACTCGTAATTAGATCATATGAAACAAAAAATTCAAAAATATTTTATTAGCTTGAGTTTCTTCTTGAGGTAACGCTCTCGATTTTTTAAGTTTTAACGATTTTTGGGATTTTAAGTCACCCAGAAGTCAAAATAACGAAATTTTTTGTTAAAAAAGGGTAAAAATCAACATATTTATTATCGTTAAACAAAAAAAAAGCCTAAAAAAATATCTCGACAGAGTTACGTTACGAAATGCCTAAAGAAAATGTATGAAAAATTTCAGGTGGATCTGTCAAGTAGGTAGCTTTTGAGTTACAATGTCCACCGCCTTTGAAAAAAGCAGTTTTGAGAAAATCGCGTTTAAAGTTTTGACAACTTTTATTTCCAATTTCTTTTTTGTCTGTTAAAGCGTAAAGTGATGCACATCGGAATATGTTTTTGAATCGCAGAGTAATTTACAAAAGAGAAGGTAACGAGTTTGTTTTTATTTTGGTGCATGCTCAAATCAGTGTATTCAACTTGAAATAACATAGAAACGGTCGATTTTAGGTGTATAATGCTACCGATATCTTTTGTAGTTCTTGAAAAGACCTTTAAAATGAGCAGTATTAAATGTTGATTACATTCAAACTAAGCGAGATATGCTGCAACAAAATTGTTGACTAATATATTTTAAGAAAAAAATGAGAACTATATTTAACCTCTCATCAACCAGAATTTAAATGCATCATTTTTTTTGTACATACAATACATTTTATTATAGTGTTACTTCTATATATGTCAGACCATGGAGTTTAGGGTGTCTACATTGTAAAAATTACGTGAACCTTATCCTCCATGCTATGGCATGCTGGACGAGCCATACAGTCTGTAGTCAACACCCCGAAGTATGAGCGGGAACACAAAGCGTACCAATACTCATACGCTTATGAAACGCACCTGGCGGATCATAAGGGCCTTCACATTTTACTCTTCTTCAACTTGTCTTGAGTGAAATGTCTTTAATCTTTTCTATCAGCCTCTCTTGGCTAACTCTTGTTTTTTTCCGACCCCGAATGGCGATTAGGTTTCCGAAGGCAGACGGGTCACTATATTTCTTTCTACCACAGATTCTTCCCATATACACCTTTTTCCCTCCCCATCTTACCCAACAAAATATGGAGAAAACCAGATGCAAAAAATCCGTAAGTTAAGGTGGAAGCTATCGTGCTAAAAACTGAATGGTCGCACGTCACGCGGCCGCTAACGATGCTCTTGGGACACCGGGCGAAATCCCATTGAAAATTAGCCTTGTTCCTGTACGCGGGGCTCTACAGGAATCGACAACGATCCCCAGCTACTCGTGGGAATAAATATGAATACTCACCAACATGCAAGGCAAGCACGGTGTTTAAATGCCACAAACCCGACCAGTGTAAACCAACCCTATTCAAAGTGCGTCAAAAATATAAACCTCAACATCGCCACATATAATGCTCGGTCGCTCTCTACCGAAGAAAGGTTCGAAGAAATGGAGGAAGAACTTTCAAAAGTGAATTGGGATATTGTGGGTATCAGCGAAGTTAGAAAAAAAGGAGAGAATCTTATCTCACTCCCATCAGGCCATCTGTGGTACTACAAAGGAGAAGAGGAATCGACAGTCGGAGGAGTCGGCTTCTTTGTTCACAAAAGAATTGCGAACAGAATTGTGTCAATAAACCAAATATCAACAAGGGTGGTCTACTTAAACATCAAAATGAGCACCAGATATATCCTAAAGTTCATTCAAGTATACGCACCTACTACAGGCCATTCAGATGAAGAAGTCCAAATATTCTACGACCAAATATCCTGTGCAATCAAGGAAAATCCTGGCCACTTCTTAATAATAGGCGGTGATTTCAACGCCAAAATAGGTACCAAGGAAGACCCCTCTGAAATAATATTGGGAAATTTTGGAAGCGAAGGCAGAAATGATAGAGGCAAACAACTGTTAACTTTTCTTTTGGAAAACAATCTCTATCAAATGAACAGCTTCTTTAAAAAGAAAAAACACAGAAGATGGACCTGGGAAAGTCCAGATGGAAAAACAAGGAACGAAATCGACTATTTCTTAACAAATAAAAAAGAATTATTTAAAGACGTAAATGTGTTAAACCAGTTCAGCACAAGCAGTGATCACAGGTTAGTAAGAGCTAAAATAACGATATCGATCGAAAAGGAAAGACTCAAAATGATAAATAAGAAACACCCAAAGAAATGGGTAAAACCAACTAATATTCAGGAGTTCGAAAAATATATTAATGATACATTGAAAGATACAACAACAACAGACATTAATATACTGAACAAGCAAATAATCACCACAATACAACAGGCTCAAACTAAATACTGTCCAACAAACCAAAAAGATGAAAAACTAAGTCAACCTACTAAAACCCTTATAGAACTAAGACGACAGATGAAAGGAGATACAAGTTCCAGCAAAGAAGCGCTAAATCAAATAAATAAGACTATCACAAAGTCAATAAGAAAAGACATAAGAAACTACAATGTAGAAAAAACAAAACAAGCAATAGAGCAAAATAAGAACATGAAAGTTTTGAAGAACGTAAGCGTACAAAAAGGAAAAATAGAAATCAACAAACTAAGAAACAGAACTGGAAAAGAAACTACAAACAGAGATGAAATATTAACAATAGTCGAAGAGTTCTACACAGAGTTATACAAATCAAGAAAAAAAGATGACAATGCGCAACCTCCAATTACAGTAAAAACTGGAGTATTAAATCAAGGATCGGATTTAATGCCCGATATAACAAAATCAGAAATCAAAGAGGCTCTGAAGAAAATGAAAAATAATCGAACCCCAGGTGAAGATGGAATAGTATCAGAAGCACTAAAAATTGGAGGAAATATACTACTTGAAAAAATTAAACAACTTTTCAATATCTGCCTTCACAACGCCAATATTCCAACAGACTGGAACAACGCTACTATGATTCTATTACACAAAGCAGGAGACAAAGCCAATTTAGAGAATTACAGACCGATTAGCCTCCTCAGCCATTTATATAAGTTATTTACGCGAATAATAGTTAAGAGAATGGAAAGAAAGTTAGAGACTTATCAACCAAGAGAACAGGCAGGATTCCGAAAAAATTACGGAACAAATGACCATCTACAAAGTATAAAAACCCTGATAGAGAAAGTAGTGGAATACAATAAACCCCTAGTTCTAGTTTTTATCGATTTTCATAAAGCCTTTGATACAGTTGAACTTAGCAAAATATTACAGGCGCTTAAAGAATGCAGGCTAGATTATAGGTATACAAAATTATTACACAAAATATACTTACAGGCAACAACCACTGTCAACTTACATACTAACAGTAATCGCATAAAAATAGAACGGGGGGTTAGACAAGGAGACCCAATGTCACCTAAACTTTTTAATACGGTCTTAGAACATGCTTTCAAGAGTTTGGATTGGATGACAAAGGGAATAAAAATAGATGGAGAATACCTAAACAACTTACGTTTCGCCGATGATATAGTCATAGTAGCTGAGGATCTAGGTATGGCAAGAGAGATGGTACAAGAACTCGTTGTAGCTACAGAAAATGTTGGTTTAAATATAAACATCTCAAAAACAAAAATAATGACAAATTTGGTACCCAACCAGAACATCAGTATTGGTGGGAAGGAAATAGAACTCGTAGATAGATATAAATACCTGGGACATGAAATTACGATTGGCAGGGATAACCAGACTCATGAGCTGAAGAGAAGAATCGGTCTTGGGTGGGCAGCATTTGGAAAACTGAGAGAAACTTTTAAAAGTGAGTTACCCACATGTCTAAAGAGAAAGGTATTCGATCAGTGCGTCCTCCCAGTCTTGACGTACGGATCAGAAACACTTACCTTAACTAAAGCCTCGGCTACCAAACTAAGAGTCACGCAGAGAAGAATGGAGCGGTCAATGTTAGGAATAACTCTGCGAGACAAAATCAGAAACGAAGAAATCAGGAGAAGAACAAAGGTGACTGACGTCATCGAGAGGATAGCCAGGTTGAAGTGGAGATGGGCAGGACACGTAGCCAGAATGACAGATGGGCGATGGACGAAGAGGTTATTGGAATGGAGGCCAAGAGAAGACAAGAGAAGCGTCGGTCGACCGCCTACAAGATGGACTGACGACTTAAGAAAGGTAAATAAAAACTGGATGAGGGCGGCGCAGGATAGATGGGGTTGGAAACGAGGGGAGGAGGCCTATGTTCAGCAGTGGACTTTTGAGGCTGGATGATGATGTTACTTCTATGTTCAAAAAGTTGGAGGGGTTTAACGTGAATGGTTTTTGAAAAAAAAAATAGGATCAAATTATAGAGCGCATTTTTAAATTTTCTTAAAAATCTTCCTTTTTCTCCATATCACTCGAAAATGATAATAAGAGATCCGAAAACAAGATACTTTACAAACATGTAGGGATTTTTAGATAAAAATTTTGTTTTTATTTTTCATTACTGTATCTCTTATCATTTACAAGTTACATGGAGAAAAATGAAGATCATTAAGAAAATTTAAAAATCTATAGTTCTAAATCTCTAATCTATAGTTATTTGATATTATGTTTTTCAAAAACCATTTATTTTAAACCCGTCCAACTTTTTGAACATATAAATAACACTGTAATAAAAGGTATTGTATAAGGAAAACGATGCATTTAAGTTATGGTGGATGAGGGGTTAAATATACTTTTCAGTTTTTCTTAAAATACATTAGTTATCAATTTTTTGCAGCCTATCTCACTTAGGTTAAATGTAATCGACAGTTAATATTGCTCATTTTAAAGATGTTTTCAAGCAATACAAAAGGTATTGGTAGCATTATACACCTAAAATCGACCGTTTCTACGTTATTTCAAGTTGAATACACTGACTTGAGCATGCACCAAAAACAAACTCTTTTCACCTACCATATTATCTCTTTTTGTATTATAACTAGAAGATTTATGAAAGAGTCTCTTCGTTTTCTTATAAGCTACAGAAAATTTTTATATAGTTATTTTAGTTAGATGCATAGTTTTTAAGGTATTCGCAAAAAACCATCCGAAAAGGTGTCATTTTTCAATGAAAATGGCCAATTTTCAATAACGAATAAAAAAATTATAGAATAGAATTAGGTTGTCTAGCGACTTACAATAATTACAATAATTAACAGAGTACAATACAGAAATAATATACAGAATACAATAATTAACAATATTAGTTATAATTGAAATGACGTTGACTACTTGCAAAACGTTTTTGCATAACACCTGTTCTAAAAATAGGGAACTTGCACATTTTTTTTATTACATAATAATGTTCAGTTTTGTATAAAAATGAGATTTACAAAATTTCACTCTTCAAGAACTCAAAATAACTTAGAAGTACAAATTTAAAATCTTCTGTATTTTAAAATAGTTCAAAAGACCCGTGACGTCACATAGTTTAACTATATGGTTCCGTTTATGGTTATATTTAGGTATATTCTTCTTCTTTTTCTTTAGTTCATTGGCCTCTACCTACTTGAGTATTTGGCCAGCTTGTCGTCGCGGAATAAAGGAAAAATATTTATATTCTAATGACATTTATCGTATGTCATTGTAATAATATATATACCAATTTGTTGAGATTGGAGTTTGATATAGTTATTGAAGGAAAGGAAGAAGGTTTACTATGGAAAATAAAAATCATTTTGTAAAAGTAAAAGTTTTCTATGAATAGTTCAAACGACCAAAAACACTTGTAACGTAACATAACTGTATTTTCTACTGACGTTTGTAATGTCTAATTTAAAATTATATACAATTTTGTTTACTTTGTTGGTACAGAATGTAAACATATAACCCGATGACGTCACGACGCGTTTTGGGCTGGCTGATATAATTTGAATTTTTAATCGTCTTTAGGGGCCAAACAAAAGACAAACAAAACTTTTTTATCTTTGATACATTTTTTTAAATTATGTTCTGTTGTGATTTATAATATTTTTTTCGAATTTAAAATTTTATGTAAGTTCTCTTATATACTCTTATTTTTGCTGGTCTTGAGAGTATTTTTGATTTAAGTAGGGTCCTTAATAAGTAATATGCCCTGTTTACTGCAATGATCCTGGCTGCTACGTCCTTTTCATAGTTATTTTCAGATGTTATAATCGCTCCCAGGTACTTAAATTCTTTGACGACTTCAAAATTTTATTCATTAAGTGTTACGTTTTGTCTAACCCTTGGTCTTGGGTTCTTCGTAACCACCATGTACTTGGTCTTGTCCTCGTTAACCTTAAGACCAACTTCCTTGGCTCCGTTCTAGAATAGGGTGAAAATTTCTTTTGCATCTCTGGTGGATTGTGCAATTGTGTCCACGTCATCCGCAAAGGCTAATAGTATTTTTGATCTTTGGGCGGCAAATCCATTTGTCAGTTGTGGCTGAGCTTTCCTTACTGCATGTTCCAGTGCGAAGTTAAACACGAGAGGATCTCCTTGTCTAAGTCCGGTGTCAATGAGGAATTCCTCCGACGTGGTGCTGCCAATTCTGATTCGTGCGGAAGCGTCCTCCGTGCTCACCTTTGCTGATCGTACCAGATTTCCAGGTGCTCCCATTTCTACCATAGTCTCCCACAATGCTTCTCTGCTAACAGAATCGTAAGCTTGTTTGAAGTCCACGAAGATTTGGTGTACATCGCGGTTGAATTCCCAGTTTTTTTCCAACACCTGGCGTAGGACGAAGATCTGGTCTATAGTCGACCTTCCCGGTCTGAATCCGCTTTGGTAGTCGCCTATTATTTCCTCTGCGTATGGAGTTAGTCTTCTAAACAGTATTATGGATATAATCTTGTATGTTGTATTAATTAACGATATTCCTCTATAGTTCCGACATATTTGTTTGTCTCCCTTCTTATAAATAGGTATTATATGGCTTTCATGCCAGTTTTTCGGTATTTCTTATCTTTCCTAGACTTCTCTTATAAGATGATATATCTCAAGATGTAGTTTGTCTCCCCCTTTTTTTAGTAGTTCCGCCTGTATGCCGTCTGGGCCTGGGGCTTTATGGTTTTTTAGGGACGAAATTGCGGACTTTACTTCAGCTAGTGTGGGCGCTGGTATTTCAGGTTCGGCTAACTGGTACTGTCTTTGTTGCCCTGTCGTTGTGGGGTTTTCTGTATTTAAGAGTTGCTTAAAATACTTTCTCCGTTGGCGGCTTATTTCTTCGTCGTCTGTGAGCAATTGTCTTGCATCGTCTTTTATAAATCTTGGGCTGTTGATCATGCTGCCCGTCATTGTTTTTAGGTCCCTATAAAACTGTCTAGACTGACTGGTTCTGTGATCCTCCTCGAGTTGCTGTATTCGTGCTTCTAGGTACTGTTCCTTTTTTCTTCTCAAAAGTCTTCTCGTTTGAGTCCTTACTCTGTTGTAGTTTTCCCTGTTCTCTTCTGTAGATCGTGTTAGTAACTCCAGCCTATTGATTGCTTTCTGCTGTAAGCTTTGTTTGCACTCCTGGTCAAACCACTGGTTTTTCTTCTTGATATTCCGTTGTTTCCTTATAGTTTCCACTGCGGCGCTTTCTATGGCGTTTGTTATATTGTGCCATTTCTGGTCTATAGTCAATTCTGGTGTTGATGTTTCTTCTTCTTCCAGTGTCTGCAGTTTATTTTGGATTAGTGACTGATATTGGCGTTCATTATCAGGTAGATCGAGCCTTGAAATGCCATATCTGTTTCCTTGTTGGCGTTGCTTTGGATGTCTCGTGTTTAGCCTTGTTCTCATTTTTATTCTGACTAGGAAGTGGTCAGAGTCACTTTCTGCTCCCCTCAAACTGTGTGCGCCGATGATATTGCTAGAGTGTCTTTCGTCGATGAGCACGTGGTCTATCTGGTTTCGTATGATTCCGTCATTTGACACCCAGGTTACTTTATGTATATTTTACCTTTGGAACTGTGTAGTTTTCACTACCATATTGTTGGCTACAGCGAACTCTGCCAATCTTGATCCGTTATCATTGTGTTATCGTGTAGAGAAATACTTGGCTAATTTTATTATTAACCTTTCTGGGCAACTATTTGAGCGAGAACTCTTAGCCTACTGTAGAGGAACTCCTTCAGAACTTCAGTGGTCTTGGTACACGTATGTCTATAAAAAAGCACGTTCTCATCTCACATTTGAACTACTTCCTTGAAAACTGCGGATATTACAATAAAAATCAAGGGAGATGCTTCCACGGAGTCATTCTAGTAATGGAAGATAAAATCCAGGGCCGCTGGGATGTGAATATGCTTACACACTAATATGCTGGTGTCTTATGAGAGACGTTACAGGTTAAAAACATGACAGAAGGTATTTGAAATGATCAGTTATTAACGAATTGCTGTTGTAAAATGGTAACTTTGAAATGAATATCTAATTTTGTCTATCTTATTCTTATTTGATATATAGATACTTGATATATAGATGTGGCACGAGTAACACGTATTTTGGTTCGCTCTTGGCAAAAGTCTTTAGTTTTGTGTGAAAAAGAAATTAACAGTTATAAAAAGACGTGTAGGTAATCATTTGATGGTAGTACTTGTTAAAAGTGTACCCAAATTTTGGAATACTCCAAAAACAAGGTAAAATTTGATACCTTTTATTACAAACTAAATCGACTAGTTCTTCCTTTTCGATCAAGTCGTTGTCAAAGATGCGGGATACAAGGCAAACGAAACAAACTCCACAGACGGCTCAAGATGGAATGTTGAGTGAAGAACTTTTAACGAAAATATGTAAACAACAGTCTAGTTTTATTATGAACGAAATAGATGGAGAACTAGATGTTAAGTTTACACAATTCAAAGTCAGTCTGGACTCATTAATTGGGCAAGTTACTGAAAATGGGGAGAAAATAAATACCGAATCAAAATTTGATCGAACAGCGCTATAAACTTAATAATTTACTACTTTTTGGTATGGAAGAAAAAAAAACAAGTGGGAAAATCTTTAGAAGACAGAGTGGTAAAATTTTTAAATGATAAATTATCAGTAAACCTTACCCAAAGTGACGTAGATATGTGTTTTAGAATAGGTAAATTTTCTGATAAAACAGTACCAATCCCCGACCAATTCTCCTACGGTTTTTATCATATAAAGTTAGAAGAAGTGTTTTTCATAGGAAAAAAATGTTGAAAAGTTCCGGAATAAGTATTAAAGAAGATTTAACCACTACTGCTAGTAAGATTTTGAGGGCGGCTATGGAGAAATACGGGAAACATCGAGTTTGGACATTGGATGGAAGAGTTTATGCGTTAATTAATAATATAAAAAAGTGTCTTTCTGATCATTCATTCAACTAATTTTAAATGTTAATAATTACTTTATCGAACAGGTACTACTACTAGTTTTGGTTTCAATATAAATTTGTTTTAAACATGAATCAATTATTCTTAATGGGTTTTGTGTTTTATTAGTGATAAAAAATATATGGGCTTATTTTATGCTCGTTATTTTAACTGGAACGAAAGTTCTGCGTATTATCATTGTATTTATTATATTTCTTTTTCAATACTAGTTATTTATTTATTTAGGAACTATGATGGGTATTTTGTCAGGAGCAGCGTGCTCATTTTATTTGTTATATTTAATAGATTTCATACAGTTTTTTTTGTGTTGTTATTTTAGATATCAGGTACTTTTATGAAAAAATTTTCTTTTGCTTTCTTTAACGCTAATTCATTATGTAATAAATTTAACGAATTTAAATCTTATGTTTTAAGAGAGGAATATGATGTAATAGGTATTGGGGAAACTTGGTTTAATCAGAATATTACTGATCATTTTGTGCACATTGACGGATTCAACGTTATAAGAAGTGACCGAATTACAATAGGGGGAGGAACTGCAACATACATTTGATCTTCACTTAATTATAATATTCTTTGTGATTTTACTAATACAGATTCTGTTGAACAATTGTGGATTAGTTTCAAATTACATATAGACTATTGATTATATTCAAAATAAGATAGCTAAAAGGAACTACAACGTTAACGGGGTTTTATTATTTCGTATGTTCAATGGACATCTATATATGAAAAAACCGCGGAGTGCTACCATTTAAAGGGGTGCGTTTTTGAGAAATGAGTGAATTAGTCCCTGGGCACAGGTTATATTAGGGTGAGTTCTATGCACTTTTATTACAAACATATCTACATAAAAATTGTTCCTGGTTGAATTTCCTATCTAAATATCACCTTTTAAAGTCAATGGTACTTTTTTCTACAAAAATATATTCAAAAGAAAAAGCACAAAAAAGTCCAAAAGAAAGAAATTTTGTTTTTGTCCCATAACTTTTGTCCGCGAGGATATAGGTATAGACATTGCTTTACAGAAAAAAACCTAAATATTTCTTCTTGAAAACGTTGTTTAGTAGAGGTAATTAGGATTTATAGTTTCCGAAATATGATTTTTCAAATTTCGCCACTCATAGCAATGTTGGGTAATTTTCCTTGTTATTTCGCAAATATTGTTCTGTAACTTTTTTCTACGTAGCTTTAGGTATATTCAGTGGTACACGTAATAGGAATAGAAATCAATTACCTTTAAAATGGTCTACTGTATAACGTTGTACGACTTTTTTTAAAGAGATTATAATAGTTTTTCAAGGTTTTAAAATTTTAACGATTTTTTATAATTTAATATAAAAATAAAATAATATTATTATATAATATATAATATATATTATATATAATATAATATTATATTATATATTATATAATACCTAATATAAAAAAATATAATTTTTTTACATTTTTTACAATTATTTTTGAAATTTCTCATTATAACTTTTTTTTTCTTGTACATGAATATGAATATACTATACAGCGTGTCTACTTAAGTTGGAGACATGTGGGAAACTTTTTTGTTATTCATTTTACGAAAAAAAGTTATTCTTTACAAAAAGTTCTGCATGCTCTAAAACCTAAGATTCAATCATCAGATATCAAATTTTGTCAATATTATAGGAGGTATGTCAAAAAATATGATCTTCGTTCAAGAGTAAAGTACCTTTATTTCTCTCAATATCGAAAATTCTTATTATGAAAAGTTGTTTGGAAATAAAAACTAAGATCAAATATGCAGTTACATGCTTCTAATTGGAAAAAAATATTTTCCAAATTTTTCTCAAATTTATTGATACTAACTTTGTTTTTATTTATTACACATACGATAACTGTTTTATTATTACTTTTACGAAAAAAAGGTATTCTTTATAAAAAGCTCTGTATCTCCTAAGACCGAAGATGCAACCAACAGATATCACATTTTATTAATTTTATACGAGGTATGTCAAAAATTATGAATTTCACTCAGGAGTAAAGTACCTTTATTTTTCACAATATTGAAAACGGTTATTAAAAAAGTTGTTTAGAATTAAAAACTATGTTTCAATATGCAATTACATCCTTCTAATTGAAATATTGTGAAATATAAAGGTACTATAATCTTGAGCGAATTTCATATTTTTTGACACACCTTGTATAAAATTAATAAAAGTTGATATATCATGGTTGTGTCTTAGATTTTAGAGTATGCAAAGCTTTTTATGAAGAATAACTTTTCTTCGTAAAATGGATAATAAACGAGTTATCATATTTGTAATAATTAAAAACGATGTTGGCTATCCATAAATTTGAGAAAAAAAAAATTTTTTTTTCAATTAGAAGCGTCTAATTGCATATTTGATCTTAGTTTTTAATTCCAAACAACTTTTTTTCATAAGAATTTTCGATATTGAGAGAAATAAAGGTACTTTACCCTTGAACTAAATTCATATTTTTTGACATACCTCGTATAATATTAAGAAAATTTGATATCTGATTATTGAATCTTAGGTTTTGGGACATGCAGAACTTTTTATAAAGAATAACTTTTTTCGTAAAATTAATAATAAAAAAGTTTCCCATATGTTTCCAACTTAAGTAGACACGCTGTATATTTCTCAATAAAGAGGGCTTACTTTCTGTTCTTTAAAATGGTGTATCATCTATATTTAAATATGTAATGGAAACCGAGTGATTCTTTGATATTTTTTTACCTGTATTATTTAAAATTATTTCTTTTAAAAAAATTACATAAACATTAGTCTTAGAAAACATCACTTTAGTTAAAATTATTTAAACGTTGACATTTAAAAAATTATCAAAATCAAAGTCCATCTCTTCGTTAGCATTAGCTTCAATATTTTCCTCTGATACCTCAGTTATCTTAGAGTTCCCATGCACATGCACCCCTTGTAGAATATTGAACAACTAATTCCTTTCTTCTTACAACCGCAGCTTTTTGTACATCCTTTGATACATTCATTCTACTTTTTCAAGCAAAGCTTGTGGTGCAGGAGCTTTGACAGTAAATATTGGAATTATTCCATATTTTGAAGTTTGCCTGGCCGAGTCATGTGGATCCAACGTATTACCTATAAAAAATAAGATTTAATCATAACACACAATCACGTAAAAAAGTTATAATGAGAAATTTAAAAAATAATCCTAAAATCAAAAATCGTTGCAAGTACTTATTACATTTTGAAAATCATAACTTATTCAAAAATAATCCTAGAATTTTTTATAATACACCATTACAATACAGTAAACAGAATAAGATTTCTTTTTTATGATATAATATTATGCCTAAATGTAGAAACAAAAGGTATAATGGAAAATTTAAAAAATATTCGTAAAAAATATAAAAACTCGTTAAAAGTATAAAGTCTTGAAAAAGATAACCTCTTTAAAAGAAGTCGTACAACATTATACAGTTGAACATTTTAAAGGTAATTGATTTCTATTCCTCCCACATATACCATTGTATATGCCTAGAGTTACGTATAAAAAGTTACAGAACAATATTTGCGAAATAACAAGGAAAATTGCCCAAAATTGCTGTGAGTGGCGAACTTTGAAAAATCATATTTCGAAAACTTTAAATCCTAATGACCTCTACCAAACGTCATTTTAAAGAAAAAATATGTAAATTTTTTTCTGTGAAGCAATGTCTATACCTATATCCCCGTGGACAAAAGTTATGGGACAAAAAACAAAATTTCTTTCTTTTGGGTCTCTTTGTGCTTTTCCTTTTGAATATATTTTTGTAAAAAAAGTATCTTTGACTTTAAAAAGTTAGATTTAGATAGTAAATTTAACCAGGAACAATTTTTATGTGGACGTGTTTGTACCAAAAGTGCATAGAACTCACCCTAATGTAACCTGTGCCCAGGGACTAATTCACCCATTTCTCAAAAACGCACCCCTTTAAATGGTAGCACTCCGCGGTTTTTTCATATATAGAGATTCATTGACCATATGAAATAATAAAACCCCGTTAACGTTGTAGTTCCTTTCTATAGTACATAATTAATAACCTAATAATACAAAATACGCATTTGGAGATATATATAGACCCCCGGATAAAATTATAAATGATTTTTTAAGCGACTTTGAAGAAAATTTAGCTGAAATTTTCACACAGTTTGATGAAATAATTTGTGGAGGGGACATAAATATTGACATGTAAAAGGGGCCGTCCTGCAATAACGTAACAAAGTTTATTAACATTACAGAAATATTTAATCTGCAACAAATAATTAATGAACCTACTCGAATCACAGCTACTGGTGAATCACTTATTGATGTCATTTTAATTTCAAATCAAAACAATTCTTACATTCATGGTAATAAAGAACTATTTATTACTTGTGATCATCAGTTAGTATTTTGTGCATTAAATTTTGATATCAGTAATAAAGAAAATATTATATATACAAGAAATTTAACTAACATAGATAAAAATTTATTGGAAGATTTTTTATATTCGTCTCCTTTCGAAGAAATATTTCGGTTAAAAAATATTAATGATAAAGTTTCACTTTTTAATCAGTTAATGGTAAATATTTTTGATACATTAGCTCCTATTAGAAAAAGAAAAAACAAAAAAATAAATCCTCCATGGCTTACAGATAACATAAAACTATTGATAAAGCTGAGAGATAAAGCTCTTTCTAAATACCGAACAACAAAACGTCCAGCTCATTACCAGTATTACAAAGATTTGAAAAATTTCACTACTGTTGCAATAAGAAACGAAAAAAGGGGGTATTTTAATTTTTGTTTGAATACTTATGGTAGAAATAGTAAACAAATGTGGCAACATATCAGAAAGTTGGATATTCGTTCGAAACCGGCAAATAGAGAAATACCGCAAAATTTAGATAATCCTAATAATATAAATAATCATTTTCTTTTAGTAACTGGTAATATGACTGAGCCAGATCAGAACTTATTACTTTTCTATAATAATAATTTAAAGACAAATTTTAATGAATTATTGAATTTCATCACAGTTAATACAAATACTGTGTATAAATATTTACTAGAAATTAAAACTAAAGCAGTGGGAGTCGACGAATTACAAATTGACATGCTTTTGCTATGTTGCCCATACATTTTACCATTCATAACTTCTTCTTCTTCTTCTTCTTCTTCTTCTTCTTCTTCTTCTTCGTCTACCCATTCACGTCCACATCTGAACATAAGCCTCTTCAAGTCTTCCTTTCCATTGTTTTTTGTTGTACGCTACTTGTAGCCAATTTTTCCCGGCAGTTCGTTTCAGATCATCTGTCCATCTCATAGGAGGTCTGCCTCTGGGTCTTTTGTGTTCGTATGGTCTCCAGGTTAGAATTGTTCTGTGCCATTTGTTAAGATCGCCCCTAGCTACATGTCCAGCGTATTCCCATTTATTGCCAACTCCCATTATTTTTTCATGCAGAATTATCCCTTAAAGTTTTGTCGCACTTATTTAGAAACACCGTGTATTGATGAAAAACATGTCTAGTTGTTAAAGTACCTACCTCTTGTATTATCCGACATAAACGAATGATCCAAAAAACAGAATGTTGAGAAAACCTGAGGCTATAGTTGGGTTCTAGTTTGAGTATTTTATAAATCCCAGAATATTCCACAGAGTGATCTGAACTTTGCCCGGGGCCCGTTTTCAAGCCATCAATGAAAGAATCTGCAAGCTTAGGAATAAAAACGCATTTCTTTAACATAACCCTTATAAATGTACACTGTCCCACAAATGAATAGGAAGAAGACACTAAGGTAGCCTTTTATCAGGATCTAGAACGAATCTATAATTCAATACCAAGAAACAACATTAAAATGGTGATAGGCGACACAAACGCCAAGATCGGAAAAGAAGAAGAGTATATAGGGGTAATAGGGAAACATAGTTTGCATAGAGACACAAATGAGAATGGCCAGTTTCTAATAGATTTCGCAGCTGGAAAGAATATGATTATCAGTTCGACATGTTTCCCACATCGGGACATACATAAGGGCACTTGGATATCACCTGACGGAAACACAATAAATCAAATAGACCATATACTGACTGAAAAAAGAATGGCAACAAGTATATTAGATGTAAGAAGTAGACGTGGCGCAAGCTGTGACTCAGACCATCTACTAGTGCAGACACGGTTTAGATGCAAAATCAGTCGACAGGTAAAGGAAAAATATCCAAAACAAGAAAAACTAAACTTAGATAACCTAAAAGTCCCTGAGGTACAAGAAAGATTTGAGAGAACAGTGGATGAAAAATTACTAGAAGAAAACAGAGCAGACTCCACAATAGAAAATCAATGGAACACCATAAGCAGTATCATACTAAACACAGCGAAAGAAGTCCTAGGAACAAAGACACAACGGCGAGAAGAAACATGGTTCGATGAAGAATGCAAACAAGGTATACAGGAAAGAAATGAAGCACATAAGAATTACATACTCAGACGTACTAGAGAGAGAAAAACAGAATTTGAAAACAAAAGACGAAGAGCAGATAAACTGTGCAGGCAGAAAAAGAGAAAGTACGAAAACCAACGGATACTAAACATAGAGAGGGAGTTTAAGGAAAACGAAATACGTAGTGCATACCAACTTATTAAACATTTAAGACAGGGATACAAACCGAAGACTAGCCTCTGCAAAAATAAGAAGGGTGAAATCATTAGCGATATGGACGAAATTAAGATAACCTGGATGACATATTTTAAGGAAGTATTAAACGAAGGGGCACAACCACCATTACAACAACAGAGGCAGCAGCAGGCACGGCAGGAGGTACAACAACACCCTAATAGCACAAGGACGTCCAATGGACGTCCATTGGACGTCCTTCACGGACTTTAGGGACGTCCATTGGACGTCCGTTTTCGTCCGAGGAACGTCCTTATACGTCCTATTTTGGTCCAAATGTCGCGCTACCGAACGTCCATTGGACGTCCATCTAAGGTCCGAGGGGACGTATAATGGACCTTAATCGGACGTAATTTGGACCTTAATCGGACGTCCTAGGGGACGTAAATTGGACCTTAATCGGACGTAAATTGGACCTTAATCGTAAGTAAATTGGACCTTAATCGGACCTTAACCGGACGTAAATTGGACCTTAATAGGACGTAAATTGGACCTTAATCGGACGTAAATGGGACCTTAATCGGACGTAAATTGGACCTTAATCGGACGTAAATTGGACCTTAATCGGACGTAAATTGGACCTTAATAGGACGTAAATTGTACCTTCATCGGACGTAAATGGGACCTTAATCGGACGTAAATTGGACCTTAATCGGAAGTAAATTGGACCTTAACCGGACGTCCTATTTTGGTCCAAATGCTACGTTGCCAAACGTCCAATGGAGGTCCACTTAACATCCGAAGGGACGTTCGGTGGACGTCAATTGGGCCTTCATAGGACGTCCCAGTTTGGTCCAATGTCTTGCTGCCGAACATCCATCTAATGTCGTGGGAAATAAAAAATATATTTTTTAAGGAACTTATATTACATCTTATATTAAATTACAATTATTGGATATTACATTATTTACATTAAATTACAATACACTTCTCCAAGAAATTAACGCACCACCTTAAATATGGGGTATTTTTGATGTCTCGTATTTCCTAAACCTGTTGTTTCATCTAAGTGATTTTTTTATAATATTACAGCCTAGGCTATAGGTTACCTCCTTAAGCTTGTCATGCACAGGGAGCTATGCTGTAATATATGTACATTATATCATAATCGCTCTCTATAGTAATGAGTGAGCCTGCAGACAGGAAACAAATGGTTCAGTATGTGCAGGCTCACTCATTACTATAGAGAGCGATGTGATATAATATATATTACAGTATAGCTCCCCGTGCATGACAAGCATAAGGAGGTACTTAACCTATAGCCTAGGGCCTAGGCTAGAATATTATAAAAAAATCACTTAGATGCAACAACATGTTTAGGAAATTCGAGACATCAAAAATGCCCAATTTTTAAGGTCGTGCGTAATGGGCTGTATATACAGGGTGTAACAAAAATACAGGTCGTAAATTAAATCACATATTCTGGGACCAAAAATAGTTCGAATGAACCTAACTTACCTTAGTACAAATATGCACATAAAAAAAGTTACAGCCCTTTGAAATTACAAAATGAAAATCGATTTTTTCGATTATATCGAAAACTATTAGCGATTTTTTATTGAAAATGGACATGTGGCATTATTATGGCAGGAATATCTTAAAGAAAAATTATGGTGAAATTTGTGCACCCCATAAAAATTTTATGGGGTTTTTATCCCTTAGATCCTCCCAAACTTTTGTGTACGTTCCAATTCAATTTTATTATTGTGGTACCATTAGTTAAATTCAATATTTTTGTTTCTTAGTATTTTTCAGATAAGGCAGTTTTTATCGAGTTGCGACTTCTTTTTTAACATGTCTATATAAAAATTTTATGGGGGTTTTGTTCCTTTAAACCCCCCAAATGTTTGTGTACGTTCCAATTAAACTATTACTGAGGTACCATTAGTTAAACAGAATGTTTTTAAAACTTTTTTGCCTCTTTGTATTTTTTCGATAAGGCACGTTTTATCGAGATCTGGCTTCTTTTTTACTATGGTTCAAAATATACCTAAAAATGTAAAGCATAAATAAGTCTGCATATTATTACCAAGTCTCCATAATCGTACTTAACCATATACAAATATGCGGTGGATTTGACAAATATTCAAAATATTTCGATAAAAATTGACTTTTCGAAAAAGCAATAAGAGGCAAAAAAGTTTTTAAAACGTTGTGTTTAAATGGTACTACAATAATAATTAAATTGAAACGTGCACAAAAGTTTGGGGGGGTTTAAAGGAACAAAACCCCCATAAAATTTTTATGGGGTGTCCAAATTTTACTATAGTTTTTTCGTAAGATACTGCTGCCATAATAATGCCACATGTCCATTTTCAATAAAAAATCTCTAATAGTTTTCGATATATTGGAAAAAATCACTTCATCTTGTAACTTCAAATGAGTGATAAAGGCACAGAGATTTAGATGGCGAGGTCACATTGAAAGGATGCCAAACACGAGGACTCCAAAAAGGGTACTAAACTACACTACAGCTTCAAGAAAGAGAAGAGGAAGGCCGAAAAATAGATGGAAGCAAGAGGTCGAAAAAGATTTGGAAAGAATGGTGCTACAGGGTCAGAAAAGAAAAATGAATAACAGGAAGGAATGGAGAAAAATCACATATCAAGCCAGAGAAGATCTCAGTACATAAAGAAACGTGAAAATGAAGAAAAAAACAAACTTTTCAAGCCATGGGCCTCTAAGGCCCTTAGTGCTATTATATATATATATATATATATATATATATATATATATATATATATATATATATATATATATATATATATATATATATATATATATATATATATATATATAATATATAACTTCAAAGGGCTGTAACTTTTCTTGTGTGCACATTTGTACTAAGGTAAGTTAGGTCCAATCAAACTATTTTTGGTCCCAGAATATGTGATTAAATTTATGACCTGTATTTTTGTTACACCCTGTATATATCTACATGCTTCGTCTAATTTACTAACTGTTGCGCGTCATCCGCGTCGTAGTCTGTGACGTCGCATGATACCAACATGAAATATTTAGGTGGTAGGTGTGTTCTTTTTTAGAATCACTTTGCCGAGTACACTGGAATTACAGCCACTAGACATATTTTATTATATACGCGTAGAAATAATATTTGAAGATTTCTATTAATGTTAACCTAAAGAAATACACAATAATATGTTTCATTTAATTTGTATGAATGGATTATAAAGCGTTTTTATGAAGCAGATTTGTTCGGATCACACTGTAACTGTAATCGAACGAAGGTGACATTTTAGAATAAATTGGTAACATTTATTTGACAGTTGCGGTGATGACACTTCATATTTGTTTATATTCTTTACTATAAGTATCTGTTTTATTTATTATATTTACTGTTTTTATTATTTACTTTACTATAAGAAGATCCTCTACTATAAAAATATAAATTTCACCTAATTTTATAATGACTTGGAATAATCGAGGTATCTGACAACTTTTTAAGTTGTTATTGTAGACATACTTATACAAAGAAACCTACCGGCTTTTTGCCAAGAGTTCGGAGCCGTTTTTAAATTATTAACAATGCAGTGCAAAAACGCTTGCACTGCAAATCTTAAAAGATTATAACTTAATTCTTGTTCTCTATTTCTTAAGTTTTTACTTATTTACATTGAATATTAATTTGTTTTGTTGTATAATCCACGTTTACAATAATTATGTGATAAATTTGATTTAAAATGGATTCAGGATCTTTTTATACTTTGGCAACTATGTCAACTTAGATCTCTGGCGTAGATAATGACGTGCAACGGTAAGTAAATTAGATGGACTGTAGGTTATATTTGGTTCTTGGGACATCAAAGTATATTTTTTAGACATTCCGTGGATATAGTCACTGATGTGACATATCTCCGATTTGTTTTTCATGAGTTTTGTAAGAGAGACTAAAAACTTTTTTTATAGTCACCTCCTGTTTTCATATATTTTTTGACATGTTTTGTAGTAAATTCAACTATCTATTTACTACAAAACATGTCAAAATTTACATGTGAAAGCAGATGATCCTAAAAATGGTTTTTCGTCTCCTACAAAATTCATGAAAAAGCAGATAGGAGAATTATTGTACATTACAATTCTCTGATGTTTGGGAAAAAGGGCTTAAGTCAGAATTGCACATTGATAATGTTTTGATGATTTCTACAGTACTGTAGTAGATTCTACTGTACATACAGTTTACATCTACAACAGTTTTTTTCTGGTCCAGAAATCATCTAAATATTATCAATGTGCAATTCTGACTTGAGCCCTTTTTGCCAAACATAAAAAAACAATCTGGTCATAACTGACCAATGAGCAATTTTAATTTAACCTAAATTACTACTGTTTCTTAAAATGAAGAGCTTACCCCATAGCGTCTCTTATCTAATCTAACAAGATCGTGCACTATTCTAACATACACAGGCACAGCACACAAGCACTATGCTCCGTTTTTCACTATCACCTATCACTCAAACTAGTTCAAAAGGCTTTGTCCTCTTCAATCTTCTAGTTTGCCCAGTAGTATCGAAGAGCTGGATTTCCTCAATATTCTTGAACTTATGAAGTTGTTGCTCATGACTTATTCCTGCTATCTCCTTGATATTTGTTGATAAAGTAATAACTTATTATGCATGGACAATGTGGACTTTCTTCCAACTATTTAGCCAATACACTTTTTATATCTCTCTTTTGCCTTTCATAGCCACAAGGCTATACATTTCCTCCTTGGTTTTTTTTGTAGACCACTTTCAGCTGATTCTAAAAAAAAATTAAAATGAACGGTAATTTTTCTATTCTTTACAATTAAAAATCAAAAGAAATAGGTACTATTTACAGGTAATAATATGCATGCATAAATGATTCGTTTCATAAAGAATAAAGAAAATTGAAAACGGATTTTATAATACTTACAAAATTGTTTAAACAAGAGATCCAGCCAAAGCCCAGAGCAAAAACTAGCAGACAGTACAGCAAAAAAGCCACTAATTTCCATTTCCCACAACCCCTTATCGATGCATTTTTTTCCAATCAAAATTTTTATTTTACTAAATTTTTAGGTTATCGGTTATCCATGAAAATGACATAAATATATGAAATGTGATGACCAATGACCACGCGACGCTACATAGATACTCGCGCGGCAAATTTGAAAATGAACGCAAATTGAATAGTAAATGGCCTCTCTTAAAATCTTTTAATGGAAAATTTTACCCCTCCAGGAAGACATTGTACTATGTTCATAGAATATCTTGTGGTAACTTTCCACCCATAATTTAATCAGATAGATGTTCACGGAATAGAACGGTAGTACCTACATTCCTGGAATGTTTTGTGTTGTTAGGATTAAACTTTTATTTTATTTATTCTTGAATATTTCCTATTGTTAAACATTGTAACCAATAATTTACAAATAAGATTTTCATTACATTACATAAAATCAAAAACATGTTTTGGATATTAAACTATATACCTAGTTTATAATTGTAATAATTGTATATACAATTTTGAATTAAGATTTAATCTTTTCGATTTAAACTACAGTAAAACCTGTGTTACCGGCCCCCTGCAAACACCGGCCACCTGTACTAACGGCCAGTTTAAAAATTCCCCAAACCAATTACAGTAAAACCTGTCAGTAACGGCCACTAAAAATGAAAAAGGTATTGGCGGATATAGAAAGGTGACCGGTATTGCCAGTTTTTGTAGTCTAGATATAATTGGTTTGGGGAATTTTTAAACTGGCCGTTAGTACAGGTGGCCGATTTTATCAGGTGGCCAGTAACACAAGTTTCTATACGGCCACCTTTCTATATCGGTCAATAGTTCTTTCATTTTAGTGGCCGTTACTGACAGGTTTGACTGTATTTCATTAACGTAAAGTTAACGCGTAAGTTAATATTTTATTGAATTATTTTGCTATTTGATCCCGTAATTGATATAATGTGTCCAATATAAAATATATAAGCGTTCATAAAACGTCCGTATTTCGTCCAGTATGGACGTCCAAAGGACGTTCAACGTCGGACGTCCAAAGGACGTCCATATTTATTCCGTCCGAAGGACGTCCAACGTCGGACGTCCAAAGGACGTCCATATTTATTCCTTCCGAAGGACGTCCAACATGGGACGTCCAAAGGACGTCCGTTTATAGTCCATGGACGTAAGGACCAAAAATGGACCTATTTTGGACGTCCAAAGGACGTCGTGTGCTATTAGGGCAAGAGCTGGGGGAAGATGGAGAATAAAATGAATTAACTAGACCCCCAACGCTAGAGGAGGTCCAAACGGCAATCCACATACAAAAAAGCCATAAAGCACCGGGAATAGATAAAATGCCGGCAGAACTACTCAAGCAAGGAGGAAGGAATTTGACACAACAGATGTACCAGTTAATACGAGAGATATGGGTAGAAGAAGAAATCCCCCAACAATGGAAGAAAAGTATAATCTGCCCTATTCATAAAAAAGGAGACAAACTGTTGTGTCAGAATTATAGAGGCATCTATTTACTTTGTTCGGGATACAAAATATTCACAAACACCCTTAATTGAAGATTTCAACCTCTCACGAAAAAATCATCGGGGAATATCAAGCAGGGTTTAGGCAAAATAGATCTACCATTGACCAACTATTTACAGTTAAACAAATACTAGCCAAAGCATGGTAATATGACATGGACGTTTACAATCTCTTTGTAGATTTTAAACAAGCCTATGATTCAATAGATAGAACAATTCTACCTAATATATTGGAAGAGTTTGGCATACCATCAAAATTAATACGACTAGTGCAAATGACAATGACAGAAACAGAAGCACAGGTATGTATTCAAGGACAGATCACTGATGCGTTTACGATAACGCAAGGACTGAAACAAGGCGACGGACTGGCTCCAACGCTTTTTAATCTTGTTCTTGAATATGTAATTAGGCGGTTGACGGTGAGCGGAAATAACATACTTACAAATAAATCTACCCAATTAGAAGCATACGCAGATGATATAAACATAATGAGCAGAACAATGAATGCAGCGGAAGAAACCTACGTTGAGTTGAAACAGAGTGCAGAAGCAGTAGGGCTAGCAATAAATACAAATAAAACAAAACTACTCATACAAACCAGATCAAATAGACCGGCGCAACAACATTTTATTGACGATATAGAACATGTAAATAGATTCACGTACCTAGGAATGGATCTGGTTGAAAACAATGAAGAAGGACCGGAAATAAATAGAAGGCTTGTGCTGGCAAATAAAGCCTATTTCGCGATGGGCCACATATTCAAATCAAACACCAGAAAACAAAACTCCGGGTATATAAAACAATAATCAGGCCCATAGTAAGTTATGGCTGCGAAACATGGGTGGTGACACAGAAATCTGCCAATGCATTAGATGGGTTTGAAAGAAAAGTATTACGTAGGATACTGGGCCCAATAAGTGAAAATAACAACTGGCGAATTAGGTATAATAGAGAAATATACGAGCAATATAGCGAACCAACTCTAGCACAATACACTAAACTGCAGAGATTACGGTGGACAGGGCATGTGGTCCGCATGCATGAGAATAGAATCCCCAGAAAATTGCTGAATGCAAGAATGCAGGGAAGAAGACCGTCCTGTTGGAAGACCTAAAAAGAGATGGGAAGACGAAGTCGATGAGGATGCCAGGAACTTCCTGGGAACGCGTTCATGGAAAAGAACAGCGGTAAATCGAAATGATTGGAGAAGCTTGTTGAAGGAGACCAAGGCTCGATTTGGGCTGTAGTGCCATTGGATGGGGATGGGATGTGAACTTTGAGGAAAAGCACAGTTTAACTTTTACACCTGCTATACAATGAAAATTTAACTGTTTAGCAACAATATTATTACAGTAGTATTGTTAAAGAATCAGGATATAACCTGTTCAGAAAATACCTTAAATCGGCCAACAGGTTTAGAAAATAAGAGACATCAAAAATGACCAAATTTTTAAGTGGGCCGATTTCTATGCACGTAAGTTTATATACATCGTCTGATTTAAGCCTTGACTAGGTGTGTCCGTTACTTACTGTTCGTTGTTTTTTGTATCCATTCGTGACCAGCCATTCATTTGCTGCCATCAGTTCACCTGTTTTGAGGTCTGCCTCTACTTCTCACACATTTCTCTTTGTCTCCGTTCAACAGTTCGCTTCGTCCAACGGTTGTCTTCCATTCTTCCTATGTGTCCTGACCAGTTTCAGATTATCATGGCAATCCTTTTGAATTACATCTGTTATTGTTACAATAATTATTATTATACATGATTTAATTACCATTATCTTTGCTCTTTTCCATGTGTTGGAACAATCTTTTATTTCGATATTAGGTTACTTCTTTCCTCTAAACGTGCCCTATCAAGTCTTTTTGATGGTAACGATTAACATGGCAAAACTCTCTGTGTCTCGACCTATTCTAAATAGATGCTCTGATTTCCTTATCCCTGTCCACTCTCTGATATTATTCAACCAATTGGCCTGTTTTCTACCAATTCCTCTGCGTCCTTCGATTTTACCCATCATAATTAGTTGAAGAATATTTTATCGGTCTCCCCTTACTACGTGTCCAAAATAGGCCATCTTTCTATATTTAATGTTGTTATTGTGTGATTAAGTTACTAAATTGTATTAATAAAATTAAGAATCCGTTTTTTCTGTCAACGCAACATTTTCAAGTCGAGTATTATTTTTTTCAAGTGAAAATTGTGGACGTGGAAGTTGGATTTCCCTTGGCTAAAAGGAGACTCCTAGTGAGCAGCCCTGGTTTATATTCTTATTAGCTAACCACGTTACACTTAATGTTTGAGATATATTATCTTTATTAAGAATTTTAGAAGTATATCCAAGTCGGTTTTATGGTGGCTTTTGGAGTCTTCTTCTTCAAGTGCCATCTTCGGATGGAGGTCAAAAATTATCATAGCTATTAGAACTGTACAGACGTTTGCTCTGAAAAGTTCATTTGATCCATTAATATCGGTATCCTGCTCTCAGGTTGCGCAGCCATGACATTCTGCTTCCCCTATGCTTCTCTTTCCTTGGATCTTTCCCATCATAACCAATTGGAGCAAGTTATATCTCTTTCTAAATGTAATATGTCCGAGATATCAAATTTTCTTGTTTAAGTTTTATTCAAGATTTTAATTTCTTTATTCATCATTCACTGAACCTCTTTGTTTATGACGTGATATCTACACGATATTTTCAGAATTGTTTTATACGCCGATCACTCGAATGATTCCAGTGTTTTTTATTGATGATACATTCAAGGTCCAAACTTCCATTCCATAAAACAAAATCGAGAAAATGTAGCACCTCACCAATCTACCTCTTAGCTCCAACTTTAAGTATTCTTCTCATTTTGTTGAAATTTGCTTTAGACTTTTCTATTCTGATTTTGATTTATTGGAAGTATCATTTGTGGCTTAAACCATGGCTTCGTGTATTAGAAGATTTTCATTATATATTTGAGTTTTCGACATTCTCATAAATTCTGTCTTCTTGACATTCCTTGTTAGAACCGTATTCTTTTCCATATTCCCTTATTCCTGGTGACAGTCTCTCAAGATCTTTAATTTTTTCGACTAGGATTAGGATGACAATGTAATCCGCATATCTAATGTTGTTAGTTGGAACTCTTTATCTAAGCTATTTCACCCTCGAGGGCTTTTTACATCATCTCTTCCTAGTAGGCTTGAAAGAGAATTGGGGCAATACGCACACCTGTCAGCCCATGTCTAATTTAAAATTCCTCTGGCAGCTATTCGTTAACACGTACTTTTGCTTGCTGCTTATCTAATAAATTCGATCTTGAGGTGTCCAGGCCATTACCCGTGTTGAGCTGCCCCCCCCCCCACTTGCAAAAATTAGAAAACAAATAGTCCTGATTTATGAGCTATTTATGAGCTCTCATATTCCGCAAATTAAAAATTTTTAGCTCGTTCCACTGAGCAGGAATTTAATATTTTAGTGGGGGGGACTTAAAAATGGGAATATTGAATCGATTTTTGCGGCAGAATTACGAGCTGTTTATGAGCTCTTGAAATGATATAGTTTCGATTTTTGAGCTCATCCCCTTCACCCCCAAACAACCCTTTAATTGATTTAACTTAAGATAAAATTGTTGAGAAAACTTAAAATATATCGTATTGCGGATATAATTCCTTACTTACTTACTTACTTAAGCCGTCCTCTTTTGCCTTACGGTGTCGAGGTAAGTGGAGAAATCAGACGTCTCCATGCCTTTCGGTCAGTAGCTAGTCTTTCTGCTTCTCTCCACCCAATATTCCTTTTTACGCAAGCCTTTCCAATATCTGCGTTCCACGTACTTGCTGGCCTGCCTCTTCTTCGTTTGTTGTCGGATGCCGCTTTCCATACCCTCTTTACAGTTTTACCTTCACCCATTTTCGTCATATGTCCGAACCACAATAACTGTTTCGTTTCAAGTCTGTCTAAGGTCCTTCCAATACCGCACCTTTCACGTATGTCTTCATTTCTTATACGATTACGTCTGGTCACCCCGGATACCGCACGTAAATATCGCATTTCGCATGCTTGAATTTTACTACGGATGTTGTCATTCATTGTCCACGTTTCACTACCGTAGAGTAGCACCGGCTCGTATACAGTTTGGAACACTTTCATTTTTGTTTTCAGGCTTACTTCTTTCTTCCTAATAAAACTTTTATTTAGCGCATAGTACAATTTTGTTGCACTCATTACCCTGCTGTTTATTTCTGGTTCTATATTTCCTTGTCCATTCCTTGTTGATCCTAAATACTTGAAGTCCTCTACTTGTGTAATGGGCTCATTATTCAGCTTTACATTTATATTTTCTTAAGTTTTCGATATTACTAAAGCTTCTGTTTTTTCAATATTTATTTTCATCCCAAATTTCTTAAAGGCTTCATTCCAAACATTTACATTCACTTGCAAGTCTTCTTCTGATTTTGCCACAATTACCAGGTCATCGGCATATATCAACTCTGACACGTGAACTTGTTGAAGTTTATACACCCCTACCCTAGTTCTTTTTACCTTACCCCTGCATTCTTTTGCAATTTCGTCCATTAGAGTGATGAATAACAAATGACTCAGAACACCACCTTGTCTTACACCTGTCCTTGTGTAGAATTCTAGAGATGAGCGATTTTTCGTTCTTACATTATTACGTGTACATTTATATATACCTACTCTTTATTGCTTGGATTAACTTCGGTTTCACATTTCTACGGTTTAATATTTCCCACATCTTGTTACGTGGCGCCTGATCAAATGCTTTTAAGTCCACAAAACATAGAAACAACTTACTGTTATGTTATAGGGCTTTTTCTGATAACTGTCTCACCGTGAATATGAGATCGGTTGTACCTCGCCCTGGCCTAAACCTCATTGGCGTCATCCAGTGTTGCCTCGATATTTTCTCGCAGCTTTTTCTCTAGTATTATTTCGTAGATTTTACTAGCAACTACCAACAATGATATTCCCCTGTAGTTAGAACACTTATGTTTATCACCTTTTTTGTGTAATGGTAGAATAGTGGCAAGAGTCCAGTCTCTAGGTATGCATCCGGTATGCCAGCAGCTCCTTATGATTTTCCATAGTAACTGTAATTCTTCTCCTTCCATATATTTAATTAGCTCAGCCTTAATATTATCGTGTCCTGCAGCCTTGCCATTTTTTAATTTTAAAATTGCTTCCCTATATTCTTCGTATGTTATATCATCATTCTCTTTTTGTTAATTTAAATTGTACTCCTCCCTATCATTTTCTATTTCGTTGTTGTCTCCCATTAATAATTCCATAAAATGTTCTCGCCATCTTTCTGTAATCTCTCCATTTTTTAATATGTTACCAACTTTGTCCTCTAAACCTGTTACTCCGTTTGATTTCTTTTGTCTTAGGTTTTTTAGGGTCCTATAGAGCAACTTCGCGTTACCCTTACTATCACTTTCCATTTTATTTCCAAATTCTTCCCATTGATGATTCTTAGCTTCTTTAATTTTATTTTTAACCATTATTCTCTGTTCCTTATATTCTTGATAATTACCTTCAGTTTTATTACTTATATACTTTTTCCACAATTTTTTCTTCTTCGAAACTTCCAATTATATGTCATTATTCCACCAAGCTGTACTTTTCAGATATCTTCCTTTCGTTACACCACATACTTTACTCCCAGTTGCATACACCATCTCCTTAAAAATATTCCATAATATTTCTATATCCTCCTCATTTTTCCAATTTGTTTTTCGTATTTCTTCATTTAATTTACGACAGTATTCTTTTCTAATATTTTCAGACTGAAGTTTGTATACTTTAATACTTGGTTGTTCATAGCGATTTTCTTCATTTTTAATATTAAATGTCTGTTCTCTCCTTGCCTTTATTTTAGCTTCAACGAGAAGATGATCTGAACTGATCTCATAACCTCTTTTAACACGAACGTCCGCTATTTCATTTTTATATCTGTTCTGTACTAATACTAGGTCAATAACCGATTTTTCGTTCCGCGAATCCATCACTCGTGTGTATTTATGAATCTCTTTGTGTTGAAAAAATGTGTTACTAACTTGCATATCATTTATGATGCAAAACTCGATAACTCTTTGTCCATTATTATTCCTGACTATTTCTCCATATGGTCCTACAGGGTAGTCATATTCATTGCTTGACCCTACTCACCCATTAAAATCGCCTACTACGTATTATGACCTTATGACTTATTTGGTCCATTTCGTCCTGCAATTGTTCCCAGAAGCTCTCTTTGAGTTCCTTGGCTTCATTTTCCGACGGTCCATACCCTACAATAATAATTGTTGTCTTCTCGTTTTTACTGAGATCTATTCTAAGGAGTCGTTCCGAAATATTTTTCCATCTGGTGATATTTTTATGCTCATTTCTGTGAACCATTAGGGCAACTCCTGCCCTCGCACGTTCTGACTCATTAACACCTTCAAAAATCATGTAGTGCTCATTTCTCATTTTAATACATCCACTTTCTTTTCTCTTTGCTTCAGTTAATGCTAAAAAATCCATTTTTGTGTTTTCAAACTCATCAATAAGTTCATCTTCTTTACTATTTAGACTTTGTATATTCCACAATCCAATTTTCCAAGACTTATTTTGTTTTTCATTTTTTGCATTCATAGTTCTTTCATTGTTTGTATCTTTACGGTTTAGTTTTTGTATATTTTTGTCAAGACTCGTATCGATTTTGTTAAATTCTCTCATGTCCATAACCTGTGCCACGTTCGTATCCATATCCATCCTCGAACTTGCATTAACTAGTAGTTTTTTGAATCAGTTGCTGCTACATTATCTCTGACTATTTCTATAGTATTCGTATTATGGTTCCATCTCCATTTGGTGTCTTCAATAACGATAAAACCATAGCCCATTTTTATTCTTTTGCCATTTTGCTATTTCATTCTTAAGCTGTTCCGTATCAGACGTACTTATTGGCAAACCCTTCAATATTAAATTATTTTTCTTTCTTTCTTTCTGACAGATTTCTAAAGTTAGCTCTAATTTGTCCATTTTTTGTTTCATACTCATCATTTTCTTTTTTAAATTTTCATTTTCTTGAATTACTTTTTTAAGCTTTTCTTTGTACTCGCTATTCTCTTTTCGGAGTTCCTTCATTTCTCCTACCAACACACCTACCATGTTTTTTATATCCTCTAGTTCCTTATCTTTCTTTTTATTATCAGTTATTAGCGTTTTCATCATTTCCGTAATTTCATTCTCTCTACCTCCAGCATTCTTTTTATTGGGAGATCAATACACTTTTCTGCTCTTGCTAAAGATTTCGTCAAATTCATTTCCTTTCCTTTTACCATCCTCTGATACATAAGCATCGCTGCCGCTGTTCGTCATCTTAATTTCAATTCCTCTAGTATTACAAATTACTAGGTATTATAATTAATTGTTTGTCTGTATTATACTCGTATTTCTATTTCTACCTGAATGTTGTTTATTATTATTTATAAAATAATATATATAATATATATATATAATTCCTATAGCTTATATATTCTAAGAATATAATATTAAATCACGTGCATTTCGATTATTGATCTACAACCCCTTCGCAAGAAAACTACCCCATCTTTCCGGCTTAAGAGAGAGTTGTACTTAAAATGCATTAAATTACTTATTTGGGGAATACATATCATTTAATAATTTATGAACTCCCAAATTACGCGCATTAAATCAGTAAATTGCAATTTATTTTGTATAGTGCAGTCACTGAATGTAAAAATCAACGATTACCTTCAATTTCTGTGAACCTTCACCGATTTTTACGAAAATTGGTCAGTAGTTAGAGGATACCTTAAGAAACAAAGGTGACATGGTGCCACCTTGCGCCTTTACCCTGAGGGTGGATACCGCCCCTTCTCGGGGGTAAAAACTATTTTATAAAAAATAACTGCACAAATCAATAAAAGGACAAATGATAAGCAACATTTGTTATATAAAGTTATTAAAATAAGTCAATACTTTTGAAGTTATTAAAGATCAAAGATTTTAATTATTCCTGAAAAAAATGCTTGTTTTGAAGCGGTTTTTCGTAAATCACTGAAAAACTGTAAGTTTTTACAAAAAAATTAATAGTAGTTTAATTCGTATAGCTTATATTATAAGAATAAACTCTTAAATCACGCGTATTTCGACTATTGAGCTACAACCTCTTCACAAGAGAACCATCCCATATTCCCGGCTTAAGAGGGAGTTGTACTTAAAGTAAAGTAAAGTAAAGTATTGTTGGAGTTATTATTTTAAATATGATTTAAAAAAATCAAGATTTTTCAAATTTTCGTAAGTTATTTGCTTTTGATAATAACTCCAACAATACTAGATACACGTTAAAAATGACATATAACGAAATTTGAGTTTTTTTTATTAGCAAAGGTTTTACTTGTCTTTTGATTTCTGTATGAATCAAAATAACGAAGATAGAAACGTTTAAGCCTAAATTTTACTACGAGAAAAATGTAATAGGAGCCCTTTACTATTATCCTAAAAAAAATAAAGTATTTGAACGATTAAATGTAATATGTACAGTTTTATAGCTCTTGAAATTACCTTTCAAATAGTTGGATGTGCCTTATATCATAAAAATTAACAAGGTTATTAAAAAAAATCATTTTTTTGGGAAAATTTTGGAGTATAAATTTTGATGCTATCAACTTTTTCTAGAGCTCATTTGATAGGTATTTATAAGTGCTTTGACAATTAATTAGTAAGTGTTACATAAAATGCATTTTTTTCCCGTTATTTAAGCTTGAATCCTTAGATTTGAATAGTCGCAGGAAAAATATATATTTAATTACCTATAACCTACTTTAAATTAACATTATTTTTAAGTAAGCAATTTATTATATTTTTATTAGCTTCAATTTTAGTGATAAAAACTTTTTTGTAAAAACTTACAGTTTTTGAGTTATTTATGAAAAATCGCTTTAAAGCATGCATTTTCTTTCACAAAAATTAAAATATTTGAACTTTAATAACTCAAAAAGTATTGATTTATTTTAATAACATTATATAACAAATTTTGCTTAGATTTTGTCCCTCTCTCGACTTGTTGGGTTATTTTTAATAAAGTAATTTTAACCCCCGAGAAGGGGTGACATATACCCCAGGCTAAAATTGCAAGTTGTTATTGTTAATTTTGTTTCTTGAGGTATCCTCTATCCTCTCACCAATTTTCGTGAAAATGAATTTTACATTCAGTGACTGCACTATAGAAAGAAAATTGAAATTCAATAATTGAGATGCGTATATTTTGCGAGCTCATAAATTATTAAACGATATGTAGTCGCCAAATAATTAATTTAAATTATTTTAAGTACTACTCTCTCTTAAGCCGGGAAAATGCGCGTGATTTAAAAGTTTATTCTTAGACTATAAGCTATACGAATTAAACTATGTACTATTAACTTTTTTGTCAAATCTTAGTTTTTCAGTGATTTACGAAAAACCGCTTCAAAACATGCTTCAAAACCGCAACAAAAAACATTTAATAACTTAAAACTTATTGACTTATTTTAATAACTTTATATAACAAATGTTGCTTTTAATTTGTCCTTTAATAATTGATTTGTGCAGTTATTTTTTATAAAATAATTTTTACCCCCGAGAAGGGGCTGTATCCACCCTCAGGGTTAAGGCGCAAGGTGGCACCATGTCACCTTTGTTTCTTGAGATATCTTTTAACTACTGACCAATTTTCGTGAAAATCGATGAAGGTTCACCGAAATTGAAGGTAATCGTTGATTTTTACCTTCAGTGACTGCACTATACAAAATAAATTGCAATTTACTGATCTAAATGCGCGTAATTTGGGAGATCATAAACTATTAAATGATATGTAGTAGCCAAATAATTAATTTAATCAAAAATGAATAACCATTTTCAATTTCGTTGCAAAACGAAAACACAGCCGAACCATATTCTAGTCCAATCAGAGAGTGCTGCAAGCACCCCTACCGGTTTCGAAACTTATTAGTCTCTCATCAGAAGGCACATATGCTGCTCTCCCTGATCCAACCAAAACAAACCCCAGCGTGCAGTCCCGGATTGCAACGAACGAAATGGCATAGATGCCCTACCGGCAAGTGCTAGCAAAAAGACTAAATTTTCACTCTAATGGCATATAAAACAACATAATGCTATTCTACACCCCACCAGAATGAAAACAATGGGAACCTTCTCTGGTTACACCTCCGAGGCTTCTACAATTTGCAAGCCATACGGATGCTGAGACTAAGGAAGATGAGGGAATTCTACAATTTACAATTCACGTCCCATCTTCTCGTTGGAACTTTACCGCGCTGAGCAGATGGGACGTGAATTGTAAATTGTAGAATTCCCTCATCTTCCTTAGTCTCAGCATCCGTATGGCTTGCAAATTGTAGAAGCCTCGGAGGTGTAACCAGAGAAGGTTCCCATTGTTTTCATTCTGGTGGGGTGTAGAATAGCATTATGTAGTTTTATATGCCAGTAGAGTGAAAACTTAGTCTTTTTAATTAATTTAATGTATTTTATGTAGAACTCTTTCTTAAGCCGGAAAGATAAGGTAGTTTTCTTGCGAAGGGGTTGTAGCTCAATAATCGAAATGCACGTGATTTAATAGTTTATTCTTAGAATATATAAGCTATAGGAATTATATCCGCAATACGATATATTTTAAGTTTTCTCAGCATTTTCTCTTAAGTTAAATCAATTAAAGGGTTATTTGGGGGTGAAGTCGATGAGCTCAAAAATCGATTTAATATTCCTATGTTTAAGTAGTGGGGGGAGGTGACTCAGCCCCCCCCCCCCCACTAAAATATTAAATTCCTGCTCAGAGGAACGAGCTCAAAATTTTTAATTTGTAGATTATGAGATCTCATAAATAGCTCATAAATCAGGGCTATTTGTTTTTTAATTTTTGCAAGTGAGGAGGGGGGCAGCTCAACACGGGTCAGGCCATTGCAGTCTTTGTGGATTAATAATTTCAGTATGTCTTTTGGTTATATTTATTATTTCATAGTTCATCAGCCTTCTATATTCTCCTTGTTCTTTCTTTAGTGAGCAGTACGCGTTTCAGTGCCTTTTGTACTTATTAACACGTTGACGGACATTGCGTCAAATGTATAAGCAAGTGTTGTGACACTATAATATATATTTTGCAAAGTAGAATAGGAAAAAATGCAACGTCAATAGACGTTGTGTCACATTATATCAATGGAAATTAGACATCTATAGACGTTCTGTCCGTCAACGTGTTAAGCATTTTGTTTTATTCTGATTGATTATTAGTGGTCAGTTCTTTGCTTCTCTTATCAATGTTAGGATTGTTTCTTCTAAGTACTGTTTGTCACGCGATACCAATGCTAGATCGTTCGCGTATACTATGATTTTTGTCGAAGTTTTAAGATTTGATGTTTTCTTTCTCCATCTCTTTCTCTCTATCTCTATATAATTACTTCTAGCATGATATTAAATAGAAAAGTTGACATACTATCTCCTTGTCCTATTCCACGTTCTATATTGATGTCGTTTGTATCTCCTTAGGTTGTTTTAACTCTTGCTGACGAGGTCTTCATTGTCATTCTAGCCAGTCTTATTAACTTTGCTGGTATTTCTATGTTTCTCTATACTCTATGTCATGCTGGTATAGTGGAGTCACTGTGGATATGAGCTACTACCTCCGATTTTGTTGAACCTCAATCGATTTGCATGAAAATTGGTGAGTGTTTAGAGGATATCTCAAGGAACAAAGGTGACATGGTGCCAACTTGCGCTTTTACCCTGGGGGTGGATGCCACCCCTTCTCGGGGGTGAAAATTATTTTATTAAAAATAACCCCATATTTCGATAGAGGGACAAATTTCAAGCAAAATTTGTTATATAAAGTTATTGAAATAAATCAAATCTTTTTGAGTTATTAAAGATCAAAAATTTTAATTTTTCTTGAGAAAAATACATGTTTTTAACCAATTTTTCATCAATAACTCAAAAAGTGTAAGTTTTTACAAAAAGTTATTATTATCAAAATAGAAGCTAATAAAAAATGAAATAAACCCCTTACCACAAAAACCTTTTAATGTTAACTAAAAGTGAGTTATAGGTAATTGAATGTATATTTTTTTCGGCGAGTAAAAAACTCTAAGTATTCAAGCTGAAATAACGGGAAACTGATGCATTTTATAACATATACTTATTAAACATTTGTCAAAGTACTTGAAAATATCTATTAAATGAGCCCCGAACATGTTGATAGCGTTAAAATTTATGCTACAAAATTTTTTTCAAAATTTATCTTTTAAAAATTTTTTCAAAAAATGTTATTGTTTTTTTTAATAACTCCGTTTGTGTTTACGATATCAGGTTCACCTTAAAGCTGTTTGAATGTTAATTCTAAGTGCCTATTTAATCACGTTGAACCTAATCTTTTAAACCCCTTACTTTTTTTTTTAAATAAAAGGTTAAATGATCTCGGTCGCATGGTTCCCACAGCAAAATTTAAGATTTAAACGTTTCTATCTCGTTATTTTTCACCCTATAGAAATAGTAAAACAGGTAAAATATTTGGCACAAAAATACTAAAATTGGGATAAGTATTTTTGGAGTTACGATCAAAAGAATATGAGAATTACAATAATTTTAAAAATTATGATTTGTTTAAATTATACCTTTTTTCAAAAATATGCATTCTAAACCGGTCAAAATTACCGAAACCATTACTTATGCTAATATAAAGAAGTTTTTGTAAGGATTACTATAAATTTTAATTTTTGTGGAAATGGCGTATGTTTTATTTTTCATTTTTCCTAAAAAATTCGAAACGGTTCTTTCATTTTCATTATAACTTGCTTAATTTTGACGCTATTACCTTGTTCTGAAGCTCATTTGATAGGTATTCCGAAGTACTTTGGAAAAGTTTAGCAGGAATATTTTATACATTGCATCGTTTTCCCGTTATTTAAGCTTGAATACTTAGATTTGAGTACTCGTCGAAAGAAATATACATTCAAGTAAAATTTAATAAAAAATTTTGGTCTTGGTAAAAGGTATATTATTTTAAAAAGCCCTATAGGGCTACAAACATCGAACAGAACGTTTTCGCTCTAAAAAGAGCATCATCAGTGTTGCAAGAACATGGTGAGCCAACCAAAAAATACGAAGGTCAAAGCCTTTCAAAAATGGACTAAAAGTCACATCAAAATGCTAACATAGCAAATTCCAAAGGATGGATATAATCCCTAAGGATATGGCCCTAGGATAACATATGACTCCCACACGTTGTAAGTGGGTCAAAGGTAACAAATTAGGTCATTATGTTACAAGAGCTGACAGGCAACTAGTTGCCTGTCAGCTCTTGTAACATAATGACCTAATTTGTTACCTTTGACCCACTTACAACGTGTGGGAGTCATATGTTATCCTAGGGCCATATCCTTAGGGATTATATCCATCCTTTGGAATTTGCTATGTTAGCATTTTGATGTGACTTTTAGTCCATTTTTGAAAGGCTTTGACCTTCGTATTTTTTGGTTGGCTCACCATGTTCTTGCAACACTGATGATGCTCTTTTTAGAGCGAAAACGTTCTGTTCGATGTTTGTAGCCCTATAGGGCTTTTTAAAATAATATACCTTTTACCAAGACCAAAATTTTTTATTAAATTTTACTTGTAATTAATGGTATACAGCCAGCTACAGGAAATTCTTCCTAGTGGATTTTTAAATATACATTCAATTGCCAATAACTCACTTTGAACTAACATTAGTTTAGTTCTTTATATGAGAAATGTATTCAATTTTTTATTATCTTCAATTTCATTAATAATAACTTTTTTGTGAAAGCTTACAGTTTTTGATTTATACGTGAAAAACCGATTTAAAACATGCATTTTTTTTATGAAAAAATAAAATTTTTGGTCTTTAATAACTCAGAAAGTGTTGATTTATTTTAATAACTTTACAAAACAAATTTTGCTTATAATTTGTCCCTCTATCGACCTATGGTATTATTGTTAATAAAATAATTTTCACACCTGAGAAGGGGTGGCATCCACCCCCAGGGTAAAAGCGCAAGTTGGCATCATGTCACGTTTGTTCCTTGAGGTATCCTTTAATTACTCACCAATTTTCATGAAAATCGAAGAGGTTCAACGAAATCGAAGGTGAAAACCTTCAGTGACTGCACTAGTAGTTATATGTCATGTTCGTAACTTTTTTGATGATACGCGATGGTACGTACATGGCATCTACTATTGATCTCCTTTTTCTAAATCCGTGTTGATACGCTCCTATATGTTTTTCTATGTAATCATTTAGTAGGTTCCTTATGATTGTGGTCAGTATCTTATACCTACGTTGTGTTTAGTAATATACTCGATAGTTGTCGCAGTTAGTTGGATAAATGTGTGATGTATCCGTTCTTAAAGATTTCCTCTTCCTAAAAATTGTTTGTGATATTTCCGTTTCTTCATTTTACAGGTATGTGTTCGTCTTTCTAAATGTTGACTATTAGTTCGTATGTCTATTTTAGCGGTTCGTCTCTACCGTTTGTGATCAGTTCGTTGTTAATTTCATCTGACCCCGAATTTTTATTGAGATTTAGTTGCGGTACGACATTAATTAGGAATTATAGATAGGGTACGTAAGTCTTCCTCTGCATCTCAATTATCTGTTTTCCTCATCTTCTGCGTATGTCTCTTGGCTGGTTTTGTCTAGATCCGTAAAACATTTTTTCAATCTTTTTTGTTTATATTTAGGGTAGTTGGTTTTGATACCGTATTCGATATTTTCGAATAGTCTCCTGCTGTCCTTTTTATTTGTTTCTAACTGTTACATTTGTTCAGATATCGATGTCTTTTTTTTTAATCTATACCGTTTCATGGCTTCTTACTTTTCTTTTGGTATCGTTCTAGTTGTTACTGCCTTCCAATCTCTAGCCATTTATTTTTTGTGAGGTTTTTAATTTGACTTTTTTGTAGTGTTTTCTGTCCCAATTCTTCTGAATTGATTTGATTTTATTATTCAAAATAGTTTCATTCGATAGCTCTACAACGATTATGGCGGTAATACAACTTTTCAATACCATCCTTATAATACAATTTGTCTTTAGCCTCAAAATAAGCCTCAGTTTCGGCGATTAACTCTTTATTGGTGCTAAATTTCTTTCCAGCGAGCATTCTATTAAGGTACCTAGCAGGTACCTAGTAGTCACCGGTGATTTTTGTACCACATCGGTGACTTTGGTTTTCTGTCTTATCCATGTGTTTGTTTTTCTGTCCTTAAGTGATATGCCAAGCATTGCTCTTTCCATCGCGTGTTGAGTGACTCTGAGTATGTTCATATTCTTTTTTGTGATTGTTCATGTTTGTGCACCATATGTTAATATCGGAATAATGCATGCATCACAGACTTTAGATCAAAGATGTAGTTGAATTTGCTGATTTCTGAGTATACAGTTCAGTTTGCCGAATGCTGCCCATGCTAACTTTCTTCTTCTTTTTATTTCTTCCGTTTGGACTTCCCTATTTAGTATTATTTTTTGTCCTAAGTATATATATTCTTCAACTTTTTCTATAACTTTGTTGTATATTATTGTCATCGTTTCTTCGGAGTGCATGACTTTTGTTTTGTTTAAATTCATTTTCAGTCCTATTTTAGAAGATTCTGTGTGTAGTTCTGAAAGCATGGTTTGCAGTTCTTGTAGATCAGTAGCTATCAGGATTATATCATCCCCAAATCATAGATTACTGAGATTTCGGCCATTGAATTGATCTACAATTTTGCATTGCGTTTATTACGGCCGTGTGTTCTATAGTGTCGAAAGCTTTTTCGTAGTCTACACATGCTATAAAAACTGGAAACTTGTATTCGTTACATTTTTCTATTAATATTTTTGTGGTTAACAGGTGATCGGAAATTGAATAGACTTTTCTAAAACCTGCCTGTTCGTATGGTTGGTATTCATCTAATTTTCTTGTTAGTCGGGTAGTTATGACTTTGGTGAGTATTTTAAATAGGTGTGACAATAGACTGATGGGCCTGTAGTTTTCCAACTTTCGATTATCACCTTTCTTGTGTAATAAGATTACTTTAAAGTTGTTCCAGCTCTTAGGGACTTTGCCCTGGTGTAAACAACTGTCTATACGCTTAGTTACAATTGCAATGAGTTCCTTACCTCCTTCTGATATGATATCTGTAGTAGTACTATCTTCTCCTGTAGCTTTATTTCTCTTCATGTTTCCCAATGCTGTAGTTACCTCTGAAATTGTTACTTTTGGCATTATTTCTGATCCAACATTTTTTATTAATTTCCGTGCTCGTCTCATTTCATCGTCTTGTTGATGTGTTCTGTAGAGTTCCGTGTAAAATTCTTCTATTCGTTTCAGTATGCTTTCTCTAGTTGTAATTTCATTTTCGTCTTTTCCCATTAATGATATTATCTGACGTCGTCCTAGTGTCGGTCTGAGGCATTTCGTACTCTTATTTTTTTCAATAGTTGTTGTTATTAATTTTTCTTCTTCTTTTCTTTTTTGTTTTCTGATTCCTTTTCTAATCTGCCTATTAAGTTCTCTATATTCTGCGGTTCCCTTTTTGTTAGATTTATTTAAGATCTTCCTTTTTTCTATTTGTTGTAATATTTCTTTATCTAATTCATTGTGTGTTGTTTTTGGTTTTTTCAGTTGCAGAATGCTTTTGTTCACTGTTTCGGTTATAAGGTTATTCAAATCATCAATATCATTGGAGTTTATCTGCAGCCTGTTAACTTGATTTAATGCATGCATTATCTTTTTATTAAATTCACTATTTTTTATTTCTTCAGATGTCCATTTGTATCTTTTTTCATGTATTCTTTTTCTTTCTAGTTTTTTGTTTATTACTAGTTTTGTTCTTATTAGTCTATGGTCGCTTCCTAGGTCAAACTGATTTAATACCGATACGTCTTTTACTAGGTTTCTATTTTTCGTTAAGATATAATCTATTTCATTCTTTGTCTTTTTATCGGGGCTCATCCATGTCCATTTTCTGCTTGGTTTTTTATTGAAAAAGGAGTTCATTGAGTACACGTTATGTTCATTCATGAAATTGAGAAGCATTTCTCCTCTATCGTTTCTTTGTCCGTAGCCATAATTGCCAATTAAATGTTCATAATCTTCTTCTTTTTTGCCCAATTTAGCATTAAAATCTCCTAATAGTATTTCGTAGTTTGCTTTATTTGTTTCTATAGCTGTTCTTATTTCATCACAAAATATTTCTACTTCTCCTTCATCGTGGCTTTTGGTTGGGGCGTATACTTGGATCACTTTCAGAGTGGTTCTTTTATTAATTCTGATGATAAGGTTAATTAACATTAATTCATAACTAATATTGTTAATACCTGTATTGAATTATCAGTTTTTCCCGATGAATGGAAAATATCAAAAGTTTTTCCTTTGCCTCAGAAATCCAACATAACTAGTATGAGTGAACTCAGACCTATTTCCATTTTATCTGTGTTGTCGAAAGTTTTAGAAAAAATAATAATAAATCAAATTGAACAACATACAAGTCAATATGATATTTTACCAACTAGTCAGTCAGGCTTTCGGCGGGGCTACAGCTGTGCAACAGCGCTATTGGAAGTTACCGATGACATACTTCGAGACATAGATAAGGGAAATTCTAGTATGTATACTAATACTTGTGGATTATAAAAAAGCTTTTGACACAATAAATCATCAGTTATTATTCAATATTTTGCATTATGTAGGGTTCTCTCCAAATGCTATTAAATTTATTAAACATTATCTTACAGATCTCAGTTTGTGGAAACAAGTTCGGGAAAATCTAATAAAAAAATATATTTTGTGGTGTGCCCCAAGGTTCAGTTTTGGGACCGGTTTTATTTTGTCTATATGCAAGTAACGTATCTACTGTTTTAGAAAATTGTAAAGCTTACATTTATGCAGATGATACTCAGATAAAAATTAGTATAACCGAGTTCGATAGTATTATCATAAATGAACGTATTAATACAGAATTGTCAAAACTCGTAAACTTTTCAAAAAGACATCAGTTAATCATAAATCCCACTAAAACTCAAATGTTAGTGTTCGGAAAAAACAAAGACGTCATTTGAGAGCAACTATAAGTCCCAATTGATGGTGTTGATGTATTATCTGTTAATGTGGCATGAAATTTAGGTTTAGAATTAGATACAGATCTCAAATTTGGCAGTCATGTGAATAAGTGCATTAAACGGGCTTATACCAATCTAAAAATGCTTTTTCGTCACATTTTAGATCAAAAGACAAAAATTTTATTGTGTGATACAATGGTTCTCAGTCACTTTAATTATTGTGATACAGTATATGGTCCGTGCCTTGACAATATAGAAACAACACGTATTCAATAAAAGGGCTCAAAACTCTTGTCTCCGGTACATCTAAGGTATCAGAAAATTCGAAAGAATTAGCCATAAACTGATTGAAGCTAAATGGTTAAATATGAAGAGTAGAAGAGAGTTACATTTGACTACATTGTATCATAAAATAATATTATATAAGTCTCCACCATATTTATACAATAAAATTGCGTTTCGCAGTGATGTTCACAACATACAAACTCGTTTCAGAGGCCAAATATCACCACCTGCTCACCGAACTACTAAATTTCAAGGATCATTCACATATATGATTTTTAAAATATATAACCAACTACCCCAACATCTAAAGTATCTACCAATAAGTACGTTTAAGACTATGTACAAAAGTATTTTAGAAGAAAGTAAATAGCAAGTCTTTTTCTTTGTATTTTTTTTAATGTCATATATCATTTGTTTTTGTTTATAGTAATAAAGGGATGACACTTCATTGTATCAGCCTAGCTGTTTGTCATCTCTTTTTTGCAGAAATGTATTATTAAATTTAATATGTAAGTATTATAATGTATTGTTACATATCATTCTGCAAATAAAAAACATATTATTATTATTATTTACGTGCCAAACATCAGAATTATCCGATATCAGGGAGTAACGACTAGTGTTAGGACAGGTGTGGGAGAGACTGATAAATTGCATGTAAAAGTAGGATTGCATCAAGGTTCTGTGCTTAGTCCGTATTTATTCTCATTAGTTTTGGACCAGATAACAGCGAAAATACAGGGTAACATTCCATGGTGCTTAATGTATGCTGATGATGTCGTGTTAGTAGGAAATAGTGAAAGAGACTTAGAACAAAAACTGGAACAGTGGAGACAAGCTCTGGAGGAAAAAGTTTTAAAACTTAGTAGGACAAAAACAGAGTATTTGGAATGTTCATTTAAAGATGGAGCTACTACAAATAAAATGGTGTCTTTGGATGGTGAAATGATTGTAAAAAGCAATAGTTTTAAGTACCTAGGATCGGTATTACAGAGTAATGGAGAAATAGATGAAGATGCATGCAGTAGAATTAGGGCTGGATGGATGAAGTGGAAAGAAGCGAGTGGTGTGTTGTGTGACAGAAAATCCCAATGAAACTGAAGGGAAAATTCTATAAAACAGCCATAAGACCAGCTATGATGTACGGAACTGAATGTTGGGCAGTGAAAAAGAAAGAGGAACAGCGAATGCATGTGGCGGAAATGAGAATGCTTAGATGGATGAGTGGAGTGAAAAAGAAGGATAAAATTAGAAATGAGTATATTAGGGGAAGTCTAGGTGTGGCACCAATTGATGCCAAAATGAGAGAGCATAGGTTAAGATGGTTTGGTCATGTTCAACGTCGAGACGCTAACCACCCAATACGAAGAATAGCTGAAGTGCAGATTCCTGGAAGGAGTAGGAGAGGAAGACCAAAGAAGACCTGGGGGGAGACGATAAGGCAGGACATGTTGGTAAAGGGGATTAACAGTGATATGGTCCAAGATAGAATTGTGTGGAGAAATGCAATTAGGGAAGCCGACCCCGCATAGGGATAAGGCAAAGAGAATGATGATGACATCAGAATTATCCGACGTTGGCAAATCACCTTTGCGAGGGTTTCTCAATCTTCTAAAATATGAAGTAATTGTCCTGCATTTGACCATTCAGGAATGTTTTTTAACCAATTTTAAACAATTGTTTTCTTCCCACAACTCTGCGGCCCTCTATTTTGCCATTAAGGATCAGTTGTAATATTTTTTATCGATTTCCCTTCACTATATGTCCCAGATCAGATATTTTCCGGTGTTTAGCAGTCTTTCGTAGTTCTCTATGAAAGGAAAGCTGAAAAACAGAAAATCTACGGTTTCGTTTTGATTTAAATTTGTCTCCTGCCATCCCCCGATAGTACTATTTCTAGGTCTACCCGTTGTCAAGGAGGCTCTGCAGAAGACAAATTTACACCAACACGTCCGTAGTTTCTCCGTATAAAATAATAGCCATTTGTATAACAAAGGAGGAAAGTGCTACTTTTCCTCCCGAGAATAAAGTTTACTGCCCTACACCTAGCTGAGAGCAGTAATCATTCAAGGGAGGAAAAGGCACTTTACTCCCATGTTATACATATGATTTTTCCACCTCCCTCAAATAACAAGTCAGCTTTTCATTTTTACTTAATTTATTTATGTAACTAACCAACAAAATTTATAGGCTATTGATTATGTTCAAAATAAGAGAGCTAAAAGGAACTACAACGTTAATGAGATTTTATTGTATCATATGGTCAACGGGCCTCTAAGTTTGAAAAAACCGCGGAGTGCTACCATTTAAATGGGTGCGTTTTTGAGAAAGGGGTGAATTAGTCCCTAGGTACAGGGCGAATTAGGGTGAGTTCTATTCACTCTTGGTACAAACACTTCTACAGGAAAATTGTTCCAGGTTAAATTTACTATGGAAATATCATATCTTAAAGTCCAAAGTATTTTTTTTTATAAAAATATATTCAAAAGAAAAGCAAAAACACACGAAAGAAAGCAATTTTGTTTTTTTCCCCATAACTTTTTTCCACAGTGATATAGGTATAGGCATCGCTTCAGCGAAAAATAACTACCATCCTTCCTCTTTAAAATATCGCTTGGAAGAAGTCTCTAGGATTTACAGTTTCCGAAATAGGATTTTTCAAAATTTGCCGCTCACAGAATTTTTGAGCCATTTTCCCCATTATTTAGCAAACATTGTTCTGTAACTTTTTTCTACGCATTTCTAGGCATATTCAATGGTACATTTAGTAGAAAGAGAAGTCAATTACCTTTAAAATGGTCTATTGTATAAGGCCGTACGCCTACTTTTAAACAAGTTATGCTTTTTCAAGGTTTTATACTTTTAATGATTTTTGATATTGTTTATGATTATTTTTTAAACTTCTAATTATGACTTTTTTTCTTGTATATTTAGGTATATACATTGTGGAATAAAAAAAGCTTATTTTCTTTACTTTAAAATGGTGTATTGCAAATACCTCTAGGACTATTTTTAAACAAGATATCCGTAGGATATCCAAGGGTATCCGTAATTAGAGAAAAATTAAAAAAAAATGTATTTTTTTAATTAGAAGAATATAATTGCATATTGTAATATAATTTTTAATTCCAAGTAACTTTTCTTAATAACACTTTTCGATATTGTGAAATATAAAGGTACTTTACTCTTGAACAAAATTCATATTTTTTAACATACCTCGTACACTATTGATAAAACTTTATATCTGATGATTACATCTTAGGTTTTAGATTATGAAGAGCATTTTATAAATAATAATTTTTTTCATAAAGTTAATAAAATGTTTTCCATATGGTTCCAACTTAGTGGGACCAATTGCATGTGTATATACCAAACTTTGAAAAAGCATATCTTGTTCAAAAATAGACCTAGAATTTTTTACAATTCACCATTTTAAAGTCAGAAAATAGGCTTTCTTTTTTATTGCACAATGTATATACCTAAATATACAATAAAAAAAGTTATAATGAGAAATTTAAAAATAATCGTAAAATATATCAAAAATCATTAAAAGTATAAAATTTTGAAAAACCATATCCTGTTTAAAAATTATCATACAGTTTTCTACGATCGACAATTTTAAAGGTAATTGACTTTTCTTCCTACTAAATCTAACATTGCATATACCTAAAGCTGCGTAAAAAATAGTTACAGAACAATGTTTGCGAAGTAACAAGGAAAATGGCACAAAATCGCTGTGAGTGGTGAAATTTCAAAAATCATATTTTGGAAACTGTAAATCATAGAGACTTATACCAAACGTCATTTTAAAGAGGAAGGATGGAAGTTTTTTTTCTCTGAAGTAATACCTATACCTATGTCGCCATGGAAAGAAGTTATGGGACAAGAAACAAAAGTGCTACCTTAGGTGTTTTTTTCTCGCTTTTCTTTTGAATATATTTTTGTAAAAAAACATATTTTCGACTTTAAAATGTAACATTTTGATAGTAAATTTAACCTAGAAAATTTTTCCTGTAGACGTGTTTGTACCAAACGTGCATAGAACTCACCGTAATTCGCCTTGTGCCTAGGGACTAATTCACCCCTTTCTCAAAAACGCACCCCACTAAATAGTAGCACTCCGCGGTTTTTTCATATATAGATGTCCATTGACTATATGAAACAATAAAACCCCGTTAACGTTGTAGTTCCTTTCTAAAATACGTAATCAATAGCCTATTATTAAAACTGAAACTAACAAGTAGGTACAATATAACTGTCATATAACTTATACAGTATAAGTCAAATTATTAATGTAAACATTGTTAAATCAAAATAACAACTTACTGTTTTTTACCATTCTGCAAAATACAGGGTGTTTTATAAATAAACGTTAAAATGTACACACACCGGCAAAATTAGCCGAACACCTTAAAAATGGGACATGTTTGAGGTCACGAATTTGCTAAACCAGTGGTCCGATTTGAATGATTCTTTTAGTATGTTACAGCCTTATTATTTAAGAATATCCTTGTAACAATAATAGGTGCGTTCGCGGGTACAGTTGACAAATTGTCGACGACAATTTCTAACCTCAATTAATATAAATAATACCGTTAATAGATAAATATACAAGGTATATTTACTTTTAATTAATATTAATAACTAATTATTAAATTATACTAGGTAAATATACCTTGTATATTTATCTATTAACGATATTATTTATATCATTTTAAAGTGCGCATGCGTTTTGCTGCTAATTTGTCGCCGACTAGTCGCCGACAGGCTCCCGCGAACGCACTTATTGTTGCTAGACAGCTAAATATAATTTTCTAAATTTGCAGTTACTCAAGCGTTATGGAGACCTATTGGATTGTCAATAGTATGTGCTAAAGCCAGAAAACGGTAAAGTTAAGTTTTCCATATATTGGGGACTTTTCATTTTTGAATTTATTTTCCATTTGAAAAAATAGATTTTTTCCGATTATAGCGCGATCCATCCATAATTCGAAAAAATGTGTCAAATAAAAGTTGCTTATTTTTACGGAAAGAATCCAAATCTGCAATAAAAATTGGTGGCTCCTATTTAAGATTTTAAATTAAGTTCCCCACCCCACCTCCGTGGGGGGACGTATTTGGTGCCATTCGATAGATTTTTCAAAAATATTGTATTTTGCAGTTTTTCGATCTGATGTTCAGCTAGTTCAGCTGAAATCCACGGGAGGTCGTCATTGTGACATGGCTTATTAATTTATTTATTTAATACATCTATTGAATTACTTTAGGCTTGTTTATTAAACTAAGCAGATAATGAGGGTAGGGAAGCCCAAGCGGGGATTTTTTCAGTTACTCGAGCGCGTCAGATTATCACATGGGGAGAAAGCTTGTATCCTGTAAATGTACCTATACTATGTATTGGTTAACACCGAGGAATTTATTAAGGGAGAACGAGAAAAAAATCTATTTTTAGAAATCTAAAAAATCTATTCGCTTGGGGGGTAAATTAAAAATTTTAAATACGATATTTCGCGAAATGATCATCAGGTCGCAAAACTGCAAAATACACGTATTCAATATTTTTCAAAAATCTATCGAATGGCACCAAACACGTCCCCCACGGAGGTGGGGTGGGGGGTTACTTTAAAATCTTAAAGAGAAGCCCCCAATTTTTACTGAAGATTTGGACTCGACGTAAAAATAAGCAACTTTTATTCGCAACATTTTTTTAAATTATGGATAAATGGCGCTATAATCGGAAAAAAAACAATTGTTTTAAATGGAAAATAAATTAAAAAATGAAAAGTCCCCAATATATGGAAAACTTAACTTAACCTTTTTCTGGTTTTAGGACATACTATTCACAATCCAATAGGTCCCCATAACGCTCGAGTAACTGCAAATTGAGAATACTTTCCTCCCCTACTATGAGGATTTATCGATGAAAAACATGGCTAGCTTTTAAAGCCCATAACTTTTTTAATTTCTAACATAAGCAAATGAATCAAAAAGTAAAACGTTAAGAAAGCATAAAGCTATACTCGAATTTTAATTTCAATATTTTATATAGGCTAAAATATTCCAGAGGGTGTTTCAAACTTTAAGAAAAAAACACAGTATTATTGTTACACCCGGTATAAAATGGTATTTAGCTGTCTAGCAACAATATTATTACAGCGATATTTTTAAATAACATGGCTATAACATACTAAAAGAATCACTCAAATTGGACCACTGGTTTAGGAAATTCGTGACATCAAACATGTACCATTTTTAACGTGTTCGGCTAATTTTGCCGGTGGGTGTATATTATGTAGATACTTACGTAATAGAAAATAGATATTGTACAGGGCGTCAATAAGTTATATTTCATGAATGAAATACCATGACGTCACTTTTAATTTTCCTCCCTAGGGAGGAAAAGTACAACTTTACTCCCTACAATCAAGTCCTGAAAAGTATACTTTCGGTAGAGGTAGGTGGAAAAACTATTTTTACCGCAGTATGGTTAGAATGCCCTTTAACGGGGAATAAGTGAAATAAATGTCGACTTGATTCAAGTTCTCTGTTTAACCAAGGTATGACAATACCATAAGGTACCGCTAGGAAATATTCCAATTTGCTCTTCAGAGAACCTTTATGAATCGAGATAAAAGGTACAGTATAATAGAATCAGATTTAAAAAGAAAGGAAAGAAAATACAGTCATAGATTAGGAAAATGAGCAAAGAAGAAAAAGACAAAGGTAATGCTACGAAAATAGGATATATGAAACTAGAGATTAATGGGAACTAGAGATGAGTGAAAATGGGACCATAATATTGAGAAAATAATACAAACTCACAGAAATATCGGGGAAAGGACTCCAAAAAATATTAGAAAATAATGAGACCGGACCCATAACAAAGACGATCAAGGAAATGAATAGGAAAAGCGATAGAGAAAAATATTATGCAAAGGTAAACAAGGATGAAAATAAGAAGATGAAACCTAGATTGCAGAAAAAAGGAGAGATAAAAATAGGAACATGGAATTTGAGAAGCATCAATGGAAAAGAGGAAGAACTGGTAGAAGAAATGATAAGACAAAAAATAGAAATACTATAAATAACGGAAGCGAAGATGAAAGGAAAAGGTCTTAAGAAAATACACAAAGGTTATTGGTTACTTTGGATAGGAGCGGATACAAAGGAGAGAGCAAAAGAAGGAGTCGGAATAATAATTACACCGAATAGACTACAACACGTTATACATAGAAGAAACATATGTTAACAAGAGAATATTGTCGGTGATGATGAAATTAATGGACGAGGAAATATGGACAATAATAACAGCCTACGGATTAAATGAAGATGCAAGAAAAGAAGAGAAAGATAAATTCTTCGAGGAGGTCCAAATTCAAATTGATAATGGGGCAGAAAACATAATTGTAATGGGAGATCTAAACGGTAGAGTCGGAAGAAGAACAGCAGAATAGGGGAGTGCATGGGAAAATAAGGAGAAAAAATACTAAACAGAAATGGTGAAAGAATAATAGAAATATGTATGGAGAACAAACTAGTTATAACAAATACAAAATCTAGACATAAAGAAGTACACAAATACACGAGAGTACAAGACAGCAGAAACGAAAGTCAATCATAGATTACTTTTTGGTAAGCAGCAAAAAATGAGAATGAGAACAACAGAGGAAAAAAAAGAAAAAAATGAAAAGATAGTAAACGAAAAAATAAAAAGTTACAAATTAAATGAGGAAAGATATAAGAAGAAATTTCAAGAAAAATTAGACAATACTTTGAAAGGTAGGGCAAAAAATACAAATATAGAAGAAAAATGGGAATATCTAAAAACCAACATAATCAAAACAGCTGAGGAACCTTACGGGAAAGCAAAAATAGCAAATGCTAACATGAGAAGAATGAAATGGCGGACGGAAGAAATAGGAGAGAAAATAAAGAACAAAAAATGCAAAGGGAAGAGATACCTAAGCACAAAACACCCGGAAGGTTACGAGGCATATAAAGAAAAAAAGAAAGAGGTTAAAATAATGGTAAAAGAAAGCATGAAAGGAAAGTCATGGGAGAGGTTTGGACAAAAAATTATAAGGAAAACCAAAAACTCTTCTACGGCGCATTAAAGCAACACAGACAAAAGAAAGAGCACACGATGCGGAATATAAAGAACAAGAATGGAAACGTACTAACAGAAGAAAAACAAATAATGGAAAGCTGGAGAAAACATTTCAAAGGGCTAACTCATGCCGACATGGACAACATAGGGAGATACAATAAAGGAATAAATAACAACAAGTGGAATCCATTGAAAAAGAGGAATTAGAGAAAACAATAGAAAGAGTAAAATTAGGCAAAGCACCAGGCGTGGATCATATCACTCTGGAAATAATAAAATTCATGGGGATTATAGGGAATGGGCACTATGGGCAGCATGAAAGAACTAATGAATGATATCATAAATAGAGCAAAATTACCAAAGGACTGGAAGAAAGACATTATATTACCAATAAAAAAAAGGGACACAAGAGAAACTGTAATGATTACTGATATGGTATCACCATATTAAATATCCCTGGGAAGGTATTATCAAGAATAATAGAGACAATAATAAAAACCCAAATAGAAACAACTATGGAAGACACACAGTGTGGATTCAAGAGGGACAGAAGCACGCAAGACTTAATATTCAGAATAAGACAAGTAAGTGAGAAGGTAATCAATAAGAATAGAGAGATACATATATGCTTCATTGACCTGGAAAAGGCGTTTGACAGAACCCAAGAAAGGACGTACGGAAGACACTAAAAGGAAGGGGAGTCGACAGACATATAATAGAAGTAAAAAGGGTATGTACTAAAGTAATTGAAATACAGTAAGAACCAATAACGAGGAATCCAGAGAATTTACTACAAGTCAACGCATCAAACAGGGATGCGTGCTGAGTCCACTGTTATTCTCAGTGATACTAGATGAAGCAATAAAGAAAGACAAGACAAGAATGAGAAAACTAACATCAGGATACTGGCAAATGAAACAGACTCACCTATCGGAGCTACTATTTGCAGATGACATGGCATTGATAGCAGAAAACAGAGAAGACTTACAGAACAATCTTGAAATCCTAGAAGAAGAACTATCAAACATAAAAATATAAAAATTAATGCATAGAAACAAATACCATGATAATTTCAAATACGACGAAGACACACGCATTAGAATTAGACGGGAAACAACTAGAGCAAGTGGAATATTTGAAATACCTAGGAGTAATAAGTTAATCGAATGGTAAAGAAGACATGGAAATAAACGAGAGAATGGGACGAACAGGAAGCTTATTTAACACTACCAACAAAACATTTTTGGGAAAGAATAACGGAGAAAGTAAAAACGGCAGTCGTTAGATCAGTAGTTAAACCAACAAGCATGTATAGCAGCGAGACATGGAGATTGACGAGGAGACAAAAATCCAGAGTCAACGCTATGGAAATGAGGAAATTGAGATAAATAGCAAACAGAAAGAGGACAGATAAAATACGAAACGAAACAATTAGACAAAACCTAAAACTAGAACCAATCAATGAAAAAATAGTAGAGGAACAACTTAGATAGTTCGAGTACGTGTGTAGAATGTCAAACGAGAGACTAACAAAACGAGTGATCGAAACGAGAGTGCGGGGAAAAACAAAGGAGAAAGACCAAGAGTTATATGGGTGGATGAAATCAGGAAAGAAGTCGAGAAGGAAAGATTGACATTGGAAAGTGAAAGAAACCTAACACAATATCGGAAAGCATGGAGACAACAATGCCAAACTCAACTCCACCAGCCGTATAACTAAAGATAGAAAGGCTTAGGACTAAGTAAATTAAAGTATTAGTTCTCTATCTTTGTTGACTATATCTTTGTTGGCCCTCCTGAGTACTTCTTCATTAGTTTTTCTTGATGTCCAATTTATGTTAGGCATCCGTCTATGAATCAACATTTCCAATGCCTCAGTTCTATTCATGATCGATACTTTTAGCGTCCACAGTTCTGCCCCTTACACAAGTACAGACGACACATAGCATTTAACCATTCTTTGTCTTCATTCCAAACTGAAAGAAATGATTTCATTTTCATAAAAGTAGTTATAGTCATTGCTATTTCAGGTTTTACTGCTATGTCTGGATCTACTTGGTCCGTTATCACAATTCCCAAATATGTCATTTTGTGAACTTTGTCAACTTGGACTCTATTTTATTGAAACTCTACATCTGGATGTGAGTCAGGACATAAACTAAAAATTTGGTTTTGCTTTAGTTCATTTTAATTCCCATTTTGTCTCCTACCTCGTGAATACCATCAAGCAGAATTTGGAGACCTTCAATATTATGTGACAGAATCACTGTATCGTCTGCGTATCTAATCACATTAAGAGTTCTCGTTGATTTGTATTCCATATGGCTGTCTCTCAAGTGCTTTTACAAGTTACTTGTCCGAGTAAACATTAAACAATGTTGGCGACAAAATACAACCTGGTCTGACTTCTCGTTGTATGGAAATTTCATCGGTGTAGTTATCTCCAATGTTGTCTGTACCTATTATTTTAAAATGTAAATCTGGTTTCAACCAATAATCATAACAACAATTCTTGTGCTGTCTCGTTAGTTTGTTTTTCCCAAAATTTTAAAGAGTAATAAACCTGATTCGATTGAGATTGAGAAAAATGAGGTGCTTTCTTGAATTCAACATTCATGAAATATAAAAGATCACCTATAAAATTACCGACCTTAAAAATGACGCAGGCCAGTTATAATTAAATATCGAGCTGGCAGTGATAACCATTTAAAATAAGATATACCGTTATAAGACAATCCTCTTAAGGGCATCATTATATTAACACTGAGAAGAGAAGAAAAGATAAACCGATCCCGCCGCCGCCACCCACCTCCCGCTTCTCGTGTGGGCAAAAGCGAAAAGCGTCGTTAATTAGCTGCCGACTAATTAACGAAATATCTCCCTTTCCCAGTGTATATATTGTTAATTAAAACAAATAATAATATTTGACGATCCCGACTTGATAACGAGTTTCTCCTGCAAGTACAAGTTTCCGGTTCATACTCATTAGGGCTTCGCGTCCCGTAGCAATAAGTATTCAATAACTTGGTGACAGTCGAATGTAAATTTGTATAACCAATGCAAACATCACACCGAGCAATTACTGGGAGTTATGTTTATAATTAGGCAGTGACAATATTTCCCTAAAATGGGAGTTCGCTAATTCTAAGCAAACACTGCGTCACCAGAACTTGCGCCGTCGGGGAATGGGAGAAGTAAATAAGATCATGGTTAAACCTTTCGCTAGTTTTCTCTTGTACTTTTTTGGTGATAAAAGTTAAATAACCAGATGTAACAATATTCTGAATATGTTTTACCTATTATATTAGCTCGTTACGAATATAATATTGAGGCCAAACCACAAAGTATAACTTTTTTCTAACTTTAAGAAAAAATAATGATAGTCTAATATCAAGCCTCGAGAGTATCTATCGTAGATATGCTGTATGTATGTCTTTACGTTCCGTCTTTTTCCTATCATTTTTTTTATTATTATTATTCTTTTCGAAAGCCTTCTTAGTCTGCTTCTTTTTTGGTGATATAAAAGGTCTCCCGAATGTTGGCAATTACATTGACCAATTGTTCACGGTCTTCAGCTAATCGGAATATTGTTCGGCACTGCGTTATCCTGTCGAATTGTGAATGTTCTTCAGTAATGACACCTGCTTTCATGCAATTTCTCTGCAACCCTCGATTTTACCTTTCATGATAATCTGAAAGATGCTGTACAGACCTCCTCTAAAAACATACCCTAGGTATGAAATTTTTCAATAGTTTTCAGTAACTCGCGAAGGGCATTAGCAATATTTACTACAGCTTCTTGGGTCTACAACGCTGTATAGGGTATTATGAGCAATCTTCTATACAACAACGTCCCAAACGCCTCTAGGCGATTGATTGTATCAGCTTTCAGGGTCAAGGTCTCGGTGCCATGTAATATGACCGACCATGTAGAATTTGATCAACCTTTGACATCATTTTGTTTGAGCAGTAGTCTCAGAAGAATGATTATTTCATTTTTAAATATATTGTGCAGGCTGCTTCAATCCTGCAGTTGATCTATTTACTTGATTCTAGTTGGTATGCAATGTAGCATCTCAAATGTTTAAAGTAAAGAATTATCTCAATGTTTTGCTGATATAGTTTTAGGCATTGTCGTGAGGCTGGTGACTAATATCATAATACTTACATTTTGCCTTAAAAGCATTCATTCTCACCCATTTCTCTTCATGTGTTGTTCACGCAATCCAATAACCCTGCCATCGTATCTAAGATTATTGATCACTTCATCATTGATTTTTACTCCAAAGTCTTTAACTTGCAAAGCTTGTTTGAAAATAGTTGATAATGAGGTTCTCCTGCAAGCACAAGTTTCCGGTTTATACTCATTAGTTCCTCGCGTCCCGTAGCAATAAATATTCAATAACTGGGTGACAGTCGACTGTAAATTTGTATAATTAATGCAAACATCACACCCAGCAATTACTGGGTGTTATGTTTATAACTAGGCAGTGACAATATTTCCCTAAAATGATATTTCGCTAATTCTAAGCAAACATTGCGTCACCAGACCTTGCGCCATCGGATAACGAGAACAGTAAATAAGATCATGGTTAAACCTTTCGCTAGTTTTCTCTTGTACATTTTTGGTGAGAAAAGTTAAATAACCAGATGTAACAATATTCTGAATACGTTTTACCTATTATATTAGCTCTATGCGAATATATTATTGACACCAAACCACAAAGTATAACTTTTTTCTAAGAAAAAATAATGATAGTATAATATCAAGCCTCGAGAATATCTATCGTAGATATGCTGTATGTATGTTTTTACGCTCCGTCTTCTTCCTATCATTTTTTTATTATTATTATTCTTTTCGAAATCCTTCTTGGTCTGCTTCTTTTTAGTCGGAATATTACAACTCCCAAATGTTGGAAATGACATTGACCAGTTGTTCACGGTCTTCAAGTAATCGCAATATTATTCGGCAATGCGTAATCCTGTCCAATTGCGAATGTTCTTCAGTAATGATATCTGCTTTCATGCAATTTTTCTGCAGCCCTCGATTTTACCTTTCATGATAAGCTGAAAGATTCTGTACATGTTTCCTCTAAGAACATAGAATAGAATAGAATAGAATAGTATAGAATAGAATAGAATAGAATAGAATAGAATAGAATAGAATAGAATAGAATAGAATAGAATAGAATAGAATAGAATAGAATAGAATAGAATAGAATAGAATAGAATAGAATAGAATAGAAGAGAATAGAATAGAATAGAATAGAATAGAATAGAATAGAATAGAATAGAATAGAATAGAATAGAATAGAATAGAATAGAATAGAATAGAATAGAATAGAATAGAATAGAATAGAATAGAATAGAATAGAATAGAATAGAATAGAATAGAATAGAATAGAATAGAATAGAATAGAATAGAATAGAATAGAATAGAATAGAATAGAATACAATAGAATATAATAGAATAGAGTAGAATAGAATAGAATAGAATAGAATAGAATAGAATAGAATAGAATAGAATAGAATAGAATAGAATAGAATAGAATAGAATAGAATAGAATAGAATAGAATAGAATAGAATAGAATAGAATAGAATAGAATAGAATAGAATAGAATAGAATAGAATAGAATAGAATAGAATAGAATAGAATAAAATAGAATATCCTTATTTATCCAATTCGATCACAATGTGATATAGGACAAGTCATGTATGTACATAAAACATAATCAACAAGTCATAGGACAGTTACATAAAATACAATCAACAAAATATAATTTAATAAAAAAAGATATGCAATATAGAGCGTCTCTGAACCCCGTCGATCCTGATTCCCTGTAGTCTTGTAATCATTTAGTTTGTAAACGCATAATTGGATTAAGCATGATTTTAATTTATTTTTGAATTTTTGAATATTATTTTCATTTCTCATATCAAGTGGCAAACAGTTGTAAAACTTAGATCCTACAAAATCAGGGCTAGTTTCAAAAAGAGTTGTGGACTGTTTACACACGCTTATCAACCTCCCGTGCCTTGTCGGGTAACTATGATAATCAGAGTTGGGGGTAAAATTTTGAAATTTAGTTTTAACATGAATAATACACTTATAAATATATAAAGCATGGAAAGTCTCTGTTCAATAAAATATTTACGACATGATTCTCTATTATCAATATTTAATATCAGTCTAAGAATTCTCTTTTGATTTATAAAAACTCTAGAAGAGTTCCTAGAGTTTCCCCACAAGACAACATTATAGGCCATATATGAGTAAACCAATGCATAGTACACACTTATTAATTGATTGGTATTAAACAGAGTTTTCAACTGGAGGATTGCATAGTAACCCATATTTTTGCAGACTTTAGTAACATTCTCATCCCATGTCATATTACTTTCTAGAATGCTACCAAGAAATAATGTTTTATCACTTAAAGGTATTTCCTCAGAACTAACTGTGATCTTATAATCATGGGATGGCTTACTGCGTGAGTAGAACTGCATACACATACAGTTTTGTTTGCATTTACCATTAAAGAGGTCCTTTTACACCATGTTGTAAATTCCTGTGCTACCAAGTTCATTTTGGATATGACTTCAACTTCAGTTGACGCGTCAACTAAAACTGTTGAATCATCTGCATAGAGAACTGCATGATCTGCAGTTAAAAAATTTATCAAGTCATTGACATATAATATAAATATTAAGGATCCCAATACGGAACCCTGCGGTACACCTCGATCAATATTAAAAACAGATTTATCGATTTTTACTAGGAATTTACGATGTTGTAAGTATGACCTTTAACAGTTCAAGAAATGACCCCGAAACCCAAGGGCTTCTAATTTATGCAATATAATTTCAATGTCAATAGAGTCAAAAGCCTTAGTTAAGTCAAAAAAGAGTGCACCCACATACCTCTTTCCATCCAAAGCAGCGTGGATATAATCAAATAATGAAATAGAAGCACTCCCTGTAGATTTATTAGGAAGAAACCCATGCTGACATTTATTTAAGATATATTTGTTCAGAAAATTTAACGTTTTATTGTAAATACACTTGTTACAGTTATTGGCCTGTAATTATCAACCAAACATGGATCTCCCTTTTTGAAAATTGGACTAACTACTCCTGTTTTAAGGTCACTTGGAAACTTGACATCCTTGACAGGTAGGTTGATGATGTGAGACAGAACTGGAGATATATATGAAGAAGTGTATTTTATTATTTTAGTGGGGATTTGGTCAATACCTACTGAGCTGGTATTGTTTAAGGAAGATATAACATTCTCAATATCAAATGGTGAGACTTTAGAAAAAAAGAATGTGTTATTAATTGTCATAGTTGTGAAATCTTTAAAGGTGTAGTTATTGAAATGTTTTAATAATGTGTTTTTAACTGATGTACAAAAATACTCACCAAAATTGTTTGCTATCTGTTCTGGATATATTAATAATTTATTATTATCAGTAATACTCCACTTAATATGGTTTTTATTTTTACCAGTTTGACGATTCACAGTTTACCAAATCTCCTTCCTTCTTTTATTATTATTTTGATTATGTAAATACCTTTGATAGGAGGCTACCCTAGGTATGAAGGCTACCATAGGTATGAAATTTTTCTTATTTTATCTAATAGTTTTCAGTAACTCGAGAACGGCAATAGCAATATTTACTACAGCTTCTTTGGTCTACAACGCTGTATAAGGTACTATGAGAAATCTTCTATGTAACAACCTCCCAAACGCCTCTAGACGATTGATTGTATCAGCTTTTAGAGTCCAGGTCTCGGTGCCATGTAAAAAGACTGACCATGTAGAATTTGATCATCCTTTGACATAATTTTAGGTTTGAGCAGTGGTTCCAGAAGAACGATTACTTCATTTTTAGAAACATTTTGCGAGCTGCTTCAATCCTGCAGTTGATTTATTTACCTGGTTCTAGTTGGTCTACAATGTACCATCTCAAATATTGAAAGTATGTAATTATCTCAATGTTTTGTTGATATAGTTGTGGGCAAGCATTGTCATAAGGCTGGTGGCTAATATCATACATGTTTTCTTAAAAGCATTTATTCTTACCCATTTCTCTTGTTGTGTTGTTAACGCAATCCAATAACTCTTGAATTATCTGGAGACTGTCGCATAAAATAACAGTGTCGTGAGCTTATCTAAGATTATTGATCAGTTCATTGATTTTTACTCCAAAGTTTTTATCTTGAAAAGCTTGTTTGAAAATACTTGATAATGAGGTTATCCTGCAACCACAAGTTTCCGGTTCATACTCATTATTTGTTCGAGTCCCGTAGCAATAAATATTGTAAGCAATAACTTGGTGACAGTCAAAATGTAAATTTGTATAACCAATGCAAACATCACACCGAGCAATAACTGGGAGTTATGTTTATAATTAGGCAGTGACAATATGGAAAGACTACATGTGAAAATACTTGGTATCAGCGACGTACAGTGGAAAGGATCCGGCAAATTTCCAACTAGAAACGGCATGTTCTACTATTCGGGAACTGATGATACAAACCACCGTTATGGAGTCGGATTAATAGTCGAAAGGGAAGTCAACAAATCGGTACTAAGTTTTACCCCATATTCAGAACGAATCATAGCAATCCAACTAAAGTCGAACAAAGGAAAAATTAACATTATTCAAGTCTATGCACCGATAGCGGAGAAAGAGGATGAGGAAATAGAAGAATTCTACAAGCAACTCGAAGACATTCTGGAATCGACCAAAAAAGAAGAGGTCACCGTAATCATGGGCGATTTCAACGCTAAAGTTGGTAAGGTGAAAACTGATGGATGCACTGGTGAATTTGGACTTGGACAACGAAACGACCGAGGTGAACGTCTGGTACAATTTTGCCAAGAAAAAGAATTTGCAGTAATGAACACAATGTTCAGATTACCAAACCGTAGATTGTACACGTGGACATCACCAAGGGATAATGCAGACAACATCGTCAGGAATCAAATCGATTATATACTAATCAGAAGCCGGTTTAAAACTCCATCACGTCTACAAAAACCTATCCAGGCACTGATATAGAATAGGATCACAATCCAGTGGTGGCTGTAGTAAATAAAATATTCAAGAAACTACAGAAAAATGCAGCCAAACAAAAGATAGACGTTAAGCAACTGAAAGACGCAACTATAGTGGAAAGGACAAGAGAACAGGTAAACAACAATCTTAGAAACCTCGCTGCAAAAAATAGGAACACAGACAATGTAGAGGACAAATGGATGGAGATAGAAAAGGCCCTTATGACAGCTCGTGAAGGCTCCTTAGCTCCAAGCAAAATTAAGAAAAAGGAATGGATGACAAACGAAATTTTGGACCTCATGGAGAAAAGGCGAAGAAATAAAAACAAGACAAAATACAAAGAAGTGAACCGTGAGATTAAAAGAAAAATTAGAGAAGCCAAAGAGAAGTGGGTTCTGGAAAACTGCAAGGAAATAGAAGAATATGAAAGAAAGTACGATAGCTTTAACATGCATAAAAAGATCAAGGAAATAACAGGTAAAAAAGTGAAACAAGCATCCATCGTAAAAGACAAAAAAGGTAAAATAATTACAGATTTAAATGAAAAACTGGCAAGATGGACAGAATACATTGAAGAACTTTTTGCAGACGAAAGACCAGGAATAGCAGTGGCAGAAACTGTAAACGACACAACAGGGCCTGAAATCCTAAAAAGCGAGATAGAATATGCTATAAGGAACACTAAAGGGGGTAAAGCTGCAGGCCCAGATAAAATTCCTGTAGAATTGTTGAAACTTATAGACGACGACACACTTGAAATAATGGTGAACCTCTTTAACACAATTTATAGAACAGGCATCATACCAAAGGAATGGCTCTCCACTACGTTTGTCACAATCCCGAAGACGAATAACGCCAGAGTGTTTAGACCACAGAACTATAGCATTGATGAGCCACACACTGAAAGTATTTTTAAAAATAATTCACAAAAGAATATTTAATAAACTAGAAGAGCATATAAGCGCCACACAGTTTGGATTCGGAAGTGGACTGGGAACACGGGAAGCTTTGTTTGGTCTGAGTGTGTTAATGCAAAGACGTTTGGATGTAAACCAAGACCTCTACGTAGGTTTTATAGATTTTGAGAAGGCCTTCGATAAAGTCAGACACCAAAAGCTGTATGAAATCCTAAGAAGCAAAAACATCGACAGTCGCGATATTAATATTATATCCAGGTTGTATTGGGGACAAACAGCAAAAATCAAGGTTGATAATGAATTAAACGAAGAAGTTGAGATTCGTCGAGGTGTGCGTCAGGGTTGTGTGCTTTCTCCACTACTATTCAATATATATAGCGAAACAATATATCAGGAAGCACTCCTAGAGCAAAATATTGGTATGAACATTAACGGAGAGTTAATTAACAATATACGATACGCTGATGACACGCTAATAGTAACAGATAACCTAGCAAATTTACAGTATTTGATGGAAAACATAAACACTCATACCAATAAATATGGTCTAAAACTGAACATCAAAAAGACTAAATTCATGATTGTAACGAAGAAACTATACAACAATGTGAATTTAACAATAAATAATCAGCCAGTTGAAAGAGTTGCGTCCTACAAATATTTAGGGGTTTGCTTCACTGATACTAATGACCAGACAAGAGAAATCAAGAGGCGAATAGAGATAGCGAGACAATCGTTTGTCAAAATCCCTTGAATTTCCTATGAAGTCGGGACATAAATATAAACTTAAGAACAAGAATGTTGAGGTGCTATGTTTTCTCCGTTCTGCTGTACGGCATGGAAGCTTGGACGCTGAAAAAGATAAACATCAAAAACATTGAGGCATTCGAGATGTGGTGTTACAGGAGAATGTGGAAAATACCATGGACAGAAAGAATAACAAATCAAGATGTTCTGCTGAAGATGGGGAAGGAATGCGAAGTCATAAAAACCATACAAACGAAAAAACTGGAATATCTAGGTGAGAAAATCACATAATGAGAGGAGAAAAGTACTCTCTGCTAAGACTCATCATCCAAGGAAAAATCTCGGGAAAGAGAAATGTGGGACGTAGGAGGATTTCCTGGTTGCGAAATTTAAGAGAGTGGTATGGGTGCAGTTCAATACAGTTGTTCAGAGCTGCAGCCAACAAAGTTAAGATTGCTGTAATGGTAGCCAACCTCCGATAGGAGACGGTACTGCAAGAAGAAGTAACAATATTTCCCTAAATTGGGAGTTCAGTAATTTTAAGCAAACACTGCGTCACCAGAACTTGCGCCATCAGAGAACGGGAGAATTAAATAAGATCATGGTTAAACCTTTCGCTAGTTTTCTCTTGTACTTTTTTGGTGATAAAAGTTAGATAACCAGATGTAACAATATTCTGAATATTTTTTACCTTTAATATTAGCTCTATACGAATATATTATTGAAATTAAACCACAAAGTAAATCTTTTTCTAACGCTAAGGAAAAATCACTTGCTTTAATATCCACCTTCTTCCGATTAGTTTTTTATTATTATTACTTTTTCGACAGCCTTTTTCTTCTGCTTCTTCTTTCGGTAGCGTATTAGTTCTCCCTAACGTTGGCAGGGTAGATAGAGTCACGAATATAGAAGTCTTAAGGGGAATTGGCAGAGAGAGTGAAATTAAAAACGCAATAATAGAAAGAAAATTGCAATATCTCGGACATGTGATGAGAGGCGAAAGATATAACATCCTGAGACTCATTAGTCAAGAAAAATTAGGTAGGAGAAGCGTAGGGAGGAGACGCGTTTCCTGGTTGATGAACCTGAGAGAATGGTTATGTTGAAGCTCAAGGCAACTGTTCAGAGCAGCTGCATCGAAGGTCAAAATAGCCATGATGATTACCAACCTTCATCGCGGTGATGGCACTTAAAGAAGAAGACGAACGTTGGCAATTAGATTGGTCAGTTGTTCACGGTCTTCAGTTAACGTGAATAATTATTCGGCACTGCGTAATTCTGTCCTATAGCGAATGTTGTAAGTAATGACATCTTATTTCATGCAATTTCTTTGCGGCTCTCAATGTTATATTTTATGATAAGCTGAAAGATTCTGTACAGGTCCCCTCTAAGACATACCCCGGGTGTGAAATTTTTCTTATTTTAATAGTTTTCTATAACTCGCTATATTTAACACGGCTTCTTTGGTCTACATCGCTGTACAGTAGAGGGATTTGGAGCAATATTCTATGCAACAACATATCAAACGTCTCTAGGCGATTTATTGTATCAGCTTTTAGAGTCCAGGTCTCGGTGTCATATAACAAGACTGACCATATATATAATTTGATCATTTTTTGACATGATTTTAGGTTCTAGCAGTGGTTTCAGAAGAATGATAATCATTTTTCAAAACTGTGCACGCTGCTTTAATTCTTGAGTTGCTCTCTTAATTTGGGTCTAGTTGGTCTGTTGGTCAATGTAGCATCTGAGATATTTGAAGTGAGTAATTCGCTCAACGTTTTGTTGATCTAGTTGTAGGCAAGCATTCTCATGAGCTTGGCGACTAATATCATACATTTTGTCTTAGAAGCATCCACTCTTACCCATTTCTATTCATGCGGTGTTCACGCAATCCAATAACTCTTGAATTCTCTACAGACTGTTGCATCCCTGTGGTTAGCGTAACTAAGATTATTGATAAGTTCATTATTGATTTTTACTAGAAAGTGTTTATCTTGCAAACTTGTTTGAAAATACTTGATAACGAGTTTCTCTTGCAAGTACAAGTTTCCGGTTCATACTCATTAATTCTTCGGGTCCTGTAGCAATAAGTATTCAATAACTTGGTTACAGTCGAATGTAAATTTTTGTATAACCAATGCAAACATCACACCGAGCAGTTACTGGAAGTTATATTTATAATTAGGCAGTGACAATATTTCCCTAAAATGGGAGAGTTCGCTAATTCTAAGCAAATACTGCGTCACCAGAACTTGCGCCGTCGGGGAACGGGAGAAGTAAATAAGATCATGGTTAAACCATGGAAGAATCTTTTATATGAAACAGATGGTTACGTTTATAAGCAGGCTTGTTGACGAGGGATAATGCGGCCGGAGTGCGGGCGGTGGTAGTCCATAGTCGCTGTCAGGCATGCCCGCATGCACCGCCATAGCACCTACTCAGTTGCAAACGTTACAGGGCCGTAACCTTATATGAGATATATAGTCGTTGGGTAAACCTTTCGCGCTAGTTTTCTCTTGTACTTTTTTGGAAATAAAAGTTAAACAACGAGATGTAACGATATTCTACCCATTATATTAGCTCTATACGAATATACCATTGAGCCTAAACCACCAAGTAGAGTTTGTTCTAACGTTAAGAAAAAATTATCAGCAGTAATATTAAAAGGGAGTGAGAACAAATTGACAATAATGTGACAATTTTTTGAAAACTTGGTGCCTAGCAATAGACAAGAAAGCCCGGAGGGCTCCAGTGACTATTGTCGAATGGAAACCACGTTGAGAAAAAAATTGGAGCATTATTTTCTTATTTATTCTTACTATCGTGTGATATTCAACAGATCATTTTTTTAATACTTACATACAAAACTTGTCTTTGTACAAAATCATTCAATGACATCTATACCAATTATTAATGTAACACATTTTTCAACTTGTCAAAGTGAACAGCACAGTTTAGCAAATATCAGACGAATATATCAATAAAATATTAGTTAATATTATTTACAAATACAGTTTTATTCATGAAATAATCTTACCGAAGTACACTCGAGCCTCTAAAATTGCTGATTTGTGTTGTTCTCGTGACAATTTGATATTAGATACCAAACCAGAAGTTTATTATGATTCATTTTCTTAGATGTGACAGTTTTTAAAATTAGAAAACTCGTTGAAATTAAACAGAAACAAAATACCTAAAAATTATATTTTATTATATTGCTAGGTAGAATATTTCCGTTATCCTAATAATTTGAATGGACAGAATTAAACACGTGATAATAATCTTAATACACGTTGGAAGTTAAAATTTTTAATAAATAATCATTATAATTTTATCAATCCTCGAGAGTATATTATAGTGTAGATATTATCCTGTATGTATGTCTTTACGTTCCATTTTTATCCAGATTTATCCATACGGCTCACACTCCCTCTAAGGGGAAAATTGACTCATCCTAGATACCTATGGTATCAAAAGGATTGAGCTCTGGTAAGACTCTTTCCGTGTTATAGAGCCTTAGGCGACTTGGTATGCAGGTGTATCTCAGGTGTATAGCAGGTGTATGCTAGAGTAGATAGTACAGCTTTCTGCATGGTCTTATAAAGATGTTCATTCAAACCCGGCTTTTTTATGTTTTCTAGGAGGTTCTTCAGAATGACTCCAGTAGAGCAGAGACTATAATAAGAATTGTCTGGGTACTTTGCATTCTTCACTGTTTTCGTATTTGAATTTCCAGATCTCGTTACTTGGAGATCTCTTTACTTGAAGTATTAGTTAAGAAAAATATTTTAAAGTTAAAATGCTGACCAAGGTAAAAAAAAATTGGGTTATACTTATAAGAACCTAAGCCACAAAAAATACACAAGGTTAAAACCTCTTAGAACAATACTAAATATCTTACATAAATAAATACAATATGTATTAAATCCAAAGCATGGATATAATCCCTATGTATATGGCCTTAGGGCAACTTATGACTCCCACACGTGGTACGTGGGTGGATAGGTAGTAATTAGGTCATTACCCTGAGAGAGTGTTTATTATTATTATTATTAGTCAACTAATAAAGTGAGTGTTTAGAAGCATTTCTGTCTGAAGTCAGAACCAAAACTGTCAATGAAACTTAAAGTTTTATGAAATAATATAAAGTTACACTAGCCACTAAAGTTGTTTATGCTACAAGCAATAATAACAACAAACATCGGTGTGTTGGGATTATAAACATGTAAAAATTAGTAAAAATAAATTATCTAAAATGTCAAATTAAGGAATTTGAAAAAATTTTTGTTCAAATTATCAATAAGGTGTACCTACATGAATTGATAAAGTATAGGTAGGCCAACCAAAATACATGCTTCGAAATTGGGAATTGAAGGGTATTTTATTGTTATATTATAATAAATGTGGATTTTTCTAAACTATTAAGTTTTCATAGAAGCAAGGTATTAGTCCAGAAAGCCACTGCGCATCCGCTAGGAAAAATATTCTAATTCGGATTTTTTGCACAATCTTACTCAAAAAGGACTCGTTTTAACAAATTTGCATGTTGCCAGGACCAAAAGGTGGTCAAAAATTTTTTAAACTTTTTTTTTGTTTTTTTCCTAAAATTATTTTTTTTTTGCATGAAAAAAGTATTTTTTTAGGTTTTTTGGATCATTCCAAACAGAAAAGGTCTTTAGTGACTTTTCTCTAAAAATGATAGTTTTTGACATATCAGCGATTAAAAATTGAAAAATTGCGAAATGGGCCATTTTTAACCCTCAAAAACTATGTCAAAAACTTAAAATTTTAATGTTGCCAAGGTAGGTAGATATTCTTTAAACATCGATTGATGAAATCCCGAAGAGTTTTTTGCAATAAAATATTCAAAACTTCTTTATTTTTTAATTGCTAATCAAGCGTGTGCGACAATATTTTCCACCGACAGTATGGTGCAAATGAAAGGAATAAATTCGTTATTTCGTAAACAGGCGACTTTAAGGAAAAATCCCGAAACAGGTCGATTTTTATTTTTAAGTTATGATATTGTGGCATATATGGTATACTAGTGACGTCATCCGTCTGGGGGTGATGACGTAATCGATGATTTTTTTAAACGAGAATAGGGGTCGTGTGGTAGCTCATTTGAAAGGTTCTTCAATTCTTTATTCAGTAATGTAAACATTTACATAATTATTTTTACAGGGTGTCCTTCTACTTCTTTTTTTGTCAAATAATTTAATTTAATAAAAATTTGTTGGACACACTGTATAAATAATTATGTAAATGTTTATATTACTGAATAGAGAATTGAAGAACCTTTCAAATGAGCTACCACACGACCCCTATTCTCATTTAAAAAAATCATCGATTACGTCATCACGCCCAGATAGATGACGTCACTAGTATACCATATATGCCACAATATCATAACTTAAAAATAAAAATCGACCTGTTTCAGGATTTTTCCTTAAAGTCGCCGGTTTATGAAATACCGAATTTATTCCTTTCATTTGCACCATACTGTCGGTGGAAAATAATGTCGCGCACGCTTGATTAGCAATTTAAAAACAAAGGAGTTTTGAATATTGTATTGCAAAAAGCTCTTCAGGATTTCATCAATCGATGTTTAAGGAATATCTACCTAGCTTGGCAACATTGAAATTTTCAGTTTTTCACATAGTTTTTGAGGGTTAAAAATGGGCGATTTCGCAATTTTTCAATTTTTTAATCGCTTATATGTCAAAAACTATCATTTTTAGAGAAAAGTCACTAAAGACCTTTTCTGTTTGGAATGATCCAAGAAACCTAAAAAACTTTTTTCCATGCAAAAAAAATAATTTTAGGAAAAAACAAAAAAAAACTTTTAAAAAATTTTTGACCACCTTTTGGTCCTGGCAACATGCGAATTTGATAAAAGGAGTCCTTTTTGAGTAAGATTGTGCAAAAAATCCGAATTAGAATATTTTTCCTAGCGGATACGCAGTGGCTTTCTGGACTATATAGGTTGTGTGGATTATTTCATGCATAGGAGATTCTGACCAATAGGAAGCTACAGAAATAAAAATGAAAGCGATGATTTTTCTTATAAAATAATTATTTGTGACCCAACAAAAATGATGACTGATAAAACTGGTTAAAATAAAGAATGTGTGTAATCATATTTTTTATGGCTAGTAATAACAGGGGGAGACTAGTATGTATTAATAATAAATGGAGATGGCTCGATTAAATATATTTAAAATAAAGAAATAGAACGTTTATTAACATGTTAACATATTGCAAAATACAAAGATTCTAACCCCAAAATTACTTGACAATTGACAACTAAAAATGACAACTGCATTCTTCTTATTTCTAAACATAGAACGTAACATTAATATCCTACAAATACCTCTCCTTACAAATTTAAACGTTGAGGGGGTTTAATTTCCCTCTTAGGCCTACTACTAGCTAACTTAAGATTATCTTTTGCGCCCTCTTCGGTTTTTGATAAAATTTCACTTTTACCCTCCGAAGTGTCCCTACGTGAACTCAAACTCTTACTAACTTCCGGACTCACCTTTGGCTCTATCTCCGGAGTTATCGGTAACTCTTGCACTGATTCACTTTGTATTACCGGATTTGGCACCACTATGTCTAAAGGTTGAGATACAGTCTCATTTGGTACAATTACATCTGAAGGTTGAGACCCATTCGCATTTGACCCCATTACATTTTGATCATTAGATCTATTTTTTAATATCTGGTTCAAATGTCTTTTCCATACAATATTTTGATTTATTAACTTACAAAAATAAATTCTATCCCCTAAAATCTCATCAATCTCACATTCCACCCAACCTTTTTTATTTGGGTTCCTATAGTCCCTACACCAGACTCTCTCGCCTACTTCAAAATATGTATCTCTTTTCCCCTTAAAATCCTGTTCTTGCTTATTTGCTTTTGCATTTACTTGCACCCCTTTTGGCGCTAATAAATCTAATCGTGTTCTTATCTTTGACTTAAAAATAACATTTGAGGGAGACAATCCTGTTGTAGCGTGAACAGAATTTCTGTAAGAGAAAAGATATCTACACAATAATGTATTTAATGAAACCTTTGTATTTTTTTCATCCAAAAATGCTTTCTTTAAACCAGATTTAACCGATTTCACCGCATTTTCTGCAAATCCATTCGATGCTGGGTGAAAAGGTGGTGAAGTCAAAAATTTCACACCATTATTAGTTAAAAAATTACAAAAAATTTCAGAGGTAAGCTGACTTCCATTATCAGTTTCAACAATTCTCGGCAAACCAAATCGCGAGAAATATTCTCTAAAACGATCTATAGTAGCTTCTATATCTGTAGAACTCATTATGAAAGCTTCAGGCCGCTTTGAAAAAGTATCAATGATTATGAGTATCATTTTCCCTTTAATAGGTCCCATAAAATCAGCATGAATTCTTTCATAAAAATAAGTCGATAATTGAGTTTTAATTAATTTAGCTTTGGTGGGCTCTGGTTTTAATTGTCCGCAGACTTTACAACCATTTACTCTTTGTTCTATATCTGAATCTAAATTAGGCCACCAAAAGTATGATCGCGCATTTGATTTCATTTTAACTATCCCTTCGTGGTTACTATGAAGTTCCTCTAGCAACTGTTGTCTAAGGCTAGTGGGTATAACTGCTCGATAGCCCCACATAATGACACCCTTCTCTATTGAGAGTTCAGTCTTCCTAAACACAAAGGGCTTAAAAATTGTATTTTCAATGTGCTTAGGAAACCCATACCTAATTAAATTATATACACTACCTAAAACCACATCTTTACGTGTTTCAGAACATAATAAATTCGAATCAACTGGTACTAAGTTTTCAACTAAATTGAGATATTCAAAATTTGAATCTGCTTCAATTTCATCTTCACATACAGGTAAAGGTAACCTTGATAAAGCATCAGCTTTGGAGTTATCCACGCCTTTAATAAAGTGAAAAGTATAATTAAAACCGGCTAAAAACAATGACCAACGTTGAATGCGCCCAGCAGCCATTTTAGGTAAGCTGTTATGCTCTCCAAAGATAGCTTGCAGAGACTTATGGTCACTTGAAATTTCAAATTTCTGACCAGCTAAATATTGGTAAAGTTTAGAAACAGCCCAATATACAGCTAACGCTTCTTTCATTATCATGGAGTAACCTTGCTCAGCTTTAGTCAATACACGAGAAATATAATGAATTGGCCTTTCTGAACCATCAGCCATTACATGCATTAGAACAGCTCCAATACCATATTCACTAGCATCACAAGGTAAACGAATAAGTTTCTTTGGATCATAGTGAACTAACAATTTGTCTGAAACTAATTCTTTTTTTGCCATTTCAAAAGCTGATTCACATTCCTTTGTCCACCTAAATTCTACACCTTTGCTAATTAATTTATATAAAGGCTTTAAAATTCCTTGTAAATTTTGAATAAAACGAGAATAATAGTTTATCATCCCAGCAAAAGCACGAATTTCTGTCAAATTCTTGGGTCGAGGTGCATTAATTATAGCATTTACTTTTTCTTTATCTTTTTCCAATCCTTGGCTTGTAATTTTATGACCCAAGTAATAAATACTATCTTTTAAAAACTCACATTTTTGTGCATTTAATTTAAATCTGGCCCTGTCTAATCTACACAAGAATTCCTCCAAAGTTTTTAAATGTTCATCCAAATTCTTACCTGTGACCACAACATCATCCAAAAAATTTACAGTACCTACACAACCTTGTAAAACTTTTTCTACAATAGCTTGAAATATTGAACAAGCAGGTTTCGTACCATAAGGCAAACGATTTACCTTATAAATACCGTAAGGAGTGCTCCAAGATAATAAACGACTAGTATCATTATCTAAAACTAATTGGTTATATGCATTTAAAAAATCCAATTTAGTAAACTTTTGACCACCCTTTAGAGCAACGAAGGTATCATCTATTCTAGGTAAAGGATGATTAAAATCTTTCAGATATTTGTTTACTGTTATTTTATAATTAGCACAAACTCTGATATTGCCATTTGCTTTCATAACAGGCACTAGCGGAGTCCCCCAATTAGAGTTTGAAATTTTCTCTATAACTCCTTCAGCTTCTAATTTATGAAGCTCATTTTCCACCTTCTCACGAAAAGCAAACGGAACTGGGTGAGGTTTGTGGAAAATGGGTTTAAAATTTTTATCAATTTCTAAAATAACTTTTTTATCTTTATAGGAACCCAACTCTCTTTTAAAAACATTTGAAAATTTTGACAAAAAATCAGATAACTTATCAGGGCAAATGGTTATGTCATTACAATAACTTCAGAATCCTTCAACGACAAATTAAATTTATTAATAATATCTCGGCCTAACAAAATTTTTGTAGCTTTTTTAATTATAATCAAATCACACTTTTTGAACAATTTTTTATTAATATATTAATAGAAATTTTGCCTTCAGGTATAACTATTTCTCCTGAGTAAGTTTTTAATTTAACTGAAGTATTCTCCAATGGAACATGACCTAGTTTCTCTTTATAAAATGAATAAGGCAAACAAGAAATTCCAGCACCAGTGTCAAGTTCCATTTGAGTTGGCACAGTATCTAGTAAAGCAGGTACACATATTGGCCCTATGGAATTTACTTCTTCCAAATCTAAACTAAACAATTCTAAAGGATCTTCTTCGTTCTCTAACAAATGATTTTTCTCTACTGTACCTTTGCAAGCTGCCATTATGTGACCCCTGATACCACACCGTTTACAAGTAAATTTTTTATATTTACACTTACTGAATGTATGGTTAGTTTTATTACAGTAATTACACTTAACCTCTGCCTCCTCTTCTGATTCTCTACTTTTTCTTTTCTGTTCCACTTGGGGTTCCACTCTTTTCGTCTGTTGAACTCCATTAACCTCTACGTTGTTCCTTTGTTCTCTTAATGCTGCTTCCTTATTCAAAGCAATTTCCAAAAAATCTTGCAACTTTTTTGAAGGACTTTCCTCGCAAAACCTGTCTAGTATTGGACCTGGCCTCATGCCTACCACAAACTTGTCTTGGACTCGGTATAACAATTTGTCCCCAAAATCGCACTGTGCTGCCTGGTTTTTAATTTTCAGGTACCAATCATTAACAGATTCATGTCCTTGTCTCAACATGTCAAAAACTACTCTCCTTCGGTACACCGACAACCTAGGCTTAACATGAGTACCTAAAAGTTTCATTAGTGCTTCAAAATCTTTCTCCTTGGGCTTCTCTGGGTTACATAGGTCTCTTAAAACTTTATAAACCTCCTCACTTAGTAATGTGATTAAAACGGCAACCCTTCTAGACTCCTCAATCAAATTTGCACTAAAATATTGCTCCAAACGTTCCTCAAACACTTCAAGTCGTCACCCTGTTTAAAAACAGCTAATGAAGATATACCACCTGTATTTACTACATTAATAATTGGTTGGTGACTCCTATCTTCATTTCCAGGCATCTTGACTTTAGTGTCTTTTCTCTTTTCTTCCCAAAATATCTGCTCAATTATTTACCTAGTCGCCATATAATTTGGTATGTATTAATAATAAATGGAGATGGCTCGATTAAATATATTTAAAATAAAGAAATAGAACGTTTATTAACATGTGAACATATTGCAAAATACAAAGATTCTAACCCCAAAATTACTTGACAATTGACAACTAAAAATGACAACTACATTCTTCTTATTTCTAAACATAGAACGTAACATTAATATCCTACAGAGACAAAGAGATAGAGATCTGATTTCAAGAAATATGAAATGTTGGAACTGCAAAATTTATAAGTTAATTGAGTATTGTTGGATTCCTCAACACTAATTTAAAATAATGAAACAGTTATTTTTATAAAAGCTTAGATCTAACTTATTTAACTTATTTAGCATAAAAGCTTAATCTGCCCTTTTATGTTAAAAGGCATCTAGGACAAGGAAATTAAATAAATAAATAAGAGTATCCAGGCTATTACTTAAAGTGAACAAGATAAAGATAGATGTTGAGTGAATATGTTATTTTGAAAAAAAAAATTATTATTTAGAAAGTAAAAACAAAATTAATGAAAAGTGCAGTTGTGGGATAGAATAATATTTGATATCAGAATTGGGAACAATGATGAATATTGAGAGACTGAGAACTCTAGAGACCCGACAACCAAACATATAGATGATAAGAATATCTTCTTCTTCAAGTGCCATCTCCGCGACGGAGGTCGGCAATAATCATAGCTATTCGGACCTTGGAGACGGCTGCTCTGAAAAGTTCGTTTGATGTACATCCGTACCATTCTCTCCGGTTGCGCAGCCACGATATTCTGCGTCTCCCTATGCTTCTTTTTCCTTGAATCTTTCCCTGCATAATGAGCTGGAGCAAGTTGTATCTCTCTCCACGTGTAATATGTCCGAGATATTCCAATTTTCTGGTTTTAATTGTATTTAAGACTTCCATTTCTTTATTCATCTTTCTCAGAACCTCTTTGTTTGTGACGTGTTCTGTCCATGATATTTTTAGAATTCTTCCATATACCCACATCTCGAATGATTCCAGTTTTTTCATTGATGCCGCATTCAAGGTCCAAGCTTCCATTCCGTAAAACAGAGTCGAGCAAACGTAGCACCTAACCAACCTTATTCTTAGCTCTAACCTTAGATCTCTTGTGCAGAGCACTTTTCTCATTTTGTTAAAATTCGCTTTAGCCTTTTCTATTCTAATTTTAATCTCCTGGAAGTAATCATTTGTGGAGTTGATCATTATTCCAAAATATTCATATTGGTCTACTTGTTCGACGTTGGTTCCATTTATGAGGAGATTCTCGTTATTTCTTTGAGTTTTAGATATTCTCATAAATTTTGTCTTCTTGATGTTCATTGTTAAACCGTATTCTTGGCTATATGTCGCTATTCTGTTAACCAGTCTCTGAAGTTCTTCAATATTTTCGGCTAAGACGACAGTGTCATCCGCATATCTAATATTGTTAATGGGAACTCCGTTCAACTTTATTCCAGCTGTTTCACCCTCAAGAGCTTGTTTTAGGATCTCTTCCGAGTAGGCATTAAAGAGAACTGGAGACAATACGCATCCCTGTCTCACCCCACGTCTAATTTCAATTTCCTCTGACAACTGATGAGAGTATAGGTGGACAAAATAGTATGGTGAATAAGAGTTAGTAACATCGAGCAGGAAAAAACTGTGTATTTTTATATATACGTTTTTTCCATTTTTTTTTAATTGTAGTAGTACTACTTGACATTCTTAATAATGTTGTATTTAATTATTTTTCAGTAAGAATTTTTGGGTACGTTGATTAACGTAAAATGGATTTTAACTTGATTCCCTTGTGAAGAGAAATTTTGGATATACTTTATAATAATATATTATAAAGAAATCATTTTTCCGTCCAATAAAATTGCTCTTTATATTTTTCGAAAGATATTTATTTTCCTACCACTTTTACTGATTTTCTTTATTTGTTTCAAAATGTTCGATAAGTTTTTATAGCATATATATTTTAGCAAACTCTGACTATTAAAAAACTATCAGTTTTCTGAATAAAGTGAACAAACTTTCAGACTCTCAGAAAATTCGAAGCAATAACAATAGCATTTTAAAACCAATGCCATTACCTAAATGACAATATTCCTCGTCTAAAAATGAAAGAGAGGCCCTCATTCTACACGATATATACATATAATAAAACTGTGGAGAATTTGATTATTAGGTAGGAGTTAGAGCGAACGAATGCTATTCAATTCTGAGCCAGAATTTATGATTAAAGTTAGAACGACTTTGTGCAAAATCACTCCAAGCAAATTGTGCGCATTCTCTTTATTCAACTGTATCCCCATTTAAACCGTTTTAATGTTATTGGTTAAATTTCTGGTAAATTTACAAGGAATTTCCCCAGAATATTTCTGAACTCAATTAAATTCGTATAAAACAAATTGAATTGCTGATGTAGAACGTGTTTGTATGTATGTGTGTGCTATATAGTTGTGAGTTCTGGATTGTATACGATACTTCGCGCGTGGTTTTGACTTCTAGTAAGCTAATTTCGTTTTGGTCCTTCATTGTCTACACCTGACAGCTACAAAGTGGGTATAAAAAAATTATCTCGTGAATATTTTTATTCTGTATAAATTTTGAAAAAAATATATAACAGTATATACAGTATAGGAAAGAATCTAACGCATATATGCGGTCTCAATGGTAGCAACCGACAAAGGCGTTTTTAAAATTATCTATAAAGAGGTGGGGCCACCAAACCAATTCGTTTTGTATGTATGTTTCTATAAGAACACAGTTGCTAAAGTAAAAAACTAAAAGAACATAATATATTTAATTTTTTGTAAATGAATATAATAAACAAATAAATTATTTAAACGCAAAAACACCTAAGGGCGTAGGCGCAAAATTTAGCGCCAATGTGTTTTAAATACATTCATTTTTCTCGAATTCTGAGAAAACTAATAAGTATTTTATTAAGTAATTAAAATTTAGCATTATTACTGAGGGGCGAGGGACCGAGGGCTCTCGGTTTAATTTTATTGTGTATTTCTCATTTTCCAAAAATTGGATTATTTAAAGAGTAGCACACGTTAGTGGCCTTCTTCAGTTTATTACTTATTGCCATGTCCGTTTTCTCATCATCTGTTATATACACACACCCAAACTTATATGGAATCACCATGTATTTCAAAACAATATTTATTTCTTTTAAAAAAACTTATTATTATTGCAAAGAATAAAGGTTTTTATTGAAAACTAGCTGATCCGGTGAACTAATTGCACCTTAGATAATGTGTCATAATTAGATAATGTGTCATAATTTTAATTCTAGATCAATTGGTCGAACGCAATTGCTAGAGATCAATAACTCAAAATCAACTGCTCGAAAATGAATTGCTCGATATAAAAATTGATCAAAATAAAAATTGCTCGAATAAAAAAGAAAATTATATGTCCAAATATTTATTCACAATAATGCAAAATTTGTAGGTATATAAGAGAGATACATTTAGGGCCGGTTGTTCGAACGCTAATCAACAATGATCATTATCAAATATTTAATTACTGTCACCAAAACTATCAATGTCAACTTTGTTTGGGTTGCTGAAAACATAATTAATTACAATTATGAGATTTATTATTAATTATGTTAATAATTATTGTTATATTAATTGATTGTAGTCTCAGAATTGTAATTAATTATGTTTTTAAAGTTGACATTGACAGTAATTAATTATTTGATAATGATCATTGTTGATTAGCGTTCGAACAACCGGCCCTTAATAGGACAAATTATGTAATATTCCACGTATATAATCACAGATATTAATTTGTGGTTCATAATATGTAATTGTTTATTAAACGCAATAACCTATCAACACTATCTCTATCTCTTCTATGATCATTTTGAGGTTGTTTGCCACTTATGGATACTCGTTCTCAGAGGCATCTTTCAGTGCATCACAGCTTTTCGATTTCTTTCTAACGCATTAAGTTGGAAGTCACAGAAAAAATGGTACGTCCGTGATCACAGTTTGTTATAACATTTATTCTAATTGTTGATAGATAGCGCTATAATCGAACAAAAAATTATTTAGGAATTATATATACGACTAAAATCTATACAATTTATAAGACTATACAAATCAAAGAAAATACCATTTTATAAATGCAATAAACACAATTGATTTGTTTTTATACCAAATTGCAAATTAAAGGGTTAAACTGCAATACCCTTTTCATATTTGGCTGATTACGATTCTGACAACTGTCACAATTAACTTAAATGTCAGATTATAATAAATGTTATAAATGTGTATTACCACGGACTTACCTTTTTTGCGGTTACTTGTGACATACTGAAAAATGCCTCTGAGAAGGACCACACTGTTCAATTTTTAGTTCATTTAAAATTTGTTATTGTTCTAGAGCGGAAATAAATTTCTGCCGTTATTTTTCTTATATTTCCAAAGCTCAAACATATTTAAGATTTATAATAAAGATGTTTTCAGCATAAATTAATATACGATTATATATGTGGAATATCATATAATTTGTTCTATTAAACTATCTTTCTTATGTCTATATTTTGCACTATTGTGAATAAATATTTTAGATATACAATTTTCTTTTTCATTCGAGCAATTAACTTTGAGTAAATGTGGTCTTTCAGCAGTTGCTTTTCTCTGTAATAATTGTATAAACTCTAAAAAACGTAGGTGTTCTACAAAATATTTTATAGAAAAATTTTTTGATCAATATGTATTTTGGTAAAATTTTAAAAGCATTAAAAAGAGTAAACTGACGGACGGACCTATTGTGACAGAGAGCGAAGTGTTCTTGCGCTAGTTTTTTGGGGAAAAAATTATTATTTTAGCAGAGATACACGCCTTCGCCAAAATTTTGATTATTATACCAGAGATGCGCCTCTATCAAAAGCATCTGCCAAAATTTTGATTATTATACCAGAGACATGGTCCTTCGGCAAAGTTTTGAAATATTTTTTGTACATTACAAATAGTAATCGAAAAATTAAAAACTTCATAATTTCACGGATGTTAGTACAATTTTCGCCCGTTCTTCTCGTGTGCTTAATGTCGTCTCTCGTGCTCTCGTGTTGTCCTACGGGCTCGTTTTGTTATCTCGGAAACTAATTGAGCTAGAGAGACGATTTATATACCGTTGGATAGCAAACATCAGGGAGTATAACTGCCAAATTTCATAAAAATCGGTCAAGTAGTTTCGGAGGAGTATGGCAAAAAATACTGAGAAAGATAATTTTATATATATAGATGTTAAATATTTAAATGGCTATTAAAAAATAACGGTTAAAGATAAAAAAGTGAAAATTTAGGATTGTATGTATATTTTGGTTCTACATCGTATAAAATTAAGGAAAAAAAATTTGGCCAAAAAAATTTGGCCAAAAAAATTTAAAATAATTTCGGGGGGCAAGCCCTCTTTTCACTTAGGTAGACCGTACCACTTCAGAAACCATCCCGGGTCCATGCACAACAACTTTGATTAAGGTCATCATACGATCAAATGCATAGTTTGAGAGTCTATACGGAACATACATACATACAAACATTCATTTTTATTTATATAGATAAACAAATTAATAAGACAATCAGTTAGTACAGCTCGGTACGGTATAGGTTATTTGCGTGAGTTGCAAATTGAACGAAACTTTTGCGTTCAAAAACCAAAATATGCCTCATGTGGGGTTATAGAACCTACAACGGGGAAAGACTATTGGTCTTGTGGAGCAAGTAATGCTCTCAGAGGGATATAGCTGCAGAGCTAGGTGTAACACAGGGCGTTCTGTCTAAAACCTATGCTAGGTAGCAGGAAATAGGAAAGCTAAAAATAAAGAAGAGAAAGTCGCCAAAAAGTAATAATGGCTCGCCGCGATCGTTTAATTGTCCAATCAGCTGGAAGACACCAGCAGCTCCAAAGGCAGCTTTTGGAAGCTACAGGTGTAACTGTTTCAGTTGAAACGGTAAGAAGAAGAGATCGTGCCAAGAAGTATACAGCAGGAGACAGTTATAGGTTCCCGAGTTATCCAGGCAGCACAAGATTGATCGTCTAAATTGGTGTCTTCACCACCAAAACTGGAACGACAAAATGTGCTGTTTTCAGAAAAAGTCAGGATTTGTGTAAAAAAATATAACCCACGAAATCGTGTACTTAGAGGTCGAGGAAGACAAGCAAGAACGAAAACTGTTAGATCTGTTCACAAATATAAAAGAGGAAGTGTAATGTTCTGGATAGGAATTGTGATCCGTAAAAAAACTCCTTTAATTTTCATCCAATTGACGTTAACTGCTGACAGGTATGTTGATTACCTGTAGTTAGGCTCTGGAGAGGTGCAACAGGAGAAAATTTAATTTTCATGCATAATAATGAACCTCCACATACCATTAGAGTGACTAGATACATCATTGAAGCAGAAGGTATCCCTTGTTTGGAGTGGCCTGCTTGCTCACCCGAGCTTAACCCTATTAAGTAATTGTGGGATATGCTTAAAAGAAAAATTAGAGCTCGCCGGGAAAACCCACAAAACACCGCACGGCTAGTACAAGCTGCTCTTGAAGAATGGAGCAACATACCACAACAAAATGTTGATAATTTGATTAGGAGCGTGCCCCGCAAACTGAAGCTTGCATAAGGACTACAGGTGATAACACTGACTACCAAAAAAAATAAAAAAAAATAATAAAAACAATTTAAACATTATTAGTTTTAAATTGAAATTTTTGATGCTATTGGCTTTAAAACAATTAGTTTCAATTTGTTGTTTAAATACTTTATTTTTTTATTTAATTGTTATGTATTTGTGACTGATTTGCTTGAAAATAAATATTCTTTGACTACGTGTGTTCGTTTTTTTTTAAATCGTCACGAAATAATAAGGACTATCAGATGATTCCATATAAGTTTGGGTGTGTGTATTTCCGAAATATCCAAAAAAAGTAGATACGTGTTCTATTGCGTGTTCCCTTACTATTATATTAGTATTCTTTTCTTTTTTGTCATCTTCATTTATTATCATAAATTTTGTTTTATTAAGATTAATTTCCATTTTTAAATTCTGTATCTCTTTTTGCCAAATATCTATTAGTTTCTGCATTTTCTCTACTGTGTCTGTGATTAAAAGTATATTATAAGCGTATAGAGGGGAACTGATCTTTATTGCATTTAAATTTTTATGTCCTATAATATTAGATTAATATAAAATATAATATAAGAATAAGATGATGTATATTTATGTTAAAATATTTAACAGATATTTTTAATTTGACAATTTAGGGGAGTCAGTAGAGATTTTGACTTGGGATAAAATCAAACAAGCTAGAACTTTTTGTAATTTGAGACCAATTAATAACCAGAGAAGGTTCCCATTGTTTTCATTCTGGTGGGATGCAGAGTAGCATTATATTGCTTTATATGCCATTAGACTGAAAACTTAGACTTTTGATAGCAGTTGCCGCTAGGGCATCTATGCCATTTCGTTCGTTGCGATCCGTGACTGCACGCCGGGGTTTGTTTTGGTTGGATCAGGGAGAGCAGCATATGTGCCTCCTGATGAGAGACTAATAACTTTCGAAACCGGTAGAGGTGCTTGCGGCACTCTCTGATTGGACTAGAATATCGCGCGGCTGTAGTTTCGTGTTGCAACGACATTGAAAATGGTTATTCATTTTTGATTAAGAAATGTTTAATAAATAACATATCGACGGGTTTTTGACAAAATATCGTAAGCATCAATTTTCCGAAAATGGGATTTTTATCTTAAATGGTTCCTTACGATAGTTTACAGCTAATTCAAAATTATGTTTCTCATAATTACGTACTAAGTGTCTGAAATTGAATTTAATTTTTATCGTAACTACCGCATTTCAAGCTCATTTTGTGCCTTTGGTATCGTAAACGGCAAGGTAGTACCGACAGGTGATAGTAAGTGCCATAAATCTTGTCGGTTACGTTTGCATATTTTGCCGCTTACGAGAAGATTAAATAACCAAAATAACCGTTAGGTTTACTCAGTGTTATCTTAAATGTGTTAGAACTCGGTGCAAATTTTATTTTCGCTAGAACAATTTAAAACGAAAATAGTGGTAGTTGTGATAAATCCTCTTATTCAGTAGATGCGGTAAGTTTTTAATACTTGTTTTTATGGTTTATTGTTTTTAATAGAATTTTAAGTCTAATTTACTAATTTGGTAATGATATAACCTATGTTTTTTAGTTGTTCTTGTGCAAATATCATAAATATTATATTTGCAACAAAAAGATATCAACTTGTGTAATAAGTTCACTGAAAGTGATAAGTTCACTGAAACCTGAAACAAATGTAGGGGAGTCAATATACAACGAATATTGATACATAGTTTTTAATTCCAAACAACTTTTTTTATTAACAATTTTCAATATTAATAAAGCTATTTTACTCTTGAACAAGATTTATATTTTTTGACATACCTTATATGAAATTAATAAAATTTAATATCTGATAGTTTTTTTTAAACAGATAATAAAAAGTTATCAATAGGTTCCAAGTTACGCAGACATACTGTATAAGAGCCCAAAAAAATTGCATTTATAATTTTTTAAGCTTGTTATTAAATGTGTTTTGGGTAAGTTGTACAGAAAAAGGTTTTGATGACTTTGTACAAAAATTTTTTTAACTGATATTTTTGGGTTATTGTATTACATTTTTTTCATCTTTCTCAATTTTCTCAAAAAGAAGTTGATTATTTTATGTCTAAAGCAAAATAGTTTAGTGCATTTTAAAGATTACATCTTAAGCTTTAAAAAACACCTATAAACTTGTAATTCTGTACAACTACGAAGTTTTCAAGAATTACATTTTTTGGTACGTCTCGTATCATTTGAATTAAATTTTTGAGATTTTTTTTAATAGAACATCATTTAGTACAGTGTAACAGATTAATACACATATTAAATTTTTTTTCTTTGTCGATTTTTATTATTAACAATATTTTTTCTGTTAAGATACTTATGTACGTTATTAATGAATATTCATTTATGGATTGATAACTTGAAACTATCGTATGTTTATCTTAAGCGACAAGCTGCAACTAAAATTTACACAGACAAGGTCTAACAAAGTATCGTATATTACATAATTTAATAAAATAATGTTATATTACAGTTTTTTTTTCTTAAATATTTTTTATGTACTAATTTATCATAGTTTCAAAATTTTAATTATATTAACCAAAAAGTCGGTTGAAGAAAAAGTCGGCTCCTGTAAAATGTGCGTTTTGTCGGTTACAATGTTTTGTCAAAAACCCATCGATATCAATAAGTTCTATCCCAGAAGTGGGTGCTTTATTGTTTATTGAACAAATGAACTGCGAAATTAGTTGTTTTTTAAATTACTCCGAAAATATAAATCTTAGAAAAAAAACTGACTTGACGATTGAAAAATTCAGAAAATCTTACAAAAAAACCTTATCTAAATATTTTTCTAAAACTAAATCTATAGAAAGAAGAGCACTTAGTCTATCTTATAGTTATAATAAAAAGAAGTAAAATATATGGGCATAAGTACGGCGTGGGCGGAAAGTGAGATTTACATAAATTTTGTTTAAAAATTATTTAAAAATCTGTAACTAATACAATATACCTATAAAACTTTCAAATTTGCACAACTTACCTTTCAAACATCTCACTAGACCATATTTTATTAAAAAAAAACTCAAAAATTTAATTCAAATGATACGACGACGTCTCAAAAAATGTAATTTTTGAAAATTTCGTAGTTTCACAGAATTACTACCAATTTAAGACGGTATTACTCAAGTTTGAACAGATCTATTACAATTTTATGGATGTTTGTTAAAGATTAGGATGTAGCATTTAAAATTCACTTAACTATTTTACTTTAGAAATTAAATAAAACATTTATTTTTGAGAAAATTAAGAAAGATAAAAAATGAAATACAAAAACTGAAAATTACTAGCTAAAAAAATGTTTATATAAAGTGATCAAAATTGTTTTCTGTAAAATTTAGATAAAATACATTTTTCTAAAAATGCAATTTTTAGCACTCCATACGAGCGTTAAAAATGCTACTTTAAGGCACTAGTGCTTTAAAATATTTTTAAGGCACTGTAGTTCGTATTTACCGTATAGACAATTTTGATGTAATGTCAAAAAAATATAAAAATTTAATGTCAGTCACGTTCAAGTAAAAGTTTTTGTAGATATTGTCCTGTAATTACGTTTGCAGAAAAAATATTGTATGATATGCGTGTTAAAACGTACATTTTTAAAGTCATGTGAATTGCAGAACTCGCTATCGCTCATTCTGCAAACTTTCACATGCGTGCCTTAAACGTGTACTTTTAACACTTATATTATAAGTAAATATTAATAATAAGCTCCAGCAATAATAAATGTTCAACAATTTTTTTTAGCTCTTATACAGTATGTCTGCGTAGCTTGGAATCTATTGATATCTTTTTTTATTATCAGTTTCATGAATAAAAGTTATTCTTTATAAAATACTCTGCATCATATGTGATCTAAGATGCAATCATCATATATCAAATTTTATTAATTTTATAAGAGGTGTGTCAAAAATATGAATTTCAGTTAGTAGCAAATTACCTTTATATTTCACAATATTGCAAATTGTTATTAAGAAAAATTGTTTGAAATTAAAAACTCTGTTTGAATGTTCAATTACGTCCTTCTAATCGAAATATTGTGAACTAAAAAGGCACTTGAGGAAACAGTAGCGATCAACAGTTAGCGAAAACGCGTTCCAAGATTGCGGCTGTAATTTTGAATATTTTTTCGAGATATTTGGCACACATATTCGTAATATAATAAAGAATGGCGGTACAGAGCCCAATTTGAAAAATATATTAATATGTGGAAATTACTATGTAATTAAATACAATATTAAAAAAACGAGCCTGTACCGCCATTAAGAAGAACAAAAAAATACACTTTCTTCAAATAAACTTTTTTATCCGATGCCTAGATTTTGTGTCATTTGGGAACTACTAAAATTTTTTATTTCATTAGTAGTTCCAAAATGACACAAACTCTAGGCATCGGATAAAAAAGTTTATTTGAAGAAAGTGTATTTTTTTGTTCTTCTTAATGGCGGTACAGGCTCGTTTTTTAATATTGTATTTAATTACAGAGTAATTTCCACATATTAATATATTTTTCAAATTGGGCTCTGTACCGCCATTCTTTATTATATTACGAATACGTGTGCCAAATATCTCGAAAAAATATTCAAAATTACAGCCGCAATCTTGGAACGCGTTTCGGCTACCTGTTGATCGCTACTGTATCACCTTAAGCGAAATCCATATTTTTTACATACCTCGAATAAAATTGAAATTTTGATATCTGATGGTTGTATCTTAGATTTTAGTCTAGGTAGAGCATTTTATAAAGAATAACTTTTTTCGTGACATTGATAATGAAATACATAGTTATCATAATTTTAATTAAATTGCATGAGAGTTTAATGAAATCATAACAAATCAATTGAAAGTTCTGCCCGACAAAATACATGGAACGTTTTCGTAGTCTAACGGTCCAAATTTTTAACCTGTTCCACAATTAAAACATCCCCTGTATCAGTGTTCCCATACATCAAAGTTTGTCCGACTAGACACCGTTAAGCTATTAACAAATTTTTAGCTTACTGTTAATAAACTGTTTTTTTTTGTACGCGGGATTCAGGTCTATTACTGTTACAGATGTGAAGTTCCTTGAACTTTTTTGTCAAGCACGTTATATTTTATATAGTACGTCCGCTATAACTTTTCCCATGCGGTACGATTCATTTTCAATCAAATTAAGTCAAAACTTAAATTGAAACGAACGTCGATGTGTATATACATTTTGTATACTGTACACTATATACTACACACATCGGCGTACGTTTCACTTTCTGTTTTGACTTAATTTGATTGAAAATGAATCGTACCGCATGGGAAAAGTTATAGCGGACAGACTATATTTCACTTTATTTATTATCGAATATGTCCACACCTAAAGGAAAACCTTCATTTCTAATCTGATAAGGAGAATTTCTCATAAATACACCGCTAAGCTGCGATACAATATCAGTTCATTTTCATTAAAGCTTATCAAACAGACGAGGACATCGAAGCTTTCGTTAGTTTAAATTGATCAAACAATAAAGCTAAGTTACTGTAAAAGCTAAATTACTGTTTCGTCACGAATGGCAAATAAATACTTGAAACTACTTGAGTTAACCTACAGTGGACCTAATTTTCAAAGTATAAGTAACACGGACGTAGTTAGTTGTTTAGCATTTTTATAGTACATTTGATAGCATTTAACTACTGTTTTTGTCTCTCAGATGATAACTTATTTAGTTTAGTTTTATGCTTAAAATATAGCACTGATGGTGACCGAAAAAAATGAACTTTATCACGGTTACTTCCCATTCCTCATTTCAATGCACAACAAAAATGAGACATATTATATTTTTAAATTAATTCTTCTAGTAAAAATGTTAAATTAATCCTTGTACAAAACAAAATTACAAAGAAACGTAACTAAAATAATCTAAAACACATTAAGAACTACGGTCTCTTCTTAAACCAAGAGGGGTAATTCAAATTTCCCACGCCATAATGCTTGTTTGTAATTGGTCCAACCTCAGCCAAGTTTACTCCACTGCAATGAAATTTTGAAACTAATGACTAGACTTAGGCAAATATGCAAATTGCATATTTTGCATATTATGCATAAAAAATGCAAAAATTTCAAATTTTGCATATTTTTATATAAGTGTGCATAAAGTGCGTATAATTTGAAATTTTGGTTATAACTATTCATATATATTTTTATATTCATGTAACAAATAGCTTGGAAATCTCAACATTTAATTTTGTTTTATAATCTCTTGGTATTCAAATTGTTGGTACCGGAATGTAGTAAGTAACTAATAAAAGATAGCGGCTTATACATAATTTTGTCAAATTTTTATTTAGACGGTTCATTTTGCTTTTGTTGTAAAATAAGCCGTGAACACGAGTCTTTATAATTGTGATTAATTATTGTGCTTTGAAAATCCCGAAAATAAACAGTTGAGTGTCGTGGTGTCATTCATAAAATCAAACTAGTTTTGTTCAGAAAACTATTACTCAATTAGAATCCTCCAAATTATCATTGTTAAACAGTACATTATAAATAAAATAATTTGAATCATTGTTTCAAAACGTTAAAAGTAATGCAGTAATAATAAAGTAAAAGTAATATTGGAAAGGAGATTTTCCAAAAATTTAAAGCAACCATGAAAAAAAAAAACAGTGCTTACCAGGTTCATTCTGAAGTGGTTCAAGTACTAGCTGGTACATTTTCCGATACACTTAATTTAGAGCCAAATATCGTAAATTTGAAAAATGCCATAATTACATCAGTTGATATCAAAAGAAGTTTTTCTATGTACTCAGATAAAAGTCATAAGTTTTTGTTAGAAAATTTTGAACAGTATTTGATTATTATTTATTGTTACCACAATTCGAAATAATATTTTATTTAATTGTTAAAACACTTAAATATGTAATTACGTTTGCTTAGTTTGTAAAATACATCTTCTTCTTTAAGTGCCCTCTCCGCGGCGGAGGTCGGCAATCATCATAGCTATTCGTATTTTAGAGATTGCTGCTCTGAAAAGTTCATTTGATGTACATCCGTACCACTCTCTCAGGTTGCGCAGCCACGATATTCTGCGTCTCCCTATGCTTCTCTTTCCTTGAATCTTTCCCTGCATAATCAATTTGAGCAAGCTGTATCTCTCTCCACGTGTAATATGTCCGAGATATTCCAATTTTCTTGTTTTGATGGTATTTAGGATTTCCATTTCTTTATTCATCCTTCTCAGAACCTCTTTGTTTGTAACGTGTTCTGTCCACGATATTTTCAGAATTCTTCTGTACACCCACAGCTCGAATGATTCTAGTTTTTCATTGATGCAGTATTCAAGGTCCAAGCTTCCTTTCCATAAAACAGAGTCGAGAAAACGTAGCACCTAGCCAACCTAACTCTTAGCTTAAACTTCAAATCTCTTGTGCAGAGCACTTTCCTCATTTTGTTAAAATTTGCTCTAGTCTTTTCTATCCTGATTTTGATTTCCTGTAAGTAATCTCCTGTGGAGTTGATCATTGTTCCAAGGTATGCATATTGATCGACTCGTTCGATATTGGATCCCTTTATGACGAGATTTTCGTTATTTCTTTGAGTTTTCGATATTCTCATAAACTTTGTCTTCTTGACATTCATTGTTAGCCCGTATTCTTCTCCAAACTCTGCTATTCTGGTCACCAGCCTCTGAAGATCCCCAATATTTTCAGCTAAGATGACAGTGTCATCCGCATATCTAATGTTAATGGGAAATCCATTTACCTTTATTCCAGCTGTTTCACCCTCAAGATCTTTTTTCAAGATCTCTTCCGAGTAGGCATTAAAAAGAACCGGCGACAACACGCATCCCTGTCTCACTCCACGTCTGATTTTAATTTCCTCTGACAGCTGATCGTTAACACGTACTTTTGCTCGTTGCTTATAGTAAAAATTCGATATAATCCTGAGGTCATTGTAGTCCAGCTTACTTGATTCCAGGACATGCATTAATTGTTCATGTCGTACTTTGTCGAATGCTTTATTATAGTCAATAAAACACGGATATATATCTTGATTGACGTCCAGGCACCTTTGTATAAGTATGTTAAGTGAAAAAAGAGCTTCACGAGTTCCCAGGCCTTTGCGAAACCCAAATTGAGTATCATTAATGTCTATGTCTAGTTTATGATATATTCGGTTATGGATGACTTTCAGTAGCAACTTTAGCACATGGGACATCAAACTAATGGTGCGGTAGTCGCCGCATTCTCTTGAGTTTTTCTTTTTAGGGAGGCAAATAAAGATCGACGTCAACCATTCTTTGGGTAATGTGCCTGAGCTATAAATTTTGTTCAAGATTACCACTAAAACATCAATATGCTGCTCATCTATAATTTTTAAAAGGTCGATAGGAAGCATGTCAGGTCCTGGGCTTTTTCTGTTCTTCATTGTTTTTAACGCATGTATTATTTCTTCCGTTGTAATATATGGACCTATTTCTCCTGAAGTAAGTTCTATGTGTTCCAGGTACCCTCTTTCATCATCGAACAGTTCAGCGATGTATTCTGCCCAACGTTGTACTTTCTCATCGGTCTCTGTTATAGCGACCCCGTGTCTATCCAGAAGTGCACCAGTTAGATTTTGCTTTCTTAGTCCAGCCATTTCTTTGACTTGCTTACGAAGGTTAAATAGATCGTATCTTTTTTGGAGATCATCGATCTCTTTGCATTTCTCTTCAAAGTGTTTTTCTGTTGCCTGCTTTATCATCTTCCTTATCTCGTGGTTAATCTCCCTGTATTTATTGTCATTTTTGTTCTTATATTGTCTCCGTTGTTCCATCATATTCAGTATCTCGTCATTCATCCATTCCTCTTTTCTCCTTGTGGAAGTCTTAAGTATATCTTTATAAGGTTCTAGTATGCAATGTTTGAGTTGCTCCCAGTGCTCGTCAATGTCGTTGGTGTCTATGTTCAGATCTCTACAGTTATTATGCAGTTCGTGTTGAAGACATTCTTTTACGTTGAGTTCTTTAAGCTTGCTTATGTCTATTGTAGCTGTTCTCTGATTTCTTTTAATATTTTTAAGTGTGAGTGTAATTTTGGCGATAAGTGCTTTTACCGGGATGTGCTTTTACAGCTTTAACAGCATAGGGTATCTTTCGTTTATCATAATGTATTCTATCTGGTTCCTAGCTACTTTCTCCGATGAATCTGCGGGCGATCGCCATGTATACAGTCGTCTGTTGGGTAGTTTGAAAACTGTGTTTGTGATAATGAAGTTCTGCTCTTGGCAAAATTGTAGTAGACGATCACCTCTCTCATTGCGATTTCCCAGACCATATTTTCCTACACATTTTCCGCTTTGCCCTTTTCCAATTTTTGCATTGAAATCACCTAGGACTATCGTGATTTCTCTGCTTTTTGTTTTTTTCAGTGCTTCTTCGATATGCTGGTAAAATAATTCTAGTTCTTCTTCATTGGCATTCGTCGTAGGAGCATATACTTGTATCAGGTTCAACGTGGCGTGAAATGTCTCTAATTGTAGTAACATTACTCTTTCTGAGATGGGGACAAACCCTTTCACTGCTCTATTAGATATTTTATTAACAATTTATTGCCACGCCGTGTCTATGTAGGTTGTCATCACTACCTGAATAATATATTGTAGCTTCTGCTGTTGAGAAGCAGCCTGAGTTAGCCCACCTGGCTTCACTGATACCCAGTATATCAATATTCAACCTGTTCATCTCTTGAATTGTATTGTGCATCTTGTAAAATACATACATGTTAATTAATACACCATATTATAGAGATATTGTAAATATGTTTGTAAATAAAAAAATATTGCAAATCTTTTTTTTATTACATGCATATTTTCTAGATAAACATACATATTTATGGGTAAAATACTGCATAATTATGCGTATATTTCATAACTTTTTATTTGCATATTTGCCTAAGTCTACTAATGACATTTATAAAATTTTGACAAAAGTTCATTTCATAGGTTAACTTATATGGGCAAATGTATGTGTTTTTGGCGTTATTCCTTTAATTTTTAGATTTTTAGTCTACTTTTATATAAAAAGCATTTGTTTTTAGAAGTCTTTAGCGTTGTATTAGTATAATATAATATGTATGGATTAACGTCGAAGGCCGATATGATCAACCAAGAAAGAAGATATATATGGTAATGGTCCAAGGACTTTCTTGTGTGTGAATCTGTCTTTTTAGTTTACTCCTCTTGATTTAAAAAAAACATAACCGAATAACTTTTATGTTCGCCTCCCAGCCGCCATATTAATTTAATTTTGACAGCAAGCTGGAATGCCCTATGGAAATTAGAAGTCTATAGGCTCTGAGCTCGTAGGTAGAGGCTATAATTAAAAATTCGCGAGCGCCAGTAGTGACAAGTCTGTAAGCTTTTACTGGAAATTTGACATAAATGTCAAAGTTATTAATTTAAAACATTGAAATTAAAAACATTAATAGGAAATAATATTAGTTGGTCAAAACTGTGGTGTATATTGTTACCTTAAATATACTTACGTTTTAAATACTGAATTTAAGTTTTTTAATATTTTGTAATATGTAATTATAAATTAATCTAAACGCCATCTACACGATAATTTTGAAAGTATCCGAAGTAAGAAATTAATATTTCATTAATAGAACGTTAAAATGATTAGCAAAATCTTTAAAAAATCGATTACAATTTAATTACGTTTTTGCGTTGTAAATATTAAGCGATAACAATTAAATAATAAATTTAAAAATTACCGGTAAAAGTTGCATTCGTAATCCGCTAGGAGCGACAACAGCGAAGCTCAGAGCGTATAGACATTCTGTCCATCATCGTGTTATTTGGTCCCGAAAAATGACATGTTTAGCTGATTAGGTATAAATGTAATTTTTTTTCGAGAACGTGAGATTTAGGTTCATAATTTTTTTAATAACAGTAGTTTTTAATCAATAATTGTTAAGATCCCTCCTTTAAAGTTTGTCGCTCGAGAGTTACAAGGAATGCTAACTACAATGACGATAATCGAAAACACCCGTGTTGAGCTGCCCCCCCCCCACTTGCCAAAATTAAAAAACCAATAGCCCTGATTTACGAGCTATTTATGAGCTTTCATATTCCGAAAATTAAAAATTTTGAGCTCGTCCCCCCCCCCCCCCCCACTACTGAAAAATAGGGATATTGAATCGATTTTTGCGACAGAATTACGAGCTATTTATGAGCTCTTGAAATGATAATAGTTTAGATTTTTGAGCTCATCCCCTTCACCCCCAAACAACCCATTAATTGATTTTATTAAGAGAAACATGCTGAAAAAAATTAAAATATATCGTATCACGGATATTATTCCAATAGCTTATATAGTCTAAGAGTAAACTCTTAAATCATGCGGATTTCGATTATTGAGCTACAAAGCCTTCGCAAGAAAACCACCCCATTTTCCAGGCTTGATAAAGAGTTGTACTTAAAATGCATTAAATTAATTATTAGGCGACTAAGTATCGTTTAATAATTTATGTGCTCCAAAAATACGCGCCATTAGGTCATTAAATTGCAATTTCTTTTGTATAGTGCAGTCACTGAAGGTAAAAATCAACTATTACCTTCAATTTCGGTGAACCTTCATCGATTTTCATGAAAATTGGTGAGTGGTTAGAGGATACCTCAAGAAACAAAGGTGATATGGTCCACTTTGCGCCTTTATCCTGGGGATGGATACCACCCCTTCTCGGGGGTGAAAATTATTTTATTAAAAATAACTTCACAAATCGATAGAAAGACAAATTATAAGCAAAATTTGTTATATAAAGTTATTAAAATAAATCAATACTTTTTGAGTTATTAAAGATCAAAAATTTTAATTATTCGTGGAAAAAATGCATGTTTTAAAGCGGTTTTTCGTAAATCACTGAAAAACTGTAAGTTTTTCAAAAAAGTTAATAGAAGTTAAATTCGTATAGCTTATATTCTAAGAATAAACTCTTAAATCACGCGCATTTTAATTATTGAGCTACAAACCCTTCGCAAGACAACCACCCTATCTTCTTGGCTTAAGGGGGAGTTTTACTTAAAATGAATTAAATTAATTATTTGGCGACTACATATGGTTTAATAATTTATGAGCTCGCAAAATACACGCATTTCAATTATTGAATTGCAATTTTCTTTCTATAGTGCAGTCACTGAAGGTAAAAATTAACCATGACCTTCGATTTCGGTGAACCCCGATTCATTTTCACGAAAATTGGTGAGTGTATAGAGTATACCTCAACAAACAAAAGTAACATGGTACCAACTTGCGGTTTTAGCCTGGGGTAGATATCACCCCTTCTCGGGGGTGAAAATTGCTTTATTAAAAATAACTCCACAAATCGATAGAGGGAAAAATTCTAAGCAAAATTTGTTATATATTGTTATTAAAATAAATCAATACTTTTTGAATTACTAAAGATCGTTATATTTTAATTTTTGTGAAAAAAATGCATGTTTTAAAAAGTTTTCATCACTAAAATTGAAGCTAATAAATATAATAAATTCTTTACTTGAAAAACCATTTAATGTTACTTAATATAAAGTAAGTTATAGGTAATTGGATGTATGTATATTTTCTTTTCTGTGAGTATTCAAATCTAAAGATCCAAGCTTAAATAGCGGGAAAGCGATGCATTTTATAACACCTACTAAATACTTGTCAAAGTACTTAGAAATACCTATCAAATGTGCTCCGGAAGAAGTTGATAGCATCAAAATTTATACTCCAAAAATTTTCCAAAAAAATGATATTGTTATTTTTGGAATAACTGTTCATTTTTATGATATCAGGCACATCCAACTATCTGAAAAATTTCAAGAGATATAAAACTGTATTGCAATTAGTCTTTCAAATACTTTATTTTTTTAAGATAATAGGTTTAATGGCTCCAGTTACAGTGTTCTCGCAGTAAAATTTGGGCTTAAACGTTTCTATCTTGGTTATTTTGATTCATACAGAAATCAAAAGACAAGTAAAATCTTTGCTAATAAAAAAACTCAATTTTCGTTACCTATCTAGATTTTTTTACGTGTAGCGTGTATTGTTGGAGTTATTATCAAAAGCAAATAATTTACGAAAAGTTGAAAAATGTTGATTTTTAAATCAAACATATATATATATTTTTTTAAAATATGCATTCTAAATCGGTAAAAATGTTTAAGGTCATTACTTTTATGCTAAAGTAAAGAAAGTCTTATAGGGATTACTAAAGATTTTGATTTTTGTGGAAATGGCGTTCCTTTTAGTTTTCACTTTCTTCTAGAAATTTGAAAGGGTCCTATTATTTTCATGTTCACTTGCTTAATTTTGATGATATCAACTTCTTTCGGTGCTAATTTAATAGGTATTTGTGAGTACTGTGACATATATATATATATATATATATATATATATATATATATATATATATATATATATATATATATATATATATATTCCGCTTCCATACAAAGTCAGTCCAGTAATAGGTAAATGAATGAACTATGCCGAGCCAGCGAAACAATGTAAGGCCATATACGCGGCTCCGGATTGTTTCTCGTAGTTTTCTACATCAATTTGCATATTTTATTGACTATTGCGGAAGAAAATGAAAGAGTATGCCATTATCTACTGAAAATGATACCAACATGCCTATATTTGAGCTACATATAGTCAAAAAGTTGAAAGCAAAATTGAACTAAACTGGCTCGACATTGTACGAAAGATTGTTTTGTTAGTTCCTAAGAATTCCGTTTAAAATTATATACACGGCGCGAGTTGCATCTATTTGTATATATTTTAAAATGAACAATCTCAGCCCATTTGAGTTGGCAACAGCGCGCTTGTTGTTATCAATACCAAAGGATACAGCAGTTGGGTGCTGTATTCTTTGTCAATATACCTACAATATTATTTCGCTAACGAAAGTAGGTATCATTTTTTGAAGCGAGAGGACAATTTTACTATCGAATTTAACCCTAGAATGCATAAGCAAATATTTCGCAGAGTCACAGAGTCGCTATGTAAATAAAGTACTAAAATAGATATTTTCTTTAATAGTTGTCTATTATTTATTTAATATTTCTTTATTTATAATGATATAATATTTTAGGCATAAATATATTTCATATAAGCGTAAAGAAATAATAAATATATGGTAAGGAACTACACTGTAGGGTGACCAAACGTCCCATAAAAACGGGATTGTCCCGTTTTTTAACGATTTGTCCCGGAGTCCCGAAAAAGTATCTTGGGACGCCTAAATGTCCCGTATTTGCATTGGGTTGAGTTTTTGTATCTGACTATATTTTCTCTCTTTAATTTTTCTTCAATTTCTGCATTTATTTTCATTCTTATTTCTCCCTCTTTTCTTACATTGGGGCCCAGTATTGTTCCCATTATTTTTCTTTCAAATTTCAGAAGGCTATCTTCCTCTTTCTTGTTAATCGTCGTTGTTTCCATCCCATATGTAACACCAAGTCTTATAAAGATCTTATATAGGTTCATATTATACTTAGGGTCTTGCTTCTCAGCAGATTTCTACCGTGTAGATGTTTTTCTGTCCTTCAGAATTCTTTCCTCTGTTCTATCTTTTCCGGTTTTCCCTATTTTTACTCCTAAGTAACTAAAGGTGGGTACAGTTTTAAATCTATGGTTCTGTGTTATTAGATATTTCTGAGTTGGCTCATCTTTCCCTACCGCCATGCATTTTGCTGTGAGCTGGTTTATCTCTAGTCCTATTATTCTCTTCGCTTCCTTATGTAATTTTCCAACTGCAAGTGTTATCTTCGTCTTTGCTGTGATGACTGAATCATCTGCATATGTTACTATTTGAAGTTGATCTGTAATAATGTTTTTGTTTGCAAGTTTGTCATCCTTATGATTACAGATTATGTCAATATCCGTATGCGCCGCATACGTAATTGGTATCTGTTCAATGTCAGACGTTCAGAACACGTCCGTATTTCGTCCAGTACGGACGTCCAAAGGACGTTCGAGCACGGACGTCCAAACAACGTTCATATTTATTCCACCCGAAGTACGTTAATGTTGGACGTCCGAAGGACATCCATTTATTATAGTCCATCGGCATTAGGACTAACACTGGATCTATTTTGGGCACGTATGTTCAACTTCAAAACGATGTTCTCAAGATTCGTCTGTAATACGGATACATTGATAAAAATTATATTTTTGCTTATTAGAATTAAATAGAGAACTTATATCATCTTGGTAACTAGAATAATAAAACATTGTAACGAATAATTTACAAATAAGATTTTTACTCTTTACATAAAAACAAAAACATGTTTTGAATATTAAACTATACAATTTTTTTTAATTAAATATGATTTAATCTTTTTGATTAAACTATTTTAATAACATAAATAAGTTAATATTTTATTGAGTTATGTTGCTGTTTGATTCCGTTATCGGTATAATGTATGCTCAATATGAACGTTTAGAAAATGTCCGTATTTCGTCCGAGTACGAACGTCCAAAGGACGTTCGGTAGCGCGACATTTGGAGCAAAATAGAACGTATAAAGGACGTTCCTTGGACGAAAACGGACGTCCAAGGGACGTCCTTAAAGTCCGTGAAGGACGTCCTATGGACGTCCTTGTGTTATTAGGGATGCACCTGAGAACAACAGGGATGCCACCATAAGAGAAAACTTCTATGTACACCTTCAGACTGTAATAAACGAGATCCAAAATTATGAATATATAATCATTATGGGTGACTTTAATGCCCGTATTGGCAATGACACAGTTCCGGGAATAAAACAGCGATATAATGAAAATATCAGAAATGAAAACAGAGACCTACTGACGGACCTCTGCAGTATAAATGAAATACGAGTTAACATTAACAATACATTTTTCCCTTACAAAGAACAATACAAATACACTTTTGAAAACACTAGAGGACAAAGATCTATGATAGACTATATTCTGTCGAATATAAAGTTACACCCGTCTCTAATCTTGGATGTAAGGGCACTAACATCAGCAGGAATAGGAAGAGATCATAAATTGGTATTGTGCAACATCAGAATGAAAACACATATTATATGTGATAACAAAACAGCAGAATACACCACCAAGATTAAAGTCGAAAGCTTACAGGACGACTCCACAAGATACCTATTCCAAAAAAGACTAACGGAAAAAAGCAACAACATGTATATCACAGAAAGTGACGGAGTCGAAGAAAGCTGGGCAAAAATTAAGTCTAATATCTTAGCCTCAGCCAAGGAAGTTCTTGGTGAAAGAAACATTAATAAAAATAAATCGCTTCCAAGACGAAGAACTCTGGTTTTGAAAGAATGGTTTTGTACAGAAGTGAAGGAAAAATGTAAAGAGAAGAAAAAAGCTTACCTAAAATACATCTCAACTAAAACACAAGAGGCATACGACAATTATAAGACTATAAGAAACGAAACACATTCAGTAGTAAAAAGAATAAAAAATGATTACTGGGAACGTTTTTCGAAAGAAATGGAACATGATTTTTATGGTCTCCAAAAGGAAATATGGCGCTATATAAGAGATCAAAGAACGGAGGTAAAGGAACTAATAGAACCAAAACACATAGAAATGGATACATTGATTGACTATCTAAAAAAGCTCTATCCAGAGGAAGAACAAATTATGCTAGAACCGGAAACACCAGAAATTACCACAAATGAAGATGTTAATATAAGTGCACAGGAAGTACGAAAAACACTCGAAAAGCTGAAGAAGAGAAAAGCTGCAGGTAAGGATGGAATACCAAACGAATTACTGAAATATTGTGGAGCAGCAATGACAGACCAATTAACAACATTAATTAACAAAATCATAAAACACAATAAAATACTGGAAGAATGGAGAACGAGCGAACTAATTCTACTATTCAAAAAAGGGGATAAAAAGCAGCCAGAAACTACAGAAGTATCAACTTGTTAAATACTGCCCTTAAACTTACAACTAAGATCTTACAAGACGTAATGAATCAGAGGATAAGTTTAGCAGATGAACAACAGGGTTTTCTTACTGGAATATCGTGTACAGATGCAATATTCGTCATAAAGCAAATTACTGAGAAATCACTAGAGTATAGTAGACCAGCATTTCTATGTCTGATTGACTTAAAGAAAGCATTTGACAGAGTAAGACTTAAAGATGCAATCCATCTTCTGTATAATAGAGAAGTCCCTCTAGATATCATAAAAACTATTGAGAACATCTACCGAAACAACAAAATGGAAGTCAGAATAGACGCACAACTTACAGAACCCATAGATATAGGCAGCGGAATAAGACAGGAAGACTCAATGAGTCATATGCTTTTCAATTTAATCATGGATGAAATCATCAAAAACGTCAACAAAGGAAAAGGATATAGAATGGAAAACAAAGAAGTAAAAATACTCTGCTACGCAGACGACGCAATATTGATAACCCAAGAAGGAGATAGTCTGCAAATATTAGTCCACAGATTTAACATAAGAGCAAAAGAATTCAATATGACAATTTCATCTCAGAAAACCAAAACAATAGTAATCAGTAAAGAACCAATCAGATGCAAAATAGAAATTGATGGTATCAGTATTGAACAAGCAATGGAAGTAAAATACCTTGGAATTGCATTGTCCAGTTACGGAGACCTAGACAAAGAAGTGAAAAATCAAGTACAAAAAGCAAATAGATTGGCAGAATGCCTTAATAACACTCTCTGGCGAAACCGACATATTAACACTGAGATGGAGTCAAGAATTTATAAAGCCAGTGTAAGACCAATAATGACATATGCATCAGAAACAAGACCGGATACAGCCACAATACAAAGACTACTGAAAACGGCAGAGATTAGAGTACTGAGAACAATTACAGGAAATAGACTGAGAGATCGAAAGAGGAGCGAAGATATTAGAAGACAATGTAACTGTAGTGTATAAACGAATGGACACTAAATAAAAAAAAAGAATGGAACAACCACATAACTAGAATGGGGGAGACACGTGTGGTAAAAATAGCACGAGATATCACCAATCAGTAGAAGTATCGGCCGACCGCGCAAAAGATGGAGTGACAACCTTCCATAGAGGTATCAATCCGCCAATGAACAAGCATAATTGCTTATAAAGAGGAAGAAGAAGAAGAAGAAGTTTCTTGCAGAAAGGGGTGATTATTACCAGCAATTACATGACTTAGAATGGCAATGTGATTTGGCATTTCTAGATTTCACTAGTACACTGAACACATTGAATCTGCAAGTGCAAGGCAAGAACAAAACATTATCAGAAATGATGAGTTCTAATGCATCATTTAAACTTCAAGCAGTATCTTTGATAGTTGATATTGAAATGAAAAGGTTTTTAAGATTTACGAATATTAAAGATCACATGGAAAAACACCCTAGCCACAGAAATATGGAGCAGAAATTTAGTCACTAGTATCAGACTTTGATATCCATTTCAGAGATTTCAATATATTTGAAAAGTTGGTCAACTTTATCAATTATCCATTCAATGATATTATTCATGGCACCTTTGAAACATCCAAACAATTTGCAAAGATATTTATTTGATCCTCATACGTTGGATTCTTTAGGCCAGACTTTAAGAACCTCACAACAACCTCACAAACGCAAGTCTCATATTAATGTGTTTTTTAATTTAATATACATAGATAGCGCTCAATAAAACTGGCCCATCCAGAATTTTAGCGTTCAAAGCTGAATCAAATATTTCAGAATTGGTTTTACTCACATTAAAAATTGTTTAAGATCTCGAAAGCTGAATAAATTGTCTTTCAAAATCAGTGATTGATTTTCTGAGATATACTGAGATATAGATATTTAACTCACTTTTAACGTTAAAATGCTGGATTAAAAGTTATATTGCTCGCCAGCAGAGCTGGGCAATACCCGGGTACAAGTACCCGAATTTTGTACTCTAAGTACATTTTGGGTACTCAGTACCCGGTACCCAAGTACATTTTCAATAAAGTACTCGGTACTCGTACCCGTAACATATGGGTAAAATACCCGGTACCCGCGTTTATTATACGAGTACATTTTCCAAGTACTTTTTGCAAGTATAAATTTGTCGCTGCATGTGGGAGAGCAAATTAATAGCAACACGCAAAAACGCCGTTTTACTTATTAGTCCATTCGTCAAAAGTTATCCAGCTATAACAAAATAGAACTCTTATTATGACTCGGTTTCGCAAATTTTAAGTGAAAAAGAAAAGCTAATGTCTCTTTTTCAAAGGCTTGATATAAAAAACTTTAAAGAAACCGAGTTGCTGTACTTAGAGGAGTACTGTATGGTCTTGAAACCCCTCGCTACAACCCTCGATGTTCAGCAAGGAGAAGAATGTGTGTATTATGGGTACTTACTTCCAAGTCTGCTTTCTTTGAGGAATAAATGGGAGAAGTTTAAGCTTTAAACACTGAGATCTGGCGGTGAATTTTTTCTAGAAATATATATATATATATATATATATATATATATATATATATATATATATATATATATATATATATATACATCCCGCTATCATTATGTCATCTTTTCATGTTGCAGTCATTTGGCATCACCAAGAAATACTATCATTTTCGAATTTTAATTCGTGTATGTTTGTTGAACGCATTTTTTAACGCCCTGTATCGTTCTCAGTTTTCTAAAATTTTAATTTTAAAAATTTAAATTATATACAAATATTTTTACACTTCATAACCATTTTGACTTCCACCACATAAAAATGTGTATTTCCCATCATTTTGCCGCTTTTCGACGTTGCCACGAGTTAAAAATACCGATCTTTTGAGGACAGGTAGAAAAGGTCTATTGTAAACTTAGAGGATGGAATATTTTGGTAAAATATTCCATCCTCTCAGATTATAAACTACATAAAAGGTAGGTTCTTTACCTGTTCAGCTGGATTACCAAGCAAGGGTCTAAATATTTTACGAGTTGAATTGTGTTTATTTGATTTCATCTGTTAAATTAAAATTTCTCATACCGACTTAAAATATTTGTTTGAAAAATTCATTTTATATTTTCGTTTAATTTACTTAAGGTTTTTGGTCAGAATTTTGAAGAAACGCTTGGTTTGACATAAAATTTGGGACACGTACCTATAGCTAATATGTTAAAGAAAAAAAGTGATATTGTGCCGATATGTGCTTTTGATCTGGAGGTGAGTTTCGTCGGTTATAGGGTATGAAAACAAATACGTTCAAATAAGTCCGGAATTGGATAAACTGACTAATTCTAAGCAACTTCTATTTTATAGCGTTTTTCACTAAGTCAATACTTTTAGAGATATTTGCGAGTGAATATGTTCATTTTTCAACAAAAAAAAAACGTTTTTATACGGTTTTTCGCAAATAACTCAAAAAGTAGGTACTTAATTGAAAAAAAATTAGCAAATAGTAAATATAGCTTATAAAAAAGTGAAAAAATGGTATATGTGTCAGGTCTGTAGACCCAGTAGAAGCAGAGTTATTGCTAAGCTTTGTTTTAAAACCAAGAGGAGTAGGTAAACTAAATGGCAGATTCACACCCAAGAAAGTCACTAGAAATATCATCAGATAAATCTTCTTTTTTGGTTGATCATATCGGCCTTTGACGGTAATCTTGACTAAAAATCTAAAAATAAAAGGAAGAACGCAGAAAATACAAAAATTGCTGATAAAATAAATAAACTAACCTATGAAATGCCAATAGTGTCAAAATTTGATATGAGTAAAATTGCCTGAGGTTGTACCAATTACAAACAAGGTGTACGGCGCGGGAAATTTGAATGACTCCTCTTGTTTAAAAACAGACTATAGTGAAAAATAAGCTCTTATATCTCAAATTCCAAATCGAATATTTTAACGTGAAATAAAAAAAATGAAACACTTTTCTGGGAAAACTTATTACAACTTTCTTAAAGTGTTTAAGAAAACGTTTATTTTTATTTTTTTTTTAAGTTTCCAGCAGCAAGAGTAAGCAGGTTACGCTCAAAATACAGTTGTTCCTTTTTTTTTGGTTAAAAATATTCTAAAAACTCCCTCTAATTAACAGCCCAAATGGAATTAATCGTTACCACTTCACAAGTAACTTTATGTATTGTTTGTGTTTGTAAGTTTCATCAGTTCAAAGTGCTTATTTGTGGAAAAATTTGGTTTTAAAGTAAATTTTTTTAAATCTTTAATTTTGAAAAAAAGACTTTTGTCAAAGACTTTTGTCAAAATAACTTAAAAATTATTAGTGATACCAAATATCTTAAAGAGTAAAAAATGTAGGTGTTGCTTTTTTAAATATTTGGAATTTTTTGATTTTCTGGAAGACAAAAATTGTTTAAGATATGGCTGTTCAAAATTTGCATATACATACTCGTGACTAGTGATTCGTTCGAGGCCTTTCAACAAAACCCCTTTCAAAAATAAGCATTTTGAACCAATGCAACTTACAGATCATATACAGGGTTTCCCCGAAAATAGTGCGTTCCTTAAAGGTATAGATAGAAAGCACAATGTAGAGCAAAAAAGTCTTATAACATTTTATTCTAAATTCAGCCGTTTGACCAAAAAACGAAAATACATTTTGATATGCAAATTGATACTCAATTAGTAAATAAACAAGGGGTCCCATTAGATTAAATTTCACAGTCACAGGTTCTTCTACGCCATGTTGCCAGGTCATATAAATTTATGAAAATAAAAATTTACTCTTATGGAGAACAACGTAATTTTTGTTGAAACGGTTAACTTTAGGAAAAAATGTTACAACACCTTTTTGTTCTAAATTGTGTATTATATCCACACCTTAAAGGAACGCACTATTTTCGGAGACACCCTGTATAAACAATACATTTATCTAAAGTAACGTGTGAAGCGGTAACAATTAATTTTCATGACTTTCTTTTGCCAAAAAAAAGGGAACGATTTTATTTTCAGCGTAACTTGCTTACTTTTCACGCTAGAAACTGTTTTAAAAACACCAAAAAAAATTTTTTTTAAACACTTTAAAAGAGTTATGATGAGTGTTTCCCGAAAAGTGCTTTATTTTTTTGGTTATTTTACGTTGAAATATTCGATTTGGTATTTGACGAATAAGAACCTATTTTTCATTAGCTGCAACCCTGCTTCTACTGGGTCTACAGACCTTATACTGACACCTCTTTTTCATAAGCTATATTATTGCTAGGAATATTTTCTTCGATAAAATATGTACATAATTACTTTTTGAGTTATTTGCGAAAATCCGTCCAAAACGTGTTTTTCTATGAAAAATAAACATATTCACTCGCACATACCTCGAAAAGTATTGACCTAAAACTTTTATAGAACAAAATTTGCTTAGAATTAGAATTAGTCAGTTTATCCACTTCCGGACTTATTTTGCACGTATGTTTTTTCACCTCCAAGAAGGGGTGAAAGTCACATCCAGGACAAGAGAACATATCGGCATAATCTCACTTTTTTCTTTGGCATTTTAGCTACGTGTGTGCCAAATTTTATGTCAATCCAAGCGGTTCTTTAAAATCTGGAGGTTTTGCGATATTTTATCGTGAGTGAATGGAATAATAATTATTACAACGGCAATTATTGCCGTTGTCACTTTTAGATAAGAAGTCATTATCACAATGATATAGTCAGGTTAACTGAATTGTATAATTATTGTTTTTATCATTAAATGTGAAAACCTAGAATTATCCATGTCTGTCCGTCAATAAACACAACTCGTCTATTAGTAGGACAGAAAGAATGACAAATAAGGTGTCAAATGAAAGCCTATAACCAAAATATGATATTACATGTGAGAAGTTTGACCTCGGACTGCCTGTTCCAGAGTTGCAACCGAAAGTACTGTTTTAAATTCGTCGAAATAGTACAAACTATTGGTCAACACGACTAAGAAAGACCAGAACAAATACATACTTCCGGTTTCATGCCTGTCTGTTCGTCCATATCTGTAGGTGAACAAAATTCATCCGTCATATCAGCTGACAAAAAGTTACACGAAGGGTTCAAATATCGACTGCCGGTTCAACTTCCGGTCACTTTTTGTGAAAAATTAGAACTTACGATGTCCAATTGCTTGTTACAATTTTTTTTATAAGTGTTCTACTCTATCTATTCTGACTTTTCATTAACTTACTTAGATCACATATAATTTAATACAGTTTTGATGTCAGGGTCTTCAAAATTTATGTGGTGAGTTCCGGTATGTGATGAATGAAAAACGACTCCATAAGCAGAAGAAAAAAGTGTTCTCAAGACCTAAGACAATACATCGACTCACAAGAGCGTTGTGACAGTAGCAAAAATTCGAGTTGGGGTTCTAATTACTTTCTCATGCGGCTTACTCTCCTGACTTGGCCCCCTCCGATTATTAAGTGTTCCCAAATCTGAAGAAATGATGGGCGAGTCACAAAGTTTCACAAAAAAGCGAATATTTCGCGAAATGAACGTCAGATCGAAAAACTAAAAAATGCGTGTTCAATATTTTTCAAAAGTCTATCGAATGATACCAAAAACGAACCCCCACGGAAAGGGGCGAGGAGTAAATTAAAAATTTTAAATACGAACCCTGCGATATTTCGCGAAATGAACATCAGAGTGCCAGTGTGTGCTTTTTTTCTGGGGATGAGTACCACCCCCTTCTCGAGTGTGAAAAAATATAGGTCCAAATAAGTCCGTAAGTGGATAAACTAATTAAATTCCTTGTAACTTTTGTTTTTAGATGGTTTTTCGCAAATAAATCAAAAAGTAAGTATTTGATCGAAAAACTATTCCTAGCAAATATAAAGCTTATAAAACAGTAAAAAAAATGATGTATGTATGAAGTCTGGACACACAATAAAAACAGAGTTGGAGCTAATCAAAAGTTGGTTCTTATTCGTCAAATTCCAAATCGACTAGTTCAACGTAAAATGTCCAAAAAATAACGCACTTTTCGGGGAAAACCCGCCACAAATTTTTTAAAGAGTTTAAAAAAAGTTTTATTTTTGTTATATAAAAAGTATCTATTCTATCACCATCAGCATCAAAAGTAGACCGGGCAGTATCGTCGCCCCCGCTAGCGAAATTATTCCGATTCGATTTTTTTGCACAAACTTACTCAAAAAGAGGTCCTTATAACATATCCAAAGGGTGCCGGGCGGTGCATTGGTCGAAAAATTGTTTAAAAAATTTTTTTGAAACAAATTCACAAAAACAATTTTTTCATTTCGAACAATTTTTTTAGATAACTTGTGTCATTCTGGGCAAAAAAGGTGTCTTGCCATTTTTGTTTAAAATTGATTGTTGTCGAGTTATATGCGATTAAAAATTTGAAAAATGCGAAAATGGCCATTTTTAAGTCTTAATAACTCGATTAAAAGTTATTATCATGAAATTAAAAAGTGAGCAGATCAAGTTTCAAACCCTTGCTTCAAGGTCCTTAAGAGATTTTTGTCATTATTTTATTACAAAGCTGTTATTTTTAATTATTAATAATTAGCGCTATAGTCCCGGATTTATCGTCGCCCCTGTTAGTGAAATTATTCCGATTCGATTTTTTTGCACAAACTTACTCAAAAAGAGGTCCTTATAACATATTCACAAGGTGCCGTGGTCGAAAAATTGTTTAAACAATTTTTTAAACAAATCCACAAAAATAATTTTTTCACTTTGAACAATTTTTTTTTAGATAATTTTGGACATTCTGAACAAAAAAAGTCTCTTGTCAATTTTCTCTAAAATTGATTGTTGTCGAGTTATACGCGATTTAAAACCTGAAAAATGCGAAAATGGCCATATAACTCGACAAAAATCAATTTTAGAGAAAAATCTCAAGATACCTTTTTTGCTCAGAATAACCCAACTTATCTAAAAAATCGTTCGTAATGAAAAAATTATTTTTGTGAATTTGTTTAAAAAATTGTTTAAGGTGATACAGTAGCGATCAACAGGTAGCCAAAACGCGTTCCAAGATTGCGGCTGTAATTTTGAATATTTTTTCAAGATATTTGGCACACGTATCCGTAATATAATAAAGAATGGCGGTACAGAGCCCAATTTGAAAAATATATTAGGTAATATTTGAAAATTATTCTGTAATTAAATACAATATTAAAAAAACGAGCCTGTACCGCCATTAAGAAGAACAAAAAAATACACTTTCTTCAAATAAACTTTTTTATCCGATGCCTAGATTTTGTGTCATTTTGGAACTACTAAAATGTTTTATTTCATTAGTCCAAAACAAAATTTAAATTTTTTAATTCGACAAAATATTTCCACGCACAGGCTGTGGTCTGTATTAATTCGAGAACCAAGAGAGACAGCTCATTAACCGCCTTTCATTTTTTCTTAGAAAATAAACGATCTCTACACAAAGTACTTATAGGATAATACGCCGCCGTTATGAAATGATTGTAGGATGTTAAAATGACGAAGGATGTTTTACCCGGAAATCCGAATTTTATATACTTTTGTTATATTTAATACCCTAATAGCACACGACGTCCTTTGGACGTCCAAAATAGGTCAATTTTTGGTCCTAACGTCCATGGACCATAAAGGGACGTCCTTTGGACGTCCGACGCTGGACGTACTTCGGGTGTACTAAATATGTACGTCCTTTGGACGTCCGGCGTTGGACGTCCGGCGTTGGACGTCCTTCAGGTGGACTAAATATGTACGTCCTTTGGACGTCCGGCGTTGGACGTCCTTCGGGTGGACTAAATATGTACGTCCTTCGGACGTCCGGTGTTGGACGTCCTTCGGGTGGAATAAATATGAACGTCCTTTGGACGTCCGTACTCGGACGAAATACGGACCTTTTCCAATCGTCCATATTGGACATATTCTACCAATAAGGGGATTAAACAGCAAAATTATTTAATAAAATATTAACTTAATTATGTTAATAAAATAGTTTAAATGGAAAAGATTATAAATCATATTTAATTCAAAAGTGTATATGTAGTTTAATATCTAATACATGTTTTTGTTTTTATGTAAAGTGTGAAAATCTGATCGGTAAATTATTCGTTATGTCCACTCTACATCAACAATAAATTGAACAAGAAATTGACTAAGTTATTCAAGGCCAAATTTGACGAGTACAAAATGTATGATTTGTAAAAGAAAATGAAGGAATTTGATGAAATAGAACAATTGGATATGTTTTATTTTGTCAAATTTCTTTATTTTCTGTTTATTCACGGCAAAATTGGAAGTAGAATTGTGTTTTGTACAAGCCAAATTTGACCTTGAATAACTTGTCGTCAATTTCTTGTTCAATTATTGTTGATGTAAAGTGGACTTTATAATGTTTTATTATTCCCGTTACCAAGATGATAGAAGTTTGGTGGTTAATTCTAATAAGCAAAAATATAATTTTTATCAATGTATCCTTACTACAGATGAATATTGAGAGCATCTTTTTAAAGTTGAGCGTACGTGTGCCCAAAATAGGTCCAGTTTTAGTCCTAATGCGGATGGACTATAAATGAACGTCCTTCGGACGTCCGACGTTGGACGTACTTACGTGTTGAATAAATATGAACGTCATTTGGACGTCCATTGGACGTCCGTGCTCGGACGTCCGTTGGACATTGACATCGATCCGTGAGCGTCATCTGCAAAGAAGAAAATCACAAGCCAGGACAACCAATCCAAATAGTGAGTGTTTCAAACTTTTGTGTTGTGTTGTCAAAAGTTTATTTAATTATTTATGTTTTTCCTTACATACTTACATATTTTTTCAAGCTTTTTGGTATATTTTTCATATTTTTTACTATATTTCGATAAAAAAATTCTTCGCAGTTTTATCCTAATCAACATCATCATCATTCTATCCAAAAAGGCAAATCGCCAAAATCGCAATTTTATCATAATATGATATGTATATTTGCATTTTACCACATTTTTTCGATGTTTTGAAACATTTTTGTATATCTTTTGTGTATCTATCTATATTTTGTATATCACCCCTCCTCGGGGTGAAACTCACCCCCCAAATTCACATACTAATTTGTAAGTACACATACTTTGTAACAATGGAATAAAGGTTGCTTAATATTAATCAGTTTATCGAAGTCCGGACTTATTTTGAACGTTTTTCACCCCAGAGAAAGAGTGAAACTCACCCCAGGGCAATAGCACACATTGGCACAATATCACTTTTTTTCTTTGGCATGTTAGCTATGCGTATGCCAAATTGCATGTCAATCCTTTAAAATTTACAGCAAAAACCATCAAAGAATGTAGTAATACTTGTTTTCATGAAGTCGGTGATAGAATTTGACAAATCTTTATGGTTGTTAAATATCTTTTAATTTGTGTATTCGATTTTTAAAGGTAGGTACTATATACGTCCATTTGGCACAATAAAAAATAACCTTCGACCGGTACATATTGCTTGTATCGATGCTCGGTGCATTGTTCAGTCATAAATTTTACCTGTCCCTATAGCGTCGGCCGTCGGGTCCTATTGTAAATTATTATAATAATAGTCCGTCTCGGTATTTTATTATTTCTGTCATAAGTATCTCTGTGGAAATGCAAATGCTGCTTGTAACATCCCAAAAACCAGCTCTACTATTAATTGTACTCGTATAAATAAGTGTATAATATGTACCTACCTACTTATTTATTGTATTCATTTATAGACCTGGATCCCGCGTAATAAAAAAAGTTGATTAACAGCAAGCTGAAAATTTGTTAATAGCTTCACGGTGTCTAGTCGGACAAACTTTGATGTACGGGAATACTGGAACCGGGGAAGTTTTAATTGTGGAACAGGTTAAAAACTTGGAACATCAGACTACCGAAAACGTTCCATGTATTTTGTCGGACAGAACTTCCAATTGATTTGTTACCATTTCATTAAACTCTTATGCAAAAATCAGACTGCGTACCAGTCTACTTTTATTCTCTTAATATTTTTACTTAAAAAAAGTGTACTACAATCATCTCGCTAAACTTAATATAACTGTTTTCGAGATAAACCCATTTTAAATCTGCGATATAACATAATTTTTTGCATAATATTGTAGTTAAATCCGAAAAATCAACTTAAAACCATAATAATAATTGTGCCAATTCTCATTTATGTCATTTATATTTTTGGAGATTTTTATGGTTTATAAGTTATTTTTCGAGTTTAGCGAGACGAATGTAGTATATATTTTTTAAGTAATAATATTAAGAGAATAAAAGTTTTGATTCGAAAAGTATATGTAATGTAGAGTTCCCTCAGCGATGTGATATAATATTATTACAGTATAGCTCCCCGTGCATGACAAGCTTATGGAGGTAGCCCATATAGCCTAGGCTATAATATTATTAAAAAAATCACTTAGATGGGACAATGGCTTTAGGAAATTCGAGACATCAAAAATGGCCCATTTTTAAGGTGGTGCGTTAATTTCTTGGAGAAATGTAATTATAATTTAATGTAAATAATCTAATATCCAATAATTGTAAATTAATATAAGATGTACTATAAGTTCCTTAAAAAATATATTTTTTATTTCCCACAATACATTCTCCACAGGTATAAATATCGTCTCTAGACGTCCACCGAACGTCCTCCCAGGACGTTAGATGGATGATCGGCAGCAATACATTGGACCAAACTGGGACGTCCTATGAAGGCCCAATTGACGTCCACCGAACGTCCCTTCGGACGTTAGGTGGACCTCCATTGGGCGTTTGGCAACGTGGAATTTGGACCAAAATTGGACGTCCTGTTAAGGTCCAATTCACGTCCCCTAAGACGTCCGATTAAGATCCAATTTACTCCGATTAAGGTCCAATTTACGTCCAATTAAGGTGCCATTTACGTCCGATTAAGGTCCAATTTACGTCCGATTAAAGTCCAATTTACGTCCGATTAAGGTTCAATTTACGTCCGATTAAGGTCCAATTTACGTCCGATTAAGGTTCAATTTACGTCCGATTAAGGTCCAATTTACGTCCGATTAGGGTCCAATTTACGTCCCCTAGGACGTCCGATTAAGGTCCAATTTACGTCCCATTAAGATCCAATATATGTCCCCTCGGACATTAGATGGACGTCCAATGGACGTTCGGTAGCGCGACATTTGGACCAAAATAGGACGTATAAAGGACGTTCCTCGGACGAAAACGGACGTCCAATGGACGTCCCTAAAGTCCGTGAAGGACGTCCATTGGACGTCCTTGTGCTATTAGGGTAGGTACCTACCTATAATTCTGGTGATTTTTTAAATCCTCTATTGTTAAGAGAATTTACACCTTTAGCCAAAGTTTTACGATTTTCTAACGGAAATTAACAAGTTATTTTAAATACGCACCAATTATCGATGTTGAAAGGAGTTTTTCAAGTTATAAAAATATTTTGTCTGATCAAAGAATATGTTTCCTCGTAAAGAATTTGGAAAAACACATTGTAGTGAATTATAATCGAAGATATATTTATAGTGATATTGTTGTTTTATTTTAAATAGGTAACTATTGGTAGCAGTTTTTGTAAAAACTGTGAATAAATTGCATATATAAAAAATGATTTTATTTGAAAAATAATAAATAAGATTACTAAATGAGACAGAAAATTTGTGGTTTCCCGAAATGCGCATTTTTTGAATTTTTGTGCATATCTTGCGCATATTTCGTAATTTTTTACCGCATATATATGCGAATATTTCATCAAAATTGATCGCATATAAATCCGCTCCCTAGTCATTGTATTCTGTTGGCTGATTCCAATGATTTGAGCCGCCGTACGACACGTTGGGACCAATGGGAGTGAAGATACGTAACTAATACCTATCAAGAGGTTTACTCAAACTTCTTTTCTGTACTTATACCTACCACTCGGTATAAGTACAAAAAAGAAGTTTGTGTAAACCTTTGCACAACTGTGTAAATACTAAAGAAAAATCTAAAATATTAAAAAAAAATAGTGGAATCCGTTAATCTGTTCTCGAAAAAATTAGCTATGAAAATGAGCATAATTTTCTATATCCCTAACTTTTGACGAGCAGTTTAGCTTAAATGGGGAAAAGCGGTAAGCTTAGACCAAACACCAGTAGGAGGCATTCAATTAATTGAGGAAAAAAATTAAATGGATAACAATATTCATTTCAGTTATAGAAAAGGCATTGCCCCGCTAGAATGGTTGAAATCACAAGTAACAATTAATAGTCCTACAAAAAAGACAGGCGCTTGAAAGTGATAAGACCATTGAACAATAAGCCTGCGAACGGCCTTTTAAACACATTCTTAAAAATAATCCATAACACAATTAAAAAAAGGTTTGTTAAGAAATTCTTTTATAGACTTCAGAAATTCAACAACTTCTCCTGATTATGTTTAAAAAACGTACGGAATGCACTAAATGAAAAAAAGAAGAAAAATATTTATCATACCGTTATACTCTAATATATTCTTACGTTGAATATTTGATGCTTCCCTGTAGAGTATAAAACGGACAGTTGTGTTTTTCCCGTGAGCTGCCTTGTTTAGTCTTCTTTGTCGTTCTATTCGTTAAATCCTATCCTCTCAAGTCACAGCGTCAGAAAGCAGTGGGTATATGCAGTGAACGGGAGGCCTATGTCGAGCAGTGAACGTTGGGGCCCTTTCGCGTTTATCATATGTAGAGAAGTCGCTTGTCAAAAACTGGACGTATGTAATCGTATTCTATTTGTTAAATACTCTCACCTAATATGTCATACCATGTGTGTTAATCCATTTTATTTCTACAATTTTAAAGTGTTATTACATGCCGTCATTTTCATTTGTCTACACCATCTTATTCTGCCAGTTAAATCCCATCATTTCAGACGCTGTACGTCACGATTGAACCAATAGAACCGTAGATACAAGACTAAGGCCCTTTTGACATGATGCTGTAATTGATTTTCATACGTCATTGTATTATATTAGTCAAATCCAGTTACTTTAGGTGCTGTACGCCACGATTGGACCGATAGGAGCGAAGATACGTAAATAAGGCCCTTTTGACATATTGCTGTATTTGATTTTTCTGTGTCATTGTATTCTGTTCATTAAACCCTACCATTTGAGCTGCTGTACGTCACAATTGGACCAATAGGACTATATATACATAACTAGGGCCCTTTTGACTTGTTGCTGTATTTGATTTTTCTGTGTCATTGTATTTTATTTGTCAAGTCCTATTATTTGAGATGCCGTACGTCACGATTGGTCTTATAGGACCGAAGATACGCGACTAAGGCCCTTTTGACATGAGGTTGTATTTGATTTTTCTCTCATTGTATTCTGTTTGTCAAATCCTATCATTTGAGGTGCTATACATCACGATTGGACCAACAGGACCGAAGATACATAACTAAGGCCCTTTTGACATATTGCTTGTTTGATTTTTCTGTGTCATTGTCTTCTATGATGTCTAAGGCATATCTCTGATATGCCCAATTTTTAAATTGGACTTCGTAAGTCCTAGGTTTTCACCCACAAGCTTTTATTTGACACCTCATTTGTCATTCTACCCGGTATAATGGCGGAGGAGTTATATTGGCGGTCGTACGGACCGACAGAAAGAGTACCCAGCTCAAATATCTCACCTTTAGTACCATCCTTGGATTATAAGCTTTCATTTGACACCTCATTTATTATTATAGCTGGTATAATGATAGAGGAGTTACATTCGCGGTCGGACGGACCCACCGACAGACCGCCTAGGTCAAATATCTCACCTTTAGTACCATCCTTGTATTACCAGCTTGCATTTGACACCTTATTTGTCATTCTACCTGGTATAATGACGGAGAAGTTATATTCGCGGTCGTACGGACCGACAGAAAGATTGTCTAGGCCAAATATCTCACTTTTAGTACCATCCTTGGATTATAAGCTTTCATTTGACACCTTATTTATCATTCTACTTGGTATAAGGACGCAGAAGTTATAGTCGCGGTCGTACGGACCGGCGGAAAGACAGCTTAGGTCAAATCGCTCACCTGTAGTACCATCATTGGATTATCAGCTTTCATTTGACACCTCATTTGTCATTCTACTTGGTATAAAGACGCAGAAGTTATAGTCGCGGTCGTACGGACCGGCGGAAAGACAGCCTAGGTCAAATCGCTCACCTGTAGTACTATAATTGGATTATCAGCTTTCATTTGACACCTCATTTGTCATTCTACCTGGTATAACGACGGAGGGGTTATATGCGCGGTCGTACGGACCGACGGAAAGACAGCCTGGGCCAAATATCTCACCTTTAGTACCATCCTTCGAATATAAGCTTTCATTTGACACCTCATTTGTCATTCTACCTGGAATAATGACGGAGAAGTTATATTCGCGGTCGTACGGACCGACAGAAAGATTGCCTAGGCCAAATATCTCACCTTTAGTACCATCCTTGGATTATAAGCTTTCATTTGACACCTCATTTATCATTCTACCTGGTATAATGATTGAGGAGTTATACTCGCGGTCGGACGGACCGACGGACAGACCATGTAGGTCAAATATCTCACCTTTAGTACCATCCTTGGAATATCAGCCTTCATTTGACACCTCATTTCTCATTCTACATGGTATAATGACGGAGGAGTTATATTCCCGGTCGTACGGACCGTCGGAAAGACAGCCTAGGTCAAATATCTCACCTTTATTACCATCCTTGGAATATAAGCTTTCATTTGACACCTCATTTGTCATTCTACCTGGTATAATGATGGAGGAGTTATATTGGCGGTCGGAGGGACCGGCGCACAGATCGCCTAAGTTAAATATCTCACCTTTAGTACCATCCATGTATTATAAGCTTTCTTTTGACACCTCATTTGTCATTCTACCTGGTATAATGACGGAGGAGTTATATTCGCGGTCGGAGGGACCGACGGAAAGACAGCCTAGGTCAAATATCTCACCTTTAGTACCATTCTAGGATTATCACCTTTCATTTGACACCTCATTTGTCATTCTACCTGGTATAATGACGGATAAGTTATATTCGCGGTCGGAGGGACCGAGTCACAGACCGCCTAAGTCAAATATCTCACCTTTAGTACCATCCTTGTATTATAAGCTTTCTTTTGACACCTCATTTGTCATTCTACCTGGTATAATGACGGAGGAGTTATATTTGCGGTCGGAGGGACCGACGGAAAGACAGCCTAGGTCAAATATCTCACCGTTAGTACCATCCTTGGATTATATGCTTTCATTTGACACCTCATTTGTCATTCTACCTGGTATAATGATGGAGGAGTTATATTCGCGGTCGTAAAGACCGACGGACAGACCGCCAAGGTCAAATATCTCACCTTTAGTACCATCCTTGGATTATCAGCTTTCATTTGATACCTCATTTGTCATTCTAGCTGGTATATTGACGGAGGAGTTGTGGTTACAGACAGACGGACAGACGGACGTGGATAATACAAAGTTTTCACATTTTTTCAAAATTGGGTGGAAACAATAAAACATGATGCCAGACTGATTTCTTTATGAAAATAATATATACATTCTCAAATTGTCTATTTTTCGTTGTGAATAATATTGTATTCAACAGTGATGCCAAATTTCTGATGCCAAAATGATTGATAATGAAAGTGGGATATACGTTTTCATGTATATAACGGCAGCGACAAAACGGTAAAACACTGAACTAAATGTATATAATATTTTCACTGTACGATCATTTTGGACTCAAACATTTTATGGAATAAACTTATATAACTTAGTAAGAGATAAACAAGGAAAGCTGATATATTAAAGTAACATCAAGGAATCAAATCTCTAACTACCGAGCTGATTAGACTTCTGGTAGCAAGTACAGGAATAAAGTTATTAAGGTAGTGTAAAGTGGCATCGATATACAGATGCCACTTTGCAAGACGATGCCAAATCGATGGTAAATGCATAATGTATCGATGCCAAATTGATAGTAGGATGTATATATATATATATATATGTACATATAGTGGCTGAACACCCCTTTAGGGGTTACCTCACTTAAGCTCTCTAGATCTATGTTTTGAGGTAGATCAGTCTCATGTTCTTTATTTAATTTTCTCGGTTATTTTTCTCCACTTTTTCCTATCTCTGGTTTTTTCTTTCCATTGTCGTATACCCGCCTTGTTAAGATCATTTACTACTTCTTGTAAGCAGACCTTGGTCTTCCACGTCTTCGTTTGCCAGCTGGTGTCCATTCCAATATTGAGAATATAGTCGTAGTTGATCCTGATCTCCAAACGTGTCCTAGCCATTTTGCTCTTTGCTGTTTTATTTTACACACTCTATCTTCCTTAATTTCTTCTAAAAGCTCAAGGTTTGTTTTTTGTCTACATTCATTTTCATTTATTTTTATTGGTCCTAATATTGCTCTTAGTATTTTTGTTTCTTGTATTCTAAAGTTTTCCTCTTGTTTTTTGTCATGCTAAGGGTTTCGGCTGCATACATCATCGTCGGTCGAATTATTGTTTTGTATAACTTCATTTTCGTTTTTAATATCTTATTTTTTAGTAATTTGTTGTTTGCATGAAAGCTCTTATTTGCTCTAATAATCCTTTCTTTGATTTCTGTTTCTCTTTCTCTATTGTTTGTTATTAATATTCCCAAATACTTAAATTTTTCGACTTCTTTAAAAATGTATTATCCTACTCTAACCTTTTTGTTTTCAAAGTTTCTATCAAATCTCATTATTTTTGTTTTTTCTTGGTTTATTTTTAATCCACTTACCTTTCCTTCTGGTACCATTTCGTTTAACATTCCTTCCATTGTTTTTCTATTTTTTGTTATTAGCACGATATCATCAGCGTATGCTGATATTTGTCCTTCTCTCGTTCTGAGGGTATATTTGTTGATGTTCCTGACGATGTATTCCAGGACAAGATTAAACAGAGTTGCTGATAATGAATCTCTTTGTCTGACGACACCAAGGAAAGGATCAATGGGAAAGCAGCTGAATAATAGAGCCAAGAGTACTCTTTTTTTTTTTTTCTTTTTCTAACCCCTTTATTTATGACAAAACTTTCTGTGTCTCCTACTTGAGTTTTTATACTTACTACAGTTCTACTCATTGTCATTTTTATTAATCTTCTTAATTTGTTTTGTATTTCCATTATTTCTTTCAGAGCTACCATTAATTTAGATCTTTTTATTGTATCAAATGCTTGCTGAAAATCTATAAAAAGCAGTTCAATATCCATTTTGTATCCATGAGCTTTTTCCATAATTTGTTTAGCCGTATGTATGGCATCTGTTGTTGACTTTCCCTTAACAAATCCGCATTGATACTGTCCTATGATATTTATCGTAGCTTCGGCCAGTCTTCGTTTTATTAAGGTGAAGTTATATAGAGTCAGTTCTCTGTAGTTATTACACATTTGTTGGTCTCCTATTTTATGTATCATGACAATGTGTCCTTTGTATCATCCTTCCGGCATTGTTTTTTCGTCCCATATATCTTTAATTAAATTGTATAGTTTATAAATCCACCTGTTGTCAATCTGGGGGTACGGAGGCGATATTTATTGTCGTTTTCTGCGCTGCTTCGATTGATAACTTAGTTTGTTTTCCGGTAGATGGCCCTAGTTCATCCGTGACATTTCTTTCTTTGCAATTCGGGAAGGCCCTAAGCTATGGTAAATGGTTAAAGCGGAGAGAAGAGGATATGGGTTTACTGATGAGGGGAAAAAGATCTCCGAAACCGGTATAGACTCTTCCTGCACTCTCCGCTTTAACCAGAGTATTATACAGCTGCTGCATTTTCGTTTTGCAAAGAAATTGAGAATATTTATACATTTTTAATTCATTTACTCTTTTGAGTATTAAGGAATCTTTCTTGTTGGAGCTTTATCATGCTGAGTAGATGAGTTGTGAATTATTTAAAATTCTCTCATCTTAATTTTCTCGGCACCTGTATGACTTATAAATTGTAAAAGTCTCAGGAGGTGTAACCAAAGAAAGTATTCCACCTGTTGTCAATCTGGGGGTACGGAGGCGATATTTATTGTCGTTTTCTGCGCTGCTTCGATTGATAACTTAGTTTGTTTTCCGGTAGATGGCCCTAGTTCATCCGTGACATTTCTTTCTTTGCAATTCGGGAAGGCCCTAAGCTATGATAAATGGTTAAAGCGGAGAGAAGAGGATATGGGTTTACTGATGAGGGGAAAAAGATCTCCGAAACCGGTATAGACTCTTCCTGCACTCTCCGCTTTAACCAGAGTATTATACAGCTGCTGCATTTTCGTTTTGCAAAGAAATTGAGAATGTTTATACATTTTTAATTCATTTACTCTTTTGAGTATTAAGGAATCTTTCTTGTTGGAGCTTTATCATGCTGAGTAGATGAGTTGTGAATTATTTAAAATTCTCTCATCTTAATTTTCTCGGCACCTGTATGACTTATAAATTGTAAAAGTCTCAGGAGGTGTAACCAAAGAAAGTATTCCACCTGTTGTCAATCTGGGGGTACGGAGGCGATATTTATTGTCGTTTTCTGCGCTGCTTCGATTGATAACTTAGTTTGTTTTCCGGTAGATGGCCCTAGTTCATCCGTGACATTTCTTTCTTTGCAATTCGGGAAGGCCCTAAGCTATGATAAATGGTTAAAGCGGAGAGAAGAGGATATGGGTTTACTGATGAGGGGAAAAAGATCTCCGAAACCGGTATAGACTCTTCCTGCACTCTCCGCTTTAACCAGAGTATTATACAGCTGCTGCATTTTCGTTTTGCAAAGAAATTGAGAATGTTTATACATTTTTAATTCATTTACTCTTTTGAGTATTAAGGAATCTTTCTTGTTGGAGCTTTATCATGCTGAGTAGATGAGTTGTGAATTATTTAAAATTCTCTCATCTTAATTTTCTCGGCACCTGTATGACTTATAAATTGTAAAAGTCTCAGGAGGTGTAACCAAAGAAAGTATTCCACCTGTTGTCAATCTGGGGGTACGGAGGCGATATTTATTGTCGTTTTCTGCGCTGCTTCGATTGATAACTTAGTTTGTTTTCCGGTAGATGGCCCTAGTTCATCCGTGACATTTCTTTCTTTGCAATTCGGGAAGGCCCTAAGCTATGATAAATGGTTAAAGCGGAGAGAAGAGGATATGGGTTTACTGATGAGGGGAAAAAGATCTCCGAAACCGGTATAGACTCTTCCTGCACTCTCCGCTTTAACCAGAGTATTATGCAGCTGCTGCATTTTCGTTTTGCAAAGAAATTGAGAATGTTTATACATTTTTGTATAGTTTATCTTTTAATTCTTTACCACCATATTTTATAAGCTCCATATTGATACAGTCCGATCCTGAGGCTTTACTATTACGGCTGCTACTTTTAATTTCCTTAATTTCTCTTTTGTTGGTCGTTCTAGCTGGTTTCCTAACATCATTGTCTCTTCTTCTAAGTTTTCATCTAGGTGTTGATCTTCTTTTTGAATGTAGATGTATATGCATGTTTTATTGATTATAAAAAAGCATTTAACTACGTTAACCATCAAAAGATGATCGAGATTCCAAGAACAACTAGTGGAATTGACGAGCAAGTTCTGCAAAAAATATCAGAACTGTATTGGCACCAAACGGCAACAATTGAAATAAAGCAAGCAACATCCGAAAATATACAAATCCGAGGTGGAGTGCGACAGTGTGGCGTTTTATTACCGCTGTTATTTAATCTATATTCGGAGTCTACATTCAGAGAAGCATTAGACGAGGTCCAAGGTGGAATCAAGATTAACCGAACTAGAATAGTCAACATCAGGTACGCCGATGATACCGTTCTAATAGTAAGCAACGCACAAGAACTACAAAATATAATAAATACGGTAGTTCATCATAGCGAAATGTTTGGTTTATACTTAAACTTTTCCAAAACTAAAATTTTAGTATTCTTCAAGACACCAATAAACGTACGTTTGTATGCCAAGTGACAAATAATAGGGCAAGTAACGTCCATAAAATATTTGGGAGCAAAGTGTCAATTGCCAGTGTAACCCAAAAAATAAATTACTATCAAAAATCGAACAAGCGAGGAAAATACTCATGAACATGAAAATATGTTTTACAAGATTAGACCTTAGTCTGGAGTTCAAAAATCGGTTGATCAGGTTTTATGTGTTTTCTGTCTTGCTGTGAGAGTTATACAATAGACTCTGAAACAGAAGAGAGAATACATGCTTTTAATATTTTTATACACAAATGGATGCTGAGAATTCTATGGGTACAAAAAGTTTCTAACAATGAGGTACTGCGACGCATGCAGAAATAAAAAGAATTACTATGAATAATCGAAGAAATAATAATGCAATACTTGAGCAACGTGTTGAGAGGAAAAGATATGAACGACTTCAAATCATATAGGAAGGTAAAGTACAGGGCCAAATATCAGTAAGAAGACGCCAGAACTTGTAACCGGAGGAACTGAGAAGATGGTTTGACCGCTCATCGGCAGAAATTTTTTATGGAGCTGATTCCAAAGCTACACTTGCCATTTTACACGAGCGGGACACCCTCAAAAAAGCGCTTACTTTTCGAGATACTGACCACGGAGGGGTGAATGGCTAATTTTATTCATACTTTATATTCTCGAGGGTGCTGAAAACGAAAATGAAGTTTATTTTGAATTTTATGTGGGGGAACATTGTCAAAATCGCAATTTTAACCTAAAAATAAAAAAAATGAAATCACGTTTTTTTGCGTTTACCTCGCTACAACTCTGTTCGATTTTAATATTTTTTCCCAAGTTTTTACAGTATATAGCGCTAACATATTTGAAGACAACGGTACCTGTTTCAAGCTTTTATTCTTATCTTGATAAAGGTTATGAATTTTTCAAAGGAAAAGGTGCAGATTTGTGCATTGAAAAGTTTAATCGCAAAAGTTGTGTGACGAAGTTTAAAATTTAGCTTCTTAATCACGTTTATGTTAAAGTAGAGAGTATAAAGAAGTTTTCTGGTAAGTTTTAGATCAAAATGTTTTACAGAAAAAAATAGTGCAACTTTTAAGATCGACATTAGAAATCCCCAATATAACGCTTAATTTTCGAGATACTGACCATGGGTGGAGAATGGCTAATTTTGGTCTTAGATTAGGTTTTTGACCGTGATGAAAACGAAAATGAAATTTATTTTAAATTTTAGGTGGAGGAATATTGCCAAAATTGCAATGGTAGCCTAAAAATAAAAAAAAAAATCACTTTTTTTTGCGTTTAGCTCGCTACAACTCTGGTCCGTTTTAGTATTTTTTTCTAAAGTTTGTACACTATACAGGGTGTAATAAAAATACAGATCATAAATTTAATCACATATTCTGGGACCAAAAATAGTTCGATTGAACCTAACTTACCTTAGTACAAATATGCACATAAAAAAAGTTATAGCCCTTTGAAGTTACAAAATGGAAATCGATTTTTTCCAATATATCGAAAACTATTAGAGATCTTTTATTGAAAATAGACATGTAGCATTCTTATGGTAGTAGTATCTTGAGAAAAAATTATAGTGAAATTTGGACACCCCATAAAAATTTTATGGGGTTTTGTTCTTTTAAACCCCCCCAAACTTTTGTGTACGCTTCAATTTAATTATTATTGTAGTACCATTAGTTAAACACAATATTTTGAAAACTTTTTTGCCTCTTAGTACTTTTTCGAAAAGTCAGTTTTTATCGAGATATTTTGAATATTTTTCAAATCCACCACATATTTGTATATGGCTAAGTACGATTATGGAGACTTGGTAATAATATGAAAATTTATTTATGATTTACATTTTTAGGTATATTTTAAACTATATTAAAAGAGAAGTAATATCTCGATAAAAAGTGTCTTCTCGAAAAAATACAAAGAGGCAAAAAAGTTTTAAAAACACTGTGTTTAACTAATGGTACCGCAGTAAAAGTTTAATTGGAACATACACAAACATTTGGGGGGTTTAAAGGAACAAAACCCCCATAAAATTTTTATGTAAACATATTAAAAAAGAAGCCGCAACTCGATAAAAACTGCCTTATCGAAAAAATATTAAGAGGCAAAAAGTTTAAGAAATATTAAATTTCACTAATGGTACCACAATAATAATTTAATTGGAAGGTACACAAAAGTTTGGGGGGGTTTAAGGGAACAAAACCCCCATCAAATTTTTATGGGGTGCACCAATTTCACTATAAATATTTTTTAAAATGTTCTTGCTATAAGAATGCCACATGTCTATTTTCAATAAAAAATCTCTAATAGTTTTCGATATATTCGAAAAAATCGATTTTCATTTTGTAAATTCAAAGGGCTGTAACTTTTTTTATGTGCATATTTGCACTAAGGTAAATTAGGTTCATTCGAACTATTTTTGGTCTCAGAATGTGTGATTTAATTTATGACCTGTATTTTCGTTACACCCTGTATATCGCTCACTTTTTTGAAAACCATGGTTTCTGCTTTAAGCTTTTAGTCTTATTCTAGTAAAAGTTATGAATCTTTTAAAGTACAAGGTGCAGATTCGTGAATTGCAAAGTTTATTCGCAAAATTTGATTGACAAAATTTGAAATATAGATTTGAAATTAAATTTAAAAATAAAATATGAGTACAAAGAAGTTTTCTGGAAAGTTTAGATCAAAATATTTTAGAGAAAACAAATGGTACAACGTTTGACATATACGCTTTAAATCCCCAAAATAACGCTAATTTTTCGAGATACTGATCATTGGTAGTGAATGGCTAATTTTGGTCTTACTTTATGTTTTTGACGGTGCTGAAAACGAAAATCAAGTTTATTTTGAATTTAAGGTGGGAGAAAATTGTCAAAATCGCAATTTTGCCCTAAAAATATAAAAAAGTTAAACCACGGTTTTCTTAAAATTAAAAGTTGCACCATTTTTCTATAACACATCTAGACCCCATAAAACTTCTTTGATCTCCATGTTTTAACATAAATGTAATCATATAGATAAATTTTAAATTTTCTCACTTAATTTTTGCGATTTAACTCTGCAATTCACGAATCTGCAAATTTTATTTTTAAAAATTTATAAGTTTTATAAAAAAAAAGACTGACAGACACTTTCATAGTCTTCACAAAGGTAAAAAATATATGCCGTAAAAATTTTAGAAAAAAATATTAAAATGGAACAGAGTTGTAACGAGTTAAACGTAAAAATTCGTGACTTCACTTTTTTTTCATATTTAGGCTAAGATTGCGATTTTGACAATGTTCCGTCACATAAAATTCACAATAAACCTCTTTTTCATTGTCAGCACCATCAAAAACATACAATAAGACCAAAATTAGCCATTCACCTCCCACGGTCAGTATCTCGAAAAATAAGCGTTATTTTGGGGATGTATAACGTCTATATTAAAAGTTGCGCCATTTTTTTCTATTAAACATTTGTAACTAAAACTTTCCAGAAAACTTCTTTGTACTCTTTGTTTTAACACAAACGTTATTAATAAGATAAATTTTAAATTTGCCTCTTAACTTTTGCGATTAAACTTTGCAATTCACGAATCTACACCTTGTACTTTAAAAAATTCATAACTTTTACTAGAATAAGACTAAAATCTTAAAACAGATACCTTTGTCTTCAAAAAAGTGAGCAACATATAGTGCACAAACCTTAGAATAAAATATTTAAAATTGACCGGAGTTGTAGCGAGTTAAGCGCAAAAAAACGTGATTTCACTTTTTTTTATTTTTATGGTACAATTGCAATTTTGACAATATTCCTCCAACTAAAATTTAAAATAAATTTCATTTTCATTTTCAGCACCGTCAAGAACATAATCTAAGACCAAAATTAGCCATTTACCATCCATGGTCAGTATCTCAAAAAATAACCGTTATATTGGGGATTTCTAATATCGATAATTAAAGTTGCACTATTTTTTTTTTCTATAAAACATTTTGATCTAAAACTTATTAGAAAGCTTCCTTGTACTCTCTACTTTAACATAAACGTGATTAAGAAGCTAATTTTTTAAAGCTCGTTACACAACTTTTGCGATTAAACTTGCAATGCACAAATCCGCACCTTTTCTTTTGAAAATTCAAAGCCTTTATTAGGATAAGAATAAAAGCTTGAGACAGGTACCGCTCTCTCCAGAAATGTTAGAGCTATATACTATAAAAATTTCAGAACAAAATATTAAAATCTAACAGAGTTGTAGCGAGGTCAACACAAAAAACGTGATTTCATTTGTTTTTTATTTTTAGTATAAAATTGCGATTTTGACAATGTTCCCCCACATAAAATTCAATATAAACCTCATTTTCGTGTTCAGCACCTTCAAAAATATAAAGTATGAATAAAATTAGTCATTCACCTCTCCGTGGTCAGTACCTGATCATTTTAGGGGTATCTCCCGCTCGTTTATTTGGATCGCCAACCTTCGAAAGGAGACGGCGCAATAAGAATAATAATAATAAAAATATTTTAGAGAGAGTCAGTAAAAATTAGAGTGTGTCAGAAAAAATTGGACGGTGTCAGAAGAAATTGGAATGTGGAAGAAAAATAGGAAGTATTCAAAAAATAATACGAGGGGTCAGAAAAAATAGAGGCCATTGGAAAAAATTTTAGGGGGATACGATAAAATAGGACGAAGTAAAAAAAAATTAGTGCAGTGAATGTAGGGGGCAATTGAGGCCATTAGAATCAAAACCTGCTAGATCCATGTTTTAAAATTTTGTCAGGAGGCTCAAATAACATTAAAAATGTCAATTTTCCAAAAAGTATCTGGCATTTCTCAATCAAAGGAGCATCAATAAATGTTATAAAATTGCACACTAATTTGTCATTTTTCTGCATGCCCCTTACATTATCAGAAATTTGTACTTGAATTTGGATTTAGCAGAACGAAAGATTTTGGATATAGCAGGTTTTGCTTCTGATGGGCTCAATTGATTGTATCCCCGTCGCCCGGGTAGCATCACTAGTAATATAATAAAAGCTTACATGTACTTTTTTGAACCTAATTACAATAGATGTTGGTCATAATTAGGTATAAGAGCTTTTATACCTCAAATAGTTTTTATGGGGTTCTCAAAAACTTAACCGACCGTTTAGCTTTTAAATAATTAAATATCCACTTTAATTTTATTGACCATAAAGTTCGTGAGGTGCACGTGTAAGTTCCCCACACGCACAATAACTTTATTGTTGGTTTGATAGAAGCGTTTCCATGTTATATTCAGGCAGGAGAGCAATGAGTAGAGCTTTTTTAATGTTCGCCAGAAGTGTTCTGTATTTACACCCACTGTATATACGTATAATCCCCAAGTTTACGTTTTTGTTATTTACTGAACATATTTGTATGGGGAAATAAATTTCTTTGAAATTTTATTCGTTTAAAAATGTACGTTTGAGTTTATGCTGTATTATTTTTATACATAAGCCACAAAAACGATCCGACCAAAATGTGTGTATATTTATACTTGAAAGAAGTATAATTTTAGATTACATATTTACAGTTGAGTCCGCGAGTCTTTACCCGTGCGTCATCAGTCATCATTTAAGGCATACGAAATAAGTCGATGATAAGTCGGAAATTGAAATTTACTAAACGCAACAGCAAGTGACAGTAAGTGCAGTCAAGGAAATGAATCTGAAAAAATGGCAAAACCTCTGGCAATTTTTTCGTCCAGCATCGATTTATACAAAAATTTGGGATTAGGCTCATTTTACCCTCTAGTTAATTTTCTATATTGACGCTTTTGGTTTTTTAAGGGTGAAAACTACCCCTAATTTTAAAAAATTATAAAATAACATTTTAAAATTTAATATTGTCAAACTTGGTTCTTATTAGTTACATAATGATGGCTTTATGCTTTAAGATATACTATCATAATACTTCAAGCCTTAAAACCACCCCTGCTAGAGCTATATTATATAAAAAAATTACTTATCCTAAAAGAATAATTTTGGCTTGCATCGATTTACATAAGAATTTGGGATTAGGATCATCTCACCCTGTACTTCATATTCTAAAACATGGTCAAGGACGTCGATTATTTTTAGGGGTGTCTTAGGGGGATCTTATTGTCAAAAATTGTATAAAAACATTGTAAATTTTAATATGGGTAAAATTTGGTTTTGATTGGCTAAAAATAATAATTGTTTTATGCTTTGGGATATAATATCATAATATTTCAACCCTTAAAAACCATCCTTAAGAACATTACAATTTTTATAATTAGATAATTTAATAGATCTATAAAAAAAAGTAGAATTAAAGAATTACAAAAACATTTTTTTACACAAAAATACGAATTTTCAAATATGCAGAAGTACAAATACAAATAGTTTTTGTCATCTTCCAGTATACGAACCAGTTCTGTGGTATTATACTCGTACATGCATTGAAAATGTTCCATAAGCAGACTATTCGAATATTTCGAAACAAAAATTTGTTTTATATACATAGCTCCTTCATTTTTGGCGATAAAAGTTCCTTCAAAAATAATTTTGTAGAATTTTTTAAGAACTATAAGACTGTGTAAATTAAATTCCGTTAGATCCCTTACTTTTTAATTGGGGTGGGTTTTAAAGGCTGGAATAAGGGGGTGTTTGCTCGCAAGTAGAGGTTTTAAATAGTTATCTTGCTAACTATTCACTGCAATGAAAATAAATGCACAATATAATTTTAGTTATTAAAAAAGCAACAATTTTTTTGGCATAGATTTTTAGTCATTCAGCGAGAAAGCTACAATTTAATAGTCTATCATTTTTTCCGTATCTCCAGCATTTTCAAAGATATTTTGAAGTAAAAGGTAAGAAATACGAAATTGCAAAAAATAATTTTCTTTAAACTCCATTTTTTCTAAAATTAGGCCTTTTAAACAAGTCAATCTTCTTGGGTGTATTGACAATATAAATATACAAGGAATTAGAGAGAGGTGAAGACTAATTTTTAATTAGGGGGGTAGTTAGGGGGTTATTTTCACTGATTTCTTCGTAGAGAAAAGCAGGTACCGACCTTTTTTTGATCATAAGTCGCTCTATTTTCATGTTAGAAATTTTTTATTATTATTATTTAAAATGCTTAATTGTATACTTGAAAAAAGATAATGATAAAGATATAATGATAAGGTAAAGATAATAAAGATAAGTTTTCCTCGAAGAATGCAAAGTTTGGCTTTGAATATTGCAAATTATGCATTTGACGAGAAAAGCTAACCTTTAGTATGCCGTATCTTGGTTTGTATTGGTCTTAAAGATATTATAGAAAAATAATTTAGTTTGTGTTACTAAAAGGTACAATTTTGTTATCTACAGTTTTTTGATTAAATGCATATTTTTCGAAGTACTCTCAACAAACCTTTTAAAAAAGTCGATTTTTTCGACGAAAAGCTATTACTTTCAAGCGAGAATAACTCGAAAAATATTAGTTTTACGAAAAAATGTAAAAAACATTTTTTTCTTAGAATTACTTTTTCCATCGATTTACATGGTCAAAATGTAATAAAAAATTCCCACCCTCGAGATGGGGTGGCAACCACCCCCAAGGTTTTAGCGTACAATGGCATGATATAGAAAATGATCTTTGGACTATTCCCTACCTTCTGTGAAAATTTCAAGTAAATTCATGCTGGACGAAAAAATTGCGAGCCAAAATGCTTCATTTCCTCGACTAGTTATGTTATATACATATACAGAAAATTTTTAAAGGTCACATGAAATTTTTTTTTCAACAACGATTTTAGTATTCATCGGGAACTAATTCCTTTAAACCGTCTTATTAATTATTGCAAGAAGAAATAATGCCGAAAAAATGGTATGGGAGTATTATTGTACCATCACACAAGAAAAGAAGAAATGAATCATGTGAACTACAGAGAGATTTCACTAGGGATGGCGGTTTTTGACAAAACACCGGTTTTCGGTTATACTGGTTTTTTTGCTTACGGTTTAACCTGGCGGTTTAAACCGGCCTAAAAAAACCGGTTTTGGGAGAAACCGGTTTTCGGTTTTTTTAAATTAAATAGGATACAAAGTTACATTTACAATACACTTTAGTTTGAGATACTCCATTCGACTCGATATCAATATGATCAGAATTAGTACTTTTGAAAGAACATGTATTACTTTTAACACGTTTGTATATTTGTAGAATAGCCACATTTTAACTCATTGAATACTTTCTGCATGAATGTATCGTTTTGAAAACGTAGCGAAATTCTTGGAGATTCGTATTCGTAATCAGTAATTCGATATTCATAGTCAGAGCATTATTTTTGGTAATCAGAAAAAGTCCCTCACCCACTTTCAATGTCAAGAATTAAGTGTGAAAAATAGATGATGTTTGAGTCTAATTCAACCAAATCACTTCTTATGTAAATATTATGAATACAAATACCTTTTCAAGGAAATATTATAATAAAAGTTAATAATTGTTTCTGGTTGATGTGAGATTGCACTTTCAATTTGCTTCTGTATTTTATAAAATAAAATAAAATTTGAATTATGGTTTTGCTTGGAATAATTACTTGAAAATAATAATTATGATTGGGATCCGAAATAATACCTAACCTAATCCTAATCACCGTAGAAACCAAATAACCAGTTTTTACTTTAAAAAGAAAAAACCGGTTATAACCGGGACAAAAAAACAACCGGTATAACCGGTTATTGCGAAGTAAAACAAGCGGTTTTAGGTTTAAATCGGTAGGATTTTCCCATCCCTAGATTTCACTAATCAATAGGTAGTATGTATAAAATATTGGCTATGGTGTTACTAAAAGGATTACTCCCATAAGCGGAAGTAGACCATGGCATTTAGAACTAAAAATACCCGAATAAGTATCTAGAGACTTTCAACTTTTTGCATTATGATCGATTTGCATTATGAAAAATGGGTGGAATTGCATAATTGCATTTAAAAGTTCATACAATGCATCCGAAAGTGCATAAACATAAATAAAACGGGATAATTCCCGGAGGTTGCCTGTATATCATCTAGTTAAATAAAATTTAACGTGAAGTAAAACACTCCCTGGTGTAGTTGGTATATTTAATTAATATTTTAAATTTTAAAAATCCAAAAGGATTGCGTTCAAAACGTTTTCGGACTTATCAGTCCATCATCAGTGAACTCCATGTCCTTACAAAATAGCCACAATGCCAAACACTGGTTAAGTTATGTGTTCCAACTACATAGTAAAAAGTATAAAATGGTTTGGCTTAAAGTGGATGCCAATAATGCATTACTTCCAGCAACATGATGCTCTACTGCTTTATGTTAAAATATTTTTTTATTTGTTGTTTTTAGGTCTTCATTGATAGGACTTAACTTAATAAAAGAATCTACAGCTACATACTACCTAGATGAAAATGAATACACGAACCCTGTACAATTAAACAGGGGAGTCAAACAGGGAGACACTCTATAACCCAAACTGTTCACCTTAGTTTTGGAGGACGTGTTTAAAAATCTAAATTGGAAATATAAGGGAATAAACATCAATGGCCACTACCTCAGTAATCTACGATTTACGGATGACATAATCGTGATAGCTACTGACCTACAAGAACTGCAAACCATGCTTTCAGAACAACACACAGAATCTTCTAAAATAGAACTGAAAATAAATTTAAACAAAACAAACGTCATGCACTCCGAAGAAACCGTGACAATAATAAGCGAAAAAGTTATAGAAAAAATTGAAGAATATATATACTTAGGACAAAAAATAATATTAAATAGGGAAATTCAAACGGAAGAAAAAAAGAAGACGAAAGTTAGCATGGACAGCATTCGGAAAACTGAACTATATACTTAGAAATCAGCAAATTCAAATACATCTTAGATCTAAAATTTTTGATGCATGCATTATTCCGATATTAACATATGGGGCACAAATATGGACAATCACAAAAAAGAATATGAACCTACTCAGAGTTACTCAACACACGATGGAGAGAGCAATGCTTGGCATATCACTTAAGGACAGGAAAACAAACACATTTATAAGTCAGCGAACCAAAGTCACCGATGTGGTACAAAAATCATTAAAATTAAAATGGGAATACGCTGGACATGTAGCTAGGAGCGACCAAAACAAACGGCACAGAACAATTTTAACCTGGAGACCATACCAACACAAAAGACCCAGAGGCAGACCTTCTATGAGATGGACAGGTGATCTGAAACAAACTGCCGGGAAAAATTGGCTGCAAGTAGCGTACAACAAAAAACAATGGAAAGGATGACTTGAAGAGACTTACGTTCAGATGTGGACGTGAATGGCTAGACGATGAAGAAGAAGAAGAAGAAGAAGAAGGTCTTCATTGAGCTACCTTTAGTCTGTAAATGACACGTTTATGTCACGTGAATGAGCTACGCTTAGTCTGTCTTCATTGACAGACTAAACGTAGCTCAATAAGACCTAATAACAAAAAATATTTTAACGTAAACCAGTAGAGCATCATGTTTCTGGAAGTAATCCATTGGCATCTACTTTTAGCCAACTATTTTATACTTTTTACTATGTAGTTGGAACATAAAACTTAACCAGTGTTTGGCATTGTGGCTATTTTGCAAGGGCAGGGAGTTCACTGATGGTGGACTGATAAGTCCGAAAACGTTTTGAACGTAACCCTTTTGGATTTTTAAAAATTTTAAATTTTTATTAAAATATACCAACTACACCAGGGAGTGTTTTACTTCACATTAAATTTTATTTCGCATAAACATATCAAAATAAGCATATTATTATTTAATATTAATAATATTAATATATTAAGTCCATATTTTGCTACTCGGTGGTTTTTGGGCTGTCTGAACAAGATTACGCCATAATAGCCGACATCCGGAGCACCTGGCGCCCAAGGTGACTGCTAAAGCACGTCATCTGGAGGTTCGAGGGTAATCGGCACTAAATTAATACAAACTGATTATTTGGAGGTTTTTGCGATCGCTGAACACGAATACGTCATCAGAACCGACCCACGGAGCACCTGGTGCCCATAGTCACTGCTAAGGCACGTCAGCTGGAATTTCGATGGTTTTTGACATTAAATTAATGCAAACAGATTTCTCGGGGATTTTTGGGGTTTCTGAAAACGAATATGCGACCTGTAGACACACACTGTTGTTTTAATGCCTTTCAAAAGGCATTTGATCGTATTAAGCACTCTATATTGATCGAAGCTCTAAAAGACATAGGCATGGACGGCAGATATGTTCGAATAATTGCAAAATTATATTGGAATCAAACAACATAAGTTTTAGTAGATGGTGTGGAATCACAGGCTCTTAATATTAAAAGAGGAGTACGGCAGGGATGCCCCTTGTCACAACTGCTTTTCAACGTTTACTCCGAAAGAATTTTCAGAAAAGCTCTTTCTGAAAACGGGAAGGAATACTTGTGAACGGTGAAGTCATCAAAAATTTGCGATATGCGGACGATACAGTACTCCTAACTTCTAGTCAAGAAGATCTGCAAACACTACTTGATAGTGTCGTTGAGAGTGTTGTAGGGAGGCAGGTCTCAATCTGAACATACGGAAAACCAAAATACTCGTAATAAGTAAACAGCAGCATATAAAACCGTCTATATATGTAAATAATACCAAACTTAAGCAGGCTAGAGCCGCTTTTAGATATATGCCCAAGGTGTTATGTAACACAGACCTAAAATTGGCATTGAGGATCCGCCTACTTCGCTGCTACGTGTTTTCGGTCTTACTTTATGGTGTCTAGTCCTGGACTGTAAATAAAATCGATCTAAATCGTGGGGCTATAGAAAATAAATTTCGAAATGTGGGGCTAGAGAAGAATTTTAAAATTTTCATGGGTGGAGAAGATTCGAGACTCCACAATACTAGAACATCTCAGCAAGACTACTGAGATCATAAAAAGCATCAAGCAGAGAAATCTGGAGTACTTCGGACATGTAATGAGAGGTCACAAATATAGGTTGCTACAAAATATTATGCAAGGAAAAATAGCAGGCAAACGCGGTCCAGGAAGAAGAAGAACCTCATGGTTGAAGAACTTGCGAGATTGGTATGGTGTTGATACAAGCATGCTATTTAGGGTGGCAGTGAATAAAATTAGGATAGCTATGATGGTAACCAACGTTCTGAAAGGACATGATACATGAAGAAGAAGAATATGCGATCAGAATGATACCAGGAGTACCTGGTGACTAAGGTCGCGTCATCTTCTGGAGTTTCGAGTGATTTCCGTACTAAATTTATACAACCAGATTACATGGGGGGTTTTGGGGTTCCTAAATACGAAAACGAATTCAGAACCGGACTCCTGGAGTACCTGGTGCCCACGGTCATTACTAAGGAACGCCATATTCTGAAGTTTCGAAAAAGGATCCACTTTTTGGATGGGTTAAAAGCATTGAATTCACGATCGTCATCTCTACGGCGATATATAAGTAAAGTAAGTTATCAATCGAAGTAGCACAGATAGTACGAAGTAGCTCCATACCACCAGATTGACAACAGGTGGAATACTTTCCTTGGTTACACCTCCTAAAATTTTCATAATTTAAAAATTATACAGGATGCCGAGGAAATTAAGATGAGAGAATTTTAAATAATTCACAACTCATCTGTTCAGCGCGGTGAAAGCTCCAACAAGAAAGATTCCTTAATACTCAAACAAAAGAGTAAATTCGCAACACGAAAATGCAGCAGCTGCATAATACTATGGTCAAATCTGAGAGTTCAGGAAGAGTCTATACCGGTTTCAGGGGTTTTTCCCCCTCATCAGTAAAGCTCGGATTATAGGCAAAATGCCTTTTTTGCCTATTGTGCCTATTATAATTGTTTTTTGCACTTTTTCCTTTTTTCGTAAATTCCGCCTATTTGTGCCTTTTTTAAAATTTCATGGTACTACCCATGATATTATTCTATTGCTAAACCATTCTATAATAAAATTTTGGGTCAATAATAAAATATCAATGGTTTGTTTATATAACAGGTTCCTAGGAAAATGTACCTGATCGAGACTTGAGGGTTAACTATTTGGAAATCCCTAAGCTGTATTAGTTTATTATCAGTTGTACAGTCGGTTACTGTATCAGAGTTTAGTCACAAATTGCTATATCCTAGTTTAGTTTTGTTGCGTATACGGAAAAGCAAAGAACACGTTTTAAAACGTTTTATACATTTGTGTGAAAAGATGACATCTAAATTAACCTTTAACTACACGCGCTGGCGTACTTTGTACGCCAGATATAAGAATTCTACTGGAAATATATTTAAAAATTTAATTTTTGACCTTGCTTATTTTTCTAACCTATCACTGGAATGTGCCTTACAATTTGGTTTTAGTTTCGTTATAATCGGCGTTCTGGAAAGATCGTAATTTACATTTTATTATTTGTTGTTTCCGGTGATGGACAATATATCCCAGGATTATATTACTATAAGTCGTAATATAAGTACATATTTTAATTGTTTTTTAGTCATTATGGCAAAAAATATATTTTTCTTTGTAAACAATACTTTTTCTCCTGTAAAAAATCACATTTAAAAAAATTTTTTATTAGTAATTTTATTTATCATGGAATCCAGTTATTCCATGATTCCAGTTATAAATCCCAATTGACTTACTGAAAAGGAACTCCAAGTATTCACTGATGCCGAATAAGATTTATAACAAACAACTTAGTGTATTTTTTCAAAAAAAAATTAAACAAATCGCTGTTTTTAAGTGTATTTTCTTGTGGCGTAAAAAGTACGCCACGCGTGTAGTTATGTTATAACTTCATGCGCGGGTAGTTAAAGGTTAAGGCTATGGATCGCACCTTATTCGGAACTTTCTCTAGAAGGAGATGGAGCATTTTGTAAACCATGCGGCAAATCGGTAAGTTTTATTTTTTCTCTTTTTTTCTCGTCCCACAATATAACTAAATTCTAAAGCGGTTTTAGAATTCTTATTATTTTTTTTTAATTCTCAGATTTCAAGTAGAAAATAGTACATTATATACCGCGGGACTGAAGTAGTACATTTAATCCTGAAGGTAAAGTTTATGGCCCGACCGCAGGGAGGGCCATAATTTACCTGAAGGATTAAATGTACTTCAGTCGCAAGGTATATACGATACTTTTCGTACTTCCGGTATGATTTTATTAATTATTTCAATAATTTCAATCAGTTTTTTCTCTCTTCAACTCATTTAATAAACTGTCTTTAAAATAAGTTACCATAGTAACATTGCGTTGTGACAGTTATAATTTAGAAACATTGTCATTACTAGTGTCATTGTAAAGAAACATTGTTATTGATAATTATTGGTATCATGAGTGAAGAAGGTGTATCTGATATTGATAAAAGAGCAGCCGAAGTAGGTGAAGAATTGTTACCACCGAAATCTAGAAAACTATACGAGCAGCAGTACGATGCTTTTAAAAAGTGGTGCCGCTTAAAAAATGTGAGACAACCTACTGAAAATGCGCTGTTAGTCTACTTCGATGATAAATCAAAAGCGGTTTGTGCCTCAACTCTCTGGGCACATTACTCAATGCTGAAATCGGTTATTAACATTAGAGAAGATATTGATATAAGTAAATTTCCAAAATTATTAGCTTTTTTGAAGAGAAGAAATGAGGGATTTAAGCCAAAGAAGTCAAGAATTCTCACGTCTGAGCAGGTAGATCAGTTCTTACGGGAGGCTCCGGATGATAAATATTTAATGCTTAAGGTAAATTTGGAAATTACCTGCTGCATTAACCCAGGAAAGACTGGTCAATATGACGAACTGTCACAATATTAATTTGAATATTAACGTTAATTACCATTCTAATTAATTATATTTTTCAATAAAATATCCCTTAAATTCGTTTGTTTGTGATTTAATCGTTCCGGGAGTTTCGTCAATATTTAATCCCGGAGGGATTAAATGTGACACTTTAGTACCTGTCACAAGGGAGTGAAGTTGTCACTTTAGGCCCGGAAGTACGAAAAAGTACTTTATTGACCAGCATTGCGGAACCCCACTTCATAAACGTAATTTGGAAAAATTAAATTCCTCTAAGTTATCCCAAATATCTCTGCGGGATAGTTTAAGCAGTTCAAAAAAAAGGAGGAAGACGCATTTAAATTTGATTTATGCCAGATGATGATTGCATCCAAAATTCCTCTATATAAAGTTAATAACCCTAGTTTTAAATGCTTTTTCGAAAAATATCTTAATAAATCCTTACCGGACGAGAGTACAATATAATAGAGAGTACATTGAGAAAACATACTGTGGAAAAATATTATGTGGAATGTATTTCAAAAATTAAGCGGGAGTTAGAGGGCAATTTTTTGTATATTATCGTGGATGAAACGACAGATGTATGCGGCAGGTGTACAGCTAATTTAATGATTGGAATTTTGAACGAAAACTTTGCGAGAAAACCTTATTTAGTTGCCGTTAAAGAATTGGAAAAATCAAACAATTTAACAATAAGTCGATTTATACAAGATAGTTTAACAAACCTCTTTTTACACAACCCTATACCAGTGAATAAAATAGTTTTAATGCTTTCAGATGCTGCGGCATATATGTTAAAAGCTGCTGTTAATTTAAAGATTTTTTATCCTAATTTAATTAATTGCACTTGTGCAGCCCACGGGGTAAATCAAATTGCTGAAGAAATAAGAAATCTGTTTCCGTTGGTAAATAATTTTATAAATTTTATGAAAAAAGTGTTTGTAAAGGCTCCGTTGAGAGTCCAAATATATAAAGAAAAACTTCCCGGTGTCCCTTTGCCACCTAAACCAGTAATTACAAGGTGGGGAACCTGGCTCGAAGCAGTTTTTTTACTTTGAACACTGCAATGAAATAGAATTAGTTATGTCAGAATTTGATAATGATATTTCCGAAGCCATTCGAGAAGCAAAAAAAATATTAAAAAATCCCAAATTGAAACAGGAACTCGCTTATATCAATGACAATTTTAAATAATAGTTACCACAATTACCTTATTAGAAAAACAAGAGATAAATTTATGTGAGTCAGTAAAATTAATAGATAATTTAAAGACGAAAATTAAATCGGCACCTGGAAGTAACGGTCAATTAATTAAAAAAAAAATGAAATATGTTTTCGACAAGAATGAAGGTTTTTCGTTTTTATCTAATGTTCCTAAAGTTTTGAATGGGACATTTTCCGAGGAATTACAAATTATGTCCGATTTATTATCCGCTCTGAAATATGCTCCAATTACATCTGTCGATATCGAACGTTCGTTTTCAATGTACAAATTAATTTTAAGTGATCGAAGACATAGTTTTAAGACCGAAAATATTGAAAAACATTTAGTGGTTTCTACTAATGATAAAATTTTAAGCGGTTACAATGTTTAATTATTAATTAACAGTTATTTAGTTACTAGTTTATTTATACTAATGTTATGATTATGATGTGTAAATATACCTGCCTTAATTTAATATTACGTTAATTAAATTTGTACAATAAATAATAAGTTATAATATTCCTTTATTGCCTATATTTTACCTAACTGTTAATATTCCTGCCTTTTTTAATAAAAATATTTGCCTATATAGGCGCCTTTTTCTTCAATTTTTGTTGCCTATAAATCCGAGCTTTACTCATCAGTAGTCCCATATCCTCCTCTCTCAGATTCTTCGAAGTACCACAATTATTGAAAATGTCAGGAGGTGTAACCAAAGAAAGTATTCCACCTGTTGTCAATCTGGTGGTATGGAGATGATATTCATTGTCGGTTTCTGTGCTACTTCGACTGATAACTTACTTTTTTTTTCGGTAGATGGCCCTAGTTCATCCGTGACATTTCTTTCTTTGCAATTCGGAAAGGCCCAAAGTGTGGTACGTAGAAGAATCTGGGAGAGGAGGATATGGGACTACTGATGAGGGGGAAACAACCCCCGAAACTGGTATAGACTCTTCCTGCACTCTCAGATTGGGCCATAGTATTATGCAGCTGCTGCATTTTCGTGTTGCAAAGAAATTGAGAATGATTATACATTTTTAATTCATTTACTCTTTTGTTTGAGTATTAAGAAATCTTTTTTGTTAGAGCTTTTACCAAGCTGAACAGATGAGTTGTGAAATATTTAAAATTCTCTGATCTTAATTTCTTCGGCATCCTGTATGCTTTATAAATTTTGAAAATCTCAGGAGGTGTAACCAAAGAAAGTATTCCACCTGTTGTCAATCTGGTGGTATGGAGACGATATTTATTGTCGTTTTCTGTGCTCCTTCGATTGATAACTTACTTTGTTTTTCGGTAGATGGCTCTAGTTCATCCGTGACATTTCTTTCTTTGCGATTCGGAAAGGCCCAAAGTGTGGTAAGTACGTGGAATAATCTGAGACAGGAGGATATGGGACTACTGATGAGGGGGAAACAGCCCCCGAAACCCGTATAGACTCTTCCTGCACTCTCAGATTTGACCATAGTATTATGCAGCTGCTGCATTTTCGTGTCGCAAAGAAATTGAGCATGTTTATACATTTTTTGATATATAAGTAATTTATATACTATAGGTTGAATTACGTATAAATTCGAACGAAGTTATAAAGGTTGGAAGAGGGATATAGTGTGTATCCGAAGGCGTTTGTGAAGCAAGCGCCTGAGGTACACTTTCAGTCATACTTTTAATACATTCTTTCAATCAGAGTAACACGTTGTACTTACGGAACACATGGTTTATGAAAGATTGTATTGCAGGGAAAACTTCTTTAAAGACGTTGTGCACTATTTGCATGGGGAAAATGCTTTGATTTCGTGTCAGATTGATTTTGTAACCGACACTGCTACAATCGTGACGAATGAGAAGAGAAGAGGGCAACTAGTACAATGACGGGAAAAACATACACCGCAGCATTTTTCAAGAAGAAATTAGCGATTGGAGCGTGAGATGCGTCAAATAAAAGTGAAGAAATAAAGATTTATATTATTAAGATAGAAAAAACAAAAAAGTCGATTACCAAAAGGACCCTACACAGCATTTTCGTTATTAACGAACGTATAATGACATATTTCAGAAATGTCCCGATGGATGAAAATAGATTTACGATAAGGCAATGTTTGTAGAAAACGGCCTCTGGTTGAGTACAACATAAGCCGATTGAATTTGATTAAGATAGAAAAAACAAACACGGCGACTGTTTGTCGTTATTAATGAACGTTATTAATGAACGTACAATTACATACGAGATATCATAGGACACTATGGATGGAAATAGATATACTGTAAGACAGATTTTAATTTGTTGACTTTTAAAAAGGCCCATGGCTAGATTTATAATAAACAACTGACCGAATCCTCTCGTCTGACATAGGAAATGAAGGGGACATATAAGGAATATATTAAAATAGATAAAACAAGCAAGTCGACTACCAAAAAGGGCCCTACACAGAATTAACTCAAATCAGCACATACTTGTAGTTTCACCGTAATTTAAGAAGTTTTCACTTCTATCGGCAATTTCGTCAAGGCGACTACCAAAAAGGGCACTACACAGCATTATCTTAAATCATTACTTATAATTTCGACGAAATTTAAGAAGTTTTTACTTCTATGGGCACTCCTCGAGTGCAATACCTTCTTTTTATATTTATATTAATACATTCGTTAAGTGCATAACAAAGAATATCCAAGAAAGCATATTTTAATACAAATGCTGCAAATAATTGGCTCTGTAATGAAATGAGTCTACTGAATGTAAAGTATAGAAAACAGACAATTGCAAAACGTTCGCTGAATAACCAATTAGAGCGTTCCATCATAAATATAAAAAAGCACGGTCTGCAACAAACAGTATTCGGAAAATTCTAGTTGAGATTGGTTTTCCTCGCCACTAAATCTTCTTAACAGGTTGCTTTATGCAGGCCGTTTACATGAAAACTTTATCCACCATTAATTTCTTCTCCGGAAGATAGAAATCTTTTAGCGAGACATAAAGAATATTTTATAACAGATAACTTAAGTTTACTACAACGGGCAGTAAGTATATTCATAATTTATCTACTATGTTTGATTTTAGTTTATTGATATTACTACCTACATAGATACAATGTTCTTAATTCTTTCGAGTTCCTAGTTTTTCTTAATATTTTCAATAAGATTATGACGTTACCACTGTACGTTATTTATTGTATTTGCTATTACTAAATTAAAGAGTTATTCTTCTTCTTTTTTTTTGTATAGATGTGAGTCTATTTTTTAATGGGCCTCCAGTAAGTTGTCATTTCATCGTGTTCGTGATCTTCCCACTTATCCTTTTCCTATTGAGGAACCACCTCCAGCCGTCCTTACTGCTCTATTTGTTGTCATTCGGCTTATGTGGTCATTTCATTCTACTCGTCTGTTTCTTACCCAGTTATTGATGTAATCTTTTTTGAGGAAATCAAAGTGTTAAACTTTCTGGAGGTTATATTAAATTGGTGCAGCATACGTTGTAAATCATCTTTACTATTTGAGATTAGTGTTGCATCGTCTGCATAGCAGATTATTTTAAGTACTTTCTTGAATTGGTTTAGTAGATATTTTTCATCCTTTTAATTATTCCTAGAGGTAATTGAGTATTCTTAAGGTACACTAAATATATACATTGTTGTGTTCTAATGATTTCTCTTGAACTTGTCTCATTCTTGAAATAATTCGCTCATTGAAATTATTATGATATTAACAACAAATTTGCTTTCATGGATAAAACCACATTTTTTCATGGCCTGGTTAATTGAATTGCCATAAGCTCTCTGGTACACCGAGAGAAAAAAATTCTTGACATAAAGAAAGTTTATTAATATTTAAGAAAGATCGACTTGGCATATTGTCTAAGAAATATATCTTTGTATGTAAGATATAATTTTCTAAAATATTTCAAATAAATTCTACTATAGCCAAAGAAATATATCTTAAACATGATTGAACTATCACTTTCTGGCAAACTTCAAACCCATTTATCAGAAAGAAATTAGACTTGATGTTAATTAATTTTATTAGTCATAAAAATATATTTTCTACACATAACAAAACTATTGTTTCCGAGCAATAATATTTCTTAGTAAGGAACATTATTATTTTACTATTAATAATTAATGTATTTAATTTTAAGAAATATATTTCGCAGAGATAAACGTATATTTAGAGTTAAGTTAATATTTCTTGAAAATAAAGTGATATTACATACGACAAAATAAATCATTGTGTTAAGGTAAAATCATTATTTATTAATAAAACAAGATATAAAACGTTATTGTTACATACAAATATTTTCTCCACTCTTAAACCACTGGCTTCTACACAACAATAAAAGGATGGAGAGGCAAATCCAACTTCCTCAAATTTTCCTTCTTTTGTTAATAGCACTTTGTATATCAGCAATTCACTAAAACAAAATCGTTATGTAGAAAGAGTAAACTTACTTTAATAAATTTTTTTATAAAGACATAGATATTTATTTTAACAAATTTAGGAAATAAAAAAACAAATACACGGCCCCACATAAGAACTATTAATACTAATAATAATCAATCATATTTAGTTCAAACATGGCATTATTTAACCTACACATCTTTGTTTATTTTTTTCTTTTTGTTAATGAAGTATTAATTATTTATCTGTATAATATTAAGTCACACAATAAACATTGTTTAGCTAAAACAAGGGGGAAAATACAAACAATGTAAAACATTGAAGCAGACATAATATGTAATTTTCTTAATTTTTATAATCTAAAAGAGACAGCATACCTAATCATTAAGAAATTTTATTACGGGAAAGTATTATTAGTTTACATCTAAGTCATTTAATACATATTAACTAATTCACGGTTTTCGGCAATAACATTTCTTAACCATAAACATATATTTCTTTTAGACTAACTGATTTCTTTATCTCAAATAAATTAACAGAAAACATCCTCAGCGTTGCACCCGCCATGTTTAATATAGCGTTGTATTGTATATTTTTATAGAAGACGATACATTCAATAAACCTATTACATTTGATACATAAGTATAGACATTTTTAAAAAGGTACTTACATGTATGAAGTTCTACCATTTTTGGAAGGCCCCGCAGTTGGTTAATAACTCCTTTCTTAATATTGTTCTGAAGCTATATATTATATCATTCTGTCCCAGCTTTAAATTGTGGCATATTTCCCAGTTAGAATAATAAGCTCCTTTATTTCAGAGTCGTCCATCATTATACCTAAAAAGCATATAAAGATACTATTATGTTTCTTTTTTAACCATTCGGATACGCAACAATATTATTATTACATCTTAAATTACTCAATTTACTTTTATTTAATACCTATATATGTACGTACCTTCAAAATATCCGTTAATTTTTAAAGAACACCAATAAATCAAAAATCCATCTATATGAACATGAACATATCACGCCATCTTGACAAACACTGACGACTAATCATAAATAGTTAATCTGCGCAATTCTTTTGTGGAAGAAAATCTCTTTGCAAGTAACATTTCGGCATTAATGACAAAGTTTTTATTTTATAACCACAGCTACTACAGACGGTATTTCTGAAGAATTATTTCTTGTGGTTTAAAATATTTATTTGACTGCAAGAAAATTTCTTGTTCACAAATATAAATATGGATTAACTTAACATTATATTTCTTATACTACAAAATATTTGTAGTTTTCAATTTAAGAAATAAAAACTTTAGGATAAGAAAATTAAATGTAACCATTAATGCATTTCTTAGTATTGAAGAAATTATCTGTAAGAAATTATTGAGTTGTGTTTAAAAAACTCGTTTCTTCATATGTGAACCGGTATGTTTAAGTTAATAGGATATGTTAACTTTTAAGAAATATTGCTCAAAGAAATCGGTGTTTTAGGAGAAAAGAAATTGTTCTCTCGGTGTATATATACAACAATTTATTGGAATTCGTATGGTAGAATTGCCGTTTTTTTGCACATATAATCTGTCTGCAGTATGTCCTTAATCACATTTGGGAGAAGCAGTAAAGGTTTGTTGGGTGTTTGGGTTTAGATATTAGGTTTTTAAAAGTTTTCTTCAAAGGAAAGTATTTCTGGAATGTTTAAGGACCTCTTTTAAAGAGACCAACCCACGGAGGGAAATTTACACAAATAGATATAGTATAGTCTGTTCGCTAAACTCAGACGCAACTTTCTAGATATTTTAGTCGGTAATTTTGCCAATTTTAGCAAAATTGGCAAAAAATAATTTTTAAATAGTTAATAATCACTAAATATTTAGTAATTTTGCCAATTTTTGCAAAATTAGCAAAAAACAAATAAATTATCGACTAAAATATCTAGCCAGTTGCGTCTGAGTTTAGCGAACCGACTATAAGACTGAACTGTTCTAAATTAAATCCAATATATTTTATTCGCTCAGTAAATATTAGCTTCTTTCTTTCAATGTTTCTGTAATGATCAGATGATACATTTGTTCTACAAAACATTGTTGGGTAGACTACATTGTTTTGTTTGCTGAAATTTTGGACACATAGCATAGTGAAAGAAGTTACCTTCATTGGCTTAACACTCTCGCTGCGTATATGTATTTAAGTACTTCTCCCACAACCTGAAATAATGTTTGTAATGTGAGTGATCACATGTCGCTCACCGGCGACATCAGCACTGGCGAGAGAAACTGAATGTTGCCGATGAGCAACATACGCATCGAAAGTGTAAGGGTACGCATTAGCCAGAACTTAGGTACTTATAGTCCGTCTGCTATAACTTTTCCCATGCGGTACGAGTCATTTTCAATCAAATTAAGTCAAAACATAAATTGAAACGAACGTCGATGTGTATATACATTTTGTATACTGTATACTATATACTAGACACATCGGCGTATATTTCACTTTCTTTTTTGACTTAATTTGATTGAAAATGAATCGTACCGCATGGGAAGAGTTATAGCGGACGGAATATACTAGACTAGTTCTTGCGGCACCTAAAATTAATCTTAAGTATATCGCACCCTCAGTGCAAGACTGCAGTAAGTCAAAATAAGTAAGTTTCGAGATAAAGACATAGTAAATAGTAAATAGGAAAGACATAGTAAAGACATATAAAGAAAATAATTTTTAAATAGTTAATAATCACTAAATATTTAGTAATTTTGCCAATTTTTGCAAAATTGGCAAAAAACAAATAACTTATCGACTAAAATATCTAGCCAGTTGCGTCTGAGTTTAGCGAACCGACTATAAGACTGAACTGTTCTAAATTAAATTCAATATATTTTATTCGCTCAGTAAATATCAGCTTCTTTCTTTCAATGTTTCTGTAATGATCAGATGATACATTTTTTCTACAAAATATTGTTGGGTAGACTACATTGGTTTTGTTTGCTGAAATTTTGGACACATAGCACAGTGAAGGAAGTTACCTTCATTGGCTTAACATTCTCGCTGCGTATATGTATTTAAGTACTTCTCCCACAACCTGAACTAATGTTTGTAATGTGAGTGATCACATGTCGCTCACCGGCGACATCAGCACTGGCGAGGGAAACTGAATGTTGCCGATGAGCAACATACGCATCGAAAGTGTAAGGGTACGCATTAACCAGAACTTAGGTACTTATGGTCCGTCTGCTATAACTTTTCCCATGCGGTACGATTCATTTTCAATCAAATTAAGTCAAAACATAAATTGAAACGAATGTCGATGTGTATATACATTTTGTATACTGTATACTATATACTAGACACATCGGCGTACATTTCACTATCTTTTTTGACTTTTTTGATTGAAAATGAATCGTACCGCATGGGAACAGTTATAGCGGACGGACTATACTAGACTAGTTCTTGCGGCACCTAAAATTAATCTTAAGTATATCGCACCCTCAGTGCAAGACTGCAGTAAGTCAAAATAAGTAAGTTTCGAGATAAAGACGATTTTGTTTATTTTCGTGCTAATATCGGTGAAATAAGACACAAGTTTTAAGATAAATTAACATTTAAATATGATTTTGCATGCTTTTCAGCCTATGTTACATTAACCAAAAATAGAAATTTAAATAAAATAATATTAATTCAAAAAAATTAGGAATTTCAAAGTTACAACAGTTTTGCACGGAAAAAATTGTTAATCACTACACCCTTAGTATTAGAATTTCAAAGTTACAACAGTTTTGCACGGAGAAAATTGTAAAAAGTGTAGACACATTTACTTTTACAGTAAAACCTGTGTTACCGGCCACCTGCCAACATCGGCTACCTGTACTAACGGCCAGTTTAAAAATTCCCCAAACCAATTATGTATATCTAGACTACAAAACTTTCAATACCGGCCACCTTTCTATATCGGCCAATAGTTCTTTAATTTTTAGTGGCCGTTGCTGACAGGTTTTACCGTTGTTGTTGTCCTCTTCTCGTACATCATCTTGTGACAAAATATTTTTATAAAAACTATGGTGGGCTTCTGGTATCATACCCGAATGGCATAAGTATACCAAATCTTTCTTTTTGGCCATTTGAATTTTTGGCTCTTCTTTGGCAAGTTTTCTGAGAATAGATATTTTTGACCTCTCAGTATTGTCAATACACAAGTTTTAAGATAACTATTTTTCCTTTCATGAGAAAAAATACTTTTTGGTCGTAAATAATTAGTCTTAATTTATGTGGTTCTAATCCAATCTAACAAATAAATGGTCAAACGACATCGCACACATCTTATGGAAAATATGTATAATATCACACAAAGGACATAAAATGTACATGAATAGACTAGTCTCGAAAATCTTTGTTTATTGTCTCTGTATTGTTATTGCTTGTTATCGAATCCGTTGCAATGTTCCGTGCAAAACTGTTGTAACTCTGTTATAGTAGAGTTACAACAGTTTTGCACGGAACTTATGTTCAAAAACGCAAAATAGTTAAACTGTTGTTGTTGTAATATTCAGCCCATTAAGCATTTGAAAGTTACTAAAGTTTTACAGGGGATAGATATGCATATTTCCAATCGAATTCCATGATTATTTCATTTTCATAAAATTTTGAGTTACTGCAGTCTTGCACTGAGGGTGCGATATATTTTTTAATCAGTCAAATTTAGATATTCTGTTAGCAGTGTTTGTAAAGGGTAAAGGTACAAGGGAACAAATTCTGAACCTGAGACAACTCATTGAAAGGTCTAGAGAATTTTAAGAACCTACGATTATATGCTTCGTTGACTACCAAAAAGCATTTGATTGTGTAAGCTGGATAAATCTGTGGTCAATTTTAATAGAAATGGGCGCTCCAATGCACCTGGTGACACTTATTAAAAATTTTTACCATTTTAATATAGCGACAGTACGACTAGATCAGAAGTTCTCAAACCAATTCAAGACCGAGAGAGGTGTTAGACAAGGATGCGTGTTGCTACCTGACTTATTTAACATTTATGGTGAACATGTCATGAGGATGGTTTTAGAAGGATGGGCCGGTGGAGTAACAGTAGCTGGTAGGAAAATCTCCAATTTAAGGTTTGCTGATGACACTACATTTATAGCAGCAAATGAGCAAGAAATGGTTGATCTTCTGCGAAAAGTTGAGTACTAAAGCAATAAAGTCGGTCTGGAAATCAATAAAGCTAAGACAAAAATAATGGTGGTCGGCCTATTCGACACTATTCAACTGGCTAACATGTTACAGGAATACCAAATAGTAAACACCTTTGTCTATCTCGGGTCTAGTATAACTAACGATGGCAGCTGTGAAGCAGAAGTTCGGAGACGTGTTGATATGGCAAAAAATGCGATAAGTCGCCTAACTAAAGTTTGGAAAGGCAGATATATCTCTCAAAATATCAAGATGAGACTGGTAAATCCCCTTGTATTCTCCATATCTCTATAAGGAGCAGAGACTTGGATTCTTCGCGCATGCGAGCGCCAAAAATTGATGCCTTTGAGATGTAGTGCTTGAGAAGAATGCTACGCATACCTTGGATAGCTCATAGGACAAACGTTTCCATTCTAAATCAACTTAATATTAAAAAAAGGCTGTCCAATATGTCTGCAACGAATTCTGCAATTCTTTGGTCACGTGGTTCGCAGAGGTGACGACAGTTTAGAGAGATTAATAATTGTTTCTGGAAACGTTCCGGGGAGAAGATCAAGAGGACGATCACCAACTAGATGGTCTGACCAAATAAAGCATTCAGCTGGAAACTCATGCCGCGAAGCTCTTAGAGCAGCTGAAGATAGAGACCAATGGACAAACATTGTTAGGAATATTGGAAGAAATCACTATCCTCGGTAATGGGGAAACGAAAAGAGAGAGAGAGAGAGAGTTAGCAGTGTCGCAGCATATACAGCTACTTTAATTCTCATTAAAGATCTGTATAAAGTAAGTTAGGGTGTTGTATCATCTCCTCAAGAGGTAGTTGACAGCAGTATTACTAAGTTAATTCTTTATTGTGAGCGGCCGTGTAGTAACGGCATATTCGCTGGCCTCATACGCCAGTGCACGTGGGTTCGAGCCCTGCCAAAAACAAACCATTTTCATTTCCAATAATGACACGAGCCGTCTCACCGTGCCTCGGAGAGCACGTAAAGCCGTCGGTCCCCCTGGGCTAGTGTACATCGGCACTAGTTACTTGAAACAGGGTTAAAGATGTAAATGGCGACGGAACTGTCCGAAAGGATCTCCCCGGCAAAAATGCCATACGATATTATTATTATTAATTCTTTATTGGAAAAAACCTTCCAGGTTGGTTATGTGGCTGTCCCATTTAAATTACGTTCCAAATAAACTCCTAAGAAATTAAATTTTTCTCTATTTTAGGATAACATGCCTCCGTTTATTGTTGGCGGAAAGAAAATAAGACACAATTTTGTCTTCTGCTAAACATTACATAACGTGTCTTTTTACCAGAGAATTTATAAAACCCGTGTTTTGAGACAAGCTTTCAATTGTGTGTAAGGCAGTTTGCATGTGATCCCAGAACCGCACTGCATGTTTTTAGATAAATGATAAATTACTTGTTTTCTCCGCTAGAAATCAATGCTACCGGAGAGTGTTTGTTTGAAACTTTTATACAAAGAGTACTTATAAATGTCAAATTGATTGGGAGAAATACATTGCTATATGTGCCGATGGCGCCAAAGTTATAAAAGGATATGATCTAGCATTATTCTTAAATTATTGTCAACAGTAATGCCAAACGCAAAATGTCTAACGTGTTTTTTTTTATCAAGATGCTATCACCCCAAAATCTTTTTTGGTAACTTCTTCTTCTTTATGTACCGTGCCCAAATTTTTAGGCGTGGGTAGCTTCCATAACCATTTGCCGATATCGTTCTCGATCTTGTGCGGCATGTAACAATTGATCTGCTGATAAGCCAGTCCATTGACGAAGGTTTCGGAGCCATGAAAATTTCTTTCGACCAATTCCTCTTTTTCCGTCGATCTTTCCATTGAGTATTAATTGCAGCATCCTGTATCTGCTACCTCTAATTATATGCCCCAGATATTCAAGTTTTCTCTTTTTTATCATCTTCATTAAGTCACCTTCGCCTTGACCTACTCTGTTTAAAACTTCTCTGTTTGAAATGCGTTGAACCCAAGATATTCTGAGCATTCTACGATACGACCACATCTCAAAGGCTTCTAATTTGTTCATCATGTTAACCTTCATGATCCAGGTTTCACATCCATATAGTAATACAGGATACACATATCATTTTAGTAACTTGATTCTTAGTTGTAAATTCAGCTGAGAGTTGCTCAGAATAGATCTAAGTTTTATAAAGGCTCCTCTTGAAATTTCTATACGCGTTTTAATTTCTTCATCCGGATTTAGTGTCTCGTTTATCCAACATCCTAGGTATTTAAAATGGTTAACTTTTGTTATTGATTCATCACTGACAATTAGTTGCATAGGGCCGACGTCTTGTTTACTAACCACAAGTAACTTTGTCTTTGTTGCATTTATGTTAAGTCCGTTATTGGAGCATTCTCTAGTGATTCGATCAATAAGGAATTGAAGATCTTCGATATTTTCAGCCATGATCGCGGTGTCGTCTGCATATCTGATGTTGTTTGATAACTAAATACTACTAAATTATGTTAAATAAACATTTCTGAACACCAGAGGCGTACGACAGCGAAGACTGAATAGTTGACCTTCCCCAAATTCTACGCCACTGGAGGAATTACTATGTTAGTACAATTTTTAGGTTCTCCAATGCTTTCTATGTAATAATAATATACTCTTCATTGGTAACGATAAAGTCATTAGTTTTCGAGATTTTTGAAATTAAAAATGAAACGGCACAGTTATTTTTGATTAATGTATAGTTTCACTTAATTTAATAGTTTTCGCTAATACTTGTAGATCAGTCTCATGTTCTAGAATTAGTATATAGTATTCCTGTTTAATACTGATTTAGATGTTGAACATTAAACCCTCACAGACCCTCACTTTTTGCCATTTAATAGGACATGGTACGCCTTACTAATTAAACGTTTACGGCTACTATCTTTATTATTAGTTCAGTATACCTTTTTTGTATAGCATATCTTTATTGTTCAATTAGTAAATAAATTGTGATAATATCAAAATGTATGACTACTGTATCACCTAACATAAAGATAGTAACCGTAAACGTTTATAATTAGTAACGCGTACCATGTTCTGTTAAATGACAAAAAAGTGAGGGTCTCTGAAGTTCTGCTCACGACGAGGCGCCGAGCCTCGCTCCCTGGTATCCCTCGTGCTGCTCGTACCATAATATTATTATCAATCGCCAAATGCATTATTTTAAATGCGAGCGTTCACCAAATTGAAGAGTAGAATACTAAGCTCTAGGCTAGGATACGATGCGATGGTCTCCGTAGTGAACAAACCCCATTGAGGGTTCAATGCTCAATATGTAAATCAGTATTAAACAGGAATATATAATTTGAGAACATAAGACTTATCTAGAAGTATTAGAGAAAACTATTAAATTAAGTGAAACTATACATTAATAAATAAAGCTCGGATTTATAGGCAACAAAAATTGAAGAAAAAGGCGCCTATATAGGCAAAGATTTTTATTAAAAAAGGCAGGAATATTAACATTTAGGCAAAATATATGCAATAAAGGAATATAACTTATTATTTATTGTACAAAGTGAATTAACGTAATATTAACTTAAGGCAGGTAGATTTACACATCATAATCATAACATTAGTATAAACAAACTAGTAACTAAATAACTGTTAATTAATAATTAAACATTGTAACCACTTAAAATTTTATCATTAATAGAAACAACTAAATGTTTTTCAATATTTTCGGTCTTAAAACTATGTCTTCGATCACTTAAAATTAATTTGTACATTGAAAACGAACGTTCGACATCGACAGATGTAATTGGAGCATATTTCAGAGCGGATAATAAATCTGGCATAATTTGTAATTCCTCGGAAAATGTCCCATTCAAAATTTTAGCAACATTAGATAAAAACGAAAAAACTTCATTCTTGTCGAAAACATATTTCATTTTTTTTTTTAAATTAATTGACGGTTACTTCCAGGTGCCGATTTAATTTTCGTCTTTAAATTATCTATTAATTTTACTGACTCACATAAATTTATCTCTTGTTTTTCTAATAAGGTAATTGTGGCAACTATTAATTTATAATTGTCATTAATATAAGCGAGTTCCTGTTTCAATTTGGGATTTTTTAATATTTTTTTGCTTCTCGAATGGCTTCGGAAATATCATCATCAAATTCTGACATAACTAATTCTATTTCATTGCAGTGTTCAAAGTAAAAAAAACTGCTTTGAGCCAGGTTCCCCACCTTGTAATTACTGGTTTAGGTGGCAAAGGGACACCGGGAAGTCTTTCTTTATATATTTGCACCCTCAACGGAGCCTTTACAAAAACTTTTTTCATAAAATTTATAAAATTATTTACCAACGGAAACAGATTTCTTATTTCTTCAGCAATTTTATTTACCCCGTGGGCTACACAAGTGCAATGAATTAAATTAGGATAAAAAATCTTTAAATTAACAGCAGATTTTAACGTATATGCCGCAGCATCTGAAAGCATTAAAACTATTTTATTCGCTGGTATAGCGTTGGGTAAAAAGAGGTTTGTTAAACTATCTTGTATAAATCGACTTATTGTTAAATTATTTTGTTTTTTCCAATTCTTTAACGGCAACGAAATAAGGTTTTCTCGCAAAGTTTTCGTTCAAAATTCCAATCATTAAATTAGCTATATACCTGCCGCATACATCTGTCGTTTCATCCACGATAATATACAAAAAATTGCCCTCTAACTCCCGCTTAATTTTTGAAATACATTCCACATAACATTTTTAAAAGCATTTAAAACTAGGGTTGTTAACTTTATATAGAGGAATGTTGAATGCAATCATCATCTGGCATAAATCAAATTTAAATGCGTCTTCCTCCTTTTTTGAACTGCTTAAACTATCCCGCAGAGATATTTGGGCTAACTTAGAGGAATTTAATTTTTCCAAATTAGGTTTATGAAGTGGGGTTCCACAATGCTGGTCAATAAAGTAGTTTTTTCTACTTGAAATCTGAGAATTAAAAAAAAATAGAATTTTAAAACCGCTTTAGAATTTAGTTATGTTGTGGGACGAGAAAAAAAGAGAAAAAATAAAACTTACCGATTTGCCGCATGGTTTACAAAATGCTCCATTTTCTTCTAGAGAAAGTTCCGAATAAGGTGCGATCAATAGCCTTAATTTAGATGTCATCTTTTCACACAAATATCTAAAGCGTTTTAAAACGTGTTCTTTGCTTTTCGGTATACGCAACAAAACTAAACTAGGATATAGCAATTTGTGACTAAACTCTGATACAGTAACCGACTGTACAACTGATAATAAACTAATAAAGCTTAGGGATTTCCAAATAGTTAACCCTCAAGTCTCGATCAGGTACATTTTCCTAGAAATCTGTTATATAAACAAACCATTGATATTTTATTATTGACCCAAAATTTTATTATAGAATGGTTTAGTAATAGAATAATATCATGGGTAGTACCATGAAATTTTAAAAAAGGCACAAATAGGCGGAATTTACGAAAAAAGGCAAAAAGTGCAAAAAAAAATTATAATAGGCAAAATAGTCAAAAAAAGGCATTTTGCCTATAACCCGAGCTTTATTAAAATTAAATAATTCGTTTCGAATTTTGAGTTTTTAAAAAAAATTTATTTTTACAAAAAAGGAACAACTATTACATATGAAGACTGAATTAAGTCTAAATCTAAAGTTTGTTTACACTCTAATTGTAGGCTCGGTTTCCCTTATCTGTAGACAAAGGTCACTACTGATTGTCTACTGTATTTCCAGGTCTGGATTCCCTAATTCTTCCCCCTTAAGACGGAAGCTATGGACTCTCTGGTAGGACGTGGCTTCAGGAACAAAATTTGAAGTCTTTTTCTTTTATAAACACATAAACTAAAAATTGTCAAAATTATTGCACACACTAAAAATAAAGAAGTCCAGGAAATGTAGTGATGAACTGCAATTTTGTCATCTTGGAAGGATTCTAAGATGTGGCCTTCGGGAATAGAAATGTTTCTTAACTTTAACGTGTAGTGGGCTTGTATCTTCACTTCTTTTGGATCGGGAATGGTAAACTCTTGTGTTTGCAAACAGTTTACTGGCATGACGAAAACATCGCACTTCTTGGATGTAGGACATCTTTGTGTTGATGGATTTCTCGTACTTATTGACGTCTGTTCCAAGGATATATATGAATACTGTTGTATATCTGTTTTTGCAAAAGTGCAAGTATTCAGTTGTGCTAAATTGTATCGGTCAGTTTTTTGGTATTGGCATACATATGTTTTTTCTTCTAAGTGCCAACATTGAGAAAACCATTTCTCATTGGAATAATACCTTGAAGGTGCTAGGAGCAGTGTCGCATTTTTATTCGGTATAGGAAATATCTGATATAATTTAAACTCAAATCTACTTAGTATGGGTATTTTTAAAATAATTTTTAATTCAGATTGTTGAACATAAGTTATTAGTTCGGAATATTCTAAGAGTTTAAAGGGATACTTATCAGAGAAAATAATTTGTTTTTTATCATATTTACTTAGCAATATCTCCTGAAGGGAATTTATCTGGTTGATGTCAAAGAGCTCGATGTTAGTTATATTGGCCTTTGATAAAGTTATGGTCATAACTATCTTCCTAATAAAGTCTAAGATAAGTTCTAGTTGATTATTTAATGTCTGATAGTGGATAATAGAGTTTTCAACATTGGTGATATTATTAAGTGCATCTTTTATCTCGTTAATGTTCTGATTAAATTGCTTAATTGTTTGATGTAACTGAGTTTGGGTTTCTTGAGCAAGAGATATCATTTTATCATTTAGTAATTTATTTTTATTGAGACTGTCGGTAATCAAATTTAAGTCATCATTATCTGGGTTTCCAGTTATGAATTTTATGACAGTTCCAAGTCCGTTTATCAAACCACGTTTGTTACGACTATGATTAAGAAGAGCAAATTGGTCTCTAATGTCTTTTAGATAAGTAGAATATTGAGATTGTAATACGGGATGATTAATTTTAACGTTTAATTTATTTATGAGACTTTTTATACGAGTTAGATTAAGTGAAAGTAAAAATCTATGTTTTTGGATAATTTCTGTTTGAAAGCCTGTTTCTTCTTGAAAGAATCCGTTTGGATTGTTGAAACATTGAATTTGGGCTTGAGTTGTGTATAGCAGATAAGCAGACAGAAGGAGTCTGAAAAGAAAATGAGAATTTATTGTTTTCTGATTCGTTTTATATTTTTAATATCTGTAGTTATTTTGCGATTAGCGGGAGTTATGCCGGTAATTTGCGTTTCGTTTTGCTCGATAACTTTAACGTTTTCGTAAGGGGTATTTTTATTTATTTGTTTTTTATTTCTATATACCGTAGTTTCAGGATTAATTTCGGGAATTTGTTCTTGTCGATTTTGATTCGCGTTCGTTAAGTTTTGTGTCATTTTTTCTTTTGTATTTTTATAAACGTGTTCTAGGAATGGTTGAAGTTCGTTTTTTCTATTTTCGTTATAATTTTCGTATATTGTTAAATCATTGTCGAAGAGGACTTCGTCTTCGTAAGGACCGTATAAGAGAGTAAATGGGGTAAAATTAGTAGACGAATGAATACTTTGATTATATATGGTAATAGCGGTAATCATTAAATTGTCAATTCTTTCTTTGGGATTTTGGATTTGTAAGACTCTTAATTTTTCTAGGAGTGTAGAGTGTAGTCTTTCGATAGGTGAATTGCTAGTGGAATTAGCAGTGGTGGTAACGTGTTTTTCAATTTTATAGAGTTTTAAATATTCAGTTATGACATTTGATCCAAAGTTGGTTGCACTGTCGACTACTATTCTTTTTGGAAAGTTATGATGCGAAAAGAAATGTCTTAGTTTATTTAGAATTGTGATGGCTGTTTGGTCTTCTATTAAATATGCCTGTGCGTATTTAGAAAAGGGATCGATTATAGTTAAGAACAGTGTTGCTTTAATATGAAATACGTCAATATGTAAAGTATGTAAAGGTTTAGTAGGTAACATAGGGCCTTTAAATGGTATTTTGTAAGGGTGTCGTTCATATTTAGCTTTTAAACATATGTCACATGAATTTATGTATTTTGTAATCATATCTTTTATATTTGGAAAATATATGGATTTCTTTAGGTGTAGATAGGTTTCGTTAATACCGTTGTGATTTAAATCGTGATAATTTTTAATATAGTTAGTTTGTTCATTTTCGTCTTCAATGTCAAGTAGTTTTGTTAAACAAAGAACAATATTTGTAGAGATAAAATTCTCACGTAGAATTTTCTCTAAAATTGGTCTTAAAATTCGTTTTTGCGTTAAAAATATACCATAAGTTTTATTGGGGTCGATTATTTCTATAAGGTGATTAATTATTTGATTTTCTAAATTGTCTTTTTCTAAGTATATTAAATATATGTTTTTATTGAATCTTTTGACGAATTCGTATCGAGATGTTCGCGTAATATTTACTATAATCTGATTTTTAAATAAATTTACAGATTTTTCGGAAATAGGAAGTCCTGCAGAAATATTTTCTTCTTGAGAATGAATCGTCTCGCAAGTTAAAGAACGTGAGGATCTGAATCTTAAAAATTCGTCTAAGACTTGTTCAGGATCACAAGGACTTTGAGATTCATCTCGTGCTTCATTTTCTACATTGGCTTCTTGTACATCATTAACCATAGGGGTCATTGAACTCGTTTCAGCATTTTCGTTATTTTCATTATCTTTTTCGTGAATATTTATTTCTATGCGCGATAATGCGTCAGCTACAAAATTGGTGGAACCTTTTAAATGTTTGATATCGAAATCATATTCATCTAGTTTAATTTTCCAACGTATTAAGCGACTGTTAGGAGTTTTTAATTTCGCTAGCCATACGAGGGGATTGTGATCTGTTAGTACTGTAAAATGTCTACCATATAAGTAAGGTCTAAAATGTTTTACAGAATCTATAATTGCTAATAGCTCTTTTTCTATTGTAGAGTAGTTTCGTTCTGCTGCATTCAGCGTTCTGGAGAAGAAAGCTATTGGCTTATTTTCTTGTGAAAGAACAGAACCTAAAGCTATATCAGATGTGTCAGTGGTTAACGTAAAAGGTAAAGAGAAATCGGGATAATTTAGAATTGGAGAATTAACGATTAGTTCTTTGCATTTTTCAAAAGCTTCTTTATATTCTGGAAGGTTAATATCAATTTTTTCTTTTTTTCTTGTGCATTTATTTAGAGGAAATGTTATTTTTGCAAAATCCGGAATGAAACGTCGATAATATCCTATTAGACCGAGGAAAGATTTGATTTCTTTCACAGTTTTAGGAATAGGGTATTTTTTGACGGCTTCAATTTTTGAAGGATAAGGAGTAATACCTTGAGGTGTTACTACATGTCCTAAAAATTCAACTCTTTTTGTAAGAAACTCGCTTTTGTCTATTTGTATTTTTAAATTTGCTTTAGCAAGAGAGTCAAAAATTAATCTTAAATCTATAAGGTGATCGTGTAAACTTTTAGAAAATAATATTGTATCGTCCATATATACGAAACATCTTTTATTTATATGGGGAGCTAAAACTTCGTTCATCAAACGTTGAAATGAACTTGGAGCATTTTTGAGTCCAAAAGGCATTCGCAAATACTCATAATGTCCTTGAGGTACAGTAAAAGCTGTTTTTTCAATAGAATCGGGGTGCATCTTAATTTGATGAAAACCCTGAGATAAATCTAAACAAGAAAAATAAGTTGCTTTTCCCAAGTTGTCAAGTATTTCGTCGATTCTAGGAAGTGGAAATTTATCTTCGATGGTTTTTTCGTTCAGTTTGCGAAAGTCAATAACCATTCGATATTTCTTTTCTCCTGATGCATCGACCTTTTTCGGTACGATCCATACCGGACTGCTGTATGGTGAAATACTTTTGCGTATAATTTTTTGATCCAATAACTTATCTATTTGTTTCTTAATTTCCTGTTGCATCATTTGCGGATGTCTAAAACTTTTTGTGTATACGGGATCTTCATCTGTCGTTCTAATGAAGTGTTTAGTTTGCGTTGTTGCAGACAATTGTTCTTTATTATCGTGAAATAGATAATAATATTTTTTACACAAACTAATAACTTTTTCTTTTTCTTCTTTGTTTAGATGACTTGTACGTATCATACTTTCATCAAATTTATTTTTTGATTTATCTTTTACAAATGACTTTACATCAAAATTATTTAAATTTTGTACATATAAGGGTTTGTTAAGAGGTCTCTCTAAATTTAAATTTGGTATCTCTATATGACCATTGACTACCTTATGTATAGATGGTGGAATGAATAAATTTTCTTGTATCTTAGTTTCAGGTAAATAAGCATAACCATCTATCTGATTTACTGGAACTAGGTTACTTTTTGTCTCACCCAGTTGAAAAGGGATAGTATTATCGTTTAATTTAATTGTATTATTTATATAATTAATTTGTGCTTTTAATTTGTGCATATCTTTAGAACCAATTAAAGCATCGAATTTATCATGCCATTTAAATATCCGAAAATTTACAGGGTTATCTACGTTGTATTCTGTAAATACGGGAATTTTAATATTTTGGTCACTATGAAAAGTTCTAAATACAGATTTGATTATAAAATTTTCTTGAAATAAAAATTCTTTTGGAAATTTACAGACGAGTTCGGGATTTATAATAGAATCGGATGCTCCTGAATCGATTAGGATTCTTAGTTTTAATTTTGGTAAAAATATATATGGTAATCTAATATTATTTAAATTATTCAGTTGAATTATGTTTGATTGTTCTGGAAGGCGTCTATTGGAAAATTTTCATTTCTATTTTCTCTAGAATTTTTCCAAGCAAGAAATTCGCTATATTCTAGATCGTTACTGTTTTCAGATTGGCGATTAGAATTAGAATCGTTGTTGGAATTGGGAGAAAAACAAGAATTAGAAGAATAATTATTAGAATTTGAAGGATAATTGGAATTTGCAGCATAATTAGGATTTGAGGAATAATTACCTTCGTTGTTGAAATCGTCATACGGAAATGAATCATTTGGGTAATTATTTTCAGAAAATGGATATGACCCATCTAAATTGTGAAAGTTATGTGGAACAGTTTGTCTATTTGAAGTCGTTCTCATGGACATTGGTTCCCATTGTTGATTATTTCTAACTTGTTGTACTATATCACGTTGTACTTGATTTTGCGGTTGTCGCGGAGCAAAATTTCTTTGAAAATTATTATTATTATTTCTAAAATTATTATTTGGATTAAATTTATGTCGCGGTCTATTATTGTTATTATTATTATTATTATTTACGTTGCCGTTATAATGATTATTGAAAGAATTAAATGGTCTGGGATTATTTGTTTGATTAAATTGTCTGGGATTATTTTGCGAACGGGACATGAGGTTAGAGTAACGCTCACATTGTTCAAGACATTCATGTAAAGTTTTGGGATTCGCGTAGTATACGGTTTCTCTATAAGGCGATTGTAAGCCAGAAATAAACGTTTTAAAAGCTTCTGCATAATAAATATCTTTTAATGTATTAATTTTTTCTGCATTATCGTGAATTAATTGAACATGTTTCATTAAAATATTAAATTTTGTATTTATTCTTAAATGAAAATCTCTATAATGTTCATTATGTCTTTGCCTTTCTCTTTGTAATTCGTTGAATAATGTGTCTTCCGATTTTGTTTGACCAAATTGTTCTAAAAGAGCTTTACGTATTTTTTTCCACGTATTAAATGAATTTGGAATAAATTCATGAAAATTGTTTGAGGTAATATACGTATGAGCTGTGTCTTTTAGTTTACTCACTATGTGGAGATTTAACAAATGGACTTGTACATTGGAACACATTGCGAAAGTACCAGATTCGAAAAGCTTAATAATATCATCTACTGTTATAATAAATGTTGATAACGTATCATTATGTTCAGGTGAAAAAATAGGAGTAGTTTGACAAAAACTTTTCAGTTGTTCATCCGTGATAACTGGAGCGGCCATTTTTGATTGCTTTTCAGTTTGGGAGTCGATTAATTGATTAGGAGTTTTGTCAGAAATAGAAATGAGACAGAATTCTAGTAATAGCTGGTCAAGATCTTCGTTCATAAATATCGAAATCGAAATATAATATTCTCTTATTTTACACAAAATAAACAACAAAAATATTCAAAATAAACAACAATAAACAAGTAAAGAAATGAGGTTCAGAATTTCCTATAAACCAAACAAAATATGCGCACTTACTTTGATAGCAGCTTCATATCAGGTAGTAGGCAGGAACTCTCGTAACTTGCAGGTACACTCACTTTTAAAATATACTAAATATAGTCAGTAAAGTATTGAAATACAAAGGTGATGACTGATTCACCCCTGACTATCCTGTCAACGCAGCGCCAATTAAATAATTCGTTTCGAATTTTGAGTTTTTAAAAAAAATTTATTTTTACAAAAAAGGAACAACTATTACATATGAAGATTGAATTAAGTCTAAATCTAAAGTTTGTTTACACTCTAATTGTAGGCTCGGTTTCCCTTATCTGTAGACAAAGGTCACTACTGATCGTCTACTGTATTTCCAGGTCTGGATTCCTTAATTTTAATAAAAATAACTATGTCGTTTCATTTTTAACTTCAAATATCTCGAAAACTAATGACTTTATCGTTACCAATGAAGAGTATATTATTACATATTATGTAATCTCTCTGGCGAGTCTTGCTCCCTATCTCATAAAATCTTCTTAGCAGTGACTCCCTATAATCTTCATTTATTTATTCTGAACATTTATACAAACAGTTATCGCATGGCGGTTTTCAATTCGATGAAATAAAATTATTTTGACATAATATTCGAAAGTCAAATCGGTAGACAATAACAGTCGTTTTGAATCATCGTCATGGAAACTAAGATCGTCGTCTTGCTAACTAATTATATTGAAAGTTTGGTTTTGACAATCTTTTTTCATATTAATTAAAATAATTGATTAAAATTTGGTCATTTTTTAAAGACTCATAGAAAAAATATTGTTCCTAACTCTTGCAGAAAGTCTCTTTTCCGCACTCGACTGCTTGCCAAACTCCCGCTTCGCGTCGTTCGGCAAACTGCAGTCGCGTGCGGAAAAGTATAACTTTCTGCACTTGTTAGGAAAATAACTATTTTCTGTGAGCGTGCAAAAATGTCAGCTTTCGCGCACGCGTTTTAGTTTAGAAAGTTTTACTTTTCCGCACTCGTTTTACTTTTCCGCACGCGTTTAGATATTTTAATATGGCCTTAACATAATTATAATACATGCAATATACTAATATTTAGATATTATTTACTATTTTATTTCAAATGTATCTTATTGTGTTCCTGTTTTAATGAAATTAACGCGACAATTCGATGAAATAAAATTATTTTGACCTAATATCCGAAAGTCAAATCGGTAGACAATAACAGTCGTTTAGAATCATCGTCATGGAAACCAAGATCGTCGTCATGCTAACTAATTATATTGAAAGTTTGGTTTTGACAACCTTGTCAAAGAATTAATTTGTGTATGTATTTTCATATTAATTAAATTAAATGATTAAGATTTGGTCATTTTTTAAAGACTCGTAGAAAAAATATTGTTCCTAACTCTTACAGAAAGTCTCTTTTCCCCACTCGACTGCTTGCCAAACTCCCGTTTCGCGTCGTACGGAAAACTGCAGTCGCGTGCGGAAAATTCGGACTTTCTGCACTTGTTAGGAAATAGTATATTGTGCAACAAGTGCAGAAAGGTACTAATTTCTCACGAGTTTGAAAAGTTGCGGTACGAGCGCAAGCGAGTGCCGCAATTCAAACGAGTGAGAAATTACCTTTCTGCACGTGTTTCACACTATACTTTTTCTACAAGCACAGTTTTTCCTAAAAATAAAAATCACAATTTCCAAACGACGATTAATTATAATAGGTATACCTATGTGATAAATTTTAAACTGTATTTAATTAATACCTACTAATCAATTTAAATTCCTTATACCTAAATAAATTGCACAGAAATCAGTTAAAAAATTAATGAACTGCCTTAATTTGTTTAAATTTAAACAATTATTACACATTATTGACATTATATTTATGCAGTCACGGATTTACACAAAACCTACTTCATTCGACGTCTCTTGCACAGGTTGCTAAATCCTTATTGGTTATTTGATAATTATAAAATGTTTAATAAGAATAAAATTGTAAAATAAAACAGTTGTAACATCCATAATTTAGTTTCTATGCTATAGTTAAATATAATAATTGTCTTATAGGTTATATATTTGTCTAAAGTTTAACCACGGATGTAAACAGAATATAACGTTACTCAGAATGCGGTAGTCCACGGATGTAAACAGAATATAACGTTACTCAGAATGAGGTAGTCAACTGTGCAGAAAAGAAATTTGCGGCACAGAAACGTCACTTTGCGGCACAGAAACGTCACTTTTCTGCACACTAATGTCAAATATCTTATATTGTGAGAAAATATCAAGTTTGCTAACATAAAACCGTGCAGAAAAGTGCACTTTGAATAGTGGTTGTAGAAAAATAACTATTTTCCATGTATAACTAGCCTTAAAAGTGTTTACACTTATTTTCTAACAGTCTGTGTATTTAAAAATTAATGATGTTTAAAAACTTCAAAAAGTTCCCTAAACTTTTTCAACTACTTTATTTCTCCAAGTCCTCGACAAATTAAATAGGGTCAAATACGTCACGAGTAACCAAGAGATTTAAACAGATAAGTAGGTAACAAAAAGTTAAATCCAGTACAACCCCCCTACTTAAGATATCGTGTTTAATTTGCAATATAAGTTCATTATTTAAAGAATTAAGATAACTTTCCGTCCGCTGTATCTGCATATTCCTTGCATTTAAATTTATTTTCGAGTTTAATCATCTAATTGTCTAAAAGACGGCCATTCTGTCTTTTAAGATCCTTTAATTCTAATTTAGGCCAAAACTTTTAGAATAGGCAACGAAGTGTTACACTTTAACTTTTGAAATAAACAAAAACACTAAATGGCGGTCACAAAGTGATCGAACTCAAGATGTACTAGAAGTTTCCAGATAATTGGCTTAGCGAGTGGAAACTTTTAGAACAGCAAGTTTATTACTTGTAATGACTCTAGAAAATGTTAATCTAAAAGTGTTAAAAGGTTTTGCTTCTCTTCCTTTTAACAATGTTAATCCGCTCGGAATGTTAGCTTGGAATATTTTATAGGTGGAAATACACAAGAGTGTAAAATTAAAGAAGATCAAGGATTAGTTATAATTTTTAAGAAGAATAGATATAATACTATAAATGCTCTAAAATGTGGGGTTCTGAAACTGTTTAAGTTTATATTTTAAGTTAAAGATTATGATTTTATTGGATTAGCACTCTTTTATTCTTAGCCACTAATAAAGTAGACATTCTATTAGTATCTGAGACGCACTTATTCGCCAGTGCACAGTTTAAAATCACCTCGTATAAGGTCTACAATGCAGCACACCCTGACGCAGAAAGAAATCCCAGAGGCGGAGCAGCAATCATAATTAGGAATATTCTAAAACATCATGAACTACCGAAAATCGAAAAAGACTTCCTGCAAGAAGCCTCAATTTGCATAGAAGACAATTTTGGCCTACTATGTATTTCAGCAGTTTATTGTCCGCCAAATTATCAACCTAACAAGAACGGATTTGAAACACTTTTTAAATCATTAGGTCCCAGGTTCTTAGCAGGTGGGGACTACAATTCAAAACACAAGTGCTGGAGCTCAAGATTATCCCCCCCCCCCCCGGGAAGAGGTAGAGTCCTATACGATGTGGTGACAGAAATGAAACTACAATATCTTTCGACCTACAAACCAACTTATTGGCAAACCGGTTAAAATAGTCATGAAATCACCTAATGAAGACCTATCATCAGATCATTCACCAATTATTTCAGCAATAATGGCAAATCCATCAGAAAAATATCCACCTCCAAGACTAACGAATAAAACCACAGACTGGAATATTTTCAGAGAAATCCTGCAAGGACAAACAGACCTAAAAATCCCACTAAAACAACCACAAGATATAAAAAAAGCAATAGAAACACCAACAAAACAGATACACGAAGCTGCATGCGAATCTACAAAACAAAATTTTGAACGAAAACAGTTCCATAAGTATTTCCCCACAATAATAAGAACAAAAATATTAGAAAAACGAAAACTTCGTAAAAAATGGCAGCAAACTCGCTCACCTCAAGACAAAAGAGAATTAAACAGAATGTGTGGAGAAATAAAAGAACTACTAAAACAACATAGTAACTGCATTTTACAATATAATGTAGAAAATCTGACACTTATTCAGACAGCGATTACTTATTATAGAAGGCCACAAAAAAATAAGCTAAGGCGGCCACAAAACCAAATTCAACCTATCAGAACAGAAGAGTTAGAATGGTTAAAGACAGATCAGGAAAAAGCAGACGCTTTCGCAAAACACCTAGAAATGGTATTTCAGCCATTAATAAACAGAGCCAATGAAAATGACGACATTTATGAATATTTAAATAGTCCTAATCAAATGAATCCACCACCCAAATGGGCAACTCCTAATGAAGTAAAAGGTCTAATAAAAAACCTTAATAAAAAGAAGTCGCCTGGACATGATCTGATAACGGCCAACATATTAAATAACCTACCCACAAAAGGAATAGTAAGTTTAACACAGATCATTAACTCGATACAAAGAACAGGCTACTTTCCTGCATAATGGAAGTTAGCAGAAATAATAACGATTCCAAAACCAGAAAAACCTCCACATGAGATTACATCCTACCGACCCATTAGCTTATTACCAATTATGTCCAAAGTTGCAGAGAAAATCATTGCAAGTAGACTAGTTATTGATATACAGACAAACAATATTATAGCAAATCATCAGTTCAGTTTTCGCCAAAACCACGGCACAACTGAACAAGTGCATAGGGTGGTAGAAAAGATACAATCAGCCTTCCAGGAAAAGAGCAATTGCAATGCCATTTTCCTGGATGTATGTCAAGCATTTGACAAGGTCTGCCATTCAGTATTGTTATTAAAACTGAAGAAAGAAATCTCTCAACCGCTATATACCATACTAAAATAATATCTCGAAGAAAGGCTACTTTACACAAGGTACGAAGAAAGTGTGTCTGAAATTCACAACATAAATGCTGGGGTCCCGCAAGGCAGCGTCTTGGGACCAATTCTCTACACAATCTTTACAGCTGATTTGCCAACTGGAGAAGCATCTACAATCGCAACATTCACAGGTTACACTGCAATTCTGGTAAAAAAACCCAGATCCCATACAGGCAGCTGAAATATTGCAACAAAACATACATGTAGTTGAAATATGAGCTAAGAACTGGAAGAGAAAGATCAACGAAGCAAAATCAGTTAACGTAGTATTCACTAAATGGCACAAAGAAACACCGAATATCCTAATGCATAACAAGAATGTTCCTAAGAATGATACTGTAAAATATCTCGGATTACACCTTGACAAGGGGCTAACATGGAGAACACACATCTGAACGAAGAGGAAACAATTAGGAATAAAATACAAAAAACACTACTGGTTACTCGGCCGGAAATCCACCTTATCCCTATCTAATAAAATATTAGTGTATAAAGCAATCATCCGGCCCATCTGGACATACGGGATTGTACTGTGGGGAACTGGTGCAGACAGCAACCTATCAATACTGGAGCGGTTTCAATCCAAGGTTCTTCGTGCTATCACAAATGCACCGTGGTTCATTCCAAATGCAGACATTTACAGGGACTTGAAGATCGAGACAGTGAAGCAGATGATCATCAAATGCAGTGATAAATATTTCAAACGACTGGAAAAGCAACGCAACGAGTTAGCAGTGAATTTATTGGACAACTCTACACAAATAAATAGACTGAAAATTAGAACTCCTCTTGAGTTGCTATTTAGAACATAAGTGTTTTAAAGTGTTTTAAGGTTTCAAGTGAAAATAGGTGACTTAGTGTAGTTATTAGTAACAAACCTACTAGAAGTTGATAGTCATTGGACTAAAACTCCTCTCACATTTGTTCGTTCAACATGTTGTGTTATTTTTTTTTTTTGGGATGTAACAGCCTGTATTAAAAAAAAGCAGTGTTTGGTTGTAATGACAAATAATTGTAGCAAGTTGTAACGTAGCAAGTCCATCAGCAGAATGCGACAGACTTTTGTTGCCAATATTTAAAGAAGAGGTAAATTTTTCATTTTATTTAGCGTATGGACTTTCTCAGTACGATAAATACACAAATATAATATATATTATTCAAACACTAAAACTTAATGAATGAATCTAAATATTAATGTCCAATTTACATAGCCATTCAATTGCATATGGGGAGCATTCCACAAAGTCCTGGAGGTTTCCACGGTAGGCACGATTTAGGCAATCTGAAACACAATGACGTATGGTCTGTCTAGGCGATCCACAATCGCACCGAGGACTCTCTGCACGACCCCATTTGAACAGAGAATCAGCACATTTACCATGTCCGGTACGTATGCGATTAAGCCTCGCCCAGGTGGGCCGGGGCAGACCCGATCCGATGAAACCATGGGTTGGGGTGGATATCTGAATATAGTCTGCTGCTATTGTTGGCATCCATCTTGTGGACCATTGCCTTTGTATATCATAGGAATCACCAATTGTTCGGGCAGTTCTGATTGGATGATTTCTAGACCTCAGTCGCTGGTGCTCTTTTGAGATGTCTGGTATGTCTTGATGGATTGGTAATTGTATATTGGCTACAATTTTCTGATACTCTCTCACTAATGCTGCTGTACGGCGTAGATTTGATGGAGCAATATTGCTCAAAGTAGGCAGCCATCTCACTGGGGTTGATTTTATTGTTCCAGTGATTATTCTCATGGTTTGATTAAGTTGGACATCGATTTTGTTTGTATGTGCACTATTTAACCATACTGGTGCACAATATTCTGCCACTGAAAAAACCAAAGCTAGAGCAGAGGTCCGAAGAGTATCTGCAGAAGCACCCCAAGTTGTTCCAGCAAGTTTTATTATTATATTGTTTCTTGTTCTCAGTTTACGGGCTGCGTTTTTAAGATGGTTTCTGAAGGTGAGTATTCTATCAAGTGTGACGCCTAGATATTTGGGGTTGTTGTTATGTTTGATAGCTGCATCATTTAGAGTTACATTGAGGGTATCGCCCGCAAGTTGATTCGACAGGTGAAAGAGACAGGTTTCAGTTTTGCTTGTGTTAGGACGTAAGCGCCAGTTCTTAAAATAGTTACTAAGTGTAGTTAGGTCCTCGTTTAGAGCTCGTTCTCCAGCTTCCTTACAATTATCTTGGAAGCCAGTGGCCAGGTCGTCTGCATAAGCGAATTTTCTCGATTTTGTTTCAGGTATATCCGCCGTATAAAGGTTAAATAATAAAGGGAGAGAGAAGAGGTAAATAAAAAGAACATAATAATATAGAATAGGAATATGTAAAACACAAATGTCTCTATTATACACTATATAAAGAATGAGTCGGGAGAAGCGCTCTAAACTTTGAGACTGTATAATATGTTGTAATAATAACTAAAAATAACTCATATTATGTTGTTATTCGATTTTGATTTTTTTTCCCAGATACGGAGTGTTAAAGTTTTTCTTACAAACTGATAATTTTTAAAGAAAAAAAACAGTACGCCACTGAGATATTTCAAAATAAAAATTATTTTTGAATTCCTCGTTCAATTTCTGATAAACACTATATCTTTCCGTTTTTTCAGACCACGCTTGGTTTTCATGTAAAAAATAAAATATCTTAACGCTTACAAAGTATTCGAAATAAAAGGCAAGGACAGAGAGCAGCAGACCTACGCCTCTCTGATGATGACTCCAAATGGAGTCGAAAATTTTGCATTCGCATTGCAACTGAATAAAAATGGAATTTTAATTTTATATTCGAAATAACTTTCTACACGTTCATATTATAGAAACTTCGTCGAATACTTTGTAGGCGTTAAGCTATTTAATTTTTTGCATGAAAACGAAGCGTCGTATGAAAAAACGGGAAGATATAGTGTTTGTCAGAAATTGAACGGGAAATTCAAAAATAATTCTTAATTGGAAATATCTCAGTGGCTCACTATCTTTTTTTTTATTTCATACCATTATCCGTACGCGCGCTAATGGTGAATATAAAGTTCTTAATTGTATGTCAACAAATGCGCTATAACTACATCTTAAAACACACCAAATTTCATTTGCATATCTCAACCGGTTTTAGAGCAATATATAAATCAGCAGTTGGTAAGAAAAATTTTAACGCCCCGCAGCTCGGAAACAAATGAAATTCGAATAAGAACATGTGAGCTATTTTTTATTTATTATTACGTATATTACACAGTCTTAAAGTTTGGCGCGTTCCTCCCCACTCACACTGTATATGCAACACATATAATATACATAAAGTACATTCGATGTCAAATAACTCAGGCACAAACTTTTGGATCTCCGATTTTTCTGAAACTTGGTGTTGGTGTAAGCTGCTGCGGGACGTAAAAATAAGATATTTAAGGTCGAAAAGTCTTCTTCTTTTTTTTCTCAAAATGTTATTTTATGCGATTTTACAGTGATTTGGTGTTTTTTTTAAACAAATTTGCATTTTCTATCGTAAAGTATCAATGGAAAAAATAATATTTTAATACAAGAAACACAAAAATTTCATTATATGACATTATAACAAGTTATTTTGATTCAAAACAAGTTTTTGATCAAATTTAAAGTGTAGAAAACGTTAAAATATCGCTTTTTACATTTTCCTACATTCCCAAAATACAATAATAGATTTGGCTGAAAATTTGCCCACAGATAGCCAAAACATAATAGAACTTTAGGTAGTTAGAAGGATTGGAATTATATTACAATACCAAAAAAGTTACATGAAATAATATCAGACTCAAAAGTATATTATTCCAGTCGGGATCATATTTGACCTTGCATGTATTATTCATGAAAAACAACCTGTATTGATGAATAACATGGCTAGTTGTTAACCTTCTGATGACCAACCTTTTTTTGTTACACGTATGACCAACGGGGGCAAAAAAATAACCCCAGATTAAAAATAACCTGGAATGAATGTTTTCAGCATTTAAATCTTCATCTAACAATACATCCTCGTTTTATGATACTATTTCATCTTCTATATCATCATAAAAATCACTAGCAGTAACAATTTCGTGTAACTCAGCCTCAGTGAGATATTTGCAGGCCATATCTTATATGTACACAAAATACTAAGAAACTATAATAATGTACGCCAGGAAATAATAATAATGACTAACTGTAGCAGACAGGAATGTCATGATTCGTACATAACAGACACCACAGTCTAAAAATAGATTTTGATAACGCGTAGTGTAAAACTACTTGGAATTCCACATAATAGACGTTATTTTACTAAAGATCAACTTCAGAATATATTTTTTATTCGTAAAATATAGGGAATTTTTTTTATTTCAAAATATGAGGATATTTAGAATGATATTAAAGTCAAATAAAAAAATAATGAGTTAAAATTGAAAATACTTTTGACTTTATTAAAGAAAAACATACGCTGGGGTTCCAAATTTACCCCCTTGATCATCCGAAGGTTAAAGCACCTAACTTTTTTATTATCCCACATAAGCGAATTCACCAAAAAGCAAAATGTTAAAAAAGCCCAAGGCTACAGTCGAGTTTTAATTTCAACATTTTATATATACTAGAATATTCCACAGGGTGTTCCAAACTTTGAGGAAAAACACACTATCATTGTTACACCTGGTATACCATGACACTTACATGTTTAGCAATAATATTACTACATCGATATTCTTGAAAAATAAAGCTAATACACTAAAAAACTCACTCAAATCGGACAACAGGTTTAGGAAATACGAGACATCAAAAATATCGATTTTTAAGGGGGTGCGTTAACTGTGATGCTTATGCCCGATTTCACCAACGATACCTAAGTATTTAAGAATTACCTAAGTGGGTTTAAGTACTTCCTAACTCTAAAACGGATTTCACCATACGATAAGAATTGCCTAAACCGCTTAAGCATTACCTTACGTTAGGACACGGTTTTTGATCTCCCTAAACTTTAGGTATTACTTATCGTTGACAGTCGGGTTATATTTTTACAATTTTGACTAATGTACTTGTGACGTTTGTCAATAATTTGCTTCTTACCTTAATTTTTCTGTTATTCTGTAATATTAGGTATTATAGTTGTAATTTTGTATTATCTTTTATATTAATAATATAATATGTGTTGGAAAATATAGAAAATCATTTGGAGTTTTTTACAGGTGTATTGACAAAATTATGTAGTCTACCTACTACCTAACAAACTAGTGTTGTGTTTCAAAAACCCATTCATGATATCACTAAAAGTGTGTCATTAAAAATTAATAATTAAAAGCAATTTTCAACATATGACTTATTTTAAAATTATTTTATTAATGACAATTCAACTAACTTTAAATTTTCGTCATATGTGAAATTTACAACTCTTTTCTTTTCCTCCATTTCACCGTACATATACAAATACCATACAAGACTTTTTATATACAAACTTAATTCACAAATAACTAACTACTAAATAAAATACCTATAACAGTATAAAACTGAATAAAACCAAATTGGCAAACAAACAATAATGACAAATAATCGAATAAGTAAGGAAATGTCATCTTATTCTTCTTTTTATTTATCAAAAATAGTTCAAACGTACCCAAATTAATACATAGGAAAGAATTTCCTAGATAAGCAGTTCTTTTAGTTATGAAATGCTATTGTTTTTAAGTATTGACTTAGGAAGTTCCTATCGATAAGAATTACCTAATAAGGCAACTGTTTAGGTATCGTTGGTGAAATCGGACATTAGTGTATTATATAAAGTTTTCTATGTAATAAACTTAAAACAACCTGCTAGTTTTCACAATCTTAAACTTTGAGAAAAAAATCACATTTTGATTGATACACCCGGTATACAATGGTAATTTACCTGTCTAGCAATAGTATTACTACAGAGACATTATTAAAGACTAAGCTATAACATAGATATTACAAAAATCATTTAAATCGTATAACAGGTTTAGGAAATTCGAGAAATCAAAAATGACCAATTTTTAAGGTGGTGCGTTAATTCCTTGGAGAAGTGTATAATATTATGAATTTATTAATCGCAAAAGACAAGCAATGACTTTGAGTGTTCAGTTGATATTTTGAACTCTAATTGCACTACACTTTAAACTTTATTATTAGGTAAGTTTTAATTAATTCTTGTTTATTTACACCAATGAAATTTCACTTTTAGTAGAAGTTAAACTTTTATCTTGTATAATTTTCCTGCTCAGGAGTGATCGGAAAAATAAAGGTTTAATTTTTTTTAGGAAAAATACACTTAGGTAATTTTGATCTCATTAGGGATTGTATTTGCTACCAACAACACACTGAAAATTCCATAGAGTGTAGGATGAAAAGCGATAATTGACTAAAAATCAGTAAAAGAACAATTACAAATTAGAGTAACAAGTAACATTAGAGTAAATTTATTAGTGAAGATAAGTATAATACTGCGGATTTGTAATAAATTGCGATCTATTGCGACTATCTTGTATTTGGAATAACTTAAATGAATAAAAAAAGACGAATTATCGAATATCCCCTTACAGAGGCAAAAATATTGAAAGAGTATATGCTTCAAGAAGAAGCTAAACGGTCTTTCCCAAAGACGTGTAAATCAATAATTGGAACAATAAACCACGAAAAGAGATATTAATTATGAACCCAATTATGAATTGTGTTTCCCAACCAGTGTATCTGATATGATCTCCAGGTGTATAGATGACTCTTTTTTTATTAAACACCAATAAGATACTTAAGAACACTACAATCTGATCAAATAATACGATCAATGAGTAACTTAATTCTAACTTAAATTACTACTAAAAACTTAAGACTAAGGACAAACTCAATAGTACCCCTTATATTAGGTTCTATTAATTTATTGCACAAATATTTACCTGTATCATCACTTGCACCGTGCTCTACTTTTCACTTTACTAACTCGAAGAGTTTCTTCGTCTTGAGTCTTCTAGTTAGATCCGAGTTGTCGAAGACCTGGATGGGCCTCAGCATTGACGTGTTGAAGAAGTCGTTGTTCGTGACTCTTTCAATAGTCTTGTTAACAGCATCCATGTCTAGGTCCCTATGGAGGTCACTGTTCCTATAGTACCAAGAAGCCTTCAGAATGCTCCTTGGCACTTTGTTTTGGAATCGCTGGTTATGTCTAAATTACCGTTACTAGCGCAGCCCCATAGCTGGATGCTATATGTCCATATAGGTTTTAGAACCTGTTTATGGGCAATACATTTTTTTATACTTCACTAGCTGACCCGGTGAACTTCGTTGCACCTTAGATAGTGTGTAATAATTAGATAATCTGTCATAATTTTATTCTAGATCAGTTGCTTGAACGCAATTACTAAAAATCAATTACTCAAAATCAACTGCTCGAAAATGAATTGCTAGACATGAAAATTGATAGAAATGCAATTTCCTCGAATAAAAAAGAAAATTATATGTCCAAATATTTTTTCACAATAATGCAAAATTTGTAGGTATGGTCGAATGAAATTAGATAGTTTTAAGGCATTCCAGAAGCCGTTACAGATAAAATGTTTTAACAACTTATTAATCATTTAGAATTAGTCGACATTTATTAAAAGTTAAAATAATTAAGACGATAATTGGACGATAACGATTTAATGAGTGAAATTTAAACAAACTCATCAGCAGGGCCCAATTAAAAATTATTTTGCACATCAGTATTTGGTTGAAAAATCTCATTTTTGCTGGCAAAAAATATATTAATTTGTCTGGACTAAATTACAGTTCTGTTTATCTCTAAAGGGATATGATGCTATCAACATTCACACAGTGTTGCCAAACTGAATTTTGTTGTTTTGAGTGTAAATTTTCCCAGCGATCTCCGAGGGTACAATATATAAGAAAGATACATAATATGACAAATTATATGATATTCCACGTATACAGTGGGTAAATCGTTCAGCTGGACATAGGAAACATACAATATATATATTTAGATACATAAAGACATACATTGTATTATATTGAGACAATTGAGGCAACTGAGCTTTCTCGATGACAATATGGTTGTTAGCATTAAGGGGCATTAACCTCAAAATTGACAAATCATTTCGACTGACACTGACACAGATAAACGTCAAAATATGAGAATGGAGTAGGTAGCTAAATATTTTTGGCCTAAGAGAATGGAAAAACTGTTTAGTTTTTAAAGTAAAAGAAATTTTATTATTTTAATTCATACCTTACTCTTTAACTACACGCGCTGGCGTATTTTTGTACGCCACATATAAGAATTCTACTACAAATGTATTTAAAATTTTTATTTTGTCTTTGTTTATTTATCTAACCTATCACTGGAATGTGTTTTACACTGGATTTAGTTTCGTTATAATCGGCGTTCTAGGAAGATCGTAATTTACAGTTTATTATTTGTTGTTTCCGGTGGTGGCACAAATATATTTTCCTTTATAAACAATACTATTTCTCAGGTAAAAAATATCATTTCAAAAAAATTTTTATTAGCAATTTTATTTATCATAGAATCAGATTCCAGTTATATATCCCAATTTGCTTACTGAGAAGGAACTCCAAGTATTCGCTGACGCCGAGTAAGGTTTATAACAAACAAATAAGTGTAATTAAAAAAAAAACAAATCCCCTGTTTTTAAGTGTATTTTCTTGTGGCCTATAAAGTACGCCACGCGTGTAGTTATGTTATATTTTGATGCGCGGGTAGTTAAAGGTTAAAATTCTAAATATTAATTAATTATGACAATAACCAAAAATATTATCAATCATTTAATACATGCAATAGTGAACATCATATTTTTCGTTAGTTCATCTAATAAACATAGTTTATTTAAGTTGGTTTGGATGGTTTGCCCAGGCGAAAGCAAGATTTTTGAAAATTGCGTAAAATTAAAAAATTCATATCTTATCCAATTTAAGTCCAAAAGTTAATCTGTTGCACTTTACTTTTATGAAATTTCCCGTTCGTTCTTCTTCCGTGCTCAGAATTTTGCTACGGCTTACGGTTCGCTATTTTGGAAACGGACTGCGCTAGAGTAAAAAAATAACAGCGTTTTGTTCGGAATTCAGCAGGGAGTCTACCTGACAAATTTCATAAAAATCGGTCAATTCGTTTCGGAGGAGTGTGGCAACAAAAATGTAAAATATTTAAATGGCTATTAAAAAAAACGGTTGAAGATAAAAAAAGTGAAAATTTAGGATTGTATGTATCTTTTGCTTCTACATCATACAAAATTAAGAAAATACGGTTTGTCAAAAAATTAAAAACTTATATCAGGGGGCAAGCCCCCTTATGACGTATGGGCATGAAATTAGAGTTATGCCTATTCCCAGTCCGGTAGAATACACGTGTAAATTTTCATAAACATCTGTTGAGCAGTTCTCGAGTTATAAATGGTGAAACTAACATAACTCGACTTTCTTTTATAGATGTAAAATATTTAAATGGCTATTAAAAAATAACGGTTGGAGATAAAAAAGTGAAAATTTAGGATTGTATGTATCTTTTGCTTCTACATCATACGAAATTAAGAAAAAACGGTTTGTCAAAAAATTTAAAAAATGTATCAGGGGGGCAAGCTTCCTTATGACCTATGGGCATGAAATTAGAGTTATGCCTATTTCCAGTCCGGTAGAATACACGTGTAAATTTTCATAAAAATCTGTTGAGCCGTTCTCGAGTTATAAATGGTGTAACTAACATAACTCGACTTTCTTTTATATAATATATAGATGTTATGCTGTTCTCGTTTCTTTTTAACATGGGCCCTCAAGCGTAGCCTAGCGTCTAATGTAATGCTCAAATCGTTTGCGGTATCGGCATATGGTATCTCAGAATTATATACGTTAACAGAAATGTATGTTTTATCTTGTTCTTAAAATTAATATGCAGTGATTTAATTGCATTGAATTTAATTCGACAGTATTTAGTCCAGTTGTTTAGTCCGTTAACAGAGACTTATAGTTTTCTTGCTATTTCTTCATGGCCTTCACCTACGGTCAACATGGCAGTATCATCATTGTGTTACCATCTAATCCAAGTAAATGTATCATAGTGTATTAAATATTGTCCTTTAGTTCCGAGTAGGCTTCTACTTGCTTAACCCTACAAACTCTCTCTGATATAATAAGATTCCAATTATGTGTATTGTCTTGGCAAAATCCTACTTAATTTGTATCTTAAGTCCTTCGTGCCATACTTTATCAAAAACTTGCGCCACGTCGAGGAAGACTTATGCATAACAAATAGCTATTAGGAAAGTGCTACTTTTCCTCCCGAGAATGAAGTTTACTGCCTGACGCGTAGCGGAGGGCAGTAATCATTCAAGGGAGGAAAAGGCACTTTACTCCCATGTTATACATATGGTTTTTCCACCTTCCTCAAATAACAAGTAATTTTTTCATTTTTATTTAATTTATTTATGTAACTAACCAACAAAATTTATTAGAACTAAAACTAACAAGTAGGTACAATATAACTGTCAACTGTCAAATATAAGTCAAATTATTAATGTAAACATTGTTAAATCAGAATAACAATTTACTGTTTTTTACTATTCTGCAAAATACAGAGTGCTTTTAAATAAACGTTAAAATGTATAGATACTTACGTAATAGAAAATAGATAATGTAAAGGGCGTCAATAAGTTATATTTTATGAATGAAATACCATGAAGTCACTTTTACTTTTCCTCCCTAGGGAGGAAAAGTAAAACTTTGCTCCCTAAAATCAGGTCCGGAAAAGTATACTTTCGGTAGAGGTAGGTGGAAAACGTTCTTTCCTTCCAGCGACCTCTCTATTATATCCGGTATCCTATAGACTTGGTCGATAGTTGACTAACTTTCTCGAAACTAAAGCTGGTGTGATGGAATTAGAGCCTTAGCGTCTATGAAAAAATGTTTTAGCCTTTCCAGCAAAAGCTTCTGGTACAGCTTCGAAATTACAGGCACTAATGAAATCGGCCTGTATGGCGATAATGTGTTTGGTTGTTTTCCAAGTCTTAGGATCATTATGACCTCAGCAACTTTCCATATCTTGGAAATATATCTTCATCTGAACGAGGCATTTATAAGATATGTCAGTTTTACTATGGCTTTTCTAAGAAGTTGTTTTAAGAGTTCCCCAGTAATTAAATCAAAACTAGGTGCTTTTCTTGAATTGATGTCTGATTTAATTTCGTTCGTCGGCCACTTCTTTTGAGGGTATTATTTTAATTTCACCTTCTTCTTGTGTGATATTTTCTCATTGAGCAGTGGCATCACTTTCATTTGGCTGGAATGTTCCCTCGGGATATTCAGCAAAATTTATGATGCCAATATAATTCATTTTCTCTGACCATATTTTTCCATGATATCTTCCTGTTTTCCTTCGCCAATCTTATTGTCTTGCAAAAGATTCTTACTCCAACGAAATTTACATTAATTTAGCGTGTTTTATCGCAGAGAAGAAACACTCCGTTTTAGTAGAAAATTGTATACGTACACATTCATTCTCATACTTTTATGTCGTGTTTTGTTTACTTTAAGAGAAATTTTAAAATCTGTGTATACTTCAAGACCCTAAAATTGTTTTTCTTGCTATAAAACAGTTTTCTTTTACTTGCTACCAATACAGGGAGCTTGTTAACGAATGCGTCGTAGCTTAACCTTAGATTCCTGAGCTTAAAATAGGTCGATTTAAGCTTACTTACCTTAGCATGAAAGAGTGTCGCCCTCTCTCACACCTCGTTTGGGAGACACTCTCTCACCTAAATTGTTTATAACGGTCCTCGAATACGCCTTTAAAATGCTAAAGTGGGAAAATAGAGGAATAAAAATAGATTGATAAATGCTCAATCATCTGCGTTTTGCCGACGATATAGTACTTATTACCGAAGATCTGGGTGAAGCACAATAAATGCTACAAGAATTAGAAAACGTATCTTCAACAGTAGGCCTAAAAATAAATGAACATCAAAGGCCAAATTTATGACTTTATTTCCCAGCATCCAAAATCAAGTGGTAGAATTGACAGAAAAGCACATAATATAATATATCTTGGCCATGAAATCAGAATAGGCAAGGACAATCAGACCTGAGAATTTCAACGACGAATGACACCTGCTTGGGCGGCACATGGTTCACTAAAAGGTATCTTTAAGAGCAACATCCAAATAGCCATGAAACGGAAGACATTTGACCAATGCGTTCTTCCTATTAAGACATATGGCACTAAAAATGCGAGTGGCACAAAGGCGCATAGAAAGATCGATTCTCGGCGTGACAAAAAAGAAAATAAGGAAACAAGACCTAAGGGTATCACTGATGGGTATCACAAGAATATCACAAGAACAGGTATCACTGATGTCGTCGAACGTATATCCAAGCTAAAATGAAATTGGACAGGTCACATAGCGTGACTGAAAGACTCAAGGTGGACCAGAAAACTAATTGCCTGGCTCCCAAGAGAAGACAAACGCAGCAGAGGACGATCACCCACACGCTGGATGGACGACATTATACAGATATGCAAGAAATGGCAACAAGACGAAAGGAACCGTGGAGAGTGCCGAATATTGGGAGAGACCTATGTCCAGCAGTGGAAGAGAAGAGGTTGCATGATGATGATGATGATGACCTTAGTATGAAAATTGATAATAACCGAAATACAGGGTGTCAAAGTTAAAATTTTATTTTATTTATTTTTGAATATTTCCTGACAGGCATGGGATAACGACATGAAATTTGTAGGGCAAGAGTTTTTTGGGACGGAAAATCTAAATTCTCTACAAAAATTGATGTATTACCCAGAGGGCGTCACATACGTCCTTCAGCGCTCATTTAACACGTTCAATTTTTTTTATGTTGTTCTGAAGCTATTTTCTTGTGTCATTTTTGTAATTAACTAGTTTTGATGGGAAATAAGCCACAATTTTACTAAAAAATTATTTTTTTAAAGTTATTTATTTTTATAAAAAATCATTCTTTTAATAAAATTGGGGCTTATTTCCCATCAAAACAAGTTCAGTTTTTTATCCCCCACTCTCGATACTTTTTGAATCAAAACTTTTATTATCTTAATATTTTTACTTAAAAAATGTACAATACTGCATTCATCTCTCTAAACTCAACTGTTTTCGAGATAAACTCATTTGAAATCTACCATTCAACATAATTTTTTTGTATAATGTAATTACACCCGAAAAATAAACTTAAACCCATAATAATAATTGTGCAAGTTATCATATTTATGTCATTGCATCGCAAATTCCATTTGAAGGCATTTGGAATATCGTTTTGGAAATTGTTATGGTTTTAAGTTTATTTTTCGAGTGCAACTACAATGCTATTATGCAAAAATTATGTTGCATCGCAGATTTAAAATGCGTTTTTCTCGAAAAGGGTTAAGTTTAGCGAGAAGAATGAAGTATAGTTTTTTTAAGTAAAAATATTAAGAAAATAAAATTTTGTAGAGTGGGTAATAAAAAAAATGGAACGTATTAAATGAGCGCTGAAAGACATTTTATGTGGCGCACTCTGTGTGATACATTATTTTTGGTGGCGAATTTTGAATTCTTGTCTCAAAAACTCCAGCTTACCAAATTTCGTGTGGTTATCCCATGCCTGTCACGAAATATTCAAGAATAGACAAAATACAAGTTAACTTTAACACCCTGTATTTCGGTTATTATCGACTTTCGTACTAAAGCAAGTTAGCTTAAATCGACCTATTTTAACCTCAGGAATCTAAGGTTAAGCTATGGTCCATTGGTTACCAAACACCCTGTATTGACTGACACATTGTTACGTTCGTAAGTTTTGTCATTTGATAGCTTATTTTTCGCAGTGCTGGATTTACCACTAGGCCGACTAGGCCGCGGCCTAGGACCGCAAGCAAAAGGGAGACGCAGCGTTTTGTAAAAAAAACTTTTTTGGTAAAAAAATTGTCAAAACATTGTCAAAAATAGCAATAACGATAAGAAACTCCTTCCAAAAAAGTAAACGTTACTAGATGCACGCCAAATGGCATGCTGTAAAAGCTATTTTACTTAACTACTGGAGCTACTACGATCAATTAAAAAAATATCAGTCGATACAGGGGAAGCAAATGTGAGCCGAGCTAAAACTAGTGGAATCAGTAAACAATTTTTAAAATTAGAGAATGCTATTCTACTAAACATGTGGTACGATATTTTACAACGTTTTGACAAGAGTAGCAAAACATTGCAAAATATTGCTCCAGACTTGAATGTGACTTGCAACGTATATAAATCCCTAAAGGATTTGAGTCTGAGAGACAACTTTGATTCCTATGAAAAAAAGAGGAAAAGAGTTGTCTAAAAATGAAACCTATATTCTTGAAAAAAAAGACGCCCTAAAAGAAATGCTCTCCCTGGCGAAGACAAAGAAGAATAATCTACTGAACCCCACTTTAATGGCAAAGAAGACTTAAAGATTAATACATTCAATGTTGTAATTGACAGGCTTTATTCAGAATTGAAGAAAAGATCCGAAGTTTATTTCAGCCTTAATGAAGAATTTGTATTTTTAAACAACTTATCGTCAGTTTCCACTGAAGAAATCAGGGGAAAAGCTTCTATTTTGGCTAAAAAGTATCGAATCGATATAGACAGTGCCTTTGGAGAAGAGTTACAGTTCAAAGGCTTTGTTGAAAGTATATTTGATGGAAGAAAGAGAACCTCATGATAACAAGATTACCAATTTACCAATCCTCCGAGGAATACACTTTTGGAGTATCTAAAACTCATTCGTGAAAAACAGTTAACAACATTAATCTACTATGCATGATGACATCTAATGCATCTGGAGAAAGATCATTTAGCGTGTTAAAAATAATCAAAAATTACTTGAGGAACTCGAATTCTGACGAAAATTCTAGATTGTCTTACTGAGTCTTGTTTCAAACGCTGAGCTTTTTAAGCCTTAGACTTTAACGATTTGATTAAAAATTTTGCAACCAAAAATGCTAGAGTTTAGATATGAGATTTATTATGAGTATGGAGTGAGTGTCAATGTTAATCACTAATCCAACTTTATCCAAATTAAGAACGTGTCATTGACATTTTTCAGTATGAGAGAATAATGTTTGAATTTACCGATCTAGAAGTTTATTTGTTGTATCCTTAAATGTTATTATTTTTCAGCACCGTATCCTATTACTATACAGTTCATATTATTTTGCTTGTTCTTTTACTTATAATGTCTTTTCAACTCGGCATTTTTTTGTCTTTTGTTGTCACCTGTACTTTTCCCCCTGAATGAAAAAAATGTTATTTAATTTTAACAATATTAATAATTTTTCAAATAGCTGTTTGCTAACTTTCTGAATTATATATTTTTTATAAAAATATAGAAATTGTTGGTAGAGCTGTTTTGGGGTTTTAGCCAAATTTGTAAACCAAGATTATTTAATTAGCGAATACAACATTTCAACCTATTTATGTACCGTATTCAAATAGAACATTAGTGGGATTTCTATTCATTTATGCTATGCTCTGTATGTTGTACCAATTTTAAAAAGTAAAATTACATGTGTTTTATGCTTTAATTACATAATCTTGGAGTTATCGGGGCCGCTCGGAGTAATTTGGCCTAGGGCCGCAAGTACCCTAAATCCGGCACTGATTTTTCGATGTACGTAAAGTGATGATAGAATTCAACATTTATTCGAAAAATATAGCAGATCAAGAAAATATTTACCATAACAATTGTTTGATGTTTCACATGATACGATACAATTTTAACTATTTAGAATGGGAAATAAGCCACAATATTATTAAAAAAAATGATTTTTATTAACGTTTCGACGCCCAAATCGGGTGCCGTTGTCAAAATACAAAATACTATTGATACGATACAGGTAACGGAAGTTTATTCAACCAACCAAAAATTTAACAATGAAATAAAGTCTGCTTCTATATAAACAGGCTTTTAGCAATAGGTACAAAAATAATTTTGAAATATCTATCAAATAATATTTTAAAATTTTGAATTAATGGTTGGATGGAGAATCTATACAATGGCAAAATAATTAAAATGAAAAACAATTTCAACAAATATATTGTTAATACCGATCCAAAAATATATTTTTTTAAGTGAATTCATGGAGTTCATTTTATTTTTTTATGCACGACCAGGCTGTAAACTCCATAATATTATGTATAGGTACATTTGGCGGGCGTAAAGTGCCACTTTAGCGCCTGTGGGCTTCTTTAGCGCCCGCCGGACGGTAATGTTAGATGGCAGGTGTGGTTAGTGAAACACAACGTTTTTATTTATTGTATTTTATTTTAATAAAGGAATTATACCTTTAGCAATCAAACATAAGTTTCCTGCATCTATAATTTTATATTTATAACACAATTTCAACAATTATTTATAGAAATATTAGGATTTGCTACTTTGCTCTGTTGTAAATTGCTATAAATTTCCAATAACTCTGTATGATTTGTGGAAGGTGCATGCCCAAAGAATAACCATATAAATTTGGACTGCAATCTGAGCAACTTGTAGATGGCATATCAGCATTGACAATTTTTTGGGCCATTTTCATTTTATTAGACTTCCAACCAGCATGTCGTTTTATGTTAAATATATCCTCACCCGCGTTAGCCAGCAAAGTTGCTGATGATCGTCTAAAGCAATGGCCCAGTATTATACAATTTTGTATCTTTATTAATAAATGATAATTTAAACAGTCGTGCATAAAAATTTGTATGTATTTTGGGCGTAAACAGCGTTAATGGACCCTACGTGTTAATAGCCCTCGCCTATCGGCTCGGGTTCTTACTTACACGTCGCGGTCCATAGACGCCTATTTTACGCCCTTGATACATAAATAACTATTATATCTATTGTTAATGCTGCCATCGAATGGTAACTTTATTTCTTTACGAATTACTTTAATTGGATTTCTAAGCGAAACGAAGTGAATTTTGATGTTGCTTGTATGTATGCTTCTTGTAAGTATGAATATTTTGATTGTGACAATAACTTAATAAACTCTTGAGAAATATCTAACAAAGGGTCTTTTAGGCACAAAGAAACTTGATGGTGGAATAAAGAAATGTAACAGAAGGTTATAGAAAAGAAAGAGGGTAGAGTAACGTATGGCAGGCCTGAAACAGAGAAAGATAAGGAGATGTACAAGCTACCAAAGAAGGAAGCAAAGCGCGCTATAGCTACTGCTAAGGAAAGATCGCCTGCACAGCTATATCAAGAGTTGGACACACCTGGGTGGATGAAAAGGTTATACGGCATTGCTAAAGCAAGGGACAAGACATCAAAGGACTTAAATGTAAGGCCGCTTAAGAGTTCGTACGGAAGAGCGTCAAGAATCGATGTTGAAATAGAATAAAGATGGTATAAGTAATTTAGAAAATTGACAAACTAAGAACACTAGAGGAGAGACAGAGGACGCGGGATCACAAATGAGAATTTAACACTGGAGACAGTAAGAGCATAGTAAGGCAGTAGAAACTGATGGAATACGTGAGAAGGTTTGGAAAGCCCTAGGATACGCAGGGTTTGATCCTTCTACTCAGTCGTTTCCTCATTGCTGAGTGTCGTGATTCCCTATAATACGAGCAAGTATCTCTTTCCATCGGCTTCTGTCCTGAGCTTCCCTCATGGATTCAGAGAATGTTTTTCCACTGGCTTTCTGTACTTGATCCGTCCATCGAATAGGTGAGCGACCTCTACTTCTGCGCCCTTTAACGTTTCCCGAAATTATAAGTCTTTCAAGATTATCATCACTTCTTCTTGCAATGTGGCCGAGAAATTTTAAGACGGTGGAGAGGAAAGCCGAGTCTGAATATTAAGCTATTGGAGGATTAAGTGATTTGTTCTGTGTTCCGTCCATGAGATCCGAAGCATTCTTCTCCAGCACCACATTTCAAAGGCGTCAATCCTTTTTCTGTCGTCCGATTTCATTGTCCATGTTTCGGATCCGTAATTAAATATGGGAAAAATTAAGACACGTACTAATCTTATTTTGGTTTTCTTTGACAAGGAGCGATCTTTCCAGATTTTCGATAAGAGACTTATAGCGTTTTTGGCCATGCCTATTCTCCTACGTATTTCTGATTCACAGGATCCTGTAATACTGATGTAGGATCCTAGATAATGGAACTCGTTAACCACTTCAAACTGGTCTAAGGCTCCTCTTGTCTGAAGTGAATTTGAATAATCTACTATCATAATTTTTGTTTTTTGTTTATTGATCTTGAGACCACATCTATTAATTTAGGCTTCCACTAACTACAGCAGGCTGGACATTTCTTCTTCGGATGCAGTTATTAATGTTGTATCATCTGCATATCTGAGATTTGAGATCTTCTTTCCTGCGATAGAAATACCGCCATTCAATTTGTCGAGTGCTTTTCTGATTATATATTCCCCATAGAAATTAAAAAGACTTGGAGATAAAATACATCCTTGTCGGACTTCTCTACCTATTTTAAAAGGATCGGATTTATGGTTTTCAATTCTTATTTTGGTTTCACTGTTCTCATATAGGCTTTTCACAAAACTGTCCAGTTTACACAGTCAAATGCGTTCTGATAATCCAGAAAGGAGGTGATCATCGGAATTTTGAATTATCGTGCTTTCTCAATGAGTTGTCGCATATTAAGAATTTGCTCCCTTGTGCCTTTATCCTTCACGAAGCCTGCCTGTTCTTGTGGTATTTGTCTATCCAGGTATGTCTGCATGCGACACTTGATGATTCTCAACAGAACTTTACTTGGGTGTGAAATAAGTGAAATGGTTCGGTAGTTACTACATTTTGTGGTTACGCCTTTCTTATGAATAGGAGTAAATAGTGCGGTACACCAATTACTGAGCCATTTACCAATTCTCCATACCATTGCACAGTCTCCACATTAATTGGAGACCATGTTCACCCATGTTCTGTAAAAGTTCTGCCGTGATGTCATCGCAACCAGGTGATTTATTTCTTTTAAGGTAAACAGGTTTCTAGGGCTGTTATTGAGACTTGCAGTGCTGTTATATGATTGATTTAAAGGCTTCAGCTTTATAGAGTTCTGTGCAGTATTCCTTCCAAGTCTCCAGAACCGCATCCATATCGCTTACCATATTACCTGTCTCATCCTCTATAGCGTAATTTCTGGGTTTGAATTCCCGAGCCAGTTACTTTACTTTCTGAAAGAGATCTCTTGTTTCATTTTGATGTAACTGGATTTCTACTTCCTGGCAAATGTTAGACACATATTTGTCTTTATCTTTCCGGCAATCTCTGTGGATTTCTCTTGATAAGCTTCGATAGACGTTTAAATCAAAACTGCCAACTTTAAGTTGCCTTCTTTGTTCTATAATTTTCGATGATGTTTGGTCGCTGATCCATGATTTACGACTGTTTTTTTTAGGTTTGATATTTTGTGGCAAATGATGAGTAAGATATTATATAAGTAAGAAAGAATGTCTAATGTACGGAGAGAAAGTGTGATGGTATCATTTAGGGAATTTAAATAACAGATGCCTTGTTTGTTTTAAGACAGTTGATGGAGAAATACGACAAGAAGAAAAGAGGGCTTATATTGGGTATTTATAGATCTTAAGTATGCGGACGATATAGTTCCTAGACATGAGCTATGGAGATGTATGAGAGAGAATTGGGTTCCTGAAAAGTACGTAACGGTCGAGAAGGAAATATATATGATGGAGTATATACCAAAGTAAGGACTTGTATCAGATTGACCTAAAGTTTTCGACTGGTTAACACCAAGGTTCTTCATTGAGTCCTGACCCATTTAGTCATGATATGGATGTACTGACCAAAAAGGTAAGGGAGGAGGCTCATTGTTGAATGCCCCTTGCTAGTGATATCGGCGAAAGAAAAGTATACGTGGTTGGGATTAACAGGAATAGTTGGGGACATTGAATTGCTTGGAGAAAAACTAGGACTAGTAGGATAATTTATATACCTTGTTGTCTACATAACGGAAAATCGGACACGAGATCGGGAAACTGCCTACAGGATATAGGCTGGTTAGTTTAACATAAAGCGAATGATCGAGATACTATGTAACTGAAAATGCGGAGAAAGGCTGAAAGGGAAAGATTTACAAGTGTGCGGTGAGACCTATTGGTGTACGAGAAGTGAACTGTGGCCTATTAAGAAGATTCAGAAAAAGAAGATAATTGAAAATATTATGTGAATATAGAACTGTGGCCTATAAAGAAGATTCATAAAAGAAGATGAATCTAAGACTAAAAGGGACATAAATCAAGAATTACTTGATTAGAAAAGAGCCAGGGTGACTACAGTCTCAAAAATAATCAAGAACAAAGAATGTAATGGTTTGCTCACATTAGAAGTAGAAATAAAAACTATGTGTGACGAAGAAGAGGTAGAAGCATGAAAGCCGTTGATGAAGGTTAGAGTTGATTAAAGAAGAGGTAGAAGGAAACCGATGAGAATATTGAAGGACTGGTCGGCAGAGGACAGGAAAGATAAGAAAGTTACATTATCTCGGCCACGTTATTAGAGGGGATAAATATGTGTTGCTACAAACCATAATGGAGGGAGAAATACAGGGAAAAAAACGTATTGGAGAAGACGCATCTCCTGGCTTAACAATCTGAGAAAGTGGTATAATTGCAGTTCGATCGACTTGTTCACAGCTGCAAACTCAAAAGTGAAAATGGCTGTGATGATTACCAACCTCATTGGAGGAGACGGTACCTAAACAGAAGCGACAGAGGACTTAACAGAGAAAGGTGAAGAAGAAGCGATGGACCGAAATGAGTGGCGAAAAAGAGTAAGTAGCAGCAAGCTCTGAAAGGGGAAAAACTGAGGAAGAAGAAAATGATAATAAACTGGTAAAATACAGAGTGTTATAGGAGAAAAATAAAACTTGGAGGCTGACAATTTATTGGGACATCCTATAAATTTAAAAATATATTTTAAATGTAGCTTTTATCAACATAAGGTAGCCCCTATTGACATAATATAACCTAAGATAACAAATATTAAAACTTTATGATTTAGCTATAAACTTCCTTCCCGTCAGTTATGATTCAGCTTGTGTATATTCATATATATGCAAAATAAATCAAATCTTTGTTTAACATCAGACTTAAAACTACATTTATTTTGGCTCCTAAATTTTACATTTCACCCTTTGCATCAAATTACATGGAATTACTGATAAACGATAGCGTAAATCCACATCCAGAAAATCAGATGTCGCATGGAAAATGCCGGGATTTACCTTCTTTAAATCCTTTCCTTTGTTACGAATCGACAAGTTCAATTAACCTTTGAGAACAAGAATAGGTGCCATCAACTAGGACGGAACAAAAATAAAGTCAAACGTGTTGAAGGTTATAATAGATATCGGAACATGGACTTTAGAACGGCTTTTTCTAATGAAAGGAGTGATTAATACTAGACTTGTTTTCACTAGAGTTAAATGGAAGAATGATAGATGCGACTAAATTTTTTTAGAAAATACAAATGATATAAACTAGTAGTTATTTTTAGGCAAACTATTTAAAGAAATATTGTATTGTAGAAAAAAATATTTAATAAAGAAAAATCCAAAGAAAGCCGATTGAATTTTTAAGGCATCTATGATATTATGTTCATCAATTCCCAGATTTAGCCATACGACTCACACTCTTTCTAAGGGGAAAAGCTACCCTCTATGGCAGCGATGCTCAAAGAGTCGATACTGATCGACCGGTCGATCTCCATAGTTTTTGAAGTCGATCGCGATTCACTGAAAAAAATACAAATGAGAAAAGACTGTGCTGACTCACCACACTTACTGACTCTTTTGTCAACAAATTGAAATTATTGATTATTCAAAGGAGTAGAAAAGAGTTAAACAACATTCTGTCATTGAAAAAAGGGTAACCGCTCATTTGAATTATGTTTATTACTAGATGGAGCTGCAAGCAGTTCATAGCGAGTTTCAAAGGAGCTTCGCTAATTTTAAAAAACTGACAGATATTTGGATGCCTCAGAAGTCAAACGGTGTAAGTCACATTCTCCCTAAAAATGACTTATGAGATATAACACTTATTATTATATATGTTACAGTTCAAGTTGATTATCCAGTTGGAGTTGACTCCAACTAGTTGGAGTCGACTCTAACGGCTGGTTTCAGTAAAAGTTGATTATAAATATAAAATGAAGATTTATATTCAACATTTACTAGTAAAAGTAAACTCCAACTAGGAAAAGTATACTCTTCCCAATGCCATTTAGTAAAAGTTGATTCTGATTCACAAAACAGCCGATTCTAGAAATTAAATGTTACTGAATATGTTCAAATTAGTCTAGCCTGTATCGTCGCCCCCGTTAGGTTAATTATTCCAGTTAGATTTTTTTCACAAACTTACTAGAAAAGAGGTCCTCTTCGACCAAATAACGAATCCACAGGGTGTCAAATGGTACTGTGGTCAAAAAATTGTTTAAACAATTTTTTTAAACAAACTCACAAAAAAATTTATTTCGGACAATTTTCTTTACATCATTTGGGTCATTCGGAGCAAAAGAGGTCTTTTGTGATTTCTCTGTAAAATTTTGTTGTTCTCGAGTTATACGCGATTTAAAATTTGCAAAATACGAAAATGACCATTTTCAAGGCTTAATAACTCAGTTAAAAATTATTATTATGAAAGTCCGAAAGTCACCAAATAAAATTTTAACGACCCCCCTACAAGATACTGAAGAAATTTTTGTTATTATTTTATTACTAAGCGGTTATTTTTAATTATTAACAATGAGCGCTAGGAGCGTATTGACGCAGCTATCAATGTGAGTGCGAGTGAGATGCACCATTGCACCATTTTGACATTTAAAAATTCAAACTTCTGTCAAACCACAAACCTGTCAAAACTTTTTTTGTAATTTATAGCTCACATGTCATCACGATGACAAGTCGAAAGTTCTTCTTCTTGTGGTGCTTTCTCCTTTAGTGGAGGTTAGCGACTACACTGGCAAATCTGTCTCTGTCTAATGCGGCTCTAAACAAAGATGTTGAATCAAGGCCGGTCCAGTTTCTGATATTTCTAAACCATGAAATCTGGCGCCTACCGGGACCCCCGTTTTCCTTCACTCTTACCCTGGATGATCAGTTGCTTGAGGCGGTACTTTTCGTTTCTCATTATGTGTCCCAGGTAGCTAACTTTTCTGATTTTAATGATTTTTAGCAGTTCCCTATCTGTACCTATTCTCCTCAGAACATATTCGTTGGTGGTGTGGGTTGTCCAAGGTATTTTCAAGTCTCTTCTATAAAGCCAGAGTTCAAAGGCGTCCAACTTGTTCATCAGTGTTGTATTGTGTCCAGGCCTCCGTTCCATACAAAATTATTGACCACACATAGCAATGCAGAAAATGACATCTAAGGCTGATATTAACGACGTTCTACACCTTCGGCAAGGAATTAAGGATTTGCATGAAATTTTAGTATGTTATAGTTTACTTCAAAAAACTAAGACTTGATTTTTTAAAAAAAATTTTACCGTGCCGTTTAATTACTATTAAGGGTCAAAGTTAAGTTTTAACATGGGCTCTTATGGGAATTCTTAAAAATTTAATAACTTTTGACCCAAATTTAGGATTTTTAATTATTTAAAAGTTTTTACTTTATTTAAATTATATTTAAAAGTGCTTAAATTAAAAGTTTTTTTGTAAGGAATAACATATTAAAAAATGAGGATTGTTTACCCTACCATTTATTTTTAATTTATTTATTATAATTAATTCCGTAATTTCCGTAATTTATTATAATCTATTTTTATAAAGTATTCAATACTGAAACATATGATTTGAGTATTCAGCTATAAATGCATTGTTAAAAACTTTCGCTTGCATATAAGTTTCCCCCCCTTTCCTCTGAGAGGCATACCCCGCAACGAAGGTGTAGAACGTCGTTAATGCTACTGTTACAAAATAAGCTTTTCATTTTGATAAACCCCTGTCGGGCTACCTCTATTCTCGCTCTTGACTTCTTGTTTTTAATCAAGTTGATTGTTAAACCAGCAACCAAGATATTTGTACTGGCTTACGTATTCAAGCTGTTGGTGTTTCACATATTTATTGGAAGAGGTAAATTTTTGTTCCTTGATATTCTTATAACTTGGTTTTCGCAGTATTGATCTTCATCCCCATTTTTTCACAACTCTCAGTAACCCTATCCAACAGTATCTGCAGACGATGGTCCGAATCAGTCATTAATACTGTGTCATCTGCATAGCGGATGTTATTTACTCTCTGACCGTTTATCCTGATTCCTTCTGAAGGGTGCGATAAAGAGTTCGCAAATGTTACCTCAGAATAGACGTTAAAAGTATGGGTGATAGCACACAACCCTGTCTAACACCTCGTTGTATTTCAATTGGCCTTGACGTATTACCATTGGTCTTTATGATTGCTGTCTGATTCCAATAAATAGCCTCTATAATTTTAGAATCTCTTTTGTTGACTCCGATGTCATTCAATCTTTCTATCAGGGTCTTGTGCTTCACCCTATCGAACGCTTTCTCAAAATCTATGAAACAGATAAAAAGGTCTGCTTGCTGATCTTTGTATCTTTGTGCCAGAGTTTGAAGACAGAATATTGCTTCTCGTGTCCCCATACCTTTCCTGAAGCCAAATTGTTCTTGACCGGTGACCTCATCACATTTTTTATAATATATTCTGTTCTGTATGGTATGCAAGAAAAGCTTCAGAATGTTATTTAATAGACTTATAAGGCGGAAGTCCTGGCATAATTTGGCGTTCTTCTTTTTAGGCAGTGGTATGACGACTGATTCAAGCCATATTTTAGGGATAGTCCCTGTATTGTAAACATTATTAAATAGTCCAAGAAGAAGGTCTAAATTTTCCTCGTTGATTAACTTCAATAGCTCAGCTGGAATTTCATCTTCTCCTACAGATTTGTTGTTTTTTTGGTTGACGTAGAGCATATTCCAGTTCGGACTTTAGTATTGGAAGACCTTCGTCGTTTTCGGTATTTAATGTAGGAGGTTCTCTGATGTCATAGAAGAGTTCCTTTATATAGTCTTCCCACATGTTTATTTGTTCTTCAGGGCTTGAAATCAGTTTGCCTTCTGCGTTGATTAGATTATTTGGTCCTTGTGAGTATCTCGTGCCTGTGAATTCCTTGAGTTTCTTATACAGATGGAAGTCATCATGTTTTTTATATAAGTTTTCGATTTCTTCACATTGTTCTGTTATCCATTTCTCTTTTGCAATTTTTATTTTTTGTTTAATGGTTCTATTTAATGCTTTTTACATTGCTTTGTCCTGTTTGCATTTTCTTCTTTCATCCATTAAATCCAATATTTCCTCTGTCATCCATCTTTGCTTCCGTGGTCGCTGTTTTGTGAGCATTTCAGTTGCCGTTGTAAGGGCGTGTCTGATTTCCTCCCGAAGGCGAAAGTTAAGGATGTTTAATTATATGAAAGTGTGCTAAAAACAGTGCGAAAAAGTAAAACCCATTTAAAGTACATTGTTACTTCGGACACACTTTAAACTCTTCATGTACTGCTATCTATATTTACAATTTTCACACAATAAAACCTTTACATTTTTACATAATATGAGATAGAGTAGATAAAAATTATTTTTGTGAATTTGGTTAACAAAAATTGGTTAAACAATTTTGTATTTGTTATAAGGATTGTTATACGGATGTATTTCTTTGAGTAAGTTTGTGCAAAAAATCGAATCAGAATAATTTACCTCACGGGAGCGACGTTACATACTGTACTAATAAGTAGTTGAAACGGTCAAAACAAAGAAACGCACACTCATAAAAAATGCACAAAAATGCAAAAAGATTCTCGTATAATCAACATTTACTGAATCGGTCCAGGAAGAGTCAACTCCAACTAGTAAAAGTTGATTTAAATTTTTAAAATCAACTTTTACTGCTCGTTTCAGTTGGAGTTGACTCCAACTAGTTGGAGTCAACTCTAACTGAGAATCAACTTGAACTGTAACATATATAATAATAATATTAGTTCCTTGTTTGTATTTATTAATATGTTACCCATATTATGATAAATAAAGGCAGTTTATTTGTTGTTAATAACTACCTATATTTCAGCAACTATTATCAGAAACATCTTATTTACCATATACAGGAAAAACAGAAATAGAGTAGTAAAAAGCCCTGCATCGCAAGTTGTAAAGCAACTCATTGAGGCTTTTATAATCCCAACCGGAATGTGATTTGCGATAACTATTTCACCACTTGCATATCAATTACGGGAAAACACACTAACTCTGGTGGGCACACCGACAAAAAAATAAGTGGTTGTTTCTCGGGAATTTTTACCAAACAAGAACAACTGTTTAGAGAAACCTTCAAATTTCGGATTCACTCCAAAATCATCTTTTGTTTCCTACGTTTCGAAAACACAAAGAAGTGTCTTAGTCCTGTCTATCGGTTACGTAACTAAAATGTCTGACTTCTCTTTTTGTTGCCAACTAATATGACCGAAAAACCTCTATATTCATTTGCTCTGAGTACATTTAATATGTTTATTTTATATTATATTATTCATCATCATCATTTGGCTTTACAACTCTATGTGAGTTTTGGCCTCGTTTACTATTTCCCTCCATTGTTGTTGGTCCTGAGCAGCTATTTCCCATTGCTCTACTCCCATTTTCGTAGGTCACTGACTACTGCATCCTTTCATCTCTTTCTTGGGGGCGACCAACTGACCTTTTCCCATCGTACTATGTATGTACATCTCCGTATACTGTCTGGAGTTCATCACTGTGTCTTTTTCTCTATTCTCTTGTGTTATCCTGTATCTCCTGTATATTATATTATTAGCTATTTAAATTTTATCCGTTTTATACAACTCAGAATTGCCATTTATATTAATCTATTTAATTCCTGGTATTCGATAACAGACAGCAAAATATATGTTCCTTAAATGTTCCAACTTGTTTTGTAAAACTCCGATCCTAGTAAGCTAATCTAGTCTGAATAAATAACGTCTGGTTTCTTGACGGTAATCCATTCTGAACTTTCGAGGAAAACAAAAGGATTTGTGTTGTCTTTTTATTCAAGTTGGCTTGAGCAAATTAGTTTCATGTGTTAGCGAATGTCACTATAGTAGAACTTTTTCGGATTTCAGTAAAAACGCTACAAAATTGTATATTGAAACTGCATGTAAACGATGACGATAACAGAAATTTATAAATTAAATAAAAGTTACTGATAGTGGTATGCAATATTATTGTTTTCACCCACTTTTGAAAAAATGTTAAAACGTTAAATTATCCACGTCCATTTGTCCGTCCGTCCTCCGTTCGTAAACCCAACTCTTCTTCTTCTTCTTCTTCTTCTTCTTCTTCTTCTTTTTCTTCTTCTTCTTCTTCTTCTTCTTCTTTTTCTTCTTCTTGTAGAGACATGACTCTGTCTGTTTTTTCAATGTGCCTCTAGTAAGTTGTCGTTCCATCGTTTTCGTGGTCTTCCCACTGATCGTCTTCCTATTGGGGAACCGTCTCTCGCTGTCCTGGCTACCCTATTTGTTGTCATTCTGCTTATGTGGTCATTCTATTTTATTCTTCTGTTTTTTTCCCAGTTATTAATGTTATCCACCTTGCATATCCATCGTATATCTGTACTTATAGCTCTGTCCCATAGAGTCTTACCATCGAGTTTTCGAAAGGTTTTCATCTCCGCTGTTTCAAGCAATCTTTTGTCTTCTCTGTGTCGGGTCGTATTTCTGCCGCGTATATCATTATTGGTTTGATGACTGTTTTGTAAATTCTGCCTTTCATTTCTTTTCCGATATTTTTATTTCTCCATATTGTGTCATTCAGGCAACCTGCGGCTCTGTTTTCTCTACCCACTTGATCTTTCACTTCTGTTTCTAGCCTCCCATAGCTAGATAGTGTGATGCCTAGGTATTTAAACTCCATCACTTGTTCTATTATCTGACCTTCCAGCTCCAATTTACATCTTATTGGATCTGCTGTTATAATCATGCATTCTTTTTTGAGAAAATTAACATGTTAAATTTTCTGGCGGTTATATTAAATTATTGGTGCAGCGTACGTTGTAAATCATCTTCACTTTGAGAGATTAGTATTGCATCGTCTCGTTGCATAGTAAAAACAACTCCTCCGTCATTATCCAGGTAGAATGACAAAAATGAGGTGTCGAATAAATAGCTATTATTAATTTTGCAAGGATTGGGTGTGCCAAGGAAATTACTACAGTTGTGTCCAGAATGCTTTAGCCGTGCGTCATTAATACCTGGCAAGATAAAACACACAATTTTTATCTAGGATCATTGTCTTGCACTCATGAAACTAAAGACAAACCAGATAACGCCTGTTATTAAATAAACACGGTAGGGCGGAGGATGCTCTAAAGCTGTAGAGAAAGCAAATCCTCTAGGAGAAGGAATACTCCAAAATCAAACCCTGGTCCTCCAGGTCGGGGGTTGAGGCATCGGGTTAACTCCCCGTTACTCGGAAAAATTTCAAACTGTTAAAAAACCTAGCGAAACGCCTCGGAATCGATTGATTATAACACGACGACACATGCTACGGAAAAGGATAACGAATATTGGAACTTGGAACGTACAAGGGTTTAAACAAAAAATAAATGAAGTAATACACGAAATAAATAGACTGAACATAGACATCGCAGTGATTACAGAAACCAAACGAAAGGGTCAAGGATCAGAAAATATCGGAGAATATGATTACTTCTACAGCGGGGTACCAAAGGAGAAAAGAGCCCAACAAGGCGTAGGTATACTTATACGCAAGAAACTAAGGAGATTCATAACTGCTTGGGAAGCCATCCAGGAAGCTTTCCCAAAGGAAAAAAGATTACGATTATTGGAGTATATGCAGTAAACGATGATGCACTGGTGAATATTAAAGACGACTTTTTTGAAAAGCTACATTCAGAAATTGCAAATATCGGCAGATCACGAGAAATTATAATCTTGGGGGACCTAAACAGTAGAACAGGCAAGAAACAGCACAACAAAGTCATAGGCCAATATGGTGAAGAAGCTATAAATGACAATGGTACTAGACTAATAGCCTTATGCGAACAAAATGATATGAAAATCACAAATGGATTCCTCCAACACCGAGATATCCATAAATATACATGGACACAAAATACCCGAGGGCTGAAATCAATCATAGACTATACAATCATAAGACAAAAGACTAAATTGATTGTACAGGATGTGCGGGTATATAGAGGAGCCACTTGCGGCAGTGACCACCATCTATTAAAAACAAAGCTCACAATAGGAATAGATAGAGCAAGAGATTTAAAAGAAGCTGCAGCGGAAATAGAAAAATTAACAGAAAAGAAATACAACCTAAACAGCTTAGAACAAGAAAGCGTGAGGGATTTATACAGGAGTGGACTAGATAAAAAGTTAGAAACCATGCAATTTACCAGCAATGAAGAACATTATCATTATATAAAAACATGTCTTCAGGAAGCAGCAACAGAGGCCCTCGGACTCCAAATAAAAAACCACAGAAAAACTCCGTATTGGTGGGACGAAGAAATAGAACAAGAGATTAAAAATAAAAGAGAGAAGTATAAAAAATTTCTGAACACAAGGACCGACGCCGATAAGGTAGAATACAAAAGGGTCCAAGCTAAAGTGCGAAAAATGATATGCCAAAAGAAGAATGAGGCTTGGGAGCAAAAGTGTAACATGATTAACACACATTTAGGAGGACGGAGAAGTACAGAAAGTTGGAAAGTATTAAAATCGCTACGACAGGAAAAGAAAAGAGATATAATGTCAGCAATCACACCGGATTAATGGGACGAATATTTTGAAAAACTCCTAAATGAGGACAGAGCGGAATTTTTAAATAACAGTGATACCAGCAATGTAAATATCTTAGCCTCACCATTACGAGTAACAACAAAAGAAGTAGAAGAAGTATGTAAGTCTTTAAAAAATAACAAAGCACCAGGACCAGGGAACATACCAGCTGAACTAATAAAATATGGCACAACAAAATTATATGAAAACCTGGCTAAACTCTTTCAAAGATGCATCAACGGAGCGGAAATCCCAGAAGAATGGAAGACATCATGGATATCCACCATACATAAAAAAGGCAGACGGGATCAATGTGACAACTATAGAGGCATCGCTGTAACGAACTCGATCAGCAGAATATACGGAAAACTGATTAAAAATAAAATCGAAAACGAATATAAAGATATAGAAGCTGAAGAACAGGCAGGATTCAGGGCAGGGAGATCAACGGTTGACCATCTGTTTTGTATTACACAGATTATTGAGAAGAAACTGGCCGTCAACCAGGAGGTGCATCTGTTATATGTGGACTTAAGAAAAGCGTATGATAGTATCCCACAAAACAAACTATGGGAAGCATTAGAGAAAACCAATATAAGCGCAAATTTAATAACAGCGACGAAACAATTGTATACCAAAACTGCAGCAAGGGTGAAAGTTGGAAGCAGGCTATCGAGAGGATTCCAAATTAGCAAAGGCCTAAAACAAGGGTGCTGCCTTTCACCGACATTATTTAAGATCTACCTCGAGCAAACTCTAAAACTTTGGAAACGCAAATGCAAAAACATGGGATTACCGATCAACAACAATACAATATACACTTTGTCATTTGCAGACGACCAATTTGTACTAGCGCAAGACTACGATGATATAGAATATATGACAAGGAAATTAATAGAGGAGTACAAAAAAGGTGGTTTGGAAATAAACATAAAGAAGACCGAATATATGTGTATCGGTGGGACACAGCAGGATCTTACACTGGGGAATGGCGAAATTATTAAACATTGCGACGCATATAAATACCTGGGTATGACCATCACACAAGAAGGAAACGTAGACCGGACGATAGAAGAAAGAAACAACCAGGGAAGAAAAGCAATTACCCTTCTCAATAGCGATTTTAAAAATAATTTTTAGTAATTAAATGTAATTATGTTTTATAATAATCTTTATTTTAAGATAATATAAGTCTTTTTGTAGTCAATGACTGTAAAATAATTTCTTAATTGTTATAAATAAAGGCACAATGACTTAAGAAAAAAAAACAATTACCTCGGCTTCAGTTAGTTGTAGAAAATTTTAATTTTTTTATAAATCTTCGTTTCGTCTTTAGCAACAATAATCTGTAAGTTAGAAACTCATAGGATATACAGGGCCGCCTCAGCTCTAAATGTTTTTAACGAAATTTGCCCCCTTATTTTCAAACCCAAAAATTATCTCGGCTTCAGTTGGTCGTAGAAATTTTTTATTTTTTTATAAATCTTCGTTTCATCTTCAGCAACAATAATATGTAAGTTAAAAACTCATAGGATGTACAGGGCCGCTTCAGCTCTAAATGTTTATAACGAAATTTGCCCCCTTATTTTCAAATAAAAAAATTGGAGGTTTACAATTGTTTTACGCATTTATTTATATTAGACTACGAAAATATAACTCTTTCAAAGGAGATTGGATGTTTCACTAACTTTCTACGATTTTTTTTTTCAAAAAGTTATAGCCTTCGACATTTGACCTCTTGGGATAAACAATTTATAATATCTAAGCAACAAATTCGTTAATCTGGCTTTAAATTTTTTTTTATGTTTGGAATCGAAAGATCTTCATTCAAAGCTTTAAAAAATAAAAAAAAATTATTTGTACAATAAATAATGCAATTGTAAAAAACGGCCATTTTGGACCTTTCGCAGGCTGTTTTGCAATAACCAATTAACCAAATTAAACTTACCGTACCTCAATTTGTAGGTTTTTTAATTTACTACAACTTTCTTTTAAAAAGTTTTTCTCTAAAATCAATATCCTAAGCTACAAAAATAAAAATTAATAAAAATTGCAAATTTAACAAATGAAAATCGCAATTAAAAAAAAAAGCGCACAATATTTTTGGTTACATTTTAGTAAAAGTTATTCCTGGCATCTTCCTTTACAACACCTGATACGTTTCAAAAATTCCTGAATTATATCACGTTTTTTCACCCACAGCCTGGGGTAAATGGCTAAACCAGGGAGATACATACTTTGTTTAGTATATGTGTTATAGTCAAACCCCGAAGTATCGGCACTCCTAGGTTTGACTAGGCAATCCTCAGGTCTGACTTACAGTTTCAGTCACAACCCGAAATAAATTCCATTTTCGGCCTTTGACTGAAGTGATTTTAGTCAAACCTAGGAGTGCCTTTTCAGTCAAACGTCGAAGGAAAAATAATCTTTTCGGGCTTTGACTAGGCGAACCTAGAAGTGGCTGACATACTCGGTCAAACGTCGATCTGTTGTACTGTGCACTGCCAGATTCGATAAAAAAGAATCTTCAGATAGAGGAAGAGTTAGAAAACGCTATCAAATTCATCTGGTGATAATCTGGTGGTATCATCAATATCATGATACTGATGGTACTATTAAGTGGCAAATTTCTCATCAAGTGGTGGAATCTTAGATTTAATTCTATTCATTTGAATAATGTTTCTTTTATAACTTGCAGACAAATAAATTGTTTTACTATACAGTGCACTACACCGTATACGTGCCTTGCTCTTGCTTTCAAGAATTTTAAAATATTTCACAAAAAAAGTTTCAACTTAAAATAAAATTTTTATTTCAGCTGAAAGATATGAAATAGTAATGTCATGGCACCTGTGAAATCAGATATTTCAATAGGAGAAAAAACTAAATACCCTATCACCATACCGAAAAATACCCTAGACCGTCGTTACTAAGAGAGGAAGAAAATGGTTCAATAATTGAGATTATTTTTTCGATGTGGTTTGTTGTGTTCGGCAAAAACAGACCCCTGGCTCACATACGTGCAGAATTTGTAATCGGGTTGTACATATTGAGTGCGCCTACATCAGACTTCGTGGTCAGGCTAATGTTATGAAACAATTAACTGAATAAAAATTTTCGGCCAATTGGCAATTACCGTCGGAAAAACTGTAACCATACCAATGCTCAGCTTTGATAGAGCTAAAGGAGATGCTCGAAATGTTTTGGTATCATACACGTATCATAAAACCGTTGACGGTTTATACAGAGTAGGGATGAAACACGGAACAATAAACACACTTTTTTCGAGAAATCAAATACAAGAATGCAAAAAGAGTTCTTAATTAGGAAGACGTGTCCAACGTTCAGGTGTCTATAAGAAAAATCACTGCAAAAGATTTTAAAGGGAGATAAGTCTTTATAAAATTCTGCGGCAAACATTTAAAATTATGTAAATATAAAAGGCCAACATATATTGTGCCTTTCTTAATGTTATAATGTTCCACTATGTGAGAATAAAGATTATTTTTTATTTTTATTGCGGCGATATAAAAATTAGCATTAAAATTAAAAAATGACGTTTCATTAAACCCAATCCAAAAAATATGGTATTTTAATACCTGATCAGGGTTTAACTGACCAAAGCCTGATTCCAAGAAATTAAGTTTCGACGTTTGCCTAGCAACGTTTGTCTTTCCTAGGTTTGACTAGCCAAAGGCCGAAAATGGAATTTATGGGTTTGTTTAAGAACAGTAGTCAGACATGAGGATTGACTAGTCAAACTTAAGAGTGCCTGAATTTCGGTGTTTGACTATAACATATGTATGGAATATTTTAGAAGAAAAATGTCAGCAAACCAAAAAACATTATTGTTTGTTTAAAAATTATGATACAAACTCGATGGAAGAACCGCAAAGGGGTATCACAGAATTTTGTCTGCACCTTAAAGAATTAGGGATGGGAAAACCTACCAGTTAAAACCTAAAACCGGATTTTTCTCTCTGCAATAATCGCTTTTTCCGGTTGTTTTTGTATCCCGGTCATAACATGTTTTTCCCTTTTTAAAGTAATAGCCAGAGAAAAACTGGATAAGTTACCTCTTCAATAAATAGTAAATTCAGAAAAAAATGGGGAAATTGTTTTTAAATATTAAGGAGTCCTTATTTTAATCCTCTCTCATATATTTACAGAGAAACGTCTACAAAAGCTGATATAAAAGCATCTATAAGCTAGACAGCTAGTATATAAATATTATTCTTCAAACCAAGTATTGGCTGAACGATAAACACGGATTTGACTATTATAGATCGACTGTCTTTTTTTCAGTGTGCCAAAATTTTGGATTACTGTAAATATAGAGCCCAAAGTCCATAATACTAAGCAAGAAACAGATTACAAATCAAATCTACGTGAATCAAACCTCAGTAGAAAGAGTGATGAACTACTGCTACCTCGGCACCATAACAAATGAAGAATGGAGCAACAACCAGGATATAAGAGCACTCATCGGAAAAGAGTAATCGACCTTCCAAAAATAAGAATGTGGCGATGATATATATTTTCTCGCCTTTCTTGCGGTGTAGGATCGTTGGTTTTGAATGAAGGTATGTGAAGAACATTGGAAGCATTGAAGATGTTGCTACATATACCGGAAAATACTTAACATCTCGTGGTAAGGACTCAGAAACGAGGACGTCCTCAGAAGAATAAAGAATAACCGATACCAACAAATTCTTCCTGTTACAAGCCATCCTGGAACGTTTACATATCGACTAATTAGCTTGGTATCGATGTATCCTTTCAATAGTATCGATATCGATAATACTAATGTCGATTCGAATGGAGAATCGCAAATTAATGCGCAATGTAAATGCTAACATTGTAATCAAATGGGTATTGGATATTGATTAAAAAAACCGGACACCGGTTTTTGGAAAAACCGTTTTTTGACCGGTTAAAACCGCCAGGTTAAACCGCAGGTAAAAATAACCGGTATAAACGAAAACCGGTGTTTTGTCAACAACTGCCATACCTTTTGAAGAATATTGCCAAAGTAGTAGGGCTAGCCGTCAACGTAGATAAAACTAAAGACCCAATACCAGCAATGAAACAACGAAATTTACATACTCTGACAATAGATGAGTCACGCTAACATTCAATTACTAAAACAGCTCACATACCTGGGTGCATAGATAACTGAGGACGGCAGCGAGGAGGAGAATATACGGAAATGGATAATACTTGCTAACAAGGCATACTTCTGGTGCAGCTGTTTGAATCCAAAGAACTCAGTAGGGAAGAAAAGTTTAAAATATATAAGATTACCATACCTACGACCAGTAGCAACATACTATGTAGAAACATGGATGAAAGACAATAAATATTGAATGCCTTGGCCCTGATGCTCCAGTGCCAAGGAATCGAATCAAATAAGAAAACCAAATCTGTATTTCATTTAGATTAGTCCCCCCAATCCCCTCTCCTCCCATTCACAGTAAACTATCCGTTTCCGCTGGACCATGCCGACTTGTCAATAGTCATGTACTCACAGTAGCACCAACCAACTTTCTGTTATCCATTCTGTCTCTCTTATTGTATTATGCATATTTACTTAAAATCTTTCATCCTGACCAAAACAATTGCCTAACTTACTATAAGCATGAATGGGTTGATATGCTTTTCCGTCGAATTATGCTTTCGAAATGTCATTAATATTATCCAACTTTCACTCTACAATTCGTTTTATATAAAATACATTTATTTTTCGTGTTTCAATTTAACACAGTTGGTACATTTGTATTTTATAACAGAATCAGTTCATAATAGTTGTTACATATACCGCTTATGGATTTTGCTATTTAATATGTAATATTTTTAACAATATTTATTCTTGTACATTTCATATCAATTGGTTTTTGACATAAAGCTGACAACCACTAACAAAATTTTGAAAAGAGGAATTTGACATTTGAGCTAACCTCCTGTTGACTTAAGACTGAAATGTAGTGCTACTCCTTACCAAAATTTTTATCCATTTATTTTTTCTATGTAGTTGTGATAAATCCTATGTGTTTTTGTTTTTTGTGTTATGTTAATTTATTTATTATTTTAAATATCTCAATGTAAGTGCCTACACGCTGTAATTATTAACTCATTAGTTTCTGAATATACATCATCATACAATAGCTTAAACAAACCCCAAACCTCCAACCCCTTTCTCAGAGCAACTTTAATAATCACCGGTTTTAACCAATATTTTAACTTGACCAGTCTATATCAAACTAATCAAATTTCCTATATTTCTCTACATTTAAAGTTTCTAGTGTTAGACACCTACATTAATATAAACGAACTGACACCCCTCAGTCCTTCGACTGAGAACAATACAATCTTGGAACTGATTCCTATTTGTCAATCTCCTTACTTCGACCTTTGCCCATAGCTCAAAAACATCTAAAAGCAAAGACCTTTACAATCGTACAAGTGCATACACATAGTCAATCTGCACTTTAGCTGCATTTAAAAAATTTAAAAATTTTTAAAATTTTTAAAGTTTAATGTAATTTAACAAATAGTCATAAACCACAAGTAACTGTGTGCGTGTGCGTGCTTATGAGTATCTGTTTGCTCATGTGCATGCATACGTATGTATGTGATTGCTGTTCTGAAATATCAACATTTACATACTTTTCAAAGTTTTGGGCTTTCTATCAGTTTTCATACAACCAGGCATTGTTCTAACTCTGGCTTTCTTTAACTGTAGAATTTAATCACTTGTAACGCCGACCTGAAGATGATCTGTATATTGTAGAGATCGAAACCGGTCGTCGAAGTAATTAAAAGATTGTGAGTACGTCGGTGTTTCCTTACTTCATTCATTTAAAATGAACTCACATATGCAACCCATTCAACATTTGCAATAAATATTATTAATACTTTTGAAAGAAAATATTAATGAGGATATTAGGACCCATTTGCGACAATGGCATATGGAGAATAACGTTTAACCACGAATTATACCGATATTAAAAAGAACCGTCTATAGCAAATTATGCAAAAATACAAAGCTTGCACTGGTCAGGTCACCTTATAAGAATGGATAATGACAGAATATCTAGTAAAACGCTTAGCGTAACTTTGGCGGAAAGTTGGCCAGTAGGAAAACCAATAAAGAGGTGGATAGACGAAGTGAGAACTGATGCTAAAGAGGTATATATTGAGGGTGGATAACTAGAGGAGAACAGCCAGGAATATAAATAGCGCCACAGGAGAGAGAGATAGAGAGAGAGAGAGATTAACCGGACTCAATCCTTCATTAATAAAATTAACATGTAGCAACTTGAGATATTACCAATTATGAAATCGCACTTTCGCTCAAACAGTATCATAAGTGAAAAAAGCAAAATCTCGAGAAAATGACGTTTAAAATTTGTGCTATAACTTTTCGGGGCTTAATTTAAAAACTATTAAAATTAGTATAATAACCATCAGTTACAAAGCTTTTTGAAGCTCTATCTATAAGGTAGTGTAATAATTCTACTAAAAATATTTTAAAAAACTATTTTTTTTGAGTTGTGACACAATACAGATAAAACAACGAAAAATTTACGAAACATCATTAATCAAAAGTGGCTCTTACAGTACAGAATATAATAATATCATTATCATTATCTGGTTAACAGACTTATGTAATACAATAAAAAAAATGGTGACGATGATGAATATAAAGAATAAATGAATATAATCATGTAGGTAATAGAAATTTCAACAAACATTTTTTGTGACTTTAGCATAAAATAATACTAGATTATACCACGAGTCAATAATGATGGCTATTATTCCCGAGGAATATTTACGAACCGAGCCGCGTTAGCGGCGCGGGAGTAACATTCCGAGGGAATGAGAGCCAATATTGCGAGTAGTATACTCTACTTTATCTACGACAAATTAATTAATTTAAGATTTTTAATGAACAACTTTATTTGTTAAAAACATTAAAATTAGTAATAGTACAATTAATAAACTGAATTAGTTGAGAATTATCATTAACTTTAGTAGAGTTTTTAATACAAATATTTGGGATCTCGATTGCTGTAGAACAAGAAGATGGTACATTACTGTTTATCTCTTTAGCGATAGTATCTGCTGTAGTTGCCTTGTTTCTCATAGACTGATCAATGTATCCTTCAGCTACCTGTGTTGACTTCCAGCCCCCATGATGCTTTAATCCAGTTAAATCGCCTCCTCCATCAATATACAGAGTGGCAGATGATCTGCGATAACAATGGCCGGTATAACTTTGAGGATTTGGCAAGTTTAAATATTTGGCAATCTGCCTACCAATATGTGCAAATTTGTTCTTTCCTATACGTTGTATTGTACATTTAGATTTTTGATAATTTAGAAAGAATGAATTTATTTTCACATGTGACGGACGGAGATCGATGTATTTCTTCACAATATTGTAAAACGTACTGTTTATGGTAAATTTTCGTACAATTTTGGTTTTAGACTTGGGGAGTGTTATTAATAAATCTGTTTGGAGATCCTTCACGTCTTGTATATTCATTTGATAAAGTTCGTTTGAGCGGCATGCACCCATAATTCCAATGATCAATATTACCTGAAGCAAATAAGCATATGTGTTTTTGAATAAATCAAATTAAATATGTATATTTACCTTATGTAAAAGATAAATTTCATCAGGAGCTTTGTCAATAAATTTCCTAATTTGCTCTGGGGTTAGAGTGAAAGACTTTTTTGCTTGAAATCCTTCCGATTTTCTCTTTAGAAACGCTCTTAGTTTGCCGTATTTTTCCAGATCAACGTCATGGTTTATTCTCAACATAGATTTAATCATTGAATAGAATGACCATAATGAAGACGGTTTATATTTTGCACTTAATTCAGCGAAATAGGCCAGCAGAACATTTTCGGAAAATGATTTCGCGTTGTTTCGAACACGCCATTCGTTGAAGGTTGCGTACGTTTTATTATAAATGGATTTCGATGTTTCAGGTATTAAGGTAGATGCTGTTGCTGTAGCTAGTTCTACAATTTCTGGTGGTGTACAATTAAAATATTCTTCATTTTCGTCCATCTCAACACAAACTGTCAAATATACTATTCGTTTGACAGTGACACTTTTTGAGGTTGATTATTTTGTTTCCGTGGTGAATTTTGTGATTGTTGTGCCAGAGGGATTAATAGCTATTAATCCCGCATTATTAATCCCTAAGGGATTATTATATGGCATTATATTGCAAACACCACAAGTATAATACATATATTATGTATCAGTCGTAGATAAATTAATAAATTGCGTTTTTATTTATATGCATTAAATGCATAAAATCTCGAGAAAATGACGTTTAAAATTTGTGCTATAACTTTTCGGGGCTTAATTCAAAAACTATTAAAATTAGTATAATAACCATCAGTTACAAAGCTTTTTGAAGCTCTATCTATAAGGTAGTGTAATAATTCTACTAAAAATATTTTAAAAAACTATTTTTTTTTGAGTTGTGACACGATACAGATAAAACAACGAAAAATTTACGAAACATCATTAATCAAAAGTGGCTCTTACAGTACAGAATATAATAATATCATTATCATTATCTGGTTAACAGACTTATGTAATACAATAAAAAAATGGTGACGATGATGAATATAAAGAATAAATAAATATAATCATGTAGGTAATAGAAATCTCAACAAATATTTTTTGTGACTTTAGCCTAAAATAAATTAATAAATTGCGTTTTTATTTATATGCATTAAATGCATAAAAGCATATTTAAGTGCATATTTTAGCTGTTTTTGTGCATATTTGCATGCATATTTTAGGGTTTTTTTAAGTGCATATTTCCCGAGCTCTAATTATTACTTTATTAAAAACAATCTGCGTATGTGCTCAAAAAAAGTGACACATTTATCACTTCTTATCTTTAATTTTACATTATTTCGTGTTTAATATTGTTACTAGTATTTAAAGTTACTTCAAAAATATAGTATACTTTTTATAAAGATATTTAATTTATTTTATGCTAAAGTCACAAAACATATTTGTTAAAATTTCTATTACCTACATGATTATATTCATTTATTCTTTATATTCATCATCGTCACCATTTTTTTTATTATTTTTTTATTACAACTAAACCTATAAATATATCGAAAATCTTGGATTTAAAATATTGTTTATTATTTAATTTTCAATTATTTTAATTTTTTATTTGGTAAACTTTGTATCTAGGGTTTTTCGTCTTCGTCGTATTACGAGGTATGTCGCTGTTTTTGCGTCCCAAAGGTGGAATTATTGCATCGCGATATTTTCCCTTAAATACGCAGAGTGTTGATATTTGGTTTAGAGTTGTGATTGCATAGCTGCACTGAAGACGCATAGATGCAGAAATAGCTATCTGGAGATGGTGGTCTAACTCTGAACCAAATAAAACCAAAACGGCCTTTACCTTTATAAATATATTATTAAATGTTCTCTAAATTTTCTAGAGAAAAAACTGTGACGTCTATCTGATGATAATAATTGTTTATACGCGAAAAAACTTCTTTATACTTCACATGACATTAAAGGACAAAACTTTATTTTTTTAATTAGCTAAATGCCTTGACAACTAATGGCCTTTGGCATGATACAGTAGATTTTTCCAATTTGATAAATTTTCCCTGATGTAACGTGTAGTGTGTGTGTTGAGTAAATGTCTTAGTACTTAGCAAAGTTGACGTCATTTTCTTTGCAAAGAGACGCTAATAATTGTATACGAACGTCTGCGGTCTCTCCGGTGAGACCGATCAGACAAGGATAGAAACTAAAGAAATTCCCTACCCAGGTGGTAGCAAACTTAAAATATTGTATAATTGAGGTATCTACCAGTAAAATTAAATTTTCTTCACAATTACCCATCTTAATAATATGACGTCATATGAATGATTTTTTGAAATCACTCATTTTCTCACCGTACAGAATTTTTGATAAACTTTGTTTTTTTTCCCCAAGGAGTTTAATTGTTTAATTTTAATTTCTTCATTTAGTGAATTGATAATGTCAATACTGTGGTCTAATAAAATGTTTCATTTTTCGAATTTAGTTATTGGTTAATATAGGGTTGTTTGTCATCAATTATTTTGAAATCTGTTTTACTATTAATCCACTTCTTCAGAAGAATTGATTTACTTGCACTGTTTTTTGGCAAGATCAAACACTTTTGATAAACACTTAAACACAAATTTACTTAACTAACTACGGACAGGACAAAACGACTTTTGCAATTTGTGTTTTGCTAATACAAATTTTGCTGATTTGTTAAGCTTTCGGAAAAAAACATATTGATTTATAATTTTATTTTAATGACACCAATCCGCTTATCGCATTACTGTCCATTAGGGTCTATTGTCGTATATTAGGTATGATAATACCAATAAGGGATATTTCCGAGGGATATTTTACTTAACTCGCTAAATTGCATTATTTATATCCTCAGATGTTTGTCCAGATTGAGATGCAAGTGAAAATATGCACTATTAATAAATGTATGCACACTTATAAAATTTATCCAAAACATGCACTTAATATGCATTTTGCATATTTCCCGAGCTCTAGTAATAATATACTGTCTTACCTCAACAAAAGACGCTTTATACACATCTTAGATGGGCAAATGCTTTGCACAATTCCATATGTGACACTGTTTATTATGTTCGGTGCACCCGTTGATTTTGGTTAATCATATATTGACACTACTATCATCTAATGACAAATAATTGAACTATAAACTTAACATTTTTTGAGATAATAGGTTTGTAGTTTTATTAAACTCTTGGTGCAGTAAAACCGTTTTTATTTCCTTTTATGAGTTACTTACTTACTTTCCGTGTCCGGAACACCAACAACTTTAAATTCTGTATTTCCAATGGTTTGGCCACACAGATGGCCCTGTCATTTGCTATAATTAAGTCTTGTTCTGTGCAGGTCTCTCTCATCTCTGTGCATGATAGTAGATGCCGGCTGGTCTGAACCGCGCCACAGTCGCAGGTATCATCCTCCTGGTATCCCCATTTTTTCAGGTTACTAGCACAACGTGAAACGCCGGGTTCTTAGTCTGTTTAGCACTTTCAAGTCGGATACGGTAAATTGTGTCTAGCAGCCATTTCCTCCGATAGTGGAAAATGTGTCGCGGTAGTTGACGCTTGCCATAGGTGTATTCGGCGCGTCTCTGGCGCTTCGGGGATGGATATTGATGTTTTCAGGAAGCTTTTCCGAGATCTTAGTCTGCTTGGCTGAGTTTGGTGGTCATATAAGGGGTGTCTTCGGTCCGTCTCCTGCTTTTTCCGTTCTACCTCTGACGTGACCTTCCTCCTGATTGGTGGTGGAGCAATTCCAGCAATGGGGTATACCTCTTCGATAGGTGTCGGTTTCAGGCAACCCGATATTATACGGACCGTTTCATTTAGAGCCACGTCGACGTTCTTTGCGTGAGCAGAGTTTGCCCATACTGGTGCTCCAAACTCCGCGGCCAAAAAAACATAATGCCAAGGCAGAAGTGCGGAGAGTGTGTGGTTGTGCTCCCCATTTTGTATTAGTTAGCTTGCGGATGATGTTATTTCTGGCACTTACTTTCTTCTTGACATCTTGACAGTGGTATCGGTAAGACAGAGTTCTATCCAGACGGACGCCAAGATATTTTGGCGTCTTCTTGTGTTCCAGCATCTGACCACGCCATTCCACCTCCAGCGACCTTCGGGCATGCTTGTTTCTCAGGTGGAAAGCACATACCTGGGTTTTTGTGGGATTGGGTTTCAGATGGTTTTTATCATAGTATAGAGCTAAGTCTCCCAGGGCATCTGTCAGTTTCACTTCGACTTCATTGAAGGTTCTTCCCTGAGCTGCCACCGCTGTATCATCAGCGTAAATAAATTGCCTTGTTTGTTGGTGTATGGGCTGGTCGTTGGTGTATATGTTGTATAGAATCGGCGCGAGGACACTTCCCTGTGGTAGCCCATTTTTTTGGTCCCTCCACCGACTGTTCTTGGACTGGAGTTGTGACTTTTATGAGTTGTGACAATATTTGAGCGGAGCGGAGGTGCGAAATGAGCAAAAACTATTCTTGTTTGTATCCTATAAAAATTGAAACAAAAATAAGGAAACAAATTATTATCTAACAGTTTAGTTAGCTGTTTGATTATTGCCGTATAAAATTTCGAATATATATTTTTTTTCTGGTGATTGCATTGAAATGTTGATTTTCTAATAGAAAAGCATGTTACTATAACCAAAGATCAATGCAATATAACCTCATGAAAAGATACAATATGGCACGTTAGAATTTTCACTTTTTCTGTACTTTCGAACTGAACTAGCTTTCTAACATGGCGAAATATAATGTGCATCCATTCGAAAATAATGCAACTCGATGTTCAAAAGAATAAAGTCGTTTCCATTGTTGGCTAATAATATCTACAGGTATATTCACAGACATGCATAGTCAGTCAGATTTTATAGTATTGTGAATCATATTTTGTATAGATTATTGATTTTTAAAAAATTGTTTCGAATATAATAAGCAATATTACAATAGATACAGAATAAGAGATAGACAACTAAGAGCATTCTCAATTATTATTAAATAACATCCTATATTACTACACTCTGATTAGAATCATTCGATTTAAAGTTATTTGTAATTTTTTGTTAAATATCTTCTTCTTCTTAAGGTGCCGAGACCGCTTGTCGATCGTTGGCTCTCATGTTGCGCAGCATATTAACAATCATTGTCTTATTTACAGCCGCACGAAATAGTTCAGTGCTAGTTTTCCCAAACCATTGGCGTAGGTTTTTAAGCCAAGAAGTTGTACGGCGGCCCACACTTCTTTTTCCCATTATTTTACCTTGCATGACAAGGTAAAGTATGTCATATTTTTCTGGGTGACGCATTATATGACCAAAGTATTCCAATTTGCGCCTTTTAACCGTGTTCACTACTTCGCAACTTTTATTCAAACGTTGCAAAACCCTTTCGTTTGTGACTCTTTCTACCCAACTGATCTTCAGAATACGGCGGTAGACCCACATTTCAAATGTTTCAAATGTTTCAAATGTTAAATATACCGTTTAACAAAGATCATGTTATGTGTTAAAATTGGAAAAATAGTTGTTATTATAGGAGCATATTACTTCTCTATTTAAGACTACGAAAAACTAAGAACTTTCTTGTAAATATTATTCAGAACAAAGACACATGTAGGTATACTACGAGGCTCTAATGTCATAATCCAGTTCAGTACAATTTTGTTCACGTTCACCTTCAGGCGACAGTGTCCAGTTAGGAGACCTACAATAATTCGGAGATCATTCTTATCCATACCAAATAGATGTTTAAATATCTTTTTCGAAGGTTCGTACTTATAAGCCTTCTAGATAGCCAATTTGAGAATATTATTCTCAATATTGTATTAAAACACAAACAAATAAATGAGAATCTCCTCAAAAACGGAACCAATGTCGAACGAGTAGACCAATATCTGGGAACAATGATCAACTCCACAAATGATTACTTTCGGGAAATTAAAGTTAGAATAAAAAAGGCTAGACCTAATTTTAACAAAATGAGAAAAGTGCTCTGCGTAAGAGATGTGAAGTTAGAGCTATATTTAACCTTACAACTCGTATTTAAAATCACGGTTTACATTTTACTTTACTAATAAGTAGAAAAACGAGTTTTAACACTGTAAGACGTTTGATATTAAATTTCGCATAGCGATTGTCAAAGTAAAGCTTTACGTTTCCGGCTTTCACCGTACAAATGCCTGTTTAGGCTTTGATACGTAAGTAACTGGTTTAAAGTGAAAGAGTATTGCATACATACATAAATATTTCTCTTACCGGAAGGTAGAATCTACAGGTTAATCCATTTAAAACGGATTAACTTTGTAGTATTAGTAAACTGAACGGAAGGTTTTTGGAAGCGATAAGTTTACTGTTGTTCTGAAGCTATTTTCTAGTGGCATTTTTGTAATTACCTATTATATATTATATTTTTATATATTATATTATACTATTTATGTATCAAAAAATAATAAATCCTTTATAAAAGGTATATATTTAAAATCCCTAAAAAGGGCTACATCACAATCACATAACTAGTTTTCGACTTGTTTACCAGTCATCATCAGTGCTTACCTAAAATGAATATAACCTGATAAAATAATGCAAAGATTGAAATTTTGACTAAGGTTAAAAAATCTGTCGGTTATACTCACGTGAAGTTTACATGCTAACCACCAAGATATAGTTAAACAAAAATATGTGGGTCAAAGCCCTGTATAAGTGTTCCGTTAAGGAAATCAGTTAAAAATGCCAATTAGAGCATGGATGTTTAAGTGAGCTGTGGTGTGACTAGATTACACTAGGTTCGAACAGCTTACTTTTAACATAAAAAACATGTTTAGAAAAATTTGTCACATAGACCCTTCATGCACTTGTGTCTTCAATTATTTTTGTGAAAAATGCTCAGACCCGTCGAGTAGTATTTCAAATTGTCATTTTTGATATACAATAATAATGTATACAGGGTGTCCCAATTTAAAGATATGACGTCATTTTTTATTTTCTTAAATAGCAACACTGTCATTTTGATAGCTATTTTGATAGGGTGTGTAAAGTTACAATACATAACTGAAAAATTTCAAATTTTTATTCCCTACCATTAACAAGATAATAAAAAATAGCAAAGTTATGAAAAACAAGTAATCAAATAATAATTGAATATAATTATTTCAATTAAGCAAATGCTGATAATGTTGCCCATTAACTATTTGACAATGATTGAGGGCAATATTATGAGCATTTGCTTAATTGAAATAACTAAATTAAATTATTATTTGATTGCTTGTTTTTCATAACTTTGTTATTTTTTATTATCTCGTAAATGGTAGGGTTTTATTATCTTGTCACATTATGAGGGGTGAAAAGTACGAACTTTTAAGAAATATCATGCAGGGCAAAATTAAGGGCAAAAGAAGTGTGGGAAGAAGAAAAATATCGTGGCTTCGAAATATACGGAGTATATTTGGCATGTGAAGAAAAGGAAGTGGCACGTGAAGAAAAAGAATCTTAACTTTTCTTTTCTGCAATAATGTTCCCCCTGATGGTTACCACCCGCAAAACTGTACGGAGGCTCAGTGTACGTCCGAAAAATTTTACCTCAGGAGATGCTATTATTCCAGTATAATTCTTATTATAACATTTTAAAAGTAATGTTCTGTTCATGATTATCTCCTGAAAAGTTTTGATATCGGGCACTATTAATCCTATACACCAACAATCCAATCAAAGTGCAGTATTACCTCCACCCTCTTGAATTTTTCTGTACACGCCACGATTCCTACAGGACTGCCCTATATACCAATGTATCTCCACTAGGAGGCACGTACTTTATTCGGGATATGAAACCACAAATTCTACATAAGCTTTATTTCAAAGCGATATTTCAAATCTTGATAAAATTAATTAGAGTGCGAATATATTATGCTCCCTTACACACAAATACCATACACTCATGTATACAACATAGTGTAAACACGCAAAATTAAAAAATGTAAAAATTTGGTGTTCAATAATGAGACCTTTGACGTAAACATGTCCTCAATTTAAAAAATAATTCAAAAAAGCGTCACTGTACATTTCGTTTTATTTATGGTATTAAAATTTAATTGGCAAAAATCCATTACATGTTTGAAATATTTCAAACATCGGATGATAAATTAAACATTATTTTCTGAAAGGTTTTTTATATAACATCCAAAAACGTAGGTAAGGTTTTAATTTTGGGAATAATTTAGTTGATGTGTACGTATTTTTCAATTAAAAAATGAATAAAAATTTTCGGAGTATCAAGGTTTGCTCTTCACAAAATAAATCAAAGTTTCCATTCCAAAAAAATATTTATTTTTTAATACAGTGGAACCCCGATAAGTCGGCTCTCGATAACATGGACCGATTTTCAGACAAACATTTCAAGAATAAAAATGTACTATCCGTTGCAAGATAATTCGGATGGAATCCCCCGGTTAATTTGTGCTTGATATCGGCCCAGTTTTTTAATCTGGGGAATTCCATCCGAATTATCATGCAAGGGATAGTATGTAATTATAATTTGAGAGATAATGTGTATTTGTGTAATTTTAACTATATATACGTTAGTAAAAATGACTCAGGGCACACGGCGGCGGCGGCAGAGCGACGGTCATTGTCTCGGATTTATCGGAAACAACAGGCACCTGTTATTCCTTTGTTTATTTCAAACTGTCTTAGCATTGTTTAAAAAAGACTAAAAGACTATTAAAAAAATCTTTTTTAAACAATGCTCTTAGTTTTCACTGTTCATAACATCGTTCCGATTGTGACTGTATTGTGTGTAGTACAGTCTTGTATTGTTTGCTTCCGTTTGCTTAGGTTTGTGTTTGCGTGTTTTTAATAATTTATATGTGTACTTCATGTTATTTCAATTATAACGGAGTTTATCTCTAAGTATACCGTATTTTATTAATTTCTACCATATTCTCCGGCTAATCCGGATTTTCGATGACCCGGATCGGCCGCGGTCCCGGTTAATGCGAGTTATCGGGGTTACACTGTATTCTGCTTTGTTTACACACTTTTACCTTCTTCTTCTTCTTCATCTTTTTGTATAGACATGACACTGTCTTTCAACGTGCCTCCAGTAAGTTACTATTCCATCGTTTTCTTGGTCTTTCGACTGAATTGAATAAGCTTTCAAATGAGCTATCCGACGACCCCTATTCTCACTTTTTATATTTTTTGGCTAGCAGATTGAGTTGTCAAGTCAAGGTGTAGTGAGGGAATGTCGCTCAGTACTGGTATTGGCATGGTTTGCTGGGTATTTGATTCACACCAGAACAAACACTTAAGACCTGAGTGTGTATATGCCGATGCCCCCATGTTGTGCCGCAGAGCTTCTGAATGAGATTATTTCTGGTTTTTAGCTTTTCGGCAACTGTACTTAACCCAGCATTGGTCGCTAGGTAGATTATTACACGAGTGGTCGCGCGTGAGATTTTCTCTCATATATCCAAATTTTGCCTTTTTTGCAAAATAAAATTTTTAAAAGAGATTTTACACTTTTTTTATTAACTAATAATAAGAATATAATAATTTAACATAATATAGATAAAAAATGATATAATACAAAAAAATAATCGGAATTAAACCAATATTAATCAATCTCCGTGTCTTCACAATTTACAGCACAGCACACAAATATAACAAGAATCCTCTGAACAAATTAGTTGATGACAATAATTAAAATTTTTTTACATTATTTCAGGTTTTAAGTGAGAAAATCAAATTATTTTTATACACAGTTAGTGGCGCCGGTGGTCGCCGGACGAGTCTATTTGATTGTCGAGATAGGATAGATAGGAGACTAGAAGGAAACTCAGCGCGTAGAATTTCCCGGAAAAAAAGTTGTGCGCAATTTTCTGAAACCGTGAGAGAAAATCTCATATAGCGACCACTGCCGTGTTAAACGTTACGTGCACCTAGGTATTTCTTAAGTTTATTTTGGTTGAGTCGAATATTAAGTGCATATGCGCAAAATGTCGCCTATTAAAATGTTCAATGTGTTTTATGTGTATTTATTTTTTTCGAATCCCGAGAAAACTAATAAGTATTTTTGAAAAATTTAATCGCAGAATGAAAGACTGCATTATTACCGAGGGCGGAAAGTCTATTAGAATATTAGAAAGTCTATTAGAATAACAAAATAGTTCTTTGAACGAGATATTTGAAATTAAAAGTCAAACTGAATTTTGTCTATTTTTTTCATCCCTGTAAATTTAAAATAAACATTATATAAACCTTTTTATTTTAAATCCCGAGATCTTGATACTTTATAGAGGCAAATACATTAACTTCACAATATCCAATTATTGTGTTTGTGAAAAAAAACTATCAAGTACGAAAACTAGTCTAATATTTGAAAAATCATGGTTACTGTGTCAAAGGTAACATGAAATATTTGTTTTTATTTACTCTTAAGAGGAAAGGCGCAAAATGTCCCTGTCAAAATTTTCAATGTGTTTTAAATTTATTAATTTTTTTAACCATGAGAAAACTAATAAATATTTTTGAAAAATTTAAACGCGGAATAAAAGATTACATTACTACTGGGCAGAAAGTCCCTGAAAAAATCTATAACGTTTATTTTAATAAATTACAGGTGGGAAAAAATTAAAGAGAACATTTATTGTAATTTTTAACTGCAAATATTTCCTATTTATTTATTCTAAGGGACTTTAGGCACTGGGTAGTAACGTAATCTTTCATTATGCGTTTAAATTTTTCAAAATTACGTATTAGTTTTCTCAGGATTCGAAAAAAATGAATACTTTTAAAACACATTTAAAATTTTGACAGGCGACATTTTGCGCATTTCCCCTTTACAAGAATAGTACATTGTTTACCGGGTAGGAAAAGCTTAACATTCCTGGACGACTGTGAAGATTGCTAAGTCGAGGCGCAAGCCGAGACTTAGCAACACAGAGTCCAGGAATGTGGCTTTTCCTACGAGGTAAACATACTATTTTTCCGCAAATCGTTTAAAATTCGACAGATATTAATTGATTTAAAAAAAAACGCGATAATTTTATTCCCAAATAAATGGTGCTTTGAAATTCCTAATAAAATTACTTGGGTTACTATGGAAACGTATTGAGGTTGAATTATCATTTATGTAGAACACTAACAACTGTACGGAAATATCATTTCCTTACAGTAAGGAAATGACATTTCCTTACAGTAAGGAAGTCCTGACTTTTTCTTCAAGAAATTTTGACAGGAATGTCAAAATTTCCTGGCGATTTGCGGAAAATTACATTAGAAAAATTTCAATATTCAAGTCAGTTGAACTTACAAAACCATTGCTTCTTTTAAATCAATTTTTCACCACTTTCTGAACAATGTATTTATAATTCTATACCTCACTTCGTATCATATATATCATAGAAAAATACAGATTAGTATTTAATAGGAATACCTCAAATAGAAATATAGAATTTATTTTGCAGAATATTACACATTCGCGTGAAAACTGGGTATATCCGTAACGCTGGTCTGTCGTTTGCAGCTTTAAAATAATCGGTATTTTATTTAAATTACCCGTCAATAATATAGGACTGGATCCCGCTTACCAAAAAAGTTGATTAATAGCAAGCTGAAAATTTGTTAATAGCCTAACGGTGTGTAGTCGGACAAACTTTAATGTACGGGAACACTGGAAGAGGGGAAGTTTTAATTGTGAAACAGTTTAAAAATTTGGAACGTCAGATAATAATAACGTGCCATGTATATTGTCGGACAGAACATCCAATTGATTTGTTACCCTTTCATTAAATTCTCATGCAAAAATCACACTGCTATTACTAACCAACATAATTCCTGTCATTTGACAGTTTCTTCGTATTCCACTCATTAAAATGCCCAGTTGGTGATAGATACCAGTCTGATTTTTGCACGAGAATTTAATGAAATGGTAACAAATTAACTGGGAGTTCTGTCTGACAAAATAGATGAAACGCTTTCGTAGTCTGGCGTTCCAAATTTTAAACCTGTTCCGCAATTAAAAATTTCCCCTGGTCCAGTCTTCCCATACATCAAAGTTTGTCCGACTAGACACCGTTAAGCTATTAACAAATTTTCAGCTTGCTATTAATCAACTTCTTTTGGTACGCAGGATCCAGGTCTAATACTCTAACTATGTAAGTTTAAGGCTTTGTTATAAAATTTTAATACTTGGCGGACACCCAATAACAGTGATTTCATATAATTTACTTCCGTCATAAAAGAATGTTTAATTTCCTGTATTATTAATAAAAGTTGTATTTTTTCTTTTATCAGGTTGGAGCGTAATTTATTTTATGATAAGATTTTTTTGATACAAGTTAAATCTGGAAAAGTGCTAAATTACAATAAAATTGCGTAGTCTTGCGACCTGGGTATTAAAATTTGATAATTTCAGAGATCAGAATGTTGAAATATAAATACCTATTAAACGGGCGTTGAGATATTTAATTTTAATTAAGAGGACACTTTCCTTCTTCTGCTTAGTCTTCTTCTTCTTTCTCTTATTATTATTGTTCTTCTTCTTTTTCTTCTCCTTCTCATATTATTTGGTCCTCTCAAGCATCGGATTGAGATTCCCATTTTCCCAATTTTTTACATGCATTTCTATATTTAGTCATCGTATTTAGATTTTAATATATTTCTAACATTATTTTAATATTTTTCTTTTTATTCCTTCCTATTTCCAGGATGTGATCTATATCTTTCCTTCTGGATCTTCACCTGCCCATTTTCGTTCTACTTCCCAATTTTACGAATACTTGCCATGCAATTCTTTCTGATTTCATTCTATTAATGTTCGAACCAGAACATTTTTTTCTGTTTAATATATGCAATAATAGGTTTCTGCTTTGCTTTAGGTCTTCCATGCCTTTTCCTGTCCCATTTTCTTGTTCTGAATATTTTTCTTAAATGTTTTATTTCATTTTTTTATATTTTTTCCTAAATTTTACACTGTTCGCTTGCGTATGTGATTATTGGTAGTTGCTACCTTATAGTGAATTTTTCTCGCAACTTCAATTTTGATATTTTTGTCCCCTATTGTTATTGCATTAATCTTCTTCTTCTTCACGTGCCATCTCCGCGACGGAGGCTGGCAATCAGCATGGCTATTCTGATCTTAGATGCTGCTGCTCTGACTAGTTCGGTTGATGTGCATCGGTACAATTTCCTCAAGTTACGCAACCATCGCATTAATAGCATAGTATAATCCTATAGTCTTGTTTCCTGTATGTGTTAACTTCGCATTTATTTTGCCATCATCAGTCACAATGATGCCTAGATCGCTGCTAATCTTAAGTGGTTATTTTTGAAGTGAAAACTTCTTTAGGGACGTTGTGCGATTTTTGGATAGGGGAAAAAGCATTGAATTCGCAACCGTCATCGCGACCCTCATCGCGACCGTCATTGCGACCGTCATCGCTTATGCTCTATATGTATTATGTGTATGTGTATATAAATTGTGTAGAAGGATAATTTACTATTTAACTATTTTAGGATGGGGAAAATGGATTGATTTCGCGACCATCATAGCGACCGTCATCTCATCGGCGAAATAAATGTTGTACATAAATAGGTATATTATGTGGATGTATATATAAATTGTATAGAAGTAATTAAATTTAAAATAAATGTAAAACCTATTTTAGGATGGGGAAAAGAATTTATTTCGCGACCGTCATCGCGACCGTCATCTCTTGCGCGAAATAAATTTTGTACGTATCTATATTATGTGTATGTATTGTTATATTTCTATTTGATATGAAAATTAAATTTTGATAATTATAAACAAAATTCAATTTAATATAAAATATTTTCAATTTTCTCAACCACGGGCATATAAATTTAAAACAACCTGTATACAACAAATTGTTATATGTAATTTTAAGAAGTGATTAGAATAAGCGTACGAAACTCGGAACAATGTGCTTAGATAAACAAAGTGAATGACGCGTACCATTATCGTTCTTCTCGGAAGGTCGATCATTAGCCTATGCTAAATAAAACTCAGTGAAATAGATGATAGTTCATTATCGTTTTTCGCGGAAGGTTTCGATCATTAGCCTATGCTAAATAAGACTCATTTGAAAGAGAGAATAGGTCATTAAAATTTGTAAATAGTTAGAAAGTATTTTAGAATGGGAATTAAATATTTTCTTTTGAAATCCATTAAGCATATTTAGAAAGATTAAAAATTGGTTTTGAGGAATATTACGAATGAGAGTTGGTGGTGGAAGATTGATTTGTGAATCTGGAAGGGATATTTAGAAAGTAGGGGAATGGATGACAAAGTGAGGGCAGAATGTTTTGAGCTGTCGAGAAGTGAAGTCGAGTGGTAGACGGTAGTGTTCGAGGAGTGAGAAAGCCGGTGTAGTTCCGTGAGTGTGGAGTATCTATCGTGGAACGAGAAGTAGGCCAGGTCGAGAGTAAAAGAACCTCCTTGAGCCCAGAGTGTCCCGGTAGCTGATAGCAGTTTCGGAAAAGGTAGAACACAGCATCACGACCGAAGCAGGAACGAGAGCTATTCGAGCTAGTTTTTCAAAGGAGTACATTACTGGAAGCCAGGACGAGGTTTGATCGCAGCCAAGGATAGCAGGAACGGGCTTTGTGTGAGGACATTTTCAGTTCACCAGGAAAAGGTCAGTCTCATTTGTTTGGACATGAATGTATGGGTTTTTCGTATTAAATTCCACATAAAAATTGAATAACATAATCAATAATATCAGAAAAGCTTCATAAAACTTAAATAGAGTTGTTGCTAATAACTCCTAATAGTTAAATGTTAATAAAAAACTTTCAATTGAAAACCAAAAGGAAATAAGATTCCCATTTGTAAATGTTATGTTTAAGAATAATAAGAAATAGCAAATATTAAGCAGTGATTGCTTTTTAAATAAAATAAAAAATATTTTGATTATAATTGTAACCCATATGTGTATTTTTTTTACTCTTTTCGTTTCTATCCCGATTAGGAACCATTAAGAAATATTTAGAATCCACGAAAGTAAGTAATTAATTTATAATTCGCCCTGAGATTGAAAACATATTGATATGTGATCTGGTTAATTAATTAGATTAGTATTAATACATTGATTAAATTAAGTGACATATAAGAATATTATCTCATATCAATAATCAAGATCACATCAGTATATATAAATTGTGTAGAAGTATTTAAATTTAAAATAAATGTAAAATCTATTTTGGGATGGGAAAAAGGATTGATTTCGCGACCGTCATCGCTTTCACGAAATAAGTTTTGTACGTATATTATTATAATGTACGTATAATACTAGTAATATTATTGAAGTGAAAACTTCTTTAGGGACGTTGTGAATTTTTTATATGAGGAAAAAGTATTGAAGTAGCGACTGTCATCGCGACCATCATTGCTTCGACGGAATAAATTTTTGAAGTGAATACTTTTTTAAGGACCTTGCGCACTTTTTAGATGGGGAAAAAGTATTGAATTAGCGACCGTCATCGCCTTGGCGAAATACATTTTTAAAGTGAAAAGTTTTTTTAGGGACGTTGTGCACTTTTTAGATGGGGAAAAAGTATTAAATTAGCGACCTTCATTGCTTCGACAAAATAAATTTTTGAAGTGGATATTTCTTTAGGGACGTTGTGCACTTTTTAGATGGAAAAAAATTGTTGAATTAGCGACTGTTATCGATTCGGCGAAATAAATATTTGAAGTGAAAAGTTCTTTAGAAACGTTGTGCCCTTTGTAGATGTGGAAAAGGTATTGAAATAGCGACCGTCATCCCGAACGTCATTTCTTCGACGAAATAAAGTTTTGAAGTGAAATCATCTTTAGGGACGTTGTGCATTTTTTAGATGGGGAAAAGGATTTAATTAGCGACCGTCATCGCGACAGTCATTGCTTCGACGAAAAAATGTTTTGAAGTGAAAACTTCTTTAGGGACGTTTTGCCGTTTTTAGATGGGGAAAATATTGAATTAGCGATCGTCATCGCGACCGCCATAGCTTCGATGAAAATTTTTGAAGTGAAAACTTCTTTAGGGACGTTGTGCCCTTTTTAGATGGGGAAAAAGTATTAAATTAGCCACTGTCAATGCTTCGACGAAATAAATTGTTAAAATGAAAAGTTCCTTAGGGCCGTTGTGCCCTTTTTAGATAAGGAAAAGTATTGAATTAGAGACCGTCATCGCTTCGGCAAAATAAATTTTTAAAGTCAAAACTTCTTTAGGGACGTTTTGTACTTTTTCTATGGGGAAAAAGTATTAACTTCATTGCTTCAACCGTCATTGCTTCAATGAAATAAATTTTTGAAGTGAAAAACTCTTTAGGGACGTTGTGCCCTTTTTAGATGGAGAAAAAGTATTGCATTAGCGACCGTCATCGCGACCATCATTGCTTCGACGAAATAAATTTTTAAAGTGAAAACTTTTTTAGGGACGGTACCTATACACTTTTTAGATAGGAAATAAGTGTTGAATTAGCCACCGTCATTGCTTCGACGAAATAAATTTTTGAAATGAAAACTTGTTTAGAGACGTTTTGCCCTTTTTAGATAAAAAAAAGTTTTGAATTAGCGACCGTCATTGCTTCAGCAAAATAAATTTTTGAAGTGAAAACTTTTTTAGGGACCTTTTGCACTTTTTCGATGGAGATAAAATATTAAATTAGCGACCGTCATAGCTTCAACGAAATAAATTTTTGAAATGAAAACTTCTTTAAAGACGTTGTGCCCTTTTTAGATAAGATAAAAGTATTGAATTAGCGACCGTCGTCGCTTCAGCAAAATAAATTTTTGAAGTGAAAACTTTTTTAGGGAACTTTTGCACTTTTTCGATGGCGAAAAAGTATTAAATTAGCGACCATCATAGCTTCAACAAAATAAATTTTCGGAGTAAAAACTTTTTTAGGAACGTTATACACTTTTTAGATGGGGAAAAATGTGGAATTAGCGACGGTCACCGCTTCGGCGAACAAAATTTTTGAAATTAAAACTTCTTTAGGGAACTTGTGCGCTTTTTAGGTGGGGAAAAATTATTGAATTTGCGACCGTCATCACTTTGCCGAACTAAATTTCGTACGCATATAAATTATGTGTATGTATACATAAGTAGCATAGAACGTACGCCACGCGTATATAATTTAGCTATAGCACTTCTTTTTGGGTCGAGAAAAAGCAGTGAGCTCGTAATTTACACACTATAAGAAGTTTTCACTTCTGTCGGCACTCCCATGAGTGCTTTAATTTTTTTGGAATATTCTTTCATTACATTTACTATCCTTATTGTTTATTTCTTTCATTTGATTAACTGTTGAAAGTTGGAGAATAAATTACAGAAATGGATGTTCTCTTGCAGCATGTTCTACAATTATCAACGGAATAACTTATTTTTAAATTTTATATAGGTTACGTGACAAGACTGACAGCTTATTAGTTTATTACTTTCGATGAGAGCAACACCGCCAACACCATCGTTACGTTACATGCAGAACTTTAACTCTTAAGGCTGTATGACACTATGCATTTTCTTTTATCATTTCTAATATCGTTTCTGATATCGTTTCTGATATACAATTTCTTGTATCGTTTCTGGTACGTACATTTGTGCCCTGTATGACACTATGCAAGTTCTTGTATTGAAAATTGTATGAAATTCGGCACCTGATTGGTCGAAATTTTGTTTGTCACCCTGTGTCACGTTACATTGATATGCTAGTACGGCATCTACAGCTGATTTTAAGGATTTTAAAAAATTTGTAAACTTTTAAAAACATAAATTTAGCATTTTGATGTTAACCAGAATTTTCACGTTGACTTTTGATTATTTGTGTTTTTTATTTTGTTTTGATATTTGTGCTAAAATATTTGCATTAGATATATCTTCAGTTTGATCCAAATTAGAAACTATTGTATTTTCCTCTATTAAAAAATTATGCAACATGAGACTCAAAGTTATACATAGTTTGAACTTTACTAGGAGCTAAATATATGGTTATTAGTAGAACAGTAGTCCATACCAAACGGTATATTAAGTATAAATAAATGATTTATAAATAATACCTACAAAAACACAAATAAATTCATCAAGACATAAATCATTAAATCATATGATCTCATTTTCAGCCGCCATTATGACATTTAAATGTTTTAGTTTTACCACAGCAGGTTTTACGTTTTTGCTCTTTGCGCAGAAATTGGCGCAGTTCTTGTACAAGAATCTGTGCCTGACAAAAATTCTTGTATCGTTTCTGATATCGTTTCTTGTATCTGTGTATGACACTATGCATTTATTTGACATATCAGAAATGATATTAGAAATGATACAAGGAGATGCATAGTGTCATACAGCCTTTAAGTTAACGTTCTTCATTCTACGATACGTTAGTGCTTTGTATAAGGAGGTACGTTAGGCAGTTACAAAAACTTCCTAATACCTGTAATATCAAAATTACACTTATTCCTAGAAATATTCTTATTTCTAGTATTACCATTACTGCTGCCACCGATTCCATTTATTGGTACTAACTAATACCCTTAGCGTTTCTAATGCTATTTTAAGTTTACCATTATTTCGAAATACTCCGTTTGACTCCCATGTAATTTTTAGAAGTGTCTTGTCTTATCTCTGAGGCCTTTGTGTCTATTCTTATTTCGAGGGTCCCATTTAATAGGATATCGTGTTTAACCTTACTGCCAATGTTTAGTGTATCGTGTTTATGTTACTGCGTAACCCTGGTAAATCCTGGTTGGCTACAAAAATTGTGGATCCGTTCATGAACACAATTAGGATATGGCAATTTTAGACACACACTGTATATAATAATAATACACAAAAGCAGATATTTATTACACATTTTTGCAAAAGGTTTAATAACGATTTCGATAGCATTTTAAATTACCTAATAAATGTATGATTAAAGTAGAGCAAAATAAATATTTATTTCAGAACAAAATGAAATAGATTGATTTAAAATAAAACTTTTTAACTGAACTAGACGACATAAATGGCAATAAATTTAATAAAATGCATTATACTATAATATATTTTCACATAAATAACAGCTATGCAGGTGTCTGTAAAAGGAAACCATAAATTCATTTTTAGCTATACTTAAAACGTCAATTTTTATATTCTTTTAGTGCATTTAGATAATAAATGTATACTTATTGTAAATATTTGCGGATATTTTTATCGAATTTAGTATTGATACGATATCTAATGTGGATTAATTTATATAACAAACTAAGAATATGTTAAAAAAATATTTCAGAATCGAAAAGTAGCTGCAATTCCGTATGTTACCAATGAAAACAATCAACGGCGTCTTTCTAGACATTCTGGGCAGATTATCGGACAATAGGCCATTTTTGGGAAAAGTTATTAACCAGCAATTTTATTTCTGGAATCGAATGTTATGATTGTATATACACACACATCAAAATAATCTAGGGGACAAAAACAAAATGCAAGATTACAGAAGTATTTTAAATAACTTATTTCAAATATTTAAAAAATAGAAAGAAATAGAAAAATGGAAATAGAAAGAAAAATACTTAATACTTAAAAGATAGTAATTTGTTGCCCCTCAATTCCCAGCAAAGTAGTCTGTAGGTTAAGTTAATATAGTGAATGACCTCCACGGTTGTTGATTACTGCCCTACGTCTGTTAGGCTAACTCATGATCAAATGATCAGTGTCTTTCTGCGTTATTCTGCTCCACTCCATTGAAAAGCCTTCAAACAGTTGCTGATTTGTATTGAACGCAATATTTTGTTGTAAAATGCATCTGCCCAATATGTCCTATACATACTCAATTGATTTTAAATCTGGCGATTGTGCCGACCATGATAAAACCCCAATTTCATTATCTTCTAGGAATGTTTGCACGACCGTGGCAGTATGTGGACGCGCATTGTCATGCATTAATTAAAATTGGGAAACAGCCTCTTATGCAAAGGGTACGACAATAGGTTCAAGACTAATACCGCGGTAGTCTGTTGAATTTGAAAACCGTTCCAGATAAATGAGACTGTTTCTTCCACCAAGAGAGATGCCACTCCGTATCATTATACTGCTGCTTTGCTGTCTATGAACCTCCTGCGCAGCTTATAATCGTTCAGCATTGCCACATCGTCTCCAAATTCTTATCCGCCTCGTATCTGGTGCAGATCCAAATCGAGACTCATATGTGAACAAAGTAGAGGATCACTTACGTCTAACCCAATTTGCGTTTTTTTGTGCCCACTGAAGTCGATGAGCGCGATTTCCTGTGGATAACACACGCACTCTCACAGGTCTACGTGCATCTAAACCTACTTCATGCAGTTTATTTCTAATAGTTTAGCAACTTAAAAAGAGCTGATTGGTCTCTTGCAGCTTCATTTGTAATTGTGATGCAGTTATAGCCAGATCTTCCAAATCCTGAAACTTAAGAAAACTGTCTTCAACTCTGGCTGGTTATCCTTTTATGGCCTGTATAACGTTCAGCAACGTCACCAGTTTTATGAAACCTTAACCACAAACAATTAATGACATTACTGTTTTTGTAGAGAGCCTCATCAACGTCTCTTTGACTTTTGCCAAGTCTAAGCATCCCGATAGCGCGCCACTGGTTTTCTCTATTTAAATGATGTCTCTCCATTATTGGCAATTGCAAAACTAAATACAAATCCAAATAGACATCGAAATTCAAGTACCAATAAAGAAATATTACTTTTTATTTTATAGACCAAAACGCATTCTGAAGTTTTGTTTTATTTTTTATAGCCATTCTTGTCAGAATTACCATCTAAGTTGGTGGAATAATCGAAAAAACAACAAAAAATAATAAAATCATAAATTTATTTTTGTATTTGCAGCTAACATAGATTAAAAAGCTGTTAATATGAGCGTCCCTTAGATTATTTTGATTAATGTGTGTATTAATAATATAGGTATGCAACGTCCGCAGATAGTGTGCTACTTTTTTTATAAACAAAATGAAACCCGAAAATCGTGTTTTTTTTCTTCAATTTTTGCTCTATAACTCCAAAGATTTTAACTTTACATCAAAAACACTCGAATATTTGTGTTTTTAACTTTAAAAGGTGCACTTGTAGTAAGTTTATCTAAAAAAAGTCTACAACTGAAAAATATATTATGTAGTTTTCTTTCCTTATAAATAAATTAATCTATTATAAGAAAACAAAAGAAAGTTTGACATTTAACAATGCGTTAGTTAGGTGGCTCTACTCGAGTTACTTGGGAACAAAAAAAGAAGAAGAAAATTACTTCATGGGAAGCCGAGAAAATGCATTTTTTAACTTATACAGAATTTGAACTTTGAGATTACATTTTCTCCAATTTAAGTTTTGATTAGAATTTTGCTATTTTTGGCAACTTTCACTAGTAATGTCGATAGTTTTTATTATAATAATATATGTCATGATTATTTTAACGATATGAAAATTGGTACGGAGAATGAGGACAAAAACATAAAGGTGATGGTTCAAAAATTATGATCGTATTGTTTATATCTTTGCCGTAAATGCCGGTCAACTTTGACCGGTTGTATTTTAGGAACCACTCATCACAATTAAACGTTTTCTTTTAAAAGAAGCGTCCTGCCGCTTTTTTTCCAACACCGTTTTACATTTCGAAACAATTACTTATCGAAAATTTTAGTTACAAATTAAAGATTTTGTTGGAAAAACCCGCATTTTCCGGGAAAACTTCTCGTCGCAGTAAATCTGGAAAAACACGTCTCTATGAAGAATTAATTTACAGTGAATTTTTAATTAAGTGTTTTTGGTGTAAAGTTAAAATCTTTGGAGTAATAGAGTAGAAATTGAAAAAAATTACGGTTTTTGGGCGCCATTTTGTTTATAAACAAAGAAGCACACTCTCTGCGGACTTTGCGTACCTATATTATTAATATATACAATCATAAGTTTACTCACCGGAGGGACCGCAGACGTTCGGATACAATTAGCGTCTCTTTGCAAAGACAATGACGTCGACTTTGCAAAGTAACAAGACACTTACTCAACACACACACTACACATTACACCCGAGTTAGTGATAAGTTATACAATTACGTGGCTAAAGGTTCTAGTTCTAAACCAAGGCCAAAATCAGAGAAAAAGAACCGATTCCAGTAATAAAATTGCTGGTAAATAACTTTTCCTTATATTTTGCTAATTAGCCCAGAGTACTAATCAATGCTGTATTCCATACCCAATATACCCTTTATTGGTTATATTATTATCGACACTAAGTGCTCAACGGTTCAAGGAAAACTAGAGAAAAAGAAAAAAAAAACAATAGAAAAGACTCAATAAACTCTGTAGCTGAGAAACCGAATAATCAAAATAATGTAATGGTAACGCTTTCTCTGTATTAATCTAAGGCTGTGAAACTTAGACAATAAACTCTAAAGCAAAAAAATGAATAGCTGCTGAGAATTCCATGAATACATACCAGTGTAGTAGTATAATAAATAAAACTAGCTATACCGAATGGATGATGATTTCTGATATGACATCCAGATACAAGCCTGAAGTACCTTTTCAAGTGGACATTCGCCCACAAGAGGAAAGGGACAGCGGAAACTCTCGACCCAGAGTGAAGGGTTACACCTGGTATTATACGGTCGGGTCTAAAACTGTAGAAGAGTGGGACGCAGGAATATTCGGTAGTGGTGAAAAGAAGATGATATGGACGATACCCAATTTGGGTTCCGCAAAGGACTTGGAACAAGAGAGGCATTGTTTGCGTTGAATGTCCTCTCTCAAAGAGGTTTAGATATGAACCTGGATATTTATTCATGTTTCATCGACTTCGAAATGGACTTTGATGGGCAGCGAATGTGTTAAACAATAAAAGTAAAAAAATAAAATTAGATTATGCCGTCTAGAGTAGATTTAATTTCTTTAAACTGAGTTTTAATTGATTAAAGAACGTGGGGCCAAAATAATCCCTTCCGGCTTTCTAGGTAGGTATACTAAGCCAGATTTTCTAGTGTTAATCCTCAAATTCTAACCACGTGGGAAGAGTCCTGTGTTGCCCTGGGTAATATCCAGGAATATTTGCAGCATCAATAAGTATTTTTATTAATATAATGTAGTATAACACCACAACTTTCAACGTTTAAAGGGTTTTTACCCAAAACATTTTGGTGGCTCAGTTGTGCTATTTTTTTGCTTTTAATAACACTTATGATGGATTTTTTAATCGGAAAACTTTCTGTGACTTAATATAAACCTTATTTAGGGAATTTTAAATATACTTTTTACACAGGATCTCGTATTTTTTATTTTAATATTTCTGTAACTTCTCATTTAGAATTTATTATTCTAATATTTTCAGAGAATCACAAATTCCCTTACAAAGAATAACATAACCAGAGATTCGATTATAAGTCACAAATTGTGTTTCTGTTTATTCAACCCGCATCCTTTTAATTTATTTTGGTGGGATTGCGGAACAAAGCGTTATATCACGGTCCTGTGTTTTGTCTTGATAAAAGAATAATGAAATACGGGTCTAAAACTGTAGAAGAGTGGGACGCAGGAATATTCGGTAGTGGTGAAAAGAAGATGATATGGACGATACCCAATTTGGGTTCCGCAAAGGACTTGGAACAAGAGAGGCATTGTTTGCGTTGAATGTCCTCTCTCAAAGAGGTTTAGATATGAACCTGGATATTTATTCATGTTTCATCGACTTCGAAATGGACTTTGATGGGCAGCGAATGTGTTAAACAATAAAAGTAAAAAAATAAAATTAGATTATGCCGTCTAGAGTAGATTTAATTTCTTTAAACTGAGTTTTAATTGATTAAAGAACGTGGGGCCAAAATAATCCCTTCCGGCTTTCTAGGTAGGTATACTAAGCCAGATTTTCTAGTGTTAATCCTCAAATTCTAACCACGTGGGAAGAGTCCTGTGTTGCCCTGGGTAATATCCAGGAATATTTGCAGCATCAATAAGTATTTTTATTAATATAATGTAGTATAACACCACAACTTTCAACGTTTAAAGGGTTTTTACCCAAAACATTTTGGTGGCTCAGTTGTGCTATTTTTTTGCTTTTAATAACACTTATGATGGATTTTTTAATCGGAAAACTTTCTGTGACTTAATATAAACCTTATTTAGGGAATTTTAAATATACTTTTTACACAGGATCTCGTATTTTTTATTTTAATATTTCTGTAACTTCTCATTTAGAATTTATTATTCTAATATTTTCAGAGAATCACAAATTCCCTTACAAAGAATAACATAACCAGAGATTCGATTATAAGTCACAAATTGTGTTTCTGTTTATTCAACCCGCATCCTTTTAATTTATTTTGGTGGGATTGCGGAACAAAGCGTTATATCACGGTCCTGTGTTTTGTCTTGATAAAAGAATAATGAAATAACTTCCTCATTTGAGGAAAAAGTAAACAAAACTATTTGTTTGGTAGAGTGAGCTCAACTTTCAGTGAGTTGTGTCCTGCTGGTCGTGTTTTGTAAAATTGCAAGTTTGGAACAAGATGTATTACTATTGAACAATTCTAGAGGTTATATAGGAAAAAGAAGAATGTTCAAGTGAAGTTTTAATGATGTTATATAAAATTTATTAGTATGTACAAGTAAACTTAACAATAATATAACAAAACACATTTCGACATTTTTCCGTGCCTTAAATTTGGTATTTTTAATAACCATCGAGCAGCATTATTTAATGTATTTATTTAAACACAACTGAACTTACAGGGTGTTTGGTAAAGAATGGGCCATATCTTAACCTTAAATTCCTGAGCTTAAAATAGGTCGATTTAAGCTAACATACCTTAGTACGAAAGTTAATAACCGAAATACAGGGTGTCAAAATTAAACTTATATTTTATTTATTCTTGAATATTTCCTGACTGGCGTCGGATAACAACAAGAAATTTGGTAAACAAGTTTTGTTTGGGATGAGAAATCTAAATTCGTCACCAAAAATGATGTATTTCCCAGAGGACGCCACATACGTCTTTCAGAGCCCATTTAAACGCTCAATTTTTTTATCTCCAACTCTACATAATTTTTAATCGAAATTCTTATTCTTTTAATATTTTTACTTAAAAAAGGTATATTAAATTCATCTTGCTAAACTCAACTGTTTTCGAGATAAACGCATTTTAAATCTGCGATAGGTACAACATAATTGTTTGCATATCATTGTAGTTAAACCCGAAAAATAAACTTAAAACCATAATAATTGTGCCAGTTCTCATATTTATGTCATTGCATGGCAAATTCCATTTGAAGAAATTTGCGATACATTTTTGTAAATTTTTATGGTTTTAAGTTATTTTTTGGTTGTAATATTATTATGCAAAAAATTATGTTGCCTTGCAGATTTAAAATGCGCTTATCTCGAAAACTGTTGAGTTTAGCGAGATGAATGTATATACCTTTTTTAAGTAAAAATAATAAGACAAAAAAAGTTTTGATTCAAAAAGTACATAGAGTGGGTAATAAAAAAATTGAAGCTATTAAAAGAGCGCTGAAAGGCGTATGTGGCGCCCTCTGGGTTAAACATAATTTTTGGTGGCGAATTTAAATTTCTTGTTCCAAAAAACCTCTGCTTACCAAATGTTGTGCTATTATTCCGTGGCTGTTAGGAAATATTCAAGAATAAATAAAATCAAAGTTTAACTTTGATACCCTGTATTTCGGTTATTTTCAATGTTCGTACTAAGGTAAGTTAGCTTAAATCGACCTATTTTAACCTCAGTAATCAAAGGTTAAGCTATGGCCCATTATTTAGCAAACACCCTATGGAATCATCTGATATTTTTTATTATTTTAAGCGAAGTAATACTAAATTAAATTTTCTTCCATCGCATCTTTCAGGAGCCTACTACTTATATAGAACCAAATCAACATACCTACGAGCTACTAAAACTGGTTGGATGAAAATTAAAGGTTTTTTTACCGATTCTTTTTACGAAATCTGTCAGTTTCCGTTCTTGCTTGTCTTCTTCGCTCTCTAAGTACACGAATTCAATTAATCATCTGATTTTACACATCCTACTTTTGTTTGAAAATAGCACACTTTTCCAATTTCCAATGTTCCAGTTTTGGTGATAAAATAGGGATGGAAAAAACCTACCAGTTTAAACCTAAAACCGGTTTTTTTACTTCGCAATAACCGGTTTTCCCGGTTGTTTTTTGTCCCGGTTATAACCGGTTTTTTCTTTTTAAAGTAAAAACCGATTATTAGGTTTTTACCGTGATTAGGACTAGGTTAGGTATTATTTTGGATCCCAATCATAAATATTATTCTCAAGTAATTATTCCAAACAAAACCGTAATTCAAATTTTGTTTTATTTTGTAAATTCAGAAGCAAACTGAAAGTGCAATCTCACATCAGCCAGAAACAATTATTAAGTGTTATTATAATATTTCCTTGAAAAGGTATTTGTAATCATAATATTTACATAAGAAGTGATCTGGTTGAATTAGACGCAGACATCATCTATTTTTCATATTTAACTCTTGATTTTGAAAGTGGGTGAATGACTTTTTCTGATTACCAAAAATAATGCTCTGACTATGAATATCGAATTACTGATTACGAATACGAATCTCCAACAATTTCCCTACGTTTTCAAAACGATACACCCACCCATACAGTAAGTATTAAATGAGTTAAAATGTACCTATTCTACGAATATACAAACGTGTTAAAAGTAATATATAATAAATTTTTTTGATGGTAGATAAAAATCCAATTTATTTTTAAGTGAAATATTTATGTTGATATTATTTTTTTTTAAATCCCATTTCAAAGAGTCTGGGAAATTTTTTATAAGTTGAAATGGTTGAGGAATTTTTTGGGTTTGGGAGGAGAGGAAAATTGATGGGTAATTTAGAGGATTATATTTTTAAATGGTAAATTAAATTTGCATCATTACTTGAGTACAATAATTGCATATTATATTTTACTCTCATAATATATTCAATGACGATAGAACCTGAATTATTTCAACGCTCTCTTCTTCAGCGAAAGCTTAAGGATGGAGCAGGAACGAGAGGGCAAGTTAGAGGGTGAAGTGAAGCTTTTGGTACAATCCGTACCAACCAGATGGAATTCTGTCTACCATATGCTTAAAAGATTCACACTAATGTCCCCATATATAGCTGCAATATTGGTAGATCCCTCGGTTAAAAAAGCACCAAGGATGATTTCTGGTTCAGACATAAAACTAATCACTGAAATTGTAACCATTTTATCGCCTTTCAATGAGGCCACAAAGGAGATCTCGGGTTCGCAGTACATTACTGCTAGCCTTGTAATCCCCCTTGTGTCTATTATGGAAAGATCTTTAAAAAACCTCAAGTCAAACCTTAGTACAGCCCAAAATTTATGCCAAAAGCTTATAACTAGCCTTAAAGAGAGGGGCACTAAGCTTCTACGAAACCCCCTGCTTTGCCACGCTACAATCACGGACCCGACGTTCAAAAAACTATGTCTGAATCCGTCTATAGCGGAGACAGTCACATCCAATTTAGGCTCGGAAGTTAGGACGTACCTTACAGAAATCGTAAAACTTTCTCCTTCCTGCTCCTTCCAGAATGAAGAAGCCAAAGTGAGTTTAAAATCAAACCCTCTTTGGTCTTCACACGATCTGGAGTTGGTGAACCGTGGTTCCAGTTCAAGTTCTCAGGACACACGGATTCAAAGTTCTTTTCCAAATGAACTGACTCTATATCTGCAGCAGCCTTTGCTGCCGAGATTGAGTGATCCGTTTGCATTCTGGGAGCAGAACAGAACCTGTATGCCAGGCTTGGCTTTTATAGATAAAAAATACATGTCGTTGGTCGGAAGTTCGGTGGCATCAAAGAGATTGGTGTCATCATTGAATGATATTGTGTCAGATGAGAGAAACCGCTTAACCGACCAACATATATATGAACGAGTTTTTCTCAATAGGCTTCATGAAAAATACTGGCCAGCATAATGCTAAATCCATTTCATATAATATAACCTGTTTGTAACCTTCTAACCTATATTTTTACTTAAAATATTATTTTATTCTACTTATATTATACTTTTATTGTATATTATTGCAATATGTATATATTAATCTCACGCTGTATTATATTTAATAAAAATCAATAAATATATAATAATAAAATAATAAATAAATATATTAATTCATAGAATAAAATGGTTTTATTAAAAATTGTGTTTTATTTATATTGATATTGATGTTCTTCGATAGTACTAATTTTGATCATATTGATATCGAGTTGAATGGAGTATCGCAAACTAAAGTGCATTGTAAATGTAACTTTGTAACCTATTGGATTAAAAAAACGGAAACCGGTTTTTCCAAAAACCGGTTTTTTGACCGGTTATAACCGCCAGTTTAAACCGTAAGCACAAAAACCGGTATAACCGAAAACCGGTGTTTTGTCAAAAACCGCCATCCCTATAGATAAAGACATCCATTTTCCGTGATCAATCTTGTTCTGCGTGGTTAACTCGGGATCCCGTAACTTTCTCCTGCTATAGAGTCCTTGGGCACGGCAACTCTCCTTTTTATACACAAAATACAAAATATTTACACCTATTGCTTTCAAAAGCTACAGGTTTCAAATACAGAGTGATTCAATATAAGTTTGGTTGAGTGTACCTGCGAGTTTTGGGATTCTACAACTTCTAGGACTCTTTCTATTGGCCGATGACTTTTTGGTTTTTTCTGTGACTGAAATTTTTGAAAATTGCATAACTAAATTATATTTATATGGGCAGCATTCTTATTTGTGTACAGATATTTAATTAGTTTACATTTAAATACTGGAGGAGGGAAACGTACAGGAAGAAGCGTAAAATCTTGCTGCAATGCTATTTAAATGCAACCATTTTTTTCTAATCCTTAGAAAACTAAAAAACTTAAATGTAGAATGAACGATTACATTATTGCGGAGAGCCGAAAGTCCCTTAGAATAAACATAAAATTTCTTTTGAATGAAATATTTGAAATTAAATATCACACTTAATTCTCTCTTTTTTTTCACCCATGTATTCGAAAGAACTCCAAGCATTTAAATAGCATTGGAACAATATTTTATGCCCACCCCCTTAAGGAAACTAAAAATAGAAAATCACCAGGAAAGAACAAAATACCAAAAAAACCCTTAAGGTATAGAAGACAAGATCTGACCAAAAAACTATTCAAAATAATCCAAAAAATATTGTAGTCTTCTAGTCATACTTTCATCAGCATACTTTTAATCAGTGATAAGATTGTTACATTTTAGAAGTTTTCACTTCTGTTGGCACTTCCCCGGGTGAGAGATTTTTTTAGATTCCAAATTAGTTCTTTGTTGATTATTCTTTATAATCCTTTGAAGAGGAGGAGACTGTACTTATAACGAGTTTAAAGAGTTGCAAAATTTAATGGAAAAATTTAATAACTTATTATTCTCCATTCCATTTTAAAGGTGTAATGTTAACTACAATTACCCTGTATCAAATGATGTTTAATTAACTTTTTAATTTAACGACTTCAAAACACTAAAAGTTAGATTAGTAGAGAGTTTACAGCTTTTCAATCCTCCAGAGAAGCTCCCAAAGAGTCAATCGGATTAGATCCTGTGCAATATCCAATTTATGACTTGAATATTGAACTGAAACTAATCTGAGGTTTTACTACTAAAAATTTTCCTTTATACGCTTAGAATAATAAAGGAAACATAAAACCTAAGTTTAGTATCTGCTTCTGTAAAATATGTACGAAGGCTACTTGAGGCGAGTAAAGATTTTAATCTTGTTTGAATAAAAACCGAAAAAAAAAAGAAAAAGGGGTTATAATATATTCTTAAAAAAATATGCTACAAAAATTACTATCAAAATAGCTAAAAATATGATTATCTAAAATAAATAAATAAAGAAATGACAGGAAATTATTGTTGTTCTGAACCTATTTCCTTGTGACATTTTTAAAATTAACTATTTAGATGGGAAATAAGCCACAATGAAATTGAACAAATTAATTTTATTAACGTTTCGACGCCCACATAGGGTGTCGTCAAAATACAAAATACTAATAAATTAAACAAAAATGTTGTTGCTTAGTAAAAAATTCTTCTACGCAACTCATAGATATTGGCAATATCATTTTAAAGTCTTCTACTTTAAAATGTATATATTTTACCGTAAAAACCCGATTTCAGGTTTATTGTTATTATAGTTAATTATAGTTGAGACTAAGCATGTTTCAGTCAAAACTAGTTTTTACCAAACTTTTCAGTAATTTCCAGATTCAACGAAAACTCGGTAAATAATTTGCTACCCCGGTTGTTTGCAAGTAATTTCTCTAAAACGTAAAATACCTACTCTGGACAAGATCGTAAACGTAAAAAACTCAAATCTTTTTGACCACGTTGTTGTGTTGTCTTGCATCCAGGCTGCTAAAATTTTCTTTAGCCCGCTCGACTTAACCTTGACTCTGGCTGTGCCTTGGTTTTCCATCAACTAATTTTTTCTCAGGCCAGTATGACATTACCTCATTTTTAACTGCATTACGGAACACTCGGCTAAATGCATGGTGCGCCAAAAGTCAAGAATATATCCGTTAATACAATTGATAAGCAACTTCTTCCGCCCTCTTACGTTGTAATGGTTTTCACAAAACAAATTTTGTTACTGGTTCTTATAAACCATAATAAACTTGTAGCCGTAATCCTCTTGTGATTGCATATCGATCAAATCTACCTAATAGCGACTATTCATTTCTGAATGCAATATAGGTTTCGACACAAGACCTTCGCTCTACTCTTCTTCCGTTGGCAGAATTCACACATTAATATAAAAGTATTGAACATATCAATAATTGTATTTGCGTATTTTCTGGCGGTTTTAGTCTTCAACCTATCCCAACCTCCATAACCAACAGCAACGTTTAAAACCTCCATAACTAATAGCAATAGCTTCAATTATGTCAAAAATGTCTTCGTCAGGTACATAATATTGAGATTTGTTTAAGATTTCTAGTTTTTAACTGAATTTAGCAGTCTAATGTAGTTTTGACTAGTTAAAACTAGAATTGTCTAAAGCGCGTAGTTAAAACTAGATTTTCCTAGTAAATTCGGGTTTTAACTGAAATCGGGTTTTAACGGTAACATATATAATATTATATCTGAATTTTCGATATAAATGAGTCAGATTAAGTAAATTATTACATAGAATAATTTTTTACTAAGCAACAACATTTTTGTTTAATTTAGTAGTATTTTGTATTTTGAAAACGACACACGATTTGGGCGTCGAAACCTTAATAAAATTATTTTTTTCAATTTAACTGTGGGTTATTTCCCATCTAAACAGTTAATTAGGAAATTATTGAAAGCTGACAAGAGTGTATTGCATTACCCACAAAATTAGAATAATTTGGAATAATTCTGAGAACATAATAAAATTAAAACAACTGATCTACATTTTGGGTTACTTATGCCTGGTTGCACCCAATAGATCTTAATCTCCAGCTTAGCCCAGCTCAGCTTATAGATTATGACGTTTTAGATTGTGTCTTTAAACTCAGACAGCAATTAATGAGGAATGGTAGCTTTGTACCAATGATAGTTTAGTTGCTATGCAACGAAGGAGTAACACTAGGTAAACTTTTTGACCATATCTATACGTACGTAGATACATTGAAACTCTTTCTCGCATAATTTAGATTCTGTGAATTTTCGAACCACAGTGTTAATACATTTTTAAAATCAGTATTCCAAAAGCTTTTAAGTGAGGAGCCACATGATGCACCATTCCATTTAAAAAATCAAAATTTTGACTGTCTCCTGAACAGGGGTCGTGAGAAGTTCGAAACTTTGATGCTGTACTATGATTATTTAAAAAATCGACAGATCCGAACGTTTTCAGTACATTCTTTCACGGTTTTTGCTATAAATTTTAAAGAACCGCTTGGATTGACATGAAATTTGGCATACGCATAGCTAACATGTCAACGAAAAAAGTGATATGGTGCCGATGTGTGCTTTTGCCCTGGGGGTAACTTTCACCCCATCTCGGTGTTGAAAAAATATATGTCCAAGATAACTCCCGAAATGGATAAACTGGCTGATTTTAAGCAACTTTTGTTCTATAGAGTTTTTTCACCAAATCAATACTTTTCGAGGTATTTGCAAGTGAATATGTTCATTTTTCAACAAAATAACCACGTTTTTAGACGGTTTTTCGCAAATAACTTAAAAAGTAAGTATTTTGTCAAAAAAATCATTTTTAGCAAAAATATAGCCTGTGAAAAAGTGAAAAAAAAACGGTGTGTATATTAGGTCTCTATACCTAACAAAAGCAGAGTTATAGCTAATGAAAAATAGGTTCATATTCGAAAAATTCCAAATAGAACAACTCAATGTGAAATATCCAAATAATGAAGCATTTTTGGAGAAAACGCATTACAACTTTTTTAAAGTGTTTAAAAAAGCTTTATTTCTGTTTTTATAAAAAAATTTATAGCATCAAATGTAAGCAAGTTACGCTCAAAATAAAGTTGCTCCCTTTTGTTTCGGCAAAAAAAATCAGGAAGATCACCCCCCAATTAGCAACTTAAATGAAATTAATCGTTACCGCTTTACAAGTTATTTCAATTATGTTGTGTTTTTATGATCTGTAAGTTTGATCGATTCAAAGTGCTTATTTTTTTAAAAATTTGGTTTTAAACTAAAATTTTTAAAAATTTTAATTTTAAAAAAATATTTTTTTCAAAATAACTTAAAAATTGTTAGAGATACCAAAAATCTTATACAATAAAAAAGTCACATACACTCGTGATAAGTGATTCGTTCAAGCCCTTTTAACTACAGCTCTTTCAAAAATAAGGACTTTAAACCGATGAAATTTACAGACCATGTGATTAATACATACGCGAGTAAAAAACTTGTGAAGTGGTAACAATTAAGTTCATTTGAAATGCTAATTAGGTGGTGATTTTCCCGATTTCTTACCAAAAAAAAAGGGACCAACTTTATTTTGAGCATAGCTTGTTTACGTTTGATGCTGTTTTTTTTTTTAACAAAAATAAGCATTTTTTAATAAGCATTTTAATGAGTTTTCTCCAAAAAGGTACTTCGTTTTTTGGTTATGACACGTTATAATATTCGATTTGGAATTTGACGAATATGTACCTATTTTTCATTAGCTATAACTCTGCTTCTACTAGGTATAGTCACCTAATATATTCACCATGTTTTTGACTTTTTTACGTGCTATATTTTTGATAGGAATTTTTTTTGACCAAATACTTACTTTTTGAGTTTATTTGCGAAAAACCGTCTGAAAACGTGGTTATTTTGTATAAAAATTAACATATTCACTCGCTAATAACTCGAAAAGTATTGACTTGGTGATAAAATTTTATAGAACAAAATTTGCTTAGAAATAGTCATTTTATCCATTTCCGGACTTATCTCCAACATATATTTTTCACCCCCAAAAGAGGGTGAAACTTACCCCTAGGGCAATAGCACACATCGACACAATATCACTTTTTGAAGTTATACTTCTTTACCGGCGATAGAGGGTAAATTTTTATATGGGAAAACCTAGCGACCGGGCGCATGCGCATGATAACTTTGTTCTGATTGGATGTTTAAATGACATGTCAAAAATTATTCAATATGGCGGCTGTGGCACAGCTGTAGTTAGATTATTTATGGTTGTTGCGTTTTAAAACTTGTGTGAAAAGAAACAACAAACAAAAGTTAGTTAACAGATATACTGCCTTTTTAAATAGTTTTCATATACCTATATTTTTGGACTTTTGGACTATTTTGGACAAGGAAAACTCATTCTAATTTGGTAAGTAGTTTTTATTATAATCATATTGTAATAATACATTTGGATTAGGTTGAAATACATACATTTATTTTCTCAAGAATGCGGATTTTAGAGAGAAATCCCAAATTAGGTTCGATTTTTATTTTTAAACTAGCTGACCCGGTGAACTTCGTTGCACCTTAGATAATGTGTCATAATTAGATAATGTGTCATAATTTTAATTCTAGATCAATTGGTCGAACGCAATTGCTAGAGATCAATAACTCAAAATCCACTGCTCGAAAATGAATTGCTCGAATAAAAAAGAAAATTATATGTTCAAATATTCATTCACTTTAATGCAAAATTTGTAGGTATATAAGAGAGGTACATTTAATAGGACAAATTATGTGATATTCCACGTATATATTTGCAGATATTAATTTGTGGTTCATAATATGTAATTGTTTATTAAACGCAATAACCTATCAACACTATCTCTATATCTTCTATGACCATTTTGAGGTTGTTTGCCACTTTATGGATACTCGTTCTAAGAGGCATCTTTCAGTGCATCATAGTTTTTCGGTTTCTTTCTAACGCATTAAGTTGGAAGTGACAGAAAAAAAGGGTACGTTCGTGATCACAGTTTGTTATAACATTTATTCCAATTTTTGATAGATGGCGCTATAATCGAACAAAAAATGATTTACGAATAGAAAAAGAAAATACCATTTTATAAATGCAATAAACACAATTGATTTGTTTTTTACCAAATTGCAAATTAAAGGGTTAAACTGCAATACCTTTTTCATATTTGGCTGATTACTATTCTGACAACTGTCACAATTAACTTAAATGTCAGATTATAATAAAAATTATAAATGTGTATTAACACGGACCTTTTTTGCGGTCACTTGTGACATACTGAAAAATGCCTCTGAGAAGGACCACACTGTTCAATTTTTAGTTCATTTAATTTTTGTTCTTGTTCTATAGCGGAAATAAATTTCTGCCCTTATTTTTCTTATATTTCCAAAGCTCAAACATATTTAAGATTTATAATAAAGATGTTTTCAGCATAAATTAATATACGATTATACACGTGGAATATCATATAATTTGTTCTATTATACTATCTTTCTTATGTCTATATTTTCTACTATTGTGAATAAATATTTTAGATATACAATTTTCTTTTTTATTCGAGCAATTGACTTCGAGTAAATGTGGCCTTTCGGCAGTTGCTTTTCTCTGTAATAATTGTATAAACTCTAAAAAACGTAGGTGTTCTACAAAATATTTTATAGAAAAATTTTTTGATCAACAATAAATAGCCTTTGATTTTATGCTTCTGTATTTTGGTAAAATTTTAAAAGCATTAAGAAGAGTAAACTGACGGACGGACCTATTGAGACAGAGAGCGAAGTGTTCTTGCGCCAGTTTTTTGCGAATGAATTTTGATTACTATACCAGAGATAGGCCTCCACCAAAAGCATCCGCCAAAAGTTTGATTATACCAGATATGCGCCTCCGACAAAATTTTGATTATTATACCAGAGACATGGTACTTCGGCAAAATTTTGAAATATTTTTTGTACATTAAAAATAGTAATCGAAAAATTAAAAACTTCATAATTTCACGGGTGTTAGTACAATTTTCTCTCATTCTTCTCGTGTGCTTAATGTCGTCTCTCGTGCTCTCGTGTTGTTCTACGGGCTCGTTTTGTTATCTAGGAAACTAATTGAGCTAGAGAGACGATTATATACCGTTGGATAGCGAATTCAGCAAGGAGACTAATTGCCAAATTTCATAAAAATCGGCAAAGTCGTTTCGGAGCAGTATGGCAACAAACACTGCGAAAGAGAATTTTGTATATATAGATGTATAAATATTTAAATGGCTATTAAAAAATAACGGTTGAAGATAAAAAAGTGAAAATTTAGGATTGTATGTACATTTTGGTTCTACATCGTATAAAATTAAAAAAAAAATTTGGCCAAATAAATTTTAAAAAAATTAGGGGGGCAAGCCCCCTTTTCACTTCGGTAGACCGTACCACTTCAGAAACCATCCCGGCTTCATGCACAACAACTTTGATTAAGGTCATCATACGATCAAATGCATAGTTTGCGAGTCTATACGGAACATACATACATACATACATACATACATACAAACATTCATTTTTATTTATATAGATTATGATTTTTTGGCGTAGATTTATTTATCTAGTAGGTATGTAATGCTTTGATTTGCATACTTAATTTGATTACCAACAAAAGTTCTACCAATCTTCATCTAATATATTGTTTTCTCACTGTTTTGTTATATTTTTATATTTTCTTCCACAAAATTTAAACTAAATAATTTAATTTTCAAAACAACTGTCAAACAGTAAAACGTTCAGTTACCGTATTTTTCCACATGATAAATAATGTGGGATTGGACGAGTGAGTCTACGCTTCGATTACGAGTCAAAGCGGCACGAAATTCAAGGGTTCAATTCCCGATGCAAATTTTATTTTTTTATTTTTTATGCATGTTATGATTGTAAGTATATTTGTTATATAATTTTTTTTTCAGAAAATGCGTATTTAAAATTTTTGCCAACAATTATTATCGTTCAGAAATCATTTTTTCTTTGTGGCATTTTTCAATGTGTTTGTGTGCGTTTTATTCTTTTATTTTTTTAATTTTTGGTATTGTCTTAAAAATCACATAATATGTAGTAGAAGTATAACTTCTTACGTGCGTACAAAGTACACACACATTCTTGTTTTCTAAGACTTGTTAGATATGTGTTTGCCAAATTTCATGTCAATACAAGCCGTTCTTTAAAATTTGGACGTTTTGCAATATTTTCCCTTTAAAGAACGTACTATTTGCTTATGTGCTAAAAATAAGTAAATTAATAGGAGGGGGAGTAATCTTATTTAAAATAAAAATTAGGTATCTAGTCCTGTCGCCAGGTGGGTATTACAACGGTTTCCTTTACTCAGATGGACTTACCCAATTTTTTTGTGTATTTTGACCCGTAGAATACGAATTTTTGGGTAACAATTATTGATCCGGATGTCGATAAGATTTTTATAAACAAACAACTTGAGAAATTACATAACAGCGGTTTTTCGCAAAACAAAATATTTTTTTGTATTTATTGGGTCATTCTAATCAAAAATGTTCTTACAAGTTTTTTCCGAAACACTTACATTTCCGAAACTGTTATATAATATTTTGTACGCACCAATTTTTAGTAACCTAAAAATACTGATGGATATTGAGTTTACAACCGTTCTCGTAAAGTGGGGAAACTTCTATATGGCAAACATTTGTTGAGGATATGAAAAATGACTAACAATTTTGTCATAATTTTAACGTGCGAAATAATATATAACACCAAAGGTCTTATATGATGAAAGTTTTTAATAAATGAGCTTATAATAAACTGGGTGATAAATATCAATTTTTTGCGGGTAGAGACACCAAGAAGTAGAATAACGAATGAAGTAACAAGGATATCGGGGTGCTTGCGGTACATACCTAATATGGAGAAATAAATACATGGCCACAGAGAGTAAGACGTGGATTTATGAGACCTGCACTATGTTTTCTAAAGTCGGAATAAATATAATAAATAAAATGAAAAATGAGCAAAATGGGGACAATTTACATACAATTAAGGGGCCCATATTATTATGATGGGAGATGTAGCGACAAACTATAGAGAATTAAGACAGGGATAATGTAGAAAATTGAAGTGCAAGTCGTTGTCAAATGGGTGGGAGCAAGGCCTCTGTTGGAGATACCATGTAGAATAAATGAATCCAAATCTAATTACAAAGAGACAAAAACACAAAAACTAAACTAAGAAGTCATGTTGGTAGGCTTTCAACATGTTGATATAACTGCTGAATATAAAAGCCATAAAAAGCAAGATGACAGAAATGACAGGATACCCTCGTATAAAACATCTTGTAAAACAACCAGTAATTCCGGGGTAACCTTAAAATTTTGAATAGAAACCCAAATTTAACATCAGATCGAAAAACTGAAAAATAAGTGCACAATATTTTAAAAAAATATATCGAATGACACCAAACTCGACCCTCCACGGAGGTGAGGTGGGGGGTTAGTTTATAATCTTAAATCTGTGGCGTTATGGCGAAAGTTGGTATGTCCAAATTGCTATTTGTTGGCAAATGAATGAAACAATTTGTTCTGTTAATATTAAATCGTTGCAGTCGAATATGTGAACGAAATGGTGTTAGACAAAAATATATGGACAGCATTATATAAACTTAATGCTTTCAAATAAAATTTATTACATAGGAGGGGGAAAATCGGAGGGGGAAGAACATATTAACTTTTGCCATACTGGAGATAAATATTATTTAAAAATGGCAAATGGCTTTTTATAATGTATTTGGCGAAGTGCTTTTGTAGAGCTTATTTCAGATTACAACAAAAACAAAAAGTAATTGACTTGAAAGTAACTACAATAATTACCATTTCAAAGGAAGTAGGTACCTAGAAATGTGATTGAAAAAGTGTTGGAAGTCAAAGATGTTTGTCAAAGCAATAAAATTATCAGTTGTAATTGCACAAGAGCTCTAAAATTCTATATTAATTTTAGAGTTCGAGTGCAATTTGTTGCGATTATTTCATGAATAAAACTGTTCAAAACCAAAATTTTATTGTAATTTATTTATGTAAGTACAGATTAGTACAAATAAACACAAAGTTTTTATAAATATTTGACGATTGAAAGTCATCACTTTTATTATTTTTAAAACATTAATTGTCATTAATGTCACTGAATGTATTTTTTCGTAGCAACGAAGGGCATCTGACGTAATATACTTAACGACGGGCAATTATCAAAAATTATCGATTTAATTCAGATTTCTGTAGGTCTATTGGTCAGAATCTCCTATGAATGAAATAATCCTATTAATGCAGGTAAAACTATTTAAAGTTATTGTGGAACATTACAAAATGTAACCAAATGTTTATAAAGGTGAAGTTTTAGAAGGTTTATAACCAGATGCAGATTAAGGTGATACAGTAGCGATCAACATGTAGCCAAAACGCGTTCCAAGATTGCGGCTGTAATTTTGAATATTTTTTCGAGATATTTGGCACACGTATTTGTAATATAATAAAGAATGGCGGTACAGAGCCCAATTTAAAAAATATATTAATATGTGGAAATTACTCTGTAATTAAATACAATATTAAAAAAACGAGCCTGTACCGCCATTAAGAAGAATAAAAAAATACACTTTCTTCAAATAAACTTTTTTATCCGATGCCTAGATTTTGTGTCATTTTGGAACTACTAATGAAATAAAAAATTTTAGTAGTTCCAAAATGACACAAAATATATGCATCGGATAAAAAAGTTTATTTGAAGAAAGTGTATTTTTTTTTTCTTCTTAATGGCGGCACAGGCTCGTTTTTTTAATATTGTATTTAATTACAGAGTAATTTCCACATATTAATATATTTTTCAAGTTGGGCCCTGTACCGCCAATCTTTATTATATTACGAATACGTGTGCCAAATATCTCGAAAAAATATTCAAAATTACAGCCGCAATCTTGGAACGCGTTTTCGCTACCTGTTGATCGCTACTGTTTCCTCTTAATAAGATGACCTTAATGTTATTGAAAATAACTTTTTTTATTTGAAAAAACAACTTGTCCTGTTAATAGAAAATCGTTGCACTCGAATTTGTGAACCAAATGGCATTAGACAAAAATATATGGACAACATTATGTAAATTTTTTACTCTCAAATACAATTTATTACATTTAAGAAGGAAAATCGGAGGGAGAAAAACATTTCAACTTTGCTATCTTTTTTTTAATTTTGGTAGGACATATCGAAATAAGGAGATTGGTAACAATTACAAAATTATTTGCAAACTTAAGAAAACAAATATTTTATCGCATTGGTAAATAATAAGTAAATAGTATAAAAATAAAACTAATTAGTACCAATATTTATAAATTATTCATTATTATTTCACGTGATATGTAACATACCATGTTCTGGCTACTTAAACTTTTCTTAATTTTGACATATCAACTTATGCCACTGCATATAACACCTTCATTTTTAACTTAGGCACATATCTAATTTTGCCAACTTGTTAAACATCTTTTTAGAGTACATATCAATTAAAAACCAAAAACACAATTTTTGGACATATCAACTTCTGCCATAACACCACAGAAATATTAACCCCATTTTTTATTACATATTTAGATTCCTTACGTAAAATAAGTCACTTTTATCCGAGACATTATTTCGAATTATGGATAAATGACTTTTAGTGGAGTCAATGAAGGTGGATATGAGTTATTACCTCAGATTTCGTTGAACCTCCATCGATTTTCATAAAAATTGGTGAGTGGTTAAAGAATACCTCAAGGAACAAAGGTGACATAGTGCCAACTTGCGCTTTTTGCATTTTAGGGGTGAAATACATCCCTTTTTTAAGAATTATTTTTTAGATTTCTGAAAGTGCAGTCACTGTAAGTTTTCACTTCCTATTTCGTTGAACCTTCATCGATTTTCATGAAAATCGGTAAGTAGTTAGAGGATACCACAACAAATAAAAGTTATATAGCATCAACTTAAGCTTTTGCCTTTTAGAGGTGCAATACACCCCTACTTTTTAAATTGTAAAAAATGCAGATTTCCGCATTATGGCGCAAGTAATCTCGTTTAATTAAGAAAAATAAATATTTTTTTATATTTATGTGCATGAATTATATTTTTTTTTTATTTTTCAAACATTACCTCAACCAAACATCCAAAAATGAACAAGTCGAAAATCACGAAAACCTTATTCTTCTATATTTCTGAAAGTGTAGTCACTGAATGTTTTCACCCACGATTTCTTTGAACCTTCATCGATTTTCATGAAAATTGTTGAGTAGTTAGAGGATACCTCAAGAAATAAAAGTGATATGGCGTCAAGTTGCGCTTTTTGCATTTTAGGGGTGAACTCCACCTTTTTTTTAATGTTAAAAATGCAGATTTCAGCATTCTGGCTAAAGCAATCTCGTTTAATTAAGTAAAATAAATATTTTTTTACATGTATGTGCATGATTTATAATTTTTATTAATTTTTCAAACCTTATAGCAACCAAAAATCAGAAAATTATCAAATTGACAATCACGAAAAAAATTATTCTTTTATATTTCCAAAAAGGCAGTCACTGAAGGTTTTTACCCCTGATTTAGTTGAACCTCCATCAATTTTCATGAAAATTGGTAAGTAGTTAGAGCATACCTCAAGAAACAAAAGTGATGTCGTACCAACTTGCGCTTTTATCCTGGGGGTGGATGTTACCCCTTCTCATGGGTGAACACTATTTTATTAAAAATAACCCCATAATTAGATAGAGGAGTAAATTCTAAGCAAACTTTCTTTTATCAAGTTTATAAATTTTTTATTTAAATAATGTTTCATAATTTAATAAAATATTATTGGTACAGTAAAACCTGTCAATAACGGCCACTAAAAATAAAAAACAATTGGCCGTTATAGAAATGTGGCCACTAATGCTGGGTTACCTTTTCCACAAATACATAAAATATAATTGAAAATTTATTTATTTTAGTAATTAAAGCAAATCTAATTAAATATAATTCTACAAACAAACAGAACATACCTTTCATTAGATATCGCAAATCACTTTGGCTGATTTTGTCTGCATATATATTATGTTTGAGGAATCCCTTTTTTTGTGAGACTGGATATAGGACATTTCTCAATATGAATTCACATTCATGGTATATCGTTGCTATACAGGGATAATAATCTGTGCAATGTTATGGTACAGGCTACGTTAAATATGAAGTAAATTTGGAAGATATACACTGGTTATTCATTTCAATTTAATTTGATTGTTTTTTAATCGTTTACAATATTTAAAATAATTAAAGATATAAAGTTAGGAATTTCAAAAATAAATTTAGTTCTCACTGGCAGGGTGGGAAATAATAAAGTGCCATACAATAGCATTTCATTACAATGCTCATTACAGGCATTACAGGCTGCTCCGTTTGAGAAAACTCATACTCTCAAGCTTTGAAAAAACACTGATTCAGTTTCGACCAACCCTGTATTACTTAAAATTAAACGTTTTGCTAGATTAATAATTTTTTAACAATAATAGACTATACTAAAAATCACTTGAACATAAATTGATTTTCTGATGTCAAATCACTACAATTATACAGGGGCTGAATATTGCTATGAAATTTGAAAAAAAAACGTAATTATCTTTTAAACTACTTCGTATAACATCACAAAACCTGATATTTTAAGAAATAAAACATAGAGGAGAATCCAAAAATGTAAAAATATAAGGCTGTTCCATTAAACAAAAGAAAATTTTGTTTTACCCTGTCAATATGGGTGGCCCTGTATATTTGGAAATGTATTTAAATTCTGGTATTATCTATGCCCCAATCTCACCTAAATAAACTTTTTTCATATCTCCTACAACAAACGACTAATTGGACTTCCCACAACCTGTATACATACAAAATCTCCGCTATAAAATTTTTCCAAAGAAAATGTTATTGGTTTTTTTTTTAAATAACTCCGTTAATTTTTGAAATATGAGAATTATCCAAAAACCATTACAAAGCTAAGTAAAAGTTCTATAACACTGTATTAAACATAATTTTGTAAATCCTTTATTTTTTTTTTAAATACCTATATCGACTATTTTTGGAGTTATTATCAAAAGAAAATGAACTTCACGAAAATTTGAAAGATTCAAATTTTTATAATCGTATTCTTTTTTCAAAAATATGCATTCTAAACCGATCAAAATTGTTGAAGTTATTACTCATGTTAAAATAAATAAAGTTTTAAATGGCTTACTATAAATTTTAATTTTTGTGGAAATGACGTAGGTTTATTTTCCATTCTTCCCTAAAAAATCTGAAAGGGTCCTCTTATTTCCATTATAACCTGCTTAATTTTGATGCTATCGACTTCTTATATAGCTTTTTGATAGTTACCTTTAAGTACTTTATTAAAAGGTTTAGTATCTCTATTTAACAAAGTGCATCCTTTTCGTGTTATTTAAGCTTGAATACTAAGATTTGAGTACTCGCGGAAAAAAATATATATTCAATTGCATATAACTCACTTTGTATATGTAATAAAGGATTTTTCGAATAAGGAGCTTATTTATTTTTATATTATCTTCGATTTTGGTAACAACAACTTTTTTGAAGAAACTTATGGTTTTTGAGTTATTTATGAAAAACTGCTTTAAAACATGGATTTTTTTCAGGAAAAATCAAAACATTTGATCTTTAATAACTCAAAAACTATTGACTTATTGAATTAACTTTATATAACAAATTTTACTTATAATTTATCTCTCTATCGATTAGTGGTGTTATTTTTAATAAAATAATTTCCACCCCCGAGAAGGGGTGGCATCCACCCCCAGGGTAAAAGCGCAAGTTGGCACCATGTCACCTTTGTTTCTTAAGGTATTCTCTACATACGTACCAATTTTCATGAAAATCGATGGAGGTTCAACGAAATCGGAGGTGAAAACCTTCATTGACTCCACTATTTATAATCGAAAAAAAAACGACTTTTGGAAATGAAAAATTAAATTGAAAAATGGAAAATCCCCGTTAAAATGGAGAATTTACCTTTCTTCGGTTTAAGGATCTAATCTTCAGACCCAATTAGGTCCCCATGACCCTTTAGTAACTGCAAATTTGGGATCCAAGGCTCCCCTACTGTTATTTATACAATTACCTGATATACATTTAAAATATATAATTTTAAAAAATACCAATCAAAATATTTGTAAATCTGTTGCTATTAATTACGCAATAGATAATGCGTGACAATTAATTATTATAATGTAGTGCCTAAATATAAATAACAAATAACTAACGAAAATAATCACAGTAAGCATTTGTGAATATGTTATACAATTTTCGAATATTATTTTAAAATATACATATTATATTTATTCTCAACTAATCTCCTTTTTTAATAATAATTTCATGTTCGTAATTTACTAACATTATTTTAACATAATATATTATATTAGTTTATGACGCAAAAGCTTTCGCAGTTATTAATTTCATATCATCTGGATTAGTAGGGGGTGAAATATATTGTTGTGATCTTGATTATTGATATGAGATGATAATTTTATATGTCATTTAATTTAATCAATGCATTACTAATAATCTAATTAATTTACCAGATCACATATCAATATGTTTTCAATCTCAGGGCTTTTTATAAAATTAATTACTTACATACGTGGCTTCTAAGTATTTCTTAATGGTTCCTAATCGGGATAGGAAAGAAAAGAGTAAAATAATAACACATATGGGTTACAATTGTAATCAAAATATTGTTTATTTTATTCAAATGGCAATCACTGCTTAATATTTGCTGTATCTTATTATTCTTAAACATAACATTTACATATGGAAATCTTATTTTCTTTTGATTTCCAATTGAAAGTTTTTATTAACATTTAACTATTATGATTTATTAGCAATAATTCTATTTAAGTTTGATGAAGCTTTTCTGATATTATTGATTATGTTTCTTCAATTTTAAATGTGGTATTTACTACGAAAAACCCATACATTCATGTCCAAAAAAATGAGACTGACCTTTTTCTGGTGCACTGAGAATGTCTTCACACAAGACCCGTTTCCTGCTATCCTTGGCTGCAATCAAAACCTCGTCCTGGCTTCCAGTAATGTTCTCCTCTGAAACTAGCTCGTATAGCTCTCGTTTCCTGCTTCTATCGTGATGCTGTCTTCTACCTTTTTCGAAACTGCAATCAGCTACCGGGAACTCTTGGCTCAAGGAGGTTCTTTTACTCTCAACCTGGCCTACCTCTCGTTCTACGATAGATACTCCACACTCACGGAACTACACAGGCTTTCTCACTCTCCGTACACTACCGTCTACTACTCGACTTCACTTCTCGACAGCTCAAAACATTCTGCCCTCTATTTGTCATTCATTCCCCTACTTTCTAAATATCCCTTCCAGATTCACAAATCAAAATTCCACCACCAACTCTCATTCGCAGTATTCCTCAAAACCAATTTTTAAACTTTCTAAATATGCTTAATGGATTTCAAAGAAAATAGTTAATTCCCATTCTAAAATTACTTTCTACTATATACAAATTTTAATGACCTACTCTCTATTTCCACTTAGTCTTATTTAGCATCGGCTAATGATCGATCCTTCCGCGAACAACGATAATTACCTATTATCGATTTCACTTGAGTCTTATTTAATCACTTCTTAAAATTAAATATAACAATTTGTTGTATACAGGTTGTTCTAAATTTATATGCCCGTGGTTGAGAAAATTGAAAATATTTTATATTAAATTGAATTTTGTCTATAATTATCAAATTTTAATTTTCATATCAAATAGAAATATAACAAATCCCCGCCTTGTATTCGATAAAATTTATCTGCATTTTTAAATAAATTTTCTCGAGGCAAAACCAACTCCCTGTATATTTCCTTACTTTAATCTACTTCATGTAATTCTGTCTTTCTATTCGTGATATTTGTATACATCGTGAATATTATAAATTCCTCGGATCTTTTCCGAGTTCCTATGCCTCAACTCATAACTATTTATCCCATTTTCATTATTCACGATATACGGGCCTTCGAAAACAGGCATCAACTTTGCGCAAATGCCCCCAGGAAGATTTGATACTCGTAATGCCCTCACGAGTACTTTTTCACCCTTTTGGAAAGTCACTGGTCTTCTTTTTCTATTTTGTTCCTGTCTTTGGATATATTTTTCGTTGCTTCGCCGTAATCTTCTCTGTACGGTTTCAATCACCTGTTGATATTCTTTTGGCTCTTGGTCTTCCCATGGCCTTATCGGCAGTACACCCTTCATGATGTATTCTGGGGTCTCTTTTGTTACTGTGCTCGGAATTGTATTTAGATACCTTTCTATTTCCGCCATTTTCCTGTCCCAGTGGCGATGTTGACCATCTGTTGCAATGCGAAGAAATTTCGTCACTTCCTGTATGAATCGTTCCGAAGGATTACTCTGTGGATGCCTGATGCTGACAAAATTTGTCTCTATTCCTCGTTCTCGAAGTTGTCCCTTGAAACGATCATTTCGGAAATACGTTGCATTGTCCAGTAGAATCTTTTTTGGTGTTCCTACTATGGCTATAAAATTGTCGATTTTTCTTAATATTTCTTCCCCCTTTGTGGTGCGGCAACTATATAATTTTACGTATTTTGAAAACACATCCACCATTACCAGAATATGTTTGTTCCTTTTAGTGGTCATAATTAGATCGCTTAACATATCTATTGCTACAATGTCTAGTTTGTTTCGGGCTTCAATATTTTTGGCAACATTTTCGTTTTTGAAATTCCGACTCTTATATTTTTGACATACATCGCACTTCTGGGTAATTTCCTTTGCTATGCGGTAATCCTGTCGGCTGATGTAATTTTCCCTAAAAACGAGCCAAACTTTTCTGCTACCGATATGCCCATTGTCCTCATGTAATTTCTTTATTATCTTTTCGGCCAATGTCTGTGTCACTAAATATAGTTCCACTCCGTCTATTCTCTTAAAATATATGTCATTTTCTACTTCCGCTCTTCTTTTCTCTCTTTCCTCTAGGTCTTCTTGGTTTGTCCTTATCTCATTTAACGAATATATCCCTTCTTCTTGTATTAATCTATTTAGTCCCACCTGTAGAGTAATTGTTTCCTTTTTTCCCGTGTCCTCATCCCGTGTTAGAGCGTCGGCTATTATGTTGTCTTTTCCTTTTATATATCGGAACTCAAAATCATACTCCTGTAATAATAGAATGCCTCTATGTATTCTATTATTTACTAATCTATTCTTCATGATATGTACTAAAGCTGCATGGTCTGTTTCGATTGTGAATTTTGCTCCCAATAAGTAAAACCTCAATTTGTTTACGCAATATAGTACACTGGCAAACTCCAATTCTGTAACACTATATTTTCTCTCATGTGTTTTAGTCACTCGCGATATAAAACATATCGGCACTTCTTGGTCGTTTTGTATTTGAGACAGAACTCCTGCAAATTTTTGTATGGACGCATCAGTTCGGAGTATAAAAGGTAAATTGTAAATGGGGTGGTATATTTTCGTTCCTTTTGCGAATTCTCGTTTTAATGTTTCGAAAGCTTCCTCCTGTTCTTCTTTCCAATTCCATTTTATTCCTTTTTTAAGCAACTTTATCAGAGGGATTTCCTTTTGGCTCAAATCGGGAATCAGTTTTTTAAAATAATTAATCGTGCCAAGAAAACCTCTCAATGTTTTCAAATTCGTTGGTCTTGGGTATTCATCTATGAGCTTGACTCTGTCTTCGGATAATCTTACTGTTTTGGTGTCCAATTGAAAACCCAAATAAATGACTTCTTTTTGAAAAAATTGACATTTTTCAATGTTTAATTTCAATCCCGCTGTGTCCAATTCTTGCAGAATTATTTCTATGTGTTTCAGATGACTCTGAGTATCTTGTGAAAAAATTAATAAATCATCGATATAATGAACTATGAAATCTTCGTGGCGATTCAAAATGGTATGTAGAGCTCGGACGAGTGCAGCACAAGCACTCTGCAATCCGAACGGCACTACCTTAAACCGGTAGACAATACCATCAATAGAAAAAGCGGTGTAGTTTCTACACTTTTCAGCCAACGGTATCAACCAAAAACTGTGTTTTAAGTCAATTTTCGAAAATATGTGTGACCCGGTGATTCTTCCAAAAATGGCCTCGATGTTTAGAGGTGATTCATATTGTGATACAGTGTGCTGGTTGATATTCCTGGCATCTAAACATAATCTCAATTCTCCACTGCTTTTCTTTACTATCACAATCGGGTTAACATACGGTGAATCACATCTTTCGATGATTTGATCTTCCAACATTTTATTTATTTCTTCTTTCACCTCTTGTCGATACTTGTATGGAATCGGGTAAGTCTTTGATCGAAAATTTCCCAAGTTTTTCACCTCAAATGAATGTTCGTACTTTTTAGCCACTCTGTTTTCCTCATTGATCAAATTTTCGTAGTTTCTTAACATCAACCGCAATTCTTTTTCTTTCCCTTCTCCACATATCAATTTTCTGTCTTTTTTCTCAGATTCTTCACACATGTTTACCGTGCATTCTGCATCCTCGTTTGCATATACCTCCTCTTCAAATACCACTGTTTCAATCATATTCTTTTCACTTTCATTTTTTTGCTTTATTTCTTCTTCTCCTGAGCCCGTCTCTTCTTTTGAGGAATCCCAGGTTTCCTTTGTTTCTGATACTCTCAAATTTTCTTCTTCTGGGCTCAACTCTTCTTTTGAGGAGCCACAGGTTTCATTTTCTTTTATCTTTTTCTGACCTTTTCTCCTTTTTCTTCTTTGTCCTTGCTTCGCTGCCAAATTCATTTCCACTGTTTGTTCTTTACCTGATTCGTCCGTATTTTGTTTCTCATGTTCCTTGTCCTGTTCTTTTTCTTTTTCTTCTGTTAGTTTCATCTTATTATTTTTAAAATCTATCACTACATGTTTTTCTGCCAATTCGTCCACTCCTACTATCATGTCATGTGACATGTTTGGCATTATTACACATTGTAGTGCATACATATTCTTGCCCAGTCGTACCATTACTCGTATGCCTTCATTTATAGTTGCCAATGTCCGTTTGTTTGCGCCCACTAAATTTACCCTAGGTATTTTATAAATTAAATTTGTTAAGTTAACTTCTTCTATTAGTTTTCTGTTGACCAATGTTATTTCAGATCCAGTGTCTATCATAATTTTAATTGGTTTCTCGTTGATAAATCCATCCACAAATTTTAAATTAATTCCATTTTTCTTTTCGTTGTTTCCTGCCAATTTAATAAACTCCTTGGGGTGACAAAAGATTCCTGTTTGATTTTTGGTTTTTAGTGAGCGCCGTCGTGAAAAGACGCCGGTTGCTCATCGTTGTTTATATTTTCGTCATAATGTCTCTCTCCGTCATATTCATCTGTCTGGGTATTATTTACTTCTCTTCTATTTTCTCTTGGTCTGTCGGATCTGTTTCGGTTTTCTCGATATCCCTGTTCATTTTGTCTACCATTATTTCTGTTTTCTTGATTTGAGCGTGTGGTGTTTCTATTCTGGTATTCTCGATTTCTGTCCTCATTCCATTGCCTATTTCTTTGTTCATAATTTCCTCTTCCGTTGTCTCTATTTTCGTTTTCCCTTCTGGGATTAAAATCTCGTCTTGTATAGTCCCTCCTATTTTGATTTCTATCTCTGTAATCTTGTGTTTCTCGGGGCCTGTAATCTTCTCGCGACCTTCTTGATTTTCTTTCTCTTAGACGTGATTCTCTTATTTGTAGGAATTGGCATAAACTATCTATGTCTTTGTAATTTTGCAATGTGATATGGTCTTCCAGCGTTTCCTCGAAATGTCTTGCAATCAGTTCGACTAATTGTTCCGATGAGTAATTATATTGTAAATGTTTTGCATTATTGTAAATTTGCAAAGCATATGTCCTTTCTGATACACCCATCCTATCATTGTATTTCCCATTTTGCAATTCCTTGTTAATTTCCAATTGTTGGACTTTTCCCCAGAAATAATTCAAAAATTTTTGTTCAAATTGTTGCCAATTGCCGAATTCTTCTTCTTTACTATCGAACCATAGGCTTGCTTCATATTTGAGATGGTTTCTGATAGTTTCTTTTGCTGTTTCGAAATTTCCGATGTGCTGTATTTTCTTTTTCAGGCTATTTATGAACGGCACTGGGTGTAATCTTCTTACGTCCCCGCCAAACCTTATCTTCACGTCATCTGTGCTATGTATAACCATTTCTCTTCTTTCTCCGACATTTTGTTGAGTATTGATTTCCGCAATCTTTCTTTCCACTTCTTCTATGTCTGCTTGAATAGCGTTTTGCAACTTGTTTTCCAAACTTTCCATTTCTTTTTTCTGGCAATTCGTTATCTCCTTAATTTTATTTTGGATTTTCATTTCTTGTTCTTTCATCTCGTTTTTCATTGTTGTCAAACATCCTTTTACTTCCTTTTCATACTTTCCTATGCGTTCCTCCATTTTCTTGTTGTTCTCTTCTATTGCTTGTTTTGTTTCCTTCTGATTTTCTTGCATTATTCTTTTTGTTTCATCTATTGCTTGTTTTGTTTCTCTTTGATTGTCATCCAGTTTTTGTTGTGTTTCATCCATTTTTTGTTGTGTTTCCTCCTGATTTTTATCCATTGTCCTTTTTGCTTCATCCATTGCTTGTTTTGTTTCTCTTTGATTGTCATCCAGCTTTTGTGACTGGAGTTGCATCAGTTGTAATAGTTTATCTATTCCTGATAATTCTTGCTGTTTTGATGCCATGATTGTCGTGTCTAAAATATCTTCTTGGTCTGAATGTTCTTTTTGTTTTTTGTTGTCCTTGCTTTGGCTTCTTGTCACAGACATTTGTTTTCAAGAAGTATTATCCCCGCCAAATATGAAATTTTACTAGTATGTTACCAAGACGACTTTTTTTTTACCCAAATATTATCAATTGTCAATAAATATATCAAATGTAAATATCGTAAAAATAAAATATTAAATCAGTTATGTAAAATTTGTACCTAAAGAGATCTTAAATTTTATGTTATCAAATGTAAGTATCTCACTTTTTACCACAGGCATATAAATTTTCAAATACCGGCTTTACTCTTTCTATCCTTCAAATTTGCCACTAGAAATACTTATCAATGCCCTCCACGTTGGACGACAGTTGTTGTGATCTTGATTATTGATATGAGATGATAATTTTATATGTCATTTAATTTAATCAATGCATTACTAATAATCTAATTAATTTACCAGATCACATATCAATATGTTTTCAATCTCAGGGCTTTTTATAAAATTAATTACTTACATACGTGGCTTCTAAGTATTTCTTAATGGTTCCTAATCGGGATAGGAAAGAAAAGAGTAAAATAATAACACATATGGGTTACAATTGTAATCAAAATATTGTTTATTTTATTCAAATGGCAATCACTGCTTAATATTTGCTGTATCTTATTATTCTTAAACATAACATTTACATATGGAAATCTTATTTTCTTTTGATTTCCAATTGAAAGTTTTTATTAACATTTAACTATTATGATTTATTAGCAATAATTCTATTTAAGTTTGATGAAGCTTTTCTGATATTATTGATTATGTTTCTTCAATTTTAAATGTGGTATTTACTACGAAAAACCCATACATTCATGTCCAAAAAAATGAGACTGACCTTTTTCTGGTGCACTGAGAATGTCTTCACACAAGACCCGTTTCCTGCTATCCTTGGCTGCAATCAAAACCTCGTCCTGGCTTCCAGTAATGTTCTCCTCTGAAACTAGCTCGTATAGCTCTCGTTTCCTGCTTCTATCGTGATGCTGTCTTCTACCTTTTTCGAAACTGCAATCAGCTACCGGGAACTCTTGGCTCAAGGAGGTTCTTTTACTCTCAACCTGGCCTACCTCTCGTTCTACGATAGATACTCCACACTCACGGAACTACACAGGCTTTCTCACTCTCCGTACACTACCGTCTACTACTCGACTTCACTTCTCGACAGCTCAAAACATTCTGCCCTCTATTTGTCATTCATTCCCCTACTTTCTAAATATCCCTTCCAGATTCACAAATCAAAATTCCACCACCAACTCTCATTCGCAGTATTCCTCAAAACCAATTTTTAAACTTTCTAAATATGCTTAATGGATTTCAAAGAAAATAGTTAATTCCCATTCTAAAATTACTTTCTACTATATACAAATTTTAATGACCTACTCTCTATTTCCACTTAGTCTTATTTAGCATCGGCTAATGATCGATCCTTCCGCGAACAACGATAATTACCTATTATCGATTTCACTTGAGTCTTATTTAATCACTTCTTAAAATTAAATATAACAATTTGTTGTATACAGGTTGTTCTAAATTTATATGCCCGTGGTTGAGAAAATTGAAAATATTTTATATTAAATTGAATTTTGTCTATAATTATCAAATTTTAATTTTCATATCAAATAGAAATATAACAATATATAAAATATTTTTAATATAACCTCATTAAAGATATGGATATTGGTCGATCCGGTTGAACTACGAGCCAATTATAAGGACCTAAATAATTTATTTCTAAATTTTAAGGTAATTTTTATTATCTCGTGCAAAAAATAATCAGGAGTTCCGTTCAATTGGGGCCACATTTATGTTCGGACGCTAAGTGAAAAATTTTCAAGAAAGAACAAAACAGATTTTTTAAGAAATTAAAAAAAATTATTTCATTGAGATTTTTGTCAAAATTATAGCCTATAACGCACGCGTCCTTAATGCCGCCCCAAATCTTAACACTCCGTCTTTGTTGGCGAGAAACACTACGAAATAAATACGTTATGAGTTAAAAAAAAAAACAAAAAAATTGAGAAAAAAAAGCAATAAAAAACAGAAAAAATATCTAAGAAGATGTAAACCACCGAGATGTTGAATCGGGTTTATATCTTAGCGTAGCAAAAAAAAACAAATAATAAAAAATAATTAATTAAAAAAACCAATTAAAAATGTAATAAAAAAAATACAAAAAATAAATACCTACAAAAAAAATTTACAACCAAAACAGTGTATTATTTAGATAATAATTGTAATATGTTAGTTTGTTAGGTATGTATTTAGAGTTAGAAATACAGAAAAAATTCATTTGATTGAAAAAAAATTGTTTGTTTTTAAAATAACAAGATTTCTGGCTAATTGGCTCGGCCAAGGACGTCAAATTCACACAAAAAAGTTGATTATCCAGTTGAAGTTGATTATTTCTCGTTAGAGTTACAGTCGTTCAGGGTAAATTAATCTTTTAACGTAACATTAACTCACTTCTCACTCTTGGATATTTTAATATTTTTTAATACTTTACTGTCCAATTTCACGTAAGGCTTCTCTAAAAATCAAATGTGATACCATTTAAGAATGCAAATCGGTTGGTATTAAATGACATTTGACAAACCGTTAAATAAATAATTAAAATAATTTTTGTTGGTTATCACATTGACATCATAATTGGGAGTGTCTAAAAGTGACAAAGTTACCCAAATACTTAAACATGAAAAATTACATATACTCTGGGCTAATTAGCAAAATTCATGGAAAAGTTATTTACCAGCAATTTTATTGCTGGAATCGAATGATAAGATCCTATATATTAATAATATAGGTATGCAAAGTCCGCAGATAGTGTGCTACTTTTTTTATAAACAAAATGGCGCCGACAAATCGTATTTTTTTCAATTATTGCTCTATAACTCCGAAGATTTTACCTTTACAACAAAAACACTCAAATAAAAATTCACCGCAATTAAATTCTGCAAAGAGATATGTTTTTCCCGGTTTGCTCTGATGAAAATTTTCCTCGGAAAATGCGGGTTTTCCCAACAAAGTCTTTAGTTTTCAAATAAAGTTTTAGGTAAGTAATTATTAATCAATAATCAAAGCTTTCTTAGTACAGATTGTAATTCCAGAAGCCGGTGAAAATTAAACGAAAATTTTAGCAACAATTCAATTGTTAATTAACAATTTACGATAGCAATAATAACCAAAATAATCATAATACATTGATCAAACTTATAAATATTATAAAGATGAGATGCTTATTTAATATTTTTTCGACAAAATATAAATTTTCCGTTTTTTTGCACAATCTTTAAATTTTGAAAAAAAATAGTTATGATACGTTGGTCTAATTAGTAAAGTACAAAGAAAAGTTATTTACCAGCAATTTTATTGCTGGAATCCAATGGTATGATCCTATATATTAATAACATAGGTATGCAAAGTCCGCAGATAGTGTGCTACTTTTTTTATTAACAAAATGGCGCCGACAAATCGTGTTTTTTTCAATTATTGTTCTATAACTCCGAAGATTTTAACTTTACACCAAAAACACTTACATTAAAAATTCTCCCCAATTTAATTCTACATAGAGGCATGTCTTTCCTGATTTGCTCCGACGAAAATTTTCCTCGGCAAATGCGGGTTTTCCTAACAAAGTCTTTAGTTTTCAAATAAAGTTTTAGGTAAGTAATTATTAATCAATAATCAAAGCTTTCTTAGTACAGATTGTAATTCCAGAAGCCGGTGAAAATTAAACGAAAATTTTAGCAACAATTCAATTGTTAATAAACAATTTACGATAGCAATAATAACCAAAATAATCATAATACATTGATCAAACTTATATATATTATAAAGATGATATGCTTATTTAATATTTTTTCGACAAAATATAAATTTTCCGTTTTTTTTGCACAATCTTTAAATTTTGAAAAAAAAATAGTTATGATACGTTGGTCTAATTAGTAAAGTACAAAGAAAAGTTATTTACCAGCAATTTTATTGCTGGAATCCAATGTTATGATCCTATATATTAATAACATAGGTATGCAAAGTCCGCAGATAGTGTGCTACTTTTTTTATTAACAAAATGGCGCCGACAAATCGTGTTTTTTTCAATTATTGTTCTATAACTCCGAAGATTTTAACTTTACACCAAAAACACTTACATTAAAAATTCTCCCCAATTTAATTCTACATAGAGGCATGTCTTTCCTGATTTGCTCCGACGAAAATTTTCCTCGGCAAATGCGGGTTTTCCTAACAAAATCTCTAATTTTCAAATAAATTTTTTGGGCAAGTAATTATTTATCAATAATTAAATAACTTGGTGAAATAAAAGCTTTCTTGGCATATATTATAACTGCAGAAGCCGGTGAAAATTAAACGAATAATTTAGCAACAATTAAATTGTTAATTAACAAATTACAGTCTCAATAACAACCAAAATAATCATGAGACATTTATCAAACTTAGAAAAGTTATAAAGATGTGATGCCTATTTAATATTTTGTCGACAAAATATAAATTTTTCATTTTTTTTGCATAATCTTTAAATGTTTAAAAAAAAATAGTTATAAACAAATTAACATTTCTGAGAAATTGTTTATTATATTATAATTTAAAAAATACTTAAAATGCGTATTTTAAAGGTCTTGAAAATGAATGCTTTAAAATTTTTTTCCAACCATTTGCAAAAAAGTTATGAAACAGCAAAATAAACATACGATTATTCCGTTGTTTATAATTTGTTTTAATTGTTTCAGAGCTTAAAAGTGAGTTTATGGTACAAACTAATTACTCTCAAAAAATATCAAATATTAGTTCAATGGTTATAATATAATCAAAGATTAAAATTGTTTTTTTTGTAATTTTTAGCGCGAAAGAAGGCTTGATACAGAGCCGGAGATAAAATGTTCACTCGAAGCGACTGACACGATTTAAACTCACGCGAGTTGTGTATGTGGACTGGTAGCTACGGTACTTTATTATTCTACTTTCGCGCGTGTAAATTCCAAAAAAATATATTTATAATCTTTAATTAAAATATAACCATTATACTAATAATCAATATTTTTTGTAAGTAATTAGCTTGTACTTTATACTCACTTTTACGCTTTGAAAGAATTAAAAAAAATTATAAACAACGTAATAATCGTATGTTTAATATATTGTTTCATAACTTTTTTGCAAATAGCTGCAAAAAATTCTAAAGCATTCATTTTAAAGATCTTTAAAACACGCATTTTAACTATTTTTTAAAATTAGAATGTAATAAAAACTTTCTGAGAAACGTTAATTTGTTTATAACTATTTTTTTTTAAACATTTAAAGATTAATCAAAAAAATTAAAAATTTATATTTTGTCGACAAAATACTAAATAGGTATCTCATCTTTATAAGATTTCAAAGTTTGATTAGTGTATTAGAATTATTTTGGTTATTATTGCGACCGTAAATTATTAATTAACAATTGAATTGTTGCTAAAATATTCGTTTAATTTTCACCGGATTCTGAAACTATAATCTAAACCAAGAAAGCTTTTATGTCACCGAGTTATTTAATTATTGGTAGATAATTACTTATCTAAAACTTTATTTGAAATTTAATGATTTTTTTGGGAAAATCCGCATTTTCCGAGGAAAATTTTCGTCGGGGCAGATCGGGAAAAGCATGTGTTTATGGAGAATTTAATTTCGGTGAATTTTTATTTGGGTGTTTTTGGTGTAAATTTAAAATCTTTGGAGTTATAGAGCAAATATTAAAAAAAAACGATTTTCGGGCGCCATTTTGTTTATAAAAAAAGTAGCACACTATCTGCGGACTTTTCATACCTATATTATTATTATATATAATCATATGCTTCGATTCCAGCAATAAAATTGCTGGTAAATGACTTTTCCCAAAAATGGCCTATTCTCCGATAATCAGCCCAGACTAATAGAAAAGGATATGCAAAATTACCTTTTATTCCAGTTATCACGTTGATAGCAGAATTGGGAGTGTCTAAAAGTGACAAAGTTACCCAAATACTTAGAACATCGAATAAACATGAAAAATTGCATATAAAAAAGGATACGACAAAGTTACCCTTTATCCGAGTTAACTTTAGCCCACCCATAAATATGTCATTTTTAAGTTTTATTTATTACATAAAAGCTTTAAAGTCTAAAAATTACAATCCTAACATTCCGACATAACCTACAAAATTTCTGCTCCTATTAGGCATAAATGAGATTTGATTTAAAAAAACATTTGGAAAAAATCAAAAAAGGTGGGTCAAAGTTGATTTGACTTTAACATAACTGGTACATTTGTAAACTAGTCTGGCCTAGGCCAAACTAGTTTGTCCTGAAATCGGGTTTGGCCGGTAACAGATACAACAGATAAATTCACTACCGGAAAAAAAAGTAACCGGTGGCCGATGGCAATATTTTTTCGTCTGCCGAACATTTGTGGGAAAAACGCTTATAAATTGTGGATATTGAAAAATCGAGATTGGAAAATTAAACGTTTAGATAGGAGACAATTTCATGTTAACCATTTTGCCAGAATTAAACGTAGGGCATGAACAACTTGCCACCGTTATTTCCAGGCAGCGGCGATATTTTTTATTCAAGAAGTGAAGACAGAAGGTCTCGAAAGTTTTATCTTTGGTGCAATCAATATGTATGTGCAAAGTATTAAAAAATATAACAGTTTGTAACAAATGTGATAATTAAATTATTGTTTAAAATTTCACATCTTTCTCTATGTTATCCTAATATAATTATTTTATATAATTATATATATTTTATATAATTATTTTTCTTGATTACACAGTGCGTCCATCAAATAACGCATAAATCCATTATTAGCTAAAAAAACAACATTATTAGAAAATAGCGAAACAGGTCGATTTTTATTTTTAAATTTCCATTTTTTGTCATTAGATCATAATAGTAACGTCATCCATTTGTGCGGCATGACGTAATCGATGATTTTTTTTTAAATAAGAGTAGGCGTCATGTTATAGCTCAGTTAAAAGGGTAATAAATTCTTTATTTAGTAATATAAACATTAACAATATACTTTGGGCTAATTAGCAAAATACAAGGAAAAGTTATTTACCACCAATTTTATTGCTGGAATCGAATCTTATGATTGTTTATATTAATAATATAGGTATGCGAAGTCCGCAGATAGTGTGCTACTTTTTTTATAAACAAAATGGCGCCCGAAAAAAATCGTTTTTTTTTTCAATTTTTGCTCTATAACTCCAAAGATTTTAGCTTTACACCAAAAACACCCAAATAAAAATTCACCATAATTAAATTCTGCATAGAAGTGTTTTTCCGATTTACTTCGACGAAAATTTTCCCCGGAAAATGCGGGTTTTTCCAACAAAGTCTTTAATTTTCAACTAAAATTTTAGATAAGTAATTGTTTATCACTAATTAAATACCTTAATTACTAATTAAGATCAACAATAATTTTTGTATAAAAAGACACTGTAACTATCTAATGTACTTTACAGAATTGAAATTCAACTATTTAAGTGGCCTCAGGAATAATTTTAAATTATAAACAATCTTTTGGCTTATAAACAAATAAAATATCTCGGTAAATATTAAATTACACTAAAATATGAAAACGGTATTAGCAAAATATCGGTAAAATATTTCTTATAAAAGAAAAACGTTTAATTTGGTGAGTGGTTCCTGAGATACAACCGGGACAATAGTGCAGCCGATATGTGAAACAATTGTGCATTTAATGATAGAAGTATATAATTTGGACTACGTATACTACACATACAAATACTCAAAATTAGATATGAGACCATCTCAGATTTTGCCTTGTACAAAAATGGCGGTGATTCAAAATGGGGACTATACATTGTGACTAATAGCACGATAACTTTTGAACGAGACTTCAGACTTTAACAAAATTTGTTATATATGTTATTTTTTGATGTTTAAGATCGAGGTCTTCAACCGGAAGAATCGGTTTACCAGAAGTTTTGTTTTTCCTGGTTTTTATGTAAAAATATGCTGTTTTTTTTTCAATTCTTTCACCCTGTATGTATTAATTTTTCAAAAAGTTAATTCCACAACTGAAAAGAGCGTAAAAATATTGTTTGAAATATTTTTAGCTTTTTAGTTATGTTAATTACCATTTACTAAATGCAAAACGTATCTTCGTATGTACCTATAGGCGGCAGATTCGTGCAAATATTATAAGAATTATTGTGCATTTAATGGTAGAAGCATATAATTTGGACCACATATACTACACATATAAAGGTTCAAATTTAAATACGAGGCCATCTCAGTTTTTGTTCCTTTTATAAAAATGGCGGGCATTCAAAATGGCGACTATACATATGTGACTAATAGCACGATAACTTTTGAACGAAACGTCGGATTTCAACCAAATTTGGTATATAGGTTCTTTTTTGATGAGTAATATCGAGTTTTTGAACCGGAAGAATGGGTTTACCAGAATTTGTGTTTTTACTGTTTTTTTATGTAATAAAATATGTTGTTTTTTTTCAATTCTTTCACCCTGTACATATAACTTTTTCAAAAAGGTAATAACGCCATTAAAAAGAGTGTAAATATTTTTTTAGGAAACTTTTGTAAACTTTTAAACTTTTTAGTTGTGTTAATTACCATTTAATAAATTCATAACGTATGTTCACATGTACCTATGGACGGCAGATCCATTTTGAATGCCCGCCATTTTTGTAAAAGACTAAATCTGAGATGGCCTCATATCTAAATTTGAATCTTTTGATGTGTAGTATAAGTGGTCTAAATTATATGCTTCTACCATTAAATGCACAATAATTCTTATATTATTATTTGCACGAATCTGCGTACTTACATATGAAGATAGGTTATGCATGTGTATTATGGTAATTAATATAACTAAAGGGTTAAAAATACTTCCTAAAATATATTTTTACGCTCTTTTCAACGTTGGTATCACCTTTTTGAAAAATTAATATATACAGTGTGAAAGAATTGAAAAAGGAACAACATATTTTTATATAAAAAAATTCTTGTATAAATATTTATATTAATGTTGATATTACTGAATATAGAATTAAATAAGCTTTCAAATGAGCTATCACAAGACCCCTATTATAATTTAAAAAATCATCGATTACATTATCACGCCCAGATGATGACGTCACTAGTATGATATACGCCAGAAAGTCGTAATTTAAAAATAAAAAAACCAATTTCGGGAATTTCTAATAATGTTGTTTATTTAGCTAATAATGAATTTATGCGTTACTTTATGGACGCCCTGTGTAATCATTTCATATTGTTTTATCAAATGTCTCTTATCATTTGTCAATGTTTACAGCATATAAAAAAAGAGTTAGTGTATTTTGTATGCACGTGAGAAGTTATACTTATTTCTGTTATATGATTTCAATGAAATAAATATATTTTAAACAGTTTATTTACATTTTTTTAATATTAAACTAATTGTAATACTTACTACTTTCCAAAAATTTCCTTATAATAATAACGCCAAAAATTAAAATATGTAAGGCAATAAAACGAAGTTTTCCATAGCCACACGGTTCTGAAGTGGTCACTCATCCAAAGCGACACTGTGTGGTATTATAATATCACCCTGTACAAAATATGTTTAAAACTCATTCAAAGTCATTAATCCATGTAGTATCTGTTCTTCTATCAATAACCGCAAGTAACATTGAATTGTCATGTTTTGTTATTATTTAAATGTGTATGTAAACATTAACTCGGTGGAGAAAGATTATTGTACTCAGTTAGTAATTATTGTTGTAGTAGGTCGTTACTGTTAAATGTAAACATATTGTTATGGTTAGTCGTGGATGGAGGTGATTGTAAATATAATGTATTTGAACTAAGAAGAGACTTTTAATTAATTGGGACCAGAAGGCAGTAACATCACACTATTTAATACAACTGTACGAGCTACACGTTACAACGTAACAAAATTGATCACAAAATGAATTATTTTGAAATATTGTAGAAATAATATTAAGATTGAAACAAAAAAACTCAACTCCAAAATACCAAAATTTTATGTTAAATGTTAAATATATTAAAATATTGGACGCGTTTAGGCTCAATACGAGCCATCATCAGCAAAATACAGTAGAAGCCAAAGAACTGACCCAAGAGAAAGGAAGAAGAATCGATTAAGTTTGATTGACAAATTGCACGAAAACAAATATTTAAATAAAATTACCTTTTGTGATAATGATTTACATTATATTTTAGATAAATGGTAGTTTGTGGTGTGGAAGATACCAAGAAACGTGTTCATCGGGAGGTCTTCACGTACTTTGTTACCTTTAGGACACATTTGTGAGCTATGGATACTTCTTTTCATGATATTAAGATTGCTTCTTAATCTTGTTTTCATCATATTTTAATACTTATTATCGTAATCCCGACAAAGACAAATCCAAAGACAAAAAAATTACAATAAATATATTATTTACTAAAAACACCAATGTCGATATTTAGCCTGATCAATATTACTTCAACATAATGTAGATTGAATTATAATTTCAACCATGGAATGATAGGTCCGAAAACGTTCTGAATTGGACATATTTTATTCAATCCATTGGGATATTTAAAATTTTTAATAAAAACACCTATTACATAGTAGTGGTTTTTACTTCATGTTACGAGTTTTTTAACTATATGGGACACAGCCAACATAGGGAACTACCCCTTTTTAGTTAAAAAAAATATATTGATGACACGCTGATGTAGCTTCTTAATGGTCTAGTAGTCTAGTGCTTTTTCCATTATTATTTTTAAAATGATAGAAATGGGTCAAATCTATAAAAAAATAGTATTTCTTTTATTGAAACACGCTAACAAAATGTCGTTTCCAACAAACATTACGTATTATTTGAGTCATTTAAACTGAATTTATTATGCCTTTTACGCGTTCATAAACCTTAAAAGCAAAACTGCGAAAGTTTTAAGTAGTTATTTAATTTTTGTTGATGGTGTCCCTCGGTAGTGGTACTTAATCGTATTAAATTATTTAAATACATTGCTGGCAATAAAGAGAACTGTCTTGTTTAGAGTGCCTGAATGTAGTTATTAAAATTATTTTCATTCATTGACAAGTTGGTTTTCAAATCGGTTTTGTAAAATAGCTAACATCTTCTTCTCAAAGTGCCCTGCCCTCAATGGAGGTTGGCTACTACAATTGCAAACTATTTTGTATTCAGCTGTTTTTATTAGCTTTTTAAAATTTACCCATGTCCTTCCTTCCATAGGCCATCGATTGTCGGATATTTCTGAGCCACGGTAGTTTTTTCCTCTGTAGTTGTCTCTTTCCCTGCATCTTTTCTTTTACTATCAGTTGAGCTAACATCTAGGATCTTCCAATTGTGAATATTCAGTGACCGATATAATATAATTTTAATTTTTAACTCAGTATCACTTGGCACTTGGGCATTGTAAACTCAATGCCATCAAGGTAAGAATACTTTATCTATTTGTTTGTCTCTCTCTTTTGAACTTGTAGTTGATCCACGTTTAATAATTAAAAAAACTCAAAGTTAAACTTAAAAGTCTAGTTTACATAGCTTGCGTATAGAATAGCTTACCTAATAACTATTTAAGTACCGGGTGTCCCAATAAGAACGACTCTCGGCCATATCTCAGGAACCGTTTATAATACAGGTTTGGAAAAAAAATTATAAAAAAATAGTCTCGGGAAAAGCCTGGAAATTATTTTCATAATTGTAGTTCCACCGCTAGAGGGCGTAATTGAATATCAAAAATAAAAAAAATCAAAATTTTACAAAATTTGCCTAATGAAAGAGCTCTGAAAATCCGATTATCGTATTCTTCATAAAATTCTGCGCATATTTTATTTCACAAGTTTAAGTGTACCGTTGCAAATAAGGGTGAGGGGTGAGAATAATAAGAGGTGAGTGGGAACCTTGTTATGAAAAAATGGCTGTAAGTCCTGTTCTGCTACATCGATTTTTGAAAACTTGGTCTCGTTGAAAACAGCTCTTTTTCATCAATGTAAGAGTTATAATTTCGAAACAACCTAATACTAGTTTCAGAATTCTAGTTTCCTTTGGAAAATCTGAAATACAAATATCCTTTTAGATCCTCTATTATAAAATTAGACCAAATTAGCAACAAAATAGCGAAAACCGCATGTAGATACCTACCTTTTTTCAATTTCTACCTTTCTATGGAAAAAACAAAGAAACATTTTTCAGATTTCAACGCATAAAATTAATTAAAACAACAATAAGAAAAACAACACTATAAGATAATGTTTCAATCAAGTGTCAAGTACTATCAAGTAAAATAGACAAATGTTTCAGTATACACTCTATCGACTTCTTCTTCTTCTTAACGTGCCCTATCAAGTCCTTTTTACGTTGGCGATTAACATGGCGAAACTGTCTCTGTCTCAAGCTATTCTAAATAATTGTTCTGCTTTCTTTATTCTATAGACTATTGAGTTCAATACTATAAAGTTGTTTGGCTTTATTGCATGTAATTTAAACCAAGACGTAGTTGTTTTTTATGTTTTTTATGTTTTTAAATATGTATATTATGTACATGTTTGTCTCATTTTGCGATTTTAGCTTGTAGTTTGTAATTGTGAAAACTTTATGTACTGGGCCTGAAGATGAGGCATAAATTGTAAGCCTCGAGACCGGTTGCCCCATGATTATGTAACAACTATTAAAATACAAACTTAAGATTGCGAGTATTGACTCATTTCCTATATCCAATTGTATAATGGGCTCGCGTTGGCAACCCTTTCATTATTACTCTTTTCGTTGTTCTTTCTGTTGTGGGTAGTTTATTCATATTTGCCTTGGCTAGGGTCCAGGTTTGACATCCATATGTTATGATGCCAGGAAGGATGCACTGGTTGAACACTAGGGTGCATCGAAAAAGGCGAAAAAACATTTTTCTTTGCGATGGAAAAGTAATAACTCACAAAAGTTGCCCAATCAACTGTTAAGTATTCTGGTAAAATTTTTTCGAAATTGGAAAATAGCTTCTGCCCCCCCAAGACAATTAAAAATTTTTAAAAAATGTTAACAGATGACAAAAATTTTTATTTCGAAACGAAAATGTAATAGCTCATAAAAGTTGCTTAACACACTATTTAGTATTTTAGTAAAATTGCGTTCAAATAAAAAAAAAATATTTTCTGCCCCCCACGGCAGCTAAAAATTGGAGAAAATACATTAATATGCGAATTTCTTTTGTAAGGGAAATTTATACCTTATATAACTTGAATAAATAAATTCGGTTTAAATTTTAACATATATTTTCTGGTTTCACAACGTAATTAAAAATTTTACTTAAGAAAAGTATACTAAAACATTATTTTTATAACAAAATAGCCTAACTTATTTGTCTCCCTGACGTCACCCAAGTTTTTTAATACTACAATAAATATAAAGCAAAGTACAAAATTAAGTATATAAATATTACAAAAAAATGTGGTAAAAGCATTCTATTCGAAGGTCTTCCGATTTAGCATTAAAGTGGGGCATAGTTTTTCTGGAATTAATTCGAGTTTTTATAAATCCATCCCTCGAATACGCTCCACAAACTGCTAGAGAAGCTTGTGTCACAAGTTTAACACATCGTTCTACACATTGTGTGTGGCAGTGGGTAAAAGGGTCTAAGTTAGGATTCTTAATAAAATCTCGCAGACTGTCACTCGAAAATCTAGAGACTATAGATGGTTCTGTAGTAAGGTGATATTCTTGTTAGTTAATTAACTCAAAGTAGTCGTTCGAATCAAAGTTTTTAGGAGAAAGTTTGAAGACCCTACGTTTTTTGATTTGGTCACCGGAAAACTTCTTTTGATGTCCAAGGGGTAGATCATTTGAATGTCGCAGACATACAAAGTACTGAAGCGGTTTTTTAAGATGTTCTTCTAACAGCCGTATTACATCATACATCACCTTTAACGCCAGTATTTACAACTGTTTCGTCACATGCAATAGCTCGATATGTTACTTTCTGATATACCAGACAGCGGATACCCATATCCGAAATATTTGCACCCTGGCTCATGCATAAGTGTTATGTGTTCTTCCACGATCGATTGACCATAAAACTTGGTACTGTTTTTTACTTGAGCTAAAGTTTTGTCTTTCCGTCGGTAGCTTTCTTCTTTTACCGTTGTTCTCTCTGATTATATTTGTTTTTGTTTTCCCTATCAATCGAGCTTATCACCAATTTTCTGGTACCTCTTTGATTTAATAGAAATTCGCGCTCATCCAGACGCACTTTTTGACATTTTCTACGAAGAAAATTTACTTTGGTTCTTAAAGCATTGAATTTTATTTTTGTAAAATTCACTGTTTTGCCTGTTCTTAAATGGTTTCATAAGTTTCATATATTTGTCATGGTAGGCTTTTAAAAGCTGAATAATTCTTGTATGTTAAATTATTGGAATTAAAGCCTTTTCCCATATTTCTTCCAATTTAATTGCAGCCTGTTCGGCAGTACCAGAAAATTATGGCCCTTTCTTGCTGAGTTTTTGATCCTCTTGCAACCCCAAAACTTCATCGCTTGTTTGTATTTCGGTAAAACATTTTCAGGTATATTTGGCGGATGCCCAAAAATGGGGCGGTCCACAGCATATCTTGATTTTATTCCCCATCGTTCTGGTTTTTCTATTTTAAAAATCTTTAATTTACAAACAACAATAATAACAAAGTAAGGCATCGCACCAAACATAAGTGAAAATTACACGCACGGATTCACGAAGCGGGACATTTCAAAGGGGTTGGGGAGCCTGAAAAAATACATACAACTTTAAATATCGTTTAAATTTGTAATTGACAAAATTTTAAGTTTTATTTAATTGATCTTAGATCGACTTAGCACATATTTTATTCCAAATAATATAGATTGAAATTTCCAAAAAAATCAGATATTTAATAAATTTCAAGGTCGTTGGGGGGGGGGGGGGCAAAAAATTGGCTTAGAAAAAAAAATTAAAAATACTAATATGCTGAAAAATAACACAAGCAACTTTTTCACGCTATTAGATATAACATTTCCAACTTTTATTTTTTCGATGCACCCTATTGAACATTTTGCTCTCAAGTATTGGGGTATTTTGCAGTTCTTAAGTATCCAACTAAGTTTTCCAAATCCTATGCTAGTCTTGCTCTCCTAGTAATTTCAGTACTTTGAACTTTTAAAGAACCAAAGTGCGGAAATTACACCTAATCTAAGCGCTAATATTAGCAGCTGACAAAATGCAATTGCAGATATAGAAAAAGTAGAAAATACATGTAGATAATTTTCAAAGTACTGTAATTAATTTAACAGATGATGGTGATAGTGGCACTGACCGAGCATACTAATATTTTTAGCTGTATTAAAATGTGGTAAATAAATATTTACTTAATGTTTAATAAATATATATTTACTGATATGCTTTAATACCTCACTTTTTTATGCACATGTGCATAACTTTTATTATAGGCTTGGATCCCGCGTATCACAAAAAGTTTATTAATAGCAAGCTGACAATTTGTTAATAGCTGAACGGTGTCTAGTCGGCCAAACTTTAATATACGGGAACACTGGAACAAGTGAGGTTATAATTGTGCAACAGGTTACAGGTTTCGAACGTCAGACTACGAAAATGTCCCATGTTTTTTGTCGGACAGAACTTCCAATTGATTTGCTACCCTTTCATTAAACTCTCATGCAAAAATCAGACTGCTATGTACCACCAATATAATTCCTGTCATTTGACATGTTCTGCGTGTCGGCATTATTAAAATGCCCAACATATTTGTCGGACACATTTTTTTTCATATTATATTCTATAAAGGTTGCTATTGAATAAAGTTAAAAACAACCTGCTAGTTTTCACAGTCATAAATTTGTCAGGATGACACGTTCCACAATTAAAACTTCCCCTGTTCCAGTGTTCCCATATATCAAAATTTGTCCGACTAAATACCGTTCAGCTATTCCTCGTCCGCTATAACTTTCTCCATGCGTCACGATTCATATTCAAACAAATTAAGTCAAATCATAAAGTGAAACGTACGCCGATGTGTGTAGTATACAGTGACGAGCGCACTAATAACCGTCAAAATAACACAAAACATGGAAAACGTATTAAGTTGTGAGATAAAAAGAAATGAAACTAATCGGGCTGGGAAGTTTAGCGATATTAACCTATAATTTTATATGATATTGATTGTTTCCCACCTTTACACGTATCAGAGGAGTATGTAAACTAAAACTGTCACTGTAACAGTGGTAGTTGCCAAACTGGTGTGATACGTGTAAAGGTGAAAAACAATTAATATAAATGTAAATTTATAGGTTAACATCGCTAAATATCCCAGCTCGACTCGTTTCATTTCTTTTTATCTCACAACTTATACCTACGTTCTCCATCTTTTGTGCTATTTTGTCGGTTATTAGCGCGCTCATCACTGTATAGTAGTATAATATATAGTATACAAATGAGTTCGCATGTTTGATTATCTCTGTCTATGCGTATCTCATGCCCTAAGTACTTACTTATTAGAAGTGGTTTCTTCAATAGGCATGCCATTTAATGAAATCTCTTCAGTAAATGACATGACATAATTTACATACTATACAATAAAAACTAATAATCGAGAAAAGAAAAAAAGCGATAAACTGATAAAGTGATTTTTTTAATAATACCGCACACCTAGTTCAATAGTGCCACAAGTGCAAAACACAATATTCTCGAGAAATGAGCAAAACGTTCTGTAGCAAACTCGTTATGTCCTCTAAATAATTTATTTTGAGAATGACTGGCTTCGAAATTACAATTAAGGTAGCATATTATACAGTTATTCGCTGGATCTTATTACAATTTATTAAAAATAAAACGTTATTATGATTTTGATAGTTATGGCGATATTGCATTGTGAAGAAAGTCATTCATAAAACGATACCTAGGAAATACGGCGGCAATATAATGAAAAAAGCAATTGATTTTTGCAGTTGTGGCTCTATTGAATTACATCGGTTGTATTGTGGTAGTGTATATTATCGCCACATCTCTCTTGATTTTTGCAGTTGTGGCCATATTGAACGTATTGATTTTTGCAGTTGTGGCCGTATTGAATTACATCGGTTGTATTGTGGCAGTGTATATTATCGCCACATCTCTCTTGATTTTTGCAGTTGTGGCCATATTGAACGTATTGAATTACATCGGTTGTATTGTGGCAGTGTATATTATCGCCACATCTCCCAGTTATGGTCATATTGCATTTTCAAAACCTCCAAAAACCCTACAGTGAAATACCGCAGTAACTTACTTTATACTTATCCAAAACAATATTTTAGTTCAGGCTGTATTGAATTGGATGGGCCATTATATAGGCAATATTTTACAGCCTTAACCCAAAATTCGAATTTTTTGCAGTTGTGGCACAATTGAACTAGGTGTGCGATATATTGTTACTATGTAACGCTTAGATCAATTTTGAAGATCTTTAACAACATAACACTTAAATCACAGAATATATCCTGGTGTATTAAACTTTTAAATTTTCTTCCATAAATATAAAACAATAAATACATTTTTACTAATTTCACCTTTTAAATCAATTATTATTTTTCAAATACACTATCAATATTATTAAATAAACAACTCTAAATCAATATTCCTGAAGCCGTGTTATATTAATTTTCCTAACAAGTGCAGACAGTCATTCTTTTCCGCACGAGTGAACGACGCGAGTGCAGTTTGCCGAACGACGCGAAACGGGAGTTCGGCAAGCAGTCGACGAGTGCGGAAAAGAGACTTTTTCTACAACCACTATTCAAAGTGCACTTTTCTGCACGGTTTTATGTTAGCAAACTTGATATTTTCTCACAGTATAATATATTTGACATTAGTGTGCAGAAAAGTGACGTTTCTGTGCCGCAAAGTGACGTTTCTGTGCCGCAAAGTTCTTTTCTGCACAGTTGACTACCTCATTCTGAGTAACGTTATATTCTGTTTACGTCCGTGGACTACCGCATTCTGAGTAACGTTATATTCTGTTTACATCCGTGGTTAAACTTTAGACAAATATATAACCTATAAGACAATTATTATATTTAACTATAGCATAGAAACTAAATTATGGATGTTACAACTGTTTTATTTTACAATTTTATTCTTATTAAACATTTTATAATTATCAAATAACCAATAAGGATTTAGCAACCTGTGCAAGAGACGTCGAATGAAGTAGGTTTTGTGTAAATCCGTGACTGCATAAATATAATGTCAATAATGTGTAATAATTGTTTAAATTTAAACAAATTAAGGCAGTGCATTAATTTTGTAACTGATTTCTGTGCAATTTATTTAGGTATAAGGAATTTAAATTGATTAGTAGGTATTAATTAAATACAGTTTAAAATTTATCACATAGGTACCTATTATAATTAATCGTCGTTTGGAAATTGTGATTTTTATTTTTAGGAAAAACTGTGCTTGTAGAAAAAGTATAGTGTGAAACACGTGCAGAAAGGTAATTTCTCACTCGTTTGAATTGCGGCACTCGCTTGCGCTCGTACCGCAACTTTTCAAACTCGTGAGAAATTAGTACCTTTCTGCACTTGTTGCACAATATACTATTCTGCAAGAGTTAGGAACAATATTTTTTCTAAGTGTCTTTAAAAATTACCAAATCTTAATCAATTAATTGAATTTATATGAAAATACATACACAAATTAATTCTTTGACAAGGTTGTCAAAACCAAACTTTCAATATAATTAGTTAGCATGACGACGATCTTGGTTTCCATGACGATGATTCAAAATGACTGTTATTGTCTACCGATTTGACTTTCGAATATTATGTCAAAATAATTTTATTTCATCGAATTGTCGCGTTAATTTCATTAAAACAGGAACACAATAAGATATATTTGAAATAAATTAGTAAATAATATCTAAATATTAGTTTATTGCATGTATTATAATTACTTTAAAGCCATATTAATATATCTAAATTAACACGCGTGCGGAAAAGTAAAGAACGCGTGCGGAAAACTAACACGCGTGCGGAAAAGTAACACGCGTGCGGAAAAGTGAAACTTTCTAAACTAAAATGCGTTCGCAAAAGTAGACATTTTTGCACGTTCGTAAAAAAAATATTTAGTAGCCCTGTTTGTCACTGTATTGTCACCACATTCTGTTTGACTAAGTGCGTTGTATGACAAAACTAACGAATGTTCGATTTGGAAAATATCACCACGGACATGGTGTTCATTTTTTTTTCGAATCCTGAAAAAACTAATAAATATTTTTGAAAAATTTAAACGCAGAATGAAAGACTACAATATTACCGAGGGCTGAAAGTCCCTTAAAATAAATAAAATATTTCTTTTAAATGAGATATTTGAAATTAAAAATCACACTAAATTTTTTTTTTTTTTTTCACCCTCGTAACTTATTAACATAAACATTATAGAAGTTTTCGGGAATTTTCGGCACTCGGTAATATTGTAATACTTTCCTTCTGCGTTTAAATACTCTTTAATAATATACTTTTCAAAAATACTCCTTTTGCGACTATCCCCTTAAACAGCACTTTTAAAAGTTCAAAGCTTCTTAAACCCTCGCTGTGTTTATTGGTTTAGTTTACCGCTTACCTCATAATTCTTAAGCATAAGTATAGGTAGGTATTTACTATAACCATTGTGAATCTGGTATAAATATTTTTGTCATTACAGTGTAAATGCTAATTACTCTTATTGGTGAGAATATAGTCTCTAAATTAAAACAAAAAAAAAATTATCGAATTTATAAATTTTTTTTTTGTAATTATATTAATTGAGATTTAAACTATTTTGTTTTGGAGTTTAAAATATTAACTGACAGCTCAAAAAAAACATATCCAATTATCTCCTAATTGTCATTAATCAGTTAAAAAAATTAGCAGTTAATATTCTATTATATATTCACTTTTATATCAGAAATATTTTTGTTGACAATTTTAATTAAATAATTTACTAATATCTTTTAGTTTAAAAAAAAATAGTTTTGATATCCATAATACGATGGAAATATACTCTGATCTTTGTGATCATAGAAATATTTATGTATTTTTTATTAAATATGATATAAATTTAAACAAAAATTCAATTTTATAAATATTATTTATAATAAATATCTATTAATAAACATATAATAAAAAATATGGAAAAATAATGTACCATTATATACCTATGTAAAAACAGACGTGCGCAAAACGTTTTTTATTTTTATCTCTTAATTATAATATAAAATATTCTCCAATGTTAATTTAACTTTCGTATTAGGGTCCTTTTTGGTTTTCTCATCGATCAAATTTTAATATTCAATATATTATAAAGGTATTTAAAATTTTAGAAAAGGGATTAACGCGACAGTTGCTAAACGTAATAAAATATTTTAGGTCCAAACTCTGGATTAAAAAAGTTTTTCGTTACCTTTTTTTATGTCCAGTAAAAAGTTTCCCAAACTCGTTTGAAATTCGAAAATCCGCGTAAGCATAAATCTCCGAACAATCACAGTCGCAGGTGGCGTGGCGTGCGCGTGTGCTGGTCCACAGAGCGTCGCGACGGAACTGGCGGCTTCGGCTACTTCTTCGCCGGAGAGCGCAATTCAGACATCGCAGGCGTCAAATGTTTCAGTCACAATGAGCCTGATTTACATCGCAGGAAACATAAGAAACATCCACGTATCGTGGTCAAGGCTTGCTTGGAACAACCCACACATTTGTTATGGTGATTGATTGGATAGTCGTTTCGTTTTGCAGTATTTTGCTGTAATAATATCCGTCAAATAGAAGAATGTATAGATCGAACCCTTTTTTGGATAAAACATGAGAGGGCGATTTATATATAAAAAAAGTAATTTCGACGCAACTTTGCGTCGTACAATGAGCCTGATTTACATCGCAGGAAATATAAGAAACATCCACGTATCGTGGTCAAGGCTTGCTTGGAACAACCCACACATTTGTTATGGTGATTGATTGGATAGTCGTTTCGTTTTGCAGTATTTTGCTGTAATAATATCCGTCAAATAGAAGAATGTATAGATCGAACCCTTTTTTGGATAAAACATGAGAGGGCGATTTATATATAAAAAAAGTAATTTCGACGCAACTTTGCGTCGTACAATGAGCCTGATTTACATCGCAGGAAACATAAGAAACATCCACGTATCGTGGTCAAGGCTTGCTTGGAACAACCCACACATTTGTTATGGTGATTGATTGGATAGTCGTTTCGTTTTGCAGTATTTTGCTGTAATAATATCCGTCAAATAGAAGAATGTATAGATCGAACCCTTTTTTGGATAAAACATGAGAGGGCGATTTATATATAAAAAAAGTAATTTCGACGCAACTTTGCGTCGTACAATGAGCCTGATTTACATCGCAGGAAATATAAGAAACATCCACGTATCGTGGTCAAGGCTTGCTTGGAACAACCCACACATTTGTTATGGTGATTGATTGGATAGTCGTTTCGTTTTGCAGTATTTTGCTGTAATAATATCCGTCAAATAGAAGAATGTATAGATCGAACCCTTTTTTGGATAAAACATGAGAGGGCGATTTATATATAAAAAAAGTAATTTCGACGCAACTTTGCGTCGTACAATGAGCCTGATTTACATCGCAGGAAACATAAGAAACATCCACGTATCGTGGTCAAGGCTTGCTTGGAACAACCCACACATTTGTTATGGTGATTGATTGGATAGTCGTTTCGTTTTGCAGTATTTTGCTGTAATAATATCCGTCAAATAGAAGAATGTATAGATCGAACCCTTTTTTGGATAAAACATGAGAGGGCGATTTATATATAAAAAAAGTAATTTCGACGCAACTTTGCGTCGTACAATGAGCCTGATTTACATCGCAGGAAATATAAGAAACATCCACGTATCGTGGTCAAGGCTTGCTTGGAACAACCCACACATTTGTTATGGTGATTGATTGGATAGTCGTTTCGTTTTGCAGTATTTTGCTGTAATAATATCCGTCAAATAGAAGAATGTATAGATCGAACCCTTTTTTGGATAAAACATGAGAGGGCGATTTATATATAAAAAAAGTAATTTCGACGCAACTTTGCGTCGTACAATGAGCCTGATTTACATCGCAGGAAATATAAGAAACATCCACGTATCGTGGTCAAGGCTTGCTTGGAACAACCCACACATTTGTTATGGTGATTGATTGGATAGTCGTTTCGTTTTGCAGTATTTTGCTGTAATAATATCCGTCAAATAGAAGAATGTATAGATCGAACCCTTTTTTGGATAAAACATGAGAGGGCGATTTATATATAAAAAAAGTAATTTCGACGCAACTTTGCGTCGTACAATGAGCCTGATTTACATCGCAGGAAACATAAGAAACATCCACGTACTCGTGGTCAAGGCTTGCTTGGAACAACCCACACATTTGTTATGGTGATTGATTGGATAGTCGTTTCGTTTTGCAGTATTTTGCTGTAATAATATCCGTCAAATAGAAGAATGTATAGATCGAACCTTTTTTGGATAAAACATGAGAGGGCGATTTATATATAAAAAAAGTAATTTCGACGCAACTTTGGCGTCGTACAATGAGCCTGATTTACATCGCAGGAAATATAAGAAACATCCACGTATCGTGGTCAAGGCTTGCTTGGAACAACCCACACATTTGTTTATGGTGATTGATTGGATAGTCGTTTCGTTTTGCAGTATTTTGCTGTAATAATATCCGTCAAATAGAAGAATGTATAGATCGAACCCTTTTTGGATAAAACATGAGAGGGCGATTTATATATAAAAAAGTAATTTCGACGCAACTTTGCGTCGTACAATGAGCCTGATTTACATCGCAGGAAACATAAGAAACATCCACGTATCGTGGTCAAGGCTTGCTTGGAACAACCCACACATTTGTTATGGTGATTGATTGGATAGTCGTTTCGGTTTTGCAGTATTTTGCTGTAATAATATCCGTCAAATAGAAGAATGTATAGATCGAACCCTTTTTTGGATAAAACCATGAGAGGGCGATTTATATATAAAAAAAGTAATTTCGACGCAACTTTGCGTCGTACAATGAGCCTGATTTACATCGCAGGAAATATAAGAAACATCCACGTATCGTGGTCAAGGCTTGCTTGGAACAACCCACACATTTGTTATGGTGATTGATTGGATAGTCGTTTCGTTTTGCAGTATTTTGCTGTAATAATATCCGTCAAATAGAAGAATGTATAGATCGACCCTTTTTTGGATAAAACATGAGAGGGCGATTTATATATAAAAAAAGTAATTTCGACGCAACTTTGCGTCGTACAATGAGCCTGATTTACATCGCAGGAAATATAAGAAACATCCACGTATCGTGGTCAAGGCTTGCTTGGAACAACCCACACATTTGTTATGGTGATTGATTGGATAGTCGTTTCGTTTTGCAGTATTTTGCTGTAATAATATCCGTCAAATAGAAGAATGTATAGATCGAACCCTTTTTTGGATAAAACATGAGAGGGGCGATTTATATATAAAAAAAGTAATTTCGACGCAACTTTGCGTCGTACAATGAGCCTGATTTACATCGCAGGAAACATAAGAAACATCCACGTATCGTGGTCAAGGCTTGCTTGGAACAACCCACACATTTGTTATGGTGATTGATTGGATAGTCGTTTCGTTTGCAGTATTTTGCTGTAATAATATCCGTCAAATAGAAGAATGTATAGATCGAACCCTTTTTTGGATAAAACATCGAGAGGGCGATTTATATATAAAAAAAGTAATTTCGACGCAACTTTGCGTCGTACAATGAGCCTGATTTACATCGCAGGAAATATAAGAAACATCCACGTATCGTGGTCAAGGCTTGCTTGGAACAACCCACACATTTGTTATGGTGATTGATTGGATAGTCGTTTCGTTTTGCAGTATTTTTGCTGTAATAATATCCGTCAAATAGAAGAATGTATAGATCGAACCCTTTTTTGGATAAAACATGAGAGGGCGATTTATATATAAAAAAAGTAATTTCGACGCAACTTTGCGTCGTACAATGAGCCTGATTTACATCGCAGGAAATATAAGAACATCCACGTATCGTGGTCAAGGCTTGCTTGGAACAACCCACACATTTGTTATGGTGATTGATTGGATAGTCGTTTCGTTTTGCAGTATTTTGCTGTAATAATATCCGTCAAATAGAAGAATGTATAGATCGAACCCTTTTTTGGATAAAACATGAGAGGGCGATTTATATATAAAAAAAAGTAATTCGACGCAACTTTGCGTCGTACAATGAGCCTGATTTACATCGCAGGAAACATAAGAAACATCCACGTATCGTGGTCAAGGCTTGCTTGGAACAACCCACACATTTGTTATGGTGATTGATTGGATAGTCGTTTCGTTTTGCAGTATTTTGCTGTAATAATATCCGTCAAATAGAAGAATGTATAGATCGAACCCTTTTTTGGATAAAACATGAGAGGGCGATTTATATATAAAAAAAGTAATTTCGACGCAACTTTGCGTCGTACAATGAGCCTGATTTACATCGCAGGAAACATAAGAAACATCCACGTATCGTGGTCAAGGCTTGCTTGGAACAACCCACACATTTGTTATGGTGATTGATTGGATAGTCGTTTCGTTTTGCAGTATTTTGCTGTAATAATATCCGTCAATAGAAGAATGTATAGATCGAACCCTTTTTTGGATAAAACATGAGAGGGCGATTTATATATAAAAAAAGTATTTTCGACGCAACTTTGCGTCGTACAATGAGCCTGATTTAC